>NW_026991712.1:102647408-105147408 GCF_029215605.1 Mirounga angustirostris | reverse complement strand
TAAGAGTTCCCCTGCTGATTTAAGAAAGTTGTAAAGTAAATTTCTCAGTGGGGTGTGATCATCAAGCTAATAGTTGGTTTCCAGGGAGTAAATAAAGCCGCCGAAACTTACGATTGACTGCATCACAAGGAGGAGGCACTATAAAAATTGTGATCACTAGCTTTCAGAATTGGGATTGGCCATTAATGCTTAAAATCACAGCTGCAGTCAGTGTTTTCAAATCAGAGTTACTGGCAGCAGCTAGGATCTATGAGAACACTCAACGACTGGCTAAAAACTGCCTTTAAGGTTTAATGAATAATTCAGAACCAGAAATAATCTGCCTCTGACTTGGAGCAGAGGACCACAGTTCTAGCAGTGCAAGCAGGGAATGATCTGTTCTCATCGTATTAACTTTATAAGGGCTTTTTTTCCCCTTTAGTCTCTGGTTAAATCACTAGTAACCAGTGAGGATCAGGGGAAAACTCTTCCCTCCACATCTCATTTATTTTCTAAAATGAGTGGGAATAGAGCTGAATTTAGAATGCCTTCTCCCTGAGGAGCCAGGGGAGGAATAGCTACACCCTCCCCACACCCCCAGTAAAACTGGAGATGTTTCCTTGACTGGTAAAACAATTCCACGGAAGCTAGGGTCTAGAATCTCTTGGAGAGATGACTTATAGCAATAGTTCCTCTTAATGATTTGGTGTTAAATATACTTATAAAATGCACCTGATTTCTTATATCACTGCTAAATTACTGAATTAAAACATATATACAGTTATAAATGACATGGGCCTAAGTTTAACCCAAAGCCTAGCAATAGTGAAATAATTTTAAGTATCTGAATACAAATCGTAGATTTCAATATTTCCAACTGTGCATAGCCTAGATGCACATGTATGTTTTATATTACCAAGTATATCATCTTAGAGGTAATTTATTTTAATGCTCTCATTACATATGTAAGAAAACTGGGGTCCAATGAAGTTAAATAGTTTCCTGTGATGAGATAGTAAATGGAAAGCTGGGTCCAGGATGTAGGATCCGTTGATTCTAGCCTAATCTTTCCATAATTATGTGACTGCCGTATTTTACTTTTTATTTATTTTTTTTAGATCTCAAGATATTTTTTAATTTTAAAACATTATTATAAAAGTAATACAAATAAAGAAAAATATACTAAATACTAAAGAAAGACAAAGTCATCCATTTATTGCTCTGCCACCCTATTATAAGAACAGTTAGTAATTTATTTTGTCACCCTTTTATTATATGCTTGGTGTGTTATTTACAGCCATGATCTTACCCATTCACACACTTTCATATCTTGCTTTTTTAATTAAATATTTTCTCATGTTTTTCATTTATTCATTACTAATTTTTAATGAGTACATAATGTACCATTCATTGGCTATCTATATCTGTTTATTAACTATTTCCTTATACCAGGGATTGGCAAACTATGGCCCTGCATTTGTAAATAAAGTTTTATTAGAACACAGCCATGCCCATTTATTTACATATTGTCTTTGGTTATTTTTGTACTACAAACGGCTCATTTGAGAAGTTTTAAGAGAGACTGTATGGTTTGAGAAGCCTAAAATATTTCTTTTCTGCCCTTTACAGAAAAAGTTTGCTGACCCCTTCCTAAAACTTTTAAGTGATTATTATTTTGGCTATTATAATTAATGTCACTTGGAATCTTTGTGCATATAATTTTTTTATACTTAAGGCAACATAATTGGGAGGTATTAACAAAAGTGGAATAACTGGGTCTACTTAATTAAGATGTCTTTAAAGCTGACACCGTTTCGGGTGCCTGGGTGGCTCAGTTGGTTAAGCCACTGCCTTCGGCCCAGGTCATGGTCCTGGAGTCCCGGGATCGAGTCCCGCATCGGGCTCCCTGCTTGGCAGGGAGTCTGCTTCTCCCTCTGACCCTCCTCCCTCTCATGCTCTCTGTCTCTCATTCTCTCTGTCTCAAATAAATAAATAAAATCTTAAAAAAAAAAAAAAAGCTGACACCGTTTCTCACTATCTCACATAATATTCTAACTATGATATAATAAGGGTGGTGGTAATAAGAATGGAAAGGAAGGCCCAGTACTTCCTTTACTCAGGTAGGAAGTAACTAATCGGTAGCACTTCTCTGGTCCCTATTAATCTAGACATGTATGTAATTTTATACTCTGGATGAGTGTATCTTTACTTTTGACTTAAAGTCAACCGTAAGTGCCACATAAAAACCAATAGAAAGAAAACTGTTACTTTCTATTAGGGATTTAAAGGGAGACTGAGTCAACTCTCCAAGTGTCCAGGTGTCCATGAAACGCAACTGCAGGCTAGCTGTAGCGGCCAAAAGGCGCTGAGAGGGTTGAATTAGAGAAAGGGGGGGGGGTCTCAACAATGTGTTAGCAGTGGCAGTAATGAACAATGAGGCAGCTATGAGTGGCCGATGACAGAAGAAACACACGTGTTGCACCCCTCTGAACACATCCTAAGCATCAACTTGTATATAACTGTAATTAAACTGTCTCCAGGTAAGAAAGTTCTAGAGCAACTACCCTATACTTATGAACAAAAAAATTCTTCTATCTGGGAAAGTTTTATTCTTCAAAAAGAAAAACTTACGGAGTAGTACCAGCTAAGTCTGGTCTGATAAAAGTAACAGTTCTATCTCTGAGATAAAAGATGACCCAGGCTGACGGATCTCGAATCCACTCTCACAGTAAGCATCAGCAAGTGTAGGTGTCATCTTCTAAGGGAAATATTCTGAGGGTCTGGCAGCATAAATCCCTCAGTAAGTTTATAATAGACTATTGTGGAATCGGACTCCACTATGGCCAAAGTAAAAGACATTGGCAAATCTGGATCACCTTGCAATTTTCGAGATGCCTTCAAGACCTCCCTTATCCTGTTACGGCTGAGGGAAGCACTGATGGGTGTAGGCACCACGGTCTGTAATCCTTCTCCTTCTATCTCGGTACCGACTAGGCAGATGAGCTGGAGATCTGGTAATCCAACACAATTTACTCCATACCAACTTTTACTCTCCATGAGTCCAGGTAAACCAAGAATGCTATGTAAACTTGGCTGGCATCTCCTATATCTAATTCCATCATTTCTAAATGCTTTGGGTGGGAGCCCATCCAGGCGTCCTCCGGGGGCCATGAGTGGGCGCCGCCGCCGAGAGCGCCGCCCGCGCCCAGACCGCTGCAGCCCGGGGTGGGTTCGGAATCGCCGCGCTCCGCGGTGCCGGGCAGGGCGGCGAGCCGGGGTGCACCGCCCTGACTGACGGCCGTATTTTAAAACGCGATGATAAGATCAGGGAAAAACCTCATACTTTCCAGGTCCCGCAAAACTAGATCAAGAATGAATTTCGTATCCTAAGCAATGGCAGCTTGTAGATGGAGATTGCACAGTGTTTTTGACAAAAGCTAAGCTTTTGACAGAAGAAATGGAAATCGACTTCAATCATTTGGAAATCTGACAGCTAGATTCACTCACCTGACCTTCAGTCATCTTCACTACCATCAGTGACCAGATTTGAATATGACATACATATACATACTCACATATACATGACCAAATATACACATGCATTTAGAATATGATATATATGAATGCATATATGCATACACATATGCAAATGTCACACATACATATACAACTATATGTTTTCAAACTAAACTAGAAGAGGTCTTTGGGGTGCTCGGTGATTATTTTTCTTATTCACATTTAATTTTTTTCATGCTTTAAGCTCTTCATTTTAGAAATAAAAACGTTCAGTTTTCCAGCCATTCTCTGTGGCAAAAAAAAAAAAAGGACTACACTTGAGCTAAAAGATAAAAGTGACTATTTGACATGTAATCTTGAACTAGGTTCCCACTATAATAGCAATATTTTTTGTACTTTTCAAAAATTTTGCCATGGGATCCAGATAAAATCATAAGCTGATGGAGATATTTAAACAGTCACTTAAACATGGTAAAAGGGGGAAGGTCAAAGGAATTTAAAAATTTTCATCTCTGCAAAGAATATGGTTAAAATACACCTGCCTATATACACACATACCAATCACATGTCAATTATTAGGTTTAATTATTAGGACTATTTCTGTATATCTTAAAAGCAAAATCATCATAGTGACAATGCCATTCTCCGCTCAGGTGGTATTAAATGCAGACAATGGAATGTGGTTTCAGAATTTGCCTTACTCCTGCTGACTGCTTGACCTTACTTGATCTTATCTGTGCAGACAGTAAAAGAAAATAACCCAGGTTACCCTGACTTTGATAGTTGTTTATGAGGTTTTAATTGGGAGAATTGCAGAAGGGACCCAGCCCACCTAGCAAGGCTAGCAGAGGGAGGTCTCCAGGTTGGTTCCAAATAACATGTTTATAAATATTCATTTTAAAGTTTTTTTTTTTTTTTTTTTTAACATGCGTCATTGGCATTACTGCAATGTCAAAGCTTTTTTGGAACTTGTACCCTTGTCTTCTCTAAGGCTAACTTCTAATGAAGAGGGGCAAAAGTTCCCGATCAGTCTGGGGCAACTCTGGTTCTCTATTTTGAGCTCACAAGATTCTTTTTGCAAAAGGAAGAAGGTCCTTGGGATCTTTAGAAAGTTTCATTTCTCTTCAGAGAGACCCTTGGAATACTAAGTTACTTAAAATTTTGATCCATGTCAAATGAAATTTTCTACACGCCCATCAGCCTCCACTCACATATTGTTACTTTACCTGTATGCAGCATCCAAATATATTGACTGTGAAGAAATGTTAGAGGGAGATATTTATTATTTGCAAAATTAATCTACTTAGAATTTATTTTCCTCATTAAATATTTTCCTCATTAAATATGGAGATATTCAAAATTTAACACTCAAATACCATTTATTTTTCCATTGTGTTCTAGATATTAAAATTTGATTTATCTGTCTAACTTCATTTAATCATCACACAAGCCTTTGAGGGAAAATATTTTAACCTCATGTTACAGGTGCAAAAAATGAGTCTTAGTTTTTAAGTGATTTGATCACAAAAAGTGGTAAACATCTCACGAGGCAGAACTAAATCTTTTCTCAGTGGCCTTGATGTTCTTGACTGTGCTATGTGTTGGCACCAGAAAAACATCTGGAACTAAATCAGTGGAGGCAGATATTGTGAATAACAGTCCAGACTAAATCAGTAAATAGTGGGAGAGGGTAAGTGATATGTGCTCAGAGGTCTTGAATAGCTTTATACCTTTTGTTGGACGAAGATACAGACAGAAAAACTAGCTGGCCCAGGTGGTTCTCAGGGCAACAATACTGCACACATGGATCTCTTCTGGATATCCTTAGAGGCGTTTTTGGTTGACACAATGAGGCATGCTAGAACTGCACTGGACTGGAAGGAGGTTTTGGTGAGTTGAATGGTGGCTCCCAAAAAGGTGTGTCCATGCTCTAAACCCTGGAACCTGTCAATGCTACCTTATTCGGAAAAAGGATCTTTGCAGATGTAATTGAGGTAAGGCTCTTCGATGAGGTCATTGCAAATTATCCAGGTGAACCCGAAGTCCGATGACAAGCATCCTTGTAAGAGACACACGGAGGGACACAGACACACACAGAAGAGGAGGAGGTAATGTGACCACAGAAGCAGAGATTGGAGTGGTGGCACCAGGAGCTGGAAGAGCCCAGGAATGGTTTCCCCGAGAGGCTTCAAAGGTCCTGTGGCCCCACTGATTCCTTGATTTCAGACTTTTACCTTCCAGAACTATAAGAAAATGCATTTCTGTTATTTTAAGCCACAACGTTTGTGGTAATTTGTCATAGCAGCCCCCCAAAACTAATATAGAAGTGTGTCAGACATTTTTGGGTCCCCTTTCCACTTTTCCTGTACCTTCTTTTTTCAGCTCTTCCTGTAGATTTACTGTCTCCATTCAGCTACACAATCTCTCTCTCACTCTTTGTCCTCGGGCTTCTTTGCTGCCATTTGTGGGACATCTGTGAGAATCCCCTCATAACGCTGACAGCTTTAAGTGGCTAACTGACAGGCCACATGTCTTGCAGACTGAAGGACATTCCCAAATTAAAAAAAAAAAAATTCCTGGATGCCTCAGGGCATTCAAATGTTTGAATAGACACTAACAGAGGCAAAAATCCTGTTTGTAATTGTTTGATCCTGGAAATAACACAATTTTTTTTTTTTTGTATAAATGGAAAATATTTTGACATGCTTCTACTATAAACTGAGTTTTCTGGGAATATATTCACCATGTAAATTGAAGGAAGAATGTATTTTGTTTAGTCTGGAATTCTACCAAGACTATTTTACCATTTTTTAAATTTCCCACTAACTAATCCGATGTGCTTCATTGGCAACAATATGTGAGTTTTCCATACCACACATTTGATTAATCTTCATTTGTAACCCTCACATTTCTATACATATGGGTGTAAGCATTTGGTTACCTAATTATGTCTTTCAGTGTTCAAAGGCATAGTGTTCCATTACTATTACTTGTCTTATATATCTCAGTTATATTATAAGTAGGTCATTATATTAAGTTTTTAAATTGAGTGCCAGTAGGTTATGTTGTCTTGTGGGTAGGTTGATAGTTTTTTTTTTTTTTCTTCGAAGAATTGTTTTGGGGCATTAAAAATGTTTCTAATAAAAGGGTTTATATTGGTTGGGAAGATGTTACTATCCCCTGAGCTAGATGGATGTCTTTAAAGGCAGATTTGATTCCAAGTAAAACATAGAGTCATCATCCCCTGAGCTAGATAGATGTCTTTAAAGGCAGATTTGATTCCAAGTAAAACATAGAGTCATCCACTAAGGTTCTATGCACCATAGAAGCATAGTACTTTTTGAGGAAGACCAGACCATGTTTTATGATTTTCATGCATAACGTTAAGATTTTTTTTCTTATTTGTTGTTCTAAAGAAGCTTCAACTCTACAGTTAAATAATCCTCTTCATCATCACAAGATGTTTATTAAGTGTGCCTACCATGTAAAAATACATTCTGAATGGACTATAAAAAGTGTAAGTTCAGACTTCTGTCCTGAAAAATTTATCAACAGCATGAACTGCAAAACATATATACATGAACTAGACTTAAAATCATGGTTAACTGTGTCACTTTCCTAGCTTTGTTCTCTGGTTAGTATTTGTGTGTCCTTTTAAGTTTTTTTTTTTTTTTTTTTTTTTTTTGGCCAGTATTTTCTTAGATTGTGAAGTCCTGGGGGTTTGGGACCATATTTAAATAATTCTCTTTGTAGGAACCTTGAAATAACACAATGCAGAATTAGTACTTTAAAATTCTTTTTGATGAAGGAATGAAATTATGCCTCAATCCCTGATAGAAATCACCACTATTTCCAAATTACATAACTGCTATATTTAAAGCTTCTGAAATAGAGTAATTAGTAAAAGCTAAGATTCAGTGATGCCTTTGGGGAACTTGGAGATCTAGTGAGCAGGTTTTTTTCAGTCACAATCCAGAAAAGATGTTCACTCTATAGACTTACTGGCATTGTAATGTTAAAATATTTGAAAGGAAAACAACACAATGGCATAGCAAGTCATAATGGTAATATTTTATGAATCTCGTTATTATTTCATGCATAGCTGCCCTGTGAATAGAGGAATTATAAATACAGTTAATGATTTACTAGGGAACTCAGTGGGTATCCTTTGAATAAAATGGAAGCAAAATCTGCCAGGGCAGAGGCATAATCTCCTGAAACTTAAATAAGGTGATATTTGGTGAGTGGCAAAGAAGATAAGGGGAAAGGGTGGTAGTGTATTAGAACGGGACATTTTAATTTAACCGAAGAAAATTAATATTGAAAACAGGGTAGTCAATACTAGAAGACCAACATTCAAATCCAGAACTGTGAGTTGAGGCCTCATGGCAAATTCAGAGGCTCCTGTGATAAAACAGATAAAGGTCTGGAATCATGTGGACGTCTTACTTGCTCTTGGTAGAGAGAAAAAAGGATTTACTCTAAGAACTCTGATGACATGTCTACCTACTTAACTATAATACAGTGGAAGGAGAAGAAGCAAAATTAATAGGCTATGGGTTTTTATTTTTTTGCTTGTTGCCCAATTTGAACCTTAAAACAGCCCTCCAAGGTTGTCAAGTAGGTACCAAATACTAATTGAGCACTTACTGTAAAGAGACAATAATGAGCTATACAGACACAGTTAATGTGTTAAGGAATTAATGCAAAAAAAAAAAAAAAAAAAGTAACTGCCCAATTCTTAGGGAAGAGGAAATCCTAAGTCAGATTAAGGAGCCAGCACAAAACCACCAGGGTGTGAATTACTGGAGGAGAATTTTAACTTGAGTCTAGAGATTTATTTGAGTCTTACACTTAAAATTGTAAGATTTCAAATGACTTCTTTGAACTCGCTCCTGTATTTTGAATCTCTAACCTTAAGTGGATAATTTCAAAACATTTTATTTAAAAGTTCAAGTTGTATTGTTAATTTCATATGGAATGCATCAGTTATTAATATTAAAAATATCACAAGTAGTGAAATTTTGGCAATGAGGCATGACAGACACTCGGCCAGGAGGGAAAGAGGGTTTATCAAACACCTCTTTGTTCTGCCTGACATTTTCTTGATCCACATATTTATTCTAGTTATTACTCTGGCAGCGAACTGAAAGCATCTATTTCTTGGCTGCATCAAATGACTTTTTTCAGATTTCTCTGCTTTGGGGCTTCTCTGCTGCTATCTTTTGGAATGCCTGCCAGAACCCACTCAGACATTTGAACTCATATATGTGCAAATTTGGAAGTGCGAGGAGTTTAACACTGCGAATCTTAACCAATAGGAGACCTCACCCAAAGGATAAATACTCTTCTATCCATCCTTTGTGTAAGCGGTTTGAGGTGCATTCAACATGGTTTTTCAGAGGGTCTTCAGCAAGTTTGAGCCCCGGCTGCCATCCATTTAATCTTTACAACAATCTTATGAAATGAGTTTTACTATTATCCGTACTTTAAAGACGAGGAAACCAAAGTTTAGAGATGCAAAGCAAAATGCCCAAAGTCAGAGTTTCTTAGTGGGGGTCTTGGGGTTTTGAACTTATATCTATGTGATTTCACAGACTACACTCATTCAGTGAAGCAATACAGTATGACTGCATCTGTTGGCTATAGGGATTTAAGGCAGAGGTGGAGAAAGCCATGAGGATGCCTACAGTGAAAGAGAGAAAACCATATAATTAAGGCACATCAAACCTTGTATCTTTTTTAAAATTTTATTTGTTTATTTTAGAGGGGGAGAGAGAAAGAGGGGGAGCGCGCGAGTACGAGGGGAGGGACAGAAGGGGAGGGAGGGGGAGAGACTCCACACAGAGCGTGGAGCCCCACATGGGGCTTGATCTCATGACTTGGAGATCATGACGTGAGCTGAAACCAAGGGTTGGGTGCTTAACTGACTGAGCCACCCAGGCGCCCCAAGTCTTGTATCTTCCAATATGGTATAATTTGAATAAAATCCACATGCTAGATTCTACCCATCACCTTGCATCTGCTACCTTCCTTGATAATCCCGACTTCCTCCATTAAATATTTATCAGATCTTCAAGATATGTTAAGACGCAAGTACTTTTTGGAAAGTTATAAATCAAACTCTGAGAGGCTAGTTGTCAGTCAGCTGACAGCAATAGCTTTGAGAGAGTGGAATCCATTATCAGGATACAAAAAGGGAGGGAACTGACACAAAAGAGGTAAAGGAACCACAAGGTCAGATTTCACTCATTCATTGTCTTTAAGGTTGGTCCTACCAGTAATTGTAAGGAGTATGAGATTTCAAAGCAGAGATTACTTTAAAAGTGCTACTTTCTCCCTCCTAACACACTATAATGCCAACCGAAGATTAATTAGTGGGAAAGCCTCCTGATGCGAACAGTCCTGAAAGTGTTTAAGGAGCAAAGCAATTTCTAAAGCAGTGCTCCAAGTTTAGCTTTCTAACTTTAGTTAGGATATAAAGAAATAATTATATATCTGGCTTAGTCATAATTGCACCATCTTCCCTCTCATGAAAAGCTGCAGATTATGTAACTGCAGCTATTGATTTTCCACATCAGACATTTTAATTGAAAGGTTAAAAGGAAGCTGGATCAGCAAAGTTTGAGGTTACTAATTCTGCGTTAAATAATTTGGGACTTAAACTCCCTCAACAGACCAGAGGCCAAGAAATTTATAAGAACAATTTCACTTATTGGGAAAGGAGTATTACTATTATCAGTCAATGGAAGATATTTAAAGCCTGGACTGAAATAAAAGACATGAACTCTATGTAATCTTAGCTTTTGAATGGAATGTTCTGGCATTATTTGTTTTTTTGCTGATTGTGATAAAGACTGTGAAAGACCCTATTGCCACTTTACAGCTGACATTGTGTTTCACTGACATTGACATTTAGGGCACTCAGGTGAAGAAGATGATGTTAGAATGATCATGTAGTAGTTATTGGCATCCAGAGTTCAATCCTTAATCTTAAAAATCCTACAGGAAAAAAAAAAATCAATACCCACTAGTCAACTGTCAAAAATACTGATATGCAAAACCATGAAGTAGCAATAGAAAGCAATAACTTCCATCACCATTAGGAGTGGAGATCATCTGAAAATTTAGCACCACAATAAAATGATTAAAATGCTTCAGGAAAAGAAATGAATTGAATGAAAAAATATAAAAAGGGCGAGGAAAGAGCAAAGCATTACTAAATTTAGACATTGCTCATAGGACTCATTGTGAAACTCCAAATATATTCCCTGTATATTGAGTTAATTAATGCTATACTTGAGGCACAGAACTGAAAATTAAATATAAAGAACTAAATATTTACACTGAAAACCTTATAAAGAATTTCAATTAATTTTTTGTCAGTATTTTTCAAGTAGGCTGTACATTACCTATATCATCTCCTTTTCATAAAACATTGAGACATACATAAATAATTAAATCAATTGCTTATTGAACATTATGGTGAATTGACGTCTATCAGCCCTTACTCATCCTGCAAGTCGGCCTCACTGATGCATCATCATGAAGCCATTCTCTCTCTCTTCTTTCTTTCTTTCTTTCTTTCTTTCTTTCTTTCTTTCTTTCTTTCTTTCTTTCTTTCTTTCTTTCTTTCTTTCTTTCTTTCTTTCTTTCTTTCTTTCTTTCTTCTTTGACAGAGAGAGACATAGAGAGAGCAGGAACACAAGCAGGGGGAGCGGGAGAGGGAGAAGCAGGCTTCCCGCAGAGCGGGGAGCCCGATGTGGGACTCGATCCCAGGACCCTGGGATCATGACCTGAGCCGAAGGCAGATGCTTAACGACTGAGCCACCCAGGCGCCCATCATGAAGCCATTCTTGATGCTTTTGTCTGATTCGGGTTTTGCATCTCTTGCTTCCATAGCATGCTGCCGTACCCAATTTTTATTAGGATTTGCCGCATTATTTTTGAATTTAAATGTCAGTCTCTTCCAGTATACTAGATGTATAACTGAGGTTAGTGACCGTTTTCTATACAACTTGGTAATACACTGCTGTCTCAGTATTGCTTGGTGGATGGCAATGTCTGGTATCCCACAGTAATTGTTCAACTGGACTGAGTCACAAATTTGGGATTTAACCCATCCAATTCTTCATCCCTGACATCCTAGTTTTTAGAATACTGTTTCAATAGAATTGGGTTAGCTCATTACTTTGGAGTAATGTTCCAGCGACCTGTATCACCACAGAGACCCCTTTTAATAATGCTGTGATGTCAGAAATCACTCAGGGGTGAGAATCTGCTGAAGCAGGGATCAAACAACAGGATTTAATGCTGCGTAGATGGAGCTGAGGGGTGAAAGCCTGCATGGGGCTCCTTCCAGGCTTTAATATACGGTAGTGGTCAAAACAATAAAAGAGTGTTTCCAAATGGTCTGAAGCAGAAGCATTGAAGGTATATACACATATACTCATGGAATTCAGATGTGAAAATATATTTGACAGAAAGAAGAGATTGGGAAATTTCTTTGTGGAATAGTAATTTAAGTGTTTGATAGTCTGGGTAATGTTTGCATTATTCATCACTATGTACTCAATGAGGACACTTGTTTTTTATCATGGTTTTATTATGCACTTGGCCTGCTAAAGCATATATATATTTCAAGTAAAATCAGCAAACATTAATAATTTTAAGAGCTCCAGAAATTAGGTACATACCAACATTACAGGTTCATAGTACATGGTATATTGTGTGCATTTTATTATACATGTTGTTGATGAATTAATAGAATGTATTAGAATACCAAGCACAAAGTTGCATGAAAGAAAATCAATTTGATTTTTAAGTGACAATAAATGTAAGTGAATGTCAGTATTTTATTGACAGTTGGGCCAATATGCTATCAAGGTACATAAAATACTTAAAAACTTTATTTGGTGTCCTTATTTAACTAGCTAGAATTATTATCTCTTAATTTAATTTAGTTTTTTTGAGAATTTGCTTTGAATAATTTTTATATTGTGATTCTCTTAGGATTTGAACTGTACAAAGAAAAAAAAAGAAAGCATCTTTAAAACAAGTAAAAGGCACTGATAAAGAGGGTTCTGTTATCTTGGGTAAATGATGAAAGTATACCATCGAAACAGTGAAGCAATTTATCTTAAAATTCCTGCTTATTTCTCTACTCTTTTCTTTCTCTACTTAATGATCATAATCATTGGATATAGCTAAAAATACAATAACTTTCCTCTCTTAGAAATAGCTCAAAACCCTTCCTAGAAAATAAGTTGGCAAATATTCAAAACATGGAAAAATTGATGTATGTTAAAATAAAGTAATAATCGTCTTTGCAAGGTAGAATGGTTTCATATCCTATTGCTGGAAACTGCATAGAGTTGAGGATATTCCAGGTTTGGCATCCTTTCAAAAGTATATTTCTATACACTTGCCAATTCATTGGGAACTTTTATCCTGAAAATAGATCATTGTAATGTTCTCAGTAAGACAAACCCATTGTTGTGAGTTAATGCCAGATTTATCTGTGCTATTAAAATTATTATGAGTATTAGCACAGCTATTAATAACACCACTTTGTGGTTTTCAAAGAGCTTTTCATTTGTATTGCCTCATTTGATTCTTTCAGCAACTCTGAGAGGTACAAAGTACTGGTTATTATTATCCTCATTGTATTTGTGGGAAACTGAGTCATAAAGATTGAATTGACCTAGGCAGTCATACAAATGGAACTGTGATTCATTGATTAAGAATATTTCTAACTTTAAAAGTAGTAGAAATATTTATTAAACATTTATTCTGGGCAGTTCTCTGACCTCCTAAAATAGTTACTGTGTATTGCATGTTTACTTTGTATCCAATACTTTGACAGACCTTATCTTTTTTTTTTGTTTTTTAAAGATTTTATTTATTTATTTGACAGAGAGACACAGCGAGAGAGGGAACACAAGCAGGGGGAGTGGGAGAGGGAGAAGCAGGCTTCCCGTGGAGCAGGGAGCCTGAAGTGGAGCTCGATCCCAGATCTCTGGGATCATGACTTGAGCTGAAGGCAGCCGCCCAACGCCTGAGCCACCCAGGTGCCCCTGACAGACCTTATCTTTAAGAGTGCAAACTAACTTTCAAAGATAGATATTCCTATCCTCTTCTTCCAAGTGAGAACGCAGAGAAAGGTGACATAATAGGTTTTCAATTTCGGTCTGTTTGACTTCCAAGTTCAAGCTCTTCCTCCTGAGATATTACTTCATTTAATTCTCACTCTGTCCTTCTGAGATAAGTTATAGTGGTCCTCTCTTTTTATAATTCTGGAGGTACTCTCAAGAGAGTTAATATAGGAGAGAGACATAAATATATATATAAGGAATTGGCATTCTGGCTGGCTGAATTTTCAGTTTTCATGATTGTTAACAATATTTTTGAAATAGATAGTTAAAATTCCTGCCTTCCTAAAAATAATAAGAGTAATTGGAATTTTTGCTGATGATGGTTACCTTTCAATTCCTATGAGAAATTATTTTTATTTATATTTTACATTATTTTTGTAAAGTTATCGAAGGTAACGAATTGGTTCTAATCTGAACTGACATATATGACTGAATGTTTTTAAAAATAAATCATTAAATGTTGAGGGGTTTTTATCACTGAAACACCTGGGTGATTCGTTTATTATTAAGCACCTACTATGAGCCAGATATTAAGGTATATACTGAGTATACCTACCCTATTTACTGAGAATGTACTAATTATACCTATATACTGACTGTACCAACTACACCTGTAGCAAAGGAGACACATGAACAAACCAAACACATAAACCAGATTTTACAACGGCAGGGGCATTACAGAGTTCTGGAAAAGATCAAATGAAATCTTTAATACATTTTAAGTTTAGTATGAGGAAAATGCTTCACTGAGCCACGAACAATATAATATTGAGTAATATGTCTCTAAAGGAATCACGAACAGGAAAGCAGTTAAATAGACTTATATTACTTGTTAAATAAAATATAATCATCCAGACAATTTTATTTTCAGACAATTTTATTTTTATTTTATTTATTTTATTTTCAAGTTTATGTATGATTTGATAGTACAATATTTTATATGTGTTGAGAGGTTAGTATATTTCATAGTTAAATCAAGAGTTAAGATCTCAGTGATTTTTATACTAAGCCTAAATTGCAGTATCATCTGTTGTAGTGACAGGGCTGTGACAGTGTGGGGTTGAAATAGAATACAGAGTTGTTTATAAAGATAGTCACAGACTGTTTTGTATAATAGGAAAGTTGTTTTCAGAAAACACTTC
Organism: Mirounga angustirostris; assembly: GCF_029215605.1. NCBI lineage: Eukaryota > Metazoa > Chordata > Mammalia > Carnivora > Phocidae > Mirounga > Mirounga angustirostris. The sequence continues at coordinate 105,132,617 of NW_026991712.1, read as the reverse complement.
TTTAAAAAAGATAAATTATTATTGCACATATTTTTTGGGCATCATGCCAAAATAAAAATAAAAGCAATCAACATAGTTTACAAATCACAATAACATTGCTGAAATTTTAAAGAAATATTGAATTATGTTATTACTTCTCTGATTAAAAATATACAAAAAACATACAAATCCTGGCATGCAATTATATTAAAAATCTGTGGAAATCAAACAGTGTATTTATTCTAATGTTTAGGAATTATAATAGTATCCTCCTGAGTAGGAAAAGGTCACATAATTTATAATCATTCAAGGTGTCTTTTATTTATGTTGATAAATTCATTTTTCCTTGAAAAAACATTAAAGATAAATACCACATTTTATTGTTTTCTCCTTTGGGAACTCCTTCTTCACAGACATTTTTATAATTACTGGTCTAGTTTTGATACAATACTTAAATATTGATTAATTTTCCAAAGAAATTCAACATTTATTGAATACCTCCTGTAGGCAAGGCATTATAGAGATCTATAAGAAATAAAGAGATAATCAAGACCAGAGCATGACTTCAAAGAGTTCACAGTTTCCTGAGGGATATAGACAAATACAGATCCCTAATGGTGCTTTAGTTATCTATTGCTAGTATAACAAATTACTACAAACTTAGTGACTTATGACAACAGAAATTTAGTATCCTACAGTTTTCTAGGCCAGTGGTCTGAAATGGATCTCCCAGAGCTAAAGTTAAGGTGTTAACAGAGCTGTGTTCCTTCTCAAGTTTCCAGGAAAGAAACTGCTTCCCTGCCTTTTCTACCTTCTGAAGTCTCCCTGCATTCCTGTACTCATGGCAGCTCCCTTCTGTCTTCAAATCACATGACTCCAGTCTCTACTTCTATCATTATATTTTCTCTGAGTTTCCTGACTTCTTCTTTATTCCTTTGGTTTGTAGAGACCTTCGTGATTAAGTTCAGCCCACCTGGATAATCTAGGATAATCTCAAAATTTTTAACTTAATCACATCTGCAAAGGCCCTTTTTCCATGTGAGGTAACATATTCACAGGTTCTGGGGATTAGAATCTAATCACGTCTGCCTACTAGAAATGGTGATATGCTAAATAGATTAATACCTATATCTTATATTTTAGATGTAGACATGGACACAAATTCAGTGTTTAGGTTGTCTTAATCTATTCATATAGAAAATATTTAAATATTAATAGAGAAGATGATAAGACCCAAAGTTTAACATATTCAATTAAATAGGCAAAGGGAGGAAGGAAATTTGTTGATAATGTATAGATTTAGTTAATGGACTTACATATATATTTTCAATTCACTGTCACATGTCAGCTAACTGACCTTAATTTTATTTGCAGTCTTATTATCAGAGGACAAACACAACCAGATAATGGAACCTAATTTGGTCTTTATTTAATTCCTTGTGTTGAATTGTAAAATGATGAATCAGTAGGTTTGAAAGAAATTTTAATATGTGTAATTATCTAATCATAAATCTTTAAACATCTTTATAGACATCTTTTGGCTCCACATACAACTCTACCAGCCCATTTCTCTGTTCCTCTTAAAAGTAAAATGCCTTGAGTTTTCTGAACTATCTCCGATTCTTTTCTTCCCATTCTGCTTTTAACCAATGCCAGTCATGTTCTCTCCCCTCTACTCCACAGAAACTTTTCTAGTCTGGTCCCAGTGAGCACTACATTGCTAAAGCAGAGGTAATCTCAGGCCTCACTTTACTTGCTCTTTCAGGGATATTTGGCACAGATGTTCATTCTTTTTTCCTTGAACTATTTTCTTCATTTGACAACTAGAATTCTTCCTTACTTCTCCTATTCTCTCACCATCCTTTCTCAAATGTCACTCTTAATATAAGCTCTTTGCTGGCAATCCTATTTAAATGGTAATGTTTCCCTATTAATTCAGTATTTCCTGTTCTTTTGTGCTTCGGTTTTCCTCATAGTAATTAACACAGTATAGTATACATCTTCTGCACTTATTTGTTTTTTCTATTGTCTCTCTCAATAGAAGATGGATTCCATGAGGTTTATTTACTTATTTTATTTTATTATTTTATTATTTTTTAAAGATTTTATTTATTTGACAGAGAGAGACACAGCGAGAGAGGGAACACAAGCAGGGGGAGTGGGAGAGGGAGAGGCAGGCTTCCTGCAGAGCGGGGAGCCCAATGTGGGGCTCCATCTCAGGACCCTGGGATCATGACCTGAGCTGAAGGCAGACGCTTAACGACTGAGCCACCCAGGCGCCCCTATTTACTTATTTTAGAGAGAGTGTGTGTGAGTGGGGCGAGGGGCAGAGGGAGATAATCTTCAAGCAGACTCCCCATCTTGGGGCTCAGTCCCACAACCCATTAGATCATGACCTGAGCCGAAACCAAGAGTTGGAGGCTCAACCAACTGAGCCACCCAGGTGCCCCTATCTGTTTTATATTTCCAGTTTCAAGAATAAACTGGCACAGTGAAGGCATTCAGTGAATGTTTATTAAGTGGATTAATATATGTAGTCCAAAGCTTAATGTGAAATAAAATGTTTACTCCCCACTCTTCCACTTAGAAAATCTAATAACGAAAACAAGCATACAGATTTTTTTTTTTTTCCTGCTGTGTTTAGGAGCTGATTCCAAAGGAATTTACAGTCTGGGCATTGGTAGGTAGTTAGTGACTTGCTTGTATTTTTTCAGTCAGGGTCCACTTGCCAGGTGATGTAGGTATGAGGGTAAGTGCATTTCTGCTCCTGTCAGGGTGCTTGCATCAGCCAACCTTAGAGTTGCTTATGGTGCTGTAATATAAATAACAGAGACCCATAACCAGTTTCTTCCTCACTGTCAGTCAGGCTGTTGCTGACAGAAACCAGGTGGATCCTGTTTTTTGATTGTATGTTTTATATGTATATGTAAACATCCCAAACCATTACAATTTCTTTGTTTTTCTCAAAAATTTGTTCTTCCTTTGTGTTTTCATTACTTCTATTATCTGTATAATATTCTATTAATCAGTCTGTTCATGCTATTCACTTTCTTTTGTCCTCATTGAGAATTCTTCACATGCCCAGATAGGAATGCTTTTACTGCTTTTCTTGTTCTCAGCATGAAACTTAGCATTTAAAGATGTTCAGTGTTGGGTGAAAAATACAAGATAAAATTTGGTAATAATGCATAATTATAAAATGTTTGATAAACTCTTAAATTAGAGATATGATAATTAAAATATCAAATAATTGGGGGCACCTGGGTGGCTCAGTTGGTTAAGCGACTGCCTTCGGCTCTGGTCATGATCCTGGAGTCCTAGGATAGAGCCCCGCATTGGGCTCCCTGCTCAGCAGGGAGTCTGCTTCTCCTTCTGACCCTCCCCCCTCTCATGCTCTCTCTATCTCATTCTCTCTCTCAAATAAATAAATAATTAAAATCTTTAAAAAAATATCAAATAATTGATAATATATTTTTAGTAGGTTAAAATATTGAAACTAATAAACTTCTGTTAAGGCTGGTGGGCCTGATGATCTCTTGATTCAGAGCAGTTTTCCTATAGGACAATGAGACTAAAGGGGTCAGATGCTCGACTCTGAGATATAGACTCTAAATCCCAGGTGCAAAGGAAACATTTGGAAGAACAGAGGCTGCTGCAAGGGTCTTTGTCTCCTTCCAGTGTAGAGCTTCACTGGGCTGGAGAGAGAGGAACCACAGTAGGGAAGTGTGGTTACAACTGGTGTCATTGAGAAGGGGCTCACACTTGGCCCCTTGTGGGGTAGAGTATGTTAGAATCCCCAGAGAGGCATGGAGCAGAGGGCAGTTGGGCTCATTTCCGTCTGGGACCAATGACTCAATAAGCCTTAGAGTTCTACCTTTCAGCAACAGTGGGGTAAATCCTTCATAAGGAATAATAATGCAATTTGCTGAGCATGACAGATGCAGTAAAGACATTATCTAATTTTATCTTTGCAACAGGTGTGTATGAACTGATGAGGAAACTGACATTCTGAGAGTGTAAGTAACTTGCCTAAAATTGTACTGCACAAGAAGCTGTGATCTCCACAGTCGGATTCCCTGGGTGTGAATTCAGGCTCTACCTCCTAGCAGTTGTGTTCCTGGGGAAAGTTACTTAATGCTTCCATGCCTCATTATTTTAATGCTAATAATTATATCTGTTTTATACAGTTCTTATTAAGATTAAATGAGTCAATATATGTAAAGTGCTTCAGTCTTAGTAGGTGCTTAATAAACGTTGACTCTTATATAGCAGAGTTAGGACTCAAACTGAGGCTCATCTTACTCTAGCCCATGCTTTGAAGAACATATGTATGGTTCCCAGATTGCCTTCTTATTTTAAGAATTGAAGAGGAATGGGATGAGTTGACTTTCAAGAACAGCAGCTCCCTGATTCTGGCTAAGTAGGGCTGGTTGAGGTCCAAGCTGACTGGTTAGGCTTTTCTTTTATGAGGATATTCTGCTTGACTTTACCTCCTCATTTCTTCATCCTTTCTATGGCTAGTCCTGGAGCCATTCAGAACCATTTTTTTTCCCTGTGAATATCTGTCAGGGATCGCTTGTATTTGTCTTCTGTAGAGTAAGAGGTATTAAAATTCTTACAGGGAAAGCCCCACCCGTTTCTAAAAATGTGTTGTTTCCTGGGATGTTTTTCTTTCAGAGATAGCAAACGTGCCTATGGATACGTAAACCATTCTTTTGAATCAGGACCTGCGGAAATGTGAAGAGCAATTTGTGAGATGAAATAAAAAAAAATAGCTAACATATATAGTGTTTATGAACTGGGAGGCACTGTTCCAAGCACCTGGCACTCAATAACTCAGTTAGCCCTCACAGAAACCATGTGACTATTTGCTGTCTTTTCTCCCAGCATACAGATGATTAAACTGCAGCTCTGAAAGTAACTGACCCAAACTAGTAAAGTTATAAAATCTGCAGTCTGACTACAGGGTCCCTTGGCTAAACCATGAAACTCAGAGGCTTCTGTCCACATATTTTCTGGATGTCAGTTAGTCTTGTGCAGCTACCAGTGCCCTTTATTTCTTAGGCATGTTTCTCTAGAATGACTGACTTTAACCTGATTGCCCCAGTGAATGCTCATTTTAAAATTTACACAAGGATATGGTCCTTCCTGTGTGGCTTTTCCTTTGCTTTTGAATATTTGCTTCTGAATATAGTATAAGGAGATTTGGCAGGATTTATAAATATTTTAAAATTCTCCTGCGGCCATGTCCTTTTAAATCTGTGTATATATAATCTCAATCAAATTACTTATTTTTAACTTTATTTTCGCACTAAATTCTACAGTGGAATTTCAAAACACTTCAGCATTTCTGAATTTGAACAACCTGGAAATAGGGATGTCTGAAATATATTCTTAGCTTCATCTAGGAGTGGAGTAATTAAAGCATGGGTAAAATCTGTTTTAAAGTTTATGTAATTAGCAAAGCTTGGGGGAAAAGTTCTCTTTAAGTCTAACAAATGAAATGTATATATTTTTAGTTATGCACAAAAGTAAAAAGAGAAATTGAGTCAATAATCAGAAAGATCTAGACTCTAAAAGGTCTCTACTTATCTGAATCTTCTCTACTCATAACTCTCTTGATAGTTTCTTTTTCTAATTCAGTTTTCTGAATTAGAGTTTCTAATTCGGTTTATGTACATAAATATAGCACTGAATCAGCTATGGTTATAGTGGTTCCCTTTCAATGTGATATTGGGACTGTGTTATCTGGTGGTTGTACTCTATGATATTTTATCTCTAACATTTTTGTACATATTTAAAAAATCTACAAGTTTGTTTTTTCCTTTTCTTTAAAGATAAAACTGTAATAATAGAAATTTTGAAAAATAACAGTTGAGTTTAATTTATTAGGAATCAAAATTTTCCACTTGATGTCTTTTTTTTTCCATTTCTATTTTTATTTATTTGGGTATTTATTTATTTATTTATTTATTTATTTATTTCTGATTTCGGGTTTTTAAAAAAATTTTTTTTTATTCTTATGTTAATCCCCATACATTACATCATTAGTTTTAGATGAAGTGTTCCATGATTCATCGTTTGTGCACAACACCCAGTGCTCCATGCAGAATGTGCCCTCCTCAATATCCACTTGATGTCTTTAATGTTAACACTACCTGTGAGGCCTGAGCATGGTCCCAAGTAGAGTAAACCAGGGTTTGGAACTGAAAATTATTTTCATTACCTAAGAAACAAAACCAGAGGCAAAACACAATCTTTGATGAAAATGTTTTTATTGAGCATATTTAACTTAGAAAGTCAACCAGCTTTGTTAAATTTAAACATAAAAGGACATGAATCTATCAAATTTGCATTGATTATCAAAATGTTTATAGTAAAGTCTTTGCACAGTAGTGGCTATAAATCACCTTTGTTGACTTTAGGGTAGACACAAAGGGAAGCAAAAACCTGCTATCAAAACCAAAGAGGAATTCACAATTCTAATAGCCTTTCTTTCTACAAATAAGAAAGCAAGTGTATATTACTTTGGTTTCCACATCCAATTCGTAGTAACAAAGAAATGATGAAGCAAGAGTGACATGGAGCTTAATAGGAATCTAAGCTGTGTTATGTACATTCAATACATCGTTACAGTTTGAGATCTGGAAAATTAACTGCATTGTATCAGATTCCATTTGTATGATACAGTATATCTTTGCAAAGTATATTTACTTTTCTCATTAACCCTTATTTGACATATTGACAATTTTGTGTAGCACTGTCATTCACGGTGAATCAAATGAAGTAGCTCTACTTGCACCCAAAAGGCTACTTCTTGGGCTCTTCAATTTTTATGGAAGTTTATTTTAAACTCTTGTATTTATTTAATCTAGTGCTACAGTTCTATAAATGTTGTATCTCTAATCAGATCAAAGCCCTTTAAGAACAGGAATTAATTATTCCAAATTCAGTGAGTATTTATTTAGTTCCTGGTATAGGTCAAGTAATGCATTCAGGAGCTGAGAATTCATAGATGTATAAGATATCCAAGAAGTTTGAAGTAAATTTGTGTACTGCAGTGTGAGATCACTGTAGTCTAGATGTATACGGAATACAGGGGGATCACAGCAGAATGGACAAACATCTTAGGACAGAAAGAAGTGAAGAGATGTGAAATGGAGTATGAAACATTCAGCTTTTGCTCTAGTGGATGAACAGATGCATTTCTGCTGAGTAAGGAGGTGATAAGAAGTAAGACCAGGTTATGGGTTTTTGAAGAGCATGGTCTGCTCAGGAGGAAGAGTGAATAGTGGTATATGGTGACAGGGTGCAGGAGAAGAAATGGTGGAAGATAATGTTACATAGATGGCATGAACGCAGGTAGTGAAGGACCTAAATATTTGTTTTTATTTTTTTCTTAAATATTTATATTCACCTTGTAGGAAACAGGTGGGCATTAATCTATTTTAAGTAGGAGTGTTTACGTGAAAAAGTGCTCAACATCACTCGGGATCAGGGAAATCCAAATCAAAACCTCAAAGAGATACCACCTCACACCAGTCAGAATGGCTAAAATTAACAAGTCAGGAAATGATGGGATGCTGGTGAGGATGCAGAGAAAGGGGAACCCTCCTACACTGTTGGTGGGAATGCAAGGTAGTGCAGCCACTCTGGAAAACAGTATGGAGGTTCCTCAAAAAGTTGAAAGTAGAGCTACCCTATGACCCAGCAATTGCACTCCTGGGTATTTACCCCAAAGATACAAATGTAGTGATCCGAAGGGGCACGTGCACCCCGATGTTTATAGCAGCAATGTCCACAATAGCCAAACTCTGGAAGGAGCCAAGATGTCCATCAACAGATGAATGAATAAAGAAGATGGTGTATATATATACAATGGAATATTATGCAGCCATCAAAAAAACCCCCAAATCTTACCATTTGCAGCGATGTGGATGGAACTAGATGGTATTATGCTAAGCGAAATAAATCAATCAGAGAAAGACAAGTATCATATGATCTCACTGATATGAGGAATTCTTAATCTCAGGAAACAAACTGAGGGATGCTAGAGTGGTGGGGGGTGGGAGGGATGGGGTGGCTGGGTGATGGACGTAGGGGAGGGTATGTGCTATGGTGAGCACTGTGAATTGTGTAAGACTGATGAATCACAGACCTGTACCTCTGAAACAAATAATACATTATATGTTTAAAAAAAAAAAAAAAGAAGAAGGTAGTAGGAAGGGAAAAATGAAGGGGGGGAATCAGAGGGGGAAATGAACCATGAGGGACTATGGACTCTGAGAAACAAACTGAGGGTTCTAGAGGGGAGGGGGATGGGGGATTGGTTAGCCCAGTGATGGGTATTAAGGAGGGCATGTATTGAATGGAGCACTGGGTGTTATACGCAAACAATGAATCATGGAACACTACGTCAAAAACTAATTATATAATTTATGGTGATTAACATACGATAATAAAATAAAATTAAAAAAAAAGTAGGAATGTTTAAAACTAAGTATCAGTTTCTGTAAGAAGCCCCACTATACTCTCCACCTCTATATTAGGTAACTTCTCATGTATTCTCATATTCCATAGTATGTTGTACTTAGTCTTACCATAGTAGTACCTACCACAGAAGTTTTTTTAAATTTTATTTTAGCCTTTTAGTTTTTTATTTTGTTAAGACTTTATTATTTTAGAGCAGTTTCAGGTTCACAGCAAAATTGAGAGTAAGGTACAAGGAGTTCCTCTATACCCCTCTCCCCACCCATAGACAGCCTCCCCTGTTATCAACATCCCCCACCCGTGCGGTATATTTGTTAAAATTGATGAACCTATATTGAGACATTATCATCCAAAGTCCATAGTTTACATTAGCATGTATTTTATGGGTTTGGACAAGTGTATAATGACATGCATCCACTATTACAGTATTATATAAAGTATTTTCACTGTTCTAACAATTCCCCGTGCTTCAACTGTTTCTTTCTCCCTACCCTTCTTACCGAGTTTTGTAATTGTTTGCATATGTCTGTATTCTATACTCAACTATAAGCTCCTAGAGGACTCTGACAAATCTTAATCCCTGTTATATTCTCAGTACCCAGCACTTGGCTTAGCCTATGGTGGATTCTTAGTTAAGTATTTGATGAATATATTATTTAATCACATTCTTTAAGAGAATAACTCTGACCCAAGTGTCAAGGATGAAGAGAAGTAAGGCAAGATAGTTGAAGAAGTGGCAAAGTCTAGATTTGAACCTGAGTGATTATTTTAAAGTATAGAGCAGTGAATATGCTGTATTCTTGCTCATAATAAATAGCTCAATATTTAAAGCCTTAGGTTAGTTTAATTGAACTAGAACAGAAAAATATTAGAATTTTCTAGCTATAAGTTTAAGCCAATTAAGCCATATATTCAAACACATTGAACTATTTGGTCATAAACCTCTCTATGGCAATAGAGATGGTACTAAAATAGGGATGATATCTAATCTATATCTAATAGGGTAGTCTATATCACAGACAAAATCATGTTTATAGTATTTAGTCTTAAATCTCTTTTCTTTGATAGCATGATTCAGTTCTCCAAACTGTTTCTACTCAGTCTGTCACAGTATTCATGTAAGCCTCTGATCAGTCAATGGTACAAGGCAGACTAGTATAACATAAAGAGCTCTGTATTAAGATAGAAGTCTCCATTGGGATGCCTGGTGGCTCAGTCGGTTAAGCATTCAACTCTTGATTTTGGCTCAGGTCATGAGGTCAGGGTTGTGAGATCAGCCTCATGTTGGGCTCCAGGCTTGGTGCAGAGCCTGGTTAAGATTCTCTCTCTCCCTCTCCCTCTGCACACTTCCCCACTAATTTTTTTTTTTTTTTTAAAGATAGAGGTCTTCAGGAAAACTCTCAGTTCTGCAATTAAATCACCTTGTGACTTTGGACAAGTCATCATGACTTGAATTGGGCCTAATGACTCTGATTTCAAGTTGGTTATCAGATTTAAATGAAGTAAAATAGATAAAGCACTTAGCAGAATAACTGGCACATTGGAGGTAATTGGTTTTTTCTCTGGTCCCCTCCCTAAGTTTCTTTACTTACTTAGGAGGATTAGTCGCAACCATTTCTGGTGTTTTTATGAGTCTATAAATCTATAAAGATGGGCATTCAAATTAGCTGTTTACATTTCATCTATGGTAGACAGTTGTCTCTCAAATATGGTAGAACATAAAAAATAGGAGCTGAATAAAGTTTTCCAACTTTGGATTAAAAGAAGCTTACTGTTTTTATTGCATTTTTAAAAAGAAGCCTTTTAATTCTAGCATTGCCTATTGATAAGTGAAGGCCAGAGCATTCCTTGGAATTGAAAAGCTTCTGAGAGCCACACTTAGCTTGAATTCTTTTAAAAATTATTTAGCTTATTTCAAAGGAAGGATGGCTTTCATTTTTTACATATAACCACTTTTGCTTTTTAAAAAATAGATAGAAGGACTGAAAATGACAGCCGTCTGTAACCCTGTGCTGCAAAGGCCTAGAGATGAATTGTGAGAAAAGAGGTAAAAACTGCCTGAAATGGTCTGATATAAAATGGCAATTTTTTTCTAAAATGATTTTGACTTGTTATTCAAATTTTTTTGAATGAAACAGAAAGGAAGCAACTTTCTATTAATCGAGAATGGGTTTTTAAAAAATCCTTTTTTGAAAAATAATCCATTCAAACATTTCTTGGCAAAATGGAGGAAGATTTATCACATCACAGGAAATTTTCTTTAAGAAGCCCTATCTGATAAAGTCAGTCCATGTTTTAAGATTTTGGGAATAATGACCATCTGGTAAGAGGACAATCAGGTTAAAGCTGGCAGCTCTGTGGAAAATTTCCTTTCATGACTTTACAAGGACTACTTGGTTTTTTAAAACCTGAATGCTTATTCCCAACCCCCTTTGTTTTAAATTTAAGTTAATTCAGAGCCTGCAAACTTAATAAAAGGAAATAAACTGAGTAACTACTATGACTTGGTCATTATGCTAAATATTAAAGATTGTATAATATAATGCTGTTTTTGAAAAAGTAATGGTATGTAAATATATAGAGAGGTTAGAAAAAGTAGAAAAATACATGCCAGACTGTTGAAGGTATCCATTTTGCAGAGAATGAGATGATAAAGTTTTCATTCTATGCTCTATCTTTTGAATTTCCTATGAGAATATAAATATCGTCAGTAATTAGACAAAGATGTCATTGAAAAATTAATAGTAGGCCAACGTAAGGAGAGAGTGAGAGTGTGTAAACTGCATAAAGGCAGGCCCTGTTTCTACCTTATTCACTCTTGCGTTTCACCTGTCTCACAGAAGGCACTTAATAAATAAAGATTTCGTAAATATCTTGGAATGAATGAATGATGAACAAGTGAATGAAAACATTAAAGAAAGCTGCCACAACTAATTTTGAGGCTGTCTTTAGAGACCAGATGAAATCTTAGCTCATATGGGAGCAGTTGCATTGTTAGACTAGAATAAGCATTTTTCCACTCTTTAACACCGAAGGCTGGAGAAAAATCCATTGAGTCTGAGAATTTCATAGTCATTCCTGATGTCTTCTTCTGGCACAGGGCCCTAACGGCATAATAAAGGGTATCTCTTTGTTTAGGTATATCTGCAACGATGGGAGGTAGCAGCATAATACCTTGTTCTGAGGGCCTATTGTATGCTTGTCACGATAGTCATTTTCATATTTAGTTTTTCTGAAAAAAAAAAAAAAAAACCTACAGGTGGGTATTACTGTATCCATTTTTAGATGTTAAGATTGAGGCTCAGAGTTATTAAATTTACCCACACAAGACCTGTATGGAAATGACTGACCTGAGATTAAAATTCTAATAGATCTGGATCTACGCTTGAGTGCTTTTGTTGTTATTTTGTTTTGCATTTTAATTATAATCTATTGCTCTTATGTCTTCACTTGCCAGCTGCCCCTTCTCTTATAAAGATCATGCATATCCTGAGAAATTCTGATGGAAATTAGTGTACAGTCCTGAAACGCCAGGACTTGGATTGTACTCAAACTGTCACCCGCTTTCTAGCTATGATAGATGGGCCTGAACTCATTAGTGATGGATTCCTAGTGGCAGCGCTGCGCAGGTAAAACTTCTTAACTAAGCAGATATTCCATCATCCTGGCACTGCAAAATGTCGTAAGTGCTCCCAGTGTAATCATCTTTTTTGTTTCTTTGCTACATTTGGATGAGCAAAATCAGGAAGCGTTGGAGTAATACCACACCCTACCAAAAGTATAGTCCAAACATCAAGGCATCTTGGGAAACCCACCTCTTGGCGTTCCACTAAGCTTTCCTGGACCTGATTATTTAATGCCAGAAGTACTAGTTGAGTTGCAGTCTTGTTAATTGGAATGCAGATGAGTAAGTGGGCCGAGCTCTTAGTGGAGGCTCACCTTTACTTCTGGTCTCTCCACTCTGGCAGGCCCTCATCTATCTCCACCCCTCAAGCCCCAGGAGCCTGGCACCTTGCCAGCATTCAGCTCCTGAGACCGCCTAATGAAAGTTAATGGACCTCCAATTTAGGTAATTCACATGAATTAAAAATAACTTTGGAAACCATTTAAGGCTCTATAAAATCAAATTTAAAATTCTACATGCAGAGGTCATAATGGTACAGTTCGAACTTTCTGCCGTACAAAAATACATGAAGTTTATTTGCAATTCATCTGAAATGTCAAAAAATTATCAGAAAGTTAGAGAGAATAGACTTTCCCCAGGTCTTATGAAAAATAAATAATCCCAATAATGCTTTCTTACTTGGTTTGTTCTAAATGTTCTAAGATCATATTTCAAGATTGCTTACAAATTATAAGGTACATGGAGAAAAGACTTTCAGCAGAGGATACACTTATGAGAGAGTATTTCACAGCTTCTAATAATTCTGCAAAATAGAATATATTGACGATGGAGGAGAAAAAAGTCATATTTGTACAGAAACCACATAAAATTCAATAATGGATGTAAGAGAATTGAAGGGACCTTGAATTTGCTATAAAAGAGGCATAATAATCTTACTGCTGAAAATCATTTAATCCTTTTTTTTTTTCTGCCAGTTAGAGCCACAGTTAAAACAACCCAGAGGGATTGCTGGAATCTCTTTAGAAAGCTAAATTTCTCAATTCCACAAATATTTGTTAAGTTAGGCATTATGAATTCAAACACAAGATCAGTAATGTGTGGTTTTGTCCTTAAGGAATCTTGAATTTAGTTAATGGATGAGGCAAGTACTGTCACCTCATAGTGCAAGGAAGAATATGACAGTGACCACAGGCAAAGCATAAAATGCTCTGTGAGCTTTCTTTAGGGAAACTGTATCATACTGAAGTCTGCAAGGTAGAGTGAGAAGATATAAGATTGAGGTTTAAATCCTGGCTTTTCCATCTTTTAGTTCTGGATCCTAGGCAGATGATTTAACATTTGGAACTTTAGCTTCATTTTCTGTAAAATGTTGATAATAGGAATGTACTTCGTAAGTGTGTGTACAAGATTTTTCCCATTCATTCATTCATTCATTCATTCATACACAAGTATGTACTAGGTGTCCACTCTTTGCCTGGTTGCACAGCTGTACAGTATATAGTGTGGGTAGAAGCAAAAGTATGATAGGTACTACAGATGAAAAGGAATTTTAGGTTACAGCAAGGCTTTAAAGAAAAGTGTGATCAATTCCACAAAAGGAAGATCCAGAATCTCTTCATAGAGGAGGCTGCTATTAAAATCCTTATTTTACAGATGAGAAAATGAAATCTTAGGACATTTAAATAATTATCTCAGGAGTGTATAGTTAGTAAATGACTGAGCTAGGAGCTGGGTTTTCTGCATTCTTACACAAAGCAATCAATTCTGTGTTTGAAAGTGATTACCAAAACAATGGGCCCTAAAGGAATCATTTATGTCAATAGGAATGTGCCTTTTGCAGTATCTCGGAGGATTTCAGAAGCATTGATATTTGTTTTGGAATTACTTTCTATGATTAATGGTAAGTCTTACCAAATAAAATAACTGCCATGCAAAGTAGGCTTTTAAATAATATATAGAAATATTTCAGGGGTCTTCTGGTTTTACCTTACTTCCAAGGAGATTTTGTCTACAAACTAGATCAGCAAAAATGAAATCAACTGTCTCTGTATTTCATTAATAAGCTCTTCATGACCTCCACCAAATACACATTTTTGTCTGACACTAAAGCACTGGGCTCTAATAAAGATGCATAAGGCCAAAAAAGAGGTTTTTTTTCCTTCTTATTGCTTAAGAGGACCGTCATAAAAATCAACCCTTCCAATGGGGAGAAATCTACTCCCTGCTCCTCCTCTCTCTCTGTCCTTTCCCTTTGCTCTCACACAGTTTTGAAAAGTATCCCTTGGTGAGTTCTTCTGTCCTTGCATCCCTTCCCTTGCCTCCATTGTCAATGCAGTGATGTTGCTGTGCTAGCAGTCGCAAATAGAATACACAACAGAGTCCAAGTTAGAGTTCGCAGAGAAAATGAGATAAAGGTGCCCATAGCCATATCGGGCAGATGCCTGGTTCTTAATGAGAAGTGGGAAAAGATCAAAAGCTGCTCACGCTCGCCAAAAGCCACAGGTGTTTTGACTTGTGCCCCTAATGTAGCTTGTGGAGAGCTCATCAGTATCCTCTCATAATAATAACTGTCAAACTACTGGGAGTACCCGAGTTTGGCCTGACTGGGGAAAGTAGGCACAAGAAACTTCTGCAGATCTGTGGGCAGCCATATAAACAGATTCAAAATACTTAACGGCACTTGCGAGCATAGCATAGTAAAGAGAAGTTGAATCACTATGTTGTACGCCTGAAACTATTGTAACATTGTATGTCAACTATACTCACATCAAAAAAAATTTAAAAACATGGCAATTTATCCTTGCCAAAAAGCAACAGGGCAACCTATCACTTGGGGATAAGCTCATCATCTTGTTCTCACGCAGTCAACTAAGGAAACTGTTGTTTTTTTACAGGGCATGATTGTATTAAAGTACTTGGGGATCTCATGGCAAAATCTGCATGGCATGGATTATTTTACTTAATGAAAAGTGCAGAGAGTGACTTTTTTCCTGCTGTAAAGCTTTCAAAAAGAAAAACTGATTTTTAAATTTTCTTTAATGGAAATCTTACATTTTGTATATTGACTATATATGGGGGGGCGGTTTCAGACTTTCCAGTGCATAAGAACTTTCTAGAATAATTTAAATTTTTAAAAATTAGATTAGTGGACTAGTCCTGCCTTTTGATTCAGTAAGACTGTTGTGAGACCCAAGAGTATGCATTTTAAAATAGGATCTGGAGTCACAAGACTGAGATTTGATTTCCAGCTTTGCTACCTATTAGCTACATGTCTGGACAAAACATGCATTCTTCTTGAGCTTCAATTTCTTACCTATAAAGTTGGAATAATATCCACATTTAATTTCACTGTATTGTTGAGCAAATCAAAGAATATAATAATAGCAGCTAACATTCAGTGAGTTTATAAGTGCTTACCATATGCCAGTCAAGTTGTAAGGGCTTTTCATGTGCCTACCCTATTTTCATCCAAACCCTCGAGGTTGGCACGATTTTTATCCCAATTATATAGATGAAGAAATAGACATACAGTGGTTGATTAATTCTTTTAAAGTCATACAACTTGTGTATGGCAAGCAAGAACCTAGGTAGTCAGACTCCAGATTTGGAGCTTGTAGGAACTATATTATATTCCTTGAAATGAAAAAAACAGATGTGACTTCTGTAAGTGCTATATAAATAAAATCATATGATAGATAGTTTGTAGATATGGTGATCACCTGGATTTCTTGATTAGTCCTGATTGTAAATATTTAATTACATTGTCCTGGTTATTCTGATTACATAACAAGTTACCCTAGAAATTAATGGCTTAAGACAATCACATCATACATCTTTCATGGTTGCTGTGGGTCAGACATTGAGACAGGTTACTGGGAGGATGGACTGTTTGTTTCATAATATTTGGGATCTCATCTAGAGGACTCAAAGATCTAGGTGGAATGGAATCATCTGAAGGCTCTTTTACTCATAGTATAAGAGAAAAATTCCTTTCCTTTTTTTTTTTTTTTGAGGTTTATTCATTTATTTGAGAGCCTAAGGGCAGTGGATGGGGGAGTGGAGCAGAAGGGGAGGAGGAGGGACAAGTAGGCTCTGTGCTGAGCATGGAGCCCAGCATGGGGCTCCATCCCATGACTCTGAGATCATGACCTGAACCCAAACCACGAGTCAGATGCTCAACTGACTGAGCCACCCAGGCACCCCAGAAACTTCCTTTTAATAGGCATGGAAATAATTTAGAAACAACATAATCCAATGCCCCCAGGCACATTGTTTTCTAAATATTTTTCTATATGTAATCTATATTTATAAATTTCTAATAACAGTATATCTATATTCTAATTTTCCCATAAAGTGAATAGGAATCATGTGTTAGGATAAGCTGTTTATGTGAAGCATAACCTTCACAGTCTTTTATGCTGTCATGTTTCTGAGTCTTTGTTCATGTTATTTACATAGTATAAATACCCTATTTTTTCCCAAAGTAATTCCTACGTATCTCCCAAAATATTTCAAATGTCATTGTGTCTTAGGGCATATTATCTGAGACTCACCTTACCTCCTCCAAAGTTAAGAATATTTCCTCTGTATCCTCACCTCCATATGAGAACTTACAAAAATGTCCATCAAACTCACTTTGGTGGATGCTTATGATTGGCCCTTTTTCTCTATTATTCCAGCTGTGTGGGAAAATCCTACCTAATAAAAATGGCTTGATTGCACTACTCAGAGTAGAAATTACAAAAACTTCTCAGAGGTTCTGCAAATTATCCAGCATGTAGTGTTCACTCCAGTTTTCTGTTATTGCTCAAATCTGACTCTCTTTATATTTTGTCTCCATCATTACATTCTCCTTTCTGTGCCATATTGGTCCAAGCATGGAACAGAGTCTATCTTCTTCAGTTACCCCAAGCAACACTAATACAAAGCTGTGTTGATTAGAGGCAAAGATGAAGTTTGTGGAGTGTGCATTCTGCAGAACACAAAAAATAAAACTGAATATTAAATAATTTGCTATTATTATCTAAACTCCTATCAACCATGTCCTCTCCTGAGAGAATTTGTTTTACATGCTCTTTGGTTTCAGATTACTATTATCTTCTTGGGCCTTGCTCTCAAGAACCGTCACTTCTCATAGTTTCTCAAGCCTCTCTCTCATGCTACTTGCGTTCAGGTGACAGCTCTTAAATATATGCCACCTTTCTGTATAGAGCAGTTGGTTTCCTCTTTGTTTTGTTTTCATTCCATACTGGTCTAAGAAGGTGGGAGAGTTGGAGCAAAAATCCAAGTTTCTTTTATTTAAGGAACATTATGACAGAAAATTTTAAGCAATGATGATATAAACAGCTATTCAATATAAAAAATGGGTTCACGGATGGAAGAATGGACATTTCCTCATTTTCTATTACATGTATAATTTAATGGCTGCTTATTATTACAGTGGATTGCTTTACCATTTTTTACAGTCTTGCCCCTTTAAGAGAATATTTGGGTTGTTTTTACATTATGATAATAATACTAATAGTAGGTAACATTTATGGAGTGCTCACTATAGTCAAGACACTTTAAATGAATATATTTGGTACTCACAACAAAACTACGATATAGATGCTATTATTATCCCAGTTTATACATAAAGAAAATGAAGAGCAGAGAGGTTAAAATGTTATCCAGTTGTTACCCAGCTAGTGAGTGGTTAATGATTTGAACTTAGTAAATCTGATCATGGACTCCATATTTGTAATTTCATATACTCATTTTCATATACCTATTTCATATACCTCTTTTCATTTTGGTTATCGTTGCTCTATTTCCTGATGGCTGGCTTTGTGACTCAGCCTTTACCTGGCCACTGAGTGGGAACTTGGCTGTTGCTAGTCCCATCAAGATCATCAGCACAAACTTTCCTTAGTGTTATGCACATCACAGCACATGCTGCTTTTGCTAAAGAGGAAGAGAGGCTTTGGCCCACTTGTGTTAAAAGTTATTGGGGTCCCTGCTGAGTTTTCCCATTCACTCAGTTTCTTATATTGCTCTCGGGAACGTATTAGAGGAAACTCTTGTTAGACTCACTCAGTTTCTTACAGCTGCATCTCTCAAGGTATTTGTAACACGTTTCCCTGAGGCTGGTGAGAATTGGAGTGTCTCTGTCAAGTATTCATCCAAATCATCCTCCCATTCTAAGAATCAGTGTCTTTGCCAGGATAAATCCAGATGCTTTGTCTCTCTCTATCTAGGGTAAATTTCCTACCCACCTGGAGTCCTTGTGGAGAGACTGATACTAGAAAGAGGGGTGGTTCTTTCTGTCCTTGTTTTATTGTATAGTCCTAATTTTAGTATTTCTTATACATTATAGTGCCAAGGTAGGCCTCATTTTGTAAAATCCCTTCAATGCCTTGAAAAAACAAAAAACCAAAACTGTCTTTAAAAATTAAGCCAGTTCACGACCAGCATAAACATCATCCGGTATTATAGCCAGGTAAAGAGAAAGATGGCAGCTCATCTACTAAGTCTCCTAGAATTTTTATTCCCAAGAAACTAACTCACTTGCTGGTTTGTTTGTTAGTTTACAGACATTTTTCAAAGCTAAAATTGGATGAAGAAATCATATAGGGAAGTAAATAGTTAATGGTAATTTATATTAGAAGTATGTTTTGAAAGTAGCTTCTCTTATTCATTTGTTCATCCAACAGATGTGTTCATTGCTCCTTAGTGATAAGACATGTTGGACTTGCAGAGATGATTATACACAGTCCATGCCCTCCAGGACTTACAATTGTAGATATAAATCTAAATCACACTCTTTAAGAACCTAATTTGCAAATTTGAGTGTATCTTCATGAAGGCAATGATGCTGGTAAGGCTCTTTGGAATAGTTGAGGGAGAAAATAAAATTCACGAGGTGCAGGATATCTGTCTCTAAATATTTGAAAGGCTATTATGATAAACGAGTTGGACTCAGTGTGTGTTACTTCAGAAGGCAAAGTTAAAGAGAAGCAGACTTGGGATCATTGCAAAGATATTTATATCAACTAGACCATTAAGAAAAGATGGAGGGGGGGCGCCTGGGTGGCTCAGTCGTTAAGCGTCTGCCTTCGACTCAGGTCATGATCTCAGGATCCTGGGATCGAGCCCCCCATCAGGTTCTCCCTCTCCCACTCCCCTGGCTTGTGTTCCTGCTCTTGCTATGTCTCTCTCTGTCAAATAAATAAATAAAATCTTTAAAAAAAAAAAAGAAAAGAAAAGATGGGGAAAAGTATGGAGGCTAAAAAAAATCAATGATTGTCAAATGGTGTTGGGGTGGGAGAGAGATAAAGAGATAAATAGGCAGAGCACAGAGGATTTTTAAGGCAGTGAAAATACTCTTTATTACAATGATGGACCTCTGTCATTGCACATTTGTTCAGTCCCATGGAATATACAATACCAAGAGTGAATTTAAGGTAAACTATGGACTTTGAGTGATTATGCTGTGTTAATGTAGGGTCATCCTTGGTAAAAAGTGTACCACTGTAGTAAGTGATTTTGATAATGGAGGAGGCTATGCATGTTTTTGGAATGGGGGAAGTATAGGAAATCTCTGTACCTTCCTTTCAACTTTACTGTAAACCTAAAGCTGTTCTTAAAAAATAAAGTCTTCGGGGTGCCTCAGTTGGTTAAGGGTCCAGCTCTTGATTTTGGCCCAGGTCATGATCTCAGGGTTGTGAGATTGGAGCCCCACATCAGGCTCCCTGCTCAGCGGGGAGCCTGCTTCTCCTTCTCCTCCCTGTTCATTCTCTCTCTCAGTGTCTCTGTCAATCTCTGTCTCTCTCTCTCAAGTAAATAAATAAAATCTTAAAAAAAAAGTCTTCAAAAAAAGAAAAAAAGAAAAGATGGTATTCCTCAAGAAGAAACCTCCCTGTGGTGACAGTTTTCAAACAAGGTTTGAAGTCTTTTGTTGTTGCTATTGTGTTTTGTTTTGTTTTGTTATTGGTGGGAGGTTACACTTAAATTACTTTTAGAGCATTTTGGATGATCAAACTTTGGATGATCAAACTTTATAATAACCAGGTGTTATCACAGCCTCCATCCCTATAGTGATTATCTTTTCTGTTATATAATTTTCATCTAATCCTTAAATCAGTCATAAAAAGAGTACTAATCCATAATCTATAAAAATTATGGTAAAATTAGAATCAGGTGACTGAATCAGTGAACGTATACAATCTACTTTATATTTTCATCTTAATTTGATCTAAACTTCATAAGCATATACACATGGGTACGGGAATTCATATGGGTCGAAAGGAGTGTAGAAGTGCTCTGAATGTATTTGTGATAGGCAAGTACATGTCTTTTCCCTAAGGCTCAGAAACAAGTTGTAGAAAGACATTTTCAGACAATAGCATAAAACAGCAAGATCTGGGCCAATAAAAGACCAACAGCAAAACATGGGACTTTGGGGTTTACTTCTGTTCTTAGCTTTTACTCATTTTTCAGAACTATGATAGAGCTGTGCTAACTTCAGGATTTATAGCATGTTGATATGTCTTTCAAAAGAACATTATTTTTTAGCTCTGCACTCAGGGCCTTCTCACATTCCCTCCCTTGAGCTTTGAAAAAATCTGAGTCTTGATTTAAAGTTTTTTCACCCATATATGCGTCACTTTTGTTCAATAGTGAGTCTCAGTAATGATGGAGGCAAATGCAGATGTTCTTGGTGGTACACATCCCTTGACATTCCCCAAATATCACTGAACACTAGATATGTATATGTATGTCTGTATCTATATAACGATAGCCATATCCATACCTAGATCTAATCTACCTTATATCTATCTAAATACATCCATCTAGCTATCCAAGCCTTGGAAATGAACAATCAAAAATGGTTACAGGGTCACCTGGGTGACTCAGTTGGTTGAGTGTCCCACTCTTGGTTTAGGCTCAGGTCATGATCTCAGGGTCGTGGGATTGAGCCCCATGTCAGGGGCTCTGTGCTCAGGAGGGAGTCTGCTTGGGGTTTTCTACCTCTCCCTCTGTTCCTCCCCCCCTCCAAATAAATAAGTGAATTTAAAAAAAAAACGGTGCTTACAATACAGTGTAGTGTTTGTTCTGAATCTGTGTCGGTGGGCACATTTGTACCCTGGAGAACAATAGGCTATAGGTCAAACTCAAAGAGTTGACTCATTAAATCCTGCAACATTGGGGGGCCCAAGGAGCACTACTGTGAGACCATCTTAATAGAAGGAAGTGTGCCTTTTCCCATTTCACGTTAAAGAAAATTGTGAAGGCAGGATGAAAGCCCCAGCAGGTTGAAAGCCCAGGTCCCATGGGTTTGCCTGGAGTCTGTCTCTGCAGTGGAGATCAGCCACAGCAAGGGCAGAGTTACTGGTGGAATGGTGACTATGGATGTTTGAGGCAGAGCTCAACGCATAGGGTCATAGTAGGGAGAGTGAAAAGCAGCGGCATGGTTGCAGCAAATGGTGGTGTGGCTGTATGGCTTAGCAGGGAGCGGTGGGGCAGATGGTTGTCCAGATGGACCACAGACTGAATCACAGACTGTGAGAATCTCACTTGAGTCTCCTAGAAATATGCCAGTGGGGAGAGAATTTTATAGGTAGAGCTGAAAGATTGTAGTCAAATTGTTTGACAATAACAAGTTCACGAATGTGGCCTCATTCAGGTCCACGAATGGAGCTGGCGAGGCCAGTGTGACCTTATCTCCGGTACCCCACTTATTTTTTTTTTTAAAGATTTTATTTATTTATTTGAGAGAGAATGAGAGAGAGCACATGAGAGGGGGGAGGGTCAGAGGGAGAAGCAGACTCCCTGCCGAGCAGGGAGCCTGATGCGGGACTCGATCCAGGGACTCCAGGATCATGACCTGAGCTGAAGGCAGTCGCTTAACTGACTGAGCCACCCAGGCGCCCCACCGGTACCCCACTTATTTATGCTATGACCTAATGATGGCATTGACGGCATTCAGGGCATGCTGCCCCACAAGATGGCATCACGGAATATTGAATATTTTAAGCTGAATAAATTTGAGAAATGGCAAGTGCAGGAAGGACTTTCTGACCTTCACCTGAAGCAGGTCATTAACCCTCATGTGAGAGGTGCCCTCCCTATATCCAGAAGAAAGGAGCCTTATCTCCGAAGGTGGAGGGACCCAGAAGAGAATCTGAAGGAACAGGCCTTGCTAAGTTTCTCTCAGTTTATTATACTTAGCTCACACTCCTTGTCCTCTCACATCTTTTCAAGATTCTGTACTATTCATTGACCCTAGCAGAAAAACACTCAGGTTTAACTGTTTCTTGAAGTTTTCAATCTCTTCATTTCCTTTCCATGTAACATAAAGCATGTATTAAATAAATGTGTAGGCTTTTCTCTTGTTAACCTGTCTTTTGTTACAGGGGTTCCAGTCTAGAACTTAGAAAAGTAGAGATAAAAGATATTTTTTCCCCTCTACAAGGTTATAAAAGGAAGGAAAAAACCAGCAACAATGAAAAAGTTAAAATCCTATTTATTTTTTAAGATTTTATTTATTTATTTGAGAGAGAGAGCATGAGAGTGAGAGCACAAGTGGGGGTGGAGGAGGAGGGGCAGAGGGAGAGGGAGAAGCAGGCTCCCCACTGAGCAGGGAGCCCAACATGGGGTTTGATCCCAGGACGCTGGGATCATGACCTGAGCCAAAGGCAGATGCTTAACCAACTAGCCACCCAGGCACCACCCCCCCCATGGACATTTAAAAAACTTTGAAGTATATGATATTTCAGAAGTTATAATCTCTGAAAGGGTAAAGAAATACCTAAATTAAAACATAATTAACACTTGCTGAAACTGAAGTATAGCTTTGGTTCAAAGTAGGGCGTTTATATAAGCTGCTTCTTCAAAGCAGCTGGGTAACATTTTCAAGCTGTTAGAGCTCTCAGAGTAGAAGACCAGAAGTATACTCTCTTACCCTTAAAAAGATACCAATAAAAATAACTTATGTGTGTAAAGCACTTCATAATTTACCACATTCATATTCATCATCTCATTTATAATTCACAATAGGCCTTTCAAGAAAATGTTTTCACCCCAATTTTATAGATAAAGAAATCAAAGTTAAGAAAGACGAAATCACCCAGGGTCACAAGAATTTTAAATTTAAGTATTTGGATTCCAATTATAACTGCCTAGTTATGAGTATGGGCTTATGCCCAGAGTGAGTCTTAATCATTTTAGGGTAGTAGACTATTTGGGAAGCTAAAGAAAGTGGTAAGTCCCCTTCTCAGGAAACTACACAGACATGCCTGTATACAAAATCGGAATATTCCTTCAGAAACAATTCTGAAATGTATTTAGGAATACCTTACATATCTAAACACCCCAGGATAAGAAACCCAGGCTGAGTCAGTGATTTATTGTGGTGCTGTAACAATTCGTTTTAATAAGTGGAAAGTTTATGTGAAAAAGCAAAGCAAAGCAACAACAAAAAGATTTAAAATCTTTTCCATCCCTGCCCCTACCCCCATAATCACTGAAAGTCAGGAGATTTAATTTTACAACTGAAGTCTCACATCTTGAGTTCTAGGGCGATATTACCAAGTGTTTCCTCCTAGTGTAATTTATATATTCATACTGGGGCAAGGAGTTTCCTATGTAGTTCTTGTTTCCCTTCTATGTATCCTCATGTCACATCTTTCATCTTTCTCTGCTCCTATTGCAGTAATCCACATGATCACTATATGGAGCAGTCATTTGCAGTTTCATTATTTTATGGACCTGCTATGATTTTTCCAATTACTATTAGACAATTCCCTGTCACAATTGGTAGCCATAGGGTAAACCGGTCTTTGATGCATGTGGTATAGTATGAGGACTCTTAAATTATTTTCTTCCAGCAGTCAATGAATAAATTCCTGGAGAGGGATCTTTGAATAATAGCATTGCACTAAAAGAATATACACTTCCATTCTCACTTTGTTCTTGGAAAAACAGAAGAAAAATAATTAAGACTGACCTTTAGTCTTTTAGCAGTTAGACCATAATTTCCTCTGTGGTTAATAACAGTGACTGCTGCAAGCAACTATTTACAACTCTGACTCTTATAGCACCTTAGGATGGAAATGATCTATGGATGTCTGAGCTCAGAAACATACAGAACTGACAAAATCCTCAGCTTTCTAGTCCCATGTCCCCTAACAGGACACGAGCATTATGATGGTCTTTTGCATGTGTCAGCTCAGCTGGGCTGCAGTCCCCAGTTTTCAAGGAGACATGAATCTAGGTGAAAGTATTTTGTAGATGTGATTATAGTTCATAATATTGACTACAAATAAAAAGGGATGCTATTCCAGATAATCCAGTGGGCCTGAATGAACCAGTTGAAAAACCTGAAAATTGAGCTGAGGCTTACCTTAGAGAAGAAATTCCACCTGTGAATAGCAGCTTCAGCCCATGCTGTGAGTTTCAGCCTGCTTTTTCTGAAAACCGGTCCTACAGATTTTGGACTTGCCTAACCAGCCATTATTGTGTATAAGAGAATTACTTGTAATAAATCTCTTATATACCTCCTATTGGTTCTGTTTCTCTGGTTAACCATTGATTGACACTACTTAGCCCTCAGGAAATATATAAACTCAACATAAGGAATGACCCTGAGTTAGAGAAAAATGATTTCCTTGTAGTTTTCAAAACATTGAACAGTTCTGTATCAGAAAGCTGCTATTGTAGATACACTGTTTTTTTTTTTTAAGATTTTATTTATTTATTTGACAGAGAGAGAGAGATAGCGAGAGCAGGAGCACAAGCAGGGGGTGTGGGAGAGGGAGAAGCAAGCTTCCCGCTGAGCAGGGAGTCCGATGTAGGACTCGATCCCAGGACCCTGGGACCATGACCTGAGCTGAAGGCAGACCTTAACAACTGAGCCACCCAGTCACCCCTGTAGATACACTGTTTTCTCTTATTCTCAATTTGCAAATATACTTTCAGTCTTAGTTATAATATTTTCTTAAGTAAAAAATATATAGATGCACATATCTATATCTGTATTTATATATCATCTATTTGTACATCTCTTGCTATATATCTAATATCCATCAAAATGTATTTGCATAGGAATAGCCAAAGAAGAATCACTGCTATTTCATAGTGGTATATTTAATGACATTATATCAGGTTAAAGTCATAAAACTCTAGAAATCAAATTTATTTACATCATATTACTACCCTAATCTCCTGATTAAGATAAAAGCTTTGCTTCTTGCAGTATTGCCTTATAATTTATGGTAAAGTAATCCTGACACAATATTTCATTAAAAGTTATGTCCCTACTAATTTTATTATTAAAGCAATGGCTAGATTTTGATATGTCAGTGTCTTAGAATCTGTCCTTACATCTATTTTATATTTCATTTTTGAAGATGAATTATATGTATACATTAATTTCTTCTTTTAAGATTTTATTTTTAAGTAATCTCTACACCTAGTGTGGGCCTTGAAGTCACAGCCCTGAGCATAAGATCATGAGTTCTACCAACTAAGCCAGCCAGGCACCCCGTAACATGAATTATATTTAATTATTGCCAATACCTAGAAAAATAAGCTCTGAGAATGAAACATTGTATCAGTTTATCATGGATCAAAACATACACATGGAAATTTACACATAAAGGTTCTTAATTTTATAAGAATTGCCTGTCACTTACTATATTAATAATCTAAAGAAAGATGAAGAAATTAAAAGGAGCAGGTGCTGGAGGTGGTCAGAAGAGATAAAGAAAAGAATCAGAGAAAAACTTAGTACCTGTTCAAGCATTGTTTAAAGGAGAAGGGGGTCCATTGAGAAAACTGTTTCTAATCTAGAGGTAAATGAATATAACTCTCCTTATTTGATTCCACATGTACATCTGCCCATCTTCTCTATTCCCCATTCTGACACAACCTGACATACCATTAAAAGTACCTGGGGCAGATGCTATTGATCATCATGCACTAGAATATATGATAATTGATTGTTAACTGTGTTCCAGTCACTATGCAAAACACATATGCACTATCAAATTTAAAGTTGACCATAACTGACTCTCATCATAATGTTATTATAGATCATATATAATACTAAATGTGATTATCTTAATTTTATAGTTAAAAAGTAGTGATTCATAGAAGTAAAGTTACTTGCCTAAGATTACATAAATGGATTATCAGGTATTATACCTTTATCTGAATTCATTGCTCATAATGAAAAGACACAAATACATACAATAATGAAAGTCTGATTGTACTATAGAATCTAATAGTATGTAATTGGACCATATGAGCATACAGGGGACTTCCGATTCTAATAAAGTTGGAGTCACACAGAACATACTTACTCTCCCTTCTGATAAATTGTAAAATTGGATAAAATATGTACAGCAATGATTTTTAACAACATTGGATACCAGGCAACAAAGGATAATGATTCCAGAGAGATAGGAAAAAATCAGAATGAAGACTAAAATCACCCCTATTTATTGCTATGAAAGAGTTTCCAGATTGCAGGGCAGCAGAAACCTAGGAGAAGTCCAGTGGACTCCTTGAGCTGAGTAGAGGGAACTGAGAATTTTGGAAGACTAGAGTTCACAGGGCTGAGTTCCACAGAGGAGAGAGTTGAACAGAGAGATATCTATAGATTTGCAAAGTGTGATTTTCATGTATTTGGTAGATCTTGATTAACACATACATGTGAGGAAATTATCAGAGGCCTGAGAAGATGCTCAGTATCATAAGTCATTGAGAAATGTAAATATAAAAAGATACTACTATACATCTATTAGGATGCCTAAAATTATAAAGGTTGACCATACCAATTATTGGCAAGAATGTGGAAGAACTGAAACTCTCATGCACGGCTAGTGAAAATCTAAAATGGCAAAACCACTTTGAAAAAAAAAAAACAAAACATTCACATACCATGTTATCTAGTCATTCCACTTCTAGGTGTTTATTTAACAGGAATGAAAACATATGTACAATACAAAGATTTGTATGTGGATGTTCATAATTTTTATTTGCTTTGTTTGCAAATCGCCAGTAATTGTAAACCACTCAAATGTTCATCAAAATGTGAGTGGATATTCCTTCAAAAACTAATGAAGTACTGTATGGTAACTAACATAACATAATAAAAAAAATAAGGTGAGTGGATAAAGAAATTGTAGTATCTCCTTACACTGGAGTACCACAAGAAGGAATGAACTCTTGATACACATAACATGAATGAATCTAAGAATAATAATGCTGAGTGAAAAAAGCCAAACAAGAGAGTACATATGGTATGATTCCATTTATATATGATTCTAGAAAATACAAACTAATCTATAGTTAAAGGAAGCAGATCAGTGGTTTTTGCAAGGGAGTGTCGGGAAGGGATGTGAAGAAGGAATTACTAAGGAGCTCAAGGACATTTTGCAAGATGATATATTCTTTATCTTGATTGTGGTGATAGTTTTATATATGAATACGTATGTCTGCACTTATACAACTTGTAAAACTGTACACTTATATATTATTTTATGTCAATATTATACCAATGAAATTATTTAAAAATCAAAAACAGTAAACACAACAACAAACAAATTTTTAAAAACAGCATAAGGAAATATTGATTGTGATTATAATGGAATAGATTATAATGGAATATGCTTCCTATTGATAGGTTTGAGTCAGGAGCATGGCAAGGGTCTGAAATTATTAAAAATGGAACCTGCCAAAAATTTATGGTGATACTCACCTTCTTTCAGAAAATGCCTGAGGCTAGTGTATTCCTGGTACCATCATCCAGTCTCAATTTAGTACCTTAGCACTGTTCTCAAACTTTGCAGATTGCCAAAGTATTGTGGAAGGTAGAAGAGGAAAGTCGTGCATGAATGTGAGCAAGAATCTAATTTAATCTGATATATGTTAAATGTCTGTCATGTGGAAACAAATTAACTGATGTCCTTGGCACAAATAATACTATTGTGTGGGGCACAATTTTAACTGCTTAGATTAATTATTTGATTCTCACAACAATCCCGGGACATAAATACTATCACCTCAGTTTTACAAATGAGGAAACCAAAAGGTAGAAAAGTTAGGTAACCGTCGATGTTCCCAAAGCTAATAAAGGTTAGGAATTGAACTTAGGCAGTCACATTCATATTCATTGTTTTTAATTACCAAGGTTTTTGTTTTCTAGTGCATACAACTTAATCATTTGGTGGTGTTATTTTGAGCATCCAGCAGTCTTCCAAAAAAGAAGAAAAAGAAAAATGGGATGAGAGGATGTGATTCTTAAAATAAATGTGTGTTCGAGAGAGGGAATTTAGTGAATGTGGTGAGTGTAAGGGAGATGTACCTTTTTTTTTTTTTTGTGAAAATCCCAGAGCCAAGGAAATTTAACTTGAACAATGGAAGCAATTTGAAAAGGTGTTAAGTGAGTCAGTAATGTTAGGACTTCATTTGGTGCTATCCCTTTAAATGTGACTCCTGATCTCAGGGTTGTGAGTTCAAGCCCCATGTTGGGTGTAGAGCTTACTTAAAAATAATAATAATAATAGGGCGCCTGGGTGGCTCAGTCATTAAGCGTCTGCCTTTGGCTCAGGTCGTGATCCCAGGGTCCTGGGATCGAGCCCCGCATTGGGCTCCCTGCTCGGTCAGGAGCCTGCTTCTCCCTCTCCCACTCCCCCTGCTTGTGTTCCCTCTCTAGCTGTCTCTCTCTCTGTCAAATAAATAAAATAAAATCTTCAAAAAAAAAAAAAAAAACCTCATTATTAAAAAAAAGTGGCACTCCTTTACTCAATTATATATTCTTAGTTATGATGTTGGCTCTACTTTCAAAATATCTCCAAAATCAGAACCTTTCTCACACTTTGACTGCTATCCATCTAGAGAGATCTATATTAACACACATTTCTATTTTTTAACTCCCATAGTCCTCTTATACTCTATTCTCTATGAAGTAGAAAGAGTAATCTTTTTAGAATAAAAGTTTGGATCAAGTCACTCCTCTGTTGAAAATCTCCAATGACTGCAGTTTTACTGAGAATTTTATCTAAAATCTGCTTACTGTATTTAGGATTCTTTGGGATCTTGTCCCAGTGACTTTCCTTGTATCATCTCTGGTCACTTTCCAATCCTCTCCAAGCATGCTGGTCTTTTTGGTGTTCCTTGAATGCGTCAACAAGATTCACCATCAAACCCCTTTATCTCTTCTTTTGTCTTGAAACACAACCCCTTGCTTACATTACATTTCTGTTCAAATGTCATTTTAACATTAACATTTAACATTTGACCTCAGTGTATAAAATTGCAGACCAGGTGAAACCTTTACCCTTCACCTAGATGGATTTCTCGTCTTCCACCCCCTATTGTTGGTGATAATATTTAATTGTATTTCTCTTTAATTGATAACCTCCATCTACTAGAGTGCCCTCTGTAAGAACAAAGGCTTTGTCTGGTTTGTTCATTGCTATGTCACTTAGAATAGGGCCAAGCTCAGAAAAGTAACTCAAATAAATATTTATTGATTGAATAAATAAATGAATTCCACATCTGCCACTTATTGTAACTTGGGCAAGTTAGGTAAAAGTTCTGTGTTCCAGTTTCTTTATTTGCCCAATAAGACGATAGACAATTTAACTTGTAGGTTCTATTTTAGGTTAAATGACAGTATATGCTATGGGGATACTTTAGCATATAGTAAATCTTAAAACATGGTTTATATTACTGTAACAGTCCAGGATAGGCCAGGAACTATTTGAATTAGCATAGATTTTTAGCACCTTAATTTTCCTATTCTAAGTTGCATAAGAGTCAGTTTTACCTGATAAAAATCTGTAACGACCACCACAACATATATTTTGGAAGATCAAATGAGACAAGGGAATAAATTTTGAATTAGTAATTGTGAATGCTCTATGAGAATTTATAACTTATTTTCTACTGAAGTTTATGTGGTAAGAATACACAAAGGCAGAGAGGTATTCATTTCCTTTTTTTTGGCGGGGGGGGCAAAATAATTATTTTAAATGAAACACAATGGTTTCTTTCCTATCTTAATATTCCAGGTGTATGCAGCTTAGACCTTATAATAAACTAGAGACTGACTTAATGAATCATTCATGATTAGTTTGAACTAATCATCAGAATGATCCGACGTTGGCAGAGGTTCCTGCAATGAAAGGAAATGATCTACTATTGTAAGTGCCTCAGCATTCTGAAGGTTCTTAGCTTCTTTTTTCTCCCCAACACTTAGTCATTCTCTGCAGCCATTTATCTTGAACAAACCAAAAGAAGGAAAGGTCAGCCAGATTCAAGACATCAAAGGTGCCATTTCTTTAACAAACATGCTTTGTTCTTGATATATTTTGAAATATTTTGCATTTATAAAGGGTTCATTCAGAACTGTAAATTATAAGATATTCCATTCTTAGAGGGTGTTTTGAGCTTGAGTCAGCAAAACCATTCAAACTCAACTTTCTTTGTCTAGTAGTAAAAGGATTGTCTTTGCTGTGATAGATATCCAAATTTTATGGGGACAATAGTTTTTCATTTTTCTATCCGTATGGTAAAGGCATATTGTAAATTGAAAGGTATTGATTGGGATAATTGTTTTTTTTGGATAATTTTTTTTTTAAATAAAACTAAAACACGCAGATGCCTAAATTTCTTCAAATGACCTAGATGTGGTCACCTAACATGAAGATAACTAAGTGATAGGTAAAAAATGGTGTTTCTAAAGTTTAGTCAGTAGATAATAATTGACTCTTTCTCAATGAGGAAGCCCACCTTTTTTTATTCCATCTAAAGGAGGAAGAGTGGTGATCTGGATTAGTCAAAATTTAAAATATCTTATTAGATACTTTGCTAATAAGTGACATTTTCATGTACTCTTTGATAGCTAAGTATGACATTTTCTAGGTTGTTCCTTTTTTTTTATTTTTTAAAGATTTTATTTATTTATTTGATGGAGAGAGAGATAACGAGAGCAGGAACACAGCAGGGGGAGTGGAAGAGGGAGAAGCAGGCTTCCTGCCAAGCAGAGAGCCTGATGTGGAGCTTGATTCCAGGGCCCCGGGATCATGACCTGAGCTGAAGGCAGATGCTTAACAACTGAGCCACCCAGGCGCCCCTCTAGGTTGCTCCTTTAATGGATGTTGCTCTTTCCTGTCATGTTTTGAATCAGAATATGCTGTGTTGTGGTGATGTGTGATCATTCGGTATATCAAACTCTGAATGCTGGAAGTATGGGAGAAATAAGGAAGACTGAGCTGACCATATGGGTTGCTTCATTATGAGGCTGTTTCAGCAGACCAGATATTATACAGAGCAAGTTCTCTATAGGGTTCCTTTGGCATGCTAAAATTCTAAAATTCTGAGATAGAAATCTTAGTTTATAAGAAAAATGTTAAATTGTTTTGCTGCTGTGGTACCTAAATCTCCTTTGGGGATTCAATGGGAAAAATAAGTGGTTGGATCAAGGCAGGATTCATGCATTCCTGGATTTGCTGAAAATCATCCAGATGCTACTTCCGCTATTTTGGAATTGGGAAATGGAGATTAATCCAGTTTATTAAAAAATTCATCTAAAACACTATTATCCTTGGATGTTTCTTAATTCAAGTTAGGACACTCTATATCTCATTCCTTGTCAGACCTACTTGACATCCATTTTTTACTTAACCTGCCTCTGGTGCTTTATGGAAACACTAAAGTTTCTAACAGACTCATGATTACCAACTGTGAAAACTTGACTTCAGCACTATTCGATTTGTATGTACAGTTTTTACTTGCCCATCCTCTATTTTTTTTCACTCTTGGTTTCTAAGACAATTCTCCCTTATGACTTTTTCCCTAGGTCTCTAACCATTTTTGCTGTGTTCTCCCTGATGGAGCCTTCTCCTTACCTGTTGAAGTTCTATAGGTTTTGGTCCTTTATGTTTCATTTCTAACTATGAATATATATCAAGATAATCTCATTTATTCAGTGCTTTCACCTACCTTCAATGTGTTGATGCCTCTCAAATTTATATTTTCACTCTTGAGATTTTTTTTTTTTAAGATTTTATGTATTTTTTGACAGAGAGAGACACAGTGAGAGAAGGAACACAAGCAAGGGGAGTGGGAGAGGGAGAAGCAGGCTTCCCATGGAGCAAGGAGCCCGATGTGGGGCTCGATCCCAGGACCCTGGGATCATGACCTGAGCCAAAGGCAGATGCTTAATGACTGAGCCACCCAGGCGCCCCTTGAGATCTTTATATGCTTTCCATCTATTTGCTTCTGAATATACTTCAGTTTCTTCAAATACTACAGGTACCAAATTGAAGCATCATGATTTCCCATTACC
Source organism: Mirounga angustirostris (assembly GCF_029215605.1). NCBI lineage: Eukaryota > Metazoa > Chordata > Mammalia > Carnivora > Phocidae > Mirounga > Mirounga angustirostris. Next base: position 105,100,185 of record NW_026991712.1, on the reverse strand, counting down.
ACCACCTCTAAAGTCTATTCCTGTTCTTGTATTCTTTATCCCAGTTAAGGACATCACCATCCACCATTAAGCTACAAATCACAGTTACTAAGCTCTTATATTTCTCATATCAGTCACCAAATTCTGTCAATTTTACTTCATAGTTCTTTCTTACATCTACCATCACTCAATCCAACACAATACAGTTTTACAAAACACCTTTTCAGGATTTTTCTTGGAAAATTTCTGTTACTAGTCCTTTCCCTTCCAGTCTGAATTCTACAGTGCTACCATGGTAATCTTACTAAACCAAGTCTTCTTAAAGTCCTCTTTTAGCTCTTTGATTACAAGATGAAATTAAGACTTTCTTATATGCCATATAAATCTTTACAATCTGGTCCCGACCTACTGAGCTAGTCCAATCACATCTCTTATTACTCACTTCAATCCATAGAGCCATTTGTCTTTAGTTCTTTTTTTAAATTTTTTATTGTTATGTTAATCACCATACATTACATCATTAATTTTTGATGTAGCGTTCCATGATTCATTGTTTGCGTATAACACCCAGTGCTCCATTCAGTACGTGCCCTCTTTAATACCCATCACCAGGCTCACCCATCCCCCACCCCCCTAGCCTTTAGACCTCTCAGTTTGTTTCTCAGAGTCTATAGTCTTTCATGGTTCATCTCCCCCTCTGATTGTCTTTAATTCTAACTACACCACACTTTCCACTGGGTCCTCAAACATCATTTGTTTTAAAACCCCATGCCTTTTTCCATATTGTTCTCTTGCTGTTAATACTCTACCCTTGCCTTCTTTTCTTAGGAATTATCTATTTGCTTTCTAATAGTCAAACGTTCTGTTTTTTTCCTTGCAACCCCTGCCAGAGCTCTACCTTCTTTGGGCCAATGAACACATTCAACATTAAATATAAATTTGCCTCTGGAAATTTTGAGTGTGCTGGTGATAGCTTATTTATTTTACCTAGCCTAACTAATATCAAGGGAAAGCCCTGATATTTTGAATGGTCCTTTGCAATTCTTCAAATGTTTGTTTTGCATAGACTTTATAGGAAATGGGAGGGAAGAGAGAAGGCTTTTTTTTTTTTTTCCCATCTTTTTGGTCTTTAACTATTTTTGGTCTTTTTGGGCTCTAAGTATTGCCCATACATAAGACTATCATACTGTGTTTTAGTGAATACTTTATATCTCTCTCTTCCCTGTTGGATAGTGAGCTACAAGACAGAGATTACCCATCCTAGAACCTCCAGCTAACAAAGAAAAATGTGGCTACAGTTTAAACTACAGATATGAGAATTTAATAATATCAAAGAAAACTTAGAGAAAAAAACTCAGAAATGCTAGTCTCAGTTTTCCTTTTGATTCCACAAAACCTCTTTTGCCATGATACATATAAGAATCCTTCTTTCCTTCTAAACAACAGTCCAGTACACGGTTAGTGTTTGGTGTTTGTTGATAGGTCAAGTAAACTCAATTCCATGGCTATCCTTCTAAAGACATTCTTTGGGAAGGGCTATCATAAGGGATATACTTTTGGAAGCCAGCCTCATATCTTTATAGATTAATTCTAATACGTGGGGATTCTTGTGATTGACATCTTATCTTTTTAATTTTTTAATTTTTTTTTCATCAGCCAAACCCTACAAACCTAGTCATATTATACTTTTTAATTATTGCCTTTAGCTAGCTTACTTCTCTTAAGCCCACTTTTGGTGCTGGTGTTTTGGATTAGGGCGGAATGGTTGAAATGGCAAAAAGTGGGCATAGCAGGCAAAATCAAGAGGAATGGAAATGGAATGGGAAAAGAGAGTAAAAGGAGGAGGTGTCAAGGGTGACTTCCAGGTTTCTGGCTTGCACAAGTGGATGGATGGTAACATTCACTGGGGCAGAAAATATTAGAGTTCATGTTAGCTTCTCGGAGTCGATTAATTTGTTTTTGTACATATTAAATTTGAGGTACTTCTGAGATCTACAAGGAGATGTCAAGAAGCTGTTGTAAATGTTGGGTTAGACCTCAGAGTAGGGTCCATAAATATGACTAATTAATTAGCTAGATAGCTAACTAAAAATACCATTAATGCATTTGAGTTAACTTATTGATAAATGGTTGATGTTGATAATTTATGAGACCTTACCAGCATTGGGGATTCAATAATGGCTAAAATAATTTCATCTTTCTAAGAGTTGACACTCTATTCAGAAAGACAGGCATATATATGCAAAATATATAAGTAGTTACTTAGCCATACCATGTGTAAACCAAGTGCCATGAGGCCATATGGAAGAAAGCAAATAATCCTGTTGAGTGGATGAATCTGGAGTATAAGGAGAGAAAATGTAACAGAAATTAGGTAATTTTAGCTGGATCTTGATAGAATATTGAGCATTGTCATTCTTAACCGAGTGAACAGAGTAAGTACATTCTCAGAGGCATTAAACTCATGGTATACTTAAGGACAGCAAATGTTCCTTTTGGAAAGGATATAGTCAGGTGAGGGATGCTTTTCCTGCATCTCTAATTGCTGGGAAGAGGAACCCTTGAAAGCACCACTCATCAATTTTTCTCTTTCCGATAAGCTTACATTTTGCAATTCAACCAATTTTCTCATCATAACAAAATTAGGTTGATAAACTTCTAGACTCAATTATTTCCTTTCGTATGTGCACTTATGTCTTTGTAAATATTCTGTGGTTTTAGGCATTCTGATTGTATCTGATACAAAGTGCCCATGTAGTGCTTTGAAAGGCTTATTATTATCGTGCATGATTTCCAGTAGGGAATCCATGTATGCCTGATAATATAAAATATATAGGTATATATTCATAAGACGATTCCAGAACTAATTACTGTCTGATAAGTACAAGATAATTTTACAGCTGGAGTTTCTACTCAAAGTGTAGTAAGTAAAGCCTTTTAGTTGGTGCTTTGATTGCTGCAAGATGGAAGATGTTTGAAGAACACTTAGACTGAATGCTCATATAAGGTACTCCATCACAGTACCAGAGGGAGTGAAGATCAGAAGGCAAGTAGGTTAAGAAGCACAAAGGGACAGTATGAAAGCTATGTAGCAGCAAACTCTGAATGCAAATGAAAATTATCTTCACCTTCACACTAAACCGTACAGAGGAATTTGTAGATTAAAAATTTAAAAATCCAATCTAATTTTCTGCTAAAGCATAGCCTAACAATCTAATTGTTACTATTTTTTCACCAAATAGGACTGAAATAATAATATGTATGATTAGTTATTGCACCAAAGAATAGCTATAGAAATCAAATAATAGTACTTAATTTACATGTACTTTCTCTTTTCTCTCTTAAAATTAAAACAAAAAAAGATAAACACTAGATGTTACAGAAATGAAGTCTTTCTGGGAAGAAACTGAAAAATTAGGAAGTGAAAGGATAATACCTAAGCCTGTAGGTTCTTCAAAGGCTACAAACTATTAAAATTGACAAATCACCATGTCTGAGCATCATATATCTAGGAATGGTAAGGAAGTGAGAATGGGGAAACTTTAGACAATACTTTCTTCTTAAGTGTGTTTAATTAAAGAAATATCCCAGTGGAGAGAAAGATGGTAATACAGTGCTTGCATTTAGCCGACAACCAGAGCAAAATGTGAGTGCATAGCAGAAAGGGATGTAGCAACTATGGATTAAACAATGACTGATATGGCTAACTGAATGAACTTTAGGGTTGCAATTGCATTCAGGAAGTGGCACTAGTGAGTGAATGGTTTAGATGACCTGTTCTGCCTCTAATTTTGAGCCCTCAGTAGACAACCCAATTTCCCTGAAACATTTAAACTTTTAAAAGTATGACGGGAAAACAGATTTTATGCTTCATTTAATACCGACAATTTGAATTACATGTTAATTGTTTCTACTGTTTTTATTAGCTTGGAATTTTTTATTGAATTTCCCATTTAAAAATCATTGCAATTTTGGGCGCCTGGGTGGCTCAGTCATTAAGCATCTGCCTTTGGCTCAGGGCATGATCCCAGGGTCCTGGGATCAAGCCCCGCGTCGGGCTCCCTGCTCTGCGGGGAGCCTGCTTCTCCCTCACCCTCTGCTTGCCTCTCTGCCTACTTGTGCTCTCCCTCTCTCTCTCTTTGTCAAATAAATAAAGAAAATCTTAAAAAAAAAATCTTTGCAATTTTAGTAAGTGATAACACTCTTTCATTTATCTAACCCACCATAATTGATAAAATTTTCCTTAGTGGTTCTTTACTACACCATGAAGTAGTAGGCATGACTGACATTATCAGTCCCATTTTACTCAGAGAAAATAGGCTCAGAGATGTCTGATGGTTTTTCCAACTCAGACAATTTATTAGCAGTAAGGTCAAGATTATTCCACTAATTCAGAGTCCTTTTTAAAATACTACATCGTAGATTTTGGGGTCAGAAGAGCATAAAGATTAAAATACATCTTAAGTTTTCTTTAGGACATGAGTAAGCTTTTCATCATAATTTTAGAATGTGGTCAGATTTGCTTTCTCTGAGTAGGCAATGAAAATTAGATATGGAGAAGACATAGGAAGAATTTCCTAGCTAAAGTGTATGAGCCTGAGAGTAAATTCTTGAGGAAAAGTGATTCCCACCCACCCCCAAAATAGAGCATGTATGGCCTTTAATTGACTTGAAAATGCAATTTTGGGTGAGATAGTTATAAAGCTTTCTACCAATAAGATAGCCCCAGGAAGTGCTTTGGAACCCCTAAGAACGGCATCTATCTGAAGTTACAATGCACATAGACATTTATACTGCTTTCTTTTTAAGCAATACTATAGAAATATCTTTGTGTGTGTGTGTGTGTGTGTGTGTGTGTTATATGCTAGGGGTTGGAAATATAAAGCTGAACTAGATAGGTCCCAGACCTCAAAACCACATACTTCTGCATCCCAATGCATTCTTCTTTGCTTCTCCCCTTCTCTCCCCCTTTTGCTTTTTAAAGTAAAAATTGAACTTAGAAGCATAACAGTGGGAAAGGACTAGCACAAATGGGATGTATTACTTACCATGAGTTATAACAATAATGCATATACTTTATCAAGCACTTCAATATTTCAAGCACTGTGCTAGGCTTATGAAACATTCATAGCAACCCTATGCAATAGGTATGTAAATATAATTTAATGCAGAAAATTTGGCTTAGATAGGTTAACTGATTTATCTAGAGTTGGGAGTTTGAAACAAGATTAGTCCCTCTTGGGTGCCTGGGTGGCTCAGTTGGTTAAGTGACTGCCTTCGGCTCAGGTCATGATCCTGGAGTCCCAGGATCGAGTCCCGCATCGGGCTCCCTGCTCAGCAGGGAGTCTGCTTCTTCCTCTGGCCCTCCCCACCTCATGCTCTCTCTCTCATTCTGTTTTTCTCAAATAAATAAATAGAATCTTGAAAAAAAGATTAGTCTCTCTTGTGTTGCAATACAGAAATTAGACATTTAAAAAGATTGCACAGCAATATCAATCTTGAATGGCGTATCAATCTTGAATGAGGCTAGATGACAGTTAGGTCAAGACCTAACTGGGTGGTATTAATCTCTCTTTAGTTTCTTTGAGTTCAGAATCTGGTCTTCAGAAACTTAATCTCATTTGTGTCTAAAACTTGACTAAATTGTTGTTTGCTGATATATGTTAACCAAATTCACAAAAGATTGACATATGTGATAAAAATGCACATTTATAATTTCCCATGAGAAAGATAACAAGTGGATTGGATATTTGCATTCGACTGACCTGTAATTATCAGAAGTTGCTTCAAGCAAAGGAAATCAAAGTAAGAAGACTTAGTTATGTAATTCAAATAACACCAGTGTCTGATACCTTTCAGTTTCTCTGCAGATGGTAACATTGACAGGTGTTTCTGTTATAATATGATACTTGGATTCTTGAAAGACTCTGTATTCTGTAAAACTGTGTACCAAATATCACAGGGCTTATGGAGAAAATGGAGTTGGGACAAACCACCCAAAACCTGTGTAACTGTATATCCAGAACACTAACAAAAATAATAATCGGTACCTTGAGAATTTGCTTGGATAACTGGGGAGAGAGCTTACAATAGTTGGAATTTGTTTTTTTTTTTTTTAAAGATTTTATTTATTTTTTGACAGAGAGAGAGACAGCGAGAGAGGGAACACAAGCAGGGGGAGTGGGAGAGGGAGAAGCAGGCTCCCCGCAGAGCAGGGAGCCCGATGTGGGGCTCGATCCCAGGACCCCGGGATCATGACCTGAGCCGAAGGCAGACGCTTAACGACTGAGCCAGCCAGGTGCCCCAATAGTTGGAATTTGTACCATGACATACTATAAATGCCCAAAAACACTGAGTGTAAATGCTGACTTGTGGGCCTGGGGCAATGCATATGGAAGCATAACTCAGGGTCATTGTCGCTGCTTTTTAGCTGGGCACAATGATAAGTGCAACCTTCCACAACCCAGAGCAAGGCTGGGACTACACCTTACTGGGAAGGTGACCTGTATACAGGGAATCATTATCATTCTACTCTCATGATTCCAGCTCTACATGCCTAGAAAAAACATTTATAAAGCAACATATTTGTGTTATATTAACATTACTCCTATATTTTCCAATCATATAAAGCTACTTGGTCTTATAGAAGATGTGTTGTAGCAGAATGGTCTGCTTGCATTTGTCCCCTCTCTCTAGGTAGTTCTCAGAGGGGCATTGTCAAATTGCCTCAGTGATTCTTTTTTTATATTTATGACTGGTCAGTTCTTCATTTTGATTGACACATTCTCAAGTTCTGGAATAGCCTCTGTCAGGGCATGTCATTGTTACCCTCTACAGATGGAAGAAGATTAGAGTTACCTAGAACCGTAGAGCTCTGCCACTTCACCTGAGGAAATCCTATCACAGCTTCCAGAGCCCACGTTTACCAGTCTTTGCTTGAATTCTTACAAAGATGGGGAGTTCACAGACTCTGAGCTCCAGTTTTTTTTTTTACCTACTCATAAAAAAACCATATTCATGATATTTCTAAACTTTTGAGTGTTTGGAGAAGACATAATATATTTGAAAGAGTCTTTGGTTTAAGAAGAATAGAAAGAAAATTCTGAGGGCGCCTGGGTGGCTCAGTTGGTTAAGCGACTGCCTTCGGCTCAGGTCATGATCCTGGAGTCCCTGGATGGAGTCCCGCATCGGGCTCCTCGCTCAGCAGGGAGTCTGCTTCTCCCTCTGACCCTCCCCCCTCTCATGTGCTCTCTCTCATTCTCTCTCTCTCAAATAAATAAATAAAATCTTTAAAAAAATTTTTTTTTAAAAAAAGGAAGAAAATTCTGATTCTAATAATTGGGATCCTCTGATGAGATTTACCTAGATAATATATGTAGAATGCTCAGTGGCTTCAGGAGACACCTTTTTGGATATGACAGTTGGTCACAGGAAGGCTCATCTATAGAACCAGCAAAAGAGAATGATGGGGGTAACGAAAATGTCCTTGAAGTGTATTTTTATAAGATTAATGACTTTTATAAACTTCTCAAGCAGTTAATGGTATTTTTAAATGAAGAATGTAAAAGAGAAGCTAATTTTATTAGATGTAATTTTACATCTAATTTATAAATAGAGGAAATTTAAGTTGGCTAAACCAAATGACCTAAGTCTTTTGTAAATTACTGTAACAATTTAAGATGATACTGTACTCAGTAATCTATTAAATTTTCCTTCAGTACTTGATTCTTGAACCTGTTATATACTATGTGTCAAACCTTGTTAGTCAAAAAGAGCAGAGCCATAAGTAATCATTTTTAACATTAGATGTCTATGCTGAAAAAGAAATCCTTTTAAAATATTTGATTCAGGGCGCCTGGGTGGCTCAGTTGGTTAAGCGACTGCCCTTGGCTCAGGTCATGATCCTGGAGTCCTGGGATCGAGTCCCACATCGGGCTCCCAGCTCAGCGGTGAGCCTGCTTCTCCCTCTGACCTTCTCCCCTCTCATGCTGTTTCTCTCTCGCGCGCTCTCTAATACATAAATAAATAAAATCTTTAAAAAAAATAAAAAAAGAAAAAAGAAAAAATATTTGATTCAGGTAAATAAAATGAAGTTAGAGATAGAAGAAAACAACTCTAGAAATATTTTTCCTAATGACATTGGTAGCTCACAGATTAAAGGACTATATAAAAAAGTCATTAATATTGTTATAATTTATAATCTTGCAGTGTTTCACAAAAGAGAAGATAAAGATTTACTGCAGATAGCAAGGGGAGACCATGCATTAGTAAAAAGCAAATTCCCATAATAGACTGGAAGTGATAGAGTAGGCAGTTAGACAGGAGCTGGAGGCAAGAAAGGTGATAAATAGGTTACACATTAGAAGCCTGGGGGCACAACATCCTGCCTTTGTGGCTTCCAAGACCCCTCAACATCCTGACCTTGTGGCTTCCAAGACCCTGGGGCTAATGGACCAGAGGTGCAGAACATATGCTCTCCCTTTCCACCCCTGCTTCAAGGTAACACCTAGACTCATTATAATGCATTTGCATTGCAGTTTTAGCTCCTGCTCTTTGGGGAAGGGTGCCTTGACAGTTCTGGTACAAACCTTTTAGGGTCAAAACCTACCCCTCCCAACCTGTGGGAGGAGTTCCCCCAGATGATCGGGAGCCGCCTGCATTAGAGACCACCTTGTCCATGACCCAAGACACCACTCAGATAAAAGGAAAAGACCCCTGTAACCCCTCAGGGCAGTTGCCACCTCTGGGCCCTCCCACTCTCCCTTCTTGAGAGTGTACTGTCCTTAATAAACTGTTTTGTGCTTGCTACTTTCCTTCTGGCTGTCTATTCTAGCACAGATCCTCACATAAATCTTTTGTGGTGAATCCAAGAACCAAGACCTCCATTCACACAACATAGATTCTCCCACCAATAACAGAAGGTCAATAACCAATATATTTCCATGACTGAAAGATATAATTTATAAAATGATCCAGGAATCTGTACATGAAACATCACAGAAGAGTTCAGCTTTAGACCTAGTCTGTTAAAAAAAACAAACTAGAAAGTAAGCAACCATATAGCAATGTCTACGTTGAGAAGAGTGGGAAGTTCTGTGACGACTTCAGGGTTCAACTGCTTAGCTTCCTTTCACGTCTTCTTGGCTTCTTTCCTAATACTCCTAATAGCCTCAATTTCATCTATTCACACTCCTCTTGGTTTTTTCATTTATTCTCTAAGATCCTCGAATTACCCACTTCTCTGTCCCAGAATATATGTTCTAGCTAGTTCCAGGGCTTTTACATTTTGACTAAAGTAACAGTGAGCTCTAACATTACTTCAGGTAACAGTCCTAATTCAGAAATTAGCGTGTCCTTTGTAACGATTGAAGCTTCTCTGTGTTAAATATTCTCTTGCCCATCTCTAGCTAGTTTTAAACTGGAAGCCTATAGCATGATTAGTAGCTTTTCATCCTTTCAACCTGTTTGTTTCCATACTTCTGGGATAGTTTATTCCCTGCCAAAATCGAAGGTTGGGGGTGGTGCATAGAGAGGGAGCAGCAGTAGGGGATAAGCCCATTCTTACTTAGCTAGGTGTTTTTGTGCTCATTGGGTTGCCAGCTAAATTTGAAATCCCCGTGTGGGGATATGGTTGATGAAAGCTGATGGTCTCATTATGTGACTTGGGATCTTTACAAGGTCCCTGGTGGGCTCTCTTGTAATTCAGTTGAAATTAGTAGATGTGCCATGTGTAGACTGGGGCTCTTTTCTCTGCCCTAGACGGGTAGTAGTATAACTGCAGACTCTTTCTGGTGAAGTCTCCTCATGCTTCTGGGCCAGCATTCAAAAGTTTCCCAATGCATGTCTCTCCCCATTGCCACTCAGTGTGTGGGAAAATTTCATGTATCTTTTTTCCTGACAACCTCTAGGAGTAAAGGCACATTCCATTATCACGCTCAGAAGAAATCTCTCCATCAGTTTTGAACTTTGTTGTTGTTTTCTCATTTCCTCTCTCAAAAACTATATGTCCTTGCGCTTAAGGAGGGGTCCAAGAGATGGGAAGAGATTTTAATTCATTTCTTCTGTAAACTCTTCCTATAGGGTTGGAGGTCTATCTGTCAGCTGAATGGTTTCTCAGTGGAAACTGTGGAAAGGAAGAGATTCATTCTGGTATGCTTTTGTACTGTCATCACAGCAGTTATTAAATGTTGTAAATATTGATTTACAGATGAGCTTATTCCACTAAGGATAACCATGGGCTCTTCTTACTCATGTTTCTATTTCTAGGAGCTAGTACAGTGCCTGCAATGTATAGATATTAAAAAACAATAGTAAAAACAAAATTAATGGCCATGTTGCATGAGTTTGACTTTCAATGATATCAACCTGATCACTGATTGTTTCTTCAGTTCAGCCAAAGTTATATTGAGCTAGTTCATAGAGGGATTCCTAAATTAGTCTTGTAGTAGATTGTAGATGGTGGTGGTGGTGGTGGTGGTAAATGTGTGTGAAAGCAGGTTTGGGAGGAGCATGGTATATATTTCAGGCCAATCGAACATCAAGTGCCAAAACATGGAGGTGTGAGGAAGAGCGTGTTGGGACCCTTGGATATTGATGGAGTGGGTGGCAGGATAAGAAAGGCAAGGGGTGAGATCAGGCAACAATATGGGGGTTTTGTATGCCACATTGAGAGTTTGCATTTTTATCTTTAGGATAACGAGGGGCTTTTGAAGAATTGGAAGTGGAAAACATGTTAATTAAGAGTAGAATATATTTCCATCAGTTTGGAAGTGAAAGACTTAATGTAGAAAATTCATTAATTGAAAGTACAGTATGTCTTAAAACATTCATCATTAAAGCCTTGTGTTTCTTTTGGCTAAATATATAAAACTTTGAATGGACCTCCACTATTATCAAGCCATCGTAATTTTTTGACCTCCAGTTTTAGAAAAAAAAATGTTTGCTATTTTCACCTCATAATCATGAAGGGAAGGACCCGGGGATTTTGCTCTTCACTCCTTGAAAGTTGATCATTTCCATTAGCACTGATTTAATTCTGAGTAAAAGGAAATAAAATTCAATACAGGGACATCAACATGCCAGTATGCAGGAGACATGCATCTTTAAAAAACAAGTTGGTAGAAGCCGAGGGAGGAAAATGAAAACTGGGTAAGATGAAAGGCAAAGCTACAAGGAGACTGTTATTTAGGCATATCTCCCTGTCATGTATATGAGGGGTGTATCCTGTCATGTAGGTAAAGTATAAAGAGTCATTTCTGAGACAGCAAATTAGACAGTACAAGGAACTCGAATCTGTGTTTGGCTCAAAGCAGGTAGATCATTCAAAACTTGTTTAAATTGTGATGTGATTTAAAAGCTGAGAAAATTGCACAGACAGCAACTCTTTTAGTGGGAGAGCAACATTTGCTTAAAAGCCATTAAAAGACCTTTAAAAATACAGAAATAGTAATTGGAATTTCTTCAGTGGTCAGGAAACAGTACTTTGTTATTTGTGGCAAAAAAGTTCTCCAAATCTCCTGAGTGAATGCACTATAGTGTGTGTATATGCCCAGGCTAATGGGAACTGCCACTCGGGGGCAGAAAAGGATCAAAAGAAGGATGAAGGTTCTAGAATTAAAGTGTGAACTGCTAAACAGGGCAAAGATGTTGAAGGAAGGCAAAAAAAAAAATTGGTATTTCTGGAGAATTAGTTATTAAATCATGCACATTTATTATAGCCAGACTTGACAGTACAATTGCTGGTAAAAACATGTCAGAGGTTTCAATATAAAACTCCTATTAAAAGCGGTTATTGTGTAAAATTAGCTCTCCAGATCTTTGAGCATCCCACACCATCTGGCAGACATGTATAAGCCCAGATGTCCTAAGTCTTTATGCAGAGTTTAGAGTCACTAGGTATCATACCAAAACCCATAGATATCTCATTCTGGGGAATAGCTAAGATTTTGTTCACAGCTTCAATTTATTCTATCATTAGTTTAAATAATATGATGTATTTATTTATAGTAACCACTTCACTAATACCAAAATCTTCAAATACTGAAGAGGCACCTATTTTCAATTTGCATTTCCAGATCCACTGTCTAACCTTCTCCCTCTGCAACATGTTTTGGAGGAGGGCAGCTGATAATTGGGTCCTGGCTGGATTTGGCCAATGGGAGATACTGGTAGGATATCAGAAGGCAGAAGGAAAGTGAAGTTGATATATTCATTCCTTTCTGCCTTTACCCTAAGTCCTAGTTTATTTTGATGAACCTTTCTCATGGGTGTGTATCTCTCCAGTTCAGGTAACTGCTAACTCCCTTTCCCTCTTAGGCTTGGGATAGTACTTGCTCACTTCTACTGTTACCCCCAAGGCACTAAACCATCTCTTGTTGGTTCCCTTAACTTTCAAATCCTTTGGTAAATGAATCTTTAAAGTTCCTCATTTGAATCTGCCACCTGTTTCTTTCCAGGATTCGGATTGATAGGTATCCATTTACTAAAAGATAAAAGGCTTGGTTTCTGAGGAAATATTTTCATGTGGTATACTGATCTGTGTGGGGAAAATGTAAAAGATGACTGAAGACCAATTCGTCTGAGCAAGAGAACAGAGAGTAAGTTCTGGCACTCTGTTTTACACTTAACAAAGTGTTTGGAGTTCTTTATTGAGATTTTTGGCTTGGCATTCTCTTATTTTCAGTTAACACACTGATATGAGGGCTTAATTTTAGAAGATGAGCTTCTAAAATTTGAGGGATCTATGTATATTTCAAATACTGTTCCTTTTTTATTGTTAGTCTCATTTTAGTTGGATATATTTCTTATATCTGACAATTGGATGAAATTCACATATAAAAATGAATATAAGTTCCCAAAGAAAAATGTTCTGAATGTTTACTATGGAGATTAAGGCAAATATGGTAATTTCATTAGCATTTTATTTTTCTACCTCTCTGGCTGTTATTTCTCTGTCCTGTTTGTTAATTAACTTCCACCAGTTCCTATTCATATTGGAGTTCCTCTAGGCTTACATTGACCTGTCTCTTTTTTATCTGCTATACTATTTCTTTTAGGATCTAATACACATTCAGGATTTCAATAACTACCTATATTCAAACTACTCACTAATTTGCATTTGTTTTTATCACCGAGTTCTAATCTACCTTTCTACTGATGTTTACTTATAAATGTCTTCCCTATATATATGGATACACATATGTATTTATATATGTAATTTATTTATTTATTTATTTGAGATAGAGTGAGAGCAAGCAAACAAGAGAGCAAGCGAGAAAGAGAGACAGCAAGAGAGAGAGCATGAGTGTGGGGGGAGGGGCAGAGGGCGAGAGAGAAGCAGGCTCCCCACTGAGCAATGAGTGGCGGTGGCGGGGGGGGGGGGGGGGGGGGGGGGGGGGCTCCATCCCAGGAGCCTGGGATCATGAGTCCTGGGATCATGACCTGAGCCGAAGGCAGACGCTTAACCAACTGAACCATCCAGGCGCCCTGTTTTTGTTTTTGTTTTTGTTTTTTTATTTTATGTCTTCCCTATTTATAAAAGTCTGTAACAGTTTCCCATTTAATTTTGACTAATACCCAAGTACCATGACCTCTATGGTTGTATTTGATTTGCCTTCTATTTTCCTTTGTTAGAGTGTAGTCTAAGCTGATGTATAAAAAAGACAAAAAATAGCTTAAGCAAGATAGCAGTTTATTTCTCTCTTAGGTAGCAATCAAAGGTCAGTTGTCCAGGGCTATAGTGATAGAAGGTTCTGCTAATCACTTACATATGGGTTTCATCTTTGGATCCAAGACAGTTGCTCAAGGTCCTGCCTTGTCATTTGTACCATAGTTGGTGGGAAAGGGGAAATGACAAGAGGACTAGAGAAATGCATACCATCCCCATTTTAAGGACATGGCCTGGGAGTGGAATAACTCATTAGCAGAAAAAGAAGGTGTCTTGGGAATCCTGTTATAAAAGTTACATTAATGGGAGTTCAGATTCTGTTCCCACACTAGACTGTATTTTTCCATCCCGATACATCCTGAGTAATAGTGCTGATCTAAGTAAGCCTAACTCTTTTTCCTTTAGAGGTGTTTGGGTGGTTGCTGTGTGTCAGCCATTCTTCACAGTACCCTTCCTTCAGCTCCCAGGATCCTCTTTTATTCTTTTCACTTTTACCACAGATCCTTTTCATTAAAGGTTAGTTGCCTGTTGCTTTTGGATGAAGCATATTTGGAAGCCCCTAAATTGTGTGTTTCATGTTACAGGAAGTCAGCTAGCCAATTGGTTTATTTTGTTCATTTAACAGTAGTTGCATAATGCCTTGATTTCAACAAGGTGGAAAAAGGCAACAAAATCAGAGGTTGTCATCCCGTCTAGTCATTATGAGCCTGCATACTGGAAAGGATGACATATAACTTTATGTGATTCCACATATTTTAAGAGCCTCCTATTTTTATGAGTTCATACCTTCTCTGTCTACATAATATGTTTGGCCCCAGCTTCAGTGATCTTATGATTTTTTTTTTTTTCCACAATTACCTTGCTCATACAGAGGAAAACACCACATCATAAATAATTATGCTTCAAGAGATTTCCAAGTCATTTAATTGGAATGCAGAGAACATAGCTTTCATAGAAATGATGATCTGAAGGAAGCTTAGGTTTTTCTGACTAACACACAGTATTAATCCACAACATAGCTAATATATAGCACTAACTTCAGTTCTGCGTCTTAAGGGTAGGGTGCCATTGAGTAAAAGGAACTTAATGAGAGGAAAGAAGACTTTCTCTCTGATCAGGAAAGAATGGCTTTAGAACTCATTCCTTATTGGCATGTGTATCCCTGCTGTCTTAAGGCTACTATTTGGAAAAGGCAGAGGTAAAACTAACTACTACTCCACTACTGAGTCCTCTCATTGCCTTCAAATTAGCTACTCCTCCTACATCAAATTGGGCCAATCTCTGAATAACCTCAGTCTGAAAGGGAGAATGCTATATGATTGAATAAACTCCACTAATGTGTGAACAGAAAGCAATAGCTAGCTCTGTAGCATTCTTGGAGATAATTGTAGTTTTCAAAGGATGATGACTTCATCATGAATTTCTTGATTAGTAGAATTATAGTAAGGATAACAAGGAAGTCAAGTGAAATCAGGAAGCAGAGAGACTAGAAATTTAAACTAGCGATACTCCTGCTTGAGGTAACTCCATTGGGGCATTCCCTGCCTTTTTATTGCTTCTCCTGTCTCTCCTTCAAGGTTTACAGATTCTCTGAGGTTTTCAGTTGCTCTCTTGGCAATGGCATTAGTGAAAAAAGAGTGAGCAGCCTTCATGTGGTAGGATTATTTTTATTATTTCATTTACTTGGCTTGTAAACTAGAGAAGCCATGTCTTACATTTCTTATTATTCTCAGGAAGGGCCAAGCACAATGACCTATTCAAAGAGGTACCCAATTAAGGGTTATGGGATAGTCAAAGTACTTAAGCTTTTTTCTTCATTTAAAGGATCCATTTCCTTTCTGACTTATTCAGATTTCAATAATATGCAGGCAATTCTAACATCTTTGGGATTTTCTATTTCTAGTTCCAAATCAGTAATGTCATCTATGAGCATAAATATTTTTTGGATTTGCCTTCTTATTGATTTTATTCCCCTTTGGGCTGTTTTTTTCTCTACATAGAATATGTTGTATAGAAGTCAGAGAGGAGGGTGTCAGTTTCAGAATGATGGTGAAAATAAGTGACTCAGAGCCATGAAAAAATACTGGGACTAGAATAAAGGAAGTGGTATTTCTAGATGGAGAGTTAAATAAAAACGGGAGCTTCTTGGGGCACCTGGGTGGCTCAGTAGATTAAACTTCTGACTCTTGATTTTAGCGCAGGTCATGATCTCAGGGTCCTGAGATCGACACCCATCTCAGGCTCTGCACTCCATGGGGAGTCTGCTTGAGATTCTTTCCTCTGCCTCTTCCCTCTTCCTCCCCACACATACTCTCTCTCTCTCCCTCTCAAATAAATAAATCTTTAAAAAAAATGGGAGCTTCTTATCCCTATTAGTAAGTTAGCAAGGGAGGTCTGGGGGATTAGTGGACACCTGAGTTCCCTCAGGGTCCCCTCATGTGCCTTTCAGGCTGCAGGTTGCCATTTTGTCACAACTGACTCTTTATATATATATTTCATTTTAAGATTTTTCTTGTTATTTTTTTACTTAAGGTATTACTCTAACAAATACTTGGGGTAAGGGATTGGGGAGAATGGGGAGAAGACAATGTTTTGTCTAAGCACTATTCCCTACTAAAGAATTACTTCTTTCCTTTCTTTCTTCTGTTGCTCCCGCTTTCCTCTTTTCTCCCTACCTGCTTTCTGTCAGGCATTTTGCCAGGCTCTGAGGATGTAAATAATGAACACAGGACACTGATTCACATCTTTAAGATTCTCACTTTCTAGTGGGGAAGCAAACACAAGCATAGGAAAATTATAATAAAATTAGCTTTTGTATGATTTTCCAAAATACAAAGGAAGAAAAGGAATTCCCCAAATTTTCTGCTAGAGTAAGCTTCACACAGAGGAATAATTTAAGTTGAAGACAGATAGGAATTTGCAAGGTAGAATAATTTGGGGAGGAGGATATTCCCATCAGAAGTAATAACTTATGCATTTAAGTAGAAGGTGGCATTACATAAAATCATGTTTTGTATTTTAAAACACATTATTGCTCTGCCTAATATGTGGGGTAGCTGAGTAATGGAGATGAACAATGTATAACCAGATGATGAAAGTTGTATGCAAGCAAAGGAGTTTAGATTTTCTTCTGAGCTAATGAAAAGGTTTTTAAGGCTTTTGAGTAAGATTCGGAAAAATTACATTTTCAGCCATTGTCAGAAAGATTATGCTGAGAGCAGTGCTGAGGATGTACTAAGAAAACAAGAGTATGGGAGACAAGTAGGCATTGATTGTTCTGGTCCAGGTGAGAGGAAATGAGGTCCTCAGCTAGGGCAGCCATGGAAGAATTGGAGTGGAAGGGCAGATTTAAGTCAGATTAATGGTGCAGATATGACAGGGATTGGTAATCACTTGAATGTGAGATTAGAGAGAGAGGGGGATTTGGGATAACTCCTGCATTAGGATTTAGGATGGCCCTAGGCTTTTCTTTTCAGCTGTATTCAGCCAAATGTGAAATGGCAATTTATACTGAAAACAGTTGTGAAGACTTCAGAATGCTCATTTTCAAGTCAGCCCCCCATGCACCCCGTTTTGGTAAAATCATTTCCTTTTTGCTAGTTAGAGAATAGCCACACTCACTGACAGACCTCTGATGACCCGACTGCATTCTTAATAATTTACAAAGAGACAAAAATTCCAAAGTAAAGTTCTGAAAACTTGAAGTAAAGCAAAACAACTTCTGCATTCAATTTAAATGCTTGTTGTGTAAATGATTTAATTGGAGTATATGGTATTGTTTTCAATATTAAAATTATATTTGAGGTCCAATCAGACAGCCTTTAGCATGACCCAGAGTTGTCCAGGATGATGCTATAGTTTAAGAATAGAGCTAACAGAAAAATCTCAATTTGGTCAGATCATTTTTTATTTTAATTTTTTCATTTATTATAAGGTAAATTGTTAGGAGCATGAGGAATATTCCAAAAGGAAATAAAGGAATAGCTTTCTTTTATGTAGTTTATATGCCAGTAGCATGATAATGTTTGCTTTAAGTATTTTAGATGTGTGTTTGTGTGTGCATACACTGTGAATGTGTGTGTGTTTCTGAACTTGACTTTAAGATAAATTTTAAAAAGTCAACTATTGAGTTCATAGTTCAGTAAATATTTTTAAAAGATTTTATTTATTTGAGAGAGAGCAAGAGAACTTGCACACAGGTGCATGCAAATGGGTTGTAAGGCAAGGGCAGAGGGGGAGGGAGAGGAAGAGGGAAGGAATCCCAAGCAGACTCTGTGTTGGGCTGAGCACAGAGCCTGATGCAGGACTCGATCTCACAACCCTGAGATCATGACCTGAACAAAAACCAAGAGTTGGTCGCTTAACTGACAGCCACCCAGGCGCCCCTAGTAAATATTTTTTAAATTGGATTTTTATCTCTGCAGATCTATAACAATGTGGCATAACTAGTATTTTTTAAGTTTATTGTTCAATTTGTTTCAAGTTCCTGCATTTAACTTAACTGCTTTCATAGTCCTTTGAAATGGCACCTATTGTTCCTTGGGCAGATTGCGTTTTACTGTCCCACAGAGGACCGTCCTGTGATATTTCCAGGAGGATATTTAAAACCTCAGTTTATATTGGAGGTTGTGCCTTTTTAAATGCCAGACAGCTTTATGATAATGTTGTAAGTTCCGCTATTCTTCATGTATTTCAGTGTCAGAAACAGAAAATTAGTGCAATGATCTTGATATACAAAATGTATTCCTTTTTCCATTTGATGAATATTTTTTTCCAGTGGATTATATTTTCCAGTTGAAATGTTTATTATCTGTCATTGGCTAATTCTTGAGATAGACTAAAGTCTAATGTTGGTCTGGATGTTATTCTGAAAAAATTTAGAGATGACTGAATCCAACCTCTTTAGTTTCAGATGAAGTCATTGAATTCCAGAGACTTCATTGAGGGTATATTGTTTAGTCAACACTGGTGACCCGGGACTAGAACTTCAGTGCTCTGGGCCACAATCCAGTACTTTTGCTATGTTGGGTCCTTGATATGAAGGATCCACAACTGTTAGAAATAGGAAGGTCTACATTTTGTTTTACAAGCTTAATTATTTTCTAAAATCATCTCTATGCTGAAAAGTTGAGATCCCTCTCACTTGGAGAGAGCAAGCTGTTGCTTTACTGAATTTGGACTGTTTGTATCACAAAAAGTGAATTTATAGATGTATCAGTCTTAGTTCATGCAACAACCACTTATTGAGAAGCTACTGTATGCCCCTCTGGGGCAATTGCAAAAATAAAGAAGGTCAAATTTCATCTCATGATGTTCATGAGGGAGTCTCACACAAACACAAATGACTTTAAAAGATTAGGCTGTTTAAATGTTATAGCAAAAATAAAAACAAAGTTCTATGGTCCCATGGAAGAAAAAGCAAATTCTTTCCAGGCAGAGTGAAACTCTGAAGGGTCAATAGGTTTTAAGAGTTAAAGAGTAGAAATATTGGTCCTCAAAGCAAAATAAATATCACAAAACAAAGAAATAAAGACTCTAAAAGCATAGATGGTTTTGAATAGTACATCTTTTGATAAGGCTATGGCAGAAAGTGTCAAGGGACTAGAAAGAGAGATGAGGTGACAGTGTGGAGGGTTTTACATGGAATGCTACATTTTTTTTTCTGAAGAAAATTTAGGATTATTGAAGGTTTTGGTAAGAGGAGCAGATGGAAAATAAACTTACTTTGATTTAATGTTTTCCCAGGGCTTTTGAAATCACACAGCCTAAACTTTCCACTCTTACAAAAGACCACTACAGTCTAAGGATTTTTGTTCACTTGCAAAATTCCTTTCTGCTCAGCTTCAAGACCCAGTTAATGTCACAGGTATACAGTATTTTCTTGACTCTCTGATACTGCTTCTCATTTCCGTTAACTCACACAGGTTCTGTACCACTACTAAAGAATTTAGTGCCTGGAACATGACAGGTGCTCAAAAAATATTTGACAAAATTAGCAGCTATTGCTTAGATATTTTCACCTGCTGAGTCTATGTTTTATGCTTCCTTATCAATGACTAGTATTTTACTCATTAATGGTTTGTGAAATAAATTAGTGCATGAATGCATGATTTAATAAGTCTTCTAAGGTTTTGGGTATTTCTCTATAAAATATATTTGCTTAAAATCAGCCTATTCATAGTTAACTAATTTTAGAAGCTGTAATTATACTGTAAATATTTTGGTATCATCCCCAGATCTCATGATTTTGGAGTTATAGAGGTAATGCCTAAAGGATTCTGACACCTCAATTGCCCCAGTGGTACCCTTACTTTCTTTAGTTTTGGACATTGCATCAGTGTTACTCCCTCTATAATTTTATCTTTCTGCCACTGTGGAGATATAAACTTCCTCTTACCCACATGATAAGGACCTATAATGTCCTGTGACTATTATTGTGCTTCTGTTGGGTTTTTTGATGCGGAGGTGCTGCTTTAATCTAACCCTGACGGGGTCAACTAATACTACATAACTCTAACATCTCCTTACGTCTGTGCTTTGAGCCAGTCTTCTGATGGGCAATTTGCAAATGTATGTTATTTTGCTATTTATTTATCTATTGTTAATTCAGTCTGTTCCACAACTAGATTGTAAGCCCCATGAATCAGGGACTCTCCTAACATGCTCTTGAAGCATGTTCTTTGAAATAAAATGGAGGATGAATAGAAAATGAGAAACAATTCTATTTGTTCTACATGGTCCCTCATGGTTCCTTTCAAGAAGAGGAAATTCAGTAACAGAGCTTCATTTTATTGCTCTGGTTCATGTGGTTGATGCCACTGTTGATGATGTCAGAAAAGCTCTTACTCAGTCATCCGTACCGTGGGACTTGTCTACTGAGTTGATTATGACTTTACCATAACTAATGGGAAGCCAGTATGAAGTTATCAATTAATGCTCTGTGGAGGGATGTACTTTAGAGATGAAAGTACTTTACAGATGAAAGCATGTGATTCTCCCCGTTCCACAGAAGCAAATTATTTCAATGATCTAAATTAACTCCATAATCAGGTTTCTTCCAGGCATAGTTACTATTCGGGGACAATGATGTGTGTGTGTGGATACTGTCACATAATATTTAGATTAACATTTAAAGTGGCACAGCAACATACCTACATAGTCCCATGGCCAGAAAGTAATTGTCAGGCTAAATCACATGTATACTTTAAATTTTTAAGATGAATTTAAGCTAATTATTTGTGCACTGAGGTTTTTACCTGCATGGAACCACAAGGAATATCCTTTGGACATTAAAGAATGTCCAAAAGTAAACATTTTTTTTTAAAGTTTTATTTTGTTTTTGAACTATGTCATTTTCCTATAGGTAGACGAGTTCACAAAAAGACTGAAATTATTTGCTTTATTTCCTAAAGGAACCTTTTTTTGGGGGGGGGGCTTTCTGACTTATATATGGCCAGTCTTTTTTTTTTTTTCAAAACTATCACTGTTAAAAAAAAAAAAAAACTATTACTGTTTCTTGAGGGTAAAAATAGCCCCCTTTCAGCCAGCAAAATGTCATTTGGAACTGCAAGTGACCATTGTCACATTGTCACAGAAAATGGAAACCACTTATTAATGCTTGCAACACAAATAACACAATGATTTCATAAGTGATTGCTATTTCCATACAGATGGAAATTATCAAAAAGAGATAGTAAGAGAAAAGCAGCAGAATGTGGCTCACTGCATAGAGGATACACCCTTCAGGAAAATATATTTAGGAGAACACAAGAAGCAAATATGCATATACAGACAGTTGACAAAGGAGGGGAAAACAATATGTAACAATGACAGAAAGAGCATAAAAGAAAGCCATGTAGGAAGGAAAGTACAAGAGGAATGAGGAGCAAGATTTAAGAATTTGCTACAAGTTAACAAAAGAATAACTGCAGTTTAGTGAACATTATTTCAATGGGGCATTTTAAACTCTTTGAAAAAGTAATAAGGACAGAAAAAGACATATGATTAAGAGACAGAACTTCCCCAAACACTAGGACACAATGCAATTTGTAATTAGCGATATGTGTTTGTTTAGCTTTTTCATTAGTTTTTTAAGATAAATTTACCTAATATATAATTAGATAATTTCTAATTACTTTGTTTTGTGGTTAAATCCCACTTATGGAACTCTGACCTGGTATTATTTGCAGGAGAAATAAATGTATCCAGGTGGATTGTAGTGACCATCTGGGTCATTGGATGGATGCCCAGGAATGGACAGACTACTACTGATTGTTAGCTGTACCCACGCCTTTTCCACTCTGTAAAAAGCTCAAATGGAGAGGGCTTACGTAATGGGTAACCTAAAAAGAGACAGTTACACACATAAAAATACTAATACCAATAATATAATTAGCTATCAGGCTATAACTGGATTTAGTATCTTTATTGTCCTCATCCTATTGTGTTTCAGATACTCCCAGAAAATATTATCTCATATATTTCCCCACAACAATCTTATGAGATATGTTTCACTTTACCCTGAATTTATATATCAGTAAAATGAGGTTTGTAGAAGTTAATTTCTCAAGGTTCCATAGATAATAAGTAGAAACTCTTGATCAAATTCAATTCTGTATCATGAATTTTTAACTACCATGCTATATTTCCTAAATTAAAAAAAATTTTTTGAAGGCTTTATTATATGCTGGACTCCAAGAAGGATAACTTTTCCATCGTTCCCCTATTTACTGAGCATCTTAAAATCCTTTATGCACTTGTTAATAGATTTACTTGGCATAATATAAAATATACTTTATTAGGAACTATATAATGAAGAAGAGGGAGCTATTGCAGTATACATCCCTATTTCATGGACAGTCTGGCTTACCATTGATGTATTCAAACAACCCTACCTGAATTATTTGCTCTCAACAATGCTTTCAATAAAAATTGGGTAATAGTAAACTAGAAATTTTCCTCTTTAGAAATCTCAATGGTAGTTATACAAACTATGTGTTTTAACAACTGTGCTAGTGGTAGAATTAACATGCTTTAATAAAATGGAAGAGTCCAAAATGATTAGTAATTAAATAATATTCATTTGGGGGTTTCAATCAATCTTTTCCTCATTCTCAACATTCTCACTTTAACAGTTGGGAAAAGTTCTCAGATGATCCAGTGACTGATTTTATTCTATTCTGACATCTTTAATTAATCTTCAAGTTGAGATATTTTATTTGCTAAAGAGCTGGACCACGGTCAACTGAAATTTGGATCTGTTTGTATTTCTCATTTTCTTGAACACGTACTATGATTCTGGATAAATACCAAATGGTACATGCATACAAAAAAGAGCACAGAAAATTGGAACAAACTAAAATCATAGCATGTGGGGGACCTGAGTGAACATGTGCATAGCAAAGATTTGTTGAATTGAAACACCATACATCCCAGAATTAGAAGAGGCTTTAGGGGGCATTTGTTCAATTCTATCTTACTTTCTGCAAAAGAATTTCGACACAACAAACAGTGTTCAAGAGATGAGAGATGATCTGTAAGTGAGTAAAGATCGAACCTATAAAATTGCCACTCCTCATTTGTTAATCCTATGGCAAATCATTGGTTATCATCTGTTTTTTTTTTTTAAATAATTACACTCTTGATTTATTCCCACAGGCATAGCCTTTCCTATTTTGAAGAGTCTTTGTTACTTACTTTTTTTTTCTTTTGTTCTCCCAAATATAAACACGTTCACACCACTGTTTGAAAAGATAAAATAAAAAAAATTAAACTTTATGAGAATGGGGCCAGGAGTAGGTAGAGTTTCTGAAAAGAATAGATATCTTTCCTTTTTTCATAAGATATGTTTGGAATCATGTAAAATTGGATAAGGTGAACTGAATGAGTAATGCCAGGTTATTACATTAGTTAAGAAGTAGGGCATATAGCACAAGCAATGTTTTTGAACACTAATTATTGAAAAATAAGCTGCTATTCAGTTAGCACTTACTAAATGCTAGACAGTGGACTAGGTGCTTCAAAATGCTATTTAACCTTCATGTAGTCCCATGAGAGAGGTATTATTTCCTCATTATATTACCCAGAATTGCGTGATTTAGAGAGTAGTAACATGCTTCAATTAAGGCACATAATTTCTTAAAATTTCAATCAAGAAATGTTATTTACTGCAATTTCCCATCATTTGGACCATATAGTAACTATGATAGAGGTTAAAAATAGTGTTTTCTTTGCATAAAATGAAAAAAGGCAGAAAAGCAAGGAAGATAGGAAATAAGCTTTTTTATTATAAACAGAATTTTGATGGGGAATTTAAATCACCCATGCTTGTTTAATTGATAGGATAATTTGAAAGTGATCTCATCTGTTTTTTTCAGTGAGTTCTAAAGCTCTCTATTAGGCAACAGTTCAAATAAAATTTATAGGACTAACTTAGATTATTATGTGAATTGGAAATAATCAAGCTGCATTTAAAAATATTTTGTAATTCATGCTGTTCACTTACTTCTATAATTAATGTAATAAGTTTTGATTGTTGAGGTTTTACTTTGGTAGTTGCCAGATGAAACTTTCCCTCCTTCACATACAAGTACACATATGCACAAATACATTGGCACATGTTTTAATTCTTCTATTTCCCGATTCTTATTTCAACATTGTTATATTACCTTACAATTCCTTTTACTCTATTGCAATGTTACCTTGTAGCAAGAAAATGAGAATGTCACATAGATCTTTTTGTTTTGTTTTGCTTGCTTTAGTCACATAAAATTAAACTTAACATTTTTCTTCTGTTATGTTTGTTGGATAATTAGAAAGACATTGTATAATAGACTAAAGGACATACGTGAGCCATGTCCCCTTTAGACGTATGCTAGAGCAGAAATAAATTGCTAAATATAACAAACTACAGATTTCTTTCCATTAATGTAGTACATTGAAATAAGATTTTATTTTGGTCTCAGGATTTGTGGAAGAAACAAAAGTGAACCCAGTTTTCTTGTATGTGTTTGTTGGGACTGTTACAGTATGTTCTCATGGATATGGGAAAATTGCTAATTGGAACTGATAGCCTCCATATCAGTCAGCAGTACAACTTTCTTGTATTGCTTTAAAAACGTTCCAAGAAAATTTTCAGGCTAGAGGTTTGGCCCAATATGGTTAAAATATACAATCCCACTGGCTGGTAGCTCTGCCTGTCTTTCTTGGTTATATCATATCAACTCCTAAGACTCGATGGATGAGTCTTCCCTTGAGTACAATGTGACATCTAAGATAAATCCGGCCCAAAGTGAAGGGGAAAGGACTGATACATCTTTTCACTTTCTATAATACTCTGTGTTGAATGCCCTTCAACTAGTTTATGGCTTTGTACATTTTCCACATCAAGAGAGATTTGGGCTGGCTAAACTTCTTCATAGACTCGGTGAAAAAATAACTAGTTCCTGGGGAAAACTCAGACTTGTCTTTCAATGTACGTGAAAGATTCTTTATCGATTTAATGCAGACAGCAACATGTGAGAAACTCACAATCAAATCATTAGTGGCATCCCCTCATGTCTACTCTCTTCTCTGAAAATTTCTTCATCTTTTTACTTTTATTGAAATCTGGTTCTCCCCTGAGAAGACAGCTGCCTCTAAGGCACTCCCAAGCCCTTTACTACACTCCTCTATCACAGCCTGACATTGGAAAAACTGTCCTCTTTGCTCCTAATTGCAGTTTTCAGGACATTATTCTTTTCTTCTTTCTACCAATAACCCATCATCACTCTCAGCTGATGACCATGCTTTCTATTTCACTGAGAAGATGAAAGCAATTACAAGAGAACTTCCATATGTCTGCACTCCCCTATCTAAACTACAAATAGCATTAGTACACATACTTTGTCTTCCCACCTGTTCCCATAGAAGAATTCTCTGTGATCCTATTTAAAACTATTCATGATTATTTGTGATTATTATCAGCATTATAACGTGGTGTTATTTCTTCCATTTTAGACATCAACAAAACCAAACATGTCTGATGCCATATCCTCCTCTAAGTTTACCCCATTTCTCTTCTCTTCATGCAGAACTCCTCAGAAGTCTTGTTTATATCTGTTATCTATTATTTCTTTTTCCTTTATATTTTATTGAATCCATTAAGATGAGGATTTGCCACAATCAGTGTACTGAATCCACTTATCAATCTCACCAGTGATTCCATTTCTAAAGATGATTCATTTTCAATTTTCACATTACCTGGCCCATTTAGAACGTATGATAATTTAATAGTTTCATAAATTTTTCTCCTTGAGACATTTCATTCACATTATTTTCAGGACAGTATCTTTTCCAAGTTTTCCTCCTGTCTCATAAACTCTCTCTCAGCCTCTATTATGGGTTTTCCCTCAGCTTTTTGCCTTTCAGTATTTGAAGCGTAGTGTTCAGGCCACTTCTCTTGCTGATCCCTTCCAGTTTTATGGGCTTGAGTACTATCTATATACTAATGATTCTCAAAATGATATATTTAGTTCAGACCTCTCCACTGAGCTCTAAATACCAGCTGCCTACTCAACAATACCACTTGGGTGTCTAATAGACGTCTATCTCAAACTTAACAACTCTAAAATATAACTCCTGATCTCCTCTCCCGGTGTGTTTTGCATCTTGAGAGACATATTTCCTTCCAAGCTGCTCAAGCCAAAAAACTTCCATTGCCAGTTTTCAACTCTTTGAATAAATTCTGTTAGCTACCACCACTAATTTAATTTTTTTATACCACCTGGTGTCTCTACTTCTCTTATCACCAGAAGTAAAATAATATGTCACATCTGTGCTTGAAACACAATACTCGTATCTTCCCATCCCACAGACGCCTTCAAACCACTTACAGGGATCTACATGATCTTCCCCCCGACCCCAGCTAAATTGTCTCTCATTTCCTGTTAGTTTCCTTTTTGTTCATTTCGCTTGTTCACTAGCCTCCTTGCCTTTTCTCAAACCTGCCACTTGTTTGCTTTTACTTTTTCAATTTGTACTTAAAATTTTCTGTTCTTGGAACTCTCTTTTTTTTTTTAATTTTTTTTTTAAAGATTTTATTTATTTAAGAGAGAATGAGAGAGAGAGAGAGCACATGAGAGGGGGGAGGGTCAGAGGGAGAAGCAGACTCCCCGCCAAGCAGGGAGCCCGATGCGGGACTCGATCCAGGGACTCCAGGATCATGACCTGAGCCGAAGGCAGTCGCCCAACCAACTGAGCCACCCAGGTGCCCCTGATATATATATATATATATATATATATATTTTTTATTTAAAGATTTTTATTTTTTTATTTATTCATCATTTGAGAGAGCGAGAATGAGAGAGAGAGAGAGCACATGAGAGGGGGGAGGGTCAGAGGGAGAAGCAGACCCCCTGCAGAGCAGGGAGCCTGATGCGGGACTCGATCCAGGGACTCCAGGATCATGACCTGAGCCGAAGGCAGTCGCCCAACCAACTGAGCCACCCAGGCGCCCTGGAACTCTCTTTTGCCGGATATCTACATGGCTTACTCCCTCACCTTCATGTCTCTGCTCAAGTATCAGGTTTACTGTGGGACCTATTCTATTTGTTTCTACCTTTCTTTGTTTTATTTTCCTTCCACATAATGTATTATCATGTGACACACACTTTGCTTATTTGTTTGTTGTTTATTTTGGGTATATTTTAAGAATTATGAGGGCAGAGACTTTTGTTTCATTGGTCATTGCTGTATCCTTAGATCCCAGTTAATGCTAGGTGCATAGCAGACATTCTAAAAATGCATTGAACATCTTCCACTATAAGTCCCTGGTGATGCAAATGCCATGTTATTGGTGACTGGCTCCAAACTTCCATAGCAGGCTTATCCTAGTTATTTTGGTATTTTGTTGCAACATGGCTATCAGTTTCTCCAACTTTTAACCTTATGATGGGGTTTTATTGTATTTTTTTGAATGAATAGAAAAAAAGAAAGGAAGAAAATAAGTAAAGAAGGATGGAAGGAAAAGGAAAAATAAAGGTGAAAGAAATTCCAAAATGAAAAACCTTTGCATGATGAAAAAACCTGGTTAATAGACTTTGAAACAGACTTTGAAATAGATTTTGAAATATATGCGTGCACATGAGCATGCACACACACACACACACACACACACACTCCCTACACATACTGTTGGTTTTGTTTCTCTGGATAACTCTAACTAATACAACTACATTGTGTTTTATTTATTTGTTTTGGTTTAAGGTAATTAAAGTCCAGAAATATGTTTAAATTTGGTACAGATCAAATCTTGGACCCTTTAGGTAACCTGACTAAAAGTTTTAGGTGATGTCAAATTGCAAGCCAATTTGACCAAGCCAGAATCATCTTATAACTAGATGAGAATATAGTAGAAGATCATTTGTGTGTGTGGGGGGGAGCTATCTTGACAATAGACTTGTTATAAAAAGATTTACAATAGTTTTAATTATTGAGTATTAATAATTTTCATGTATGATGGTGGTGATGCAATCCACAGTGCACAAGGAATCTCCAGTCACAGTTTATAGGGGAGCCTAATCAGCATGATATGGATGAGGCAGGGACAGACAATCACAATGAAATCACAGTGATCTTGGGGTAAGATGTGTTGGGATTCTTCTCAGTAACTTATGTTTTGATTATTAAAATAGGTAAATGTTACAAAACTAGCTAGCTAAGTAGATAAGATGAGATTGGATAGAAAGAGATAAAATAGAGACACCTAGATATATAACCTTATAGATAATTTTTTAATGTTATTATTATGTCAGGTAATTTTATGTGTCAACGTGACTGAGCCATGGTATGCCCAGATATTTGGTCAAGCATTACCTTGAGTGTCTCTGTGACAGTGTTTCTGGATGACATTAACAGTTGAATTGGTATACTGAGTAAAGCAGATTCCTCTCCCTAGTGTAGGTGGGCCTCACCCAAACAGTTGGAGTCCTGAATAGAAATAAAAGGCTTAGTAAAAGAAAATTTCTTCTGCCTAACAGCCTTTGAGCTGGGATATTGATTTTTTTTCCCCCTACCTTTGGACTCCAACTGAAACATTGGCTCTTTCTAGGTCTTGAGCTTGCAGGCTTTTGGATTAGAACTACACCATGGACTCTCCTGGAACTCCAGCTTGCTGACTACAGATCTGGGGAAATATCCATCATATCAGCCAATTCTTCATAATCAATATTTTTATATATTATGTATGATATATATTCATATATATATGCGTGCACATGAGCATGCGCACACACACACACTCCCTACACATCCTGTTGGTTTTGTTTCTCTGGATAACTCTAATACAACTACATTGTGTTTTATTTATTTGTTTTGGGTTAAGGTAATTAAAGTCCAGAAATATGTTTAAATTTGGTACAGATCAAATCTTGGACCCTTTAGGTAATCATTTTTCTACCATTTTAATGCTACCAATAGCTCTCTTTTTCATCAACTTCTCCTACTTCTCATAAAATTAGTAGTAAAAGAACTCAAGTCATGTTGAAAGCTGTAAAGTGTTTCACCTGCTCTTTTATATCTCTGAGACTTCATATGGGCTGTTGCCTTTTAATGGAATACCCCTTTCTTCCTTCATTGTCTTGCTGATCTTCCTTTAAGCATCACTTCCCCCCGGAAATTTTCTCTTATGCCTAAGCTGCTGTAGATGTTCATTCTCTACCCCCTGCTTGTGTCCTACGCAAGTATCTGTTATAGGACATATCATACAATACTATGATTATTAGTATATCTGATTGAGTTCTCCAGTAGAAAATATTAAGGGCTTTTTGAGAGTAGTAACTATATACCTTTTAAAAAATTATTTTATCTCCAATTCCTTCAGTATTGCCAGGCATGAGTATTTGTTGAAAAATTATCCTAATATGAATGTAATATGAATGTAACATGTATTAATTAAGATCATTGAGAGTCATTAATTTCTGGACTAATTGTTTTCTTCACTTAGCAAATTTTCCTAAAGCTAAAAACAAATCCCAATTATTTAAAATTAAATAAGCAAACTTAACAACACAATTTTCTTCTTCAACTGCACATAAAAGGGATGGGTCTTGCTTACACTTTGTGGAATATCATTAAGCAATCATCGTGTTTGACCATGCCTTTATTGCATAACATGCATTGGTTCTCCAAACAAAATTGCTTTCATCTGAAGACATGCAGTGCCTTTGTTAGATCAAATTTGACTGATGAAAAGAAGGAGCTGTCTTCATCATTTTCCTAAATCATAGGTAGCAAATTCATTTGCATTTTCACTGTAGATGACAAATCCAGTATAAAGAATGTGGCATCAAATGCTTTTAAGATCCTAGGCTGGCAAAGAAATGAAATGACAACCACTTAGTTCTTAGATTGAGAGTGAGATTCTATAGGCAGATTTTACCTAACAACAACAACTGAAAGACTCACTTGTATCTTATAAATGTCAGCTAGGGAACACAGTTACCTACCGTGTAATTAAATTAGGTTATGTATAATCTAATTAGTCTTCTTTAGAAGCAATTTTTCATTTCTGTATTATCTAACTTTAATTTTTAGAACTCACTGTAATTTCACATCTATTGTTTCTCTAACGTTAATATTCACAGTCTATAGTGCTAGACTATGGCATTATTTGGCTGACTTAATGTTTCATGTTTACATAGTAACTACTATCATCTAGACTCAGGTATTAGTTTCCTGTTGCTGCTGTAAGAGATTACCCTAAACTCAGGTATAGGAGATTACCTAAAACACGAGTTTGGTGTCTTACAGTTCTAGAGAGCAGAAATATGAAATAAGTTCTCCGAGGTTAAAATCAAAGTGTTAGCAAGGCTGTATTCCTTGCTGGAGTCTATAGAGAAACATCCGTTTTCTTGGCTGTCCAACTTCTAGAGGCAGCACACATTCCTTGGCTTTTGGCCCCTTCTTCCATCTTCAAAGTGACTCCCTCCAATCTTTGTTCTGTCATCCTCTCTTCTTTTTCTAATTCTAAGCATCCAGCCATCCTCTTATAAGGTCCGTTTTTATTACATTGGGTCCATTAGAAAATCTAGGACAATCTTCCCATCTCAAAATTTTTAATTTAGTCACATTTGGCTGAGTAAGGTAGCATATTCACAGTTTCTGGGGATTAGGGTGTGAACATCATTGGGGGGACATTATTCTGTCTGCCACAGTCCATATACATTTTTTCTAATTGTATTTAGCAATAATAAATCATAATTCAGTAGTAGCAAATATCATTGGAAGTCATAACTTGATTTAAAAAGAAACTTTGTGATTATTTTTTGATTAAAAATAATCCAGTCCTTTGAATACTGTCCCACTCCCCAATAATAGAAACATATGGACAGAAGCTAGCTAACCATCCTTCAGTTATGTTACAGAGATGATTCCTTTATGCAAAAATAAAATAGGTGGTCTCTCTATTTCTTGTAACTCTCAGAGTCTCTTTTGTTTTAACTACTGTCAGATAAAGACAGTAGAAACACAATGTCCTTCACTCATTTATTTCTCATTGAATCTTCAAAAGCTAAGAACAAGGAAGGATACAAAATAAAGATGAAATATTCTGTAATGCTTGAGATGTGAAATAAGCTTATATATTTTACATTTAGTTTTGTGTCACTGTGTATATGACTAAGTTGCCATGATTTTCTTGATGATATGATGATATTAACTTTGATTTTCAGCAGTAAAGTAAAACAGACCTAGGTTTTACCTTTAATTTTAACAATTTGAGAGTCTATGAGCAGAAGGGAGGATGAAAGAATGATGAGCTACATTTATAAGAGATGTATGTGCCCCATTTTAGGAAGACCTACCCATAAAAAAAAGCATTTGGCTCAGCATCTTCATTTTGTACATGAGGAAATGGAAACCAAAAAAATTTAATGAGTTGTCCAAAGCCATACCACTAGACAGTTGCAGAACTGATATTAGGCCCCAGCTTTTTAAATTCCTAATTTAGTAATCTGTCTTTAACACCAGGAACTTTCCAATTTCCTAATTATTATGTAATTTGCTTTGATTTGGTATGGTCCCTCTCTTCCTTTATTTTCATTTTATATGTTAAATTAATATTAATTATGTTGAGTCTTGAGAGGTATCTTTTCCAAAAGAAATGATTACAAATGGACAAAATACAATCACCTTTCTATTGCCTTTCTCTTTGCAAAGGTAAGATGCAAGAAAGAAAAAGGAAATTAAGGATGTTTTCACTGCCTTTTCCATCCATTTCATTTTACTAAGAGATATTAAAGTTTAGTTGAACTAAATTAGAGACTTCGTTCTGAAAGTGAATGCCAACAGTAAGAAAATGGTAACCAGTTCTCAGATTAATGAATGCAATCATTCTGTGTGTGTGGGGGGGGGCAGTAAACCACTTGAAATACTTAAATACATGTTGGCTGATGAACACATCACCTGTAAAAGCCTCAATCTATGCCAGTGTGTAAATAAATACTTACCTTCTCTCAACCCTTCTTTTTCTTTTAGATTTATATGAATGTATTTACCTCTATGCCACATATAAGCTCATTTATAATTTTATCACTTCTTACAGTCTTACTCTATTTTATTTTAGTCCAAATATTTAGATTTGGAGTCTATATTGCTTTGACTGACAGGAAAGTCATGATGCTTTGGTACTAATAAGGGCACCATGTATAAATTATTGATTGATCTGATCCATTTGATTCCTTACTCTCCCATATCTTATGCCCAGTTTTGAGTCATTACAATAGGTATTTTTTTGGCATGAGCTTCATAAATCTCCATACATTTGCTCCTGCTTATCCCTAGAGTGCTTTAAGGTATATGGCAATCAAACTAGAGTTATTTTATTCTCTGACTTTGTCTAGCAGTCACCTTGTTGTAAAGAGTAGAATATATCTGTAGCACAATATAAATAATAAATTATAAGTATAATCAAAAATCTTCAGTGGGTGTTGAGCCAGATAATATTTCTGTTTATTTAGTACTACAATGATATGCACTAAGATGTAGTGATTATGCCACAAAACATATGTAGGTGTAAAAATACTTACCATTGGTACTGATTCCAGATAAACAATTCCCTAAGTAGCCATAGACATAGATGATTCCCAGAAGTGGTGATGTCTTTCGTAAGTTAATATTTCACCCATGACATTTTGGTGCCGGTGAATCAACATTTCCAATACTGATTCTCTGTTTGAAGAAATCCTGCCATCTGGAATTGGTCCCTCTAGTAATGCTATTTAAATCATCATGGGATAATGCTTCTTAATCACCTTCAACTTAGTCGGAAAAATAAAAAGGATCATCTATTCAATTTAGACACTCCCTTTGGGGTTATCCAGATAGCTGTTTGTTTGTGCTGTTAGGACAATTTATTACTGACATTTCTTTTCGGAGCATTTTAGTCTACAAAGTTAATCATGAAAATTCTGAATTTCTGATGATATTTAGAAGTTATAATTCAGATGATTTTTTAACTCCACTCTACCTATATTTGCTCTTAATCATTTAATATTATTCTGTATCATGGTGTTGTACTCATTTAGTAATGTAGTACAAATATGGAGGCAATATTACTTTTCTTTATATGGTACTATTATAAGAATGTATAGTAAGAGAATAATTTTAAGAGAATATTTTAGATTCTTAAAAAAAATAATGGAGTCCCTAAAAAGAGATGGAGAAATATCAATAATATACTAATTTATCGGCTAAGACTAAGACATTACATAAAATAAAGTTAGTCAGGACATAGGTACACATTAATAAACTGTTCAGACTTATAAACATATGCAAATAAAATGGATGCTTATACATACACCAAGGAATAAGAGGACGTACTATCATTACCATCAAGTATCAGGAAACACAGCAGGTTATTCTCAAGTGTATTAAGGTTGTAACATCCCAGAGAGCTATGAAAAGTCAAAAATAGCACTAAGGATCGTGAGGTAGGACAGGAAATTAATCAAAAATTTAAAAAGACATAATATTGCAGCATCCTTTAAGATAAATAACCTGATATAAGAGGTCGAAGCCCTTGAAAAGATTATTAAAATTATCTTACTTCCCTGCCCCTATATTTTCTGATGAGAGTATGGACCCTAAACACATGTTATATTTAACTCAGGATTTTGTTTTTTTAGGTGTGCCTTGATTTATTTTTTTCTTCATCTATTCATTTGTTCATTCAACAAATACTTGTTAAATATTTTATCTGAACAGATACTGTGCTAGTTGCCAGATGGAAAAAGATAAGATAATGACTAAAACACAGCCTGCTCTCAGTTACCTTTCAGTTTAGTAGGGGAGACACAATACAGTACATACCCAATTGGGAAAAAAAAAAGTGGAAAGTGTAATAAAAGTGATTAGAAATGGAGGGCAATAGAAGAGAGCAAATTTTGGGGGAAAAGAAATCCAACTCAGTGTGTTCATTGAACACGTATTCTATGTCAGAGACAGTGCCAGTGGCTATAAATGCAAAGATGAATAAAACATGATTCTTATCTTGTAGGAGTTCTTAGTTTATCAGGATCACCTCTTCCTGGGGTATGAGGAGTGTTAGGGAAGGATTTATGGAAGAAGTGACATTTGAGTTGCATCTTAAAATATAGGTAAAATTTTGACATATGGAGAAGAGGGAAAGAGCTTTCCAAGGAGAGGCAAAAGCAGGAACACAACAGCATCTGTGATCCTCTTTCTGAACTTATTTTTATTCTTCTGAAGGCTTGTTATAAGAATGACAGAAGGCATAGCTTTGTGATATATACTTTAGAACACCTTGTTTTTAAAACATAAAAAATAAATGTTTTTAGAAAACTCTATTTTTTTATTCCAAGAATATTTTTGAGTATTTTTATTAGCACCATTCAAATTAGTGGCACTCTTAATAGAGATGGTCTTACACTGTTCCTATATTTTGGAACTCCCTCTCCCCAAATGGGTTTGCCACCTCTTATAGCAAGGAACACAAATAAGTTAAATCTCACTATAGAATGGTGTTCAAATATTTCTGAAATAATACATTTCTTAAATATTAGTTTTTTATGATTAGGGTCTACCCTAAAAGTTATATAGTTGTCCTTACCTATTTTCACCCTTTATATTATTTACATGGGTTGAACTGAGAAAAGAAAGAATCAATTCATGAGTTACTCAGGTGGACTTGCTTTTGGATGCGTAACATTAGAAGAAATATTATTAAGTGGCTAATTACGGGACAGGTCTTTTCAAGCACTCTGTAAAAGTCTCTGTTAAGAAGAGCAGGAAACCCAGTATAAACAGAGGAACGGGAAAAACAATCCAAGAGAAAAGAGCAGAGAAATTATGTTCATAAAGTTGTCATTTCTCCATGACTGCTATGTTCTGAATGTTTGTGTCTTCCCTGCCTAAACTGTTGATATCCCAATGCCCAGTGTGATGGGAGGTGGGGGCTTTGGGAAGTGATTAGGTCATCAAGGGAGAACCTTCATTGAATGAGATTAGTGCCCTTATAAAAAGAGATTCCAGGGACCCCTGGGTGGCTCAGTTGGTTGAGTGTCTGCCTTCGCTCAGGTCATGATCCTGGGGTCCTGCGATTGAGTTCTGCATCGGGCTCCTTGCTGGGTGGGGAGCCTGCTTCTCCTTCTGCCTGCTCTGCCCGCTGCTCCCCCTGCCTGTGCTCTCTAAATAAAATCTTAAAAAAAAAAAAAAAGAGAGATTCCAGAGAGCTCCCTAGCCCCTACTACATGTGAAAGCACAGTGAGAAGGAACCAGCTATGAACCAGGAAAAGGACCCTTACCAAAATCTGACCATGCTGGTGCCTTGATCTTGGACTTCCCATCTTCCAGAACTATGAGCAATAAATTTCTGTTGTTAATAAACTACCCAGTCTGCGGTATTTTGTTATTGCAGCCTGAAAGGACTAAGACAATGACCTTCTGCCCTGAACATTTTTAGACTGAGTAGCTTGAGAAAATCCCTTTCTAAAACTTCATTCTTTAGTATTTTTAAAACATAGAGAGGATTTCAACTACTGTATCATTGGTATACTTTGCAAAGACACAAGAAGCCTACACTTTTTATGCTGGTCAAAAAAGCAGTTTTATCTGTTGATAGATCTTTGTTTAAATATATCCATCCTCTCTGTGATCCACTCTCCATGATTAGTTTAAAAGCTCTTTTCTGGGTGTAGTTTGGCTCTGATATTATGGAACCACTCTGCATGTCTTGTATTTTTTTTTTTTTAACAACTTTGTAAGCGGTGCCTTTTGGGATATAAAGATGATGTAAATTTTCAAGGTGATATTTTGAAATTGGAGCTTTGACCAAAACTATGGGCTGATACTGAGAAATTCTGCTGATCATATAAAAATACGACATTCACTTTTCTGAAAGCTGAGAAGGAATGGCAAAGAAAAAAGGGGCAAGAGAGGCCCTTTTCCATTATGATCTTAATATATGGTACAAAACAGACTTTAGATCTGGTTATAGATTGATGTTATAAAACATTTCTATAGGAACTTATGGTTTTATATACAAATGATTTATAGATATAAATGATATATATAATTTTATATATATAATTAATAATGGTATAAATTCTATTGCTATTCAATCTATTCCATAGTTAAGAAAACTGAGCTTCAGAGGGGTTAAGTGTCTTACTGAAATGTTGCACAGTTAGGCCTTAAAACCATGATTTCATGTCCAACTTGCCTTTTTATGTTGAATTAATTTGGTATACAACTTAAAACATTATACTGGAAAATTACCATGATAATACTAGTTTCATAGAAAATCTCCTTCAAGGTTTTTAACTGGTAAGTGACATAAACTGAGTAAATGGATGACTAATTTCATGATCATATTTTAGATTTAAACCTGGGATCTAGGTAGCAAATGTTTAGATAATTTTTGATGTTACTTTAATATTTTAATGCCACTGTGAAATCATGTGTTCATATATATGCACATATAGAAATTTGCACAAATGCACAGATGATCCCAGACTCATTGTCATCTCACCTAACGTACGAAGACAGCTGTCTGGTTTTGTATCTCTTCTACTAATTTCACTGATGCCAATTTATTTAAAGTAAAATGTGACTAATTAATACTTCAGTAAATCAAATGCCAAGTCTTAAGCTTCATCCAGTCTCATTTTTTCTTTATATATTTTGTTAGTACAAAAATTGAGGTTTTTCTAATGATTGCAAGTCTAAAATCCTTAAGGATGTTCCTGCTTGGAAGAGTCAGCAATGAATACGCAGGATCTTTTATAATTAGCCCTCCCAAATACCTCTGACATCTCCTCATCACACTAGCAATTCCCTTCATATGAGAAATAAGTTTTTACTCTGCTTTTCACTAGAGAATTTGTCATTAAATAAAAGACTTAGAGATGAAGCAAGAAACATGTTGGTTTTCAGATCCACTCACGGTCTTGTCAAAGATTGATGGGTAAATGAATAGAAGCCTGAGTACATGGATCATGAATGTGGAGATAGGAGGGAAGGAGAGGATGGTATGTGACAAAGTAGAAAACTGAAGGCTTTATTGAATGCCAAACACAGAAGATGAAAACTTCGTGATTATCTAGGCAGGCTGATCCCCAGATCTCACAAAGTTTATGACCTTAGAAGCTATACCCTACAAAATGATTCGATAATTTTTTTTAAAGATTTTATTTATTTATTCATGAGAGACAGAATGAGGAAAGAGAGAGAGGCAGAGGGAGAAGCAGGTTCCCTGCTGAGCAGGGAACCCGCCGTGAGACTCGATCCCAGGGTCCCGTGATCATGACCTCAGCTGAAGGCAGACGCTTAACCGTCTGAGCCACCCAGGAGCCCGATTTGCTAATTTTTAATGAATGACCAAATATGATTAAATAAAGTATCATAGTCTGTGTGGGCTGCTGTAACAAAGTTCTCCACTGAGTGGCTTATAAACAGATATTTATTTCTCACAATTCTGGAGGCTGGAAGTTTAAAATCTGGGTGCCAGCATGGTCAGGTGGGGGCCCTATTCCAGGTTGTAGACTTCTTTTTGTATCCTCACATGGTGGAAAGAATAAGCTTTCTCCCTGGGGCCTCTACTATCAGGGCACTAATCTCATTTATGAAGGCTCCATCTTCAGGATCCAGTTACCTCCCCAACGCCTCATACTATAATACCCTTACCTTGGGCATTAGCTTTCAATATATGAATAGGGTTGGAGGGTTGGGGGCCTACAAACATGCAAAGCATAGCATGGAGTAATTCTAGAGTTTAACAAAGAAGTTGAAGAACATGTAGGCTTCACATTTTACAGGTGGGAGCACAGCTTCCTCAATGCTATTCTCATATATACATGTATATATATATATACACACATAAATACACACATATGTATAATGGCAAAATAGGGATGAAAAATAAAGGACCCTGAATTCTGCCCCTTTTGGTTCTCACTTTTGTGCCCCTTTCCCTCCCAACAGAGAACCTGTCAATCATCACAATAGTCATTTTTGAAGAGAGTAATTGCAAAATTACACGGGATAGAATTTTAAAAGAAAAATAAACAAAAACAGTACAATTTTAACCTTTTTAAATTGCCAAAAGAGTGAGAAAGAATATTTACTTTCTCTAAAGTAAGAATTTAATTGGGTTAAGGAGGATGGGATAAAATCAGAGTAAGAAAGTAATTTGTTCTTTCAAAACATGGCTGGGCTGCGTTGAACTTTTCACTTTTTGCCGTATCAGGGTTTACAGAAAGGAATTCCAGGTTTTGCCGAATGCCTTCGATCCATGCTTTCTGTGCTAATTTGAGTTGGTCCTGTTGTATAGAGGGTGTGTCTAGCACACAGGAGAGACAGGGGAAGATAGATTTTTTTTATAAAGATTTTTATTTATTTATTTAACAGGGATAGAGAGAGAGCACAAGTAGGCAGAGCAGCAGACAGAGGGAGAGGGAGAAGCAGGCTCTCCGCCGAGCAGGGAGCCCGATGCGGGGCTCGATCCCAGGACCCTGGGATCATGACCTGAGCTGAAGGCAGCCGCTTAACCAACTGAGCCACTCAGGCGCCCCCAGGAGAAGATAGATTTTTAAGGTGAATTTTACAACAAATTTATCTCAGCTTATTTCTCTTGCTGCTTTTGCTTTCTTTAATTTCATTTAAAAGTTGAAAGAACAAGAATTTTAATTAGATTTATGTACAAAAGACACCATAGCCCATTTAGGTCCTTGATGATTTTCTTTAGCAATACCAAAAGGCAAAGGCACGTATACCTGGTGTATTACAGTATGAAGTATTAAAAATACAGTGATTGAAATTCTCTTAGTTTTCATCATCTTTTTGTGGCTTTAAAGCAACTGTTTTATTTAATGCAAGAGTTCTAATTGGCTGCATTGTTTTGGACAGAAAGAACAGTTGGGTGTTGAAGATTATTGCTGAATCATTGTTATATTTTTTTGTGTGTGGTGTGAGCAAGGACCGTGGCGATCAGTTCTTTAACATATTTCTAGGTAAGAAGATAGTGGATGCTTTCTCAATGTAAGTGTGCTAAGGCATTTTTCAGTCTATCACAGAAGTACGACTGCTTTCAAGTTCAACAGTCACTGCAATGTATGGCTGTGTCTATGTCACCCCTTCTGAACTGTTCCCCAAGTGTCCGACTCTGGTATCAATGTTCTGCCTAAAACCTGCACAGCTACATTTATAGCTTCCTTTCTTCCTGTTTCAGCCTAGCAGAGCGGAGAAATTCATGGCTCTGATTCAGAGGAATTACGACTTTGTTATAATGTTCAAATAATGGCCTGCTAAAAATCTCCTTGTAAAAGAAAAAGAGGTTCACTCTCTTACTATCAAGGTCATTACTGAACCCAGTGTGTTTAGTTTAAAAGCACAGAGATGCCATCTAGCAGCCATTCTCAGGAATTTCCTGCACTGAAATATTCCTATCTCCATACAACTAAGCAATAATTGAATTCCTACAAGCTTTCAGGTTTTTAAAAATTTACTTATTAAACGAGTGATGGTTTGGCACATTGCCTCTAATTCAGGCACTCCTTTACAAATAAAAGTAATTTCTCTTAAAATAAGTAAGTAATATACCTATGAGTTTTTCTAAATGGAACTAGAAACTTGTTAATAAGATTTTAATTAGGAAAACATAGTTCTCATAATTTTCCTGAGAGGAAAATTGATAACCTGTCTATATAAAAATGCAAATAATTAATTAGTGGTGAATTGCCTTTCTTTGCTGAAAGAAAATACTAATTTTGCCAATTTTCTGATATATCAAATGAGAAAAAAGAAAGTGAGTGCATGCTGAAAGTAAGTCCATCCTATGAATATAAAAGTTTGGGCATTTTTTTTTAAATTTAAAAATAAAATTGACTTTCAAGTAACTTACCTTACCATAAGATGGCGATACTTAAGCACTTTATAAAATGTCATATAAGATCTGGAAGTTTCAATCTCAGGAAAAATGATCATAAACATAAACATTATCTAGTCTTCCATGAAATAGAATTGGTACTGTTATTAGAAAGCCTTAATATTTTTAGATAAATTAATATACAATGATCACTAAGGTTTAGATTTCCAATATTTGATCTATGTGGCAATCGTATACCTGAAAAACCCCTTTCAATTTTAAGAGCTCTCCTATTTTGCCAATTTGTGTGTCTCCATGTGTGATGATACATATATATTTACTATAAACATAAAGTGTAACAATATAGAAGAATATTTGAATGCATTTATTTAAAAATGCGATTATGAAATATATCAGTTCTAGCATATTAGTATATTTAAAAACATCAGCTGTTTAGAATGTCTGTACATTTAAGTGTCATCACTTAATTATTACTTATTGTCCAAAAACTGTGGTCTTATATGTTTCTATATTATTGGATTTTTATTTCAATTTCGTCATGCATAATTTGCATTATGAATGCTAATTTTATTACCTAAACCCTTAAGTAGGTAATGCAGTAACAAATAAAATTTGAGAAAATTCTTAGTTCATAACCTAATCGACAATTATTTTGAGAATTCAGTGGTACCATTTATGATTTGGTTGGGAGGGATGCTATAGTTTGGTGATCAACAACAGTTTGCTAAAACATACAAAAGTAGCTTTTATTCGCTTTTTAAAAGCAATATTTTGTCTACTAGTCCAGAAAGTTTTTAGACATTAAAATCAGTTGCTATGAACCTTTTAATATTTTCTATAATGTCATATGTATTGTAGAACAAACTATCGTCTGTTCTTTACACACTGTATTGCAGTATCTAGAATCTGACAAGGACAATTTGAAAAGTTCATGTATACGTTTTCTTCCCTGGATTTCTCAGCTCACTTGTACTAAACAGCCCCAGTTAAGTATAAAGAAAAGTTATATTTTGTTGAATACACAGAAATAAACTTATCAATACTAGAAAAGATCATATTGGCAAAAATGGGTCATTTATTTGGGGGATTTAACACCTCTTTTGTTTTATTTAACAGCTCTTTTTTTGTTTGCTTGTTTATACATATCTAATTTGGGAAAGAGTGGGGTTCAAGAATTCATGAAGGTATTTACACACTAAAGATACCAGACAAATCAGGTCACACATGCAGTTGCTGGTAAAGCTCTACATTTCTGAATTCATTTTAAAGAATGACAAAACCCACTTTAAGTTATTTTTTTTTTCTGCAGTAACTCAGTAGTTGGCTTTGCTTTTAAAAAATGTTTTACCAAGAATATTCCAAAAGAGATATATAATTGAAAATGTTCAAAAGTGGTAACCAACATAATATAATGAGAGTGGCAGTAGAATGTGTCACTACAGATCCAGAGACAAAAAAGAAAAAGAAAGATTTAAAAATATAAAAACAAAATCAACACTTTTTACCTGGATGTAAAGCTACCCCTTAGTATGTAAAATACTCTA
The DNA here is from genome assembly GCF_029215605.1 of Mirounga angustirostris. Classification (NCBI taxonomy): domain Eukaryota; kingdom Metazoa; phylum Chordata; class Mammalia; order Carnivora; family Phocidae; genus Mirounga; species Mirounga angustirostris. Next base: position 105,058,616 of record NW_026991712.1, on the reverse strand, counting down.
TTAATATCATTAAGGTGGCATTCACACAGTGTGGAGATTCCACAGTGACAATATCAGCACAACTGTACCTTTAAAATAAAATTATTCTCATCAGGTCTCTCTAAATATGAAAAGTGCACAGAAATAACTGCAAATATATATGATATGATTCTAAGTTTTCCCTATGTACTATATTAGGCCTAGAAACACTCAGTCAACCATAATATTAGGTTATGTTGGTTACATATTAGTTCTCTCCAATTATGAAAAGAAACTTCATTTCTCTATACTACACAGATAATGTTAAGCTTTAAAAATAACTTTGCAATATTCCAGAATGCAGCTTACTCTTTTTACCAGATACCTTATCTCTTATTCCAGATCATTGTAATTTTCTTTGAATGCGGAAGCTCTCAAATTACCTCACTTTATTGTCAAGACGTTTCTCGCACACAACTGGAAACATTTCACCATATTTTTCTACCTTTTATCAAAAGAGCTTAGCGTTCACTTTAATTACCAGTACTGGATAATTTTCAGAGTTCGAGCTATAAGACAACTCATCCTTCCAATTGCCAGTCCTCCCTAGTTTGATAGGGTTCTCACTTCCTGTTTGACACTGGTAATCAGAACTTCCTCGATGCTTCCTAATTTTCTTAATAAAAAGAGAAGCAGATAAACACAAGCTCCTTTCACGAATGCCTCTCAGCCATGGCAGAGTATAGCTGTGTTACCAGCAGCATCCTAAATGTTTTGGACACAAACCGCAGCACGTCTGCGATGGGAGTATTATATTATTGACCAGGATCAGCTGGAAAACGCTTCTCTGCTTTCAACAAAGAAACAGTGCTCCATCTCCTAATACATGTTTACAAATCGCATTGTTTCAACTGCTAACTCCTTTGCATTGTCCGACTTCAAAAGAGAACATTAAGCACTTGGACACGGAATAAGCTAAATTCCCCCCGAGAGCCGCATAGCCCTCTGCCCATACACATTATATTCGCTCTTGGTCCCTACCCACCGCCCCCCCGCAGCCCCCCCTGCCCCCCGCCTGGACTCTACCTTGAGGAGCTATTCCTCCGGTAGTTCACCTTGTTATCTTACAAATAGTAGGGATAACCAGGCACCACAAGATAGCTGGAAGAGCTGTCTTTCGTGCCTTTTTTTTTTTTTTTTTGCGTATTTATTTGCATTTTTGGTCGGTTTGTTACATATTGCACATTTATTTCAAACAAGAGTTAAATATTGCCCATACCTTGGAAGGATCTAAGCCAGCAAGCAAAGACAGCAGCAGGAGATTGAGTAGGTTGGACGTCGCCTGCATTCTGATCTAGGTTTTTGCCCTCTCTTTACTCTCTTTTATGTAGCCACTCCACTCTCACTGCAGAGACCTTTCCCTCGTCAGTTGCACTTTCTGCCCGCCAGTCAGAGCAGAGTAGAGGCAGAGGCGGTGGCTGGAGCAGGAGCAAGAGCCGCAGACGCGGGAGCAGGAGAAGCGGGAGCAGAAGCAGCGGGAGCAGCAGCGGCAGCCGCCCTGGGGGGCGATCATTCCGCAGGCATTCTCGGAGCTGGGAGTCCGCGCGAGCTCAGGAGGGTGGGTTGGGCTGCAGTGGGCGCTGACCGAGGTGCTGAAGCTCCTCCACCCCGAGCCCTAGCCTAGCCTCTCTCCCGCTGCTGCTCCCTAGCCAGCCCACCTCAAAAGTTTTGACCCAAGAAAAAGATACAGCGAGTAACTGCTGAGAGAGGTGTGGAGACCTGGGCAACGGATATGACATCACTACAGCTCCTGAGGGTTTGGGGGTATATGTTGCTGGGAATTTGTTAACCAAACAAGGATTGACTCTCACGCTCCAGTTCAGCATTTGGTGGCAACTTGAGCTGCAAAGGAGAAGAGTAAGCTAGATACAGGATTATGAAACAAATAGTGCCTGGAACCTTCTGCTGTCATTGACAGAGGACTCGATATCGTATTTAGTGCTTTAAATAAAGTTTGCAGTGGAGACTATCAATGTGAATTTTCTGTTCAAGGCACCCAGTCTGTAGCTATTATATATGCATATATGCACTGTCATTTATAAAGAGCCTATTGAAATAATATATTTGGTTAGGTATTAATGTATATTTTTCTGTCTAGGACTTTTGGTCATCTAAAAATACTATGCATAAATAAATGAAGAAGCTTTCTTTTTTATCATAAATGGGATATTCCATTAGTGACCTCCCCACCCCCACTGACACACACAGCTGAAATTTCTCTTCCTCACACACAGCTACAGCCATAGCCAGAAATATAATTTCCCTGTCTATCTGACTTGTGTTTATGCCTGAGGAAGAATTCAGTGATGGATGGACAGTGGGATGGGAAAAATGATTATTTCTAAGCTTCCAAATATTTCTGTTTTCCTGAGCTCAAAAGAGGCAGAACAGCTGCCTCACAAGAGCAAGAGAGGGTAAATAACAAACTAATACTCTCATACACCTTATGTTGTTTCACTATACTTAAGTGACTTCTTTTCTTTGAAGGTGGGAAAAAGTGTTTGCCATAAGATAAAAACGTGGAGAGGAGTTCGCAACCACCTTGAAACCTCCCTCCCATACGATTATACCTATAATGCTCCTTGAGTTATGTCTTCTGTTGATTTTTCTAGAAATGTTACTTCCTAAGGATTAAAATATGTGAACTGATGATATGGCCATTGCTTCCACTACAAAAAAGAAGATAAATTGTTTGAGATATTAGACACACACTGTGTACAAAATCTCACAAATCTTTCACTGAAAACTCTTCATATTTTTCAATACAATAAATCTCAACTAGGAATCAAATGTCTTAAAAAGTTATAATCCCCAAGGATTTACATCATATTGCATCTATTTTGTCCTGATATTATGAATATGTATACATGTGTATGTCATTACTTGAGACCTTTTTTTCCTTATGAAACATAAATAACAAGAAGAAAAATAAATATGAAAATTCCTTTTGAAGAAATAGATCACGCATACAAAAGAGATTGAAGAATAAGAGAAAGAAGGTAGAATTATCTGAAGGCTATTAGTTTAATGATAACCCTAGCAATCATAACAGCAGTTGGAAATTCCCATTATTACCCAGCAGAAACAGAAAACAGAAATTTTCTTTTGAGGTAATAGATAAAACTGGAGAGTTATGTCTGACAACGTTTGGGATAACTTTCTAGAGCATGTTTGGGGCTCTTCCCCCCCCCCCTTTTTACATTTGTTTCTTAACCTAATCCCTGTCTTTATCCATCCATCTAGAATAAATCAGCATAGATTATGTTTTTCAATGATTCATACATGAAAATTTTTGAAAATTTTATTCTGTACCCATTTCTAAACACTTCAAATCATTGCACAATTTGAAAATGAATTTGCAGAGGTGCAGTAGCTGGGTGGCTATAATAGTGTGTTTGTATTACCTATACTAAATACAACATAATTGTTTATTTTTATGCATGCTCTTCTCTCTTCTCAGAATATCTTCTACCATCTTGTTCCACCTCCACCTCTCATCACACAGTGCAGGATGCTTATTTGAATATGAGGAACTGTGCTTCATAGACACACACAAAAAGTAATATGAAATCATAATCATCATAAACATAAGATCAATAGCTGTTCTTTTAATGACAACAGTGTTTTTTTCCTAGGGATAAAAATTATTCTGATCTCATGCATGGTTCACAATATTAATAATGATTGGACCAAAATGCCTGTATGGGTACATTTTTTTTCCCCCTTTAAGTCTCCATTTCCCAGGGCGCCTTAGTGGGTCGGTCAGTTAAGTGTCTGCCTTTGGCTCAAGTCATGATCCCAGGGTCCTGGGATGGAGCCCCAAGAGTTGGGCTCCCTGCTTAGTGGAGAATCTGCTTCTCCCTCTTCCCCTGCTCCTGCTGTGTGTGTGTGTTGTGTGTGTGTGTGTGTCTGTCTGTCTATCTCGTGTGCCCAACTCTCTCTCTAATAAATAAATAAAATCTTTTTTAAAAAAGTCTCCATTTCCCTATATTTTGTGGCACTAGATGATCATTTGTAACAAGGAGTTAATAAGAATACAAATTCTGTGGCATTTTGAAAGAAAAAAATGTGATGGAAGATGGGAACACTTAAAAGTAAGCAATGTATGATGTGATTATGTTACAAATGAAAACAGATGATCTTAGTATACTTTCAACACACTTTCCATAAGAAAAGCTTGGTCATTTGTAGAGAACAATCAAGTTTAGTAACCAAAAACTTTATTAAACATGCTAGTGAAAAACAAAAGCTGTATCTAAAGAGCACAAATGCACCAATATCCTACTACTTCTCTCTCTCTCTAAAATAAAACAAACTGAAAAGAGTTTTTCTAAAAAGAATTCTTAAAAAAAAAAGATCTTTATTTATTTATTTGACAGAGACAGAGATAGTGAGAGCAGGAACACAAACAGGATAAGTGGGAGAGGGAGAAGCAGACTCCCCATTGAGCAGGGAGCCCGAAGTGGGGCTCAATCCCAGGACCCTGGGATCATGACCTGAGCCGAAATCAGACACTTAATGACTGAGCCACCCAGGTGCCCCTAAAAAGAATTCTGATTATTGTTTTTAGTCATTTGTTTTATAATCAAACTCCCTTATAATACATTTTCATAAAATCAATTTGATGACATTGTAGGCCATATCGTATCTTATCTGTGCATAGCAACTTACGTATCATTTTTCCTTGTAAGAAAGTCCGTGAAGCTCTTCCATTAGCTATTCAAAAAAGTTCTGTAATGGAAAGGAAATGGTATATCTACTTTTGTCTTCACAGTCACTTCATATTGTTACTGTAACTTAAATTGGTAACTGAAATTTAGAACAAAATGATAAAATATGGTGCATAGCATAGATTTAGAAATTTTACATTTTTCACTACATGCATGAGAAAGTATTTGATATTTATATATTTAATTAAAGTTATCTTTCTATGCCTACAATGGGTACAAAATTCCTCTGAGATTTATAAAGCACTACACAAATTTTAACCAGCACTATCTATAGAGGCATGCATGAAAATAAGCTTAAATGAAATTGTATACATATATAATACCTAGAACAAATATGTAACTCTTTTTTAAAAGATTTTATTTATTTATTTGACAGAGAGAGACACAGCGAGAGAGGGAACCCAAGCAGGGGGGAGTGGGAGAGGGAGAACTAGGCTTCCCGCCGAGCAGGGAGCCAGATAAAGGGCTCGATCCCAGGACTCTGGGATCATGACCTGAGCTGAAGGCAGACGCTTAACGACTGAGCCACCCAGGCGCCCCCCAAAATGTAACTTTTTAAAAAATATTTTATTTGTTTGTATGTTTATTTATTTATTTATTTTAGAGAGAGAGCATGAGTGGAGGGGAGGAGTAGAGGGGCAGGGAGAGGAAGAAGGAGAGACTCTTCAGCAGACTCCCTGCTGAGTGCAGAACATGGAGCAGGGCTCCATCTCTAGACCCTGATATCATGACCTGAGCCAAAACCATAAGTCCCAGGCTTAATCAACTGAGACACCCAGGCACTCTAAAAATGTAACTTTTAAAATGCCTATACCCAATATTACAAAATTAAATTCTTAGTTATATAATAGATTACATTGTTAGATGACTGTTTTGTGTATTAGTCTTCTTCTGTATGATATATTTGTATGATATATTGCTTTTGGATGTGTTACACTGCTTCAGCACTACAGAGATGCTTCATTATGTTAAAAAATTCTGTTACTTATATTGACTTTCACCTATCACTTAACATTGATGGACTTGATTATTTCAGAACAATAAAAAGGATTATCCAACAGGTTATATAAACCCTTGAGAAATTTTTCACCTTTCGTTAGATAAATGAAATAATCTTTGATTAATTTTCTAATGTACTTGATCTATGAAAGTACTGCCACACTCATTTTTTGCCCTCTTCTCTTCTATTCTCTCTTGAGGTGATTTTTCTACCTTGCTTGTTTTTAAGCCATTTCCATCTAGATCCCCTACCTCTCCTAACTACCCAATCTAAAATATCACCATAATCATTCTCTATTTATGTTATTTTTTATAAGGTAGATTATTTATTGTCTGTCTCTTTTATTATAATATATTTAATAAAGGGTCTTTGTTTGATATTCTGCTCTAATCCAATCATCTAGAGTAATAGCTGGCACCCAGTAGTCACTTAATCAATAATGATTTAATGAATGAATGAATGAGTGAATTTCTGACCCTAATTCCTTCATGCATGATATTTATATACCCAAGGTTTGCTAGATGTCACTAACTTAATTTCTTGCAGGCACCTCAAACTCAATATTTCAAATGAATATTTTTCCTCAATCATATTAGTTTGTAACACAATTTTCTCTATATTGCAAAGAAATAAGCATGGAAATCACACTTGATTTCTCCCTCATCTGCATTCAATCCATCAAAAATTCTGTTAATTTTTTCTCCATTTTTTTTCTCCATAATATCTCTACATCCATCCCACTTCTCTGTGCATACCTAGATCAGGACCTCATTTTCTATCATGTGAATTATTACAATGGCTTCTTTCCCCTGCCTTATCATCAGTATTTCTTTTACTTCTACTTTCAATCTGCAATTTATTATCCACACAGGACCTGAGATAGTTGATTTAAAGACTAATTTGCCCAAGTTACTTCTCAGATTAAAGGCCTTCAGTGTCTCCCTGTCTTCTACATGACCAAGTGTGGACTCTTTAAAATGGCTTATCCATGGCCCTGCATGATATGGCCCTTTGTTTTTCTCTTAAGTCTCAATTCTAACCATTGTCCCAATAATTTGAATCCAGTAAAATTGTAATGCTTGTAGTTCCCTTAATAGTGTTCTCTGTCTTTGATAGCTTTTCTTTTCCCTGAACGATTCTTTTGCTGCTTTTCAGTTTCATTCTAAATGTCATCTCATCTAGAAATTATTTCTTGGGCCCCCAGTACTCTTTCTCAAGGTTTTTCTTAACACTTGATTATAGAGACATTTCAAGAACTAGTATTTTAAAATATCTAGGCAGAAACTTCAAGGATTCTTATGACCTAGACTTAAAAGTCCCAAGAGTCATATTTGCTGCATTTTTGTTTGAGCAAGTAACTAAAGCCAGCCTAGATTTAAAGGGAAGATAATTAGACCACATCTCTCAATGTAAGACATTGTATGTGCTAACAGGGAGGGAAGAAGTTGATGGTATCCATATTTGAAAATATGTAACAGGGGTGCCTGGGTGGCTCAGTCGTTAAGCATCTGCCTTCGGCTCAGTTCATGATCCCAGGGTCCTGGGATCGAGCCCCGCATTGGGCTCCCTGCTCCATGGGAAGCCTGCTTCTTCCTCTCCCACTCCCCCTGCTTGTGTTCCCTCTCTCGCTGTGTCTCTCTCTGTCAAATAAACAAATAAAATCTTAAAAAAAAGAGAAAATATGTAACAAAAGGGATTATTTTATATACTCATTTAAAATCTCCATTGTGTCCCTACTAATCACTAATAAGTCTGAGCTAGGATTTTGAAGATGAATTTTGATTTTGATATAATTTAGCAGGGATAAAGAAAAAAAATCCAGTAAGGAATTTTGTAAGGATGGTGAGGAAGTAAGGAAGATCTGCATATTTACAAGTAAACACCAATATTACAAAGGACTTCTACTTCTAGTGACGGAAGTCTAGGTAATTAGGACCAGCTCTCTCGCTGAGAATGACTAGAAGAGCCAGGAAAATACTAATGCAACAATTTGAGGGCCTTGGAACACTAAAATGGCAATCACAAAGTATGGGACCAAAATCTGGGAGAGTAAAAAATAAATAAATAAATAAAACAAGCTTGGCATTTATGGCCGATTTTCCATTAAGAGCACCTGCCACCTTCAGAAGAGGCTACCTTGAGACTAAGAAAATTAGCAGAGCTCTGGTGGCCAGCCTCACAGGGCTAGGGGGACACAAATTGAAATTCCAGATTCTACCATTAAGGTAGTACCCTGTAATGCCTTCCTATACCCCCATCCCCAGCTCTTGTCTTTAGTTTGAACTGAGATACTAAAGTACTGAAACCCTCATAAGAAAGGGTGAAGCCAAAATAGAACAGTTTTCTAATCATCTCCATCCCTAACAGTGTATTAAGATTAAGTTTGATTTCCTTTATGCATATTATATGTATTTACAAACCATAAACAACCATAATCCATTAACATATTAATATTGGGTGTGAACTTCTCTCTATATTTTTTAACATTTTCAAAATAAATGTGTGGAGAAAGTGGAATTAAATTTGTATGCATTAAATAAGGGTAAGTGTCAAGAGCCTTAGGGCATGATCTTCTTAAACAATAATCTTGTGAAATTTTATAAGTACCACTGGGAAGAATATATAGCGATCATCTAACTTTCAAGTAATTAGAACTTCCAAACATCACACATACCAGTTTTCCATTTAGAAGTAATTTTTTACGTGATAGAATCTCAGGTCATCCAAGTTGCTGGAGGGCAGTACTATGCTAATAACATTATAAGCCACCATATGCAAATAAATAAATACCTTAGGGAAAATACATTCTAAATTCTTTTTTGTACTCTGAAGACCTATTTTCAGGCTGCTGTGTGAAGGAAAATGCTTCCTTTTTTCATCTCAGCCCTGAGTTTAAAGTATCAGGAAGTGGCTTTTTTGTCCAGGACCAGTAACTCCTTCAGGCAAAAAACTAGTTAGAAGGGTAAGAAGGAGGAAGGGGTAAAGGTCTAGTAGGCTAAGGTGGCAGAACATATGACAGTAATACCTTCTGTTGATATGAATTTCTAATTAGTTATTTTCTTTGGCATCACTTTTGTTTTTTTGTTGAGCTTCTGGAATTTGGCATGTGGCATTCCATTATAACGAGCTATTGCATCTAGTTAAGAGTTTCCTTTCAAGGGCATTGATTAGGGGAAAAAACTGATTTCCAGAAGGAATATTCAAAATATGTAGCAAATGTATGTTGCAAACCGGTTGAACATTCAGGTACTGGTGCCTGCAGATATCCTAGGGATTGGTGGGAAAGGCGGAGGTCCAAGGGAAGGTACTGAGTGGTCCTAGCTGTAGAGTGGCCTGTAGGGAAATCCAGGTATTTTTCTCATGATGTTCAGTTATTACTTATGGTTTTGTATATGTAATACTTACATTATTAAATACTAATTGCTTTATAGGCACCATTATTATGTCTTTATACACTATATACTGCCAGCTGGGCAGCTATCAACTAATTGGTAGGGAAGCATAGTAAAACCCAGCCATATTGTAACAAGCAGGGCTCCAAAATTTCAGTTGCAAAGATGCAAGTTTGCATCATTTTGAGGTTTAGAAAATAGCAGATATAAACCTGCTGTAGGGGGCATGTGCCAAGAGCCAGTTTGATTATACTCAAATTTGTATTTTATGTCAACATTTCAACAACTGATGGGCCTTCCCAGTGTATTTGTGGCACATTACCAAGACGAATATTGATTAGTCCTGCTCCCTCCCATCTCCTTGCATTTCCATGAAGATGGACTTTAGTAGAGAAACATTTCTGTCCTTTCTGCCTCCCCTTATTCACTTATCATTATGGAAGGAAGAAGGAAATATCTGATGACTGAATTTGGGAGATGTCACTGGTCATAATTATTTAAACCCTTTTCTCTCTTTGTCTTTTTGTTTTTGATGTTTGTCTTTGATATCTGATATATATTATATATATATAATTTGTATTATATGTATGTTTTATATGTATATACACACATACATTATATATTGTATGTTTATTTATTTGGTTAAAAATTCAGAGGCTTTAAAGACTTAAGCCCCCAAAAGATCAACTGAGGTGCAATATACTGTCTTTGCATTTACCTATACAGTGTGCTAATATAATTATAGGTTTTTGCAGTAACCGAACAGTTTAATAGTGTTACATGACTTAGCTTAATGAAGAAGACACTTTTAACCCTGACTCCACTGAGAAGGTAATCTTCCCATCCCAAAGCCATACCTTTGGCAGAACAAAGACAGTAGTGAGAGCCACAAGGAGATGCACAGATAGGCAATTAGATAAAGGCAAATTTCCTATAGAATAGTTAACCAGGGATGTCTATTTAGAAGGGGGTGTTGGAAGAAAACAGTAGTTAAGATCTCTCCTCTTAAAATTCAAACAGAACAAATACAGAAGAGATTAAGAATTATTTGAAATTAACTCTAACAATCATGATACAGGGACATTTAAAATTCATTCTCACATGGGATTAGAACTTCAGGGAACACAGTGAAGGTGATCTGCAGAACCTGTGGAGAAAAGAAAGAAAAAAAAATGTGAATCAACTGCTTTTAAGCATTTCCTATATGCCAGACGTTGTGCTAAATCTTTAAAGGATTTTTTTTACATCATCGTCACAAAACCCATTGAAAGAGGTTCTGTTTTAGTTTCCATTTTATATATGAGGTATCTGAGGCACAGAGAAAGTTTTTGCCTTAACATGATCACACATTTAGTAAGTGAAGGAGTCAGTGTTGAAGTCCAGCAACCTAATTCCATAAACTACATGTTTCTATCCTAATAGACAGCCTTAGATTCACATTGCACTAGAATAGTGACACATCTCTTTTTTTATATTTCTTCAAGTTTAGTCCTTAATACATCAATATCAGAATTATCTAAGACATTTTTTAGAAGAGCAGGTTGCTCAGCTTCACCCAAGTCCTTCTGACTTGGAATCTCTAGTTTTTTTTTTTTTTTTAAAGATTTATTTATTTGAGAGAGCGAGAATGAGAGAGAGTACATGAGGGTGGAGGGTCAGAGGGAGAGGCAGGGAGCCTGACGCGGGACTCGATCCTGGGACTCCGGGATCATGACCCAAGCGGAAGGCAGTCGCTTAACCAACTGAGCCACCCAGGTGCCCTGGAATCTAGTTTTTAACAAATTTTCCACATATTGAACATGCATACCAGTAACCGAGAAACATTTAAGTGAATTCTGACTAAAGATTCCAATATATCTAGTGAAGGTACTCTTATAATTAAAATTCATATTATTAATATTTGGGGAATAATTATTATTATGTATGCCAAACAACGTGGTGCTATCATGAAATTGAGTTCTGGCAATTTTAGGTAGTCCTATTTTTTTTTAAAGATTTATTTATTTTGGGGGGAGGGGCAGAGGAAGAGGGAGAGAGAGAATCTTAAGCAAGCTCCATGCCCAGCATGAAGTCCAGCACAGCGCCTGATCCCACAACCCTGAGATGAAACCAAGAATTTGATGCTTAACCAACTGAGCCACCCACGTGCTCCAATTCTAGGTTGTTTTTACAAGCCCTACGTGTGCATGTACAAACATACAAAGTTCTTTTGAAATCTTTTAAATCACATTACTATAAATATTCCATGGGGACACACAGACTGAGAGTAAAAATATGCCCTACTCCTACTAATAGATTTCTTTTTTTTCTCTTTGATCCTATATATAGAGAAAGAAAAAATTACACATGCATTTTAACTGGTTGTCTTTTTACACTTTACATTTACATTACAGTTCTTATATGAAAGTCATCTTCATTTATATTTTAGAAACAAAATCCCAGATTATGTCAAATATTTTATCACAGGGATAAGGAATAGGTTGGAAGCTCTACTTGGAAAAGAGTTAATGGAAGAAGAGGTACTTTGAAATTCAGTTCTTGTTATGTATTCCGAGTACCTCTTTTTTTTTTTCTTGCAGCTATATTTTTGCTTTTCAAAAATTCTGTCCCCCAGCTTAACCTTAGTACAAGAAGAGGACTGAAATGTCTTAAGAGGGGAAGTCATAACAAGCATCAATCAGAAGAAAGTCAAGAGAAAGGAGAGAGAAGGGAAAAAATTCCTCCATTGTGATAGGTGGCTATCTGTGTATTTTAGTGCCCATTCATATGCAAGGAAGCAGATGCGGACAAAAATTTAGGAAACACCTCTAGTTACTGTCACAGGTCTTTCAGGGATCAGCATGGTGGTACCTAACCCATGGTTTAAAGAATATCTGGGGTCCACTAACATATTCAATCAATGAGACTTACTTAAATAATATAAATAAGTGTATGGGACCAGAAATTGGAGCTTGATGGATGAATGGTACAGAGTTAGAGAATAGGCAGTTCTTACTTTGCTGGGTAGCATGTAAGAGTAAAAATGACATGCAAACTAAATCTGTGCAAAACAATCCCAGTAATCAATGGGGAAATGTACTATTTTCCTGTGGCTTCTAAGCTTTTTTGTCAAATATTAAAACTTTCTTCCTGTTGGCTGTAAATGTATAGGGAAATAAAAATATAATAAAACTAATACATACTTAGTATACTGTAATTTAAAAAAAAACACTGATAATTAAAGGGTCTCATGTCTATAAAAATATTTTAAAAAGTATTGAGAGTACTTTGAATAGTGCCTACTTTTTCTTCTGGTATAACATGGTAGAGAGTGAGCATATTTTGTACACTTTGGAGGATTGTCTTACTCTAAGTTTGAAAAGGTTTCCAAAATTTCTGGGGATATTTGCACATTCAGTGTCCTAAAATATCTCTCAGAGTTGCTTTAATAAGAAGTTTTCTGATGTCACTTCCTCTGGAAGTCTTTTCCTTTTCATCACAATCACTTTCTCCCCCCCCCCTTTTTTTCTAATTAGAGAAGGAGGGACGGAGGGAGGGAGGGGCAAAGGGAGAGGGAGAGAGAAACTTAAGCAAGCTCCATGCCCAGCATGGAGCCCAACGTGGGGCTCGATCCCACAACCCTGAGTTCAATACCGGAGTCGAAATCAGGAGCCAGTTGTTTAACGACTGAGCCACCCAGGTGCACCAAACACTTTCTTCCTTCATGTCCCCAGGTTCACTGTTACTTGGCTGCTCTTGAGCCATGATGGTGTCAACATTGCCACAATCAAGTGTTTCTTATGTCACTTCATTTGAATTTTACTTCTACCATCATCACTTTTCATTTCTTTGCTGTACTTTCATCTTTACTGGCCAATTCCCTTTTTTGATTATTCATTTTATAAAATGTGAGTTTAGGGATGCCTGGGTGGCTCAGTTGGTTGGGCCTCTGCCTTCGGCTCAGGTCGTGATCCCAGCGTCCTGGGATCAAGTCCTACATCGGGCTCCTTGCTCAGTGGGGAGCCTGCTTCTCCCTCTCCCACCCCCCCCCTCGCCCCGATTGTGTTCCCTCTCTTGCTGTGTCTCTCTCTGTCAAATAAATAAAATCTTAAAAAATGAGATTATCACTTGGAAAAAAGGAGGCAGCACAACTACACTTTTTTGCTGAGAACTGAATTGTAGATGGGTGGTGATCAGCCATTGATAGACTTCGAAAAAAGTGATGTGATTGATCACTAATGACGTACATATCTTATGTACATAGTGATTTGTGGACTAAAGAGCAGAATCAAATTGAACTTTATGTAACTACTTAGAGGTATTACAGCATGGTAAATGAAATTTGAACCATGTTGTTCGACTGGTGTTATTTAGCTAACCCATGGTAATTGAAATCTGTGCACATAGAGCTATGCAAAGTCAGGGCTATTTGGACTGTGCATATTCCTTAAGAATGGAAATTCATAAATAAATAACTCATTTAGAAATGTTTAAATATATGTTTAAAACATATAGTGAGAGAATAAAAATAACAATGTTAAAGAACATTTTTTTCCCTTTTTATCTTCTTTCTCTCCCACTTTCACCTCTGTTAGGTTGGAGTGAGGATCCTGATAAGATAAAGAGGAGCGAGCTTTGTTAACATAATAATGTGTCAAATTTAAGCCATATGATAAAGGTGTATTGTCCACATATACAGCCCACTTTTTAAAAAAAGTTAAAGCCACTTTCTGAAATGGGAACTTCCAGCAACCTTGAAAAACATATATAGCGTGTATTCATAATGGAAGTGATATTGTTCCAAGGAGGTAAAAGTTGGCTTTGGGAGGAAGAAAAAAAATTACATATTACAATGTATCATGGCCCTCCAAAGCTCAATCTTAAATGACAAAATCTTATTCCTTATACTTAATTATACTCATTAATTAGTATCTTAAGGTAAATTTTTGTCTTAGGACAGCAAAAATAAAAAGTTTGAGCAACTCTGAGCTGCAATAAAGCTTACAACCTGAAGAGTCTTGTAGGCTTTGTAGCATTAGAACTAGAGAAAGGGTAGAGTGGATTTTAAAAAGACTAAGCTAGATTAAGGAAAAACAAGTCAAGAAGGCATCCTTGGTCATCTATTTGAGGTCCACTCCACACAGAGCTCACGGGGAGGTAAAAAAATGTTAGTACTATTTTTTGAACACTGGGTTTTTCTGTGATTAATTAATAGAAAGATTGTTGGTTTTTCTGATAATGAACTACCTGCAAGCTTTTTTAGACATTGTGAGAATTAATTAAATCATCAAATCAAATATTTAAATTTCTATTCTGTATAAAGCCTTATTCTATGGATGATACAAAGTCCTAATATTTACGAACTATGCATTCATGCTGAGAAGACAGACATTATTAATATCTGAAAAATTAAATAGCATACAAATATATCCCAGTGCTGTGTAAGATCAATTATTGAATAAATTGTTGGTTCATAAGGGCTCCGAGTTCAGAGAAATGAAAAATTTTTAAATTGATTTTGAAAAGACTTGAGCTAGGCTTTGAAAGATGTATTCTGTATGGACAAGAATTTTAAAATGTCATAGAGAAAATTTTAAAGCAAGCTGATTTTTAAAAATACATTTCAGGATCTAATTTTATTATTATTATTTTTATTTAATTTTAATTTTTTTAAGATTGTATTTATTTATTTATCAGAGAGAGAGAGATAGCACCAGCAAGGTGAGCGGCAGGAAGAGGCAGAAGCAGGCTCCCTGCTGAGCAAGGAGCCCAATGTGGGACTCGATCCCAGGATGCTGGGATCATGACCTGAGCAGAAGGCAGATGCTTAACCAACTCAAATAGAATAACATAGAAATCCAAAATCTCTCTGGTGGAGGACCAAATGATTTTCTCTAAAAATCACCTTGAGTATTTTTCCAAAATAACTATTTTAATGGGGTGCAGGCTATTAAATGATATTTTTGTAAGTGTGCAAAAATCATGGCTCTTATAGAAATGTAAAGTAAATATATGTCAAAATTTTTATTTAACTCATTAATTAATAAGGGAACCAGAAAAATGGTTTGAAGGAGAATCCGCAGAGTAAAACACACGAATAGGCCATTAGAAATCCTGAAATGAATTTGCTTAACAGGTGCAAACTGACTTTTTCTACATTGGGGAAAGGTAATCAATTGGACTTCCCCCAGAGAGATTTTGCATTTCTATGGATGAGAATCATTCGCGTAGCTATCAGTTTTTCTACAAACAAATTAATTTCTATCTCTCCAGGGTTATAAAATAGTGTAGTCAAAACAATGAAAAGCAAAGATAACCTGGAAGGTTGACTAGAAATCTTTCCCATGATTCTTTTGCAAGACAATTGGAAAGTTGCTTTTTAACTTTATAATGCTTAATCTAAATACTAATTGACTTGTAATTTACAAATGATTTTTTAAAGTTTTAAAATTAGATCCTGAAATACTCCCAGGTATGCCCCGTGAGAGGCAGGGCCTAAAAACTCATAGAACATACTTCTAGCTATTTACTGTATGAACTGGACACAGAATCTCAAGACACCAAGACCCAAGAGTAATTGAACAATAAATAACTTCAGAAGGCTTATGAAAGTGTACAAGAATTCCAATACGCTGAACTTACTCTGCTCCTCTGACAGTATGTGGTTGTACAAGGCTTCTCTCCAAGTAAAACTATTCAGGGAATGACACCAGAAGCATACGCAACAACAGCAAAATATAGATAAATTGGACTTCATCAAAATTTAAAAATATCCTTCAAAGTACAGTGTCAAGAGAGTGAAAATTCAAACCACACAATGGGAGAAAATATTTGCAAATCATATGGCTGGTAAGAGATTAATATCCAGAATATATAAATAACTTCTACAACTTAAGAACAACAACAACAAAAACCAACCCAATTTAAAAATGGGAAAACTACCTGAATAGATGTTTCTCTAAAGAAGATTGGCTCCAAATGGTCAATAAACACATGAAAAGATGCTCAACATCACTAATCATTAGGGACATGAAAATCAACCAGTATGGGATATCACTTCCCACATGTTAGGATGGCTATTATAAAGAGAAAAAAATAAGAAAATTACAAACGTTGTGAGGATGTGGAGAATTTGGAAGCCTGGTACATTACTGGCAGGAATGTGAAATGATGCAGCCACTATGGAAAACAGTAGGACAGTTCCTCAACAAGTTAAACATAGAATTACCATAATGACCAGCAATTCCACTTCTAGCTATGTACCCCAAAGAGTTGAAATCAGGGACTCAAACAGACACTTATACACAAATGTTCTTAGAAGCATTATTTATGATAGCCAAAAGATGAAAACAACCCAAATATCTATCAACAGATGAATGGATAAATAAAATGTGGTACACACATACAATAGAATATTATTCAGTCTTAAAAAAGAATGAAATTCTGATAAATGCTACAACATCTATGAACCTTGAGGACATTATGCTAAAGTGAAATAAGCCAGACACAAAAGGACAAATACTATATATGAAGTATATAGGATTGGTAAATTTATAGAGACAGAAATAATAATAGAGATTACTAAGGCTGGGGGAAAGAGGCATGGGCGTGATTGTGTAATGGGTACAGAGTTTGTGCTTGGGATGATGAAAAAGTTCTATAAAAGGATAGTGCCGATGGTTGAACAGAACTGTGAATGTATTAATGCCACAGAATTGTACACTTAAAAATGGATAGAATGGTACATCTTTTTGTTACATATGTTTATATATATATAATATATGTATATTATATATTATGTATTTTATATATTTATATATATATATAAAGAGCTGGAAGTTATGTGTATATATTTCTAGATGATGGTGTGTCAGTATTCAGGAATGTTATGTTCAAATGAAAGAATGCTCATCAGTAAGTGTATACTTACTTATATACTAGTATATACTAGCATCTAAAAATATTTTCTCAAGAGAGAGTATATTGACCATTCTAAAATACAAAAGAAAAAGGCCATTTCTTTCCCTATCACTTAGACAGTGTTATAGAAATTTTGCAGTTTTTATTTGTAGTGTTCTACTTATTATTTTTTGTAAGGGCTGCCCTCAGCTTCTGAAATCAAATCAGATGGACTTTCATATTCAGTGCTGCAAATTTACATTTGGGGCCCCCAGACAAGGGCAAGCATAACATTCTGTTAATACTTAGACAAATATTTCTATAGAGTAGTTAAAAGAAGCTTTTCCTTTTATTGACTCTACTTGCCACCTTGGTGGTATTTGCAAATTGGGTTCAGTGCTTAGAGTTTATGATCTTTTAACAGTTTGAGCTTGGAAAGGGGAGTATAAGTTTGGCCACTATGAACAATACTTAATGCATTAGTTTTATTACAAATAAATATGGTGGAAGGAAAAAAAGGCAGTTTTTGTAGTTTATTCAAATTCTGCTTTGTAGTGGTAGAAAAGGCTAAAATGCATTTGTAAAAAATAATGATTACCTAGCATTTTTAAAGCACTTTTTAATAGCTTTGGCATGTTGGTTTGAAAATATTTTCCATGTTTGGTTGTTATATACTATGACCCAAGGCTTATATCATTTTATTATACACGGCTATTAATTTTTTAAAATAAGGACCTTTTTAAAATTATATTATGTTAATCAGCATACATTACATCATTAGTTTTTGATGTAGTGTTCATGATTCATTATTTACATATAAACCCAGTGCTCCATGCAGTAAGTGCCCTCTAATACCCATCACCAGACTAACCCATCCCCCAACCCCCTTCCCTCAGCTTGTTTCTCAGAGTCCATAGTCACTCATGGTTCGTCTCCCCCTCCGATTTTTTTTGCAAACAAAAATTTTTAACCAGAAACAAATGCATAAAGAAACAAGAACAGCAAATAGTTATTTTGTGAAAGTTTTAAAAACATGTCCTTTAATAAGTCAAGAATAAGGGCGCCTGGGTGGCTCAGTCATTAAGGATCTGCCTTGGCTCAGATCATGATCCCAGGGTGCTGGGATCCAGCCCCGCATTGCATCCGGCTCCCTGCTCAGCGGGAAGCCTGCTTCTCCCTCCCCCACTCCCCCTGCCGGTGTTCCCTCTCTCACTGTGTCTCTCTCTGTCAAATAAATAAATAATTAAAATCTTTAAAAAAAATAAGTCAAGAATAAGATAATTTGAGGTGAAGGATGGATGGTGGTTGTTGAAAAGATTGATGCCAGAAGGTACTCAGAAACTAGGCTATTAATACTTACAAATGGTAATTTTAGAAAATAAAGTTCAACTGAAATCAGAGAACCAGATCTGAGCCATTCTGTGATTAGCTGTCTCTAATCACAGAAAAATAATCCTCTAATAACATAATTTGAATCTTTTCATTTATAGAAACCTTAATCTCATGCATTTTAGGATCCTTAAAATCTGTAGCTATTATCTTTGAGTATTAATTGAAGATTACTACAATACAGTCCCATTCCCAAACAAGGAAGAGGCAACAGTGATGTATGACTTTTTTTCTTATTGTAAAAGAACTTTTAAAAATTTTTTGAAAAAATTTTTTGAGGTTACAGAACTGTCATTTTTAATTTGATGCCTGAAAGAATATTTAACAAACTATTAATCAACTTTGACAAGACATTGATGATCACAGGTACCAGATAATAATCAACATCGCTGTGTGAAGCGCAAATCTTATAAAACTAATAAAATTTTAAGATAGTGGACCTGTAAAGGAAGTTAAAAAAACAAAAACCAAAACTTTGAGTTAGCAGAGATTTTGATTTGGGCTTGGATGACAAAGTGATCAATTTAGAAAAATAATCTAGATTAGGCTCACTGCATAAAAATAAATCCATGGATTCACCACATGACTGACTTTTTATCCACACACTTTGATACATTCAACATCTATATCTTTCTCCAATCCATGGTAGTGTCTTGATACAGATTTCTTTAAGGAAACTCACAGCTAGATATTTTGGAAGTGTTTAAAGAAGATAAAATTTGCTGAAATTTGGTGTAGATTCTGAAGCTTGCCAGAAGGATGGCATGAAAAATCTTTGATTTTTTTTCCCCCATGGTTCATAGACCTTAATATCCAGTCCCTTAGTACTTAGTCAGACATGACAGAAATGTAAATTTTTAGGCTTATGAGGCTATGCCATGGGTCCATTCTCTAATTAGCTTTAATCTTTTGCAACTCCATGAATTCAGGTTCAAAAAAGAGATTATTATTTATATAATCATGATTGAGCATTTAATAAGAATATGGAGATCTTTCCAAAATGTAAATCTGATCCTTCTGAAAATCTTTTAATGGCTCCCCATTAACTCCATGACAAAAATATAAATTCTTCGGCATGGCAGACAAAAGTTTTAGCATCTGGACCCAACCATCTTCTTTAGAAACAACTTTCCTACTTGTTAGGTACAAATAGTCTAGTTACATTGATTTACTACTAACTTCCAAAATGCCACACACTCTCTCACAGTAGTCCTTTACAGATAGTTCCCTCTGCCTTGAATATCTTTTCCCAACTTTTGTTTTTAGTTTTACATCTCAGTTTACTTATTTCCTATTTCCTTCAGAATGAATCTAGCCCTTTTCTAGATTGCTATGATATGCTAAACTTGAGTCTGCCATGGCATTTATCACATTAAATTATAATCATGTATCTGCATCTCTATTTTCCTCACTAGACAATGAACACTTTCAGACTTGCAAATGTATCTTTTACATCTTTTTCCACAACATTTAACATAGTGCTCAAAGTAGGCACTAAATGAAAGATAAATGATTTAATGCTTTTGCATTTATACACCATAACAACCCTGTAGGGTAGATAGTTTCATTCTTATTTTACATTTGAGGAAACAGATTCAAAAAGAAATAATGAACACTCTCTTTTTGTTACCTAAGGGGACATAGCCAATGAGTGGCAGAATCAGAACTCAACACAAACCCCCTGATTTTAAATAATGCTACCACTCAAATAATTCCTTCAAACATGTACCCAAGAAAAACAGGTTTGTATGAATTTCTCATTACTCAGTTTTTGCCATTCAAAGAACATTGACTATTTTTTTCTTTTTTTTATTATTATGTTATGTTAATCACCATACATTACATCATTAGTTTTTGATGTAGTGTTCCATGATTCATTGTTTTCATATAACACCCAGTGCTCCATGCAGTATGTGCCCTCTTTAATACCCATCATCAGGCTAACCCATCCCCCCACCCCCCTCCCCTCTAGAACCCTCAGTTTATTTCTCAGAGTCCATAGTCTCTCATGGTTCGTCTCCCCCTCTGATTTCCCCCCCTTCATTCTTCCCCTCCTGCACAGACCTGTACCTCTGAAACAAATAATACATTATATGTTAAAAAAAGGGGGGGGAACATTGACTATTGAAAGAAAAATCGATACCATTGTTTGTGTTTGGTGAGTAAAAACTATTATTTGAAAAAAAAAGATTTATGCCTTATAAATATCACCAAACATTGATCATATCTCAGGCAGAGGCTTCACAATTATATATTAATTACTCCTCTCTGCACTAATATATGGATCTCAAGAAATGCTATTTTAAATATTGGCTTCCAATGAACCAATTGTTCAAGGTAAACAACAGAAGAAACCCTGTTCTTTAGGATATTGTTGAGCTATTTGACTAAGTAAGAGAGGGTCCAGATTAGCCTGATAGGAGAGGGAGAGCTATATTATTTTAAATAAAAAAGAAATAGGAATTTTTGGTTTTTACCTAATGGTTTAGGAGGAGGATATTAGTTGAGTATGGGGATTGAAGTAAAGAGATAAATTTAAGGATGAAAGAAGATGGAAAAAAATGATTTTCTTTAGAGAGGGAACAATACCTCAGCAATATGTCATAAAGACAACATAGAGGATTATATGGGAAGAAGGTGAATGAGCTGAAGTAAGCATGGGATATAATATTAAATATACATATATATAATACAATGATTCTATATATGCATGTTATATATATATATAATATGTATGTACATGAGGAAGAAATTAAATATTATAATTTCACTTTATTACACCCCAAACATCAGTAAATTACCTGCTACACTACACAGCATTTGTTAGTGAATGTTTGATAGTAAAGAATTATTTTTTATGTTTGTGATTTTCTTAATATTTGGGGGCAAAAGTCAATCAGAGAAAACAGCATGCAGGATCATGGACAGCTAAACAACAGAAGATACAAATTGAGCCAAGAGAGTAGGAATTTGGGAGATTATAGGTAGGCACATGATAATGAAAACAACACCTCTCAACTTTACCCCACATCTCATCCCATTTCTAGGGATATGTAGAAATATGGGAAGGATACTAGACCCAATGAAAAAGTTTGTTGGAGTGACGTTTAAATGATTTTTTTAGTATCAGTAAGTAGTTTTTGGGTAGGATGAAGTTATTTGTAGCTGAAAAATACTCCCACTGAGAAAACTAAGGTTTAATAATATACAAAAAACCTATCTCATTAAATATATCTAAGAGTTGTATTTAAAGACTAGTTGATATCCTGTAACTCTTTTTCCTTGGGGTTATTTGCTAATTCTGAGAATTAAGAATCTGGGTTTGGACAAATGCGCTGCTGGAACAGAGAAACCAGCAGAGCTTTTGGCAGTGGTATAGAATTGAAGTGATAAAATAGGGAGTTTTAAGTAGAATCAATGAACAGCTGGTTTCCCCTGGCAGACATTTGCCAAATTCTGAAGTTCTGCAAGGTGGTAGGATAATCAGATAAACTGAAGACTTCTGAAAAGCAGAGTGGAATTACTTGCAGTCTAATGGTGCTCAAGAGACAAAGATGTACTAGGATCCAGAAATCTATTGAAAACACTAGTTGAAAGCATGAAGGACATCATCCAAGATCAGGGGAAATTTAGGAATACTCTTAGTTTTAGCAAAGTTGTAGCCTAAACTCAGCTGTTTTTAGATTAAGATGCAACCAACCCATCATTTATCTGCTTAGCAGAAGTAAATGTGAACCCACTCTGATGGAGGATAGCATCATATGGAATTACTAATGTTTGTATTACTATTCCTGGCATTCAATCAAAATTATTAGGCATGCCAAGAGACAAAAAATAGATAATAGAAACATGCATATGACTAAGATAGTAGAAATAACAGGAACTTTAAAATAATTTTTATAAATATGTTAAAATAGATAAAAAAAAGAAGAGCAAAATGAATTAAAAGATATAGAATTTCATCAATAAAATGGAATCTGTAAAATAAAATCAGACAGGCTGGAAACAGCAGAAAACACATCAGTAAATTCAAGGGCAGTCCATAGAAAATATACTTGTTGGTGTAGAAAAACAAAAATAAAAGGAGTGGAAAAAAAGAGATCATAAGACACATGTGGGACACAGTCAGCTATATGTGTTTTGGAATCCCTAATGTATATATTACTGGAGTCCCAGAAGGGTAGGAAAGAAAACAAAAACTTATATAAAACTTAAGGAAGATAATCGTTTCAAGAAGCTCAGTGAAGCTAAAGCACAACATAATAATACTGCTGGAAACTAAAGACAAAATAATTTTAAAATTAGCCAAAGGGGGGAAATTACTTTAAAAGGAACAACACTATTTCTCAATACTAAAGATAGAAGCCATATGGTAGTGAAATGACACTTTCTAAAATGTTAAAAGATAATTCATATCAAACTACAACTCCATACCCAGAAAAAAGACTCAGAAAAGTTGAAAGTAAAAGGATAAATACCATTCAAACCTTAACCACAAGAAAGCTCATGTAGATATATTGCTGTCAGACAGACAAAGCGAATTATAAAATGCATCAGTATAAATTCAAGGAGTTTTTTTTTTTATTCAACAGTCAACCCATCAGGTAGATAAAACAATTCTGAATCTATATCACCTAGTAACACAGGTCTAAATACATAAAGCAAAAATGGACAGAATTAAAAGCAGAAATAGACAAAACCATCATCAGAATGGGAGAATTTAATGTCTTTATCAGTAGCTTATGGAATAAAATGACAAAATCTAAACAACACAACTTATAAATTGACCTAATTGACATATTTAGAAACTGAATCCAATAATGACAAAAGCCACATTATTTTCAAGTGCATGTGTAACTTTTACCAAAATTGATTATATTCCGAATCATAAAGAAAGTCTCAGTAGTCCAGAGTATATTCTCTGACCTTAGCAAGATGAACTAGAAATCAATAACAAAGTTCCAAACTTCTTGGAAATTAAATAACATATGTCTAAATAATTCATGGACAAAACATACTACAATGAAAACTAGAAAATATTTTGAATTTAATGTTAATGAAGATATATATCCAACTATGGCACACAGCTAAAACATTTGCAAGAATGAAATTGAACGTATTAATGAGAAAAAAGGTTAAAATCCAATGATGAATTTCCATTCTCCAAAGCTAGAAAAAGCACAATAAGTCAAATGCAAAGGAGTAGAAAAAGAAATGATAAAAATAGAGCTGAAATCAATGGCACAGAGAATGAATGTCTAATAGAGAATATATCCAAGCCCAAATTATGTTCTTTGAAATGATTAATAAATTTATAAAGTTTTATAAGACTGATAAAAAAAGAAAAATCAAACATTTTCTTAGAAATCAAAAACTAACCTCAACACAGTTTCTTCAATATTTAAAATGCTAATTAGGAAATAATATGAATAACTTTATGTCAATAAAAAATTTTTTAAGTAGGCTCCAACCTAGGAGTGGAGCCCCAATGAAGGGCTTAAACTCAAGACCATGAGATCAGGACCTGAGCTAAGATCAAGAGTTGGTCACTTAACTGACTGAGCCACCCAAGTACCCCATGTCAACAAATTTTACAATAGTGAAATGAACAAATTCTTTAAGAGCCAAAGTTTTCCAAAACTGATACAAGAAGTATGATTAGTCTCATGTCTATTAAAAAAGTTGAAAGTCTTATCAAAAACATTCCTTCAAAAAAAGCCAAACTAAACAAAAAAAAAATTCACTCAAAGGAAATTCCAGGCTTAGATTTCTTTTTTTTTTTTAAAGATTTTATTTATTTATTTGAGAGAGAGAATGAGATAGAGAGAGAGCATGAGAGGGGGAAGGGTCAGAGGGAGAAGCAGACTCCCCGCCGAGCAGGGAGCCCGATGCGGGACTCGATCCCAGGACTCCAGGATCACGACCCGAGCCGAAGGCAGTCGCTTAACCAACTGAGCCACCCAGGCGCCCCCAGGCTTAGATTTCTTGTCCAGAGAATTCTTCCAAATATTTAAGAAAGAAATAACACCATTCTTACACAAACTTTTTCTTAGCATATCATTGAGAAAGAAATTCCTAACAGATTATAGGATCACACACTATATAGTATATAGAAAGCATAATGCATCATGAACAAGTGAATTTTATTGCAGTAATGTAAATGTGATTGTCCATTTGAGAAATCAGTCAGAGCAATTCAAAATGATAATAAAGAGAGGATGACCTCAGAAGTTTTATTAATTTGAAGACATTCAGGTTATTCATAGAAAATGTACAGAACTTGCCCTCAAGTAGCCCATGGATATTTAAGCTTATAAATTATCATCAATATGATGATAAGGGATATTAAGAAGTGACATGAACAAAGAGCTGTGGAAGCTCGTATGTCCTGGAGAAATCAGAGAAGACATTACCAGAGAATAGCATTTAAATCATGACTACATTCCTTTATTCAATCAATAATTGTTGACTACTTTCTATGATTGAAAATGGACTATACAATAGGGAAACAATGAAGAATAAGAACTAGTTTCACTGCAAATCTCTTTAGCTATAATTATCACAATTCAATATTGGTCTTTATGTATAGAATACAAGCTTTGTGAGACCAGAAATTCTTTCTACTTGTTTACTGCTCTATCCCCAGTACCTATTTTAGTGTCTAGCTCATCATAGAAAATGCTGTAATAATGTATTCCCTAGGATAGGTGTGTGCCCAAAGTATAGTGGGGCACATAACTGGGAATTGGTTTTATGATATATGAAATATTTTTTTAAAGATTTTATTTATTTATTTATTTATTTATTTATTTATTTATTTATTTGACGGAGAGAGAGAGCGCGAAAGAGGGAACACAAGCAGGGGGGAGTGGGAGAGGGAGAAGCAGGTTTCCTGCAGAGCCGGGAGCCCGATGCGGGGCTCGATTCCAGGATCCTGGGATCAACCTGAGCCAAAGCCAGACGCCTAACGACTGAGCCACCCAGGCGCCCCTGAAATATTTTATATGTAATACAATGACTAAAAATTCCAAGCTAGGGTTAGAGATATACAAATGGTGGGAAAAAGAGAAAGCAGAAGGAAGTTCATTCTAGATAGAAGGAACTTAAGAAGTAAAATAAAAGGGGTGAGAAACACTCCTTCTGTTGAGTTATTAGTTATACTTCTTTGTTTTATGATTTAATGGTTGCTAGAGTAGATAGTTATATAGACAGATGGATGATAGATGTATATATCTCTTTAAGACCAGCTACCTTTAAAAACTATTATAGCATTATATGCTAAAGAATCTTGTAGAGTATACTTCCATTTCCCCATTCTTGCTTTTGTACTACTATCATTATCATGCATTTTCCTTCTATACATCTTATAAAACTGTCAATATAGTATTATTGATTTGGCTATAAGTAATAAACTATCATTATTATAGTACATAGAATTCTATTATTATATTAATTATGGAATGTAATTATTTATCCAAATGTTTACCATTTTGGAAACTATTTAGACTGAAGAATTTCCTTTAACATTTCATATACAGCTGGTCTACTGGCTCAAAATTCACTCAGCTTTACTTATTTGAAAATATTCTATCTTTATTTTGCACGGATGTCTTTGTTGGATACAGTACCTAGGTTGACAATTTTTTTTTTCATTCAGCACTTTAAAGATGTTGGTACATTATCTTTCGAATTGTACTTTGTTAAGGAATTTGTGTTATTTCTTATATTTGTTCCCCTATCTTCTTTCCTCTTTGTTTTTTACCTGTAATTATACTTATGATAGACTGCTTGATATTACCCCACAGGGCACTGACCATCTGTTTATTTTTTCCAGACTATTTTCTCCCTGCTTCAGTTTTGGTAGTTTTATTTCCTGTCTTTACCTTCAAAAATACTTTTTTATCCTTGTCTAATTTTCTGAAAAGCCTATCTTGGGGCGCCTGGGTGCCTCAGTCTTTAAGCGTCTGCCTTCGGCTCAGGTCATGATCCCAGGGTCCTGGGATGGAGCCCTGTGTCAGGCTCCCCGCTCAGCGGGAAGCCTGCTTCTCCCTCTCCCACTCCCCGTGCTTGTGTTCACTCTCTCGCTGTCTCTCTCTCTGCCAAATAAATAAATAAAATCTTAAAAAAATGAAAGCCTATCTACTAGTATTTTATTCCAATTATTTTATGTATATATATATTTGTCCCTGGAATTTCCATATCTTAGAGTATCCATGTCTCCCTACTTTTTGTTTATGCTTTTCTTTAAGTACTTGAATATGTTAAAATAGCTCTTTTAAAGTCCTTGACTACTAATGACATCTTCTTTACCATTTTAGAGTCTGCTTATATTGACTGATTTTTCTCCTAGTTATGGGTCACATCATTCCACTTCCCCACATGAGATAGTTTTTTATTAGATGCTGGGCATTGTGCATGTTATGTAGTTGAGTGTCTGGATGTTGTGGCCTTCCTATAAACAGTATTGAATTTTGTTTGGGTAATTAATTGATTTACTTGTGAATCAGCTTGAAACTTTTGAGGAGACTTAAAAGAATTTGCAAATTTTTAATTACTTCTTTTGTCTAAATGATTATTTTTCTCTTATCCATATGGTGGCTGCCAAACCCAAAGATACAACTTCATCTCTGCAAGATGCATGTAAGTAACAAATTTTCAGGAATAGAAGTAACTTCAGATTCCAGATCTTCTTGGTACTGGTGCCTCACAGCTGCATATCTGATTTGTTTGGTTCTTTCCTACTACTCTCTACACTCTTTAGCTATCTGTCTTGTTTTTCTCTTTGATGGGTGAGTACTTCCAGCTTTCAGTAGCCTTCAAAATATGGTATTATTTTGACCTGTATGATCTCTATACATTCTAGACTTTTGGTTTCTCAATGACTTCATGGTTTGACATCTCTTTTTGCTATAAAGTTCAGGGTTCTATTAGGACCTAATGGTAGATTAGTAGTGAATCTTCCCATTATCTCCTGAAATCCAGGCAGAGCAATGAGAAAAACAATCTATTCTCCTTTTTTTTTTCCAAATGACATTAATATTTTGGAAAATCATAAATAAATAAATACATACATACATATAGTTATACATATAAACATATATATGTATATATATGTAAATTGAGAGAGAGAGAGAGAGAGACTAATAGGAACTGGTAGGGTCATGTCAAAGAACATAGAAGCCCATATAAATAGGTTCTCATTGGCCAAATTTAGAGCAGAGAAATTTAAATAATAATGACTGTAATTGAATTAGATGTGTTGAATAAATAAAAAATAATTTGTCCATGACTACTTAAAGAAGAAAAAGCAAAAGAAAAAAGCAAAATAAGATACACTACCAACTGAAACTATTATAGTATGCTAAGAGACTAAGATGTTACTGATGCTTTTATTTTGTATATAAATTCTTATTGTTTGCTAAACAAAATTAAATACTTTTTGAATTTTTTTCTAATATCTTTAGGGTCTTAAAGTGAGACTCTTAATTACTATCTGTAGTTTCTTTTAATTGATCTTTTATGTTACAACAACAAAAAACTAACAGTTAAAAAAATTAGCCAATTAGTTCATTAGAGTAAACTTGCATCTACTGACAAATTATGAATGTAGCCTGTTAGTAATAGATAATAAATCTGAATATAAAACCATTATAATACTGTGATGTTTGAAATGTGTTAGCATTTTAATAGGGTTATCAGAGATAGGCAGTAGTAAAGTGTGCTGATATTGCCTCAGAAAGAATTTTGATCCTGTAGATAGTTTATATTTTGCTTTTCTTGTAAAATTGGCATTTGTTTTTTTATAACTGAAAAGCCATACTGGCAAGAAATATTTATAGGAGTTTTCAACTGGTATTATGAATATTTGTTTATCAAAGACAAATCTTTTAAAAATTTACTTGTTTCACTTAATTTTCACTGTTAAACACTATGACTAGATTACCTTCTCATCCTTGTAGCTACATATTCCTAAAGTTGTGCTCCCAAATTAATGAACTATTTAATGGACTGTACCTGTTTAATTTCAAGAAGCAAATTCTTGAAGGAAAACATATCTATGTGTAAATAAAGTTCTCTACCAATATAAAATCATACACTTCTTATTTTTTTCTTTTGTTATACTTGCTAATCTTTAAGCAAATTATAGATTTACTCTTGGGCGCCTGGGTGGCTCAGTTGGTTAGGCGACTGCCTTCGGCTCAGGTCGTGATCCTGGAGTCCCCGGATCGAGTCCCACATCGGGCTCCCTGCTCAGCAGGGAGTCTGCTTCTCCCTCTGACCCTCCCCCCTCTCATGTGCTCACTCTCTCTCTCTCTCTCATTCTCTCTCTCAAATAAATAAAATAAAATCTTTAAAAAAATTATAGATTTACTCTTTCATTTGTTCAATTAATCTTTCACACTATGAAATAACTCACAGGAAAAATGGCTGGTATGCAACCTGGTAGTTACATTAAAAGGCTTTGCTACTGAGAAGAGAAAAATGTTGCAATTCTTTATTTCTTCAGATATTTAGTAAAGCTATAAACTATAAACCTGTTACAAAATACATTTTTTATTCCCTAGAAGAGTATTTTGAATTTTTCTTTGTGTTTTTGTTATGCTAACAAATTCCAGAATGCATTATATATTCATATTTCCCAAGTTAAACAAATGATGTAATATCATTACTTTAAAGTGTCTTTTCCATGATTATATTGAAAATTGGAGCTTTTGTTCTATAGAATTACAAGGAAACAGAGAACTACCAAATTCTATTATAATTTTATGTAATTTATAGCATATGATCAAATTCAAAAGTATTTTAATTTCAAATTTTAATTATGTCTCTGTTCAATAAATAAACACACGCAATTTTATTGTAATAATGGTATATGCAGAAACTGAAAACATTCTTTGAGAAACATCTGTAATAGGATGAGTGATCCAACACACATTTGTAAAGTGAATGATAGATCTAAGTGTTTTAGCCCCTCAGAGGTAATAAAACATATGTTATTGATATGAATTAAACCTTGCATGTTGTGAACAACTGAGTAGGTAGAAAGATTGAGGAAGATGATCCGTGATGGTAGTGTAGAGAATGGAGACATTTTAAGGGTGTTTTGAGGTGAAAAATAAACTTGTTTGTCACAAAAGATTATGCCTGTAGAGAGAGAGAGATATGTGAGGGGAGAAGCTGGCAAAAAGAATATTAGGTCTGAAAAACAAAACTTAATAAAAGTATGGAAGATCATGAATGGTAGTGCACTAAGAGATTTGGAACTCATTTTATAGGTAATAGGAAGCCATTAAACATTTTTGAACAGTATAAAAGCAATATCTGACAGAATGGAATAGATCTAGAGGAAGCTTGAATGCAGAAATAATTGTAGTAGTTGAGGTATGAAATGGAAGTTTTGGCCTAGGGTAGAGACACCAAAAAATGAACAGAAAAGACAGGCAGAAGAAATCATGTGGTTGAATAGGGAGGGATGGACTTGGGGAGGAATGAATGAAGAAAAGAGAAATTAAAATGGCTTTCTCTATTCTCAGAGGTAACTAGGAAATTGAAGAGACTATAAATAAGTATGTGCATGTCCTAGGTAGAACCTGAAATCATGCAAAACCCCAAGTGCTTCACATAAATATAATTGTTCTCTCTGTACAAAAAATAAAACTTTTGTGAAGAAATTATCTTTATCTCTAATAGTGTTGGCAACTTGAGTGGGTTTTTGGAGATCTCATTGGGCATCACATGTAGAAATACTTTAATATTCTTAATGTTAAGTGGTCTCCTCTTAACCACCTGTCAAATGAATTCTGCCATTGGTATAAGGCTTTATTCTGGGATCTAAGACCCTCAAGACTAGAAAGATGGATAAAAGATAGATGATAGATAGATAGATAGATAGATAGATAGATAGATAGATGGATGATAGATGGTAGATAGATAGATGATAGATAGATGATAGATAGATAGATAGATAGATAGATAGATAGATAGATAGATAGATAGATGATAGTAAGTTTTTCCTTTTCTTTGTTACCTCTGAAAATGATCAGTTAGTAATTAGCTATTTTTTTCACTCAAGGAACGAAAAGGATATTTTTCTTTCATTTACCCCTCCACAATTAGTTATCATCAAATTCCTATTAATAGTTAATTAGAAGAGAGGGATGGGGTTACTATAAATATGTCTCTGAAGAACTCACTCCTCTGTCCAAGAAATGTCTAACATGATAACCATGTGTGTCCTCTCCTAGTTACACTGAAGCCAAATGTCATAAATTTCTTAAAACAGTTAAAGCCTTATTGCACAATTACTGGCCTCTCTACCTCTTCTTTATACTTTTTACCTTTACACTTTGTACTTTTTCCTTCTTCCTTTGGCTTTACACTTTTTTTTCTCTCATTATACTCTTTGAGTCTCTCTGCCACATCTTGCTGCTGCTTCTCCTTCCTCCCCCCCTCTACCACTTTCAAAGAGCATTTACCTACTTGCTTTACATCTCTGGCTGCCTACTCTTTTAAAGTTTATAAAGTGAAAAATCAAGCACCATAGTTTGTGGAAATGGGTGACAATGTACCTGCTGTTATTTTGGAGAAATAATCAAATTGTAATGGACAGATAAGGATGTCTGTCTACTCATTTATTCATTCTCCTTTCCTCTGCAATCTAGTCCACCCCTAACTACTAGGGACACTCACACACATGGTTCTGGATGATCAATGAATGTATACTCTGAGGTCTGGTTCCCATGTCATAGTTGTCTGGCCCACATTTGAACTTCTGTCCCAAGCTTTGAGACTCAAATTCATTTTCTAATATTTTTGTTTTAGAACCTGCAAAAGTTAGTTATGCTCTGTCCAGTTGGCTACAGCAATAAAAAAATTAAATTTTGTGTATTCTTATTGACCATATTTCTTTGTCTTGTAGAAAAAGCTGGGCCACAGAGAAGAGAAGAATGAAGGCTGAAAATAAAACCAAAAATCCAGATGAAGTGAGAGTCTGATATGTTCTAGACTCTGGCTTGTCATTATTTAGCTCCAATGTTAAATTTGGGTTCATTGAAATTACCTGATATTTTAAAATAATTAATTGGATTTATGTTATGTATAACTAAAAATCTTAGCAGTTTCTTGAATATGGCAGACCATTTTATATTTGTAACATTTGTAAAAATTAATTATCTGCTTAAAATGACCACTTCTAAAGCCTTTATCCAGTTATTTAAAAATAAGCTGAAATTTATTAATCATGTTTAAATAGTTGTAGAGATTCTAATTCTTTGACACTTAGAAAATCTAAGATATTTCTAAAAACCAGATTATTAGATTATACAATTAACTTCATTTAATAACCAAACCAAAAACAAATTTCCACTTTTTCAAAAGATTATTGATCACCAAATTTAAACTTTAAGACATAAATTTTTTAACACTTTGATAATACTTCCTATGTGCCAAGTTCTCTTCTAAGTACTTTACAGATAGTAGCCATTTAATCTTGTACCTCATCCTGTGAAATTAGATGCTAATTTCCTATAATTTTATTCATTTTATTTATAAAGAAACTAAACGATAAGGAGGCTAAGTAATTCATCCAAAATCACAGAACTTATAAGTGGTAGAACTGGATTTGAACCAGGCTGTAGTCTTCCAAAGTTGTTGCTTTTAACCAAATGCTATGTTGCTGCCATTAGAGCAATTAGCCTCAAATAAGTAAAACATAAAGATCAGTTACAATATTTTGTAAAGCAGAGAAAAGAGTAAGCACAGCTGGAAAAAATAAATTACCTGCCCTTAGTGATTCAGCTAGTTCCTGCCGGACTTACCATGGAGGTGAATTCCTACCTCTAGGTTAGATAATGTTAATCACTCCTTCTACAGATGGTACTTTGTATGTTCTTATATTCATATCTGTCCTCTGTTCCCTATAATAAGGAATTAGATTAATTGTTGTTAAGCTTATTTTAAAGACACAGATATAAGTAACCTACTCTATAACACAGAATATAAAACTTCTTAATCCATGTAGACATTGAGGACCAGAGTTTCCATTGTGAAAATATGGTTATTCCACTATTGAATCTTTACTCTTGGCAGAGGTAAATTTTTATCTGATATGGGAGATATTTCGCAAAGAAAAAAGATAATCAAGTGACTTGAAATTTTATTTACCTCATTTCGAAGGCATTCTCAAACGTCTGATTCAAGAAAATCATGAACCTCATTTTGTAAAGGTAGTCTGGAGTAGCAACAGAATCATTTGAAATTTTACTGACCAAATCACCAATGTACGAATTGCTTACCGATTTCAGATTTGATGTTACTACCTTCCTACCACAGTCCTATAGAAAAACCTGGTCTCCGATGGCAGAAAGAAAGTAATTAACAGAGGTTTTACAGTGGCAGAAAGCAGTCTTTCTTTTCTTCTTTCAGGGAAAACTAATTGAGATACTGTTTGAGAATGAAAATAGGTCTAAGGCATCTTTTGAGTTCTGTCAGCATTTGATATAATTAACCAAGTAATTGGAAATAAATCATCTAGAATGTAATGAAAGAGTTAAAAAGATAGGCTACAAAAAGAACAGTCTATATACATGTGGTATTGAAATGTTTTAATATAGCTCAAGACCAACAGAATTATATTAATTGGTCTTTCAAAATGGCCATATCTCAAATTTTATTAGGGCAAATATCTTCTTTAAAATTAGAGCATATAACAAAGATAAACTCAAAATGGATGAAAGACCTAAATGTGGGAGACAGAAATCCATCAAAATCCTAGAGGAGAACACAGGCAGTAACCTCTTCGACCTTGGCCTCAGCAACCTCTTCCAAGACACGTCTCTGAAGGCAAGGGAAACAAAAGCAAGAATGAACTATTGGCACTTCATCAAGATAAAAAGCTTCTGCACAGAAAAGGAAACAGTCAACAAAACTAAAAGGCAACCTACAGGATAGGAGAAGATATTTGCAAATGACATTACAGATAAAGGGCTGGTATCCAAGATCTATAAAGAACTTCTCAAACTCAACACCCAAAAAACAAATAATCCAGTCAAGAAATGGGCAGA
Source organism: Mirounga angustirostris (assembly GCF_029215605.1). Lineage (NCBI taxonomy): Eukaryota > Metazoa > Chordata > Mammalia > Carnivora > Phocidae > Mirounga > Mirounga angustirostris. Next base: position 105,025,147 of record NW_026991712.1, on the reverse strand, counting down.
AAACATGAACAGACACTTCTCCAAAGAAGACATACAAATGGTTAACAGACACATGAACAAATACTCCACATCACCCGTCATCATGGAAATACAAATCAAAACCACAATGAGATACCACCTTATACCAGTTAGAATGGCTAAAATGAACAAGTCAAGGAACAACAAATGTTGGTGAGGATGCGGAGAAAGGGGAGCCCTCTTACACTGTTGGTGGGAATGCAGGCTGGTATAGCTATTCTGGAAAACAATATGGAAGTTCCTCAAGAAGTTACACTTAGAGCTGCCCTATGACCCAGCAATTGAGCTACTGGGTATTTACCCCAAAGATACAGATGTAGTGAAAAGAGGAGGCACCTGCACCCCAATGTTCATAGCAGCAATGTCCACAATAGCCAAACTGTGTAAGGAGCTGAGATGCCCTTCTACAGATGAATGGATAAAGAAGATGTGGTTCATATATACAATGGACTATTAGCCATCAGAAAAGATGTATACCTACCATTTGCATCAACATGGATGGAACTGGAGGGCATTATGCTAAGTGAAATAAATCATTCAGAGAAAGACAATTATCATATGGTTTCACTCATGTAGAATATAAGAAATAACACAGAGGATCATAGGGGAAGGGAGGGAAAACTGAATGGGAAGAAATCAGAGAGGGAGACAAACCATAAGAGACTCTTGATTCTGGGAAACAAAAGAAGGTTGTGGAAGGGGAGGTTGGTAGGGAGATGGGGTAACTGGGTGCAGGGCATTAAGGAGGGCATGTGATGTGATGAGCACTGGGTGTTATAGGCAACTAATGAATTGTTGAACACTACATCAAAAACTAATGATGTACTATATGTTGGCTAATTGAACTTAAATAAATGTTTAAAAACTAGAGTATATAAAAGTGTTCATATGAATATTTTATAGGATATTAGAAATGTCTTTTATATTTTCCTATCTTCTAAATGGTTATCTATTAGATTGTCTTCTCTTTGGCTAACATTAGCCATAATCTTCACCTGCTCATGTTAAATGACTGTGAATATGTTGTGATATATGGGGAAAGGGATTTTACTAATGGAATTAAGGTCTAATAAATTGACTTTACAATAGGGAGATTATTCTGGATTATCACATGGGTCCTTAAATATGAAAAAAAGAAGGCAGCAGAGTCAGTCAGAGAGAGATGTGGTAGAAGAGTAGGAGACAGGAGAGATGAGGTATGAGAAGGACTCCAGCCACTGCTGCTAGTTTTGAAGATTAAGGTGGCTGTGAGCCAAGAAATGCGGACAGTCTCAGGGTGCCTGGGGGGCTCAGTCAGTTAAGTGTCTGCCTTTGGCTCAGGTCATGATCCCAAGGTCCTGGGATCAAGCCCCTTAATGGGCTCCTTGCTCAGTGGGAGCCTCCTTCTCCCTCTCCCTCTGCCTGCTGCTCCCCCTGCTTATGTTTTCTCTCTCCTTCTGTGTGTCAAATAAATAAATAAAATCTTAAAAAAAAAAAAAAGAAAAGAAATGAGGACAGTCTCTAGAAATTGCAAATGACCCTAGCCCACAGTCAGCAACAAAACAGGGACCTCAGTCCTATAGTTTCATGGAACTAAATTCTCTTGTCAACCTTCATGAATCTGGAGGTGAATTATTCCCCAGAGCTTTCAGCAAGGAATGTAGCCCTGCATTGAGCCCTACATTGGACCCAAATGTAGCCATTTGAGTCCAATGGGCCCGTTTTGAATTTTTTTGACTTAAAGAACTATGAGATAATAAATTCGTGTTGTTTAAAATTATTAAGCTTGTGGTAATTTATTATCATATCAATAGAAAACTAATGCAATTGTCCACTTCATTGTAAGCATTTTTTTTTTTTTTGGACTTCTACAGTTGTCTTCAGGGGAGTTTAGATGGAAATAAGCTTACATTTTCTGCAACTATTTTGTAAAATGTAGAGATTATAGAGAGTATAAAGAGGCCTTAAGGATAATTTACATAGTCGTTATTATTTGGTTGTGGTGAGAGAAAAGAAGAAATATTGAGGACTACTGGTAGATGCAGAAAAATTGCAAAAGAACAGGGAGATCAAATGAATGTAGCAGTGCTGTGTAAACTTTAAAGTGTTAGAGAATTACCAAGAAATATTAGAGTACATCACAATTATATTAGATAACATATAATTAGGCAACCATCTTACTATTACTTACTACTACCAGGTTTTTCATTAGAATGTGCATTTATCAAGCAATACATCATAAAGTTTGTGTACTAAGAAAGACATGTGGAAAAGAAATGGTGTCTGATTTGGATCCTCAAAACAATCCAAGTCAGTAGGTGTTCTCTTTATGGACCTATTGTATTGATGATGAAATTAAGACAGAGAGTACAATTGACTTCTCCTTGTGATACAGCTATAACCCGAGTTGAGCACTTAGATTTGAATTCAGGTTTTATATGTGAAAGTTGAATTCAGAAATTGAATTCAGGTCTTATGTCTCAAAACATACATTTTTAATAAATACCATGGTATTGTACAATTCTATTGCCACTACTCTTAAAGAGACTCTTGGGGTTGAGGTTGGCAGAAGGGACTATATACAAGATTATGATTTTATTTTTTTCAGGATTATTATTTTAATTTGAAATAAAAAATTAAAAAGGAAGATACTTTTATTATTGGCCATGCAGTTGCCAGGGAAATAAATCATTTGATTAGTACATGAATAACCTGGGTATCAAAGGTCTCAATTTCATATAGAAAGATGCCTTAATGAAATGTTTAAAATTAATTTATAAAATAAAGAGAATCACATGTTTATTTTTAACTTTCTTGTTTTAAGTTTTTATTTTAGTCTCCTTCGTGTAGCTTCTACCATCATGGGCAGCAAAACTGTCAAAGGAAAATGGTGTCTGATATGGACAATTTTGTTTAAGAAAATTAACTTAGAAACTTTACTTTCAGTTCTGCATTATTTTCCTATAGGTATGCAATCAATTTTCTCGGAATTTGTATTATTTGATATTCATAATGGACATTTAGTTAGTCATTACTACTGATCATAAAACTTTGTTACAATTAATGCATTTTAAAGGACTCTGTAATCAAATATAACAATAGATTTGTGAATATTAATTAGAAGCTGAGATTAAATAAAGTTTAGTAACTTCTGATCTGTACAGAGTTTGATTTTTTTGATTTTTTAATTTTTTGTATCCAAGTACAGTTGACACACAGTGCTACATTAGTTTCAGGTATACAACATAGTAATTCAACTTCTCTCTATGATAGGCTATGCTCCCAAGTGTAGTTACTGTCACCATATAGCACTATTACAATATCATTGACTCCATTCTTTATGCTGTGCCTTTTACTCCTAGGACTTACTGATTCCATAACAGGTGGCCTGTATCTCCCATTCCCCTTCACCCATTTTGCCCATTCCCTCCCCTCTGGCAACCCTCAGTTTGTTCTCTATATTTACAGTCTAATTCAGCTTTTTGTTTGTTTGTTTCTTTATTGTGTTTTTAGAGTCCACATATGAGTAAAACCATATCGCATTTTTCTTTCTCAGTCTGACTTATTTAACTTAACATAATTCCCTTTAGGTCCATCCATGTTGTTGCAAATAGCATTATCTCATCCTTTCTTATGGCTGCGTAATGTTCCTGTGTGTGTGTGGGGGGGTGTGTTTTCCTTATCTATTCATCTGTCAGTGGACACTTGGTTTGCTTCCATATCTTAGCTAATGCAAATAATGTTGCAGTAAACATAGTGGTGCATATATCTTTTCCAATTAGTGTTTTCATATTCTTTGGGTAAATACCCAGTACTGGAATTATTGGATCGTATGGTATTTTTATTTTTAATTTTTTGAGGAGCCTCTATACTGCTTTCCATAGGCTGTACCAATTTACATTCCCATCCACAGTGCACAAGGGTTTCTTTTTCTCTACATTCTTGTCTTTTTGATTTTAGCCATTCTGACAGATGTAAGGTGATATCTCATTATGGTTTTGATTTGTATTGCTCTGATGTCCAATGATGTGGAGCATCTTTTCATGCGTCTGTTGGCCATCTGTATGTCTTTGGAAAAATGTCTATTCAGGTCCTCTGATCATTTTTAAATTTGATTGTTTGTTTGTGAGGTGTTGAGTTGTATATGTTCTTTATATAGTTTTATTAGATGTAGTTCAACATCAACCCCACCACAACATGTTTATACTTTTCTTAGGGCATGGTGCCCTACCAAGTCTTCCTTTGGTATAACTTAAGTAGTTGTGAGATTTGCTGAGTGCTCAGATCCAAAGCAACTTAGCCAAAATGTAGCTACTTCAATGAAAATGAATATAGAATGTCATCTCTCTTTTTGTCAGCTGGAAATTGTTCTGGTCATTTAGAAATCTTAAGTTGCTAGGTTTTTGTGTAAACTTGGTTTATATATTTTCTCATTCTCCCTCAGTTGGTAAAGATCAAGTTTTTCTCACATGCTGTCCTTGGATACTTTTCATACAAAACCAAGAAATAAATTATTTGAAATGTTGATTTAAGAAACCAGAACAAACCATTCTTAGTTCTCTTATTTTAGGCTAAGCTATATCATAGAAAGCAATAATTAAAAAATGGCTGCTTTATAAGTGATCAATTCTCCACTATTCTTTGAAAGAGAAAAATTAAATAATTCAAAACAATATCTATTCCAAACATCTTGTCTATTTGGATTTGATATTTTTTCTTGTGTGTGTGTTTACACTGTTCAAGTTCAAATCTAGTTCAAGATGGCAAACTGAACATGTGTGTTTATTGCTTCTCCCTCCAGCAATCGTCTTAAATATATAGGATATGAATTTTTAACAATGTTGTATAAGGTAAGAAGAGCAGATATATCAAAGGAAAAGAGGTTTCAATAAAAAAGGAGTATTAATGGTAGAGGAAAAAACGCTCAACTTCAAGAGCAGAAACCAGAGAGATTCTCATTTTGACTGACGGAGTATTAATGGTAGAAAACAGAAAAGAGGAAAAAACCCTCCACTTCAAGAGCGGAAACCAGGGAGATTCTCATTTTGACTGACGGAGTTCTGCCTGTTGGAACTCCAGCAGTGGGTTAATACAAGAAGATTAATTAAAGATCTGAATAGAGAATAGCCTGCTTTCTATTCCTGTCACATATCCCTGGCCCACAGAGCAAAGGAGCCCAGTGATTACCCTCAGGACAAAAATAAACAAGATTGTTCTCTTAAACATCCAAGAAGCATCTTGGGAGTAGGAGGGAAGTTAGCGTGAGTGTTGGCAGAGCAATTAAAACCTCCTCAGTTTAGCCCTTCATACCTCCTCCTCCCCCATACCCCAGAATACAGCTGCCCACATTCTCACTCATATATGGAACTCCCAGTTTTCCTATTTCCTTATTATTATTTAAAATGATTTTATTTTAATGAGACATTAAAATTCTCACTCATACATGGAACTCCCAGTTTTCCTATTTCCTTATTGTTTTTTAAAATGATTTTATTTTAATGAGACATTTTCTATGTACAAAGCAATAAATACAATACAGATAAATAAGACAACACATAATAACAGAAGCTAAATATACATACATACATACATACATAGAACATCACAGTCTGTGATTTTTCTCACTGACATCCTACCCCCTCTACCCTGAGGGTAATCACAATTTCAAATCTTGGTCTGTTATATTTCTGTTTTTCACAGTTGTGTTGGCCAAGAAAAGAGGAAGAACTGAAATAAAGCAAAAGCATTTATTCGAGGTCTTAGAATTTCAATTCAGGGAGCATGGATTTGGGGAACAACCTAAATTGTGTCCCACTGAGGAGTAAAAGCCAGGGGTCTTTATTAGCAAATTGTGAAAATATTAGGAAACTTACACCATTTGTTTTCCAAAAGTTATGATCAGAAGTTTTTATCAAGTTTTTATCCAGTTTTTATCAAGAATGTGGATGCAGGAACATCTGGGTGGCTCTGTTGATTAAGCATCCGACTTGATTTCTGCTCAGGTCATGATCTTAGCGTCCCGGGATCAAGGCCTCAGGGTCCAGCTCCACACTCAGTGGGGAGTCTACTTGAAGATTCTCTCCTTCTGCCCCTCTCCACACTCGGGCTTGTGCGCTCTCTCTCTCTCTCTTTGTCTCTCTCTAAAATAACTAAATAAATCTTTGGCGGAGGGGAAGAATATGGTTGCAGCAGTCCTTTGTTCAGTCATGTTTTAGCCCAGTTCAGTAGTTCAGTATAGTTCCTGTTTGAAAAACAGGATGAAGTTTTAGTACCAAAATAGAGTCTGTCATGTTCAGAGGTATTACACAGGTTCACAATTGTTTTTGCTACTTTAATAGTAAAACAAATGTATATAGGAATTTTTCTTAATTTTATGTAACTGGCATCATACTGCACGTATTCTTTTGTTCCTGCCTCCTTCACTCATCAATATTATACTTTGAGACTTAGCCATACTGCTGCATGGTTCTGTAATAATTCCTTTAATTTGAGTTATAGTATTCCATTGCAGGAATATGTTGTCAAATTGTCATTTACCTACGATAGACATTGGTATAATTTGAAGTCTTTCTTATTACAATACTGCTAATGAATGGTTTTGTATGTGTCTCTTGGTATATTTTTACAAGTACAAGATATATGAAATTACTGGTTCATGAGGAATGAGCACTGTCAACCATGCTATATAATGTCAAAATGTACTGATGTATGCTTCATTCATTTGTATTCAAGTGTTAATATTTTTAAGCATTAATTATGTGTCAGCCACTATTCTAGGACCTAGGAATAAATCAATGCACAGAACAAACAAAAAAATCCATGACCTCATTGCAGCTTATTATATTCTGTTGCCCAACAGAAGCACACAAAAGTTTCTGTTAATAGTGGGGGCACCTGGGTGGCTCAGTCAGTTAAGCATCCGGTTCTTGGTTTTGGCTCAGGGTCATGAGATCCAGCACCCTGTCAGTCCCCATGCTCAGTGGGGAGTCTGCTTGTTCTTCTCCCTCTCTCTTTGTCCCTCTCTCGCCACCCATGCTCCCTCTCTCTCATTCTCTCAAGTAAATAAATCTTTTTTTTTTTTTAAGATTTTTCATTTATTTGACAGAGAGAGACACAGTGAGAGAGGGAGTACAAGCAGGGGGAGTGGGAGAGGGAGAAGCAGGCTTCCCACGGAGCAGGGAGCCCAGTGCAGATTCCAGGACCCTGAGATCATGACCTAAGCCAAAGGCAGACACTTAACGACTGAGCCACCCAGGAGCCCCGATAAATAAAATCTTTTTAAAAAAGTTTCTGTTATTATAAAATTGTCTATGTTTTATGCTTTGCCAATCTGGTTGGTATAAAATAGTATTAAATTGTATGTTTTAAAATTTTAAAAATAGCATTATTCAGAAACAAGTAACATGCATTGAACTGCAAATATTTAAAGTGTGCAATTTGATAAGTTTTTACATAAATATACACCCATGAAACCATAACCCCAAAAAGATATCTGTCACTCCCTAAATTTTTATTATGTGCCTTTGTAGTCTCTTCAGGGTTTTCCCATAATTTCAATGCAACAGTTGATAAACTTCACTGCATATGAATGTACATATCTGGGTAAAATTATATAAATGGAATCAGAGAATGTGTACTCTTTTCTGTCTGTCTTTATTTCACTTGGAATAATTATTTTGAAATTTCTATGTTCTGTAGCATGTTTCAATAGCTCATTACTTTTATTGCTGAATAGTATTCTGTTGTACAGATATAGCACTTTGTTTATCCATTCACTTGATGGACATTTGAATTATAACCAGATTTTATTTATTTACCAGTAAAGTACTAGCACTGACCCCAACCTCCAGTACAGTGTTGCATAGAAAGGAGAGAGAACAGGCATTGCTGATTTATTCTTGACCTCAGGAGAACAGAATTCAGTCTTTCACCATCAAATATGATGTTAGTGCTAGGTTTTTCCTACATGCCCTTTATAGATGGAGGAAATTTTCCTCCATCCCCACTTTGTTTTGTTTTTATTTTAAGTTAAGGATGGATGTTGAATTTTGCTGAATGCTTTTTCTGTGTTTATTGAGATGATCATGAGTGCTTTCTTTTAGTTTGTTAATCAAGTAAATAGAATTACATTGATTAATTTTCAAATGTTAAATCAACCTATATTCCTGGGATAAAATCCATTTAGTCCAGATATAGTATCCTTTTTTACTTATTGTTTGACTCCATACGTTAAAATTTATAGTTTTTTTGCATCAGTGTCCATGAGGGATATTGCTCTGTATTTTTTTTCTTTTAATGTCTTTGATTTCGATATCTGGGCTCCAAGAATGAATTTGGAAGTATTCCCTCCTATTGAATTAGATTTGATAGTTTCTTAAAAGTTTGGCAGAATTCATCAGTAGAGCTATCTGAGCCTGTGTTTTCTTTGTAGGAAGGTTTTCGACTCTAAGTTCAAATTATTTAATAGATACAGAATTATCCATGATAATGGTTTCATCTTGAATTTGCATGATAGACAGATTTTTAAAATGCCCACCCCATCCCATACAAATACCTGGGACTGTGAATATGATGAAATATCATGCCTGTGATTATGTTCTGTTATGTGGCGAAACAGTTTGCAGATGTAATTAAGGTTACTTAATTAAGGTTACTTAAGACTTTGAGTCAATTCCTACACTAACCACATAATCTTTTTAAAGGCAGAAAGTTTCTCCAGCTGGCAGTAGAAGGAAAAAAAAAATCAGAGAGATTAAATAAAACATGAATAGTATTCAAAGTGCCACTGCTGAGTCAAAGATGCAGGGGGCCGTTTCCAAGGACCAGAAAGCAGTCTAGAGAAGCTGACAGCCAGAAAGAAAATGGTAGCCTCAGTCCTACAACTACAGGAAGCTATATTATGCCAACAGCAAACTAAAAAAAGTAGATTCTTTCCCAGAATCTCCATTTAAGAGCTCAGCCAGGTCAAAACCTTGATTTTGGCTTTGTGAGAACCTCGCTAAGCCTGCCTAGATTTCTGACCTACAGGACTATGAGCTAATAAATGATATGTAAATAAATTTGTGGTAATTTGTTACACAATAATAGAAAGCCAGTACAGAGAACATTGGTAGTTTGTGCCTTTCAAGGAATTTGTTAAATGTATTGGCATAATTTTTTTCATAATATTATCTTAATATCATTTTATAACTATAGACATGGTAGTTTCTCATTCCTGATATTGACGATTATGTCTCTTCTCATTTTTCCTGGTCTCGTTAGACATGGTAGATGGCCCCATTGATCTACACCTCATGATATACACACCCTCGTGTAATTCACTCATTGAGGGTGGGCTGAGCCTAATGATTTCTTTCTCATGAATAGAGTACAGCAAATGTGATGAGATGTCACTTCTAAGGTTAGGTTACAAAATGACACTAGCTTTTATCTTGCTGTCTCTTTCTTCCCATTTCTCTCGCTCCCTCTCTCTTTCTTCTTTCCCTTTTTCTCTCACTTTTTCTTCCTCACTTTTCCTTGCTCTATCAGGCTTCATTCTGGGAGAAGCCAGATATCATATTTGAATAGCCCTCTGGAGAGGACTGCATAGCAAGGAACTAATGTCTCTGGCCAATAGCCAGTGAGGATCTGAGGCTTGCCAGTAGCCATGTAGGTGACCTTAGAAGCACATTCTGCACACAAGTCAAGCTTAAAGAAGCTTGAAGCTCCAGCCAACACCTAGATTGTAACTTTGTAAGTTACCCTGAGCCAGATACCTTTGTTAAGCTATGCCTGGATTCCAACCCACAGAAACTATGTGATGAAAAAAGAAAGAAAAAGAAAGAAAGAAAGAAAGAAAGAAAGAAAGAAAGAAAGAAAGAAAGAAAGAAAGAAAGAGAAAGGAAGAAAGAGAAAAAGAAGAAAAGAAAGAAAGAAAGGGAAAAAAAGAAAAAGAAAGAAAAAAAAAGTTTGTTGTTTTAAACCATTAAGTTTTGGAGAAATTTGTATAGATAAGTAATATAGTTTTCTGGTACTGAGAGTAGACTCATACTCTAACAAATACCTAAATAGGTGGGGTGACTTATGAAGCTGGTAATGAGTAAAGGCTGGAAAGAGTTTCAGGGTAGTGTTAAAGAAATACTAAATTGTCTTACTGAAAGACTTAATAAAAATTTGGACCTTGAGAACCTTTGCAGGGAGGACTCAAAGGAAATGAAAATGTTATTAAAAAATGGAGGAATGGACATACTTTTTATGGAGTAGCAGAAGCTTAGCAACAGTATCTACTTCAAAAATATGGAAAATAGAATGTGCCTAATGAATTGGGTGATACAGCTAAGGAGGTTGGCAAGCAAAGGGTTGAGGGTGCGTGTTGAACGTTCTGAAGACTAACCTCAGGTTTTATGATTTACTAAAAGGGCTCACATGACTCAGGAACATATATTCATAGTTACAGTTTATTTCAGAGAAAGGAGACAGATGAAAATCAGCAAAGAGAAAAAGCATAGGAACAAAGAAATGGCAAGATCCAGGAGAAACCATGTAGAAGCTTCCATGTGTCTTCTCCCAGTGGTGTGGTATGGATGTGCTTGGTTACACGTGAGGGCTTGAATCTGATTTAGATGATGAGATTCTGGACTTTAAGCTGATGCTATATGTAATAGGATGAGATTTAGGGGATTTAAGGAGAGTGAGTATATTTTGTATGAGGGAGGGATTGAATCATTTAAGGACAGAGAGAGAGAGGACTGTGGCAGACAATCTATAAAATAGCACCCAGTGATCTTAACTTGCTGGTATTCACAGCCTTATGTAATCCCCTTCTCACTCAACTCTGTATGAGATGAGACTTGTAACTTGATTCTAACAAAGAGAAAATGGTATAAATGATGGGGTGTTACTTTAGAGACACAAAAATATTCTGGCTTCCATCTTGCTCTCTTGCTCTCTCTTTCTCTAAGCCCTGGATGAGAGAAAAAACAAGTATGATAAATATAATTCAGAAATACTAGGTGCTGGGGCACCTGGGTGGCTCAGTATGTTAAGCGTCTGCCTTCAGCTTAGGTCATGGTCTCGGGGTCCTGGGATCTAGCTCCCCAAGTTGGGCTTCCTGCTCAGTGGGGAGTCCGTTTCTCTCTCTCCCTCTGCCCCTTACCCCTTGCTTGTGCATGCTCTCTCTCTCTCTCAAATAAATAAATAAAATATATTTTTTTTAAAGAAAGAAATTCTAGGTGCTAAGTGACCACAAACTAAGGGCCACTAATTCCATTATACAGGGTTTCTCAAACTCAGCACTGTTGATGTTTGAGGCCAGCTAGTTCTTTGTCATCTGGAGCTGTCCAGTGTTTTGTAAGATGTTTAACAGCATCTCTGTACTTTACCCTCTAGGTGCCAGTAGTAACCTTCTAGTGGTAGCAACCAAGAATGGCTTCAGATTTTGCCAAATGTCCCCTGGAGCACAAAATAATGCTTGGTTGAAAACCATGGTTTATTTATTTATTTTATTTTTTAATTTTTAAAGATTTTATTTATTTATTTGAGAGAGAGAGAATGAGAGAGAGCACATGAGAGGGGGGAGGGTCAGAGGGAGAAGCAGACTCCCTGCCAAGCAGGGAGCCCGATGCGGGACTCGATCCAGGGACTCCAGGATCATGACCTGAGCCAAAGGCAGTCGCTTAACCAACTGAGCCACCCAGGCGCCCCGAAAACCATGGTTTATTAAACATGCAAAACAAACTAATTAAAAGATGAACACAAAATAAAAACAGAAGAGCCAAATTTACCTTAGAAAAAAATTAAAGTACCAATTAAAGTAAGAATTTTCTGTTTTTTCTTTTTTTCTTTAATTTTTAAGTAATCTCTACACTCAACATGGGGCTCAAACTTACAACCCTGAGATCAAGAGTCCCATGCTCTACTGACTGAGCCAGTCAGACGCCCTCTTCTGTTATATTTTAAGATTTATTAAAGTGGAAGAAATTAAGACACTGTGATATTAACACAAGAATAAACAAATTGATCAGTGGAATAAAATGTATTTTTTTTAAAGATTTTATTTATTTATTTGACAGAGAGAGACACAGCGAGAAAGGGAACACAAGCAGGGGGAGTGGGAAAGGGAGAAGCAGGCTTCCTGCCGAGCAGGGAGCCCGATGTGGGACTTGATCCCAGGACCCTGGGACCATGAACTGAGCCGAAGGCAGATGCTTAACGACTGAGCAACCCAGGCGCCCCTAAAATGTATTATTAATAAACAAACCTGTATAGAGAAAAGTTCATTTGTGGAAGAAGTGGATTTAAAGGTCAGTAGAGAAATATGAGCTTTTTTTTTTTTTTAAGATTTTTATTTATTTGTCAGAGAGAGAGAGAGAGAGAGCAGAAGCAAGGGGAGCAGCAGGCCAAGGGAGAAGCAGATTCTCCGCTGAGAAGGGAGTCTAATGCGGGGCTTGATCCCAGGCCCTGGGATCATGACCTGAGCCGAAGGCAGATGCTTAACCGACTGAGCCACCCAGGCATCCCTAGCTTTTTGAGAAATATAAAAACAATTGGTGATTCATATATAGAATAAAAATAGAATCAAATCCCTATGATGTATCACCATAAGAAGGCTAAAATTAAATAAAAAGTAAAATTTAATAATTTTTATAAAACATGTTACAGCTTATTTAGGTTAGTTTTGATTTTAATATTAATAACAACTATTATTTAAGAAGCATCTTTCATGTACCAAGTACTGTACATAGTATCTCCAGTCATCCAATAACATATAAGGTAGGAATTCTTATCCTCATTTGGAGATCAGAAAACTGAGTTCCAGTGAAATGATGTTCCCATGGTCACCCTGACAGCCAGTGGTCTAGCAATGATTTGATTTCATGAATGTTTGCCTTGGGTAAGATCATATTTTTTGATAATACACATATGGACCACAATCTCACTGGGCTTAGTATAAATTTTTTAGCATTACATTTAATGTTTAATTTTTACTTTTATCTTTATTTTTTATTATTTTATTAGTTTTAATTTTTCCTTTTTCCTTTAGACCATCAATTGTCTAAACAGAGATCAATTCTTAAGCAGATACTATTTTAGAAAATCATTGGTTGGGTTAAAAGCTTCCTAAGAAGCAAGTTATTCTTGCTTGATAGTACCCACGATGGATTACTTCCTGAGTTTTATCCTGTAAACATAAGATTTGCAGTGTTAGTTTCTGACATTATCACCCTACCTTCTCAGTCCTACTGCTGTTTAGAGTACCATTAGCATTTTTTGACTTTGTTATTATTTAAACTTGAAAACTTTTATTTTCTGAATGTTCCCATAGCCTACTGTATTCTGCTTGCCATCCAGCCTGGCATCTCCTGGCTTCTGGAAAGCTGTTTTACCAAAGTACAACTCCTATGTGCAGTGCTCCTCTTTTGAATTCACCAATTTTAGGGTCCATGCTCTCTGTAGACTTGGACTTCCAGATACCCCCTAAATTCTAATTCATTACCCCAGATCTGCCTTTACTTTTTGTTTGGTTTTGTTCTGTAGCTGTCTTCTGTCAGTGTCATTATTATTGGTTTCTTAGAAATTATTCTCCCTTTCTATCCCACAGTATGCAAAGAATTTACTTCAACAATGATGGTAGTCACACACAAAAGAGTAATAGGGGTGCCTGGGTGGCTCACTTGGTTAAGCATCAACTCTTGATTTCAGCTCGGGTCATGATCTTAGAGTCATGAGATTGAGCTCTGCCTTGGTTAAGATTCTCTTAAGCTTCTCCTAATGTCCTCCATGCTATTCCTTATGTTCCACAAATAAGTGAAACCATATGATAATTGATTTTTTCTGCTTGGCTTATTTCACTTAGCATAGCATGGAGGACATTAGGAGAAGTAAGGGAAAAATGAAGGGGGGGAAATCAGAGGGGGAAACGAACCATGAGAGACTATGGACTCCCAGAAACAAACTGAGGGTTTTAGAGGGGAGGGGGGTGGGAGGATGGGTTAGCCCCGGTGATGGGTATTAAGGAGGGCACATATTGCATGGAGCACTGGGTGTTATATGAAAACAATGAATCATGGAACACTACATCAAAAACTAATGATGTACTGTATGGTGACTAACATAACATAATAAAATAAAATAAAATTAAATTAAAAAGATTCTCTTAAGATTCTCTCTTCCTCTCCCTCTGCCCCTCCTCCCTTTCTGAAAAGAGAAAAAGAGAGAGAGAGGAACAAGGATCTTTTGAAATAGAAATCAGATTGACTGAATTCATGTCAAAATAGGTCCACATTGGGAAATAGGTATATAGTAGATAAATCTCTCCCCACATATCCCATTTATTTTTTTATTTAATCTTAAATCATAATTAAAAATTAATGTATTTTTTCTCAGGAAAATAACAGTAAATTTAGAAAAATATTGAAAATCTAGCAAAAGTCATATCAAAGCAGAACAAAAACCTTACTAATTTTAACATATTAGTGCAATTCATAAAAGTCTGGTTTCAAAGTATTTTTCATTTCACATATAGATTTAGATATGCTAATTTTATGCAAATAGCAATAAGAGCTAATATTATTGAGTGATAGCTATGTCAGGAATGCTGTAATCACTTTATATGCAATATTGTATTCATTACTCACAACAGCCCGAAAAAGTGGATCATATTATTGTCCTCATTTAACAAAAAAGGAATTGGAGGTACAGAGAAGTAACCTACCCACCCAACATTACTAAGCTAACCTGTGGTTAATTGGGATTAGAATCCCACTCCAGAACCTAAATGTGGAGCTGCCATTTAAATTACATTATACTACCTCCCACTTAAATAATTTAAAAAATCTTTTAAAGATATATTTCTAAATATTTGGTGTATTATCATGTATTACTATATGTATACACAATGTAACCTCACCATAACTTTATTATTGAATATTTAGGCTATATTTAATTTGTCATTGTTACAAATAATATTTCAACAAAAAATATCAGACAAAAAGTTTTGTCAGCATTTTATGTTATATTTTAGAATAAATTATTAAAAGTGGATTTAACGTGTGAAAGGGTATAAATACGTTTAGGCTCCCACCAGCAAAGTATATGATTGTCCATTTCTCAGCAATTTTACCAGCACCTCAGTGCAATTTGAAGAAAGTTAGAGATCTTTTTGTTTTCTGTTTTGTAGTGAGAAGGTGTGGGTTTCTTTGCTGTTTCATAAATTTACAGTTGCCTAAGATAAACTTAGAAAAGACAAGTAAAGGACTCAATTAGGAGCACTTTCTATTTAGGGGAATGCCAACTAGATAAAAAAATAAACTCTGATTTTCAGAGGATAGAGGTTCATGTTAATTGGGAATGATCCCACAACACCCATTACACGTTGATATATAGTGTGAGACTAGCAAGGAAAATCAGTAATTAGTGAGGAAGAGACATGTTGCTTTATGAAAGTGACTGTGTTTGTGACACACTCATCCCTGGGGAAATGGTGACTGAATTATGCAGAAAGTAGTAACAGAAAAGATGTTAACAAGACAATCACAATGGGTAACTTTTGTGTTTCTTCAGAGGTTAGGATTTGCTGATCTGCAATAAGCCAGGTTTGATTTTCTGTGGCTCTCAGACTATTAAATTCAGAAAATGGATTGATTTGGATCCCTTTGCCACCCCCACAAAGGATTACTCAGGAATTTTAGAGCATGGATTGGAGACTACTGACTCTTGGCCCACGGACTGGTGTTTGTAGCTATGAACTCATAAAGATCCAGTACATCTTTGAGAATGCTACAGATTGTTACGCTGTTTTCTCTTGAACAGTTTTCTCATTTTAAAACCCTTACAACTATCATTTATTTTGAAGTAAAGTTGGCCTAAACATAGAAATCAAAAAAGAGGACAATATAATGAAAACAAATCATGAAATATCTCATGCAGTAATATTTGTGAGACATGATTGCCACAGATGGTAACCAGCCAACACTTTCTATTGAGGACTGCTTAGTACCAGTCACCACACCAAGTGCCTTGTGGATCTCATTTCGTGTAATCACTGGAGTAAGTTGGGAGAAATTATGTATATTACACAGCTAGAAACAGATTCAGAGTAGTTCCTGACTGACACCAAGTCATGTAGGTACCAAGGGGCAAGTGGGTATTCAAACCAAATTTTTTAAAATTTCAAGCATCTTGATATTCAGACTTTCATGAGAGAAGGCATCGTTTATAAAATTACAATATATAATTGATTTTAAGCACTCATATATTTTGAAATTGCCTTGGGTATGGAATAAATATAATTGTTATATAAATTTTTTGAGGGAGAGCTTGAATGATGCCATGAGCTGGTATAAATGTCCAATAGTTAAATTCCCAAAGCTTTAAAGAGAAAGAAAACTCCATTATCTTTTTCAGTATATTTTTCCTTTGTTTAAATAATTTGTATGTCCTCTTTATGTGCAACATTTTTTATTAACTTTAGGCATCTGATTTCAAGCAGATTTCATTTTTATTCTTTTTTAAAAAATCATTTCAAATCAAAGCAAATCTTGTTTTGCTCAACATGTTATGCATGGAAGACTTGTGGTTTTACTAATAGTCTTGTTTATTTACATACCCCTAAATCAATAATCAAAGGTTACACATGCTTCTGTTACTGATTATTTTCCCTTTCACAAGGGGTTGGGAGCCCTGGTGAGATTCCTTTTCTCCTTAAGAGTCCTTCCTTCCTTCGGTGTCACAAAGCCAAATAATGAAACCTAAACTGAGTGTTTGACAGCCCAAGCTTTATTCAACCGTCAAAGAATGGAGACGCAAGAACCAAGTTCATGAATCAACTTCTTGTTTGGGGTGTTTGGGGTAGTTTCATGCTGTCTGGATAATAAAGGGGAGGATTATGCATGAGCTTTCCTGGAAAGGGTCAGGCTCCTTTACACAATCTGGGCTCCACCTTTTCTTCTGGGTCAGAGTGGTTCAAAGCCACATAGTGTGGCAGGGTGGAGAATTTAGTGTGTTAATCAGGGTATAATGAGGCTAGGGTACTGAAGGTTAGTTTGGGCAGGATATTGCATGCTGACCCAATTGCAGCTGGTTTTCTGTTTATCTCCTCTTTCTCTTTGTATGGTTTATTTACAACTGAAGCCAGCATAGGAAGTTTCTCTGAGGTCAGGGAAGGGATGGGGGCCTTAGGACAACAGCCTTGGTAACACTTATTTCCCTATTATTCAAAATGACTGCTACTGAAGTTGCCATATTTTACTGAAAATAGCTGAATATAAAGTTGGGAACTATATATTTTTAATTTTCTGCTGATCTCTCTTGGTTGTCCCTTTTGTAGTATGTCAGTCCATCCTTGTGTTCACTTGATCAAATAGGTAATATCTATCTTTTATATTTTTATATGTTATTTAAAATTTGATTTAAATATAACTATGCCCGGGAGGCTGGGTGACTCAGTTAAGCATCTGCCTTTGGCTCAGGTAATGATCCTAGGGTCTTGGGATCAAGCCTTGCATCGGGCTCCATGCTCAGCCGGAGCTTGCTTCTCCCTCTCCCTCTGCTGCTCCCCCTGCTTGTGTTCTCTATCAAATGAATAAATAAAATCTTAAAAAATAATAATAATAAAAATAAATAAATAAATAAAACTATGTCTAAACCCCAAAACAATGATAGAAATAAGGGTTTTAATTACCTACATAGGTTAGTTGTAAGTAGCTACATTGGTTAATACATTGGTCTATTATTTTATTGAGTCATGCTAGATAATTCAAGAAACATCAGAATGTGATTATTTTTTGTAACTACTAACAGTCACAGATTTTAATTTGTGTTAATACTCAATAAAATTACCTCTCTTGGGGCACCTGGGTGGCTCAGTCGTTAGGCGTCTGCCTTTGGCTCAGGTCATGACCCCAGGATCCTGGGATTGAGCCCCACATCGGGCTCCCTGCTCTGCAGGAACCTGCTTCTCCCTCTCCCACTCCCCCTGCTTGTGTTCCTGCTCTCACTGTGTCTCTCTGTCAAATAAATAAATAAAATCTTTTTAAAAAATTACCTCTCTCTTGGAAAGTAATATATTCGAAAGGTATGTTTAACTACATTCAAAGTATCAAACTATATAGAAATTTCCTATCCTTAAGAGTTGCCTTTTATTCTTATTTTTTAAAATATAGTCATTGTATTTAAAGATGTCATTTGTTTAGAATGATGTAATTAAATGAACTAGTAAATATTTAATTAAATTTTTTGAAATTGAATGTAATCAGACAAGAGAGCGTTGATAACTCTCCATTTCCTGCATTGATTTAAAGGGATATCTCATGGGTGTGTTTAAGGGAATAGTTTCCAGCTTATACATTTGCCTGAAAATCAAGTAAAAAATACTATGGGAAGATGTAAAGGAGATTCTTTTGGAATTCAGTTTCCTGCCTGATTAACTTAACTGGTCATCATAACATAGAGCCCTTGGCAAAAGTCCTGATCTTGAATCTTTGTGGAGCTGTTGATTTTACTGTGTATCTGCCCATCCAGGTCCTTTTATTAATGAGATATATTGAATAAGCAGTGCAAGTCAGTACACTGTCATATCTAGGAAAACAATGAAAGCTGCTTAGAATTGCTTGAAATTATTTGAAATTTATGAGTTCAATATTCCTACTAAAATAATTGTAAACTGACTTTTCATTAGTATCTGTTGTTATATATTTATATATTATACATATATTTAAATATATATTTATAGTATGCAATATTGTATTTGTCTTTATATTATATCAAAATTATTAGGCATAAATCTTTTTTTTTTTATTTTATAGCCACCCCTATGAATATGTGGTCATCTGTCTTTATTGCTCTAATCTCACTTGAGATTGAACTATGTTTAAATATGGTGACATATCTCATAATGTATAGTGAGTATAGCAGTTTGTGGTATCTGGGTGCCATTTCTAAAATGTTCTTTATTTACTAGGCTTTATTTCTGTGTTGTGATGTTTGAGGTTTTGAAAGAAAAATAGAACTGACAGGTTATAAGGCTGTAATCTAGAGCTTTAACCAGAAAGAAATATACTCCTAAATTATAAACAAGAATAGAAAGAGCATGATCAGCACCTTCTTTGGATTTGCTTTATTCACTGTTCATTTTGGCAGACTTGTAAGTGTTATATCTATAGGCTTTTAAAACCTCAAAACCATATGTCCAGACTTTTAATTCCTTATGACAGTCAGTGGAAAAATGAAACTTACTCCAAATATTCTTTCTTACCTCCAGTAGATCAGGCTTCTTTTCTTTTCTTGTCTTTTTTTCTTTTTTCTTTTCTTCTTTTTCTTTCTTTCTTTCTTTCTTTCTTTCTTTCTTTCTTTCTTTCTTTCTTTTTCTTCTTCTTCTTCCTCTTTCTTCTTCTTCTTCTTCTCCTTCTTCTTCTTCTTCTTCTTCTTCTTCTTCTTCTTCTTCTTCTTCTTCTTCTTCTTTCTTGAGACACTAATGAAATAATGAGGACACATAGAGCATTCTGTGAAATCTTAAGCTTTAATACCTATCCAAATGTTGATTTTACTCATTTCCAAACATGAATCTTTCTTAGTTTCTCCTGCATGACCCCATTTCCAGCTTTCCTTTCAGGTAGTCTTGCATTTGTCTTTCCTATAGGAAATTTAAACCAAAGCATTTAGGTTCATGAAGGGTAAGACAATATCAAATCAATAATTCAGATATACAACTAGTCATGTTTCACCACCAATTATTTAAGTAAAATAATAATATCACAAATATTTTGTAGTATTATTTTGTGTGAAGCACTGTGATAAGAATTTCTGCTTTAGGCCACGATGGGATATGAAAAATGGAATCTACCCTTTCACTTACACACACAGAAAAGTAGACAAAATACATGAAAAAACAATTCTCAGGTATTGGGGCAGTAGACAGCTCAGGGCTTGCTCACAGAGAGAAGGGAAACAACCAAGGTAGGCCTATAATTACTCCAATTTTCTGCCTACAGGTAGTCTCCAGTCAGCAGTTCAGAGAGGGGAAACCTAAACAAGTCTTGAGGCTCACTGAGTGGAAGAGACAGAACCAGAGTTCAGAGAGATCTAGTTGTGGAATAGAGTACCAGAGAGGAAGATGTTGCTCAGAGAGAGATGGAGACTGGGGATTAGAGAGACCAATTGAGCTCTGGACCTGCAGAAGGGCCCTTTGGCCTATTGAGCTGAATACTTTCTGTGTGAATAGACACTAACCAAGGATGGGTAAAGAAACACAAGAAGGCAGTGGCCAAAAAATCCCCAGCACTGTTATAAACTGAGGATAGTCTGTTTTCCTCCTAGCCAGTGTATAAACATCTCATAATACCAGGGCCTCATGTAGAATCCTTAGGAAGATGTTACCCTAGTAATGGGACTAAATAAGCCCTTGAATGAATTTTCGCTGGACATACCCTAATAAAGCTTAAAATTAATCCTAAAAAAGGACCAAATTGATTCCAAGTAACATAATTATGCTCCCCCAAGGCCCCAATAATATTTAAAAGAATACAACATTGGGTGCTCAAAAATGTTAATTTGTAATATCTGGCAACCAAATAATATATTACTAAGCATGGGAAAAGCAGCAAAATATGACCCACACCTAGGATAAAAATCAATAAATAGAAATGGACCCAGAAATGAGACAGGGATGTTAAAACAGATATAAACATGCATCATGTGTTCTAGAAGGTGAAGGAACACCTGAATACAATAGGAAATTGGAATTATAAAAAAAGGCAAATAGAATTTCTAGGAATGAACAAATAAAATACCTAAAATGAAAATATGCTAGATAGGATAAAGCAGGGGGAGAATGGTGGGGTAGGAGGATCCTACACTCAGCTTATCCCATGGATACAACTAGATAACACCTACATCAGTGTAACACAGAAAACTACCAAGAGGCTGGAAGAACAGATTCTCCACAGCTAAATGTAGAAAAGAGGCCACATCGAAGAGGGTAGGAAGGGTGGAGACATGGTCAGGAGCCAAACACCCATAGAACTGCCCACGGGAGGGAGGGATGTTGTGTGTATAGAGAGGGGAGAGAACCAGACCCTACATCAGGCACCTCAAACACAAGGGACCTGCACTGGGAAGATGAATCCCCATAGCATTGGCATTGAAAACTAGAGGGGCCTAACTTCACAAGTTCTTATAATTTTGGGGACATAAACCTAGAACTTTAAATAATCAGTGGGCTCAGTTCTGGAAGAAATGGTGATAAGAAACAGACTCCCTGCCCTTAAAGAGACAGCATAACAACAGCCCTGTTGAGATACAGCATAGAAAAAGCAGTTTGAAAGACACCTGGGATATGTGGGGAGAGATTTATCTACTAATCTCAAAGTGTGTGCTGGAGGAGCAGGGATCTTTGGGAGATTGCTCCAAGAACAAAAGAGCTGGCAGACTCTGTTTCCCTTTGCCTCACAGCCTATATACACAAGTACTAGATACACAGGGAGCTAGTACAGTGCCAATACTTTCCATTTAGCTTGCTAACAGTGTGTCCCATCCCCTTGTTCCCTTGTGACCTACCTCCTCCAGCCAGGCCTCTGTTCCAGGTCTCTACCCACAGCAGACCTGCTCAAAGCCTGCTAACACTGGATGCTCTGCTCTTGCATTCTCCTGTGGACCTGCATCCTCCAACATGTCCTCCACAGGAGTCCATTTAAAGTGGAGCCACAAGTGTAGCAGGGTGCAAGCAGCCCCAACAGGGGTCAGCACCATTCCAAAGCAACTCCTGCTCTGGTGAAAGGGGAAGATAATACAAAACAGTCCAACTACAGCTTCAACAGTGAGCTGGAGGGCAGACATGTGGTCTGACTGCAGAATTGTCCACCAATGAAAGTTTCTCAGGAGACACCACAGGGAGAGCACCCTGCAATTTGGTGTCACTGCAGTTCTAATAAATACCTAGTCTGATCCAGCTCAAGCACAAGGTGGCTATTGACTGACCCACTAACAACACAGAGACCAAACTCTGCCCACAATAGGCAAAGAGAGTCATTGCAGATGGTTGGACCAAAGGCGAATATGGCTCAGCCACAAGAGTAGGGCACATGCAACACACTTAGGAGACACCTCTGAAGTGATAGGTTCTGGTGAGAGGGTACATTGCACTGCAAGGCACCACAGGACCTCTTCTTCATAAGGCCACTATTTTCAAGAGTAGCAGATATAGCTGACTTTCTTAACACACAGAAACAGAACAGGGAGTAAGACAAAATGAGGAGACAGAGGAATATGTCCCAAATGAAAAAACAAGACAAAATCACAGCAAGAGGGATGTCTGGCTGTTTAGTCGGTACAGTATGTGACTCTCTTTCTGAGCATTGTAGGTTCAAGCCCCATATACATCTTGGATGTAGAGATTACTTAATTAAAACAATAAAATCTTTAGAAAAATTACAGCAAGAGAGCTGAATGAAACAGAGATAAGTAATATCCCTGATAGAGAGTTTAAAGCAATATTCATAAAGGTACTAATTGGACTTGAGAAACAAGTGGACGACTTCAGTGAGATCCTCAACAAAGAGATATAAAACATTAAAAAAACCAATCAGGGATGAAAAACTCAATAACTGAAATAAAAAATACACTAGAGGGAATAAAGAGTAGACTAGAGGAAGCAGAAGAATGGGTGAGTGACCTGAAGAACTGAATAATGGAAAGCAATCAAGCTGAACAGGAGAAAGAAAAAAAATAATAATATGAGAATAGATTAGTGGAATTTAGTGACACCATCAAGTGTAATAACATTTGCATTATAGGGACCCCAGAAGAAGAGAGAAAAAAGGTGGCATAAAATGTATTTGAAGAAATAATAGCTGAAAGCTTCCCAAATCTGGGGAAGGAAGCAGAAAACCAGATCTAGGAGTCCTAGAGAGCCCCCAATAAAACGAACTCAAGGAGGTTCACACCAAGACACATAATAATTAAAATGACAGAAAATTGTGATAAAGAGAGCATTGTAAAAGCAGCAAGAGAAAAAAAAAAAAAAACAGTTACATACAAGGAAAACACCATTAGACTAAGAGCTGATTTTACAGCAGAAACTTTGCAGGCCAGAAGAAAGTGGCATGATATAGTCAAAGTGCTAAAAGGCAAAAACCTGCAACCAAGAATACTCTACCCAGCTAGGCTATCATTAGAATAAGGTGAGAGATACAGAGTTTCCCGGACAAACAAAAGTTAAAGAAATTTGTCACCATTGAACAAGTATTACAAGAAATGTTAAACGGGACTCTGAGTAGAAAGGAAAGACCATAAGCAGGAGTTAGAACAGGCAGAAATACAAAAGCAGTAAAAATAAATATATCTGTAATAATCAGTCAAGGGACTCCCCAAATAAAAAGATGTAAAGTATGATACCATATACCTAAAACATGGGGGTGGGGAGGAGAAGTAGTAAAGAATGGGTTTAAACTTAAGTGGCCATCAACCTAATATGGGCTAGTATAAGATGTTATATATAAATCTAATAGCAACCACATATATATGTGTTATATATAAATCTAATAGTAACCACAAATCAATGAACCAGTAATAGATATGCAAAAAATAAATAGAAAAGAATGCAAGTATATCACTAAAGAAAGCCAGCAAACCAGGAGAGAAGAGGGCAAGAGAAGAAAGGCAGAGATGAACTACAAAAACAACCATAAAACAAGTAACAAAATGGCAATAAGTACATCCCTTTCAGTAATGACTTTGAATGTAAATGGGCCAAATGCTCTAATCAAAAGACATAGAGTGATGGAATGGATTAAAAAAGCAAGACCTATAATGCTGCCATTAAAAGACTCACTGTAGACCTAAAGACTCATACAGATTGAAAGTGAAGCGATGGAAAAGCATTTATCATGCAATGGAAATGAAAAGAAAGCCAGGATAGCAAAATTTATATTGGACAAAATAGAGTCTAAAACAAAGACTGTAACAAGAAACAAAAGGACACTACATAATTATAAAGGGAACAATGCAACAAAAAGATATAACAACTGTAAATATTTATGCAGTCAGCATTGGAGCACCCAAATACATAAAGCAGCTAACAAGAACATAAAGAAAGTAATCAATAGTAATTAATACCCCACTTATATCAATGGATAGATCATCCATACAGAAAATCAATAAGGAAACATGGCTTTAAATGACACATTGGACCAGATAGAACTAACAGATATATTCAGAACATTCCATCCTACAACAGTGGAATACACATTTTTTTCAAGTACACACGAAACATTCTCCAGAGTAGATAACATGTTAGGAAACAAACAGTCTCAAGAAAATCAAAATGATTGAAGTCATACCATGTATCTTTTCTGACCACAATGCTATGAAACAAGAAATCGACCACAAGAAAAAATCTGGAAAGAACACAAATAAAAATTTAAAAAAATAAATAAAAATAAAGGTTAAATAATATGGTACCAAACAATGAATGGGTCAAATAAGAAATCAAAAGGAAATAAAAAATGCATAGAGACAAATGAAAATGAAAACACAATGGCCCCACATCTTTGGGATGTAATAATAGCTGTTCTAAGAGAGAAGTTTATAATAATACAGGCATAGGTCAGGAAGCAAGAAAAATCTCAAATAAACAATAGAACCTTATACTTAAAAGAGCTAGAGAAAGAAGAACAAGCAAAACTAATATCCAGTAGAAGGAAGGACATAATAAAGATTAGAGCAGATATAAATGAAATAGAAACCAAAACAAACAAACAAATAAATAAACAAAACAAAAAACAATAGAACAGATCAATGAAGCCAGGAGCTGGTTCTTTGGAAAGATCAACCAAATGATAGACCTTTAGCCAGACTCATAAAAAAAAAAAAAAGGGAGAGAGAGAGGGAGAGACGACTCAAAATCAGAAATGAAAGAGGAGAAATAACAACTGTCACCACAGAAATACAAAGGATTATAAGAATATATGAAATGTATGTGTCAAAAAATTGGACAACCTAGAAGAAATGGATAAATTCCTAGAAACATATAACCTACCATAACTGAATCAGGAAGAAATAGAATATTTGAACAGGCTGATTACCGACAAGGAGATTGAATCAGTAATCAAAAAAACTCCCAACAAACAAAGTCCAGGACCGGATGGTGAATTCTACCAAACATTTAAAGAAGAGTTAATACCTATTCTTCTTAAACGATTAAAAAAAGTAGAAGAGGAAATCTTCCAAGTTTATTCTATGAGGTCATCATTACCCTGGTACAAAAACCAGTTAAAGTCACTACAAAAAAGAGTACTACAGACCAATATTTCTGATGAACATAGATGTAAAAATACTTAACAAAATATTAACAAACCAAATCCAATATTACCTTAAAAAATCATTCACCATGATGAAATGAGATCCCCAGGAAGGATGTAGGTGTGGCTCAATATTCACAAATCAATGAATAGATCATATCAATAAGAGAAATGATAAAAACCATACGATTATTTCAGTAGATGTAGAAAAAAACATTTAACAAAATACAACATCCATGTATGATAAAAATCCTCAACAAAGTAGGGTTAGAAGGAACTTACTTCAACATAGTAAAAGCTTTATGTGAAAAACCCACAGCTAACATCATACTCAAAGGTGAAAAACTGGAACTTTTCTCCTAAGATCAGGAACAAGACAAGGATGTCCACTCTCACCACTTTTATTCAGCATAGTACTGGAAATCCTAGCCACAGCAATCAGACAACAAAGAGAAATAAAAGGCATCCAAATTGGTAAGCAGAAGGTAAAAATTCCACTATTTGCAGATGACATGATACTTTAAACCCTAAAGACTACCAAAAAACTATTTCAGTAAGGTTTCAGGATACAACATCAATATGCAGAAATCTGTTGCACTTCTATACACTAATAACAAAGTAGCAGAAAGAGACATTAAGAAAACAATCCTGTTTACAATTGCACCAAAAATAATAAAATATTGGAATAAACTTACACTACCAGGTATTTACCCAAAGGATATAAAAATGCTGATTCAAAGGAGCACATACACCCAATATTTTTAGCAGCATTGTCAACAATAGCCAAATTATGGAAAGAGCCCAAATATCCATTGACTGATGAATGGATAAAGAAGATGTGATATATATTATATATATATGTGAAATATATATATATTTTACTCAGCTGTAAAAAAGAATGAAATCTTGCCATTTGCAATGACGTGGATGGAGCTAGAGTATATTATGCTAAAAGGAATAAGTCAGAGAAAGACAAATACCATATGATTTCACTCATATGTGGAATTTAAGAAACAAAACAGATGAACATGAGAGAAGGGGGAATAAAAGAGAGGGAAGCAAACCATAAGAGATTTAACTATAGAGAACAAACAGGGTTGATGGAGGGAGGTGGGCAGGGAATTGGCTAAATGGGTGATAGGTATTAAGGAAGACCCTTGTGGTGAGCACTGGGTGTTATATGTAAGTGATGAATCACTAAATTCTACAGCTGAATATATTATTATCCTATATGTTAAATAACTAGAATTTAAATAAAAACTTGAAACAAAAAAAGGTGAAAAGCTTGTACTCTGAAAACTATAAAACATTGATGAAAGAAATTGGAGGTGACAAAAACAAATGGAAAGATAGTCAATGCTCATGGATTAGAAGAAAAAATACTGTTAAAATGTCCATACTACCAAAGCAATCTACAGATTTAGTGTAATCCCTATTAAAATACTAAAAGCATTTTTCACAAAACAAGAACAAACAATCCTAATTTTTTTTGAAGATTTTATTCATTTATTTGCCAGAGAGAGAGAGGGAGAGTACAAGCAGGGGGAGTGGCAGGCAAAGGGAGAAGCAGACTCCTTGCTAAGCAAGGAGCCGGATGTGGGACTCGATCCCAAGATCCTGAGATCATGACCTGAGCCAAAGGCAGACACTTAACCATTTGAGCCACCCAGGCTCCCCAACAATCCTAAAATTTTTATGGAACTACAAAAGACATTGAATAGGAATCTTGAAAAAGAAGAAAAATACTGGCGGTATCACAATCCCAGATTTCAAGATATACTACAAAGCTGTAGTAATCAAAACCATATTGGAGTGGCACAAAAATATGCACATAGATTAATAGAACAGAATAGAAAGCCCAGAAGTTAACCAATGGATTATATGGT
Source organism: Mirounga angustirostris (assembly GCF_029215605.1). Lineage (NCBI taxonomy): Eukaryota > Metazoa > Chordata > Mammalia > Carnivora > Phocidae > Mirounga > Mirounga angustirostris. The sequence continues at coordinate 104,997,993 of NW_026991712.1, read as the reverse complement.
CAAGTAATCTTTGACAAAGGAGGCAAGAATATGCAGTGGGAAAAAGACAGTCATTTCAACAAATGGTGATGGGAAAACTGGACAGCTACATGCAAAAGAATGAAACTAGACCACTTTTCTTTCACCATTCAGAAAAAATGAACTCAAAATGGAATCAAGACTTAAATGTGAGACCTGAAACCATTAACATTCTAAAAGAGAGCACAGGTAGTAATTTCTCTTGTATCAGCCATAGCAACATTTTTCTAGATATGTTTCCTACAGCATGGGAAATAAAAGCAAAAGTAGTAAACTATTGGGACTATATCAAAATAAAGAGCTTCTGCACAGCAAAGAAAATAATCAACCAAACAAGAGGACATCCTACTCAATGAGAGAAGATATTTGCAAATGACATATTCTGTATGGTGTTAGGATCCAAAATATGTAAAGAATTTATATAAGTCAACACCCAAAAAACAAATAATCCAATTAAAAAATGGGCAGAAGAAGGGCCCCTGGGTGGCTCAGTTGGTTAAACATCTGCCTTCGGCTTGGGTCATGACCCCAAGGTCCTAGGATGGAGCCCCATGTCTGGCTTCCTGCTCAGTGGGGAGTCTGCCTCTCCCTCTCCCGCTCCCCCCCCACTCATGCTCTCTCTCTCTCTCTGTAGGATGAATAAAATCTTTTAAGAAATGGGCAGAAGACTACAACAGACCTTTCTCCAAAGAAGACATACAGATGGCCAACAAACATATGAAAAGATGTTCAACATCAATCATCATTGGGGAAATGCAGACCAAAACCACAATGAAATATTGTCTCACACCTGTCAGAATGGCTAAAACCCAAAACATGAGTAACAACAAGTATTTTCAAGGATGTGAAGAAAAAGGAACCCTCCTGCAACATTGATGGGAATGCAAATGGTGAAGCCACTGCAATAAAGAGTATGGAGTTCCTCAAAAAATTAAAAATTATATGATGCAGCATTTCTATTAATGGTATCTACCCAAAGAATACAAAAACACCAATTCAAAAAGATATATGCATTCCTATGTTTATTACAGCATAATTTACAATAGTCAAATAATGGAAGCAACCCAAGTGTCCAGTGATAGGTGAATAGATAAAGAAGAGGTGATACACACACAAACACACACACACACACACTCTCTCTCTCTCTCTCTGAATGGAATATTTCTCAGTCATGAAAAAGAAGGAAAATCTTGCCATTTGCAACAACATGAAGGAATCTAGAGGGTATAATGCTAAGTTAAATATGTCAGCAGAGTAAGACAAATACTATGTGATTTCACTCATATGTGGAATTGTGGAATTTAAGAAACAAAACGAACAGAGAAAAAAAGAGAGGAACAAATAAACAGACTCTTATAGAGAAGAAACCAGAGGGGAGGTGGGAGGGAGGATGGGTGAAATAGGTGAAGGGGATTAAGAGTACGCTTATAGTGATAAACACTAATCAATGTATAAAATCACTATACTGCATACCTGAAACTATTAATTATATTGGAATTAAAAAATGCATAAAGCAAAAACCTGAAACTATTAATTATATTGGAATTTAAAAATGCATAAAGCAAAAACCTGGAACTATTAATTATATTGGAATTAAAAATGCATAAAGCAAAAAAATGCTAGATACAAGTAAAGCAGATTAGATATGGCAGAAAAATGTCAGCGAATTTTAAGGTGTAGGAATAGAAACTACTGAAAATCAAAAGTAGAGATTAAAAAGATTGATAAAATGGACATCAGTGAATTGTGGGAATACGAATCAAAAGCAGTTAGAGAAATGCATTGTGATAGGTATTGGGTTCTTCCTAAATGCCAGATTCTGTGCAAAACACTGCACGTTTATTATCTCATTTATCACTAGGACATGGGTACTGCATTTGTCCATTTGTCCCAATTTTATGTGAGGAAAGTATAAAATCACAACAATGACATCAAGCAAATGTTTAATTATAAAATAAAACCTTTTATTTGTATAAGCCTTTAAAATTTTTCAAAGCTTTTATTTTCTTTGAAGCTCACAATAGAACTAGACATTCAGCTGGGTAATTACTATTAACTACAAGATGTTAAGTGTTTTATTTAAAGTAACATAATTAGCAGAACCAAAAGGATAAATCAAATTTCCTAACCCTTTTTTATTTGCTGTTCCATTTCTATGAATCCTGCTACTGTTACAGAGGTCAGAAAGGAAGAAAAAAATTTTGCCTAAAGTCAGAAAAGCCTCACAGTTAAAATTGGAAAAGGACCAGGTTTAAAAATACCAATCATAATTTCACATTCAGAAGAGGGTATTTATGGTACTAGAGGTAGAGAGAATACTCAAGGAAAGACTCCAGGAAGAAAGCTCTGAAGATCCATTCAAGAGGTAACAGATAATAAACATTGGCTGAAGAAGAGATTTCATGGAGGGACATGTTACAAGAAAGCCGGAAAAATAGCTTGAATCCAAATTACTGAAAACTTTGAATGCCACAAAATTTCAAATAGGAGCAGGAACATTTAAATCCCAACTGTTTGAAATCTGTCTTTTAGGATGTTTGGGCCACAGGAATACCTGTAGTCTTAGCAGTCATCCCAACAATCACCCTGAACACCCAGAGGTAATTGAACTTAGGATGATTTTATTCGCATCTAATAGCTCTGATGATTGTATAAAAGGAACCCAACTTTTTTTAAATCTATAAACTAGAAAGAGTGGGAAAAGTGACACTGGCAAGCAGAGACAAGCATGAAGAATTGAAGAGCTGAAGAGATATGGGACCATAATGGCATTGGTAGAAGCTGCATTAGCATCCGCATTTATTAAAAACTGATGGAGGCTGTGAACAAGGGCGGTGCCAGCCGCAGAACAGAGAAAATGTTGTAAAGGGACAGATGATAGAAGAGACATGGTAAATATGGAGTGACCTACATTTCATCCACTTTTTAATTTTTCATTGAACTATTAAATTAGAAATATAGAAGTGCCATTGAATGTCAGCTTTTTTGTCTCATAAAAATGCTAGAAAATTGTCCTTTCCTTTGTTTCTACCCTATATCCACTGAGAAAGGTCATATTTAGGCAAGATTCTTTTAGGCACATACAATTCAATATTCTGAGTGATTCTTGCATCAATAGGACTACTAGGGGGCTACATGTGGCAACCATGTTAACTTGGCTCCCAGTGTGATATCTTTCATTATAAATTTGTAATGTAATTCTACATTTTGGGGTATTATTTCCTGTTAGGTAAACTGCTACTGTTTTGTTCTCATGATTTCTTCAAGAAAACTTCCACTACCACTCAGTATTGAAGTAATAATATTAGCAAGTTTTCTTTACCTTTCCTCCTTACTCAATCTTCCATATAGGAGTGATTATCAGATGAATAAGTTGACAAAATCTGCTATTTTTCTGATACAAATTTTTCTTTTGGGCAGTGTGAGAGATGAATCCTCTTATGTAGTCTTCTATTATTTTCTTCTTCAAAGCAGCCTGTATGTTGTCTTTCCTTGGCTTGTCAAATTCAGTGGACCAGGCTCTGCTCTTGCAGGAAATGTCTACAGTTGTCTTGTTGCCCTTGCAGGGTCTGTGTGGGTAAGAAAATCACTGCTAAACAGTAGAGGAAGATTATTCAAGGCACCTGATTCCATCTGAAGGTTATTATCCTCCTTAAACTTCCATTATAGCTATGTACAATTTACTGTTGCATTTGCTATAAAAATGTGGAGGACACTGTCCTATCATTGAACCAAAATTTCCTGTGGAAAGTTCTTCTTGAGATTCCTTTAGAATTTTGTAGTGAGAAATTAAATGCTTCTCACAAGCAAATGGTGTGCTGTTTCTTTCTGTTTTATAAACAAAACAATATGCCAAATTGTATTTCTCTTGTTGCTTCCTAAAAAATGTAGGTCCACTTTTGAAACTCACCTGATCAACTATGTTGATATGTGGTTTAGTAATGCAATAGCCTCCTTTTCCATGATTTTGTTTTTACATTTTTATTCTTTCATTTCATTGTTTATACTTTTGTGATAAGCCATCTCAAATTCTTTGTGGAAAGAGGTAGGGTGGATAGAAATGTGATTACAAAAAATGTTGCTGATTTTGCAGAATTCAATTATTCATGATTCATGATTCAATTAAGAAGATAGGCATGGGAAATTAATAATTATAAGGCATTAGTATAGAGTTACGTACAAAGCTCTATGGAGGAAAACAAAAGTAACATTGCTTAGGAAAATTGGGAAAGTTTTCCTAGGAGTAAAGACATTTTACCTGATTAGTATAGGATGAGTAGGAGTTTTATAGATACAGAAAGTTGGGAAATGTATTTCTGACAGAAAGACTTATGTAAAGAGAATTAGACTTATTTGTTGAAAATGTGTGATGATTTGAGGACAGTGCATTTGATTTTAAGTTTCTATCTTGTAAAATGAAGTAAGATAGGATTGTAGACTACAGCCCACAGACCAAATCTGACCTCTGATTTTTCTTAATAGGGCCCTAAAAATGGTTTAAGGTTGTTGAATGAATGAATGAATGAATGAATTAACAATAAATAAATAGTTCAGACAGATCATATATGACCCACAAAGCCTAGAATTTTTATTACTTAATATTTACAGGAAAAGCTCATGAGCCCCTGATGTAGGATATAATATAAAACTAGTATAATACTATATATGCTACGTATATACACACACACATACTATATATACTATGTAGTATTAGTATATAGTATAAAACTAAAGAATATATATTACCTATAATCAGGTATATAGAAATATCTTCCTATGATGATAAAAAATATTTAGACATTGGATCATGTTTTCTTTAAGAAAATTTACCACAAAGGGCACCTGGGTGACTCAGTCAGTTAAGAGTCTGCCTTCAGCTCAGGTCATGATTCCAGGGTCCTGAGATTGAGCCCCGCATCGCACTCCCTGCTCAGCGGGGAGTCTGCTTCTCCCTCTCCCTCTGTTCCTCCCCCCTTCTTGTGCTCTCTCTCTCTCTAGCTCTCTCTTAAATAAATACATAAATCTTTTTAAAAAGGAAAATTTACCACAGATTCTTGACATGGTCAGTTACCATTTATAACCGATGGTCAGATGTGTTTTAAGTGACCTAGAATGATGGGTGCAGGTTCATATGAAGGAGCATGATTCTCAATGAGGAGCTTGTTTTTGTGGTATATAAATTAGATGCTATTTTGAATGTTACTACAGAGTTAAAGAACATTGGAGAAAGCCATTTGGAAAATGACAGCTTTGGCCTTTGATTCTCTACTTATACCTGTAAATACATACATACATACATACATACATACATACATACATACATACACACACACACACACACAGTCTCACACATAACTATGCAAGAAAACATAGAAATTCCTTTAACAGTGCATCATCCTTCAGTCAACACTCTGAAGACCAAAATCACCATTTAAAAAAATGGTTGACATAGTTTTAAGAAATCAAGTTCTAGTTTCCATTGTAGTTGCTATACCTTTTACCTCATGTACAATACCATTTTTGGCTGAACTATTATAGAATGTTCCACTCGAGTGCCCAAGAGTAACTAACAACTATAATGAAGACACTGAATCATAAAGTAAAAGCTATATTATGTTATTTGGATCCCTTTTAGGAAGGAAAGGAAATGTAGAGTGGATTTTACTATGATTTCTCCTCAGCATCTCAAGTGATACATTAATGAAGGATTTTGCATTGCCAACATTTTACTTTATATTTAACTTAATTACTTAATTCACTTCTAGTCACCGGATACCAAGCCATTAACTTTAGATTGGTGCCTGTCCTTTTTATAGCTAGAAGTAGAATCTTCTCTGAAATCCTTTAGCATTTTATGTACATCTCTTCAATGGCACATGTCAATTTAATCCTAGAATTTTAATTATTTTTGTACATGTCTTCATTTTAGACTATCAGATACTTAAGGAAAAGGTCCTTTTGTTTTTCATATGTATATTTAAATAATACTTTATAAATACATTATGTACATTATGTTAAAGAAAAAATATCTGTTAGTTTTTACTGTACAGCTCTAAAATTATTATTGTAAATTATTTCATAGCTTTGTTTTGAGTCTTATAAAAATGTTTATGTACAACATATATAACAAGTGTGTGTTACATTCAGACTTGAAAATTTCCAAATTTTACCCAATTACAACAGTCTTTGTATTTAGCCCTATTTTAATATAACTGATAATTTCCTTTTTCACAAATATAAATGAGGCTAAGTGATACTGTATATTTAGGCTCAAAATTCTATCAAAGGTTGGTACTTTCAATATGTATTAGAATTAAGTTTTTACCTTAACAAATACCTAACACCAGAAGATTTATTTTAATGGACTAAGGCATTTGCTCTTGTTTTAATGACTCAGTGGTATTAAATCCTGCATATCAGTCACTATTCACTGAGATACAAATTTTCTATTTAAAATGCACTAATCAAAGCACCCTTTCAAACTCCCAAAACTGTTCAATTTAAGGTGAGATTATTTCACCAAATTTAATATCTGTCATTATTTCATTTTCATATTTACACTCTTGTTTTACTATCCATTCAATCTGTTATTCCTAAGATAACTAAGAATTATAAACCCTGAGTAAAGTCATTTACCATTTTTCATCTCTATAGATTCTCAGTATTGTGGAGGTACAGTTTTTCCTGTACTTCTTCCTTGGGGATGTCTATCTAAGGTTAGAATTATTTTAGAGGTTAGTGGCACCACTGGGTCTACATGAGTTTTATGTGAAAAGGCAGACTGTACAAACTTCAGAGATCTATTTTTCAGACAGCAAGACTGCTTCTTTCCTACCCTCCTGCCAAATCAGTAAATAAGTGTTGGTGCTCCCAGAGTAGTTCTCCTTTCCTTCAAGATTATTGCTCATTAAGGTGTCATCCTTCATTAAAGGATCATGTCTGTTGGTTAAAATATGAGTCATGAAATTGTATGGAACCAGAAAAGACCCTGAATAGCCAGAGGAATGTTGAAAAAGAAAAGCAAAGCTGGTGGCATCACAATTCCAGACTTCAAGCTCTATTACAAAGCTGTCATCATCAAGACAGTATGGTACTGGCACAAAAACAGACACATAGATCAATGGAACAGAATAGAGAGCCCAGAAATGGACCCTCAACTCTATGGTCAACTAATCATCGACAAAGCAGGAAAGAATGTCCAATGAAAAAAAGACAGTCTCTTCAACAACTGATGTTGGGACAATTGGACAGCCACATGAAGAAGAATGAAACTGGGCCATTTCCTTACACCATACACAAAAATAGACTCAAAATGAATGAAAGACCTAAATGTGAGACAGGAATCCATCAAAATCCTTGAGGAGAACGCAGGCAGCAACCTCTTTGACCTCAGTTGCAGCAACTTCTTCCTAGAAACATCGCCAAAGGCAAGGGAAGCAAAGGCAAAAATGAGCTATTGGGATTTCATCAAGATAAAAAGCTTTTGCACAGCAAAGGAAACAGTCAACAAAACCAAAAGACAACTGACAGAAATGGAGAAGATATTTGCAAATGACATATCAGATAAAGGGATAGTATCCAAAATCTATAAAGAACTTACCAAACTCAACACCCAAAGAACAAATAATCCAATCAAGAAATGGGCAGAAGACATGAACAGACATTTTCCAAAGAAGACATCCAAATGGCCAACAGACACATGAAAAAGTGCTCAACATCGCTCGGCATCAGGGAAATCCAAATCAAAACCTCAATGAGATACCACCTCACACCAGTCAGAATGGCTAAAATGAACAAGTCAGGAAACAACAGATGTTGGCGGGGATGCGGAGAAAGGGGAACCCTCCTACACTGCTGGTGGGAATGCAAGCTGGTGCAACCACTCTGGAAAACAGTATGGAGGTTCCTCAAAAAGTTGAAAATAGAGCTACCCTATGACCCAGCAATTGCACTACTGGGTATTTACCCCAAAGATACAAATGTAGTGATCCTAAGGGGTACGTGCACCCCAATGTTTATAACAGCAATGTCCACAATAGCCAAACTGTGGAAAGAGCCAAGATATCCATCAACAGATGAATGGATAAAGAAGATATGTTGTATATATATATACAATGGAATACTATGCAGCCATCAAAAAACCCTGAAATCTTGCCATTTGCAATGATGTGGTTGGAACTAGAGGGTATTATGTTAAGCGAAATAAGTCAATCAGAGAAAGACAAGTATCATATGATCTCACTGATACAAGGAATTTGAGAAACAAGACAGAGGATCATAGGGGAAGGGAGGGAAAAATGAAACAAGATGAAACAAGAGAGGGAGACAAACCATAAGAGACTCTTAATCTCAGGAAACAAACTGAGGGTTGCTGGAGTGGTGGGGGGTGGGAGGGATGGGGTGGCTGGGTGATAGACATTGGGGAGGGTATGTGCTATGGTGAGTGCAGTGAATTGTGTAAGACTGATGAATCACAGACCTGTACCTCTGAAACAAATAATACATTATATGTTTAAAAAAAAAAAAGATAGTAGGAAGGGAAAAATGAAGGGGGAGAATCGGAGTGGGAGACAAACCATGAGAGACTATGGGCTCTGAGAAACAAACTGAGGGTTTTAGAGGGGGGGGGTATGTGTTAGCCCGGTGATGGATATTAAGGAGGGCACGTATTGCATGGAGCACTGGGTGTTATACACAAACAATGAATCATGGAACACATCAAAAACTAATGATGTACTGTATGGTGACTAACATAACATAATAAAATAAAATTAAAAAAAGAATATTAAGTATGATGTAAGGATCAGTGGCTAGATTGTTGATTGTGGTTCATTTTAATAACCTTCTTTCCTCAATAATTTGCAGAGATTTCAATGGACCATCCTCTTGATAGTAACTCTGTATTGGATTGGATTTAAGGGAGGAACAAGTGGAGAAGTATGGTGCAAGGGGTGATTTGTTCCAGATAACTCTTGTGCACAACTTCATATTTGGTTGTCTTCATTTGTTCATTACTCTAGCCATGGCAGTTTTGAATCCGTTCTGCATGTGCTCTGAGAGTATCTCACATCAGTCCTTTGCTATACATAATTATTAGTTTCCTGTCCTTTACTGCCATCACAATACACAATAGATAACTAACTTAGAGACTCCTTGATATAGGCCAGATATATATAGTTTTTACTTCTTATACAATGATCACTTTTCAAGCATGCTTCTAAGTTGATATAATGCTTTTAAAATACATTCTTTCATTTTGTTTTGCAATAATTTCTAGGCGATATGTAAAATGAACTACATTTTATAAATTTAAGAAATATAAACTCAGAGGAAATTGACTTGAACAATGTCAGTTGGGAAAAGAATAACAGTTATGTAAAACAGTTTTTTTAGCTTTCAAGCTTGAACATTTTCACTCTATGACCCAGCTCTTCTTTTTCCTGATAATAGTCAATTGTTCAAGCTCTTGGTTATAAATATAAACTTTATAAGCATATGGAAAATTTAGTAAACTAAACGTTATTTTAGTAACATAGACAAATACTTTTCTTCAGGGTTATTATACTTTTCATTCCTGTAAAGCATTTATTTTTCATCTTTTTATTATGGAAAAAATTCAAATGTACATAAAAATTGAAAGGAATTTGAATTGAACATAATTCTATAGTTACCATTTTACCACACATGTTTATTGCATATCTATCCCTCTCTCCATTCTTCTATTAATCCATCTTCCTCAAGCAGTTATAATTGTGTTTAAAAGTTTTTCTCCATAATTCTAATATTTGTTTCATTTGGTATAGGTCTCTATTGCATTATTATTTTTTTCTCTTAAGAATGGGTCATATTGGGGCACCTGGGTGGCTCAGTCATTGGGCGTCTGCCTTTGGCTCAGGTCATGATCCCAGGGTCCTCGGGTTGAGTCCCGCTTCAGGCTCCCTGCTCACTGGGAAGCCTGCTTCTCCGTCTCCCACTCCCCCTGCTTGTATTCCCTCTCTTGCTGTCTCTCTCTGTGTGTCAAATAAATAAATAAAATCTTAAAAAAAAAAGAATGGTTCATATTTTCTTGTTTCTGTGATATGTAATTCTGGATTTCATCTTGGGCACTATAAATTCTATGTTGTAGAACATTTGGATTGTTAGGTTCTGCCAAAGAGTAATTTTCTAAGCAGCATTTAACTTTGGTAAACTAAACTACAGTCTCTGATTTCCTTGTCTGCTTTGAGTCTGTTCTGTGCATGTGTAGTTCAAAGGTCAATCAGGTATTTGGCTATTAGCCTAATTTGAGCTTCTGTTTTCTGGCATCTTTTTTTCAAGGATTTACATCCTCACTTTTTAGTGGCTGTGGTGCTTTGAACACTGTCCTCTAATTCTGCTAGCCAGTATGACATTGTGTTTTCCATCAGAGTTTTAGTTAACTCACATGGTTCAGACTGGAGAGCCTACCATTTGGCCAAATGTGATAAAAAGAGAAGTTCTCAAGCTCTGTTCTCTTCATCCAAGTCTCAACTTCTCTCCAGTCTGCTTTTATTTGTTCACCTAGTGGATCAGGTAGCTGTTGTGTGCTTTGTTTTGTTTTCTAAATATTCTGTCCAGGCTTTATAGTTACTATTTGTTGCATGGTTGTTCTTTTAGGAGTTAGTCAGCCATACTAGGAGCAGAAATATCATGGCCACCTTTTAACTTACACATTTCTATGATTAAAACCCTTTTTGCCTTTATAGGATTTCTTATAAATATTAATGATCTATTTAAGTCATGTAGGTTATTAAACATAACAATTTTACCTGTTTATATTCCTACTTAAGGTGGACTTTTTTTTTTCATTGCCTATGTTCATCTGTTTTTTTCTTAAATTACAGGAAGGGGAACCCTCCTACACTGTTGGTTGGAATGCAAATTATAGTCACTCTGGAAAACAGTATGGAGGTTCCACAAAAAGTTAAAAATAGAACTCCTTATGACCCAGCAATTGCACTACTAGATATTTACCCAAAGGATACAAACATACTGATTTGAAGGGAGACATGCACCCCAATGTTTATAGCAGTATTATCAACAATAGCTAAATTAAGGAAAGAGCCCCAATGTCCATCGACCAATGAATGAATAAAGAAGATATGGTATATATATATATATACACAAAGGTGGACCTTTTTATTTTTTAAAGATTTTATTTATTTATTTGTCAGAGAGAGAGAGAGAGCACAAGCAGAGGGAGTGGCAGGCAGAGGGAGAAGCAGGCTCCCCACTGAGCAAGGATCCCAGGGGGGAACTGGATCCCAGGACCCTGGGATCATGACCTGAGCAAAAGGCCAACACTTAACCAACTGAGCCATCCAGGTGTCCCAAAGGTAGACTTATTTAATTAAACAAATTTGTCTCAAATTTATGATAATCCAAAGGTACAAGCAAGAGCTATTTTATCTGCAGTCTATGAGAAATGATAAAGTATTCCCAGAAGCATAGGTAAAAGAAAGTGCTTACATAGCCTCTAGCCAGAGGAAACATCATACAATTGAACTGAGTGTTTGAGAATTTAAGGAAGATCATTCAGTGGGTGGTTGGAGTGATACTGGGAAACAGGATTCTTGACTTTAACCAAGTGACTTTTGCCTGTGCCACACTGTTTCTTGATGAAATAAATGACATTAACTTTTCAGCAGTCATGCAATCTTTAATCAGGATGGTCATTTAAAACATTACAGTCAATTAGGTCAAAGAGGTCTTTTTTTTTTTTAAAGATTTTATTTATTTATTTGACAGAGCCAGATACAGCGGGAGAGAGAGCACAAGCAGGGGGAGCAGGAGAGGGAGAAGCAGACTCCCCGCTGAGCAGGGAGCCCGATGTGGGGCTTGATCCCAGGGCCCTGGGATCATGACCTGAGCTGAAGGCAGACGCTTAACAACTGAGCCACCCAGGCGCCCCTCAAAGAGGTCTTTTATTGATTTGTTGACATTCAGATAACCTCACTCATGGCCATGAAACCCATTGATATTGTGGTTCTCATTTTGGTTATTGCCTTTTTTCCCACACTCAAAACACAAAACTAAACTGTAGGACAAGAGGAGTAATTGGTTAGACTGTTTCTATTCAATATCCTTCATGCTAATACCTTCCAGGCAGAATAATAAAGTTACTGTGACATTTTTCTCTAAAGTTAAGCAACTTACTAAATCATATAGAAAGCATGTATTTTAATCATTTCAATACGTGCTTATTTATTGTCTTTCACAGTACTTTATTTACATAATAGAAGTCCAATATTTTAACATAAAATATTTGAGTCATTATAAAACAATGAAAAAGGTCTATGCTAACACATCAGGTGACAGCATTTGTAGAGATTTTGTGAATAGAAATTAAGCTTTGCAGTAGAGCATTTCAGAAATGTGTCCTGATGGCTATTTAAAAACTAGTTCACAGACATGTTTTCTGATGAATATGAATCTTGGGCACAGATTTATTTCAGCATCTTCCAAATGGCAACAGCTATAATGCACAAAACAATTTTTGTCCTGTCACCACTTCACTAATCAAATGTCAGTCCCTTCTCCAGATCTCATGTCTGATCAACAAAGGCCCAAATTATAGTTGCAAATGCCCATCATAGTAAGCATCTGCTTGTCTCAGTCCAGTGAATGGTTAGCTTGGAGCAAAGCATGCCACTTCTGCTAAAAATCCAAGTGACATGAAGTTTCTGCAAAAAAAAAAAAATTACATAAGATGACCTATTTGAGAATGGTGATTTGCATATCCACATTTTAATGAAAACAGTGCTTTAGTTTGTTTTTCAGTTCTCATGCTACTATTGAATGTTGCCATATATGGCCATGTTATCCTTTGGAAAAAAATGTAGATTATGTATCAAGATTCCTTTCCTTTAAAATATGGTTTGCTCTCTGACCTTGGAAATAGAAGTAGGTAACTTTAAACTTAGTTCGTGCTTTGCCCATAAGGATATTATGGCAAGAAGTAAGGTTTTGTGTATTAATGACAACTCTTTTCAATACTTACATAAATGTTGGGCTCAATTTTATTAAAAATCACCCATCTTACTATATGAAATAATATGTCAATAATATATCTGACATTTTTCAAACGTTTATGGAAGACATATTCAAACAATTAATTTGGGACACTTTAAATTTACATAGGCATGAATAGATATTTTTACCTGCATTGAGAGAATTTCTGGATAAAGCAAATCAAAGAATGGCTTTGAAAGATGCTGATCTCTATATCAAACACAAACTTCTTCTGTATTTCTTTAAATTGCTTAAAATCTAAAAATACTCTCCTTGAATATATAGAAACCTTTCAGGTAAAAATAGAAGCAACACTGACAATAAGAAATGTTGTGTCTTTTAAACATTGTGACTAAAAGTGTTACAAAATAGTACCTGGGTCCATTATTCATTTCTTGGATAAGCTAATTAACTACTTGAAAGTGGGTGCCTCTTTTCCTCTCAAATTCCTTGTTATTAACATCTGAGGAAATACAGAAAATGTATTTCTATTTTGGTTAAAAGAAATCAAGGCAGAGAACTCAGAAGCTAGGTCATGCTGTGTTGATGTCAAGCAATGTCAGATGTCTGAATTAATATATATTCTATTTTGAAACAATGTGAGTGTAACAGTAAATAATAATAGACCTCTCTACTTTTATATTTCATAGTTGATGTGGAATTTGCTGCAAACCATAGTAATTCTGTAGAGAAGGCATTGTGCTCTTAAATCATAAAATTTTCATTGCCTGTCTTGGCTAATATTTCTTTTGCTTTCAAAACACTATCAGCTTAAAAACAAGAAAAGAACTCTGCACATTTCTGCCACTGTTGAAATTGGAAATGGTCTCAGTTTAGGGTTATAATCTCCCACATTCCAGAATAATTATTTAGGTAACTGTAATTGAAAGAGGTGAAATATGCAAAGAAAATCATTAAAAGGAAGCATCTTTCAGACTCTAATTAAATAGACTGGCTGTGAAGAATAAATTAAAAGGAAAGAAAATTAAAATCAGTATAATATAGGGGAGACACAACAGAATGCAAACTATGCAATCAAAAAGATAAATACACTTGACCCTTTTGTTATATTGATAAATATGTATTTTTATCAGTGATTTGCCCTTGGACCATTTCAATGTGAAGGAGAATGACTAGCTATTTTAGTCATTTTATATAGAAGGAGATTGAAGAAGATGGTTTTTAAGGAACAACCTAGGCAAGTTTCCTCATTGTAGAATGGCTACAGGAACTCTGGGTTATTGTAAATGGTTCCTTTAGACTGGAAATTGGTTTATCTTTGTTGTGGCAAGCTTCATTCTTGAATGCCTAACCTACTGTAAGGATGGCAATAGGAACAGAAAACAATGTCTTAAAGACATTTCTACACCAGCATACTTTTCTACAACCTCAATCAAGGCTTTTGTTTTGTATATACAAACATTTTGTTTTAGATTAATAGTCTATCCAGCCACATATTTTACCTTTTGTAATAAATCCAATATATTTTTCAGGGGAACATTTATTCCTTTTTTTATCCACTCATGTTGTCAACCTTAGAAGTGGTATCTGTAAAGTTTCCAACCTCAGTTGGTAGATGCTGTAACTATAATCTATAAATTGGCCCAAGCCCTATACCCCTTTTCTGTAATGCAATAAATCCTTGTAAGAGTACTAATTTTATTAATTATTTTAGGAAGTTATTTTATTAAAATAGATAATCATATGACAAGTGTTTCTCTTATCTTCCAACAAAATTGGTAAAGGACTTATATCTCACTTTCTTACATTATCATAAAGAGACATTTCTGGGTTAATGAATTTTGGGATTGATTTCTAAGTCCATGTTATCCTTTCCTTTCTAATCATAAATGTATATATAACTTCATGTAACAGAGGTATAACATAACTGTCTCCAGCATGATTGTAAATGATATTCTATTAAATTACTTCTGTAGAAATGCCATAGAGTAGTTCTGTAAACACGTGATACAAGTCACATAAAAATGTTAGCAATTATGGAACCAATTCCAGCTTCATTATATGGATATATAGGGATTTAGGTAATGTAGACACATATTTGGGGGAAATATCTTCTCTAATTCTCATAGCATCAAGTCTGTTAACTGTATTTGTCAGAGAAAACTTATTTTTGAACATCATTACATGACTCTTTATTTCTTACTAATCAGCCAGTGTCACAAAAAACCTAATTGCATTGATCAAAAGCACTGATAAGCCCTTAAAACATCCTTTTAAAGGTGTTGGTTCTGAGCACCTGATGTCACAAAGATGGTTTTATCTATCCCCATGCAAAGTATTTCTTGTATGAAGTTTTGTAAGTTTTAGTTCAAAGGAAAAGTATATATCTATCTTCCAAGGAGTTCGGTACATACCAGAGTTGTATGATCGTGTCATCAAACTACAAGAGGTCAAATTTTGGATAAATATTGAATGTATGCTCTTATATTAGGTCAGTTCATTTATTACAGAATAATAGTCAGCATGATTCTGGTTATTAGATGTGTCCACCTAATGCCTCCAAAGACTAACAAAGATTCTTAGAGTGAAATTATTTGTAATGGCTATAAAAAACTCAATTTATATTCATATGATAAATAAGAGTCAACACACAACAGTGTTATTTATACTAAAGGCATATCATCACAAAATGTGTAAAGCTATTTTGATATTTATTGCTTGTCTCTCTACTGAAGTTCTTTAGTTTTAAAATACCGTGGAGACTACCCGAGGAGAGTTCCTCTTGCTCTCTTTAAACACATTCAACAAAATATGCGTATGATCCACATAATGATACCTAAGAGGAAAAGCTCAGGAAAACCACATTTCAGTATCATTAAAAATCCCTTTCTCATTAATTCAATTTTCTTTTGTAAAAACGTTCCCACTACTGCTAAAGTAATCGGCCTTTCAGATTTATGAGATATTTTTATATGAGTATTGTCTTAAAAGATAAAGCACCTTGATCAATTGCCAGGTAACTCTTCCAGTCTCCTTTCAACACCCAGTTAATTTAGCACATTAAATTATTTTTAATTAAGTAATCATATTACCATGAATCTCTCTTTTTTATGAAATGAAAATTTTGTGATATCTTCTAAATGGACAGACATTAGAATGTATTTAAGTAGGAGATAACTGCAGAAATTGCTATCAATTTAGAACAAAAACAAAAACAAAAAAATAGAAAGGAAGAATGGGCTATTTTCTTACTTTAGAAGCACAGCCTCCAATGTCTAGAGGTTCTACATGATGGTCCTTTACTAATGACTGCAAATGTAATTTCTCTGGGCTCAACCTAAGCGGAAACTTCTTTAAGAATTCTATTGGAAGTTCAGCTTCAGAGAAAACGAATAAGATATATTTTCTAATTTTAGTTGGTATGTTATTACTCCCTGTTTAAAAAGCAAAGCAAAACAAAGCAATCACACAAACACAAAACTCTTGACTTGATGATTTGTGATTCGTAAGACAATTCTTGCTGCTATGAAATTACCACAGAAAAATTTTAGATTGAGAAAGTAAAATAAAGTATTGGGGTTCCCTAAGTGGAAAAATGTTCAATGTTAAGTTCTGAAATTCAGAAAAAATAAAAGAAAAAATGGCAATTGTGCTTTGTTCACTGTTTGGAGCAACCCCTGTTCTTTGTGAAAATGAGAGAGGGTAACACTAACAGTATGGGAGAGAAAAAGAATGAAAACACTAACAATTTGTCAACAAAACTAAGTTTTGCAACTGTCTCAGGTACCAGAAGACTTATGAGTATAAGAAAAATTATCCACAATTTGGAAATAAGACACAACAAGGTGGGAGCATACCTTCAATATCATATGTGGGCCAAGGCTATTACAGGGATAGCCTAGAGAAAGTAGTAAGTTAATTTCTTCCTTATTATTGATCATAAGTCCCATATGTAGTGGAGTTACTTGTTAACTTGTAGATTTTTGTCCAATAGAGATGCAAATAATTTCTGCCCAGTGTCATATATAGCTTCAAATATTTATGGCCTGTTGCACTTTAAACAGTTTTATATATGTAACTCAGCAATCTTATCCTAACATTTTCTTTGTATATTGCCTGAGAATATTCTACCTTTTTAATACTTTGAACCCATCACAACATCTTTTTGGCTTCCTCACTAGTTAAGTTAAATCTAAGAGACTAAGAGCAAAGCAGAAAAGTAAATGTATTTTTCTTATCGAACAGAGAATATCCTGAGTAAGAATATTGATGTTTTCAGTATAATCTCATAAAACATCATCTTCCAAACCCAGACTGATTCTATATGGCTCATTTGGAAAAAAAAGAAAAGAAAGAAAAAGAAAAGAAACAAAAAAAATAAGTGTTTAATTCAAGAACATTCAACTAAAAATGCCACAGGTTTTTTTTTTTTTATATTTCTCATGTGTTTCCTTGGAAGAGTTGTTTATGTTCTAAGAATTCTTTCAATAAGCATTAATATGTTTATACAAGGACGTATCTCCAGGAAAAGAAGGTTTAGAATTCAAAACAATTTAAGGAAGTAATTTATTATACGTAAGAGTATTTGAACATGAGCTGAATCTCATTATCTTTTTGGTCTATAGAATGAAGATAATATACATTAATAATTTAAATAGCAAGAACTTTAGAAACATTTTATTATACTTTGAAATGAGTAACTTTACAAATGATTATGGTTTAATTTACATGATTTCTAACATATCAGATTTATTTGCCTTTAAATATAGTCAAAAAATGAAAACCTGCTCTATTTTAAGGGGAAAAGTTTTAGGTACAGAAAACATGATTTTAAAGTATCAGTCCAAAAAGGCCACTAATAAAATAATGTTTGCAGTAACAAAAGATGAGAATGCATTTTTGAAATAGCATTCTATTTTTTTTCCAAGAAAAAAGAAAAGAATTTTTTTTTTTTAAGAATGCTCTATTGTTCCAAAGAGGAGGTTCTTTAACAACCTACTGAAAACCACTTTCAACCAAACCAAAAGTGACAGAAGTCTTAATCACTGGAGCTTCACTTGACTGTTTCATTAAAATTCATTTTCCACAAAGCAAAACCATTAAAATGCAGAGGCTTTTTTTTTTTTTAAGTTCAATTAGGGGTGTATCTGCAAAGAAATATGGCCACTATAATTGTTCTAACCATTTTTAACATTGAATGAACCAGGATTTTGAAATAACCTTAATGTTTTTAGTCAAAAAGACTAGAAGATAAATTATTTTTGTTAAGAGTAAAAGCTATTGAGATCAAAGTTCCCAGGTGAAAGAAAATGCCTTTCAAGAGCAGTTATTTTTTCTCTAGTGTCTCTGTGGTGAAAGTCTGTCTATTCTTCAAAGTTCAGGTCAAATGGTATTTCTTAAAGATTTCTCTTATTTTTTTCCCCTTACGAGCAGAAGGAAAAAAATATCATGGACATTTCTATGATGAAATGCTTTTCAGCAGTTAAGAATTAGCATGCTAGGACCACATGAATGAACAGAAGTAAATTATACAATCATAAAGTGAATTAAGTAAGGCAAGGTGCACATTTAATCCTCACAACAACCCTTATTATCCCCATTTTACAGATGAGACCACTGAGGTTTAGAATAGGTGATTTTTCCAAGATCATGCCAGTTTTAAATGGTGGAATATTAAAACACAAGCAAAAATACAGAAACGTATCTTTATAATCTTTTGAAAATATGCTTATTATATTGGAGTTAAAGAATAATTTTTTTAAACAAAAATATACAACAGGAGAAATGGAAGAAAAATAAAAGTTGATGAGCTATTCAGTCTTCCTAACAAACAATGGGATACATATCAAGGTAGTGAGACACTACTTATCTGTCATTAGATTTGCAGAAATTCTTAAGACTGATAATATCTAGTGTTGGCTTGCAAGTGGGAACAGGAACTTAAAAGTGGTGCTAGAGTGAGAATTAGCTGGCACAACCACTTTAAAAATTAATTGGATCACATCTAGTTAAACTGAAGCTTACCTACTCTGTGACATAGAAAGTCTGGTTATTTATGAGAGAGAAATTCTTGCACTTATGGCCAAGATGAAGAGTAAAATCAGATAACTTCTATCACTCTTTGTCCCAGGGTAGAAAAAAATTGAGACAAGTAAATGTGCTTCTGTATGGAAAATAGGTAAGTAACCCATGATTTAATAATTCAATTCAACTAGTTATTCAATGCACAATTAACCTGAATGCAGAATTTTAAACAAAATTCATCTGCAAGTATTAATATAAAAGTTCAAAAAATTTCATTGATCAAAACTTTGACTAGAGTTAAATATTGGTAATGAAAAAAACTTTATTTTTCAATTTTTTTCTAATGATCCTCTTGAAGAATACCGATTTCTGATTTTCATATTCTTTTTTATTGTGCTAATCTTTGTTGTATTCATTTTATATTGTTGAATGTCATCTGCTTCTTGATACTTGTGAGTTATTTGCATCTATTGATAAAGTGAAATAGTGGTAGCAGAATAGTTAGAAATTGTTAACTTTAAAAAAAAAGAAATTGTTAACTTTGAGTAGTCAAATTTGGATAGAGATAACAGGACTCTGTAATGGATTTGATGGGAGTATGAAAGAGGAAGAAGAGTTAATGATGATTCCAAGTTGCCTGCTTCAGTAATTAATGTTCAAGTTGGGACTATTTAGTACAATTAGAAACACACAAGTAGGAACAGCTTTCTGAGGGACAGTCAATATTTTGGTTTTGCATGTCACAAGTATGCTGTCTACTAGATATCCAAGTTGAGTTGTCCTGTAGACTGTCAGATATATAAGTCTGGAATTTAAAATGAGGGCCTCTTGTGGATATAGATCTGAAATTCATTATCATTATTAGTATTTAAAGTTGTGAGATGGACTTATTCACCTAGCAAATGACTGTAGTTGTAGAAAGGAAGAGGTTCAAGAAAGGAACACTATGGAAGTAAGAAAAGCAGAAAAGTTTAATACCTCAGAAGTCAAGTGAAAGAAATATTTCCAGCAGGAGGCAGTGATTATGATTTATCTATTCAAATGATGCTGAGAAGATGAATAATTGAATATTAGATTTGATAATGCGAAAGTTATAGGTGACATTGAATACAGCAAAATGGTACAGATAAAGTCTTGATTGAAAGTGGAAAGTTCCTCTGGGAAACTTTCATAACTAGAAAGAACAACCCTCCTGCTAGACTGGAAAGAGTCAATTGATCCCCTTTGATTTTTTCCTTCATAAATGCCTTTGTGGATTCTCAGCAGAAATGTTCTGCTGTTCTCTCCAACCCTAGCATTTTATCTAGGTTCCTTCTCAGAGGATCTTTCACTTTTTAAAGATATTATTTGTGGCATTGTTTACTTGGGCAAAATGCTCCTCTCAGCAGCTATTTGGCATTGTGTTGGGATGAATATGAATTTGGGTTATTTCTGGAAGTGCTCTTACCTTTATAGTAATTTTCTTTTATGTGTATTTTAGGCTCTACATTTCTATGTATTTATTCCTCCATCAATTTCATCCGTTCTGCTCTCTATATTTGTGGAACTTATCAAAATGGAATTCACTGAAGCCATCCTTTCTTGCTTTTTGTATTGTTATTAATTTATTTCTATTTATACTATATTTTCTGACATTTTGAGGAATTTGACTAGAGTGGAGAAAATACCAAAATTTTCCTTTAAAAATAGTTTTTTTAAAAAATTTTATTTATTTATTTGGTAGAGAGAGACACAGCAAGAGAGGGAACACAAGTAGGGGGAGTGGAAGAGGGAAAAGCAGGCTTCCCGCTGAGCAGGGAGCCCAATGCGGGGCTGGATCCCAGAACCCTGGGATCATGACCTGAGCCAAAGGCAGATGCTTAACTGACTGAGCCACCCAGGAGTTCCAAAATCTACTGATAATAGAGTCCAGATATAGGGGATATATCGAAAATACAGAAAGTGGTAGTTTTCTAGAAGCCAGGTAGAAATCTCATTTTCATAGTGGAAAATTTGGAGTGGGTAATAGAGTGAAAATAAAGTTGCTTGGTAGTCTTTATCTAAGAAATGTGGCAGCAGGTAGTAAGATCTTAGCTCCTGGATCAATTTCTTGCACCTAGGACAGTTTCTCCATAAGTATCATTGGCCATAGAAATTCAGCTTACTGTTTTCTTTTTTCTAGAGTAGAAACAACTCATTGTTTTCCTTCCTGGGTTTCTCTCTTCTCAACTATGAAGTCGAATATGTTCTCTTAGTAACTTTTTTTTTTTGATCCCAGGAAATTAGATCAGAGGCTGGTTCTCCTTTCAAATATTTTATTGCTAATTATTATTATCCTGGCTCTAACATGACTAACTAACATAACTAACTGCATGACCTTAGACAAGTTACTTAAATACATTTTGTTTTGATTTCCTTTTCTCTGAAATAGGCATTGGGAAAATGTTAACCTCTTATTTTCGTGGCATGGACTAAATAAACTGATTCATGTTAACTGCTTGAAATGGTGTGTGGAACCTGGCTGACACATTGATTTTATTTAGCACAGTAAAACCCATGTCAAATTTCTGACCTATGTAATTATAAGATAATAAATTTATGTGAATTTGTAGTAATTTATTACAGCAGCAATAAAAAACTACAGTAACTGTGTTGCCTATTATTACTTTGGAAAAGATATACAAAAATAGAAAAGATTGGAGGTGTTAAAAAAACATAAAATTTTCTCATAATTGACTACTTGACTACCGCACAGAATGATCTTTGAGCATGCTATTTGAAGTGAGATCAGGATTACAGTTCTGATTATGTCTTTTATGAAGCATGTGACTTTGAGCAAGTCACAATTTCTTTGAGCATCATTTTCCTCATCTTTAAAATGGTAATAAAATATTTATCTGTGCTAAAGAAAATATTTTTAAAAATATTTTATTTATTTATTTGACAGAGAGAGACACAGTGAGAGAGGGAACACAAGCAGAGGGAGTGGCAGAGAGAGAAGCAGGCTTCCCACTGAGCAGGGAGCTCGATGTGATACTGGGCTTGATCCCAGGACCCTGGGATCATGACCCAAGCTTAAGGCAGATGCTTAACGACTGAGTGACCCAGGCACCACTAAAGAAAATATTTTTAAAATAGTTCACATTTACAACATATAATAGGCATAAAATAAATTATAACTCTGTCTTCATTTTTTTTATTACCCTTAGAAATTATAAGACAAACCCTATTTAAATAATCTTTTATTTTCATTGTGCATATTAAATCTCTGATAGCTAGTATGCTCTATTTTACTTGGGGAAACTATGGTCAGTATAGCTTTTCTTCAAAAATTTTGTCTAATTTTTCATTGGGGTAGCCAGGTGATGAGTATTAAGGAGGGCACATACTGTGATAAGCACTGGGTGTTATATGCAACTAATGAATTGTTGAACACTACATCAAAACCTAATGATTTCAGATTCACTTCAAGCTTCACCTCTTCTTTGGAGCCTTTATTGAATTTGTGATACTTCTTTCATGTAATTGTATTATTTAACTTCCTATGTTCTTTAAGACGCTGACTATATATTATATTTTTAAAAATGTACATAATAAAAATATATACATAATATCTGATAGGGTCTGATGTGTATAATAGATACTCGTAAGTATAAAGAAAAAAAACTAATGATGTACTATATGTTGGCTAGCTGAACATAATAAAAAAAAAGGAAATATCTGAAATGGGAACCTTGGAAATAATGTAATCTGATACCTCCATTTTACACTTGGAAGATGAGGGTCAGAGTAAAGGGTTACTTGGTTTGGCCAACCCAGGTAACATGAATGTTCAGTGTTCTTGTCTACAACATCCAATATTTAAAAATACTGAAATACTATAATAAATGAGGTCAAGCCAAATATTTAAAGATAAAAATGTCTTTGGCTGACTGAATAGTTGAAAATTTACAGAGACTTGTAATGTATTACATTTATGCACATATGTTCCATTAAAGAAGTTTGACCAAAGTAGGATGCTAGAGGATATCTTTGAGATAAACCATAATTATCAAATAAACAAACAAACAAATAAATAAATCCTAGTTACTATACATGGGTCATTATTATATAATTTGTAAACCATACACCAAAATCTTGGTCCTAGAATTCAGTTATTCGGGATTAAATTATAGTACTATGTATTATGTTGTTATGTCACCTGGAAGTTCCAGAGTATATTAATGTCCATATAACTTTTTTTTTTAAAGTAAAGGTAACATTTTATATATGAAATTAAGTAGGACTTAAAGTTTTAAATCTTGCTATAAATAATTCATAAGAAGACAAAAATACTTTGTCAAGAGACAAAAATTACAAAGGAAAATATGGTATTGACCTTGATCTTCAAACCCAAATTTAAAAAGTTTGCATGTGATTAGAAAGGTCAGAAAGATGGATCGGGTATCAAATATGTCAAAACATTAAATATGAAATAACATTCAGATAAAGTATTTTGCTATTTCTTTTTAGGATTTAAGTAAAGAAAGTATAATGTATATCTTGCCTAAATTCATGATTTATTGTCATCAAATTGCATACAACATCTTTCTGCTTGAATGTAGCTTAGAGTGAAGATTAAGATATAATTAAGGGTGTTTGTGTTCAATACACACATTTGGAAACCTGAGAGATCTGTAGGAAGATTATTACTATCTTAATCTATTAGTGCTATTGTTTGAAGTAAATGTTGGAGATAATTACAGTGAAATTGCTGGAACAGTTCTTACATAACAAAGTTAAAAGTCTTCCATGTAAACTTTGTTAGTTTTTCCATTGTTCTGAACCATATTAAAATATCTAAATATTTTTAAAAATATATAACTCAGTTTTTGAACCAATATCATCATGTTTCTGAATTCAGATCTATCAAAGGGACAACCAGGAAGGTACAGAACTCTCAGATCATTGTTTTATATGGCCTTTTTACTCCTTGCTGGCATAGAACAGGTCACTGCTCATATAATATGATTAGTGACATCAGGTGAATTACAACAGAGCTTTTTTCAGTGGTAAAAATGAGTTTGCAATGAGAGGTGATAAAAAGTTGTAAACTTTATAAGAACTTGATATGACTTGCAAAAATGTACAAGACAGAAAATGTAAGGAATAGAGCTCACACATGCAATGTTTTTAAAGGTCATCTTTGAAGTTGTTTTTGTTTTTTGTAATTAGCAAATTAGATGTTCTTATAATTGTAAATAACAATTACAACACTTTAGTACCAATTCTACTATGTCAGAAATAATATTTATAGTTTAAAGACAAAACTTTTGACACAGAATTGGGACAATTTTGAGAGGGGAAAAGGAGCTATAAATAACAAGGCCAGGACAGCAGCCATAAGATGAAACTGTTTTAGAAAAAAACGTATTCCAATCTTCTTTTTAAAGATGATTCAAGCATTCAAGGGAATTTTTGTGATTTGTCGTCATCATGTGACACATTAGTGGCAGAGCTAAAAGTAAAACCCTGATTTTGTGATCCACATTTGAGCTTCTGGAAACCCATAGTTGCCACATGGAAGTAATAAAAATTCAAACGTATCATATCAAAGAATTTTCAGAATGTTTTTATCTACTTAAAAAATTCATTATTGTCAAGGTGAAGATATATTTTGCTATTAACATCACAAAGCGAAATACAGGCAGTCCTTGTTTTCATATGGTTCTTTGATGCACAAATTTCAGTTACCATGGTTTAGGTAAATGATGCCCATCCTCTAAGAACAAGGTGCAAATTTCCACCACCACAGTATAATAACTGTGAGTAAATGCATAAAGCACAAATTTCTTTACTATCTCTTCAGTCCGCAGTTCATAACAGGTGTATATCATGATCACTGACCACTTTATTCGAAGTCCATCAGTGATTAGTCACTGTGCATTTCTCACTTAGTTCATGTACAGAGAGCAAAACATGAAGTTGTGTTGCCTCCTTTTCTCCCAGTGATGAACCCACTTGATATTTTACAAAAATAAATGATAGAAATAGGAAATTGGCCAATACATATGAAAGTGCAGCAAAGAAACAAAATGATACCAGAAGTGAAATTTGAAGTGAATGAAAAATGAGTTATAGAAGGAAATAGCTGACTGTGGTGATGTTGACATTGCTCTGTTCAGAGGATTGGATATGTAGCTATGGGAACTTAATGAAGGTGAAATTAGCAACATAAATGAGGAAAATGATCTTGTTGAAATGATGAGGATGTTCCAGGGGAAGTGACACCAGCAAAAAAACTTCACATGTAAGAAACATTTGGGGGCACCTGGGTGGCCCAGTCGGTTGAACATCTGCTCTTGATTTCAGTTCAGGTCATGATCAAAGGGTGGTACAATTGAGCCCCACTCCATCTCCTCACTGGGCACAGAGTCTGCTTGGGGTTCTCTTTCCCTTTCCCTCTGCCCCTTGCCCACCTGCTTGCTCTCTAAATAAATAAATAAATAAATAAATAAATAAATAAATAAATAATCTTTTTAAAAAAGAAACATTTAGAAATATTTCATGGCATTAAAAATGCAAGGAATATGATGTTGGAGCTGATTCAATTGTAGAAAAGAATAAGACCATTTGCCTCGTCAGAGAAAGGCAAACACTCTGCAAACTAATCTTGGTAACTTTTTATGAAGAGATCAGTGTTTCTAATGTTTTAAATTACAGTGTACAAAATAAATATTAGTTTCACTTTTTGTCATTTCCCTACCCATTTATAACTGACATTAAGAGACTTTAATGTTTTGACAAAAATTTTCAAAAATCATAGAACAGTCACAGTTTTTCTCATTGACTTTTAAGATTGTTTTGCGTGTTTTCAGCTTGCAGATTATTTTATGGTCTCACAATATCCTGAAAATTGAGGACTGCCTGTAATGTACAACATATTTAACCAGATTTTTTAAAGTTTTAATTTGTTTTTATCCTATTGACAATTTTTTTAATTTTTAATTTTGATATAATTTTGGATTTGCAGAAAAGTTACAGTAGTAAAAGGAACTACTAAAGACCCTTTACTCAGATTCAACAATTTATAGTTTGCTCCATTTACTTTATTATTCTCTCTCTCTCTCTCTGTGTCTCCCTTCCTCTGTTTCCCTCCTCCCTACCTCTTTATCTTTCTTGATCTTGCCAGTTTGAACCTGATAGGCTAGTTTGTTTTGTAGAATGCCCCTCAGTTTGGACTGATCTAATGTTTCCTCATGGTTCTATCAGGGTATGTGTAAATTTTGGCAAGAACACCGTTAAAGTGAGGCTGTATTATTTCTAGTAAATCTTGTCTCATTACTGGTGATGTTAACTTCAATTATTTGAATAGTACTATCACTAGTTTTGGCTTATAATACATATAAATTTTCAGGGAAATAATTTTAAAATTCATAAATACCATATTTCTCATTAAAGCTTAACCCATAGCTTTAGCATTCATTAATGATACAATTTTTGGTTTTTAAGTGCAAGTAAGATTAAGGAATAAAGGTAGTTTTACTATAAACTGGTGCCATCTTCCTATGTAGTAATTTGACGGCAAATACCAGAAATTTGAAAGCTTAAGTATGGGGCGCCTGGGTGACTCAGTGGGTTAAGTGTCTGCCTTCGGCTCAGGTCATGATCCCAGGGTCCTGGGATCGAGCCCCGCATCGGGCTCCCTGCTTGGTGGGGAGTCTGCTTCTCCCTCTCCCTCTGCCTGCAGCTCCCTCTGCTTGTTCTCTCTCTCTGCCAAATAAATAAATAAATTTTTTTTAAAGGAAAGATTAAGTATATAGTCATTTCTTTTGTGGAAATTTGTCCTAATGAAATAGTCATTGATTTATTCATCTCGGCTACATTTAAAGTAGTGAAAATTTTGAAATAAACTAAGTAACCTATAAGCAGGAATTATTAAATCAAAACAGTGGAATATTAGGCTGCCATTAAAACATAATTTTGAGAAGTATTAATGATCTAGAATAAGTAAAATAAATCAAATTATAAAATAGTATATGAATCATACAATTTTTGCTTAGATTATTTTACTTATACTGAAGATTGGGTGCTTATAAATGAGGACAATGATTATCTCTAGGTTAGTGACATTTATGTGATATTTTACTTTCTCTAACACTCGTTGTCTTATTTTTATGATACTGTCTAAATTAAAACAGATTTTAATTTGGTGTAAATTTTCTATTTTAAGCAAGGGAAATATTATAAGTATTTTCAGTCATATTTTTATTGGCATTATACACTATAATTTATCTGTGCTAAATAATAAGTTATTTGCAATGTTCAATTCACTTCTTTTTTTTTTTAAGATTTTATTTATTTGTAGAGAGAGAGAGCGCAAAGCAGGGGGAGTGGCAAGCAGAGGGAGAAGCAGGCTCCCCTCTGAGCAGAACCCTGGGACCATGACCTGAGCCAAAGACAGACCCTTAACTGACTGAGCAACCTAGGCGTCCCTCAGTTCTTTTCTTTAGCCATCTTTTTGGAGTTTGGGTGGTAAGAATGCCAATTTCTGATTCAGTGAGACCACCTGAAAATAAAGAAATTGATCAAAAATCTACCTGCTTATAAAACATGCATTTTGAAATAAGAACACAAGAATTCAGCATTAAATTAATAATCTTTCTTCTTTTCTTCTAGGAAAAAACGTCTATTCTCAGATTTCAATTAGTGGATATATTTAGAATTTATCATTCCTTCATCTTTGATGTAGGTATTTTACATACAGGAAA
Organism: Mirounga angustirostris; assembly: GCF_029215605.1. Taxonomy (NCBI): domain Eukaryota; kingdom Metazoa; phylum Chordata; class Mammalia; order Carnivora; family Phocidae; genus Mirounga; species Mirounga angustirostris. The sequence goes on along the minus strand of NW_026991712.1, from coordinate 104,970,232 downwards.
AACTGTTACTATTTTTATTTTTCCATTGAATTACAGAATTGCTTTATTGTAAAATATCATCCTATTCACATATTTTGCAAGATCCTTCATAGCATGTTCTCTGCTTTTTCATCTCTCTACAATTCTTATTTGCACTACTGTAATTTGTACTTCTACCTGTTACTGAAAGGTGTTTTCATTCTTGGCGTTCTCTATGATCTGTTCCCTGAACTTACCAATTTTCTTTTTACATTCATAACTTTGTATATGCTCACAATTCCTACTTCTCCTTCGAAATCCCATTCAAAGCAGCCTCTCCTGGAAAGCCCTCAGCTTCATTGCTTTATGTCTTTGTAGGCTACTATAGCATATGCACACCTTCATATAGTGTAGGGGCAGAAAACTTCCTTTTTTCCCTTGTAGATTCTTTGGTGGGTATGGTAATTAAATGGACAAAATATAGATTAACAGGAGAAAAATAAATTTAATTTTGTATGTACGGAGGCTTGTAAATATATATGAGATTCAAAGAAATAACCAAAGCAGGTAGCTTTTATACCTTTTAGACAAACAAACAATGTATTTGTGAAGAATTGACAAAACAAAGAAGTTTGGGTTTGGAGTAGCAAATTAACGAAGTACCATGCTTTGTTTATACAGCCTTCCCTGCCTTGAATTCTCTGTTTCTGGGATAGGATGCCTTCTACCCTCCAGGTGCAGTGAGGGTACCCTTCACCTGGGGAACTTATTTCCTGCTTTCAGAGGAACAGAAGAGTATCAGAGTGTCCTTGCACTGGCTGTTTCTCAAGTAACTTTGATTCAAAATAATCAGTATGCCAAAGTGGCATATTTTGGGGCAGCCTGCTCTGAACCCCATCAATAGCAATTTCCATTTTGTTTTGCAATTATTTGTTTCCATGCTTATCTCTAAGTATACTGGGAGTCTCCCCACAAATACAGTTTGATTTCTTTTTATCTCAATCGAATTATATAGAGATTAGTACATCAATAATTTAACCAAAAGCTAGAAAAATTAAAATAACTGATAAAATAATTGATGTGGAAATGTTGGAGCTCAGAGTGAATGGTCAAGAAAGAATTCTTCAGATGTCTTTGGTGCAAAAAAAGTGGTTTATTAAAATGGGGACAGGATCTGGGGGAAGAGAGAGCTGGCTCTGGGATTGTGTGGGGTGACTGATTATATATTTTCAAGTTGGGAAGGGGTTAGGGAGAACATAAGTCGCTAAGGAATTTTGGAAGCAAGATTTCCAGGACCTTGAGGGGGCTAGCTACTGTTAGAAGAAAGTCATTTATTACTGTCTAATAAAACCTTAGCCGTGAGACCCTTCAGATATGTATCAGTGGGCCATATGCTTAGAGGATGATTGCTAGCATATAACTTGGTGGGTAGAGATAGAGGAAGTCCCAAAGGATTTTTTTATTTTAAAGTAGACTTACAGGGTCTTGGGGGTAGGGCTAAGATTGCCTTTTACCCTTAGCAAAGTATTAACATTGAGGCAGTTGAGTTCCTAGAGGAAAATCACTCTGCCTGTCTCAAGGACTTGTCAATGGACTGTAAGCAGTAAGGAAATTTAGTTTCTTTCTTTTGCCTTTGTTTCCCATGTCAATAATGATGATTTTTTTTTTACAAAGCTTACTCTTTGACATCACCAAAATTTATATAGAGGCAATTTCTAAAATTAAATGTGATTTAATTATACTATTCATTGTTAATGTAATAGATTCTCTATTAATAGACAGGTGTCAGGAAGTTATTTATTTTTTTATCCTGATTCTATGCTAGATTTATACTGAACTGTTGGATTGTTACTCTTTCCTGACCCAGAATTTGTCCAGCTCAACAAAAATGTATTAAGTACAGTTACTTGCAGTGTGCCTGCGAAAATGCTATAGGGGGGGATTAAAGAGGAAAAATTCCCTAACTTTAATAACATAACAAATTTCCCAGTTATTTGCCCTCTAAGGCAATGCATAGCTACTAACAGGTAGAAAGGAAGTGAGGATAATGAAAGAGAGAAAAGAGATCAAGATATGAGAAATTATCATAATTCTAGAGCTCTGTAATTTTGCCAAGCAAAGATATATCAACTAACCTAGAGACCTCTATATCTTGTATCCTCTTACCCATATAATCTCTCTGGAAAGCAGACAGAATAAGGATATCTGTCTTGTCCCTGGAGCCCAACCAAGAGTCACAATAACCTTGAAAAATGCAAGGTAACCCTGAGTCTCTAAGAAAAGTGCATGAGAAAGAGTTTGCAGTAGGTTAATCAGAGTTTAAAGAAGGCTTGAATTGTCAAGTTTAAAGAAAACAGGTTAGATATTAGATGTATTTTGGAAATTTAAAGTTAATATATTTATTGCCTATGTAATTCATAGCTTTTCAAGAAAACTGTGTTAAAATATATAAATAACAATCATTAAGTTAATTATATACATTGAGGTAACTGGAATAAAATACATGACTTAGGTCTAGAATGGAAAACTATGTTTTCAGTGGCCTGTTCTCAGAAAGGTGTATGTTTTTCCAGTAACTGAGAAAATTCAATTTGTGCTAGGATATGAGAAGGTAAATAAGATTATATCATGAACATTCTCCCATGAATAGTAGCATAATTCCCTTGTAAATATTTTTGGAAGCTTTCTGTTTTAAAAATACATGCATGAAAGTCCTTTGCCTTTGAAGATGGCATTTGGGAAGATTTTCTTATCTTTCCTTTTCTTTCTTTTTTATTTATTTTTTCCTTCCAAAGTATGGAGGTAGTTGGAAAGGCTAATTTAGGACAGGACATCGTAGCTTTCCACTCAGCTTAGTTCTCGCAGCAGTCAGTCACTTTCTGTAGGCACCACAGCTCTTTGAAGCCCTATGGTCTGACCTCACGAGCCACATTTCTCTATGACTTAAAATAGGAAGTCCTTTATGAAATGACCGCACACTGGTTGACCTTGTTCTCTCAAGCCGCTGTTACCTCTCAAAACCTACTGAGCCAATAAGGTCAAGCATAGAAATGGGTCTGAAGTATTTGAAACCCTCTTGATGCGATTGTTCAGTGGTTTCATTTTTTTTTTTTTAAGCAGCAAAACTCTCTACAAAAAAAATGGTAGGACGTTGAATTTATAAAAGTGTTAAAAATGGAATAGTTCTATCTGTGAAGAAGAGGTGGAATTTCTACCTTCCCTCTTAGAACCTTCCCCTATGGCAGCTTTCTCAGATGCTTTTTCAGCAACTTCTTGTATCCATCATGCACTGTTTGAAAGCCGTTGGAAAACTTTGGAAAGAAAGGAACAGGCAGCAACCAATGGAAGGTAAAATGGCTACAGGCAGACCTATTTTCTTTACTGATACATACATTTCTTTTTGCATTTCTGCAGGCTAACATTTGCCTGGACACTGAAGGAATTTGAGTTGGTAATTCCTAACTAAAGCTTCCATTCTTTTTTTTTTTTTTTAAAGATTTTTATTTATTTATTTATTTATTTGAGAGAGAGAATGAGAGAGAGAGAGAGCACATGAGAGTGGGGAGGGTCAGAGGGAGAAGCCGACGACCTGCTGAGCAGGGAGCCCAATGCTGGACTCGATCCTGGGACTCCAGGATCATGACCTGAGCCGAAGGCAGTCACTTAACCAACTGAGCCACCCAGGCACCCTAATGCTTCCATTCTTTACTTTCTTTTTCACCACACATTAACTTCTCAATTCTTGTAAGTGTAAACTTGTTCCATCCTAGCTAAAGTTTTGTCTAGTGACAGCATTACTAAAAATTATCTAAAGTAAATTATTGGCAAATATACTTTACCTTTCAAAGGACTGTGTTTCTAATCCCAGGTTAAAATGTGCTAACTGATAACTAAGGAAAGATTGGTTAACATCTCAAATCCTCAGTTTTCTTATGTGTAAAAAATGAATTCAAAGAATCTAGTGACTTGAAACATGCAAAACATCAAGTTTAGGACCTTACCCATACTCTTCCTCAATCATATTTATCTTTCCCTATCCTTTGCAGATCGAAAACTACCCCCTGTAATTCACTTATCTACTGACTTGTTACAAAGAAAGGCAGGTACAGGCTGAAAGATTAAAAAAATCCTTGTTGTTCATTTGTTTGTAGAAGAATTTATTGGGTTTATCAGCAGGAGCTCAAGTCTCATTCATCTTATAAAAAGAAATATGACTGAATTATTTGTTTCATCTCTTACTGACAGTGTTAAATTAATGAAAATGATAGAATAGATTATACTCTCTTCATAACTGATAGAATGATTAGGTAAAAACAATAGTGAAAATACAGAATATCTAAATAACATTGTCAACAACCTTGGGGTAATTGATAAACCCTACACAGTTCCATATCATACATAATTTTCAAGTTCAGATGGAATGCTTCTCAAGATAAACCATACGCTGAGTCATAAAATATGATTCAGTAAGTTGTTTTTTTTTAAGATTTTATTTATTTATTTGAGAGAGAGACTGAGATAGAGAGAGCATGAGAGGGGGGAGGGCCAGAGGGAGAAGCAGATCCCCCGCTGAGCAGGGAGCCCGATGCGGGACTCGATCCCGGGACTCCAGGATCATGACCTGAGCTGAAGGCAGTTGCTTAACCAACTGAGCCACCCAGGCGCCCTGATTCAGTAAGTTTTAAAAGATTGAAATCTCACAGGGTATATTTTCTAATGTCAACAGAAATAGATTATAAGTTAATAATAATAAATTAACTTGAAGAATAAAAATATTTGAAAATTATACAACATATTTCTAAATAACCCATGGCTCAAGAAGACATCACAAGTAAATTTAGAAAATTTTTTAAGTTTACTGATAATGATTATATATCATGTAAAAATTTATAGATGCAGCTAAATCTGTATTTATAGGGGAATTCAGAGCTTTAAATAACTATATTAGAAAATAAGAAATGTTTAAATCTATGTTTCTACCTGAAGAACAAATTAAATACAATAAAACAGAAGGAAAGAAATAATAAAGTTTTAAGCAGAAATCAATAAAATAAAAAATATACATAATAGTATTGGCAAAACCAAAAGTTGGTTCTTTTAAAATAATAAAATTGATAAATGTGGATTAAAATAATAAAATTGATACACCACATTCGAAAGAGATCACCATTTAGTAATGGATGAATGGAAAGGTGGATATTATTACTATAAAAACCTCCAGATATTAAAAGAAAAAAATGGAGCATTATGTATTATTTTATGTTAATAAACTTCACAGATTCCTTGGGAAAAAACATGATGAATTAAAGATGACAGAAGAAATGGAAAATGTGAATAGCTTTTTATCTATTAAAAAAATTGAAATGGTAATCAAAATCTTACCAGAAAGAATCTCATGGTCCAGATGATTGTACTAGTGAACTCTAACAAATATTTAGGGAAGAAATGATACCAATCCTGCATAAATTATTTCAAAAAGTAGACAGCAGACCACTCCTCGAAGTCGATATTTGATACCAACAAAAAAACCCAATAAAAATATTTTAAAAAGTAAAATTATAAACCAGTATCCCTCATTACCTTAAATGCAAAAGTTCTTAAAATATTAACATATCAAAACCAGTAATATATTAAAAAGATAACACATCATAGTGAAGTAGAGTTTATCTCAGAAAGACATAGCTTTGCTTATTTGAAAAGTAGTGTAATTCACCACATTTATAGAATAAATTAGAAAAAATTATTATCTCAATAAATACAGGAAAATCATTTGGCAGAACTCAACAATCATGTATGTTAAAAACTCTAAGCAAACTATAAATAAAGGAATTTTCTTTTCTGGTAAAGAGAATCTAGGAATAAACTAGAGCTAACATCATATTTAATGGTGAATATTGAATGATTCCCCCCCTCAAGATCAGAAGTAAGCAAAGATGCTTGCTTTCATCATTTCTATTCAACATTGTGTTGAAATATTATCTAGTCCAACAAGACAGCAAAAGTTACTTAAACGCAAAAAAAAAAGTGTTAAAAAGTAAAATCAGTATATATCTTTAGATAATATATGCATAAAATTAAAAGGCATCTACAAACTACTCCAACTAGTAAGTGAACTTATAAAGGTCATGGAATACAAGATTAACATGCAAAATCAATCACCTTTCTTAACAGTAAGGAGCCAATTTTGGAAAATAAAATTTGAAAAATTAAAACTGTCAAAATAAGACATAAAATGCTAGGTTGACTTTAAAGTTTATATGGAAAAGCAAAGAACCCAGAATATACACAATTTTTCCATTTGCATTCATTAATCAAAGTTTATTAGATTATACAATGAAAATCTATTCATTTTACTGTGTATTTTATTCCAGTAAAAAAACGATATTCAGGAAAGATCATATATTACTTATCAATCTGAAGAGTACTAGTTGAAATCTTTTTTTTTTTTTTTGAGATTCTATATGTATCTTTATATTCTCATCATGTGGAATGGACTGCTTACCTTAAAAAGGTACATTATTTAATTTTCCAGCATTTGGAAACACTTTAATCCTAGTATCTTTAGCTGGCCAAATTTCACCTGTTGATCCAACTAAAATCTCAATGAAATATTTGAAAAACAATCCTCAGGTTTTGCTTTTATTCTTGTCTTCAGTACTTATCTGAAAGTAAAATTTCCACACATAATCCTCACATTAGGGCCTGGATAGTAAAAAAACTCTGAAAAAAAAGTAGGTTACATATTAAACACCAATAAGAATTACCTGCCATTTGGTTTTCTATAATTTAAACATTTAAAATTCTTGTTCTATATCTTTATAGTTCTAGATTATCTTCCTTCACTTTTGAAAATGATGAAACATTATATTTAGAAGATCAGAGAGAATAATATTGTGAAAACTCGTGTGCCTACCACTCAGATTTAACATATGTAGGCGTTTTATATTTGCCATATTTGTTGAAATATTTTTTTATTTTTCATTTTTTAAATTTTTAAAAAGATTTTATTTGTTTATTTGAGAGAGAGAGAGCACAAGCAGGTGGAGCGACAAGCAGAGGGAGAGGGAGAAGCAGGCTCCCCATGGAGCAGGAAGCGAGACATGGGGCTCCATCCCAGGACCCAGGGATCATGACCCAAGCTGAAGGCAAACGCTCAACTGAGCCACCGAGGCGCCCCTGTTGAAATATTTTTTAAATAAAATGTTGCAGATACCATTAAAGTTCTTTGTGCCCTGCCCTATTTCTATCCCTTTCTCTTCTCAGTACAATTTTTTAAATTTTTATGTATTTAAAAAAAAAACATTTCCTATGTGCCCTTTCAACAATATACAGCATAATTTTGGATATTTTACAAATACATGTAAACATCCTTATTCTTTATCCCCCGTCCAATTTTATTTTTGCATCAAGTTATTGTATTTTCTACTTTCAAATGGGAAAGTAAAAAAGTCATAGGAAAACCCATTTGCCATTGATTTCTTTACTCTGTTCTCCATTTATTATTTAAATTAATATTTATAGGCATAATAAGGAAGAAAAGTGAGAATTAATGAACAACTGTTTTGTGCCAGGGATTGTGTTAAGCACTTTGTTTCCATTATCTCATTATGTTTTTAATGCAGTGCTATCAACATCTTTAAACATCATTAAGAATAAAGACTTAAGTTACTGATGGGGTTACAAGTAGCTATAAAACTCAATCTCAATTACCAGGAGGGCTATATTGTAGGTAGAATGGGAGGATATTGACATAAAACCACAAATAATACAAATTAGTATATGCAAAGTGCTAAAAGAATAGTCATCAAGGAAGTAACAACAGTAATAAGAGTTTAAAGTTACAAATATTTACCAATGTTAGGAAAGGATTCATGGATCCATGTAATGTTTGCATTAAGTATAACAATAAATTCTCAGTTTTCAACCTGCCTCCAGTGTTTTCTCGAAATCATTTCAAAAGTTCTTAAACAAAGAACAAAGTTCTTTACTCCTCAGGCTTTACCACACTTTTCAAGCCTTCATTCAACTACCTTGCTTCTTAGGCCCAGTAAAAGTTTCACAGAAAATAGAGCTCACCTGCAAAGGATCACTGGTTTCTTCCACTCTCTAAAGCATGTAGAGTTCAGTGTCCTTTTTTGCTGTTGATTTCTTGCTTGGCCATATAATTTACTTTGGCCATTGTAAAGCTAAGAGATGTGATGTGAGCAGAGACTTGAAATGTGCTTGCATGTTTGGGCTTGCATTTTTGCATTCCTTCCTTTTGCCATGAGGCACATCTGCCTTGAGTAGCCACTGATCCAAGGAGGCTAAGGTAGATAAAGCAGAGCTGGAACTAATCTGTATGTTGGAGGCAATCCCATCTGTTTACACCCTGTATCAGCTGAAGCCTAGCGCATCAACAGATGCAAGAGCCAAGCATAAAGGCTTATTCTTGCATGCCACTAAAATCTTTAGATAGTTAGTGCAGTATTATTGCGGCAAGAGCCTACTGATGCAGCGTCCCCCCACCCCCCGCCTGCAATTTTTAAAGTTCTATGAACACAATTTTTTTTGAGTCCATCTACATAAAATACACTGATGGTGAGTTAATGCATGTCTTATACACATATCTAAATCATTCTCTTGAGTGTTAAAATACACAAATGCCAATTACTTACAACAGATATCTTTTACTCAAACTTAACCAGTTTGAAATTGAACCAATTATTTCTTTTCCCACCACTCTTTTTTTTTTCCCCACCACTCTTAAAAATCATCTTCTTTACAATTTCCCCACCCAGTTGATACCATTTCACTTATTGCCCAAACCAGAACCATGGCAGATACCATTAACTCATTCCTCTCTCCATTACTACTCCATCCAATTATTCATTAAGAGCTTTGATTTTATTTCCTAAATATCTCTTTAATCTTCCTCCTGTGTCCTCTCTACTTTATTGTAGACCCTTGTTATATATCTTTCTCTTTGCCTCCTGGCCCACTCTGTGTGACCCTCCAATCATTTCTCTTTATAGCTGCTATAGTCTGAAAACCTAAGTCTGATCATGTCATTGTCTCTGCTAATATCCTCAGTGATCCTGGCCATCAAGACACGGTAAGCATGCCAAGCATGTCTAAGGCACCTTAGCATGGTTAGCTAATGATATGTAAGAAACCAAGCCTACCTTAAGGACTTCATCTTCTGCCATTTTTTCCCTTCTTGAATTACTCAATCCAGCCATCAAGAACTGCTTAGTGTCTTGAATATTCTCTGCTTCTCTGATGTCTTTAGGCTTTCACATATGCTCTGCCAACAACATGCTCCCTAATAATTTGCTTTTTAGTCTGATTAAATATCATTTATTTTTCCAAAATCAAATTTCTAATTTAATTTTATCAGAATTTCTTCTTCAGGAAGATTTCTGTGATCAAAATTCCTTCATCTCCCCCACCTCCCCCCACTGTTATATAGAGAATCAGGACTGGGACTTTTGTTCCCCTATCTCACTTATAACCTTGTATCTCCCTTATTCTAATTATTGCATCATATTACATCTATATTTTTACTTTGTTCAATATCATATCACCCAGAGTTCTCTTTTACTCTGATTCTTCTAGTACCTACAACAATAATTAGCACATAGTAGGTGCCATGAATGAATACAGAAAGGGAAGAAAGAGATCAGTATTATTAAAAAAAAGTTGTCAGATTCCCCTTTAATTTTTTTAAGTGGTAGCTATTCACATACATTTTGCCTTGGGATTCTTCTTAAAATTAAATTGCTGGTATATTGGAAAAGAAAATTTAACTCCTTTTGAGGATTCTGCCATTCTGCTTAAATGTAAAATCTCTACTATTTAGTAAACTTGGCTTCTGACAAACATTTCATTGATGTAATGATATTGAAAATCTAAGGACAGAGAGGAAAATAATAGTTGTGGGGTGTCTGTTATATATCATGTGACTTGTTGGGAAGGCAAAGTTTTATTTTTACCTTCTCAGAATTTTATTTATTTTTTTGACTGGGCCTGAGAATTAGATTGACATAAGACAAATCAACAGAGAAATTCATACACATTTATTCAATACTAGTTTCACATGACATGAGAGCTTTTATAAGAAATGAAGATCCAAAGAAGTGGTGTAACCTACTTGCTTATTTGTATTAGGTTGAACAAAGAGAGGCACCAATATATTTAATGTAAATAATTATTTAATGTAATGAGAGACTGTGATGACAAGGTATTATCTAGCAAAAAATAAAAAGAACTTTAAAAAAACATAGGAATACTAGATATAATGAGCATTGCTACTCCTGAGGCTAAGCTAGAGCACCCAGTGGAGAACTTTGCCACCCGGCTGAGTTCAGAGCATTTTGGTGAGAGTTCTGCTAGCTGAATAGCAGAGTAATTGCTCCAGTGGCATGGTGGTGGGACATGTTGGAAATCTGCCCTTGCAGGGACTAGCCAAAGCTATTCATGAGAAAGTATCTTGCTGGAGGGTGCCATGGGAAGCTGCTTGATGCTTCAGGCCACCATGTACTGCAGGAGCCCGGTGTTAATGAAAGTGCCTGAACCAGAGGAACTGGTAAGGCGGGAGCTATGTGTACTCCTAGAATCGGCCTGGAGGCACCACAGAACCAGTAAGCAAACACTTTGCTCCTGCAGTATCTCTCTAGCACTCTTTATTGATGGGTGGCAGAGGAAAATTATTTAAAAGATTAAATGACAGTTTCCCAGAGCAGATGATTAAGAGTGACTTTGGAGCTGGGAGGCAATAAATTGATAACTAGCACAGTAGGCATTACCATCTACTGTTTAAAAGTGAGAACAGTGAGTCTGAGAAAGGTTTACAAAGGCTCTAAACTCATACATCTTTGGAACTAAAGAAGGATTATGGTGGAAAGTGAGGAATATAGGTTGGATAAATGACACAGAGGATATTCGTTTTGAGATCTCTAGAATGATTCCCCAATTAGGAAGTGCAATGCCTTCAAAATAAAAGTTAATTTGTTTCTGAATAAGGAAAACCTTTATATGTAGATATTACATTATTAAGGTCAAAATAACCTCAGAGTATCACTATTTCATCTGATCAATAAGTATTGGCAGAACTGTGTAATATTACCTATTTTAAATTAGATTCATTTGCTCATTCATTCAACAAAAAATTACTAAATGACGATTATGTTACATATACTATGCTAGTGTCTATTATTTTATTTTTGGTATTATTTGGTAAAATTAGAATTAAAAATATAAATATTATGCAGCACGTTGGTGGTTCATTCGGCTGGGCATCTGCCTTTGGCCAAGGTCATGATCCCAGGGTCCTGGAATGGAGCCCCGCATCAGGTTCCCTGCTCAGCAGGGAGTCTGCTTCTCTCTCTTTCTCCCTCTCTCTCTCTGCCCCTTCCCCCTCTCGTTTTCTCTCTCTCTCAAATAAAGAAATAAAATCTTCAAATATATATATATAAATAAATATTATGTTTTCACCTTGAACTCCAATTCTAAAATTCAATTTAACTTTCTGTATTTGATATCACCATTTGTTTTCTGAGTGACAAAAACACAAAACGAAAACAAAAAAATCCAAATCCTCCCATTTATCAGGACAGCATCCAGTTTTTAGAAAGTGAGGGTTGAACCTATTTTGAGATTACAGGATGTTTTTCTGTTTTGTTTCTCACCAAGTTTTATTTTTAAGTTTCTGATAGTCTCTGCTTTGAGAATATAAATATGTTCAGACTAAATGAAGTCGGTCTTTACTAGAAAGACTCTGAGAGTGCCACAATATACGATAAGACCCAAAGTACAGCAGTGTTCTAAGTTGGTTTAACAGTGAACAGTACCTATGGCCAGTATAAATTATTTTGCTTTCATGAGAAAGGCATTGAAGAGTAAAATATTTTTTTTCCACAGGGAACCTATATATGCTCAATGAATTAGAATTCATTCAAACTTCTTTAAAATATTTTCCCCATGAGCAACAAATATTTCCTGTCATTTATAGTTTTTTTTTTTAAATAAGATACATATTTCTTCTTTAAGTACAGCCATTCTGTTCTCATTTCTCAGAGGGTACATTACTTACCCAATAGAGAATAACTGTTGGTTGTGCTTGCACATTTTAAAATAGGACTAGTAACAAATGTTCCATTAAGTCCGTTTACTTGGTCCATTGTCAAACTGTGAATGAGGTCACTGTAGTTCATCTGAATGATGTGAAATTATTTGAAAGTGTCATTTTCAAAGGCAGTGAGAAGTTTTCTGTAATTTTTCCCTATTCCTGGAACTTGTCAGTCTCTGGTCAGATCATATTAGTAAGTAAAACTTTTGATCGCAGCAAGAATCTACAGTCACCTGAGCCTGTGGCATTTGGTGCAATGTATCATTTATACTGCCTTACTTAAAATCCATATAAAAAGCATTGGGAACTGTAGCTACTTGGAAAGTAGTCTTTTCTAGAAGTTAAATGGCTCTGAAGTGTCAACATTTATAGTAGAAGACAGCATCTAACATTAAGGATCTTGTGAATTATTCTATCATTGATATGATTGCAAGAATAGAACCTAATCTATAAAACTTCACTAGGATCCTTAAATGCATCTTAAAATTGGAATTTGTAGTAACCATGCATCAACCTTTAAGAAAAGTGGCTTCCTAAGAAGCCACATATTTCATCTATATTGTGGATCTACAATACACATCAGATGTGCTTTTGAACTTCTCTTACATTTTAAAAGCTTTCTCTGTGTCCTTTCTATTTTCACTGACTTTCCAGGGAGTCAGTAAAATATTAAAAATTTTCATTCAGAATGGTCTGCAAACAGAATGTTTTGATTGTTAAATATCCTTGTTCTAGATGCCTTTATTTATCAAAAGCAATTCTGTTTCAATCATAAGTTTAAATTATTTCTATTTTTATCTTCCTAATTTATGAAATATTAAATCACATAATTTAAAATATTTTTAATACTTAATGCATAATCACACTATTCTGTATAGTACCGCCTTTGTCACAGCAATTTCCATAAATGTTCTATAAACATGTCTTATCTAAATTGTGAAGCCTTTGCTTCTACTAATTATATGTGTTTCCTAGTAGCAGCACAGTATCTGCCCTCAAAATAAATTATCTTTCAGCAATTATGTTATAGTCACTATCCATTGCCCAAGTTATCCAGAATGTAACCCAGACCCTGGAGTAATTAGAAAAAAATTCTGTCTACGTAACCTCAATGCTAAACTGAAAGCCCTTGCACTTATACTCTTCATTTAGCAGAAACTCTCTTTAGTGATTGTGAACAATTAATTTATTTTCTTAATCTGTAGTAGACTAAAGCAAGCAAATATAACTGTAGGAGGAGAACGAGGAGCTACAATTTATAATCATAGCATGTTAAAGCCAAGAGGTATCTTAAAGATTATTGCATTAAAAACCCTTACTTTATTGTTTAGGAAAGGTAGGCCTATCTTGGGGTGTGTTCTCAGGAAAACACGCTTTCAGATGAGATTGCATTTAGGCGGTTTACTGAGGAATGCTCTAGGAGAGAAACCTGGGAGTGACTAAAGGAAGCAGGATTGAGGGAAGAGAGAAATTTGGCTAAGGCGAAATTGTAGATGGAGGTCTAAGCCAGCTAAGAAGAGCTCTGGAACTGGGAAGCTTCTACAGAGTTCTTCCAAGTTGAGGCAAGGGGCCAATGCTTTGTACTCCTGATCAACTAGTCGCTGGAACTGGAAAAGGAGCATATTCTTGGGTGAGGGAACTCCCTACTGTGAACTTTCATTCCCAGAGTGGGTCCCAGCTATGAGGCATTAATAGTCAACTCTCCTGGTATCTGGGAAAGCGAGTACCTTTCTGAAGTGGGGAAGGGAGGGGGGCTTGGGTAGAGCATCCCATGGGTCTTTAATGTTATAGGACAGCCCAGTACGTGGTATGTTCCACCATACAATATTTCTTAAGGTGGCTGTCAATACACAGATGGCATGAATAACATCTAGGAGAAAGCTCTCTGCACATGCATTGCTTTAGTGCATGCCTAACCTTTAGAATGAAAGCAACGAGAAGTGTTATTTTTAAATGCCACTGCCAAAGAATAATGAAAGGTGGGGGGTATAGCTACAAATATTTTCCATGCCAAAGGACCATGGTAGTTTGATAATCGGAAATATACTCACCAAAGCACCCCAAGTTCCCCAGTTTTGAGATGTTTCCTCCACTGCACTGATGGCTATTTGCTCTTTTGAGGAGACATTAATCATTCTGGATACTCCAGCAGAGGAAATTCCAAGTTTAACAGAGTTTTTTCCCCAAAGCTACCCCAGAACTTTTTCTTTCTCTTTGACATGACCAGAGGCTTGTGCTGGGAAACAACCTACAGGGAGAAAAAAAGAAAGCCTGAAATAAATTACTTGGGGCCTGACATTTGGAGCATTTGAGATTTTTTTTTTTTAATGATAGAAATGGACATAAAATGCAAGTTGATGATAATTTTAATTTGCTTTTATTTCAATCTACTACCCAAACAGATTCTTTTTTGTGTGTGTGATTCAGCCTTTCTGATTAAACAGTACCATGAATACTGTAAACTTTTAAAAAAATGTATTGATTACTTTGATTGTAGACCATGATAACGTGTTATATAAATAGGCAAATACCTGGGAATAGGATTCTCTCCTTATCTTTTTCTTTTCTTCTTAAATATTTTCAGTCCATTGGGATCCAGGATTAGCATAAAAGAACATAAACAATCCTGGTTCACATAATTTTTTAACTTTGTGAGCCCCCACCCCCTTTTGAGATATAATTGACATAAAACATTGTGTAAGTCAAGAGGCACAACATGATGATTTCATATATGTATATATTATGAAATGATTAACACAATAGGGTTGATACCTCCATCACCTCACATAATTATTTGTGTGTGTGTGTGTGTAGTGAGAACATTTAAAATTTACTCTCTTAGCAACTTTAAGTATATAATACAGTATTGTTAACTATACTCACCATGCTGTACATGAATTTTTCATGACTTAATTTATCTTAAAACTGGAAACATCTCCTTTGACCAACATCTCCCTGTTTCCCCCATCCCCCAGTCTTGGGAAACCACTATTCTATTTTCTGTTTCTGTGAGTTTGGCTTTTTAAGATTCCATTGGTGAGTTTATATTGTATTTGCCTTTCTCTGTCTGACTTAAATAATTTCACTTAGCTAAGTGCCTAAGTTCCACCCATGTTGTTGTAAATGGCAGGATTTCCTTCTTTCTCATGGCAGAATAATATAATGCAGTGTGTGTGTGTGTGTGTGTGTGTGTGTGTGTGTGTGTATACCACATTTATCCATCCATCCACTGATAGAAATTTAGGTTGCTTCCATATCTTGGCTATTGTGAATAATGCTGCAATGATTATTGGAGTGCAGATATGTCTTCGAGATCCTGATTTCATTTCCTTTGGATATACACCCAGCAGTGGTTTTGCTGGATTATATGGTAGTTTTAATATTTTCAGGAACTTGCATACTTTTTTCCATAGTAGCTGCACCAATTTGCACTCCTACCAGCAGTGTGCAGGGGTTCTCTTTTCTAGACACCCTCACCAGTACTTGTTGTCTCTTGTCTTTTTGATAATGGCTATTCTATCAGGTGTGAGGTGATACATCATTGTAGTTTTGATTGGCATTTCCCTGATGAATAGTGATATTGAGCACCTTTTCACATATCTATTGGCCATTTGTATGTCCTGTTTGGAAAAAAAAATAATTGGACTATTTGGTTTTTTGTTTTGTTTTGTTTTGTCTCACCTCATTTTTTTTATAGTTAATAAGTTGCATGTGTTTCTTATTTATTTTGGATATTAACCTCTTATTAGATAGATGGTTTGCAAATATTTTTCCCATTCCATAGGTTGCCTTTCCATTTTGTTGTTTCTTTTGCTGTGCAGAAGCTTTTAAGTTTTACGTAGTCCTTATTTATTTTTGCTTTTGTTGCTTGTACTTTTAGTATCATATTAAAAAAATCATTGACAAGACCAATGTCAAGGAGATTTTTTTCCTATGTTTTTTTCTAGGAGTTTTATGGTTTCAGGTCTTATATTCAAATCTTTACTCCATTTCCAGTTAATTTTTGTGAATTCCATTCTTCTGCATGTGGTCATCCAATTTTCCCAGCACCGTTTATTGAAGAGACTGTCCTTACCTCATTGAGTATTCTTGACTTATTTGTCAAATATTAGTTGGGTGCATATGCAAATGTTTCTGGGCTCTTGCTTCTCTTCCATTGGTCTATTTTTATGTCAGTATCATGCTGTTTTGATTATTATTGCTTTGTAATATATTTTGAAATCAGAAAATGCAATGCCTCCAGCTTTGGTTTTCTTTCTCAGAATTGCTTTGGCTATTTGAGGTCTTTCTGTGGTTCTTAATGAATTTTAGTATTATTTGTTCTATTTCTGTGAAAAATGCTTTTGGGATTTTTATAGAGATTGCATTGAATCTAGAGATGATGAGAGAAGTTTGGACATTTTAACACTATTCATTCCTCTGGTCCATGAACATGGGACCTGTTTCCATTTATTTGTGTCTTCAATTTTTTTTTTTTTTCATCAGTATCTTACAGTTTTCAGTGTGCAGATCTTTCACCTCTTTGGTTAAATTTATCTCTAAGTATTTACTGTTTTTGATGCTATTTAAATGGGATTGTTTTCTTTATTTCTTTCAAAACATTTTGCTGTTAGTATATAGAAACATAACTGATTTCTGTATGTTGATTTTGTATCTTGCAACTTTACTGAATTAGTTTATGAGTTCTAACAGGTTTTGGGTGGAGTCTTCAGGATTTTCTCTATATAAAATCATATGATCTGCAAACAGAGACAATTTTACTTCTTTGTTTTTGATTTGATTTGGATGCCTTTCTTTCTTTCTCTTGCTTGATTGCACTGGCTTGGACTTAATAGTACAAACTAAATAGGAAGGGTGAGAGTAGGCACCCATGTCTTGTTCCTGATCTCAGAGGAAGAGATTTCAACTTTTCACCATTGAGTATGGGTGTTAGTTTTGAGCTTTATCATGATGAAGTATGTTTTTTCTATACCCAATTTTTTGAAAGTTTTATTATTATTATTATGAAAGAATGTACATTGTCATATGCTTTTTCTGCATCTATTGAGATTATCATATGATTTTTATCTTTCTATTAATATGGTGTATCACATCTACTGATTCATATATAGTGAGCCATCCTTGCATCCCAGCTCTGTCATCTGTGGGTGACTGTCTAATTCAGTGTTCTCCTGGGGATTCCTGGACTGCAAACAAGAAGCTGGAGCCAGTTCATGGGTCCACAGCCAGGACCAAAATCTGTATGCCCATTAACCTATGCACAGGTGGATGAGATTCCTCTAGGGTCCCTTGGATTATTATGCTATTGACAGAACCAAAGCCAGTGATTGTTGGAGCTGATTTCTCAAGGTAACAGAGTTGTTTCCTGGGCTAAGGGGGGGGACCATAGTCAGTGAGTCAGCCACCTGGATGTAGTCCTGTCTTCCCAAAAAGGCTCTCCTCATTCTTATACTGCTCCAAAGATCCACAGTCTCCTACCTGGATAAACAGAAGCATTTTTTGTTTTTGGAAGAATGCTAAGTTGTTGTTGAGAGGGGATACATTGAAGAATATCTTATTAGGTCATCTTGCTGTCGTCTCTCCTTTAACTTACATATTTTTCATGTCCCAATGCCTGAGACATCATAGAACATAGCTTAAAAGTATACATTTAAATAAGCCCCTATATGACAGATCAAGTTGTCCTACTGCATTGTAATAGTCCACATCTTCTCTAATTTTACCCTCTTCCTATAACCAGTGTAGCTAGGGATATTCTCAAATGAATATCATGACACATCACCTTTCATATCAAATCCAAAATGTTTATCTTAGAGTCTCATTTTATCTTCTGCTTGCTAATTCTTATCATTTGGTGATATTCACCAACTAGCCAAATATCTTGTTGTCTGAGATGTCACTCTGGTCCCCCTTTAGATGCAACACTAATAGATTAAATGATAGCAAGTTTCTATAGACTCAAAATATTAACAAAAGATAAAAGCTAAATGTGGTGGCAGAGATCTTTTATATTACCTAATAGAAGAGAATTTTCAGGAAAAGAATGGGTTGATACAACAGTTTACCCATATACCTCACAAGTGTAGGTGGAACTAGAACTGATCACATACAGGACTTTGGGGGACGCCACTCAACTGTTGCCTTTATAAGATACCAAGCCACCTGAATGTCTAGTAGTCAGACAGTTTGGATTGTAGGTATGCTCTATAGAACTGTATATAAGCTCTCTGGCTCTCTGGTATTAAGTGTTTATGCTATGAAAAAATCCTATGAAATTATATACAATGTACATAAACTAAGAATATTTATATCTTAGGATGTCCTTATGTAGTGTGCTTTGTTCATGCTTTTTCTTTTTTTAATGTTTTATTTATTTACTTGAGAGAGAGAGAGCACAGAGGCAGAGGGAGAAGCAGACTCCCCACTGAGCAGGGAACCTGATGTGGGGCTTCATTCCAGGACCCTTAGGATCATTACCTGAGCCAAAGGCAGACGCTTAACCAACTGAGCCACCCAGGCACCCTGTTCATGCTTTTTCTAACAACAATAGTCCATTTATACAAGCAAAATTTAAAAAAACATTTTAGTACAATACCATTGAAAGTGAAAACTATCTTTTAGCATTTGGCCATATTAATATGTGACCTTGGGTTTCCTAAATTTTCTTTCTGGGCTCTGAATAATATCAAGAATTGCCTCAAGTGAGGTTTTGCTTCTCTTTCTTAGCTACAAAGGGCACTTTGATCCCTGAGTCAGAAATATATCTAGCTTAATAAAAACATTTTTCTTTTGTTTAACAACATAAATGTCTAACAAGTAGGTTTATATTAAGATGTGTTCAGATTCTAATAGTAATTCTGTATTGAAAACATTATGGATAGCATTCGTATAATCATTCTGAAAGCATTATTTTTTGTTAAGAATAAGTAGAAAATATTTAAATTGCATTCTATAAGGGAAGATATGGAGAAATTATCAAATATTTTTAATAATGGAGCACTCTTCAATTTAATATGTCATTCATTATATACTCAGTGCCCCGTATAATGCTTCATTCAATGCAGACATATATTAAATATTTTCTAATCAGTGAATGAAAGGCCCAAACATGCACTGACTATCCAATGTATCCAATAGAGTTTTTCCATGGTATGATCCGGAGATAACTATTTTAAGGATTTTAATATTTTCTGTAACAGAAGAGTTTTATGGTCAAAAAGACATAGAACATATTTATTAAAATACAACAAAATGGGGATGCTTAGGTGCTTCAGTTGGTTAAAAGGCCAACTCTTGATTTCAGCTCAGGTCATGATCTCAGGGTCCTGGGATCAAGGCCCACATTGGACTCCATGCTCAGCAGGGAGTCTGCTTCAGAATTTGCTCTCTCCCTCTGCCCCTCTCCCTGCCCTCCCCCATCAAATAAATAAATAAATTCTATTAAAATACAACAAAATAGGCTTCTTTATTGTAGAAATCATAGCAGAGCATATAATATGTGGATTTTTAATCTCTTAGAAAGAGGCTATAAAAATGATGTTTCTCAAACTAATTTTCAAATATTAAGCCTTTTTGCATGTAACTACATGATGTGACTAGTGTCCTACAGAATACACTTTAGGAAATACTGGTTTATTATATAAGTAAAACTATGCTAGTCCTCCTTGACTGTACAGAAAACTGTACAAGATGAGAATCTTTTCTGTTGTCTAGGAGATGGTATTTTCAGGGCAGCTGTTCATAAGTAAAGGCAATTATGCAACTAAGATAAGGAAGGCCTCTACTTTTCAAGGCCTTGCTAACTATGTGGTTTCACTTGAGCTGATCCTACTGGTCATCTGTGAATCTTGAGTATGGAGACTGATGCTGTTTGGGTTCTATACTGGACACAGTAATTTAATAATTCATTTTAACCATCCATGTACTGGTCCTAAATACTTTGTCTTATTTTTTTTATTATCTTTGACCAAACAATTTTATATTTGCCTGTGGAATTTAACTCTCAAAAATGTCTTTGGTATTGGATTCTTGTCAAAGCTGTGGACTGGTAAATCCAATTTTATCTGTGGTATTGTTGTTTCATTTATTATTTCATTTACTGATAATCTATAGTGATCATACATTTCTATAACAACATGACAAAATAAAATAAATAAATATGAGAAGCATCTCTCATTTTTAATTACTTAATGTCCATACTATTGTTAATTTCAGTTTACTGAAAGTAAAACTACTTCATTAGTAATTCTAAGATAGGGCAAATATTCACATTCCAAGATCACCTAGCAAATTTTTCAGATTCGGTAAGATTTATCCTATTATCTCATCAGTTAAAGTATTTGTATATGTTGGTCCCCATAGATCTGGTAAGTTTTCTAGAAAATTAAATGCATTTTTATCACTAAAATACTCAATTGAAGATTTTGTCATAATAATTTAAGAGATTATAGAAAAGATACTTCTGAAGTGGTACAATGAAGAGTTGCATGGTCACTTTTTTCCAGCAAAATAACCATAACTTGTTTTAAAAAAATGTTACAAAACTTTGTTACCAAAACCAAACCAAAACAAAACAAAACAAAGCCAACCATTTAAAGTCTCGGGGTGGGGGGCACCTGGGTGGCTCAGTCGGTTAAGCATCTGCCTTCGGCTCAGGTCATGATCCCAAGGTCCTGGGATCGAGCCCCAGGTCGGGCTCCCTGCTCAGCAGGGAGTCTGCTTCTCCCTCTCCTCCCCGCTTGTGCTCTCTCTTGCTATCTCTGTTTCTCTCAAATAAACAAATAATATCTTTAAAGTAAATAAATAAATAAAGTCTCTGGAAATTGTCCTGAGGGCATACAGAAAATAGAGAAACATTTATTCCAGAAAATATACTAAATCTCACATGACTGTGCACACAGAAGGGGAAATAGATATTCCCCTAAGCAGGTCATTACACAAAATAACAAGCAAAAAACAGCAAGCTGATGGATGGAGGTGGGAGGGAGATGTAAGTACCTGAATTTGTTGTAACATATTTCCTAAAATGTCCAGTTTTCAACCAAAAAAACTATGGGGCATAAAAAGAAACAGAAAAGTGTGATCCATACCCGGGAAAAAGAGACAATAAAAATTGCCTTTGACAGGGACCAGTTTCCAGACTTAGAAAACAAAGATCTCAAAGCAGGTAGTATAAATAGGTGCAAAGCACTAAAGAAAACTATGCCTAATGAAGTAAAGGAAAGTATGATGACAATGTCTCATCACATAGAGAATATCAATAAAAAGATAGACAATATAAAAAAAATACCAAATGGAAATTCTAGAGTTGAAGTGTAAAATAACCAAAATGAAAAATCCATTACATAACAGCCAGGCATTGTACACTGGGAAAACAAATACAAACAGCGTACCATTCTTGGCCTAGTAGAATAGACACACTGACAGAGATCTACAATGCAATTTAACAAATTCTAGAACAGAAATACATAGATGATCACTACAGAAGCAAAGTAGTTGAAATAATTCTGGGAAAATGGAGGAGGTTTTAATGATTTTTTTTTTAAGATTTTATTTATTTATTTGACAGAGAGAAACACAGCGAGAGCAGGAACACAAGCAGGGGGAGTGGGAGAGGGAGAAGCAGGCTTCCCGCAGAGCAGGGAGCCCGATGTGGGACTCGATCCCAGGACCCTGGGACCATGACCTGAGCCGAAGGCAGACGCTTAACAACTGAGCCACCCAGGCGCCCCTGGAGGAGGTTTTAAAGAAATGGTGATACTTACAGTGTACCAATATGAAAAGAATCCTAAGCATGGTAAGAAAAGAAAGATACTCCATGGAAAGGAAATATGCCAATGATAGAGAATGATGTGTGAAGATATTAGCCTATAGAGAGAGACAGTAGTAGTATAGAAAGATTATCTCTGCTGAAATTGTGAAGGATTTATTTACCTAGGATATTATAGATTTTGAATTTTCAGTAAGCAATCAGGAGCCAGCTTAAGATTTTAGACAAGAGGATGGCCTGTTGTGATTTTCATTTTGGAAAAAATACATCTGTAGGCAATGTGAAGGACAGATAAGGGGTGGTGAGAAAGTTAAATCAGGAAAATGAGTTAGGAAGTCATTGTGATTATCCTGGTAAAAATCGAGGACTGCTTCAATGGCATATGAGATAGAGAATAGGAATAGTTTAAAACAGTGTTTTTAGATAAAACCAATATGACTATTTGACTCCAAAAGGGATTAAAAAAAAAAGCTGACTAGGATTTTCAGGTTTCTAGTCTGAGTTAATATGTGGTTGGTAATACAAAGAGTACAGGAGGACGGCAGGGTTGAAGTGGTTAGAAGAAAATAAAAAAAGTAGTGAGTCTATTTTGGGACATAATGAATTTGAGATCTGGAACATTGAGATGGAGCTCTCCACTGTGCAGTTTGGTACATTGGTTGGGATCTTCAGAAACCAGATTAAAATGGAGCACTGGGTGTTATACGCAAATAATGAATCATGGAACACTACATCAAAAACTAATAATGTAATGTATGGTGATTAACATAACATAATAATAAAAAAAGATTAAAAAAATGCAACCTGAGCCTCATTTATATTATAAATTAATTAAGTGTAATCAATGACTTCTGTATACCAATTCATTTACCTGTTACCTCAACTAAACTGGGAAGTCTAGAATAAGAGAAATTAATCGAAGTAGAACCTGCTGTCCAGAGAAATTAAATTTACAAGTGTATAAATCTCAAGTGTGTAAATTATGAAAATTAATAACTAATAAAATCTTACTTCCTTCTAGGCCACACACACACAAAAATCAGAGCAAAGGAAGGATCCCTTAAACTAATGAATGTTATAATTTTGATTGTGGTAAGGCATGAATGAAAGCTTATTTGAGATCACGGTTTTATTTATTCAAATAACTTTTGTATCGCTATAATTTAAGTGTTATTTTCTTAAACTTTGTATAAATTAAACTGACATTAGAAAATTAATTCTCACAAATTTAAATTAATTTTTTGTACATATAGGGTTTTATGAATAAAATTATTCAATCTTTTTGGTCAAAACCCATTGTTTAACATTAATTGAATTTATAAATTTTCCATAGTAATGATACAAGATTCTCCATAACGGAGAGTTCCCAAAAGGGAACTATTTTCAAATATACGACAGAAATACATTTATTCATTCATTCAACAAGTATTTATAGAATCCTTACATTGGGCTTTATTCTTCCAAATGCTACGGTAGGGAACAAAACTGTTCTGGAGCTTGCTTTCTAGTGGAAGAAATAGACAACATAATATTAAATAAATAAGATATATATTAGTTATCAGCATGAGATGAAAAGCAGGAAAAAGATTTAGGATTTGTTTGGAGAGAAGAGGACCCTCTTTTGATCCTGGTAGGGAGATTTTTAAAAATAATAAAAACCTCTAGATTAATCAAGCCTAACTATACACTAGCAACTTCAAAATAACTTTGCTAAATAAATGCAATATGGCAACACTGAAGCATAAAGTTTCATTACCCAAAAAATCTTATTAGTAAGGGAGAAAATATATAATTTAACACAAGAAAAAATAAATTAGATTTAAAGATACCTATGGGAGTTTGAATCTGTAAATGTTTATTGTCTATTTTGAAGATTAAAATATAGTGGGCTGCTGATAAAATGAATGTATCATAATGACTGTAAAGTAAATTACACAGGCATAAATGGAAGAAAAATAGGTTGCAAAATTTCTCAGCAAAGTTTCAAATTGATAATTAAACATTTTTAGGGTTTATTTTCTCAAATGTATTCAAAATACTAGAAAATGCCAGGTTTTAATTATAAAAGTAAAAAGAAAACCTTTTTTCTTCTCTCTGATTGAAATGCCTGTCCTTTATTTTCTTTTTATAAACTATTGAATAATACTTGGTTAAAGCAATGTTGGAAGAGTTGAGATAGTATAATTTCCTTTAGATTATGTTTTTTGTAGAAGCGCATCCATGTTACACACACTCATTCTCAGCTTCTAGGGCTTTTGATCTTTGGCTTTTAGATGGTCATATTAGTTCTGTGTACTCTTTTAAGAGAAAACTGGTCTAAATTTTTTGCTTTGCAAATGATGGAAACTAGCTCTTCCGTTTCTTTCGTTCTTGCCCTAATTCCTAAAAATAATAGGAATTTTCCATTTTTCATTCCTTGATTTCCTTCTGTCTTCACTATTTTTATTCTCTCCGCCTCTGTCTCTCTCTCCTGCCCGTCCCCTTCCTCTATTTTTTTTCTCTCCAGTCTGGTTTATTCTGATGAATTTGATAATCTCTTATAGATACTAAGTATGTGCACATAGATACTAGGTTATCCTAAATACAGTCATGTGTTTCCTTATAAAAGAGGAGCAGAGGTATATTCACCAGCACAGAAGAGAAGGTGATGTGAAGAATGGAGCAGCCAGAAGAGTCATGGAACAGATTCTCCTCTAGAGCCTGTGAAGCAGGTGTGCTCCTTCCTACATCCTGAATTTAGACTTCTGGTCTCTAGAACTGAGAGAAGGGTTTTCTGTTGTTTTAAGCTACCAACATTTTGGCAGCCACAGGAAACTAATACAGGAATATCTGGATAGTCCAGATCTCTTCAGACTATATCATGACTGAAGATGAGAGAGTTAACATAGACTTGTTCCAAAAATAATGGATACTATCTTTTATTCTAATTGCATGCAAAACATTACTAATCTTTTCTTATGAGGATGAAAAAAATAATTCATTTTTCAAAGCAATGACTGCATACTATATTAATCTGCTGTAGCAAAGGTTCCATATTTGGCATGGTGGCTATGATTGGTACTACTTCTTGTTTTAAGAGCCAGAGTCCACTGTCATCCTCCAGGGCAATTCTGGACATTATACAGGTGGGCAGGTGAATTAAGTGGACATAAGGAACTGTTACCCTAGGATAAAATATTGTTTTCTTTTAAGGCTTTATATTTTAGAGTAGTTTTAAATGTCCAGAATAATTGAGTATTTAGTAAGTGAGTTCCCAAACCCTCTCTTACCCAGTTTCCCCCG
The DNA here is from genome assembly GCF_029215605.1 of Mirounga angustirostris. Lineage (NCBI taxonomy): Eukaryota > Metazoa > Chordata > Mammalia > Carnivora > Phocidae > Mirounga > Mirounga angustirostris. The sequence continues at coordinate 104,945,114 of NW_026991712.1, read as the reverse complement.
TTAACATCAAACATTAGTATGGTGCATTTATTATATTTATTTATTTTTTATTATGTTATGTTAATCACCATACATTACATCATTAGTTTTTGATGTAGTGTTCCATGATTCATTGTTTGCGTATAACACACAGTGGTCCATGCAGAACGTGCCCTCTTTAATACCCATCACCAAGCTAACCCATCCCCCCACCCCCCCTCCCCTCTAGAGCCCTCAGTTTGTTTCTCAGAGTCCATAGTCTCTCATGGTTCGTCTCCCCCTCTGATTCCCCCCCTTCATTCTTCCCCTCCTGCTATCTTCTTCTTCTTTTTTTTTTTTTTAACATATAATGTATTATTTCCTTCAGAGGTACAGATCTGTGATTCAACAGTCTTGCACAATTCACAGCACTCACCATAGCACATACCCTCCCCAATGTGTATCACCCAGCCACCCCATCCCTCCCACCCCCCACTACTCCGGCAACCCTCAGTTTGTTTCCTGAGATTAAGAATTCCTCATATCAGTGAGGTCATATGATACATGTCTTTCTCTGATTGACTTATTTCGCTCAGCATAATACCCTCCAGTTCCATCCATGTCATTGCAAATGGCAAGATTTCATTTTTTTTGATGGCTGCATAATATTCCATTGTATATATATACCACATCTTCTTTATCCATTCATCTGTCGATAGACATCTTCGCTTTTTCCACAGTTTGGCTATTGTGGACATTGCTGTTATAAACATCGGGGTGCATATACCCCTTCGGATCACTACATTTGTATCTTTGGGGTAAATACCCAGTAGTTCAATTGCTGGATCGTATGGTAGCTCTATTTTCAATTTTTTGAAGAACCTCCATACTGTTTTCCAGAGTGGCTGCACCAGCTTGCATTCCCACCAACACTGTAGGAGGGTTCCCCTTTCTCTGCATCCCTGCCAACATCTGTCATTTCCTGACTTGTTAATTTTAGCCATTCTGACAGGTGTGAGGTGGTATCTCATTAAGGTTTTGATTTGGATTTCCCTGATGCTGAGTGATGTTGAGGACTTTTTCATGTGTCTGTTGTGGTGCATTTATTATAAAGAATAAACCAACACCGATGCATTATTGCTATTAAAAGTCCATCTTTTATTTTAATTTCCTTAGTTTTTATATGAAATCTTTTTCTGTTCTAGGATTCCACCCAGGATACCACCTGACATTTACTTGTCATATATCTAAGCTCCTCTTGGTAATTTTTCTCAGATTTTCCTTGTTGATGATGACTTTGATAAATTTGACATTTACTGGATAAGCATTTTGGAGGACACATTCTACTGAGAGTTGTCTGGTATTTTTCTCATGATTAGATAAGGATTATGGGTTTGGAAAGGAAGATCACATAACTAAAGTGTCATTACATCATATCAAGTAGTCATACTGACCACATGATTTATCACTGTTGATATTAACCTTGATCACCTGGTTGAGGTAGTGTTTGTCAGGTTTTCTCACTATAAAGTCAATTCTTTCCCCTTTCCATTTTGTACTTTTTGGGAAGAAGTCACAATGCATAGGCTACACTTTAAAAATTTAGATTTATGCTTCTCATTCTTGAGGACAGATTATCTACATCAAGTATTTGGCATTTTTCTGCAAGAAAAATTTGTCTTCTTTCCAATTTCTTAATCTGTCCAATAATTTATTTATATGGGTATGGACTTATACCTAATTATTTTATAATTTGAATTAAAATCCAAAATTTATCTACCTTGTTCAAATTGTACCAGCTTTGACCGTTGGGAATTCTTTCATTTGGCTGCTATGTCTCTCTGACATTTTCCCATCAATGTAGGTTTATTTGTTGTTGTTTTGAGACCTTCCTTATTTTCTGGCATTACAGGGTGCTCCAGGGTCATCTTGTATATTGTTTTTCCCAGTCTAGAATCAGCAGTTTCTCTAAGGACCTTTGTTTCCTTTTATTGGAAACTGGTATAAAAGAGGGAGATCTTGTTGCTAGATGTGTTCATTGCCCCTGGAGGGTCTTTGCTTCTAAGCAGTCTCATTCAACAGAGCAAAGAAATATCTTTGTACCAATCTGTGTACCAATCTGTGTACATATTATTACCAATCTGTTTGTACCAATCTGTGTACGTATTATTATCTATAGATATTGTGTGTATAATTACCTGCATCTATATTGTGCTAAACATGAGTTCATTCTGATGTCTTCAACTCTAATTCATTACCGCGTGGATCATTCCAGCTTCCTCCCCTTGCTGATTTGCATATTCCCACTCTAGTGAGAAACCTGGTTTCTAGCATTTGCTACTTATTTATTCAATTGTTCAATTCCATTGGACTTATTTAACAGTATCAGAATTGATAACCTGTACCCCTATGGGTAGCAACTTTATCAACTAGAATACAGTTTCATGTACGATTCCTTTTGACTTCAGTTTTTGGACTTTACTCATTACCAGAATTACTTGAGTCAGCACTTTTTCCCCCCAGTTCTCTTCACTGAAGTTGTTTATATATTTGTCATACAGGTAGATTCTCCTGCCCCAGTGTCCGTCATTATTCCTTCCTGGGATCTCCTAACTTTCTAATTTTTTTTTCTTTTTAATTGTATAAAGTTCATTCTTTCTCATGTAAAATTCTGTGGGTTTTAATGAAAGCATAATGTCAAATATGCACCATTAGAGTCTCATACAGAATAGTTTCACTGTCCTAAAAATCTCCTGTCCTTAATCATTTTAATTCTAAACCACTGGCAACCACTGATGTTTTTACTCTCTCTATAATTTTGCCTTTTTCATAATGTTATGTAATTAAAGTTGTATACCTTTTCAGATTGGCTTCTTTTACATAGCAATATGCATTTTAGGTTCTTCTGTGTCTATTTGTCTCTCTGATTGATAGTCTTATCTTTTCATTGATGCATAATATTACATTATATGGATGTGCCACAGTTTATCCATTCACCTACTGAAGGACATTTTGCTTGCTTTCAGTTTTTGGCAATTATGAGTAAAAGTTCCATAAATATTCTCATGTAAGTTTTTGTGTGGCCATGTATTATCAGATTAGTTGAGTAGATATCTAGGACCACAGATGATGGATTTTTATGGTAAGAATATATTCAGTTTTTAAAATGACTGCCAAACTGTCCTCTAGAGTGGCTTTCCCACCAGTAGTGAATGAGACTTTCCTGTTGCTCCATGTCCTCTTTAATATTTGGTATTTGGGTTAGCCATTATAATAGGTGTGTAGAGGTATCTCATTGTTGCTTTATTTTGTAACTTCCTAATGATAAATGATGTTGAATGTCTTTTCATATGCTTATATGCCACATATACATAAATTTCTTATTTGATGATGTATCTGTTCAGATCTTCTGCTCATTTTTAATTGGATTTTTGTTGTTGTTGTTGTTGAAGAATTCTTTGTATATTTTGGATAGAAGTCCTCTATTTTGCATCTGTTTTGCAAACATTTCCTCCCAGTCTGTGGCTTTTTTTTTTTTCATTCTCTTAACTGTGTCTTTCACATTACACAACTTTTAAATTTTAATGAAGGACAGTTATCAATGTTTTCTTTCATAAGTGTTTTTGGTATTGTTTCTAAAAACTCATTACTAAAACAAACAAATATGCTTTTAAAAAAATCAATTCCCTGAATTTTTTAAAACAACATTTTATCCATACCCTTCTACCCAGTCTTAAGCTGAAGGGGTGGTTGAAATATATATTTTTATTATGAATTCAGCCTGAGAAGAGTGTTGGGAGGAGCATTGCCTTGGTTTAGCTTTATTTCTCCAACCTGTGAGAGTTTAGGCAGCTCACTTCTTTGCGCCTTAATTTCCTTATTTGCAACTTATTGATGATAATAACATCTAAATAAGTTCATATATAGTAAGTCTTACAACAATGACTGCAACATAGGCAGTACTCAATTCACATGAGGTATTATTTTCATTATACCTATTAGTAATAGTATTAACATTATGAATGTTAGTGTTTGTATTCTATTGTTAGCTTCCCTCCCCCTCCCCCTTTGGGCTTGATGAAACTGAATTAAGATTATGGTTATGGGTCAGGTTTCTTTTTTTTTTTTTAAAGATTTTATTTATTTGACAGAGAGAGAGATAGCGAGAGCAGGAACACAAGCAGGGGGAGTGGGAGAGGGAGAAGCAGGCCTCCCGCAGAGCAGGGAGCCCTATGTGGGACTGGATCCCGGGACCCCGGGATCATGACCTGAGCCGAAGGCAGATGCTTAACAACTGAGCCACCCAGGCACCCATATGGGTCAGGTTTCTATAATCAGTTTTCAGTTATCCTGGAAAAATCTCCTTTATTTTCTTATTTTTCAGTGACTTAGTACTTTCTTTGGAGTGGGAATGGTGTCTTTCCTTAATCTGGTCACATCTGCAAGTTCAAGCACTTATTTTCTAAGTTCCTGTTATATTGATAACATTCTTCCTTAACTTCAAGTGCTGAGATCTTTCCCAATTTTAGCAGGAGTTCAAGAACAAATTTATTTGCTTGTGAGCTGTTACTCAGAAGTCACTTAAATGCATTCAAAAATCAGTTTTAACTCCTCTGGTCAATAGAATGATAATAAAAATAATGAAAGAAATAAACATATTCTTTGCATACTATGCTGATGACTCTCAATCCTCACTTTTATATATTTATTATGTACATATATAGATATTTTTTATCACACTTATTCATTAATAAGTAATAATTAGTAATAATCCAGTAATAATTGTTACATATCTATTGTTTGGGGAATATAGAGGGACTATATGTTGGGGGTCACCGATCACCCATTTAAGACATTTTATCTCTAAATCCAGGCTGACTGCTAGGCACACTAGTGGAACCATAGGATTTGCTCCTTACTCTATAGAGCTGGTTTTCTAGTTGGGAAAGTGGGTATTAACCATGGAAACAAATCAATAAGTGTATACTTATAAATGAATGTTGTGAAGAAAACAATACTGCTAGTGATAGAGAAAAATATAAGGGTTAAGTGAGGGCTCCTGCTTATAGAGGTGCTCAGGGAAGAGTCTCATTAGAGATTATCTAATCTGTCACTGCTTAATGCGAAAGAGAAAGTTAGAAACAATGGTTCTTTATCAATCTTCTATAACTAGTTGAGCATAAAATAATTTAGGAAGTGTGTATTATTGAAATGATGACTAAATATCTAAGTGTCAATTACTGAAAAATGCTGAGGGAAAAGTGAAAGAAATAAGGAGTAACTCCTGTGTTCCAAAAGCTTCTGATCTTGGATACATTTCAATTATGATGTGTCTTGGTGTGGATCTCTTTGGGCTCATCTTACTTGGTACACTCTGAGATTCCCGGACCTGGATGTCTGTTTCCTTCCTCAGGTTAGGGAAGTTTGAGCTTTTATCTCTCTTCTCCTTCTGAGACCCCTATAATGTGCTATTCTACTTGATGTTGTCCTAGAGGTCCCTTAGGTTATCTTCATTTTTTTTTTTTAATTCTTTTTTGTTTTTGCTGCTCTGAGTTTCATTGCTTTATCTTCCAGCTTGCTGAGCCCTTCTTTTAATTCATCCAGTCTGCTGTTGAACCTCCTACTGTATTTTTTAGTTCAGTTATTGTATTCTTCAGCTCTATGGACTTTTTTTTTTTTTTTGGTACTTTCTTATGTTTTTTATCTCTTTGTAGACGTTCTCACTGTGTTTTTTGAGGTTCTATCTTGTTCTTTTGTTTGGAACGTATTTCTGTTTCCTAATTTTGCTTGACTCTGTTTCTATGAATGAGGTGAAACTGCCACCTCTTTCAGTCTTAAAGGAGTGGCCTTGTGTAGGTGATGATCCTTCTTCAAACTTGCCGTAGCTCTTAGCTATCTCTTAAACTTTTGTGATTGTCTATCTAAACTGTCTCATTTATTCTTGACATGCCCCTGATATTGATGGTATGCCAGGTGTGCCAAGAATTCTCCATGATCCAAAGGGAGGAATCTCATTTAACACCTACTTTCAGGCTAATTGGAAGCCAGACCCTCATGCAGCAGCTTTTAAGTATGCAAATACATACAATTCTGTAGCGTCACAATTATAATCCCTGCTAGCCTCCAGACCAGGAGATCTGGAGGTGTCTCCTGGACAACAGTTGCAAAAATTGGGGCTCCAGACAAGGGTATAAGCTCCTTTTTGGGAAGTCTCATCAAGGTGTAGTGAGGCCAGGGTGGGTGCACCAAGATGATGTCTTTCTGCTTACGCTCCCTGGAGGCACCTCCTTAACCTCTAAATGTGTGGGAAACCTGAAGCCTGTCACTTGGTCTAAAGCTCCAGGCTGTGTAAATAAGCTGCTTTTTCACAGGAAGACTGGGGTTGTATTTCAGTCTAGTGGCTGTGCATTATCTTGGGGGTGGTGGCCTGCCAAGGACTGTCTTTCTGATTGTTACAGTCCTGTGGAGCTCTGGAACATCAGCCCTCTTGGCCATAAGGGCCAGGTGATCAAAGAATGTCCCCTATATGGATTGTTCACACTTGCTGACTGTAGCAAAGCACCTGGAGAGTGTAGGGAAGGAGCATGCTCAGCAGCTTCAGGAAGACAGCAGGAAAATGCCTTGACTGCATGCACCTGCAGCCTTCAGCAACACAGTGGGAGAGTGCCTTGTCTGGGTGCACATGCTGACTTTCAGCTGGGAAGGGAAGAATGCCACGAATGCTTGCACTGGCCAACTGCAGACAGGGGACACAACAGGGTTGCTTCTTCCTGTGCTTGCAGACTTTATCTCGGGAGTGGGAGAACTTCACAACTGTTTGTGTTCACCTGCTCTAACCAGGGAGCAGGAGGGCACTGCAACTGCCTGTGCTCTCTGGCTTCAGTAAGTGTCATGACCACTGGCAAAGGAGCAGGTGGGTGCCCAACCAAGCTCACTCATCTGTGCTAGCAGGCTAAGTAGAGAGTGCAACAGTGACAACTGCCCGCATATCTGTCTCCAGAGTGTCTCAACTGTCTGTCCTTCCAGCCACTGCTCCCAAATCAGCAAAAGGATCTTTCTCACATATTGAGGCACTTTTAAAAAGTACTTTTTTTTTTCCTGGGTCTTGGGGTGAGACTGCATGCAAGGCCTCCAATGGGGGTATCTCAGTTTCCTATAGCACTTTGGAACCCTTGGTTGGAGCACCAACTCTTAACTCTTTCAGGAGATGCACATGTTTAGTGAGCTCTCTCCCTATTGTATGTTACCATGTGGGGACAGGTGTTTTTTTTTTTTTTTTTTTTTTTTTTTTTGCAAGACCATGTCTTTGCCTCTCCTACCTGTCTGGATGTGATTCTTTCATCCTTTGTTGTGGAGAGAAGTTCATTTAGTTTTCAGATTTTTTTCAGAGGGAAATGATTCATATGTAGCTGTAAATTTGGTGTGTCCATGGGAGGAAGTGAGTTCAGGATCTTCCCATTCCTACATCTTGGATCCCCTCTGGCAGGAGAATTTTAAAAACCAGGGTAAGCTAATGGAGAAGTACTAGGAGACATTAGGTAGGAGGGAGTAAATATTATTAGGCCATTTATGTTTGCTAATTATCCATTATTTAAGTTAGATTCCTATCCTCCTACAGAGACTGGGAGGTAGGGGTGCTACCATCTCTTATGATTACATTTCAGAAAGATGGCTCCCAGATTCTTGAGAAAGACATCCCTGGTTTGTAAAACTGGCAAGAGACTAGGAGAAGATTTACATGTCCAAGGGGTACAGAAGGAATTTGCAATTATATTTTCTAAAGTAAATGCTGTAAGAAAGGATCACAGGTCTAGAGTCAGGAAGTAGCTTTGTCTAAAGTTCTGTCAAGTTCAGGGGAATGATAAGGCCATCTTTTTTTCTTCTTTTTCAAATACATTTTTTTCCTACTTGCTACCTCATTAAATCCTACTTCTTTTTCAGGTTTCAGCTTTATTATATTTCCTGCCCAAGTTTTCCTCACTGATTTCCAAAGCTAGGCTAGGTACCAAGTTATACTTTCCCATTGTATTCTTCCATTTGTTTTGTAGCCCTGATCATACTTATAATTGTTCAATTGCTTTCACTATTAGATTACAAGGTATGTGAAGAAAAAAATTATGTCTTCCTTAATTTCCATGTAGCCTGAGGGCCTAGAAAATTGCCTAGTATATTATAGTCATTCGAAGAAGCAATAAATAAATGTAGGCAAGAATGCATTCCCTGATTTTGGCACCAGAAACATAATAGCTAGAATAATTGTAAATTCATTCTGCCTGGTTTATGCCTGGTATCCTGGGCATCTTGTAAGCTTAACATTTGTGCTACTTCCTTCCACTCTCAAAAGGATCCCAGTGTGGACAATAAGTTATGTAGTGCCCTGACAATAGCTTTTGCTCATTTTGAGATTTTCTATTTGACAAGAAACTGATGCCCGCTAAAATCAATAATCACTGAAATTGAACTAATAACCTATAGTGAGTCAGGGATCTCCCTATTGTTCTGCTTTGAAGAAATCTTAAGTCCTTTTGCAAAACACTTGCTAAATAAATATGAGCACTAATCTCTATATCAGTAATATACTACCATTGTTATCCTGGGAGAGTAGCCAGATAAAACATGCTAGGTATCCTTTATAAGAGAGGATAGAAAGAAATTAATTAGCTCCAGGTACCTGATACCAAAATGGGTCTAGCAAGTTCAGGTGAATTTCAGCTAATTACAGAAAGCTAAAGTCCAATGAGATAGGCAATGGCTCTGGAAAATGATGCTCTAACGAACAATTAACATACAGGTAGAAAATAACTTTTTCAGATAATATTTTCATTCATTAGAAGGATGTCTGTGACTAAAGGTATAGGAGGCAAGATTTCACATTCCAGGGTGTAAAATAATAAGTGCTTGTTGGGACACAGGTGTTGCTGTTAAGGGGATTGCACTTAATGGCTGAGTTGCAGTCTGCAGGGACTTAGTCCATTCAGGAGGCTATAACAAAATACTCCAGACTAGCTTATAAAAAATAGAAACTTTTTTCTCATGGTTCTGAAGGCTGGAAGCCCAAGATCAGGGTGCCAGCTTGGTCAGGTGAGGATCATCTTCTGGGTCCCAGGCTTTTCCTTTTATTCTTACATGGTAGAAGGAGCAAGGAACTCTCTTGGGCCTCTTTTGTAAGGACATTAATCACCTTCCAAATTTATCACTTCCCATTGAGCATTAGGTTTGCTACATATGAATTTTGGGGGACACAAATATTCAGACAATAGCAGGAACTAAATTTCTAGATAAGAAACATGTAAGAGAGATTGCAAGATAGGAAAGAGAGGTACAATAAGTTATTTTCCCTAATAGTCACTAAATCTAAAGTTACCCATTTATTTTTCTAACTGTATCTGGACCGGCTAAGAACATAGTAGATTTAAAAGTATACTTGGATGAAACCAGTAACTCCAGATAATAGAGACTTGGGAAAGCAGAGATTATTCTTTCCTAAGATTCTATAGGGAGATTCTTTGGGAATGATTCCTAAAAATCCTAACTTCATCCTATGTCTCATAGGCTTAGATTTATTTTTGGCAATACTGTATCCTGACAAAGTTTTTTTTTAATCTAAAGTATCTGTCGTCTGATGATTAAATCATGTCTTTTTAATTGTTTCTACATTGTTAGCCAAGATGTTTTCTAAGAGTGTAGTAACTCTGGCAGCAAAAGAGATGAGCTGTGCCTTGGGGACCCAGTGCTCCCATATGCCCCCAACTACTTTCATCTGCTTCCTGGTAGGGAAGAAATGTTCCTGAAGTAGTGTTGACTACCCAAATTACAAATAAGTGTGAATATATGTGTGTCACAATTCTCTTCTGTGTATGAACTGAAAGTTAGACCCTCTTATTTTTTATAAGAATGTGTTCTGTTGATCAGTGAAACAAAGTAGCAAAGGAGGGATTGCAAAGAGGTGTGTATTTTATGATCCATTTTCTTACACAAATTAAACTTGACTTTTCATTACATAAAAGTTTATGTGACAGTATTGGAACGGTCCTTCTACTCTTTCAGCATGCCATGCAAAGGTCAAATTTCCATTTGATAAAAGAAGCATGATGTCACTGAACATCAATAATGTCCTAATTTTTAGATAAAAAGAAGAATATATACATTAGGAAAATAATGGAGTCTATATTAAATATCACTCTAGACCTCAGAGCTATTACTTACCATATTCCACTTGTTCAACCATGACCTTCATGACTCTTTTATTGTACTGAATCCTGATCACCCATTATGCAAAGCATAATTGCAACTCAGGGAAGTAAAATAATATTAATCAGGGATAACATTGCAATGGACTTTGACCCATAGGTATAAATCTAATAAATGTGTAAGATTTTTTTTTCCATAACATAATGAGTTCTTCCTTATATCATTACTCATGGGACCAATGTGAAATCATAATAGGAATATTTAAGGCAATTAATGAGACAGATAAGAAATGATTGTATGGTTTTAATTTCCTAATCATTTTAATGTCCCAAATTAAAGGTATACATCAAGATACATCCATTAAAGCCTACCTGTCATATTCCTCTGGAATAATGTGATAAAAGAGTAAAACTAGAGGAAATCAGATAAAATTAAGCAAAGAAAATGTTAGGCTGACTATCAGAGAAGCAATATCCAAATGATTAAATCAGATGGATTGTGAAATAGTCTATTAAGTGAAGTGGTTAGAAGTACCATCTCTCGGGCCATAAAAATAGACTGCACTAGGCATTTTACCAAAGGGAACCATTCTTCATTGGCTTGACTAGATAAACACAGGTTATTGAAATCTCTGATTCCAAGCAACCCTATCATCTGTCTGTACCTTCTTTTCTGGCATCCATTAATCATTTGTTCAGTAATCCAAATTCAGATCTTTGTCACTCCACATTTCTTCTGCACTGAATCAGCCGATTTTAGTAATATAAATAGATCCCCCCGACACACACAAAAGTCCTTTGAAGAAAATTTTGCAAACCACTTAACTGACACAGAAAGCATCAAATAAGCAGGAAAATAGTGAAACCAGTGGATTAATAAGACCATGTTATGATTTAGAAGAACTTTCTTTTAAGTACTTGGGCTTTTCACATTGTTCTAATCATCTATTTCCAGTGGCTTAATGTATGACTTATTTTCCACAAATGCAAGAGACTTATTAAAACCTGATATGAAAGAACTTTTAAATATATTGTTGCGGAAAATATAAAAGTATAGATATCCAAGAACCAGATTATTGGGGTTTCCTCTAGGATGGAGAATTGTGGGTATAGGATACATTATGGTTTACTTTTCCATTGTATCTTCTCTTGTAGAATTTGTGGTCTTTATCTCATGCATATATTATCTTGCAAACCTATAAGAAATGATATCCAGTTATGAATAAAAATGCAAAAATTTCTTAAAAAAATAAATATTTTAAAAAGGAGATATATCTTCAAACTCATAGGAAACTCAATTAAGAATTCCATTTCCAGATATGACACTGTAGAAACAAAATTGATTGTAAACAATTATTTTAAATTATCAGGAATATTAGGAGCCTTGACTTTTTTAATAAAAATACTTTCAAGCAATATCTGTTACTCATATTCTGATTAGTAATTCACTAAGCTGAACATCAACATCAAAAGCTGACTTGAACATCTTTAAAGAATCTAAACTTAGATTGTCTTTATCAACATTGCTGTTGGCGTACTGTAACTCAGCCTCTCAAAAGCATTTGTTTGTTTCTTTCTGTGTGGCTATTGTGAAGATATCTGTTAAAGTGGTTAGCATTTTTCTATTTAACCCTCCTCATCATTATCATGTCTCTTGCCGATGCAATTTGACAAGCTAGGGTCTGAGGTCCTATTTATAAAACATCTAGATACCATATAATAATAAATAAATGGCTATCTATCTCAACCCATAGCTAATACTTTGCATATTTATGGTTCATCTCCCTTTTATCTGCTTTGATATGGTATTGACGTATTTGGTTTTGCTCCTCCTAAATGTTGCTTTCCATTTGTTTTTATTTTTTTAAAAGATTTTTTATTTATTTACTTAGGAGAGAGAACAAGCAGAGGGGAGAGGCAGAGGGAGAGGGAGAAACGGGCTCCCTACTGAGCAGGGAGCCTGAGGCAGGGCTTGATCCCAGGACCCTGAGGTTATGACCTGAGCTGAAGGCAGGTGCTTAACCAACTGAGCCACCCAAGTGCCCCTTTCTATTTGTTTTTAGAAATATCTAGGATATAAAAGCAAGTGGCTGAGGGATAGTTAGGAAGTACACTGAAAGTATGAGTAAGAGGGAGTTTTTAAGGATTACTCATTGGACATTTGTTTCATAATTGCACCTGCAACAACTAGCATATCATCTCACATCTCTTAGGTACATAATCAGTGTTTCTGAATGAATGAATAAAAAATAGATCATTAGATTATTTTGATGATATACTTACATAATGTCAAATATGCAATAAAGTCTTTAAGACTGCAAGAAAAAAATTCGGTTGTTGTTTTGTTTTGTTCTTGTCACATAGCATGTTCCAACAAAAGAGGTTAAGAGAGAAAAAAAAAAAAAAAACAACTAGATGCTATTATGCAGAATTGGGAAGTCACACCAAAAACCTCCTGAACTTCTTATTTTAAGCACTTGATAGAGTGCCCCATTTCTGCTCTCTTCTTAGGTTTTGACTTCCTGACATTTACTATTTCCACATCATCACTTGCTCTCAACCTTTACTTTCTGTCCATGACTTTGCTCCCCAAAGCACTGATGAAAAGTCTGCTCATGAGGATCTGGTATTGACCATTCATATCCTGCTCAGTCCCTGAAATAAACTTTGCCTTATTTATTCTACTAAGACCTATCAATAATGGTTTATATCAAGTGAGAGATTTTGGTTTTCCCTTCTGTTTCTGTTTTGAAATTATTGCTCTCTCTTACCAAAACCTTACTTTGTACCAATCCACACAAAGGGAATTCATGGAATATGTCAGAGGAAAGAAGCTATGTATCTTTGGAATCTAGAGGCATACCTGAAAAATAATGGACATCCAATATATTTTTGCTGAATAGGTAATGGGTAAATAATTCTGAAAATTGTCTACCATCTTTATATTTTAGTATCTTCTCTCTGCAATTACCGGCACAAGGTATCATACCCTGTATATAGCCTCTATTGCATAAAAATAACTAGCTGAGTTCTCTGTTCTCCATTATTTGACCCAAACAATAAAAAATACATGTGCCTCCTATGTGTTACTAGGCTTCCACACATATTCTCCCAGGGAAGGGCACTGGCTTAAGAATGTCACTGTTTTTTTGGCCTCAAGTTCTTACAACACAATGGCTCCCTCCAGTGTTTGACACTTAACACATTATTGGCAAGAGTTTAAATGGCATTCCTGTACTTTGACTGCCACAGACTGGGACGCTGCCTGCATTCCTGTTTCTGCTGCCAATATATATACAGAGATAACTTGGTCCCCTCTTACAGCCAAGAGATGTAATTTGGGGGAATAATGAAGTCTTTAAATTGTTTTATTTTTCTAGTTACTAAAATATTTCAAAATGGTCACAAAAGCTATGGTTTGAAAAGTATTCAGGGTTATGGAGGAACTTATGAGCAAAACATTACATCACTACCAACCTCATTCTTCAATTCAGATTTTAGATTTAATAAATATCAATATGGAAAATAGAGACATGAAAGTATGTATCACCTCCTTACTGGAGCTGTTAAACTTGAGTGAGAAATGCATTCATGCTGTAAGGTCATTAACCTGTCTGCCTGTCGACAGAAGCAGAAGGGTATGTTTCCAGGATGTTGAATTGTACTAACACATAACAATCTGTTATGTTTTTCATTGGAGTCACTGACCATCAAGCCAAAACAGTGAGGATGAAAAACTCAACTTTTTCACTTATTTGGACAACACCCAGATGGTCATATTTTCTATTACCATGTCCTGTCAAATCAATGAAGTTTTTTTTAAGACATTTAATATAGTCCATCAGGAGTGTTCCATATTTGAAACAATATATTTAGGTATCTGCTCTCTGTGACAACTAATCTCTGGCTGAAAAATTATTTGGGGGGAGATTGAAGGGTTGTTACATTCAATCGATCCCCATACATCTGGAATTCCATTACACTAGAAACTGGAATTATCCAGAATTTGCTTCAATAATTTTTATTGAAGGTGACAGGAACTCAGGTAACAACACCTATAAACAAACAAAACAAAAGATGTATTTGTTCACATTAGCCAGGCATGGTTAATTTAGATGTTCAAATGATACTTCTCAGGATCTTCTGGCTCTTCTTAGTTTTATTCTCAGAATAAAAAGTGTAGTCTTCCAAGAATATATCCATCTTTAGAACTTATCATATTTGAACAAAAGCAGTTTGACCCCTTATAACATTTATATCATACCCTGAAAAATAATGATGATGTGCTTTATTTTGGTCATGGCCTCAGAGGTGAAAAATCATGATATCTAAGAGGAGGAGGAACACAAGATCACCCCTGTGACAAGTAAAGTTGGACCACTTGGTTAAGGGAAGAGCAGGTCCCAAAAAGAAGGGATAAGGTCAGACCATGTAGGAAGATGTGTCTACCAGAATGACCCATTCCCAATACCAAACATATCATTCTGGTAGTGGCAAATTACTGCCACTATTAGAAGTAATTTGTTCATCATCTACTTCCAAACTGTGTATTTCAAAATATAGAGCCAGTTTCTATTCTACTTTTAGGCACCATATCAAGCTTTAAGCCTCACTTTTGTGTATATCTTCCAGCTCTCCTCACTGCAATAATTAGAGACAATTACATATGAGAATACCTCTGCCACTATTTGCCACAAACACAGCTGACCCATCTGTCAGATTTTTTACTAATTCCTGAAATTTATTCACTAAAACATCCTTTTCTATAACAAACATTTCACCCCATGACCTTTATCTGGAAGACAATAGGTTGCACAAAGCCAATAATTATGGTATGTTATCTTATAAAGTGCTAAAGATGAATCTAACTGGAATAAAAATGTGTCTATAACTCAAAAAGTAGGGAATCAAATGGCAGTTGTTGTCTAGCTTTCCTTCAGAGAAAAACAATTGACAATTCCAACTTCAATTAGAAGCTGAAAGGATCTTCTGGTGCTATCTGAATCAAAGCACTGGCAATTCTATGTCATCCTTCCACGCAGTTCTTCCCCACGTTCATTGCTCTTTGCCTCCCTGGACCATTGTGATCTCAGTCTACACCTTTGTTCTGTGAGGTACTGTGTTCTGGATTGATTGGCTCAAAGAAGTATGCGATTACTGAAGCAGTATATTGAGCCCCAGTGGTTGATCTATTGCCAAGGCTACAGGATTTTTAAAAGCAGAGGTCACATATTTAAGTGCTGTTAGAGGCCACTGGGTAATGAAAATGAGTAAAGCATATCTGATGTAACATAATAAGAATTGAGAACTGTAGTCAACTTGAAACCATAATCCATGTCTAATGATCAGCTATAGTTTGCTCCAACTAGTTGATCATATGGAGAAATGCAGACCAACTGTTGCCAGATATCCTACTTTTCAAGATATGTCATAATTCTGGATCTTATGTGAAATATTCACAAACTAAAATACTCTGAGTCAAACAAAATATATCTGAAAGTTGGATCCAGTGTAGAGCTATCAATGTGAGGTTCTACTGTCCTTTAGAAATGGTTTTAGAGCTTTCTAAGCTAGTTAAAACTATATAAATTCCACCCTTGCTCTACCCTATAGTTAGGGGAAATGGAATTTCTCTCCTAGTGGTGTCTTTTGTAGCTCTATTCTCCACTATTCCCATTATTCATATGCAAACCCAGGGGCTACAGTGAAAGCCTTGCATCAAGGTTTTTGTAAAGAGTTCTTGAATGTTTTTGTTTGTTTTACTTTTGCTTTTTCCTGGACACCCAGGTAACTACATTTCCTGGATATCCTGCATTTAGGGGTGGCCATGCAACTGAGATGTAGCCAGTAGAATGTGATTAAAAGTGATGTTTGTACTGTCCTCAGGTCATATTTAGATGTGCCTTTATAATACATATCATTTTACCCTATTCCTTCTGCTGTCTGCATCAGAAACCTAGGGGGTTGGACACTTACATGCATATATGACTTTGCAGACATCTAGTTTTATTGTTTCTCATTCTGTAGTAAATGAAAAATTGTAAAAAACATTTTAGACTGTCTTCAATTGAAAGATTGAATTAAACTTTACATGCTAAATCTAATTGTGAAATTATTTCTCTTTTGTCCTTAAAGGATTGTTTTAGATTAAACTTCACTTAGGACATTGTCTTTAGCAAATGTAATTCATCAGGTTAATTAGTATCTTCCATGTATATTTTAGCAGGTGTGTCTTACATATCTCTTGCCAATCACATTTCTCTACAAACGACTTCCAGTGTTACTAATTATATTTGATTTCAGAATATTGCACCATTTTCTGTATAAAGTGAACATGGAAAATTATAATATTGCTGTAGCAATTTTAAGTGTTTTCCAGATTTCAAAGTCTGTTGTAAATATAGTTAATTATAAAGTCATCCTCAATGAATTTTCAGTTTATCTAACTCTGTGTGGAGTGTTGCACGTGACAGTAGATTTTCTAGAGATTGATTTTTAATATGTTTAATATGTGTAAGTGTTTTGACGTGTCATGTAAAATACTGAAATTGATGCATACTGGCATAGAAAGTGATTTTTAAATGTTAACTGATAAAGCAATACACTGGATTTGTTTCAAGTGGCTATTTTATTATATTTTTAGTGCTTTTTTTTAATGATACTATTGGAGCTCCCATCCACCAGATATAAATATTACAACAGATTTTTCTCCCACCTTCCTCTCAAGATTAATTTTTCATGTTTGAGTGAATTTGTAAATTCTTAATTTTTAAAGATCTTCTCAAGTGTTTCAGATTATGAAATAAAATTCTAAGGACTGTATTGAAAAGATTAATATTGATATTTAAGGTTGGAGCATGTGACTCCAGAGGCATTTGAGGGCTAATGTTGATTCCTAACCTGAAGAACTGAATTGGTGGTTGAATTCTGGAACTACACAGACATCTGGCAATTTAAGAAATATTTCACTTCAAAGCTTTACAAATCCCCCTACCAATTACCTAAAACAACCTAGATGCACCTGTACCTTATGATATTAAAATGTCAAGACAGGGGTGCCTGGGTGGCTCAGTTGGTTAAGCATCTGCCTTCAGTTCAGGTCATGATCCTGGGGTCCTGGGATCGAGTCCCCCATCAGGCTCCCTGCTCAGCGGGGAGTCTGCTTCTCCCTCTGCCCCTCCCCGATGCTTGTGTTCTTTCTCTCTCGCTCTCACGCTCGCTCTCTCTCACATAAATAAAAATAAAATCTTTAAAAAATGAAAAAATAAAATGTCAAGACATACTAGAAGATTCAAAGATCACAAAGTTATAATGGAGACAATCCATCGTAACAGTCTACGTCTATGCTGTTATATTCATTCACTGCTATAAAAGGGCATTTTACTTTACAAGATATAGGCATGTAACTGATTATTCTCTGGAACAATCTTTCTCAGGCATACTTTGACATTTTTGAATGAAACCAGCACTAATGCAGAAATCTCCCTTCTTGGTAACACTGGAGCATTATGGTTTCCAAACCATAATTCCAGTTTGGTTCTGAGCACTCAAGGTAATCAAATAATGAAGAGCATAGTGTATTACCTAATTTAAATATATTAATATTATTTGCTTGAGTCTTTAGAGGTTAGAAGATTCTTTGAATTATAGGTTTGATTTACCTTAAATCGTGGAAGTTTCTTTGAGTTTTAAATACTATATGAAAATTAATTCTATGGCAAGATGTTACAAAATGATTTGATCCTAGTGTTACAAAGCAATAGCTGTCTATAATCTCTTTAACTTTGGACTTTCTTAAACAAACATCATTTTTGAAATATCTAATTACTGAGATATCAAGGGAGAATACTTTTATTCCTCAAATAATTAAAGGTTAACATACTCATACTGACATTTTTGTTAGGCTGTGATTGATTTGAGCTTAGTTCAGAAGAAACTACTGTGGGCTAGTTATTTACAATCCAAATTCTAGAAATATGAGTATCTGTTATCTTTAATTTTAAAACTGGAATTCTGGGATTATTGTATGTATTTATTTTTGTGGTTGAAAAATAGAATTTCACAAGAAGAAAATAGAGTATGTTTTTTAAACTCACATTATAATGTTTTCATAGACAAATTTCTTTCTTTTTCTCATATCCACATTATTAAAATTGAAACCTCTGGCACTCACTTAACTTTGAGAAAGGCAATGTGCTGTCCCTTAGAGGAATTGTAGTAATAGCTCTACAAATTAGAATCCTACTACACCAGTAAAAAATCAACACACTGTGAAAGGAAGACTATGGATGATCTCATGAACCATACACCACAAATCCTCACAAAGGGACCTCTGTTGTCATTGGAGGGTATTTTGTTTTGGACCCATGATGAGAAGGGGCTTTACTACTTATGGCTGGCAACAAAGTCCATCACATTTGACAATGATTGTCTCTGAACAGTGATATCTACAAATCAATGTCAAACACTATAATTAATTACTGTATTAAAATTCTACTGACAAATGGTTCAGAAAGTTTTTTTCTTCCAAAGAAAATACTAACACAGCAATAGTAACACATGAAAGTACCAAATGCTTGCTGTAATTATGCACACAGATATCATCACAGTTTCTTAAAAATCAGAAGCTATTTTGAGGAGAAAATTCACTATACTTAAGTTTATTTCCATTGATACTTATATTTCTTTAAGTTTTAGGAATTTTTTTTAATGTATGGTATGAAAATAGTATTGTGTATATTACAACAATCAATA
Organism: Mirounga angustirostris; assembly: GCF_029215605.1. Lineage (NCBI taxonomy): Eukaryota > Metazoa > Chordata > Mammalia > Carnivora > Phocidae > Mirounga > Mirounga angustirostris. The sequence continues at coordinate 104,926,212 of NW_026991712.1, read as the reverse complement.
TTTGTATACACATATAATGAACATGAACTACTTTTTCTTGGATTAAAATTATTTAAACAAAAGCATAAGATTAAAGTAAGTTTTGTTTTCAATATCAGTAAAATGTGAAGAAAAATTGATCATTATCTGCTGAGTCATTCTTCCAATAACAATCCTCATTTGCCTCACAAAAACATGTACATTAAAATACAAACCTAGGACGCCTGGGTAGCTCAGTTGGTTAAGCGACTGCCTTCAGCTCAGGTCATGATCCCGGAGTCCTGGGATCGAGTCCCGCATCGGGCTCCCGGCTCAGCGGGGAGCCTGCTTCTCCCTCTGACCCTCTCCCTTCTCATGCTGTTTCTCTCTCGCTCGCTCTCTAATAAAAATAAATAAAATCTTTAAAAAAAATTAAAAAAATAAAATAAAATACAAACCTAATGTAGTCACCAAAATCCACAAATAAAAAAGTTATGAAGAAAGTTGATGAAAAAGGAAAGTATTGACACAGTCAAGTCAACTTTAAGTATAGTTATGAAGATAACAAAGTAAAAAGGAATAAAATTTCATTTTTCCTTGATGTTATATTAATATACTAGAGTATGATTCTGATTACTAAGACTTTGATTATAAAGATATATTAAGCTCTTGAATGGTTTGCCAAGAAGTTTTTTGCAAATTACGCTATGGTGTATTCCCTGTGGAATAAAGCTCTTGGCAAAAGACTTTACAGGAATTTTCTTGCATATTGACAGATAAAGGAATTGACTTAGAAAGTCTTCTAAATTTATTTTTATTTTCCTTCATATGTCCTTGTATTATATCCGAAAACATATTAAGCATAAAGAGCTTTATACTGGGAATTCCATACGTGATTAACTTATTTAGAACAGAGTGCTATGCTGTTTTTGTTTTATTTATTATTTAACTTTCCCACGTAATCATCATGTCAGTAGTCATCATTCTAACCTTGCATCCTAACACAATACTTAGTATATTGTAACTGATTAATAAATTTTTATTATTTGATTTTATGGATCTTTGGATAAAACCAAGAAGAATAGAACATATATTCATTTTTTTCTATGATATAAGTATAATGAATTTTTTTAAAGCAAAACCATGGAACTTTTTATTTTATTTTATTTTATTTTTTAAGTAAGCTTTATGCCCAACGTGGAGCTTGAACTCACAACCCGGAGATCAAGAATTACATTCTCTACCCACTGAGACATCTAGGTGCCCCAGTATATTAATTTTTTAAAAGATTTATTTATTTATTTGAGAGAGCGAGAATGAGAGAGAGAGAGTACATGAGAGGGGGGAGGGTTAGAGGGAGAAGCAGGCTCCCTGCTGAGCAGGGAGCCCGATGCGGGACTCGATCCCGGGACTCCAGGATCATGACCTGAGCCGAAGGCAGTGGCTTAACCAACTGAGCCACCCAGGCACCCCCCAGTATATTAATTTTAATAATAGTTTGTAGTACAGAGATATTTTAAATTCTTATAACTTTGTATTAACCAAACCATCATGAGATTGTTCATACATTTATTTGAGGGTAGGTTTGCCTTTTTATAATGACTGGTGAAATTCTTTTCAAGCACACATATGCATATCAAGAATACTAGTACTTTTTAAAAATGATACAACTGTTATTGTATTAATATGAGCTATAACTAATATTTTCAAAGATACTATTCTAGGTAATATGTTAATCATCATTCAGTCTTCCCATCTGAAAATAAGCTTTCCCAAGAAAGTGATCTATTACCTATATTCTTTGTATCATCTCTAATGGTCTAATATAGTCCTGCTTTACATGTGGGGATATGGTTTCTTACCTGACTGATGATTTTGCCATAATACTTACAAATATTTTTTCCTGTATTCACTATATATTACTTGAGCCTTTACTGTATTTCAAGGGTTATTCCAAGTGTAAGAAGAACATAATGAATAAGAGAAATAAGTCTCTTTGTTGCATGGAGGAAAAAGCAATAAGTAGTGAAATTGCTATAATAAAATGAAACCAGGGAAACAAAGGTAGGAAAATAAAGTTTGTGAGGTTAAAATTAAAATTCTGTTTGTGATTACTGGAAATTGGGGGTTGGTATTAAAAAGTGAATTGTGATTAAAATTTGTGATGTAATTTTCTCAATTTTTTAAAAGAATTTTTTTTTGAGAAGAATAACCTTCCATATCTAGATAATATATGTTGTAAAATATTTTGTAGGCTTCCATTTCCATTACACCAACTAGGCAAGTTATTCCAAACCTCCTGTTACAAGTAGATAAAAAAATGCTAGGTAAAATATTTAAAAATAACCTCAAAGGTATCAAAGGATTGAAATAATAGTAGAGAATTGCTAGAATAGCCTGAATGCAAATGTAACTGCAGAGAACTTTTCCCTGGTACCGAGCAGAAGGAAAAATAGAAGTTTAAAAAAATGTCCCTCCAAAATTATAGCCATGGCTAGAGAACCTCAAGCAGTGTAACTGGTACTGGAACAGTTTTATCCTTGTCTATCTGGCAGAAACAAACAGGAATATGCTCAGAAAAAAATAACTTTTATCTTAGGCCTTAGAAAATCTCCATATTTAATTTTTAGCCAAAGATAAACAGAGATATAACAAAATAAATCGAGAGTTAGATCCAGTAGGTAAAAGCAGAGAGGAGAAACAGGATTCCTACTGCTTTATATTTTGTAAATATTAGCCACATTTAAATACATCCAGGCTTACCCTGTTAAAAGAAACACAGACATGCACACACATGTGCACATACACACACACACACTTAATTAAGTTTGCAAAACCCAGAAAATTATGAAAAGTTCTATAGGAAACTAAAATAAAAATTTGGAAATTATAAATATAGTGAATAAAATTTAAAAGGCTCAATGGACATATCTGATAATAGCCTGGGTGGAGCAAAGAGAATTAACCCTTATGCTACTAGGTATGATGTCTTAGTTCATGGTGGATCAATTACCCATGGCATGAATTGATGTAATCAGTCCCTCATCCAAATATATCTAGCAAAGCAGAAGATGGACCCCTTTTGTTTTAAGATATATCATCTAAACTTTCTATAGATTTTTAAAATAATGTCGAACAGAAAGTCAATAATATAACTATACTTTCAGTTTGCGAAATATATTCTTGACTTCTTTCACTCTAGTACAAATTACAGATACTGTTAGTATCTTGATTCTACTATAATCCTGAGAGAAAATAAAGAATTGGACTGTAAAATGAGATTCATACAAGAATGAAGATTTACTAATAATTTCAAGAATACAAGTAGTTGTGAGCCACAAGAAAAGCAAGGGGAGCCCCCAGACAACCAACATAGCTCTCCAGGTACTTTCTTGCCACATGAAGATATCATTTGGCCCAGATTAATTATGGAGGTCTCAAAGTATGTTTGCAGTCATATAACTTGTATCAAAAATAGATTTTTACAATGAAAATCCTTATGTTACACTCAGATACTTCCTTACATATGTGACATTATGATGAATCAATTAAATATATATGTATATATATGGAAAAATGTCTTGGTTCTATACTTCACACTGTACACAAAATCAGTTCCTAATAGACTGAAAATATAAATGAAAATGATAAAGAGAACAAATCTTTGAGAGAAAAAGAAAGAGAATAGGTATCAAAGTTATAATGGCATACTACCACATATCTTCCCAAATGGTGTACATGGAAAAGAATGACACAACAATTTTATCCAGAATGTGGAGAAATCAAAACCATCACATGATGATGGTAAGAGTATATATTAGTAAAACTTTTTAGTAAGACTTTTGGCCAGGAAATGCTAATACATGTCATATGCATAATCTATGATACAACAGTTCTGATACTAGGTATATACCAAATGGAAATGTGGGTGTATAAATCACAAGATCAGTACCAAAATGTTCATAGCATCATTAATAATAGGAAAACACTTGAATATATTAAAATAACCACCAATGGTAGAACAGATAAATAGTATTCTTATTATGGAATATTACACAGAAGTGAGAATAAATACTCTACAATAACACCTGGCAATATAGATGAACCTCACATAGCTAATGCTGATTAAGAAAAGCCAGATACAAAAGAAATCATGTTGTATAATTATATTTATAGAAAGGAAAAACTTAAAATATGCTAATATCAGCCAGAATAGTGGTTATTCATAGGACATAGTGACTGGATGAGAGTATGTGTAAGTTTTTGGGCTTCTGCTATTATTTTTCTTGATCTGAATGGTTATTATATGTTTGTGTTCAGCTTATAAGGATTTACTGAGTTGTACACTTCATACCTATTTTACTATTGCTATGGTATTGAATAAAAATTTTAAGTAAGGAAATATAACTATTAGACAGGGACATAAACACAGAATGCTATCTCGAGTGCATACTGAGAAACAAAATGATAGAAATTGCATATGAGAGATTACAGAAGCTGGGGACACAGTAAGATGTTTCAGTATTTGTTTAAATAGTCTTCCTAACAGAGAGAAAAAAATGAGGAAGAAGCATTATAATAAGAGATAATGGCTGAGAGTTTTCAGACAATTCAAGAAAACCCCATGCAGGACATATGAAAGATAATCACATATGTAAGAGTGAAATTTCAGTAATTCAAAACAAAAAGACAAATGAGACTAAAAGAGTATATAAATTTTAAACTAATGTGGGGATAAAATAGAGTAATAATTTGTCAATCCAAGTTAAGCCAAGAAAGGAGAGAACATGAAATGGACAACATAAATAGAAGGCAAAAAACAGTATGTACTACTTTCAAATATTTCAGTGATCATGTTAAATATATACAAATTTAAAATGCCTTGTTAAAGCCAAAAATGGTTGGGTAGGCAGAGAAGAAACTATGTTTTGTTTAAAAGAAATTTTTTTCTTAAGTGTAAGCACGAAATTTTTAATGTAAGAAGACAGTAAATGTCTACCAGTGATAACCAAATGATTGCCAAGGAAAAGTTAACAAAATAGACTTTAATGCTGAATGAATCACCAGAGACATAGAACAGCTTCTTGATACTAAAATGATTAAATCACCAGGAAGATGTAACATTTTAAGATTAGTATACACCTAACAACAACACAAAAATTGACAGAACTAAAATTGACAGAAAGAAATAGGGAAATCCACAAAGTAGTAACTTTAATATTCCTCACTTGACAATTGATAGAACAAATGGGCACATAATTAGAAAGAATATGTAATATTTGAACATAATTAATAAACTGGAAGTAATAAACCACAGATTATATGTTACTGCTAAGAGAACATAAAGCAGTTACAAAAATTGATCATAAATTGTTCATAAATCAAATCTCAATCAATTTCAAGGAACTTAAATCATTTTAAGCATTTTGCCCCAAATGCTATTAAGCTAGAAATTAATGTAAAATAAGCAGAAAATGTCACACATTTGAAAATTAAGCAACATATTTCAATTTACTCATTGATAAATTGGTCAAAAAATAAATCAGTATGCTTTAGAAAATATTTTGAAGAAAAAAGAAAGAAAATATTTTGAGCTGTGTAATAACCATAATACTACATATGAGAAATTGTGGGATAGATATAGTCAACACAAATTTATAGTGAAATTTGCTATTACTAACTTTATGCATGAAATATAAATTAAGTTAACATTTTCCTTAAAAAATAAAGTAGGAAACCAGATAGGAAAAGAAAAAACAAAAACAAAAATACCCAGAAAACCCAAATTAGCCGATTAACATGGTGAAAATAGAAAAAATCATCAATATGCTTTTCTTTTTTTAATTTTATTTTATTATGTTATGCTAGTCACCATACAATACATCATTAGTTTTTGATGTAGTGATCCACTATTCCTTGTTTTCATGTAACACCCAGTGCTCCATGCAGTACGTGCCCTCCTTAATACCCATCACCGAGCTAACCCATCCCCTCACTCCCCACCCCTCTAAAACCCTCAGATTGTTTCTCAGAGTCCATAGTCTCTCATGGTTCATCTCTCCCTCTGATTTCCTCCCCTTCATTTTTCCCTTCCTTCTCCTAATGTCCTCCATGCTATTCTTTATGTTCCACAAATAAGTGAAACCATATGATAATTGACTTTCTCTGCTTGACTTATTTCACTTAGCATAATCTCCTCCAGTCCCATCCATGTTGATGTAAAAGTTGGGTATTCATCCTTTCTGATGGCTGAGTAATATTCCATTGTATATATGGGCCACATCTTCTTTATCCATTCATCTGTTGAAGGGCATCTCGGCTCTTTCCACAGTTTGGCTATTGTGGACATTGCTGCTATGAACATTGGGGTGCATATGGCCCTTCTTTTCACTACATCTGTGTCTTTGGGGTAAATACCCAGGAGTGCAATTGCTGGGTCATAGGGTAGATCTATTTTTAAATTTTTGAGGCACCTCCACACTATTTTGCAAAGTGGCTGTACCAACTTGCATTCCCACCAACAGTGTAAGAGGGTTCCCCTTTCTCCACAACCCCTCCAACATTTGTTGTTTCTTTCCCTGTCCATTTTTGCCATTCTAACTGGTGTAAGGTGGTATCTCAATGTGGTTTTGATTTGAATTTCCCTGATGGCTAATGATGATGAACATTTTTTCATGTGTTTGCTAGCCATTTGTATGTCTTCTTCAGACAAGTGTCTGTTCATGTCTTCTGCCCATTTTTTGACTTGATTATTTGTTTTCTGGGTGTTGAGTTTGAGTTCTTTATAGATCTTGGATACCAGCCCTTTATCTGTAGCATCATTTGCAAATATCTTCTCCCATTCTGTGGGTTGCCTCTTTATTTTGTTGACTGTTTCCTTTGCTGTGCAGAAGCTTTTTATCTTGATGAAGTCCCAAAAGTTCATTTTTGCTTTTGTTTCCCTCGCCTTTGGAGATGTATCTTGAAAGAAGTTGCTGTGGCTGATGTCAAAGAGGTTACTGCCTCTGTTCTCCTCTAGGATTTTGATGGATTCCTGTCTCACATTGAGGTCTTTCATCCATTTTGAGTTTATCTTTGTGTATGGTGTTAGAGAATGGTCAAGTTTCATTCTTCTGCATGTGGATGTCCAATTTTCCTAGCACCATTTATTGAAGAGACTGTCTTTTTTCCATTGCATATTTTTTCCTGTTTTTGTGTCTTGGTGATCACTGCTTTGTAATATAGCTTGAAATCGGGCAACATGATGCCCCCAGCTTTGTTTTTCTTTTTCAATATTTCCTTGGTGATTCGAGATCTTTTCTGATTCCATACAAATTTTAGGATTGTTTGTTCCAGCACTTTGAAAAATGTCATTGGAATTTTTATCAGGATGGCATTGAAGGTATAGATTGCTCTGGATAGCATAGACATTTTAACAATATTTATTCTTCCAATCCATGAGCATGGAATGTTTTTCCATCTTTTTGTGTCTTCTTCAATTTCTTTCGTGAGTGTTCTGTAGTTCCTATAGTATAGATCCTTTACCTCTTTGGTTAGGTTTATTTTGAGGTATCTTAAGGTTTTTGGTGCTATTGTAAGTGGAATCGTTTCTCTAATTTCTCTTTCTACAGTTGCATTGTTAGTGTATAAGAAAGCAACTGATTTCTGTGCATTGATTTTGTATCCTGCCACATTACTGAATTGCTGTATGAGTTCTAGTAATTTGGAGGTAGAGTCTTTTGGTTTTTCCACATAAAGTATCATGTCATCTGCAAAGTGAGAGAGTTTGACTTCTTCTTTGCCAATTTGAATGCCTTTTTTTCTTTTTGTAGTCTGATTGCTGTTGCTAGTACTTCTAGTACTATGTTGAACAGTAGTGGTGAGAGTGGGCATCCTTGATGTGTTCCTGATCTTAAGGGAAAGGATCTCAGCTTTTCCCCATTGGAGGATGATATTCATTGTGGGTTTTTCATAGATGGATTTTATGAACTTGAGGAATGTTCCCTCTATCCTTATACTCTGAAGAGTTTTAATCAGGAAAGGATGCTGTATTTTGTCAAATGTTTTTTCTGCATCAATTGAGAGGACATGTGGTTCTTCTCTCTCGTCTTATTAATGTGTTCTATCACATTGATTGATTTGCGAACATTGAACCACGCTTGCATCCCAGGGATAAATCCCACTTGGTCGTGGTGGATGATCCTTTTAAGGTATTGTTGGGTCCTATTTGCTAGGTTTTGTTGAGGATTTTGGAATCCATATTCATCAGGGATATCTGTCTGAAATTCTCCTTTTTGATGGGATCTTTCCCTGGTTTGGGGATTAAGGTAATGCTGGCCTCATAGAATGAGTCTGGAAGCTTTCCTTCTGTTTCTATTTTTTGAAGCAGCTTCAGTAGAATAGGTATTATTTCTTCTTTGAATGTTTGGTAGAATTCCCCAGGGAATCCATCAGGCCCTGGACTCTTATTTTTTGGGAGGTTTTTGATCACTGCTTCAATCTTGTTACTGGTTATTGGCCTATTCAGGTTGTCAATTTCTTCCTGTTTCAGACTTGGGAGTTTATAGGTTTCCAGGAAGGCATCCATTTCTTCCAGATTGCTCATTTTATTGGCATAGAGCTGTTGATAATAATTTCTAATAATTGTTTCTATTTCCTGGTGTTAGTCATGATTTTATTAATTTGGGTCCTTTCTCTTTTCTTTTGGATAAGTCTGGCCAGTGGTTTATCAATCTTATCAATTCTTTCAAAGAACCAACTTCTAGTTTTGTTGATCTGATCTACTGTGTTTCTGGTTTCTAATTCATTGATTTCTGCTCTAATCTTAATTATTTATCTTCTAATGCGTGGCTTAGGCATTGTTTGTTGCTTTTTCTCTAGTTCTTTAAGGTGTAGAGTTAGTTGGTGAATTCAGGATTTTTCTATTTTTTTGAGTGAGGCTTGGATGGCTATGTATTTCCCCCTTAGGACTGCCTTTGCAGTATCCCATAGGTTTTGCACCAATATGTTTTCATTCTCATCGGTTTCCAAGAATTGTTTAAGTTCTTCTTTGGGTTCCTGGTTGACCCAAACATTCTTGAGCAGAGTGGTCTTTAGCTTCCAAGTTTCAAATTTCTTCCAAATTTTTTCTTGTCATTGAGTTCCAGTTTTAAAGAATTATGGTCTGAGAATATGCAGGGAATAATCGCAATGTTTTGATATCAGTTGAGACCTGATTTGTGACCCAGTACATGGTCTATTCTGGAGAAAGTTCCATGTGCGCTTGAGAAGAATGAGTATTCTGTTGTTTTAGGGTGGAATGTTCTGTATATATCTATGAGGTCCATCTGGTCCAGTGTGTCATTCAAAGCTCTTGTTTCTTTCTTGATTTTCTGCTTAGATGATCTGTCTATTGCTGAGAGTGGAGTATTGAGGTCTCCTACAATTAATGTATTGTTATCAGTATGACTCTTTATTTTGGTTAATAGTTAACTTATGTAGATGGCTGCTCCCATGTTGTTGGCATAGATATTTACAATTGTTAGATCTTCTTGTTAGATAGACCCTTTAAGAATGATATATATAGGGGCGCCTGGGTGGCTCAGTTGGTTAAGCGACTGCCTTCGGCTCAGGTCATGATCCTGGAGTCCCGGGATCAAGTCCCGCATCGGGCTCCCTGCTCGGCAGGGAGTCTGCTTCTCCCTCTGACCCTCCTCCCTCTCATGCTCTCTGTCTCTCATTCTCTCTCTCGCAAATAAATAAAATCTTAAAAAAAAAAAAAAAGAATGATATATATATAGTGTCCTTCTGTGTCTCTAACTACAGTCCTTAGTTTAAAATCTAATTTGTCTGATATAAGAATTGCTACCCTAGCTTTCTTTTGAGGTCTGTTGACATGGAAGATGGATCTCCATCCCTTCACTTTCAGTCTGGATGTATCTTTAGGTTCCAAATGAGTCTCTTGTAGACAGCATATGGATGGTTCCTGTCTTTTTATCCAATCTGCAACCCTGTGCCATTTCATGGGAGCGTTTAGGCCATTCACGTTGAGAGTGATATTGAAAGATATGAATTTATTGTTATCATGTTGCCTGTGAAGACCTTGTTTTTATAGATTGTCCCTGTAAATTTCTTTTCTATATCACTGTTCGGGTCTTTCTCCTTTTATAGAACCCCCCCTTAATATTTCTTGCAGGGCTGGCTTAGTGGTCACATATTCTTTCAGTTTCTGCTGGTCGTGGAAGCTCTGTGTCTCTCCATCCATTCTAAATGAAAGCCTTGCCGGATAAAGTATTCTTGGCTGCATGTTCTTCTCGTTTAGTACCCTGAATATGTCTTGCCAGGCCTTTCTGGCTTGCCAGGTCTCTGTGGATAGGTCTGACATTATTCTGATGTTCTTCCCTCTGTACGTAAGGAATCTCTTCCCCCTAACTGCCCTTAAGATGGTTTCCTTGGTTCTAAGATTTGCAAGTTTTACTATTACATGCCGGGATGTTGGCCTGTTTTCCTTGATCTTAGGAGGGGTCCTCTCTGCCTCTAGGACGTGAATGTTTGTTTCATTCCCCAGATTAGGGAAGTTCTCAGCTACGATTTGCTCAAATATATCTTCTAGTCCTCTCTTTCTCTCCACCCCCTCTGGGATTCCAGTAATTCTGACATTGGAACGCTTCATGGTGTCACTTATTTCTCTGATTCTATTTTCATGGATTCTGAGTCATTTTTCCCTGGCCTCCTCTTTTCCCTTTTTATTTATTAATTGGTCTTCTAGGTCACTAATTCCTTCTTCTGCCTCCCTCAACCTCGGTTTTAGATTATCTAGATTAGATTGGATCTCATTGATAGCATATTTAAATTCTGCCAATTCAGCTTTCATTTCTGGCCTTAGAGACTCTATGTTGCCATTAATTGATTTCTCCATTCTAGCTATTGTCTTCACAATTACTAGCCTGAATTCCATCTCCGACATCTTGGTTATATCTGAATCCATTTGTAAATCTGTGGCATAAGTCATAGTCTCTGAGTCTTTCCTATTTTGGGGGTTCCTCCTCCTAGTCATTTTGTTGAGGGGTGGTTCAGGGAATGTCAGAGTCCAAATTATTGACCACAACCCAAGCAAGATGCACTTGTTTTATAGGGACCTTAGGGTTGCTGGCCTCTTATTTTCCCAGCCTGTCTTCTGGGGGAGGGGCCTGCCCGCTGTTACTCAGGCAACTCTGGGCAGAGTTGCTCTGCCCCCTGTGGCGGGGGATGGGCTCAGTGAAAACCGGTTTTGGGGGGCTTTTATTCTTTGGTAGCTTTCCCTGGTGGCTTTCCTCATCTCTTCCAAGAGTCAGAGCAGAAGAGATTGCTTCTGACCCTCTGCCTCAGAACAGAGAGATCGCAGTCTGTTCTTCAGTGAGCTCTCCAGGCCACACTATCTCTGGTTCTGTCTGTGCTGCTATAAACTGCAGTGTCCTGGGTTGTGTGCCCCTCTGCAGCACTCCCAGTCCTTGCTTCCCAGTTGGGATGTGTCTCTGCCTTTTGTGCTTCTAAAACCACCAGCTGCCCCCAGTGCGCATGCACATCCCTGCAGCTCTGGGTTTCCATCAGGGGGGCTGCCCTAAAGTCCTTTCCCCATCGCTACTGGTGTGCAAGTCTGTCCTGTCCCCAGCACTAGAGGCTATCACTCACCCTACAGCCAGGCTCCTTCCCCCTTCTGTTTATCCTCCAATATCTGCCTGCGGAATCACGGCTCCCCTCTTTGGTCCTCAAAACCAACTGCCTGCAATATTCTGTTTGTAGAGATCCAGATCTATCTTCTTATATCTCAGGCTGATTTTGTGGGTGTTCATTGTGGTCTGGTAGATATCTAGCTTAATTCTGGGGACCAATTGGAATAGGGTCCCCTACTCCTCCACCATCTTTTCCCCCTCTCAATATGCTTTTCTGAAGAAAACTTTAGGTGTACTATGACCTCACTGGAAAGTTCTAGCAAACATTAAAAAAAAACTTGCAGGTAAAAAAATTCTTATAAAGATTAGGAACATGCTGCAAATCACTTTATAAGGCCAACATAACCTTCCTTCTAAAACCCAATAAGGGTATTAGAAGAAATGACAAATTACTGGCTGATAATTATAAACAGAACATATAAATCTATATCTGTGTCTATATATTAATGCAGAATATATATACTATATAAATTATACATATATATTTATCCAACAGTGTATATATATTAAAAATATACATCATGACTCATTTTAATGTATCCCAGGGATGAAAATTTGATTTATCATTAGGAAAGCTGTTAATGAAATCTACTGTTAACAGTATAAAGAAGGAAATTTCTGTGGTTATCTCAGTAGATAGAAAAACACATTTGATAAAATTCAATGTACATTTTTATTAAAAGTTTTCAAAGAAGGATTATAAAGGAACTTTCTTAATTTGATAAAGAATATGTACATAAAATCTTCAGATAATGTCATCCATTATTGAAAAATGTTCCTTGAGACCAGGAAACTTAAAAGAATGCCAATTAATGCCACATCTATCGATCATTGCTATGGAGGACTTTGGCTAGCGGAGTAAGGCAAGAAAAATAAATGAAATTATATAAGGATTGGGAAAAGAGAAAACAAATTGCCATTGTTTCCAAATGATTTAATAATATTGGGAGAAGCCCCCAAATATTCTACAGATAAATTGTAGGATGAATAATGAAAATTATATCTAAATGGTTGTTTGGAGTTTTTTCTAGATGCTCTTCTGGTTAATAGTCTTAGATTTTAGGTGTTTAAGAATCCAGACTGACCTCAACTTTTCTCTCTCACTCCTTTGAAAACATCTACTAAGTTTCAGTATTTGGACCTGACTGGCTAGGATGCCTGAAGCAGTAAAGGGATATCTGTTTTTTTTTTAAATTTTTTTCTCTCCTTTCCACATCCTCCATTGCGTTCTTAATACTGTGGTTGGGGCCGTTTAGGGTGAGGCAAGGAGAAAGGAGATTGGAACATCTTCCAAGGAAGAAGGATCTTCCTGATGTGAGTCTGTCTGTTCATAGTGATTCCTAAGCACTATGGCCAATTTCTCTCTTTTGAGATTTTTTCATGAGTCAGGACCAGTACTATGTCCATGATTCCACAATAACCCAGGGTATACCTGTCAAGGCCACCAGGTGATTTTCTGAAGTTGAAGATGAAGCATACATCATCACTCTTGCAGCTCCCTCCAAAGAAACGCACAATTCTGGCCTATTAGTGGATTCTTAGCTCATCTGTGGATCATGGGCTAACAATGGTAGAATTTGCTTAGGGTCCCCTCCTCTGCCAGTCCTGTATAGATTTCCTGTTATCTATCTTTAGATTGGGGGGATTACTCAATTCTTATTGTTCTCATTTTGAGGATCTGATAGAAAGAGTCACTCATATTTTAATACCTGATTACACTGTTATTCTAGATTCTCTAAAGTTTTACAGGATACGATTCACTGATTTCTTGGAATCCGAATTGCTCTAAGTACTCATTTTCATCTGTTCTCTGTTATCTTGCCTCTGTAATTCCTACATGTTTTTGGAACCTAGTACTCTTTTGATCGAGTAGTGTCTAAAATATGTCTTCCTTTTATGATGTCCTATTTAAAAGCAAATATGGTGAAGGGTGCCTGAGTGGCTCAGATGGTTGAGTGACGGACTCTTGATTTCAGCTCAGGTCATGATCTCAGGGTCCTGGGATCAAGCCCTGAGTCAGACTCCACACTCAGTGGGAGTCTGGTTGGGATTCTCTCTGTCCCTCTCACTCTGCCTCTCCCCCTGCTCGCACACACTCTTTGAATAAATGAATAAATAAATCTTTGAAAAAGTTTTGCCTCAGCCATGCTTGATTAAGTAAATGTTGTGTTTTGTAGACTAGGTCAAGTTCAGCAACAAAGCCCCACAACATTCCTGCTTATTAAGAATTATGATGTGCATTTAGCTAATACTAGTAAAAAAGTCAACTATACAACTATATAAAATTATTATATCTCCATGAATACAGCCTCAATAAACTGCTATCATCCATAAGACTCAAAACTCCACATAAGTCACAATTCTAAGTCATTAACACCTAAAGATAATTCTGGAAATTTGGTGAATATGGGAGCATAATTTCTGGATCTCCTTGAATTCCCATTCAAAATCAATGAAAGCAATTAAATGGTAAACCCCAAAATAAGAGGATGAGTAATCATGAACATCAAAATTCAAGCCAGTGAATGACCAACAACCAGGAGACCTGTGTATTCCTGGCATCTATATGGGAGAAAGCAAAGGAAAGTAATAGGGCAGCTATAACAAAGCTGACAACAAAGCTGACAACCCCGAATAAACCTAAAGGTTATAATGAAGAAGTGCAGCCAGTCAAGTTGAGAATGGCTGCTGAAACTCAGAGGAAATTGGCCTGGTCAGGGAGCTGAAGAATGCAAGGGATCCACAGCAGTGCCGAGGTGGTATAAAAACTCTAATCTCTCACAATTGACTGGCCAGACTGACTCTCCACATTGAGGAGGCACTGTGGGGGAGTGGAATCAAAATGAAGCAAGACAAGGGTGAAAAAAAATTAAGCAAGACAAGGATGAAGGTTAAAATAGAGAGATTATAGTACACAATGGTTATATGATCTTACAGTAGAGATAAAGAATGAGGATAAAAACTGGAGAATCCTGTAAAATAATGCATAACTGGTTGCAGTAATAGTAATTGGTAGTGATACTATTGGTACCATAATCCTGAAATTAGTGTATGAAGAGTAATTTGGGGTAAAGCAAATTAGGAATTATGAAATGTTCTTGTTCTATCATCCCTGTGTCCTGGATAACCAGGATTTTTGTTGTGGAAGAAAAGAAAAAGAAATTTAATGTAAAAGAAATTTAGTAAAAATCCATGTTGAATTTGAATTGGAATTATTAGTTTGAGCTCATATATTTCCTAGCTCTACCCACTGCAGAAGCTTGGAAACAATGACCAAAGCAGTAACAATGAGCATCCCAAGTGCTTAGACTTTGACTCTAAGTATAATTTCTTACTAAAAAAACAGAGCTTCTTGACGAAATTGCTGATTACAGTTCTGGGGTGGAATATCTATAAAAACCAATGTTAATCTTGCCATATTAAGTAGCAAGGAAGCTAACAAAGGCCATTAAAGTCATACCAAAAGGCCTCTGACGCTAAAGTGAAGATATTATCACTAGCCAAAAATGGGAAGGATGTTTGAGCTTCAATAAGAATAAAAATTGCAATAGAGTTAAACTCACTCAATATTTAAATCCATGAGTTTATGATACAAGAGTGATAAGTAACTCATTAATTATCTGGAAATCTGGATAAATAAAAGGATAAAGTATTTCATGTATCTCATATGAACTTTATCACTAGGTAACCAAATTGTAGATGCAGAGAAGCATCTCCTTATAAAATCATTCTGGCTAATAAACATAAACAAAATGACAACATTTCACCATTTTCCAACATGAAGGAATTAATGGATCTAGGCACCGGGTATTCTCATTGACCTGCTTATATCTAAAAGGAGAGAAAAAAGATAACTATGCATTTCCTAATGGACACAACACTACCTGCAGTGTCTGCTTGAGTATCTGGGTCTAGCTGCCAATGGGAAATGAATTGAGAGGACAGAGGGGCATGCTGAACTGCATGACAAGTATGCAATCAACAAAATCTAGATGGTAGGCAATTCCGTGGGTCAAAATTCTCAGGTCATAAACAGATAGGTGGTGTGAAAAAGAAAATAATGAAGTAGAATCTGAGGTTAGTAGAGTTAAAAGACCTATCAAGCTTAATCAAGGGGCAAGACTATATTATTAATATTCAGAGGTGCATACTCGAGCAATATAATTTTAAATAAATACATGAAAATAATTACCATAAATCTGTTAGTTGTTACTTCTGGTATGTGACAGGAGCCTGTGATTAAGATGGGGCACGGTGAGGACTTCTAGGTGGCTAACAAAATTCTATCGACTTTGTGAAGGCTAGACCTGGAGTTTGTCATAGAATAATTCATTAAGCTATAAGCTATGTTTTGTGTCAATTTAATATCTGTGTTTTGTTAAACTAAGGACTTTAAGATTTAAGATTTAAAAAAAAAAAGATTTTTTCTTTCTAAAGACAGAACCAATTAAAAGATAAACAAATGGGGAAGGCAGGCAAATAGGCAGATGGTAATCTGGCTCTAGATGGGTGACCAAACAAATTTATTAATACTTCATCCTGAATTGACAGTAGAACCAATCCCTGGATTCCACAGAAGTAAAGCAGGCTACTCTGAGTTTATGACTGGAAGGCACAGTGAATATAAACATTCAGAAGAGAAGCTTGCTCTGCAAAGAAAAGAAGGAAAGATTGGATTAACATGTCCTTTTCAAATCTGACCATTCAGGGAGACGAGTGCAAGATTTAGGGAAAGAAGACATGAGAGTTACTCTAATAGACATTCCCCACTATAAAAATAGGGGCCCAGGAGAAGGGATATTGCAAGAAAGAGCATAGTATTCTTTTATATGTAAAGTGCAGTTTACTGAACCATCTATTGTCCCCTTTGTTAGACATTAAGTTGTTTCCAGTTTTTCACCAGAATAAATAGCATTTTAATCACAACCCATATCCATACATTTTAGTGTGTATCTCTGATGATTTGCTTCTTTAGAGAGAATAAATCATTCATTGTAAACCACTGTCAATAAAACTGAACAGAGGGGCGCCTGGGTGGCTCAGTCGTTGAGCGTCTGCCTTCGGCTCGGGTCGTGATCCCAGGGTCCTGGGATCAAGCCCCGCATCGGGCTCCCTGCTCGGTGAGAAGCCTGCTTCTCCCTCTCCCACTCCCCCTGCTTGTGTTCCTGCTCTTGCTATCTCTCTCTCTGTCAAATGAATGAATAAAATCTTTAAAAAAATAAAAAAAATAAAAAAAACTGAACAGAGCACTGTTTCAAATTTCAGATCTCACACTGTGAAGCATTCCATTTCAGATTCATTCTTGTCTAGCAAAGAGTCATGTGTAAAATAATCTCAAACAACACATTATGTAAAACAAAGCAACCTGTATATTTGATAGTTTCTATTTTTCTCACATAGCATGTACTCAGGAGTACATTAAATAGTCAGCGTACACAGTAAAGTGAAGAAGTGGGATTAGACTCCTCACTGATCATGGTACACAGACTTCATCCTGCAGCCTCACAGATCAGTTCAATTGACCAAAGTGCTCCAGCTGATTAGCTTCCCACCCCAGCTTCTCATCCTCTAATGGGTTTTTATTACTTCTATATTCCAGCAACATATAGCACAAACATTCTCCAGCATACTTCTCTTTTTCTTTTATAAGTACAAGTCTTTGTTAATGAGAAATAAAGGAGTATAAAAAAAGTGTCTTCTTTCTTTAAAGATTTATTTATTTTATTGAGAGAGAGAAGAGTGGGGGGAGGGGCAGAGGGAGACAATCTTCAAGCAGACTCCCCACTGAGCAGGGAGCCCGATGTGGGGCTCCATTCCAGGACCCTGAGATCATGACCTGAGCCGAAATCAAGAGCTACCCAGGTGCCCCAGTGTCTTTTTTTTAAATATCTATTTATTCAGTCATCTAACATTTCTAGCAGAAAGAAGACTAAAGTAATCCACAGGAGATAAAAAAAGTGAATCGGGTTGTAAAATGACCACAACTGTCAGTGTGCCAGTTTCCCTATTGGCGGCTCTGTGGTAACGCCTGACAACTGGATGGATCTGAAGAGTGGCTGTTTTAGTTTTGGTTTTGAATATTAATCCTTATAATCCATTCTGATTCAGCTTAAGTAATCATTTCTAGATCAGAGAAACTCCAGAGGACAGGGGGAGTTTGACTATAATTTGGGGATTACTCTAGGTTAATGGTGTGAGAGATGAAATAATCTCCAAGAGTTTAGTTGACTTTGAAATGCTAACATTCCTTCAAAGAAGAAAAACTTCAAGGTCCAAATGGATTTTCTTGAGTCACTCACAGCTAGTGTTGGGTAACACCTCTTTTACCAGGAATGTGATACAGAATTCATACTACACATCTGATTCTAATTACAAGGGACTTTTCTTTTCTTTTTTTTTTCTTTATTCTTATGTTAATCCCCATACATTACATCATTATTTTTATTTTTTTATTTTTATTTTTTTTAAGATTTATTTATTTATTTGAGAGAGCGAGAATGAGAGAGAGTACATGAGAGGGGGGAGGGTCAGAGGGAGAAGCAGGCTCCTCGCTGAGCAGGGAGCCCGATGCGGGACTCGATCCCGGGACTCCAGGATCATGACCTGAGCCGAAGTCAGTTGTTTAACCAACTGAGCCACCCAGGTGACATCATTAGTTTTAGATGAAGTGTTCCATGATTCATTGTTTGTGCATAACACCCAGTGCTCCATGCAGAATGTGCCCTCCTCAATACCCACCACCAGGCTAACCCATCCTCCCACCCCCCTCCCCTCTAGAACCCTCAGTTTGTTTTTCAGAGGGACTTTTATTTTAAAACTTGTATCAATCCTCTATTCTTGAGGTAATCTACCTCCTGTTGATTATATTTTGTTCATGGGTGAGAATTTAAAGCCTGTTATGAATTTCCTGGCAAGGTAGTAACTTGAGAATAAATGTCTGGCTTACTTCTGCCACTTATTTCTAAACTCTGAGCATTGGTATTCTGGTCCTTGACAATTTTGTCCTCAAATCTATTTTTCACAATGACTTCCTAATGCAAGATCCAAGATCTATTAATTTCTGCAAGCTGTGTTTCTCAGGTTCTGTGTCAACTGTTTTCTAGCTAGGGTTTGCCCATGGAAGGAAGGAGCAGTGGGAAATTAGAGGGCTCCAGCACAGGAGAAGCTGGACATTTCCTCCCCTCACTCTGTCTAAGGATGCATTTCCTGCAGGCACTGACAGGCATGCTGAAGTCTGAGCTCCCGTCATGCTACTTGGATTCTTCTAACCTCATACCGTAGCAAATGAACTTTACCCACAATGCAAGGAAGCCCCAGAGTGTGTGCATTGTTCTGGAAACAACTTTTTAAGAAGATATAGGCAATGCAGTGGATTGGGAAACTAAGTACCCATGCGTGGAAGATTATTTCTATCCACTCATTCAGTATTATTTATTCAGTAAATGTTCACTGAGCACATAACACGTACCAGATTATGCCTCGGTGCTGGAATGTCAACCACGAACAAACAAAAAAACGCTTGTCTCTTAAGTTTGCACTCTTTTGGAAGAAGGCAAAAAACTAACTAGCGAACTAACTAAATACATTCTATAATATACTGAAATGTGTTAAGTTTTATTGAGAAAAATAAATGAGGCAAAAGATACAGAGAGTCTTATGGCAGTTGCAATTTTAAATAAGCTGGGTGGATAAAGCCTTTCTGGAAAGGTGACATTTGAAAAATACTTAAGGAAGATGAGGGGTGAGCCATGCAAGTGGCTGGGCCATATATACAAGGGACCTGGAGTGGGAGAGGGCCTGGCATATGTGAGGAGCAGGGTGAGGCAGTGTAGCTGGTGTGGGCTGCACAGTGAGAGAGTGATATGTAGGTAGGATGGGAGGTCAGGGTGGTACTTGGAAACAGAGGGGTGGTAGGGCCTTTTAGGCCATTTGTCAGGGATTTAGTTTTTACTCTGAATGAGCTGAGAAATCATTGCAAGGATAACATGGCATAATTTGCATCTTAAAGGCATCATTCTCCTTGCCATATTGAAGATAGACAAATCTTTTGAGAAGTTTTGTCATAATGGCAGTGGGAAATAAGTTGTAACTAGAGTGAACAGATGGTCAAGAGGTGTGCCATTTTCTTTTTTAGATTGGGAGTGATACCAATACGTTTGACGAATGTGCAGTTGGGGATGGTTTACAGAGAGAGAAGAAATTGATGGTGCTGAAGAGAAGAAAGAAAAATTTTAAGCCAATGTCTTTGAGTGAGAAGGATAAACCAGGGCAGTGTGATAGCTTGGTCCTTAGACAGGAACACATGCAGTTTATCTCCAGGAGCAGAGGAGAAGATAAAAACGGAATCTGTTTCAGATGCTGTGAAGGTAGATGAAAGAGTGAGGGAAGCTTGTGGAATTTCTTATCATTTCTTTAATTTTCTCTGTAAAATAATAGCACAAGTTGAAAGTGAGAGTGAAATGGTATTGAAGATTTGAAGAGAAAGGAGGATTGAAATAGTCTTTGAGGATGTAGAAGACTAAATGGATCAGGGAAATATATAGTATGGTGACTGAGAAACCAAAGGCATGCCGAGGAAAATGGTCAGGTATTTTCAATGAGATCAGTATGTATGTGTGCTTTTCTCCAAGTAGGTTGAATTATATCAGTGTTTAACCAGGGTTGGGGTTTTGCCAAGCAAGTATGGTAGAGCAAGAACATAGTAAGGCACATGTGGTTATATTCAAAATAACTAGTATAATAATACAGTGGATTTTAGTCTGGACAAGGTGAGAAGTTGCAGCATTTGGAGAGAAGAACAGGGAAGAGTTCATAGGACTAATGGTGTGTAGGTTTCAGTGGGGTCAGAGGATTGTTGGAGTCAAAAGACTAGTAGGAGGAATTGGAAAATACATGGTAAAGGTGGAAAGATGGATAATTATCACAAAAATAATGAATACTGCATGGACATGGCTTAGAGTGTGTTCATATAAATGAGTGGTTAAGGTAGAATAGAAGTTGAAATCATTGGTGTAGAAGTGTTCAAGTGAGAAGCCAGGATATTAGAAAGATTAATTATATGGATATTGAAATCAATAAGAATTAATTGAAGAACAGTGTTAGGAAGAAGGATATAAATCTAGGGTTTCTTTGAGAAATCAAAGTGAATGATTCTAGAAGATAGGTGATAAATGTAGTAGTCGGTGGCATAGGCTGAATATAATAAGGAAAACTGGGAATTACCAAGGAAGAGAGGAGGAGAATATTCTAGGATTGACAATGAAGACAATGAGGAAGCATACCTTAGTTCTAAAATCAGAAGCATAAAGATTGTGTAGGATGGAGACTGTTTCCTGTTTTAGGTATCATACCCGTGACTCTGGCTTTCTCAGTCTCTCCCAGGCAAAAATAAAATGCTGCATCTCATATTTGGTGATTTACTGCTGGGTTGTTGGTTTGCTCATTTTCATCTTCCCTTCCCCGTGAAGCTAGAGAAATGAATAAAGGCATAAAGTTCTAGATGATCAAGTCCAGACCTCCAGAGACAATGAAACTAACCCCACAGAAATAAGAGTTCAAGATATAGTTCCCAATTTAAAAAGAAAGAACTCAGACTGAAAATTTAAAAGACATAATGTCATTTAAACATAACCAAGAGAACTTTGCTCTTACCTTCCTTTGGAATTTTCAAGCTACAACAGGAAAGCAAGAAATCTCCAATAATACAAGAAACAAAAATTCGGTTTACAAACAAAAGAACAAAAATTGTATTGTCTTAGAAGAGCTAGAAGAAATGGAACAATAGAACTTAGAGCTCTGAAGGAAGATTATTATCCAAGAGTCTCAAGGTCAGGCAAGTTACAGGGCGCCTGGGTGGCTCAGTCGGCTAAGTGTCTGCCTTTCTGCTCAGGTCAATGATCCCAGGGTCCTGGGATTGAGCCCTACATATCGGGCTCCCTGCTCAGCGGGGAGCCTGCTTCTCTCTCTCCCTCTACTGCTCCCCCTGCTTGTGTGTGCACTCTCTCTCTCTGTCAAATAAACAAATAAAATCTTTAAAAAAAAAAGATCAGGCAAGTTTATACCTTTAAAGCTAATAGAAATTCTCAGATATTCAAGGACTTAGATAATATAATAATGCCCTGGTATAAGTCACCATTGAATAAACAGTTAAAAAATAAATGAAAAAATCATCAAAAGGAAGAGCATAAAGAAATTGTTACTCAAATAACTAGTTAAAAGAGTTGAGATTAGTAAATATTATGTATAAACAAATTTAAGGTGAGGTATTTTTCCATCAAATTATCTAAATTATTAAATTAACATTTCAAGTAGATATTTAACAATATTCTACATATGGTTAGATCTCTATGCATTCAAAATGGTGAAAAATATCACCAGAGTCTTTTCCTAAGGAAAATGTGGGGTCATCTGTATTTGTGGATATATTGTATTCAAGAATATATATTATATATTTTTTTCAGTTTTTTTTTTTAAGATTTTATTTATTTATTTGTCTGGGAGGGGAAGAGAGAGAGAGTGAGTGAGTGAGCACAAGCAGGGGGAACGGCAGGCAGAGGGAGAAGCAGGCTTCCCGTTGAACAAGGATCCCGATGAGGGACTCGATCCCAGGAGCCTGGGATCATGACCTGAGCCACAGGCAGACGCTAACCTACTGAACCACCCAGTCATCCCTATATATTATAATTTTAGCTATTTCCGATTATGCTATTTAATGTCTTCTTTTTAAAAAATTCACCAACTTCTCAGATTACAGTTGACAGATTTTTCAAGCATAGTATATATTATAAAATAGATCATATTTGATATGACTATGATTCTTATTTTTTCTATATAAAAGATATATAACATGTATTGTCCCCAGATCCACATTTTCATCAACAGAAAGTGTAGAAAAAATATTTAAACAATTTAATTTCCAAAATGCAGTTTTTGTATATTGTTCTCTTAAAACACATATGATTTGATTATCATGGCATAATAATATTTACAAAAGAATGGCATTATCACCACTAGTCGAATTTAAAAAGAATAACTTGATTCAGTTCTGCAAAGAACTGTGATTAAAGACTTTATTGAGGATGGGCCCAGGAATGAAAATGCAAACAAACAAATAATAATCAAACAACATGACAGCAACAAAATCAAACAAGTTATGAGTATGTATAAAATAGTTAAATATTCCATTATAAGAAAATATAGAAAAAACAAAGTGAAAAGAAAATATTGCCTGATTTAGTTAAATAAAAATTAAAAATATATGTAGATACAATAGATTAGGAGAAATATATATAATGCATTAGACTTATCTAATGGACATAATGAATTAAGAGAAATATACATAATGTATTAGATATATATCTCTAGTAAATAATAATCATTAAAAAATGATTAACCCAAAGGAAAAAGTGTTAAAGAATGTGAGCATGTCACTAATATATGAATATGTATTCAACCAAACTGATAATTAGGGATACAAACTAAAATAGCAGTTTCCTGTTGTATTGGAGAAAATTACACGGCTGAAACATCCAACACTTTAGAAGGTGTGGTAATGGGCACCATAGTGCTGACTGGATTGAGAACTGGAAAATGCTATTTTGGGAAGGGGGTTGGAATCTGGTGCTATTATTTAAATGCCAAAAATCATATGTATTTTCATTAATCAGTTCCACTTTTTGGAAATACAGATGATAGAAACAAAAGCATAATAATATAAGGATTTATTCACAAAAAACATAACATTAAAATGCATATTAAATTTTGAAGAACTAAAGCATTACCATGTTATAGGATATTGCATAGATACTAAAATTATGAGGTGAACTATATTGTACTGATATCAATGAGCAGCATTGATATACTGTTAAATGAAAAATAAAAGAATATCCTAGAGCAAAGTGTGTGTTTCACCTTGCTAAAAAAAGAAAAAAAAAACAACATGTGTATATATTTAATTGTAGGAGCATATTGTTTGGTGCAGAAAGATTCAAAACAAATATAATTTTGATCGGTTTAAACAAATGAATTAGATGCAAAGAAAAATATTTTTTTTCTTTATATTAGTACTTTTGACTAATTATATGGAGTATTTCTTAGTTTATAATTAATTTTTTTAAGTGTAAAAAGTCTCCCTGACAGAATTTAAAAGATGCTTACTTACTATAGGGATGATATTAACTGCAAAAAACCTTCCCATAAACAAAACTAGGCATACTGAAATTATTAGCTGGGAAAAAATTTTATCTGACAAAAGTTAAGTAAAGGTGTAGGATTATTAGTATAAGAAAATTTGACATTCAAGGGAAATAATTCTAATGGAGTAAAACACATTTTATAACAAAAAGCCATCAGTATTCAGGGCACTTTGTTTTAAAAAAGAAAGCCTTAAATATATTAGAAAAAACTGTTAGAAATGCAATAATTTATTGATATAAAATGATAAAAGTGTATTGGTTTAAAAGAGTAATCTGTATCGAGAAAATGAAAAATAAAAATATAGAGAAAGTAGTTAAGATTGCCTTATGCAGAAAAAAGTTCTCGGGTGCCTGGGTGGCTCAGTTGGTTAAACGACTGCCTTCAGCTCAGGTCATGATCCCAGGGTCCCGGGATCGAGTCCCGCATCGGGCTCCCTGCTCTGCGGGGAGCCTGCTTCTCCCTCTCCCACTCCCCCTGCTTGTGTTCCCTCTCTCGCTGTGTCTCTCTCTGTCAAATAAATAAATAAAATCTTAAAAAAAAAAAAAAGTTCTCATGTTTTCAGGGTCCATATAAATTCATATTGATTGCTCATGCACAAAATTTTGAGGAAATGCCAATAAAACAAAAAGAGTATGATTTTAGATGTTATATTCTTCAACACAAAGACCACATAATAGAAATTAATAATAACTGTTTAGATAGCAACAGAAATAAGAATGATCCAAATACCTGAAACTTTATAGAAAATTAAAGTTGAAATTGTGAATATTTAAAAATCAATAAAAATGAAACTATCACAAAGCACAGCTAACAGGATGAATCTAAAGTTATAGGCAGGTGCTAATTAAGATAATATTTTGCATTGTACTTAAAAATCATATTATTTTAGAAAGAATGAATGAAACAAACAAATAAACAAACAAAGAGGAAGGCAAACTAAAGTAGTGATTGAGATCAGCTTCTGTTGTCAGAAGGCCCTGGATTTGAATGTTGTCTCTGGCCCCATCTGAGCAAATTACTGAATTTCATGAAGTCTTATTTTCCTCAGATATGTGATTTATTAGCATTTAACCATTTTGAACTTAAATTTTCTATAAATGAAGATAATATTACCTACTTTATGCATTTTTATAAGTATTCAGTATACTAATCCTTATCCCTGTATCTTCAATAAATGTTATCTTCTTATTAATTCTAACAATAATGGAATTATCACAAAGCAAGATATTTTCAGATGATTTTCAAATTATGCCTTCTTGATTATTTGCTAACTCTGCCTAAAACTAACATTGGCCTTGCTCACAAAAGTTGGGTCTGCCAAAGAGCATCTGTATATATACTAAAGCACAAAATTTATGATCAAGACCGACCAAGAAGCTGGCTTCAGGTCAAAGCACTGCTATCTCCTTGCTAAGTGAATTGAGTTACTCATCTCTAACATATTATTAATAACCTCTTTGACATGGTTATTATGGACCATTCTGTTGAAAGTGTGTGTTAAATAATTTTCTACATTGCAGACACACTTTGCATATTACAGCTATTAGTTTATGCCACTAATGTGTGTATGGTAGAATGTTTGCTAGCATCCTCTGTTCATGCAAATCACCACTCCATTGGAGAATTACATACTACCTAGGAAAAAAGCATCATTTTCTAAAGTGGAATCTGGATATTCATGAGGTTCTATTTTGGTTTATGCTGAGATCTTATGAGACACAAATGTTGTTTAAGCTAAGACAATCTTTTAAATGAAGAAATGTGGGAAGTGAGACAATGAATTTGAAGGTATTTATTTCTGTGGAGAAATAAAGAAATAGAATCTAAAACTAGCAAGACCAGACAAACGTCTTATGATATGATACAAAAGTTGGGAAAACTGCTTATTCGAAGATAAATCAAATTCCAAACCATGTCCTTATTTTACATGTGAAGCTGACAGACCATAGTGAGCAATTATAACAATGATAACATGAACTACCATCATGAAAAACAACTAAGCATTAAAAATAGAAAATACTTTTAAAGTTCATGAATAGTAATCTGAAGTATATTCACGATTTCACAGGTGTGTTTGTTTATCCATTCGCTAAGCCTGTAAACAGTTCCTGCCTTCCTAAAGCAAACAGGGAAGTTTGGCAGGACTGGTGAATCAGTCCAGTAATCTAAAACTACGACAGTGTGACGTGGTATTGATGGTGTAGGGAAATATTCTTTGGTCAGAAAAAGATAAAATACAGCAAAACCATGCCCTTTTTCTCTTAAGAGGCATATAATCTGTTTTTGGAAGTATGAATGCAGGCTCACAAAGCCACACACACAAAAAGAAAGCCGTCTATAATGCATGATGACATTATGATTCTTAAGTGATATGAAATTTAGGAAAGGAAGACACCAATCAACACAGGAGTGTCTGAGCATAATCCATAGGTAGATTACTAAGTACTTTCACTGCATTACATGAAGAGAAAAATGGATCTGACCAGTGGGGAAGGTAGAGAATGGCAAAGGTAAATACTTGAACTGTTTTACTTTAACGGATTTAATGATTCTTAAAATTAACTTCAAGCTCTAATACTGCTTCCAAAACCATTGAAAGCATCATTTCTATTCTGGAATGGATCCAGGTGAAGATAGCAGCAAATATAGTACACAGCAACATGTCTTAGGTAGAGCAAATAAATAAAACTAATTTTCAGAGAGAAAATAGCTGGTTCTATTAAATGCTGTATAATTTTAAACTTGCTGGCGAGAAGGACAAAAGCAGAGGAGAACCATATGGGGTGTGGAAGAGAAAGAAACTTTACATTAAAAAAACCTTGATGATTCTGTTTCTTTGCTTATGAATTTATGTGAGACAGGAAATAAAACCACACAAAATATTTCGAAGTCCAGGACCATCACATATGATTCTAACTCATCACAAGTGAACTATTGAAATACTGACTGATAAAAAATTGAGAACACAGTTTTGATCTGTAAGAGATATTATAGGAGAAACTATTAAATTTTTTTAAGTTGTAAATAGCCTAACCTGCACATTATGAAAACCCACTGAAATGTATAGTTTGTATGTATGTGACAGATGTCAACTAAACTTATTGTGGTGAGTCTTTCACAATATATACTAATATCAAATCATTATGGTTTGCATCTGAAACTAATATAATGCTGTATATCAATTATATCTCAATAAAAAAAATAAAATAAATGTCGTTTAAATACATCTCTGTTTTAAATGAGTCTCCTACATGAAAAGTTGGCTTCAGGTTAAGAGTTCTTTCCCTGACATTGAAGTTTTCTTTAACTTTGGCAAGTACTTACCCTTTTCCTAAGTCTGCCAAATTTAGCTAATAAAAATGCAGAGCTTTCAGTTACATTTTAATTTCAGATAAACAATGTATAATCTTTTAGTAGTATTTGTTGTTTATTGGAAATTTAAGCTTAAATGCATCAACTGCATTTTATCCAGAAAACCTACAGTTAACACAACATTACATAGAATGCCTACCATGTGAAAAGTAATTTTTGGACAATATGATGGAAAAATAAAATTTGTGAAAAAAAAAAGTCTTGCTCTGTCCTTTCCTGACTCAGATCCTGAGACAAGGATTAGATAACAGGTAGGCTATTTGGAGGTGATTCAAGGAACCATGGATCAGAGAATCAGGAAGAGAGACAGTCTACAGTTAGTTGAGGTCAACTATCAGGATGAATAATGTTATAAGGTATATCTATTCATCAGAGAAGGCCCTCAGAAATTTGGAGATAGTAAAATATATTGCAGGGGACACCAACTGTAGACTGCATGCCCATGGACTTGGAACCCAAGGTTGGTCATCTGAACGATGCTTGAATCATCACTTTAAAGTACCTGGCATATTTCCACTTCCACTATAACAATATCATCCAAATTCCTCATTATCACCTAATGGCTTTATCTATTTCCACCATTTAATTATGTTCCTAATTTCAAATGGACTTTTCAAGCCATTTAAATAATATTTTACTTCTTCAACCAAATCAACATAGGAGATAAACAGATATTTTTGTCTTTTTGCTTATATCCTTTAACTTACCTAGGGTGTCTTTTTCTCTTCATTTTACGTGAATTTTTTCTTCAAATCCCATCCCTTCCATGAAAGTATTTCTTAGATCTTATGCCTGAAATGAAACATGGTGGAAACATGAAGAGTGAAAAATAGGTGGATATTTGCTTGTTTGGATTGTACAGATTTGAGTATCCTCAAGGAATCAGAGAACTCCATGATCACAGCTTAGTAGACAACTCAAAATAATACTTATAGAATTCAAATCCAGGAACCATGATTCCCCCTTAAAGTTGTTTAGGTGGATTTTTGACATGGACCTTCCTCGTTGTTCTTGGTGTATATTGTATCAATTTCCTATTACTACCATAACAAATTACCACAAACTTGGAGGTTTAAAACAACAGAAATTTAATCCCTCCCAGTTCTGGAGGCCAGAGGTACAAAATTAATTTCCCTGGGCCAAAGTCAAGGTGTGGATAGGGTTATCCTCCTTCAGGAGGCTCTAGGGGAAGATTTATTCCTTTTCTCTTTCAGCTTCTGGTGACTTCCGGAATTCTCCTGCTTGTGGTCTTTTTACTTTGCTCTCTGCCTTTGTGGTCACATTGCCTTTTCCCTTCTAGGTATAATCTCTCTCTGCTGCTCTCTTATAAGAACACTTGTGATTGCATTTAGGGGCTATAATATAGGATAGTATCCCTATCCCAAGGTCATTAACTTAATCACATCTGCAAAAACCATTTCTCCACGTTAGATAGCACTTTATTCTTAAAATTTTTTTTTAAAAAAATTTATTTATTTGAGAGAGAGCACAAGAGGGGGAGGGAGAACAAGAAGAAGGGGGAGGATCAGAGGGAAAAGCAGACTCCCTGCTGAGCAAGGAGCCAGATACGGGCCTCCATCCTGGGACTCCTGGATCATGACCCGAGCCAAAGGAAGGCAGATGCTTAACAGACTGAGCCACCCAGGCACCTCTAGAGAGCACTTTAGGTTCCAGGGATTAGAACCTGATATCTTCGGGGGCCACTATTTTGCCTACTACAGATATTACTGGACCAGTTGAGTGCGTGCCCTTCTAATATATTTTTATTTTTGTTATTTACACTTTCACACTGTGTTGCATCTTTTTTTTTGTTTTTGAAGTACTTATCTCCTGCAATAGGCAAAATAGATTTGTCTCATGCACTGCATCTTTGGAGAAGATTCTGGGTCTCATCCCTAAAGTGCTAGTATGTACTACTTACTATGCTAGACACATGTAGACCCTCACCAATTATTGTTGAATTAATGAATATGACTGATTCCACTTACTTTCTTTCTCCCTTTGTTCCTACTCTGTTTCTTGGAGTTTAAAAAAACTAATCTAGCATTTTCTTTTCCCTGAAAAAAAGTAATTTTGCAATTTAATGAGTTATTTCTTTCAGTCCTAAAGATTAGTCTTAATATGCTCATTTTATGGCATACAATGTGGCGACTCCTCAGGTGTTGGTCTATATTCTACCATGATAAAAATGTTACTTATTGCGGGGTGTTCTACAGTCTGTTATTCACGCTGTAATCAGTTGTTTATGTCAACTATTGCAGCCAGTCCTTTAGGCCTAAAACAAGTTGTAAAAATTGAAGTAAGTTATTAAGCTTTCCTGAGCTTCAGTTTCTCTCTATATTAAATTGCTTAATTAAATCCTAAGGATATTTGGAAGATTAAAATAAACTATATGCTGGTAACTAATATACAAAATTTTATTATACAAATAGAATTACTACAACTATTGCTATTACTGCTTCTATTAATAATAATAATAATAGTAATAATAATAATACCATGTTTGGTTCTATTCCCTTGTCTACCTAACATCTCTGAATATTTTAATATTTTATATACAAGGTAAACAGTCAGGTAGTTTATTCAGACAATGTACACATTTGATTTTATTATCCTGCTTTATTATGACAACTGATTTCCATAAATATTCTCAGAGATTTGTTTTAAAACTCTTCGGTTCTACCTGCAATGATAAGGAAGAAACATGAGTATACATTTTTCTAATATTTTGCTCCTGGGCAGAGTAGGAAAGAGTAGGAAATAAGGAATGAATATCATTTTCAAAGTGAAGTAGGCAGGCTGAGTGACGGGAAAGTCTTCTTCCTCAAAAATGTTTCTTCAGAACTTTCACCAAGTAGAACAGCTGACCCCAGCTCTAACACACTAAGGGATAACCATTTTTCACTCAGTAGCAAGGCTTTATTTAGACCCTTATCTATAGTGAAGCACAGTTCTTCTACCTACTGGAAATACATTGAATTAGAGATTAAGTTTGGTGAACACTCCTCTGAGAGATAAATTTCTGTGGCCATTATGGTATTAACTCTAATGAGATTGGCCCAATGTCTGGTACAGATACTGCTCCCAAAATTTTGTTGAATAAATAATCACTGCCTAGTAAAATTCCATATAAAAAAAAAGGAGAGGAAAATTTGGAGAAGATTTTTTAGAACTAGAACAGTTAGTCTGATAGTGATAATGGTAATGCAGAAGAAAAAATTCCCCTAAATATAGTATAAATGTCCCAGACTCAAGGCACATGGTGGTTAGTTATTGAGCCAATTATGTATAGCATGAATAAATAGGAGAAGAGTCAAAATTAAAGAAGTATTCAGAAAAAAGTTATGTGATTAAATATAATTTTTTTGTAATTTCATAAAATTAGTATAGAAGGATTATTTAGAAATCTACAACCATTAGCACTCTTCCTACCCAGTTTCTCAAGCTTATGGTCACCTATTTCAACAACAAATTTCTAGTCCTGACCAGGTCAACTCCTCCATCTATTTCTTCCACTTAAACAATTGGGAGAAGTGGGTATAAGAATGTAATACAAATATAAAATAACATGTGTACAAATTGATACTCTTCCGCTCATTTCCATTATGAAGCACCTACATCATATCAGTTTTACCATCTATGTTAGAAGAGAAAAATGTCTTAAAATTAAACATAGGAATGGTCTGACAAGCTATCAAAATTAGTAAGTGAATTTAGCAGTATTGCTGGATATAAGATCAATACATAAAGATCCATTATATTTCTGTATATAAGCAAAAATATTGTAAAAGTATGAAAAGATAGCATTTGCTATAGTATAAAAAATAAGTTTCTAGGATTGAATCTAATGAAAAATGTGCAAGACCTTGTTACTGAAAACTCATAAATGTGTATATACACACATGTGTGTATATACATATGTACATATATATTTACAGATACGTTAAAGAAGACCTAAAAAATTGACTTGAATAAATAATATTATAAAGATGTCTTTCTCCCCAAATTGATCTATACATGTAACACCAAGTCATTAAAAATCCCAATGGTTGTGTGCATATGTAAATCAAATCTTACTATAAAAATCATATGAAATGCAAATGACCAAGAAAAGTTAAAGCAATCTTGAGAAGATCACCAAGACTAAAAGAAGTATACTTCTAGATATTTATCTATCTATTCACACACACACACACATATATAATACATATATACCGTATAATAGAGAATTTATGTATGTATATGAATAAATGGGTAGATCAATAGAAAGATGGATATAGAAATTAAGATACTGAATTACTCCAGGGATTGATACACTGACCAGTGACACAGACTAGGAGTCCATGAAATGATCCCCTGATTTATGAAAAAAGTGACACTATGCTACTACAAGTAAAAAATAGTCTTTTAAACCAAATGTGTTAGGCCAATTGGATACCAAAATGTAGAATTAAAACAAAGACACTTCACCCTCTAACTCTACACAAAAGCCAGCTCCAGGAGGAGTCCAGACCTAAATATAAAAGGTAAAGTAATAAAGCTTTTAGAGAAAAATATAGAACATCTTCTTCACCTTGGAGTATGCAAAGATTCCTAAATCTCTCTCTCTCTCTTTCACACACACACGAAATACGTAACCATAAAGAAAAAGAATTGAACTATATCAGAATCAAGAATCTATGTCCATCAAAAGGCCTAATTAAAAGATAGCTACGGAATGTACAGAGTAGGGAGAAAGCATTTGCAAGGCCCATACTCAACAAAATCCTTACATCCAGAATATATAAGTAAATATTAATAAATTAATAAAAGTTTCATAAAGTAATAGAAAAAAAGGAAAAAAGATTAAGCCAGCATTTTACAAAAGAAACATCTAAATACCCAGGATATCTTTGAAAAAAATGTGCTCAATTTTATTAAGAGAGAAATACAAAATAAAAGCACAATGTGACACTGCTACACAGACCCCAGATGGATAAATGAAAAAGACAAAACCAAACAAATCCGGGGTAAGGATCTGGAGGAACCAATACTGTAATACACAGCTGGTGAATGTGTGCTTTGATACCACCTCTCTGTAAAACTCTTTGGCAGCATTTATTAAAACTGAATGTCTGTATGCCTTATGATCCACCAAATCCACTACCACTTATATATCCACTAGAAATACATACATGGGTTGACCAATTACATATACAGAAATGTTCATTTCCCAAAACTGAAGACACAAATTATGGATGAATCTCAAATGTAATATTGAGCTAAAGAAGCCAGACACACAAAAGTTTGCATAGTGTGATTTTATTTACATAAATTTCAAAATGGGTAAACAAATCTGTGGTGTTTTAAGTCAGGAAAAAGATTATAGTGTACAGGATGGTGACTGCAAAAAATGCAGAAAGCCCTCTGGGGTGCTGATTATGAGCTACTTCTCTACCAGTGTACAAGGAAGTCTGTAAGTCATTGATCTATGTAAGTACGGTGTGTGTGCTTTCTGTATATTTGCTTCAATTAAATATATTTTTTTAAAGATTTTATTTATTTATTTGAGACAGAGAGACTGAGAGACAGAGAGCATGAGAGGGAGGAGGGTCAGAGGGAGAAGCAGACTCCCCGCTGAGCAGGGAGCCTGATGCGGGACTCAATCCTGGGACTCCAGGATCATGACCTGAGCTGAAGGCAGTCGCTTAACCAACTGAGCCACCCAGGCGCCCCAATTAAATATTTTTTTAAAATAATGCTTATCCTTCCATAACAAAATAAAATTTGAATTTTTAGTATATGCATTTATGTAGGCCAGAATTTCTGAATGTATTTATAACTGTGATAACAGAGGAAACACAGTAACTAAAGCTGAGAAGAAAATAAAGTGACTCTCCTTTAGATTCACCTTTATGTATGTTTCAGGAAGAGGTCTAGTGAGATAAATATCATGATTTTGATACATTTTAAAATAGACTGGACTGTGACCCTTTATGTAAAACTAAATAATGATAAGGGGAAGAATTGTTATTAATCACTTAACAATCTTTAGGCATTTAAAATATTTTTGTGGCATTTAATTTCAATTAAGACTTAATTGCTTTACATAATGATCTCTGGATATTTATTTTACTTGATTTCTCTGCAGCTTTATGTTACAGCACTCTTGTTTTCCTTCTATTTTTCTGACCAATACTCTTATTTTAAAGATTTTATATATTTACTTGACAGACAGAGAGAGCACAAGAGAAGGGGGAGCAGAAGAGGGAGAGAAGCAGGCCCTTCGCTGAGCAGGGAGCCCGATGCGGGGCTGGATCCCAGGATGCTGGGATCATGACCTGAGCCAAAGGCAGATGCTTAACCAACTAAGCCACCCAGACACCCTCTGACTATTGTTTGTGCATAACACCCAGTGCTCCATGTAGAAATTCTTTTTAGCTCTATACAATCTCCCTAGATAATCTCATACCTTACCATAGCTTCATAGTTTATAGATGATGCAGTAATTCGCATTGATCATTCTGAATACTCTTACACAATTGAGACTTGTTTTTGTTCCTGTCTATTAAACAACCTAATTCTCCTAGCAACTAAATAAAACTTTTTCAATTTGAAAAATTTATTTTATTTTTTAATTTATTTTTATTATTTTATTTTTATTAAATTCAATTTGAAAATCTTTTATATTTGAATTTATTCTCTACCTGCTTATTTGTCAAAAACTTTTTAATGCTAAACTCTCCTTTATCATCTTTATCAATTGCCAAATCATAGTGATTCTAATTTTTCAATGTTTTCATATCAGTTTTCTTCTTTTTTTAATTCCCAGTTCTACTGTCCTAGTTTAGGATCTCATTACCTGATTCAGTTCACATCAGCAGTCATCCATCAATTATTTGCCATGAGGTAGGAGCTGTGGCTATTAAGAGGAACCGGACATTTTTGTACTTTGGTTTTGTGCAGGCTTGTGGGAAAGCAAGAGTAATTATACAGTATTTTAAGTATAATTCAGGAGTAATAGGTGCCAGATGAGAACAAACTAGGGGACATCAACTTTATAATACAGGGATTTCCTCAACCTTAGCACCAATAACACTTTCTTTCTTTTTTTTTTATAAAGATTTTTATTTATTTATTCATGAGAGACAGAGAGAGAGAGAGGCAGAGGGAGAAGCAGGCTCCCAAGGAGCAGAGAGCCCGATGCGGGACTCGATCCCAGGACCCTGGGATCATGACCTGAGCCGAAGGCAGACGCTTAACCATCTGAGCCACCCAGGCGCCCCCAATAACACTTTGAATTAGAGAATTCCTTTTCATGGGAATTTGTTCAATGTATTGTAGTACATTTTGCAGTATCTCTGACCCCTATCCATTCGATTCCAGTAGCATTTCATACCCAGTTGTGTCAATCAAAGATGTCTCCAGACATGGCCACATGTCCTCCGGGGGATAAGGGGAAGGGCAAAATCGTCCCCAGTTGAAAATTACTACTATAATATAATGTTTTCTCCTATAAAATTCATGCCTTCCCATACCAGTTATTTTCTTAATATACTTAAAATATTTATAACACTTCTCTGATACTCACTAAAGATGATCTGTTACTTAATGAATAAAAATCAAACCTCTGAGGGTGACATTTAGATCATTATTTCAACTCCAACATAACTTTCTAGTCTAAACATCAAATGCATCTTTTTCTGTAATCAAAAGTGGTATTAATCATAGCTGCTTATTGTTTCTAGAATTCTACCCACTGAGGTGACTTTAAACAAGTCATTTTAATTTTCAAATGTTTTTTTATTTACCTTTGTTATAGGAATCATAGTGATTATTTTATAAAAAGATCATGAAGACCAATTAAATAATTCAAGTAAAGGTGATGACAAATATTGAAAAAGTATAGATAACGTTCTGTTCAAGATAAGTCACTCACAATTTCAGGAAACTCAATTGGGACTTGAAGCTGTTACGTCAGTTGTTCAACAGGTGGGCTTTCCCATGTACTATTCAGGTTCCCTTATAGTACGATGGCTGAGTTCTAAGAATGAACGTTTCAAGAAAATCAGGAAAGAGTTGTAGTGCTTTTAATGACCTAGCCTTGTAGGTCACGTAGTGTCACTTTAGCTCTAGTAACAGTTCTATCTACATTCCAAGGAAAGGAAACATAAATTTCACTTTCTGATAGGAGGGATGTTAGGTCACCTTGTGAAAAGAGGAAGTGGAATAGAAAGCACTGTTGAAGCCAGTTTTGGGAAGTACCATGTGACACACAAGAAAGGATATGAAAATAAGGGTGAGAAGAACTGAATTCAACAATATTAATTAAGCTCTTGTCACATGCTTTATGTCTTTTTAAGCACCAGTCATACAGAAGTAGACAAAAGAGGCATAAATCACTTTCCTACCTTATACGTTTTACATTCTAGTGAAATGAGTGAGGAGAAGAGTGATAAGGAATGGAGTTAAAAGAGTAGACAGAACCTTCTGGGACGTGCTGAAAATTTTGAGTTTTCTTTCTTTCTTTCTTTTTTGTTTTTTAAGATTTTATTTATTTATTTGACCCGAGAGAGACACAGCAAGAGAGGGAACACAAGCAGGGGGAATGTGAGAGGGAGAAGCAGGCTTCCTGCGGAGCAGGGAGCCTGATGCGGGGCTCAATCCCAGGACCCCGGGATCATGACCTGAGCCGAAGGCAGACGCTTAACGACTGAGCCACCCAGGCGCCCCTTGGGTTTTCTTTCTAAGGAAGATGTTTCTAAGCTTTTATGCAGGGCAATGATATGATCTCATTTATATTTTCAGAATATCACTCTGCCTGCTCTGTGGGGAAGAAACAGAAATGTTTGTATGGTAGGGGTTAGGAAGGAAGAGAAATACCAAGAGCAGTTGGGGGGAGAATGCAACATTTTAGGCAAAGGTGATGGGGTGGCTTGGATGAGAGTAGTAGTAATGGCCATGGCAAAAAGATTCAAGATATAGTTTGATGATAGAGGCAAACTTTAGGGATCACATGTCTACTATGAGAGTAAGAAAATAATTAGGAATTATTTCTGGCTACTATTCTAGTTGAAGGACACAGACAATGAAAACATTGAATGAAATATTTAGTATTAAGTTGCTTCAGGGTTTAACAAATTAATATAGAGCTACTAGGGAAGGGCTCACTGAGAAGGTGATTGGAATAAAGATCAGAAGGAGATGTGGGGTGAGTAATGCTGTTATCTGGGAGAAGACATACCAGAGAGAGGACATAGCAATTAAAAATGCTCTGAGAGGCAGAAATATGTCTGAATGTTCCAGGAACAGTACGGACGGTAAGATCAAGTGGCAAAGAATATATGTGGCAATGAGGGGGCCACAGTATATCATGCAGGGAGCCTTTGAGGCCCATACAAAGACTTTTATCTTTTAGTCTGAATGAGATAGGAGGTTTTGAACAGGGAGGTAAAAATAACTAACTTATATTTTAACAAAATCACTCAATTTTCTGTAATAAGAATTAAATGAAGTGGACAAAGTGGTAGTCAGACAGGAGGCTATTGCTCTATTTCAGATTTTTTTTTAAGATTTACTTATTTATTTGAGAGAGAGAGCACGTGCAAGTGGAGGGGGGAGGGGCAGGCGAGAGGGAAAGAGAGAATCTCAAGCAAACTCTCCACTGAGCATGGAATCCAATGTGGGGCTCCATCTCAAGACTCTGAGATCATGACCTGAGCCAAAATCAAGTCAGACACTTAACTGACTGAGCCACCCAGGCGCCCCTGTTTCAGATGATTTTTTAAAATTAATTACTTGGACATGGGTACTAGTGGAGGAGATGGTAAGAGGTGGATACACTTCAGTTTGTTTGGGGATGTGAAAGAGAGAGAGGATCACCCATATGGGTTTCCTGTTTACTTCTGCCTTGGGCAGATTTTAAACAAAATTTGGTGTTTGCAAATTTCCTGTGTCCTATCTTTGCTGAAAATTCAGTGTAGCTCTTGCTGTGGTGTGCCACCCAGATATCCCTTTAAAACAGACACACATCCTTCCAGGTAACATTGAGTTTCTCTCCAGGAATTGTACTCTGCTAAAGGGACTTGGCTCACTAGGGGTTATGCCTCTCCCCAAGGGCTGCTTGCATCCAGTGACTAAGGAATATGATGATGTAAAAGCCCAAATATCTTGCCTTGTTTTAGAACAATTATGAAGACATGTGACCTCTATCACATTCTTCTGTAGATAACTAGGCTTCTGTTGCAACTACATCACATTTCAACTTCTTCCTCTGCCTAAGCCTACTGTCTGTTTCTTATAAGTGTTAATCCTGAGAACACTGTCCAATAAACCTCCTGCCTACCAATCTCCACTTTGGAATCTATTTCCTAGGGAGCCTTCTTATGATATGAACTTTGTGGGTTTTGTTGTGGTGTTGGTTGTTTGTTGTCATCTTTGTTGTTTTCTATGTTTTCCAAGAGATAATGTGTAAATAATCAGAACTAAGCTGCTGCCACAGTCTTTATGAATGTGGGAGATATTACAGAAGGTTTGTATGCTAGTAGGAATAATCCAGTTGGGAAATGAAAGTTGATTCAAGAGAGTGAGGGATGGGATCTAGTAAAAAAGTGAAAAGTTGAACTTTGCTAGGACCTTGAACAGTTTATTCTTAGTAAAAGGAAAAAAAAAAAAAACAGTGTACATAGCAAGATGTAGGTGGATGAATAAATATAGTGATAGAAGCTAAAGAAAATTCTCTTAAGTTTACTTCTGTATTGTCAACAAGGTAGGAAGTAAGATCATCAGGGAGAGTGATTATTGCAAGAAGACTTGGAAATTTGAAGAGAAAGAAAAAATAGGAAATATTTATTGATAGTGCAAGATAATGAATGGGCAAGGACAAGGCAAGAACTGTATTATTACTGAGCAGCATAACTAAACTGTGTAGCTCTGTTTTCATTCAGTCATACTTAGTTTTCTGGGTGCTAATATGTGACAAGTGTAGATTGGAATTAAACATAGATGTGGTTTTGCCATGAGACTGTGATAAAGCAAGAGAGGAAATAAGGAGTTGAAAGTATATGGAAGGGAATGATTATGAAGATGGGCCATTGAATTTAGCTAGGCAAAGAGGCAAAAGATTACTAGAGTGAAGGGAAAGGACATGGAAAAGATAATAAATCAAATACAGTTCACGGTGGGGCTCTAAATTACCGTTGGAGTCTGGATTAAATGAAATGAAATGATTGGAGATGTTGGTAATGGGAATTTTGAAATTGATGTTATGGAGTGGTTACCATTGTTGGTAGTTATAAGGACTAGGGTATAATCACAGAAGTAAGTGGTTGAGGCAGTTGGAGAACATGACTTTTTGAGAACTCTTTAAGGAACTGAGGTCAGTATGCCATTGACAATTATGATAAGAGTAGTGCTGGAGAAACTGATCCTGAGATAGGACTTAACATTTTGGACAAATGAAGAGTTACCCAGAGATTTGTACATGACTACATTAAGGAGGAAGTGAGTTTTTGATATGAGACTCAAAACTGGATGGTTTTAAAGAGAAAATGGAAAAAGTGGTATGAAAATAGTAATGAGCAGTGGGAAAAATACAGATCTGGACTATTGATATGAGGAATTTGAGAAAGCAAACACCTGCAATCTAAGGGAATTTATAGGGACTGTGTGACCTCAAAGGAGAATCAGGCTTAGTTAAATTGAAAAGAAAAATATGATCAGAGAAGGGGCTGAGGACATAAATAATTGTATTGATGACATAATGTATATTTCGAAGGGCAAATGGAAAATGTTTAAGTGTTGGGGTATGGTGGAAATTAGGCTTAAAAAAGGGGCATGTTCTGTCAGTCACTCTGTATATAACTGAAACAACTTTTCTCCTTACTTTTGAGAGGCTGATACCTGAAAATATGTGATAGTTTTTTTTGCAGATGAGAGTATCATGGAAGAAAATTGCTGGTTTTCCATTATGAACAGACCATCCACAAACATGGTTCCTTTTTGAATCTTGTGAATGCTTGATATGTTTGTATACTTCTGCATACAATCTTTACTAGTAAACTACCTTTCTTTTCTAAATGCTTTTGTCTCTAAGACTTCCTTTTCACAATATGTTCTTTCTTGTTTCATGATCAGATTATCTATGTAATATTCTCTTCGAATCGTAGGAAAACATCATTTAGGAAGAAGGGTAAATGGATATTTTTAGAAGAAACCTTGGAATAGTCAGACAACTTGACACAAATGTTCATACTGAGTGGGGCCAAAAATCCAGTCAAGATGGTGAATAGAAAGGAGTCTGTAAAAAAAAGATGTTACCATTTTCCTCCTCACATTCTGTAGTTTATCTTGTGTACTCTCTACTCTGAACTAGTGGATAGACAAGAAAAATGCCCAAAAGGGTATGTTCCTGGATACCTTCACTGACCCCATTGATCATGCTTAGAGGGTTAATAGACCTTTTGTTCTGATGAATACATGTCTTTCACCACTATATCATAGACTGTCTCTTTTAGATGAATTTTAGATGAAGTCAAACAAATCTTGGCAGATCTGAAATTTCATATTTGGGAATTGATTCTCTCAGTTCTGCCCAGATATGTGAATTTTCCATTGTGTGCTTAGAATTCTTTTCCAAGAAGGCTATTGTCTATTTGTTCATATGTTCTGAAATCACAAACAGTAGATGCCTTAGGTGCTGGACCTGGAAGTTTCACATGAGTTTCTGTTCCAAAATATTGAATGTTCACTCCCTTGGGGTGTTGTATACTTCTACATTCCATTTTAGGTCATCATGCTTACTACAGCTGACCTTGGTGTGCCAGTGACCTGATGTTTGACATTTAGCAGGTATCTGAACATTCACAGATGCATTATACTGGAACTCTCAGATAACCATGCATCTCCAGTACTTGTAGACATTAGACATTCAAAGAACAGAAAATAGATTCATGTACTTCAATGCATGAGTAGCTTCAATAAACATGATTTCTTTTCTTTTTTTTTTTTTAAAGATTTTATTTATTTATTTGAGAGAGAGAATGAGAGACGAGAGCGTGAGAGGGAGGAGGGTCAGAGGGAGAAGCAGGCTCCCCGCTGAGCAGGGAGCCCGATGCGGGACTCGATCCCGGGACTCCAGGATCATGAGCTGAGCCGAAGGCAGTCGCTTAACTGAGCCACCCAGGCGCCCCAATAAACATGATTTCTTGATTGATTCAGCTCTGATGTTGAAATATGATCCCGAGCATAAAACTAATCACAACAATATAATGTACAATTAGATCATTTATGCCTGTAGTTTTCAATACAAGTGGCACTAGACGATCCTTAGGAGTGTTTTGAAAACTTGGTACACTTTTGATTTTCCCACTCATTGGAGAGTGCTGCTGATAGAGAACCAAAGCTGCTAAGCCTCTGTAATGCTGAGGACAGTCCTACACAAGGATATAGTTCCTCTATCATGGATGCCTTTAGGGATGATCTTCGGATATATACATAAGTGAAAAACCCTTTTGAAATGATCTGAAAGTATCTAATTCCATTGCACATATAAGCACACATTATTTTTGAAAGGTTTTAATAGGCAGCAAATTTTCCAACTATGCATCTGATGTGTAAATCAAGAGATGATTGTAGTATATTCTTCAAAGCTCTAAGTGTTGTTCAGTACTTCAGAAAATCTTTCTACAACCTTGTTCATAGTATATGAGGAGCTAATACCACACAATTCAGTCTTTTGTTATTGTTGCATTCACAGAGATTACAAAAGTGATTTCTGTTGTAGATGTAAGCCTCTGACTACTTGATAATGTTGCAATAATAGCCGAGGCTGAGAATTTTCATATAGAAAAACAATATATTTAAATTATTTTACTGCGTAACTCATTATTTTAAGGACATTACCTGCACTTTAAAAAATGATGTGTAAAGCAGTAACATGCAAAAGGATAGAAAGCCTTGTTACTTCAATACAGTGTAAGCATGAAATTCATCAATAAAGTAAGCTGAGGGTAATCCTATGCCTAATATCTCTAAAATG
Organism: Mirounga angustirostris; assembly: GCF_029215605.1. Lineage (NCBI taxonomy): Eukaryota > Metazoa > Chordata > Mammalia > Carnivora > Phocidae > Mirounga > Mirounga angustirostris. The sequence continues at coordinate 104,885,001 of NW_026991712.1, read as the reverse complement.
ATACATATACCAAAGCGGTAGTTTCAACTTGATTATAGATTAGAATCACTTCCAAAACCCTGATGTCAAGGTCACCCTCAGGGCCAATTAAATCGTAAATATAAGGTGACATTCAAACATCAGATCAATCAGCCCTCTGTAGATAATTCAATTCTGCAGGTAAACCTCTGCCAGTGAATGTATACAAAAGCAAGCCTCTGCCAGTGAATGTATACAAAAGCAAGCCCAAACTCCAGAGCAAATTGTAATTGTATTTCACAATATACTGTATTCCAAACATCATTCTCCCTCCTTCATGCCTCATAACCTACCAAGTATCACCTACATTGTTACAATAGGTTTCCAACTTGTTTCCTTATATCTAGATCTAGATGTAGATCTAGATCTTGCTATACATCAAGGTTCAGTAAACTTTTTTCTGTAAAGTGTCAGTAAATGCTTAGGATTTAAGGGCCATAAATTCTGTTTCAACTTTTTAACTCAACAATTGTAGTGTGAAAGCAGCTCATAGAAAATATCTAAATTATTAGGTTGGCTGTATTCCAATAAAACTTTATTTATAAAAATAGGCAGCAGGCTAAATTTATTCCGTGGGCAGTAGTTTGCTGACCCCTGCTGCAGACACAAACACGCACGTGCACACACACACACAGATACACTTGAATCATGCCTTATTTTCAGTAACATGTACAGATTTTTAAGATATACCTTGAATGATATTAACAGATGATATACCCTTATAAGCACTGCCTTGGAACAAAATACAGTACATTTTTATGGATGGTTTTGATATCTATTTTATTGAAATTCAACACATGTTAAACTATGCCCTATCCACTTTCTTGACTATTATCATCTCTAATATGAGTATTTGTTTTCCTCTTAGGTTCTTGGTAACTTGTGTAAAACCAATGAATTCTATGTAATTGAAAAATTAAGTCCTGGATAGCATTCGTGTCTATAGCTTTTTCTATGTTCTGATGAGCTATCCATGCAAATCAAAAATCTATTAACTCCTCTGCTCTTTAGTGAGTGGGGTGCTTTACAGATTTCTAAAGAAATCATGGTCTTTGTCTTTACGGAGTATTGCACATGAACATTTTTTTCAGTCTGTTAGGATACATTGCTTATATGCATATGTTGGAATCTTCGTGAATAAACCTTGGCTAAAAAAAGAAGACCTGAATTTATGTCTCTGTTTTATACTCTAGAAGTGTGCCCATGATTGAGTAAACAGACCTTTATCTGAGGCTAAACTTTATGACCTCGTGAAAGAAGAGCAGTAATTCTTGCGTTCTTGTTCATCTTACTAGGTTGTAAAAAAGAACTCATGATGAAACAATATAATTGAGAATGATGTTTGAACTTTCAATAGGATAAAATAATCTGGTAAAAAAGCTCACTCTTCGTAATTCTTATTGTTTTTTCTATCTTTTAAATTATTTTTAATCATCAGACATGTAAATATCTCAGATGCATGGATAAACTGGGAAAGGAAATCAAAATACTTATTTTGTTATCCATAATCTAGTAGCTGTTAAAAAGTGATGCAACCTAATCTTCCATTATATTATTACTAAAGATTTCCTGGGCATCATGTTCAATAAACTGCTTTTTTGTATGAAACATTTTAATAATACTTTGTTCTACAGTCCTTTTCATCTTTCCTTGAATATCTTTATAGAAGGCAGTAAAGTAACCTTTCTTTATTAATAAGCAGGAAAGCTGCCTTCATTTATCATCCAATCTCTTACGAGTTTCATTCCGTTACTTTCTAGGAGACCTTTATTCAGGTATTATTGGTTACGACATAGGAAATCATTTATATAGCCAGCTGCTTCCAAGAACCTCCTTGTCTGCTTCTAATTTTTACACTAAAATTTTAATGAGTTGTAAAATTATTACCTGGTTACTCATATCTCTTAGTTTACTACCTCAAACTTCAAAGTATTCATTATCCATTTACTCTTCAAATAGCATTGAATATATCTACTTTATATTAGTCTATATATGTTCTAATCCCTGGGGATAAAACCACAAACAATACACAAAAATTATTTCTGAAGCTTTTAATAAAATGTATCTTATGGTTATGACATCATGTGTCATACATGATTACTAAATAACTTCCCCAATTCCTATTAGGAAACACAGTAATTAGACAATGATTCTTCTTACTGGTATCATTGTTTTCTGAAATTAAAATATTAACAGACAGTGCAAAGCCTTTGGGTTGAGAACAAGCCTGGCATGTGTAAGAAACAGCAGAAAGACAGTATGGCTGAAGCAGAGTGCACAAAAGGGATTTGGGGGACAGGTGTAGATGGGGATGGAGAGATGGCAAGGAGAGTAGGCCCAGCTTATTTAGATCCTCATAGATGATACTGGGAATTTCGCTTTGATTCTCAGGGATCTGCCAAGCCATTGTGGTGTTTGTTGTGAGAAGTGATGTGATCTGACTTATATTCTTAAATGATTTTGGCTCCATCATTAAATTGTATTTAAATCGAACAGGGTTTTAGAGGGGAGGGGAGTGGGGGGATGGGTTAGCCCAGTGATGGGTATTAAGGAGGGCACGTACTGCATGGAGCACTGGGTGTTATACGAAAACAATGGATCGTGGACCACCACATCAAAAACTAATGATGCATTGTATGGTGACTAACATAACATAATAAAATTAAAAAAGAAAGAAATATAGTAGAAATAGTAATTATAATAACTAAGGCTCACATCAGATTTTGAGCTGGTGTTTTATACTGGTATAACAAAAACCATTCAAAGGAAAACATGGAAGAACAAAAGTTGGATTTACTGAGGGATCTACAATAGATAGATTTTATTATTTATGTCATCTTCTATGCTAGCCAAATTTTATGACAACTTTTGACTGAAACATTTTTGTCATAAGGCGTTAATGCAAGTAAAGGTGATTTTTTAAAATTTCAGATATTAGGGTAAAGGGTTTTAATAAATTACAAATAGCTAAAACTTAAAAAAATAAAATAAAAATAAATCAGGACCCCTGGGTGGCTCAGTCCATTAAGCATCTGCCTTCGGCTCAGGTCATGATCCCAGGGTCCTCGGATCCAGTCTCGCATCAGGCTCCTTGCTCAGAGGGGAGCCTGCTTCTCCCTCTGCCTGCCACTCCCCCTGCTTGTGCTCTCTCTCTGACGAATAAATAAATAAAATCTTAAAAAAAACCTTGTATCTAAATCAATTAGTTTGTGTGTTTGATGAGCTTGGGTACAGTTTTAATTGGAACTGAGCCCCAGATGACTGCTTATCCCATAATTGGCTGTATCCTACTTCCTCGTGTTCATCCACAGAGGTGGCCACCTGCTTACGAGATACTGGATCTCCCCCCAGGATTCCTCGTACCTAATTGTTCTTGTAAATCTTGGTTGGTTTTCCTTTTATTTTCAGATACAATTTCCAGAAGGGTCCAAACTTCTCTCCATTAGAAGAACATAATGAAGTTAGAACTAGACTAGCTCTCTAATAGTATACAATTTATTGTTTGTCTGTACTGTGTACAACTGATTATGGGATACAGGATGGATTACGATTAAGTTTGGGGTTTTGTACTTTTTTATCTTATCAGAAAACCTTTCTCTTCAAACTGATACCATAAATCCAAATCTATGACTAGTAAGGCACATTGGATATATTCAATAATCTTTTTTTAATGATTAAGTAAATGTGTGAATAAATGCATGAATACATGAATAAATAAGACAAGGCACTTTTCATGGCCTTTTCCAACTGCTCCTCCTGGACAACTCTTCCAGGTTCTCTCCCCTGTTCTCTCCCCTTGTGAGGTCACCTGTATAGATTATATCAGTTTCTGGGGACCTCTGGCTCTCATCTCCATTCAGACAATGGAGGGAAGGAGGACAGTAAGGGATGAGAGTGAGGTTGGGGCATTTATTGTTATTTGCACCCACCAGAAGTAATCTTAGGCTGGAATTTCTTTCCATAATGGGTCATTCTTCCTTTTACTGAGCCTGCTTTGCAGGATTCTCTTTCATTTATGATTCTAGTAGACTCTTCCTTTCCTCATTCCTTTTGGTCCTACAGATGGTTGATGCTCCATGGCTGCTGGTTGAGATTCCTGCACTCTCTATTATGGGTCCTCTACACCCTGTCCACACCTCAGTAACTATTCTCTTCATTTATAAATCCTCTTCAAATTATCCTAACTTGTGTGTGCCATCTGTCTTCTGTTGAGCCCATAACACATGCCATCAGTTCCACCGCTGCTCAACAAATACAAGTGCACATGTTGTAAGGAGGTGGAGTAGGCATCTTGATGTACATGATGATATTTTGCTAGTCTTATTAAACACTTTCTACTCTAATTGACTGTGACTTCCACTTTAGGGGACTCAAAGGCTAATGGGATATTAAAGCTTGAAGCAGTTTTAGAGATATCAAATCTAAATCCCTAATTTTCTAGCTGGAGGAATTGAGACTATTGTCTGCAGTAGTTGGTAGGCATTTGGCTAACCCAGTCTGCTATTGACTAGCTCCTGCATTACAGCCATAGGTGATAGATGGTCTCCTCTCTATCCCCTTGCCCACCATGAACTTAGCAGGCAGAGTAAGGTCATTTCTTCAAAACTTTCCAGTGGTTTCTCATTTCATTCTGAGTTAAAACCAAAGTTCTTGAAATCACTACATGATCTAGCCCCTGTCTGTCTTTGGGACCTCAACAATCTTCTTATCTATTCTTTCTCCGCTCCCTATACTTCCTTCTTTGTTCCCTGATGGGACCAGAATATCCTATGTGTGTTAAGTCCTTTGCATTGAAAAGCTCTCTCCAAATATCTGCATGGAGTACTCCTTCACTGATAATGAAATATCACTTCATCAATAAGGACTTCCCTAACCACTCAATTTAAAATAGAAGCCTTCACTTATGTTAGGTCTTCTTTCCCCTTGTGCTGCTTTATTTTTTTAATCTGTCACATTAATCATCTTATATATAGTATATTGTATTTAATTGTCTGTTTATTCTTGTTTTCCCCTTTCAAATGGGAGCTCACTAAAAGGCAGGGATTTTATTTTACTTTTTCTCTTTTGTTCATTACCACATCCCTAGTGCCTAGAAGAATCTCTGGCACACTGGAGGCATACAATAAATGTTTGTTGAATGAATAAATGAAATAATGAATGACATAAACTTTTGTTTATATAATGGGATAGTCAATATTGATAAGCAATTATACGGTTTTATTGAAATGTTTGTAAAGATACAAGGACTCATAGGATCCATTTCTAATCTATTAGATTTTCTGTTATCAGCAGAATCACTATTACTCTACTATACGACAAGTTTATGTATTATTTCAAAGAATGATATAAAAATTTCCTGCTTTTCTAGGATGTAGATTAAAAAAAAATCAATCCAGCTGAAATATAATCAAGCAAGAGAGTCTATAGGCCATAGTGTCTGGTTACTTACCCATAAACTATACCTGGGTATATTGGCAATAATATGCTAGGAATGTAAATTGATGTTGGCTTTCTTGTTACATCTATTTCCCACACCTACTATTATATGAATCTAATTAGGATACAAAATTTGTATTACAAAGAAATGGTAAGGAAAAAGGAATATATTTTGTTCCCCAATAGTAAATATTAGTAAATATTATATGCAGAATGGAAGATTCTGGTACTCATATTTTATTTCCATTGTGCCCTGTAGAGTAGACTCTAGTAAGAAATCTATTGTCTAAAAGTGTTTGCAAATTCTTCTTTTATTGAACTTGGATTTGTCATATTTTTAAAATTTCATAAAATGGATATGTCTGTTTTTATCTTCCTGCATGACAGCTCAACAGAATCTTAGAATTTTAGAAAGTGAGGCCTTTGTTTTCTTCTTTTAAGTTTTTATTTTGAGGTAATTTTAGACTTAGAGAAAAGTTACTAGAATAGCACAAAGAATTCTATATAACCTTCAACCAGATTTTTCCAAAGTTGACATGTTGCCATACTTGCTTTAATCTTTCCTTTTTTTTCCTCAGATTCAATCTGTGTGCATAAACACACACACACACACACACACAATTTTCTGAATCTACCAAGTTGTAGACATGATGCCCTAGTACTTGCACCTTAAATTGAGGGTTTGATAATCAAGGTAATGAGGTACAATATGAATCAAAGGCTATAAAAAAGATTTTTATTGTTGATTATTATAAAGAAAGTTATAAGTAGAAAGTTCAATGCTATCCCTATTTAAATGTGTTTGAGAAACACATTGATATGGTATTTTTAATATATAAACTAAAGAACAAATTTTTAGTCACATTTGGCAGTGTCCTGTTTGCGCCCTACCCTCCAATTATATTATACTACTTACCCTTGGGGAAATTGTCTTTTTAGGTGCTCACTGGATAATTGTTTATTTATTGGATAAAATGATCATCTGAAAATCATGCCATGTTCAACTATGTACACAAGCAGAAAAATACACTCATATGAACCAAAGTTTATTACCAAGTACCATGTGGGAGTTCATGTCTTCCTTTGCCTCTTGCACTGTTTGATCCATCTCTAACTGAGCTTTACCTGGTGCCAAAAATAAAAGAAATCAGCTCTAGTTAAGACAACCAAGTGTTCTTTACTCAATTCTTATTAGCACTGTTTGTTATGAGTGTTTTATTACTTGCAGCATATCTTCAAAGCATTGCTACAAATACTGATGGTAGACTGCCCATTCTGAGTTCCAAGTTTATTTTTAGCATTTCAACAACATATGGCATTGATAGTCAAACAGCCAATTACTATGGCTAATGCTGAGTAATTTTGGTTTATGTAAAAAAAATCCATCACATTTGAACTAGCAGAAAAGCCGAACTGGCCATAATTATAAACTGATTGAAATGTCATTTATTTTCTTTAACCACTAGTACCACTTCCAAAATGTTGCTTTTCATACTTATTTCTTTGACCTATACTGTAAATTTAAGATTTAACTTTTTTGAAAAGGAACATTTTTTTTTTAAGATTTTATTTATTTATTTGAGACAGAGAGAATGAGAGACAGAGAGCATGAGAGGGAGGAGGGTCAGAGGGAGAAGCAGACTCCCCGCCGAGCAGGGAGCCCAATGCGGGACTCGATCCCGGGACTCCAGGATCATGACCTGAGCCGAAGGCAGTCGCTTAACCAACTGAGCCACCCAGGCGCCCGAAAAGGAACATTTTTTAAAAGATGTTTCAAAAATATTTGCGGCTGGGTATCAGTATGTGTAGGCTACACGATGAAGAGGAACTCTGATGAAAGAGAACTATCTAGTTCAAAATCTCTGAGTATTTCACATATTTAATAACCAAATATCTACTATGCATGATTAACAAGGATGGAATAACTCCAAATGCTACAAACTTTGTGACAAAGAAAGTTACATATACCATCTAGACACCAAATAAAACTCTTAGTCATGGAATTGAAATGAGAGTTTTTCCAATTTCATTTCAGTCGGTTCCTATGTGCATCTTCAGAAACACTGGATGTGGGCTGATAATAGAAATGGTTGCTTTTTGTGATCCTTAAGGTGATACAAATGAAGAAAACTAAGCACATATTAACAGAAAATACTGCAAGAGGGTGATAATAATTACTACATTTAGGTACAGCAAGATAAAGAATATGCACAATTACGTGATACATTTCCATTTAATACAAAATTAAAAGTAGTCTGAAGGAAAAAAATAACCTCACAGCAAGACACTGTAAAATAATAATAAATAATATAAACAATAATTTATTGACCAGACTTTTGAGAACATGTGGGACTTCGGATAGCCAAAGCAAGGGAGAAAATAATGTTAAATGGATACAGGAACAACAGGTACATAGAATTTCAAACAGGTCATGTGAACATAGAAGTTCTTAGATTGTTAACATGGACATATTTTTACACTTTTAAATGTGATATAATTAATTATATAGCTAGAATTGTCTTCTAATATAGTGGATAAGCAATAGTGAGAAGATCCAGATATTTAAAATGCATAAATACAAAACTCAGTAACATGAACAGAACTGCATTTTGGAAAAATTCTGAGCCATAAGTTAATGCCTATAAATTGGATTGTCAGGGAAATGTCACTTGGGAAAGCAAATATGTTTGGGCAAATGAAGATGGCAATGTGGTGAGTCAGAGCCTATCAGGATACTTGCTGGGGGTGCCTGGGTGGCTCAGTCGTTAAGCGTCTGCCTTCAGCTCAGGTCATGATCCCAGGGTCCTGGGATCGAGCCCCACATCGGGCTCTATGCTCCCCGCAGGAAGCCTGCTTCTCCCTCTCTCACTCCCACTGCTTGTGTTCCCTCTCTCACTGTGTCTGTCTCTGTCAAATAAATAAATAAAATCTTTAAAAAAAAAAAAGGATACTTGTTGACGAAGGAATTAGAATCTATGTGAGAAATGACCCTTCCTAAAGAAAGAAGATGTGGAGCTGAATCAGGCTAGGGGAGAGAAAGAAAAAAATTGCACATAGCATATTGCACTAGAACCTGCCTAACCTGCCCACCATTCAACCTGGTGGGCATATGCCAAACTCGGAGAATTAAGAATTGTAAACTCTCTCAATAACCCAAAAGGAACTTTTTCTTATTAAAATATCACTACTGTCTAAATTTATTCTTACATCATGGAAGAAGTTAGTACTATTTTGAATAGGTACCCATAAACTTCCATTCTTTTTTTATGAAGTTAAGGTGTTAGTATTCAGTATTTCACCAATGAAATGAATTCCACTAGTAAACTTTCAAATGTTAAACAATTTCATCCCAATCCTGGGATAAACTTCATTTGCTAATGATATATTAACCTGTTCTGTATTGCTAGATTCTGTTTGCCTCTATTTTTTCATATGGATAATTTTGGGTCTTGTTTACATTGACTGATTTTTGTTCCTCATTACGTGTCATATTGATACATGCATCTTGGCATATTTAGTAAGATTTGTTTTAAGGCTTAATATTATCTTATTATGTGTTAATTGCCTAAATTATATTTTATTTTAGAATATATAATTTCATTTGGCTAACATTTATTTGTGTATCATTTTGATCTTTTCTAGGCTTCATTTTCTAATTTATTTTTTATTGAGATGTAACCAAGATACCATAAAATATACGCCTTTAAAGTGTAGAATTCAGTGTATTTTAAAGTATTCTAAAGTTGGGGCACCTAGGTGGCTCAGTCTGTTGAGTGTGTGCCTTTAGCTCAGGTCATGATCCTGGAGTCCCGGGATCCAGCTCTGCGTCGGGCTCCCTGCTCAGGGGAGAGCCTGCTTCTCCCTCTGCCCCTCACACCGCTCGTGCTCTCTCGCTCTCTCAAATAAATAATCTTAAAAAAAGTTATACAACCATCACCAATATCAAACATTTTCATCACCCCCAAAACTAATCTCATGCTCATTAGTAGTCATTCCACTAATCTGTCTTCATACCTTTGCTTATTCTAGACATTTCATATAAATGGAATCATAAAATGTGTGGCATTTGTTTCTGACTTCTTTTGTATTATTTTTTCAAGGGTCTTGCATGTTACAGCATATGTCAGTATTTCATTATTTTTTATGGCTAAATGTTATTCCATTGTATGTATGTCTCAACTTATATTTATTTATTCACCAATTAATAGGCATTTGACTTGTTTCTGCTTTTCAGTTATTATGAATAATGCTGTATATATATATATGTGCATGTATATGTGTATATATATAATATAGTAATGTATTTTATACATGTAGGTCCAGATATACTTATGTGTAATTATTGATTTATGCAGTTTTTGTTATTTTTATTTATTTTTATTTTTTTTAAACAGACTTTATAGACTTAAATAGACTTCAAAAGTTTACAGAAAAATTGCGCAACAAGTACAGAGAGATTTATAATTATTTTATGTTGTTGTGTTTTAGGTCAGATAGAGAAAATATGTTATTAACAAAAAATATATTACACTCTTTTATATTTACATGTTAGTCACCTTTATCATCCTTTCAATTTATTCATATGGATTCAAAATCTTATCTAGCATCATTTTATTTCAGCCTAATAGACTTCCTTTACTTATTTCTGACAGGGTGGGTCTGTAGCAACAATTCTGTCCATTATTGTGCATCTAGGAAAGTTTAATTTCTCTTTCACTTTTGGAAGAATAACTTTTCTGGTTATAGAATTTGTGGTCAACAGTGTTGTTTTTTTTTTTTTTTTTCCTTTCAGCTCTTTGAATATATCATCACACTACCTTTTTGCCTCATGATTTGTTTTTCTTTTGGTTTTTTTTGCCTTTTGATTTCTGATGAGAAATCAGCTGTTAATGTTAGTGAGGATCTCTTGTATGTGATGGATCCCTTCTCTCCTGGTTTCCAGATTCTCTCTTTGTCTTTTTCTTTTGAACAATTTGACACTCAGGTGTCTATGTATCTAAATATTGTATCTCTTTGAAATTGTTACTAATTGCAGTCTGTTGAAGTTTTTGGATGTGTAGTTTAAATTTTTTCATCAAATTTGGGAATTTTTCAGCCATTATTTTTTTGCAATTTTCCTTTTCCTCCTTTTCTTTCTTTCCTCTCCTTCTAAGTCTCCCCTTATGTGTATGTTGGTATGTTTGATTGTGTCCTACAGGTTTCTAAGGATTTGTTCATTTTTCTTTATTCTTGTTTTTTCTATCTGTTCCTTAGATTTGATCATTTAAAATGACATATATTTGGGGTGCCTTGGTGGCTCAGTTGGTTAAGCATCTGCCTTTGGCTCAGGTCATGATCCCAGGGTCTTGGCTCCCTCCTCAGTGGAGAGTCTGTTTCTCTCTCTCCCTCTAACCCTCCCCCCTGCTCATGCTCTCACTTGTGCTCTCTCTCTCTCTCAAATGAATACATAAAAGTCTAAAAAAATAATAATAAAGTGACATATCTTCAAGTTTGCTGATGTTTTCTTTTTCCTTCTCAAATCCTTGGACTTGTTTTTAAGCAATGTTAACGTAGGTCTAGAGGAGCCTCTTCTCTGGGCAGGTTAAGTCTACTTTCAGAGTGTGCCTTTTTTGTGTATATCTTTACCAAATGCCTCTGGTATTATATAAAAGCTCTTCCTGGTTTGTCAGAATTCAACTGTCTCCCAGCTCAGTATAATCTCTTGACACTATTCAGTTTACATCTCCCAAGTAAATTTTATTTTCCATCTTCTTTGAGTTTTGCCAAAGGATTATAAAGCTTGGTATTTAGCAAAAATGCCAAGGATATTTCTGTGGAGATTTATGTAGGTTTTATGTTTAGATCCCTCTTCTCGAGTATTTGTCCCATGAATTTTAGCCACTACTTCCCCTCTGAAGTCTGATATATTTCCTTAGCAACCATGATCATCTTGTGATCTCTTTCCCTGCACATGGTACATAAATTGTTTCTCAGTAGAAAATAAGGATGGGGAAAGAGCTCTTCTTGTTAGTTTTTGCCTGTCTGAGTGATCACAATCCTACAATGTTGTCCAATGTATAACAGTATTTGCTTTATATATTTAGTACAGTATTCCATTTCTTTACACCAAGAAAGCAAGCACACTATCAGTTACTTCCCTGCACTGAAGTAGAAATGCTTTACTTTTGTTAACAGGCAAATATTATTTTATTTATTTAACTAACACTTCATTGATGGGCATTTGCACTGTTTTAAATCTGATTCAGTTTTCTCTATACTAAAGGAAAGAACATGTGGAAAAGGTGATATTTGAAAAAATGTTTAAATATATGGCACACTTCAAATCAACTTATGTGGGTGTCTACCTTTTATCTGAGAGAGAAATATTCTATATGATTACTCCATTCAATATATTTTGGATCCAGGCATTGTGATAAGCACTATAGACACAGGGAAAAACAGAAACAAAAATGATTTGTACTTTTCTTTGTGAACAAAACAGTCTGTTTGAACAGACAAGTAAGAGTTAAACAAAAATATACAGTTACTATCTATAAGTGCTCTAAAGGAATATGACAATAAACTCTAAAAATTTATGTTACATGCTAATCTCCATGTATATAGGTGAGGGAGCTATACAGAAAATCTTCCTGTGAAAGTGACTTTGAGTTGAGATCTAAAATATATGTGAGAGTACAATAAAAAAAAAAGACAAAATAAAATGTATGTGAGAGTTAACTAGTTAATAGAGAATGAAGAAGTATTTTCTGTGACGAAGTATCAGTATATGCAAGGATTTGAAACTAGATGGCATGCCTGCAGAAAATATCTAAAAATAGGATAGTGTGCCCAGAATATAAAACAGCAAAGTGTCATGTGTAAGCAGGTAAAGATCATCAGGGCTTTCTTTCTGTAGACAACTGAAAGTTCTAAGTAAAGGCATGGCATGATAACATTCCATATTTAGTTTTTATTCCATGTTTTTAGTCTTTCAATCATATATTTTCTTTAATTTCTTTCTTAGAAATTATTCACCTATATTTCATCCTTCATCACAAAGATAAATATCACAAGTAACAAAAATGTATCTTTTTCACATCTTCCTAAGACCTTATGTTTTTCCTTTGAAGAATTATTTTTTTACATTATTCCCCCATATAAACTTCTATCCTAATCCACAGTACTTCATTATACAATTTTACTTGTTTGCATATGTGAACTTCTCCATTCTGAAGTAAATTCTTGGGATAGTTTATTTTTTCTCAGAGTAGCACCAAAAATTTAAAAAAAAAATGTTTAGGAATAAATTTAACCAAGGAATTGAAAGCTGTATGCAATGAAAACTAAGACTTTGATAAAAGAAAAGACACAAACAAGTAGAAAGATATTTTGTGTAAACCCAGCAATCAGACAAGAAAAAGAAATAAAGCCATCCAAATCAGTAAGGAAAAAGTAAAACTGCCATTGTTTTTAGATAACATGATACTATAGGTAGAAAACCCTAAAGACTCAATCAAACCTCTGCTAGAACTGATAAGCAAATTCAGTGAAGTCACGGAATTACAAAATCAGTGTACAAAATCTGTTGCATTTCTATACACCAATAATTAGGGAGCAGAAATAGAAATTAAGGAAATAGTACCATTTACAATTGTACCCAAAATAATAAGATACCTAGAAATAAACCTAACCAAAGAGATGAAAGACCTGTACTCTGAAAACTATAAACACTGATAAAAGACATTGAAAATGACACAAAGAAATGGAAAGACATTCCATGCCCATGGATTGGAAGAACAAATATTGTTAAAATGTCTATACTACCCAAAGCAACCTACACATTTGATGCACTCTCTATCAAATTACCACCAGCGTTTTTCACAGAGATAGAACAAACAATTCTAAAATTTGTATGGAATCACAAAAGGGCTCCTAATCACCAAAGCAATCTTGAAAAAGAATAGTAAAGCTGGAGGCATCACAATTCCAGACTTCAAGTTACATTACAAAGCTGTAGTGATCAAAACAGTATGGTACTGGAACAAAAATAGATACAAAGATCAGTGGGAAAGAATAGAAAACCCAGAAATGAACCCACAACTATTTGGTCAGTTAATCTTCAACAAAGTAGGAAAGAGTATCCAATGGGAAAAAGACAGTCTTTTCAACAAATGATGTTGGAAAAACTGGGCAACAACATGTAAAAGAATGAAACTGAACCACTTTTTACACCATACACATAAATAGATTTGAAATGTATTAAAGACCTACATATGAGACTTGAAACCATCAAAATCCTAGAGGAGAACACAGGCAGTAAACTCTTTGACATTGACCATAGCAACTGTTCTAAATATGTCTCCTGAGGCAAGGGAAACAAAAGCAAAAATAAAATATTGGGACTCCATCAAAATAAAAAGTTTCTGTATAGTGAAGGAAATGATCAATAAAACTAAAAGGCAACCTGTGTAATGGGAGAAGATATTTGCAAATGACATATCTGATAAGGGGTTAGTATCCAAAATATGTAAGAACTTATCAAATTCAACAGCCCAAAACAAATAATCCAATTAAAAAATGGGCAGAAGACAGGAATAGACATTTCCAAACAATATATACAGAAGGCCAACAGACACATGAAAAGGTGCTTAACATCTCTGATCATCAGGGAAACACAAATCAAAACTACAAAGAATACAAAAATACTAATTCAAAGGGATAAATATACCCTCATGTTTATAGCAGCATTATCTACAAATGCCAAATTATGGAAGCAGCCCAAGTGTCCATTGATGAATGGATAAAGATGTGGGAGATACACACACACACACACACACACACAGTGAAATATTACTCAGCCATCAAAAAGAATGAAATCTTGCCATTTGCAATGACATGGATGGAGCTAGAGTGTATTATTTTAGGCAAAATAAGTCAGTCAGAGAAAGACAAATACCATATGATTTCACTTCTATGTGGAATTTAAGCAACAAAACAAACAAGTAAAGGAAATAAAGAGAGAGAGAGGGGCAAACCAAGAAACAGACTCTTAAGTATAGAGAACAAACTGATGGTGACTGGGGGTGGGGGGAGATGGGTGGGGGATTGGTTAAATAGGTGATGAGGATTAAGGAGTTCATTTGCTGTGATGAGCACAGGATTTTATATCGAAGTGGTGAATCACCATATTGTACACCTGAAACTAATGTTACACTGTACGTGAACTAAGTGGAATTTAAATAAAACTTAAAAAAAATGTAAATAGCCCATATAACTCAATAACAAACAAACTGATTTTGAAAAATGGGTGGAGTAATTAAATAAACCTTTTTTTTTTTTTCCCAAAGAAAATACCCAAATGGGCAACAGGTACATGAAAAGAAGCTCAAAATCACCAATCATTAGGGAAATGCAAATCAAAATGATGAGACATCATGTCACACCTGTTAGAATGGCTACATCAAGAAGATGAATTAACAAGTGTTGGTGAAGATGTGGAGATAAGGAAACACATGTACACTGTTGGTGGGCATGTAAATTGGTTCAACCACCATTGAAAGCAGTATAGAGAATCCTCAAAAAATTAAAAATACAATTATCATATGATCCAGCAATTCCTCTTCTGAGTATATATATTCAAGGGAAATTAAAATAGGATATTAAAGAGATATATGCACCCCCATGTTTATCGCAGCATTATTCACAATAGCCAAGATATGGAAACGACCTAAATGTCTGTCAATGGATGAATGGCTAAAGAATATGTGGTGTAGACACACAACACACAATGGAATTTTTCAGCCACGAGAAAGAGGAAATCCTGCCATTTATGAGAACATGGATGGACACTGAGAGCATTATGCTAAGACACATCAGACAGAAAAAGACAAATACTGTATGATCTGACTTATATGTAGAATTTTAAAAGCTGAACTTGTAAAAACAGAGAAACTATGGGCTGGGGAAATTGGGGATATGTTGTTTAGGGTACAAACTTGGAACTGCTAGATAAATAAATAAATAAATGCTGGAGTGCACAGCTTGTGATAGTCAATAGTACCGTATTATAAACTTCAAGTTGCCAAGAGACCATACTTAATCATTCCTATCACAAAAAAAGAAATGATAATTATGTGACATGATAAAGGTGTTAGCTAATGTTAAGGGGGTAATCATATTGCAATATTTAAAGTATCAAATCAATATTTTGTACACCTTTAACTTATTCAGTGTTATATAACAATTATATTTTAACAAGCAAACAAACAAATGTCTGGAATTTAGGGCCCAGTCTGAATAGTTTTGGTATCCTAAAGATACTGAATAGTGAATGTAAAATACATACTTAAATTCTTATGCATTTGTTGAATAAATCAATACATTATTTTGTGATCTCTTCAATTGTGATTGATAATTTAGAAAATCTGCATGTGACAAATGTTTATATATGATTTATCAATTTGTCTTATGCAAAAAATATAAACTTTTTAGCATTATAAACAGAAAAACAGAAGGATGATAAATATGATATGTAACAGCCTTCAGATGTCTTCAGCAAGAAGTCTGTGGTAATTTATAATAATATATTCAAAACTAGCCTCAGAGGTACAGGCTTCCAGTTATGGAATAGATAAGTCAGAGACTAAAGATAAAGCATAAGGAATATAGTCAATAGTGTTGTAATAACATTGTATGTGATAGATGGTAAATACATTTGTCGTGAGCTGAGCGTAACATACAGAGTTGCCAAATCACTATGTAGTATACCTGAAATTAATGAAACATATAGATCAACTATACTTCAATTAAAATAATAAAAAATTTTTAAAAATTAAATTTAAAATATGATAGAATAAAATGAGAAAAAATTTTAGGGATGAAACACAACTTTAATATTTTGACACTGGAGAATTACTATGTAAGCCACTTATGAGAATATTGAAATGGATTGGGATAATATAACATTACAACTATGATGTAGTAAAGTAACCCTCAGAATTGCAGGTGACATTGGAATGGCCAATTTGATGTCATCAATTGCAATTAGGTGGGATTAATTATGTAGCTTTTTGTTAAAAAAATCAATGTGCTATTTTATAATCTTAAAATGAATACATTTTTAATGTAACTGCTGCTTCAAGGTCAAAACTTAACTGAGGTATTTAATTGGAAATGTTGGAACATGAACCTGGACACATTTGGTGCAATATTGATCTTAAACCCTTTAATTAGACACTTTTATTACATAACATAATTACATAATAGTATATCTTCTAATATTCTCAGGTCATTTAATTCCACTTTTCCTTTGCTTTCTCATTCTAAAATTAATTTTTCTGACCAGTCTTTAGTTACCACATTTTGAAATGCTAAAATATTTTCCTGAAGACACTAAAAATCAGTAACTACTTGACACATACCATGCAATTGTACAGCTTTTCTTTTCATATGCACTTTGGTCATAAATAAAAGTGTTAAAATAAGCTCTCTGACATTCTAAAATAAATGTATTCAGTGCATTTCATGTTTGCCACCTATTTAATCCCCACATTTTCCACAGTTACTTTACTACTGAAAAGGAACCTTATTTAATCATATTGCTCTAGTATGGTAAGCTACTCAGTTTTTAAAGACCAAGGGCTTCACCTGAAGGTTGGAGTCTTATTACATTCGAACATCACAATATGTGAACTTTCCTTCATAAACTAATGAGTGAATTTTCTTCTAAGGGCCTTTTCTCTTACTATTGCCTGCCACTCAAAATCCATACTTTGGAACTCATCCTTGTTTACCAGCACTTAGCCTTGTTTTATTAACACCTCTTACTGAAACTTTTTTTAATGATGCATGACCATTAGTTGCCTGTCTATCACCATAGAGTCTAGATCTCTGCACAGATCTTTAGTAGTTACCTATTATCCCTTCCACCTACATTAAGAACCTGAGTTCATATCATTACAAGGCTCCAGTGTTGGTTCCTGCAAAGATTTTCTGTGTCAAAACTTCAAGGCATTGGTACCTTGCTTTAATGTTTCTCAGTTTTGTTCTCTGTTGCATATCCTCTTTTCAGGCTTTGACCAAGTTCTTTTACTTCCTACCATCCTATATTTTCTGACCAACTCCTCCTTGCTGTAGAAATATTGCTGCTATTTAAGCCATATATCTGACTATCTGAATTCCCCACCCTATCTCATAAATACAAATCTCTTTCTCAGGTTCTCCACTGAATGTTTGTATAATTTGTTGTAACTCTATTTGTCTGTTCTTAGTTTCCTTATTCCCATTTGTAATTTTTCAGAAATATAAAAGGCATAATGAGTTAATCCATGTTTATTGAGTAACAACAATTTGATCAGAACTGTGTCAGAACTAGGACAGTGAAAAAAATGAAGTAATGATACTTAACAAATGATTTACCAAATATATGACTGGAGGATAATGAAGGGAATGTCATCTCCATTACTCTCTTCTTCCTTCCCTTCTTTTTTTTTTTTTCTTTTCAAAAGTACATTTTGCTAAGAAAGTACAAAAGCAAGCTATAGAAATATTTTAAGGTAGGAAAGATTTTCATGTATGGTATAAATCAGGAAATGTTGTTAGAATTTACTATTTAAGATACAATACTTATAATAATATCTATCCAAAGTTCTAACTAAAAATTTACCTCAGGGGTACAAGTTTGCTCATTTTAGAATATCAATTTATTAGTAATAATTAACAAGAGATTTAAAATTATTTATTTCCTCCTTAAAAGTTTTATGAGCTTTATGAAAGTAGAAATACATGAATAATACAAAACATATGCATTACTTTTATTCTAATAAGTGTGGCTATTTCAAGAGTTTGGTCATCAAAAAAAGAGCAACAATAATAGGTGTGCATATTTTAAGGAACCTGGAATGTTTATTTTAGATATTTTTTTTTATTATTAGTTTCAGGGGTAGAATTAATGATTCATCAGTGGCATATAACACCCAGTTCTCATTACATCAAAGGCCATCCTTAATGTCCATCACCCAAGGGGATACATCCCCCCACCAACCTCCCCTTCAACAACTGTCAGTTTGTTCCTTATAGTTAAGAGTCTTATGGTTTACCTCCCTCTCTGTTTTTATCTTATTTTATTTTTCCATCTCTACC
Organism: Mirounga angustirostris; assembly: GCF_029215605.1. Classification (NCBI taxonomy): domain Eukaryota; kingdom Metazoa; phylum Chordata; class Mammalia; order Carnivora; family Phocidae; genus Mirounga; species Mirounga angustirostris. Next base: position 104,866,428 of record NW_026991712.1, on the reverse strand, counting down.
CTATATTCAGTTTTGTTTCTTAAATTCCAGATATGAGTGAAATCATATGGTATTTGTTTTTCTCTGACTGACTTATTTTGCTTAGCGTAATACACTGTAGTTCCATTCATGTCATTGTGAATGGCAAGATTTCATTCTTTTTTTTTATGGTTAAGTAATATTCCAGTGTGTGTATATGTGTGTGTGTGTATACCATATCTTCTATATCCATTCATCAGTTGATGGACATCTGGGCTCATTCCATAGTTGGGCTATTGTGGACACTGCTGCTATAAACATTGGGATACATGTGCCCCTTTGAATCACTGTTTTTATTTCCTTTGGATAAATACCTAGTAGTGCAACTGCTGGGTTTCAGGTAGTTCTGTTTTTAACTTTTTGAGAAACCCCCATACTATTTTCCAGAGTGGCTACACCAGTTTGCATTCCCACTAATAATGCAAGAGGGTTCTCCTTACATCTGTTATTTCCTGAATTGTTAATTTTAGCCATTCTGACAGGTGTTGGTGGTATCTCATTGTAGTTTGGCTTGTATTTCCCTGATGATGAGTGATACTGAGCATCTTTTCATGTGTCTGTTAGCCATTTATATGTGGAAACTACAGGAGCTTGTGAACACTAAACCAGCTCTAAAGAAATATTAAAGAGGACACTTTGAGTGGGTAAGAGAGACAGTAAGTAACAAGGACTAGAAAGGAAGAGAGACAAACTACAGGAACAGAGACTTTAAAGGTAATACAATGGCATGAAATTCATATCTTTCAATACTTACTCTGAATGTAAATGAACTAAATGCTCCAATCAAAACACATAGGTTATCAAGATAGATAAAAAAACAAGACCTATTGATATGCTGCTTATGAGACTCATTTTAGACACAGACACCTCCAGATTGAAAGTGAGGGGGTGGAGAACAATTTATCATGCTAATGGATGTCAAAAGAAAGCTGGAATAGCCATACTTATATAAAAAAAAACCCCTAGATTTTAAACCAAAGACTGTAACAAGAGATGAGGAAGGGCACTATATCATAATTAAGGGATAGACCCTTCCAACAAGAAGATGTGACAATTGTAAATATTATGGCTCCAAAATGGGAGCACCCAAATATATAAATCAATTAAGAATAAACTTAAACTCATTAATAATAATACATTAATAGTAGGGAACTTTAACACCCCACTCACAACAATGGACAGATCATTTAAGCAGAAGATCAACAAGGAAACAAGGGCTTTAAATGACTCACCGAACCAGATGGACTTAACAGATATATACAGAGCATTTCATCCTAAAGCAGCAGAATACACATTCTTTTCAAGTGCACATGGAACAGAACATTCTCCAGAATAGATCACATACTGGATCACAAATCAGGCCTCAACTGGTACAAAAAGATTGAGATCATACCATGCATATTTTCAGATCACAACATTATAAAACTTGAAGTTAACCACAAGAAAAAATTTGGGAAGACAACAAATAAATGGAAGTTAAAGGACATCTTACTAAAGAATGAATGGGAGGAAATTAAAGAAGAATTAAAAGAATACATGGAAGCAAATGAAAATGAAAACATGACAATCCAAAACCTTTGGGATGCAGCAAAGGTGGTCTGAAGGGGGAAGTACAGAACAATACAATCCTAACACAAGAAGCAAGAAAAGTCTCATATATGCAACCTAATCTTATACCTAAAGGAGCTGGAAAAAGAACAGCAAATAAAGTCTAAAGCCAGCGGGAGAGGGGAAATAATAAATAGGGAAGAAATAAATGATATAAAAATTAAAAAAAAAAAACAATAGAACAGATCAACAAAACTAGGAGCTGGTTCTTTGAAAGAATTAATAAAATTGATAAACCCCTAGCCAGACTTATCAAAAAGAAAAGAGAAATGAACCAAGTAGATAAAATCACAAATGAAAGAAGAAGATCACAACCACCACCTAGGAAATACAAACAGTTATAAGAGAATATTATGAGCAACTGTAGGCCAACAAATTAGGCAATCTTGAAGAAATGGATAAATTCCTAGAAACATATAAACTACCAAAACTAAAACAGGAAGCAATAGAAAATTTGAACAGACCCATAACCAGCAAAGAAATTGAATCAGTAATCAAAAATCTCTCAACAAATAAGAGTCCAGGGCCAGATGGCCTCCCAGGGGAATTCTACCAAACGTTTAAAGAAGAGTTAATAACTATGCTTCTGAAACTGTTCCAGAAAATAGAAATGGAAGGAAAACTTCCCAACTTGTTCTGTGAGACCAGCATTACCTTGATCCCAAAACCAAAGACCCTACTAAAAAGGAGAATTACAGGCCACTATCCTTGATAACACAGATGCAAAAATTCTCAATAAAATACTAGCAAATTGAATCCAAAAGCACATTAAAAGAATTATTCACCATGATCAAGTGGGATTTATTCCTGGGCTCTGACTGATTTATTTCATTTAGCATAATCCCTCTAGGTCCATCCATGTTGTCTCAAATGGCACGATCTCATCCTTTTTTATGGCCAAAATTCCAGTGTGTGTGTGTGTGTGTGGCATTTTCCTTAAGTGTTCATCTCTTGATGGACACTTAGGTTGCTTCCATGTCTTAGCTATGTAAATAATGCTTCAATATAGGGGTGCATAAATCTTTTTTAGTATTTTTAGTATTTTCATTTTCCCTAGTGGAATTACTGGATTATATAGCATTTCTATTTTTAACCTTTTGAGGAATCTCTATACTGTTTTCCACAGTGGCTGCATTAGTTTGCATTCCCACCAATAGTACATGAGGGTTCCTTTTTCTCCACATCCCCACCAACACTTGTTTCTTATCTTCTTGATTTTAGCCATTCTGAGAGGTGTGAAGTGATATCTTATTGTGGTTTTGATTTGTATTTCCTTGATGATTAGTGATGTTGAACATCTTTTCATGTGTCTGTTGGCTATTTTGTATGTATTCTTTAGAGAAATGTCTATTTAGGTCCTCTGCCCAATTTTTAATCAGATTATTTGTTTTTTTGTGTTGAGTTATATAAATTCTTTTTATATATTGGACATTAACCCCTATTAGCTATATCATTTGCAAACATCTCCCATTCAGTAGGTTGTCTTTTTGTTTTGCTGATGGCTTCCTTTGCTTTGCAAAAAGCTTTTTATTTTGGCATATTCCCAATAGTTTATTTTTGCTATTGTTTCCCTTGCCTTAGGAGACATATATAGAAAAATGTTGCTATAGCGGATATCATAGAAATTACTATCTATGTTCACTTTCAAGATTTTTATGGTGTCACGTCTCATATTTAGGTCTTAATACATTTTGAATTTATTTGGTTTAGGACATAGCCATGACTTAGTAAGCTTAAAACTCTTTTACCTCTCTCATGTAATATGTTATTTTTTAGATATCTCTGTGTGTATTACTAATTTCTTTTATTTAATAATAATACAAAAAGTTAATTTAATTTAACTGAATTTGTTTAGATTTCATGTCTAAAGTGTAAATAAAATAATATGCTATACTATAGTATACTATAATAAATAATATATATATGTAATAATATACTATATTATAATATATTATAGGCATACATCCATACAAAATAAACAAAGTAGGATATGGATAGGAGTTTTCTTAAATTTCTTCTTTAAGAGAAATTCTAACTTCAGCATTTTATATTCTGTCATTCATTTCCATTTCCATCTCATTTCAATTTTTTGCCTTGGATAGTATTTAATTTTTGACTTAAAAATGCATATTCCTATTCAAATATTTATATTAGTTGTACCACAGTATAACTATTGCTGTTTTCATTGGGCACCAGTATTCATAATTATTAATTATGTTCAGTCTAAAGACAGAGGCATATTTTCTGATTATTTTACAACATCCCTTCAAAATTGTTTAGCATTGTTGATTATAATATCAAATACTCTCCTTTGTCCAGAAAATTTTTTCCCACATGCTTCCTTGCTTTCATATCACATACTGCCTCTAATATGTATAATTACATTCTGTGATGATATGACTTACTACAATTATGCTTTTCTATATCAAACACTTCTCTACTACTCCCTTCATAGATGGCCCACATCATCTGTTTTTTATAATGAATTGCCTTGCGCCCTGGTAAATACATATCAATATTCTTCTCAACGAAGTAAAATACTCTTTATAAATTAATCAAACCATGAGTGATTATTTTGTTGAGGGGTTTTCAAATTTTATACACAAATGTTGCTTTTTTAAAAAATAAATGTTTCTAAAAAGTATTCTCTCTAGTTAGTCTATTAAATGTTTTAGAGGTTATATTTCACTCATATTTGCATAGCATGGCTCCAGTTAATGCTAAGTTTTTGACAATACAAACTGCATTGTATTTCATTCTTACACATCTGCTCCACTAAGTTTTACAAAACGGTTGTAGTATTCTAAGTCTCTTAAAGTAACACAGCATATTTTTATTACCTTTAACAACTTTGTTGTGATATATTTTTAATCTTTTAATGCATATCTAGTTTTCTTCTTAACATTTACAATGGTCTTTTTCATGAAATAATACAATTTGTACTGTAGTAAGACTTCCTTATAATGTTCTTTAAGCATTTTTGTAATATACAATAGAAATAATAATCTACAAAAGAGTAAATGGCAGAAAGCTTCACTGAAAGTAGATAATGTATCACATTATGTTACGTTTATGTTTCTAAATGTGCCATATCTATGCCAAAATCATTTGCAAAAATGATGTTTTGAAATGTCAACTGTTCAAAAATAGCCAAAGTAAAACCAGTGAATAGTAATTAGTAGTAATTACTATAATAGTAGTTAGTAAAGTTTATTGTGCACACACCAAAAAGACAATGTGCAAATGAGGGGGGCCCTCAACAAAACATGGAATGAGGCTCAGAGATATATTGGTATAAAACAGCCTATATAGTGAGAAAGCAGTGACTTTATTTTTTTAAGATTTTATTTATTTATTTATTTATTTATTTATTTATTTATTTATTTATTTATTTATTTATTTATTTGAGAGAGAGAGAGCCTAAGAGGGGGGAGGGTCAGAGGGACAAGCAGACTCCCCACTGATCAGGGAGCCCAATGTGGGGCTCAATCCTGGGACTCCTGGGACTCAGGCATCATGACCTGAGCCGAAGGCAGACACTTAACTGACTCAGCCACCCATGCACCCTGTGGCTGTTTATTCTTCACAGTGATTAGTTATATTAGAATTTTCTTAAATGATAGGGAATTGGCTTTCAGAGACATAAGCAAGAAATGACCCAGGTCAAGTTAGGCTTGCAAAATAAACTAAATTAAGCTTTGCTTGTAAACTAAACTTGTGTCTGCTCAGGGAATTTTCAAATCTGGTCTCCATTTGTTTCTGGTTTTAACAGTAAATTAAGTGAAAAACCAACACTATTAGAAAAAAATGTGTTTTTATGTCACTTTCAGCTAGTATAAATTCATGCAATCGACTGCAGCTTTTTATCATAATCTGTACAAGGAAAATTTTATCTTACATTCAGTAAGAATAAAGGAAATTTTCCACTAAGATAGTGAAGTAAGGGGCATCTGGGTGGCTCAGTTGGCTGAGTGTCTGACTCTGGCTCAAATCATGACCCCGAGTCCTGGGATTGAGCCCTGCATTGGGCTCTGTGCTCAGTGGGGAGTCTGCTTGTCCCTGTGCCCCTCCCCCTGCTCTTGCTCTCTCTCTTTCTTTCTCTCTTCCTCAAATAAATAGATAAATAAATTTTTTAAAAAAATAAATATATAAATAAAGATGGTGAAGTAAATGCTCTTTTGTCTTCTCTCTGAAACAACAAAAATGTAACAAAAAGAATGAAAAATAGAAAAGCATAGAATATCTTAATGAAATTAGGAGGCAGTAAGTATTCTTTTTTTTTTTTAAAGATTTTTTTATTTATTTGACAGAGAGAGACACAGCGAGAGAGGGAACACAAGCAGGGGGAGTGGGAGAGGGAGAAGCAGGCTTCCCGCGGAGCTGGGAGCCCGATACGGGGCTCGATCCTAGGACCCTGGGATCATGACCTGAGCCGAAGGCAGGCGCTTAACGACTGAGCCATCCAGGCGCCCCGGCAGTAAGTATTCTTAGTCACTTGAATAATATAAACAAATACTGTAAATAAATTGAAATTTGAACCAAAGTGGAAGAGGAAAAGATTTAAACCTACCTCTATAGATTTTGGATGGGAAGCAATAATTGCAGAAAATAGGCAGCATAATATTAAAGGATCCAAACGATGATTTATTCATTCATTCATTTTTTCATGGAGCAGCAAGATTGGAGGCATGGATGACTATGGGAATGTCCTGCAGCTCTGTTGAGTATCAGAAAGTAGTAAAGGAGGATGTTAAAAAATAAAATTCAATTGAGTAAATTTGAAGATCTTATTGGCTTTATTCAAGGATTCATGAATCAGGCACCATGTACTCTAGCAGATAGCAAGGAGCTCCAAGGAGCTGTACAAAGTCAAAGACTTGGGGGCATCTGGGTGGCTCAGTTGGTTGAGTGTTGGACTCTTGATTTCAGCTGGGGTGGTGATCTTGAGGTTATGAGATGGAGCCCCACTTGGGCTCCATGCTCAGCATGGAGTCTGCTTGTCCCTCTCCCTCTGCTTCTGCCCCTGCTTTCTCTCTCCCTCTCTCTCAATCTCAAATACATAAATAAAATCTTAAAAAAAAACCCAAAAACTTTTATAGGCAGAAGGGAGCAGACAAAAAAGCAAGCTATCTAAGCAAAAGAAGCAGATTGGTTATTACCAGCTTACTTTCCTTTAGGGATGGCAGGGATCTTATTAGGCAGATGACCTAACTAAGGTTGATCAGGCTATTCCTGATTGACTGGTTTAAGATTCTATTTCTCAGAGAGGTGAAACTGTAAGTAAGTTGAATCTAAGTTTGGTGATGTGTGGCTTAGGATGAAAGACTTCATTTTGGGCTTACTGTTTTGTTTTTAACAAGGTAGTGTTGAAACAGAAATAGAAATAATAAAAAAGAAAAAAGAAAAGAAAGAAAGTTTAAAAAAAGAAAAAATAATAATATAGAGGATATTAGTGCCTATTACATTGAAATTAAATAAGGATAGTATGATTGACAATATAGCTGCCCAGGATCAGTTTATGTGACATATAAGACAACACAGAGTGTGAATATGGAGACTCTTTATAAGGTAAATTATATTCTTGCTTGCTCCAAAGGAAGAATTATACAATGTAGGTGAACCATTTGTAAATATCTTTGCCTATAATCTGATTATTATTTTTTTGCTACTTTTGCTTTTGTTTGATTTATCTGTTTGTGCAATATCTTATCTGGAAGGGTTTTTGTTTTATTTTGGATTTTCTGATATCTGCTTAATGTTTAAGGATGGTCTTCATGTAGAATTAATGAATATGTAGATTCCAAGAGCTTCCAATCCAGTCTAAGCTGACCTGAAAGCTAATGGTTGGATGTCTTATTAGACTGGTGAACAACAGTAAAAAGAGATTGGTCAAACTTTGCTTTGAATTTCCATGAGAACACTTCCTGCCTAGTAATTCATTAAATAAGTTCAGTTTGTTTTGTAGAAGTTTGGGGATCAAGGATGGCCCAGTCACTGATGCTGGAGCCATTCATATCCTCTGAGTGGCCATGGACCCCAGGACACTAAAAACACTTTTTTTTTAAATTTTTTTACTGTTATATTAATCACCATACATTACATCATTAGTTTTTGATGTAGTGTTCCATGATTCAACGTTTGTGCATAACACCCAGTGCTCCATGCAGAACATGCACTCTTTAATACCCATCACCAGACTAACCCATCCTCCCACCCGCCTCCGCTCTAGAATCCTCAGTTTGTTTTTCAGAGTCCATCGTTTCTCATGGTTTGTCTCCCCCTCCGATTTCGCCTTCATTCTTCCCCTCCTGCTATCTTCTTCTTTTTTTTTTTTCTTAACATATATTGCATTATTTTTTTCAGAGGTACAGATCTGAGATTCAACAGTCTTGCACAATTCACAGCGCTTACCAGAGCACATACCCTCCCCAGTGTCTATCACCCAGCCACCCCATCCCTCCCACCCCACCCCCCACTCCAGCAACCCTCAGTTTGTTTCCTGAGATTAAGAATTCCTCATATCAGTGAGGTCATATGATACATGTCTTTCTCTGTTTGACTTATTTCACTCAGCATAATACCCTCCAGTTCCACCCACGTCGTTGCAAATGGCAAGATCTCATTCCTTTTGATGGCTGCATAATATTCCATTGTGTATGTGTGTGTGTGTGTATGTGTATGTATATGTATATATATATATATACATATATATACCACATCTTCTTTATCCATTCGTCTGTCGATGGACATCCTGCCTCTTTCCACAGTTTGGCTATTGTGGACATTGCTGCTATAAACATCGGGGTGCACGTACCCCTTCAGATCCCTACACTTTTGACCAACCTGGCACCTTTTGGTGCCTTTTTTCTGTTTGTCATGAATTTGTCTATTTCAAAGGTGCTCCCTCCTCCTAGACGACCTCATACTTCTGTATGAAGTCTTAATATAATCCTATACTTGTTTTTGGAAAACACTCTGGAGATAAACAATATAAACTAATCCTAACTTGGACCATTATGGGGAAATCTGGATATGTAAATCTTTTTTTTTTTTTTACTTTAAACCTTCATTTATTATTATTTTTTAAGTATTTATTTAAATTCTAGTTAGTTAACATATAGCATAATATTGGTTTCAGGAGTAAAATTTAGTGATTCATCCCTTACATACCCCACCCAGTGTTCATTGCAAGTGCCCCCCTTAATACCACCCCCCCCACCTCCCCTCCAGCAATCTTCAGTTTGTTTTCTATAGTTAAGAGTCTGTTACGGTTTGCCTCACGGTCTTTTTTCCCCCCTTCCCCTATGTCCATCTGTTTGTTTCTTAAATTCCACATGTGAGTGAAATTGTAGGGTATTTGTCTTTCTCTGACTATTTTGCTTAGCATAATACATTCTAGCTCCATTCACATTGTTGTAAATAACATGATTTCATTCTTTTTGATGGCTAATATTCTGCCCTGTGTGTGTGTGTGTGTGTGTGTGTGTGTGTGTGTACACACCCTACGTCTTCTTTATCCATTCATCTGTCGATGGACATTTAGGCTCTTTCCATAATTTGGCTATTGTTCATAGTGTTGTTATAAACACTGGGGTGCATATGTCCTTTCAAATCAGTACTTTTGTATCTTTTGGGTAAATAACTAGTAGTGCAGTATAGCCCACTATATATATATAGTAGGTTTTGGGGTAGTTCTATTTTTAACTTTCTGAGGAAGCTCTATACTGTTTTCCAGGGTGGCTGCACCAGTTTGCATTCTCACCAAGAGTGTAAAAGCATTCCCTTTCTCAGCATCCTTGCCAACATCTGTTGTTTCCTCTGTTGCTAATTTTAGCCATTCTGACCTATGTGAGGTGTATCTCATCGTGGTTTTGATTTATATTTCTCTGATGAGAGTGATGTTGAGCATCTTTTCATGTGTTTGTTGGCCATCTATATGTCTTCTTTGGAAAGATGTCTATTCATGTATTCTGCCCATTTCTTAACCGGATTATTTGTTACTGGGGTGTTGAGTTTGATAAATTCTTTATAGATTTTGGATACTAGCCCTTTATCAGATATGTCATTTGCAACTATCTTCTCCCATCCTGTGGGTTGCCTTTTAGTTTTGTTGATTGTTTCCTTCACTGTGCAGGAGATTTTTATCTTGATGAAGTCCTAACAGTTCATTTTTATTTTTGTTTCTCTTACCTCCCAAGACGTGTCTAGTAAGAAGTTGCTGTGGCTGAGGTCGAAAAGGTTGCTGCTTGTGTTCTCTTCTAGGATTTTGTAGGATTCCTGTCTCACATTTAAGGCTTTAATCCACTTTGAATTTATTTTGGTATAAAAAAGTGATCCAGTTTCATTCTTCTGCATGTTACTGTCCAGTTTTCCCAACACCATTTGTTGAAAAGACTGTCTTTTTTCCATTGAATATTGTTTTCTGCTTTGTCAAAGTTTAGTTGCCCATATTGTTGCTTCATTTCTGGGTTTCTATTCTGTTCCATTGTCCTACGTGTCCTGTGTCCTATGTCCTGTGTGTCCTATGTGTCCATTCCATTTTTGTGCCAGTAACATACTGTCATAATGACTACAGATTTGTAATATAGCTTGAAATCTGGAATTGTGATATCTCCAGCTTTGCTATTCTTTTTCACTATTGCTTTGGCTATGCAGGGTCTTTGTGGTTCTATACAAATCTAAGATTGTTTGTTCTAGCTCTGTGAAAAATGCTGGTAGTATTTAGATAGGGATTGCATTAAGTTTGCAGATTGTTTTGGATAGTATAGACATTTTAACAATATTTGTTCTTCCAATCCATGAGCATGGAATGTTTTTCTGTTTCTCTGTGTCATTTTCCATGTCTTTCATCAGTGTTCTATAGTTTTCAGAGTGCAGATCTTTTACTTCTTTGGTTATGTTTATTCCCAGGTATCTTATGGGTTTTGGTGTAATTGTAAATGGGATTGGTTCCTTAGTTTCTTTTTCTGCTACTTCATTAATGGTGTATAGGAATGCCACAGATTTCTGTACATTGATTTTGTATCCTGCAACTTTGCTGAATTTGTGTATCACTTCTAGCAATATGTTGGTGGAGTCTTTCAGGTTTTCTACATAGAGTATCATGTCATATGTGAATAGTGAGAGTTTGACTTCTTCCTTGCCAGTTTGGATACCTTTTATTCTTTTCTGTTGTCTGATCACCGAGGCTAGGACTTCCAGTACTATTTTAAATAGCAATGGTGAGAGCTGACATCCCTGTTTTGTTCCTGACCTTAGAGGAAAAGCTCTCAGTTTTTCCCCATGAGGTTGATATTAGCTGTGGGTCTTCCATATATGATCTTTATGATATTGAGTAATGTTCTCTCTATCCTTACTTTGTTGAGGGTTTTTATCAAGAAAGAATGCTATATTTTATCAAATGATTTTTCTGCATCTATTGAGAGGCTTGTATGGTTCTTATCTTTTGTTTTATTAATGTGGTATATCACGATTGATTTGCAGCCCAGGAATAAATCCCACTTGATCATGGTGAATAATTCTTTTAATGTGCTTTTGGATTCGATTTGCTAGTATTTTATTGAGAATTTTTGCATCTGTGTTATCAAGGATAGTGGCCTGTAATTCTCCTTTTTAGTAGGGTCTTTGTTTGGTTTTGGGATCAAGGTAATGCTGGTCTCACAGAACAAGTTGGGAAGTTTTCCTTCCATTTCTATTTTCTGGAACAGTTTCAGAAGCATAGTTATTAACTCTTCTTTAAACGTTTGGTAGAATTCCCCTGGGAGGCCATCTGGCCCTGGACTCTTATTTGTTGAGAGATTTTTGATTACTGATTCAATTTCTTTGCTGGTTATGGGTCTGTTCAAATTTTCTATTGCTTCCTGTTTTAGTTTTGGTAGTTTATATGTTTCTAGGAATTTATCCATTTCTTCAAGATTGCCTAATTTGTTGGCCTACAGTTGCTCATAATATTCTCTTATAACTATATTTCTGAGGTGGTGGTTGTGATCTTCTTTCATTTGTGATTTTATCTACTTGGTTCATTTCTCTTTTCTTTTTGATAAGTCTGGCTAGGGGTTTATCAATTTTATTAATTCTTTCAAAGAACCAGCTTCTAGTTTCATCAGTATGTTCTACTGTTGTTTGTTTGTTTGTTTCTGTATCATTTATTTCTTCTCTAATTTTGTTTCCCTTCTCCTTCTGGCTGTAGGCTTTATTTACTGTTCCTTCTCTTGTTCTTTTAGGTGTGAGGTTAGGTTGTGTGTTTGAGACTTTTCTTGCTTCTTGTGTTAGTCCTGTTTGCTCTGTACTTCCCTTTTCGAATCACCTTTGCTGCATCCCAAAGGTTTTGGACTGTCGTGTTTTCATTTCCATTTGCTTTCATGTATTTTTTAAATTTCTTCTTTAATTTCCTGGTTGACCTATTCATTCTTTAGCAGGATGTTCTTTAACCTCCATTTATTTGTGGCCCTTCCAAATTTTTTCTTGTAGTTGACTTCAGGTTTCATAGCGTTGTGATCTGAAAATATGCATCTCAAAATATGATCTCAATCTTTTTGTACCAGTTGAGGCCTGATTTGTGACCCAGGATGTGATCTATTCTGGAGAATGTTTCATGTGCACTTAAAAAGAATGTGTATTCTGCTGCTTTAAGATGAAATGTTCTGAATATATTTGTTTAAGCCCATCTGGCCCAATGTGTCATTCAAAGCCATTGTTTCCTTCTTGATTTTCTGCTTAGATGATCTGTCCATTGCTGTGAGTGGGGTGTTAAGGTCCCCTACTAATAATGTATTATTATCAACTAATTTCTTTAAGTTTGTTCTTAATTGATTTATATATTTGGGTGCTCCCAAGTTGGCGGGATAATATTTACAATTGTTACATCTTCTTGTTGGAACGGTCTATCCCTTAATTATGATACAGTGCCCTTCTTCATCTTTTATCTTTGATTTAAAATCTAGTTTGTCTGATATAAGTATGGCTACTCCAGCTTTCTTTTGGCATCCATTAGCATGGTAAATGGTTTTCCATCCACCCACTTTCAATCTGCAGGTGTCTTTAGGCTTAAAATGAGTTTCAGAAGCAGCATATAGATGGGTCTTGGTTTTTTAATCTATTCTGATATCTTATGTCTTTTGACTGGAGCATTTAGTCCATTGGATATGTTAAAATTAATAAATTAATACATTTAAAGGAAACCTAGAAGTTCAATAAAATGATATTCAAAAACTAATCAACTTTTAAAATTGGAATGGTGAGACCTCAAAACAAATGCTTACTCCACAGTAGTGTTTCTCAAAGTCTCTGAAGTTGTCTGAGGCATGCCATTTTTTGTAAATATGTTTCTCTCCTAGTTCACTTTCATCATCCAGTTATATCCTTCCTATTCCCTCAATGCTCTTTTCCTGGCCTCCTGAATTAGCAGCGCTTTATTTCAGGGTTTTTCTCAGGAAATTAAAATCACATTGCACAAAATTCTTCTAATATTAGTCAAACTATCTTACAACTCATACTATCATTTCCTTTAACTCTGAAGTTAACACATGCAGCCCTATTTTTATTGCTAAATAAAAATACAGAGTTTTTCAAGTAAGTAATTAAATAATTATAAAAATTTGTCACTTGTTTCTTTTCATATTGGCATCTACTGATGTAACCCCTTCAACCCAGCAATTTTACTACTCATAACCATCAAGGATAAACCCATGATTATGACTTTGCAGCTTAATAAGTGTTCATGTCTTAAACAGATTTTTTGGACACTTCAATAACAAATCCTGCTTTACAAGTGTTTATTGATGGATTTATATTAAAAGCAAAAATGGTAATGTTATTAATAACTATTCTTTATTTGTTTGTAGACTGCATCTATTACCAGAAACTAAATCAACTCAAGTGGCTACCCAAAGATAGTGCTCTTTAAAGCTACAAGATCATAGTAAAAGTGACTGTATAGAAGTCAATATAATGATTTAACAGACTATTATGCTAAACAGACTTTTTTGATTTAATCTTGTACAAAGACATCTTGCAGAGCAGGAGAAATTCATAGAGATGCTCACAAGAATTCCATCACAAATGAACAAGATTTGGCCCACAATACTATAAAGAAAATGAAAACAATCGGATGTGAGAGCCAAGAGGCTAAGATTTGGTGATGCCAAATGGCCATCTGGTAAATGGATGTTTGCCAAAGTGCTCCATGAGACTACCTATACTAGTAGGAAAAAATGTGCCACAATCTATAGGAAAAGTTATGTATGGACTGGTTGTGGCTAACTTGAAGGTGAATTTTTTGCTGTGATCCTGGGATACCAAATATTTGTATAATGAAACATTGTGATCAAAAGCAAAGTTCTTACTAAATTATGAAATGTATAGAGCAGAAACATACCTAGTATTAAAAGTGATCCACATGCAATCTATAATCACATTGAAACAATTTGTTGTTTTCTACCAATGAAACAGAAACTATAACTGTCAAAATTTACAACAGTGTATACATAATTCATAAACCTGTTAAAGTAATTGAACTATAATATTTTGGGATAAAGTAGCATTGAATATCAAATAGAAAAATAGAGTTTAGAGATACTCAGGTTTTGAGGAGCTGCTTTATACATCTGCTAAAGTGTTTGTTATGATATTGAAATTATTTTATACTCATAGAGACAAATGGAGCAATGAGAGCTTCCCATGTCTCAATGCCATCTTCAAGTTCAGTAAAAATGTTCTTTTTTAACATTAAGTTTGAGGTGAGAAGAATCACACAAGTCATTTCCTTGTCATTTTTAAGTACTTCAGCATTTTTATGAATTGCTTTTTTCATAGATAACATGGTATATATTTCACAACTTATTTAGCTTGTTTTATCATTTCTTAAGCAGAAAAGATTTATATTACTAGGGATTATGTAAGTGGAAAGCAGTTACTTAACATATTGAAATGAAGTAGAGTTAAGATGCTGGACAACAATGGCACAGTAAACTCCATAAAGCTTACTTGACAGCAAGGTATTTTTATGATCCACACAATATAAATGTTGGTGTACTGGAGTGCAAGCATATTTAAATTGCCTAGAGAATAACAATGAAAGATGGAAGGAATTTTCTTTGTAAAGCTTGTATAATTCTAGGGCACTTCTCATTTAATATGGTTTATTTTTCTGAGCGATATATATAATGACCTGGGCTACTCATACTTACTTATTTCTAAGTTATAAATTGATTAGCTATGGCATTCTCACTTATTTTAATAATCCTATCATTTTAAAAACATTGCATTTTAATATCTGCTTTTAAGCAAGGCAGATATTTTGCAATATTTATTTTATATGATATAAAACTTAAAATATGGATAATTTTTGTTGTCATACAATGAAATAAGGTGATTAAAGTGTTTTGGATAATTCCATCATGTTAATAATATATATTGTTAGGACCGAATTTGAATATTGTAACAGAATAAGTTTCATGACTATCCATTCCAGTCATTTAAAGTAATTTGAGATCTAAATTTTACTTCACACACCAGTTTTCCAACCTGTTTTCAGAATTCTCCTGAGTATTTCCCCCTAGAATGTTTATTTACAGTCAAAATTCATTGCCTTTAGTTATAGTTCCCTTTTGTATCAAGTTAAAAATTCTTGAAAGATCTAAGTAGAATTATGTGCACGTTTGCATGCGTGTGTGTGAACGTGTATATTTAAGGGTACATATTAACAATTAGTGTTTGCTGAAATACTTTTTACACTACACAATTAAAATCTCATGAGATAACTATAATTAGGTGATACTTCGATGATCATCATATGTTTCGGGTGTGCAAATCAACTATTAGTGTTGAAATGTACAGTTAGGTCTTAGATTATTACTACTAATTTATTTTAAAAGACATTTTAATGAAAAAAATTAAAAATAATAAATAAATAAAAAGTAAAAGATCTTTTAATGCAATGAGAGATTAAACTCAGAATAACTTACTTTGGCAAAGGATTAAGTGCCTCTAGATATATTGTTGCAGACACATTTATTAATAAGACCATGTTGAAGGAAAATATATTTCTTATCTTAAAAGAAAATTATAGGCAAGGGCTATTATCTAGTTTTTATTTTTTGTATAGCAATTTGGTTTCAAACATTTTTTTTTGTTTAAATTTTTTCTTAAAAATTCCAGTTATTTAACATATAGTGTAATATTAGTTTCACAGTTTCAGAAATTTAAATAAATATTGGTAGTAGGATATCAAGCCTTTATTCAATTAATAGACATAAATAAAATATTGAGCATCTACCAACTTCTATGTAACTTCCTGCCAACAAAATTGTGTGTTTTGGTAGGAATATTTCTGTTATTGACTCTGAATTTGAGTTGTAAACTTGATGTCAAAGTGAATATATTAGTTAGAAAACTCAGGGGTTGGTTGGAGGGAACAATAATGTCTACTATGTGTGTCAGATTTCACTAAATGATGTATTGATCTCCCCATTTAAAACTCATCCTATAATCCTGGCAGATATTTTAATTCCATGTTTTTGGATATAAGCAGAAGAATAACAGTTACAGATTTTCATTAAAAAATATTTTCTCAAGGGGCGCCTGGGTGGCTCAGTTGGTTAAGTGACTGCCTTCAGCTCAGGTCATGATCCTGGAGTCCCAGGATGGAGTCCCACATCAGGCTCCCTGCTTGGCAGGGAGTCTGCTTCTCCCTCTGACCCTCCCCCCTCTCATGTGCTCTCTCTCATTCTCTCTCTCTCAAATAAAAAAATAAAATCTTAAAAAAAATATTTTCTCAAACATACTAATCAATTTTTAATATATTTCCACCTTCATGGTATGAAATTGGAATTTATGATGATTATTTTACGGAAAATTATTTTCTGTGTAAAATTTACAATAAAATTTTGGCTATTTAACATTATTTTGTAGTATAGAGTTTACTACTTATAGATATTGTACCTATTGTTTATGTATTTATGCTATAATAACTGTAGTATATTTGCAATAAAATGATGCCATAAACACCTATGCTTAAAAACAAATAATGCAATATATGTTAAGAAAAAAAAAAAGAAGATAGCAGGAGGGGAAGAATGAAGGGGGGGAAGTTGGATGGGGAGAGAAACCATGAGAGACGATGGACTCTGAGAAACAAACTGAGGGTTCTAGAGGGGAGAGGGGTGGGGGAATGGGTTAGCCTGGTGATGGGTATTAAAGAGGGCACGTACTGAATGGAGCACTGGGTGTTATAAGCAAACAATGAATCATGGAACACTACATCAAAAACTAATGATGTAATGTATGGTGATTAACATAACAATAAAAAATTTAAAAAATCTAATGACTATATTTGTGCGTTCTTTGATACATTTCTATAAATTATATTTTTAAAGACAGCAGTAGTTCTGTCTTTTGCTACCAGATATTAAACTCCTTTTTCAGAAAAATAAAACAAACATATAATTCCACAAAAAATTAAGGAACACTTCTTCAAAGACATGCCACATACATTATACACAAACACACATGTATTTAAATACATTGTTGTTGTTATTTTTCAATTTATTTCCTTCTATCCTTCAGATTTTTATTAAATACTGAAGGACTTTGTAAAGTATTGTTTTTTGGTCAGGAGACCTTGTCAGAGCATTCTTATTTTGTTTGCAATTTTTAATTTACCTAATAATGTTTTTCGCATTCTTATTCCCCCCTTAAGGCTTACTGCTTTTGTCTAACTTTTTCTGAATAATTGAGTTTAATTTGCTTTGAACTTAGGCTGTTTGGGTCTCTTTTATTTCGTCTTCTTTTTTTGGAGACAACATTATGTTTATGGATCGCCACATAGTACAGAATAACAGTCTACAAGTTGTTATACACAGCTTTCTCCATTCCTTTATTTAATAAGTTGTTTGCTCTTATAATTTTTATTTTTTCATTAATTAAATAGACATTTATGATTTTTTTTATCTGTAGGTGATTTTAGTGTTGTTAGTGAAGGAGTGGTAGGATTTGTTCAGTTGTTTTCATTAATATCTAGGACTATTGCCTTGTGGTGTGAGAGCGTATACTATGCAGTTTCTGATTTCTGAAATATGTTGAGCTTTTTGGACCGGTTATATAATAATTTATTCAATGAGCACTTAAGAAAAATTTCTATTCTCTATATTTAGTAAAGTTCAATGAATTTGTCTTATTCATTTTTAATACTTCATTGCTTGGAGGACTGCCTAAGATATAGGAGGCAACTGATAAATAATTGTTGCTTGAGTAGTGTGTATTGAATAATTTAAGTTTAGAACATACATGACTGTATTTCAAAAATGTGTAACCTAGAATAACAGATTTAAAAAATAGGGAAAATAGAATCCTGCCAGGCAGAATATGAAAAGGAAAAGTTTACTTAATTTTATTAAGAACAAACATGAATAGTGAACACTTTGTTTTCTCTTCTTTCTTTGTTGATATGAATTTCACTTACATGGAAAATTAAAATTGTGGTAGACTCAAGTGTAAATTGACATCTTGATTGACGATTTGAGGGAATTTTTCACTTAGAAGGCTTATGTAGAGTCAATGCAGTGTAGTTAATTAATTTCTATGACATATCACTTATTTTCAAGTACTTGAAGGTTATCTATTAGTAAATTCAAAATAGTAACATAAATCTTATTACCAGTTCTGCTTCCAGCAATCTTCACTATGACTACCAATTTTCGAAGCTATTTGTATTTAAGCACAACTTCCCTTCTAGGAGTACTGCTCATCTCCTTGATTGTTTATGAGGTCAATTCAACTTTAATAACTTTTTTGAGATGATAGAAAATATCAGTGTTGACAGAATTAATAACTGAGGTCTTTGTGTATAGGACAAAAGGTTTTACTAGTGGTAATATAAATTTCTAATTTTCTGTTGAAATTTGTGACATTAAATTATTTGCCATAGCAACTGTCTGAGTTGCATAAACATGGCAAAATGACTTCAATAAAGGTTCAGTAACACAAAACCAAAGGAAAACAAAGTGAGAAAAACATTGCTAAGGTAAAGATTCTTTTCATAATTTCATTTTTTATATCAGTAAATTAACATCAAGTATTTCTTTGAATACAAAATATGAATATATATATGTGTGTGTATATGTATAATACAAATAGATCATTACAAAATATATATTACATACCTGAAAAACATGCTTTGCAATGGCAACATTATATATTAATCGGTAAATGTTTAATTTGTGAACCATTGTAGTCAACGTTTAATTTATGAAAGAAACATATATTTACTGACAAAATATGTTAAAATGAAAAATGTAGGCAAGTACATGATTGTGTTTGCCTTCTGTGAAACCCTGATTCCCCAATGGATAAAACCCCACCAATAATGCTTAGAAAAAACAAGAGGGAGAAGACTCTAGCAGCCTACTGGTCCCAGGAGAGGATCTGTCATTTTACAAAGAGGTGATTGCACTCAGAGTGGTACTTACCTGGAAACACAACCAACACTGGGGCCTATAGTACAACTTGTACAAGTGCTTTCCTAGAATAAGTATAAGGTCATTCAAAGAAAATGAGTCCCAATTGCTTTATAAAAAAAATCTAGAGGAAATGAACATCAGCTCTGGCATGTAAAAAGATAGAAGTCATCATTACCATACTTACAGTAAGATAAAGCTATACAAACTGAAAATCAATGACCTTTCCTGAGAATACAGGTCAAAAAACAAACATCCAAACGTCCACCCTGAAATCGGAAAAATAAGCAAATACAAAGAACCAGAATAGAGATCTCTTTACTTGGGACAGAATCTGCTGGAGCCCTAAGCTGGTAAGAACACTAATTGGTAATACTGACACATGGATAGAGACTATGTGCAGACTAGAGTGAAACTGAAAATCTACTTGAGGCCACACTCTTATGGAAGGTCTCCGTCTGTGGGTTTTACCTCCAGGACCCTCATAAGATTCTTACTGTAAAGACCCAAGACAAAAATCACCTCATGTCTCTGGTAGGGGAGGGGAAAGGGAACCATTTTGCAGTATGTCCAGAACATTCTTCATAGTAAAGGCCAGATTTCCAAGGAAAAAGATTTTTTTTTTTACAGAGATTTATCACATCTGTGGGAAAGGGTATTTCTTTTTTTTTTTAATTTTTTAATTAATTTTATTTATTTATTTCAGAGAGAGAGACAGAGATAGTGAGAGAGAGCACAAGTGGGGAAGAGAGGGAGAAGCAGGCTCCCCACAGAGCAGGGAGCCTGATGTGGGACTCGATCCCAGGACCCCGGGATCATGACCGGAGCGGAAGGCAGATGCTTAACTGATTGAGCCACCCAGACACCCGGAAAAGGGCATTTCTTTGACTCCAGCCCTCTCTAACCTTCCTGTCTCTTCTAAGATAGGAAATAAAATCAAAGAAACTCTTCTGAAGTTAACAATCCAGGGACGCAGACCATCTGCATTTTATGACTAAAATTTAATCATAACATTATAGAATGCTTCTCTATTCTACTTCTTACTATTACATCAAAAAAACTTTGGTATAATAACAATGGATTACAACTGAAATTGCTGCAAGTCTTAGCCTCTATTTAAGAAGGATTTTTTAGGAAAACCAAAAGACAACAGGGGAGACAAAGACAAGGACACAAGAAGAAAACAAAGCCCCTGGTACCTATATAATTGCAGCAAATATTAAACATAACCCAACTGCCAACTGAATTGCCTGGTATATTACATCTGCCTTTCAATAAAACAAGTACAAGTCATGCTAAAAAGCAAGAAGAAAATGAAGATAACCCAAAGTGAGCATCAGATCTGGACTCAGATGCAATGCAGATTTTGGAATTATCACACAGGACATTTAAAATAACTGTGGTTAATATGTTAAGATCTCCAAAGGAAAAAGTAGGCAACATCCAAGAACAGATGGGTTATGTAAGCAGAAGGATGGGCATTCTAAGAAAGAATAAAAAGAAAGTGCTAGGAATCAAACACTGGAACAGAAATGATAAATGCCTTTGATGGATTCATCAGTAGACTGGACAAGGTTGAGGAAAGAATAAGTGAACTTGAAGATATGTCAATAATAAATCCCAAAACTAAAATGCAAAGAAAAGGGATGAATAATAATAATTAAAAAAGCAGAGGAGAATATCCAAAAATAGTGGAACATTTCAAAAGAGCAATATATATATACAATTGGGAGTACCAAAATGAGAAGAAAGATAACATAGCAGAAGAAAATTTGCAGTGATAATGACTGAAAATTTATAAAAATTTTGAAAACTGACAAAATTAATGACAGACACCAAAACAGAGATCTATGAAGCTCAGAGAACCAAGCAGGATAAAAAGTAAAATGCCTACAACTAGGCATATCACATTTAAACTTCAAAAACCAAAGACAAAAGATATTGAAAGAAGCTAGAAGGGGGATAAAAGCACCCGACCTATAAAGGAAAAAGCATAAGAATTAAAGCAGACTTGTCAGAAATCATGCAAACAGTGATCATGGAACACTACATCAGAAACTAATGATGTAGGGGCTCCTGGGTGGCTCAGTTGGTTAAGCGGCTGCCTTCAGCTCAGGTCATGATCCCAGGGTCCTGGGATCAAGCCCTGCATCGGGCTCCCTGCTCAGCAGGGGGCCTGCTTCTCCCTCTCCCTCTGCCTGCCTCTCTGCCTACTTGTTCTCTCTCTATATATCTCTGTCAAATAAATAAATAAAATTAAAAAAAAAAAACTAATGATGTATGGTGATGAACATAACATAAAAAAAAAATCATTGCAACTACTGCTCCAACTTAAGAAATAAAATATTATAAATACAAAAAAAAGAAATCATGCAGACAAGAAAAAAGTGGAATGAAATTTTAAATTTTAATGTGTTGAAAGAAAAAAACTCAACAAACATTCAATTCCACATGATTGAAATGCATTCAAATCCACATAAAGAGAAATGCATTCTCAAGACAAAGAAAAAAAAAATGAGACAATTCTTGGACAACTAATCTATCGACTAAGAAATGGTAAAAGAAGCTCTTCAAGAAGAAAAAAAAAAAAAGGATGCTGACCTTTACTGAAAGAAATGGCAAATTAATTTCTTCATGGAGAAAATTCTAAAAGTATAAAACTTGGTCTTACATAAAAAGGGGAAAGCCTGGGAGAAGAAATCAATGAATATGGAATAAAATGTTTTAGTTTTCTTAGTCTTATTTGATCTATAAATAAATGTTTGTTCAAAGTAATAAATCTAACAATGTCTACTAAAGTTATGGCACATGGGAAAGTGCTAGAATATGGGATGACAGAAATTCTATAAGGGACAGAAGGGAGGAATTGATATTTTGTTATAAGACTCTTGGGCGCCTGGGTGGCTCAGTCAGTTGAGGGACTACCCTTGGCTTGGGTCATGGTCCCAGGGTCCTGGGATGAGTCCCACATCGGGCTCCCCCTGCTCTGTGGGAAGCCTGCCACTCCCTCTCCCTTTGTCTGCCACTCCTCCCTGCTTGTGCTCTCTCTCTCTCTCTGTGTCAAATAAATAAATAATCCTAAAAAAAAAAAAAAGACTTCTTTCATCTCTGAACTTACAGATTAAAAAAACTGTTTTTTTTTTTTAAAGATTTTATTTATTTATTTGACAGAGAGAGACACAGCGAGAGAGGGAACACAAGCAGGGGGAGTGGGAGAGAGAGAAGCAGGCTCCCCGCGGAGCAGGGAGCCCGATGCGGGACTCGATCCCAAGACCCCGGGACCATGACCTGAGCCGAAGGCAGTCGCTCAACCAACTGAGCCACCCAGGCGCCCTAAAAAAACTGTTTTAAAAAAAACTCTTGCAGTATTCATGAGATGGTGTAATGTCATTTGCATGTGGACCTAGACTCATCATAAATGTATATTTCAAACTCTAAGGCAGCCAAAAATATTTCACAAAACAAGCATGTTAATATGCAAATTAAAGAAAGAAAACAGAATGATATAGAATGCTGAACTAAAACCAGAGAAGACAGAAAAATGTGGGGGGGGGGGCAGAAGAAACAGAGAATAAGACAAAGAACAGAAAGTAGTTACAAACATGGGAGATGTTATCCAACTATATCGATAATCACTTCAAATGTTAATGGCCTAAATAAAACAATTAAAAGACAGAGTCTGTCAGAGAAAACTAAACACAAATACACAAGAAACAAATATATGTTGTATATAAGAAACCTACTTTAATATAAAGTCAGAGATAGGTTAAAAGTAAAGGAGTAGAAAAAAATACACCATGCTAGCACTAATTTAAAGAAAGCCTGAGTTGCTACAGTAATTTCAGACAAAGCATATTTCAGAGCAGGGAAAAATATGAGGGATAATGAGTGGCATTACATAGTGATAAAGGAGACTTTTCTCAAAGAAGTCATAAAAATCTTTAATGTGTATGCATCTAATAACAGAGTGTCAATGTATGTCACACAAAAACTGATATAACTCCATTAAGGAAATAATTGATAAACTGGACTTCATTAAAATTAAAAACTTCTGCTCTGCAAAAGACACTGTCAAAAGAAATAGAAGTCAAGCCACAGACGGGGAGAAAACATTTGTAAAATATACATCTGCTAAGTGACTCATCCATAATGCACCAATAACTCTTAAAACTCAATAATAAGAAAGCAAATAACCTGATTTAAAAATGGGCTCAAGATCTTAACAGACACCTCATCAAAGAAGATACACAGATGGCAAATAAGCTTATGAAAAGATGCTCAACATTACCTGTCATTAGGGAATTGTAAATTAAAACAATGAGGAGATACCACTACACAGCTATTAGAATAGTCAAAATCTGCAACACTGACAACAGCAAATGCTAGCAATGATGTGGAGCAACAGGAACTCCCATTCATTGCGGGTGAGAATACCAACTGGTACAGCCACTTTGGAAAACAGTATGGCAGTTTCTTACAAAACTAAATATAGTCTTGCCATATGATCCATCACTTATACTCCTTAGTATTCTACTAAATGAGTTAAAAACATGTCTACCCAGGTGAGTTGGAAAACCTGCACCTGGATACTTATAGCAGCCTATTCATAATAAGACAAAACTTGGAAGCAGCCAAGAAGTGCTTCAATAGGTGAGGAATAAACTGTGTTTCATCTAGACAATGGAATGTTATTATTTAGTGCTAAAGCAAAATGAGCTGTCAAGCCATGAAAAGACATGGAGGAGGGCGCCTGGGTGGCTCAGTTGGTTAAGCGACTGCCTTCGGCTCAGGTCATGATCCTGGAGTCCCGGGATCGAGTCCCGCATCAGGCTCCCTGCTCGGCAGGGAGTCTGCTTCTCCCTCTGGCCCTCCTCCCTCTCATGCTCTCTGTCTCTCATTCTTTCTGTTTCAAATAAATAAATAAAATCTTAAAAAAAAAAAAAGAAAGAAAAGACATGGAGGAAACTTGAATGCATATTACTAAGTGAAAGAAAATCTGAAGAGACTACTGATTCCAACTATATGACATTCTGGAAAAGGCAAAATTATGGAGACAGTAAAAAGATCAGTGGTTTCCAGGGGCTACTGGGGAAAGGAGGATGAATAGGCAGAGCACAGAAGATTTTTAGGGCACTTAAACTATTCTGCATGATACTGTAACGTTGGACCCACGTCATTATACGTCTGTCAGAACCCATAGAATCTACACCACCAAGAGTGCACCATAATAGAAACAATGGACTTTGGATGATGAAGAGGTGTCCGTGTAGGTCATGGATTGTAACAAATGTAATACTCAGGTGAGGGATGTTGTCAGTGGGAGAGGCTGTGCATATGTAGAGGAGAGTGTATATGGTAACTTTCTATATTTCCCATTCAATTTGGTGTGACCTAAAACTCCTTTATTTAAAACTCCTTTAAAAATAAAGTTGATTTTATAACATTAAAAAAATCAGGAGCCTAGAGAGTTCCAGTTATGAATAATACAAAAGTTGTGTGAGGATATTTTACTAAAGAACACATTGCACATAGATATTAAAAATATAAATTTTAGGGGCTATATGGAGTTATGAAAAATTTCAGTATAGTTTGAAACTGTAATGAATATAATCAACAACAATGAAAACAATGTGTATTGCTTTAACTAGTGATCATACTGCTTTGAGCTCATTGGAGAACAAAAGCAGATACAGTGTAAGAGAACTGTACAAGACAGAGTCAGTAAATGTTTAACATTTAATACTGAAGTATAAGTATAGATATGGAGACATATAAAATGTTAAAAATAGTCAATTCTGGGTTGCAGATTGATAAGGACTATGGTAAAATTTGTTTTAGTTGTAAGCATTTATATTTATAGGTATATATAACATGGTCATATAATGAATTTATACTTCATATGCATATATACCATGATAAAAATTTAAAGCATGCTTGGCAATATCATGAGTAGATATGACACTGTAAGGTCAAACTTATGGATTATAAATTCTGAGTTTAAATGGGATGTTTTGTTTTGTTATTTAATTTCCTTTCCAACTCATGTCCTTTCCATCCCCATGACAAATAACATTTCACAATAAATATTTTTGGTAATTTTCTAGAGAGAAGGGAAAAGCTTTTTGAAGTTTCTTGTTGGGAAAGTCCCATCTGGTGCTCTTACTATCTGTTGTGGACTCTGAACATTTTATGAGTTACAGCACCTGTCAATTAGCACTGTAAAATCCACAGGTGGATTCTGGTATTTCATGCATGTTGCTGCCAAAGATATGCTTTAAATTTACATATGCTCTCATTGCCAGCCAACATGCTCCCATCAAAATAAGAGGGGAACTATTACTTGAATCACATATATAACTGAAAGTCAAGGCTTTTAATGCTAATTCTCCAAGACAAGGGTATATATAGTGCCCTAGGGAAAAGGCAAAGGCCAGTGGATGGCCAAAAAGAAATGTTAGAGAGTGTGTCACACTTTAGAGATAATCATATCATAATCATGATCATATAACTTATCATCCAAATTGAGATGTTTTTGAGAGGGAACCAGAATGCCATTAATTATTATACCAAGATAACAGGCATAATTGGGACTATCCTGACACCCCAGTTTTAAAATCTATTAGAGGAGACATTGTACAGTATTAGAGACTAATAAGAGAAATTGAGTACCTATAAAATACTTGAGATCTCTTTAGTTGTATGTGTCTCAAACATATTTAGGATTATTAAGACTCATGTTTGCAGTGAGCATTTATTGTTTGCTTACCTGGTGTCCATATGCTTTACTTTATTACAGCCCTATATTTTGTGTGTTTAGTGACTTCGTCCACATCATCTGGTAGAGCTTCACTCCAAATTTGTATAAGTCAAAATCATTTGACATAGCAAAAAAATTATGCACTAAAATAATTTCTACAACAGATTTCGTTTGTTGTTTCTTGTTGATATCTTACTGGAGAAATGGCAGGTAAAACATTTGCTCATTAATGAGTGAATAAGAAAAAGAAAGTGTCAGTAGGGAATTGTGAAGACATCAAATCCAATCTTCTACTTTTCCTACAAAGCCTCTCTCATTTCTACCAACTGGCCATGTATTCATTTGCAGTTTACCATTCTGATGATATGGGACATCATGAGGACAAAACCCCCAAAATTCTTTTGTTTTCTTCAAATTAAATATTTAAAACTTTCTGTTATTTATTCCTGTAACTTCCACTTAGAGTGGACACAGAAATTAGCATTAAGCTCATATCTATGTTTAGGTTGATTTACCTCTATTGTAATACGTTTTTATTCCTGATGCTCAATATAATATCTGCTCAAATTGACTTATAAATAATGCAATAAAACATGGATCAGTTTAAAATGCATAGCATTCTATGGATAAAAATAAATGAATTACCTATTTACTATTGCATAGGAAGTTCAAGATCATATCAGTTGAATGATGACATAAAATACACCCTAAAATTCTTATTTTTATGATATTTAACTTCCACTACTTAACACAGCATGTGGTTATAGTTTACAAAATTTTTAACTGCACCATTTTTTGTTTGGTTGTTAATATTACTTTTTGGCTTACATGCTTTATAATACTTATCTTTATCAAAATTATATATTTATATATTTTATATATATTTTGATATATATACACACATATATATGAAATCTGTACTTGTAATTTTGTGATAGAATTAACTCTTAAAGAGACCTGCCATAAAAAAATTATGGACTAAATCAGGCATGCTAAAAATACCATTTTTACTTTGAGGTTATGTATACACATGTCAAAACAACTGGCTGAAAATGTGAAGCACTCAGTCAGTCAACCAGTTATGTTGTCTACATGATGCCAAGCAGCCAGTTTGATTGATATTTGTTCTTAACCAAATGAATTGACTCTATAGAGCCATTGAGATTATCTGTGTACAGAACAAAGTTGATCATGTCATATCTCTGCTCAAAAACCTGTCCATAAACTTAGCAGATAAAATCCAAAATCTTTAGCTTCACCAAAAAAGACCTTTCAAGAACTGTCCACAAATTGCTTTTCTGACTCTATCCTCTACCATCCTTTATGCATTGTCTACCTATTGTGCTGTTGGTGATTATACTCTCCCCCTGACATTCCAGACATGTTCATGATTATTTTCTGTGGGATTTTCTTATACCATCATGTTATCACCATTACCCACTGTCCCCACTGGCTTGACCTTTCATCTGACAATTCCTCTATCACTCTTAATCATAGCCTAAAGCTCACATTGTTGGGTGTATCTTACCTTGCACCCCTGCCTTTCTGCTCAGTCCCATTTGTTCCCATAAAATTTTTATTTGGGGTATAGTGAATAAATGATTAATGTTGGTTGGATGGATATGTGAATGAATAAATTAACAACTTGGTCAGTTATTTATTTGCTTTCTAGTATCTGAATCAACATTCCTAAAACTTAATTATGTGTCCATTGGGCCCCTTCCATCTCAATTCATTTGGAAATGTGATATATACCTTCAACTTCAGCAACACTGAACATCTAACTATATCTGGGATTCTGTATGCCATTTATGTACCCGAATCACGGTGAAAGAAAGTTTAGGATGATGAAACAAGAATCAAGAAGAAAACTATCCAAGGTATGTTAAGGCTTATGAAGATTTAAATAAAAATGTCCATTCACAAAATAATAAATGTATCAATAAGCCTGGTTTTCCTAGATTACTTTTTGTCACACTGCTGACCTCACATAAAGAGGCTGTCACTTCAGTCAAAACTTATTTTCACAGCTTTTGCTCAAATGTCCCATTCTTAATAAGACCTTCTCTGGTCAAGCTATCTATAAATACAACCACTTTACCCTGATCCAGATATGTTTTTTCCATGTCCTATTTTGCTTGTTGGCTCTCATCACCTCCTAATACTCTATATATAAGTCATGATTTTGGTTTTTTATCTATCACCCTCCAGTAGAAAATAAGTTTCACAAAGGAAGTAATTTTTGTGTTTTACTAGAAATTCACTCATATTTGTCAAATTAATATCATTGTTTTACCTGCAAAAGTTGAACTAGAAAATGTGGCTAAAATCTCCAACTAAAGATACTTCAACTCCAAACCCCCCAGTATTTGAATTTAAAACTGCAAGTTTTTCCTGAAGTTTAATAATATTTAAATTTACCACATGTAAAGATAGCAAAACTCATCCCTTTGAAAGGTAGATTTAAAAATCTAAGAAAAGGGCGCCTGGGTGGCTCAGTTGGTTAAGCGACTGCCTTCGGCTCAGGTCATGATCCTGGAGTCCCTGGATCGAGTCCCGCATCGCGTCCTGCATCGGGCTCCCTGCTCGGCAGGGAGTCTGCTTTGCCCTCTGACCCTATCCCCTCTCATGTGTTCTCTCTCATTCTCTCTCTCTCAAATAAATAAATAAATAAAAAATCTTAAAAAAAAAAAATCTAAGAAAAATGAAGGCACATTTTCAGTTCCTTTTTCTAAACATGTCAATCAAATGTATCACTTCTCCTTCCCAATAGACAACCTAGAAGCACTCCTGCCATATTTAAAGTATATATATATATATATGAAAATCAAGAAGTGAGAAATCAGTGTTCCTCTCTAATGGACATGACCAAAAAACCTGGGGTTGGGGGGGAAGTATAAGGGCAATTTGCCATTTCCAATTTATTTCTTATATAAAAATACAATAGCACTTTGTGTTTCATGTGGTCATGTGTGATGTGGTCACAGAAATCTGACGACACTCTGGTATATTAACTACTCATTACTTGTATCCCACATGGGCATTGTTGGTTTCTTAGAAGGGACAATTCTTTGTGCAGCAATTTCCTACCTGTTACAAGTTATTTTGTATCTCTGGCCCTAGCCACCAAATTTTAGAAACCATTTCTGTTCCTCGATATTGTTAGTCACAAGCGTTTCCACACATTTTCAAAAACCTCCTAGGTGGGCAGTTGAATATTGATTTTCTAAATAAATCTTTGAGGAATATTACCTCAGAATAATGTCTATTTAGATAAATCAAAGATGCAGTATGCTTCCTTAGCAGATACTACCAGGAAATAATTTGTTATTCTACTGCTTTGAGGTTCATCTGAATCAATCATCCTAACATTTCCTGGTTTAAGGAAGTTTTCGTGACTGTACATATTCATCTCAGTGTTTCATAGGATTTAACTTGCATCACAGGCTATTTATTCAGAACTGCAGTAATCAGAATCCAAAGAACCTTATAATTATATTTTTGGAAAGCTGTTTAGTAGAAAAAAGTCTTGGGATTCTCTTAGTGTTTGATAGTCAAAATCAGCATCCAATATAATAGGTTAAGCTATTCCAATGACAGTATATACCTAGAGCATATGCTTACTCATTAAAAAATAAAATGGACTACTCCCAAGATTTTACAGCAGGGATAGAAATTAGGGAGGCAAATAAAGAAAGGTAATTAAAAATAGTAGCAATTAATCATTTAGAACAAATTACTCATGGAGCATTCTGGGGAAGTATTAGAAATTTTGCAGTCATAACCAACCAGACCAAAAAAGGAAGGAGAAAAGCAATTAATGATAGTATTGTTTTTCAGATATAAGGGCTTCTTAATAACAATGCCGACCTTATTATTACTTTCAATTATTCAGGAAAAAAATTCCAAGGAAAAAGCTTACTAAATCAGTAATATATAAATATGTTACTCTTAATATGTTAAGAAACAATTTTGAACACATATCATTTTGTATTAAACTTTTTAAAAAGAATCAAATAGTTAAGGGAGCCCTCATTTAAAAAATTAAACTCAAAATTTAATTACTATGTGAATTAACACAACATTTTCTACTATCTTGGATATTAGGAATTTGTCCAGAGAGTGATACATTTGAGATAGAGTAAAGCAGCACAACTTCAAAAATCATTCCATAAGGTGGACTCCTGAGTTGGCATTGGTTACCTTTAGACATGAAAATATACACTAATTTTACTTTTTTTCTTCTTAATACTTGCAGGGAATGACATAAATCTGTATTAAGAATTAAGATAAACAAAGGAGGTGTTGACAAAGAATGAAAGTTCCTACAGGAATTTAACTATTTTAAAACCACTTTAGTAATTAAAATAACATCTTAATTCAAATAAAAAATTAAAAAAAAGTACAATGTAGTGAAATTATCTTAATAGAGGGAAATCTAATTATAATGGTTGGAGTGTTATCTTTTTTTTTTTTTTTGAGTGTTATCTTTATTTTTGTTGTCTATTGAATATAATATGGCATTTATATGGCTTTTTGTTTGCTAAGCCGGGGAACTTAGGAATAAAATGATCTTACTTTACCATGCATAGGAATGTAGAGTGGATAGAGATTGTAGAAAGATAATTTTATTTCCCTCAGTTGAAAATTTGCATTCTCGACATTGCTTTAAAAGACAGTGGAAGCAAAGGAATACCCAAACTCAGGAATATGATGAAATTAGGTATACGTTATCATAGTTTGTTTTCAGAAACAAAAACTTAGTGGACTGCAAAAGAGACTAAGAAGGAAGGCATTTAAGCAATCCTCAGTTTATCTGTTGAATTTAAATTTTTTTTCAAAAGATCAATAACAATTTATAACATGAGTTGGCACACTATAGTCTGTAGGACAAACCTGGCCAACTGCATATTTTTGTAAATAAAATTTATGGGACACATTTATTTATGTATCATCTCTATAGAGCTCTCCTCATGCTACAGTAGAGGGTTTAACAGTTGGACATAAAGACCACATGGCTTGCAAAACCTAAAATATTTACTGTGCAACCTTTATATAAAAAGTTTACTAACCCTTAGCTTAGAACTTTTAAACTATTTTTATTATTTCCCTTCTCTTAAAAAAATAATACAAGCTTATTGTAAAATGACAAGAATGACAGAAAATACTAGAGAAAATTTCATACTCTTGAAGTTATTTGGATACCTTGGCTATTATTAGGAAAATTGCATATGGAAATTGTGTTACTCCAAACCAGTGGGTCTCAACCTCGGCTGTCCATTAGAATTCCTAGAGAACTTTTAACATTTCTGATCTTCAAGTCATACCTCAAACTAATTAAGAGAGAATGAGTGGAAAGGAGGAGATGCTATGGCCACCCCGTAGTTGGTATTATTTTTAATGCTCCCTAGATGATTTCATTGTGTAGCCATGTTAGGAAATGTATCTCTAGGCAGAATCAGATCTTTTTGTTCCTCCTATAATGTTTTGGTCAAGTAAAGCCATAGCTAAAAACGAGGTAGCAAAGAGACTTAATATACTTCCAACAATTCTTATATTTAGGTAATATTATATTTTAAATCACAATAAATATAAAGCAAAAGTAAAACTACTCAAAAAATTTGATGAAAAGTAGTTCTTCAAATTACATTGCTTGAGTCTAGAAAGGAAATTTTGACAGAAGGTGTATAAAACAGGTGCAGGCAAAGAAATGGGTAACCTGCTCTCACCTTATGTTAGTAATGTTTATTTAGGTAAAAATTCTCACTTAGGTTGCTACCCTTTCAGGTCAGTGTATTTCCTTTAATTCTTAATATGGGGAGCAATCTTTAAAAACCTATCTGCAATATAAATTGACACAGAGAAAAATAACAGTATTTTTCTACTTGTAAAGATGTATTCCTTCAACTAAAGATAATATTCAAACAAAGCTATAAAAGCAGCAAACTCTGAATTGTCAAGATAAAGAGAAACTTTCCTGCACCTCTATTAAAAGACGGAAGTTCAGACTGAGTTGTCTTTCTAAGTACATGAAATCAGAGAAGGCAAAGTTAATATAAAATTATATTCTGACAACTTGATGAAAATAAAGCAATAAATCTTGAATATGAAGTTGCTGAGGGATTTATTAATAGAGAAACAGAGTTGGAATCTGAAAGAAAAAAAAACACATTATGTATCTCTAATGAAGAAAGCATATGCTTTATTTCCTCAATGTTGTCTTTGGAAAATAACAAACTAGAAAGGGCAGGAAAAAAATATCAGGTTTCAGCTAGAATACTACTCTTGTATAAAATGAGGGTCTTATGAAAGGTATAATCATTATTAAAAAGTGAAAAAGTTGTAATTAATGCCAGAATTTCTTTTTTCTGAACCAGAAGAAAAAATGAGATATTACCAAACTGAATTGATTCCAGGGAATAATATAAAGGAAAGAGAATAGGAATGAAGATTAAAAGACTTAAAATGAGTAATATTAATATTATTGATAGGGAGGCTAAATATCACATTATTACTAAAAAGAAATAAGAGAAAGATAGTTTCATAAGTATAATTTCACAAAGTGTTCTTGAAATTGAATTAAATGATAAAGAAAAATTAGTGTCACCGAATTTTTATGCCATCAATGATGAATTAAATTTTAGAATACTCCATTTAAGTTGGAATTACAAATTATGTGTACAGAAATATTCTTCATTTTTCTGTATCTGAAATCTAGGTGGATTTCTGTATCCAATTTAAGAGACCCATGGGTGAGCAGGAGAAATGTAACTTTGTACCCTAAAAGGCATCATAACTTTTTCCAATTTATTCAATTCCTTTGGGTAAATGGTCTTTCAGGGTTTATCACTATACTTTCATTCTTTTTTTTCTGGGTTCAAATAAATTTTATATGAACCTCATGGTTTTAAGTGAGAGGCATTTGGTTGTGTGCTGTATCTTTCTAGTCTTTACTGGGTTAGCTGAATTAGTTATCCATTTATTCCTTGAACACTGGGGTATTCCTCAGTGCATGTGCAGATGGAGTGTTCATAGAAAGGAAACCCACAGTCTCTTTACTCACATGATCATTTTCTACCCACACACCCCTCTCTGATTCAGCTCTACCTTAGTTCTCAAAGGCAATGCTGATTATCTGAGAGAGTCACTCCCTCCATATGAACAAAAATATCAAGACTGAAGTGATAGACTAATAAACAGCAATCTTAGACTACAAATAATACAAAAAAACATTAAAATGATCTGAGGTTATAAATATTTATATTTAATAGGCGTAAAGATAATAAAAGAAGTCTTTGAAAATATGAGCAAGGAACAGGATACTGTGAAAAGGGCTAGATTTGGAAAATAACATGATCCTCAGTAGGATGTTCTGTTTAGGATGAAGAGAGATGGAAATAGGATTAATTTCATCATTCTACCCCACCCCCAAATCTGCACATGCAAAACTTTTCTTGAACCCATCAGAAAACTGGGCTTACAGGGTAACTAACTGTCCTGAGATTTGAAGAAAGACAGGTTGCTCTCAAAAGAGACAAAATGCCAGTACTTTATTTCCTACAGCACATACTATTGGGCAGATCAAAAAATTCAGCGGAAACTTTTAACAAATTTCTCAAAATTGAATACAGGATATTGAGAATATAGAGAAGCACCTGGAGCAACAGAAAAAACCTACTCACAGACAAAACCTCTTCACAGACATTTCCAAGTGATCACAAAAAAAGGTCAGGGAAAGCAAGAGTCCTGAGAAAGCCTAATTCATAGTGTAGACTTCAGGGAGGGGAACAGTGGCCACCATGGGGAAAACATTAAGGCTCGCCTCATCCTTCTCCTTTACCTTTCTCATGGATCAAAAGCCGGAAGTTACTAAGTGAAGGGCGGCAAATACTGTCAACCCAGGACACTGGTGAAATCCTATGGCAGCTGGAAAAAGGGAACAAAAGATTTTTCCATTCCTGAGGGAGCGACAGGAATACATCCTGGATGCAGACTTATATTGTGGGAGATCATGAGGATCCTACCCTGAGATAGTTTTGGCTGAGAAGTGAAGCTTAGAAAGTCCAGCAGAGCTTGCCTGCATTCTCTGCTCCCTGCAGTTAAAAGGCTTACAAATACTGAGCGCCAAAACTGTGCTTTATTCAAGAAACTAATTGTAAATATAAAGACAAAGTTAGTTTACAGGTAAAACAATGGAAAATATATGTATCAGGCCAATATTAATCAAAACAAAGCTACAGTAGCTATAGTAAAATCAGTCAAAGTAGACTTCAGAGGAAGGAATTGCTACCAGTGATAAAGAGGCCATTCCATGATGATACAGGATCCATTCTGCAGGACAACCTAAGGATTCTAAATGTTCATGCACCTGAAAATAAAATGCTAACAATACATGAAGAAAAAATACCTCATAGAACTGAAAATAAAAATTGAAAAGTATCATGTGCCCTAAAATGAACTTTAACAAATGTGACAGAATTGAAATTATACCATGCATATTTGGGGGACATTACAAATTGAACCTGAAATCAGTAACAGAAAGAGGTCTGTAAACTCCTTAAATATTTCAGCATGAAACACACGTCTGAATAGTACATTAGTCACAGAGGAAACCACAAATGAAAACACACATCAAATTATGTGGGATGCAGCTAAAGCAGTGCTTAGAAGGATATTTATTTCATTAAATGCTTATGTTAGAAAAGAAGATATTTCTCAATTCATTGGTGTAAGCTTCCACCTTAAGAAAATAAAAAATAATTTAACATAGCAAATTAAAATTGTATGGAAGTAAGATTATAATAAAAATAAATGCAGTCTCCCACATTTACAGCAGCAATCTAAATGTCTTATGATAGTTGAGTAAAGAAAACAATATACACACACATTGGAATATTTCTTAGCCCTAAAAAAAGAAGACAATCCTGTCATTTTTGATATTGATGGAGCTAAAGGACATTATGCTAATAGGCAAAATAAGACACGGGAAGAGAAATACTACATGATCTCATTTATAAGTGGTCTAAAATAGTCAAACCCATAGACTCGAAGGATGGTGGTTACAAGGGAATGAGGAGAGAGAGAAATGGGGTAATGTTGGTCAAAGCGTAAAAGTTTTCAGTTATGCAAGATGAGTAAGTTCTGGAGGTCTAATGTAAAACATGGTGACTGTAGTCAGTAAGACTGTACTGTGTACTTAAAATCTGCTAAGAGGATAGATCATAAATTAAATCTTTTTTTTTTTAAGATTTTGTTTATTTATTTGAGAGCGAGAGAGAGTTAGTGAGAGAGAATACACAGGAGAAGGGGAGGGGCAGAGGGAGAAGCAGACTCCCCGCTGAGCTGGGAGCCAGACTAGGCTGGATCCCAGGATCCCAGGATCATGACCTGGGCTGAAGGCAGGTGCTTAACCAACTGAGCCACCCAGGCGCCCTGTAAGTTAAATCTTCTCAACACACACACAATTAAGTACGGAGGCAATTGATATGTTAATTAGCTGAATTCTAGTCATTATTTCACATTATATGCGTACACCTTAAATACACAATTTCTATATCTCAAAATGTAAAAAAATTAAGAAAATAAAATCAAAAGATGAAATCAATGAAAATTGAAGCTGTTTCTTTGAAATTGACAAAATTGATAAAACATTCTGCAGAATGTCCGAAAATAAAAAAATAAAACAACCATGCAAATTACAAGTAGCATAGATAGAACTAGGAATCTCATTAAAGGTCCTTCAGACATCAAACATACACTAAGGCAATACATAGTATGCACAATTCTAAGCCTTTACATCTGACAACTTAGATGAAACAGAAAAGTTGCTTCAAAGTGACAACTGCCAGAGTTTACTCAAGATTACTTATTTTTGCTGCTTACCAATATTATAAATGGGCAAGGAACTTAAACAACAGGAATTTATGATCTCACAGTTTTTGTGGGTCAGAAGTCCAGGCACTGGTTTCGCTGGCCCCTCTTTTTAGGGTCTCATAATGGAACAGTCAGGATGTCAGTCAGGGCTGTGCTTTTATCTGAGCTTTAACTGGGGACACATCTGCTTTCAAGTTCATTCAGGCTCTTGGCAGAAATCATGTTAATAATAACAGTAATAATAATAATATTAATAAATATCTTACACTAAAAATAGAGAGCAACATACTTAACCTAACACTGAGGTTCCAAAAAATTTATTAAACATACACCATTTGACTGAGAATTATTAGAAGCAGTGTCTTTATATTAGAAATAAATAAATAAAACAAAGATGACCACTAGCACTTTTTTTCCCTAATTAAACTAGTACTGGATGTCTAAATTAGCAAGATAAAAGTAGACAGTAGTACAAGATTTAAAATTGGGAAATGTAGAAATAAAACTGATGTTATTCTCATATAATATGATGACCTACATAGAAACCAAAAACTATCTTTTTTATTTTTAGATTTTTTTTTAAATTTATTTATTTGACAGAGAGAGAGAGAAAGCACAAGCAGGGGGAGCAGGAGAGGGAGAAGCAGGCTCCCCACTGAGCAGGGAGCCCCACGTAGGGCTCGATCTTAGGACCCTGAGATCATGACCTGAGTCGAAGGTAGATGCTTAACCGACAGCCACCCAGGTGCCCTGAAACCGAAAACTATCTAAGAATAAACAGTTAGATTTAAAAATTTTAAAAATTTGCTGGATATAAAAACTTTAGTATATAACAATAAATCACATTTTAACACTAACAATACAAAATTAGAATATAAAATTCCAAAAAGATACCATATACTACAGTACCAGAAAAACAAAGTAACTGGAAAAAATTATAAAATTATGTTAACACGTTCTCAAAAGCCCTCACTTGGATTCATGAATTTTTAGAAGTCAAAGTTTTGTTTTGTTTTCTTATTTGTGTGACTGGAGATCAGGAACAAAGAGAAGATCTTGTGATTCATTTTATTATCCAGCTCTCCAAATTATTCAAGTACCATAACGTATTTTTGGCTATCAGTAAGTGAGTACCACACATTTTCAGCTATTTGAGGAGCATCTTAAATTCCCTTTATAAGTTAGGGTCATAGTTTGTTCTTTATGTATAGTCACTACAAAGTGACACACCCTTTTCTAAGCTTTGTAAATAATTATGCTTTCTGTAATAGGCTTGGGATTGATGCATACATTTAGTAATCATAGCTAAATTTTTATGATTATAAGTGACAGATGTCTGCAGCTTGCGATCATTTTAACTTGACATTTTCAATTATTATAGCTATATTGATGAAAGAAGATTAAGGAGCTCTCAGATGCCAAATCCCATTATTTCAACTTTATGTATAGCTGTCAGGGCCTAATAATTCCAAAGGGATACAATTGTTCTTTGGTCAAAATGCACAGGGAAGGTCCTCTTGTTAGTTTGAAAAGTAATATAAACTCTCAAAAATAGAAATGATAAAAAAATGAGTGTAAATCTATTTTTCAACTTTCAATTCTCCTTGAAAGTGATAACTGTGAACTTAAAATGAAACAAAATCAACAAATCAGATCATATTGCTTAGTAAATTTTGACAATTTGCCTTAAATTTCTTTTTTTTAAAGATTGTATTTATTTATTTGACAGAGAGAGACATACAGAGAGAGGGGGAACACAAGCAGGGGGAGTAGAAGAGGGAGAAGCAGGCTTCCCACCGGGCAGGAAGCCTGATGCAGGGCTCGATCCCAGGACCCTGGGATCATGACCTGAGCCGAAGGCAGACACTTAATGACTGAGCCACCCAGTCACCCCTTGCCCTAAATTTCTTAATAAATTATAAGTCAGAGTATATAATCAAGGTTAGATAGAGGTTTTCTGAGATTATAGACAGTACTTTCCTGTATAGTACCTTTTTCCTTTTATTTAATATTTCTCTCAGCAATTTGCAGCCTAGACCTTTTCAATTCATTTTTGAGGAGAGATGATAAAGAGCATCATATTTAAATCCTAGATTCTTGGGCGCCTGGGTGGTTCAGTTGTTAAGCGTCTGCCTTCGGCTCAGGTCATGATCCCAGGGTCCTGGGATCGAGCCCCACTTCGGGCTCCCTGCTCCGCGGGAAGCCTGGTTCTCCCTCTCCCACTCCCCCTGCTTGTGTTCCCTCTCTCGCTGTGTCTCTCTCTGTTAAATAAATAAAATCTTAAAAAAAAAAAAAATCCTTGATTCTTGTACAGAAACCCCTGCACCACAGCACATTCTAACCTATTGAAGATTATTATGAATTGCCTCTCTTAAAAATAAAAAAAAAAACCTCTAAATTTATCCAGTTCCTTTTTTTTCTTTAGTTTTTAAAAATGTTGTATTTTGTATAGGAAGATAAACCTAAAATGAAAATATGTTTTGTTTCTTTATTACTGAGTAGATTAAAAAATTAAGCATGTATAAACTTCTTATGAGTATGGAGTGTAAAATGAGAGGTGGTTAGAGTTGGAGAGGCAGTAATTACTTATTTTTAAAAATATTTTAAAAGTTTAACATTATATTCTAGTTTCTTTTTGATACTTTCCCTCTGATTTTCATCTAGATGCTTTTCAGAAACCACCGTGTCTCACAAACTATCAGTGATCTACTGAGCCCAATTATTTTCTTCTCCATCCTTGACCTTCCTGCCACATCTTTTTAACATATTTTTGAGATGTAACAGGCATACACTAAACTGTATGTGGTTAAAGTATAAAGTCTGATAAATTTTGACATATGCATACACTTGTGAAATTATCACCGTAATTAAGATAATGAACATATCCATCACTCTCAAAAGTTGCCTCATGACTACAAACCAAATCTCCCAACCTTCCATGTTTTCTCCATCTCCACATAACCACTGACCTTTCATTTCTGTACATTAGTTTGAATTTCCTAGACCTTTCTATTAGTAGAATTAAACATACTATTTTAATGCAAGATGGTTAAACCAGTTGTATTAGTGATGAAGATATTAGACATGGAGTTTGCATTTGAGTGGTCAGGTAAGGCTTTGGTGAGAATGGGATATTTGAGTAAAGACCTTGGAATGGTGAAGAAGTGTACTATTTATGTATATGCGAAAAGAATGGTGTGGACAGAGACATAGCACATGCAAACACTATGAGATAAGAACATGCTTTCTGTGTTCTTGGAGAAGCAAGGAACTCAGTATAGTTAACAACAAAGTGAATGATGTAAAGGATAGTCTGAGGTAAAATCAAAGGTACAATGTGGTGTTTTAGTTTCCTAGGACTGCCAAAGCAAAGTACTACAAACTACAAGCTTAAATAACAGAAATTTATTGTCTCTCGGTTCTGGAAAATAGAAGTCCAAGATCAAGGTGTCAGCACAGTTGTTTCGCACCTAGAGCTACGAGGGAAGGATCTATTCCATGTTCCTCACCTAGCTTTTGGTCATGTTTTGACAATGTTTGGTGCTCCTTGGCTTGAGGAAGCATCATCTCAATCCCTGCTGTTATCTTCATATGGCGTTATCCATATGTCTGTGTATCTGTATCCAAATATCCCCTTTTTATAAGAGTACCAGTCATATTGAAGGAAGTAAGGGTCCACCCTATTCCAGTATGGCTTCATCCTAAGTTAATGGATTACATCTGCAATGCCCCTTTTTCTAAATAAGGTCACATTCTGACATCTGTGGGTTAAGACTTCCATATCTAAGGTTTATGGGGACACATTTCAACCCACCATAATAATGCAGCCACAGGGGCGTCTGGGTGGCTTAGTTGGTTAAGTGTTCAACTCTTGATTTCAGCTCACGTCATGATCTCAGGGTTGTAAGATCGAGTCCCATGTGGGGCTCTGCGCTGGGCATGGGACCTGCTTAAGATTCTCTCTCTCCCTCTTCCTCTTCCCCTACCCCCCTCTAAAAGAATAATAATTCAACCATAAAACAGTGTAAACATTTAGAGAAGAAATACTGCTAAAACTAAACAAATTATTTCAGAAAAGAAAGAAGGAGGCAACAGTTCTCTATTCATTTTATAAGGAATCATAAGACTAATAACAAAATCAGATGACGACATTATCAGGAAGGAAAATTATGGGCCATAACATCCCATGAACACAGGCAAAAAAAAAATCCTGAAATAAATCTTACCAAATAGAATTCAGCAAATATAGAAAGAATAATAGAGTTGACCCTTGAATAACACAGGTTTAAACTGTGTGGGTCCACTTACACAAAGATTTTTTACAGTACTGTAAATGTATTTTCCTTATGATTTTCTTCTCTAGCTTATTTTATTTTAAAAATACAGTATATAATACATATATAAAATATGTGTTATTAGACTGTTTATATTACTGGTAAGGTTTTCAGTCAACAGTAGGCTATTAGTAGTTAAGCTTTTGCGGAGTTAAAAGTTATGCATGGATTTTTGACCATGGAGGGGTTGGTGCCCAATCCTCACATTGTTCAAGGGTCAACTGTATCATAAACAAGTTGAGTTAGTTCCAGGGATGCAACTTTGATTTGACATTAACAAATAAATCATGGTAATTGATCAAAACAATAGAAAAAAGGGAATAAAAATAAGAACATTTCAATAAATCAAGTAAAACTGATAAAATTCAGTAAACTTTCATAACAAAAATCATTACTTTCATTAATGTAAGGATTGAATGGAATTTCTTCATTCTGATAAAAGGCACTACTAAAATCCTAAAGATACTTAACAGTGATACATTGAAATATACTTACTGGTGAAGCATTGCCACCAACAAGATCAGAAATAAGGTTAGGATGCACACTCTTGCATTTCTATTCATCTGTGCACTGGAGGTCTGGCTCAATGCAATACAACAGGAAAAATAAATAAAATACATAATGATTTGAAAGGAAGAAGCATAGTTTACATCTACATAAAGACGTGTATGACAGTTTTGAGCAACTTTGTTCATAATATTCCCAATCTGTGAATCATCTAAATACCCATCAACCGGAAATTATTAGTCAAATCATGATCTATTCATATAATAATATACTATGAGGCAATAATATCAATCAAACTACTAATATGGACAACATGGAAGATTCATATATATACTATTCTGAGAGAAAGAAGCTGGATATAAAGAACATAAGTCATGATGATCCATTAATATTAAGTTCCTGCATAGGAAAAACTAATCCATGGTCATAAAGTCAGAAAATGGGTTGCCTATATGGTAGGGAAGTAACCAGAAAGGAGCATAAGTTAACTTTCTGGAATGATTGAGATTTTCTCTATCTTAATTTGTGTATTTGTTACATAGATGTCTACAGTTGTCAAAAATCACATAACTGAACGAAGGATGGCATATTCTATTTCCCATAAATTATACATCGGCAAATGAATTAATGAATGTGAATAAATACGTAGATCACAAATGGCCATCCTATATCTCCCCATTCTGATTGTCCTCTTTCTCCTTCAAAGAGTGGTTGAAAAATCTAGCCTCAGTGAGCATTGGTAATTACCAGATTGTTCCAGAGTTTTCAAGTGTGCTTGAGTAGGAGGAAATGTTAGTGATCATTGTCCCAGCATTATATTTTGGAAGAAGAAATTAAGGTTCGGGGCACCTGGGTGGCTCAATCAGTTAAGCGTCTGCCTTCGGCTCAGGTCATGATCTCAGGGTCCTGGATTTAGCCGCACATTGCACGTCGCATATCAGGCTCCCTGCTTCTCCCTCTCCCTCTGCCTGCCACTGCCCCCCTGCTTGTGCTCTCTCTCTCTGTCAAATAAATAAATAAAATTTTTTAAATAAAAAAAATTAAAAAAAAGAAATTAAGGATCTAGGAAGTTTTGTAATATGTCTAAAGTCATTCAGGTATATCACTGAATAGCTGGTTATTTTAGTCTGTTTTACTAATACCTTAGTCAGTGATTAGTTTTTAATAATACATTATTTTAAAGTCATTTAAATTATTTTATCTTAAGAGAAGATGGCTTATACCATGGAGTAAAGATTATTCTAAAAATGTATTGGAATAGTAAGTGGCAGAATTATGACTGGAACCCTCACCTACTAATCATAAGCCCATTAATCTTTCCTTTAGAGGATATTACCTCTCAAAAAATTGATAAAAGACAGCAAAATATCACTTAAGATGTACATTTTTGGTGAAAATTATTTCATATGGGCTTGGGTTAAATTTAATCAAAGAAATCATTAAACTATATGTGTTAGTTTAAAAGATGTTTGAAAGCTACTTGGTAGCATGTTTTCCACAGTTTTGCCTGACAGGTCTGAATCTTGATCATGACTATGGTTACATCATTTTTTTTTTGGAGTGACCTCTGAGAACTCTTATAGATGGTACACAGATTAGCCCATGAAGTGTTTGGTGATAGACAAAGCGTTCTGTT
Organism: Mirounga angustirostris; assembly: GCF_029215605.1. Lineage (NCBI taxonomy): Eukaryota > Metazoa > Chordata > Mammalia > Carnivora > Phocidae > Mirounga > Mirounga angustirostris. The sequence goes on along the minus strand of NW_026991712.1, from coordinate 104,824,242 downwards.
GTTTTAAGTGATAGTAAGATAATATACTTAAAGAAATGATAACTTCTGAAAAAAACGCTAATTTTTCTCCTTCAGAGAAACATAAACACACACAGACAAAAAAATAATTTAAAATATTAAGGATAGAATAATTAAATAACATCTACTGAATGGAATATAGGAGGAAAATGTGGTTATAGCTTCACATGACCTTGTTCTGATTTTAAAAGAATCTTCCATTTTCAAAGACAAAGTAACAAAGGAAATGATGGTAATTGCCATTTTAGTCCATGTTTACTTCACAAGTGATCAAGGGTCTTTCAAGGGTCTCGTTATTTTCGTCTTTTTTTCTCTGTCTCTTTCTTTGTCTCTCTCTCTCTCTCTCTCTCTCACACACACACACACAATCATTGAAGATATCTTCTAATTTTCCTCTGTCCCACATTTTTCTTTGTGTCACTCTAACAATTCTTTTCATTTTCACTTTGACAGGGAGAAAAATTAGTAGCTTATTATCTTTCCTCTTGACAGTTACCTGACTTCAGAAGTCCAACATCTGTTAAACCGTGGCTTTGCTCTGATTATTTCATGCTTTGTGATCACGCTTTACTTCACCTAAATTTGTAGACAGCAAGTTTTCTGGAGTCTCAGTAATTTGTTGGTATGAATTGTTGAAAGATACTCCCTGCGTTATGTGTTCTAATGAGCCCAGTGGTTCATCCTGAGTGTCTGTGTCTGAAGATAATAAGCCAGGCAACTCTGTTAGTCACAGACAGGTCTGCAGCGAAAGGTGCAATGAGCTTCAAGTTTAAAAATAGATCTTTCTATTTGAAAAAACAGTTTCAAACACTGATCCTGGATTTGTTTTTTACATCATTTGACATTTTAAAACTATATTGAAAATTTAGAAATTGATATTTTTTAAAAAAATGTTGTCTCTTTCCTCCAGAAAAACAAAACAGAACAAACATTATGTATCACCTTGTGAAAGGAAAAATGATAGCCACAGGGCCTTTCAAAAAATCAGTGTTTGTTTTAAAGGTAGTCTGTGGAGAGTTTTTTTACTTGGGGTCAGATGTTAGAAGTCCAAATAACTAAGCAGTGAACAATACTGAATTTTCCAAGATTTTATTTAAATATATTCAAAAGATATTGTGGTTTATAAAATTTATTTGAGGGCCAAAAGTAAGATTTTAAATATTGTTGTTCTGAAGAGTTTATTCTAGTTTTTAATCTGTTTTTTAATGTCCTGAAAAATCCTTAGCTTGGTGAGAATAAAATTCATCCGTTAGATTCTAATTATGCTCCACAAAAATATTACACATTTTTTCTAACGTTAGTCTGTAATATTTGGGGGTGATTAATCTAGGTGACTATTATATTAAATACATTATTTTCAATCTAGATAAAAAATACCTGTCATCTATAGAGATTTAAGATGATCAATTTTTAAAATAATCTGAGTGTTAATTTCATTTCATGTTAATGAAATTCTAAATTACTTTGTTCTTGAAGTGGGTATTTTATTTTAACCATACTTTTAAATGTTTCCTTTTTTTCCAATAACTGGTTAACAACCAGGTTTAGCACATTAGAAGAGTGGGTTTGTAAGTGATTGCAAAAATGTTTAGAAAACTGGTGAAAAGTCTCCCCTTTGGTTATTTTTTAATGCCATCCAACCAAGTTTATTTTTTCAGTCGCTCAATATGTTTGCATTGTGAAAATACAGGTTTGTTTATTTTTTTCCTTATCCAGGACTGTTTAAGCATAGAAAATATTTTCTAACAGGTGGCTGCTATAATCAACAGTGCGTGCCTGCAATATACGAAGCAGAATTCATTTGAGTTTCTCCCCTTAAATGTATACACATTTTTTTAAATTTAATTTTGGTATTTTGTTGTTGTTGCTTTCTTCTTCATTTTGATGTGCTTTGTATTGGTCAACATGATTTATTTGGGGATTAACTCAGAAAGACTCAAAGTTAGCCAACATAAAAATAAAAAAGAAGTGTCTAGTGTTTCTGATTTTGTGCAAATGGAACGTCTCTAGTAGTAAAATTAGTTTTGGGGGGACTCAAGGGTGCTATTTAGTGAGATACTAAAGTAGTTCTTAGATTTTTCAGAGGGACCTAATTTATAACCAGGGAATAGCTTAGAAATAGGAAGCATTTGAGTGAACAGGCCATTTATACTTCATTCTCTTACCTGGAAGGAATTTCTCCTGGCATAATATTTCATGTGAATTTTCTGCCCAGTAATTTCTCAGTGGTGAGAAAATTGCCCCTGGAATTGAAGTATAATTTGTATTGCAGGTTTTCTATCAATTATAATAGTAAAATTCATGAGGTACAAGATTTTTTTTTAAACTTGCCTAAGCATTAGGTAAACGTGGAATAAGCTTTTTTTCTCTCTCTCTTTCTCTTTTATTGTGATTAATCAGTGAATCTCCAGCTAAAATTTGAGAGGTTCCTCATTCTATGAAGTTAGACAAAGTTTAATATACTTCTTAGAATCTTGATATTCTATGAAAGTAATAAGGTCAACCCAAGCATACTGTGAATACAATTATTTAAAGTAATTACTAAACTGTTAAAAAGGATAAATTATTATATAGCCATATTTTAAAATACTTCTAAGAAGAGAAATATTTTGTAGCTGAACTTGCCTAACATAATCATAACTGTCATGGAGCATTAGTTTCAATAATAGTCAAAAAATAAAAAACAATATATATCATCTACAAATATACTGTAAGGTGCTTCACATATATTTTCCCTAATTATCCTAACAATTTAATTCTAATAAAAAGATACATTTATGCTCAAGTGTATGCAAATGGTAGAGATATAATATAGGAATTTATACAAATCTATCGAAATCCTTTTCTTTGAATCAGGATGATAAATGTAAACTAATATTTCAATGAACATACAGATTTTTGCTTATAATTAATAACTTAATATATTTTTCAAGTGTTAAATATTAACTTTATATTTTGAACATTACTTTTATTTGAAATATTATTTTCAGCAATTTACTTTGAGCAGGTAGATAACCAGATTTAAGTAGATCACCAATTTAATTTAATCCTTTATAAATTACTATCTATCATCAATTCAACTTAATCCTTTACATGAACATCTGTTCAAATATCTTTATTTGTGCCCCTTGAAATAAAGTTGAAATCTATACGTCATCTCACATATTTGTCAGCTATTTTCATCACACTTAAAAAATAAAACAAAGTAATACACACATTTTGTGCATTACAAGAAATTAAAACTGTTATATCAACTTTGAAAGATATGTAATAAAATATAAATATCACAAGAAATTGAGTCCCACCATTCTTCATTTAAAATAAAACACATGAACAAATGAATTAAAAGAAATTCTATATTGTTCCTTTTATACTTTGAGCTCATATTCACTTTCTGTTTGCCCAACAAAGTTTTATTATACCACATTTTAATTCTAGAAATTTATTACTGATCATTTTAATCATGTTTCTCTATGGCAAAACATGAAAATTAATTTAATTTTTAAAAAAATATTTTCTGTAACTACAAGGCTTGGTGCTGATATTTCTTTTCTGGATACAAATGTTACTACAATTATTATTAGTGCAAAATTCAATAAAATCTATATGCTATTGAATTTGATGATCATTAAAAAGCAAAGTTATATCTGAAGTGCTTTTCTGAAGGAGATGACTGGAATTGTTTTGTTTGTTTGCTTTGCTTTTAAATCAGTGCCTGTATTTGGGGGATAAATAAATTATGGCTAAAATGAGACAATGTTTGGGATCGATTCAAATCCTAATTTTTTCAAATTATTGAAGATGTTAACCCTGAGAAAATACTGTTTACAAAAATAAATGAATGAGATTTGTAGGAAATTTTTATAAAAATGTATCCATTTCTAAAACATATTTTAGATTATATGCTGAATATAATACAAAACTAGTCTTAATTTCTATTTATAAATAGTAGAAAGAAGATAGTTTGAAGCTATCTGCCTCAGAAAATTATTTGGCCCTGGAAAAAATAATCCAAAAGTTTACCAATATGATTAGTAACTATACTTAATTTTTTCTTAGAGATATATTTTAAACTTAATTTAAAAAGACCTACAAAAGTGGAAATGATATGCATTATTATATTATACCTTTGTTTATATGGCATTTACTTTACAATACTTTTAATTACCATTTGATTTATTTTTGCCACAAATATGGAACTATATATATATATATAATCAATTTAATGAAAAATATTCAGCACACAAACTATTTGGTCAAGAGAATCTATAGTGCCATACCAATTAGTCAAAAAATACTAAGACAATATCTAACAGTTTTTCAGCTCATGAATACACAATAACACATACTCTGTAGGAGGCATAACATAACTGAAATTTAATTCTAAGAAAGATAGATCAAGAAGATCTGCAACCTTGCTGCAAGTTTGTTGTCTGGGCACAGTAAGGCTAAATAGACTCACTATTTCTTATGAATCCTTTTGCTTTGCTTTCCTGGTGCTCTCCCTTCAAATGATGTATTCTTTGATCGAGGTGGAAGAAGAAGGTTCTTTAAAGCAAATTTCCTAGAATGATCTGTTTGTTTGATACCCAGAAGATTTTTATACTCAAGAGCAGTATATCAAAGTAAGATTCTAAAGAGAGAAAAGTAATTGTGAAGCTAGGTGAAATTGGAGACCCTCTGGGAAGCTAAGGACATGACAGGTCTCTGTATACCTCTGGGGAAGTTTTCATGTACCCCAGTGATGCTGTATCTCAATTTGAATATCACTGATATATATATATATATATATATATATATATATATATATATATATATATGAAAAACTTAAGTTCCTTTACAAGTGTATTCAATAACTTCCACAACCCAGTCTCAAATTACTTTTTTATTATTTATTTATTTAATATTTTATTTATTTATTTGAGAGAGAGAGAGCACATGCACAAGTAGGGGGGAGGGGTAGAAAGAGAGGAAGAAGCAGACTCCCAGCTGAGCAGGAAGCGCTATACTGTCCAGGACCCTGGGATCGTGACCTGAGCTGAAGGCAGAGGCTTAAAGGACTGAGCCACTCAGGTGCCCCTCAAATTACTTTTTTAAAGTGTTTCGTATTATCACGAAATAACCGTAACATAAAATGTACTATTTTAAGCATTTTTAAGTACACAGTTCACTGACATTAAATTCATTCACATGGTTATGCAAGCATCCCACTATTTATCTTCGGAACTTTTTCATCATCCAAAACTGAAACTGTACCCGTTAAACAGTATTCACCTTTATTTCCTCCTTCCACCCCCTGGTAACCACTGTACTACTTCCATCTCTATGAATTTGACTATTCTAGGTAACTCCTATAAATGGGATTATATGACATTTTTTTCTTTTTCATCTGCTTTATTTCACTTAGCATAAAGTTTTCAAGGTTTATCCATGTGGTAGCATTTATTAGAATTTCATTCTTTTCTTATAACTGAATAAAATTCCATTGTGTCTAAACACCACATTTTTTATCCATTCCTCTGTTGATAGTCATTTGGATTATTTTGGCCTCTTGGCGATTGTGAATAAAGCTGCTATGAACATTGGTGTAAAAGTCCAAATCACTTTTTGAATTATTTCTTCTAATACACCCACACCAAACTTTTCTATCTATATTTGTCCTTTCATGCTCAGTTACCAAATCTGCAATTTTCTTTATTCATGTTTCCCAATGAAATAGCTCTCTCCTTTCTCTCAGTTGTTATTTTTATTGTTGCTATTATTCTTAAACTCCTACTTTAATTGAACAATTGTCCATATATATGGGTGGATGTAAGATTTAAGGGGAGAAGTTATGTATATTTTACATATCTTTTATATTTCATATGTCATATATTTTCCTTTATTCTCCTTATCGAGGATAGTTTAACAAAAAGTAGGTTACTTAAAGGTTATTTTAGTTAAATTTGATGAGTCTGATTATTTCATCACCTTGTCTTCAGCATTATGAAAATTTCCTTCTCAGATTATCTTTTAAGAAGTTCTTACAACTACATTGCCACTACTCCCATCAGTCCAAATTGATGTGTCCAAACATCAATTAAAATTTAATCTGTGTTTATTTATTTCCTAATTACTTATTGGATGTTCAGGCCATGGAAATTAGGCTCGTAATGCAAATCTCGAAGCACAAATTACTCACCAATATGCACAATGGGTTGTGTAAGTTGACAACTGAATATATGAGTTTATCAGGTAATTGATTAAATTAGATTTGAGAAACAAAAATAAAATGGAACTATTTCATGGACTTAGGAAAAAATCAAGCAAAATAAATATATATATAATTGTGTGTTTGTGCATATGTGTATGACAAGAGCCACTTTCATACTGTTTTTGAAATTAAAAGAGAAAGAATAGACTCATTATATTTAAAAACAAAAAGGAAAAAAATGGAAGAGTTCTGCTTCCATCTTATAGGAATTGCCTTCCTTCTGTAAATAATTAGAAAATTAGAAAAAGTATGAGAAACAATTACTTTTAGGCCACAAATAACAGGTAGCATAGAACAGTGATCCCTAGAATAAGGGAAATAAATGAAATCAGTCTTACAGTTTCCCCAGCTTGTGGCCTAAAGGTAGTTACTGGGTATCACCAGATAGAACAGAATCAGACACACAACCCTGTGCTCTCAGATGGAAGAGAAAGATCAAATTTAAAGAAGGTACAGATGACTATATTTTGTGGGGCAGAATAACAGAAAGGAGGGAGCTGCACCAGAGAGAATAGTTTGGAAGTCTGCAGAAGGAGCCCTTTAAGACGTTTGTGTAAATATTGATGTGTACATAGATTAGAAGAAATCGCCCACGACTAGGCAAAGATCCACTAACAGCATTCAGTTATAACAATAATGAGCACTCCTTCATACTCTGTGTTTCCAGCAGTGAGAAATGGAAACACCTAGTCATTGCTTATGAGGAAGAATCCTCTTAACAGTCATACCTTAGCAATAGTCTTATTTAGTCCCAGAGGTAGAAGTTGCTCTGGAGTTATCATTTAAAATTTAAAAGCAACTTTTTAAAAGATGAAGCTGATCCACAAGCAACTATTGACAAAACAAAGACTCAGCATTTCAAAAAGTCATACAAATGCACGCACCATTCAAAAATGTAGAGTTTGGAATCATTCATCTACTCAAAAATGACTAACGGGAAGAAGACACAAGGAAATGTGACTCATTTTGAGGAGGGAAAAAAAATCAATTAACAGGTTTTGTTGACACAGAAATGACAAAAATGCTGAAATTAGGACAAGGACCTTAAGTACCAATTAAACATAACCATGTTCATGCATGTAAAATACGAACATAGTAAGGAAGGAATATAAGAAAGATTTCTAAAAAACCCAAGTGAAACTTCTATTGATGAATAATACATAATTTACAATAAAAATTACATGGGATGGGGTTAAAGAAAATTAAAAAATAGTAAAGATTAATAAGCTCGAATCCATTGCAAGGAAACTGTCCAATATTAAGCAAAGAGAAAAATAGACTAAGAGAAAGGGATGAGAAATATCAAATGTTCAACGTTCATATAATTGGAGTTCCAGAAAAGGAGAAGGAACGAGCAGAAAAAAAAGGGAAAAAAGTGTATAGGGAAATAATAACGGAAATGGTTATAAAAATCCACAAATCCACAAATCCAAAAGGCTCAATGAGGGGGAAGCAAGAGAAACAAACCAACCCACCATGACACATAGTATTCTAATTGAAGAGTGGTAATAAAGAGAAAGTCCTAAAAGTAAGCAGAGAAGAAGTACACATTGTCCAGAGGAACAAAGATAAAAATGGGGGGCGCCTGGGTGGTTCAGTCGTTAAGTGTCTACCTTCAGCCCAGGTCATGATCCCAGGGTCCTGTGTTCGAGCCCTGCATCGGGCTCCCTGCTCAGCGGGAAGCCTGCTTCTCCCTCTCCCACTCCCTCTGCTTGTGTTCCCTCTCTTGCTGTCTCTCTCTCTGTCAAATAAATAAATAAAAATCTTAAAAAAAAAAAGATAAAAATGGGAGCAGACTTCTTGTCAATAGCTCTGCAGGGCAGAGATAGGGCACGTCTAAGTGCCAAAACAAACAAACAAAAAAGCAGCTTAGAATCTATGTCCAGAAATATTGTATTTCAAAATGAAAATAAGTAAGGAGACTTAGGAACACCCCCACACTCCCCCAAATTTGAAGGGATTCTTTGCCAACTGCCCCAGACTTATATAAGTTTTTCAGGATATTCAAGAAGTTATAAGGCACATGCTAGAAGATAGAAATTTGAATTTATATAAAAGAAAAGAGCAATGGAAATGGTAATTATATGGATAAGTATAGCAGACATTTTCCTTAATTTTGAAACCACTTTAAAAGATAAGTGAAAATTTAAGACAAAAATAATAACCATTTATTACCTATAACATCGGTACTAGTCATAACAACACAAACAATTATAATGCTATGAAACTGCAACTCAATTACTTGAAAAATCTGGAAAATTCCTAAATATTTGGAAATTAAATACCATACTTCTAAATAACCCATGCTCCAAAGAAGTAACCACAATAGAAATTAGAAAATAAAAACACAAAACATGAAAATGAGAATATAAGATATCAAAATACCAAAATCTGTGCAAAAATAGCTAAAGTGAGGCACTTAATAGACTTCCTACCGAGTAAGCCAAGACAGTGCCAGTTCCAGGGAGCTCTGAATCCTGGGCTCTGTCCTCTTTAGAGAACTGGTTACCCCTTATTTCAACTATTCCTGTATTCTTTAGGATTTTCTTTGTCATTAGCCAATTCCCCGTCATTCCATTCCTTTAATTCTTTATGTTGAACTTTCCCTGTTCAAATTGTTGTCCAATGTCTATCCCCTGATTGAACCTAAGACAATCCCATTATATTTAAAACTTGCTAAACTATTAACCTTAAACACGCTTATTGGAAATCAATACCCAGTAAAAATACTGCACGCATGAGAGATCAGAGATAAATTTCAGTTCTGGGTAACGAAAGTTAGAGGACTATTGGTCCGCTCTTTGCCATATTTTTAAATCAACAGTATGATTTTTTGGACAGTATATTTAATTTCTGTGGTTCTTACTCTTCCATACATAAAGAAAATAAGACTAGTTGATATCAAAGTTCTATTTCATTCCTAAAATGCTGATTCTAAATCATAATAATTCCACAAGTTCATCATATAACCATCTTTTTCACCGGCATTATGAATAGATCTTTAAAAAAAAATACAGTAGCCTTCATTCTGGATGTAGAATATTAACATCAGGTGCATTTTAAACAACCATGAATTCAGTAGTGCTTTTAGCTTAATATTTAGTTTGAAACCCATAAATATAAACAATTATTTTAAGCAAATAGCTTATATTAAAATTGTGTTGAAGATGAAGGGATGGTGATATATTATGTCTAACTTTAAAATTTGTTAGAGGCTTTAAATAGGTTTTCAGAATACTAATTTATAACTAGCACTATGTGGAGGGAGGATATTCTATTTTTATCTTAAAGGAAGTGCTCATTCCCCTAAATATTCCTGTCTTATAAGACAGTATCTGTATATCTCTATCTCCATTTTTATCTCCAATCTACCCATCTGTTTCATCCAGCTTGCCTTAGGGAGAAGGCATATATGTATAACTTCAGATACTAATATATGATTTTTTTTACAGATTTTATTTTTTGGTAATCTCTACACCCAAGGTGGGGCTCAAACTCTAAGATCAAGAGTCACATGCTCTTCTGGCTGAGCCAGCCACGTGTCCCCTAATATACACTTTTTAAAAAACCTATTTCCCACAAGATACTTGGCAGGTGGCGGGGGGGCGGTGCGGGGAGAAGACTAATAACCAGCAGAACAAATGTAATTTATTCACACAGACCTAGCTTATATCAAGAAATTTCACATGCATTGGGCACAATGTTGAAGTACTTTCATCACTTCTTACGGCCTACCCTGTCTCACTCCAAATTTTAAAAATTGACACGTTTCCTTATGTAAGATGGGTTAAGGTAGATTTCTCTATTTTATAGATAAGGACACTAATATACATATAAACATGGTATATCTTCAGGAGTATTCTCTAAAGTTTTCTGAAAGTCAGTTCTCTTTTGTGCTTACTTTCTGTTCCATCAAATAGTCCCATGGCATCCTGGAGCTGTGATGTTCTAAATGAATGTTAATTTAGCAGCTTGAAGGCACAGGTATGGCCCTTGGTCAGTCTGCCATGTGTTTTGATCATGTGTTTTGCACTAACTTAATAACTACAAAATTGGAACAGCTTCCCCGAGTGAATGAAAAATTTCCCGGAGAATTCTTTCATCCATTTATGTGAATAATAAATCATTCATTTATTGACAGTATATTAGAAGATCACATACCAGTATCATCAGACTCAAAATTGACTAAATAAGTATCATTTATCTTGGAAAAGTCTGTATTCTAGGGAAGCCACAAGTATGGAATTAATAAGTGCTATAGGATCTTGTATCCCTACCATAAAAGCATAGACAGGGTACAGTGGTATTTGACAGTTTGGCCAACTTTACCTGCCAAAGTATATAGGCAACTATGGTGAGCACTGTGAATTGTGTAAGACTGATGCATCACAGACCTGTACCCCTGAAACAAATAACACATTATATGTAAAAAAATAAATAAAGTATATAGGCAAGAGGGAAGCAAGGTCCAGCCAAGTCAGGACCTGTGTATATATGTTGAGCTTTATTCTTTAAGAAACAGCCATTGGAGGATTTTATTCAGGGAAAGAAAAGCCTCTGATGACCATTGAAACAAAACAAAACAAAACAAAACAAAAAAACAAAAAACCTCTCTGGTAGCAGTGTAGAAGTGGTATTCTTTAATGAAGGTTTTGAGAGATTATAGCAATGGTGAGAGGGATGGGTGGTTGGGTGATGGACAATGGGGAGGGTATGTGCTATGGTGAGCGCTGTGAATTGTGTAAGAATGTTGAATCACAGACCTGTACCCCTGAAACAAATAATACATTATATGTTAATAAAAAAAAGAGAGGGCCACCTGGGTGGCTCAGTTGGTTAAGCATCTGCCTCTGGCTCAGGTCGTGAGCTCCCTATTCAGCAGGGAGCCTGCTTCTCCCTCTCCCTCTGCCTCTCCCCTTGCTTTGCACGCTCTCTCTCTCTCTGTCAAATAAATAAAATCTTTATTTTAAAAAAGAGAGAGATAATGAGGAACTATATTTAGCAATGGCAGTGGGAATTTTAAAACAATAGGCCAGTTCTGATACATATTAACGTAGGAAAATTTATATGGCCACATGACCTGTTTGATTAGAAATGGTCTTTTAAAAAAAAAGTGGTTTGAAGGATGACTTTCAGATTTCTGGCTCTCCTGGAGAAGGATAGAATTAATTAGATTTGTCAAGGAAAGAAGATTGCCTTTCACGTTTTAAATGTGTCTTAAATGTTGAATTCTTAGTATTCATTGGCCTGTGAAAAATCCAAAATGCATGTTATTCCTGAATCAGGTCAAAGTACTGAATCAATAAAAATCCTTCAGGGTTGTATTAGATAACAGAGTGTGTAAAAGTTTTAAAAACTCTAAGTGGACATCCCCATACTCTTTTTATATTTATAGCTAAATTCAGAAGAGTAACTGCTTTAACATTTATGTGTGACACATACAAAAAAGAAATTTATCTTTGCATTTGGTGGTATTTTATCACTGAATAATTTCACTTACTCTAGCAGAAACTAGGTATGTATTATTCTGAGCATATATATATATATATATATATTTTGCCTCAGCAGCACAATCATATTTGAGAAATTATGCATGATGAAGAAAATATATACATCTTCTAGTAAAACTAAAGAAATTCCAGAAATCTGATATGCTATAAAACTTAAAGTCTTTCTCTGTTGTGAATGGCATATAAAAATAATTTGTTCTGTTCCAAAATTTATTCCAGATATTATGTCACATATTTTGAAAATGAAAGGGAAGAATTAATAGTTAACAGATTAGATCAACTATAGCACTGGTCCTATACAATAAGTGTTTTTTTTTTTTTAAATACAAGAATGAGGTGCAAAATCTGAGGAGGTAAAGATACATTGTGCCTTTGTATAAGCAGGTTAATGTGATTCATATTTTAATGCTGCTTGAGTAGAAATAAAGTTAACTCAGCCCTATATTCCTAATGTAAATTAAAAAGTGAAAACAAAAAGTTTACAAGCTAACATTGAAAAACATAGCCATTCTCTATATTTTACACTTACAAAATGCAAATATTGGGAGAGCAATGAACAGGTGAAATATTTATGTTTTTAAAGCATTTTTAAAAAAAATTACAACTGTCTTTTTTGAAATACCATTTCATCGAAATCTAACTTCAAATGACAAACACTGCTCAAGGTTGTGAGTCAGAACACATCTACAGAGGAGCAAAACCAGTACCAAATGCAGGATTCTGATTCCTGTTCCTGTTCTGGTTCCACTGCAGTCTCCCAATTCTGATTATGTATTAGTTGTCTTTACTTGGTAGGATCCCATGCTAGTGGGATGTTGGCACTGCTTCTAGGATTCTTGCACTCCTGGACATTATGAAATTGCCCTTTATTCAGCTACATGGTTGACTCTTTAATCCTCTTTTGCTGTAGCTTCTCAATCCTCCTGAAATAACCACTTTTCCCTTTACTGTCCCTTCTTCAGCACATGGTAGTAAGAACCTTCCCAGTATTTGGCCCTGCCCATGTAGAATGTTCTCCTTCATCAAGGTAATATCTTCTATTTCATAGAGAAAAGACTGGGAGGTAGATAATTAAGAACTATCACACATGAGAATTTTAGCACACTAGTGGAGCTTACTAGTATACAAAATACAATTTTCCATAATCATACATATCCCTTATGCAACCTCTCAAAATGAAAAATAGAACACATCCATTATCACAACCCAAAGCAATAGCCTCTCTATAGCATATTTAAAAAGAAGCAAAATTATATAAACTTAAAATTATGTTCTCTAATCAATGTTTTGGTATCCTATCATACTTCTACATATCTAATAATTATCAATTAATTAATTTAACTTACCATTCCTATTAAATGACATTTCGGGATATGACTATGGTTATCTGGTTATCACAATTCAATTCTCAGGTGTTGCAGAAAAATCTACCTCTTTCAGACTGTAGATGGAAATAACTGTGAAAAACAAATGCAGAGATCTTCTAGTTTGTGCTAAACACACGGCTTTATTTTTACAGCCCACGTCTTTCATGAGGATACGAATTGTTCAGAGGCAGTCTTGTTTTGCTTTTCAGAGACATTCTGTAGAGATTTTTCACTAATGTGAATCTGATTTTATCTACTCAATTCTGTATAGATTAAGTAAATATGTATGATAAATTAAAAAAAAGTTATTTAAAGATCAGAAAATTATCTTTACAGGCACCTGTGTGGTGGCTCAGTTGGTTAAGCCTCCGCCTCTTGGTTTAAGCTCAGGTCAGGATCTCGAGGTTGTGAGATCGAGCCCCACATTGGGCTCCATGTTCAGTATGGAGTCTGCTTGAGATTCTCTCTCTCTCTCTCTCTCTCTCTCCCTCTGTCCCTCCCTCCATGTGTGCTCTCTTTCTCTCTAAAACAAATAAATAAACCTTTTAAAAAAATGATCTTTAGCTGAGATGAGTACTATTAAAACAAAAAGTTTTAAGAATAATGACAGTTTATAAATTAGGAAATTTATAATTTTCATAATATTAAACATAATGGAGTAGCATTAGCTTATTTTGGTTATTAAACTCATATAAGTTTATGAAAAACACAATCAGGTAATATATGACTATTATATTTAAAACTGGTAACCAACAGAAAGACAGCTGTTTTCTTTTAAACCTAAATTATTTAATATATTCTCATCTGTCAATAATTCAATTAATTATGTGGACCTAGATTCTTTTTTTTTTTTTAATAGGAGAAAGAGAGAATCTTAAGCAGATTCCACACCCAGGTGGAGCCCAACATGGGGCTCAATCTCACAACCCTGAGATCATGACCTGAGCCCAAATCAAGAGTCAGACGCTGAACCGACTCAGCCACCCAGGTGCCCCATGTGGACTTGGATTCTTAAAATGTTTCTGAGTTAGCATCTATAATAAATTTTTTTAGTCTGGTAAACTTAAAGTATAAGAAATTTAATATTCCTTATTTTCTGGGAATTTTAGCAATATTCAATTTACATAAGCACTTATGTTTATAAACCAATCAAAACCGCTTTCCTTTAAGAGACTATTAACCCAAATTATTAATACTATGTAAATATGGGAAAGTATTTCATACTCACATTCAAGAGATAAAGGCCCTAGTGATTTTTAGATACATAGACCTATAGATGCAAAGAGAGCTTGTAGGTTCAGTTCTGCAATTCCATAAAACCACAAGAGCACAAAAAGCCATCAGTCCAGATATCAAAGTGCTGTTTTCCTTTCTGATAGGCATGAAATTCTTAATTGGTTTGACTTCAAATTTATCAAATATATAAACAACAAACAAAAAGATTAAAAAACGATTCTCTTTCGGCTCCCTACCAATATCTCATAAATATCTATAACCATTAAATCCATTGCATCAGTTGTTGATCATCAAATGGTCAGAACATAAAACCAAATTCTCAATTATTGTTGCCACAATCGGGTATAACATCAAGTGTGAACAAACCATATTCTAAAGGAAAACACAATATTAGCAAAGAGGGGAAAAGGTAAGGAAAGAAAAGAAATAAACAAAACTTAGAGAAATATCAAAGTTAAAATTTACTTATCACTTAGATTTCACTCCTGCAAACCAAGAAAATATATGCCTGGGATCAAACTTCTGAGAAACATTTCTCTGACAACACATCTGCTGCTTTGTATCAAGTGAATTCATCAGACATCTTGGTGGATAATTTCCAGAAATAATATGCAATAATTTTAAAAAATACATATCAAAGATTTCACTTAGCTTATAAATAAGGAAACCAGTAAGCCATTACAACTGGTTCAAAGGGGAATTAAAAGAATTGCACATGTGTGCAAATGAGGTAAATTTATAAATAAATGCAAAATGGGTTTGTCTTTAGGGAAGCAATCAAATAAATTTTGCTGGTAAAATTAATTTCTACAGAGAAGAGTCATTTGCCTTGTTATCAGTGTCTACACTTACAGAGTTTGTAAAATATCTCAAAAACAATGAAAGGATGAGATATCCTGTTAGGCTGACCTAGACAGGACATCCATGATCTTTTAAGTCCATTTAAATTTTTTCACTTTTCTTTTTTTTCCTATCCCTCCGGTACCATAAAGAAGAGTACCTATTTTTAAGTAGTTAAGAGTCATTATGAAGTTTCCCCTTATAAACCAAGAAGCTAAAAAATAAATAAGTGGAATAAAAATTATGAAACTTAAAGTCATATCCTAAATTTCACTGTTTGAAAGTTCTCTCCAACCTCTGAACATATGGCTCTTTCCCCATCACATGACACATCTCAAATTCTTTTCTGGCTTTTCACTCCTACGTTTTGGTTCCCACTCTCAAGATGTTATAGGAAACTGAAAAAGAGAAAAAAGAAAACACAAACACACACATAGTAAACATCTGGGATCTTTGGAGAGAAAACATTTACTTGGCTTTTTTGAGTAGTGTTGTCAGTTAAAGCAGAGCCAAAAGTTACAATGAGATATCACTTTGAGAATTACTTTGCTTAGAAGATATAAAGCCTGTATGAACTATATACATTTTTACTCATAAATAAATTGGATGTACTATTAAGCATTAAGTCTAGGGGCTCCTGGGTGGCTCAGTTGGTTAAGCGACTGCCTTCGGCTCAGGTCATGATCCTGGAGTCCCGGGATCGAGTCCCGCATCGGGCTCCCTGCTGGGCAGGGAGTCTGCTTCTCCCTCTGACCCTCCTCCCTCTCATGCTCTCTGTCTCTCATTCTCTCTCTCTCAAATAAATAAATAAAATTAAAAAAAAAGAATTAAGTCTAAGTAGTATTTAACTGATAAATACTAATTTTTTTTAGTAAACAGATTAGCATATAAATTACAAAGGAGATTGAAGAATACAAAGGATACATAAAAATAGGAAATGTAAAGTTCAGTGCATTTCTTCATGACTTTTAAAATGATGTTTAGATGTTCCCATGGAAATCTTGTCATGCAATGTTAATAAAATTGCAATAATTTTCATATAGCAGTTATGATATATGTTTCCTGAAATACAAATATGCTATAATACCAATCAAATTCTGGACACAAAGTCACATCATAATGTCACTGCTGAATTTAGGGAGCCTGAAAGGCTAACATGTCAGGAGAACTGAAAAGGCAGTGTGTGGGTATTATGATTTAATATCCTTTGCCACTGGGAATTCCGAGAGCTCAAAGTAATAATGTCTTCCACATGCTGCATTAATCCTCATAGAAAATTCAATTCTTTTGAGAGGATAAGGAGATAATATCAACTCTATTAATATAGAAAAATTATTAGGTAATATTAGAATATTATATTTTATGTATGTTTAATATTGTATATTTGCCATTTTTCACTATTGTAAACTCAAAAATGTTGATTGACTTTCATTTTAACATTAAAGTTTTTTAAAGATTTTATTTATTTTATTTACTTGAGAGAGAAATAGCATGAGAGGAGTAGTGGGAGAGAATTCTCAAGCAGACTCCCCAGTGAGCACGGAGCCCGAGTCAGGGCTCGATGCTACACCCCTGAGATCATGACCTGAGCCAAACCAAGAGTCTGATGTTCAACTGACTGGGCCAACCAGGTGCCCTAACATTAAATTTTTAAATACATTTTCCTTTTTTGTAATCCAGAATTTAAATATATGCTTATAAATTCTTTATAAGTATTCTGTTCTATTTTATTGTCAAATAGTGTTTTAAAGTAATTTGTCAATCGCCGAATTTGTTTTGGTTTAATTTGGTTTGATATCAAATGAGAATACATAAATCAATATTAATACTTTACATTTTAAAATTGCTTTTATGCACTCTAAATCATAATTTAAGTTTTAATTTCAGTGCTTTATGGTTATTAGTAATGGCTTCTTTCTGGTTGCAAATATCTCCGTTTCGTAGGGGAGGATATCAAGTTAAAGTTTATCATTTCAAAACTCATAATAAAGAAATAGCATAAATACATACACAATGGGATTTTTCTGCTGAGCCCTTAAAACTGTACTATGTTTCCAGGTTTAAATCTTAGAGGTAAAGAAGACATTTGGCTCTGCTGTGTTATTGTAAGAGATACCTATACTTAACCCTCTTACCTTTAGAGACACTAGAAGTTGAAATTTTCCCTGGTGAGAGGATTTACAAATAATTCATTTCTACTTGACAATTAAATTCTAGAATAATCTTAAATTTATCAAAACTATAGCAGTTTCTTGAATGGGATTCTGTTTTACCTCAAAACTAATTATAGGGATTTTTCACTAGAAGTAAAATACTGAAACTACATAATTAGTTACCATCCAAGAAAATCTCACAGAATCGGGGTTCTGCTCTTCTAAAATGATTATTTTTCGGGGCTCCTGGGTCGCTCAGTTGTTAAGCGTCTGCCTTCGGCTCAGGTCATGATCCCAGGGTCCTGGGATCAAGCCCCGCATCGGGCTTCCTGCTCCGTGGGAAGCCTGCTTCTCCCTCTCCCACTCCCGCTGCTTGTGTTCCCTCCCTCACTGTATCTCTCTCTCTGTCAAATAAATAAAATCTTTAAAAATAAATAATAAATAAATAAATAAATAAATAAATAAATAAATAAATAAAATGATTATTTTTCTTTTGGGAAAAATTAGGATTAGTAAAAACATTTTTTAAATTGTGAGACATTGCTCTATTATCAGATATTCTTGAATTTTACTCTAATCTTTTTTTTTTTTTTCTTTTTCCTCCTCACATTTGTTATTTCCAAAGCCTCTCTAGTTTTAGGCACTTAACTGAATTTGGATAATATTAATCATCATGCTTAAATAATTTTAATTCTTTTTTTAAGTAATTTTGCTGCTATAATAGAGAGAATAATGCCTAATGATACCACTGAAGTTAAATCAATCCTATGAAAACAGTTTATAAATTCTAGAAACGTATGGGATTTTTAGTGATGTGCACAGGATAACATGATGTTTTGGAATATAGATTTTGCAATTTGCTGTATTTTTAAAACATTGTAAAATTATAATGAGTTGTCAGCTAGCTCTGTGGAGAGGCCCATGTTGTAAGGAATTAAGGCTTTCTGCCAGCAACCAGCGAGGATCTGGGGCCTCCTGCCAAAAGCTACGTGAGAACTCTGAGTTCAATTTTGTACTCCCCTCCAAAATTCATTGTTGCTATCTTAACTCCCAGTAGCTGAGTATGTGATCTTATTTGGAAAGAGGGTCATTGCAGATATAAATAGTTAATATGAGATCATTAGAATAAGCTATAATCCAATATGACTGATGTCCACATAAAAGGAGAAATTTGAACACAGAGATGGATGCACATGTAAAGAGGCACAAGGAGAAGAAGCTACCGACAAACCAAGGAGAGAGGCACGGAACAAATCCCAAGCCTACCAACAACTCAGTTTTGAAGCCTCTAGAACTGTGACAGTAAATTTCTATTGTTCAAGCCACCCAGTTTGTGGTACTTGGTACAGCAGCCCTAGGAAACCACAATACATTAAGTGAGGGAATAGTTTCAAGGTGCAATGTAAATTTACTTCAATGCACAAATATATACATTCAGCATTTTCCATACAGATACAATGGTAATTTGGAAAATAACTTTGAAATCTGAATGAAAATCTCAGAAAAAATATATATTTGCTCCGATATAGCTTACATTTTTGTGATATAATGAATGCAAAAAAATCCTTTTGCCTTAATCTCTGCATATTTGTGATTCTCATTTTTCACAGAAGGGAGTAATTATAAGCAAAATGACAATGAAAATATACAAAAATTTGAGGAAAGTACTTTCCAAGTTCTTATGCATGAAATACTTAAGTTCAGTAAGTAGAATTAAATCTTCATTAAAGGAAAAATATTAGGCAATGGAAGCATTCAGCAGTGGTAATTTATACTCAGCAATTTATGAATTCCTTACTGATTTCATTATTCAGTGAGCAAAATCCACTCTTATTTAATATGTTTAGAAGAGAGAGCACATCAATGCGATGTGATATCAACCAGCAAGGATCTTTTAAATAGATTTTATTCTAAAATATATATCATACATATTTTAATTAAATTCAGTAAGCATTTCTTGAGGATAAACCTTTGCCAGATTTTTTTTCCTAATTTCAGTTTCAGGTATAGCTGGGTAATATTTTAGAAATATTAATTTTTTCAGTATTTCCTGTTTAAATTGGCCTTCTTATTCATGAGGAAATGAAGCTATTTAACATTTCTTCTTTTAAAAGGGGGATTTATTAGCAGAAAGCAGAGGGGGACAAATGCCCCCTCCCCCATTAAGCTTTGACTTGAGAAAGACTAAGTTCTTGAATAAGAAAAAAGGTATCATGACATAGTCAATGTATTTGAAAGGATAATGAAGAGCAAATTTAAACTATGCCCTCTTCTGTTTCCCCTCACCTAAATTTAAGCAAGAGAAGAATTCCACGTTTGACATGAGAGAGGTGCCTCTAAAGAACAAGCAATGCAAGCTTAAATGCTGGCATGTCACTAATGAAAAATGTTCCTGCTTCTTGTTCCTCACCTGCAACCAAATCCAACGATAAGGAATTTAACATGGATTTTGAGGAAATAACTGTGATCATTAATTTTATATTCTAATTTTAGATCTTACTATTTTCTTTATGTTTTTTTCAAGTTTTTATTTAAATTTCAGTTAGTTAACATATAGTGTAATATTAGTTTCAGGAGTAGAATTTAGTGATTCATCACTTACATACAACACCCAATGCTCATCACAACAAGTGCCCTGCTTAATACCCATTATCCATCCAGCCCATCCCCTCACCCACCTCCCCTAAGGCAACTCTCAATTTGTTCTCTATAGTTAAGATTCTCTTATGGTTTGCCTCCCTCTCTGTTTCCTTTTTCCTTTCCCCTATGTTCATCTATTTTGTTTCTTAAATTCCACATATGAATGATATCATATGATATTTGTCTTCCTCTGACTGACTTACTTTGCTTAGCATAATATACTCTAGCTCCATCCACATTTCATTCTTTTTTATCACTGAGTAATATTCCATTGTATATATACACCATATCTTCTTTATCCATTCATCAGCCCATGAACATTTGGGTTTTTTCCATAATTTGGCTCTTGTTGATAATGCTGCTATAAATATTGGGGTGCATGTGCCCCTTCAAATCAGTATTTTTGTATCTTTTGGGTAAATACCTAGTAGTGCAATTGCTGGGTTATAGGGTAGCTCCATTTTTAACTTTTTGAGGAATCTTTATACTGTTTTCCAGAGTGGCTGCACCAGTTTGCATTCCCACCAACAGTGTAAGAGGGTTCCCCTTTCTCAGATCCTTATCAGCATCTGTTTTTTTCTGAGTTGTTAATTTTAGCCATTCTGACAGGTTTGTGGTGGTATCTCATTGAGGTTTTGATTTGTATTTCCCTGATGATGAGGGATGTTGAGCATCTTTTCATGTATCTGTTGGCCATTGGATGTCTTCTTTGGAAAGATGTCTATTCATGTCTTCTGCCCATTTCTTAACTGGATTATTTGCTTTGGGGGTGTTGAGTTTGATGAGTTCTTTATAGATTTTGGGTACTAATCCTCTATCAGATATGCATTTGCAAATATCTTCTCCTATTACATAGGTTGCCTTTTAGTTTTGTTGATTGTTTCTTTCATTGTGCAGAAGCTTGTTATTTTAATGAAATCCCAATAGTTCATTTTTGCTTTTGTTTCCCTTGCCTGCATAAACATGTCTAGTAAGAAGATCTGCTACTATTAAGACCTATTTCACTAAATAATCCATCTTCCCCAAGATTGATTGACCTAACTTAATTCCTTAAGTCTAACCCTAATTTGTCATATTTCAAAGTTTTTCTTCAATGGTACATGATAAGTGATTGATAGCCCTGACTCACCATTGGGGGGTATCTCATGTTAATAAGTCAGTGTTCAATGATCCTAATACTTGACCATGTTTGGTTGGGGGGAAAAAAGGCATGATGATGAAGATGTAGAAATTTAATAATTAATAAATATCCAGATATGACAGGATCATTAAACTTTCAGTTATAAAATGAGAGTCCTTGATTTTCAATTAGAAGTTCTTGCAAATATCTCTCTCTTCTGGTTAGTTTGTTGAAAAGAAAACAACCAAGCAAATATTAAACTTCAATCAATTTTAAGAAATCATTTGGCATACAGGATACTTCAAGAAAAATCAATATTAATTTTCAAAATATTCAGCACCTGAATACATCTTTCAAATTTAATAGCCCTTTATGTATCTTTCAAGCCTAAGAATTAAAATATGCTGATATGCATTTTCCCCCTTAGCTCTTGAAATGACTCCACAAAATATGACCACTAATATTTTCAGTCTACATGAAAGGAAAGCTGAATGTTATTGAAATTGTTAACAGACTTGAAAATTGGCTGGGAAATAGTTCTTTTTATTCTGTGAGACATTTTCTGAGTATCTTCTTTGTGTTAGGCACTAGGATGCAGAAGTGAACAAGATGTGGTTCCTGGCATCTCGTATCTCAGACCACACTCTCAAGTATTTGCAAGATTGCATCTTTTCTAGAATCTAGGAGCAGAAGACAGGTGAGGGTGAACAGTATAAATTGGGGCAGCACCAGTGCACTAATTCAGAAAGGTCAAAAACGCTCAGCTATTCTGCTCTTTGTTTACTACTGGGGCCGGGAGGCCTTAGCCTGTTATAAACATCAGATCGGAAAGGTAGAAGTGCTGTATTGTCCATCTTCTCGAACAATTTCTAATTTAATCCAGCTTCCAGGTTCCCCATATGGAGCTAGTGTACTTGGGAATAGTGGTTCTAAAAGTGTTCTTTTTCCCCACAGCCTGTTGCAGGTCTTCCCACTCACCCACCAATCACTCTAAGAGGCTGCATCCAAAATTAAATCACAGATTTTAACTTCCTCGTCCTTTTTTCCAAATCATAAACTTTTGCTTCCTGGTACATTTGAGAGAAAAGAAGTCTAAGTCTGTGGATATATAAGTAAGTTTCCACTAGCGGAATTGAACACTAAGCATTGATAGGGAGAAACCATCATTAAAGAGCCCCTCCCATGCTTTCTGAAACAGCTAAGCACTTTTGACAGCCTGTGCTTGCCCAGAGACCTCCAGGGACCACATGATTGTGTCAATAGTGATGGAAACTTGTCAGAATCATTTTCCAATTCAGTATGACCACTCTGTTCTGGCCCCATTCAGTCTTGTGCAAACATCCTTGTGTGCTGTCATATTATTATTATTATTTTACCCTGGCAAAAATAAGCTTCTCAAAAAAAACAAAAACAAAAACAAAACCCAAAACAAAAAACAAAACATTTGGACATTTTAAATTCTTTCAAATAGTCAGCCAGCAGTCTCCTTTCATCTTGGGCTGTGCATGTTGCTTTGTTCTTGATAAAAAACAACAAAAAACATGGTGTTTGCCATGATGGCTGTCAAACTGCCCACATCCCTTATGAAAATGTAAGATAAGACAATAAGCTTTTCTCCTGAAAACTGTGTTTGAACCCTGATGGAGACCACATAGGAAAACACATATGGCCTATAGAATCTTTGTAGTTATAAGCTGTAATGAAAGAGAAGAGACAGAGAGATAGAAAGAGAGAGAGATTTAAATTACTATATTCCACAAAACTGCTTGAAGCCAAATGGTTTTGGTGATGACAAAGGCAAAATAGCTAATCTAATTTAGATACTTCAGCAGGCTTTGATCCAATATTGAACAAGGCTATGACAGACCATGATAGGACTATCAGCACAGTATTTGGCTGACTTTCTAGCATAAAAGACAGCCAAGACCACTTTAGATCTAAGTATTTCAGAAGCAATAGTGTGATCGTCATCCTTATGTATGGTACAAGACTGGGAAAATAACCAGGCGACAATGCATCTTCCTGCACACAAAACATCTCTGAGACGTGTATCACCCCTTCAGTGGG
This sequence comes from Mirounga angustirostris, assembly GCF_029215605.1. NCBI lineage: Eukaryota > Metazoa > Chordata > Mammalia > Carnivora > Phocidae > Mirounga > Mirounga angustirostris. The sequence continues at coordinate 104,801,038 of NW_026991712.1, read as the reverse complement.
AGGATGTGACAAAAAGTGAAATCTTCTTTGTATTGTGAAAGAAGAGTAGGCATCAAGAAATCAATTAATTGCTTAAAACTAATAATGAAACTCATCCTGAAGCAGTCAACTGTAGATTTAATCAGTCTTGAAAGAATGGCAGCCACAGAAAATGTTATACTTTTCTGCAAAGTTTGATTTTAGCAAATGAAGTGAAATTATCAAGGTGAAAACATTTAAGAATAGGTAATAATATAACTAGTGGGCTTCATTGCTTATTGTCAAGGTGAAAGAGTAACTTCCGGAGGATTGGTTTTCTTATGAGTCAGTATATGATGCTAGGCGCAATGGATTGCGTCTATTCATTTTCTTCTTTGAAATTACTTTCCCCCATCCCTGGTAAAATCTTAGCTAGAATCTATCCAATTTAGGTTGATGTCAAGGATATCTCTCTTAAATTAACCAAACTTTAACCAAACCCACATAGACAATTTATATTTGAGAGAGTAGCAAGCCAACTGTTAAACATCAGTTTAGATGTCATCATGTTTTATTATATTTTATTATAAAATCACTGTATATTATTATTTTAGGATTTCTATATTTACTATAAAGTTATAAATATTACTAAGAGAATCATCCTTTTGCATTTTTGTTGTTGCTATTCCTTTAATAAGAATTTAGTACATATCTTTACCTCTTAGAAATAAAAATACAAATATATAAAAGTCAAATAAGCAGTCATTATTCTTTCAAATACTTATAGAATATTCTCTTAGCATCTTAAGCATATTAGTCTTAGCATCAATCTTTTCTAAAATGAAAAAAATGTTGACTCTAACTGCTTTCATGCTGTGTTAAAAATTACTTTGTACCAAGTAGACTTGTAGATATATTAAAATTATTTTTTAAAGTTTCAGTAAATGAAAACTACTTACTCAAATAATGTTTTCTTAGTTCCTCCTCTTATGAAGCTACCGCTTGGATATCAATGGCTGGCTTCCAATGCTCTTTTGTAGTATTCATTTAATTTTTTTTTTTTTCTCATGAGACTTAGGTAGCAGTCTTCAAAAGTCCTCATGAGGACTTACACACTGCAAAAGTCCCTGATGTGAGTTCGGTGCTCTTTATCTAACTACCTACAAGTTTCCTCGAACCTGACTCCTATCAATTCTATAGCGCCCAACCCTACCTAATGTATGTTGTGTCCATCTCACCATGGGGACCTCATCTCTCCTTGCCATGCTAAAAACTAGGAGTATAGACTTTCCCCATTCCCTTTTTCCCCAACCACCCATCAGTAGGGGCTCTGTACTGTCTCCCAATTTCAGAATCCTTCAGGCAAGAAAAACACACTACTTTTATGTTTGTATATATCCACAACTTCCAGAATTCAAATATTAAGCTCTTATAAATGCTTTACTCTCCTGACCACACCAGACCTGTGAGATTTGGTTGAAATACTTGTCTCCCCATTTTATATATTCCTTTAGTTTCTCAACAACTAGACTTCAAAAGGATCAATCCTTTCTTCTTTCATGAGGAAAGGTATAGAAATTCTACAGCATTCTTTATAAGACCAAAAATTCAGTAATCCTTACTTATTTTTTTTTAAAGATTTTATTTATTTGACAGAGCACAAGCAGAGGGAGCAGCACGCAGAGGCAGAGGGAGAAGCAGGCTTCCCACTGAGCAGGGAGCCCGATGCGGGACTTGATCCCAGGACCCCGGGATCATGACCTGAGCTGAAGGCAGACGCTTAACCGACTGAGCCACCCAGGCGTCCCTTTACTTATTTTTTTTTTACATAACCATTTGCTTACATAAACTGGGTTGGATTATCAAGTAAATGTCACATGACAAATTTGCCAATTCTAGGGGAGTTGGGAGAGTATCTGACTTAATTTGGAAGAAGAAATTCTGTTCCCATTTTTCTCATTTGTTGCTCTAGCTGAAAATTAGAATCAACATGAAAAACCTCAATCAAAATTATTTTATACATTGGTAGAATAAGATTCACTTTAAATTATCATTCAGGTAATTACTATAATTTAGCTACAATATTTTAGTGATGATTTAGTCAAATGATTAAGCTTTTACAATGTTTTAGCTTGGTATTAGGTTCAGTGGAAAAGTACAACAAGTGACTCTCCAGAGGGAGAACCAATATTTATATATATAATACTACAATTACAGAAAAAACGAAGACAAGTATTACTGCTGTAGACATACTAACTGTAAGAGTAACCAGTATTTGAAGAAGGATGGATGGGTGTAGACTGGTGAAGTCACAGAAACATTAGCCTGTACTTTGAAGGATGCAGAGGACATGGGCCTGTATAAGGGAAGTGTTAGTTCTGGAGCTATGAGAATATATGGGGCAATGGAGTTGGCAGGCATGGTATATGGAGGACACAAAGGAAGGTAGTTTGCCTAGATTGCAAGAAGAACATTGAAAAACAACGAGAGATAGCTTTGAAGATAAAAGAGTGAGACCTACTGGGGAAGATAGTAATCGGGACAAAAATATCTTAATAGACCCATTACAGTACTTGACTTGTGGGAAATATAGCAAATGATGTTTTAAGGAATGATCTGCTAATTTTCTAGGTAGGTTCTCACTAAATTAATAAAAGAAACTAATTAAAAATTAAAATCAAAATTACCACATCCTATTGAGCACATTGAGTAAAAACCTCGTGACAGATAATATGAGACATAATGAAAAATACCATGTAATGACTGTGCCTTCAATAATAATAATGACTGTGCCTTATATACTCTAAGTGAATGGTTGATAAACAAATAAGTACCTCTACTAATGTGAAAAAGCCTAGAGAGTCCTAGAAATAATAGTTTGTACTATTTGAGTGTTAGGGGAAGAAAATAACTAAATAACACATAGAGTGCAAGGTCTTATTATAAATGTTTTAATATGAATTAATTTATCACACAATCTTGGATATGAACACTCTGCCAAGGAACGTTCTAGGAAGACAGAACAGGGCAGGAGGAGGGAGGTAGGGAAGCAAGGTCTCTGCCCAACAGTACTTCCATTCCAATGTGGGGGGTAGCACACAGCAGGAGACACACAACAAGTATATTGTGATACATTTGATATCAGAATGAAGAGGACCAGGTGTACCAGGGAGGGGAAAGAGAAGATTGCTGTTGCTGTTTTTATTTAGAATACTTAGGAAGATGTTAAGATCAAATTTAAGCAGAGGCCTTAAGGAAGTATTGTAATGAATACTATAGATATGTAAAAGAACTATATTCTAAATAGAAAGGATACAAAATGCAGAAGCCCTGATAGAGGAGCTTGCTCAATGTATGTGGGGGGAAAAAATCAAGAAAATCATTGTGGCTGGATTAGAATGAGTGAGAGAGAAGTAGAGGATGAAGGCAGAGAGAAAAGTGGCAGCATACTGGCTGCTATGTATGTGTGTGAGAAGTCTGGGGCAAAGTATATTATTTAGAGCCTTGTAAGTCATTGTGAAGTATTTTGCTTTCATTCTGAATGAGATGGCAGGATATTGGTGGATTTTAATCAAAGGCATGACCACAGGGAGATCATTCCGGAGACTTGCTAACGGGGAGATTTTGCAAAGTGAAATCATTAATAACCTTGACAAGTACTGTTTAGAATGGTGAGGGGAAAAATAAAACACCTTATTTCTTTATATTTGGGTAAGAAAAAGACAAGAGGAACAGGAAACAACAAGAGAAGATAACTTAAAGAGTTTAACTTACTGAAGATCAAAAAATAGGTAAGTAGCTCAAGAGAGCTTAAAGAGAGGGTGGCTTAAAGAGAGGGTTTTTTGTTTTTTGGTGTTTTTTTTTTTTTTTTTTTTTTTGTAAATTGCTCTAATTTTAAAGGTAGCATTTATTATAGCAAGTTTAAATGCTGACATAAATATAGAAAAGAGAGTGGGAAATCACCGGGTTGGTGTTGAGTAGGCAAGCGGAGATGGATTTATGGGACAAATTGTGACGATGGCTTTAGAAAGGAACATTGAAGTCTCTTTTATAGGAACCAGAGGATATTCAGATGCAGATTGGTTAGTAAATGTGGGAACATGTGACAGTTTTCTGATGATCATTTCCATTTCCTGAGTGAAACAGGAAAAAATTGAAAATGGGAAAGTGGCTGAAGGAGAGAAAAAGTATGAAATGCTTGCCTTGGAATGATGGAATGGATTAGACACATGTAGTAGAATCACTAGGCAATACCATGTCTCCTTTAGAGGTGCTCATGAATTTAAAGTGAGACCAGTCAGGATGGTTGTGTGTTTCCCTCCTGCCACATTCAACTGCCATGATTGTAGATGAGGAAGAGAACAGAAGATCTGGTTTCTGCAGTGCTGATGTCTGTCTCTAGAGAAAAGGGAGGATAAAGGAGTTAAAAATATATGCATTGGAATAGTTTTAATGAAAAGCCATGGAATTGAAGCTTGATAATCAGGAAGGGGAGAGTCTAATGGGGATGGACCTAGGTCCTGGGGGAGCTAGAGATGTTTGCAGCTGGAGTATTCTGAGGGAGGGAGTTTGAAAATTGAAAGTGATTGATAAGAAAGGAATGCTTGATGTTGAGATCATGTGGGGTTTGCAGTTAGGTAAATAAGAGATTTAAGCTAGCAGTCCAGGAATGGAGAGCTGAGGTAGTTGGGCATACTGAGAGAATCATAGGTACTGGAAAGATTATCTGTACTGCTAATACAAATAAAAATTAAAAATAAGATGCTTAATTCTCCCTATTGAAAATAAGGGAAGAGACTTCCCTCTCCCTTTTCTTAGAGCATTTACTCTAGAAAACTGGTAATTGTAATTTTTTTCTGTGTCTCTGGCATGTGTATAAATCTTTTTAGAAACTACGCAAGCCTCTTGCCAGTTTTATGACCCAGGAATGTCTTTCCCAAGGACACAGGACTCATCTCTTTGAAATATAAACATCTGTGGGAGGTTAAGAACCTAACTTCAATGGATGTCTTTCTTGTTCCAAGTTGTAAAAGTATCTCCTGTCATAAAGATATGAGAAGTTTGTTTTTCCTCTGGATAAAGTCAATTAGCTAACACAGATGGTCACCCCAATTACCTGGTGAATTTAGAATAAGCTATGTGTGACAAATAGTGCTATCAAGTCTTCTTACTGGAGGACTAGTTAATGTTTATCTTGAAAACATGTTCTGTATTGGGTTATATAAAAGAGAGAGCTTTCTTTTTGTTCTTGCAATCTTTTCGCAGATTGCTGGTGATGTACATCACATTCTGGTTGAACACTTATTCAGTAATAAAACTGTTTTATTCTACTACCTTTGTAAAGAAGTTTTCTGGGTTGGGAGAAGATATTGTTTTTAGATTATGTTTTCCTAACAGCAGGAATATTTAGGCCATGGAGAGTCATGGCAATGAACCATAATCCAAAATCTTCTGTGAGTGAAGAGTGATCTAGGAGTCTGTAGGTGAGGGCAACAGAAGGATTAGGGGCAAGTACAAATGGGAGACCTGGGCTTCAAAAGCATTTTGACAGATGTACACTCAAGCTAAAGTATGATAGCAAGATGGGTATTTCTAAGGTTATTATATCAAAGATAGTTAAGATTCACTGCCTGTAACTTTGACCTCATGGCTTGGTGTGGTTAAAGATGCAGAGATGCACATTAAGAAATAATGAGTCAGGAACATTTCCTTACATGAAGAATTAAATATCACTAAAACAACAATTCAAGAAATGTCAGAAGCCAGTACACAAGTGATTGCCACATGAGTTGTGCAGACAATTTGCTCAGAAAAGCAAGAGGTCACAAATTGAATGAGTTGGAAAGATTTTTAAAAATTAGTATGTATGGAAGATTCTCTGTATCAAATCAAAGGATCATGTCTAAACTAGCTTTCAAGTAGCACCTAGGATGGGACATATACCCCATGGGGACTCAATAAGTGCTAATTATCATAATATCAAAGGGTGAGAGGCACCTCATCTAACCTAGCCCTCAGGCATCAGGTTTAAGCCATCCTGGGTAGATGAGAGGCTGTCTAAATTTGAAACGCTTCCTTGAGAAACCTATTTATAATCATTTCTGTTTAAAATCTTTCCTTGTTTTTAGGAGCACCTGGGTGGCTCAGTCATTAAGCGTCTGCCTTCGGCTCAGGTCATGATCCCAGGGTCCTGGGATCGAGCCCCGCATCAGGCTCTCTGCTCCGCGGGAAGCCTCCTTCTCCCTCTCCCACTCCCCCTGCTTGTGTTCCCTCTCTCTCTGTCAAATAAATAAATAAAATCTTTTAAAAAAAATAATAAATAAAATAAAATCTTTTCTTGTTTTTAAACCTAATCCCAGTCTCTGTGCAATTACTTTTATTATATTTGTAGACAACCAAATCATAAAGATTAGATAATACTATTTCGTAGTTACTTATGATCCTCTGATGAATTATTTCTTTTTTCTCCTATAATAGTGTCAGAATTAGATTAGATACAGCACTCAAATAAAGCCCTGATAATCATTCATTCATTCATTCATCCATTCAATATGTATTTTTGAGTCAAGTATTGTATTACTTATTGCTACATACAAATTATCTCGAACTTAGAAGCTAAAAGTTCTAAGTTCATTTACTTGGATGGTTCTGACTCAGGATCTCCCTAGAGGCCTCAGTGAAGATATTGGCTGGTACTGCAGTCATTTCAAGGCTTAAGTAGAAGTTCTGCTTCCAGCCTCACTCACTTGTTTATTGGCAGGTCTCAAATATCCTTCTAAATTGACTCATGAAGGCATCTCCATTGGGCTGTCTCGTGACATGCAGCTGTTTTCTTCCAAAAGCGTGTAATTCAAAAGAAAGTGAGAACAAACATCTAAGACAAAAGCCACAGTCTTTTTCATAACCTAATTTTAGAAATTACAGTCCACCACTTCTTCCATACTCCATTTTTAGAAAAGTATCCATAAAGTCCAACTCACACTCAAGAAGATAGACATCATTAGGAGGCTACAATACCACAAATATTGTTCTGTAATTTATCTAGTCAAGGTAAATCTGTGATTTATCTAACCCAGGGCCACCCCGGTGGCCCAGTCAGGTAGCAGTTAAGTGGTTAAGTCTCAGACTCTTGATTTTGGCTCAGGTTATGATCTCAGGGTCCTGAGATCAAGCCCCACGTGGGTCTCCATGCTCAGTGGGGAGTCTGCTTAAGATTCTCTCTCTCCCTCTCCCTCTGCCCCCCAACCCTGCATGAACACACTCTCTCTTTCTCTCTCTCAAAAAAAAAAGTATAATCCAGGCAATGTGGTGGAGTGAAAGGACAATAGGCTTTGGGTCAGATGGACCAAAGTTGGAATTCCATATTGTCCCTGCTTCCTTATATCAAGGCACTTAATCTCTCTCTCTCTCTTTTTAAAAGATTTTATTTATTTATTTCACAGAGAGAGGGAGCACAAGCAGTGGGAGCAGCAGAGGGAGAGGGAGATGCAGGCTCCCCACTGAGCAGGGAGCCCAACACATGGCTCAATCCTAGGACCCTGGGATCATGACCTGAGCCGAAGGCAGACACTCAACCACCTGAGCCACCCAGACACCCCAGCACTTAATCTCTTAAACAGCTTTTTCATCTATAAAATGACAAGACTTGTAGATACCTTAGATGTCATTATACAGATTAAATCACATACCTTAGTATGAGTGTTTGTTTTTGCAGTAAATGTGTGTTTGTTTTTGAAGTAAACTGCTTACTGTAGTAGGTTTTCAATAAATGTTAAAATGCAAAAAAAAAAAAAAAAATTAGAGTCCCTCAAATGAATAAAATTCATCTTGGTAAATTGTCCAATAAATATAGGCGACTACAGACTACAGGAGAAATGACTAATTTCTAGAGGACAGATTGGGAAGAGGTGGTAGTGAAAAATCACACTGAAAGACATAGCGAAAGATAAGATTTGGGAAAGTGAAAAGTGTATCTTTACCAATTGAACATTTCCCCAGAGGAGACCCAAGAGGTATTGAGTAGAGTACTTAAAGTTTTAGTTACTTTCAAGGCTTTAAGGGATAGAAATAAACAATATATAAAGGTTTTCTTTTCCTTGTCAAATATAGTCATAGATCAGGCATGGATTCACACCAAAAGTTGAGACTTTGCATTCAACCAGTCTCCTCAGTGTTACAGATCTCACTCAGGAACCTGAAATTGGTTCTAGATGAAACTGGAACTCTACTTGTGGGAAGTCCAGTGGAGTTGAAAGAAAGCTGTAAACATTTTCTAATGTACAATTAACATATAATCGGCTAGTAATGTGCCATTGAATTTGAAGTAGACTTACATAGGCATTAAAAAAAATAAAAATATTTAGTCATTTATAAATTACATCCAGTTTTGCGAAAAGTATGTGATGAGGGAAAGATCATTTGTTTTATTTCAGGTATCTTCTTTTATATCTCTGTGAGTAGGATTTTGTTGCTTTTATTTTGCTTGTACAAGTCAACTAGAAGAATAAACAGAAAAGAACTATAGTATTAAATTTTTTTTCTTTTTGTGTTAAAACACATAACAAATTGGGGGCGGAGCAAGATGGCGGAGGAGTAGGCGACCTGGATTTCGTCTGGTCTCAGGAATTCAGCTGGATCGGGATCAAACCATTCTGAACACCTATGAACTCAACAGAAGATCGAAGAAAAGAATAGCAACAACTCTGAACAGAAAAGCGACCACTTTCTGGAAGGTAGGACATGTGGAGAAGTGAATCCGAGGCGATATTTGGGAGGATAAACGGCAGAGGAGGGGGCCTCCATCGACCGCTTCTGGCAAGTGATAGAGCCCCGGAGCACAAAATCGCAACTTTTAGAAGGCTGCTCCATTGAGGGACGTCGCTCCAGTGGCTAAGTGGGGGTGGAACCCTCGTGGGACAGTGTGGTCTCAGGACCCTCGGGGTCACAGAAAGACCAGGGGTGCCTGAGTGCGGCAGAGCTCCCGGGTATCAGAGCAGGGAAGCTGGCTGCAGAGATGGAGCCGAGGCGCGGGCTCTCAGCTTGGGGTCGCCATAAACCGTGATCCGCGGCAGTAGGGCCACTGCTCCTCCAGCAGGGACCCAACAAGAGGCAGATCCGGGGAGACTTCCCTTCCTCCCCCGGGAGGAGCAGCGCGGGAGCGCACCACAGGGATCTGCTGGGTTTGGAGACTCCACACGGGTCGGGTGCCAGAGATAGAAATGCGCGGTCACAGGCCGGGTGAGCATGGAGTGTGGCGGGAGACGGGGGAGACAGGAGCGATTGACTGCTTTTCTCTGGGGGCTCACTGAGGAGGGGGGCCCTGAGTTCTCGGCTCCTCCTGGGCGGAGATTGGGAGGCTGCCATTTTCACTCTCGTCCTCTAAAGCCATAGGGAAAGTTTGCAGGGAACAAAATCTCCTGAGAGCAAACCCGAGCAGATTACTTAGCCAGGACCGGGCAAGGGCGGGTCAATTCTGCCTCCGGTAAAGACATTTGGGAAACATGGCAACAGGCCCCTCTCCCAGAAGATCAGCGAGAACAGCCAGCCAAGACCAGGTTTACCGATCAATGAGAAGGGCAGAACTCCAGCGCTAGGGGAATAATGCACATAGAATCCATGGCTTTTTTAATATGATTCTTTAGTCTTTCAAAGTTAATTTTTTTATCTCTTTTTTTTTTTTCAATTTTTCTTTTTCCCTTTTACAACCAACATCTTATCAATCCCTTTTTTAAAAAACATTTTTATTTTTCATTTTTAGAGTCCTATTCTATCCCTTCATAGTAGTTACCCTTATTTTTGGCATATATGTATAAGTTGTTCTCTCTTTAAAATTTTGAGATAGTTTCTTCTAACAGATCAAAATATATCCTAAATCCCTAGTGTATGGCTTTGTTCTACTCTCCTGCCTGATCACATTCTCTCCCTCTTTTTTTCTTTTTTTTTAATCTTCTTCTTTCTTGTTTCAAACAACGTCTTATTAATTCCTTTTATAAAATTTTTTATAATTTTCATCTTTACAGTCATATTCCACCCCTTCATCATATCAACCCTTATTTTTATATATATATAAGTTTTTCTTTGTTTAAAATTTTGGGAGGCACTTTCTTCTAACAGACCAAAATACACCCAAAATCTAGTGTGTGGCACTGATCCATGCACCAGCCTGATCATATTTGATCATATTCTGTTTTGTTTTGTTTTATTTTGTTCTGTTTTTGTTTGTTTTTATCTTTTTCTTTTTTCTTTCTTTCCCTTTCTTTTCCCGTGGCTTCAGGTCTTTCCTGATTTGTTTAGAGTATATTTTCTGGGGTGTTGTTACCCTGTTAGCATTTTGTTCTCTCATTAATCTATTCTCCTCTGGACAAAATGACACAATGGAAAAAATCACCTCAACAAAAAGAACAAGAGGTAGTACTGACTGCCACGGACCTACTCAATACGGACATTAGTACGATGTTAGATCTAGAGTTCAGAATCATCACTTTAAAGATACTAGCTGGGCTTGAAAAAAGCATGGAAGTTATTAGAGAAACCCTTTCCAGAGAAATAAAAGAGCTAAAATCTAATCAAGTAGAAATAAAAAGGCTATTAATGAGGTGAAAACAAAAATGGGGGTGCTAACTGCTAGGATAAGTGATGCAGAAGAGAGAATCAGTGATATAGAAGACCAAATGATGGAAAATAAAGAAGCTGAGAAAAAGAGAGATAAACAACTACTGGATCATGAGGGCAGAATTCGAGAGATAAGCGATACCATAAGACGAAACAACATTAGAATAATTGGGATGCCATAAGAAGAAGAAAGAGAGAGAGGGGCAGAAAGTATATTGGAGCAAATTATAGCAGAGAACTTCCCTAATTTGGGGAAGGAAACAGGCATCAAAACTCAGGAAGCACAGAGAACCCCTCTCAAAATCAATAAAAATAGGTCAACACCCGACATCTAATAGTAAAACTTACGAGTCTCAGAGACAAAGAGAAAATCCTGAAAGCAGCTCAGAAGAAGAGATATGTAACCTACAATGGTAGAAACATTAGATTGGCAACAGACCTATCCACAGAGACCTGGCAGGCCAGAAAGGACTGGCAGGATATATTCAGAGCACTAAATGAGAAAAATATGCCGTCAAGAATACTATATCCAGCTAAGCTGTCATTGAACATAGAAAGAGAGATAAAAAGCTTCCAGGACAAACAAAAACTAAAGGAATTTGCAAACACAAAACCAGCCCTACAAGAAATATTGAAAGGGATCCTCTAAGCAAAGAGAGAGCCTAAAAGCAACATAGACCAGAAAGGAACACAGACAATATACAGTAACAGTCACCTTACAGGCAATTAAATGGCACTAAATTCATATCTTTCAATAGTTACCCTGAATGTAAATGGGCTAAATGCCCTAATCAAAAGACACAGGTTATCAGATTGGATTAAAAAACAAGACCCATCGATATGCTGTCTGCAAGAGACTCATTTTAGAACCAAAGACACCCCCAGATTGAAAGTGAGGGGGTGGAAAACCATTTACCATGCTAATGGACACCAAAAGAAAGCTGGGGTGGCAATCCTTATATCAGACAAATTAGATTTTAAATGAAAGACTGTAATAAGAGATGAGGAAGGACACTATATCCTACTTAAAGGGTCTATCCAACAAGAAGATCTAACAATTGTAAATATCTATGCCCCTAAATTGGGAGCAGCCAATTATATAAGGCAATTAATAACAAAAGCAAAGAAACACATCAACAACAATACAATAATAGTGGGGGACTTTAACATCCCCCTCACTGAAATGGACAGATCATCTAAGCAAAAGATCAACAAGGAAATAAAGACTTTAAATGACACACTGGACCAAATGGACTTCACAGACATATTCAGAACATTCCATCGCAAAGCAATGGAATACACATTCTTCTCTAGTGCCCATGGAACATTCTCCAGAATCGATCACATCCTAGGTCATAAATCAGGTCTCAACAGGTACCAAAAGGTTGGGATCATTCCCTGCCTATTTTCAGACCACAATGCTTTGAAACTAGAACTCAATCACAAGAGGAAAGTCGGAAAGAACTCAAATACATGGAGGCTAAAGAGCATCCTACTAAAGAATGAATGGATCAACCAGGAAATTAAAGAAGAATTAAAAAAATTCATGGAAACCAATGAAAATGAAAACTCAACTGTTCAAAATCTTTGGGATGCAGCAAAGGCAGTCCTAAAAGGAAAGTATATAGCAATATAAGCCTTTCTCAAGAAACAAGAAAGGTCTCAAGTACACAACCTAACCCTACACCTAAAGGAGCTGGAGAAAGAACAGCAAATAAAGCCTAAATCCAGCAGGAGAAGAGAAATAATAAAGATCAGAGCAGAAATCAATGAAATAAAAACTAAAAGAACAGTAGAACAGATCAATGAAACTAGGAGCTGGTTCTTTGAAAGAATTAACAAGACTGATAAACCTCTGGCCAGACTTATCAAAAAGAAAAATGACCCAAATCAACAAAATCATGAATGAAAGAGGAGAGATCACAACCAACACCAAAGAAATACAAACAATTATAAGAACATATTATGAGCAACTCTATGCCAGCAAATTAGATAACCTGGAAGAGATGGATGCATTCCTAGAGATGTATCAACTACCAAAACTGAACCAGGAAGAAATAGAAAACCTGAACAGACCTATACCACTAAACAAATTGAAGCAGTCATCAAAAATCTCCCAACAAACAAGAGCCCAGGGCCAGATGGCTTCCCAGGGGAATTCTACCAAACATTTCAAGAAGAATTAATACCTATTCTTCTGAAACTGTTCCAAAAAATAGAAATGGAAGGAAAACTTCCAAACTCATTTTATGAGGCCAGCATTACCTTGATCCCAAAACCAAAGACCCCATCAAAAAGGAGAATTACAGACCAATATACCTGATGAACATGGATGCAAAAATTCTCACCAAAATACTAGCCAATAGGATCCAACAGTACATTAAAAGGATTATTCACCACGATCAAGTGGGATTTATCCCTGGGCTGCAAGGTTGGTTCAACATCCGCAAATCAATCAACGTGATACAATATATTAACAAAATAAAGAACAAGATCATATGATCCTCTCAATAGATTCAGAAAAAGCTTTTGACAAAGTACAGCATCCTTTCTTGATCAAAACTCTTCAGAGTGTAGGGATAGAGGGTACATACCTCAATATCATAAAAGCCATCTATGAAAAACCTACAGCGAATATTATTCTCACTGGGGAAAAACTGAGAGCTTTCCCCCTAAGGTCAGGAACATGGCAGGGATGTCCACTATCACCACTGCTATTCAACACAGTATTAGAAGTCCTTGCCACAGCAATCATACAACAAAAAGAAATAAAAGGCATCCAAATCAGCAAAGAAGAAGTCAAACTCTCACTCTTTGCAGATGATATGATACTTTATGTGGAAAACCCAAAAGACTCCACCCCAAAACTGCTAGAACTCATACAGGAATTCAGTCAAGTGGCAGGATATAAAATCAATGCACAGAAATCAGTGCCATTCCTATACACCAACAACAAGACAGAAGAAAGAGAAATTAAGGAGTTGATCCCATTTACAACTGCACCCAAAACCATAAGATACCTAGGAATAAATCTAACCAAAGAGGCAAAGTGTCTGTACTCAGAAAATTCTAAAATACTCATGAAAGAAATTGAGAAAGACACAAAGAAATGGAAAAACGTTCCATGCTCATGGGTTGGAAGAACAAATATTGTGAAGATGTCAATGCTACCTAGAGCAATCTACACATTCAATGCAATCCCCATCAAAATACCATCCACTTTTTTCAAAGAAATGGAACAAATAATCCTAAAATTTGTATGGAACCAGAAAAGATCCCGCATAGCCAGAGGAATGTTGAAAAAGAAAAGCAAAGCTGGCGGCATCACACTTCCGGACTTCCAGCTCTATTACAAAGCTGTCATCATCAAGACAGTATGGTACTGGCACAAAAACAGACACATAGATCAATGGAACAGAATAGAGAGCCCAGAAATGGACCCTCAACTCTATGGTCAACTAATCTTTGACAAAACAGGAAAGAATGTCCAATGGACAAAAGACAGTCTCTTCAACTAATGGTGTTGGGAAAATTGGATAGCCACATGCAGAAGAATGAAACTGGACCATTTCCTTACACCACACACAAAAATAGACTCCAAATGGTTGAAAGACCTCAATGTGAGACAGGAGTCCATCAAAATCCTAAAGGAGAACATAGGCAGCAACCTCTTTGACCTCAGCCACAGCAACTTCTTCCTAGAAACATCACCAAAGGCAAGGGAAGCAAGGGCAAAAATGAACTATTGGGACTTCATCAAGATAAAAAGCTTTTGCAGAGCAAAAGAAACAGTCAACAAAACCGAAAGACAACTGAAAGAATGGGAGAAGATATTTGTAAACGACATATCAGATAAAGGGCTAGTATCTCAAATCTATAAAGAACTCATCAAATTCAACACCCATAGAACAACGAATCCAATCAAGAAATGGGCAGAAGACATGAACAGACATTTTTCCAAAGAAGACATCCAAATGGCCAACAGACACATGAAAAAGTGCTCAACATCACTCGGCATCAGGGAAATCCAAATCAAAACCTCAATGAGATACCACCTCACACCAGTCAGAATGGCTAAAATGAACAAGTCTGGAAACGACAGATGTTGGTGGGGATGTGGAGAAAGGGGAACCCTCCTACACTGTTGGTGGGAATGCAAGCTGGTGCAGCCACTCTGGAAAACAGTATTGAGGTTCCTCAAAAAGTTGAAAATAGAGCTACCATAGGATCCAGCAATTGCACTACTGGGTATTTACCCCAAAGATACAAAGGTAAGGTTCCAAAGGGGTACATGCACCCCGATGTTTATAGCAGCAATGTCCACAATAGGCAAACTGGAAAGAGCCAAGATGTCCATCAGCAGATGAATAGATAAAGAAGAAGTGGTATATATATACAATGGAATATTATGCAGCCATCAAAAGGAATGAAATCTTGCCATTTGCAACAACGTGGATGGAACTGGAGGGTGTTATGCTGAGCGAAATAAGTCAATCAGAGAAAGACATGTATCATATGACCTCACTGATATGAGGAATTCTTAATCTCAGGAAACAAACTGAGGGTTGCTGGAGTGGGGGGTGGGGTGGGAGGGATGGGGTGGCTGGGTGATAGACACTGGGGAGGGTATGTGTTATGGTGAGCACTGTGAATTGTGCAAGTCTGTTGAATCTCAGATCGGTACCTCTGAAACAAATAATGCAATATATGTTAAGAAAAAAAAAAAAAGAAGAAGATAGCAGGAGGGGAAGAATGAAGGGGGGGAAGTCGGAGGGGGAGACAAACCATGAGAGACGATGGACTCTGAAAAACAAACTGAAGGTTCTAGTGGGGAGGGATGTGGGAGGATGGGTTAGCCTGATGATGGGTATTAAAGAGTGCATGTTTTGCATGGAGCACTGGGTGTTATGCACAAACAATGAATCATGGAACACTACATCAAAAACTAATGATGTAATGTATGGTGATTAACATAATAAAAAATAAAAAAACACATAACAAATTAAATAGAATGAGCTATACTGAAAGTTCATTGAGGAAAAATTTAATCATGCCACTAATTATTATGATTATCTTATTGATAGATTATTTCTTTTATGAAAAAATAATTTAGAAACTTTTCTTAAAAAATTCAAAACAGTACCTTAACAACATGCTAGGAAGAAAATTGAATATTTTTAATTCATGTGCTTGATTTTAATCATCTCTATTCAACTGTGTTCCAAGCCATTCTATTCATTTTTTCAAAGAGAAATGAACACAAACTCAATCATAACTTTGTCTGTAATCAAACTATTCCTTTCTAAAACCTAACTGTTTTGAATGATTGCACCAGTGGAATCAGATGAATTTATAGGACAAAAATCTTTGAAACTCTGAGTTGTTATAAAAGAGAATGGTTTTTCAGGGCATATAGGATACAAATAAAATGAAAAGGCAACAGAGTGATTGGAAAAGTTTATCTTGTCATAGACTGTGTGTACACAAACCAGGTCAAAACCTGAGCTAACATGCAGTATTGTGATTAAAATACTTATTTAACCCTTCTAAGCTTTAGTTATTGAAATTGGGAGTAAATAATAGTATATAATCCATAGGATTGCTATAAATATCAAATGTGATACTATATGTGTTATCCTAAATTACTAGCCTGTCATGTGATTGATGGTCAAAAATACAAGCTATTATCTTTATTGTTATTATTATGATGGTGACAATTTGAACTTGAAGCAAAAGTATACTTTTACAAATAATGATAAAATAAAGTTACACTGTTCAGCAAATTTTATGGAGATGGAACTGTATCAAATGATTAAACCTTAAGAACTGATGAACTCATTACATGAAAGTGTATAATGAAAAACAGAAAGTGAATGTCACTAATTCCACATTCCTAAGGAAAAAAAATATTATTGATTAATTGGACCTCATCAAAATTAAAAACTTTTACTCTGTGTAAGGTCCTATTGAGAGGATAAAACCATACTAGAGGCTGAGAGAAATATTTTCCAACTCCTTATCTGAGAAAAGATTTATATCTAGAATATACAAAGAACATTCAAATCTCAAGAGCTAAAAAATAAACAATCCAATTTTGCAACCTCTTGTGAATCCATAATTATTTCAAAATTATGTCCTTAAGAGGGTGAAAAATATAAGCATCTCTAATTCATCAACTCCTCAAAAATGTCTTTAGAGAACCTTATCAAAATCTTCCTGAAGGAAGTCCTTCTAAAGAAAAAGATAATCATGAAAGTGGCTTTTCAACTTTCTGTTTATCACACCCAAAAAATTAGGAGCTATATACAAATGTGGTATGAATGTTGTATAGTGTATTGTGGCATTGTAACATGTTAAGTCAAACTCTATACTATTGGTTATTTTGCAATCCAATTTTAGAAGGTATTTATTTTTTTATTTATTTTAATTAATTAATTTTTTTTGATGTAGTGTTCCGTGATTCATTGTTTGCGTATAACACCCAGTGTTCCATGCAAAACGTGCCCTCTTTAATACCCATAACCAGGCTGACCCATCCCCCCACCCCCTCCCTTCTAGAACCCTTAGTTTGTTTTTCAGAGTCCATAGTCTCTCATGGTTCGTCTCCCCCTCTGATTCCCCCCTTCATTTTTCCCTTCCTGCTATCTTCTTTTTTTTTTTTAACATATAATGTATTATTTGTTTCAGAGGTACAGGTCTGTGATTCATCAGTCTTACACAATTCACAGCACTCACCATAGCACATACCTTCCCCAATGTCTATCACCCAGCCACCCCATCCCTCCCACCCCACCTCCCACTCCAGCAACCCTCAGTTTGTTTCCTGAGATTAAGAATTCCTCATATCAGTGAGGTCATATGATACATGTCTTTCTCTGATTGACTTATTTCGCTCAGCAAAACACCCCCCAGTTCCATCCAGGTTGTTGCAAATGGCAAGATTTCATTCTTTTTGATGGCTGCATAATATTCCAGTGTGTGTGTGTGTGTGTGTGTGTGTGTGTGTGTACACATCTTCTTTATCCATTCATCTGTCGATGAAGGTATTTAAAATACACTGTGTCCCATAATACTGCAGGCAAACTGCTAGGCACTTATCTGATTAATTTACCCACATTTACATGTAACTGAAAAATCCAAGATGCAACATAAACGTTCCTATATCAGTGAGCAAATATGTCATGCTTGTGACGTTTAATCCAGGTTGCCTTATTCCAAAGCCTCTATTATTTCCAGTACAGATCGTCCTCAATTTACAGTGGGGTTATAGCCAGATAAACCCATCATAAGATGAAAATATCATAAGTCAAAAATGCATTTAATACACCTAACCTATAGAACATCATAGTTTAGCCTACCCTACCTTAAACATGCTCAGAACACTTACATTAGCCTGCAGTTGGGCACAGTCATCTCACACTAAGCCTGTTTTATAATAAAGGGGTGAATATCTCATGTAATTTATGGAATACTGTACTGAAAGTGAGAAACAATAGTTGTATGGGTACAGAATGGTTGTGTTTCTTTTGTTGATTATGTAATAATTGTTTACCCTCTTGACTATGTGGCTGATCGGGAGCCGATGCCCAGCATCATGAGTATCCTACCACATACCCCAAGCCTGGGAAAAGATCCAAATACAAATACAGTTTCTACTAAATGCGTATCACTTTCAACCATGATGAAGTTAAAAAATTGGAAGTCGAACAATCGTTAAGTCAGGAATCTTTTGTATAATAAACCATAGACTGTTTTCTGTTTTACACTCCATGGGTATGTTGTTTACAGTTGTCTAAATATGATACTTTCAGCCATATCTAGAAAAAAATTGGGCGTCAAACTCATAGTCAGATTTTCCAACAAATTTTCCCTTAACCAACTCCTATCTCATTGCTTGTGGTTGAAAAGTCGTTTGTCTGATTCCCAGTAGCCTTTTCTTTTAGGAGTTTAAGACAATGTAAGAAAGGGCTACAAGCCTGATTTCTGTCTCTCTCATTTTTAAGATGCTTCTGGTTCTCTCAGTAGAATGCTTACCCTCATTTACAGTGGACTCAAACCCTGCTCTAGTCAACTCCCTACAGAGAGACAGATATTCCACTGCCGCCCTGGAGCAGCTGTTATTTCTCATTCAGGTGAACTTCAAGCAAGTAACTAACCTTGCTCAAGACAGCTGGGATCTTCTTTGGAAGATCATAACAATTTCTTAACAACATTTTTTTTTCTGTCCTCAGTAAAGTTTTCAAAATGTGTGCTGTGCCAGTTATCTAAAAACCCCAGGTTGATGTCTCCACTGGTACTTGAAAAAAATTACTATCACTCAATGAGAAATTTAAACTAATAAATTCCACCATGTATTATAGTTTGCATCTAGTTAGTTTCTTGGTGGCAGCCCAAAGTACAATGGAGTTACATCCAGTCTGGGGTTACTGATCCCTGATTTAGTCTAAATTCCATGTTTTGGTGTTTTCTTTCTCTTCCTAGGCCCAGCCAAATTCCTTCTATCATTTTCCCCACTATTCTCTACAGAACCCCCATTCCATGGGCAACCCCCCACCCTGCAACCATACATCCTCAAAAACATTCTCCGGCAATCTTTTGTCTTTAACTGGAATCTGAATTTTCTTTTAATATTAGTTTGTCCCTGCATTATTCTTGAGTGCTCCATCTACCATTCTCTATGTAGTTCAAGAATAATAAATCAAGGTTGAATTTTCCATCAATATCCACTCTTGTTTTCATCTTATATAAATGTCTTCCATCTTTAAAAGCACATGGTTTCTTGCCAGTGTAGCCTGTGTCACTCTTCATACCCTTCATCTACCAGTCTTCCAATGTGTCCCCTCTAACCTTAATGATTAGAATCTCTTCTGGCCTCCTCTCACATACTTCTCCATACAGATGAATGGCCGATGCATGAACCATATACAATTATTTGTCTGTTTTCATATTGTAGCTTTTTATCTCTAGCCTTCTTATACCACAAATTTCCATCACTATGCCCTTGTTATAATGACCATCTTATCTGTGACCATACATTCTATCTTCTAAATTTACTCTCTTTTCCAGTCAAATTATCTTCTCTTGTCTTTATCAGTATTTTCAGTCCCTTATGCACTGCCCCCCTTTTTTGTCAACTGCATTAGATGCTTCTTGGATTCAGTAACATTCCTCACCAGCTTAATTTTCATGATCTACCCTTTATTCCATTCACCACGTAATACCAATCTTGCCCCTTGTTTTTTCCTTGTATCAATCCAATAAATATACCGTGGGTGAGCAGTCCATATGTTTATATGTTCAGTTCCTATACATGGGTCATTCATTCAATGTTTAGGTGGAAATCATACAAATTAGTAGTTTACTCCATTCACAAATATGGTCTCCAGGCTAAATAAGATTTTATTATTAATTGGAAATCTTTGTATGTGTCATTGGTCAGCTTCTTCTCTCATTCCTGAAGCAGCTTCATCAGAGCCTTGATGACATTTGCTGGCTCCCTGATCTACCATTTTCCTCATTAGTCTAGTCTGTGATCAGATTGTTCTCACCCTCACTCTTAACCAATTTTCGTGGGAGATTTGATTCCTCCCTAACACATAAAGATAAATACCTTTTCACATATTCTGGTTTGCATTTGCTCTTATCTCCTCTGAGACATCAATCTCTTATTTGTTTTCTCCTCTTTATAGATTTTCAACTTCTCTTTCTTTTCTTTGGAATATTTTTGCAAAATCATTCACCTTGCCTATCATGTGGTAGTTTCATGCTCAGTATTTCTTTTACATATTCTTTTAACTAATTTTCCATTGTGCTTGTTTCCAATCCCACTACCTTTCGAAAAGGAGTCTCTGCTTTAATTTTCTCCAAATTCTCCCTCTTTGTTTTTCAACTTAAGCATTAAACATTTTGTTGTTTTTCTTTTTTCTTTTTTTAAAGATTTTAGTTATTTATTTGACAGAGAGAGACACAGCGAGAGAGGGAACACAAGCAGGGGGAGCGGGAGAGGGTAGAAGCAGGCTTCCCACAGAGCAGGGAGCCCGATGCGGGGCTCGATCCCAGGACCCTGGGATCATGACCTGAGCTGAAGGCAGACGTTTAATGACTGAGCCACCCAGGCGTCCCTGTTGTTGTTTTTTTTCCCCTCTTAGTCAAAACCACCATTGCAAAAGTCATTAATGGCTTTCCATTAATGGAAACTATTTTATCTTACTCAACTCTAGCATTAGTGTAGTTAACTTCTTGACTTACTCTTCCTTTGGTTTCTTTAATACCTTCTATGGGGCCACTCTTTCTCCAGCCTCTCTCCATATTCCCCATCTGCTCATTCCTTAAACATTTGTATTCTATAAGGATCTCCTCTTCAGACTTTTTTACTTTCCCACTTGTAGTCCTCTTGGATGACCTCATTCCTTTCATATGGTTTGAATTACTTTGTGTATACTGATGGCACAAGTATCAATGTTTTCCACTAAGAATTACCCTGCAATACATTTAATATATTTATCGAAAATTGTATCTCCTGGGAGTATACCACAGTGGATAAGAGCCAAACTGCCTGAGTATAATTTCAGACTTTGCCATTCTTTGCTGTCTGTGGTTAGACAGGTTACTTAACTTACCTGTGTTTGAATTTTCTCACTGTTACGATTTGAGGTGAAACAAGACCTCATTACTACTGTTGTTTGGAGAATTATATATATTAGCATATATAGAACACTTAGAACAATACCTTGCCTTGTAAGCCTTCCATAAATGTTGCCTCTTACTAAAGGTTTTAGGGGAAAAAGAGAACATTTGGATTTGTATGTCTATTTACTCTAGGTGTTTTATGCAGGGAGTGATTTATTATGAGAGTCAGTGCTTACAAACCTTTGGCAGTAGTGATGAGTGTTCTCTATGAGGCCTGTAAATAACCCCTAGAGCAATAAAGTACTGACATAGCAAGGAAACAACCACTGTGAGGCTACCCTGAAGTCAAGTAAGAATCCAGGACCCAAAGAAGCCACCACTGCACTACTTCTTAACACCCAATGATAAGGAGAATGGAAACTCATAGCTGCAATGCCAGGATCATAAACATGGATAAGATGCTGCTGCAACCACAACTTTCTAGGCACACAATCCAGGTGGAAGTGGACTATGGAAAATGACTGAAGGGAAACCTTACGTTTTCATGACTGATTATCCACGGAAATAGACAAAGAGGTCAGGAAAGTGACTTTGAATTCTTTTCTGCCTTTCAAATTTCAAATGAGTACATCTAATTGGTAAAACTGAATTTCTACCTCAAACTCTAACCTCAAGGATTTTTAGGAATGTACCATTCAGTCTTCTAACTTCTCCAATAGAAGGACCATGGAATAAAATTGAATGAGTAAATCAACGATAATCCCCAAGGGGCATCTCTACTTGGATGCCCCACATGTACTTCAATGTCAGTTTATCCATACTCAACCTCCAAAGCAAACTCATCTCCTTGTACACTCCACAAATCTGCTCTTTTTTGTTGTTTATTGAATTGTATATCTTAATGAAGAATATCATTACCAGTTTTCTAAAACTATAATTTTTAGATTTCCATTGACTCATTGCCCTTCATGCTGCTCTTCAACCTGCACTGGTAAGATAGTTCAGTTGAAATGACTTCTTTGACCTCACTACTCTTGTCTAGGTTCTAAATCTAGTGCCACTGGTTTGGATTTGGCCTTCTACTATTTTACTTAGACTATTAAATAAGCTGTAAATTTCTCTTTGTCATTTAGCTTGGCTCTCTCCTAATCTGTTTTCCATACATTGTGCTGATTGCTGTTGCTAAACACAACACAATTAATAATGTTATCACTCTCCTTTAAGGATGTTTCCAAAGATCCTTACTGCCTTTAGAAAAGTAGACCAATTTCTTATCATAGCATAGTCCCTCCAGCCTCTTTTCTCACTACTCCTCACTCATGCTCCATGGAGTAGGCATACTGAAGCATTTAAAGTGCCAAATTGGGGCCTTCATAAACATATCGCTGTAGGACTGAAATACCCTGACCTCCCTTTCTCAAGTCTCTGCACTTCTGATTTCTCCACCTCTAGCAAGTCTCATCGCTGACAGATCACCTATTCCTAGTCAAGATGAGGTACCACCTTATTTTCTTCAGTGCACCTCTGTCGTACCACTTATGTAGTACATAATCATTTCCCTCTACTTATATCCCCATTAAACTGCAGGCTCTTGGTATCTGCCTTTTACCTCTGTATCTCTGGTGCCTAACACAGAGCTTAAAACATGGTGAAGCTTTTATAAATGCTTGTGTAATGAATGTGATTAAATAAACTTTAAATATTATCATAAAAACTTTATTCTTTGCCTTTAATATTTCCTGACCGTCACAACTAACTACAACACCAGAAAATTAATCTGTGAAAAGACCATTCTTCTATTCACTATGTAAAAATCTGATAGCTGTTTTTCTTCTGGATGAAAGCAAAGATTCTAAGTGAATGTTTCTGTCTTCTCCTGAACTGACCTCAGCATTTTATAGTTGCAAAAACTTTAACTTCCCAGTGAAGCTTAACAGCAGTATTTATGTTTACATATGTTCAGAATGGAAGAGAGATTTGGACTATAGAGAAGATATTAGAACAAACTCCAGATTATAGTAGTGACTGTTTCTTTATACACAAATTAATTTCTCCTATTCAGGACATCTCTATCAGTGACTGAGCAGATCTGCTTTAATAGCACTATTAAATATAATCTATGCACTGATCAGATAAGGCTGAACTACACCCATGTAAATATAGCTTCATTTATCAAATCAGTCAGTAGTTTTAGCATTTTTATTATTTTTTTCCCATGAGGGATGATCTGACAATGGCAACTGATAATGACTCAGAACTATAAGCTTATTGACTTCCCTTCACAGTTTTCTTTTTCTCAGAGGAAAACTTTGTGATATGTTTCTTTCTTCACTCTTATCTCCAAAACCCTATTATAGTACCTATCAAGAATTATTCAACACAAAGTCTGATCTTCAATGTCTGTGTAAGACGTAAGGCTCAGAATGATACATCCTTAGTTCTGGATTCCCCACTCCATTCTCCCAATTTCTGCATCTTCCAGAGTTTCTTCATGAAATCATGCAATATTTCCAATTACATGCAACACATGAATCTCAGAAAAGAATGTTAAGAAAAAGATGCCAGATACAAAATAGTACATTCTTTATGATTCATTCCGCTGACATGAGGCACAGAGTAGACAAGGCTAGTCTATGCTTTTAGACATCAGAATCGTGGTTGCCTTGGAACATAGTAATAGGAAAGGAACACAAGGAGGATTTCTGGAGCCAAGAACTATTCTGTTTGATGATCTAAGTGCTGGTTACGTGGGTATTTTTAGTTTGTAATAATTTATTGTAGCTTAAAAAACTGCAAAACTTTATTAGAAAATAGTTATTACTACTTCCATTCACAGATGGGGAGTCCAAGCTTCTGAGAAGCTGATGCCAGGGTCAAGGTTGTACATTCCTTACACTGCAAAAGCATCAGGTCCAGGCTGCCTGCCTCCAGGGCCCAGGTACATAACTATTCTGAGGAATCATATCTGCCTGGAAATTGTGGCTCCCTCAGGCTTCAGTAAAAGAGCTTGATACTAAGTCTTTCAAATAACCTATAATATTGTAGCAGGTTTTCTTGTGTCTTTAATCTTTAATGGAAATATTTTACTTAGATCCTAATCATGGAGTTTAATGTGCAAAGGGAGAAATCAACCACACAGAAAGATTGCATTCTAAGTAATGTTTCATACAACATGAAAGAAATTATTTATATACATAAACCAGGATAATATGACACAAATCTAAAATACATAGAAATACAATGTGTGACACAAACTGTTTTAAAAAACACCTTTATATGAGTATTCTGTATGATCAGCCTATCTTAAATACATTAATTTTGATGAAATTTTCTCACTGTTGTGAATATCACATACATTTGTTCAGTAAATATTAAAAATACCTTCTAGATGAATATAACCAAAGGGGGAACATTTGTCATTACTTTTGAGACCACAGTTTGCCATAAATACTCAGATTATGTTTAATAACTTGAATTAGAAATAAGTCATTGAATTATTTTAATGTTTAATAAATATATATGACATACATACATATACATAAATGTATTACAAATAAATTGAATGAGAAAAATACCAATTTATTAACTGTATAAAATAATTGTCATAGATTAATATACAATCTCTTTTAACTGCTGACTTGTCAACTTTTTCTCACTGAGATGGGAAATGAAATGTATTATCAGGGAGCACATAGAATAAGTCCTTTTGACTTCCTGGAAAGAAATCTTTGATAAAGTTCCACATGACAGGATGATGAATAAGCTGAAAGCTTCAAAAACTCTAGGCATCTCATCCAAAACACTTAAACTAGCTCAAATGGATAATGGAGATTACTTTCAAAGTGGTTTATGACCACATTCTTTGCTAAGTGTTAAGTGGAGTTTTGTAAGGTCATTCTTTTTTTTTTTTTTTTTTAAAGATTTTATTTATTTATTTGACAGAGAGAGACACAGCGAGAGAGGGAACACAAGCAGGGGGAGTGGCAGAGGGAGAAGCAGGCTTCCTGCTAAGCAGGGAGCCCTATGCAGGGCTTGATCCCAGGACCCTGGGATCATGACCTGAGCCGAAGGCAGACACTTAATGACTGAGCCACCCAGGCGCCCCTTGTAAGGTCATTCTTTTGAACTCCATTACTTTGAAGGCATAGAAACACCTTTATTCTTAAATGTAGAAGTAGGAGAAACTCTTATTCATCACTATGATATATTTAATAAAGCAACCATTTTTTAATTTATATCAAGAAAAAATATAAAAATGTTCAAATTATAAATCTGCTTTTCACGGAATTTAGAATTAGCAGATGGACTTTATATGCTATTGCTTTTAATATGTACCTTAAGACATTAAAGTATTATTTAGTGATTATTGATGAAAGACATAGCTCTACACAAATGTTATTGGTTGAAATGTAAGGGCATTAAAATCCAATTGGAAAATGTGGGAGCTATGAAAATGATACTGAATTTTATTAATTTAAATCATACTTCTCTCCCTGAATCTCACAAGAAGTATCAAAGAAAACTCCATCTTCAGTGAAACTAGGTTATGGGTACAACTCCCAAAACACAAGGTGCGAAAACTATCTCTGCCAAGATACAGTGAAATGTGGAACAAATTGAAGGAGGACATGGGGGCATAATAACCACGTCTCAGGATAGGTGCCCCTTACCTGAAATGACTATTTCCCTAGAGCATTGTCATCAAAAGTATGAAGCAGCCATGGGGAAACCAATAATTTAGAAAGATAATTTCACAGAATGACTAAAGAAGAGAGGCTGAGAGAAGGCACCTATTAATGTGCCATTTTTATTTTTAGATACCCAGACTGTTTGAGGATTGCCTATTTAAGGAAGTGGCATTTAATCTGAGAACTAAAAGAAAAATAGAAATTAGTTGGTAAAAAATGAAATATTAGGGAATTAAAGATCACTAGTGGAGAGGGTGTTTGAACTGTGAATTCAATAAGAACAGTCTTAACAAAGGTTTTCTTTTTAATTTATTTTTTTAAGATTTTATTTATTTATTTGAGAGAGAGAGCAGAGCAAGAGAGAGAGAGAGAGAGAGCATGAGTGGTGAGGAGGAACGGAGGGAGAAGGAGAAGCAGTCTCCCTGTTGAGCAGGGATCCAAACGCTGGGATTGATCCCAGGACCCTAAGAGCATGACCAGAGCTGAAGGCAGACCCTTAACCAACTGAGCCTCCCAGGTGGCCCTTAACAAAGGTTTTCTAAATAAATTGAATGTGTACCCTGTTAAACTGAATATGTTAAAATCCTTTGGCAGTAATTCTGATTGGGTGAAAGCTTTCTTAAACTTCCCAAAGAGAGGCTGCAAGCTTGTGGTTGCTGCATTGTGATTCAAGGGAGATTGGCGGTTTCTGTAAAAAAAAAAAAAAAAAAAAAAAAAAAGCCTTTATGCAGTAACTTGAGATGAGTAGATAATGAAAATGACCAACTTTTAAGCAATGATCTAAGTAAATTTGGAACAGATTCATCTGTAAATGTGGTTAGTTATTGACTATCATAATCTAGATAACCATAGCGGTTCATACATACCAAAGGGCTAAGAGTATGTCAAACAGAGGGAATAGCTGCAAGGCCCAAGGAATATTTAGAAAAAAAAAAAAAATGCAAGGGCGCCTGGGTGGCTCAGTTGGTTAAGCGATTGCCTTCGGCTCAGGTCATGATCCTGGAATCCCGGGATCGAGTCCCGCATCGGGCTCCCTGCTCGGCGGGGAGTCTGCTTCTCCCTCTGACCCTCCCCCCTCTCATGTACTCACTCTCTCTCATTCTCTCTCTCTCAAATAAATAAATAAAATCTTAAAAAAAAAAAAAAGAAAAAGAAAAAAAATGCAAAATTGGGGCACCTGGGTGGCTCAGTTAAATATCTGCCTTGGGCTCCTGTCAGGATCCCAGGGTCCTGTGATCACTCCCCTCCCCCTGCCTCAGGCTCTCTGCTCAGCAGGGAGTCTGCTTCTCCCTCTCCCTCTGCCCCTCCTCCCCGCTCATTCTCTCTCTCTCAAACAAATAAATAAAAAAGCAAAGTCAAGAGAGATTGGAACAATAAAGAGATACTGGATATTTGCCAAAGATATTTGGCAAAATTCAACACTCTTTCATGATAAAAAAGTCAACAAATTAAGAATAGCAAATAATTTTCTTGACCTGATTAAAGGATACCTATGAAAATCCCACAGCTACCATCATATTTAATAGGGAAAGACTAAATGGTTTCCTCCTAAGATCAGAAACAAGACAAAAATGTCTGTTTTCACCATTTCTATTCAGCATTGTACATAATATAATAGCCAGTGAAATTATGCAGGTGACATACTCTTGCATATAGAAAATAATAAGAAATGAACTAATGATCAATTAGAATAAATTAAATGAGTTTAGCAAACTGGTAGGATACATGTTCAGTATCAAAAAATTAATTGTATTTTTATATGCTAATATTGAACAATCTGAAAATGAAATTAAGAGAATTAGCCCATTTATAACAGGTAGAAAGAATAAAATACATAGGAATCATTTTTTTAATTGCAAAATATTTACAATGAAAACTACAAAACATTGTGCCAAGGAGTTTAAAAGATCTAAATGAATGGAAAGATATCCCATTGCTATAGATCAGAGGACTTAACATTGTTAATATTGTGCTACTCCCCAATTAATGTACATATTATTCGATATATTTCCCATCCAAATCACAGCTGATTTTTTACTTGTTTGTTGGCTTAAAAAAAATAACAAGATGATATGGGAAACAAAGGCAAAAGGAAAAAAATTCATTTTCTTACTATTTACAGCTCATTGGCAAGTCCTTGAAACAGACAGGGTGACATTCCTCTAGGAACCCAGCTGCGTTGATGTTAATACTTTTCTAGGGGCAAAAGGCAATCTTAGCTTAAAATTATCCAGAACCCCCAGCATCCTGTAAGTCTACGTTACCCGCCTCCATCCCCCCCCCAAGATACATGTTGGCAATCATCCCCCAAGTATATGGCCCAATGATATACATCTGAAGGGTCTCATGACTAGCGTTTTACTAGACAGTACTAATGACCTTTTCCTAACAATAGCTAGCCCCCTCAACATCCTGGAAACCTTGCTTCCAAAATTCCTTAGAGACTTAGGCTATCCCTAACCCCCTCCCGACTTGAAAGTATACAATCGGCCACTCCTAATGACCCCAGTGCTGCTCTTTATGCCCATGGGGCCTGTCTCTGTGCTTTCATAAAACCACCATTTACATCCAAGACGTCTCAAGAATTCTTTCTTAGCCAATCAGCTCCTAACCCCAACCGTTTCCTACATCAAAGATGTTTTCTATAATGCTTATGGAAATGTAAGGAATCAATAGACACAACAGTCTTAGAAAAAAAAAGTTAGAGGTGTTACACTTCAAGATTTTAAAAGCCAAGTGTAAGCTATAATAATTAAGAGTGTGAGACTAAAAGAAGGATAGACACAGATGTAATAGAATTAAGAATCCAGAAATAAACTGATTTATTGAGTCACTTTGAGTCAATCAATTTCAACAATGTTGTTTAGACAACTCAATGAGAGAGAAAAATAATCCTTTGAATAAATGGTACTAGGACAACATAATATCTACATTAAAAGACTGAATTTGGATGCCTATTTGATATCATCTACAAAAATCAGCTGAAGTGGATCATAGGTCTAAATGCAAGAACTACAACTATAAAACTCTTAAAAGAAAACATTGGGATTTATCTTTGTAACCTGGATTAGGCAATGGTTGTTTAGATGTGGCACCAAAGGTACAGATGACAGCAAAAACTATTTATATTAGACTTCATCAGAATAAAAACTTTTGCGCTTCAAAGG
Source organism: Mirounga angustirostris (assembly GCF_029215605.1). Lineage (NCBI taxonomy): Eukaryota > Metazoa > Chordata > Mammalia > Carnivora > Phocidae > Mirounga > Mirounga angustirostris. Next base: position 104,771,985 of record NW_026991712.1, on the reverse strand, counting down.
ACACCATGAAGAAAGTGAAAAGAAAGTGAAAAACCCACAGAATGGGACAAAATATTTGCAAATCGCATATCTGAGAAGGGACTTACAGGATATAAAGAACTCTTACAACTCAATAAAAATCAAATAACTCAACTAAAAAAAAGATGGGGGCAAATAATTTGAATAGCATTTCTGTAATGGACAACAAGAAAGTGAAAAGATGCCCATATCTTTAGTTACTAGGAAAATGCAAATCAAAACCACAAAGTGCTGCCACTTCACGCCCATCAAAATGGCTAAAATCAAGACATGAGCAAGTGAAGGTAAAGATGTGGAGAAATTAGGATGTTCACACATTGCTGATAGGAATAATATAAAATGGTGCAGCTACTTTGGAAAACTTAGTTTGGTAGTCCCTCAAAATGGTAAACTTTGAGTTACCATACAGTACAGCAATTCCAGTTTTCAGTATATACTCAAAAGAAATGAAAATATAAGTCCAAACAAAATCTTGTATACCATTGCAACATTATTCATAAGGGCAAAAAAGTGGAAATAATCATATTATCCATCAACTAATAGATGGATAAATAAAATCTATGCATCTACACAATGAGTTATTATTTGGCAATATAAAAGAATGAAATACTGATACAAAATATAATTTGGATCAGTCTTTAGAATGTGCTTTTTATCAGCGAAAGAAACCTTTAACAAAGAGCACATATTGTATAATGTCATTTATATGAAATGTCCGTGTAGAAAAATTCATACAGATAGAAAATAGATTAGTGGCTGCTTGTGCCTGAGGTGAAGGACAAGGAGTAGATATGGGAAATGACTGTTAATGTGAAGGGGTTTCTTTTCGGGGTGTTGAAAGCATCCTAAAATTAAATTGTGATGATGGTTGCACAATTCTTTGAATGTACAAATAATCCCATATCATAAATTTTAAATTGGTTAATTTCATGATATGTGAAAGATATCTCATTAAAGTTTTAAAAATAAGAAGCAAATTAGATTCATTTCCTGATTTATGTGGAATTTTATCGTCCAGGAAAAAACTGATTTAAAAAAAAAGTAAAAAAAAAATTTTTGAAGGATTTCAAAGATAAAGCATCGATCTGAGTTTGACAGAATATGACCCTACTGTATATCCTCTGCCTGGGGAAAAAGCTTTTCAACCATCATATAAAAAGCAACTACCGAAATATAAAGAAGAGTGAACTGAGACAGACTCAGACTCTGATGGAAAGTTAACACTCACTCAAGAAGGCTGGGCATGTAACAAACCATTTCATCTCTCTGGCTCAGGGAACCAAAAAAGTGAAGTCAGGAGTCATGAATGTCCAAGAAGGTGGGGGGAATTCACAAAGAGAAAAAAGCCAAGAGAATTTTTTTTTAGTCCTGTATGCTTACACCTCTGATTTATCCTGCAAACATGCATGTACCAAAAATCTCTAGGCAGCTCAAAGACAAGTAATCTGAATAGAGCTCTGATCTGTTACTGTGTAGATACTGGGCAGTACAGAAGCAGAAAGACTGGGGTGGGGGGGTGCCCTCTTGTTTGGTGAAGAAGAGATAGGAGCCCTACAGCTAAGTTCCCATTGGTCTGGCTTTTGGTCTGAGGGTAAGCAGCAGTGGTAAGGTTGTTGAGAGCACATATGGGAACAGGTTTGCTGGCCTGGGGAATGAGAAGAGAGAAGCTGGGAAATCATGAACACTGAAGACAGTGAGGGAATCCCAGAAGTCAGAGGGGGAATCCCCAAAATCTGTGTCCCACATTGCTGACGCTTTTTAGGGGGGAAGGGGTTTTGATTTACTGGTAATTTATTTATGATTTTTTAATGTATACTCAAGAGTAAGTTGTGCCCTTGGGACTCCTGGATGGTTCAGTCGGTTAAGTGTCTGCCTTCGGCTCAGATCGTGATCCCTGAGTCCCGGGTTTCTCCCTCTGCCTGCCGCTCCCCCTGCTCGTGCCTTCTCTCTCTCTGACAAATAAATAAGTAAAATCTTTAAAAAAAAAAAAAGAAAGAAAGATGTGCCTTTTAAATTTTCTTTCTAATACTAGTTTGTCTGCTTTTGCTATCAAGATGTTATTAGCCTCATGAAATGATATAGGGAGCTTTCCTCCTTTTGCTGTTTTCAGGTAACAGTTGATACAGCACAATTGTCTGTTCCTGGAAGGTCTGATAGATCTCTTCAGTAAAATTTGTTGCCTGGTTCTTTTTTATAACAAGAAAATTTTGAATGTAGATTCAATTTAATAAATAAATGTTTTAATAAATAAATCTCATGTATCTAGTTCTTCTTTAGTCAATTGTAGTAATTTGTGTGTCTAGACTATCCATTTTTTTTTCAAATTGATTGGCACTATGCTATTTAAAATATTACTTTATACTTTAAAATATATTCTATTTCTGTATCTATTTGCTTTTTAAAAACTTCTTAATTATGTCTATTTGTTTCTTCTTTTTTTCTTAAAGCCATGCTACAGAATGAGTTTATTGATCTTTTCGATAGAAGAGCTTTTGCTTTTGTTATTCTTTCTCTTTTTCTTTTTTTTTCCTCTTTTTCTTTTTCATTAATATATTTTCTTTATCATATCCTTCTTTCTACTCATTGTAGATTTATAATTTTGTTCTATTCCTAACTTTTTTTTTTTTTTGCCTGTAGATGGTTTTCTCTTTCTTTTTAAAAAATTTTTCCAGGGGCGCCTCAGGCTCTCTGCTCAGTGGGAAGTCTGCTTCTCCCTCTCATTCTGCCTCAGCCCCCCACTTGTGCTTGCGCTCTCTCAAATAAGTAAATACATCTTTAAAAAATTTTCCCAGCTTTACTGATATATAATTGACATATAACATGGTGTAAGTTTAGAGTGTGTAACATGATGATTTGATACACACATACACTGTGGAATGATTACCCTAATAAGGTTGGCCAACACCTCCAGTAGCTCACGTAATTACCTATTGCGAGTGTGTGTGTGGTAAGAACATACAGCAACTCTCAAGTATATAACATAACACTATTAACTACAGTCACCATGCTGTACACCAGAACTTACTCATCTTATAACTGGAAGGTTGCACCCTTTGATCAACTGACTCTTGAACTACATGTGTGCAGAACTGACTTAGGCATTCCAGCTAAAGATGAAAGATCTGACCTAAGACCAGGGTAGCAAATAGTGTGCTGTTGAAGCTCACCCAAGAAAAATATTTCCTAAAATGAACAAAACAAAACAAAACAAAACAATAGTTGTCACAGAAAAGACACACAATCCCGACTGTCCACAACCTGACTTTCACAGAGTTCAAGATGCAATAAAAAATTTAACCAATAAACCAAGAACCAAGAAAACGGATTACACTTTCAAGAGAAAAGAAAATCAATGGAGTTTGATCAAGAGTTGAATCAGATGTTGAAACGGATTTAAAAAATGTTAAAGTGGATATTATATCTATCCTCAGTGAAGTAAAATGAAATGTGTTTTCTATGCATAAAACTTTAGCAGAGTAATTGGAAGCGTCAGCAGAACCAAATAGAAGTTCTAAAGTTGAAAAATACAATGTTAAAAAAAACAAAACAAAACACGCACCCACACAAAACCTGAATGGACTTAACAGCTTAATGGACATGACTGAGGCAAGGGTAACTGAAGTTGAAGTCAGAAGAAGAGAAATTAATTATTGTAAACAGTGGACAGATTCCCAATCCTTATTAAATAATTTTGAATGAGAGAGGGAGAGAGATTCCAAGAACACTGGGGAATCCCATATGTGAGATGACATATGAACATCAAGCAGAATAAACACAAAGACATTCATGCCGAGGCACATCAGAATCAAACCAAAGATAAAGAAAAAATATTGGAAGAAGAAAGAGAAAAATGACACATTACATATAGAGAAACAAGATTATGACCAAAGACTGGCCTTTCATCAGATACCAAGGAAGTCAGAGGATAGTGGAACATTTTAAAAATGATAGAGACAAACAAACAACAACAAGGGAAAAAAGTCAACTCAGATTCTATCTCCAGCAAAAAATATAATTCAAGATGAAAGATGAAATATAGCATTTTTAGGAAAAGGAAAGTAGGAGAATTTGCAGCCAGACCTGTGCTATACAAAATGCTAAATAAATTTTTTCAGGCTAAAGGGAAATTATATCAAATGGAAACAAAGATATCCCAGAAGAGAACACCAAAGCATTGGAAATAGTATCTGGGTAAAAACAAAAGATTACATATTTTGGCCTTGTCCCTCTTAATTCATTTGTAAAACCGCTTAAAACTAAAATCATAAAATTGTCTTTTGGATTTGTGCCATATTTAGATATAACACATATAACCATAATGTAAAGGATGAATGAGTATATGGGACTATAAATTTACTAGATGTCTATATTTTACATGAAGTTTGACTTTATTTCTTATAAGTAGAGTGTGGATGCCTAAACATTTGAATTTTAATCCCTATGGCAAAAATCATAGCACCAACAGAAAAATTAAAAAGGAGTTCTAAAACTCTCAGATGAAGTATAAAGACAGAAGTAGGAGGAACAAAAAACAGAGATGTAGAAAAGTAGAGCTTCAAAATCCATAAAGCAATAATTTACAAAATTAAAAAGAAATAAAAATGGATAATACCACAACCATCATTGAGATTTAAACACCTTTCTCAGCAATTGATAAAACAACTGGACCAAAAAAAAAAAAAAAAAAGAGCAAAGACACAGATCTTAAGAACAGTATGAACTACATGATTTAACTGATATATATAGAACACTACCTCAAAAATGGCAGAATACACGTTTTTCAAATGCATATGGTATGTTTATAAAGGTAGACTATAACCTTCACTTTTAAAAAGTCTAACCAATTTTTATATATTAAAATAATTCTGAGTATGTTCTCTAAGTACAATAGAATTTCATTAAAAATCTGCAAATAAGATAAACAATCATGCTCAAATATTTGACATTTAACAGCAGACACAAATTTTAATTGGGTAAAAGAAATTACAAAATATTTTGAACCAAATGACCTCTAAATTAACATAATTATGTTGTAGTAAACTTATATTATTTAACTATTTAGTCTTTACAGTTACTTCCACTACCACACAGAGAATCTGATCTCTCTTCATCAGTTGTCCTTCACCCCCACCTTGCTTTCTCACACATAAGCATATTCACAATGAAATCATTGTATAGGTACAAAGTTCATTGACCTGGTCAGACTGTGTGACCTGTGATGAGGATCATATGAAGATTTTTTTAAAGGCCTGTTGTGTTAAAACCTCATATCCTCAGAGAGTCTAATCAAGGAAATCAACAACTTTATTGTTCCACTAAAAATTCTGTCAGTGCTCAGCTCAAGAAGAACCTTAATATACTGCACACCCAACTTACATTGTACATCCTAACCCTTTCAAATCAGTAATAAGCATAGAATAAACTGGGACAATTAGTGAAAGGTCTAATATTTTCTCATAATTTGAGAGAGAATCTAATTATAGTGATATTCATGAAAGAGACAGAAAAGCTACTTCATAGCTTCCAAATCAGCTGCTTGTGTGAGTAATAGACATGCAGAGTAGCCTGCACATTTTTCCTTCCAAATAGTAAAAAGTAGGGGGTTCAAGATTACAAAAAAAAAAAAAATGAGACTTCCTGTGGCCAGGGATGACTTGATTTCCAAGTACACTCTAATGCAAGTCCAGTTCGTACAGTTTTGGAGTGTATGGAGCTGTGTCTGACCAGTGCTGCAACTCCAAACATTCACTGCTGGTCTATTAGAATTCTTTCGTATAATATTTTGTGTTTACTTTCCAAGACCTAAAACCACACAGAGTCATTGGATGCACTGATGCCCACTTTGTCCCCTTGGACATTCCAGCATACCTCGAAGCTGCTGCCAATGCCATGGTAGGTGTGGATGAGACTTCCACTCTGAGTATTCCAGATATGCACGCACTTGTCAAAGGAGCCACTGGCCAAATATCTCCAACTGGGGTTAAAAGCGACCCTGTAGACAAGTTCCTGAAGTTTGGTTAGCATGTGGATGCAAACGCCTTGCTTCACAACTCACAGTTAAACTGTAGAATCAAAGGAAGCACTTGCTAGCATGATGTTGGAATTTGGGTTGCTGGTCGCTGGCCCGGTGGGACTCCACTTTATGGTATATGACTCTTTGATATGAGCCTGAAGGTCAAACACACAGTCATATCAAAGGGGAAAGAATGGTTTCCATCCAGAACATTCAGACTGGGAAGCATGAAGCCACCAGCTAGATGGTGCATGGTTTGGTTTCCATCCAGAACAGACTCTGATGTCTGAGAAGAGAAAAGAAGGGAAACAAAACAAAACAAAAGGTGTGTGTGGGGGGACCTGTGTCAAAAAATAAAAAAGAAAAAAATGCTGTGATAAACCAAAGGAGGGAGGGGACTCTTCTACATGTGATGGGTTTGTTTTCTCCCTTAACAATGTGATCACTATAGTTGCTCTCACAAAGGATGTTCAAAGACCAGTTTGTACAGATGAAATGCGCAACTTTGTAATCCCAACACTTGCTATTCTCTAGAAGCTTCTTTGTCAGTGGTTTTTCTATTGACTGGAATCCTGTCGTCCTGGGACCTTCAGTCTGAGATGAAAACTGTTTTTGGTTTGTTGCTTCTTTCCCATTGTCTGCCCCATCCACCTTTCTCCTTCTTTTAGTGTGGTCTTGATTTTCAGTACACCCTCAGAAGATGCAGTCTTCTGGACACCATGACAAAATCTTTGATAGCTTTCTTGCCCCTCTCTCTTCCCTACTGCCTTCCTCTTCCTCTCCCCCATCACCTCTTGCCCACTCTCTGTCTGTCCCTTTCTCGTAGTTCCTTCAGGACTTAGGTCTCAAGGGCACTTTCAGCACATAGTCAGTGCTTTATGTAAGAAGACAGGGCAGGAGGGTCTTTTTACAGGAGAAAAATAAATACTTAGAAAAAGCCTGGGGTATTTTTGGAAAAGAAATATTTTTATGTTAAGACAATTTTTTAAAGATTTCTTTAGTTATTTTAGGGGTGGTGGGGGAGGGGCAGAGGGAAAGGGAGAGAATCTCAAGCCTACTGTGCTGCACAAGCCCCTCACAAGACTTAACCTCAGAACCCTGAGGTCATGACCTGAACCGAAATCAAGAGTCTGTCACTTAACCAACTCAGCCACTGAATTTTAAAATCCCAAAATGGCCATCAGACGTAGAGAGCTTTATGTGATCCATATTTTAAACAAACTTTAGGAAGACACAGGAAGCATCTGAGGTAGCTTTTCCTTTCCCTTCAGCTTCATGAAAGGCGATTAGAACCCTGGGTGGAAAAGATAGTCCTATGGATGGACAACAGGATTGTTCTGCAGCCAGAGAGGAAAATCTCCGTGCTCTTTGGTTAGAAGCAGAGCATTGCATCTTTCGGGGTGTCTTTATCTCTCTGGCAGGAGAGAAATGAAGAACAGTGTTCTCTGACCTCGAGAAGCATTCACAAAAGCAAATGGTATTGAAGAAGCCATTAAAACTGACAGCTGAGTTTGAACGTTCTGCATGGAGCACTGGGTGTTATGCACAAACAATGAATCATGGAACACTACATCTAAAACTAATGATGTAATGTATGGGGATTAACATAACAATAAAAAATAAAAAAAAAAAAACCTGACAGCTGAGTTTGATGTCACTATTAGTGACATTTTGTTCACAGTGCTAAAACTACCGATGGTCACTTCATGGAGAGATTGACCAGTCCTTGCAAAGCTGACATAAAAGTCTTCAGGATCTCACTTGGTCTAAAATGAATGGGAACAGGAAGATTTTTCAATCCTGAAGGTGAATTACATAGGGAGAATGTCACTAATAATTTCTGCCCTCTTCATAATTCCTTTCTCTCACAAGAGATTAAGAGAAAGATATTTTCCTAAATATTGAATCTTTTTACTGTTTTAAAAAAATTAAACATGGGTTTATATTCCTAAAAAAGAAAAAGAGGAGAAGGAGGAGGAGGAAGAGAAGAAGTAGTGGTGAGGGGTTGAATATATAGCTCCACAAAATTGACATTTTTAGTGGCTGTTACAAAAGACATTTAAAAGGAGACAATACGCTGTAATAAAAGTGGTTCAGTTACTGGTAATCATGGAATGATAGAAAAAAAATAATTTAAAATAAAGAGGGCGCCTGGGTGGCTCAGTTGGTTAAGCAACTGCCTTTTGCTCAGGTCATGATCCTGGAGTCCCGGGATCGAGTCCTGCATCGGGTTCCCTGCTCAGAGGGGAGTCTGCTTCTCCCTCTCCCGCTCCCCCCTCTCATGAGCTCTCTCTCTCTCTCATTCTCTCTCTCAAATAAATAAATAAAATCTTTAAAAAATAAAATAAAGATCTATAATTAAATTATGTTTTCAATTTTCTATTAGCTATAAATAATTATACCAACTTCTCATGGCTATTGTGAGAATTAAGTGAAATGTATCTTGTGCCTTTACTTTTATGTAGTAGTCAAAAAAGTGTAACTTCACTCCCCCTTTCCTATCAGATTACTGTAATTGTATGTCTGTAAATGGTGGGGATAATTATGCTTGCCTTATTCAACAGTGATACAAGGAAAAAATTATTTAAGCTCCAACAATATTCCAAATATACAAGATAGGTATGCTGCCTACAGGTTACCGTAATAATCATTTAAAATAACATTTAAATTAACCTGGAATATAGAAAAAATACCATATATTCAATTGACTAATATGTATTTGGTGCCTATTAGGTAGCATACATATATTTAAGTGCTGAGGATAGAGAATTACACAAGAGACAAAGTTCCTTCCCTCATGTCCTGAGTTTTACTCAATGAGTCTATAAACAAATGAACAATACCTCTACAATATAATGACTGGCAATGATAGGTGTGATGAAAATCATAAAATGGGATACTATTTAAAACTATTAGAGAAGGCGTTTCTGAGGTGGTGCAGAAATTGAATGTTATAAAACATTCAATTCTGGGAGTGCACAAATTTTCCAAACAAAAAGAACAGCAATTGTAGAGCCTTATGGTAGGAGTAAGTAGGGTATTTAAAAGAAATGGCAAGGAGCTCAGTATGATTAGAGCACAGGAAATAAGGGATAATACTAGAAAAGGGTGCACATCATATAATTGCTTGTAGGCTATAGTAATTACTTTGGATTTATTCTAAACATGATTAGGAAGTCACTGGAAGATTTGGAACAGAAAAGTGACATCATCTGACACACACTTTTTAATGGTTATTCTGACCCTTTGTAGAATACACTCTATGAGTTGTTCAGGAGAGATCAGTTGACTTCATCCAAGGAAATGATGACTGACTAGAGTGAATTCTAGGCAAGGAGTGACTTGCAGTAGGATTTAGAATATATTTTGATTATAGAGTCAATAGGATTTACAAATTAGAATTTTGGTTCTGCCCATGAGCAAATGAGTGAATGTTGATGACATTTATTGATTGGAGTAATAGTGAAGATGGGAGCCCATTTTAAATGGTGAAAACATAGAATTAAATTTTTGTTATATTGAGTTTAAAACATGATTATTTTCCAAGTGAATTTGTCATGCCAGATATTGGCTATATCAATCTGTAGTTCAAGAGTGAGGTCAGGGATGGTTATGTGCACTTGGGATTCATTAGTGCTGAGATAATATTTAAAGCCATGATACCACATGAAGCCACCTGTAGAATAAGCCTAAATGGATGGCAGAGAGGATCACAGACCTAGCGTTAAGGCTCTCCAAACAATTGTCCTTTAGAAAAATGTGCAAAAGCTGTCACTGTGACTTCTTTTTCTGAAAAAAACAAAAACAAAAACAAACAAAAACCAACTTTCGTTGAGCATGAGAAGAAGCATCAAGTATGATAGGGAGAAAACTAGGAGAGTGTTTTGTCTTGAAAATTTAGTAAACAAGTATTTGTAGAAGGAGAGAGTAATAAACTTTGAGGAATTATGCTGAATATTCAAATCAGATGAGGACTATAAATTAACTGACTACAAATTAACTGGTTATATAGAAGTACTTGATAACCTCGATTAGAGTGCTTTCAAAGAATAATGGGAATAAAATAAATGAATTAATGAATTTACTAAATTTTGTGTGGGATTTAGCCCAACGTTAGTTCTAGAGCAGCCCCTACTTACCTTAATCAGTACTGTCCATTTTCCTAGCCAAAATAAATGGCTCCAGGAAGGGAAGCAAGCCATACCAGGGTAAAAAACAAACAAGGTGACATTTATTCTGTGAAAATGTCTATGAATTTCTGTGAAAGAGCATCTGAGTCTCTTACTCTCAGTATCATGCTATGATCATTTAAGAGCTGCAATCATTTGTTTTTTTTATTTTTTTATTTTAATTCCAATATGGTTAACATACAGTGTTATATTAGCTTCAAGTGTACAATATAGTAATTCAACAACTCTATACATTATTCAATGCTCATCATAAGTGTACTCTTTAATTCCCATCAACTATTTCACCCATTGCCCCACCCACCTCCTCTCTGGTAATCATCAGTTTGGCTGCTATCATGTTTATATAGTAAGGGAACATCTTGAAGTCACGATTTAGTTTGGGTATGGTGTGTAGTGGAGGGGGGTGGATAGGGAGGTACCATTTATATTATAAAAAGTAAGTCTATCCTAGGAAGGCTGAGGTGAAAGATAAAGAGATCCTTGGCCCTTGTTGGTATCGTTTGAACTACCAGATAAAGCTGTGTCTGATGATGATCCTGCATATAAACTTCCGTTTCTGAATGTCAACAGATTCTTTCTTGGTTTAGTCCATTCGAATTTGCCTTGTATATCTTTGGAGACATAAAAAAAAATCTCAACTATTACAAGCATCTTGTACTTTTTAATTAATTTTTTGAGTGTTTTGACTTCAGGTATGCAGCATAGTGATTCAACTTCTCTATATATTATGCTGTGCTCACCACAAGTATCTTTCACCACACAACACTAATACAATATCATTGACTATATCCCTTATGTTGTGCCTTTTATTCCTATGACTTATTCATCCCATACCTGGAAGCCCCACTCCCCTTTACCTATTTTGCCCCTTCCCCCACTCTCCTCCCCTCTGGCAACCATCAGTTCTCTGTATTTATAGGTCTGGTTCTATCTTGTTCTGTGTATTATTGAATCAAACATATATTGATATATATTTTTAATATTTTACTAGAGGGTAGTAATATACTTTTCCATAAAAGTAAATGACAAATGTGAACTGGCTAGCAGAAACCTTAAACATCACACCATGTAAAATTAATTCTAATTTCTGAGGTCTTAAAAAGTGAAAAATGTATGCCCTAAAGTCAATCAAATATGATATGTAATCAACACTTGTCATATACTGTATAGTTAAATCATAACATCATTTAAAGAGATCTATTTTTATCCTCATTTAATAGATAAGAATATTTCTCTAAGCTTATATAGCTCATATGCAGTAAAGATAATCAATGATTCCTTGAGTTGTGGAGACCATTTTATGTATCTTTCTTCTTAGCCAACTAGGTAAGGAATTGGAGAAGGAACATTTAAAAGACAGCAAGGAGAACCAAGAGACTGCTTAAATTAACTTAAGCAAGTGTGCTTGCTCCTTTAGAAATATACAACTACCAAATGAGATAGGTAAGCTTCAATTATACCCTACTAAAAAATGCACTGATGTAAACTGGGGCAGATGTTATCAGAGAACAAAAGTTTGAAAGAGCATAGACCAGATGTGGAAGTTTTATTAGCAGAACATGTGTAGAAAAATCAGGAGCCAAAGGATGACAGCAAATTTAGAGACCATTAAAGTGTGAAAACAAATGAACACTGAGGTAGTCGACCAGTTAGGAACCTTTGGTATGCAGATGTTTCATTTGATTAATTTTTAACCAACTAGTGGTTAAAAAACTAGATGATGTCTGCTTCCATTGGGATGAGAAAGATGTTAAAGGAGCTTCACACTTGTGGTAATAACTAGAAAAAGTCGATGAACTAAAATTTATATGGGAAAGGAAAATATTCAAAAATTTTAAGGATTTTGAACACAAGATCTGAGTTGACATTGATACATGGATACCTGGAACATTATAGCTCTTCAGTTTATAGTGGGGACAGATGGAGATAAGGGTAAAAGTGAATTTGTGTAAAATTCTTCTTATAGTGAGATCTTATAGTGAGATTCCACAGAACTGCCAGCTTCTCATTTCCCTGTTGTGTACGTATACAATTGGGAGTGATATAATTGGCTGTTGGAGGAACCCATACATAGGGACCGTGGCCAATCCACTTCTTCATTTTTCATCATCCCAAAAAGTTCCCTGTGTCCTTTGGAGTCAATGTTCTTACCCCTGCACAAGGCAACTAGTAATAAGCTATGCCTTTAAAAAATATTCCAAATGATGAGATAATTTTAGAATTATATAATGTTGCAATCATAATACTGAGTTTTTGCATATCCCCCATCCAGCTTCCCCTCATGTTAACATCTTAAATAGTCATAGAACAATGATCAAAACCAGGAGATTAACCTTGGTATAATATTCCTAAGTAAACAACAAAATTTATTGGAACTTCGACAATTTTTCCACCAGTGTCCCCTCTTTATTCCAGGAGCAAATTTCCAATCTCACTTTGCATCTAGTCATCATGCCTCATGGGAGAAGTCTTTGAGGCATAGATCTTTGAGACAAGCATTCTGCTTCTGCTCAAACTTCTGCGTACTAATTTTAGCAACCAACGGTATATCTAGTTCATGGCAATAATTACTGTGTGTTCTGATGATGATTTTCTGTTTTCCTTATTCTTTCCCTGCACTCAAAGTTTCAGTGAGAATACTATATGTTTCAATTTCATTAGCTTTACCAAACTGAGAAATACCTCATTTTATATACTTACCTCATTTCCCATTTTTTATAATGCATGCAGGTGATCAGAGTATAAAACGTGAATGAATTCAAAGCTCTAAATTCAGAATAGCTCAACCTTTTGCAGATAGGTGAGCAGAATAATCTGCCATGTTGTTGTCAATACTGTCAATCTTCCATGCCTCCAAAAGAGGTGGGGATTGATGTCTTGCAAGCCCTAAATTTGCTAATCACTTATAAGAATAAAAATGTTTCCCACTCACTGAATGTATATTAAATGCTAAACATTGAGTGTGCTTTACACTTTTCCATTTTAGTCTCATAAGTAACAACTCTGAGTAAAAAATATAAGGCTTATACATAAGGACTGTAACATGTCTTCCCGGTAAAATTTAATAATTATAAAAATGGTTCACAGATTGTAATACTGCAATGCCATTCTGATTCTAATCACCTAGATTTAGCACAGAGTACACAAATTGAGTCCCCAACAGATTGTCCTCACTTCAGGTGCTAGCCACAAATTTGAGAGTCCCTAGGACACCCACACTGACAAACTGGCTATAATAATTGGTTCCCACAACCTTTCCAGATTAAACAATTTGCTAGAATACCTCATAGAACTCAGGAAAGTGCTAATATATTCACAATTACAGTTATATTTTTAAGGATATAAATCAGGACTGGCCAAATGAAAAGACACATGGGAAAGGCCTGGGATGGTCCAGAAGTCTGAATTTCTGTGCTCTTGCCCCCATCAAGTCAGTATGAGTCACACTCTCAGCCATTGTTGTGTTTACTAACCAGGAAGTCCACCCAAGCTTCCGCGTCCAGAGCTTTGATTGGAGTTTCATTATCTTTATATGATTGCTTGATTCACTGGTCATGTGACTGAACCCAATTTCCAGCCCTCCTCCTCTCCCTGGAGGAGTTTAGGTTGATATCACCTGGCCCACAGGTGGTTGGTCCTTCTGGCCTGCCACCATCGTGAGTGAACTCATTAGCATAAACTCAGATGTGGTGGACCAGTCTACCATATGCTCTCTGATGACATAAGACATCTATCACTCAGTTTGTATCATGTTTGCTTCCCTTCTATAAGCTTTATGGGTGTCTCCCTCTTTTACTGTGATTTTTACGTAGTGTAGAGGAAACAGCATCAAAATAGCTTGAGAAGTTGTACTTGCAGAGGATTAGTGGATCATTTTAGCCTATACTTTCTTTCTGTAGCCTGCAATTATACTTTTAACTGTAAACCTGTTGATATGGTGATAGGGAAGAAGTGAGAGAAGAGCCAATTATTTATCAAACACTTTCTGTGGTAGACATGAGGGAGCCTCTCCTAATTTTCCATGTGAAAATAACTTTCCTGTAATGGAAGTGAATATTACAGTGTGGAAATTGTAGCAAATCCCAGATCTGTTTAATTCAATAAAGTCCTACACCTGGCTTTTCCTAAATAATTTGCTATTTAGTCCACTAATCCACAAACTTTATGCCTAACACTACACTTTAAATCTCAGCTAGTGTCTCTACCTTAAGGATTTTCTATAACTGATGCTTTCTGCTGTTTTAAAATATAGAGTCAGCTAATTGATTAATAGTGTTAAATTAATTTAACATTTTTTTCTTTTTTACCTCAGCTTCTACTTTTTTTTTTCTATCTTGAATTTTCTCTTTGTTTTTGTTTTGTTTGCAGTGAGTATTATAGCTTTTAGGCTAGTAGATAAAACTGGAATGGACTTGATATTGATAAGTGGAAATTATTTTATGCAAGTCCTAAATTATTACACAACTGTCATTAGCAAGAGTATACTCCCCGAATCATGTGTACATTCATTTATCCATTCATCCATTCATTGAATAAACATGTCTTGAGTTAAAAAAAAAAAAAAAAGACTTCTATCACTCAGAAATTTCCAAGGGTGTAGAGGTTATCTCCCAAAGAACTTGGGAAAAAGACCAGACAAATTCTTTAATATGCAACAAGATTAACAGACATTAGCATCTGAGAGAGGGATCTGAAAAGCAGGCTTAAAAAATAAAGTTGAGATGAATTACCATGAAGATCAGGAGCTACTACTAAACAGGTAATTTACCACCGCACATTGTGGGTAGAGGGGGAAGAGAGTAGGGGAACCATAAAAATTACAGATCCTCTTTAGATGAAGGAGTTATGAGCAAGACTGAGCTAGTGTTCTAGAATATAAATGCCATAATTTTCTCCTTACCTGAAAATTACATAGACCAAAAATAAAATCTAGTCTTTCTGATGACATAAAAAAAATGTATCTCTAACTCACCAACACCCAGAGGTTTTGTCAAAATTTTAAGTAGCTTTAGAAGAAATGAAAAAAGTGGTAAAGTAATTCAATTCTTAAAAAAAGAAGAAAAAGATTATATAGAGTGTGGTGTCGCTTTTGATTGGATAGGGGCCCCCAGATGTGGGCCTATGATCAGGTGGAATCAGGTGGCACGGATGGGGAAAGGATCCATCCAAGGCGGAAAAAAGGAGATAGAAGTTGATTGAATGCACCACAAGGGAGCGTTGGACAGGCCTGCAGAGGGGAGCTGTCTGCCAGGAGGCAGTGGGTGGGGGCTGTTTTTAAAGTAGGGGAGGTGAGGAGGTATGGCGACATGTGGAATTCTCCCTTTTTTGGTAACTGTGTCTGGTTGTAAGTAGCCCATGGGTTAGTTACGGTTTATGGATATTTTGAGGTGGGTCGCCTGTTGGGCCTGTCTGTATGCAGCCAGGGGGTCTTGCTGTGGGAGCTTTCTGACATTCCATTGCTCAAGCCTGTTTGCCTAAAAGCAGCCTCTACAAAGAGGACTCAAAATAGAGGTCAATACTGAAAGTGTATGAAGCTAAAAAAAATAAAAAGTCACTTTGTCTTATGATACCAGAATGAGAACCTTACCTTGGGTATAAACATCCTACCTTTTGAAAATATAGCAGCCATTAATAAACATCAGGGAAAATATTTGGTATCAGCAAATTAGTCAGCCTCTAAGCAAGAAAGTATATACTATGCCGTTCGACCTATCTTTCTGTGCAAAAATTGAGAACCAGAAAAAGTCTGTAAACTTGAACTTAGATCAATAAAAATGATCCAATTTGAAGAAGAAAGAGAAAAATAGATTTAAAAAAAAATAAACAGAACTTCAGAGGCCTGTGGGGCAATATGAAAATGTCATAGGAGTAGTTCATAAATACATATTTGTTGTGAAAAATTCAAACCTACTGAAATATATGTAGCAAAATGTTATGCTCTCTCCTCACGTTAGCCTCTCACAGGTTACCAGTGTTTGCATTTAATAATATATATCCTTTTATGCTTTTTTCTGTGTACTTACCTGTGTGAATATGTAAAGGGTTTATTTTCTACATAATGGTATTATACTAAAATAAGTGGTGCCTATTTTTAAGGATACATTAAATTTGTGATTATTCTAAGTATATTGAATAAAATAAGAAAAGCCAGGAAAAAAAAAAAAAAAGAATAACAGAAGGATTTGTGGGAGAGAAAAAAGTTTCCCTCTATCCATCTAGGTTTTGGGTTGAGACCTCCCTATAATAAAAAGATTAACAGGAGAAAAACAAACAGAAGTTTAATAACTGTATAACTCCTGTATACGTGGGAAATATCCAGGAAAACTGAGTAACTCCTTGAATGGCCTGAGCTATCACCTTATATACTATCTCCAGCTAAAGACAAAAGAAGATGAGACCAAGAGTCAGACAGTTAAGGGACTGAGCCACTCAGGCCGTGCAGTTTTAAGTCTCTGCCTTCTCCATTGGTAAGGATTTCCAGAGATTCTAAAGACATCTTTCCTTACCTGGGACAAGGAGGGAGACACCCTTACAAATGGAGATTTCCCTTATAAATGTATGTCTTTTACAAAAGGGTAACTTCTACTGACTTCCCAGAACTTTTTATCTATCTGTTGTTTCTTAACAACAACAACAAAAAAATCCTAAAAGAATCCTTTTTTCTTCAGGTATGGATGTCTCATAGATACGGGACCTAAGAAGTGACCAAGGCAGGCAGCTTTTATACTTTTTAGACCAAGTAGTGTAAATCTGTGAGGAATTGACAAGACAAAGAACATTTATGTTTGGGAGCTTCAATTTGTAAGAGATTCTAAACAGAATTTGAGCTGGGGTAGTAAATTAATAAACGTAACGAAGTTTGTTTATATAGGCTTCTTTGGACCTGAATTCCCATCTCTGGTGATAAGGATGGCTTCTCTCAGTCTCCTGATGGAGGGGGAGCACCCTTCACCCAGGAGATTTACTTCCTGCATTCAGGGAGACAAGGGGTCAAGATGCTCTTCTTGTACTGACTGCTTGTTGATTGTAACTTTAAATCAAAATAATCGATATACCAGTGTGGCATATCTTGGGGGTAGGCTGCCCTGAGCCCCAAGAGATATAACAAATGATGGGTTTTGTCTCTGTAATGCTGTTTTAAAAGCTATATTTAACCTACCCTGTGGGCATGATAACATAGTAACGATACAGGTTTTACTAGCAAAGAGTTTTAAGTATATTGTATCAAGTGACAAAAATAATACAATTTAGTAATGAGTTTGGTTTTTTTCTTAAAGCTTAATTTATTTGAGAGACACAGAGAGAGAGAGAGAGAGGGAGAGAGGGAGGGAGAGAGAGAAGCAGACTCCCTACTGAGCCTGAATCCCGATGTGGGGCTCGATCCCACGACCCGGAGATCATGACCTGAGCCCAAGACAGATATGCTTAACCGACTGGGCCACCCAGGCGCCCCAAGTAATCAGTTGATGTCCTTTGTTTAGGGGAAAATGATCCATGGATTGGGGGGAGTACATTGCCTCACAAGCACTGGGGCACTCTGGAGAGATTTGGGGCAAGATCTGGTGTTTATAGAGCATTAAAAGCATAGGACATGATTGGCTAAGCTGTTGCAGTTTCCTGGTAAGGCTAGCAGGGTCCTATTTTCTGATTTTTTGTTTTTCTATTACGATTTTATTTATTTATTTGAGAGAGAAAGAGAGAGAGAGAGCTAGCACAGGAGTGGGAGCCCAAGTGGGTGGGAGGGGCAGAGGTAGAGGGAGAAGTAGGCTCCCCACTCAGCAGGGAGCAGGAGTAGGAGCTCCATCCCAGGATCCTGGGATCAGTGGAAGGTGGAGGCATAAGACTGAGCTACCCAGGCGCCCCTAGCAGGTCCTGTTTTATACTGTAAGGTGAGCCAGCTAAAGCTGAGTCGGAGTTGGAGGACTGTGATTAGTTCTATGTTAAGTTTCCTACCTAGATGGTGAGGTGTTTCCCATTAAGTGCAGGCTGACTTGGCTTTAGATTTGTGATGAAGGCCCTAAAATGGGGCACTCTCCATTTTATGGGTCCTGATATACAAATTTCCTTTATCAGTTGAAAACGATGCTTCAGTATACTATGAGAGCTCCTACTGGTGTATAAATATCGGGAACATTTTAGGCTCTTCACATTCTCATCATTAAATTAATAATTATCAAAGCAGAAAGCTGTGATCTGAAAATATCATACCCAAATGATTTAGGAACCTGGTGTTTGTGGTAGCCAGCAAATTCTGGCCTGTGTTACTTGCTTTTTGAAATGCATCAGACATTCATGTCATTGTGAAACTTTTAGTTCTAAATTTTCCTGTTTTTATTACAAAGCTTTGAAAAGTTGAATTCCTAGAAGAGAAATTGACTGAATAAACTCATAAAATAGCAAGCTAAAGGCCTTCCATCAGAAAAAAAAAGGTTTGTCACACATGGTCATCAAAAATTTGACCCCTGAAACCAAATGTCTTGATTCACTACCATTCTCAAAGGCAATATAAAGATAAAAGAGCAAGTCCATTAAACCAATTGACACAATTCAATTATTTTTCTAGAGTGTGATTGAATTTGGGGTGGTATTTTCTTAAAAAAATACCTGGGTGATTTCCCTGTTGCATTGACAGTAAGACTCCTTTATACTTTAAAAACAAAACAAAGCAAAACAACAACAACAACAAAAATGAAAGGCTTTGTTATTTCTAAGGATAAACAAATCCCAAAGAAATAAAAGGTCTTATATCTATGCCAGCAGTTTATATCATCTACATGTTAAAAATCCTTTCCCAGCAAATTTAATGTAAAACAGGAGTGTAAATGCAGCTGGGCTTTATTTGTGTAATTAACATGAGAAGAGCAGTAAAGATCAGTATTCACAGAGAACACCTGCTTTTTTCACTCTCCATAAAAATTAGCATTTTGTGAATCATGGCTAGTTAAAGTAGTGGTATGAGACACTACCATACAAAATGTAAAAGAAATCTTTGGAAATGCATGCCTCATTTATTTAGTGCATATCCTTTAAAATTCACTTTTTCTTACTGAGTTATAGAACATTTGGTTCCTTTTGCACAACATTTCATGATGTGTTGTTCTCATTGTACCATTTCCAGTGAATGAATATTGAATAGCAGTTGCAAAGCTATTTTGAGGAAGTTCCAGTTTTGAACAGACAATGGAATCCCTAGAAAACTGTGCTATTACAATCTCAGAATGAATTGAAATGGCAATATCTTCCACATTTATATGTATTTAGACAATCTTTGTAAGTCATGTTACTTGTGGAGAGCTTAGGTGGTGTGAGAAATGATTATAAAGCAAAAAGGTTAGGAGACGTGATAAAAAAAATCTTTAGCGTATTCAAGAGAAGTCCATTGCTTTTGGAATAAATGTAGAAATCACTTTAAAATTCCCTGTAGTGATTTTAAACTCGTATTATATCTGTATTCTATGAAGGTGAACAAATTTTAAATTATTATCTCCAATGAGATTTATGAAATGATGCACCAGTTCAATGCCTGTGTATAAAGATATGGGCAGAAAAACAAGTTTGCTTTTTTTTTAAATCTATAGAAATATGATCGTATGGATATATGAAAATGTATCTTGGTTATGTACTTTGATCTATGCTGTCAGGGATCAAGAATGCCTTGTCTCCTTCTTGGGGAGCAAGAGCTCCTGTCGTCTTTCTAGATCCTTCTAGGTAGACAAGGATCAAAATGACATGAGACAGATTAACAGGAGAAAATCAAATTTAATAGGTGTATATATGGGGAATCCACATAGAAATGGAAATTCCAAAGACAGGCAAAATGAGGAATATATATATATATATATATATACTTCATTCTGAACCAAGGAGAACAGATAAGGATCTGGGACTTCAGGGGAAAGGAATGAACTTCACAGGACAGTAAGAAGAGCAGATATTTGGTAATTAGATGTTCACCATGCCATACAGATGGGTCACTCAGATAACATTCATCTCTGCTAATAATTCTTATTCTGGGGATTACTCCCAATTTAGATTCTTCTATGTAGTTAAGAGAGGGGCAAAAGTTTCTCTTGAGCCCGCATGGTCTCAAGTGCCTTCAGCTCAAAGTAATCCTCATGCCAAATTGGCACATTCTGAGGGTCCTGACCTGAATCCCTTCAATGCTATCATTTATTACTATTACAATAGGAAAATTTATAAAGCAATAAGAAGCATATATTGTCTATTTTTAATAGCATCTGTAAAATTGTGGTTTTAGTTGCCACTTGGCCAAATTTGGTTATCAGTTTGTTGCATGAATTTGTGGAGGCTTATCTGGGGAAAAAATCAGCATCAAAATATCAAAAGTAGCATGGCAGCAAGTAATGTTTATAAAATGTCTGATATGCTCAAGTTAATTAGGTAAAATAATAGACCAAGAGCATTAGGCAGACTACACACAATAGTAAATGACACAAATATTAATAGTGTAAAGTTCAGAGTAAGCCAAGATAACTGTGGGTTTAAACATTTTCAATGCATTAAATTGAAGTTCCTTGTGAGAAGGTTGATAATTCAAAGAGCTAATGTTTATTTGGGGGTGGGCAGAGTTTTATAGATATAGGAACCTCATAAGTCTAAATGGAGAATTGGAAATCTATGTCTAATTGGAAGAAGTAGAACTTTTTTGACTCTCGTAGAAAATTCATATAAAGTCAAGTTGTGGGTATTGTATACCACTACAATTTTGTTATTTCAGGTTTTTTGGGCAAACAGCAAAATTAGTATTAATTTGACAATAGAAAGTATACTAGATAGAAAGCTGGAGAACATGGATGTACAAACTAGTACATATTTCCAACCAAATTTTAGTGTTTATTCTAGAACTGCTCCACCTTAATTCTTATTGACCTGCTTAGTATTTTATTGATCTGTTACTTGTCTGAGTTCTCTTAATACTCTCTTACCAATCTTATCACTTTTGCTGTTATTTCATGCCTATAGTTATTTTCAAAATTAAATGGAAACTCGTTGGTGTCATAGCTGTTGATTAAAGGGGGAGGGAAGGGGAAAGATGACAGAAAAACATGGTGGAAAGAGCAGCATAAAAGAAGCCAGAATACCTAGAATTAGGTCCCAGGTTTGCCTTTTCATATCAGTGGTGTCAGAAAATGTTACTTCATATTTTTGAGCCTCCTTCTACTTCTTCGTAAAATGGATTTACATCACTGATTTTCAAGCAGTTTATCAAGAATACCTACATTTAAAAAGAAATACTTCCAAGACAAATCTTTAGACAGGGGTGGCAGTGTAAGGAGATTGTGGACTGTTTCCTCCTTCACATTTTCAATTGCTCCAACTTAAAGAAACAGCATTTTAATATATCAAGGTCCTGCAAATTTTGGTCAAGAAAAAGACAACTTATGGGCACTTGGATGGCTCAGTCGGTTAAGTGTCTGCCTTCTGCTCAGGTCATGATCCCACAGTCCTGGGATCCAGTCCCGTGTGGGGCTCCTCCTTGGCGGGGAGTCTGCTTTTTCTTCTCCCTCTCCCCTTCCCCCTCTGCTCATGATCTCTCTCTCTCTCTCTCTCTGATAAATAAAATCTTTAAAAAAAAAGAAAAAGAAAACTTAAAAATGACTGGGAAGCACTATAGCCTTTTTACTTACCCTTGCCACTGTGCTCCCTGGTTTGCTGTTGTCTTGAAGACCAGCCTACATTTCCAGGCTAGGATGCAGTTCCCTGTATCTGCAGGGTGCAGAGCAGGGCTTATTATCAAGGAATTGTGTTTATAGCACATGAATGATTCAGGCAAGACACTTGTCTTTGTTTTGCCTAACTCAGAACACACTCAGGGTACAGAAATGTCCTAGTTACTCTCTACTGCCTTTAAAGAATTTTTTTTTAATTTATAATTTTTATTCAGCTTTTTTAGTTGTTCTTAATGGAATGATTCCTCTGACATAAGCTACTCCATCATAGTCAGAAGCAGAAGGTTGCCATCTCCCAAATATGAGATTTTAAAATGAAAACATAATATCAGGATTTTTAAAATACTATACCACAATGTCTATTTTGTATTTGAGTAAGTGTTAATGAAATATCCTTTTTCTCTTATTTTTCACTAAACACATATTTTTTAATGTGTGACAAGTGGACAGATCATGGAATTTTTTTTTTTTTTTTGAAGCATGGGAAATAATTTTTGAATGGATGTAACATACCAATCCTATGATAGCTACCTTTTGGTATTTCTACCAGAGACTATTCATATTGTATATGTCTAATAAAGTCACATATGTGTAATTTTTTAGAAGTTCTGTGTAATCAGGTCACTGTTTTAATTAGCATTATTAACAAAGTTTTTCTGACCTGATAAAGTTAAAATTGTAATCATTCGTTTGACAGGGAAATTATTTTAATCAGAGCACTTGATTCATATTAGTGGGTTCATGGCAGTTTAAATTGGCTAAGTATATAAGGCTAAAATAAAGAGAGAAAAATATAACAAAGGAAGAAGAGGGACCACAGAACACAGACAAAATTGTTTGCAGAAGAAATACTGTGTATTACAAGATAACCATCAGCATTAACATCACTTAACATGTATTGACTTTTCTAGAAATTTAGTGCTTCACATTCATCGTGTAATTTAATCTATATAACAAACCTACATGTTAATTATTAGTAGTATAGATTTATAAATGGGGAAGCAAGCTCAGAGATTAACAGATATTGCATGATAGAGCTGGTATCTAAACACAACTCTGACTGTCTTGGCTTCAAGATGAAGCTGGGGCTCAGGGTCCAAGACTCCCTGGCTCTGGGGGGTCCAAACAGACCAGATTAAGTCACTTGCCATTGACAAAATCCAAAGACAGAGAGATGAGTGGTGGTGAAACAAGAAAGGAATTTATTTTGGTGAGGCCAGCTTCAGGCAGACATAGGACTAGTGTCCCAAAGTGTGTCTCCAAATTGCTGAAAAAGCTTCTAGGTTTATATAAGGAAAATGTGGGACAAAGGTCAGTGGGTATGTGCAGTTGGGCAAAGAAAATCAAGTTGATCATGGTCTTGGGGTCAATCAAGTGGGGTCTTGCTGGTGCCAGGGGAGGGGTAGTTTCGGTTCTCATCCCTGGATGCTTTGCCTGCTAGGTCTTCTGCCGGCGTTAAAGAGAAGCTGGAAAGAAGAACTTGATCATTTAGAAAGTACACACTGAGGTAAGAAATGGAGGCAGTTAAGGGAAAAACTGGGTCCTCTTTCAAAGGCAGTTTTTTAATTTGTTTTTTGTTTTCTTTGTAGTAGTAAAATGACCACTTAGCTGCTACCACTCCCTGCAGAAGTAGCTCAGAGAGTGGGTTTAAATGAACCTAAGATGTTTGAGTAACATGTGAAAATCCCAATCGAAGATACTGGGTGGGATGTTGTCTCAGGAAGGTAGGGCTGGACTCTAATTGGCAAATGAGAAATCTTAAATACCATCCATTTATTCATTCATCAGTGTTTATTGAGTGTTCCTTGCTATGTAAGGTATGTGCTCTTAACCATTAAACAGTCCAGATTTAGGTACTCAAAGGGAATGTTTCTCAAGCTTGCAGTATAGTCAGTAAAATCGGGGAGATGTGAGATCTTAATGATTCTTAATTGTTCTTAGTGAAAAATAATAGAATGGTATTATTATCAATGAAAATTACAGAATAGATCAAACAGCATCAAATAGATCACATACAAGCTTATTTCACCTAATAAGGTCATTGTGTGTGTGTGCGCATTTATGTGTGTAAATTTTTGTTTATGCTTACACATACACACTCATACATGTGTTGCATCACAATGGAAAATGTTCTTTTTTTTTCTTGTGTTTCTCAGTCAAAAAATTGAAAAACCATTTTCTAAGGAACACCAAAAGATTATGTACTCAGAAACAAGAGTCTACAAAATTTAACACTCAAGTACTGAATGTTACATCATAGAATATTCGGAAAATTAGTACTGTAGAGAGTAACCAGTGATCTGGCATGATGAAATTTTCCATATTGCAGTCTAAAAAAGGAATTTAATCGTATTATTTCACTTGCCTTAATAATCTGGCTTCAAAAATAGAGACTTTAAAAACAACTTCCTGGTTGTGTCTCTGTTTTTGTGATTACTAATAGCAAATATTTGTTATTTTTTATGGAAACAATCCTAATCAGTCAACCATTCCTGCTTTTAGCCTCCTTCTAAGAAGCCACAAACAAGCTATTATAGATAGAAGGGCTTAAAATAAATTTGTTTATTTGATCTCTTTACAAAAATATTTACTTTGGCTTTTTTTTTTTTTTTTTTTTTTTAAGGAATCAATGAAAGAAAAATTTCCCTCTATGCCAAAGCTTCTGATTCACATTATTATTTTTTCATTCTGGTGATTTGGGGTATTTGGGATTTCAGCCATTTCTGATTAAAATTCTTCTAGTGATTAAAGTTGACCTGAAAACTTGATGGCTTGCTTATTTGTTTACAAGCTGGTAGCATTTCTCTAATGAGCTGTGAGTCTTGGGACAATAATGTATTTATTGGGACCATAGTCACATAGTCACATCATGAAAACTATTTATTACATGCTGTTTATGGTACTGTAAACTTTTTTTTTCTTTAGGTTTTAAAATAGGAAATAGTTGGCTGCAGCAAAATTTTGAAGTAATATTGCTTTCATGTAGGCCACACTGGCTCTATTCAGTACATTATTTCATCTATAAAATATTCAACATTTAAAAATATCTGGCCTGAATCACAAACAACAGAATTCATGATATTCAAAGGAAACCTTAGGAAAATAAATTACTATACAACATAGTTATGATACTAGACTCTTCAAAAAAGATGAAAGGGAAACAATGTGATCTGTTGGTCTAAACAGAAATTGTTGAAAATAGTATTTCACATAAAAAGACTTAGTAAAACATTTAATAATATTGATCTCTCACTAGAACATAGATTAAATAAGCCTGAAGCTTTTTGTTTATATGTTTTAAATAAACAATTTCATATATATATTTATATATAATATATTTATATATAGTATTTAACATAACTGTCAAATTAGTGGCTTAAGCAGTATCATCTTAAAATAATTCTTGAGCCTGGATTCTCTTGTCTTTGGAGTGATTGTGAGATAGAGAAGCTGAAAAGACTCCATTTTAGAAAGGCTCCATTTCTGCTCTTTTTCTGCTAGGCCCTATTTACTCATGTTCTCTATTTCAACTTGCATCTGAGTAAAAACTAAAGAAGTTATGTTCCCAGTCAAGGAGGAAGTAAGAAAGTTAATCATTCTCCCAGTTTTGTCTTAGGCTCCCAAACACCTGATAATATCTAAGAAGAGCTGGATCCCAAACACGTTCAAAGACATTAGCTTTGAATGAATCTGGCATCAATACCCCCTACCTTTAGTGATTTATGGAATAACACTTATTATTCATCTGACACTCACCTTTGATCAGACCCTACCCTGGATTCCTGGAGAAACACATATCGTAGACCCCTTTCCAATATAAATTCCTAACCCCATGCATTGGGGAGACTCATTATTCTTTCCTTTCCAAGTCTCCCAGACACTGTCTACTATTCTCTGTCATTCACACTATTCCTTAAACTCTGCTTTCAGTCTCTCCAGCTTGTGTCTGATTTCTATCCTATGAGAAGCCAAGGACCCTCTTGGTGGTCCTGAGGGACCCCACTCTGAGTTCTCAGAACCAGCCTGCCTGCATCAATTGCATGTAGTTTTACAAACTACATATTTTACAAGGCATCTAGCTTGAGAGATGTAGGGGGTGGGGTGATCCAGGTGGGGCTGAAGCCATGATTCTCTTTGATAAAAAAAATTTACCTCTAGGCTGACAGAGGCCTTGAACAACTTCTTTTTACTGATCTATATGTTCTTCTATTTCTGATCCAGAAACATAGGTTTGAATGGAAAGGCATTACTCTTAGCATGACCACTTTTGCAAGAGGACTATAGAAAAGGTCTTAGGGTAGATTTATTATAATTCAAGTAAAAAAATCATGATTATGCATATTATCAATACATAAAATATTTAACATTTTTTTCTTTAGGGTATATGAACATGTTTTTAACAAAGAATTCTTTTTAAAGACTTTATTAATTTGACACACAGAGAGAGGAAGAGAGCAAGCACAGGCGGGGGGAGTGGCAAGCAGGGGAGAAGCAGGCTCCACGCTAAGCAAGGAGCCCGATGTGGGACTCGATCCCAGGACCCTGAGATCATAACCTGAGCTGAAAGCAGATGCTTAACCGACTGAGCCACCCAGGTGCCCCAACAAAGAATTTTATTTTAAAAAACATTTTTAGGGGTGCTTTGGTGGCTCAGTAGCTTATGCTTCCAACTCTTGATTTTGGTATAGGTTGTGGAGCCTGCTTGAGATTCTCTCTTCCTCTCCCTCTGCACATTCCCCCCTAAGAAACAAAACAAAACAAAACAAATTTGTAAAATAGAAGTGTTTTCATATGTCCCACAATGTATAATAAAACCAATTTTCCGTTCCAGAAATTGTTTCAAAAATATATTTCAGGGGCATCTGGGTGGCTCAGTAAGTTAAACATCTGGCTTCAGCTCAGGTCATGATCTTGGGGTCCTGGGATCGAGCCCCGCATCATAGTTGGGCTCCCTGCTTATCAGGGAGCCTGCTTCTCCCTCCCCCTCTGCCCCTCCCCCTTTGCTCATGCTCACTCTCTCTCTCAAATAAATAAAATCTTTAAATATATATATACATCAAACTATATGATATATATGATATATATATGACATATATATGTCAAACTATATGATTATATGTCTTATATGATTAAGACAATCATAGTCTAGATGATCACAAATGATTATAATTGTTTCATTGGATTATAAATACTTATGAAATTTACATCTTATATGCACTCTCAAAATGTAGATCTTCCCTATCTGTAGCCTAGCAAACAAATTTCACATACAATAGATATTGCTTCTAACTTTTCTGTATTGATGAAACAACCTGATCTTTACCTATGTAATTTATTTATACAGACATATTCCCAAATCTTTTTTTCTTTTACCAATCAGACCTGCCATTCATACCATTTGCTATTATGCATTCCATCCTCAATAGGTCATTCCATCTATTGATTCACAGAACTTGCTTGTTTTTGTCTCATGTGACTCTACAACCTATAAAACCTGTACAAACAACCTTTGAAACATCTTTATCCTACGCAGTAGGGACAACTACAGACGGTATTGAAAGTAAGTGTGTACTCTTGGTTTACATGACCTCTTTTGATTTGCTTGTTTATTGTTGATGTTTCTTGGAGAGGAAAAAAAAAAACAGAGTGGAAAAGTAGAAAATACAATCAGGACTCATTTCTCTCCATCCAAAATTACAAACGCTATTTTTTGCCATTTACACTTTAACCTAATTCTTGAAAAACAAAAACAACATGAATATATTGAGTTCCATTTAATTAGCTCTCCAAGGCAATTGCCACTTTGAGTTTGTATTTTCTAGTTTTTTATCCATTTACTTTTTTTTCCATTTAAGACATTTATTCAAACCCATCAGAGAAATGGACAGCATGGGTCTATAACAAAGTGCCATGTTTTAAAAGCATAGGTCAGTAACTGTATATGAGAGTGTACACTGCTACATACAGATTAATTGATCAGAGCACAACTTTTTTTTTTTTTATTGTTCAACTTTTTTTATTTTTACCTATCTGGAAGGAGAGACTTGGTATATCATTTAGTTTGAATCTGCTTCATCCTATTTACTAGTAAGGTTAAGGCTGAACATGTTTTCATTTAATTTATGGGTTCTTTACATTTCCTCTTTTTTTATTTTATTTTATTATTTTTTATTATTATGTTATGTTAATCACCATACATTCCATCATTAGTTTTTGATGTAGTGTTCCATGATTCATTGTTCGCGTATAACACCCAGTGCTCCATTCTTTAATACCCATCACCAGGCTGACCCATCCCCCCACCCCCCTCCCCTCTAGAACCCTCAGTTTGTTTCTCAGAGTCCATAGTCTCTCATGCTTTGTCTCCGCCTCTGATTTCCCCCCCTTCATTTTTCCCTTCCTGCTATCTTCTTCTTTTTTTTTTTTTTAACATATAATATATTATTTGTTTCAGAGGTACAGGTCTGTGATTCAGCAGTTTCAGCAGAGCACAACTTTTTGATGTTCAAAACAGAATAAGGTTCCCTGTAAAACAGTACCTTTGTGACATTTTTAACTTTAGTATTGCTCTCCTTCTTCTTCACCCTCTCCTTCAACAGAATCCACACCAACCTCTCATAATCCTTCTCAAAGGCAGCCATGTCCTCGCGGGCCTCAGAAAACTCTCTTTCCCCCATGCCCTCACCCACATACCAGTGAACAAAGACACACTAGGCATATATCAAGTCAAATTTGTGGTCCAGGTGAGTCCAGGCCTCAGCGATGGCTATGGTGTTGCTCAGGATGCGCACAGCTCGCTGTACTTTGGCCAGGTCTCCACCAGGTACACAGTGGGATGCTGGTAATTAATGCTGACTCTGAAGCCAGTGGGGCACCGGTCCGCAAACTGGATGGTACACTTGGTCTTGATGGTGGCAAGGACACATTGACATCTTTGATAACACATCCCCACAGTACAACAGGCAGCAAGACATGTATTTACCATGTCAAGGGTCACATTTCACCATCTGGTTGGCTGGCTCAAAGCATGCATTGGTGATCTCTGTTACAGAAAGCTGTTCATGGTAGGCTTTCTCAGCAGAGATGACAGGAGCACATGTAGCCAGAGGGAAGTGGATGCAGGGATAGGGCATGAGGTTGGTCTGAAGTTCTGTCAGATCAACATTCAGGGCTCCAACAAACCTGAGGGAAGCAATGATGGAGGACACAGTTTGACCTATCAACTTATTCAAGTTAGTGTAGGCTGGGCATTCAATATCGAATTTTCTACCACAGATATCATAGATGGCCAAATTGTCTACTGTGAAGGCACAGAGTGCTCCAGGGTGGTGTTTGTGGTGAGGGTTGGAATTGTAGGGCTCAACCACAGCTATGGAAACTTGGAGGGCTGGGTAAATGGAGAACTCCAGTTTGCACTTCTTGCCATAAACTACAGAGAGATGTTCCAGATGAACCTGGATCCAGATCCCCCTCCAAAGCTGTGGAAAACCAAGAAGCCCTGATGACCTTATGCACTGGTCAGCAGCCAGTTTCCAAATTTGGTCCAAGACAAGATCAATGATCCCTTTGTTGATGGTGTAGTACCCTCAGGCATAGTTTATTGGCAGTATCTTCCCTGCCTGTGATGAGCTGCTCAGGGTAGAAGAGCTGAGGGTAGGTGCCAGTGTGAACTTCATCAATGACTGTGGGTTCCAGGTCTGTAAACACTGCCCTGGGAACATGCTCCCAGCATGAAGGTATTGAAAGAGTCATCTCTTCTCCAATGGTCTTGTCACTTGGCATCTGACCATCAGGCTGGATGCCATGTTCCAGACAATGGAGCTCCCAGCAGGCATTGCCAATCTGGACACCACTCTGGTCAACAGGGATGGGGATGCGTTCACTTATGGTTGCTGCTTTGTGGCAGCCAAGCAGATGGCGGAGAGAAAAGGGAGAGGTTGCTACTTTTTACAGGGTGACTCTTAGGTAGTAGATGATGTAAGAGAACCTATCTATTTATTTTTTAAATTAGGATAAAAAATACATACATAGAAAACATAAAATAAAATATTGTGCACTTAAATGCCTGATTACAAATTGAACACTGGGTAAACATCTCCTAGGTCAAAATATATAACATTGTTAGAATCTCAGAAATTATTCCCAATTGTCCCTTTTCCATAGCATCTTACTCCCTATAAAATACCACTGCTCTGACTTCTGTGACAGTCATTCCCTTGTTTTGTTTAGTCTCCATCTATGCATTACAAATAGTATAGACTAGTTTTGTCCATTTTTTAAAATTTTTATTTTATTTTTTAAAGATTTTATTTATTTGTTTGACAGAGAGAGAGAGAGAGAGAGCACACACAAGCAGAGGGAGAAGTGGGCAGAGGGAGAGGGAGAAGCAGGGAGCCTGATGCGGGGCTCTATCCCAGGACCCTGAGATCATGACCTGAGCCGAAGGCAGCCACTTAACCACTGAGCCACCTAGGCACCCCTGGTTTTGTCCACTTTTTAATTAAAGATTTTATTTTTAAGTCATCTGTACACCCTGAGTGAGGCTCGAACTCACAACCCCAAAATCAAGAATTGCATGCTCCACTGACTGAGCCAGCCAGGTGTCCCTAGTTTTGTCCATTTTTGAAATTTGTATCAATGGAATCATATACCGTATATTTTATGTGTCTTTCACTTGACATGATACTATTTATTTATTTATTTTATTTTATTTATTTTATTATTATTATTTTTTTAAGATTTTATTTATTTGACAGAGAGAGACACAGCGAGAGAGGGAACACAAGCAGGGGGAGTGGGAGAGGGAGAAGCAGGCTTCCCACGGAGCAGGGAGCCCGATATGGGGCTTGATCCCAGGACCCTGGGATCATGACCTGAGCCGAAGGCAGACGCTTAACGACTGAGCCACCCAGGCGCCCCGACATGATACTATTTAAATTCAAATGCATAGTTTACACATTTCCTTGCAATATTGTGTGCCATTTCATGAATATACAATTTAATTATTTATTATTGACAGGGATTTGGGTTGTTTCATTTTCTCAATATGACCAACATATGTATCCTATGATAATTGAGCATTCATTTATCAAGAGTGTACACTTGGAGTAGAATCATATTTGATAGGATATGTGAATTTCTAACTTGACCAGACAATCCCAAACTCATTCCTAAAGTCAATGTGCTAGTTTATACTCCTACCAGCAGTATATAAAAATTTCTTTGCTCTACACTTTTGGAGGAATAGAATTATTTATAATTTTAATGTATTAAATATATGTAATAGATACTGATTACAGCGAGTATGAAATGGTATCTATTATAGTATTACTTTGCATTTACTTGATTGTTAATGAGATTAACTGCATTTTAATGTTTCCCCTATGAAATACTTTAGGACATTTTCTGAAAATTATGTAAGATTTTTACTCATTTTTCTGTTGGAGTATTTCTCTTTTATCATTGATTTGTAGGATTTCTTTATATATCCTAGATATTGATTCTATATTTGTGTTATATAACTACAAATATCCTCTGTAGTTTGTTTTTTTATACATTTACACACCTTGGTTTTTCCATCGATGGCAGATAGTCCTGATTCCCAAACCGTCCCGAGGCACTCCAGGATACCTCATTGATTTCACGGGTGTGCTCCAGGACATTTTACATTTTCAAAGGAAATTCAGCAACACAGAACACCTATTGAACATTGTGTAAAATACTTTCTTGAGGAAGTTTACAGTTTCAATATTATATTGTGCTACATTCTTTTGGATGATAACATGTTTGCTAAGCTAGGTTTCTGGTGTTTTTTTGTGGTCAAAAGAAACCACCAATCTAGACACAGACCATACACCCTTCCCAAAATTAATTCAAAATCAATTATAGATATAAATGTAAAACTCAAAACTATAAAACTCCTAGAAGATAATATAGGAGAAAACCTAGATGACCTTGGTATGGTGATGACTTTTTAAGATACAACACCAAAGGCATGATCCATGAAAGAAAGAATTGATAAAGTTGGACTTCATTAAAATTAAAAACTTCTGCTCTACAAAAAACAGCATCGAGAGAATTAGAAAAGTTCTAATTCTGGAACTTTTCTGGGAGAAAGTTTTGCCAAAGACACATTTGATAAAGGATTGTTATTCAAAAAATACAAGGAACTCTTAAACTCAGCAATAAGAAAATAAAACATCTAAGTTAAAAAATGGTCCAGGGGCGCCTGGGTGGCTCAGATGGTTAAGTGTCTGCCTTTGGCTCAGGTCATGATCCCAGGGTCCTGGGATTGAGTCCCGCATCGGGCTCCCTGAGGAAGCCTGCTTCTCCCTCTGCCTCTCTCTCTCTCTCTCTGACTCTCATGAATAAATAAATAAAACATTAAAAAAAAAGATTTAAAAAAAATGGCCCAAAATCCTTAACAGATATCTCACCAAAGAAGATACACAGATGGCAAATAAGCATATGAAAAGATGTTCCTCATCATATGCCATTAGGGAAATATAAATTAAAACAATGAAATACCACTACATACCCATTAAAATGGCCAAAATCCAGAACACTGACAAAACCAAATGCTGGTGAGGATATGGAGCAACAAGAACTTATTCATTGTTGGTGGGAATACAAAATGGTACAGCCACTTGCAAGACAATTTGGTGCTTTCTTACAAAACTACTCTTACTCTTGCCATACAATCCAGCACTCAATACCCCTTCGTATTTACCCAAAGGAGTTAAAATTAGCTGTCCATGTATAAACCAGCAAATGGAGGTTGATAGCAGTTTTAACTATAATTGACAAAACTTGGAACAACCAATATGTCCTTCAGTAAGTGAATAAATAAATAAACTGTGGTACATCTGGACAATGGAATCTTATTCAGATCTAAAAAGAAATGAGCTAGTGGGGCACAGCTCAGTCCGTTAAGCATCCGATTCTTGGTTTCAGCTCAGGTCATGATCTCAGGTCCTGAGATGGAGCCCTAGTTGGGCTCTGTGCTCCACAGGGAATCTGCTTAAAGTTCTCTCCTTTTCCTTCTACCCCCCTCCCCCACCTGCTTGCTCTAAATAAATAAATAAATAAATAAATAAATAAATAAATAAAATGAGCTATCAAGTCATGAAAAGGTATGGAAGAAATGTCAATGCATATTACTAAGTGGGGAAGGCAATTTTAAAAGGCTACTATGTCATTTCAACTACATGAAATTTTTGGATGGGCAAATTATGAAGACAAAAAGATTAGTGATTGCCAGGAATTGGAGGAGGGGAGAGGGATGAATAGATGGAGCTCAGATGATTTTGAGGGCAGTGAAAACACACTATATGATACCATAATGATGGATACGTGTTATTATACATTGATCCAAACCCATAAAATGTAAAACACCAAGAGTAAGCCTTAATGTAAATATGGACTTTGGGTGATTGTAGTGTGTTGACATAGGTTCATCAACTGTAATAAAAGTACTACTCTGGTAGGGGATGCTGATAATAGGGCAGGCTACGCCTGGGTGGAGCATGGGGGAAATGGAAAATCTCTGTATCTTGCTCTCAAATTTGCTGTGAATTTGAAACTGCTATAAAAATAGTCTTAAGAAAAAACATTTTAAAAGCAATTACCATGCAAAAATCAATTTGAAAGAGAAAATGAGGGTGGCAACATCCAATCTCATTCAAAGATGATTAACAAGTAGTGCAGCACTCAATGGGCACACACATCCCATTAATAAGTTAGTGAGATTATTTAAGAGTGAAATAAAAATATTTTTTCAATTTATGCACATTTATTTTTCAAATAGCTACTACACTTTAAGGATATAAACATTAAGTTTTAAGAAACTAATTATTAAATAAACAGAATGGTTGAGTATTTCTTTTGGCCTATGAATATCACGAAAAAAAAATTGAGACCCTAAGGATGTTATGAACAGACAAAATTTAAGAACTTCTGGAATAGTGTTGCAGTAAAGAAAGGTTGTAATTGATTGGCTTGGGAAAAGGTACAGGCATACCTCAGAGATATTGTGGGCTCAATTCCAGACCATGGCAATAAAGCAAATATTGTAATAAAATAAATCAAATCATTTTTTGCATTTCTTAATGCATGTGAGTTATGTCTCCACTATACTTTAGTCTGTTAAGTGTACAATAGCATTATGTCTAAAAAAATACATACCTTAATTAAAATATACTCTATTGCTAAAAAATGCTAATCATCAGCACACCTGGGTGGCTCAGTCAGTTAAGCATCCAGCTCGATTTCAGCTCAGGTCATGATCTCAAGCTTGTGAGATTGAGCCCCACATCAGGCTCTGCACTGAGAAAGGAAACTGCTTGAGATTCTCTCTCTTCCTCTCCCTCTACTCCTCCCCATCACTCATTGCTCTCTCTTTGTCTAATATAAATAAATACATCTTAAAAAAAGTGCTAACCATCATCTAAGCTTTCAGTATGTCATCATCTTTTTGCTGGTGGGGGGTCTTGCCTCATTGTTGATAGCTTCTGACTGATCAAGGTGGTGGTTGCTGAAGGGTGGGGTGGCTGTAGCAGTTTCTTAGAATAAGGCAGCCTGTGAAATTTGCCACATCAATTGACTCTTCTTTCATGAACAATTTGTCTGTAGCATGTGAAGCTGTTTGATAGTATTTTACCCACAGTAGAACTTCTTTCAAAATTGGAGTCAATCCTCTCAAACCCTGCTGCTGCTTTATCAACTAGGTTGGTATAATATTCTAAATTCCCTGTTGTCATTTCAAAAATTTTCACAGCATCTTCACTAAGAGTAGATTCCATCTCAAGAAATTACTTTCTTTGCTCATCCATGAAAAGCAACTCCTCAGCTGTTGAGGTTTTATCATGAGATTGCTGCCATTCTGTCACATCTTTGGGCTCCACTATTAATTCTCTTGCTGTTTCCACCACATCTATAGGTATTTCCTCTACTGAAGTCTTGAGCCCCTCAAAGTCATCCAAGAGGGTTGGAATCAGCTTCTTTTTTTTTTTTTCTTTTTCTTTTTAGATTTAAATTCCTGTTAGTTAACATACAATGTAATGTTAGTTTCAGGTGTACAATATTTAGGGTCTTTTGTGGTTCCATACAAATTTTGGGATTGTTTATTCTAGCTGTATGAAAAATGCTGATGGCCTTTTTATAGGGATTGAATTAAATCTGTAGATTGCTTTGGGTAGCATAGCTCTTTTAACAATATTTGTTCTACCAATCCATGAGCATGAAATGTTTTCCAATTTCTTTGTGTCATCTTCAATTTCTTTCATCAGTGTTCTGTAGTTTTCAGAGTACAGGTCTTTCACCTTTTTGGTTAAGTTTATTCCTAGGTATCTTATGAGTTTTGGTGCAATTGAAAATGGGATTGATTCTTTGATTTCTCTCTCCTTGAAAAGAGAAATCTGCAGAAATACAACAAATTTCTCTACACTGATTTTGTATCCTGTGACTTTACTGCATTTGTATATCAGTTCTACCAGTTTTTGGGTGGAGTCTTTTGGGTTTCCTAGATAGGGTCTCCTGTTATCTGCAAGTAGGGAATAGATTTCTTACAAGCTCCTGTTAATGTTGACATTTAACCACTTCCCATGAATCACAAATGTTCTTAATGGCATCTAGATTAGTGAATCCTTGCCATAAAGTTTCACTTTGCCCAAATCTATCAGAGGAATCACTATCTCTGGCAGCAATAGCTTTATGAAGTGTATTTCTTAAATGATAGGACTCGAAAGTCAAAATGACTCCTTGATCCATGAGCTGCAGAATGGATGTTTTGTTAACAGGCATGAAAACAACATGAATCTTGTTGTACATCTCCATCAGAACTCTTGGGTGACCAGGTGTCTTGTCAATGAGCAATAGTATTTTTTTTTAAGATTTTATTGATATATTTGTCAGAGAGAGAGAGAGAGAGAGAGGGAGAGAGCACAAACAGGGGGAGCAGCAGGCAGAGGGAGAAGCAGGCTCCATGCTGAGCAAGCAGCCCGATGTGGGACTCCATCACAGGACCCCAGGATCAAGCTGAAAGCATACCCTTAACCAACTGGGCCACCCAGGCATCCCTGAGCAATAATATTTTGAAAAGAATCTTTTTTCTGACCAGTAGGTCTCAACAGTGGGCTGAAAATATTCAGTAAACCATGTTGTGAACAGATGTGCTGTCATCTAGGCTTCCATTTAGAGAGCCCAGGCTCAAGTAGATTTAGCATAATTCTTAAGGGCTCTAGGATTTGCAGAATGGTAAATGAGCACTGGCTTACAACGTAAAGTTATCAGCTGCATTAGCCCCTAACAAGAGGCAACTTGTCCTTTGAAGCTTTGAGCCAGGCATTGACTTCTCTATAACTATGAAAGTCCTAGGTGACATATTATTTTAGTATAAGTCTATCTCATCTACACTGAAAATATATTGTTTAGTATAGCTGCCTTCATTAATGATCTTAGCTAGATCTTCTGGATAATTTGCTGCTTCACCTTGCACTTTTGTTATGAAGATGGTTTCTTTTCTTAAATCTCATGAAACTTCCTCTGCTAGGTTCAACCTTTTCTTCTGCAGCTTCCTCACCTCTCTTAGCTTCCTAGAATTGAAGAGTCACAGGCTTGCTCTGGATTAGGCTTTGGTGTAAGGGAATGTGGTAGTTGGTTTGATCTTCTATCCAGACCACTACAACTTTCTCCATATCAGCAAATAAGGCTACTTCACTTTCTTATCCTTTGTGTGTTCATTGGTGTAGCAACTTTAGTTTCCTTCAAGTACTTTTGTATTCATAACTTGGCTATCTGTTTGGTGTGAGAGGCCTCACTTTCATTTTATTTTGGCTTTGGACATGCCTTCCTCACTAAACTTAAATCATTTCTAGCTCTTTTTTTTTTTTTAAGATCCCATTTTTTTATTATTATGTTATGTTAATCACCATACACTACATTATTAGTTTTTGATGTAGTGCTCCATGATTCATTGTTTTCGTATAACACCCAGTGCTCCATGAAGAACGTGCCCTCTTTAATACCCATCACCAGGCTAATCCATCCCCCACCCCCTCCCCTCTAGAACCCTCAGTTTGTTTCTCAGAGTCCATAGTCTCTCATGTTTCATCTCTCGCTTTTGATTTAAAGTGAGAGATGTGCAACTCTTCCTTTCATTTGAACAATTAGAAACCCTTATAGGGTTTTATTGGCATAATTTTAGTATTATTGTGTCTCAGGGAAAAGGAAGGCCTGAAGAGATGGAGAGAGATGAGGAACTGAGGGTTGGTGGGGCAATCAGAACACATACATTTATCATTCAAATTTACTGTCTTCTATGGGCATGGTTTATGGCATCCCCAAACAGTTACAATAGTAACATCAAAGATCACTGATCACAGATCACCATAACTAATATAATAATGCAAAAGTATGAAATATTTTGAGAGTTACCAAAATGTGATACAGAGACACAAAGTGAGCAAATGCTGTTTGAAAAATGGTGCCCATAGACTTACTTGATGCAGGGTTGGCACAAACCTTCAACTTGTAAAAAATGCAATTATCTACAAAGCACAGTAAAACAAAGTACAATAAAATGAGGTATGCCTGTACAAATTCTGTAATTAAACATGTAACTAATAAACTGAGAAACTGAGTTGGAACCTGAATATCTCTTCATATTGTGCCTGGATAAGCTTTGGTTTCATTAACTCAATAGCAATTTCAATATGGCTGTTTCTTTGCTTAATTTGACTCAAATTTGTCATCATGAAATTTTATTCTTCATAATTAAATAATCCTTAATGGATCATTTAGAAGGTATCTTTAAATAAAATAATAAGCCCTATATACCTGGCTGTTACCTCTTAATTTCCTGCTTTAATTACTGTAATTAGCCATTCTTTATTCTGTTTAATGCTACACAGCTGTAACAAGTAACCTTTAGCTATTTTGATTATCTCTATAAAATTTTAATGTTTTAAACTTATTCTGATAGTTTATCAGATTTCTGAGCACTCTGATTTTCTATAATAATAATTTCAGTAGCATTTTTTAAACCTATATGAAGTATGAAGTATAGCTATTGAAATTGGAGAGAAAGAAAAATAAGACAATCTTGTTATGTGTACAACCTCCCTGCTTTTCTATGATATTTCTTTATCTCTTCTTTATGTAGGAAATGAATGAGCAGAGGTTGTGTGTGGGACAAATACCAATGATTTCATTAGGTTAAGCTATTTTTCCATTCATTTTTGTACATGATGGACAGAGATATTCTTAGGCCCAATTCTATTATTTTTGAATTTTATTTATTATACTTTTACATCAATTTTTTAAAATTGTCTATCAGTTTTCAACTGATGTATTTCCCCAAATAAGTAAACTATATAAAATACTAAAAATGTCTTTGGAACAACTTTATGAATAAAATTTCTTTCATAAAAGCATCTCATTTGAAGCTCACAACTACTCTGTATTTATGAAGACAAAAGAAAAAAAAAAACTTAAGTAGATAAGATGATGTTCCAACACTCACCTTAATATCAGTAGCTAGAAATCATATTTTAAAGCTAGATATTTTAACTCAATATCAAATATCCATTCAAATGTACTATGTTAAATCACTTTTTTATAGAAATTAAAAAGTAAAAAGAAAAACATTGCTGACAGGTTTATTTTTGTATTTTGTTTTTCTTAGGGAAAAAAAAAACTTTGAAAGAAAATCCTAAGTATCCTAAATAATATTATTTGCCTCTCTTCTCATGGTAATTGTGATCTCCCCACCTCTTCCTTTAATTTATGTGAACTGATTGGAATGTCTTTCTCAACACATGTGGGGTTATTCTATAGCTGTGGGATATTCCAGGCATAGTCTGTAGATCTCACTTGGCTTGCTATCTGTTTTGATAACCAAAGTTGTTTTTTTTTTTTTTAAACACTGTTATACCCATTTATTTATGTATTATTAGTGTCTGCTTTAATGGTACAAGGGCAAAACTGAATGATGTGACAGAGACTATATTGACCTGTAATGCAGAAAACATTTACTATCTGGCCCTTTAAAAAAAGAGTTTGTCAACCACTGTGTTCTACTAACTAGTATGAACAAGAAAACTCTACTACACTTCTAATTATTAAACCCAGATTGAATAAACAAGCTAAGAGAAAACATTTAAAAGGAAGCTATGGCTTGCAAGGGCCATAATACATTTTATATGTTAGGAAGAGTAATAATGATTCATAGGTCTAATATTAGACTCTAACTTTTTTATTCCTTTTATATTCTTGTTTGTTTTCTCATAAATTTTATAACTTCATTAATAGATATATAGTAGTTACTATTAAACCCAGGTATTTAAGGATGAATTCGGTCAAAAAGAAAGGAGAAAGAGTAAAATATTCCAGGCAGAGGAAATAGCCTTTAGAAACACAAGTGGAAATGAGGGAATATATAGTTGATATTGTCAGAGTAAAAGGTGTATAGGGAAATATTTAAGGTTATAGCATATACCTTTGTGTATAACCTCTCTGTGTGTTGTGGATTAAAAATGATGACTTTTTTTTGACAACTCTCCCCATGAGAGGTGTGAGCTTTATCTTTCCCATTATAATATGGACAGGCTATTGACTTCTGTGACTGATAGAATATAGGAGAAATGGCACCGTTTAAATTTCTGGACCTATCTTTAAGAGACTATCAATTTCCACTTCCTGTCACTTGGAATCCTCACTCTTAGAATCAGCTGCTATGCTGTGAGAAGCCCAAGCAATATGGAAAGACATATGGGATTACTCCAGTCAACAGCCTCAGTTGAGCCCCTGGCCAATGACCTCAGTATCAACGTCTAGCATGTGACCCCATGACTCACATGCAGCTCAGGTGAATCTAGTCTTTAATAAATGACTTCCACATCAGCTGCTACTTGGCTGCAATCTCATGAGAGCCCTGAGCCAGAACTATTCCACTAAACAACTAACCTTTGACAAAGAAGGAAAGAATATCCACTGGATAAAAGACAGTGTCTTCAACAAATAATGTTGGGAAAAGTGGACAGTGACCTAGAAGAATGAAACTGGACCACTTTCTTACACCATACACAAAAATAAATTCAAATGGATGAAAGACCTAAATGTAAGGAAACTATCAAAATCCTAGAGAAGAAAATAGGCAGCAACCTCTTTGACTTCAGACACAGCTACTTCTTACTAGACGTGTCTCTGGAGGCAAGGGAAACAAAAGTAAACATGAACTACTGGGACCTCTTCAAGATAAAAAGCTTCTGTACAGTGAAGGAAATAATCAACAAAACTAAAAGGCAATGTACGGAATGGGAGAAGATATTTGCAAATGACATATCAGATAAAAGATTAGTATCCAGAATCTATAAAGAACTTATCAAAATCAACACCCAAATAACAAATAATCCAATTAAGAAATGGGCAGAAGACATAAACAGACAAATTTCTCCAGAGAAGACATACAAATGGCTGACAGACACATGAAAAAATGCTCAACATCACTCATCATCAGGGAAAAACAAATCAAAACCACAATGAGATACCAGCTCACACCTGTCAGAAAGGCAAAAATTAACAAACAACAGGAAACAACAAATGTTGGTGAAGATGTGGAGAAAGGGAAACCCTTATGCACTGTTGGTGGGAATGCAAACTGGTACAGCCACTCTGGAAAACAGTATGGAGGTTCCTCAAAAAGTTAAAAATAGATCTACCCTAGGACCCAGCAATTGCACTACTAGGTATTTATCCTAAGGATACAGAAATGCTGATTTAAAGGGACACATGCACCCAATGTTTATGGCAGCAATGTCCACAATAGCCAAATTATGGAAAGAGCTCAAATGTCCATTGGCTGATGAATAAAGCAAACCATCAGGGACTCTTAACTATAGAGAAGAACCTAAGGGCTGCTGGAGGGGTGGTGGATGGGCGGGGGGGAATGGGCTAAATGGGTCAAGGAGGGCACTTGTTGGGATGAGCACTGGGTGTTATATGTAAGTGATGAATCACTAAATTCTACTCCTGAAACCAATACTACACTATATGTTAACTAACTTGAATTTAAATAATAAAAAAAAAGAACTATTCCATTGAGCTCAGTCAACCCATGGAATTGTAAACAACAATAATAGATTGTGATTTTAAGATTTGATATAATTTGTTGTGCAGCAATAGGTCATCAGATCATTGTTTCTCAAAATATTCATAGCAGCATGCCCATGAATCTACTGTTTTAGTTTATTGAGGATGTTACCAAAAGAGATACTGTTAAATTTAGCATAATGAGCGTTACTTAAGCTGTGCTGAATCACAAGCTCCAAAATCTGGTAATAGGAGAAAGAAATAACATTTACTTGATTTTGTCTCTGATTTTCTTTGTGATGACTACTCACCTTTTTTAATTGAAGTATAGTTGACATACAGTTAATTTCAGGTGTACAACATAGTGAGCTGACAATTCTGCACATTACACAATGCACACTACAATAAATGTAACTATCATTTGTCACCATACAATGTTATTACAATATTATTGACCATATTCCCTATGCTGCGACTTTTTATCCCTGTGACTTATTTATTTTATAACTGGAAGTTTGTACTCATTTCTACATGATTTTAAAATATGCACATTACAAATCAAATAATACTTTTCTTTCCTACCATGAGGCTCAGTTTAACAAATGTAAAGAAAAAAAATGAAAAAAAAAACCCTCTAGATAGTAAATATAATTGTGTTAATTGTACTATTCTTTCAACTTCTTAATATGATTAGTGTTGTTATGGATTAAAGAAAAAATGAGAAAAAGGTTTTTTGGCAAAGCCCAAAAGCAGATAACATTCACAGCAGAGGTACTGAAGGACAACTGCTCAGCATTTGCATTCATAACACCTTGGTTGGAACAGCTAGACACAAAATGATTTGATTACACCGGTAGCTCCTTGCCAGACTATACGTTTCAAATTGGCAAGAAAAAAAAAAAGTTTTTGCTCTCTCTGATATATATGTTAAATTTCTGATACTTAGTAGGTCCTCAATAAATGTTTGTTGAGTGGATGAAAGAAAACAAAACAAAACAAAACAGTCTCTCCCAAACAGAGGCTTTTAGCCTTTATTCCTAGTTCAATTCCCTGATGCTTCATTCAGATACTGCTTTAAGCCCAATCTGCTTGATACAGAGAACTGTGTTCATACAAGTTCTCCTTTTCAGACCCCACCTAAAGTGATAGACCCTTGTAATTCATTCTAGCTCCATGCTTTTTATCCAAGAGAGTAATAAGTGTTGGCGCAAAGGTAACTGAATAGAAGAATGTCTTCCCTGTGATTGCATCACTATCCGAATTATAGTCTATTTGTCCTATGAATTCGAAGTCTGTACTCTTCCCATTCTATGAAGTGAGATAAATCGGCTGGTTAATTAACAGAGGATTTTCTCTAATGATTCAGAGGGCTTGGATTCCTCGACAAGTCTTTTTACCTCTCTGAGGCTCATGTTTTATTATCAACAACATGCAATCCTATCCTGCAACATTGTTATGAGGATTACTGTCTGTAGTGTCCATTGTGTTAAAATATATTAAAATTACAATGTTTTAGATATGTATGATAAATGTATGTTTAGATGTGTAGGTAAGTATATGTTATTATTAATTTGTCTGCTAACATTTGGGGGCCTTTCCTACATTATTTTATCCATATGGCAAGATAATTCTTCTAAAGGTTGATGCAACTTTCTGAAATTATGCCCAAAAGATAGGTTAGCCCTAATAGTATAAACATTAACTGTTTAAGTGTCTTTAATCCAATAGATTTTTTTTGAATTTAATAATATCAAAATATATTTAGAATATATGCCAGATATTTAAAGTAAGTAAGTTCTGAGGTTGGCATTAGGTCTATTTCATCTATAAGATGTGTGGGTTAAGAGGATTTATTTCACATGATCCATCTCCTTAGGATCAAATAGGACAGCTTCTTTCAAACTCACTTCTCATTATATCCTTATAATGTTAAATATCATCCCATTGCATAGGCAGAGGATAGTTTTCATCTACCATCTCTAACGACATTACTAACTTTTTTTTTTTTTAAAGATTTTATTTATTTACTTGAGAGAGAGAATGAGACAGAGAGAGAGAGCACGAGATGGGGGAGGGTCAGAGGGAGAAGCAGGCTCCCCGCCAAGCAGGGAGCCCGATGCGGGACTCGATCCCGGGACTCCAGGATCATGACCCGAGCCGAAGGCAGTCGCTTAACCAACTGAGCCACCCAGGCACCCCGTCATTACTAACTTTTAATAAACAGTTACTCTTCAATTGGTTATGCTAAACAAGATGGAAAATGATAGTTTTCATCCTCAGTGAAATTTTTATTCTTTAGATAACTGACCTTCCAACTGGTTATAAAACCATACAAGCTAAATAACCATACAAGCTATATGTAGCAGTAACTATGTGCTAGATCTTGTTCTGAGTCCTTCATCTTATTAAGTCATTTATTTCTTGCAACATATAAGATATGTACCATCATTATTCCCATTCTCTGGAGAAGAAACTTAAGTAAAGAGATAGCAAATAATCTGTTCAAAGTCACATAGCCAAGAAGTACTAAAGCTGTAATTTGAACCCAGTCAGCCTATCTCTAAAGTTTGTGGTTATATCACTGCAGTATGCTGTCTTTTGAGATCCCAAATATCTGAAATGCAGAACTAATAAGAATGAATAAATTAGGTATGGGGATAGATTTTGCTGGCATCTCTATAGGAGTAGGAGATTCATGGCCTACTAATCACATTGCATCTGGTAGAAAGTCCCACTTAAAGGACAGGTATTGATTTTTTTAAGGCTACTGCAATGAATTACCACAAGGTTCATAGCTTAAAATGACAGAAATTTATTATCTTATAATTCTGGGGGCCAGAAGGCTCTAGGGGAGATTTCTTTCTTGCCTCTTACAGCTTCTGGTGTTTCTAGGCATTCCTTGGCTTATGGCAGCATGTCTGCAATCTTTACATTCCCTTTGCTTCTCGTATAAAAACACAGGATGATCTCATCTCCAGATTCTTAACTTAATTACAAGTACAAAGTACCTTTTTCCAAATAATGGCACCTTTTTTAGGTTCCGGGGGTTGGGACTTAGACCTGTTTTTTTGAGGCCAAAATTTAACCCACCACAGTACATATCTCTAGATCATAGAAGAATAAAAACCTGCCTTCCTTTTGACCAATCTCTGGGCAGTTGAAGGACTGTATTTATTTGATATAAAACAAAAATAAATCTTGGTAAACCACTAACAATAATTTTTCAAAAAAAATTCAGCTGAAACCAAAACTAGTTAAGTCTAAATATTTCTACAAAATAGTGAAAGTTAGTTGTTGAGATTTTAAACTAAGCCTGTATGAAGGTTCAGATCTTAAGGTGTAAGCTTAACAGGAAGCCTCCTGAGATAAAATAATCCTAAGCGTTGCTTCAAGGAAAGCTAGGAAAGAGAGTGGTGAAGTATTTCATTTTATTAACCATTTTTAATTTTAATTTTAATTTTTTAAGATTTTATTTATTTATTTGACAGAGAGACATGCAGCGAGCGAGAGAGGGAACACAAGCAGGAGGAGTGGGAGAGGGAGAAGCAGGCTTCCCGCGGAGCAGGGAGCCCTATGTGGGGCTCGATCCCAGGACCCTGGGATCATGACCTGAGCCGAAGTCAGACCCTTAGCGACTGAGTCACCCAGGCGCCCCCCATTTTTAATTTTTTGAAGTCTTTTCTTTTAAAGATTTATTTATTTATTTTAGAGAGAGAGAGAGAGAGCCAGTGAGCAAGGGTGGGGAGGGGCAAAGGGAGAGGGAGAGAGGCAAACTTC
The DNA here is from genome assembly GCF_029215605.1 of Mirounga angustirostris. NCBI lineage: Eukaryota > Metazoa > Chordata > Mammalia > Carnivora > Phocidae > Mirounga > Mirounga angustirostris. Next base: position 104,727,211 of record NW_026991712.1, on the reverse strand, counting down.
CTGCTCAGCCAGGAGCCTGATGCCAGACTCCCTCTCAGGACCCTGAGATCATGACTTAAACTGAAATCAAGAGTCAGATGCTTAACTGACTGAGCCACCCAGGAGCCCTTTACCATTTTTAATGTAAAGAAGATGAGCTCTTCTTTTAAGTTAAAGAAGATAATTTAATTTTTTTTTAAGATTTTATTTATTTATTTGAGAGAGAGAGAATGAGAGAGAGCACATGAGAGGGGGGAGGGTCAGAGGGAGAAGCAGACTCCCTGCCGAGCAGGGAGCCCGATGTGGGACTCGATCCCAGGACTCCAGGATCATGACCTGAGCCGAAGGCAGTCGCTCAACCAACTGAGCCACCCAGGCGCCCTCGATGAGGTTTTATTTTTTATTTTATTTTATTTTATTTTAAAGATTTTATTTATTTATTTGAGAGAGAGCATGAGAGGGGGGAGGGTCAGAGGGAGAAGCAGACTCCCTGCTGAGCAGGGAGCCCGATGTGGGACTCGATCCAGGGACTTCAGGATCATGACCTGAGCCGAAGGCAGTCGCTTAACCAAATGAGCCACCCAGGCGCCCGAAGATAATTTAATTTAAAGAAGATAAGCTCTCAGCACTTGAGAAAGAAGATAGGTTGACAAACCCAGAAACATCTCCCATTATAATGATCATGGGAGTGTCCCTGAAAAATCTCTTATTGTCAATACCAAACTATCTCAACAGAGGCAGAAGGAACTATAGCTGCTCAAAACTTTATCTTTCCTTTCTGGGCAGGCAGAGAGAAAATGCAGTTATCACAACTACAGAGAGCTAATTCTTTCCACAAGAAATAATAATTGAAAAGTACTGTGGACAAGAGAAAATAAATGTACTGGGATCCCCAGAGAGAATAGGAATATGAAACAAGGAGACACATTGAGAGCTCCAGGTGAAATTCTCCATTCCTGCATTGTACTAATAAAAACTGTGTCCAAACCAGTAGGTGCCCTAAGCTTTTTGCTCTTTGAGCTTGTAATGATGGGTGGAGAGAAATGATGTGGTGCTGAATAATGATAACATACTTTAAGGTAAGCATTGGCTACAAAGCTTCATGCCACATTAGGAATTTACCTCAGGCTTATGAGTATCAATCTTTGTGGTAGAATATCCCAAAAGAAATGAAATGACACCTAATATATAACACAGAAAAAACAAATCAAAAGAGAGATCAAAGTCAGGTCTTCAAGAAGTGGTTTATGCTCCTGGACTCTAAAAAGGTAGATTTAACACAATTTCCGGCCCTCATACTATATTGAAAACATGGAAATAAAATAATCTACATTTGTTTTACAGGGGACCGACTGGGAAGATTAGATAGGGCATGCCACTTTAAACAAAAGCAAAATTAAGAAGAATAGCATGAAAATTATTCAAATATGCAAAAGTAACCAAGTGGCAAAAACTGATGTTTGCAAAGATGATGGAAAAATCAGGCTATAGGGAAATGTAATCCAAAGAGTAAGAAGCAGAGATAATAAAAACCCTAATTTTATTAATAATAAGTTGTTACATGCTATAGAAATAAATTACTAAAATCCTGAAATCAGTAAAATAAAAGCTCAAAGATGTAATATTTAAGCAAAGTGGAATCAGAGTTGAAAAGAGAAATTGACAAGCTAAGGAAACAATTTGAGGATTCTAAACTAACATAACTACAGAATTATTATTTACTCTTAAGTGTGATAAATAAGGCTGAAAAATAGAATTCAATCGAAATATTAACAGTGAATGCGAGGGGAACAGGCAAAGAGGTTAAGTAAGAGAAGATAATCAAAATGGAGGACAAAAGAAATGCAACTTAGAAGTGATTGTTATCAAAATAGAAAACTCAAAACATGCAACACAATTTTCTTCAACCTTCCAACTTCTGCCTGGTTTGGCTTATGCCAAGCAGCTATGCCATCTCATGATCCCTGATATTGACTTTGTTATCTTCTTGGACCAAGAGAACCAAATAGGGGCAATGAGGAATCAATAGATGCTAGAGATGTCATTGAAGTGGAAACACCATTCCCTCCCCACACCATTTGCTGTAGAAGGCCCACCTCACCTGCTCCTTCTTTAATGCTTATGTCTTCGGGAACATCATTCCCACTAATTTAAGCCACCAACCTCAGACTAAACATCAATGCTTTCTTTTTATTATTAATTGCTTCCCAGCTTTATTGAGAGACAATTGACATATAACATTGTTCAAGGTGTACCGAGTGTTGATTTGATACATGCCTCAATTACCACATTATTACCATAATAGGATTAGTTAGGGTAGTTAACACTTCCATCACCTCACATAATTACCTTTTGTGTGCATATGTGATTGTGGTAAGAATTAAAGCTTTACTCTCAGGAACTTTCAAGTATATAATACAGTATAGACACCTTGCTGAATATTAGATCTCCAGAACTTACTCATCTGATAACTGGAGGTTTGTACATTTTGACCAACATCTCCCCATTTTCCCCACTCCTTGTCCTAATAAACACCATTCTACTCTCCTCTGTTTCTATGAGTTTGGCTTTTTTTTTTTTTTTTTTAAGATTCCATATGTAAGTGAACTCATGTGATTTTTCTAAATAAATTTTTACTTGAAAAAATTATTTTTTTATTTTTTGTATTTTATTTTTGAAGTATAGTTGATATATAATGTTGTATTAGTTTCAGCGATTCAACAATTCTATGCATTGCTCAATGTTCACCATGATAAGTAGATCATACAGTATTTTTCTTCCTCAACTGTTTCATTTAGCATAATGCCCTCAAGGTCCATCCACATTGTTTCAAATGGCAGGATATCATTCTTTTTTATAGCTGAATTATATTCCATTGTGTCTACATATCACACTTTTATTTTATTTTATTTTATTTTAAAGATTTTATTTATTTATTTGACAGGGAGAGACACAGCCAGAGAGGGAACATAAGCAGGGGGAGTGGGAGAGGGAGAAGCAGGCTTCCTGCTGAGCAGGGAGCCCGATGTGGGGCTCGATCCCAGGACCCTGGAACCATGACCTGAGCTGAAGGCAGACGCTTAACGACTGAGCCACTCAGGCGCCCCATATCACACTTTTATTATTACCCATTCATCTGTTGATGAATACTCAAGATGTTTCCAGGTCTTGGTTTTATGAATAATGCCACAATGAACATGGTGATACAGATATCTTTTTGAGATAGTGATTTAGTTTCCTTCAGATATATACACCAAAATGGGGTTGCTGTATCAAATGTTGCCTCTACTGTTAATTTTTTGAGGAACCGTCATACTCCAGTTTTCCACAGGGGTTGTACCAATTTACACTCCCACCAACAGTGTACAAGTGTTTCTTTTTCTCCACATCTTCGCCAATACGTTATCTCTTGTCTTTTTGGTAATAACGATTTTAACAGGTATGAGGTGATATCTTATTGTGGTTTTGACTTACATTCTCTGATGATTAGTGATGTTATTCATGCACCTGTTGGCCATTTCTATGTCATCTTTGGAAAATATGTCTATTTAGGTCATTTGCCCATTTTTAACTGGATTATTTGGATTTAAAAAAATTTTTTTTTTGCTATTGAGTTGTCTGAGTTCCTTATATATTTTGGATGTTAATTTCTTATCTCATATATAGTTTGCAAATATTTTCTCCTATTCCATAGTTTTATTCTTCACGCTATTGATTGTTGCTTTTGTTGTGCAGAAGCTTTTTAGGATTCTCTGAGGCACAAACATGAGTGTCTCCCATCTGGTCCCTGTGCTGGCAGGCCTGCTGGTGACCTGTGGCTGGGAGAGAGCTGTGCATTGTAATAGGCCCTTGCAGAATTCTGGGGGCTCAGGCAGAAGTCTTTCCTGCTGGGTCCCGGTGCCAGCAGACCTCTTCATAGACTATGGCTAAGAGGTTCCTGGAATTGAGTATAGGGACCTTTCAAGATCTTCGGAAACAGACAGGAATATCTTCACTGGAACCCTGGACCCTCGGGACTGCTGGCAGATTGGCAGACTGTGGCTGTGAGGAAGCTGGAGCCCCCATCTAGAGCCCTTTCAGGATCTCCAGGGTCATAGATAGTACTGTCTCCTTCAGACACTCTGTGCCAGCAAAACTCTTTATGGACTGAAGCTGGGACAGGAGTCCAGTTGCAGGGGACTGTCAGGATCTACATTCTAACTGAAATTGGTGAGCTTGCCTCTAGGGGCTCTGGGACAGTGGCCGAGAGGGGTTGGGGTCAGATTACAGACCACTTCAGGGTCCGCAGCCTGAATTCTGTATGTCTATCACCTGATGTATGGATGAACACGACTGCTCCCAGGTCCTTTGGCATATGGTGCTGGTGACAGGATCAAGCCAGACCTGTAGCTGAGTCCTTAGGGGCATCAAGCTATTTCTGGGTCTGTAGCAGAGACCACAGTTGGTGTGTCAGCTGCCTGGATATGAGGCTGTGTTCCCCATATGGTTTTCCTCGGTCTTGGACTGTCCTTGGTTTTCACAGTCTTCTATGTGGATCCCCAGATCCCACAAAGTCACTTTTGTCCTTCAATGGATGCCAAGTTGTTGTCATTGAAGTGGGTATAAGCAATGGACATCTTATTCAGCCATATTACTGATGTCCTTACTGTATTCCATCTGACTGGTTGTATATGTTGTTGATTCTAAACAGAAAACAATCTTATTCCAGTTAACATTTCTATCATTACTTCTCTGTCCCAGACTTACTTGGCCATTTTTTTTTTTTTGAAAGGAAGTTTCTATTTATTGATCTTCACCTGTTACAGTAAAATAAGACACTTGAGGGTAGAAGGGGAATAAGTAGTAAGTAAAATAATAGCTCACTCGGCAGTTAGTATTTAGTGGGCTCCTCCTGTCTTCCAGGTAGATGTTGGCACTTACTCATAACATGCAAACATGGCAAAAGCGTTGGTAGTCCCATTTATAGATAAGGAAACCATGCTTCAGAGACAGGAAATAAGATCATCCAGAGGGGGAATGTGGATTTGAACTCACAGTATTTTCAACCAAAGCTTGTGTTTTTCCCCATTTTTTTTTTAAACATATAATGTATTATTTGCTTCAGAGGTACAGATCTCTGATTCAATAGTCTTGCACACTACTTGGCCATTTTTTAAAAAGTAAATCATTCACCAGCATCTCCCATGAATGATATATGCATGTTCAATAAAAGGCTGTGAAGTAGATTATTTAAGGCCCATCGATATGCTGGCCCTGGAAAAATTAGGCATACTATTGAGTCCATGCCAAGATTATTTTAAGGAACTTGAAGGTTAATTTTTATTTTTCTAGCAAAAAAAAAATTCCATTTAATAAGACACTGAATTCTGGAATTTCAGTTAAACATGTATACAGGTATGTGAGAAAATCAGATTTATTTATCTGAGGGAGGCAGAAAGGTGTTTTTATTGGCCATTGTTTTTATTTATTTTATTTTATTTTAATTTATTTATTTTTTTTAGAGCTTGAGAGATGGGGAGATGGACAGAGGGAGAGGGAGAGAGAATCTTAAGTGCTGGACATGGAGCCTGACGTGGGACTTGATCTCACAATCCTGAGCTCATGACCTCAAGTGAAATCAAGAGCCGGATGCTTAATCGACTCAGCCGCCCAGGCACCCCTGGCCATCATTTTTAAATGAGAGTATCCCTATGTGAATCGATGTCACACAAATCTTTTTATTACAATATAAACTCCACACTGCTGTTTTTATTTTTTAATCCAATTTAACAATACTACTTTCCTACTTAGAAAACACAGGTGATCACTCTTTGAACAAAAGAACATTTCCTCAAAATATTTTCTGATATATATCAAACTTTTAAATACTATTAATCAAATAAAACCTTATTTCTCTTAATATGGGACATAAAACGTATAAAATTCTTGCCAATCAAAAACACAGATCTCCAGCATTTCAAATGTTTTTCAGAGAACTCAACCATTAATTTAATCAACCTAGCATTTGCCAAATGCTTATTTGAGTTAATTTGATATTTGAGATTAGAGATTATTATAAACATATGTCTTTGTATGTTTGAGCTGCTATATCAAAATACCACCAACTGAGTAGTTTATAAACAACAGTAAGTTTTTCACACAGTTCTGTAGTCTGTGAAGTCTGAAATCAATGCACCAGCATGGTTGTATTCTGGTGAGGACCTTCTTCCTGGTTCATAGCCATTGCCTTCTTTATAGGTCGTCACATGGTAAAATGGGTCTCTGTGACATATTATAACACATTACTTTTCAGAACATTGCAACATGTTAACTGGTTATCACTCTAGATTATCCAAAATCCCTTTATTAAATTAAAAAGAAAGTACTTAGATTAGTGTATTTACTTCTCATCAGAAACATTTTATTAAAATTAAAATGAATGTTGTCTTCAACTTTAACAATATCACTAAAAAAAAATGTCATTTGAAGAACGTTACGATGTGACAATGTTGAAGGTTACCCAGGCCCTGTGATCCTAGAAGACAGCAGAGGTTAAGAAAGCCCCCTACCCTTTGTATGCTGGGAAATGGCTTACTGCCAAGACTGACCCTTCCCCCACAGGACTTAGATAAGAATCACGGATGGCCCTTCTGGACTATTTATGACAGGCCAAAGACTCTTCAAATTCCCAGTCTTTGCCTCATGAATGATTAGCTGAATTGCTTGTCCCCACTGATCAATGATACGAAAACAGTTGTTAACTGAATTATATTTAGGCTTCTCTTCTTCCCACAAATTCCTGGATTTAAGCCAGCATACAGTCCCTCCTAAGAAAAGGCTAGTCTCTGGGTAAACATTCTCTCATGGACTATCCAATCACTCCATTGTTTTATTCCTCACATCTGTTTCTTTCTAGCTTTGTTTAATCCTCTCTATGGAAACAAACAAGAAAACAAAACCAAAAAACCCAAAAAACTAACTTTTCAGAAGCTCGCGCCGTATTCCCCCTATTGCAAGAACCCCTTTTCTTCCTTGCGATTATTCTTTTGAAAAAAGTCTCTACTAAGTCCAGATTTGTTTTTATTTGACAAATGTTTATGGATAAGTTTTACTTATAAAAGTCAAAATATTTAAGGTAACTTCTTTTATGCCACAAAAAATGCCCATACTAAAGAATTTCTGTACAATGGCAATACAATGTGAACTAAATAAACCTATGAGTTCCCATTATCTGTCAGGAAATCAGAGCAAAATGTAGTACCTTCCATTACATGTACCTTTGTTTCTTTTAATTGCTTCTATATTTTGTCATTTTTTTCCCTTTTTATAAACAATAAAGCTTTTTTTTTTGTAAAATTTTGTAGCATGTGGAAATCTACAAACTGCAAGAAAGAAATCCTTAATATTAAGAAGTTTATAGTAATTTAATTAATTTGTTAAGCCTGTATGTGCTTGTAATGTATATTGCCAAAGTGTTGAGAATAATTTCAGGTCCATTTAAACCATAGCTAAACACTCTATGAGTGATTAGTTATTGATTTCATCATTTAAGTGGCAGCTAGGCACAGTAGTAACTGCTAGATGAGTGGGTGCTCTGTTCAAATGACTGGAACAAGTGCATTAATTTGGAAAGTGGTTGACATTGTTGCTCCTTCTAAAACCAGATTCATTTTTTTAAACATTTTAAAGAAATATATAACTATTTGGAAACTAGCAAGAATAAAAATTATATTTCAGTATGTTCTCAACTTTAGGCAACTTCAAGAACATGCATACTAAATTATATAATTTTGGGAATTCACTTCACATGTGGCTGATGCAGTTCTTTCACAAATAATCATTCAATCAATGAGGGTGGTTCTGATGGACTGTGAGATTGAGCAAGGGAGAGAGGAACATCTGGCTAGTCAAATGCTTAATCATGACCAAATATATTACCTGCACAATAACTCTTCTATTGGAGTACACCAGAGAGCTGTGCTGTGTTCTGAACTCCACAGGTCTATCCATTCCAATGCCCAAGACTTGTTCTTAAAGTTCCAGCTCAGAGACTGAGGATTACTGATTGATTATTTGGAAGCATAACTGAAACACAAAGCTAGAGGTTCTTTTATTTCAGATCACTAAAAAAAATTAGTACATGCTCTAGGCCATTGGCTATAATATTTTGAGGATTCCACTGATTTTTAAAAGTTTTTTATTTAAATTCCAGTTAGTTAACATACAGTGTAATATTAGTTTCAGGTGTACAATATAGTGATTCAACAATTCTATGCATTGCTCAGTGCTCATCATAAGTGTACTCTTAATCCCCTTCACCTATTTCACCCATCCCCCACCCACCTCCCCTCTGGTAACCATTTGTTCTCTATAGTTAAGAGTTTGTTTCTTGGTTTGTCTCTCTTCTCCCCCCCCACCTTTTCTCCCCCTCTGCTTGTTTGTTTTGTTTTTTAAATTCCACATATGAGTAAAATCATATGGTATTTGTCTTTTTCTAACTGCTTTTTTTCCCACTTAGCCTAATTCTCTCTAGTTCCATCCATGTCATTGCAAATGACAAAATTTCATTCTTTTTTATGAATGAAATTCATTCATCCATCAGTTGATGGACACTTGGGCTGTTTCCATAACTTGGCTATTGTAGATAATGTAGATTATGCACAGTAAAGGAAACAATCAACAAATTTAAAAGGCAACCTATGAAGTGAGAGAAGATATTTGCAAATGATATATCTGATAAAGGGTTAGTATCTAAAATATATAAAGAACTTCTAAAACTCAACACCCCCTAAAACAAACAACCCAGTTAAAAAATGGGCAGAAGATATGAACATTTTTCCAAAGAAGATATACAACAGACACATGAAAAGATGCTCACCATCACTCACCATCAGGTAAATACATATCAAAACTACAGTGAGATATACCATCTCACACCTGTCAAAATGGCTAAAATCAACAACACAAGAAACAATGGGTGTTGGTGAGGATGTGGAGAAATGCAAACCGGTTCAGTCACTCTGGAAAACAGTATGGAGGTTCCTCAAAAAGTTAAAAATAGAACTATCCTACAATCCAGCAATTGCACTGCTAGGGATTTACCCAAAGTATACAAAAATACTAACACAGTGATTTTTGTTCACAATAGAAGTTCATTGTTTTCTAACAATTGAGATGTTTTGTTAACACTAGGATCTATCATTTTTAGAAAATTATAGCTCTGTTCTGTGTTACAGTATGTCCAAATATTCTGCTCAATACTATATTACTGCTTTTCCAAGCCACATATTAAATACATTAAGATGAGATTTTGAGAATGTCAGTACTACTTCCACATTATGTGGTATTGATGGCTATTGTCTTATAACACAGTCCATATCATCTTAAAAAGACACATAGAATCATAAGGATTTATTTTTATTTTCTTTTTAATAGTAACTGTAGGGACACCTGGGTGGCTCAGTCAGTTAGGCGACCGACTCTTGATTTTGGCTCAGGTCATGATCTCATGGTTGTGAGATTGAACCCAGCATCTGGCTCTGCACTGGGCTTGGAGCCTGCTTAAGATTCTCTCTCCCTTCCCCCAGCCCCTCCCCCACTACTTGTGCACTGTCTCTCTAAAAAAAAAAAAAAAACAGTATATGGCAAGAACTTCTTGAAAAGTTAGGCCTCAGTGATTTAAATGGTATTGTTAGTATTATTCATCTTAACAAACAATCTAAATTAAGTGTCTAGTAGCTAAAAATTATTTACTTTACCCTAATACAAGTACAGTTTTATCATTTACAGTGTTTACTTGTCTTTATTCTTTAGGTCTGAGACACTACCATTTGTTTATTTATTTATTTTTTCCATCCTACCATAGTGATGTATAGGTCCATTTATATCCATCAAGCTGTAGCTTTTAGTAAGAGCATTTCAGGTATTTCCTACCTCTAGAAAGAGCTACATATAACACTTCACTGTAATATGTCTCTGCAGATGGTAAGGGTTTTGGGAAAAGAAAACTTTCAGCTTTTTATTTCTTTTGCAGCGGTTTACAGCCCTTGAGGTAGGAACATTTTCTCTTTTAATGATGCAAGCAAACCCTAAGTATGAGAAACTCACTGTCCATTATAAAGCCCACAATGACCAACAGGGATTGTATTCAGAAGAGCCAAACTAGAGAGAAAGATTTAAGAATCTTATACTAATAGATCTAAGACTTGATTACTAATAATGCCGGTGAAATTCCTACAAAGCAGTTTTGTTACTTTGTGTTTAATGCATGGATCATTTTTTACCTACTTCTTGAAATACATATAATATCTTAACATTTTCTTTTCTGTTATTTTAACATTTAAAACTTTTTCCTTAGAAAATGAGCCCTTATTTTTTTTCTTTTTCTCATCATATATATATATATAAATTTGTTTTTTCTTGGTCTTACTTTTCTCAAGTCTCTCCTTTCCTTAGATAAGGTAGTAAGCTTAGTAAAACAGAAAGAATTCTGTAGTGAAATAGAAGGAATGAGAAGAAAAAATTATTTTAAGACAACACTTCTATGTCTCTCGGAAAGATATACTTCTTGTTCTTTTGAATTTTGTATTCTTAGGCTCCTGCGAAATAAGCAATTATTGATGGACCAAAGTAAATTAGAAATTATTTCAATAATAGTTTACTTTCCACTAGATATCTGAATTAGATTAAAAATTACTTAATTGATAAAAGAGAAGAGCACATAGAAAAAAGCATTAAGTTGTAATACAAGCTCTATCATTACAAAGCTCTCTGACCTTCAATACTTGTTTAACCACAATAAAACTTGTTTTTTTTTAAATCCATACATCCAAAGATAGTATCATAATTTTGTGAGCATCAAATAAATAGGAAAATTCCTTGCATATTTTTTGGCACATATTCAGTATTGACTGCAACTAACACTTTCTTCAATCAGTGATTTTACCTGACCCACTCCCATCTTCTTCAAGTATTTGGTCTATCAGTTATCTCTCTCTCTTTTTTACTTTTAACAATTTGTCCTTAATGACGTTGTTTTTAAATCAGTCTATAAATATATTCATGACATTCCCATTTAAAAAAAAAAAAGGTATTATAATACCACATTCCCTTACAGCTTCCCTTTTTTCTCTTTTCAGTCTACCTTTTGGAAACAAAGTAGTGCACACACACACACACACACACAGAAGAAATATAAAAATAAGGAAAATATAGAATGTGAAATTATTCAATATACATCATAAATCATGATGTATATACAATTTTCTCAAATTTTTCATTTTCACGACTTCTGCATCTTTCAGTCTCAATTTCTTTACTTCCAATCCATTCTCTAATCCAGTTCTCCACCCGATCCAACTTTTCCCCCACCCCTGCACTGAAACATTTCTAACAAGAACCAACACCATGTCTTAACATGGTGTTTTAGCGAGAGTTTCTCTCTGCTATGATGTGTCTTATCCATTTTCTTTCACTATTCAAATAGTTCTCTTTTAGTATGAGTAGCAAATTGTTTTTCTCCTCAACTAATGACATTAAAAGTTAGGATGTTTCATTATCCTGACTTTCTTTCTGACCATTTTATCTATATGCCCGTCTAAGTAAGATGGTCCCTAAGTATTTTTCTCTAGCTATGGCCTCTCTATTAATTTTTAGGTTCATATACCCAAATATCTTTCAGAAAAATTGATTATACCAAAATAAACCCAAAGTAGGACCTAGATTCACAGATATATACCTTTCAAATCTGTTTATTCTTCTATAGTTTTCTATGTTAGTTAATCCCAAAAGTCTTCACATGAACAACAAATGCTATCAGGACTATTCGCAAAATATGTCCTGATCCTAATTAATTCTAACTTTATCTTTCCCCATATACCTTTCTTTAATTTGAAATGCTATATTAAGAGCCTATAGGCACAATGAATTCTGAGTAGGATCTGAAATCAATCAAATTGACATTGACCTAATATTTGTGATCCTATTTCAAAAGGAATATTCTATTTATATCGTGCTAGCCAAAGTCTTTTGCATGGATTTCACGTTTCAAGTGGTAGAGGTAAATAGTATCACCTCTTGATGTGAGGAACTAAACTGTAAAATCACATTTCAGCAGACATGGATATAGGCAGACAATTGGGGCCAGATTTTTAACCAATTCACCAAAAATCCTAGTGTCTCCAGGAAATTTATTGCTCGCCTCTGGAAGGATAAGCACAATATATGTATTAAGCAAACATAATGCTTTTTGAAGTAAAATAAGGTGGGTGAGCGCCTGTGTCAAACTGCTGGATTCTAATGCTGGTTCTACAATCTACTAGCTGAGCATATTTGAGAGAGTTATTTATCTTTAGCCTGGGTTGTTCCATCCTTTAAATGGAACTAATTTTAGAACTTACCACAGAATTTTGCCTAGTTAAAATGAATAACCAATTAGCATGGCACTGGGCACATAATACTCTTTCCGTATATTTTAGTAATTATTATTGTGCAAGAAACAGGATCACAAAATATTAAATCAATAGCAATTTGATTAATTTCAGATGATACTCAGAATACATTGCCTATACAACTCTTAATATAATATTCCAAATTAAAGAATTCTATCTAGACCCGTTTTGTTTGTGTTTGTTTTTTCTCTCTGTTATATACTACCCCTTGAGAATCTCAGTGCCATGGATTTACACTGATTTATACCATGACTCCAGTCCTGTGATCCAATAGCCCCCTGACAACTGCACTGTATATATGACCATTATATTAAAGTTAATGGCTGCAAAATTAATTCGTTTTTTAAAAGATTTTATTTATTTATTTGTCAAAGAGAGAAAGGACACACAAGCAGGGGGACTGGCAGGCAGAGGGAGAAGCAGGCTCCCTGCCGAGCAGGGAGCCCGATGCGGAGCTCGATCCCAGGACCCTGGGATCATGACCTGAGCCAAAGGCAGCCACTTAACTGACTGAGCCAGCCAGGCGTCCCTGCGAAATTAATTCGTTCACCGCTTTCCAACACTTCATCCTTCTTTTTCAGTCTCTTTCAGATTCATAGAATTAGTTGCTCAAGTTAAAGCTTAGTGATTATCTTTCTCTTTTTTTACTCTCACTTTTTTAAAAAAAAAAACATTTTATTTATTTGACAGAGAGATAGAGAGAGAACAAGTAGGCAGAGAGGCAGGCAGAGGGAGAGGGAGAAGCAGGCTCCCCGCTGAGCAAGGAGCCCGATGTGGGGCTGGATCCCTGGACCCTGGGATCATGACCTGAGCCGAAGGCAGACGCTTAACTGACTGAGCCACCCAGGCGCCACTTTACTCTCACTTTCTAAATCCAATTCCTCAGGAAATCATTTGCCTCAACACCAAAGTGGACTCCTTTGTTTTCTCTCTCCCATTCTCTATCCCCACTGACATAATCATAAAATAAACCAATATCTGTCATCTGTACTTCTGCAGTAGGATCTCTTGTCTCTCTGCATTCACTCTTCTCTGTAACTTCTTCTCTTGCAGCTAATCTTTAAAAATATAAATCAGATCATCTCACTATCTAACATGTCATCTTTCAATGACTTCTCATAACACTTATAATTAAATTCGAAATCTTTATCATGGCATAAAAACATGTGCATCTCTTGCCTGGGTCTCCACTCTCACTTCACATCTTCCTCCCCTTGCACATTATGTTTCATAATGTCTTCCTCTATGACCTCCACATCTGCTGAGCTACTCCTAAATAAGAATGTTTTCGGGGTGCCTGGGTGGCTCAGTCGTTAAGCGTCTGCGTTCGGCTCAGGTCATGATTCCAGGTCCTGGGATCGAGCCCCGCATCGGGCTCAACTGCTCCGCGGGAAGCCTGCTTCTGCTTCTCCCACTCCCCCTGCTTGTGCTCCCTCTCTCGCTGTGTCTTTCTCTGTCAAATAAATAAATAAAATCTTTAAAAAAAAAAAAAAGAATGTTTTCAAATACTCTTCCTTTTGTCTGGAATGTTTTTTGCCTAGATTCTCTAATGGATAGTTTTTTCCTATTATTCTTGTTCTCTGATCGATGTTATCTTTTCAGAAGGACCTTTCTTGACTTGATGGGCACATCTACAGTAACCTCACCCCATCCCATGTTACTGTCTACTATATTGTCATATTTTATTGGTGACTTGACTTCACAGATTTACTTTCTGATTATCTGTCTACTCCCAATATTTTGGAGACACTTAGCTTCCACAACTGTATTCTCGGAACTTAGACAATGCCTGGAACATAGGAGCTTTACAAAATGATCCTTGAGCTGGGTCTATTAAAAAGCAATGTCAAATCATTTAGACATTGAATCCAAAATGTCCTCAAAATAGACCTGTGATTCAAATCAGTATCTATAATACACATTTTAAAAATAAATATTCCAATGAATTAATCTATATACCAATTTTCTTAGGTAGTTATTTAAACATGTCATCATAACTGTGACATAATACAAGTAAGTAACAAGCAAGTGAGGAAAGGGATGTTTAAAGTAAAAGTCACACAGAATACCACTGGTGTTAACTAGTGAGTAATAAAAATAAATCATCTTATTCCTGAAAGAAATGAAACTATAAAAATGATAGAGAATATTCAGTAAAATATTATTAATATAATTATGATTTCCAGATGGCAAAATCTTAAGTCTTAAAATACGTAAAGGGGTTGGTTAAATGACAATGAACAGGGGCACCTGGGTGGCTCAGCCGGTTAAGCGGCTGCCTTCGGCTCAGGTCATGATCCCAGGGTCCTGGGATCGAGCCCCATGTCGGGCTCCCTGCTCGGTGGAGACTCTGCTTCTCCCTCTCCCTCTGCCTGCCTCTCTGCCTACTTGTGCTCTCTCTCTATCTCTCTGTCAAATAAATAAAATCTTTAAAAAAAAATGACAATGAACAAATTATATGTGTTGAATGACAGTGCCAAAGTTACTTGTGAAGATAGTATTATGTCTATATTTTCAGTACTTTATACTGTGCCTTATACATAGTTTATATAATAAATATTGGTGGAATTAATTAATTAAACTTCTATACTTCATAATCCTTACAACAGTCATCCTTGTCAGAAAAACCACTATTCTTTTTCTTTACTCCTTTGAAAGCTATGTCTTTATTTTCTGACTTTTCATAAATATAAGTGTAAAGGCCATGGTTATTCATCTTTATATTAGTATAAGATGCTGGTATATCTATCAACATCAAATCTAAACAAAACAAACAAACAAAGCATACAATTAGATTTTGAGGTTCCTATATGAACCTACACATTTGATTCCAGTTACTTCAAGTTAAATCTAGCGTGGAAACTGAAAAATGACTGAATATGCCAGAAACTGTGAGACATTCTTATTCAGTTCAAATAGAACTTGGTATGACATACTAACCAATCACTTGCTAAAGGAAAACTTGCGTGGGAATTGAGAAGATAGAGACTTCTCCCAAAGAGAACTTCCCCTCCACCAGTACCACTACCAAAACCATAAGCTCTGGGAAACCAGGGATAAGCCAATAGTGAAACAAGGACATGTGAAGGCAAGTAAAGCAAATGTCATCAGTATCTGCACCATTGCTCGTACACTCTGCAGTTGCCTGCTGGTAACATCTCATTCTCTCTATACGTCACTCACATAGCATGAAGGGGTGGCCAAAATGTCTTACTAAAGATTTCAAACTTGGGTAATGGCTCTTTTTAAGGAAAGATCACATACTCCTTAAGAGAATCAATTACAATAAATAATATTATATAAATCAGGTAGATACCATACAGAAGAAAGCAGTACTTTATAAAATATGTTCAATGAATGTTTAGTGGCAAAGCATGGAGAGATTAAAATGACATTCAGAAATATAAAATATATGGGGAAAGTCAAGAAAACTCTGCTACTTATACAAATATTTAAACAATAAGAAAATATAACAGCATAAAAGAAGCAGTTGTTAGGGACGCCTGGGTGGCTCAGTCAGTTAAGTGTCTGCCTTCGGCTCAGGTCATGATCCCAGCATCCTGGGATGGAGTCCACATTGGGCTCCCCCATCAGCAGAAAGCCTGTTTCTCCTTCTGCTTGTGCTCTCTGTCTCTCTGACAAATGAATAAATAAAACCTTTTAAAAAAGAAAAGAAAAGAAAAAGAAGCAGTTGTTAAAAAAGCTATAGAAGAAAATTTCTCCAATATGAAAAAGCTCTAAAGGTGTCACAAATGATCAGTCAACATGTTTTAAACACAGATATATTATGGGTTTGTTTGTTTGTTTGTTTGTTTTTTTCAGAATGAAAGAGAAACTCCCTTAAGGATCCAAGCAGAAAATAATATGCAACTCTCCTCCCCTACACACCAAAAATAACATGTAACACCCATCCCTCCCACATATCCAGAATTTCTCCTTTGTAAACAAAAGAATCCGAATCAATAATCCATGACAATTACTTTTTTCTTTTTTAAATACCAAAGAGGAGACATAGTGAAACTCCCAGGAAATTTTACTAATTTCAAATTCCCCATATTATCTAATGAATTCCCCTTTATGTAGAAAGTTAGCTTTAGGGTGCTTGGGTGGCTCAGTTGGTTAAGCATTTGCCTTCGGCTCAGGTCATGATCCCAGGGTCCTGGGATGGAGCCCCATGTTGGGCTCCCTGCTCAGTGGGAAGCCTGCTTCTCCCTCTCCCTCTGCCCTTCTTCTTGCGTGTGTGCTTTCTCTCTCTCAAATAAATAAATAAAATCTAAAAAAATAAGAAAAAAATTAGCATTAGAAACCATTGCTGTTTTGTACCACTATTATCATTTCAGAGAAAGTAATATACTTTTCAAGTGTGCAGAGAATCAGGATGGTGAGTGGTGGTTAGGGAGCACTATAAACCATATATCTACAGCAGTTCTCCCCTCAACCCCCAAAAAATATTGTGAAAAAATTATATATTCAGCCAGGCTAATATGTACTTGTGAAAGAAGTTAATACAAGGAGTAAAAAGTATTACATTTCTGATCAATAAATATGTCAGATAAGTATTCTAGCATTTTGAGAAAGAAATCACATAAAGAACCAAAGAGTGTGAAATGTGAAGTTTAAAAGAAATGGTGGGGAATATTAAAAAAAACAATAACACTTAAGAGTTAATATATAAGTTATTCTCTGTAATGTGATCATAAACAGAACATATGTTAAGAAGCATCATGTATTCAAAGTAAGGTACAAAATTTTTAAAAACAAATTGATGATAATCTGCATCTAAAGTCACAGGGTTTTCCAAGAAAAACAAAAAGTAACTCAAACTATTTTATATTAGTATTTTACTTACTTGTTTATTCCTGTTTTTAGTATTTTATTTTAACACCAGAAAAAACATATGCTTTCAAATATATAATTACTAGTAGAGTAAAAAAAGTATAAGAAATATCCAAATCACAAGGAAAAAAAAGAGAAAACTTAAACAGTTTAGCAAAATATCTCTTATGAAATCTAGTAAGAAAGTATCAAAATCTATAGGATGTTGTGTTGTGTAAATATTTCTTAGGAATATAAATGGAAATAAAAGAAGTAGAAAACACACTCAAGTGTTTTGAAAAATGATTTGTAAGTATGTCATAAATTCATTGAAGAATTCATAAGTAAGTATTAAGTATCAGTACAACATTTAAGAAAATAATCTCATTATTTCATGTCTGCAAGAAAAATCTCTCTCTCTCTTTCTGTCTCTCCATCCATCTGTCTGTCTCACTCTCATCTATTTATTAGGAAATGAAAATAAATGTGAAAGTGATTTACTTTTAAGCACTTTGGAGTGGCTTGCAGCAGACCAATGCGTCCACTTAGAATAACTAGAAAAAGATAGGAAAATACTAATAATCTGTTTAAAGGCATCGGAGAGATTCTAAAACATAAAGAAAGAATGGGCCAAGAGTCTGGAGAAGAAAGAACATGAAAAGTTAAGCTGCCACTGTGTAGACACTTTTCCGTAGAAAAATTTTCCATTTCTGCACACGACAGAATGCTGAGAACCAAGGATTTTCAAATCCAGAATTTATACAAACAAAGGCCATTCCTGGAATGACAAGGAAATTAGCAGAGCTTTTAATATTCCCTAAGAAGAGCTGGACATACAAAGTTGGAAACTTGAGAGCCCTCAAATCTGTGCCTGCTTTTTCTACCAATATGTATTTGAGTTTTGGAACTAAATGAAGCAAGTGTCTAAAACACAGCAGAAAGCATTTCAAAACAGAATAGAGTTCTCAGAAGGCAGAGAAGATAATGATGCTAAAGTCTTCATAGGGGAAGGATTTCTGGTGACCACAAGGACCATGGTTCTTTCCACAGCTCTAGAGGGTTACATCCTAGGAGCAGAATCTAACAGAAGGTAGAGTGAATTCACTAATATTCTAACAGGCTTGACTAACATCAGTCCATGTCTGAATGAAAGTAACCAGGTTCACATCTCTCTGCCTACTAGAAAAAATGCTGGACTCTTTCTGGTAGAAGATGAAACATCTAGACCCTCTATGGTAATTTATTTGTTTTATAAACAATATTTTACAGTTTTAAAAGGTTAGCGCACATTGCAATGTACAGGGTCATATGACATAAAATCCAAGAAAACAAATACAAAGACCATAAGCAATCCAGATATAAGATTTATTCTGAAATAACTTTTAAATAATTGTGATTAACATGTTCAAGAAATAGCAAAACAAAAAATAAGCAAATAATGGAGAACTGTAGCAATTCAGTTAGCATCTGGGGCTGCAGTGTTATCAGAGGCTCAATTGAGTAAAGATGTTTCCAAGCTCCCTAGTTGTTGACAGAATTCATTTCCTTATGGTTGCAGGACTATAGGTCTCGGCTTTGTTCTGGAGGTCACCGGGAGATTCCTTAAACGTTGTTGCCACATGGGCATCTACTCATGGGTGCTCCTTATTTCATGACATCTTGCTTTTTTTAAAGCCAGCAGAGGAAAAAAGAGAGAGAGAGAGAGAATGTGAGTCAATTAGGAAGATGGATTACACATATAGTAATACAATGATAGGATGACATTCCATCATCTTTGCTATATGCTATGGTTGGGAGCAAATCAAAGTTCCCACACACAGAGGAAGGCAATTACACAGATTCAGGAGGTAGAAATTAATGTGGATCACCTTATTGTCTGTCTTCCACACATTGGAATAATAAGATTATATAATGTACTTTTAATTATGTCTGTGTTTAAAAATAACACTCTAGTATATGCACACAGACACATAGAGCTTATGGGTGACCCAACATTTTCTTTTTCTCTCTCAATCTGAAAGAGTGGCTTTTATGAGCAGTGCATCACATGATAGATATAGTCATAATGGGCTACTAAAAGTCAGGGAATGCAGGATTGCATTAACTATTTGAGGAGAAGTCTTGATATTTTACACTACTCAAATGAGCTTTTCAGCATATTTCTATTTAATAAGATAGCCACTTATACTGATGCCTCACTCATTGTTTCATGTGAACTGCTTTGACTCTTGAAATGAAAGAAACATTTCACAACTGGGAGCTACCATGTGGAAATGTAAGAATATTCTTCATTTTTCATCCTGATCCCTCTAATTCAGGAAATTAGGGGTTAAAAAAACCTTGTTCACTGAACCCAGGGCCCACTGTTACATCAAGAACAGGGAGGGTGGCTTATGAATTAGCATACTTATTCATACATCATTTTCTCTGATGCCAACTTTGAATAGATGTCTTGCCACATAACATATTATGTTTGAATAAGAAGTACTTTGGAGTGTACTTGGGAAGATTCCAAAGAAGGGAGCTCATCATTTAGTTATTTAGTTTTATCTAAGCTCAACTACTTCACAAAAGATTCTTAACATGAAAAGAACAGTGTTCTGATATTTCTTAATTTGTATCTGCATCTGGCCTTCAACAACTAAATATTAACTTTCCGATAGTCCAACGGTCATTATTTCTAGTTTACAGCAATTTTGAAATATTGATTTTAATACCACAGCTTTCCATTGGTTTAAGGTCATGTATCATCAGCTTCATTTGATTATTTTGTTTTACTAATTTATTTACAGCTGCAAAGCAGAAATATACCTAAACATTCTATTACTTCTGACATCCAAACTAAGGTGCTAACAAAAGTTCTATTTTTAGTTAAATGTGAATAAATAAAGAGTGTTTGAGAGGATTAACTGTGGGATCACTTTTCCTTCCAAATAGCAAAGACTTGATCATGACTAGCAGTTAATGGTGATTTGGCCTGGGATTCTTAGATTTTGAACTAGTCTTCCCAGGAGAAAAGGCCCAGAGTTCAGAGGGAAAAAATGCCAATATTTGAAGATATTCTGGGAGTACACAGTTAGCCTTATTTTGACAAAGAGAATAACTCAATTTTCTGGAAAACTGACCAAAGTGGTATAAAAGAAAAACAAAAACAAATTTTGTTTTACTTTTCCACCTCCACTGATAAGAGGATTCTGGCAAACTCTCTTCATGCAACAAATGCACTTTCATACTTAAAAATTTATCTGTCCTAACTCTGAGTTGCATACTGTCTTCTCAAGCTTTGATAAAACTATACTAAAGCCAAGAAATTCATGCTTCCTTTATGGGGTAAGGTTGGGGAGTTCCAAGGTTCTGTCACAAGGATCACTATTAAGTAAATCACCTTTCTGACATACATTGCTACTTTACACCTTTCTTTTTGCACAAATATCTATTTTCGTTATTCCTTTTTAACTTTCGCTTGTGTATCTGACTCTTGAAATATATTGTTCCATTCTGTTACATTACTGCAAGGAGTAATGGAAATAATCATTCTTCAAATATCATTCTGAAAGAGATGTGCTTTTGTGGTCACTTAACTTGAACTCATTTTCAGAATTGATTCTGAATTCCAGTCAAAAAGGTGGCATAGACCTGTCTCCCTGATCTTCCTTACTAATTATAAGTATCAACCAAGGAAATAACTCAAGGGAAAACTAATAAAGAATTATGAAATGCTGTAAAAAGAGAGAAACTGGTAGAGATGGATCTGGAATACTGGAGAAGATAAGAAGACTAGTTAAAACTGCAAGAAGATATAAATTGACTACTAGAATTGAAGATTTCAGCAACCTCTGTCAATAATTGATAAGGCAAGTAGACAGAAAATCAGTAAGTATACAGAGTTCTTTTAATCTCTAGCAACCAGCTTGACCTAATTCACATGTATAAAACATTATAATCAACACCATCAGAATACACATACTTATCTGGATTATTTACCAAGGAAATCATATTCTGGGCTATAAACAAGTCTCAATATATTTAAAAGAATTTAAATCATGCAAGTATATTCTCTGATTATAATGTAATTATACTGCTGTAGATGAAAGAAGAAAATACAAATCACCAATATCAGAAATGAGAGAGAAGATATCACTGGAGATTCACCAGTATTAAAAGAATAATAAGGTAATGCTATTAAAACCTTTGTGTAAACAAATTTGACAATTTGGGTTTAGTGGATACGTTCTATAAAAGATACAAATTGCCCAGCTCACTCAGGAAATAATAGTAATGAATTATGAATACATTGTCACCAAGTGAATAAATAAATACTACAATAAAATTTAGTTAGGAACCTTTCCACAAAGAAAAATTCATGCTCAGGTGTTTTCCCTTGTGAATCCTAACAAACTTTGGTGGAAGAAATTATGCTAATTCTACACAAAATCTTTCAAGAAATTGAAGAGGAGAGAATATTTTCCAATTCATTTTATGAAGTCTCCATTACTCTACTACTCAAACCAGAAAGTCATTAAAAGAAAACTGCAGAGCAATATGTCTCTTAAACATTGTTGCCAAACTAATTTTTTTTTAATTTAGTAAATTGAATCCAACATATATAAAGGAATCATTAATCATGACCACATTGGGTTTATGCCAGGAATCAAGGTTGTTTTAACATTTAAAAATCAAACAATGTAATTTTCCATACACAGAAAAAAAATATAAACACATAACAACTTTAACAGATATAGAAAAGACATTTGACCAAAAAAAGCCACTCATGACAAAGCCTTTGACAAAGGAGGAATAGAAAGAAGTTTCCTTCCAGTAATTAAAGGCATTTATGGGAACCCACAGCTAATGATACAATTGAAGAAAAAAACAATACTTTCCAACTAATATTAATAAAAAAGGAAGGATATTAACTTTTCCACTTCTATTTCCCACTTTACTGGAGGTGTGAATGTAGGAAATAAAAAGAAATAAAAGGTATCAATTTTGGAAATAAAGAATGAAAACTATAGTTATTTCCAGATTGTATAAATCACTTACATAAAAATATTTATTCTCCAAAAATCTACTAAAACTAATTAGTGAGTTTAGCAAGTTTGCATGATACAGAAACTCAATTTTATTTTTATATTTAGCAAGGCACAATCAGAAATCAAAAAATATATATATCAAGTAGTGCAAAAATATGAAACACAGGGGTAAATCTAAGGAGTGACTTGCAAGGCTTATACATTAATATTGTAAAACATTCCTAAGAGAAATTAAAGAATCCCTAAATAACTGGAGATATAAACCTTACTTACAGATCAAAAGTGTCAACATTGTTAAGATCTTAATTCTCCACAAACTGATCTATAATTGCAATCAAAATCAGGCCTTTTTAACTTTTTGGATAAATTGCCAAGCTGATCCTAAGTTTCATATGAAAATGCAAAAGTCATAATAGGCAGAAAAACTTTGAAATAGAAAAAGTTGGAGGATTTATATTATCTGCCTTCAACATTTATTATAAAGATACAGTAGTCAGAAAAATTTGTTATTGGCATCAAGAAATACAAATATACCAACAAAACAAAATAGAAAGTCCAGATACACACACACGCACACGTACATAGTTGATCTTCAACAATGGTGCGCACATAATTCAATGAGTAAAGGACAGTATTTTCCAACAAAATATACTGGATCAATCAGATATTATTAGCAAAATGAAACCTCAACCCATACATTGCATCATATACCAAAATTAAGTCAAAATGCATCATAGGCCTAGGGGCGGCTGGCTGGCTCAGTTGTGTAAGCATCTGCCTTCCGCTCAGGTCCTGATCCCAGGGATCTGGGATCGAGCCACCCCTTATCGGGCTCCCTGCTCAGTGGTGAGCCTGCCTCTCCCTCTCCTTCTACCTGCTGCTCTGCCTTCTTGTGCTCTCTCTCTCTCTCACTCCCTCTCTGTCAAATAAATAAATAAAATCTTAAAAAAAAAAATGAATCATAGGCCTAAATGTAAAAACCTAAAATAAAACTTCTAGAGAATACCGAGGAAAAGATTTTATGACCCTGTGTTAGACTGAGATTTCTCATATAAAGCACAAAAACCATGATCTATATAAGGAAAAAATAATAAATTGAGCTTCAACAAAATTAAGAACTTCTGCTCTTTGAAAGACATGGTCATGGACATAAAAAGACAAACCACGGGTAAAAGAAAATGTTTGTAAATAACATATATGTTAAAGCGCTTGTATCTATCATATGTAAAGAACCCTCACACCTAATAATAATAATTTTAAAAAATTCAATAAATAATTGACAAAGATTCAAACAAAAAATCCACTATAGATGGTACAATGATGTCAAAGAAGCACCTGGAAAGAAGATAGATATCATTCAATGTTTGGGGAATGCAAGTAAAGTCACATTGTGATACTTCTATATGACCAGTAGACAATTTAAAATTGGAAGATACACTATACCAAGTTCTGGCAAGGGTGTGGTGCAAACTAGAACTCTCATACTCTGGTGGTAGAAGAATAAAATTTACAAACACCTTGAAAAACAGTTTAGCAGTTTCTACCATTTTACCATCTATCCCACTACAAGGTATTTTCTCAAGAGAAATAAAAGTTTTGTCCATAATGAATGTTCATAAATAAATGTAGCTTTACTTGTACTTGCCAGAAAAACAAGGAATAACACAAAGGGTCATTAAAAAAGGAATAGGAAAACAAATTGTGGTATATCTATGAAATGAAATGCTACTCAGAAATCAAAAGGAACAAACAACTGAAACATGCAACATATCGGATGAATCTTAAAATAATAATGGTAGGTGAAAGAAACTAAACCATAAAACTTATATACTATAATTACATATAGATACAATTTTAGAAAATTAAGCCATTAAAGCAGTTCAGTATATTCCTGGAGATTCAGGGGGGTGTATGAGGGGGGATTATCAAGGAGGATAAATCAACTTTTGAGATAACATATATGTTCATTATCTTGACGTTTTCATATTTGTATACGTATGTCACAACTTATCAAACTGTACAAGTCATGTGCTGTTTATTGTATGTCAACTATTTGTCAATTAATTTGTTAAAAATGAAAAACACTAATTATGTTTTAGGCAAAGAAAAGAGGAATTACCTTAGTGTCATTGAATTTTAGAAGATTATTTATACATTACTTAAGTGAATCACATGTATATGCATGGCTTTGATTATTATTATAGCAAAAATCTGTACATTGCCATTCTTAAACTTGTCCTATTAGTCTAGAGCAGAATATATTATACAAATATTTTTAATTTATTTGGCAAAAGCAGTTTTCAAAGAAAAATACCATAAAAAAATACCACAGGAGCAGAGATGAAGGCTATTACATTCTTGGGGATAAAATAAAACAAACAGGAGTTCTATCAATTAATGACATCTCCTCTAAGGTCTAAATTTCTTTTCTATTCTTTTCTTTTTTTTTTTAATCAAATTCATTCATTTTCTCTTTTGTTCTGAATGTATTTTTTTCATGATTTTCAAATAAGTCAATACGTTTCAAAATTCAGTAGGACTTTCTATAAAATTAAATTTTGTAACCTTATGTTTGAAAATTCACATTCATCATAATTTCTTAAAAGAGAAATCCTCCATTTTGAAATATTACTGG
This sequence comes from Mirounga angustirostris, assembly GCF_029215605.1. Lineage (NCBI taxonomy): Eukaryota > Metazoa > Chordata > Mammalia > Carnivora > Phocidae > Mirounga > Mirounga angustirostris. Next base: position 104,702,321 of record NW_026991712.1, on the reverse strand, counting down.
GGCTATTATTAGATGGATATCAAATATCAATGACAATAAACTATGAAATATATTTAGGAAATGCCCACAAAGTTTATAACATTTAAACATGTATGCAAATGAATTCCTAAAGGAAAAAAAAATTCATAAAATTCCAAATTCTGGAAAGAAGAAGACATATATTTAACTAAAGTCACTATATTTAAAATAAACATTTTAAATAAATTTTGCCTCAGTAAAAAGAAATGTCCAAAAAATTTAAAACTAAGGTACTATGTAAAACTATACCCAAGACTTTTGAGAAGTTCAACTAAATAAATAACCAAATATAAAGAAATACTATATATATATAATATATATATATATATAATATATATATATATCACTATTGAACTGTATACTTGTTAATGATTAACAAGTGGTGAATCCAACAGTGAATTCCAACAGTGGTGAATTTTCTATTATGTGTCTTTTACCTCAATTAAATATTTTTATTTTTAGTTGTAGTTTTCAAAAAAATCAAAAAATTAAAAGAAAATTCAAAAAAATTAAAAGAAAAAATATAAAATGGTATGACATTCTGAAAAAAAAGGCCACAGTCTTCCAGAAATGTATAAATTAAAAGAGACCACTATGTAAAATTCTATGCTAATACATTTTGATGTCTCTATTAATTGTATGGTATTCTGGGAAAACAGAACATGTTTCAGGAAGATGTAGAAAACTTAGACTGATGGATTACTAGCGAATTGACTCCATCATTATGTTAGAAGATAACACTCACAGAACTGAGATATAATTAAGTGCTGATATAGCCACCATATTGCTGTAAGATGGTTTAAACAATCTGAAACCCCTAGCAAATAGATGGCAAAATTCCTGTATTTGTTTCCTAGGATTGTCGTAACAACATGCCACAGACTGGGTGGTTTTTCATAAGAGAGATTTATTGTCTCACCATTCTAGAGACTAACAGTTTGAATTCAAGGTGTTGGCAAAGCCAAGCTCCCTCTGAAACCTCTAGAGGACAATCCTTCCTTGCCTCTTTCAGCTTCTGATAGCCCCAGACATTCCTTACCTTATGACAGCATACTTCCAATCTCTGACCCCATCTTCATGTGGTCTTTTTTTTTTTATATCTCAATGATATTTTATTTTATTTATTTATTTGTTTATTATTATGTTATATCACCATACATTACATCATTAGTTTTTGATGTAGTGCTCCATGATTCATTGTTTGTGTATAACACCCAGTGCTCCATGCAGTATGTGCCCTCTTTAATACCCATCACCAGGCTAACCCATCCCCCCACCCCCCTCCCCTCTAGAACCCTCAGTTTGTTTCTCAGAGTCCATAGTCTCTCATGATTCATGTGGTCTTCTTCCTTCCTTTTGTGTCTCTTCTTTTCTTATAAGGACACCAAAGTGTGTCATACTGAGTTTAAGTGTGCCCTACCCCAGTATGACTTCATCTTAACTCATTACATATGAAAAGATCCTATTTCCAAGAAAGATCATATTTTGAGGTCCTCAAGGTTGGGATTTCTTTCTTTTTTTTTTTTTTAAGATTCCATTTATTTATTTGACAGAGAGAGAGAGAGAGTACAAGCAGGGGGAGTGGGAGAGGGAGAAGCAAGCCTCCCCCGAGCAGGAGCCCAGTGCGGGACTAGATCCCAGGACCCTGGGATCATGACCTGAGCCAAAGGCAGATGCTTAACAACTGAGCCACCTAGGTGCCCCTCAAGGTTGGGATTTCAACGTACTTTTTGGGGCACAAAACTCAACCCTAAATACTTCCCCATAGCTAAAATGCATGGATCCAGTGACCAGGAAAGGGAAAGACTATACACAAAATAAGCCACTGAAACTATTTTTGCTTCCCATTTGGTGATTTTGAGCTTAGTGGATTATATGCCTTATGTTCGAGAAAGAAAACTACATAACCCTCTCCATAGCTCTGAGGTAGGTTCTGATATTATTCCTAATTTAATGAGAGGGAAACAAAGGCACAGAGAACTTAAGTACATTGTCCAAGCCATATAATTAGGAAGTGGTAGGGCCAGGGTTCTAAGCAAAGCAGTTGCTTCATGGATCAATTTCTTGGCCCCAGAAAGTAGTAATACTCAGCATTTTCTATCAATAATTGTACTAGTTAACAAGTACATTAAAGCTGGTTTCACCTGACACCCTTCTACAGTTCACTACACAATCAGATTGTTACAGAACAAAAATGCCCCATAGCTGGCTTGAAATAATGGATATTGTTATTGCATGTCCCAAGGATGGTTTTCCCCTTTGCACGCACATCTTAGGCTGCCTTTGTCTGTTGAACTGTTATTACTCATCTGTGAGACTATTTTCCTTGTCCGCATATAAACTGTAGAAATTAGCCCAGGGCTCTCCTGTGCATAGAAATGTGCTAAGCAAGAGAAGAAGAGACTACAGAATAGGGAATGAACTTTGTCAGTAAAAGTTTAAGTTACTTAAACATTCATCTGTGCTCGAAGCTGTTTTTCCCACAGTCTGAGATTCTTTTTGTCAATGTGAATTTTAAGGCCCTGTTCAGAACCTATTTGTATACATACATACATATCCCCCCACACTTTATAGCTCTGGTCTGGTAGCTAAGCTGAGGCTCCCTTGAAAAGCACATTCCTTCCTGAATCACACTGTGACAGGTTAATGCTCTTCCACTACAGTTGCTGTGGCAGGATGATGAATGATATAATGTGCAGGCGTCCAACTGAAAAAAGCCACTGAGCTTTGGTGTGAATTTAGGTGTTGATGAAAGATGAGCCCTTGCTTAAAAGAACATATGTTGTTCATGAAACCGGTGAAACTATTAAAATGCACTATTCATTTTTAAGAGAGACTTAATTACTGGTTAGACAGCATATAGCGGTATTCCTATAATCTTCTCTTTGCAGTCATTGCTGTGAATGATTGGATTGTGAAATACTCGGTATGTGATTTCAGAAACTTGGAAGTTAGAAGGGATAACGGCATCATTAATATGTCATCAGAAAAACTCTATTGGGAGGCCCGGCATAGTGTGAAGGCTACTCTGTTTGATTTCCAAAGCTTCTGCTGTTTGACTTTTAAGAAAGTCACAAATATCATTTTGGCTACCTAACATTAATTTTTGAATTAAAAGACAATGTACACACATAGATAAGATTTTGCTGATCAGAGCTATAGAATTAGCTATGTGGCCAAAAGAACGTCAGTTAGCTGGAATAAAATGTAGCCAATATAAATAAGCTAAAAGTGGCCAAGAAATGATATTACTTTGGGGCTGCTTCTTACCAGTACTAGACTCCATTGAAATATAGTAAAAGTCCATCTAGTCCAATTAATGGAAATTGTGCTGGAGGAATTATTTAACTTTAGAGAAACAACCCAAGAACTCATTGAAAATTGCTAACAAAAAGGGAGAGTTCTTATATTTCTTTGCTTCTAAATCAACATCAGTTTTAAGACACACCATTAATAAAATTATAAATTGCAAAGAAAATTAATTCAATATATTTATATATACTAAATTTTCATAACCAACAATAACATGCATTTATTCTTACAATACCATGTCTCTATCTCTTTAGTGTCATAGTCATTGTTTGAATCTAATCATTCTTCCAATTCATATATTAAAGATTCTTTTGTATTGCAATGGTAATTTGAGTTTGTATGTGGCATCACACTGGCATGCTATTTTGTATCATTCCTGCTTATAACCTTGACCTCTAACATCTTTAAGATTGACAGAGTAATTTCAAGGATATTGAATAGTCTTAGGATTTTGCTTGCATTTTATATTTGAAACTGTCTACTTGACTAACATTATTTTTTTTCTCTCTTATGCTCTATTATGTAAATCTGGCAGGATTGTATTATATGGTTATTAGAAAGACTATTCTATATTCCAAATAATAAAATGATGTTGATGTCAAAATTGGATTCTTTAAGAGATATAAATATGAAGAAAACCTATTATTATATTCCTAGGGTTACTCAGTTATTATTTTGATGATCTTATTCACATCAATTTTTAAATCAGCTACATATTTAGGGTTTTAAATATTTTTTTTTATTATGTTAAGTTAGCCACCATACAGTACATCATTAGTTTTTGATGAAGTGTTCAATGATTCATTAGTTATGTGTAATACCCAGTGCTCATCACAACATGTGCCCTCCTTAATAGCCATCACCCAGCTACCCCATCCTCCCATCCCCATCCCCTCTGAAACCCTCAGTTTGTTTCCTGGAGTCCATAGTCTCTCATGGTTTATCTCCCTCTCTGACCCCCCCCTTCAGTTTTCCTTTCCTTCCTCTATTGTCCTCCATGCTATTCCTTATGTTCCACATATGAGTGAAACCATACGATACTTGTCTTTCTCTGCTTGACTTATTTCACTTAGCATAATCCCCTCCAGTTCCATCTATGTCAATGCAAATGGTGGGTATTCATCCTTTCTGACGGCTGAGTAATATTTCATTGTATATATGCACCACATCTTCTTTATCCATTCATCTGTTGAAGGACATCTCAGCTTCTTCCACAGTTTGGCTATTGTGGACACTGCTTCTATGAACATTGGGGTGCATGTGCCCCTTCTTTTCACTACATCTTTATCTTTGGGGTAAATACCTAGTAGTGCAATTGCTGTGTCATAGGGTAGCTCTATTTCCAACTTTTTGAGGAACCTCCATACTGTTTTCCAGAGTGGCTCTAGCAGCTTGCATTCCCACCAACAGGGTAAGAGGTTTCCCCTTTCTCCACATTTGTTGTTTCTTGCCTTGTTAATTTTTGCCATTCTAACTGGTGTAAGGTGGTATCTCAGTGTGGTTTTGACTTGAATTTCCCTGATGGCTAATGATGTTGAACATTTGTTCATGTGTCTGTTAACCATTTGCATGTCTTCTTTGGTTAAGTGTCTGTTCATGTCTTTTGCCCATTTTTTGACTTGATTATTTGTTTTTTGGATGATCCTGATCCCAAAATCTGGCAAAGATCCCATCAAAAATGATAATTACAGACCAATATCCCTGATGAACATGGGTGCCAAAATACTCAACAAGATCTTAGCCAATAGGATCCAAAGGTACATTAAAAGGATTATCCATCATGACCAGGTAGGATTTATTCCTGGGATGCAAGGTGGTCAACATTTGCAAAACAATCAATGTGATAGAGCACATTAATAAAAGAAAAGACAAGAATCATGTGATCCTCTCAATTGATGCAGAAAAAGCATTTGACAAAATACAGCATCCTTTCCTGATTAAAACTCTTCAGAGTGTAGAGATAGAAGGAACATTCCCCAAAATCATAAAAACCATCTATGAAAAGTGCACAGTGAATATCATTGGTGAGAGATTTTCCCTTAAGTTCAGGAACAGGACAGGGATGCCCACTCTCACCACTATTGTTCAACGTAGTACTGGAAGTACTAACATGAGCAATCAGACAACAAAAAGAAATAAAAGGCATTAAAACTGGCAAAGAAGAAGTCAAACTCTCTCTCTTTGCAGACGACATGATACTTTATGTGGAAAACCCAAGACTCCACCCCCAAATTACTAGAACTCATACAGCAATTCAGTAATGTGGCAGGATACAAAATCAATGCACAGAAATCAGTTGCTTTTCTATACACTAACAACATAACTGTAGAAAGAGAAATTAGGGAATCAATTCCATTTACAATAGCACCAAAAACCATAAGATATCTAGGAATAAACCTAACTAAGGAGGTAAAGGATCTATACTCTATAAACTACAGAACACTTATGAAAGAAATTGAGGAAGACACAAAAAAATGGAAAAGCATTCCATGCTCATGGATTGGAAGAATAAACATTGTGAAAATGTCTATGCTGCCCAGAGCAATCTATACTTTCAATGCCATCCCTATTAAAATACCATTGGCATTTTTCAAAGAGCTGGAAAAAACAATCCTAAAATTTGTATGGAACCAGAAAAGACCCCAAATCATCAAGGGTATGTTGAAAAAGAAAAACAAAGCTGGGGGCATCACGTTGCCTGATTTCAAGCTATATTACAAAACTGTAATCATCAAGACAGCATGGCATTGGCACAAAAACAGATGCATAGATCAGTGGAATAGAATAGAGTCTCCAGAAATGGATATTCAACTCTATGGTCAACTAATCTTTGACAAATCAGAAAAAAAAAAATATCCAATGGAAAAAAGACAGTCTCTTCAATAGATGGTGCTGGGAAAATTGGACAGCTACATACAGAAGAATGAAACTGGACATTCTCTTACACCATACACAAAGATAAACTCAGAATGGATGAAAGGCTTCAGTGTGAGACAGGAATCCGTCAAAATCCTAGAGGAGAACATAGGCAGTAACCTCTTTGACATCGGCCACAGCAACTTCCTTCAAGACACGTATCCAAAGGCAAGGGAAACAAAAGCAAAAATGAACTTCTGGGACTTCATAAAGATAAATACTTTTAAACTGACTGATATCCTTCCTTCACAGTGTTGAAGTACCCAAAGGGGTAGCCCACTTTTAGTTATTTGTTTTAATTTGAGCTTGACTATTAAGCTATATGGAATTATGTCAGTTCTGACCTCCCTAAGGGGACTGTTATTTCCCATCACAAAATATCTTTTTTATTCAAAGCTTAGTGAGTGATTCCCCTACAAATTCACTGTTTATCTCGTGGTTTTAAAGCTTTTAAACGCAAATATTTCTCACAAAGTTAAGATTGTAAGCTTCTATCAGTCATTTGTATTGTCTGATACTGATTTTTAATTCTTGAATTGAGAATATGGTTGGACAAAAAGAAAGGACAAGAACTAAACCACAACGCAAGTTGCTTAGGTATAAATCAGGGATCACTAATGGATAGGAACGGGAAGTAAATTAGAAGCTAGAGACTTTATAAGAAAACAGAAAACTCCCTTATCTAATGATTTTGCTCAAGGCTTACACAGTTTAAGATTCTGTAAAGATGACTCATAGGAACATCTGAAACAGCTGCACAGATTCTCAAGCAGAGAAAATAGATAAAGTTGTGTGTGTGTGTGTGTGTGTGTGTGTATTTGGCACTGTGGAGATTTACTAGCATACCCTTAGCTGTTCTTTTATGAAAGATAGAGAATTGGTTTGGGAATTAATTCTGAATTCCATTTTTGCCATTTACTTTCTTTGTGACCTTGGATGAGTAACTTAAGCCTTGGTTTCCATCTTTTTTTAATGTTCAATTATCTAGCATATAGTACATCATTAGTTTTTGATGCAGTGTTCAACGATTCATTAGTTGCATATAATACCCAGTGCTCATCACCACACGTGCCCTCCTTAATACCCATCACCAGATCACCCCATCCCCCTACCCCCCTCCCTTCTGTAACTCTCAGTTTGGTTCAGTTTGGTTCCAGAGTCTCTCATGGTTTGTCTCCCTCTCTGATTTCTTCCCATTCAGTTTTAGGTGAATACCCACCATTTGCATTGACATGGATGGAACTGGAGGAGATTATGCTAAGTGAAATAAGTCAAGCCAGAAAGACAGTTATCATATGGTTTCACTCATATGTGGAACATAAGGAATAGTGAGGAGGACCACAGGGGAAGGGAGGGAAAAAGGAATGGTTTCCATCTTTATAAAATAGGAGAATAATACTTATAAAATAGGATTGTCTTGTGAGAATGTAAGTAAAGAGCCTGGAACATGCCTGAGGGAGAACAAACCTAAAGGACATGGAAGCAGGTGGCAAGGCAAGGCATAGATTCTTTGCTCCAGCTTTGGGGATGGATATACTAGGATGAAGTGCAGCTTAGTGGAACACCTGAGTGAGTGCTCTTTTCCTGTTGCTTGTGTATATAGCAGAGTCCCATATGGGACACTGGCTTGATGGAATAGATTCTTCTGGCAATACTGGCTCTAGAACAAGATGTCTGCCTCTTTACCTCACGTTATCCTCAGATATGGGCATTTGAACACATGCCTAGACTTTCTTTTATATCAACAATTTAACTCCTTCTACATAACAATTTATCTTTGTCATATTGTCTTCTGAAGGGGTGTTAGAAGCCCAATAAATTTGCTGTCCAAATATCAAGTAATATATTATGCTATTTCCTACAAACTTAATGAAAAACAAGCTTAAAAACATTACATGAAATTTAATTCATATCATTTTCAAAATCTAAGTTGGTTCCACTTTTGACTTTTTATTTAAGACATAAATATTACATATGATATAGATATAAATATTATATATTTAAAGTTTTAGCATAAAAATTATACCCTGCAATAATTTTTAAAGTATGATTCTGGGACTCAGTTGACAAAATAACTTTTAATCTTATAAAATGACCACTTTCGCCATCTTCTTTCCTAGTGCTAACTTACATAACTGGCTTTAGTTCTAAAGCCAGTTCACTAATCTCTATTAGGATAGTATTCAAGTCCTCTGCTTATTGTTTTTGAATTCCAAGTGTAATTCTTTTAAGATATTATTACCAAGTGCAGTATCTAATAGAAACACATACACACGTGCTGAGAGTTTAGCAGAAATACTGCATAATAGTGCTGCCTTGGCATTCGTTTTGTGTGGCCAAGCAGTCTACAGGGTCCTTGACTGGACATGAGCCCCCACCATGCACTCAGGCTCTAGATAACATCCCCCAGAGTCATAAATTTAAGTTCCTAATAGCTCCTGTCATAACATTCTCCCCTTGCTCCCCGGGCCTTCCCCCATACCTTCCTTAGATAAGACCGTCTCAGAACTTACAAAACCCTGCTTTTTGTGGTTTGAATTGACCAACTCAGCCTTAGCCTGAGAACCCCAAAGCACTCTACCCACGGACCCTAATAAAAGCATGTGATCCAGGTCCTGCTCTGTTTCTGCCTTCATCCTGCCTTGACCTCCCCAAGTGGCCCTTTGAGACCTGCTATGTACTTCCTCCAGCACCTTCTCTATTTCAATTCCCTGTGTTCTTTTGTTGAACCAAGGCTCACCATCCCACACCCCAGGGCTCTACTTAACAAATATTTTAACAGTCACAACAACACAGAATTACTAAGTAATAAAATAATTGTTAGTTGTAATCCAATGATATGTTATCAAAATTAAGTAAACACATTCAAATAAGTTTTTAAAAGTTTTTTTTAATTAATAGTATTGATAATACATTTCTCTTTCCTAATATCTTTTTACTTTTGTTTTTTAATATGCTTTCCAAACTAAAAACTAGAATGCATGGTCTCAGCTCTCATGGTTCTGGAGAAGGGAGGTAACCTACTTCCTGGCTCTAACTTCCCTGATTTATTCATGACCATTGCTAAGCTACCAATGAACCTGAAAATCCACTTTTAAATGTGTGGGAATTAACTGGCATCTTATTCTTACTGAGAGCCAATTTTATTCAAAACTTGATCTCCACAAACTTGACTGAGTGTCTTAAACAACAGAATTTTTTTCTCTTACATCCAGTCCATAAATTTCAGCTCAAAACAACATTCAGTCTGTAACAATAGTTCCTAAATGTCAGTTAGTAATAGTAGTCATGATATTTTAAAGGTAGTTTTCCATAAACAATTTAGTTGGTATAAGAAGCTTTTTTATAGAAACTGATTTATCGGCGAACTGAAAATTAATTTTAAATAAATGAAAGTTTGCATGGCATTCTTGTAAAATGTGAATGAATGAAGTCCAGGTTTGCTAAAGTTCACTCATATCAAAACAACCTTTATGAATTTGTCACATTTATATATTTCCTTTACAATTTTATGCTTCACATTTTCTTTATATAAACTTTTATTGAAGTTTGACTTAGGTTCATTCTAAACGATAATATCCATGATATCAAGAATTTGTTTTGATGTATATACATTTTGTACTTTAAAGTTAAACTTCACAGTTACTAAAATTAAACAACGACAACAACAAAACCTATGAATGTATCAGTCAGGGTCCAGTCGGGAAAGAGAAATCATAGCAGTAATAGGAACTGAAAATATTTAGTATGAAGAACTGTAAATTAGTACATTTGGTTAACTTCTAAAGGGAGTAAAAGTTCTCTAGGGTATGAAGAAATAGCAAATGCAAAAATTGGGCCAATGAAAAGGAAATAAAGACAGAAGAATGAACTTAGAAGAGGAATTTTCCACTAAGGCTGAGCTTCAAACTTCGTTGAAGAGGGTGTGACTGCGTAGAAACAGACACCAGCTACTAGCAAAGAAAATTGACCAATGCCTGGGTGATAATCAGTAGGCAGTAATGTCCCACTTGGCAATCGAGAAACACACAGGAGGATGCAAGCAGACGGATCCATTGGCAGGTGTGCCAAAAAAATGAAAGCAACAAAAGATGGCTGAATCAGGACATGAAGTCCTTTCCTCCTGGTCTGGCCTTAGTGTCCCTCCATCACCCTCTATGACAAAACCGAACATTAAACCAGCTGACAGAGGAAAAAATACAAATATAATATAAACATAAATACAAACAAATGTAAGATGTGTGCACACATTAGCACAGCTTTTTAATACAGCTCTTACTTACAGCTCTAGATTACCACAAAGTGACTGTGTTTTTCTTTTTTCCTCCACTTCCAACTTTGTATTCCTACAGTGAGGTTTGTCACCGATACCTGCAGGTGCCAAGAACCCTTGTAAAGTTGTTTTATTGTTGCTACAGATAATAGGCTAGGCTCTGGCATCAGATCCTCCATATTTATATTAATGTTTCAGTGAGCTGAGCTACTAATATTGGTAGTACTAATAATGAGTCATTAGATACTCTTCTTAGATCAATGGAGGAAATCCATTTACTCTCTCTTGTAGTATATTCTAGTGTATATATTGCATGTAGACTATTTAAATATACTTATAGCTTTAATTTTCCTTGCCATCACGCAAAAACCTGGGGCTGGCCAGACAAGTGAACTGTTGGGTGCAAATTCAACACATACATCTACTAACTAGAGCTTAGTTTTTAGATACATCTCATTTTCTTCAACTCTTTCATGTGTCACCTTAAGCACTAAGCCAGGAATCATTTTCTTCTACATTAGAATAGACTCCTGAATGGTGTGCCCCAATCAATTGTTGAGAATTGTCTAGAAATATCTTAATCTTATAGAGAATATAGCTTTGGCTTAAACTCGAAACACAGTTACATTAATAATTTAGTGCACACCTATTATATACCAAGCACCAAAGTTGTAAAGATAACATCAGATAATACCTCCTTTCTAAAGTCTTAAGATCCGGTAATGAAGAAGTCATATAAATAAGCACATACAATAAAACAGCATGTGATATGACTGAGATACTATAGAGTATAGCAAAAACACAAAAGAATCACTGGTCATTTCTTTTTGGTGAGAAAGGGATCCAGAAAGTTTAATAAATATAGTGATTGGATAAGATAGGAAAGGAAGGAAGGAGATTCCACACACGAGGAGCAGATGAGCAATTTATGAAGGTGCAAAACAGCTGATTGCCTTTAATAGAAGCCTAGGTAACATGTTTGATTTGGGGGATTTGAGGCAAGCGAAATGAGGAATGAATGCAATGACATAGGTAAGTGTTGGATAAGGAAGATCATTTAAGCAGAATTACTTTAAAACTAGCTTGTGTAATTATATATATATTTTTAATTTTCCTTTGTCTACTCAAATGTTGTAACTGAATAAAGCATGAAAAAAACGGTACTCATAAATGAAAAAAAAAAAAAGCCCTATATATTTAGATATGTAGACTCTAAAGAAAATTTTAAAATTGCCTTTGCCCCAAGATTTTATTGCTGGTCTAATATAAGTTAATGTCACAATCTTGATTTTCATCCCTAGGATATAAATAGATGGCAATAGATTTGTCTCAGTGATCACATTGTGGCCTCATTTGGGCTTCCTGACCTGCTCGTATACGAATATTTCTTGAAGAGGGACCCTAATTTTTATTTGTTTTTGGCAGGTCCATTCAATTGCCCATTAAATTATTATTTTCTCCCTGGTCTCTTTGTATTAACAGCACACTTGCATGTGGCTGATAATTCCCCAAGTATGGAACATTCAAAGCAGGAATTTATCTCTCAAATATTGTCTGTTAATATACTTTTAGAGAATTGTGAAAATATTTAAAAAGTTGACAGATCCAAGGATTCTCCTCACAAGCTTACGTTGATCAATATAAAGCTCTTTTGATCCAGCTTGAGCAAAAATATTATCATTGTATAAACCCTAAACATTAATAGGGGGCATTTTTGATAGCATGTCAAAAATAGATTGGCCTATAACTGAGAGATGCTCAAGTAAGTTCAGGCAATCTGGTCTTTAATGTGAGAACAGTTTATTTTGATACATCTATCTAATAAGGGAAGATTATTCAGAATACATAAATACCTCACATATCAGTAAGAAAAAGACAGACAACCCAATAGAAATATGAAGTTTTAATAGGCACTTCTCCAGAAAGGAAACAAAAATGTCCATTATATATCTGAGACAGTGTTCTTCCTTATTGATTATCAAAAAATACAGATTAAAACCACATAAGATAATCATCAGAATGGCTAAAATGGAGACAGTAGACAATACCAAGTGTGGATGATGATGTAAAGCAGCTGGTACTTTCAGCACCATTAGTAGGGGTATAAACTGTTATGACCACTTTTTTTTTAATAATTTCAATCTTTAAAAATTTATTTTATTTTATTTATGATTTTTTAAATTTAATTTAATTTAATTATGTTATGTTAATCACCATACAATATATCATTAGTTTTTGATGTAGTGATCCATGACTCATTGTTTTTGTATAACACCCAGTGCTCCATGCAATCTTTTTTTAAAGGATTTATTTATTTATTTTAGAGAGAGAGAGTCGAAGGAGGGGCACAGGGAGAGAATCTTCAAGCAGACTTCACACTGAGCATGGACACCAGTTTAGGGTTCAATCCCATGACCCATGAGATCATGACCTGAGCTGAAACCAAGAGTCAGATGCTCAACCGACTGAGCCACCCAGGCACCCCTGTTATAACCACTTTCAAAAACAGTTGAGCATTCTTCACTCTTACTTGCATATTCACAGAATTTCATACATGTGTTCCCCAAAATAAATGTGCAGTAGTATTCACAAAAACTATTTATATAGGCCAAATATCAAATCACTCCCAGTGTCCATCAGCAGATTTTTAAAATTGTAGTATATTCGTGTAATAGAATATTTTATAGCAATGTGAAAGATAGAATATAGCACCAAAACAATGTTGAGCAAAAGAAACCAGGCACAGAAGTAAATATGCTGTATGATTCTATCCTATAAAGAATACAAAAATATGCAAAACTGATCTATACTATTAAAATTCAGGGTGAAGGTTACCTTTAACAGTGATAATGTGGGGTCTCCTGGGGTAATGTATTATTTTATATCTTGGTGTGCTACAATGAGTGTATTTACATTGTGAAAATTCATCAAACAACAGATTTATGTGAACCTTTATTATTTTTTACTTCAATAAAAGTTTTACAAAGAATATAGAATTTTCTTAGAAATTGGTAGGCAGATACTAAAACTTACATAGAAGAATACAAAGCCCAGGAAGACATTCCTCAAGGAGTACTGACACAGGATAGTTGTTGTCGTCTTAGACTCTGCCCATGATTATTATCTAGTTGTTATTACTTAACCAGCTATTAGTAAAAAGAGTTGCAAAATACAAAAATAAAAAATAATATTAAATTCTGGATTCATCTCTTATCCCAGATCAAGTCCAGGCTGATTAAGGTTTAATCAATAAAGCAAAACTTAAAATATTCTAAGAAAATATTTGAGAAAATCTCTGTTAAATTAGAATAGGGAAGAATTTCCTAAACAAGATGAAAAAACCTGAATTAAAAGGGAAATCACTGATATTTTCCACAACATTAAAGCTAATAATTTATTTTTGCTTATCAAAAGATACATTAAAAACACTCATAAAAGTGTCAAATTTGACAAGATATCCCAATAAAGCAAGTAACAAAATTTAGTGTTCTGCATACATAAAGAACTCCTCTAATTCTGTAGGTAAAAAGCCATAAGACATGATAAATGATAGAAAATACATGCAGAGTACTTTCACAAAAAATGAAACGTAATTGTCTACTCTTACATTTAAAAATGTACAGTTTCATTTGTAATTTGACATTATATGTTGGCTAATTGGGGAAATTAAAACAATGCTATTTTTTTAGGATAAAACATTGCTATTAAAATCAAATTAATACACATATATTCAACATAATTTGATATTATCTAATAGGCCCATGACATAAAATTATATCCCCTCTAAAGTCAAGGAATATTTTTCTGGACCTGCATAATTTCATGAGCTTCTCCTCCTACTCTTTGACATGCTTTTATCTGACCAGTGGATATGAGGTCCCTGATATCATTACTATGTTATTCTTCTTGTGGACTAGCATGATGAACTCTGAGGTGGTGAAAAAAATCAAAGTCCCTATGGACTCAATTTTGGCACAGGACCAGCAAGCTGACTCAACTCTATGGCAAGAAAGTTAAAAAGTACAGTGTCTTTGCTTGGTGGACAAAGTACTCACCTTCCTTGTTTATTGACTTACAGAAAAATAACATTTAGCAGTTAAGTAGTTATATTCCTCGTGCCAGGGATTGATTGAACTGACTTGCTTTCCTAAAAATGACCAAACCTAGAAGAGCAGCTGTAATTGGAGTCACCACCTGATTAAAGTTTCAATAATTCATTATCATTGTGCTACATCAATCTGTCTTTAATAATTGCAAAACTGGCAAGTTAATGGATATTTGATAAGAATCATCAACGTTGATTCTCTGAAGTCTTTGATGGTGGTAGTTAACTTCATAATTTTTTTCAGAGATGTGGTATTGTTTTTTGTTTCTTTCTTTGACAGGGAAAAATAATTCTATGACCTTCTACTTAGACTTTGTTGCAAAAATATAGTCCTTACTTTAGGGGCCCAGTTACTGCTGTAATTATTCTGCCATTACACTCTGGAACTGAAGAAACTTTTCTTCCCATGGACCTACCATGAAGCAAATTTGGGGTAAAATAAACATCTCCATTTATTTCTTTGCTACTCTATTTCTTATTTTGATCAGTGGAGGGGATGTCATATTTTCTCAGGAAACAATATAAACATAGAGCCAGTGCATGTTAACCTCTATATTGTCTGAAGCTTTTCCTTTTCTAGTGCACAGTTATCTTGGCGAATGATACCAAGAAGAAACATTTAGAAAAAGCTAGGATGGAAATTTACACTGTGCACTTACAATGTTTGTAGGACTTTTCTTCAAGAGAAAAATCTCTTTCCTTGAAGGGTTTTGATGTATGAACTGACTCTGGTCAGATTGAATGACTGGCATTGGCCCTGTATCCTGGGACTCACATCAGACTTCTCTTTCCCTAGAATTTTTTTTTAACTTTAGTGTGCTGCTTATCTGGCATTTCATGAATATTTAGCTGCAACCAATCTTCCTGCTAATGAGCCCATTGATTGTTGTATCTCCTACCCAAGGTAATGATATCAAACTTGACTTTAGAATAGTTCTGCCCCTTTGCTCCATCACAACATTCAGATGTGTATTTTGGAACCTTGGGTCCATTTCAATTGCAACACCCTACTAGCATTCTCAGACTACCAAGAACATCCAGTGCAAGGCTTTTCAAAACACAAGTGCTCACTTCAGTGATTTATTTTTCAAGCCCTTGATAATAGAAATATCTCCTGTGTCCTTCCAGGGAAAATAGGAGCAAGAATTATTTGAATTACATCTGGTAACATCAGTCCATATTCCTATCTCCTTATAGTAGACTTCTTCCCATGTATAACAACAAATTATTTCTGGTCTCTTACCTTCATTTATTATGGGCCATATTAAGTGCAGATATCTATCAACCAACTAGGCAAGCAATTACAACTTCTCCCAGCTACTCAACCTGGTAAATTGAGTTGAGAGTCTCTGGTATCTTGCATCTATATTTAGAACTTGAGTCCAGTTAAACTTTTGTTCTTCTTTCACTTATCTATTAAGGACATATTTTCTCCATATATATTCACCAAATTTTTTTTAAGATATAAATTGCTACTTCTATCATTCATTTTTTTTTGTTGGTTGTTTTCCCTTCTGGGGTTTGCTAATGTAATTTTATAATAAAACAGATTTGGACTCTAGATAAATTTCTGGGGAAAAGGAGGAGTATCAGGGTGGACAATAGGATGACATGATTTTCCTCACAAAGTGACTCTCTCAGATGAGTATTTAGGGAGTCTTTAAACAAGGAAGGATAGACATACATGGAAAGGACTCCTTCAACCTCAAAGAGTCATTCAGTGGTTGGGACTTCAGTAGATTCTGATTCATTTTCCACATTTTCTCATAAATACCATGCAAATTGTCAGTATTCCACTCTCCCAGTTGCTACCTAAACACTCATATAAAAGGCATGGCAGGGCAATCAGTTCAATAGACTTTGTAATTCAGCCACCTAAAAGAATAAAAATTACGATTGGTTTTGAAAACAAAGTTTTGTTTTGTTTTTTTAATTTCGCAGAAGACCCAGAATTTTAGTCTACACCTTGAGTTGTTAAGCTACTTATGTTCTCCATTTCATCTCTTCTACAATCTTTGAGTTATTCATGCAAACGTTTCTTGGGTCTTTTATGTTTCCAGTATAAACTTAGGCTTCATAAATGACCACAAGAACAGTAGAATATTTGATTCTTACAATTATACTTCAAGTAAAGAGGCTTATGCCTCTTTTCTCAAATTGACTTTTTGATCAATCAATAATTATGTAAATAAATGCAATGTTTTCCTTTAGAAACAATGAGAATTTTTTCTTTCCATTTTTTTCTTTATAAGTCTGAGCAAGAAAGACATAGAGAAGACAGTGTCATTTTGACTTATATAAAGGGTGTAGGGTATGTCTATTTATGATATTCATGCCTAGGCATATTTGGAAAACCAATAGGATGGATCATACAGAAACCTATTTCTATTTATGGAGAAATGGGTATGGGAGGGTAGTGTGAAGTTCTCTGTATATGAGACTATTAAGATAAAAAGTAAGCTATACTGAGTTTGAAAAAAAACATAAAATATAATCAAAAAGCAAGGGTAATTCTGAGTAAAATATAAGAGCCATCCCCTTGACTAGTGTTTTTATTTAGCTTTAATTTCAGAGTTCAATTGAGAGGCATATGATTAAAATTTAAAAGGCAAAAATTTTAAAGAGTTACTTCAATAAAGAGCTAGTTCAAGAATTTAGAGCAAAAGGACTATACTTTTGAAAACCCTGTAAGAGCATTTTTATTTTATTTTATGTTATTTTATGTATTTTATTTTATTTTATTTTATATTTTGGGGGGACATATGATGGATGCAATAAAATTGATTCTTCTTGGATCTTTTGTTTCCACTATTTGGTAGTTCTCAGAGCACAGCAACAAACTCCAGGGCTCAATCACCTTCTAGTGTTTTTATCATGTCACCATCAGCCAGTCAAAGTTCTTGTCCCTTCCTAACTCATCTCACCCAAGTTTGCCATACCAGAAATTTGTCATTGTGTATGTGTGTGTGTGCACATGGAGGTGCTTATTTTTAAAGCTTTTTCTTTATTTCTTATTATATAAATATAATATCCCAGGAGATTGCAAAAATTACTTGAGCACTTGAAGAGGGGTTGATACCAGGATCAATAGTGAGGGGCACAGCTAGTGGAGGTTCCCTCCCACCAGCTGAGGTCTGGGACATTTAGATTACATCTATGTATGTTATTTCCATCTCTGCCACAAGCTCACATAACACCGTTGTGTAGATTAGAAAAAGATGCCCTTTATATGAGTGAAAGCATATGGTATTTATCTTTCTGAATCTTATTTATTTTATTTAGCATAATAATCTCTAGCCCCATTCATGTCATCACAAATAGCATGATCTCATCTTTTTTATGGCTGTGTAATATTATGTTATATATAGTATATATTATATATACCAATATATTATATATATGCCAATTATATAATATATATCAATTATTATATATGCCAGTATTTTATATATATATACACCACATTTTCTTTATCCATTCATCTATCAATGGACCCATAGGTTTCTTCCATATCTTGGCTATTATAAATAATGCTGCAATAAACATAGGGGTGCATATATCTTTTAGAATTAGTGTTTTTGTTTTCTTTGGGTAAATATCCAGAAATGGAATTATTGGATCATATGATGTTTCTGTTTTTAATTTTTTGAGGACTCTCCATGCTGTTTTCCATGGTGGCTGTACGAATGTATGTTCCCACCAACAGTACACAAAGGATCTTTTTTCCTCCATATCCTTGTCCATATGTGAAATCTAAAGAACAAAACATCTCATTTACAGTTGCACCAAAAATAATAAGATACCTAGGAATAAACCTAATCAAAGAGCTGAAAATTATAAAACACTGATGAAAGAAATTGAAGATGACACAAAGAAATGGAAAGACACTCCATGCTCATGGGTTGGAAGAACAAATATTTTTAAAAAGTCTACACTACCCAAAGCAATCCACAGATTTAATGCAATCCCTATCAAAATACCAATAACATTTTTCACAGAACTATAACAAACAATTCTAAAATTTGTATGGAACCACAAAAGACCTTGAATAGCCAAAGCAAACTTGAAAAAGAAAGGCAAAGCTGGGGGCATCCCAATTCCAGACTTCAAGTTACATTACAAAGCTGTAGTGATCAAAAGAGTATGGTACTGGAACAAAAAGAGACACATAGATCAGTGGGATGGAATAAAAACCCAGAAGTAAACACAACTATATGGTCAATTAATCTTTGAAAAAGCAGAAAAAAACATCCAATGGGAAAAAGACAGTCTCTTCAACCAATAGTATTGGGAAAACTGGACAGCAACATGCAAAAGAATGAAACTGGACCACTTTATTACACCAAACACAAAAATAAATTCAAATGGATGAAAGACCTAAATGTGATACCTGAAACCATAAAAATCCTAGAGGAGAACACAGGCAGTAACCTCTTTGACATCAGCTGTAGCAACTTTTTTCTAGATATGTCTCCTGGGGCAAAGGAAACAAAAGCAAAAATAAACTATAGGAACTACATCAAAATAAAAAGTTCTGCACTGCGAAGGAAACAATCACAAAACTAAAAGGCAAACAACAAAACAGGAGAAGATATTTGCAAATGACATATCTGATAAAAGATTACTATCCAAAATCTATAAGGAACTTATCAAACTCAACATCCAAAAAACAAGTAATCTAGTTAAGAAATGGACAGAAGACATGAATAGACATTTTTCCAAAGAAGACATCCAGATGGCTAACAGACACATGAAAAGATGCTCAACATCACTCATCATCAGGGAACTACAAATCAAAACCATGATAAGATACCATCTCACACCTGTCAGGATGACAGGAATAACACGGGAAACAACAGATTTTGGTGAGGATGTGGAGAAAGAGGAACCCTCTTACACTGTTGGTAGGAATGCAAACTGGTGCAACCACTGTGGGAAACAGTATGGAGGTTCCTAAGAAAGTTAAAAATAGAACTACTCTAGGTAGTTACACTACTAAGTATTTACCCAAAGGATACAAAAATACTAATTTAAAGGGATACATGCACCCTGATGTTTATAGCAGCATTACCAACAATAGCCAAACTATGGAAAGAGCCCAAATGTCCATTGACTAATGAATGGATAAAGAAGAAATATATATATAATAGAATATTACTCAGTTATCAGAAATATATATATAAGAAATTATATTATTCTGTTCCATTGATCTATGTGTTTCATTTTGTGTCCTGATATAATATATAACATACCTGTATTATATAACATACCTGTATTATATAACATGCTCATGGGTTATCTGAATGAAACCTTGCCATTCTCAATGACCTGGATAGAACTAGAGAGTATAATGCTAAATGAAGTAAGTCAGCCGGAGGAAGACAAATACCATATGGTTTCACTTGTATGTGGAATTTAAGAAACAAAGTCAATGAGTAAAGGGAAAAAAAAGAGAGAGAGAGAGAAGCTAAGAAACAGACTCTTAATTATAGAGAACAAATTGATGGTTGCCAGAGGGAAGGGAAGTGGAGGAATGGACAAAATGGCTGAAGGGTAGTGGGAGATACAGGCTTCCAGTTATGAAATGAATAAGTCAGAGGAATAAAAGGTACAACATAGGGAATATAGTCAGTGGTATTCAATAGTGTCACATGGTGACAGGTGGTAGCTATACCGTGAGCATAGCATAACATATAGAGAAGTTGAATCACTATGTTGTATACCTGAAAATAATGTAATATAGTTTGTCAATGATACTCAAAAATATTATAAATAAAAAATAATAAAAAATGAACTAAAATTTTGATTAAAAAAAGAAAATATCCTTCCTCAAGCAACAATTTTGAAGCTAGAAATTCCTAATTTTCTCTATAATAATTAAAATAAGCATAAAGTTATTATGTATAGATTATAAAATCTATTAAACATAAGATAATAAAAAATTAAATTTTAACTGTGATATTTAAGAATTCATTTTTAATAATAATTTGTTATAAAAAAGTTTTACATCTTACTTGCATCATAAAATAAAATTTTATGACTGTTTCAATGTTACTTAATGAATATATCATTTTCTATAGGACTAGTTTCTGTATTTAAAACAATATCTCATATACCTAACTCACTAAAAATTAGAATAATGGATATTGTACATTTGACATTAGTATAATAACTATTTTTTCAATTTCATATGTACTCTGTTCTGCAGCACCATTAGTCATACATAATTTAAATTTGTATTTCAATTTTAAATTAAAACGTTATTGTTGATATGCTAAGCATTTACTTTCTTTGTGCTTGCTATGGATACGTGATAAATGTTGCCAAACTTTGTAACTTCTGATACTTCTTCATTTTTACTTTCCATCCCCAGTAAATTTATGATCTAGAAATAAAGCCAAATTACTAAAGTTAGAATAAATAATTAGCATCTAACTTTTTTCACCATTTCAAATAATTGGTGAACTAAATAAGTGTTAGACAATCTCCTACTTGTACTGTTCTTTGGAAAGTTAAAATGTCTTGATGGAAATTTCCAACAAGAGTGTATAGTGTTCAATATTCAAATTATAAGGCAAAGTATTGAAATTGTCATAAAATTCACTTGATTAAACTAATTCCTCCAGGTTTCTTTCTTATGTGTGCTTTTTAAACAAATTTAGGCTGACCTGAAAGTAGAAGTGAAATTCATATTCTGCACCACAAGTGCTTCTTTCCACTGAAACAAATAGAACTGAAACATTTTTCTTTATTTATGGTTTTTCTGGCGACTTTTTCATTTTCTAAAAGAATATGCAATGACAAAATATTTTTCTCTTATTTTTCTCTATTTTCCAATTTTCTATTTTCTAATATTGGTAATCTTTTTTTAAAAGATTTTATTTATTTATTTGAGAGAGTGCAGAGCAAAAGAGAGTGCGCGAGGGTGGGGTGGGGGGAAGGGACCGAAAGAGTGGGAGAAACAGGCTCCCCACTGAGCAGGGAACCCTATGCAAGACTCCATCCCAGGATGCTAGGATCATGACCTGAGCTGAAGGCAGACGCTTAACCGACTGAGCCACCCAGGCATGCCCCTATTGATAATTTTTTTTTAAACAACGTTTTTCTAACACTTGGGAGAGCTCTATAAAACACTATATTAGAATCTGTAACATTTTAACTAATATGTAATAAGCCTTTGAAATGTAAAGAATGAATACATTTAATCACAAAATCCATAAAAAAATGAAATAATCATGGTATAATTGGCAGATAATAACATGGAAATCTCAATTTCTGTTTTTAAAATTGTTTATGGTAAATGTCTATTAGCCACTGTGTTTTGTGTCTTAATGAAACTTTTGGGACATTGAAATAGGAAGTAAACCATATTATTTGGGTATATAAACATCAAAACAAAATAAATTATAAATGTGATATAGCAAAATAATTCAGTAACTAATGTACTCAGAGATCTGCATGGTTAGGAAAGTAGCTCCTTGTGTATTTTATTTTTGATGGTGCTTAATCAATATTGGAATTTTGATTATTAAGCTCACTCTTTCAATGATCTTAAACTAACAATAACACTTTCCAATTTCATAAAATTATTTCAATATATTGATTTCATTGATAAAACACAGCTCATTCCCATCTGCTGAAAGTTTTTGTTATAAATTTATAAATTGCTCATGCCTGGGCATAATTTTATATTGAAACATAAGAACATTTAAACAATACAAATCTGTGTAATGAGAATTGTGCCTCTTTGGGTGCAGCACTCTTTGTAGTACACAGTATGAACAATTATCAGCCACATCTTTAATACATTAATCATCACAAAAATTCATTTAAATAATTATTAAATAGAGACACAGAGAGGGTAGATATTCCAACTTAGAATTCATAAGAAACAAATATAAAGGACTTTTAAAAAATTTTAATTCCAGTTTTAAAGGACTTTTAATCTAAAGAAAAATTGAAATGTTAGCTATCAAACTAAAAGAAAAACAGTAATATAATTTTCAGTGGATGTAAGTTTCATAAAAATTAAATTATAAGTATATATATTTCTGTCTAATTAATTATCCTAATATATTTTGGTAATTTTTTTTAAACACACACATACATACACAGTGTAGACCTATATTATGGCCCACAAAGAACAATAACCCCTGGCATTCACTCCTTCCACACTGATTCTGGGCTTGACCAAGAGACTTGTTTGGCTAATGAGGGATGAGCAAGTGTGATGAAAGCAACATATAATGTAAACATACATGGAAGCTTACCCTCTTGGAAAATTGTCCTTGGAGTTCAGTTGCCATGCTATAAAGAAGTTCAGATGCAATTACTAAATGTGGGAGGCTCTATGGAGGAAGAGGACTCATCTTGGATGCCCCAGCCCTCAGTGAACTCCCATCTGAGTGCAACTGCACAAGGGACCTCAGATGGGACATGTGGAGGAGAACTGCCCAACTGACTGATCAGCCACAGCACAGTGAGAAATAATAAATCATCCCTGTGTTAAGCCACTAAATTTTTGAGTGCTTTGTTACCCAGCAATAGACAACTGAAATACATATATGGAAAAATATTTTTTCCCAGTCAAATTCTGCATGTGCTTATTTTAGGACATTTTCTTGCCCAAACTTGTTCCATGGAAGATGCGAAAATGTGTTGTTCTTCTACAATATTAATCTAGTATGCCTCATAATGGATTTTGTATCTAATATATAACATTTTATTGCTCCTTGGAGACTTGTTTAGAAATGAGAAGTCCTGCAGGGGTTCCACAGTTAATTTTTTTAAAGCATGTGGCTATAAATAGCAGGGATGAGTGTGATGAGACTCCTAAGGCAATTTTAAACAATCCTTAAGTAATTTCCCACAGAGACACAACTGAAATCCAGGTTTTCAGAGATGTTAAACTGATTAAAACTTCATCAAATTCTTAAAGGAATAAACAGACTATAGATCTAAAGAAATTGAGAGGTTATGCATGGATCAAATGTATTTATTGACTTAAATAGGTTGAAAGTTATTTTCTTTTTAAGAAAGAAAACCACATTTTTGGAGTTTTGGTCTATGAAGACATAGATTTATATTTTATGAAATTCACAACAAATGTAGGAATTGTATTTGTGTGCATTCATGCAATTTATACATATTTTTAAAGCCTTAGAAATCTGCATTGATTCACATATCTTTGAATGGAATATAGAAAATGAATGAATGTGAACTAAGCATACAGAAAACACCATAGTTTATTTCTAGGAATCTTGCATGTGATATCTTAATATTTGTGATATACTTGTTTTCTATATGAGGCCACAGTGTGATGTTTTCATCTCGCAAGGTAAAATCCCCTGTGACTAATTCCTAAAGGTTGCTATTTTCTTCCCTTTGGGAAAGAGGAGAATCTTTTTCCTAATTTGAAACACGTTATTCTGCAATCAGTGGAATTTAGGTAAAACTTCAGAGACTAGAAATTGCTTGAAGACTAGGAAGTTGTTTAAAAAGTCTTTGGCCTCTTTCTGAAGGATCTAACCTACTTCTTTCAAAGAATTTTTCTACTAATCTGAGGAACATTGAAACAAATCCACACTAATGCAAGACCCACTACTCCAATCTATAATGTTATTATGATTTAGGTATGGTATATATTGAGTGCTCTGTATTGATCAAAGAGAGAATATGTGGTTTAAAGAAATAGCAAATGGCTAAAATCTAGTAGAAATAGAAACACACAATTAGTAAATCTAGGAAAAACTATGAAGGAATAAGAAAAAGTCACTTTAGATGGAAAGAAACAAAGCACTAAATGTAAGCATAACTGAATTTGCTTGAATTATATAAACCTAAAGAGTGATGATAGTCAATAGCACAGGATGTCAGAATCATATGCTTAATATTGCACTCCTATTGACCCAGCAATAATGTTTTCTTACAGAGATAATAACATTGAAATGAAAAATTCTACGTGTAAACAAAATATAACAATATTGTCTAAGTAGGTCCATTTGTCTATGGAAATGCTTAAAATAGGTTAATGCTACAGGACAGAGAATGAGGTTACCAGAAGGTATATGATATGTATAAAATAATTAACTTGAGGTTTTGAGTACTTCTGGTGTATGTGTTCTCCCACAAAATTGGTTATATTCAGTAATAAATACTAAAATAGGTATTAGTGTAGCTATAATAAATTGCCTGATCTTACATTATCATTGATGTTTGGAAGGAAACACCATATATTGGGATATCCAATTTGGAAAGAAAAAAAAAAGGTTACTCACCAGATGTCCTGTGCAAGGATATAAGATTCATAGTAATCTAGGCACTCTGCTCTTACCATTACTTCCAAAATTGAAGTTTTCCAGAGATAATTTGGAGTAATAGAAGAGGGAAGTCAATATTATGTTTTAAAGAACAATAGTTTTATAATGACACAACTTCATGATTATAAGATATTGGATGCATGAAGTTTTCCATCCCAAAGAAAGAGGATAAAAATACCTAATTTAAAAAGATGTTTAAAAAATAAATGAAAGGGTTCTGGAAGGATGGCTATGGGGACAGCATTGTTTCCCTGTCTCTCTAAAACCCCCCACAAAAATGGACAGAACCTCTAGAAAGCAAAACCAAGAAGCCCATGGAACGCATTTATAAAAAAACTAAGTAACAAGATATCCCCATAAAACCCCAAATATAAGAAGGTAAGGACAGACTTCCAACAGCTACAAGACTACATGAGGTCATTTTCTATATGGAAGAATGAAAGAAGCAATATGGTGGCATGTGTTGGGCTGAGAAAAGGAAATCTTCAAAATAGCCAACAAGTATTCACTCGGAAAGCATAGGAGGCCAATTTGAGAAAAGAACCTGAAATCAGGAAGCATTTCCCCCCCACGTTCCCTCATATGCACAAGACAAGAAGCCTATCATAAGGAAAAATGAGCA
Source organism: Mirounga angustirostris (assembly GCF_029215605.1). NCBI lineage: Eukaryota > Metazoa > Chordata > Mammalia > Carnivora > Phocidae > Mirounga > Mirounga angustirostris. The sequence continues at coordinate 104,676,756 of NW_026991712.1, read as the reverse complement.
GTCTAGCCCCATATGCTCACAATTTTGACCCACCAGAATTCTTTCTAAATTAGAGACACACACTGGCAACAACCTTTAACAGTGAAAAGAATCTGCTGGAAGTGAAATTAAAACGAACTGGCAGAGACCCACAGAGGCAAGGAAAGAGAACATCTAGACCAAAGTGGTGGAGGTGAATACTGCCAGAGAAATCTCAAGCAGTTATATTTTTGAGCACTACACAAAACACAAAAGAAAGAGTTCTGTGAAGTTGAAAATGCTAGCCTAAAAAATCACTGAAACCAACTTCACATAATAAATAAGCAAAAAAAAAAAAAATCAAGACCAAGTCCCATATAAAATTATTATAAGAACAAGAAAAAACAATAAAAGAACAGAATAATATCCATTCAGACTAAGATTCTGCCATCAAAAGTGTTAGATCAAAACTGTAACTATTTCAAAATAAGCTAAAAGACATTATCAAAATGATATAAGACATGAAAATACAGAATCAATCAGAATTAGATAAACTCAGAAGTAAAGTGACAGAACTGAGGAAAAAATTAGAAATAAAAAAAACATTTGAGAATGATTAAAATAGAAGAAATACTGAAGCAAATAAATGCTGTATTTAATACAATAAAAGAAGCAGAAAGTACAAAGAAAAATACAAGGAAAAATTTGAAAAGCAAAAAGAAATGAAAAAAAAGATGGATTAGAAAGAAAGTGGCATGGAGCACCTGGCTGGCTCAGTTGGTGGAATGCATGACTCTTGATCTCGGGCTCATGAGTTTGAGCCCCATGTTGACTGTAGAGATTACTTAAAATCTTTTAAAAAATAAAATAAAATAAAAGGGAAAGTGGCATGTATTGAAGATAGGCAAAGAAGACTCACAGATAATAGGAAATATCACTGGTGACAGATAACACTGAAATAAGAGGTAACAGGTAACACTGAAAAAGAAAATCAAAGCAAGAGAACAAAACAAATATTAAAAACTACAATTAAAAGATACTTGTCTAAAAACAAAAACTTACATTAAGAGAGCACACTGAAGTTTTGATATTGACCCTTAACAACCAATATCAGAATATATTCTAATAAAATTCCTTGACCTTGGAGAAAAAAAAATCTTTAGGTCACCTAGAAATAAAAAAGCACAAAACTTACAAGGAAATAAAACTGTCAGTAGACTTTTTGACAGCAATGCTTCACGACAGAAAAAAATGTAATAATATATTCACAATACCAAAGAAAAGTGAGATCCGAGTATTTTTTATTCAGAAAAACAAACATTTAGCAAATAGCCACCCACAAGGCAGAACTCAGGACATATTGTTCTCATGGACATTTTTTGAGGAAACTATTAGAGTACAATATTAAGATTCCTACTGGACCAAAAAGGGACACATTGAACTGTAATAATACTAATAATTGCAATAGACTGAAACCTATTAAACATGTATATATCTATGGGTTCACAATGATATTAGTATAATATTGACATTCTAATTCACAATCACTATGGAATGGCTTTGTTGTGGTTATTGAATTGATTTTGAGAAGGAAGCATTCTAAGATTGGGAAACACCCAGAAATAACTTTCCCAGGTAAAAATTAAAAATAAAATATCCATAGAACTAGCTACTATAGATTATATACTTAATTTAGCAAACTGTATTAAATCATATGACTCAGATACTTTTAAGGGCCCAATAATTGGTGATTTTGTCATATTTAATAATAGCAGCAATAATTACAACTCTTTGTGAAGGTATAAATAATTTCTTCTCTTGGATCTGTTTGGGTTCTTATTTATTTATTTATTTATTTATTTATTTATTTATTTATTTATTTTATTTTTAAAGATTTTATTTATTTGAGAGAAAGAGTACATGAGCAAGGGACGGGGGGAAGGTCAGCAGGAGAGGGAGAGAGAGAATCTCAAGCAGAACCCTGCTGAGCATGGAGCCTGATGCGGAGCCTATGACCCTGAAATCCTGACTCGAGCTGAAATCAAGAGTCAGATGCTTAACCAACTGAGCAACCCAGGCGCCCCTCTGCTGGGGTTTTTAGAAAAGTCATGAATGCCTTCCACTGCACTAGACTACAGTTGGGAGAAAGTCCACAAAATAGAAAAGTGACTATGAAAATTAGACAATTGAAATTCTAAGGTGTATTTATTAACTAATAAATCATGAAACTTTTCCTTCCATACAGAGCTTTCTGGGTATAAATGGCCATAAGGCTATTTTGAAATATATATGTATATATTTTATATATATATGTGTTTTTCACTTTATACCTGTATTTTCAATAGTAGTTTCTGAAAGCTAATGTCTTCAGATTGAAGAGCTTCTAATAATCAATAATATTGTCAATAGCAATTGTGAAAACTGATAAGTAGTGGAAAGTATAAATTGCAGAAGCATTAGTTTCCTTGTTTGTTTTGTTTTTTTGTGGATGAGGACTATAGATTCTCAAGAAATTGCTTGATTGTCATTCAAATATATGATATAGGGGAATCAATGGCCTCTGCTTTTAACTTAGCTAACTTCATGAAAATAGACCAAACTATATTATTCTACTTGGGTTGATTGAATTATTTGGATAGAGTCTAGGAAGAGACTCATACAAGACAATGACATAAAGAAGTAGCTTGCAAAGCTATCTTCTAATTTAATTACAGATGAAAAATAAATAAGAAATCATTAAATGGTGTTTTCAAATTAACAGATACAAATTAATGCCAAATAAGACACCAAAATTATCTGCATGTGTAAATAATGCTATATTAAATCAAAAGATAATTTAAGTATGTACCAAAAGAAGTAAGAAACTCCCACTCTGTAACCTCCCAAGATAGAGCAACAATCCAATGACTAATATGCTCCTTTACTGTGTATATTTGGCCCAACTAGTTTAGCAAAGCATCAGAATATATTATTCAACATGTTAAAGAAAAAACTGACTCACTCTTCTAAGCCATTCAGTTAGAAATAACAGAACTGTATACCTCTCATTTTTTGAGAATTCTCCTAATGGAAGAGTTATAACAACAAACAAAATTAAAGAGGATCATAAAATCATATAAAGTGCCCTTATTTCCTCTCTCATATTAATGATTTGGATTGATGCTAGTACTGGAGAAGACAAGACCTGGAGATAATTGAAAATGTGTTATACCTTTCATACATTCTTAAAAAAATGTGGTAAAAAATTGATTTTGGCTAAGCAGAGCCCTTATGATATGGCCTCATAAAATGCCCTCTCTCTAGTCATATATATACTAAAGAATCTGTAAAAGGTAATGAGGTTTGCTGAATAAATGAAAATATGAGGTAGATGTTATTATTGATAAGAAATTGGGATATATTCAACAAGAGTGGCATAAACAATGGTAAATCAGAAATATACATTAAATGTAAGCCAAATAGATAAGAAATACAAATAAAATTTGATGTTAAAATATGAAAATATAAAGCCAACAGAATAAAGGGTAGAAAAATAAGATAAGTGGCTTAAAAACGTTAGCTTAATTAATATTTATTTATTTATTTATTTATTTTAAAGATTTTATTTATTTATTTGACAGAGAGATAGAGAGCACAGATAGGCAGAGTGGCAGGCAGAGGGAGAAGCAGGCTCTCTGCTGAGCAGAAAGCCTGATGCGGGGCTCGATCCCAGGGCCCCGGGATCATGACCTGAGCTAAAGGCAGACGCTTAACCGACTGAGCCACTCAGGTGCCCCTTAATTAATATTTATTTGTGTCAAGCACTATTCTAAGCACTATTCTAAACACTGAAGATAGAGTGGTAATCAAAGAAACCTCTGCTCTTTTAGAGCTCACATTCAATTGGATGAGATAGACAATATAAACATACATACGTAGGCTGGGGAAAATTTCTCTGAAAGGTGATATTTCACCAGAATGTTGAGTAAAATAAAGAGGAAAGTTTCACAAGTACTTGGAGAAAGAACACTTTAGATGGAGGGAATGTAAAAGCCAATTATTTAAGTCAGTTTCATGACTGGCATTTTCCAGTATTTGCAAGAAGGCCAGTGTGGCTGGAGTACAGTGAGCAAAGGAAACCCGAATGGTAGCAGAAGCCAGATCACATATGGCTTGGTAAGCTTTGGTTAAATATTTTGGTTTATATTCTTAAAAGCCATTTCATCAGGGAACATTTTACATTTAAGCAAGGAGTAACACAACTTGGTATATATATATTTATTTATGTAGAAATATTTAAGATTTATTTATTTATTTTAGAGAGAGAAAGAGAGAGTACAAGCACGGGGGAAGGGCAGAGAGAAAGAATCTCAAGCAGATTCCTCGCTGAGCACAGAGCCTGATGCAGAACTTGATCTCACAACCCTGAGATCATGACCTGAGCCGAAATCAAGAGTCAAAGCCTTAACTGACTCAGTCACCCAGGCGCCCCACAGCCTGGTTTATATATATATATTTTAAAGATTTTATTTATTTATTTGAGAGAGAGAGAATGAGAGACAGAGAGCACGAGAGGGAAGAGGGCAGAGGGAGAAGCAGACCCCCTGCTGAGCAGGGAGCCCGATGTGGGACTCGATCCCGGGACTCCAGGATCATGACCTGAGCCGAAGGCAGTCGTTTAACCAACTGAGCCACCCAGGCGCCCCTGGTTTATATTTTTTAAATGTCTCTTTGTTATGTGAAAAATTGATGTTGGGAGAAAAGGCAAGTTTAGAAACAAAGGAACTGATTATTGGACTACTGCAATGGTCTGCATGAGAGGAGCTGGTGGCTTAAACTAGGCTGATAAAATGGATGTAGTGAAAAGTTGAAAAGATTCTGGATTTATCTTGAAAGCAGACTCTGCAGCATTTGCTATTGAACTGGCTGTGCAATATGAGAGAAAGAAGAGGACACACAGTTCGGAAGACTTTTGCCCTGAATAAATCTATAAATGGCAGTGTAATGTACTGAGTTGAAAAATGCTAGAGTAAGGAGCACATTTTGGGGGAGAAATGAAAATGTCAGTTTAGGGTTGATTTTCTTCGAGGTGCCTGTTTGATATTCAAATAGAATATGCGAAGAGCGTATCTTCAGAAATTCAGAAATAAATGATGGTTGTAGATATGCTTTGAGGAATCATCAGTATATATTAACATTCAGGACATGAGATGAGAGCGTACGATCTAAACATTTAGAGAAGTGAAGTTGAAGAGTGAGCTAGTGGCGCAGGGACAAGTGGAGATCCAGAAGAAACAGGACAGCAGAAAAGACAGAAAACTTCGGAGTATAGAATACTGGGAATAAATGCTATCCAGGAAGCCAAGTGAAGAAAGTGTTTCACAAAAGGAATGACCATTGTTTCAAATGCAGCTGAGAAACCAGCAAGATAAGGCTAAGAAATAACCACTAGATTTTGAGGCCTGGAGGTTTCTGGTGACCCTCATGAGAACTTTTGTTAGAATAGTAGGAACAAAAGCCTACCAAGCATAGGTTTGAAAGACCAAGGAAACAAGGACATAGAGCAGCATAAAAATTCTCTTTGAGAAGGTAATTGCAAGGTGTTATGTCACAACAAAAAACACTTTTTTGAAGAAGTATTCTATGGCATGTTTTATGCTGATGTGGATGACAAAGAGGAGAAAAATTGTGTGAGCAGAGGCAGTTGTAAAAACAAAGCCCTTCACTAGGTGATAGTGGGTGGCCTGCTAAGCTGTTCCTTTATGACTTTTTCTCATTCCTCTAACTTCTAAATATTCCAGGGCTTCAGGATTATATCCCGGGACTTCTCTAACCCACATCGTTAGCCAATTTATTTAATCTCATGATCTGTAAGTATCACCTATGATAAGAACTCCAAGTTTATATATTTAAGTGGCCATGCAACATTGACACTTGGGTATTTACTGTGTGTGTTTAATGTAAACGTCTCAACGCTAACTGATGATTTTCTTAGAAGCCTGCTTGCTCCCCAGACTTTCTCACCTCAGTCAAATGCAATTCTATCCTTCTAGTTTCTCAGATCTAAAACATTTACTATTCTCTCCCTTAAACATTTTAATTGCAGCTTTTCAACATGTGTTGATTCTACCATTAAAATATATTCAGATTCTGACAACTTATCACCAATTGTACAACATTTGATTCTCAGGATTTGCAGTAGTTATGTTCTATAAAGTCACTGCGAACACTGAATTAGAGAATGCTGAGCCATGGCTCCTAGGGAAAATAGAGTGTTAGGTCGCTTAGAACCTCTTATGACAACATATCCATCAATTGATCAACGCATAATTTTGTTTTACGTGAGTTTCTGTTTAAAGACAACTCATTTACAATATATTACTGATTAATTAACCCTGAACCAGCCGTCACTAGCACTATAACTTAGCTTGAACAAGCTTATCTAACACTTGTATTTTCTCAACCTTCCTGTTCTTAGAACACTAAACAGTACTTCGAGACTACATTTGGAGACCATTTTAAACAGTGAAATCACAAAAACGCACAAAATGTGCAAAATATGGCACTAAATAAACCATGAAAGGACTCTTGTTTACAATATGAAAGCTGAAACAAGAAGATATAACACTACCTTATCGACTTCAACTGGGAATGTGTATGTCGGGGGCTCCAGTTTTTTGCCACTCTACACATGCCTGAGAATGACCTTGAAAACATTGTGAGTATTGATTTTGGCCCTACAAATAAACTTTAGCAAGTAGGCAAACTTGCAAATATGGAATCTGCAAATAATGAGGATCTATTTATTATCATTTCCTATGCTCTTTCTCTACTTGAATTTTCTCCATAGCAATTATCACTACCAGGCATACTATATATTTTCCTTATTTTTTTTGTATAGTGTTTGTCTCACCATGAGGAAACAGAGCTTTAAAAATTTTGTTCATGCTGAATCCTGATGCCTTATAATAGGACCGGGCACATAATAGGCACTTAATAAATATTTATCAAATAAAAAGAATTAAATAGTTATAGACAGACAGCTGGTTTTAAAAGTGAGACAGTGATATACATATTTTTTGAAATTGAGTTGATTTTTTGATGAGTTAATAAATTCATATGACTTAAAATTTTTAAAATATAAAGGGGTATGCCATGAAAAGTCTCCCTATACTATAAATGAAATTCCAAATATACCATGTTTTACATTTCCACATAAAATGGAACCTATAAAAAGTAGATTAGAACATAGGACCAAAAAAAAAAGAATCTGAGGAAACCATATAAACTTGAAAATCAAAGTTACTTGTGAAAAATGTCCCCCCCAAAAATGAAAAATATCAATGAGATTCGAAGTGAGAATATCTTTGCAGTAGTCAGAAAAGGAGTGCAGGAGAAAAACAGAGTAATTACAAAAAACTAAAAGCAGCACAGTTCTGGAGGTAGCTAGTAAGAGCTGATGTTTAGATTTATAGGAATTATGTGAGCTAGTTTTTAAACATAGACTGTATTAAAAATTAAACCACATACTTACAATTAAATGAATTCTATTAAAATTACATGAAAACAAAGATAAGTACCTAAAATTCATCACTTGGTAATTGTTTTACTATACTATTTCTGTTATCTTGAGGTTATTTAAATTTATTGTATTTGCATGGTAATACCATGCAAATCACAACGATGTTGATGAAGGATAGTTGGAAGGCAGGCAAGCAGGGAGAAGGGGCCCCCACCCTAAGAGGAAACCACCCTTAAGACGATCTTACAGCACCCTGGAAGGAGCCCTCCACCCTTTCCCATGTAATAGGTAGATGACAAAAACCTGACTGGGTGACAGACACAGGGATATTAATCATATTAAAACAGCCCACCAACAAGTCCATAAAAACCCCTAGACTTAGAAACTCTGTTGGCAACCCTCTCGGGTCCCCTCCGTCTTCGGGAGCTTTGTACTATCACTTTACCATCACTCAATAAATTTTGTTTTGCTGCCACCACTGTCTGGTCTGCCTCTTCATTCTTCGAAGTGGCGTGACCAAGAACCATGGGCACCGAAGGAAAAAAAATCTTGCAACAATGCAATACCACTTATCTCTCCCAAACTACACACTCGGTGATATCAGGTAATGGCTTCAGACAGGCATGGTGCAAGTATTTATATCACATAATTGGCAAATGCAATAAATCAGAGATTAATTTATTATTTTGTTCATTATCGTATCTAAATTTAAGAAAGTAATAGAAAGATATTGTTAATGCAATTAAGTTTAAAAAGTATATCATGTCTGTATCCATTGTATTATGAAGAGCACCAAAAAATTCTCCCAGTATTTGAAAATTATGATCTGATTCAGCAAAGAACTGCTAATGTCATTGACAAATAAATCAAGTTCTGAAATACATTTTTTTGTTCACTTTTGTCTTTCTTATCAACAAAACTGAAATATCATCCAATCTTCATGTCAGAATTCAATTTAGAGTCAGTTGTTGAACTTTACCAGCAGTCACTAACTAAAACCCACACTTTTGAAATTAAAGTTGAATAAACATGTCTGAAGACAGGAAGGTATATAAGTTTGAGACTGAGAAAAATCATGCTAAATTAAATGGAATAATTCCACAATATAAAAGTGATTAGATGGAAGTGATATTTATGGAAAGCAGAAAATAAAGATCTGGTAGATGAGGAACATGAATGGCGTTCCTCAAAAAGAGAACAAATAACACAAGTGAAAATATTATCTTTCTCAGGAATGATTTTTGAGGTACTTGACATCCTGTAAGCTGCTGACAGTCACTACCTCTGCTAACATTAGCTCTCAGGATCCCACATTGGACCAGGTGCTGATCATGGAAGCTGTGGGATCTGTAGGCTAGAGCACGGGGGCCGTGGAGGAAGGGGACACTGTGAGGCCACAGTTCATCAATGCTGTTCAGACATCACAACTGCATGCACAATGGCCTTGTCTTTATTTAGTATGTCTTAGAAAGTCTCAGATCTTAGCTTTGCTGCCATTTTCTTAACCACTCAAACAATTTCAATTGCTCTTACCATACACTAAAATAAACCCGTGTATTTTGTTTAAAGGGCCCTTACCTCAGGTCTAATTTTACATTTATTTGCCTGACTAGAAAATAGGTTTTATTTTATCTCCTGCTGAGGTAGAGTGAAGGGAAGTAAAGTGTATCCTCAGAGACATCAATTTGACAATTGTCTCAAATATCCTTTTGTGTTTTCTAACATGAGGCACCTTTTATCTCAGGTTTTATTGTTCCTTTCTGGGTAGAAGATGATCAATATCCTGTACAAGGAACCCCGTTAAGGTAGAAGTACTCAATCTGATGATCTGCCGATTGCCTCTTCTTCTTCCTTCACCTGCCTTATGTCAGAGTTTTCTACCAGGGGAAAATAGGACATATAAAAAATTGGGATCATTTTGTATTATTTATTAAGGTTCTGGGCAGGAAAGGGTTAAGTAGACAGGCCTGGATTACTCAAACCCTACCCATAGCAAAGAAATGTCTGTCTTCAGGATTGGCTGCTGAGTGGTCCCTGAGATTAAATCTCTGAAGTCTTGGAATATTCCACCTAAGAAGAGTGTCTTTGTATGCCTAAAGTCTTGGAACAGGAGATACTGTACCAGTTTGGACTGCTGAGTCACCTTTCTTTAGACTAAGGAACACATTCTACAGTCCACAGTGTGGGACTTCAGTAAAGTGGGTCAGGCAGTTTCAACCAATATTGAGGGATAATGCTAGAGTGGAGCTTTGGGACAGGGCTTCAGGACAGGACCTCTTGACTATTTTAGTATAGACAGAGGCCAACAAGCCATGGGGCAATGGCACTCCGTCCTAACTGCTGAGGATCAAGGGACACATTTATGAGAATCTTATGGTCTTCTACATGTAGGGAGGGTCGCTGGCGATACCTGTAATTTCTATTAATGCACCATGACTGTCATTTCCTGGAGAATAGATCAGAATAAGACATATTCTATAGTACAGTGAGCAGAAATAGGGACGATTTTGAACAACACCCATGTCCTTCCATAGGAGAAAGGTGGGCTCTGCTTTATAGCAGTATCCAAAGAAAACTAGTCTCAGTACAAGCTTGTAAACTAACACAGGGTGTCTGACTTTGTCCTTACCTTATTTGGAGTCAGAAATAACCAGATCTTGGTCATCTGTAATGATTCTTATCCTTAATGTTTTATGGTATATGGACAAGGTCCAATTCTTTGGGAAGGCATAGCGAATATCTCTGTGATTCTTACTGATTTGTTCTGTCTCAAAACTGAATTGTACCATGACAATGCTGTAATATGGTTATCACATTGGCACTGTTGGCAAGATTCAGCTACCTTATGTAATTAAGTCATATGATAATACTGATACTGCAATCAAATGTATTGGAAGATCAAGTTAAAGTCTCTTCAGGACATATTACCAATAGAAATGTCTGGCCTGAGGAAAAACTGTATTTTTCTAGCTATCAGCCAAATTCTGTGCTGAAAACTTTAGCCAAATTTATCATAAGGTAAATGTAACACTAGACTAGACCAAGTGAGGAAATGAGTGATCAAGTTAGTGCAAAATGTGAAAATGTATATAATGACTTTTCAGGGTGCATTAGTTGTTTCTCTAAATCTATCTGGACCCTGCAGTGGCTTCTCTCAATTTTAGGCTATTTATGCATATAATATTGATATATTTATTATATAAATGCTAAATTAAATGTACATGCTGAGAAAAATATGATCTTTTTTCTGTGAGAGCCTGGGCCAAGTCAGGGTAGAGTGAGCAGGAAAGGATGAATTCAGCAGGCCAGGGATGCACAAGTCCTACCCATTCCAAAGAAATGTCGGACTTTAAGTACTGGATCTTCACTGGCTCACTGGATATAGCCTCTGAACCCTTGGAATACTCTGCCTGATATAGCATTTTTGTATGTCTGAAGTCTTAGGCCATGCCCAAGTTTGACTGGTTTGACCAGATTTATCCTAACAATGTAATTTATGAGACCAGCTTTCCTGGTTGGCAACATTTCAGAAGTTTTGTCATACGTTATTGCTGGGAGAGTTCAGCATGTTTCCAGGCGACTCCACTGGGAGGGGACACCTGGAAACTGGAGTCTGGTTTTTCCTGGACCTCACACAACGTACTCTTTTCCTTTACTAATTTTGATCTGTATCCATTGATTGTAATAAACTGGGACTGTGAGTATGGCAGCTTTTTTGAGTCCTGTAAGTCCTGAGAGCAAATCATCAAGCCTCAGGGAATGTGGGGGACTCTTGACATAGCTCCATTTCCTGCTTTTTTACCCTCTGTAAGTGGACTTTTAAAATGATGTCTTAACATCTTTCCAGACCTGGTCCCACTCTCTAGACACCTCTAACTAAAAGGTAGTTCCTTTAGGACTACTAAAACTACTTATATAGAAGTCTGTATCCTATCAGGTAATATCTATATCCATATATATACCTAGCCATATTTATCTCTGTATCTATTTATCTTCACAAAAAGGGAAAATGTGAATGTAGAGAGATAGAGATAGATAGATAATAGAGATATGGATATAAACATGGGTATAAATATACAGATAGAGATGTATATCAATTGTGGGTTTTTCCCCCCATTTTGGACCAGATTTTGCTTTATTTTTTAGATAGTTTTGGTTAATTTCTGTTTTAAACTTTTAGTCCTTTTTTTGTTTCATTGAAGACTATATTTTTTTGTGTGTATTTTCATCTCTGTTTTTCATTATTTTTGTTATTTTAAGTGGATTTCAAAAGAAATACAAAATGCTTTTATTCCTGGATTTTTAACTGGATATCCTTGACTACTTTATAATATAGAAGAGTGTAAAATGCTTTGGATTGAATCACTTTTAAAGAATAGTACCAAACATCAGTCAGGCACTAAGTAAATTGCAGCTATTACAACTATATCCATTTATTTTATTCAGCTATATATTTTCTTTTTTTTCAGCTATATATATATTTATATTAAAAATTGTGAATTCTTTCAAGAAAATACTGAATAATTCACATTAAAATGGCATACAAATCATTATTTGCCTGACTTGGTAGAAGAATTCTCAGATTTTTTACTAAAAAGCACATCATGAGAAAGTGTTCTATGAAATATTAATCTGATTAGTGAAGAGCAATAATCATGTATTTTTGTAGTATTACTGTCAACTTGAAACAAAGTAGTTCTGTTTCAAACAGAAGTAGTATAACTTAAATAACAAACAACAAATACACAGATTATTTTAAACATGTTATGGAAATCAGAAGTATTAACTGTGAGTTCCTTCAGAGAACTTATTGTACCTGAAAACTTATTTTCTCTGTACTTAAAAATGTTAACACCTAATCCTCAGGTGTGTTCCCTGAAAACTTATTTCATGCAAGTCCAATGCTTAAAGGGGGATTATTTTCTTTCTAGGGACTTTGCTTTTAATTTAGAGCCAGTTTCAATCAATGGGACAACTTTTAACTTGGCTCTGAATTGCTGATGTCTCTTATAGTTCTCTGCAAATTATGAATAAGAGAAAAATATAAGGTCCGCATAACTCCTAGTCCTAGAGATTCAAATTTAGCAAGAAAATGTATTTCTCTATTAAAATATATGCAAATGTATTACAAAATAGAAAATTTTAAATGGTTTGAGAAAAATTATTATACATATTACTTGACTTGAAGAGAAAAGCATGTTTTTCCACTGCCCTAAATTGGATTCCCAGCTAGCAGACTCTGTGACAGAGATTAGTGTGCAGGAAATTTATTAGAGAGTGCTCAGTGGATCGGCGCCTGTGGGAAAGGGAGGGAGGGATCAATATCTGCGTTACTAGAATGGGAGAAAACAGTATAGAACACCAGGTGAAGTTGAAGTGTGATGCAACTTCATGGTAGCCTCGGCAACATTGTTCTGAAGTTAGGATGACTCTTCAGAGTTGCCTCAAATTGCTACCCCTGTATGACATTTTATTTAAAAATTCAAGAGAGGAATAAATAAATAAATAAATAAATAAATAAATAAATAAATAAATAAATAAATAAAATCTTCAAACGCAAAGAAAATGGGAGAGAAGACAATAGCAGACAAGAAACATCAACAATGTTTTCAAAGATGGAAAGTGGACAAGGGAAGAGTATCAGAATTAGTAGAGAAGAAGAAAATGAAACTTAAATGCTTCCAAAGGGAGATAAGAAGAAGAAGTAAGCAATTTTCCTCAGAGAGCCTCATAAAGTCTTGATTGCCAGGAGTATAGAAACATCTTCAGAGCTCAGAATTGAAAGAAGGAAGTGTTTTTAACTCACAAATTTCTTTCCAGGCTGAGGAATGGGAGATGTTTTATCATTGACACAAGTCAAAATTTGACTTGAGTTTACCACATTGAATAAAGTTTAAAGGAATGGTGCGAAGGGAATGTAGAATTACATTTTGAGGATAAATTTGATGCTTTTTACATTTTGCATTTATTTGCTATTGCAAGAAAGCAAAAATTGCAAACAATCCAAATGAATGATAAATAAATAAATTGTAGCACATTTATGCAATTGTAATGTTATACAACAAGGAAAATGAATGAACCACAGATACAGATACAAACAACACTGAGAAGAAAATGCTAATAGCAGAAGAATATATTCATATGTTACAATTTGTAAAATAGCCAAGACAGTGAAAAATTAAACAACATATTGTTTAGAAGTGCATAATACATATGAGGCCAAGTTATAAATGAAATAAGTAAAATTTCAAGATAGTGGTTTCATACGGCTGGAAAAAAGAAGATACAAAGAAGAAAAACAAGGCTTTCAAGAGTGTTGGTAATATTTAAATTCTGAAAATGGATGATGTGTTATGTACAATACTGTGTATATTGCACTTTAGTGTTTATTAGTCGTTAGCCTTACACACATGATACATATAATATATCAATATTCCATAAAATAAGAAGGAAATAGCAAGAAATAGAATGGAGAATTTGGCAATGTAATCAGTGATGTAGTTTTGGTCAGGTCCAACAAATGTGTTTATAAAAATAGAACAGGTAAGGAAAAATCTCATTAGTTCTTGACTATAGCTATGATTCATTTGATGAGATATTACATTTGTTACTTAACTGCACTCTTAATGCTTTTCAAATTTGAAAATTATGTACTTTACAAAGGAAAAGCTTACTTATAGTTATTTGGATAACTGGTTCAGTTAAAGAGACTCTCATTTTTGAAAAGATGACATTTCACAATTGAGAAGACGTATGTCACAACAACCTTCAGTTAAACTAGCTTATAGATTACTTAGTTATGCCTCTCATTATATCCTACAGTGTTATTTTCCTATTTCATTGCTCTTTATAACTGTTTACAGGAGGATGTGGAAAAGAAGGTAAGGGACGTGAAACTGAATTCATCAGATTTAAAAATTAATAATGAGTCTATTATTAGCACTTCAATTCCAAACCAGAAAATGAGTTGGACTCTTCTTATCTGGAAAGAGAAAAAAGGAATATTTTATTTCTGGATGACTGCCAGGCATCTATTTGCAACTGCTAACCACTTGCAATGATTTCTATGCCATTGCAGTTTGAAAATCATTCCCACAGATGTTGATTCCTGCTTTTGCAGACATTTAAACCAAACTCTGTCTTCCTAATTTGCATATGTTGTCAACAAGCTGTGCTTTGGTGTAATCCCTGCCGGAGCTTTCCCTCCAATAAACGGAACAGTGGGGATGGGGTTTCATTTCGAGTGACTGTGTAACTCAAGAGTTTAACTAATTATGCTATAATTTATAATAAATCTTTGATGCACTCACTATCTTAAAGAATTAATACATTATGAAGGAAAATCACTTCGAGCAAGATGGCTTCATTTCATTCGGCAAGCTCTGAAATCCAATGTGCAACAAGCTGGCGTACAAACCGTTAGAGACATTCAAAGTGAGGGATGACATTCAAAGCGAGCACTTCCACAGCCTCATCCAAAATGTGCTGAAATGACAACAGTGAATATGTATTAGAAGTTTAGTCTCCTAAGTGACCTTGATCATTTGATTGGGTGGTATCTGAGATAGTGTTTTCAAGTATATTTATGAATGCCTAAAGCAGGAGATGGAAAAAAAAAATCCTTCAAACAGCTACCCTGAAGATTTCTTGGATTAGGAAAGAAAATGAAAAGACCAGCTTGGCTCATTAATAATTCAGCATCTTTCTGATTTTAAAATCCCCTCCAGTCAAAATCTTGACTTTCAGAAAATTCTTATTAGTGAAAGCTCTAAGGCATTAGCCAAATGTTTATAAAGACTGTTTCTTTTATTTGCGTTCAAGTGGTGCCCTTCCATTATGCCTCTCCTAATCTGTCTGGAAAATCTGGACTGCCCAACACTTGCACGTACTAGATCCTTCTGTTGGTTTTTCTCTGACTTGCTGCTGCATTGCTGTTTTTCTGATGCACATTAAGTGGCTCAGCTAAAACCCATATGTATACAGTTAATTTTTAAAATATCCTTTTCTGGGGCCCCTGAGTGGCTCAGTTGTTAAGTGTCTGCCTTTGGCTCAGGTCATGTTCCCAGAGTCCTGGGATCCAGCCCCGCATCAGGCTCCCTGCTCGGCAGGAAGACTGCTTCTCCCTCTCCCACTACCCCCTGCTTGTGTTCCCTCTCTCGCTGTGTCTCTATCTGTCAAATAAATAAATAAAATCTTTAGGAAAAAAAACAAATAAAATATCCTTTTCTATTACTAAAACCACCACCTAAAATATCTTAAATAAAATTTTAGTTTCCTAAACTTGTGAGAATGAACCCCTATAGTAAAACCATCTCACAATACCACAAAGATTCTTATATTGAAAATCATGAGTACAACCCTTCATTTACACTGAGGTTCTGAACATGGATGTTATCCTCATTTTAATATACATATAATGTATATCATATGATAGTGCACACAAATATTTGAATAGTCTGGTGTTTGTATGTATTGTACACATGTCCTTATAAATAATTGGGAACTTCCTTTAAAAATTATTTATCGAGCACTTATTATGTGTCAGGAACTGTGCTATGCACTAAAGATTCTTTAATGAACAGAAAAGAGTTTCTGCCTAGAAGAAGCTTGCTATCTAGTGGTATTTCACAGGCAAATAAATAAGCAACTGTTATTATATGGACAATTACAGGGTGTTATGTGAGCATAGGTGGATATTTAACCCAGTTTTGAGGAACGAGAACAGATCTCCCAGAAGATGCAAAGTGTACACTGAATTCTGCAAAATAATTGAATTAGATCCAGCAGTATCATGTGGGTTTAGGTTTGGGAATAGATCCTGGGAAAAGACTTCTGAAAAGAAAATGTATAGTTTAGAAGGCTAAAGTGATAAGAGATCGTTTTGCAGTGAGGGCCTTCCTAGCATTAATAATATAAAATTTTATTTATGTGTAAATATGCAAGCCTAAAAAGATAAATAGTGGGTTACCAGAATTCAGTAAACATAAAGGGAGTTCAATATGTGGTAAAGGAGGAGAGGCTTTTATCCTGAAGCTCATACAACAGTTATCAAAGACTTTAAGTCTCACGCAAGGAAGTTCATCCAAAACTTGCTAGTCGTTCTGGCTTTCAGTTTGTGCCTTGATTCTTCATGCGATTGTGCCTTCCCTCCCAGATTGCAAGCCTTCTGAGGATACAATCTGTATGTATTTCTTTTTTACTGGTCTTCCTGCCCAGCCCAGAGTCCTATATGCAGCATAGGAAGAAATTTATGTAAGCGGGTGATTGCACATAGGCAAGTATTTACAACATGTTTACAAATAAGGTATTTCATATTTTTAAAGACAGAGAATCTTATTATGAAACACATTTTCAAACAAAACTGCCGTTTTTGCTTTAATTTCCAAAAGTTTCAGTAATAAATATTTGAAAGATATTCTTTCAATTTATTTTTCCCCTTTTCTATTACTTAATACTAAGTTCTACCTAATTCCAAAGGAAGAAGCATACATCAATAGCATGTCAACGATAACCATTTCTATTTCACAGTTTTCCTTCCACATTGGATATTATAATCTCTTTTACAGATACTCAATTCAGTATAATCCTCAGACAAGTCCAGACCTACAGCAATGGCAGATTACGATTTGTTTTCCTGAGCCAACTGGCCCTCCATCTGTGTTTATATTAGGGCATAGACCTTATATCTGAGAGGAAGTAATCTAAATCTTCTGAAATGCTCTCTTTATCTGTCAGCACTCAGGTAAACACACAAATGAAAAACCACAAATAATCACATATATCACAAAGTAATACATGAATGGACAGTTTTGTAAAAATTGGTATTTAAACAACCTTCAAATGGGTATCTTGATGATTCCATATTTTTAGATCAGTATACACTGTTGAACTACCTGACGAGGTGATATTTTTTCTTGCCTTGTAAATACTTGATTATGCAAAATAAAAATCACAATTCCTTTAAGTGTAGACTATATATATGACCCTTTTAAAGAAATTTTAATATGTTTTGAAATATTTTAATACGTAATTGGAAATGTCAAATCTAAAAACTTTTGAAAAAAAAAAAAACCTAAAAGCATGTAAAAACAAAAACAGTGCTAGATACGTTACAGGCATTTAAAAATGCTTTTATTTCATATTACTAGATAACACAACTAATTACAATTTTAAGTTGCTTGGGGTTTTCTACATTTCACTTAGATTTTAAAATCTCAAAAGATAAAAAGCTGACAGCAGAATTTTATAGAAAACAAATTTTTAGGGAATGCCCGGGGATGGTAAAGATTCAGCCTAATTTCTCACACCTCCATCCACAACCTAGTGTAATAAATATTGATGTTATGGATGATAGCATGAAATTACCAAAACTCAGTCAATAAACACATATTGCTCATGAGTGTACTGTACATACTAAGGAGAACATTTCAGGTTCCAGTAGGAAGCAACTCCTGAACCTAACTAACTGGCTTAGTTAGGGACCTCTACAAACTCACAGAACAGAAATTTGCAAACTCTTCTATCATAATGCCTACTACATTGCATTCAGTTATGCCCTTGCTTACTCATTTTCCTTTTGCTTGAAAGTTCCTTGTATTTTGAAGATTTTCCTCTACATTGCCTAGCATAGTGGTAGAGCATGAGTTCAGGAAATGCTTGTCATGTGCATGCCTGAATGAATGAATGAAAAAATGAAAACGTTTAGACAGATTTAAATTAAAAAAATGCAGTTGACTAGAATATTCTCATCCTCCAAAGAAAGAGGTATTTTATTAATCTTATTCACCATTCACCTGGGAATATGTGATGTAATCTTATTTCCATCTTATTAGTGGACTTTTTTTTTTTGCACAAAAAATATTAAAAAAAACCCTCTTTAATATAAAATTTAACTTTTTAAAGACTACCTCACCTTTCCACAGCAGCTGAGCTACTTTACATGCTTACCAGCAACATACAAGAGTTGCAATTTCTCCACATCATTATCAATATTTGTTATTTTCTATTTTTTTCTTACAGCCACACTGATGGGTGTGAAGTAATGCCTCATGGTAGTCTTGATTTGCATTTCCCTAATGACATTGAGCATCTTTTGATGTGATTAATGGCCATTTATTTATCTTCTTTGGAAAAATGCCTATTCAAGTTATTTGATTATTTCTTTTTCACTTTATTTTTTTATTTTACTATGTTATGTTAATCACCATACATTACATCATTAGTTTTTGATGTAGTGTTCCATGATTCATTGTTTGCATATTTGATTATTTTACATTAAGTTGTCTTTTGTTTTTTGAGTTAATAACAGTTCTTTACATATTATAAATGTTAGAACCTTATCAGATATATGAATTGCAAATATTTTCTCCCATTATGTAGGTTGCTTTTTCACTTTCTGTATTATTTCCTTTGATGCACAAAAGTATTTAATTTTGATGAAGTCCAATTTGTCTATTTTTTTTCCTTTGTTGATCATGCTTGTGGTATCATTTCTAGGAATTCATTGCTAAATTCAAGGCTCTGAAAATTTAAGACTATGTTTTCTTTTAAAAGCTTTATTGTTTTAGTTTTTTGGTTACTGGTCTATTTTGAGTTAAACTTTATATATGGTGTGAGATAATGGTCTACAAATATTCCCTCCCCATCTTTTTTTTTTTTCTTGTTTTGGGATTTCCAGTACACATATGTTGGTACATTAATGGTGTCCACAGGTCTCTTAAGCACTATTTAGTTTTCTTCATTCTTTTTTTTTCCTTTCTGCTTCTCAGACTGGATAATTTAAATTGATCTATCTTCAAGATAATGGATTTTTCTGCCTGCTCCAATATACTTAATTTTTTTTTTATTTTAGTTACTGTACTTCTTAGCTTGGTTCTGTTTGGTTCCTTTTATAATTTCAGTCTTTTTATTGGTATTCTCTATATATTTATACATCATTCTTCTGGTTTCTTTCAGCTCCTTGTCAATAGCTTTCTTTAGTACTTTTAGCATATTCAAGACAGTTGAATTAAAGTTTTTGTCTAGTAAGTCCAATAATTGTGCTTCCTCAAGGACAGTTTCTTTTAATTACTTCTGTGAATGGATCACACTTTTGTTCCTTTACATGCTTTATAATTTTGTTGTTGTTGTTGAAAACTAGCTACTTTGAATATCATAATGTGGTAACTCTGGAAATTAGTATCTTGCCTCCATGGCTCCCAAGCTTGTTTTTGTTGCTTAATGTGGGCTGTAGATGTTTGTTTACTGAACTTTCTGAACTATTTTTGTAAAGTCTGTATTCTTTGTCATGTGTGTTTTCTGAAGCCTATAGTCCAACTTGTGTTCAGCTAGTGTCTTAACAGATTTTCTTGAATGCCAGGAGCCAAAAGATGATAGATGATAGATGATGATAGCTAGCTAGCTAGCTAGATAGATAATAGGAGCTATCTAGCTAGCTAGATAATAGGAGCCTGACTATCTACAACTCTTGACTTAGCCTTCTCTTTCTACTCACACTGAGCCTAGAGATCAGCCAAAGGTGAAAGTTTGGGGTATTCTTGGGGCTTTTCTGTTCATGTGTCTTTATCTGGGCATGTGTGTGGCTTTCTAAATTCCTCAGTATATAACATGCACAGGTACTTTGGAATGCCCTAATTTTTCAAATAATTTCTCTCCCTCACCTTCCCTCCCAAGCTTTCATTGTTCTGTTGTATGCCTCAACCACACCCTTTGTGCCTAGTTACTGGATCTTTTTTATCCACCTTACAAAATTTTCAAGGGTTGTCCTTTGCTTTTCTGCCATGAGTGAGTTCTGACTTAGGTGAAACAAAGATAAGCACCTGTGTCAATACTTTAGGTAGACCGATACTAGAACAGACATGCACACTTATTTGCAATTAAGTTCTGCTCTTCTCCTTTCAGAATGACGACCAGAATCCCACATTGGGAACATAGGCTGCCATCTTCAAGACCACCATTGATCTTGGGAGGGGGTGGGGAAAAAGCATGTAAAAATGCCACAAGGTTTTGCTACCATTTTTAAGTTGCTTTTTTCTTGATTGAGTGTATGCTTGATTTTTTGCCATTTCTCTGGAGGGATGTGCCCATGGAGCTGCCAACTCTTCTGTTTTCCCAGCCATTTATCTGCTTCTATTTTTTTTTCAGTTATATGCAAGTAATTTCATTAATTTTTTAGTGAGATACAAGTTGAAAAAAATATGTGAGATAAAGTTTTGGAGGTTTGTGGTCGTGGTATCAAGTATGAAGTGGAATCTTGAAGACCAAGAGAGTCAATATAATGGAAAGCAATACAATTGTCTGAAACCATTACAACCCTGTTAAGTTCACTGTCTCATGTTTAGAGAGAAACCAATTAGTATAATAGTGTATTGTTCTTAAGTTGCAGATATTATGTGCAGTGTAGACAGATAAATTTGAGTCACGATTGGAGTTTTGATAGAAAGAGTATGATGAAGCAAGTGAGAGATAAGGAATTTGATGTTGCATCCAAGAAGATAGCTGTAATGAATGACTCATCATGGAGTTTAAGTTGGGCAAGGAAGAAAGTAAGCACATGAGAGGTCAGAGAGAAAGAGTAAAAAGGTTAAGGATCAATTAATTTAATATTCCAGTGGGACAATAGGATTTGTGGGTTCAGGTTTCAAGAAAGAACATGGTAGATTGGACGGTAGTTGGAAAGTGTGATATTTGCAACAAGATTATGGAGGGACTACAGTTATTCATAACACCATCACTTGTTATTTGGACAATAGATCACTGCCTATACACACTATTTCAACTTCATCAAGTATCATTCTTCCTCCCGTCTGCTTACTGTGCTTCAGCCATACTGGCTAATTATTCTTTTCTTTGAATTACACTCCATTCTTATCTCTGATAGGTGTGACCTTACTTTCTCTTTAACATGGAGCACACTGTGCCCAAATCTTTAAATACCTAGCTCAAAGAAAATCACAGACAAGTTTTCTCTGACCGTCCAACTAAAGCTGTCTCCACCCAATTCTCCTTATGTTTGTGTGTGTATGCATACACACATGCACACACGCACACACACACACACGTGGGTTTTTTTTTTTCATGTCTTTCTGTTTTATTTGAACCACTTATAATGATCAAAGTTTATCTGGGATATTTATTTACTTCTGATTTTCTGTCTTTCTTTCTATAAACTTCTGTAAACAAAATATTAGCCTCTGATTGGCAAAAGCCCTGTCTAGTTGAATTTTTTCTGTGCAAGGTAAATAGAGCAGATAGAAATGAATAAAAACATGAAAGAATGTAAATTTTGAAAAAAAATTTACACTTTTGCCCACAGTGGTGGAGTATGCCCATTCATCACATCTTTGATATAGTTTTCCATTTTTGTTTAAAAAATTGTTCCTAACTTAGTAGCAGTTAAATGCTATCATGTTGTATCTACATTTAATATACTATTTATGTTTGCAAAATTTGAGCTACCACCAAAAATCCAGTTGCAGTCTGAATTATCTGAAATGTTCTTTCATATATGCATACATATTTTTGTATTGCATACAGTGAGAAGTTAAGCTTATTGCATGATTCTTCTACAAACATTTTGTATTACTTATAGAATTGCTATCTTTCAGATGTGCTATAAGTTATATAACTGAGCTAATAACTAGGATACATTTGTAGTTTTTTTTCTTTAAAACAGAAGTATTATGTAATAGAATCTGGTTGAATTCATAAACTTCTTTTTCTTGTAAGAAGAAAATGTTTGTTTAAAAAAATATCATTTTGCTTGTTGCCTTTTGATGCATTTGTTTTATGGGGAAGAAAAAGAGTCTTTTACAGTCATTATTCACAATGATAGATGAGTTTGAAAGTAGGATTTTATTGCCCACTTGAACTTAATGGATTCTAGCACATAGAATGAAATAGAGTTCACACTGTGTCATTTACATTGGCATTAAATTGGTAAGACTCACAGAACTCTCATCTGATGGCTTTGCTTGCCAATATAAAATATGATCTTTGGATTATGTCTGGCCTGTTACTGATCATGCCTAGATGGAAAATCAGCCTTTCAAACTAATAAAATCTTGTGGTCTGGACCTTAATGTCTCATGTCAAACTGATAATGAGGGATCTGAAGTACCATCTAGAAAATCCTTAGTTTTCATTCAGACCTGGTAAATATTGGGTCAGATTGTCTACTACTGAAAGTTATTTTACTTGCTTCTGATGCAGACTCTTATTCTGCTATAATTTTGGTCAGATGATTGCATGATCATAAACTATATTTATATGAAATTAAAAATATTTTTATCAATATAGAAATTATTTTACAGTGCCACCATAATTATCAGTACCAGTCTGTGACCACATAGTTTCAGATTTATTATGAAAAAACTTGTCCAATAAAAATTACAGAATCAAAATCTTAGAATACAAGAATATTTGGGGTAGGATCTCTAACATCATCTCAAGTTCATGAAGTGATAGATCATTGTGAAGCAAACCAATTTGTCATCATAAACTTATTTCAAAAACTTGTTGAATATATTTAAAAGGTGATTCTAATGCTGTTGCTTTATATTAGACTCTATTTTATTTTATTTTTTTGCTACATGTTATTATAGAAATAGACTATTTCAAGAGGAAATTCTATAGCTCAAGAGCATTTTCAAAAGAAACTGTTTATGAGGTTATGTGAAGAATGATAACAATAGGTTTTTAATGAATTAAAGATAAGAAGCTATACAAGATATGAGCCTGTGTTGAAGGAGCCACAGGTTTCAAATGAATGAGTTGAAAAAGGTTTAGTACACAGTATATTACATAAAATAATCAAAATTCAATAAAGTCATAGGCATTGAGCAGTCCCTATTAATACAAACATAAATTAGATTTGCTTTTTTTTTTTTTTTTCTCCAGAACTCAGTCTAGTAGGAGAGAAAGGAAGGTGACTAGATAATTAAAATGCAATGTTAGACTTCTGGTACAAGATGGCAGACTGGCCACTTGAAAGTATTTACTCTATGTCCTGAGCCACATTCAAATGATAGCAATAGAATCGTGTTTTAAAGCATAAACACTTTATTGTGAGGACAATGGGAAACACTATGGGATGAAATATATCTACACAATTTGGCTGGGGGGAAGAGAAGCAGTATGGTTCTATAACAAACTTAACAGACAGAATTCTTTTGTTACTATGATGGAAATATCACTTATCTGATTTACATACATTTATACATTCATTGTTAATATTTTTAATTGCTCTAATAAATCTGTCAATAAGAACAACTATCGTTCCAAACATCCAAACTTAATTTGGCAAGTCTTTTTTAAGTTTTCCTGGAGATCTCCCTCTCATTGCCTTCTTTCTCCTAACACCCATATCATTGTAAATAAATTGGTAAACAACCCAAAGACTGACAGAACAGACATGCCACAGCTAAATGTAGAGAAAAGTCCACATGGAAGTGGGTAGGAAGGGTAGAGTTGCAGTCTGGAGGACCCAAATTGACCTATGGGACTATCCACAGGAGGGAGAGATGCTGCAGTCAAGGAGAGGGGAGAGGAGCAGATCCCACCCTTGTCACCCAAAGATGGGGGACCCACATCATAAAGATGAATCTCCATAATACTTGGCTTTGAAAACCAGAAGGGCTTAACTTCATGAGTTCTTACAATCAGTGGTGATTAATACCTGGAACTTTAAAAATTAGTGGGCTTGGCTCTGGAAGAGTTAGACAGTGGTAGGAAACTGATTTCCCACCCTAAAAGAGACAGCATAACAAAGAGCCCTTCTGAGATACAGCATAGGAGCAGCAGTTTGAAAAACACCTGGGATAAATGGGAAGGAGCATGTGTTGGAGGGGCGGGACTCTTTGGCAGATTACTCCAAGAACAAAAGAGCTAGCATGTGCCATTCCCACCTCCCCCCAGCCTTGGTACACAAACTTCTGCAGGAATCAGCACAGCATGAACACTCTCCACCTAGCTTGCTTATAGTGTACCCCAACTCCACATTCTCCTTTGGACCTGGCCTAGGCAGGGGTTGATCCAAAGAGGCACCACAACCATGGCTGTGTGCAAGCAACCCCAACAAGGGGCAGCACCACCCCAATATGACTCTTGCACTGGGGAGAGGGGAAGAAACCACACACACCAGTTTGACAGTGGCCCCACCAGTGGGCTAAAGCAGACATCTGTACTGACTGTAGGACTTGCCCACCAATGAAAGTTTTTCAGGGGAGAGAGCCCTGCAGTTCAGTGCTACTGAAACTCTGGAAAATGCTGGTCTGACCCAACTCAAGCCCAAGATGTCCCCAGACTGGCCCACTAATAACACCGGGACCAACCCCTGCCTACAACAGGCAAAGACAGCCATTCCAAATGACTGTACTAAAGGCAAACACAGCTCAGTCACAAGAGAAGGGTTCATGAAACACACATAGGAAACACCCCTGAAGAGCCAGGTTCTGGTGAACAGGGAACATTGCACTACAGGGCACCACAGGACCTCTTCCTTATAAGGCCACTACTTTCAAGAGCAGGAGACGTAGCTGACTTTCCTAACACATAGAAACAGACACAGAGAGTTAGACAAAATGAGGAAGCAGAGTAATCTATCCCAAATGAAAGAACAACAAAATCCCAGCAAGAAAGCTAAATGAAACAGAGATAATATGTCTGATAGAGAATTTAAAGTAATGGTCATAAAGGTACTAATTGGACTTGAGAAAAGAATGGAGGATCTCAATGACCCTCAACAAAGACAAAATATAAAAAAGAAATGATCAGAGATGAAAAATGCAAATACTAAAATTAAACATACTCCAGAGGGAATAAATAATAAGCTAGAGGAAGCAGAAGAATGGGTCAGTGACCTGAAGGACAGAGTAATGGAAAGCAATCAAGCTGAACAGGAGAAATAAAAAGAGTAATGAAAAATGAAAATAGATTAAGGAAACTAAGCAACACTATCAAGCATAATTACATTCACATTACAGGGATGCCAGAAAGAGAAGAGAGAGAAAAGGGGCAGAAAATGTATTTGAAAAAAATACTAGCTGAAAACGTCCCTAATCTGGGGAAGGAAACAGAAATCTAGATCCAAGAGGCAGAGAGCCCCCAACCTAATCAACCCAAGGGGGTCCACACCAAGACACATAGTAATTAACATGACAAAAAGTAGTGATAAAAAGAGAATTTTTTGAAAGTAGGAAGAGAAAAAAAGAGTTACATACAAGGGAAACTCAATAAGGCTATCAGCTGATTTTTCAGCAGAAACGTTGCAGGTAAAAAGAAAGTAGCATGATATATTCAAAGTGCTGAAAGAAAAAAACTTGCAACCAAGAATACTTTGTAGCAAGGCTATCATTCAGAGTAGAAGGAAACATAGAGTTTCCCAGACAAACAAAAATTAAAGGAATTCATCATCACTAAACCAGCCCAACAAGAAATGTTAAAGGGATTCTTTGAGTGGAAAAGAAAGACCATAAGCAGGACTAAGAAAGGTAGGAAGCACAAAAGCAATACAATTAGGTATATCTATAAAAATCAGTCAAAGGATTCACAAAATAAAAGGATGTAAAGTATGACTTTATATACTTAAAACACTGGGGAGATGAGTAAAAATTTAGTGCTTTTAGAATAGGTTCAAATTTAAGCAAACATCAACTTAATATAGGCTGTAATATGCATAAGATGTTATATATAAACCTAATGGCAACCACATACACACACACACACACACACACACACACACACTGGAATATTACCCAACCATAAAAAATGAACTCTTGCCATTTACAACAATATAGATGGATCCAGAGGGTATAAGGCTAAGTTAAATAATTCAGAGAAAGATAAATACCATATGATATCACTCATATGTGGAATTTAAGAGACCAAAGGAACAAAGACAAAAGAGACCAAAAAACAGACTCTTTAGTATAGAGGACAAACTGATGGTTACCAGAGGGGAGTTGGGTGGGAGGATGGGTGAAATAGGTGAAGGGGATTAAGAGTACACTAATGGTGATGAACACTGAGTAATCTACAGAATTGTTGAATCCCTCTATTGTACAGCTGAAATGAATATAAGAGTGTGTATTAATTATACTGGAATTAAAATTAAAAAGCAAGTATTTCTCATTAAAAAGTAAAAATTATTAACTTTTGAAAAATAAGTGGGATGATTAATTCCTTTGAAAACATGAGGACATTGTGAATTGAAAATAAAAAAAATCATTCAGCCATGACTATGATAATATTCTGTTTGAGTTATGCATGGTCCTGATATTTTCTCTAGAGTGAAGGAAATATATACCACTTTAGTGTTCACTAAAAAAAAGTATGTAGATTGAATCAATTTATATGAGTTATAGTTATAAGGATTAACACTGATGACATAGTGGAATGTAAATCTGGTCAACAGAGACAAATACAAATTATAGGTATAAATTACAGAGGTTGAGAGATATAGTTGATTAAGGAGGATGAAGAAGACATGTGGGAGCACTGGTGTCCTCATCACATAAAACTGGAAGAAATATGGTCTATGGTTGGTGGAATGAAATACTGTTCTAGCAAGTTATTTGAATTTCCTGGGGAAATAAGTGTACTTGCCAGGAGTAATGTTATAAATAGTTGTCTAAAACAATACTATCCAGTTAGCACTCTTTCTCACCCCCAGTAGTGTACAGAGTAAAACAATACACAATGTGATACTTGGTTATAAATAAGCTCAAATAAATAAATGAATAAGTGGCAAAATTTTCGATGTAAACATTATTAGTTATAGGAGAGATTTATGCACCAGAAAACTGATATCAAAAGCATGGAGAGCATAAAAAATGTGAGTAATTGTTGGAATGGATGCTTTTTATTGCATTATAAAATATAATTTTTTGCCTTTCTTTTGCTATTTTTGCTATCTTTTTTTGCTACTTCACTTTTTATCCACTATAATTTTTAGTTTGATAAAAAATGTCTTAGGGTAATTGTCAAGGATATGAAGCAAATAGAACTCTCAGATATTGTCAATGGAAGTATAAAATGGTAGAGTCAGTCTGGAAAATGTTTGTTTCGTTTCTGCCAAAGGGGACTATAAATAGATGTTATTCTCCAGAAATTCCATTAAGGAAGTCAGCTGAAATAATATGGGACATGGAGCAAAACACTTATGGGAGCAATTTTTTAATTGTCCAGAACTTGGAAGAATCAAAAGTCCATCAACTTCAGAATAGAAAATAAATTGGGATTTATCCATTTCATCAAATATCATCAGGCAAGAAAAGGATCAGGTTAGAACTACAGTTAACAGTATGGATGAATATGGAAAACATAATGTTTAATGAAAAAAGCTAGACACAAAAGATTACATAATTTATTATTCCATTTCATAGTTCAAATAGGCAAAACTAATAGTGTTAGACATCAAGGATATGGTTACTTTCAGGGAGAAGGTAGTAATTACTGGAAAGGGACCAAAAAGGGGGTGCTCTTACAGTGCTGATAGTATTTTATTTCTTTATTTGAATAGAATTTACATGGATATTTTTATGATGTGATAACCATACACTGATGATTTGCATACTTTATGTATGCTAAATTTCAATAAGGTATTTATCAAAAATATAGTAATTTGTACATAGAAGGATGAACAGACTTTTGAAACAGAATAATAAATAGCTGTCTAGAAGAATGAGTGAATGAAAAATAGAAGTGTTCAAGAAGAGCAAGAGAATAAAGGATGAGAAATTAAATAGAGGGAATCATGTTTAAAGAGGGGTCATTGAGAAGAAATTGCTTTTAAGTTCATCAGGGTATCAGTAGCTAAATTCTGATCAGAAAACAGATGGTCTGCAAAGCAACCTTAAGAAGTATCTTAACTGGGAATCTTAACGTATTCAATAGTTTGATATGTTTTATTTTTTAATTTAATTTAATTTTATTTTTAGGGCACCTGGGTGGCTCAGTCGGTTAAGTGTCTGCATTAGACTCAGGTTATGATCTTAGGGTCCTGGGATCAAGCCCCATGTTGGGCTCCCCGCTCAGTGGGGAGCCTGCTTCTCCCTCTCCTCCTGCCCCTCCCCCCAGTCATGCCCCCCCCCCCACTGTCTCTCTTTCTCTCTCTCTCAAATAAATAAATAAAATCTTTTTAAAATTTTTTATTTTTGGCTATAAAGAAAAACCAGAGACTTGGGCCTTCGAACTCTTCTGCAGCGTATCATTCCTAGCCTGAAATGTATTACTGTCAAATCAGAATTAGTGTTCTTCACGATTAGCCTTTCAATGGGTCAGAAGTCTGTGGGGAATGAAGTTCTGAGAGTTTGGGGGCTCCATTTTTCACTCGCCTAATGAGGTGAATGATAGACTCTGAAAGAGACCAGTTGACTGATTTCTTGGCAAGCAGCCGTTATGAACTCCTCATTAGAGTATCTCCCTCAGGCTTTCCTAAAGTCAGATGATCTGAATTTTCAGTCTGACCACTTACAAGTAACTAGTCATGGCTTACTCACAACTAACGTGTCTCTACTTCTTCTCTTCCTGGTGGATTACTATAATTATGAGGTACAGATGTTTATATTTTCTAAAAAGAACAGTTTTCTCCCAGGTAAGTTGAATATGCAATATTTGTATCAGCAAAATAAAGACCCAAGAGCATGCTCTTTGCAGATCTTTTCTGAATTTTTGGACGCTAGAAAAGAAATCCATCCCATGGTGAGGCATGTGAACTGAGATATTGGAAAGGTATAATTCTTACCTCCTCTTAACTGGTAGTGTTCAGCTTGTTTATTCCCTACACGGTGCTGCAATCCTATCCAGTCTGACAAGTGAGATTTAAAGGTACATAAAGGATTATTTTAGTGAGCATTTCTTATAGAGCTGATGTGGTACCTTAAGACTCATCATTTAAAACCGTCTAACCAATGCCTTCTTACTTCTGATTAAATCTTTTGACCAAAAACTCTTTCAAATTCCTGTCCTAACAACAGCAAAATTATTTTTAATGTAATATCTTTTTTAAAAAAGATTTGTTTGTTTATTTACTTGAAAGAGAGAGCTAGAGAGCACAAGCGGGGGGAGGGGCAGAGGGAGAAGCAGGCTCCCTGCTGAGCAAGGAGCCTGATGTGGGACTTGATCCCAGGACTCTGGGATCATGACCTGAGCCAAAGGCAGACACTTAACGACTGAGCCACCCAGGCACCCCATTAATGTAATCTCTTATTTTTCTGACAGAATAGTTTCTTTTAACAACTCTCCCTCCCCCTCACCTGAAATGGCTGAGACGGTGGGAAGGAGAGAGGTCGAGATGCATTTACCCAAGGTATGGATGTTTTCATTTTACTGGCCTGGTTCCTCTATATCTACTTCCTTGTTACTGAGAGAATGGATGATTTATTTATTTATTTATTTACTTACTTACTTACTTATTTATTTATTTTAGTACAATCTCCTCTCTCAAATAATGCAGTTTCACTCTGGTTGGAACGAATTCTTCCCCAAGATTCACCAGCCCTGTAGTAACTTCTAGAAGTTTTTTTTTTTTTTTTAAGATTTTATTTATTTATTTGAGAGAGAGAGAGCACATGAGAGGGGGGAGGGTCAGAGGCAGAAGCAGGCTCCCTGCCGAGCAGGGAGCCAGATGCGGGACTCGATCCCGGGACTCCAGGATCATGACCTGAGTCGAAGGCAGTCGCTTAACCAACTGAGCCACCCAGGCGCCCGTAACTTCTAGAAGTTTTAATGAAGTTTGACCTTCTCTTTTATTTTCTGTACTAAACTATTGTGTAGTGCTGCCAGAGCAGTTTAATAACAGGTGAGTTTCACCCCTAGGCTGATTGTATTTCAGTAGAGGTTGAAGTGATCTCTGTATGTCAGGTTGTTAAATCTGTAAAAAGCTATGTGATCTTTCAAAATGAAAGTCAATACATCCTTTTTCTTTTTATAGACCTTTTTAAATCTTTCTTCAGGATGGCTGTGAAATACCAAAAATGACTGCTTTTTTCCCCCTCACTCATGTATGGTCATCAAATATGCAAGTACAGAAATTGTCAAAATAAAATATTCTTGTCCTAAGCTTTGCAACCTTTCCAAGGAACTTCATAATTTAGTGCCTCCATATGGACCTATGGGAGATTATTAAACTGTGATTTCAGTACTTTAATATATATTCAGTTAAACTGTGATTTCAGTACTTTAATATATATTCAGTTAGCAATGTTTTTGAGGTCTTACTCTAATTTCTTTCTTCAACATTCACCACAATTCAAGGTACTTTTATATGCTAGCAGATATATATATATAAATATAAGCAGATTACATGTTAGCTGATAATGTATGCATATTATGTATGTTAGCAGATATATATAGCAGCTTTATATATGTGTGTATGTGTATATATAATATCCAGACTCTTTTCCTAAATCTGACTCATTTAAGACTTCCTTCCTCCCTCAGAACCCTACTTAATATAACTGAGCTCTTCAAGAAAATTTGTACTTATTTGGTTATATTTTATATTTAAGTGTATAATATCATTTTGCTCAATTATTTGATATTTATTAAATACAAACTATATGCCTACTATGTAGTCAGTTAAAAATTGAAAAGAAATGAATTATAAAATTACCTTGGACTGTACAGTTTCTGTTTTATTGAATTGTGTTTATATTTTCTAATTGCACCATTCTTGGAATGTCTGAGATCACTACACCATTATATTATATATTTGATAAGGTTTTTGATTCCTAAAGTCTATGAATATCAACTGATTATCTGACTTTGTAAATTATGATTCTGTACTTCAGAATAGCTTAAAAACTTCTCATATTATTAAAAGTTACATCTGTTTCCAGACTGCATATCTTCACCATATCATAGGTTAGTTCTTAATTATCTTATACCTGAATTATTGCAGTAGTCCCTTAAAATATTTTGCTAATTCCATTTTTTGCATACCGGTGCAATGAGCAACATTAGGTTGGTGGACCAGATTGCATTATTCTGACAACTTCCTCCCTCACCCATAGAGCTGGACCCTTAAGGAGCCACACTTCTGCTTAACAGCCCTGTCCATGGTCCTGCAGTGGACACATGACATAAGATTGGCCTATCAGATTTTCTTTCCCCAGCATTTTGATTGTTAAGTACAGAAACTTGGTTTCTAATATACTGTATATTAGAAAGTCATATCCATTAGCAGTCACAGTTGAGTTCTTCACAAATGTTTTAATTTCTGTACTTCCCAAGGCTTAGTTTTTTCACATCATCCTTTGATCACATAAGGTACCCCAATAGTTGGCCAATGTGTCCTTTTGCTTGACCTAATGGGTTAATTTCTGTTAGATACAAAAGATAAAATAAAATAAAAACAAAAACGCTTGACTCAAATGTATTCTACTGATATTGCCATCAACGTGATATATTGAAATAGTATTTCTCAACCAAGACTGCACTTCAAATATGTTTGGATAACTTTTTTCAAAGTAGTATACCTTGATTCTATCTTTAGAGATTCTGATTAAGTAGGTGAAGAGTGAGATACAATTATTCTAATGTGCACCTGAGGCTACCAACCACAACCTAAAATATAATTCTGATCATGTCACTCACTGCTTGTAGCTGATTTCAGTAATGGACACAAATTTTTGCAATCCCTCCCTTCAAGAGATGGATCCACTTTCCCACCCCCAAACCCATATCTTGTTTGTCATTGAGATTTATTTTGACCAAGATATAACAGTGTGCCAATACACGTACATCATATACAGTGGTAAAAATCTAATTTCTTTAACATAATATAAAATGAAGATTACTCATTATTTGCCTCCTAATTTTTTTCTTTAACTTTATTGTTCAAATTGCTTGATTCTTACTATATTTCCTAGTAATATCAGATTGCTTATAATGAAGCATGATGTCTATACCTTATATATTAAAGTTTCCTTTAAACTTTCCTTCCAACATTAAAGTAGCTAAATGTTACACATTTTTTAGACTCCTTGTTATTTCATTCAGAATGCTGTCTTTGAAATAGATTATCATGTTCCTTATCAGTTCTCACATATTCATCTATTTCCATGTTAACACAATGCATTATATTATAATTATTTTTTAGGGATGGAATCTCCAATGAGATTGGAGCTTCGGGGCATATTTATGCATCTTCATGCCTGGCACCAATTTATGAAATCAAACTATTATGCAATTTGGTAATCTGTAACCTAGTAAAGACTGAGGGGAAATGGAGGAAAACATTTATACTTAACTGAGCCATTGCTATAATCCAGGAAGTATCATGGGGATTTTTCATTATACCACATGAAGAATGAATACCCAAGCATTATCTATACGCTATATGGCAGAACTATCTAGCTTCTGTTTCCCCTACACGTTTCTCATACACATAAACTATTATTTCCCACAGCTCTGCTGACTGGTAGCCTAGCGGCTCAGTGCATCTTAACATGCCAAGGGTCAAGGCATGTTAAGGTATATTCGGTTAATAAACCAAGAGGCTGGCAGAAGTGTAGCACTGAATATTTCTCTATCTTACCAGAGTCCTGGAAAAGTTAGCTCTCTCTGGCTACTTGAATCCCAGAGACTTCATCAAGGGCTTACATGCTATCCTCAAAAAGATGATGAAAGTTACCTTGAATTTGGAAAGGATGGCAAAAAAACAAACCATTTATTGATGATCATATTTCAGCTACCTGTTAAAGTGAGGGTAATAGTTCCTGTATATTTGTCATACACACCAGTAAATGAGACCTTATTAAATTCTGCAAGTACCAATTTACAACAGCTGCTATTACCACTACTACTAACAATAATAAATGATAAAGCTGGGATAAAAACTAACCTGGAAGACATGCTGAGAAAAAAAAACTTTATGTTAGGGCTACTCCAGGCAGGGTGTGTGTGGCTTAAAACATTTTTAATAATCAATTTCTAACAACAATATTAGTAAAATAGAGGAAATGGTTTAAAATACAAAATTCACTGGTTTTTCAAAGTCTATTTCTCATATACCCTGTCATAAATTCTGAAGGTATAAAAATCCCTAGAAAATAGTTCAGATAAACATATTGGCACCGATTACTTTAAAAATAAATATTCATTCACTTCCTAGGGCTCAGATATGGACAAGACATCAAACTGGGTCAAGGGCAATATTAATACTAATCTTACAAATGTATGATCCTATAAATTACAACTCTATAAACATTTAATAAAATCTCACCATTAAAATATTATTTTATCCACAACTCATGTTACTTTTTACTCAGCTGCTTTGGTAAATTACAAAATCTTATATTCTTTGAGGGATGAAAACTTGAGAATATTTTTCTTAAGAAATTGAATGTTAATTTTAAGCTATATGTATTTCCTCAGTGGTTATTTTGTTACAATTTCCTTTCTGAATTAAATGCTATTATTAGATGTTTTGAATCTAAATGCTCCTGTTTGCTTTGGCTTATAAAATCACCTTGTCAATGCTACCAATGTCTTTACGTGGCATCAGCATTTTGTTTGGCCAGCCAGTGAGTATTTAATAATCTGTAACATACTGAATCTTGTTTTCTCCAATTCTGAAATTAAAACAAAAGTGAATGAAAGTACTTTGTAATCTTACTTTTATGAAGATTATGTAAACTATTTCTGTAACTTAGTAACTTGAATTGCCTAATTAATGACAATCTAAATACATATATTTGTCAAATTATTACTGGGAATATGAACTCTGTTTATATACATCAATTAAATTGATATATGTATAATTTTTGTCTTTCAAGATAAAATATCAATTCTGACAATGGTTTAAAGTAACTTTAAATTTGTTCTTTCAAGTATAATCTTTTAGTTTTTACAGAAGAGTTTCAAGTATATGATGGGTGCAGTCTGTTACAGTAAAATCATTAGTGTATTAATTTGTAAAAACAGAGATGATGTCTTTTGAAAGGGAAACCTTTTTAATGTTTTCATAACTCATAAAAGCCTAACTAAATACGCAAGCATCCTTTGGAGAAAATCTAATTGAGAATTCATGAACACTCTTTGTTGGTTAAGGTCCCTATATCTCCTCCCTCTCTTATTGTAGACAAAAGGTCATGGGTCCTATTTTTCAAACCGAAAGGCAATAATGATCAAAATAACTGTCTAATAACCAAGAAGTTTGGAAATATGTAGCTATCTCCTTTTGAAAAGAAATATTTGCAACTTGCCTATAAATATTAATGCTCTCTAAATTGCTTTTCAAGTCTGTATATGTGATTAAAATCATTGGACTTCATGTTCTACAGCATGAACTTGCTTATAAATTTATTTGTAGGGCACTAGAAAAGAGGGTCCTACAAAAATTTAACTGACTTTCAGGAAGCTTGGAAGGGAATCTTGTTGGTCAAGGAACTAAATCCTAGGCAGATCTTAGACGGAAAGAGAGAAGGGGCTTGGAAAACATATTTTTCAAGAGGGTAAGCAAGAATGATGAATCTGTCACTTATTTAATGAAAATAGAACAATGTATGAAAATGCAAACAAATAATAAATGGGATCTGGATTCAAGTACTGGCTCCACAACTAATTGGCTGTGTAATCTGAAGTATGTATTTCAAGGTTCCAGAACTCAGTTTCCTAATACCTTCTATGGAAAATGAAATGGCACTTGACTTACATCTCTAAACTCCCTTCTAGCATTAATATTGTCAGATCTGTGAGACAAATATCAGTTTTTACTACATAATCTTTGAAATTTTCTACATTTTTAGTAGAGATTTATTGACTATCCTTTTTGTTAACTTATCTGAACAGATTCATAATGATAGTGATTATCTAAGTGTTAGATTAAATACATATTTCAACTAAACACCATGAGAACATTTTAAACCCCCCTCCTAGTTTTATCAAAAAGAAAGTTGCTATCAAATCTTCATGTCATAAGTCTTTTGTTGAATAAAATTTTGTTTCTATCTCTTTAAAAAGCTTTCTTATGTTTCCCATTCTCCAGTATGCTTCTCTGTCTTTAGATTCCAGACTCAAGTTAGCTGGTCTCAGGAGTAGCAAAAGGAGCCTTAGTGGGAGAACCACATTATCATTCATCTGAATTCATCATCTTCCTTCTATGCTCCACTTATACTTCTTCCTCATCTTCTTCTCTCCATCTCTCCTCATCCCTCCCAGGGTCTGTGCTGTTTCTATTCCTTGACTGGACTTAGAGGGAAACAAATCAGAGACAATATAGCTTGAATACCCAAACTAATGAGCTAAAAAGAAAATGCTAATTGTTGAAATGAATAAGCTGGGATAGTTTTTTAAATGAAATAAAATATTTAATTTCCTAAGATTTCCATTCTCAATGAAGATAGTTTTCAAACTAGCCAATATCAGGCCTACCCTTTTATTCAAAACATATTTGTAACTAGATGGATAATGATTATTCATTTTTTATTATACGGTGATTCTATTTCCACTATAAGAATTCAATGCCTGTTGAGTCTGGATTTTATTTTAATTGATTATTTAGTTAATGAATTGTTTATTAATGATAAATAACAGCTTCCAACAAAGTACACTGCTCTCGTATTCCTTCTGGGATCCCAATATTTTATTTTTAAATTGATGGATTCTGAGTTAAGGAATGCAAGACCTTAGAAATCTTTGTACAGAGAATAAATGTGATGATGGTGACTTGGCATAGCTAAACTTCTTTGTGGGGAAGACATGCACAGAAATAAATACTTGTAATAACAAAGTTCTAAATGTTCTAAGGGGTGTGGATCAGAAGAAGAGTGCTGGAGGGGAGAAGGCTTCACAACAGGGTTGATATTTGGCTGAATCTCAAAGCATGGTATTATCAAGTGTTCTTTAGGAGAATATGTGGAAAAAGGACATCCATCCCAAAAGGAAATAGAAATATCTAAAGGTACAATGGCATCAAAGAACATGATACATTAGGACACTGCTATTTTGGCAATGTTTAAAATAATGGATCTAAACAGCCAGAGGTAAATGTAGCTGGGATGAGAATATGAAGGGCCTAAGCTATCACACTGAGAAATTTGGACTTGATCCAGACATCTGAAAGCCTTTGAATGTTTTTAAGCTGAGTTGCTATATAATTTAATCTTCACTTTAGAAATAAAACTCTGGCAGTATGGAAAATGGACTGATTGAAGAAGAGAATAAAGAAGAGTCTAGCCAACTAAAAATTGGTGACAGTAATACCAGGTGAGAGATGATGATGGTCTCAGGTGGTGGTGAGGAGAAGAATGATTAGGGAAGCATTTTACAAACTAGAATTTAGGAACTAGTTCACTTCAGCCCTGGGAAGTTGTGGATTTCATAATTTAATATTACCTAGAATTCCGAGCTTTGTTATGATACATGGATGCCATTGCCTGATTTCAGTAAAAAGGAAGGAAGGGAAGGTCAGAACTCTAAGCAAGGTTTTCATATACTGAACTCCATAATGAAAATTAAAATGTGCTTTAAGTCAGCACATAATTCTGTTCTTGTAATTGAACTATAGCCGCAGCTTTAATTCACTAATGTATCATGATTCTCTCTATTTTCCAATACAAGTTGTCATTACAGGTATGTGTATACTGAATAACACTAGCATGTCAAGGGGTAGGAAGGGAGGAAGTAGGTTTCTGTGTCTTAGTATGGCAGGTCTAGAATACAGACTTGTATGCTTTATTATTTTTTTTAAGATTTTATTTATTTATTTATTTGTCAGAAAGAGAGAGAGAGAGAGAATGAGCAGGGGGAGAGGCAGAGGGAGAAGCAGTCTTTCCACTGAGCAAGGAGCTCAGTGTGGGGCTCGATCCCAGGACCCTGGGATCATGACCTGAGCTGAAGGCAGATGAATAACTGACTGAGCCACCCAGGTGTCCCTGTACTCTTTATTCTTAAGGACTGAATGCAGGAGCATTTTTCAATCCTGCTAAGCATTATTGGAGAGTAAAGAATTGCATTCCTGTCTTTTAAAAAGAGTATTTTCTTTGATATTTAAGGACAGTGGAATGGGCTTCAAGTGTCACAGCTCATTAACAGAAACTCAATTTCTGGGATGGGAGAAACTTTTTTTACATTTTCCTGCTGGGCACCCAGATTCTTTTCAACAATATTTCCAAAAGAAAAGAAAAAGAAAAGGGAGGTGGAGAGAGAGAAAGCTGAAAAGGAAAAGAGTGAGGGAGGGCAGGAGAAAGAAAAGAAGGTACTGATTGGGGCAGAGGAGCTAAATGGAAGCTGTCATTTGGACATGTTAGCCCCATGGAATGAAGAATAATTATGGCCTCAATAATTTTTACAAGCCACGGATCTGGGTGGCTCAGTCAGTTAGGCATCTGCTTTTGGCTCAGGGTCCTGGGATCGAGCCCCACATGGGGATCCCTGCTCAGCGGGGATCCTGCTTCTCCTTCTCCCCCCTGCTTGTGCTCTCTCTCTCACTATCTCTTTCTCAAATAAATAAATAAATAAAATCATTAATAATAATAATAATTTTTACAAGCAATAATTATTATGTTGGAATTAAAAGGAGAAATTAAGGAGCGCCTGGGTGGCTCAGTCGGTTAAGTGGCCCACTCTTGATTTTGGCTGAGGTCATGATCTCGAGATTGTGAGATCCAGTCTCCTGTCAGGAGTCTCATGTCGGGCTTCATGTGGGGTACAATGCAGATTCTCTCTCTCTTCTCCTCCCCTCAGCAGGCCCCCTCCCCACTCCCCCCTATGCACTCTTTCTTTGTCTCTAAAATAAATAAATAAAATCTTTAAAAAAAAAACAAAAAGGAGAAATTTGAAAACCCTAATTATTAACTTAAAATTAATAAATGCAAACACATTTTAACATACATCACATGTTTTTATAAAAAATAACTGTATTTTTCAAAATAAAAAAAATAGTGAAAAAAGAGTAATTGTTAAACTGGGTACTTCCTACCTACTCAATTTTCTCATACATCATTACAAGCTATATATATATATATTTTTTAAAATTTTATTTATTTATTTTAGAGACAGAGCACAAGAGGGGGGAGCGGGAGAGGGAGAAGCAGACTCCCTGCTGAGCAGGGAGCCCGATGCGGGACTCGATCCTGGGACTCCAGGATCATGACCTGAGCCGAAGGCAGTTGCTTAACCAACTGAGCCACCCAGGCGCCCCTACAAGCTATATTTTTGTATCTGGCTCCATTTGAGCACCTACTTTAGCTCAGTAATTTTTGAAGAGTAAGCTTAATTCAATAGATTTTGAAAGCATTCACTTACTAATGTCTGCAAATCTTATTAGAATTTTACTATATTGCAGCATTTCAATTTTAAATCCTTTTATAGAAATAAATACAAAAAGCAATAAGCTATTTTAATTATTTCCTTAGGATATATTTGTTACATTGTAAAATATGGGAAATTTTCTTATGGGAGTTGGTTAAACAGAATTGAAACAAAGCTAAATAGTTTCATTATGATCTTTCCATTTCAGCTAATACTCTGCTGAGAAAATGCATAGCCTTCACTGACTTCAGGCTGGAAATTTCTCTTAAATTTTGTCTCTACTAAACTGAGAGCCCCTGAACGGCAAAGTGGCAGAATGAGTTGGGATATCTACATTCACCATCAAGTGATCTTTAGATTACCCTCAATGAGATTATCCTACTCATCCATATCCACCTCACATCACACTGACAAGATTCAGTTAGATCTGTCTTAAGAAAGGTGTTCAAATAGAATAGCAGTTTATGATTGAGGAGCATTAGAGGGAAAACTTATGATTATGATGTGAGGTTTGCTCTGTTTCACCTAAGTCCAAAAATGTATTTATCTAGATGGGTTGAGAAAAAAGAAGGCAGCTTTCATTTGCCAGAAGAAACCAACACGTATTTTGAGTAAATAACCCTGAGAAACTGAAGTTCTTGTTTCAGCTCTTCATCTAATGGACTGTAGTTCACAAAACTCTGCATTTCTTTTCTTTTTTTTTGCCACTGCTTTTAAAGTTTTCTAAGATGATAGCTTTAACAAATGGTATCTATTAAGGGTGAGATGTAGGTGCTTTGCCTCACATGGACGGTCTTGTTTGGAATCAATTTCCTTTGATGTAATTCCAAAGGAAGACTTGTCTTTAATGGGAATGCTAGATCTATTTTTTGATGCAGAAGTTTTTTTTCTCTTATAAGGAGAACAACAATCTGCAGTGTGAAGAGTTGAAATTTGAAGCTTACCACTTTTTCAATAGAAGGAGACTTTGATTTATAGATAAAAATTTTAGAGAAGTTTTAAAAGTAATTTCATGAGTTATTTTAGGCAATATAGTGGATGTTCATTGTAGTGGGACAGTTTATATGTGTCTTGCCCATCCTCACATAAATATTGGAAGTGTTTTCAATATAGAAAATTAATTATTTTACATTTGAATATTTATACACAGTATAGAATTATGTATAGTACATTAGTGCATAGATATATTACATTGCCATATATATAATGTAGAATATGCATGTAGGTGTATATAGTACAGTATACTGTATATAGCTAAGGCCATATTTCTCTAATACTTCCCTGATATTCTTTCTCCAAGCTTGGAAACCTTCTCTTTGTATTTTTTAATAATAGCTCCTATGACTTTTAGGATCTTTATTTATTTTTATATAGAGTGATTTTAAGGGCCAATGTCTAGTTTTCTTTACCTTTGTTGACCCAGAACCCCTCACAATGCTTTGTCTTTTACCAGGTCCTTAATAATAGCTACTTGAATATATGAATACATAATGAATGAATGTACAGACTTGCAGTTATAAAATACGTAAGTCGTGGGGAGGCAATATAGCATAGGGAATGTAGTTAATAATATTATAATAACATTGTTTAGTGACAGATGGTAGCTAGACTTGTGGAGATTGTTCCATAATGTATAAAAATATTGAATCACTATGATGTACATCCGATATTATATGTCAATTATACTTCAACTTAAAAATGAATGAATGAATAAATACAGGAGTTTGAATAGTCCTATCTTTGAGTATGTGTGTGTCTAATGAAACCGATTCTTCTACCTCTTATGCTCAAATATATAGAAATATGTGAAAATGAAGAGAAATGAACTTGTGTATAAAAATAGTTTACACTGGTTTATAAAATGGCTGTAATCAGAGACTAAATTGTATTATTTAATTATTATATTTTTAGTCATTGATGCTTTTGCATCTAAGATACTCTCATTATAGTGTCTTGCCAAGTTTTTAAAAATCCATTAAGGGTTATCAAGAAAGAAAAGCTCTTTATATGAAAGCTGACCCATTATAGATCATCTTATTCTACAATGAAGTTAAGCTACATAAAGAGACTATAGCATAGATTTTCAACAGGTGTGCCAAGACCATTCAATAGGTAAAGAACAGTCTTTTCAATAAATTATGTTGAAAAAGTGGATATCCATACAAAAAATGAATTTGGGAATTTGATGCCTTACCTAACACCTTATACAAAAAGTAGCTCAAAATGGATCAAAGATGTAAACATAAGAGCTAAAATCTATAAAACTCTTGGAAGACAACATAGTGCAACATTTTCACAACGCTGGAATGGGCAATTATTTCTTGGATGTGACACCAAAAACACAAGCAACAACAACAAAAAATAAACAAATTGGACTTCATGAAATTTAAAAACTTTTGTGCATCAAAACACTGTCAACATAATAAATTATAACCCACAGAATGGGAGAGAATACTTGAAAATTATATATCTGATAAGTGATTAATATCCAAAATATACAGAACTCCTAAAACTCAACAACAAAAATTACTAATTCAAAAATAGGCAATGGACTTGAATAGACATTTCTCCAAAGAAGATATACAAATGGCCATAAGCTCATGAAAACATGTTCAATATGACTAATCATTAGGGAAATGCAAATCAAAATCACAATGAGACATCCCCTAAATGCAAATCCAAATCACAATGATATATCACCTAACACCCGTTAGGATGGCTACTATTAAAAATAAAACTAAGTAACAAATATTGACAGGATGTGGAGAAATTGGAACACTTACTCTCTGTTGGCAGAAATGTAAAATGATGCAGCCACTGTTGAAAGCAGTATGGCACTTTCTCAAAAAATTAAAAATAATATTACCATATAATCCAGTAATTCCATGTCTGGGTACATACTCCAAAGTATTGAAAATGGTCTTGAAGAGATATTTGTACACACAGCAGCATTATTCATAATAGCTAAAAGGCAGAAGCAACACGATTGTCCGTTGACAGCTGAATAGATAAGAAGAATACAATATATGCATACCACAGACAATTACTCAACCTTAAAGAGGAAGGAAATTCAAACAGATGCTACAACATGGATGAATCTTGAGTACATTATGCTAAGTAAAATAAGCCAAACATGAAAAGACAAAACTCTATGATTCTACCTGTATGAGGAAAATAGAATAGTCAATTTCATAGAGATAGAAAATAAAATAGTTTTTGCTAGGGGAAGAATGGAATGAGGAGTTATAATTTCATGGGTATAAAGTTTCAGTTCTGCAAGATGAGAAGATTTCTAGAGTTGAAAGGTGGTGAAGATTGCACAGTATCATGGGTGTACTTAATATCATTGAACTGTATACTTAAAAATGGTTTCGGTAGTAAATTTTAT
The DNA here is from genome assembly GCF_029215605.1 of Mirounga angustirostris. Lineage (NCBI taxonomy): Eukaryota > Metazoa > Chordata > Mammalia > Carnivora > Phocidae > Mirounga > Mirounga angustirostris. The sequence goes on along the minus strand of NW_026991712.1, from coordinate 104,634,655 downwards.
GTTATATGTATTTTACCATAATTTTAAAAATTGGAAGAGGAGCTGTACTATATTTTTGTAAAATAGTGCTATGATTTTGAAGGCTGGTTTTCATTTTTGGAATAAATTTGTTTATTAGGTTTTTTTTTTAAGATTTATTTATTTATTTTAGAGAGAGGAAGAGCAGAGTGGGAGGGGCAGATGGAGAAGGAGAGAGAATCTCAAGCAGACTCCATACTGAGCATGGAGCCCATTGTGAGGCTTGATCCCTTGACCCTGAGATCATGACCTGCACCATAATCAAGAGTTGCTCAACTGACGCTCAACTGACTGTGCAACCCAGGTGCTCCTCTCTTATTTAAGCATGATTATGTCCAATAATTTCTTTCTCGATATAATAAAGAATATAGTTTCTTGTCAAGAATAGCATATCATGGTGGGAAAAGTACGGGATTAGAAGTCAGAAAATGTGTCCTTTCTGAATGACTCTACCTGGTCATTTAGTACCTCTGACTCCATTGAGGGAATAATGATAAGTTTAGACTTGAATGAACTTTACTACCCTCTTTCAGAGCTATATTACTAAGTCAAATATAAATTTTTTGGCTAGACTGGGTTGAATCTGAGATGATGAAGAGATTTATTCAGAAGAAAATAAATCATAGCCATACAAACAGGAAGCAATGAGCAGAATGGTTCCCTTATGCACATTTCCCATTCAATCCACTTGCAACTTATACCAATATACAAGAGGTGCTCTCACATGTGAAAGTCTAGCTGCAACAAAAGGAAAAGGGGAGACCTGAATTCCTTCTGTACTTTTTAGTCCAGTCGTTCCCACCCTTAACTATAATGCCTGCCTGTCATAAATATTTTTCTGCCCCAGGTTTTATACCAGTGAGTTGACATCAACTAGATAGAGAAGGATAGAATTTTATCTTCACATCTAACTAGAATAGACTTTATTTGGCAGTACTTACCACCTTCTGCTTGATTTAAAATTTAAAAACAAAAAGGCTCCTTAGGTTAACAGTATAATATGTTCATCTGTGATTCACTGTACACCAAATCATTGTGCAATTTCTTTCATTTGTTTAACCATTACATTATCTTTTCAGTAAATTAGCCTTTACATTCTCAAATTCACACATGAATACTCCTTCAAGGTTTATTAAGTTGACTCATTGTCTCTGTGATCTTGATAATCACTGCAAATTAAGGCTTTACAAACTCTCTCTCTGACGTTACCTTTCTCTCTGAAGCTAAAGAAAGGAACAGCCTTTGTATGATCCACATGCAACTTTGGGGCCTTTACATTTTTTTTTTCTGCAATAGTACCCATTTCCCAATTCTTTTGTAGCTTAAACTTTTGTTTGAAACCTAGGCATTTATCTAGAAATTGCATAGATGTAATTTATATATACACATATCTGTATGTATGCCTAAATATGTTTATACACATATATATATAGATATATTTTACATACATACATATGATAAATGATGTTGGCTTGTGATTAGATGGTGAAGATAACTCATTTTTATTTCATTTTTATAGTACTTTTGCCTATTGTCTGATCACACAAGACAGCCTTCAGAGCTCTTGTCCCAATCCCTTCTGCCCTATCCTGGTTTGCCTCCCCTCCATATATGTTTACGTGATCTTATCTGGAACCTTGTTCTGTCTGTGTTTAATGAATATTTAGTAGAAGTTAGTCAAAACATGACACAGTATCAAAAACATTTGTTTGAGTTTTTTTTTTTTTTTTTAAGATTTATTTATTTGAGAGAAAGAGAGAGAGACAGACTCTCCACTGAGTGGGGAGCCTGACATGGGGCTCAATCTCATGACCAGAGCCAAAATCAAGAATTGGATGCTCAACCAACTGAGCCACTTAGCCACTCCAAAACCATTTGTATTTATCTTATTAAAATTCATGCTTTCTCTTCTCTTTGAACATCTTTAATTCAAAACAGTCTCACTGTAGCAACCATGTGCAGAGCTAAGAACTGAGACAATTACATTAAAAAGGAAAGCCAACAATGTAAAGACCTATTTCAGAATGTGATAAGTGCTATAAAAATTATGATAGAAGGTATTTACAGAAAAGATAAAATAACAAATTCTGGGCAAATACAAAAAACTAAAAGGAAATTGTATGAATAAGTTGTTTTACTTTGAAAATTTGTTCAAAAATGTAACATAGTTGGGCCACCTGGGTGGTGTAGTCAGTTAAGCATCCCACTCTTGGTTATGGCCCAGGTCATGATCTCAGGGTTGTGAGATCAAGCCCCACCTCAAACTCCACGCTCAACATGGAGTCTGCTCGAGATTCTCTCTTCCTCTGCCTCTGCCCCTCCCACTCATGCTCACTATCTCTCTGTCTCTAAAATAAAATAAATAAATCTTAAAGAAAAAGTAACACATTAAATTGACTCTTAAAACCATACAAGGAATTCCTTGAAGTACTTCTCAAGGAAATACTTTAAAAGAGAGAGAGAGAAAGGGAACAAGGTATAATAGTTTCTAATATACCAATGATTGTGCACAATGTTTTACATGAAGTTAAAGAGAATATAGATTAGTAATTGCATTTATATAGTCTCTGCTATTATCCACAGATAAAATTCAAGAAAATAAAAATTATATATGAAACCTACAGTGATGCTATCAAATGTAAATTTATCTCTAAGATAATTTATAAGGAGAAATAAAATATTTCAATTAATATAGTTTATTAAAATTCTCAGCAGTTTCTACTACATTTTTCTTACTTAATAGTAAATAAATTTATCATTGAATTTTAATGCTAAACTGTTCACGTTGAGGTGATCATTTTAATTGCTGTTTTTCAGACTCAATATTTAAGAATAAAGTACATAGTCCAAAATCTGTTGTATATCATATTCTGTCAGGGGGGGATGCTTTTGGAGAACATTTTTGTACTTCTGAAATACAGTAATAACTTCTCCTGATAATAATTTCAGATTTTGCAATGTCTAAAATTTTTCTCTAAACTATCACAAATTGAATTATGTTTGCTGTTGTTTAGCATTAAGCACATTTTATTACTTTGTAATTCCTGAAAACTTATGATCACATAAATGGAAAATCTTTATGAGTATATTAGTTTCCTGGGTCTACCATAACAAAATACCACAGACTGAGTGGCTTAAACAATAAAAATCTACTTCTCACAGTTTAAGATTTCAGTCTGAGGACCCTCTCTTTGCCTTGTGGATGGCTGCCTTCTCTCTCTGCCCTTACATGTTTATTCTGTGCACACAGCCCCCCAGGTCTTTTCATGTGTACTAATTTTATAAGGATACCAGTCAGATTGGATTGGGCCCTATGCTAAAGACCTCATTTTTAACTTAATTACCTCTTTAAAGATCCTGTCTTCAAAGTCAGTCATATGCTGAGGTCCTGGGGGTTAGGCCTTCAACACATAAATTTGGGGGCAACACAATTCAGCTCATAACAATTAGGCAGAGTATTTTATTTATAGATCATTCTATTCCATTATTAAGATAGATAAAACTATTTTTCTTGTCATGCTATAGCCATAATTTGAGGCATTTAAGAAATGTTTCTAGGGCACCTGGGTGGCTCAATTGGTTGAGTGACTACCTTCGGCTCAGGTCATGATCCTGGAGTCCCGGGATCGAGTCCTGCATCGGACTCCCTGCTCAGCAGGGAGTCTGCTTCTCCCTCCCCCGCTCCCCCCTCTTGTGCTCTCTCTCTCTCATTCTCTCTCTCAAATAAATAAATAAAATCTTAAAAAAAAAAAAGAAATGTTTCTATCATTAGAGTTTAAGCCTATAGCTTTTTTTTTTATTTGAATAATAGAACTACTTGTTTTCTAGTATGCATACTTAACCCTTAATTTTGTGTCTGCAAATTATATGGGCCCAACATACAATATAAACAAGAAATGCTGATCATATCATTCTATTGTTTTTTTCAGCATCAATTTTTTTTAAAGATTTTATTTATTTATTTGAGAGAGACAATGAGAGAGAGAGAGCATGGGGGGGGAGGGTCAGAGGGAGAAGCAGACTCCCTGCTGAGCAGGGAGCCCGATGCAGAACTCGATCCCGGGACTCCAGGATCATGACCTGAGCTGAAGGCAGTCGCTTAACTAACTGAGCCACCCAGGTGCCCCAGCATCAATTTTTAATGTATCATTTCAAAAGCTTAAGCTTTGGTAGTATTTTCAAGCCACATAAAAGAAAATTTTATTGACTGCATTGGACTATTGCTATATTACTATACATAAGTTCCATTCAGTGTTTAGGATAAACATGTCTTCAGGTCTTGCTGATAGCTTCCTATCATTTAGTACCTTGAATGAGTTCCAAATGAAATGTTTGATGCTGGAAGGAGCTAAGGCATATGGAAGTGTTGAGATAGGGTGAATGCATGTTTCATATATTATAAATGTGAATTACTAGAGGTCAGATAGCGGATGGTTGTGAGTTGAATATTGTATTCCTAACATTTATGCACTCCTGGAACTATTAGAATGTGACTATTAAAGAGAGAATGGCAATCCCACTCCAAAAATATATATGTTAAAATTACCCCTGCTACCCCTGGATATGAATTTATTGGGAGATTAGGTCTTTGCAGATAAAAATGGTTAAAAAAAGGTCATACTGGATTATGGTGGGCTCTGATCCATGACTGGTATCCTTATAAGAAAATAAAACAGAGATACAGTGAAATACACAGGGACAGGACAGCCACGTGAAAGCACAGGCAGCAGTTGGGAGTATTGCTACCATAGAGCAAGGGATGCCGGAGATTGCTGGCAGAAACCAGAAGATGGCAAGAGGCAAGAAAAGCTGCAGGGGAAGATTGGAGAGAGTGTGGCCCTGATAATACCTTGATTTCACATTTCCTAAATTATGAGACCATAACTTTTTATAGCTTTAAGCCACCAAGTTTGTGGTATTTTTACAGAAGCCCTGGGAAACTTAAGACACCATAGTTCTCGGGCGCCTGGGTGGCTCAGTTGGTTAAGCGACTGCCTTCGGCTCAGGTCATGATCCTGGAGTCCCGGGATCGAGTCCCGCATCAGGCTCCCTGCTCGGCAGGGAGTCTGCTTCTCCCTCTGACCCTTCTCTGTCTCTCTCTCTCTGTCTCAAATAAATAAATAAATAAAATCTTTAAAAAAAAAAAAAGACACCATAGTTCTGCTTTCTCGTATACTAGCTTCTACGTCATTCACTTTGTTACAACAACCACCTAAATACAACCTCCATCTCTCAGATCCTCATCTCTCTTTAATCTTTTTGAAAACGCTTATAACTATCTCACATATATCTCATTTATCTTATAACTTGTCAGTTTCCACACCTAAAGTGTAATCGGTTTGAAGACAAGGAAATTCTTGTTTCTGTTTTGTTCAGATGTTTGCCATATAATAGTTTCTCAGTGGATATTTACCTAACAAATGAATTATTCTGCAAAACTGTATTAGCTACTTAAAATAGAGCTTGCTGATATAAAGGCATTCATTTTGAAGATATAAGTGAAAAGCTTTAACTATCGCATTGGGTTACTGAATGATTTAAATAACAGAGTATGTGTAAAGTCTGGAACAGTCACTCAAAATAGGGTAGTCATTTTCACTAAAATGTACATTTGAATGTAGTAGCTTTTGTTTTTTTATGTTTGGTTCACTCAGCAATGCTTAGAACTTGAACTGCTTCATAGAAGATTCTCCAAAAACATTTGTTTAATCAATATTGGCTCTGAAGTAAATGAAAAGAAACCTTGGCATGCCAAAGTGAACTACATTTTAAAGAAGTATTTCAAATTCATTCAAAAGTTTTAAGCAGGAAAGTGATATAATACACTTTAAGTTCTAGAAACAGGTTTTTATGACTACTGTGTAGCTATGGACTGCAGGAGATCATGAATGAAACAGGAAAATAAATTAGAAAATTGCTAGAGTGGCCCAAGTAAAGATTATGGGTTTCAGTTGAGGAAATATATATGGAGAGAAGCAGAAAAAAAATAATATTTCGAGGGCATAATAAAAACGATTGCATACAGAGTAAAGAAGACAAAGGTTTCTCTTCAAGGAGGTACCCCATTTTTCTCGCTTGAGAAACTGTTTTGATGATGGTGTGATGCATTGCTGTGGAAGACTGGGATATGTATACATTTGATATAGAAAATTGATTTTAATTTTGGACATCTTAAGTTTCAGATGCCTGTGAGATATCTAAGTGAAGGTACAAAGTAAACAGCTAGGTAGTCAAGTCTAGAAGTCAGAAGTAAATTTTTTTACTGAAGATAAAAATTTGTGAGTCTGTGACAGATAGGTAATTCCTAAAGTCAAGACAATAAAGAGAGATGAGATGAAAGCTCAGGAATTCAATATGTCAGAAAAATATGGAATTACTAACAAAAGCAATGGAGAAGAAGCAGCTGCTGCAGGTGTGGGGAAAAACCCAGAATATATACTGTTCCAGAAGTCAGGAGTCTTAAAAGAATAGTATCAAGAGTCAACTAATTTTTCAACTCCTTTTTTATTCTGGGGCTCAGAAATGACATCACCACAGAGCCTTACTGAATTGCTTATGGCTTATTTATTACCTGTTTTATCATTCTTTGTCCACAAATACTATGTCGGTTTTCTTGGCCACCCTGCTCTAGTCTACATTCTCAGTCTAGCCATAATGATAGTTTAAGGGCCGTGTCTGATTCTACCAAAGCACCCATTTTTATTTAATCTTTTCTCTCCTATACCCATCCACTCCAACTTTTTAGTTGTTCCCATCAAAGCTTCCTATTTATATTCTAATCATCCTATTATTTCTTTGTACTGCATGCACTTAAATTTAAACAAAAAATAAGAGGCAGTGAGTACAAAGAAAATAAACAGAGATTCAAATTGCAAAATAAGGCAGTTTGTTCTACCTTATGATTTTCATTGCATGGTTGCTTATTGCACATGACAGCTCACATGCTAACAACACAGCCTAAACGAATGTGTTAGACTTGTTATTTTATGACACTTTATAGAAAATAAAGAATAACATTTGATTGAAATGGAAAGTTGGCATATAAATACCTTGCAATTGTTAATATGTAGACCATTGATTTTGTGCAAGGACTCCAAAAAATTTAATACATATATTTTAGAGAATTTTCACAGAGCACAATGGTTCTTATTCATGAAACTCAGACTGATTTAATTGATTGACTGATTAAAACTGAGGATTAACTATCTGCCTTAGAGACAGCCCTAGAGATTCTTTGTAATAGGTTTCAGAGAAACATTGTATTCAAACCAGTTGTTGAACTCTGCTTTTCTCGTGTAAACAATGAATGTTCTGAAAGGTGAATTTCCTCTGAGATTATTATTTGCAGTGAAAGATTTTGTGACTCTGGGAAGGCCCAGTTCTAACAATCATTTTAGTTCCTCCAGCAGAGTTTCTCAAAACTCTCTCTTCAAGTGCCTGAGGGCAGAGAAATGAGAGTTCATATGTCTAGAGATTCTGAAAACCAGGACAATCACAAATGTCCTTCGAAGGTTTTGTATTTCTTTAGAAAACGTAAGTAAATTTTTAATTTTATTATATAATACATGTTTATTTTATTATAAAGTGGTGTTCTTCCTTTCCTACCCTATTGCGGTAAAATCTATGCTCCTAGATGTTTAGTGCTTATCACAGAGGGAGCTCAATATATTCCTGGAACATCTTCTTGCAGGCCCAGAAACATCAGTTTGTTAGAATTAGAGAAATATGGTAAAGGATAACTGAAGAAAGTGGAGGGGGAAAAAATAGCAAGAAGGAAGAATATTCCAAAAGAGATTGCAGTAAAAATAGGACAAAAGTGTTTGATTTAGGACCTCCTGCTCTTTTTTGGTATATTCTCTGTGATTTTCTTTAAAGCTCTATTCCTCAGTTTTTCACTTTCCTTTAAGTGTATCTATGATGTAAGATAAATAAATGTTACATCGATGATGTAAGCCCTTGTGTTTGACTTTTGTTGGCTTAAAATATATAACTATCTATTATAAATTTAACCTTTATGAACATGTCTCCTGAAATCACATTAAAATTAAAGGAATTTTAAAAAATGGTATAAAATTGCATGAGGCAAAGCACAACAAAAAGAAAATGTGTAGAGGAAGCTGATACCTAACGACATACAGAAGGAGATGCTGAAAAGAAAGCAGGCTGGGTTGCAGAATTTTGTCTAGCATTGTAGGAGCTGATGAGGGACAAGAACCTGAAGTTCCATTCTTGAGAACGTAAAATTTTTCTTACTGTCCCCTCTCTTCAATAGACCTGATGGAAAAAATCTAAGTCTTCTCTGGTTCCATGTCTCCATCTCCTAATATTGTGAGAAAGGGGTAGTTATGAGTATTCATCAGAGAGAGGTGGGAACTTGAGCGGTCTAATTGTTCTTTTTACATGTTTAACAAATTCTTCTATAGGTTTTTCCCTATCCTTCACTCTCATTCCAAGTCCAATGACTTTCAGGATTTTTCAAGAATAAACCAATAATTAGAAGGAAGTTTTACACTAGGAATTCAAGAAAGAGAAAATAAAGAAAGGAAAAAAGAAATTGTAAAACAATAATGATGATGATAATGATAATTAATAATAATATAGGGAAACTCCATTTTTGAAGAGCATGAAACAGCCCAAATCACTAAAGTTTAAAAAAATCATCAAGGCACGCCATGGGAACGTTTTTAAATATTAGAAGTAAAGAAAAGATATTAAAGGCTTTCCAAGGGGAAAAGCAATAGATAATATAATGGGATTAGAAACAAAAAAGGAACTAGACTTCGCAAAAACAACATTAGAAGCTGAAAGAAAAAATTAAACAATGTCATAAAATTTCCTGAGAAAAAAATAATTTATAACAATTCATTCTTCAGTTGGCCAAATTTTCCAACAAGTATGAGGATAAAACAGACATTTTCAGAGAAACAGTATCTCCAAATTTACTTCTCAGGTATTCTTCAGAAATACATTGGAAAAGAAATTCCAGGAAAAAAGAGTGGAGTAAGCCAACAAAGAGGAGGGCACAGAATTGGGAAAACAACAATATAACCTTACAGAGGAGAGAAATCAAAAGGCATCCCAGGATAGTACTGGAAAGTATTCCAGAATGAAAGGCATGGCAGCCTAAAGCACAATATGTCCAGATAAGAGGAGAACAGAGACACTATGAGGGATGTCTCCAAGGGGTTGGGGGCTGACAAATTCCTTGATAAGATTTATCCATGTGCAAGAACAAGCTTTATAAGAAAAGAAGAGTTTTGTTTAAGTCTTGCATTTCATTTATTTTGTAATTATACACATGCATTAATTTGAGAAAAATGAATGTTACTATCAACATGATGTTACTTTTAAAAAAACAGAAATACAAGGTAGTAAAACTACTGTGTATGATACTATAATGGTGGCCATGTGTCATCGTAAATTTGTTCAAACTCATAGAATGTACACGACCAGTGAACTCTAATGTAAACTCTAGACTTCAGATGATAATGATGTATCAATGTAGGTTCATCCATTGTAACAAATGTACCACTCTAGTAAGGCTATAGATAATAGGAGGGACTATGCATGGGTGGGGGAAGGAAATATATGGGAAATCTCTGGCAAACTATAAAGCTGACTCTTAACTATAGAGAACAAACTGAGGGCTGTCAGAGGGGATGGGTTAAATGGGTGATGGGTATTGAGGAGTGCACTTGTGATGAGCGTGGGTGTTGTATCTAAGTGATAAAGCACTAAATCCTACGCATGAAACTGTTATTACACTGTATGTTAACTAACTGGAATTTGAATAAAAACTTGGGGGGGGAGAAAAAAAAAATCTCTCAAAAAAAAAAAAAAGGGCACCTGGGTGGCTCAGTCGGTTGAGCGACTGCCTTCAGCTCAGGTCATGATCCTGGAGTCCCGGGATCGAGTCCCGGATCGGGCTCCAGTCCGGGATCGGGCTCCCTGCTCAGCGGGGAGTCTGCTTCTCTCCCTGACCCTTCCCCCCTCTCATGCTCTCTCTCTCTATCTCATTCTCTCTCTCAAATAAATAAATAAAATCTTTAAAAAAATAATAAAATAAAATAAAATAATGTAGTATATAAGGGAAATCTCTGTACTTCCTGCTTAATTTTGCTGTGAACCTAAAACTGCTCTAAAAAATAAAACTTCTCCAAAACTGCTCTTAGAAAACCTCCAGAATTTATTTAAATTGAGAACTGAAAAATCAGAAATAAAGTGAGGAACCACAAGCAATTCACATTTGTCTTTTTTAGAATAAACTTTTTTAAAAAAATTTAAATTTAATTTTATTTTTTAAAAGATTTTATTTATTCATTTGACAGAGAGAGAGAGAGCACAAGCAGGGGGAGTGACAGAGGGAGAGGGAGAAGCAGGCTCCCTGCTGAGTAAGGAGCCAGATGTGAGGCTTGATCCCAGGAGCCCTGAGATCACAACCTGAGCCAAGGCAGACACTTAACCAACTGAGTCACCCAGGCGCCGCATAAAATAAACTTAAAAAAAAAAAAAAGTTTAGATTTATAGAAAAATTCAACAAATAACAAAGTTCTCACACACTCCACACCCAGATTCCCCTATTAATATCTTGCAATAGTATGGCACATTTGTCACAATGAATCAATATTGATACATTATGTTAACTAAAGTTCATACTTCGTTTAGATTTCCTTAGTTTTTACCCAATGTTCTTTTTCTGTTTTCAGATCTCATCCAGGATACCACGTTGCATTGATTCACAATGTCTCCTTAGGCTCCTCTTAGCCATGACTTCCCTTGCTTTTGATGACCTTGACAATTTTGAGAAGTATTTTGTAGCCTGTCCCTTAATTTTGGTTTGTTTCATGTTCTTCTCATGACGGCCCTAGGATCCTGGGGAAGAAGACAACAGAGGGAAGATGCCATATTAGCACATCACAGCAAGGCTACATACTTACGTATTACTATTGATGTTCACTTGACCACCCAGGTTGAGGTAGTGGTTTTCAGGTTTCTTGAACATAAAATGACTCTTTTTTTTGTCCCTGTCTTCACTCTTACTCATTGGAAGGAGGTCACTAGGCACACCCTACACTTTAGGGTAGAAAGTTATGCTCTATTCCTTGTTTCATTTCAATGGAACCCTTTTGCTAGTTGTTCTCCTTTATGGCCTTACCTTTCAGGTTTCCTGTTTAGATGTGTCATCATATCATCACTTCATTAATATTTCTTTCTCCATGGCTTTCCAGAAATATTATGAAGTAGCTCACGTTGGTGATAGAACCTGCCTGGAAATTTGTCTTTGCTGCTGAAATTGTTTACCGTAGAAGATCTAGGGAAGTTATTTCCTCTTTTCTTTCTTTTTTTTTTTCTTAGTTGACTTATTTATTTGAAAGAGCTGGTGTAGTCACTCTGGAAAATAGTATGGAGTTTCCTCAAAAAGTTGAAAATAGAGCCACTGTATGACCCAGCAATTGCACTACTGGGTATTTACCCCAAAGATACAAATGTAGTGATCCGAAGGGGTACGTGCACCCCAATGTTTATAGCAGCAATGTCCACAATAGCCAAACTGTGGAAAGAGCCAAGATGTCCATTAACAGATGAATGGATAAAGAAGATGTGGTATATATATATACAATGGAATATTATACAGACATCATAAAAAACAAAATCTTGCCATTTGCAACGACGTGGAAGGAACTAGAGGGTATTATGCTAAGCAAAATAAGTCAATCAGAGAAAGATATGTATCATATGATCTCACTGATGTGAGGAATTTTTTTTTTTTTAAAGATTTTATTTATTTGACAGAGACACAGCGAGAGAGGGAACACAAGCAGGGGTAGTGGGAGAGGGAGAAGCAGGCTTCCCGCCAAGCAGGGAGCCTGGTGCGGGGCTGGATCCCAGAACGCTGGGATCATGACCTGGGCAGAAGGCAGAAGCTTAACAACTGAGCCACCCAGGCGCCCCAAGGAATTCTTAATCTCAGGAAGCAAACTGAGGGTTGCTGGAGTGGTGGGGGGTGGGAGGGATGGGGTGGCTGGGTGATAGACATTGGGAAGGTATGTGCTATGGTGAGCACTGTGAATACTGATGAATCACAGACCTGTACCTCTGAAACAAATAATACATTATATATTTAAAAAAAAAAAAGAAGAAGAAGAAGGTAGTAGGAAGGGAAAAATGAAGGGGGAGAAATCGGAGGGGGAGACTAACCATGAGAGACTATGGACTCTGAGAAACAAACTGAGGGTTCTAGAGGGGAGGGGGGTGGGAGGATGGGTAAGATTGGTGATGGGTATTAAACAGGACACGTATTGAATGGAGCACTGGGTGTTACACGCAAGCAATGAATCATGGAACACTACATCAAAAACTAATGATGTAATGTATGGTGATTAACATAACATAATAAAATAAAATTTAAAAAAAAGAGAGAGAGAGAGCACAAGCAGGGGGAGTGGCAGAGGGGGGGAGAGAGGGACAAGCAGACTCCCAATGAGGAGCTCGATCCCAGGACCCTGAGATCACAACCTGAGCTGAAGTCAGATGCTTAACCAACTGAGTCACGGAGGCATACCCCTCTTTTCTTTTCTTTCAGTCATTCTAGAAATTTATTTGATCCTTAGAGTAAGGAAGTCTTATTCATAGTGGATTTTTGGAAAAACAAAATTCACTTGATTTAAGTGATCAAAATCATCTTTTGTTAAACACAAAGCCATGTAATAAGAATAAAAATGACCAGGGAATAATCTTGCTTATAATTGAACATTATGATTTTTTTTTTGCTTTATTCCTAAACATTCACATTAATTAGCTTCCACTGCACTGTCAGTTTTATTTCACATTTCTTTTATTTTTTTTTAATTTTTTTAAAAAAATTTAAAATATTTTATTTATTTATTTGACAGAGAGAGACACAGCAAGAGAGGGAACAGAAACAGGGGGAGTGGGAGAGCGAGAAGCAGGCTCTCTGATGAGCAGGGAGCCTGATGCAGGGCTTGATCCCAGGACCCTGGGATCATGACCTGAGCCGAAGGCAGACCCTTAATGATTGAGCCACCCAGGCACCCCAGTTTCACATTTCTTTTAAAAATTTTGTAGTTCATTCTTCAACTCTTCTTTGCTTTCATCCACCTTACCACTCCATTCATTTTTGCCTTCTTTTTAGAGAGTCAGAAACTAAATAGGGCATTATAAAATCCTTAAATGTCCTTTTTCCCTTCCAAATTTATCTAAGTTCAAGTACATTCTCATTTTAACATCCTGGAATGCATATGATAAGCCAGGCGCTATGCCATGCTCTTGGGATATGAGATGAGTGACACAAACCTCAGCCTTCAAGGAGCCCAGCATCTAGAATGTTCATGAAACTAACCCCCCCAGCATATTATTAATGTCAAAGTATCATATCTCTTCTAGGATTATTGCCTATTAATTATTCTTCTTCCTGTTTCATATTCAATATGCCTTCTCTACTGGACTCTTCTCCTTGCCTTATGGCCATGCTCAGCACCATTTAAGGATTTTACAGATTAATTAAGTGCCTACCAAAAGAGCACAGTGACATCAGAGAATGTTAGATAGTTTACAAGATTGGAAGCTAAAATGCTTGTAGGAGGATAGCAGAAGCTAAGTTTGGAAAGACAGGTGGGATGAGAACACAAAGTGTCATTTATGCATTCTAAGATATCCAGGAATGGGTAAGAGGAAGAATTTGAGCCATATGACTAGATAAACATTTGCCAGTGACCATGTACAGTTTTCTTACTTGTTCAACCCTTTTTTGTCTTGAATCTCTTTCAAGAAAAACTAAGACTAGTTTCTTTATATTATGCTTGAAACAAAGTTCATTATTCTTGGTGAACCAGCAGAAATGGAAAATTCTTTGAGTAGGGAATCTTGAGCTTATGTTTGCCTCTGATGTCCTTACACATCACTTGAGATGTGATGATTATGGCTAAAGAGAAGATAGTTTTGTTTTGTTTTTTTTTAAGATTTTATTTATTTGAGAGAGAGCACATGAGAGGGGGGGAGGGTCAGAGGGAGAAGCAGACTCCCTGCTGAGCAGGAAGCCCGATGCGGGACTCGATCCTGGGACTCCAGGATCATGACCTGAGCTGAAGGCAGTTGCTTAACCAACTGAGCCACCCAGGCGCCCAAGAGAAGATAGTTTTAATGCAGAGATTGAAGCAATATGAAAGAAGCTTCACATGGTAATTTCAATTCATAGAGTTCATCTTGTTCTAATGCCATTTGCTCTATAGGTGCTTTTTGTTCTCCATAAATTGGAGTAATACTCTTAATTTTAGCTGCTATTAGCAGATAAACCTTCCTATACTTTCAGTGAGTTCCTTTTGGGAATGTGGTTTCTCTTATTCTTAAAACTATCAGAAGCCCTGTTGTCTTTGCTACACACAGGTTTGATTCTTCATGGTATGGTAGAATAAGATGGTTTTGTCCACTTGCTCAGATTTTGAAGCTCATGAAATTGACTGTCATTTATTTTACTTAGTTGTGTTATAGGGGATTTTTAATTTTTATGTTAGTATTTTGTTTTTGTCCATAAATCTGGGATATAAAACCTATCCATTGCTATGGCCATCTTCCCAAAATGTTTATCATTTTCCCATTAAATAAATGTCTTTACCAACTCATTTTAACTTATGGTCATAAAATATAAAATCTTTTCATTTTATATTCAAGACACTGGATTTTTTTGTGTGTGTTTGAATAATCGGAATGACATGCATTTCTTTGGGCTGAAAGATAGGTAAGCAAGTAATAGTATTCCAAAATAAAAAATTCAAAGCAGCATCACAAATTTTCAAAATAGCACTAAAAAATTATTTCCAGTTTAATGAAATAAATTAGTCTCTTCTCTGACTATTCTAATTATGCAAGACTTAATCTTGATTCCATCATTAATATTCTTGATATGAATTATAGTAGGTTGAGCAGCATCTGCCCCTACCCCCACCAAAAAAGGAACAAAAAAAGGTTTGTACACCAGGAACTTATTCATATGACATTATTTGAAAAAAGATCATTACAGATATAGGGTATTTAAATCCAGGATGATTTCATTTTGAAATTATTAATAATTTTAGCTGCTATTATCAGATAAACCTTCCTATAATTTCAAAATGAGATCAATCTGGATTAAGTTGAACCCTAAATCCAAAGACAAATGTCCTTATAAGAGAAGAAAAGGAGAGATCACACAGAGGACAAGGCAATATGAAGACAGAAATAGAAACTGCAGTGATGCATCAATAAGCCAGGAAATACCAAGGATTGCTGGGAGCCACCAGAAGCTAGGAAAGAAGCATGGAACAGATCTCCCCACTGGCTCTAGAAGGAACCAAACCTACCTACACCTTGATTTTGTACTTCTGGCCTATGGAGCTATGAGATAATAAATTTCTGTTGTTTGAACACCCAATTTATAATAATTTGCTACGGAAACCCTGGAAAAGTAATACATATCTCATCAAACTTCAGATTTTTGTTCTGCTTCCAAAGATTCTTTATAATTTACTAAACACATAACTTTAACAAATCAACTGAGAAAGGATAGTTGTTTGTTTGTTTGTTTGTTTTTTTCCCAGAAATTGTGCTGGGTCATTGGACTGCATATATTTAAAAAATAGACCCTGGAAACATATCTCACACGTTAGACAAAATTAATTCAGAATGGATCATAGACTTAAATCATAAACTTAAAATCATAGAGTTAAAACATAAAATCATAAAACTTTAAGAAGAAAATATAGCAGAATGTATGTATGACATTGGGTTTGATGATGAGTTTTTAGAAACAAACCAAAAGCATAAACTATGAAAGAAAAAGCTGATAAATTGAACTTTATCAAAATTAAAACATTCTGCTTTTTGAAAAGCAATAGAGAAAATATTTACAAATCACATATTTGATAAAAGACTTTTATGCATAATGTATAATCATTTTGTGAAACTCAATGGTAAGAAAACAGACAAAAATTTTAAAAATAAAGATCTGAATAGACACTTTACCAAAGGAAATATATGGATATCAAATAAACTCATGAAATGAGGCTTAACATAATTTGTCATTAGGGAAAAGCAAATTAAAACTGCAATGAGATTCCACTGGATGACTATTCAAATGTCAAAAACTTTAAAAATTGACAATAACAAATGCTGGCAATGATGTGGAACAACAGGAATTCATTACAGGTGGGAATACCGATGGTGCAGCCACCATGAAAGACAGTTTGGCAGTTTGTTATAAATTAAACATACACTTAACATATGTCCCAGCAATATCTTTTCTAGGAAATTATTCAAGTGAATTGAACACTTATGCTTACACAAAAATCTGTACAGGAATATTTATAACAACCTATTCATAATTGCAAAGAGCTGGATGCAACCAAAATACTATTCTATTGGGAAAAGCGACTAAACAAACTGTGGTCCATCCACACCGTGGAATATTATTTGATGATATAAAGGAACAACCTATTGATTCATAAACACTGTGTATTAATCACAAATGGATTTTGTTAAGTGAAAAAAAAGACTCTAAAGGAGGTATATTGTATGATTCTATTCATGTGAATTTTGGAAAAGGCAAAACTATAGTGGTAGAAAACAGATCAAAACTTGCAAGGAATTGGGAGAGGGCAGGGTAGTTGACTTAAATGGAGATCTACCAAGGATAAATTTAGTGTGGTAGATCTGTTCTGTATGATACTGGGGTATTCAAAACCCATAGAAAAGTACATACACAGAGTGAACTTAAATGTATGAAAATTAAGAAAAAAATCCAACCAGTATTTTTGGGGAAGCTAAGACACAACACTAACTGTGTAATGCAATAACATTACAAATGAATAATATAATTGCATTGAAGGGAGTCAATTGCCCTAATAACATTAGAACTGAATTCAAGTCAGACATCTGTATGAACTTATGTTTAACTTAATATATACACTAATGAATAGATTCAGAAACAATTATAGGTATATGTGTATATATTGGTTGGAATTCATAAATATATTCTACTTGTCTGCTTAGAAGATCTAGAAACACTGACACCTAGTAACTACAAGGACACAAGAGATCTTGAAACAGAACTACCTAGTCAGATTTCTCTCAAATTCTGACCCAGAGAAATGGTAAGAGTATAAATGTTTGCTCTTTTAAGCTGCTAAATTTTGAGCTGCTAAATTGTTATTTCACAACGGATAGCTAATGCACATCCCCATAATGCCTTTATAACTATTTCTTCTCACTCCAGGATATAATCTAAGATTATGATTTGGAAGTAATCATCATGTCTCTTTAATCTCCAAAGCTATGGAAGGATCCCAAACCTGTTTTTACCTTTGCTTATATTGACATTTTTGAATAATGAAGTTCAGTCATTTTATAGAATATTCTTTAGCTTGGGTTTGTCTGATGCGGCCTCATAATTAAATTTAAGCTATGAATTTGGGGCGGGAATATTTATAATTCCTGTCTACTGCAGGATTTTTTATAGAAGCAAATAATTTTAACAATCTAAGTGAATGAAGATAAGAAATTGGTTAAACAAATTATAGTTATTTTGATCAACAGAATATGGTAACAGCATTAAAAATCATAATACAAATGCACTTTTTACACAGTTAGGATAAAGTATTACTTGGAAAAAAGAAAAACAAGTTTCAGAGCTGAGGGGATAATTTAATCTCATTAATTAGATTTCAGTTTGTAAATATTGGTTTTCTTTGTGTTAGGACAAAGATATAAATATATAAAAGATAATCTTGCTTTGGCAATATAGATAAACCAATAGGTAATTTTTTGAAACCTTTCTACTGTATAATCTGAGTCCAAACACATGATCTTATTTTATAACCCCATCATATAATCAAGTTCTACAGTAAAACTTTATTATACATTTTTCTCCAAATAGTGTTATAGATTTTCTCATATCTGTTAATAGAAAAATAATACAATGAAGGAGAAATACCGATGGCATCATTCAATTAAACAATTGATGTTTATGTGTGAATTTCTACTCTATCCCAAACATTCCCCCCATGCCAAATAGAAAAAAAAAAAAAAAAAACTAAGAAAACACAGAATATTCAGGAAAAGATAATTATAGATTTTGCCTGTACATTGAAATCCTGGATGAACCATCTGGGTAAAGCTGTTTAACTTCTCCTAACATTAAATTATTCATCTATAAAATCAGAACAAAAATTTCTATTCAAACTGCCTGAAATTAGTTATTTTTGTGAAAGTGTTTAGTGGCTTTTCCTTGGGATTACGAAGTTCCAGAGAATTTACTTAAAATTGAATGTTTGAAAAAATGTACATTTGTTCTTATTAAATTTATGGTTTTTGTCATTTGTATAATAAAATAGAAAACATGTGACAGTAATTTGAATTATTACCCATAAGGTATTTTTTTATTTTTATTTTTTTAAAGATTTTATTTATTTATTTGACAGAGAGAGACACAGTGAGAGAGGGAACACAAGCAGGGGGAGTGGGAAAGGGAGAAGCAGGCTTCCTGCTAGGCAGGGGGCCCCATGCAGGGCTGGATCCCGGGACCCTGGGATCATGACCCGAGCTGAAGGCAGAAGCTTAATGACTGAGCCACCCAGGCGCCCCACCGTAAGCTATTTTTAATTAAATATAAACACATACAAGTATTGGTACTGGGAAGAGAGAAAATATGTAGGCATATGCTTTAATAGTTGGGAGTGTTTGGAGTTGTTTCATGAGAAAGGCCACATAAAAATTATCTATCAAGGCACAATAGGTAGCTGCTGAAATGTACAGGTCCGTGTGACTCAGAGAACTCT
The DNA here is from genome assembly GCF_029215605.1 of Mirounga angustirostris. NCBI lineage: Eukaryota > Metazoa > Chordata > Mammalia > Carnivora > Phocidae > Mirounga > Mirounga angustirostris. The sequence goes on along the minus strand of NW_026991712.1, from coordinate 104,615,810 downwards.
TTTGAGGGTGACATAAGATAACGTGTAAGAATGTCCAAGAATTATATCTGATCCCTGGCAAAATGTCAGGGATAGTTGTTGTCTACTTTCCTGTTAAAAAAGCAATTAACTGGGCGCCTGGGTGGCTCAGTTGGTTAAGCAACTGCCTTCGGCTCAGGTCATGATCCTGGAGTCCCTGGATCGAGTCCTGCATCGGGCTCCCTGCTCGGCAGGGAGTCTGCTTCTCCCTCTGACCCTCCCCCCTCTCATGTGCTCTCTCTCTCTCATTCTCTCTGTCTCAAATAAATAAAAAAAATAATAAAAATCTTTAAAAAAGCAATTAACTGTTACTAGCTGAGACTCATCTTGCTCCTTCTATCTAAATAGGTCGTTGAGAGCTTGGCAGATTTTCATGAGAGAAGAACAGTGAAATCTCAAAAGAAATTACTATGTAAGAAAGTGTAGGTGTAGCAAAAACAAAAAGTTGGACTTTCTGAGGTAGATTGTTAATGTGGATGATCTAGTGCTCGGGGACAATGTGCTCAGCACATCCATTTGTGCCTGAGTGCTACTCGCCTCATTTATTCTTCCTCTTTTAGTTTCTATCCATTTTCTTTCCTTCTTTTTTTTCTTCTCAAAACTCTTCAGTCACTAACTTTTTTGATATTGAGTGTTGTACTTTCCAAGTAGATGTATATCTAACACAGTACCATTTATTTCTTTTAAATTCAATATCTGATGCTTTACTGTAATCCATTTCTCTCTCCTTGAAAAGAGAAGCTCTCTCCTTGAAAACTTCCACTTATAAGCATTCCATCCTTTTTTGACTGACAGTATCCATTCATCTCTGTTTGTAAAAGTTCAGGTCTTGTTTCTTTGATGCACAAGTTCAATCGACATTCCTTAAGTCATAGACACAGCTTAGGTTTAGCGGAACACTCCATCACAATATAATTATTCCTTTTGCATTGTATTCTTTTTTCTCTCTTTTCTTTCATCTCTTTGTTCTTAATTTATTAAAAATGAGGTGAGGCTCCACTTTTTTCCTTTGAATTAATTTTATAATCAATTCAATTAAATCAGTTTAATTAGAATGGCATATATACATAGTGATGAGGTGAGAGAGAACGATGAGAAAGATACTGAAAACAAGCCAAGCATAATCGCATTTTTATTTTATTCAGTGTAAAGATTAGTGATTCCTCTACATTTGAGGTTCAGATGGATACATTCCTTTCTGAGAAAAAAAATACACCTATGATTCTATATATATAGTCTTGCATTAAACTCTAAGAGACATCCCTGGCCATTGCTATCATGTTGATGAGGTCTTGACTCAATAACTAAAAAATGAGCAACAATGTCATGCCATAGAGAAGATAATAAGTAACAAGAAAAAGTCATCCTGGTAACATGGATTATTGCAACAAACTCAAACTGAAAGGATAGTGGGAGGAGGAAAAGCCTCTGAATAAGCAGTACTATCAAAGAACAAAAGAATGTAATAGCTACTTTACATGGCACTGCAAATAAACTCTTCCAGATGCCCAAGGAGTAGACATGTGATTGTGACTGTGTGTTCTGAGAAGTTAGCATTTAAGATGGGTCCTAGAAAACAGGCAAGAGAAATTGAGAAAAATCATCCCTGACTGACAGTTTTCAACAAGAAAGACAGAAAAGTGCATCCATACCGTAAGATTGGCAATCACATTAAGACTTAAGTTAGTATAGGGCGCCTGGGTGGCTCAGATGGTTCAGCGTCTGCCTTCGGCTCAGGTCATGATCCCAGGGTCCTGGGATCGAGTCCCACATCGGGCTCCCGGCTCAGCGGGGAGCCTGCTTCTCCCTCTGACCCTCTCCCCTCTCATGCTGTTTCCCTCTCGCTTGCTCTCTAAAAAATAAATAAAATCTTAAAAAAAAAAAAAGACTTAAGTTAGTACTTACTATGTTCTGAGTGTTTCATACATATTAACTAATTTGATCCTTATAATAATCTTCTCCAATTGATGCTAGCATTGTTGTTTTTTGGATGAGGAACATGAGGGAGAGAGATTGACTCACTGGCCTGGATTCAGCAAAACTAGGAAAAGGTAGAGCCAGATTTTGGACTCAGAAAGTATTAGAGGAAGTCATCAAGAAGACATGACCTCTGGTTGAGGAGAGCTGGACCCGAGCAATCAAAGCTCCTCAACTCCTCCCCTGAGACTATGTGGATTGTATATGTGACTAAATTTAGTTAAGGCCTCTATATAAACTTTCTATGGAGTTCCTGGATCCAGAGACGTATTCATCTTGCAGCCCCTCAAGACAAACCTTGTATGTAAATTCCTTTGCTTAAACCTTCCGCTTACCAATCTGGGAGTGGCCTGCCTCTTTCTTTGATCTCTTCTTTTTTTTTTTTTTTTTTTTTTTTTAAAGATTTTATTTATTTATTCATGAGAGACAGAGAGAGAGAGAGGCAGAGGCAGAGGGAGAAGCAGGCTCCCAAGGAGCAGGGAGCCCAATGCGGGGCTCGATCCCAGGACCCTGGGATCATGACCTGAGCCGAAGGCAGACGCTTAACCATCTGAGCCACCCAGGCGCCCTCTTTGGTCTCTTCTTGCCCTCTGTGTACAGGGGCCAGTTTCAAATTTCACCTGCACATATATCGTATGCCTTTTTCAGAGAAAGATCTTTTTACTCTCATTTAAGAGTGACTGTTCCACAGATACTAATTTGGTCTGAACTTCATAATAAAAAAAAAGGGAGGCCTATTATTTTACCCAGATGGAGAACATGGAAATATCAAGTGTATTGGGGAGGATTAGAATTAATGAGAAGGAAATGACTGTTCAAAATATTAGTAGTTTTAGAATGCTGCCCTCACATAACCTCCTATGGGATTTTGAGAGAAGAACAGAGAGAAGGAAACCCAAGTTCTGCATAGTCCCTCCTGGGCCTTCACATTACGTAGGGTCTCTGCAGAGAAGTTGTACAATCTATCAGTGTTATAATTTCAGGTCCTTTAATCAGTGCATGTAATGTGCTTTTTATCAGTTCAGGTAAATTTTGTAGTCACTTTGTGTATTTATAGTTGCTTTATTTGATATCATTTTGCCATTTGAGCCTTGAATATTTAGTGAAAATATATTCCACATTTTTTAATTGAATGTGATATGATTTTCTGTACCCAAATATACATCTTCAATTCCTTCCAATATGAATAACACTGTGAACTGTTCTTTAGTGAACATTGTGAACCTACAGTTCAGTGTGTAAATATTTGTATCAAACTCTACCTTACAGTTCACTAATAAGATAAACTCAGGTTATGTTTCCTCTTGTGATGCATTAAGAGATTCAATATCATCTGCCAAAACTGTTTAATCTCAATTTAATTATGGGAAAATCATCACATACAAATTGAGGGACAGTCTGTAAAACAACTAGCATTTGGCCTTTAAAAATAATCTTGCAAGGAAAAGAACATGAAAAGTGTTCTAGATTAAAAGAAATGAAAGACATTGGATCCTCCCGCCCCGCCAAAAAGAGAAAGAAGTAAAGAAATAAGAAAGAGAGGAAGAAAGGAAAAAATCTTGTATTGCAGGATATTAAGGGAAATTGGAATATAGACTATAGATTGAAAAATAGTATTATGTTAGTGTTCTATTAAAGTATTAAAATAAATTATGCCTCCAAGAGAAAATATTTTTAACCTAGAATTCTATATCCAGCCAAACTATTAATAAATAAAAAGTAAAGATAAAATTATTTTTAAACACACATTTCAGAATGGAGAGGACTCAAGAATTTTACTTTCCACGTCTTCTTTCTTTGGAATACACTGGAGGCCATGTTTTCAAAAACAGGAAGTGTGGGAAAGAGTGTTCCAGAAATAGAAAGAGGCAAAGAGGAGCCTTTACAACATGCGAGCATCCTCCAAATGGCAGCAGGAACCCAGAAAATCTTATACTGATCTTCAGGAAAAATAATGATATATTAGAAAAGATATGTGAATTGAAATTATAGAATATGTAATAAGAATTATGGATAGGTATGTACAAAATTATGCAGATGAAAAAAGAGATAAAATTAACCCAAGGGGGTAAAACAACTTTTTAAGACAGGAAATATAAAATACAGCTTTGGAGTGAATAGTATTAAATCATCATAAGGCTTAAAATGGTGATTTCTAACTTCACTAAAAAGAGTGAAGTCGATACTTTTTTTTTATTTTATTATGTTATGTTAGTCACCATACAATACATCATTAGTTTTTGATGTGGTGATCCACGATCCGTTGTTTTCATATAACACCCAGTGCTCCATGCAGTACGTGCCCTCTTTAATACCCATGATACTTTTAAGAAGATGGGGAAGAGGAATTGGAGTTGATTATGCAAGTGAGCTAAGTTTCCATTTCCTTTAAGTGGACCAATCAGAGAAAAAAAAAAAAGAATATTATTATAAAAATGAAGATAATCATCAAAAAGGAGATAAAAAAAGCTCAAACTTTTGCAACTAAGTAGCAGGACTGAAAATTGTGCATTAAAAAATATGTATATATATGTATAATTTTTTTAAAAAGATTTTATTTATTTATTTGAGAGAGAGAATGAGATAGAGAGAGAGAGCATGAGAGGGGGGAGGGTCAGAGGGAGAAGCAGACTCCCTGCTGAGCAGGGAGCCTGATGTGGGACTCGATCCCGGGACTCCAGGATCATGACCTGAGCCGAAGGTTAGGTCTTAACCAACTGAGCCACCCAGGCGACCTATATATGTATAATTTTGATGTTTGCCTTTTCTTGCTTCCACTAATAGCAGACCTGAGACAGAGCCTTGTGTGTTAGTAACTTATCTGTGAAGGAGTTCTCAGGGACAAGAATGAGGGTTAGTGAAGAAGTAAAGCAGGAATAGAATAATCAACAAAAAGGCTATATCACCATTGATAGCTGTGACTCGTGATCAGGTGCTCAAAAGATAACCAGGATGCAGAATAGTCAGTATTTCTGTCAGAATCTAAGCCAAGGCTTAGAACTAATTTCGCTTGTTTACTTAATCAGAAAAGCCCATTACTTAAACAAACAAATGAGGGTCAGAGATACTTGAGTGTAGTATCTCCCTGAGCATCCAATTTCCCTAGAGCCATTTCCAGAGTCAACCTCTGTGTCTACCTTAAATTGTACATTCTGCATATGAATTGCATATTCGGCCAACTCCTCTGCGCTTCCACTGGGGAAACAAAACAGAATGGAATCCAGAGACTGGGCTTCTCACCCCATATTTGTTAGACTGTTCATGGGATTTTTTAAAAATTAGTAAGGCCTTTCAGATCTTAAATTTTCTTATCTGAAAGATAAGGAGATTAGATCACTTCTAACCCCCTACATGGTATGAATCTATCAACTAAGCAAAGAGATGTCCGAAATGACTTCATAAAAGGGTTCACAACTGTTCAGTCACCTGAGTTTGATGCAAAATTGTCCATTGGAAGGCTATCATACAGATAGGATTTGGCAACGGTTGAAGACATCCTTTCTGAAAGCTGTATTGAAAGCAATGCCAAATACCAGTTGTTCCTTTTCCCATTTATTTTCTTTCCAAGTATCACCACCAAAACTGATAACCGTAATTTGCATTATTTTTCTTCACACTGGACACTGCATCAGTGACATAAGTTAACTAAAAAGAACACATAGTGGCATTAAAAATTCTGATTTAATTTATGATTTGGATGGCATTGCATCAGTACTAACCAACCATAGTGGGACACTTAGCATACTAATACCTCATAGTTTTGTGTTTTCATTTTTAATAAATCTATAATGTGCACTGTTCCTGCTGCAGCTGCTTCCTTTGCATGTATAACTTATTGTAATATACTTAAATGTTGCTGGGGTGGCTTTTTATGTATTTTAATTAATTTAATTGTGTTTTAACCATTATTATGGGGTAAAAAAGTTTGGTCTCTTTGAGAAGTAAAGTTTAACAATGATTAAACTGGCTAGAATGCGGAAAGATAATAAAATATTACATCAAATGCTGGCTAATAAAAAAAGGGACTGTGAATAAGCTCAATCGAAAGTTCTTTATAAACTAAAACAATAATGAGATATAACTATGCACATATTAGAATGGCTAACATTATCATTATTTTTTAATGGACAATACCAATTAAAGTAGGGGAGCAACTAGAACTCTCATTCACTGCTTGTGGGAATGCAAAATGTACAAACACTTTGGAATACAAGTTGGTAGTTTCTTAGAAAGCTAAACATAGCCTTACCATAGGATCTAAAATTCATGCTCCTAGGAATTTACTCAATTTATCTTAAAAGTTATGTCTACACAAAAACATGAATATTTATGGTAGATTTATTTATAATCACTGAAAACTGAAACAACCAAGATGTCCTTCAACAGCTGAATGGGAAAACAAATTATGATACATACATACAATGGAATATTATTCAGTAATAAAAAGAAAATATCTATCAAGGCATGAAAAGATATGGGTGAATCTTAAATGTGTACTGCTAAGTGAAAGAAGCCAATCTGAAGGAGCTACATAATATGTTATTCCAATTGTATGACATTTTGGGAAAAAAACAAAACTGTAATTATGGTGAAAAGACCAGTGGTTGCCAGGAATTCAGGGATGGGGCAGAGAGTTGATTAGGTGAAGCACAGAGGATTTTTTAGGTTGGCAAAACTATTCTGTATTACACTGTCATTATTGATACATGACATTAAGCATTTGCCAAAACTCACAGATCTGTACATCACTAACAGAAAACCTTAACTTGCAAATTTTAAAAGTCCATTAGGAGGTCAGTGCATCTCAGTATGTAGAATGAAACAAAACAATCTAACTATTATTAACGTGGGAAACAACTTCTGGAAGAACGTGGGAGGAAGGACACTGTCCTAATTAACCTTGGGAATTACTGGGATCTGTAATACTCAAGGCAAAAAGAGCTGTATATAAGCACTAGTTAATAAAATTAGTTTCCACCAGTGGCTCAGGTTAACCATTTTGATATCATTATACTTATAGACAAGAAATTGACCCATTAAATAAGGGATGGCAGATTGTGGGAGCCAGGTTTCTCACAGTTGGCATACAAGGTTAAAGACAAGCAAGGGAAAGTCTATAATGATCTATGTAGTGATGAATTAGAGTTGGAGATGTTAGTATGAACTTGTATTTAGCTTAATAGAGATACAGATGTTTTCACATAGAAATATTTATAGGTATGTGTCTATATATGGGTAAATATACACACATATAATCTGCTAATTCTGTCAGCCTGAGATGGTCTACAAACAATGACATTCCAGTAGCAACGACACACTTCAGCCCAGCTCTTGATTTCTGATACCATTCTCCAAAAATAGGAACCAGGGTTCCCTAGAAAGATGGATGATTCTGGAACTAGGGCAGTAAATATACAAGATGAACCTAGAGCTTCCTTTAGTAACAGAAAGTAAGGAAGTACTCAAAACCAAACCAAAACAAACAACACATTCATTGGGGTATGTCAAGGAGCCATTTCAAATGGCCAAAATCCCAATAATTTGAGCAATAAAATAAGGTGATGTTGGATTATATAACTCAAAATATAAAACAAATATCAATTAAGTCCGTACTGATATAAATAAATTACTGAGTAAACAAATAAATGGGGGCAGAATAGACAAATACCCTATGAAGAAGAATGCCAAATGATGTATGTAAATATTCTCTCATCTTCCTCAAGTAGGTGGTGTATAACTCTCTACTCAAGTGGGAATTGCACATAGTAACCTCCTCTGAAGAGTACAGTATGGAAAGGGGAGAAAGACTAACTTTCCTGGAGACACCTCTCAAACACTACCTCAACCAGGTGATCAAAATCCAAATCAACAGTACTAAGTCATGAGGATGGTATGTAACCTTGATATGATGTGATGAAAATGGCACTTCACCTCCAGGGTCTTCCTGCCAAAAACACATAACTTGCCCTTATTAGGAGAGAAAACATCAGACGAACCCGAATTGAAGGGCATTCCAAACAATACCTGATAAGTCCTTTTAAAAAAGGTCAAGTTTATCAATACCAAGAAAAGTCTGAGAAACTGCCTCAGCCAAGGAGAGTCTGAGGCGACATTACAACTAAAATTAATGCAATATTCTGAATGAGATCTTGAAACAGTAAAAGGATATTAGGGGAAAAAATAAGGAAATTTGTATAAAGTGTGGACTTTAAAAAATATATCAATATTGTTCATTAATTGTGACAAATGGACCATATTAATGTAAGATCTTAATAGAGGAAACAGCACCCAGTGTATGGGCATTTCTATACCATCTGCAATTTTCCTGTAATTCTAAAACTACTCTCAAAATTTATTTATCTATCTATCTATTTATTTATTTATTTTTAGAGAGGGAGGGAAAGAGGGGAGGAGGGGTAGAAGGAGAGAGAGAATCTCAAGCAGGCTCCATGCCCAGCATGGAGCCCAACACGTGCTCTATCCCAGGACCCTGAGATCATGACGTGAGCTGAAATCAAGAGTCAGGTGCTTAACTCGACTGAGCCACCCAGGCACCCCAAAATAAAATTTATTTAAAATATTTAATGTTTGTAGGCAATTGATCAATCATTAAGCAAATATTTATTGAGTCCTTTTGCTTGTAGAACTGCATACCTTCATCTTGTAGGGAAGTTTAGAGCCACTGAAGCCAGTCAGGGAAACAAAAGAACCATGGTGCCTTGTGTAAAATGGCCAGGTGGAGATAAAAACATTTAAAATCTACAGATTCCAGCAATATCATGGGAAACTTTTAGATAAAGGAAAATGAAGTAGTAACAGATTTAAATAAGCACCTAATTGAGGATTTTGTTGTGGGCAATAATCCACATTCCCGTAACACTGGATTTGGAAGCAGGAAGGAATGTTTGTGTTTTCAATAGACAGCAAATTCTTAGGAACTCATGATTCCAAACCTCTAAAAACCAAACCTTCCCACAACCTCATCCTGCCAAAACTTATAGCAATTATGAGGCATTTCCAAAAGCTTTGTGCTATGTGTCAAAATGCAGAAAGTTTTTAGAGCGCATTTGCCAACCTGAGATACCAGATTGTAAAGATAGGGAGTGTTAAATTTAACGGAGATGACTTTATTCCTTATTTATACTTTTAAATTTTGACCCTAGGGGCACCTGGCTGGCTTAGTCAGTAGAGCATGTTACCCTTTTTTTTTTTTTCTTTAAAGATTTATTTATTTATTTGATAGATTAAGAGAGAGAGAGAGAGAGAATGAGTGCAGGGGGAGGGGCAGAGGCAGAAATAGAATCTCCAGCAGAATCCCCACTGATAGTGGGGCCCAATGTGGGGATGGATCTTATGACCCTGGGTTCATGACCTGAACCAAAGTAAAGAGCCGGAGGCTTCACCAACTGAGCCACTCAGGCTCCCCAAAGAGCATGTGACTCTTGATCTCAGAGTTGTGAATTCAAGCCCCACATTGGGTGTACAGCTAATTTAAAATAAATAAATAAAATAAAATGGATGATATTCATAAACATAGAAATATGCATGTTTAAAAAAAATCTTGACCATATGTCTCTGGGCTATCTGGCTTAATCCTACCTTAAATAACAATGGCCTATTTAAGGTGAGTCTGAATGATTTTTCCCTTCCTTTATTTCATATCATTATTCATACTTCTAAAAATAATTCACTCTTTGGAGAAACTTAATAATTAACCAAGCAAAACCTATTGATGAAAGTGGCATATTGATTTTCTCTTTGAAAGGTGCATCTATTTGCATTAACATCTTATATTATCCAAGAGACATCTTGGGTCACAAGGTCTTTAGCACATTGAGGTAAGTTTGCTTTGAAGCTCCACGTCATATTCATGGTCGGTCTAGTGATGTTCTTTTATTTATTCATGTGACTCTGCTGTTATCCACATGCTGTTTTTCACATGATTTCCCACTGAACTTTTACTCTCTGCTCTGAACCCTGTATCTTTCATTTGTTACTTTTTCTAAGTGCAGAAATTGATATCAATTTGCAATTCAGCTCCAGTCCTTCAATTCAAAGAAAAACAAAATACTCACCTAAGCTCTTTGCGGATGGAGCAGATTTCACAGAAAGATTGGTGTGATAAAGGAGTTTACAGTTACAAATATAAAATTCAGTATTAATTATCTTTGATATAAAATAATTTATTCAGTTGCTCTGCTGTGTCCTTCTGTCATCCTCCACGTGTCCATAATCTTCCTCCCCCTCCTTTCTCCCATCACCCCTCTCTCTGTATGTATAAATCAAACACAAAAGGGCAAAAACAGAGATAAATATTTTCTAAAGGCAAATTCTTTTTATTTTCTTATGTAGAACAATGCAATCCTCCACACATTCAGCTTTGGTACAGTTTTTGTGTAACCCACTATTTGCTGGGTTATGTTCCTACGTAGGAACAAGACAGAATTATTTGTTTTTACTTCAGGATTTAATTGTTTAAAATTTCTCCATGAGCTGCTGTTCCAGATATTACAATGGTATTATACCACAGCTACAAAATATGCAATTAACTTCATATCTATACACATGGAAGAATGCCTCCTTTAATGTCCCACATACTGTTAAAACTTACGGTCAAATGTATTCTTTTTCTTATTTGAATGTCCAGAAGCATTTGACAGAGTTAATGACTTCCTCCTTGAAAGTTATTCTTTTGGGGCGCCTGGGTGGCTCAGTCGTTAAGCGTCTGCCTTCGGCTCAGGTCATGATCCCAGGGTTCTGGGATCGAGCCCCTCATCGGGCTCCCTGCTTGGCGGGAAGCCTGCTTCTCCCACTCCCACTCCCCCTGCTTGTGTTCCCTCTCGCTGTCTCTCTCTCTGTCAAATAAATAAATAAAATCTTAAAAAAAAAAAAAAAAAAGAAAGAAAGCCACAGTGGAGTACCTGGGTGGCACAGTCGGTTAAGGGGTTAAGCGTCGGACTCTTGGTTTCAGTCCTGATCTCAGGGTCTTGAGATCGATCCCCGTGTCAGACTCTGCACTCAGTGTGGAGTCTGCTTAAGACTCTTTCTGCCCCTCCTGCTCATGCTCTCTCTCTCTCAAATAAAATAAATGTCAAGAAAGAAAGAAAGAAAGAAAGAAAGAAAGAAAGAAAGAAAGAAAGAAGAAAAAGAAAAAGAAAGAAGCCACAGTGTCTTCTCATTGATAATATCATTTAGCCATGTAATATGTGAGATGCAATCCCAGCAAATTTTAGACAAACTCAGTCACAAGATTTCCTTGATGGTACCACAATAATTCAATGGAGCAGCTAATATCTAGATTCAATTTTATATAGATAGAATGCTCTGGAAAAGACATCAGTGAAAATATCTACCCAAGCAAATTATAAACCAAAAAAAACAATTTCTTACAATGAACACACCTATAACTCTCCAACTAAAGTATCATGGAAAGCATTAAATAAGATTCTCGGAAGAAAAGAAAATGTTCTTTCCTCTTTTCTATAGAAAGCTGTTTCCTTATAAGACCAAGTTACTTATCTTTTGGGAAAGATACAATAAAACTGTTTCTCAGAACTCTTAAATATTCATGGAATGATACATATGTCTAATGTAATAATTTAGAGTCGTCTTTTTTTTTTTTAGTGATGATCTTTGTCCAAATAGTAAATTTATTCAGCAAATCCAAGCCCTATTCATTACACACAAAATAGAATTATCTGCTAAATATTCCCGAAGTAGAGGCGTCTGGGTGGCTCAGTCAGTTAAGCGACTGATTCTTGATTTCGGCTCAGATCACGGTCTCAGGGTCGTGAGATTGAGCCCCGAGATGGCCTCTGTGCCTGGCGTGTGGAGCCTGCTTAAGATTCTCTCTCTCTCTCCCTCTCCCTCTGCCCTTCCCCCACCCTGTGAATAAATTTTAAAAACTTTTCCCAAAGTAATGGTTTGAATAGATCCATACAGATAATATAGAGCTATGGGAAAATTGGGTGAGGGAGAGTGAGGCGAGGGAAAGGGAGCTTTCCTCATGATCCTCAGGGCTACATGTACAGGATTTCAAACCACATCTATTCTGGCCAATTCAATTTAGACTATAAAAACATTCACCAATGCCAAACAATACAGAAGTAAAAGCAAAAATAAATGTGATATAACCCTAGTCTTCAATTAGCTTATGATTTTAATAGGACTACTACACATAGGCAAATGAGAATAATATTAAGGAAAATAAGTTAAGCACCATTAAATATGAAGAATGTATGGTGGTAGCTCAAAGTCATGTACGATTATACAGATAGAAAATTTCAAGGTTTGTGTTTTTTGGTTTTTGGAGGTTTTTTTTACATGGTATCTTTATAAAGATCATTTCCATCTCTATTTATTTCCAAACTGGAAGTACCTATCTGTATTGAATAACTGCCAATAGAGTAACAAATATTAGTGAAATGGCTGACCTTTAATATGTATTCATATTAATTATATTAAATATTCATATTTTCCTAAAAGTAAACGTGCCGTTTCTTGATCAAGGAAAATCATTATTTCCTATAGAAATAATTACAATGGTCACCCTTGCCCTAATCATCCCTTCATCTGGGTCTACCCAATGACAGCCAGATGGACATTTCTATGCATACAACAGGGTCTGCATCACAGGAGATGAACCTCAAAATATGAATATGGTAGCTTATATATGTTGAACCTCCTCCCTCCTGATATCTCCCTATTATAAACAAATTCTCCTTGGAAATAGAAGGGGAAGAATCCTGGGTTCTTACTCATTGAAATATAAGTAAATGTCTACAAGGGGGAGATAATACAAGTGTTTCTACATTTACACGCCTTGTAATATTTTCATGGTTCTTGGTTTTATCCCCTTTTGAATGTAAACACATACCCCATGGAGACAAATCTCTCAGAGTTCTCAAAACCTATTGAGTCATCTTTTAATTTCCAAGCCTTGATTATTAACCCACATTCCAATAAATGTATTCACAAAGCTTTAACCATACAGAAACATAAAAATTAAAATCCTGTATAGAACGATCAATATCTGAGATGAAAAAAATAGCATTTTTTCTTAATGATTAAACGATGATTGAGTTTTACCAAATATCTTCAAGCCATTTATTTTATAAACAAATTTGAGTCACAAAGAGAGAAAAATAATGGCATGATATTCTCCTAATCTTCATCATGGGATAATTCATTCTTCTGTCCTCACCTATTAATAGTCAGAGCTTCTTTAAGTGCATTTTATCCTCCTTTCGTTTTTCATTCAGATTCTTTCCCTCAGCTCTCTCTTGCCTCATACAATCATAAAATTATGTTCATAAAATCAAGTCTTTAACCCAGAGCTCTCTTCTGACCCCAGATTAATAAATACAACTGCTTACTTGATACCTTATACCTGAAACATAAAAACCCCAGTATTGAAATCATGATCCTCATGACCACAAGGTGGTATTTTCCATGTTTCTCCCTTCAGTGAATGACATCAATATGAATCCAACTAAGTAAGCCAGAAACCAAGTCATCCTGATTCTTTCCTCTCTTTCATCTTCACATCTAACATTATCTCATAAATTTCTCAAATCTTTCTGTTTCTTTTCATTCCCATTGTCTCAAGTATAATCTGACCTGCTATCACCTCTTGCTTGAATTGTTGCAATAGCTTTTCTGCATTACCCAGTATGGTAGCCACTAGCCACACATAGCTATTTAAATTTAAATTTAAATTCACTGAAACTTAAAATTCAGTCACATTTCAAGTGAACAGCCTGGATATATAACATTTACATCACTGAAGAAGTTTCTGTTAGATTTTACTACAGCTAAAGTGTTCTATCTAAATCTGTTTTACTCCCCATCTAATTAATTATTCACATTGAACACAAAGTTAGATTTCTAAAATACAATTTAAAAAACCCCTAAGCTACTCACACACACAATTTAAATAGTTCATTGGTTTTCCTTCTGCTTTTAGGCTCTAACTTACCATTAAATGACGTGATTACGTGGGCTAAAAAATCCTGCACCAAACCCAATGGCTCCTGGTTATTTTGCACCCTATTTCTCTAGACTCACTCTATAATTCGCTATAATCTAACAACTTTGACATTTTCTAACAATTCTTAAATGACCTTCCCCATCCTTCTTCCCACTTTAAGGAATGTGAATGAAATACTACTCTCCCCCCCACCACCCTTTTTTTGGTTAACCATTCAACCATTAATTTCAAATCAGTTGTCAAAGCCTCAGGAAAGCTTGCTTTGACATCCTTGATCAGGTCAAATCCTCCTGCTTTAAATAATCATGTATAATGTACCTCTCCTTCAAAAGATTTATTATAGCTGCAATTTTAAATTTATATGTGTAATATTTGATTAAAGAGGGCAGAGGTGATACCTGTTTTTGCTCAATTATGGTGATTAAGTCAGAGAAGCTGCTCATATATTTGGGTTGAATGAATTCAAGTCTCCTCATGACTTCCCTCTTGTAGCTATGCTGTAAATGACAGTGATTTGACTATCATCAAAGGTATACCAGTGAACGCACTTGGTTGGAAACAAAGAAACGGACACTGACTATAGTGAAAATCATACGGAAGGATATCCAGGAAGCCCAAAGACCATGAAAAGGAGCTAAGGCTAACAAATAAAATAACCTGTGTCATGTCCTTGTCATTCACACAGCGCTGTCGCTGGCCCAGCCACGTTGAACTCCCACTACGGCTAGCATCACTGGGCTCTTAACTCCACTGTGCACCGAGTGAATAATCCTCAGCTCTTACTGCTTGATTGTTCCTTGTGGAGAGCATCGGACTGGGAGAGCCTCAGTCACAGTCCAATGCTTCAACTGCCAGAGGGCAGAAAGAAGAAAGTGCAGAAACTTTAAATTTCCTAGTGTGAGCTGGGGTCTTGCCTCTTACCAACACACACACACACACACACACACACACACTACAAACATTCCTCCTGAACAGAAATGAGGTCAGATGTTCAACAGTTCAATATATCAACAAAAATCTGTGATGAACTCTATTTCAAAATCCTCCTCCGTTTCCTCAAACCCCCAAACACCCAAGATACAACTATTTTGTTACAAGACACAGGACAGTTTTGTTTTGTTTTGCAATACGTGAGGACAGTTTTGTGTATTTTATTACAATACATGAGGACAATTTGTTTGCTTCATCTGCTTATTCCCTGCCATATTGCTAGACATTAAAACAGTACCTGGAATATAAGCACTCAATAAATATTTCTTGAATGGATATTACTTAATAAGTATTTTTTTTTTTTTTATTTGAGAGAGAGAGAGCGCACATGTAAGCAAGGGGAGGTAGAGGGACAAGCAGACTGTGTGTTAAGCATGGAGCCCAACGTGGGTCAGGGCTCCATCTCATGATGGTGAGGTCACAACCCCGAAATCACGACCTGAGCCAAAATCAAGAGTTGGTCGCTTAACTGACTGAAGCCACCCAGGCGCCCCTTAATAAGTATTTTTTAAATGACAACTTTTATATCAGGGTTTACTGTCTATAAGACACTATTGTAAATATTTTAAACGTGTTAACTCAATTAATTCTCACCATAGCTCTATGAAATAGATCTGAGTACTATCCTCATGTTAAAGATTGTAATACCTGAGCACATAGAGAAAATTAACTTTCCCCAGGCTCACACAACAGTGAATAGCAGAGTGTGAATTTTAGTTCTTGTAAAATGACTGACGTGTCTGTAGAACTACTATAGCAAGTGGCCTAAAGCAGTAACTCTAAAGCTTGGTTGGTGTCCGATGTATTAGGAAGAAAAAATCTAATGAAAAATAACTGACTGGTTATAAAGCCTGTGATAATATCACAACACAACCAGATTAACGTTTCTAAAGCTCAGTTCTGCTCTGAAAACTTCAGCAGTTCAGTATTTCCCAGTAATACCTTAAACCCGAAGCCTGTTCTTGCAGAACCACCGATGAGTTTATACTGAGGTTTTGGTACTTAGCACGCTGTGCACTGTTGACAGTAATTTCTACTGCCGTCACTGTCATTATTACTATTACTCTCAGTGCTCACTCCAATTTCATAGGCACTCCTATGTTTCAGTCATCCTTGGGCTATCCGTGTTTCTGGAAAATCCCAAGCATTTTGTACAGTGTGTCTTTTCTTTTGGCGAAGACATTTCTAAGACTCCTAGTGAGCCATCTGCTTTGAGGAGAATGGCTCTCACAGCGCATAGTAACTACTCTTCCTCTCTACAGGTGACCACCTGATGCACTCATATACTGCATAGTGTCCCATTCTTTCTCCTGAGCGCTCTCCCGCACGGGCCCAAGGCCCAGATGGGATGTACAACCACTAGTCACAGGATCAGAGTCATTCCCCTAAGCCTAGTGTCAGTCCTTCCCCTTACTGAAATTGACACACACAGTTCAATCTGAGACCCACAGGCACGGGTAGGGACAAGCAACCCATGGCCACTTTAAGAAGGGCCCCAAGCGCATATCCCATGCCAATTCTCAAAATGTCTGACTTTGGTCAGTTCGATTTGTAACAGAGGTTTGCTAGGTTCGGGAGATGCAGCGCAAAGCAGCACAAGGGAGGACAGGTCAAAGTGCAAGCTTGCTAGCGGGCAGCTACATAGCTCGATGAGCCCTCCAGCCAAAGAACAGCAGAGTGCACGTTCTCTAGGAGGCAGCAGGGCTAGTCAACGGGCCAAAGCTGGAGAAGAAAGACCTCCAGTAAGAGTGGTTGTTACCTAAAATCTTGCTCACGGAACACATGGTTAAGGTTCAGTCCAAATCCAGGGGGTGACCACACAATACGCTTGTAGTTCCCACTGTCCTAATATCTGGCCACCAAAATTCAACTTTCAATGGCATTTCATGAAACCTTTGTGAAACCCAATTGATGAATGATTCTCACTCAGGTGAAATAGCACAGTACTTTATATATGATATATTAGGACATTTTCATATGCTCAATAGATGGAGTTACTGCCCTGACTATGCTAGAAGTTCCTTTCAAGTAGAACAAGGGGCAAAATCTTTTATAGATATCATTATCACTCCTGATACATATCCCGCTCCTACTAAGTAGGTCTCAATAACATTTGTGAAAGTAATGGATACTTTACAGACTGGATTAGCAAGTGTTCGTTTGTTCACTTTATTAGCAATGTCCAGTGTAATGTGCATACTTTATAGAAAATATTGACATTGATATATTAGCAATATAAAGAAGAATTAAGTTCAATGGTTTCCCAAAACTTTATTATTGTTTCTGGATTCCTATATTAAAAAAAAAAAAAAAAAAGGGAAAAAGCCTACTTTGTGAGCCATGAGAAAGCTAACCTTTCTAAAGGTGGCATGATTTTGACATAGGTAATTTTTTATTTTTACCTTTCTGCCTCTGGTAATGACAAAAAGCACACTCTTCTAACAGTGAGGCAAGGTTTTGAAACTAGCTCCTTGGAAAAAGTCAGTAGGCTCAGTTCTATTCTCAGTTCTGTTAAAAGGTTGACTGACCCGGGGCAAGGCAGCTAATCTGACTGTGCCTTACTTTCAGTCCCTGGGAGAAAAAAAAACGGTAGTAGTGGTCTCTGAAATTTTCCTTAAAGTTGTATGGATTAATGAGGAAGATCTCTGAAAGGCTTTGAGTTGCTTGGAGAATTATTATTTATAAGTGTAATCTACTGATAGTATGTTTGAGCC
The DNA here is from genome assembly GCF_029215605.1 of Mirounga angustirostris. Lineage (NCBI taxonomy): Eukaryota > Metazoa > Chordata > Mammalia > Carnivora > Phocidae > Mirounga > Mirounga angustirostris. The sequence continues at coordinate 104,598,122 of NW_026991712.1, read as the reverse complement.
AGATGTCAAACTCGTAGTGCTCAACTTTTTTCAAAACTGCATCCCCTACATATAAAAAACACTTAGGTTCTTACTCTAATTTAATAACAAAGAAAAAGTTTTGATTTATACTCATCACACATAGTTAATATTATTTTATTATGCAATTTTGCAATTCTGTGAACAAATGGTTAAATATGCTAAATCTCAATCCTGGAGCTTCAAGGTTGAATCCCTTTTCTGTAAGAACCGTCGTGCTTTAGATACAAATAGCTTTGTCATACCTTTCCAAAACAAGACAAGTGGATACTCATGAGTCCTGAGTATTCTCCCACTTGAACTTGGACATCAGACTAGAATTGAGAATCTTAAAAGCATCACAGTTCTGATTATATTTTAAAAAGCCTTCCCTAAATCTGTAACATAGCAGATGTTGCTGCTCAACAACAAAGATATAAACCAGCTTCTGAAATGAACGCACTACATTTCACTTCATCACTTTCAGATTTTTTTTTTTAAGATTTTATTTATTTATTTGAGAGAGAGAGCACAAGCGGAGAGAGTGGGAAAGGGAGAAGCAGTCTCCCTACCGAGCAGGGAGCCCAGTGCGGGGCTTGATCCCAGGACCCTGAGATCATGACCTGAACTGAAGGCAAACGCTTAACCGAGTGAGCCACCCAGGCGCCCCTCACCTTCAGATTTCTGATTAAAATTCACTTCTGCAGAGACTGTGCTTTAACCATTCTATTAAACAGAGCAGCAGCTTCATCTTCTCCATCTCTCTCAAACTTACCTTGCTTCATTTTTTTCTTCATAAGCCCTAACTTATGACACCTGACATTATGTGTGTTTTATATTTGTCTTCCCCAACAAAATACAAGACACCTAAGAGTAGAGACCTCTCTGCAAATTTTGTCCTTTTGGCTATTTATCTCCAGTGCCGATATAGAAATCATATAGAAAGTGCTTAACATATAGAAAGTGCTTAACAAGTTTTGGCTGGATGGATGGCCTATGTTACTTCTGATCCCCCAAACTAACCAAAACCCAAAACCCACTTTTGAATATAGTTGGAACACAAGGCTTATGTAAGTGACAAATTATTATAAATACTAATCATAGGAAAATATTTTTATATTTTTGACATTTTTATATTCTGAAATAGTTGATCAGTCAATACTAGAATTTAGCAAGACTAAATATTATAGAAAAGACATTTTAAAACTCACATACATCAGAGGTCATCTGTTTGAAAGCAAGGAAAAAATGTGAGCTCTGCTGCTCCCAACTCATTTCAATGAAAGCTGTTAGGCTTATATGTTTCTAGTTTAAATGTAAATCTTATTCTATCAAAGAGTTTTGTGGCTTTAGAAAATTTGAAACTACTTATATGAAGCTAGTGTAAGATATCATTTTTCAAATGACTGTAACTGAATTTAAACATAAAAATAGTTATTTAGTCAGAAGGCATTATATATTCAATATTATTCTAGGATTTAAAAAAATAGAGTACTGATTAAATAATGAAAGCTTTACCTTTGCTTTTAAGGAGTATATGGTGTAGTTATATGTCAGAGAGTCAAAATCAATATGCATAAAATACTATAAGCAATACAAAATATCATTGAGTTAAATACAAAGTTTAATGTGCCGCATATGCTATATGACTCTGAGAATGGGGGAATATTAAGGAAGGTAGGCACAGGGAAACGAATGTGGAAAATGATACATGACATTGCAGCTAATCATTTAGTTCCAATTAAATGATGGCAATGAGAATGAAGGTGATAAAAAAAGATGTTTCAAAAGAAAAAAATGGAAAATCCTAAACTATGTTTAGCATACTTTTTAAAATAGGTATTGAAGTATATGAGAAAAACTTAAATAACTAAATAAAAATGGGAATATTGAGATTTTTTTGTACTTGAAATGAATAAATTATGTTATCTGGAAAGTTATGGAATATTTGTAATTCTACCATGATGCTGAATAAGTGAGATTTCTTTCCACTCTCTTGTGTTTCAGAATGTCAAAACGGACATTACAAAGTTACACATTAGGGACATATTTATTTTTGTGTGTGCAAATTATGAATAAAAATACGTTTTACATTTACTTAATATCTCAGAATAAATATGTAATCATTTCACTCTGAAGTAGATTTTGAAGAACATTATGCAGTTTGATTGTTGAACCGAGATGTTAAGGATTTGAAATTTAGGATTCTACAATTTGGTGAAACTGTGTGTTGCCACATGATGGAATCCTTAGAGAGGACTGAGGTTTAGCTAACCATTGACCCTTTATTACATAACTGCAGAAATACTGAGAGCCATATAATTATCATCTATTATGCATGCTATTTAATTCCTTGATCTTTTTGCTCTCTGCCTCCTCTTCTTTCTCATCAATGTGCTTGGTTTTCACCACATGCTTGCTATCTTGCCAGTGTGCTCCATTTCAACCTATTCCTAATTTACTCTGAATATCTGGGTAAGAAAGCTAGAAAATATACAAACTCATTAGATTTATGACATATGGCGAATTCTCATCTAGTAAAATATATTAACTCTATTTGCATGTTATAATATTAATTTAGGCTATTAAGAGATCTTTTTATTTTTTTCTACATGTTGTTTTTATTTTGTCATTTTGGACAAAGGAACTTCCTGGGTATGTGACCTCACAGAGAGTAAGTTATTTAGAAAATACAAAGAAAGATGTATAGGCTAAAGTTCAAGTTCCTTAATAATAATTTTTTAATATAAGTAAACAATAACTATAAAATGCTAATAATCATTTTTAGTGGTGACCCACTTGTAAGATTAATCCTTAGACCTTAAATGTGCCTCAATATAATGAACAGATAACCAAGGCGTAATAAAGAATAAAAAAAGCAGTGCTATGAATATTAAGTTGGACAAAATTTGTACTAGATTTATCACAAATATGTGCTAATAATCTTCGAAATTCGTTATTAAGTAGAGTACAGGCTGCATGTGGAGTCTATATCTAAAGAAATATAAACACAGGATACAAAAAGAAGTTAATAAAATGTCTACAACTCTTCATTTCCTGTTCCTGAATTACAATTTCATATATTGGATCACATCTGTAATAAGCTTCTTAGTCTTTAATATATATATACATGTACTTTTTGGAAAAAAAATCAATCTAATGGCACTAAATTTTTCAAACTTCAATCTGATAAGCACAGATTCAATCATTCAATGTTCTCTGGGAATTCTAAACCAGAAGTCATAGTCACCCATGGCTGCACACTACTTTGGGAGAATGAACCGCTTGCTAGAACTGGCTCAAATTGATGTTTAATCATCCTTTCACATGCTCTGAGCAGCAAACAATTTTTAAAAATACATAAATGAAACTATGAAGTTAAAAGTGAATCCCAAAATCTTCAAGATCCAAATACTTAGTGTAAATGTGATAATGTTAAAAAACACAAATTACTGACAACTTCTCAAGGATTTGCCTTCAAGGGTAGATTAATGCTTACTACTAAATATCAGAAGAAAGACATAATCTGATAGCTGCACCTTGGAGAATGCATCAGTATTACCTTAAAAGGCAAGTGGAATAAGAGGGAGGAAATATAGAGGTACTTAACATTTTTTTTTATATATATACATCATATTTTCTGTACTACAACTTCATAGTAGAGGAAAGGGAGAAAATAGTAAAAAGGAGATGATTATTCTTGGAATTTACATCTGGTGATAGCAGTTATGTGTTCCCCTGAGCAAGTTCAGAGAGCACTGATGGTGGAAAGACAATCTCAGTGGAGGATTTTTTTTTTTTTTTTTTTTTTTTTTTAAGGATAGAAACCTGGAACATTTTGGCCTGTAGTAGAAAGAGTGAAACCAGATTCAAAATATTGATCTCATGTGTCAGCAAGGCTGCTTAGTAGCTGCATGCTTTTAGAAAAGTTTCCTAAGCACTCTGAGACTCAGGCTTCTTATCTGCAAAGTGAGGAAAATGCTTTTTGGCTTCAGAATATTTTGAATATGATTTACAATAAAATAAGAATTCTTATGAAGTGTACATGAAATATGCACCAAGGTAGACCATATTCTGGGCCACAAAACAAATCTTAACAAATGTAAAGTAGAAATCACACAGAGGACTTTCTTAGATAACAATGGATTAAACTAAAACGAATAACAGAAAGAAACCTGGAAACCCCCTTAAATGTTTAGCAATTGATCAACACACTTTTATGTAATGAGTGGGCCAAAAAAGTAATCCCAAGAGAAATTTTTTAAAAGATTTTTTTATTTGTTTATTGAGAGAAAGAAAGCAAGAGAGAGCACGAGAAGGGGAGGGGTAGAAGGAGAAGGAGAAGCAGGCTCCCCACTGAGCAGGGAGCCCAAGGCAGCTAGATCCCAAGACCCTGGGATCATGACCTGAGCTGAAGGCAGACGGAGGCCGATGCCACTCAGACACCCCATCCCAAGAGAAATTTTAAAAAACATTTGTACTGAATTAAAAAGAACAAGACGTATCAAAATTTATGGGATGAAGCTAAAGCAGTGTTTACAAGGAAAATTATAACATTAATTACTTATATTAGAATATCCTTCTAATTATTCGCCTGCCTCCTACATTAAATTATCAACCCCAAAGAGGATTTTCTTCATGTAATTAGATTATGTTATATCTCTGGCTCTCCATGTCACACAGAATGAAATCCAAAAAGTTTATCACAGTCTTCAAGGCTCTGTTATGACATGGCACCATGATACCTCTTTGACGTCATTTCCTCCCACTTGAGGCCAGAGCTTCAGCAACACTGGCTGCTTTATTCCTCCTCAAAACTGACAAAAAATACTCTTGCTTTCAGTTCTTTGCAATTATCTCTTGCTTTGGCAGCTACACTCTGCTTTTGATGGACACATGACAGCCTCTCTTATCATTCGGGCTCTCAGCCCTGCTTTATTAGAGAGGCGTCTCTAACCAGGCTGGGTGAAGTGCCACTCCCCTCACTTTGGGTCACTGCAATGGTATGTCCCATAAACCCAAACACAATAGAAGTTCATAATTTGCTCACGTAACAGTGAGCATGTAAATACCTCCGTGGTATGACTTTCCTCCACAATTTCGCTCAGGGTCTCAGTCTGAGTGGAGCTAGGCTACCATTTTCAACATGCAGCTTGCAAGCTTGCTGGAGTCATTGCCATCCCTGCTAGTGAGAACTTTTATGTTTTTATGGCCTCTTTGATGAGCAGGAAAACAATGAAAGCAAAGGAGTTTTGTTTTGTTTTGTTTTGTTTTGTTTTGTTGCTGTGTATGGGCCAGACCTAAGGGCTATACACATAATTTCTGCTCACATTTCTGTGAATGAACTCCATCACATGAATATACTTTGCCTCAAGTGGAGGCTGGTTGATTCAGCTAGCTACTTCCTCAGATAAAGGAGTATCAGTGTGAATTTTGGTGAAAAATTAGGAGTCCCTATGAAGCTAAGCTTTATTTTTTGTCACAGCATTTACTAACTCCTTCCACACTATGCATCTATTTGTCTGTTTCTAGTCTGTCTAGCATCAGGAGAATAGGTACTTAGGGTATCCTTCCCTTTTGCTGAGAAGTGATCACAAACCCCTTATTATTTACACATTGAGATACTTAAATAGGCTTAGATACTGAAGCTTTCACAAATAAATTATGGAGTTACTGAATGGTAGGAAAAATAATTAGTAGCATTAGAGATCTAAAATCTTTTTGGGAAGCAGAAAGTGGATGATAGAATTATTCTTAATTCTGAGGCACTTTAGGTATATTCTGTCATTTTTATTTCTTATTAATGAGTGTGTGTAACTAGACTCATATCTCTTTATCTAGTGTGAGGACTACATATACTTCCCATGATTTACTCTTGTAGGGGAGAAAAAAGTTTTCCTTGACCCTCTTAGGGTCCCTGGCTGGGTCTGAAAATTAAACTGACAAAGATGGGTTAACAGGAGAAAAGCATACAGATTCATTTAATGTAAATTCTACATGACACGGGAGCCTTCATAAGGAAATGAAGACTAAAGGAAGAGTTGGACCTTTATGTTTTTACTCTAAGTTTGATGAAGGATAGATGTGTAGGAATATGATAGGTTAAGGAATATGAAGTAATTGTAATAAACTGGGGACACTTAAGAAGGCCTAGTTTGTTAGGATTCTTCTTGGCATCCCTTTATCTTTGAAGATAGGGATGCTCCTTTTCTCTGGGTATGGGGGACAGGGCATCTCTCACAGGAGGATTTTATGACCTGTTTCAGGAAAGAAAAGTGGGGTTGGGGGGAGGTCAGGGACCTTTTCTCAAACTCCTTAGCTTAAAATATTCAATACACTAAGGTGCCGTACATATTTTGGGATACACTGTCCTGAACTCCATCACACTCAGACATCCAGAACTATAAAAATTAATTCCAGAGAAATCTTCAAAACAGATTTAAGATCATTATAAACAGTTTCTGTAGTAAAATCGGGCTTTCAGTAAGTGAGGATAGTCTTCCATGTCTCTCCCTACCACAGTAGAAAACACATGCACCACTTCATGGATGACAGCAGCTCAATGTGACACAGGCATGCAAGGAAGAGAGGAACATAAATCATATGAAGTCAACCTCATGAGAAATTTCCAAAAGTACATTTGGTATTTGTGTCAGAAGAACATGGTAACTGCCTTTGCAAGTCTATCCAGATGAAAAGAGAAAACTGCAAATTTTAGAAATGCCAATCATTAACAGGTGCCCAAGGTATATAAAATGGTAGATGGTAGGAAAGGCATAGCCTGGGAAAAGGACAGTAGGGCTTAAAACAGACATTGCAGTAATGCCTAGCTCCTGGTTTTCCCAGAGGTATTAAAAATGAATGTATACCTCCTACACTGTTGGTGGGAATGCAAGCTGGTGCAGCCACTCTGGAAAACACTATGGAGGTTCCTCAAAAAGTTGAAAATAGAGCTACCATACGATCCAGCATTTGCACTACTGGGTATTTACCCCAAAGATACAAATGTAGGGATCTGAAGGGGTACATGCACCCCGATGTTTATAGCAGCAATGTCCACAATAGCCAAACTGTGGAAAGAGCCAAGATGTCCATCGACAGATGAATGGATAAAGAAGATGTGGTATCTATATACAATGGAATATTATGCAGCCATCAAAAGGAATGAAATCTTGCCATTTGCAATGACGTGGATGGAACTGGAGGGTGTTATGCTGAGCGAAATAAGTCAATCAGAGAAAGACATGTATCATATGATTTCACTGATATGAGGAATTATTAATCTCAGAAACAAACTGAGGGTTGCTGGAGTAGGGGGTGGGGTGGGAGGGATGGGGTGGCTGGGTGATGGACACTGGGGAGGGTATGTGCTATGGTGAGCGCTGTGAAGTGTGCAAGACTGTTGAATCACAGATCTGTACCTCTGAAGCAAATAATACATTATATGTTAAAAGAAGAAGAAGAAGAAGAAGAAGAAGAAGAAGAAGAAGAAGAAGAAGAAGAAGAAGAAGAAGAAGAAGAAAAAGAAGAAGAAGAAGGAGAAGAAGAAGAAGAAAGAAGAAGAAGAAGAAAGAAGAAGAAGAAGAAAAAGAAGAAGAAGAAGAAGAAGAAGAAGAAGAAGAAGAAGAAGAAGAAGAAGAAGAAGAAGAAGAAGAAGAAGAAGATAGCAGGAGGGGAAGAATGAAGGGGGAGGAAATCGGAGGGGCAGACGAACCATGAGAGACTATGGACTCTGAAAATGAACTGAGGGTTCTAGAGGGGAGGGGGGTGGGAGGATGGGTTAGCCTGGTGATGGGTATTAAAGAGGGCACGTTCTGCATGGAGCACTGGGTGTTACATGCAAACAATCGTGGAACACTACATCAAAAACTAATGATGTAATGTATGGTGATTAACATAACATAATAAAAAAATTAAAAAAAAAAGAAATCTTTAAAAAAAAAATGAATGTATACCTTAACAGAAAGTACCCTGCTTTGTACAGTAACACAATAAGAGTAAGTTTCTTTTCCTTCTGGCATCACTAAAATCCTATCTACTCTTATATGATAATATTTATCTGCTTTGGGGAAAAAAGCTAAAAAGAAAAAGTGTTCTTAATTCTTAACAGGCAAGAAGAATGTAGAGTTGAAACAGAATTGCATGAAACAAAGTACCTATCTTTATTTTTCTTTTTAGAAATTGGTTTACAGGTACATAAACAATTACCATAAAATTTAAAGTACAAAATTATATATTTATATTTTATTTCATGACAACCTAACAAAACATTTTCACCAAAATCATATCATATGTTTATCCTCAGAATGTATATATATATATATTTGTATGTGTTATTTTAAATATTATTTAAATTTAAATTAAAAAAATATATATTTTTTGTATGTGTTATGAGTTTCAGACTGCTGTTGAGTCTTATGGTCTTCCAATTGATTACACACCAATATCTGGTGTTGTAGACAATTTTTGTTAGTGGATTAGTCTTTTCCATTAGTGTTTGTCATTGTTTCATTGTATGACTTACCTATGGCTTCCGTAACAAATTACTTAAAACAGCACAAATGCATCCTCTTACAATCTGCAGGTGGGAAGTCTAAGCTCAGTTTCACTGGGTCAAAATCAAGGTGCTAGCAGGGCCAGATCCTCTCCAGAGGCTCCAGGGGACAATTCACTTCCTTGTCTCTTTAGGGCTTTTGAAGCTGCATCACTTGCTTTCCTTGGGACAGGTCCCTTTTTCCAACACCAAGGTAAGCCAAGTATCATCTCTCTCTGCCTCTGCTTCCTTCTGCCACCCTCTTCGTCCATTTGCTTTGCTCACATGTCTTATTTTCTGTGCCAAATCTCTCTCTTCCCTCTAATAAGGACACTTATGATAGCATTTAGTGCCCAGCCAGATAGTACAGGATAACCTGGCATTCTGGAGATCCTTAACTTAATCACATCTGCCCTCTCTTTTTGTCATGTAAGGTAACATTCCGGATTGCAGGGACAATGCCCCCCATAACTTTGGGGGCATTTTCCAACCTTCGCATTGTTCAAGAAAGTTTAGATTAAGAATTATTAGCCAAGGATCAACCCAATAGTATATTAAGTTGAGTCAGGCCTTCAATTCTCGTAATAGTGGCCATCTAATTAGTCCAAAATGATCAAAATTAACATTTTTCCTGAAACTCAGTGATGATCATAAATCTGATTTATGTATTTTTCAAAAAGGTCCATTTATTTCAACTACCACTTACTTATGTATCCTGCAGTTAATGTCTTAAAGTGCTGGTAACTTGAACTGATCCATCTTTAGGAAAGAAAAAAAAAGAGTTTATTAGTAATTTTTCTACTTTCTAGAAAGCAATTAGGCATGATAGCTACTTTCATGAACCAAGTGGTAGAATATGTTGGAGAAAATATTACCAGCTTTCCTCCCTTTCTCATTAATAGGATATTATTTGGGGTCTTATTATTTCGCCTTTCAAAATTAAATACCACTTTCTATTTGTTCAGGAAGAAGTGTTGCTAAAAAGATGCACATTTGCAAAGGTTTTAGGAAATGTATGTGTTTTGTTGTACATTGCATCAAGATGCTTAAGACTGATAAGAAAAAAATAAATAAGGGGCTAGCTGAATCACCTAGGTTAGCACAATTGAATATTTTCAATTTGTAGAAAGATATTTGAGCACTTCTTGCTGATTTAATACCTTTTAGGGTAGCCATTGATGTTTTAATTAGTAATCTGGAAAGAAATTTACAAAATGAATATGAGGTTATGTTAAATGTAAATCAAACTTCTATTAGCTATTTAATCCCCCACAATATGTGGCTATGTAAAGGAGAAATCTTCATGCATAAGCTCAAGAAAGTTAAGCTTCCTGAAGTACTGAGCCTTGTATAACTAGGTATTATATCTGTAATAATGGTTTGTATTATGTTGAACATTGTGTAACAAAGTAAATTGTTGTGGTTTGCTATGGAAGATAGACAAACAATACCCTCTTTCTAATTTAAAAACAAACTTCCTTTGCCTCCAAGAGCTTATTAAAATCCCAATAGGGCAATTATAGCAAATCATCTTACCTAGAAAAGAACATAGATACATTTTATTTCACAAAATTGTCTCTCTGCTTTGAAAGTAGCCTGAGAATGAATTGAATCATTTTGTCTCATTATCCATTCTCTGTTATAGAATATTTGATATCTGGAGTCACAAGTTTTTTCTTGTTCAGTCTCCCTACCATATTTATAATATATGAATAGATGGTAATAATATTTTAATAAAAGTACAACATACCACAAATACTGGAGGACAGATATTTTCACACTTAAGCATCTAATGAAAATAAATTTGCCCCAAGGCTAGGTAGTGCAGTGGAAAGAATTATAGATTTGAGGTTTTAGTACTGACTTGTTCATTTACGAGTTGTTTCAACTTTGGGAGAACACTTGAAAATCCTCAAAACTATTTAGAAGGGGGAAGGCACATTTATGCTCATGTCAAGACTATCTGTGCTGCAAGTACCAGTTATTGAAGGCAATTTGCATTTGCTCATTCACTTCTTTCTTTCCTTTTTCTCTTTTCTTTTCTTTCTTTTTTCTACTAGAGAGAGAGGGGGGAGGGGGAGGGGCAGAGAGAGAGAAATCCGGAGCAGTTTCCATGCCCAGCGCATGGAGTCCAAAACGGGCTGGATCTCACAACCATGAGATCATGACCGAAATCAAGAGTTGGATGCTTAACCAACTGAGCCACCCAGTCACCCTGCTCATTCATTTCTTGAACATATTTTTTCATATTTATTAAGTTACGTCTATGAATCAAGCATTGTCCTTGGAACTGAGAATACCTCAGTGAAAACAATTATGGACAGTGGTACCTGGAGCTCACATTCTATCCTGTGTGTGAGAGGGTAGGGAAGAGAGAACAGTACATAAATAAAATAAATAAAGTCCTAGAATATTAGAAAGTAACAGCTGTTATGGAGGAAAATCCAGCAGAGCATGGAGACAAGGAGAATAGGAAAACTAAGGGTGAAGGAGGAGTACTGTAATATTTTAAAAAAGGAAAGAGCTGGCCTTAAGGAAATAACATTTTTGTCAAGTCTTGTAGAAGGAAAGGAGTAACCCTTAGAGATGTCTGGGGAAAGTGCTTTCAATTGAAAGGACCGGAGGCAGACCACGTAGGAACAGAGTAAGGGGACAATAGGATTTAACCAGGTTGGAATTACAAGAAAACGAGGGAAGTGCAGAATAATTGAAGACAAGGGCAAGGGAATGATGAGTATATTTGTAATTTCCTGAGGAATTTACCTTGGTAAGGAGGGGCTTAAATAGATGAGGCTGAAGGTTGGTGGGATTCATGGATTAGCAGTCCCTGTGGGGTAGAAGGATTATCAGAATCTTGTGCCAGAAGCAGTTAGCTTTTAAGAAAGGATATGGCAGGGCGCCTGGGTGGCTCAGTTGGTTGAGCAACTGCCTTTGGCTTAGGTCATGATCCCCATGTTCCGGTATCCCTGCTGGGGGCGGGGGGAGGGTGTCCACTTCTCCCTCTGACCCTACCTCCTCTTGTGCTCTCTCTCACACACTCTTTCTCTCAAATAAATAAAATAAAATCTTTAAAAAAAAAAAGAAAAGATACGGCAATCAGAGAAGGGGGTAATCGATATTGAGTGCATGGAAGGGTTATAGATTTAGTAATGGCAAGTTCTAGGAGTACATTCAGTGAGTGACTGGCTGAGGTAGGTGTGAAGATGAGAAACAGGAAAAGAACACTAGAGAAAAGAAGTTCATGGAAATATGGCACCAGGGTGTTGGTGTGATGCTAACTGTGGATACAGGAATCATTAGGCATTAAGGCAGGAGTAGTAGTGAAGAATGTGATAATAAGATGAGTTAAAACCTTGAATAAATGAGAGAGATGATGCGAGGTCTGTGTAGACAACTAAAAAGATAGGCACCAGCTGTGTAAACAAATCAACAAAGACTCAGTGCTGGAAGTATTTGTAGAAGAGAGAGGAAGAACAGTTTGGAAGTGGACATGTGAAGCATAAAAGACTCCTAACTTATCTCAAGGTTCATGTTAAAGGAGAAAAACACTGACCACAATTTAAAAAGGTTACAGGGGGGGAAAAAATGAAAAAGTTACAGGGGAATTAATGTTGTCAAAGAGAGATCAGATTTGGTCCTGTTGAAGAAAGTAAGGAAAACTTACAGAGAAGAAGATGAGGATATATGGCTTTCTGCTGTTGTCTTAACTGCTTGAAAAGGCATAAGGGGCTTCTAGAAATATTATGGAAGATGAGGACTGAGTAAAGAATGAAATGAATAAGGAGGAGATTAGAATGCAGGATAGGAGATAGTATCCTAGAAATGTGTATCTTCTTCTGGTTCGTAACAGAGTTAGGAATGAAAGAGAGCAAAATCAAGGTCAGTGGTATTGGCACAGCTCTGAACGTTAGAGGTAGAGACAGATAGATGCCTGGGAAGTTCACTTCCAGTGTAAGAGCTGTATGAGTAAAACTATGAGTAGAATATGTAGGGCTCTAGTTAGTCTATTAGAGTTAGAGGTTTGAGGTCTACAAAGACATAATCTAATGCATACAGGGCCACTCTGTCATCAGTAGTAATATATAGTGGAGACACTTCAAAAAATATTAAACAGAAGCAACAGATTAGACATATGCATGGTATTATGAATAGCTACTAAAATTAGAGTATTTAGTGAAAATAGTAAGAATAGAATAAAATATTAAATAATACTATTTCTGTAACATGAAAACATATACCTACAAAGCAACAATATAAAGCAGTAAACACAGGAAAAATTTGTTCATGACTTTGAGATAAGCAAAGAAATCTTAGCAATGACATAAGAAGCATAAAATAAAATAATACACTAGGCTTCATCAAAATTGAAATTTCTACTTTTCAAAAAAACTGATAAGAAAATTTTAAAAATAAGCCAATTTATTGGAAATACATACATGTGATATAGGACTTGCATGCAGAATAACTAATGAACTATTATATCTCAATAAAAAACAAGTAATTAATTTAAAAAATGACAAAAGACTTGAACAGAGGTGTCACGAAAGAAGATACATGAATAGCCAATGAGTACATGATAGATGGTCAACATCAAAGTCATCAGGTAAATGCAAATTTTAAAAGTATCAGTCAGCTATCATGGCATACCCACTAGAATGGCTACATTAAAAAACTTGAAATACCAATGTATGGGACCTTCATACACTGCTGCTGAGAATGTAAAATGGTTCAACCACCTGATATTGTCTTAGAAAGTTAAAATACACTTACTATATGACAAGAATTGCATTCCTAGATATTTACCTAAAATAAATAAAAAGATACATCCACAATAGAACTTCAATATTAATGTTCATAGAACCTTTATTCATAATAATTGCAATCTAGAAAGAAACTAAATTTCTATCAATAAGTGAATGGATAAACAAATTTTGGTCTATCCGTATAATGGAATACTACTGAGCAGTAAGAAGTGACAACAAAAACAAAATATAAAACAAAAGCCTATTGATATATACAACAAGATGAATGAATATTAGAAGTATTATGTAGGTCAAAGGAAGCCAAACATAAAAGAATATACACAGAATGATTCCATTTATATGATATTCTAGAATGGGCAAAACTAGTCTGTAATGACAGAAAAATGGTTGTCCAAAGTAAGAGATAGGCATATCTCTGAAAAGGGCAAAAAAGAACTTTCTGGAGTGATTGAAATGTTTTATACCTTGATTATTGTGATGATTACATATTTTATAGAAATTTATTCAACTAAAACTGGATTTAAGTATATCTTGATATAGTTGATTAAGAAGAAAACCTAACCCTTTAGAATAGCAAAATAAACATAAGCAAAATATAGATATACAAATGGGAAAAATATTTGCAACTCATATCAGAAGTACTAATCTTTCTAATGTAAAAATTGCACTAGAAGTTGTAAAGAAAAAGTCTAACAAGGAAAATGAAAAATGCGTAAAGAAAATGAAAGAATGTTTCGAAAGAAAGAAAGAAAGAAAGAAAGAAAGAAAGAAAGAAAGAAAGAAAGAAAGAAAGAAAGAAAAGAAAAAGAAAAAAGTGTGTGGTTGGCAGTTGGATGGGATTAGAATTGGCTTTTAAACATTTACAAATTATTCATCCTCACTGATAATTAGAAAATGTATGTTTAAAGTATCTGGAGAGGACACTGTTTAATTTATCAAATTGTCAAAAATCCAAGTTAGAAAACATTTTGTCTCAGAAGAATGTGGGTAGATAATCTCATGTATTGTTAGTGGGAGTGTAATTGGTACGTGGCTTTTCTAGCACTTTGAAAATATCTATCAAAAATAAAAATGTAGATACCTTTTGAACTAGAAATTCTACTTCGGGGGCTTTTTCTTGGAGATATACTCACATATGTGCAAAATAATATGTGTAAGATTATTTTTAAACATTAGTTATTCTTATTACTATCATTACCAAAATTATAACACAATATAGGAAATTAGAATTCATTAGTAGAGCACTGGTTATCTAAGTTTTGGTACATCTATAAAATATTCAAAGAAAATCAGGAAACCCTCATGCTGAATTGGAAAGCTCTCCAAAATATACATTGGCATGAATAAAAGAAAACATACTACAGTGTGTACAGTATCCCTGTCTTGGATGAAAAGAAAATACTAGGAGGTGAAAGATAGAAGAATACTTTCAGAGTATAATTTTTTTATGCTTTTCATTCTTTGAGCCACATAGATGATGAAGCGTTTTAAAAATTAAGAATAGTAATTTAAAATTGTAAACTAATTGTCAAAATCACTATTTTCAACTATCCAAATTAATTACTTTTACAGGTGGACTAAGTCAGTTGTACTTCATCTCACATCTTACTCCGGTAAAATACTTACATAACGTGTTTGACGATTCTTAAAGATTTGCTCACTTCCCCCACTTAACCAAGCTATGGGTGCTATGAATCCAATTTACATGTGTGTTTTGGTTTTTCATAGATTGCAAGAGTATTTTTAGCAGAGATCAGGTAATGTATATGGCCAATTTCACAAAAAATATTGTAAGGATTAGTACAGGAAAACAATTGTGAAAAGGGTATAATTTTATTTCATTCTTGAATAATTGAAATAAAAGCAATAAAAAAGTAATGTATATAGTACCATCCACGACCAAAAAAAACCATTAGGCAAATATTATTTCATCATGTATGAAGATATTTCTGCCTAGATTGTTACTATTCTTTCTCCCTGTTGACAGATGGTCTTATTCTGAAATATTGTGGAAACAACAAGCTAAGACATCGGCAATCAGCTGAGAATATAAACAGGTTTCTTCTCATTGGTCTCAATCTGCACTTGAAAGCTAGTGTGGTTTGTTCCCTTTTAATCCAGCATTTTAATATTTGGGGTTTTAAATTCATCTCATGTGGTCGCTACTGGACAGGATATCTGTAACAATAAAAGATTGGGGGGAATTGTCAACAAGCAGGACTATATTTATGTTTGAGCATTTCTTTAAAAATACTAACCGATTTAATGTTCCTCAGTCATCTTTGCTAAAGACTACTGTTTGTTTTGTACAAGAAGTCATTAAAACTTACAAATTAATTGCCCATAACCTAACTTCATATTATGTCCCAGCTGGCATGATAAACAGAATTTTCAAACTTTTTTTTTAACCTCTATAGTATTAAGACTTACTAACCAAGTGTTATTGATTTAGAACAGGTCAGTGTTGCCAACTATAGCATGCTATCTATCACAGTGGGGAAGAATGATCTACAACCCAGCAGTCCCCAGCAATCAATGCAGAAGCTTATAAATTTACACCCTTGGCTTCTACAACACAATTAATTCGTGCATCTTTTCCTAGCAGCAATTAGCAGCAAGCAGGAGTTTTAATGAAATAAAGTTGTGATTCCCACAGGGACTATTTATAATGAACACTACAAAACAAGAAGAGCTTCAAACTGTTTACATTAAGAGTTGATTAATAACAAAGCCATTAAGCTACATATTAGGTTATGTATTGTGCCAATTTAAGGGGTACTGCTAATTAAGTAATCATAATCGTTTGCATGTGGCATATCTAATTAACTTTTTATATCTCTTTAAGTTTTTCCTTCAGGAACAACAGCATTCGAGTGGCATTAGCAAAAGGAACATTGAGGCCATTTCTTGGAATATTGTTTTCCAATAAAGTAGATTTCTATGAAAACACTTAGTTTAATCAGAGTAAGTGGCTTTTCATGATAATTATTTTGGGCTGCACCAAGTTTACTCTTGAGAGAATGAATTAACATTAGGTTAGGGTTAAATAGGATTTTAAAATGTTTCTATATAAATTAAGTTTGGAAAGTAGTTTTAAAACTTCTGAAAAAGTTTAACACTAAAGCTGGAATGCCTAAAAGGATTCTATTGATCTTTTTTTTTTTAATGTATGTGTTATTTAAAGAATGCTATATATGTATCCGGGAAGATTCCTAAATATTGTTGATCTTGGTATGTAAGGGAAGGCTTAAAAGACTTTTCTGCAGTATCTGCCTCATAGAAAATGATATCTCCAAATATCATTTGGGACTATCTATATCATAGATATCAATATCATAGTCCCACCTTCACAAATAAATTTTATGATCTATCTCTATTCAAACTAATTTCAAAGTATTATTTTATCACCAAACAGTAGCTTCTATAATTAGCTTAATTTTTTTCAATTAAGTATTTATTTAAATTCCAGTTAATATTAGTTTCAGGTATACAATACAGTGATTCCACACTTCCATATATTATCTGGTGCTCATTACGACAAGTGCCCTCCTTAATCCCCATCACCTATTTAACCATCCCCCACTCACCACCCCTCGGTAACCATCAGTTTGTTCTCTAGAGCTAAAAGAGCATGTTTCGGGGCACCTCGTTGGCTCAGTTGGTTAAGTGCCTGACTCTTGATTTTGGCTGAGGTTGAGATTGAGCTCTGCATCAGGCCTGCATCAGGCTCCTTGCTCAGTGGAGAGTCTGCTTGAGATTCTCTCTCTCTCTCTCTCCCTCTCTCCCTCTGCCTCTCCCACTGCTCTTTCTCTCTCAAATTAAGTCTTTAAAAAAAAAAGTATGTTTTATGGTTTGCCTCTCTCTCTTTTTTCCCTTATGATCATTTGTTTTGTTTCTTAAATGCCACATATGAGTGAAATCATATGGTATTTGTCTTTCTCTAACTGACTTATTTCTTTGTTTTTTAAGATTTTATTTATTTATTTATAAGAGAGACAAAGAGAAAGACAGAGAGAGCACAAGCAGGGGAGCGGCAGGCAGAGGGAGAAGCAGGCTCTAAGCTGAGCAGGGAGCCTGATATGGGGCTCGATCCCAGGACGCCGGGATCATGACCCGAGCCGAAGGGAGATGCTTAACCAACTGAGCCACCCAGGGGCCCCATACCTGCCTTATTTTGTATAATTAGCTTAATTTTTAACAGCCTTAAAATTTCATATTATTAGTTCTTAAACTTATCAATTATAGAGTATTTTATGCTGAATAACATATTCTAGCCTACTGTTTACCATAAACTCCCAGGGTAGATTTGATTGTTAACATTCTCAATTACAGGATAAAATAAATTTTGTTGTTCTTGCCAGTGCTTTCTTCTAATGCCGCACTTGTGCACTGAATCGCCTGGACTTCCACTACCATTTTACTGATAGTTCAATTATAATAACTGCAAGACATTGAATGTGTACTATGTCACAGTACTGTGCCATGTCTTAACACAAATTATTCTGACTAATGCTTAATCCTGTAAAATAGGTTTTACCATCATCATTTTATAGATGAGAAAACTGGAGCAAAATGTGAAGTAACTTTTCTAACTCAAAGAGCTAGCAAATGGCAAAGCCAGGACACAAACCTAGATGTACCAAGCTCCAAAGGAAACTGTAACAGCTACATCAAACTGCCTCTCCAGTTAACCTATTGCTTCAATTCTTGAAGGACCTGCAGCCATCATCTTCCTATTTATTGACAATAGTGAGGATTCTTTTGAGTACTTAACCGAAACCATATCTTTTTTTATATAAATGTTGTGACTGATGAAACATGTTCATAAAATTATTTGCCACTCATTTTGAACCTTGTGTGGGCTCTGGAGAGAACAGAGCATAACAGAAGCAATGCTGTACCAATTCCTGGAACCACTTCCTATCTTTTGGAATCTCTCTTTGGGAGTTATGGGCTGACATATAATAATTCTGAGTCCCTTGAGACCACCATGCTGGATAGGTCGCAAGTAAGCCTACCACTCACTCAACGATTCCAACTGAGCCCAGGCTTTTGGCTTTTACTACCAAGGGTTCAGATAGTGATTGAACC
Organism: Mirounga angustirostris; assembly: GCF_029215605.1. NCBI lineage: Eukaryota > Metazoa > Chordata > Mammalia > Carnivora > Phocidae > Mirounga > Mirounga angustirostris. Next base: position 104,579,738 of record NW_026991712.1, on the reverse strand, counting down.
TGTTTCAGACCCTCCAGATCGGCCCTTATTATAAATGTTTAATTCTACCAAATGACCTCCATGCAAACCAGATGGAGGAGAAGAAAACACCTAGCTACACTCTGTCCAGATTCCTAACCTGCATAATTGTGAGATAGCATAAATTATACTTGATTTGGTTGGGAAGATCTGAGCTGGATGCTATAATGATATGACACTTTGGGGGGCATCAGTTGGGGTGAATTTATTTTGCATGGAGAAGGAGAGTTGTTTCTTGAAAGGATCCACCAATAAAGGTTCTTATTAAGAACTCTTATCTCTCTCTGCCATTCAAAAAGTAATGATTGGTGATGTTATAATATTCCCATAGAATAAAAGGGTTAAAAAAGATCCAATAAGAAACTTGTCTTTTTTTTTTTTTGTATTGTTTTTAAGTTTTTAGTTTGTTTTGGTCTGTTTTTAACACATTCAGACCCTTGGAAAGGGCTCAAATATGTAGACTTCAATTGCAAATAGCTCTGAGATCCCCTGGAGGAGAAAGTCAAGGCAAAAGAACACAGAGGAAGAAAAATAAAGCAAAGTATATGTTATCTTTTATATAGTGGGCTATTTCCCACATTTTATGATGTGTTTCTGTGTTTCTCTACAATAATAAGGCAATTTTCATTAAATCATGCCAGTTCTGCCAAAAATAAAGTCATGACACAAGTAGTAAGAAACTAAGTATCTAAAAGTATAGCTTGCTATTCTTAATTTTGTATTATATTTGCCTGTGATTTTCAACAAGAAAATTATTATTTATCATTTGATTTTAACTTCCATATAGAAGACATTCAATAATATTTGTCGTACTCATTTTAGCATAAAATTAATATCAAAATTTGGTTTTTAAGTGATATTTTTCAAGATTGAAGTATTTGTTTCTTCATGTTGAAAGTATAATAGGAAAAATTTTCATTAGCATATTTCTGTTGCTTAAGCAGATTTATTTTTTACATTTTATCTGGGAAAAATCATGAACATCAGAATTTCCACGTGTACTACAATGTTTAGAATGTCAATTATAATGAGCCAAAGTCTAAGTAATTAAGTACAAAAGGAGTAAATCATAGAACTGTTCATTATAAGTATGCTATTTCCCACCCAAAACTTCTCATATCTTCAGACTGCTTTAAATTTTCTATGTATATGCAGTTTATGAAATTGTGATTTCTGATTGCCCAGTTTCCATTAGATACATATTCAGCTGCATAATTATTACATTTAAGAACAATTCTGCAGAAGAAATTAAGGGCAGAGGGCCTTTTAAATAAGTTTTGGTACCAATTCCAGTGTGTGTGGTGGGGAGGTGGTTTCCCACACCCACAAGCAATCTCGGACACCAGAGGGTGTCCTACAATTTAACTCAATTCTGACACTATCTATCCTGAGAAAGCATCAGATTCCACAGGTTAAATGTTTTGTCCAACAAATCCCCTGCCGCCCCCACCCCAACTTTAGACAGTAGTCACAAGTCTGGGTTTTTTCCTGCACTTCTGACAAACTGGCTGTGAATCAGAGGTTCCCAAGACCCTCTCCTCCTGTTCCATTAATTTGCTAGAGCAGTTCACAGAACTAAGAGAAATGTTTTACTTACTAGATTACTGGTTTATTTTAAAAGGATGTAACTCACGGGAAGCCAGGTGTTAGAGACATATAGGGCAAGGCATGGCAAGGCAAGGCACTGTTCCCATCCCCTCTCCAGGTACACTGATCTACCCAAATCTACATGTGTTCACCAACTTGGATGCTCTCCAAACCTTGTTCTTTTGGGTTTTTATGGAAGCTTCATTTCATAGGCATGACTAATTAAATTATTATTATTATTTTTTAAAGATTTTATTTATTTATTTGAGAGAGAGAGACACAGCTAGAGAAGGAACACAAGCAGGGGGAGTTTGAGAGGGAGAAGCAAGCTTCCAGCTGAGCAGGGAGCCCAATGCGGAACTCAATGCGGGGCTCAATCCCAGGACCCTGGAATCATGACGTGAGCCCAAGGCAGACGCTTAACGACTGAGCCACCCAGTTGCCCCTTGACTGATTAAATCATTAACCATTGGTGACTGAGTCAACCTCCAGCCCTTCTCCCCTACCTGGAGGTTAAGGGGTTACTGAAAGTTCCAACCCACTAATCATAGAATTGGTTCCAAGGGCAACCAGCCTCCCCATTCTTAGGTTACGAAGGGCTTCCCAAAAGTCACTTCATTAACATTAAAAAGGACTCTTATCTCTCTTATCACAGGAAATTCCAAGATTTTTAGGAGCTCTGTGCCAGGAACAGTGGAAGACTGAATATATATTTTTTATTATAAATCACAATACCACAACTTTTTATTATAATTATGCATGGGATTCTGGGTTGTAAATCATATTTCCATCAAGTCAAAAGAAAGCAGCAATAGGCCTTTAGTAAAATGCCCATATTTACAATAGGTTGGGAGGTGAGTAGATACGATAATTAATTTTAAACCTTCTCCTGACTTTATGATAAACCATGTTCCTACACAAACTCCAGAATGGAGAGTTTACCTTAGGGAAAAAACAAAACAAAACAAAACAAAACATAAAAAAATATAATTTTATAACTTTATAGAAACTAGCAACTGCTGGGATTATGTATTGAAGGGGAGCAAAATTCAATACCACTTTGACATACTGATTTTTTTAAATTAAAGTTACTTAAGAAACAACCGGTGCAAGGAGGACACTCTGACCCCCAGTATGTCCTTCTGAAAGCAGGAAATAAATCTCTCGTGTGAAAGGTATCCTCCCTGTACCAGAAAGGTAGAAGGCAGACTTATCACCAGAGAGAGGAAATTTAGGGCCTGGAAGATTATATAAACAAAGTTTGTTACTTTCTCACTAATTTACTACCCCAAACCCACACTTCTTTATCTTGTTAATTCTTCACAAATTTATCGGTTCTTTGTCCAAAAGGTATAAAAGCTGCCTGCTTTGGTCATTTTTTTCCAGTCTCATATTTTTATGGGCTGCTATACATAGGAAATTAAATTTGTTTTTCTCCTGTTAATGTCTTATGTCAATTTAATTAATAGACCAGCTGAACAATATAGAAGGGAAGAAAGAAAAAGTTTTCCTCCCTACAGTATAATATTAGACTTATGGCAAGCATTAAGACTGTATTGTACAACTGCATTTTCAGGAAATACCCAATTATAATTTACTAGTGAGGACAGGTTGGGAGAGGCCTACATTTTCTGTCATTACAGAAAAAGTATTTGGAAGGCCACATTGTTATTGTTTTGTTTTGTGTAGCAATAATTGGAAGATTATATACTTTACAAAGACGTATTTCTTAGATTTTGGGTGTGCCTTACATATGTAATAAGTGTATTTCTTAAAATTTGCTTATGAAACAATTGAGCATTTTGTCACTTAAAACTTACTTTAGATATTGCAGAAGATATTACTATTTACATAAACCCTACTTTATAAATTGGTAATATTTATACACTTATATTGAATCTTCACCCCATATTTTTATAGCTCATTATTTAATGTGCCTTCAGCTCTTGAAGTCAAAACATACAAGATATACAGGCTTTTTCCATAACCTAGTCATAAACTTGTGAATAATAATCTGGGCATCTTGTACTGCTCCCCATGATATCTGTGAGCCATTTCAATCAGCCCAAAGTGTTGATGACTCCCAAATCAGATCTCCAAATCCCATCTCCCCATAATATGCAAACCTCTGTCTCCAGCTGGCCTCTCTATATCTTCATGGAGATATCTTGAAGCAACCTCACATGTAACACAACCAATATTAAACTCATTTTATCATCCACATACCTATTCTTGCTCTTCTCTTACTTGTTCTCTTTTTCTTTGTTCCCATCAACACCGACTTAGTCTACTGTATGGTAATTTCTTCCCATCTGAGTGATAGCTATAGCTTTCTATCCCACTGTCCTGGTCCATTCATTATTGCCATCAAAATCGTGTTCTTGTACCCACATCCATTCTCCACATTAGACACATTCTCAATCCTAAGCAAGCTTCTGTGTCTTTAAGCAAAGATTTTTGGAGTGACCAATCCCTCCTGCCTTCCAGGAAATACCATCATTTAAGATTCAACTCATTTTCCAAAAAAAAAGATTCAACTCATTTTTCATTTTTCATATCAGTACAGCATTTCCTAAAAGGGGGCTAAATTAATCACCTACGCCATGGTATTCTTTGAGAATTTAACATATATCATCTGTATAATATTTAGTGTCAGGTAGTAAGGGCTCAAAAATGGTAGTTGTTTTTATGAATTTTATTAAAATGATCTTTGCATATATTTGTCTCTTAACCTCCTGAGGGCATAAACTTTATTCTGCTATTTATTTCATTACAACTCTAAGCACACCACTTGCCATTTAGTAGGGGACACTATGCATCTACATTCAATAAATATTACCCTGACTAGGGCTATAATTTAGAGTTAAAAGTGCTAGTCACAATTATTATCAATAAGAACATACTTTCTCATAGTAATTAGAAAATATTGGTTGATGTGTTTTAAGAATATTATTACTATTACAAATAGGAGAAATATAATTCTGAAAGCTTTAAGTCATGACTGAACATATGGATTTTTATCGCTATGTGGAGGGCTATTATTAATAAAATATTTTAGAGTGTAAGAGTTCACACACAAAGTGAAAGAATAATTTCCCATCTCTGAGTTAAATACAATGAATTATCTTTCAACAATTAGTCATTTTTCTCCTAGATATTTCTGCAAAAAATATATTGCTTTTGGGATCTCAACAAATTTGCTTTCAACAAAATATGGGTATAGCTTCTCTAGAAGTATTAGAACAAAACATACTTAAATGGTTGTTACAGCATTGCCCTTTGTTACGTCTTTTATCTAGGATACCTGATTTTATTCTGTAGGCCTGTGGCTGAACTGTAAATTATTTTTGTTCTCCTGCGAGAGGATCTCACCATTCTGTCAACGATTCAGTTCTGCACGCAGACTAAGAGGGAAATAGGATATAATGAAATATCCTTAGGGAAAAATTATAGGTATACTGTAGGTCGGTAGTTGTTCAATATTCTATTGATACAGTACTGTGAAAAATATTATCCCAGTCCTTTAAGTGTGAATAGCATTCCATGGATGAGGGAATACACATGAAAATGCGAAATGTTCTCATTAATGGTATAACCATTAAATTTCTTAAAGTGGTTGCAATACACAACAGTATTTGACTGGATATTGACATGTGTTTGGCAGAAGTACTTATCATCAAATACAGAGAATCAGGATGTAATGGCTCCTGGAAATAGTTTTAATCCCATGATTTCAGTTCATTCACTCTGCAATGTATTTAGGTCAACAGGAGATACTTATATGTTACTGAAAAGTGGGGGAGAAGTGTTAGGATATCCTCTCTGTGTTCCATGAGGATGCCATATCTCTCATTGAGGACACATTAATTCACTGTTTACAAAATTATAACCAGTCAGCATAATCATCATCTTCATCATCATTAGAGCACGTATATTCCATGTTGCTGTTCTGGGCGCTGTACAAATTAGGTTAAAAGTCAATTTAGTTTGCATATGTACATTTTAAATCATCTGTTGGCTGATAGATATCCAATGACCATTTATTTATCTATATATTCACCTCTCTATATTTTTATTTTTTGTTTAAGCTATCTATGCCCAGGTATTTCAAGATAGCAAGAATTATATTAATCTAAAGAGATTAACACATACAATTTTTAATTGAGTGCTCTGAAGAAAATAGGATGAAATTATTACTGTATAAGTAATAAGATTTGCAAACTCACTTTTATGATAATCTGTGTTCAGTTTACATTATGGACTACTAAGAAGGTTAGAGCAGCACTGACCAATAAGGAAGCTACTAGTCACATGTGGCTATTGAGCATTGAAATTGGCTAGTATGATTTATTACAGGCTGTAAGTGTAAAATGTACACTGGATTTCATAGACTTAGTATGAAAAATAGAATATAACATATGCCATGAATCATTTTTTATATTGATTACATACATCTTGGCTAAATGGTTAAAACAGGTAATTATTAAAAGTAATTTTATTTGTTTCTTTTTACTTGTTTGACTACTAGGAAATGTAGGTGTCTGCCTCTAGGTCACATTACATTTATTTATTTTTTTTGAAGTTTATTTATATTTTATTATTATGGATATAAGAACTCTAAAAACCAGGTTTGCAGATGGCAAAATACAATATTATGAAAATTAAGGATTTTTTTCTTTTTTTTTAAATTTTATTCTTATGTTAATCCCCATACATTACATCATTAGTTTTAGATGTAGTGTTCCATGATTCATTGTTTGTGCATAACACCCAGTGCTCCATGCAGAATGTGCCCTCTTTAATACCCATCACCAGGCTAACCCATCCCCCCCATACCCCTCCCCTCTAGAACCCTCAGTTTGTTTTTCAGAGTCTATCGTCTCTCATCACATTACATTTATATTGAACAGCACTGGGTTAGAATGTTTGAAATTCATATAGCTAGGGTCAGGTAAGTTTCAAAGAAAAATGGAGGAGATTTAGTAAAAGATATATTAAATTAATTCAGTTATCTTCTAAATGACATCCACTGTGTTAAAACTACCTTAAGATTAGGCTTAAGGGAGCTCTTCTGACACTGTTATTTGTGCTAAAATAAAAGTGACAGGCACATTTCCCCAGTACACAGGGGAAATGTGCCCATCACTCCTGGAGTTCAAATAAAGCCACAGTTCCAGGCTGTGGAATTCTCCCCTGTGCTGAAATAATGTTTACTTGAGTCCAAAACTTATTTGGAAAACTGAGCTAAGATAAATAAGCACTCTATGGCCAAATGATCTTGATAAATTAATTCTAGAATTCATTAATATTCTACCTTTAAAGGATGTCAGGAAATAAGATATCGATGAGGAACAGATGAATAGCAAGCTCTGTTATCTTTACTTTTCACACATTCCTTATTTCCAGCCTATTTTCCCATATCTATTTATATATGTGGTTGTAATGAGAATTTATGACATTTGAAGTTTTCTGTTTCTAATTTTCAAGCCATATATATATATATATATACACCATATATTTTCATATCCAGACTTAAAACATATATTACATATTGCATTCTTTGTTACTTGTGGCAGAATGGTATTAGTCATATTAATTCATTGTGATGATCCTAGATGACATTTTTTATATGTCATCTTTGTCATATTTCAGTTTCTCACTTAAAAATAAAAAATAAATAATAAAACAAAAGTCTACATAATACAGAATTCTAAAAATACTTCTTAAAGCATTCATTGTACTTTATCTGCCTGAATACAATACCATATACAATCTAACATAATATGTCTAAATACTTATTAAAGATTGTAAACTGGAAAAATACTCATTATTATTAAATTACTAAGAATATGATTGTTATTAGCAGAATGACTACCTAGAAGTTATGAATTATGAGTTTTAAAAAACCATTATTTGGCTTAAATAGAACTTACCAAATTAACCAGCTTTAACTACTGGAGCATATCATCCTGTTTCGTCCCAGCCGAGCAGATGCAAAAAGAAATAACAAGACATTTCAAGGGAAAGAGATTGTAGTGATCTTCCCCATCTAGGGCAGATTCTATATGAAAATTGTAAAGTAAAGGTGTTTCATTTAAACCTTTTTTGACCTCTTATAGCAAATCTCAAGCTAAGGGAGGGGTTCCCAGCTCTGGCTGCACATTCCAACCTACTGGGAAAGACATGAACACATAAGGCTCCTTGGTCCAACTGAGATGGATTCAATCAATATCTGGTTTGGAAGAAGGGCATACCTCTATATTGCTTAAAAGTTCCCCAGGTGGTTCTAGTGTGGACCAGTTAGAGAACCTCTAGTCAAAGACAACCAGAAACCCCTTATTCCCTGTTTTCCACCATTCTGTTAGTGAAGTCTGACCCTCTACATTTTATTATTATTATTATTATGTTATGTTAATCACCATACATTACATGAATGCTCTACATTTTATTTATTTTTTATTTTTTTATTTTTTTAAAGATTTTATTTATTTATTTGACAGAGAGAGACACAGCGAGAGAGGGAACACAAGCAGGGGGAGTGGGAGAGGGAGAAGCAGGCTTCCCACCGAGCAGGGAGCCCAATGCGGGGCTCCATCCCAGGACCCTGGGATCATGACCTGAGCCGAAGGCAGACGCTTAACGACTGAGCCACCCAGGCGCCCCGAATGCTCTACATTTTAAATGGAGATACTATTCTACACCTTGCCCTGCTGATTTCTCACTGCTAAATGTTACTACTAATTTGTTTTATATTTTCAAAGCCTCATTAGATTACTGGCCTGCTAATTACATACCCCAGTTCATAATAAAACACTAATAGTTGAAAATGATTTAATGTGTGCTACTTTTCTAATTAATGAATTTGCTTTTTAACCTAGTATTTAGCATATCCTCAGGCATGAATGGATAAATAAAATATGAATTTTAGTCATTCTCACACACCTATATAGAAATACTTAACCCTAGTGGGGCTTTCAACTTTCCTTAAGTATTTCTACATAAGGATGAATGAGAGTGAGTGGAGAGAGGAGCAGAGGGAGAGGGAGAGAAAGAATCTCAAGCAGACTCCTTGCTGAGCACGGAGCTGAGCACGGATCTCAACCCCGGGGCTTGATCTCATGACCCTAAGATCATGACCTGAGCCAAAATCCAAGAGTTGGATGCTTAACCAACTGAGCCACCCAAACATCCCTTGGTGCTCTAATTTCTAACCACATTTCTTAGTCTGCTCTCTTTCTCATTCAGATCACTGGCCCATAGCTTTCACATTTAATTTCAAGTATGAAATGATGTAAAAATTTTAGCTAGACAAATACAGAGATTGGCTTACAACAATATTTTATTTCATTTAGAAATGCTATTGTCTTATTATTTATCTATAACATGATGTAGATCATGGAGCTATAGTTTCTGTCTAGCAATTTAGTGAACAAGAATTGTTCAAAGAGAACTGAAAAGGGCTTCTGAGAAAATCACTTTAAGAGATGTTTAGAGCAAGAAAAGAGTACCTGTTCTATTGAGATAATATGAGTGTATGAGGACTTATTTTCAAATTATTATTATCATTTTCCATCTGCTTTAAAAGAAACATAATGATTCAGGCCATTATAAGAAACTCTGAGCCCAGCCTGCCTGGCTAGGTTAATCTTGGAGATGTCTCTGATTATGTGATTGTCAAGCATGAATATCCAGCTACCAATCTCGGGTGAAGATTCCCACCTCATGGAGACAGCAGGGATCATAACACTGCCAGCCACCAGAAGTAGGAGCTTGCAGACTGGCCCACTTCATCTTCTATTTGTTCGTAGCACTGAGGGAGGACTCAACACACAAAACACTGGTTGAAACATTTTACTCACAGAAAGGAGAAGAGACACAACACAGATTAAGATCAGCGTTTGTTAGTGTGCACTGATCTGCCATGGCTAGTAGATCTTTCCCAATGCATGCGACCCTCTCCTGCTGTGGGAAAGACTGTTCCCTTCCATCTGGGGACAGATATACTGGTGGCACTGACCAGGTGACATATGACTCTCTTAAGTAATACAAGGGAGTTCACTGAGTATCCAGAACAGAGAATGTTTTCTCCTAATAAGGAATAAGAATCTGGGCCAACAATAGCTCAGGACCTGGCTTCCATATTGGGAAATGTTCCAGGCCCAGGGCACTGACTGGGCAAACCCAGAGAAGGGCAACAGGTCGTGCAACAGCTGCTTCCCCAGCAATGATTATGGACAAATTACTTAAACGCCATACAGCAAACTGACGGTCATGATAATATCACCCTCAAAATGTTGGGAGGATTAGATAAGTTAATATATGAAAAATGCCTACAACAGGGCCTGGCACATACTAAGCATTTTATTAAGTAGTAGCAATATTTATCCAGCTGTTACAGTTTTAAAATATGACTATTGTTCTACACCCCTCATTGAGTGGGGTGCTTAAGCTCCATTCCCCTTGTATCTAGGTGGGCTTGTGACCGCTTCAGTCAATAGAGTGTTTCTGAAATGACACTATGTGATGTCCTAAATGAGGTTATAAGTGACCATGCAGCCTCTGCTTTCTTTATGGGAACACTCACTCCTGGAGCTCCATGAAAAAAGTCTCTCTAGAGTGAGAATGCCATGCTGGAGAAGTCCCACAGAAAGACCATGTAAAGATGCCCACACACTACATAGAGCAAGAGAGCGATGCTCAGTGCACTCCCTGGTGTTCAAATCTTCCCAGCAGAAGCCCCAGACATGAACCAAAGATTATCTACCCTCCCTGCCCTATCTAAATTCCTAACTCACAGAATTTGCAAGCATAATAAAATTATTGTTTTACAGCACTCGATTTTAGATGGTTTGTTACACAGCAAAAGACAACCAGAATATTAGCCTATTTATTATTGTAGCATATATTACAATTATCAACACAGATTTTGCCTTGCATTTGGGAATATTATTTTGCCTTTATTACCTTTATTACCACTGTCCTTCCAATGGTTCCCTTCTAACTCAAGCCACTTGAATCCAACTCAGTTCAAACCAATAGCCTGAGTTCTTGTTTTTTGCACTCTGATTACTCAACATTTTAATTTAAAAAATTACAAAACTATTACAATTTGACAGTTGCCAATCTTTCCACAACTCCTTCAGTGCTACTTACATTCCTTCCTACATGAGGCATTTCTTCTTATGTCTTTTTCTCCCTCTTGCTATTCTCCTAGACCGAATTCATCTGCCAACTTCCTATTACTCTATACCTTCTGACCTTAGATGACCTTGGCTCCTATTCCACAGGAAAAATCACGGTAGGGACCCTGTCTTTCTCTCTGCCATCTCCTGAAAAGTGATTGTCAATTCTATAGCTCACCAATCTTCCTTCTATCTTCCCTCCTTCACTTTTCTTTCCTCCTCCTCTCTTAATCCTAATTTAGTGAAAAAGTGGTGGTTTCCCTCCCATCTAAGGCTAATTCCAATGCCTAAAATTTGTATCATACCTCTTCTTGTTGCCTTGGGGAACTTGCTCCAGTAATGACCTGTTCTTTCACCAATATTTTCAAATTTTGTCTTCTAAATTTTTTTTGTATACTGATATGGTCATGTTTAAATGTCTTCCATTCAGGCAAAAGAAATCATTCTATGCTGATGTTGATGAGTGAATCTTTTAACTTGTCTTTTGTCTTCTTGTTCATTTCTTGAATTTTTCTAGTGCATACATGCTATACATAATAGAAAATATAATAGGGGTAATTTGGTAATTGGTCTAATACGATTGTTCAAAAGTTTTAATGTGATATTAGATTTTACATTTTACTTTATTCTTAGTCATCTTTATTGGACAAACCAGCTTATTTTTACTATTTTTTATATATTCATCTCAGAAATTATGTAACGCAATTGAGCTTACTTTTCCAACAACAGGAGTAAATCTGAAGGAAGCATTCGTGTGAGCTGGAGAAGGATTATTTTTATTTAACTTTCAACTACAGAGGGAGAGTTAGGGACTATTCTACTGGCCCATCAAATTTTCTGTTAATTTCCAAAGTTGTGCACTTTAGCAAGACTTTCAAATTACAAAAATTGTGTATGGAGTATGTACTCAAATGATCGCCATTAAGACTCCAGATCCAAAATAAGATCAGGATATCAAAGTAGAAAAAATGACGCTGTGGTGTTTTCTGTTGCCTGCTGATGTGATTTATTTTAAATTAAATTGGGTTAAATATGTAACTCAAGTGTTATAGTTAAGAAAATAACATAGTTTTAACACTCACATCCCTACTACATTGAATTTAAGGGTGCTTTTTCAAAATGGAAAAGGAAGGTGATTGATCATGATTTGTTAGGGAATAACAATATACTATCAACAATATTAACAATATATTTGCCTATTTAGGTAAATTTGATATGTAGGCAAGTGAGAAATAACTTTCTAAATAACAAACTAAAGATATATTTATTTTAATTTATTCATAAAGACATTTATTCAGTAAATGTTTGTTGGATTTTGCTAGCCAGTTTTCTAAGTCCTAGGCACTAGGAATACAATAAAAAAAAACCACAGAAATTTTATTCTCCATCACTTCAACCTCTTTGGACAGTATATGAATGCAGACAGTAAATTAGATATCTCAGAATAGCATCATTTGTAAATTTAGTAACCAAATTTCATTACACAGACTTCTGGATTTAGTTCAGACATATAGAGAGCTAGCGTGTCATTGTCACTCTTAGAACAAGAGAAAAAAGTTGAACAGACTGCAAATTAGATTTTTCTTGAACTCTAGAGAGAACTGGAGTGGGAAGGAAAAGAATTCAGCCAATATTTGGAGAAAAAGAAGCACAGGCAGGGAGAAACAGGACACAGCCATTTGTTTACCTGGGTTAGATGCCACCAAATGCCATATGAATCAGTGAAAATATTAAGGTAGACATTGTTAATTAATTGCAAAAGGCTGAGTATGGTTAGTGTGAAACTGTAAAGCCCCTGAGGGCCACAGACATAGGATAGTTGTGTCCCTTCTGCAGAGTGTTTTCTCTAGGAACCCCACAAGGTGCTCAGGGAATGTCATGGAGAAATCTGAATAATGCAAAAAACAAACAAACAAGAAAAAAAAACCAAAACTTCCTTCATGGTTCTTCCTGGGATTGCAGGATGATAACCATTGCCAAAACTCCATCCAGACCCGTCTCTCTCTATCTCCCTCATGAAATAAGTTTTTTTCTGCATGGGATTTTGCAGGTAGGAAGACAGCCAAATTAGTAGATCACGTGCAGAGGTGGAAATTCATTGCAACTCAAGGTGGCTGCCACCCATTCCCACCCCAGATGTGTCACCCCTTCTGATCTAAGGAACAAAATCCTTAATCTGTAGGAGTTAGGGCCTCAAAACTGTGAACTAATGGTACTAGTGGAAAAGCACTGCAGTTAAGGAGGGAAACAAGGAATTAAAAAAAATGTTTCTACTTGGAGAAGGAGCTCTAGGGAATACACTAACCCTAGCTGTGCATCTGGAGAAGAGACAGTATACTTACAAAGGGCACATGGCTGAGACCAAGGCTCATAGTGTCTACTTAAGACTGAGGCTTATCAGAGCATCACACACCCCACCCAACTCCCTACCAACAAGCTAACATGCATCTAGTAAAACTAATAGTGGAAGACATCTGGGAGAACTGCAAGACATGGGCTTTCTCTAGGGAGAAATGCAAAGGAAAACTCAAAACTAAGTGGAGAGACAAACAAAAGATATTACTAGAAGAATTAGTAGCATTTGATGCACTGAGGATAACCCGAACAACAACAAACCCAGCCCTACATCACAGCCAAGTGAGGCTCATCCAAGGAATGCAAGGTTTGCTCAATTTTGAAAAAAAATGTATTTTATCATATTAACAGACTAACTAAATAAGAACACATTTTATCAACAGATGAAGAAAAAATGTATTTGACAAAATCAGATATCTGTCCCTGATAAAAACATTCCACAGACTAGAAGCAGGATACTTCCTTAATCCAATAAAGAACATCAACAAATCCTTCAGCTCACATCATTTTTGAGGAAAGAAGACTACTTTCTGCCTAAGATCAGAAATAAAGCAAGGCTGTCTCCTTTCCCTACTCATATTCAACGTTATGTTGATGTGCTAGTGAGAAAGATTTGCAATAAGGCAGAAAGAAAAAGGAAAATAAAAGGGCATATAGGTTAGAAGGAGAGGAGAGGTGGGGTGCCTGTGTGGCTTGGTCAGGTAAGCGTCTGTCCTTGGCTCAGGTCATGATCTCAGGGTCCTGGGATTGAGCCCCGCATTGGCCCCTGCATCAGGCTCCCTGCTCAGGAGGGAGTCTGTTTCTCCCTCTCCCTCCCCTGCCGCTCCCTTGTTTGTGCTCTCTCTGTCTCTGTCAAATAAATAACTAAAATATTTTAAAAAAAGAAAAAGAGGAGAAATAAAACAAAAGATATGATTGTCTATACAAATAATCACAAAGAAGCTAAAAAAAGACTCCCAGAGCTTTAAATATGTACAATCCATTTTATATCAATATTTTTGTCAATAATGCTTTTATTTTATTTTTTTTATTTTATTATGTTCTGTTAGTCACCATACAATAATACATCATTAGGGTTTTTTTTAAATTTTTTTATTGTTATGTTAATCCCCATACATTACATCATTAGTTCTAGATGTAGTGTTCCATGATTCATTGTTTGTGCATAACACCCAGTGCTCCATGCAATATGTGCCCTTCTTAATACCCATCACCTGGCTAACCAATCCCCCCTCCCCCCTCCCCTCTAAAACCGTGTTTGTTTCTCAGAGTCCATAGTTTCTCATGGTTCATCTCTCCCTCCAATTCCCCTCCCCTCATTTTTCCCTTCCTTCTCCTAGTGTCCTCCATGCTATTCCTTATGTTCCACAAATAAGTGAAACCACATGATAATTGACTTTCTCTGCTTGACTTATTTCACTTAGCATAATCTCCTCCAGTCCCATCCATGTTGATGTAAAAGTTGGGTATTCATCCTTTCTGATGGCTGAGTAATATTCCATTGTATATATGGACCACATCTTTATCCATTCATCTGTTGAAGGGCATCTCGGCTCTTTCTACAGTTTGGCTATTGCGAACATTGCTGCTATGAACATTGGGGTGCATATGGCCCTTCTTTTCACTACATCTGTATCTTTGGGGTAAATACCCAGGAGTGCAATTGCTGGGTCATAGGGTAACTCTATTTTTAAATTTTTGAGGAACCTCCACACTGTTTTCCAAAGTGGCTGTACCAACTTGCATTCCCACCAACAGTGTAAGAGGGTTCCCCTTTCTCCACAACCTCTGCAACATTTGTTGTTTCTTTCCCTGTCCATTTTTGCCATTCTAACTGGTGTAAGGTGGTATCTCAATGTGGTTTTGATTTGAATTTCCCTGATGGCTAATGATGATGAACACTTTTTCATGTGTCTGTTAGCCATTTGTATGTCTTCTTCAGAGAAGTGTGTTTTCATATCTTCTGCCCACTTTTTGACTTGATTATTTGTTTTTTGGGTGTTGAGTTTGAGAAGTTCTTTTTAGATTTTGGATACCAGCCCTTTATCTGTAGTGTCATTTGCAAATATCTTCTCCCATTCTGTGGGTTGCCTCTTTGTTTTGTTGACTGTTTCCTTTGCTGTGCAGAAACTTTTTATCTTGATGAAGTCCCAAAAGTTCATTTTTGCTTTTGTTTCGCTAGCTTTTGGAGATGTATCTTGAAAGAAGTTGCTGTGGCCGATGTCAAAGAGGTTACTGCCTATGTTCTCTTCTAGGATTTTGATGGATTCCTGTCTCACATTGAGGTCTTTCATCCACTTTGAGTTTATCTTTGTGAATGGTGTTAAAGAATGGTCGAGTTTCATTCTGCATGTGGCTGTCCAATTTTCCCAGCACCATTTATTGAAGAGACTGTCTTTTTTCCATTGCATGTTTTTTCCTGCTTTGTCAAAGATTATTTGACCATAGAGTTGAGGGGCCATACCTGGGTTCTCTATTCTGTTCCATTGGTCTGTATGTCTGTTTTTGTGCTAATACCATGCTGTCTTGGTGATCACAGCTTTGTAATATAGCTTGAAATCGGGCAACGTGATGCCCCCAGCTTTGTTTCTCTTTTTCAACATTTCCTTGGTGATTCGGGGTCTTTTCTGATTCCATACAAATTTTAGGATTGTTTGTTCCAGCACTTTGAAAAATGTCATTGGAATTTTGGTCAGGATGGCATTGAAGGTATAGATTGCTCTGGATAGCATAAACATTTTAACAATGTTTATTCTTCCGATCCATGAGCATGGAATATTTTTCCATCTTTTTGTGTCTTCTTCAATTTCTTTCATGAGTGTTCTGTAGTTCCTAGAGTATAGATCCTTTACCTCTTTGGTTAGGTTTATTCCGAGGTATCTTATGGTTTTTGGTGCTATTGTAAATGGAATCATTTCTCTAATTTCTCTTTCTACAGTTGCGTAGTTAGTGTATAACAAAGCAACTGATTTCTGTGCATTGATTTTGTATCCTGCCACATTACTGAATTGCTGAATGAGTTCTAGTAATTTGGGGATGGAGTCTTTTGGTTTTCCACATAAAGTATCATGTCGTCTGCAAAAAGAGAGAGTTTGACTTCTTCTTTGCCAATTTGAATACCTTTTCTTTCTTTCTGTTGTCTGATTGCTGTTGCTAGGACTTCTAGTACTATGTTGAACAACAGTGGTGAGAGTGGGCATCCTTGACATGTTCCTGATCTGAAGGGAAAGGCTCTCAGCTTTTCCCCATTGAGGATGATATTCGCTGTGGGTTTTTCATAGATGGATTTTATGAACTTGAGGAATGTTCCCTCTATCCCTATACTCTGGAGAGTTTTAATCAGGAAAGGATGTTGTATTTTGTCAAATGCTTTTCTGCATCAATTGAGAGGACCATATGGTTCTTTTCCCTCCTCTTATTAATGTGTTCTATCACATTGATTGATTTGCGAATGTTGAACCACCCTTGCATCCCGGGGATAAATCCCAGTTGGTCGTGGTGGATGATCCTTTTAAAGTATTGTTGGATACTATTAGCTAGGATTTTGCTGAAGATTTTGGAATCCATATTCATCAGGGATATGGGTCTGAAATTCTCCTTTTTGATGGGGTCTTTGCCTGGTTTGGGGATTAAGGTAATGCTGGCCTCATAGAATGAGTTTGGAAGTTTTCCTTCTGTTTCTATTTTTTGAAACAGCTTCAGTAGAATAGGTATTATTTCTTCTTTGCATGTTTGGTAGAATTCCCCAGGGAATCCATCAGGCCCTGGACTCTTGTTTTTTGGGAGGTTTTTGATCACTGCTTCAATCTCTTTGTTTTTTGGGAGGTTTTTGATCACTGCTTCAATCTCTTTACTGATTATTGGCCTATTCAGGTTGTCAATTTCTTCCTGTTTCAGTCTTGGCAGCTTATAGGTTTCCAGGAAGGCCTCCATTTCATCCAGATTTCTCAGTTTATTGACCTATAGTTGTTGATAATAATTTCTAATAATTGTTTCTATTTCCTTGGTGTTAGTCATGATCTCTCCCCTTTCATTCATAATTTTATTAATTTGGGTCCTTTCTCTTTTCTTTTGGATAAGTCTGGCCAGTGGTTTACCGATCTTATTAATTCTTTAAAAGAACCAACTTCTAGTTTCGTTGATCTGATCTAGTATGTTTCTGGTTTCTAATTCATTGATTTCTGCTCTAATTTTAATTATTTCTCTTCTAATGCGTGGCTTAGGCATCGTTTGTTGCTTTTTCTCTAGTTCTTTAAGGTGTAGAGTTAGTTGGTGAATTCAGGATTTTTCTATTTTTTTGAGTGAGGCTTGGATGGCTATGTATTTCCCCCTTAGGACTGCCTTTGCAGTATCCCATAGGCTTTGGACTGATGTGTTTTTGTTCTCATTGATTTCTATGAATTATTTAAGTTCTTCTTTGATTTCCTGGTTGACCCAAACATTCTTGAGCAGAGTGGTCTTTAGCTTCCAAGTGTTTGAATTTCTGCCAAATTTTTTCTTGTGATTGAGTTCCAGTTTTAGAGCATTGTGGTCTAAGAATATGCAGGCAATAATCTCAATCTTTTGGTATCGGTTGAGACCTGATTTGTGACCCGGTATGTGGTCTATTCTGGAGAAAGTTCCATGTGCACTCGAGAAGAATGAGTATTCTGTTGTTTTAGGGTGGAATGTTCTGTAAATACCTATGCAGTCTATCTGGTCCAATGTATCATTCAAAGCTCTTGTTTCCTTGTTGATTTTCTGCTTAGATGATCTGTCCATTGCTGAGAGTGGAGTATTGAGGTCTCCTACAATTAACGTATTGTTATCAATATGACTCTTTATTTTGGTTAACAGTTGGCTTATGTAGATGGCTGCTCCCATGTTGGGGGCATAGATATTTATAATTGTTAGATCTTCTTGTTGGATAGACCCTTTAAGAATGATATAGTGTCCTTCTGTGTCTCTAATTACAGACTTTAGTTTTAAATCTAATTTTTCTGATATAAGAATTGCTACCCCAGCTTTCTTTTGAGGTCTGCTGGCATGGAAGATGGATCTCCATCCCTTCACTTTCAGTCTGGATGTATCTTTAGGTTCAAAATGAGTCTCTGAATGGCAGCACATGGATGGTCCTGTCTTTTTATCCAATCTGCAACCCTATGCCGTTTTATGGGAGCATTTAGGCCATTCACGTTGAGAGTGATTATTGAAAGATATGAATTAATTGTCATAATGTTGCCTGTGAAGACGTTGTTTTTATAGATTGTCCCTGTAAATTTCTGTTGTATATCACTCTTGGGGTCTTTATCCTTTTATAGCACCCTCTCCTTAATATTTCTTGCAGGGCCGGCTTAGTGGTCACATATTCTTTCAGTTTCTGCCGTCTTGGAAGCTCTGCATCTCTCCATCCATTCTAAATGAAAGCCTTGCCGGATAAAGTATTCTTGGCTGCATGTTCTTCTCATTTAGTACCCTGAATATGTCTCGCCAGGCCTTTCTGGCTTGCCAGGTCTCTGTGGATAGGTCTGACGTGATTCTGATGTTCCTCCCTCTGTACGTAAGGAATCTCTTCCCCCTAACTGCCCTTAAGATGGTTTCCTTGGTTCTAAGATTTGCAAGTTTTACTATTACATGCCGGGTGTTGGCCTGTTTTCCTTGATCTTGGGAGGGGTCCTCTCTGCCTCTAGGACGTGAATTGGTTTCATTCCCCAGATTAGGGAAGTTCTCAGCTACGATTTGCTCAAATACGTCTTCTAGTCCTCTCTCTCTGTCCATTCCCTTCAGGATTCCAGTTATTATGACACTGGAACACTTCATGGTGTCACCTATTTCTCTGATTCTATTTTCATGGATTCTGAGTTGTTTTTCCCTGGCCTCCTCTTTTCCCTTTTTATCTATTATATTGTCTTCCAGGTCGCCCTTTCATTCTTCTGGCTCAGTTACCCTAGCTGTTAGATTATCTCGATTGGATTGGATCTAATTGATAGCATTTTTAAGTTCTGCCAATTCACCTTTTATTTCTGCCCTTAGAGACTCTATGTTGCCATTAATTGATTTCTCTATTCTAGCCATTGTCTTCACAATTGCTAGCCTGAATTCCATCTCTGACATCTTGGTTATGCCTGCATTCATTTGTAAATCTGCAGCATAAGTCATAATCTCTGAGTCTTTTCTGTTTTGGGGGCTCCTCCTCCTAGTCATTTGGTTGATGGGTGTTTGAGGGAATGTATAGAGTCGAAATTATTGACCAGAACCCAAGCAAGATGCACCTGTTTTCTTGGGACCTTAGGGTTGCTGGCCTCTTGTTTTCCCAACCTGTCTTCTGCGGGAGGGGCCTGCTGCGCTGTTACTCAGGCAACCCTGTTTGGGGGGGGGAGTTGCCCTGCCCCCCTGTGGTGGGGGATGGGCTCAGTGGGAATCAGTTTTTGGGGCTTTTGTTCTCTGGTGCCTTTCCCTGGCAGCTTTCCGCATCTCTTCCGCAAGTCAGAGCAGAAGAGACCGTTTCCAACCCTCTGCCTCAGAGCAGAGAGACCGCAGTCTGTTCTTCAGTGAGTTCTCCAGGCCACACTGTCTCCACTTCTGTCCGTGCTGCTATAGACTGCAGCGTCCAACGACGTGGATGGAACTGGAGGGTATTATGCTGAGCGAAATAAGTCAATCAGAGAAAGACATGTATCATATGACCTCACTGATATGAGGAATTCTTAATCTCAGGAAACAAACTGAGGGCTTCTGGAGTGGTGGGGGGTGGGAGGGATGGGGTGGCTGGGTGATATGTGATATGATATGAAACTGGGGAGGTTATGTGCTCTGGTAAGCGCTGTGAATTGTGTAAGACTGTTGAATCTCAGATCTGTACCTCTGAAACAAATAATGCAATATATGTTAAGGAAAAAAAAGAAGATAGCGGGAGGGGAAGAAACAAACTGAGGGTTCTAGAAGGGAGGGGGGTGGGAGGATGGATTAGCCTGGTGATGGGTATTGAGGAGGGCATGTTCTGCATGGAGCACTGGGTGTTATGCACAAACAATGAATCATGGAACATTATATCTAAAACTAATGATGTAATGTATGGGGATTAACATAACAAAAAGATTAAAAAAAAAACCCTGCAGCGGCCTGGGTTGTGCGCTCCTCCACAGCGCTCCAAGTCCTGCCTCCAGGTCGGGGCCCATCTCTGCCCTTTGTGCTTCTAAAACCACCAGCCACTCCCAGTTTGCCTGTGCGACCCCACCGCTCCGGATTTCAGCCCTGGGGGCTGCCCTAAAGTCCTTTCCCCCGCCACTACCGGTCTGCGAGTCTGTGCCCTGTCCCCAGCGTGCGAGGCTGTCGCTCACCGGCGGTGTAGGATCCCCACGGCCAGGCACCCTCCCGCCGCCGTTTATCCTCCAATATCTGCCCACAGGATCAGGACTCTCCACTTTGTACCTCAAAACCAACTGCCTGCGATATTCTGTTTGTAGAGATCCAGATCTTCTTATGTCTCAGGCTGGTTTCGTGGGTGCTCAGGGTGGTCTGGTAGATATCCAGCTCAATTCCAGGGACCATTTGAAATACGGTCCCCTACTCCTCCATCATCTTTCCCCCATCCTTCAATAATGCTTTTAAAAGCTTGTAAAAATTGCAAGCTAAGAAAGCATACTAATTTGCTCTATGGAGTTGACAATGACTCCTTAAATATTAAAATATATCTCCTAAAGTTCCAGCCAGTTCCTACTGCAGTCCTGCAGTCTCCCACCGCCTCTTTCCTTTCAACATGACAGATGGCGCCGTGTCCTTTGTTTGCCAAGGACTGCCTGGCAGGTGGAGTGGCCATGGCCATCTCCAAGACCATGGTAGCACCCATCAAGTGGGTCAAGCTGCTGCTGCAAGTGCAGCATGCCAGAAGGCAAATCACCACAGATAAGCAGGAGGGCGGGCATTATAGACTGGGTGGCTCATTCCCCTGAGGAGCAGGGAGTGCTGTCCTTCTGGCATGGTAACCTGACCAATGTCATGTGCTGCTTCCCCACCCAGGCCCTCAACTTTTCCTTCAGGGATAAATAGAAGCTCTTCCTGGGTTGTGTGGACAAGAGAACCCAGTTTTCGCACTACTTTACAGAGAGTCTGGCATTAGGTGGTGCCAGTGGGGCCACATTCTTGTGTCTTGTGTATCCTCTTGATGTTGCCCACACCCATCTAGCAGCTGATGTGGGCAGAGCTAGAGTTGAAAGGAAATTCAGAGGCCTTGGTGGCTGCCTGGTTAAGATCTACAAATCGGATAGGATGAAGGGCCTGTACCAGGCTTTAATGTGTCTGTCCAAGGTATTCTCATCTACCCAGCTGCCTACCTTGGTATCTCTGACCCTGCAAAGAGCGTGCTTCCAGATCCCAAGAATACTCATATCTTCATCAGCTGGATGATCACACAATCCATCACAGCGGTTGCTGGGTTGACTCCCTATCCATTTGACACTGTTTGTGTCAGTATGATGAACACATGAGAACTGTGTCAGAACACAAAAGAACTGACATCTTGTACACGAGCATGCTTGACTACTGGAGGAAGTTTGCTCTCGATGAAGGAACCAAAGCTTTTTTCAAGGGCGCATGGTGCAATGTTCTCAGAGGCATGGGTTGTGCTTTTGTGCTTGTCTTGTGATGGAATCAACTAGTTCAGGTAAGTTTTTTACCTAGTTATTTCCCCCTGTGAACAGGCATGTATTATATAACATACCTAGAGTATTTTTGACAGACTATTAGCTGTTTATCGGTGGCAACTATTTACTGGTTCAAAATGGGAAGCAATAATATTCATCTGATCCATTTTTTTCTTAAAGCCATTTCCATGATGATGAGACTTAATTTTATTTTTTATTTCAGTCACTCCTGTTAAATAAATCTGAAGAAATAAAAAAGATCTGAAATAAAAAAAATGCCTCTTAGAAACAACTACTTTTAGTTTTTTCATAAAGAATATTGATCCGTTTTTTTTTTTTTTTCAAACAATGGATAGATTCCAAAATTCTTTGTAACTAATTCATTAAAATTGTATGACTAGGTCTCTGGGAGTATACTTATCTTCTTATTTTCTATTGAGAGGGCCTGGTATTTAACTAAAGACAATCTCATGCCATGAAGATAAACATTTAAAATGGAGAGTTCTCAATGACATTTCAATTATTTTTTACATAATTTTATTTCAGTATAATCTTTTTTTTTTTTTAAGAGTGGCCCTAATTTTTCTTATTAACTTTCTCAGAATGTCACTGATTTCAGTAATTTCATATTCATCTGTAAACAGATTTTTCTTTGGATTTATTTTATGATTATATTACTTGCACACCATCTGTTATAATTGTTTCACTATGGCTTAGCCCCTTTTCCTTTAAGTACTGGGAGTAACTTTGTGTTTAGTGCTCTAACCTTTAGCAAAACCTTCCACCATAATTTGCTAGGGATAAGAGGTAGTTAAGAAATCAGCTTTACATTTGAATACCAAAATTAATTAAATGGACATCAGTAGGATTGTTTTAGAGCATGTGTCCCACATTAGACGTCCATTTTCCTAACCAATATTTGTTTATAAAGGTCTACATTTCTCAAGAAAATTGTTAGTAAGTAATATTTACATCTTCTTAAAGCTATTTTAGTGCTATGACTTCAAATGTTTTCACTCAATAGGTACCCTAGGGCTCTCTGAACTTTCTAGTGGAACATAGCAATATTTAAGTCTTTAAAAAACTAACTGAACATATGGGTAAGTATCAGAACATTACAAGTAAAAGTGAATTGAAGGATGTATCCCTTCCTAATTGTATTATTGAAATGTACAAGAATTCAAGTTTTTTTTCACAGACTGTCTAAACTTAATTCTATAGAGCAATTAATCCTCTATTTGTTGCATGAACCGCTTCCTTTTGGTTCACTGAAATTATTAGAAAACTGTTTCCTGGAGTAGCGGGGCTCACTTTCTCTCTTTGAATATAACCTACTTAGAGGAGTGAGAACAATTCTTTATGTGTATATAATAATTTTATAGACTCCATGCAACCTAATTTGAAATAAACTTTTGGGTTTAGACGAACAAATTGTTCATCGTGTCTACTAAATTTTTACCTTACTTTATGAACTGTAGAGACAGCCTGTTCTTATTCGTATTCACCCTCAGTACTTAAGCCATTGTCTTTCACAGTACGTGAACCCTGAATTAAGGTGGTGTACAAGTAATGTAATCATAAAATAAATCCAAAATTGACAGGATTGGTCTTTCCTGCCACAATTAGAACTCTACTACTTTGTTTTTGAAGTACATTTTGTCACCCAAGACCCGTAATTCAGGGAAATTATCAGCAACTGTGAAACCATATCCTCAGCCTACAGTAATTTTACTAAAGAAATGCAACACATTTATTCCTCTAGATCTTCTAAACTTCAGATAAGTCAGACCATTAAAGATTTAAAATCTAGATGTATTATTCCTTTATTAAATTAGTTTTATACAACCATGACAATATCTATTTAGCTTACACTGAGGAACTATAACAAATACGTTACAGTTACCCTAATTGTTTTAGCAAATCAATTATATAAATCAATAAATATTCCTTGAATAATGTCTATGGGACAGACTATAATGCTATTCACATTTCATGGTGCCATATTCTGGGAAACTCCTCAGGGGTAGATTTTTCTCAGTAGTTTTCAGGGCCTGAAAAATATTCCTATATAGAATAAATGACAAGTTTTATGGCTGAATATAATCTAATTAATATAGCTGATTTTGTTTCATTTTTTTCGGATAATGGAATTTGTGACTTACCTCTGGCTAGTGTGAAGAATGTGACAGTGTATATTTGTACAGTGATCTCACCCCCTGGCTTCATCTTTTTTTCCTCTTGCATCCTAAGTATCTGCATTCACTCGGGGCCTAAGGCAGTTCTGACGTGTCTTAGTTCCTTCGCTTCAAAATGGTGACAGTAGAAATTTGAGATGATGTCAATAGGGAGTGTATCAAGCTTGTGACAAGTAGCAGGAGTTGCTGTCAGGAGTCTAAAGGAGACAAATAATGGAGAGGATCGGCAGAGGCTCTGCTGCTGACTCTCATGAGCGTGCATAAATACGTGAGCTTCCTTCAGGGAAGTACAGGGGCTATTGTTCATGCATCTTGCCAGTGTAGCTGAAGCCAGATTTACCATATTTTTACTGTTCTGCTGTCCATATTTTTAGTACAAGCTCATGTGACTTGAGGAAAGAGGCCCCATCAGGAAGCCTGTGTCTAAAACCAAAAACTTTCATGACCTTATTTCCTACACTATCAAATATAAACTCCCCAGAAAGACTTAACAGCTTTGACAATGCAACTAGATGTTTCACCAATACTTCTTCACCTTTATTTTTAGATACTTTGTAAATATATCATGTTCATTTACTCCACCAATCAGTCCCTTATTTATCCATCCATTTATTCAAATGACATGCTAATATTTATTAGTTTTAAGGTAATGGTTATAAAAAAACCTGCTATTATGTATATAATGGAACACTGACAGCAGCATCCCCCTTTTACATTATTATTTAGGATTAAAAATGTGAACTTCCTGAGAAAACCAGTAATGCCTAACTCCCAGAGGAGTGACTGATAGTAATTCTTAAGTCCAAATTAAAATAATTTTATTTTTGTGCTAATGAGCTATGATAAAAGAAGAGCCCAGGAAATGTCAATGTATTTAATTTATAAAGATTTTAGAATGTTTTATTTTATGTTTACTCTTTTATTTTATAATGCCACTTAGAATGCATTTTAGTTCAAACAACTTTGAGGAATTAAAGAATTAAAGTGAAAGTTCATTAACATGTTACTCTGGGGAGACATTTATAAACAAGTTACAATAAACATTATCTATGTTATACTGAACTGCACTGAAAACCAGAACTCACACTTCCAGTAAGTCAGGCCACACTGTTCTATTAAATGAAGATGTATGAATCCTCATGTCAAGAGGTTTATTGGGAACCCAGGAAAAACAAAACAAAACAAAATAAAACAAAGCAGAACATCAATTAGCCTCAGTAAGTCCAAAGTGAGACAGGACCAGCTGAGTGGAATGATTATTCATGCCAGCAACTGGGAAATTAAAAAAATTCCAAGCAACTGGGAAATTAAAACATTTTAAAATTTTTTCAATTAAAAAAAAATTAAAAATATTGAGAGAGAAAGAGAGAGCTCTGCAACTCAAAATGTGGTGCATTATAATGACATCATTTGGAAGCATGCAGAATAGCAATACTCCTCCTCCTTACTGAATCCAAATGTATCTTTATCAGGACTTCCAAGTAATGTGCATGTACATTAAAGTTTGAGAAACACTGCCATAAGTGCTATGGAGACCAAGACAGAGATTGTTAGCCTCCCATCAAGGACAAATGGACTCCCAAGGAGTCATTGAAGAAATGTTATGGGCTTGTGACTTGTGTACCTCTCCCTTGAAGTGACTTGTTATGGGCTGTTATTGTGTACCTCTCCCTGCCTAGAAATTCGTATGTTAAAGCCCCAAGTACCTCAGCATGTGTCTGTATTTGGAAATTGGGTCTCTAAAGAGGTAATAAAGTTACCATGAGGTCATAAGAGTGGGCCTTAATCCAATATGACTGGTGTCCTTATAAGAAGAGGAAATATGGCCACTGATGGGTAGAGAGGGAAGAGCATGTGAAGATACAGGAAGAAGACAGCCATCCTCAAACCAAAGAGAGAGACATCAGAATACAGAAATCCTGCCAACACCTTGATCTCACAGCTCTAGCTTTTGGAACTGTGAGGGAAATAGATTTCTGTTGTTCAAGCCATTCAGTCTCTGGTACTTGATTGGCTGCCAGAGCAAACTAATACAGGTCTATTCATGAATGTGCGGACAGAGAAAGGAATGGTAGAGTACCTCCAGACGAACAAATCAAAGAACTGTCTCCACTTCTAGGTCCAAAGGCAGCTGTAACTGTAGAAAAACATTCCGTTGGAGAAGCTATGGTCTCAAGAAGTTGAATGTAGCTGCCAAAGAATTGTAAGCTGGCAGGAAAGAAGCATAGAGAATAAATATCCACAACTCTTACTACTTCCATCCTTCAGTGTTTTTGTTTGTCCTGTTGGCTAACTCTAACTGGCAGCCAGAGGGTAAGGGTGTTCTGATGATGCAGTTTGTGTAAGTTAGCCTCCTAGGGGAAAAAAACAAAGTAGATGATGATGTGAAGTAGATTGGAAGAGCAAATAGAAATTATGCAGCAGAACCGCTTATCTTCCTTCCTTCCTTCCTTCCTTCCTTCCTTCCTTCCTTCCTTCCTTCCCTCCTTCCTTCCTTCCTTCCTTCCTTCCTTCCTTCCTTCCTTCCCTCCTTCCTTCCCTCCTTCCCTCCTTCCCTCCTTCCTTCCATAAAAATGATCCTCATATTTATGCAGACTAGGAAAACACCCAGCTAAAAGACTGCTTTTCTAATGTCCTTTGCATCTATCTGTACATAGCCACATGATTAACTTCTTTTTCAGACATGAATAGAAATTGATGGGTGGAACTTCAAGTCATGCTCCTTACAAAGGGATGGAGCTAGGTGAAATGTTCCATTTGCACCCTCTCCCTTCTTCCTGAAGGTTGTGACGGATCTGGCTGATGCTCTGACAGCCATCTTGGACCATGGCATGAACTTGCAGTGGAAATTCAGAGCAGATATATGGAAGGGATTTGGGTCTCTGATAACTGTGAAGCACCTCCAAATCCTTGAGTATGCCACTTTGGCATGAGTATTATTTTGATGTGAATGCAATTGAGAATTCACATATGTAGGAAGGGTTTTCTGCCTTCTCTTATCTGCCCAAAAGCTGGGCAAAAATTTCTCTTTGAGGAAAGCCTTCATCAGAGAGAGAGAAAGGGACTCTTATCACCTCAGATGAGGAGCTGATACCAAGATCAATTTGCAAAAGCAGCCCTTACTAAAATAGTTCCAATCTTCCATTAGTTCCTTCATATATTTTCTAGTTACTTCCCCACATATTACCATCCCTTGAAACCCAAACGCCCCTCCCTTTGTTAAAAAGTTATATAAGCCCCCAAGTTTAATTGCTTCTTTGAGTATCATTTCTTTTCTGTGAACTCCCATGCAGATAAATATTAATAAAAAGTATGTGCTTTTTCTTCTGTTAATTTCTTTTATTAGTTTAATTCACAAGCCCCCAGTTACTAAATCCAAGGTAGTAGGGAAAAGTTTTTCCTCCTGGCAGTATAAAGTTGGGCTGAATTCAAACTGATACAGAGGTGAAGGTGAAGGAAGGCTATTTAAGAAGCTTCACAAAATAATGAATATATATTAATTTTTTTTTAAGTTAAAGAATGTCTCAGAAGATTTTCTGAGGTAAGGCCTTCTGTGCAACTCCAATAAAATCACAGAATTGTTCTAAGTGTCATATTTCTTACCTGCAAAAATAGTTTAATAATAACATCCCTGGTACACTTAGATAATTATTCTGAAACTATATATGACAGTACTTGATGACTAAAGAATGAAGAAAATGAGATTAAGAATCAGAATTTTGTGATCTAGTCCTAGCTCTTTAACTAACTGGACCTAAGTAGTCACTCTTTTGGCATTGATAGTGTTCTTTTTTAAGATGTATTTATGTATTTATTTATTTATTTGAGAGAGAATGAGAGAGAGGGAGACATGTGAGTGGAGGGGCAGAGGGAGAGGGAGAAAAATAGACCACTGCTGAATGGGGAGCCCAACGTGGGGTTCTATCTAATGAACCTGACACCATGACCTGAGCTAAAATCAAGAGTTGGATGCTTAAATGACGAGCCACCCCAGTGCCCTGATAGTGTCCTTTATCAGAGGCTCAGTTGGATGGAATAATTTAAACCGATACAATGGATTATTACTCAGCCATCAAAAAGAATGAAACCTTGCCATCTGCAACAACATGGATGGAACTAGAGGGTATTTTGCTAAGCGAAATAAGTCAGTCAGAGGAAAGACAAATACTATATGATTTCGCTCATCTGTGGAATTCAAGGAATAAAACAGATGAACATAGGGGAAGCGAAAGAAACATAAAATCAGACAAAAACAGAGGGAGGCAAACTATAAGAGACTCTTAACTATAGGAAACAAACTGGGTGTTGCTGGAGGGGAGGTGGGTTGGAGGACAGGGTAGCTGGGCGATGGGCATTAAGGAGGACACTTGAAGTAATGAGCACTGGGTGTCATATGCAACTGAGGAATCATTGAATTCTACCTCTGAAACTAATAATACAGTATATGTTAATTAAATTGAATTTAAATTAAAAAAATTAAAAACTTTCTTAGATTTTAACTAATAATTTTTGACAATTA
Source organism: Mirounga angustirostris (assembly GCF_029215605.1). Classification (NCBI taxonomy): domain Eukaryota; kingdom Metazoa; phylum Chordata; class Mammalia; order Carnivora; family Phocidae; genus Mirounga; species Mirounga angustirostris. Next base: position 104,551,261 of record NW_026991712.1, on the reverse strand, counting down.
TATGATATTATTTTTATTATTTAAGGATTATGACATAGGTTTAAATCCAATCTCTGAACTTTAGTTTCTGTAAAGAATCTACCTACATAAAAGAATAGTGAATATAACATGATGTTAAATTCATATTAAATAAGCTATTTAAAAATGAGCTTCTACTATATCTCCCTGGGTTTCAATACCAAAAGAAAACATGTTTCACTTATTTATGATTGTTTTCATTTTTTAGGTCACGAAGTTACGGGGAGATATAACATGATTCTGAGGAAGTATGGATTGAATTAGGGTTCTAACTCTGTAAGAATAAAAAAGCTCCTGTTGCTCTTTCAACAATAATACTTTTTTTTAAAGATTTTATTTATTCATTTGACAGAGAGAGAGCGCGCACAAGCAAGGGAAGCAGCAGGGACAGAGGGAGAGGGAGAAGCAAGCTTCCCGCTGAGCAGGGAGCCCGACGCGGAGCTCCATCCCGGGACCCTGGGATCATGACCTGAGCCGAAGGCAGATGCTTAAACAACTGAGCCACCTAGGTGCCCAACAATAATACTTTTTTCTATGAACTATGATTACATATATATATGTATGTGTTGTGAAGATAAAAATATTATTATTAAATTATATTTTCTTCTATGCTATGTGTTATTCTAGATATATTACTTGCATTCTGATTGACCATAAGGAACTCAACTGTGTTCTTTCCTTAAAATGCATGTGTGTTTATGTGTCTGTGTAATATTAAAAATTGAAAAGAGAAATACACAGAAAATACAATTCAGGGAACTGTAATGAAAAGATGGGGGGAATCAACACAGATTTTCAGAAGGAAAAATTTCCAATTATGCCAACAATTACATGAAAAACAGATAAGAAGGCTTAGTTGTCAGGAATTGTGTCATGCATCTGGTAATGGAAAATAATTAAGAAGGAAGATTATATCAATCTCTCTTTACATTAAAGAGTGTTGGTAAGATAACAATATCAAATGTTGGATAATAAGCAATAATTCATCTTTGTGTTTAGGAATCATGAGTAAAGCTTCTGATAATGCTCTGCTGAATTATTTTGTTTCAATCAATTGGTAAATATTTTAAACTCATAATTTATAACCACAACCATTTATGAATATTTATTACTCAGATAATGGGTTAAGTCATTCAGCATAAAAATGTCAAATCTATATTGGTTACTATAATCATTTGAATGATGTAATTACCATGTATACCTAGCTTCTTTATCCATTATAACATAAAAAGAAAACAGTAAAATACAGAACAGAAAATAAACAAGAGCTAAAAATATCTAGGGTAAAAGAAAGATGTTACTCTTGCATCCTCCTCTGAATACAAAAGTGGGTTTTGCACCCTCTTAGGAGGTAAGACACTAAGAGGCATGACTCATGCTTTCCCTTTTTTACCTCCAAGTTTGCATAGTGTTTTCCAACCAATAGAACTGGAAAGGTCTTTTGGAGTGCTCCAAGCTTATTTTTAGTCTATGTTCTCTGTTTATGTTCTATGATCACCTCTCTGATTCCCACTGGAGAGGGCTTGACATACCACCAGCACTTACCCTTTTCTTTACTTTGATGGAAAGATTTTAAAATCATAGAATTATAGGAACTTGAGGAGGAACCCAAGAAGAGACTTGGGTTATCCAATACAATTTTCAATTGTATGTTCAAATCCCCTCCTACAATATTTATGATACAGTGTCACTGAACCACTAGTCATGCTCAATAGTGATACTTTAATTATCAGCATTTCTTTAATTGAGCCAAAATCTGCCTTTGTTTTCTTTTCAGCCTTTCCTATATATTTCTGCTGTCCGGAATTACAAATAGATCATCCGCCTGCTCAGCAGCAAAGCTGTCCCAGTGTGTGTATGATACTTTTGGGGCACACATTTATTTATCCTACATTTTATACATTTGATTTTTTGGTTTTATTTTTTATTGAGGTATATAAATTACATGACAATACACCCATTTCAGTGTGCCGTTCTACAAATATTAACAAATACATAGAGTTGTGTAAGCACTATCACAATCCAATACAGGAACAGTTCTATTACCCCCCAAAAAAGGATCCTGCTCCTTTGTACTCAACCACTCCTGCCACCCCTAGCACTTGATGGTGACAAAGACTCTCTCCTTGACCAGACTTTAGTCAGGCTCCTCTGAACCCTTTTCTTGACTAGGTCTTGACATTAGGTTTTCATGTTCATCCGTTCAGAGCCCAGTTTTATCAAGAATCCTGCTAAGTCAGTGTAGGGAAAATCTTCCCACTTGTGATATCTGATCATCCTGGCCTGCCTTCAACAAGAATCTTGTGAGGTCAATTTTAGCAAAAATTCTTCTTCCCCTGATGTCTCCTCTTAGTAATTTTCCACCCACTGATCTTCTCCCCCAACCTGCTCCTTGTTGATAAATCCCCCTTGTTTTCTTTGTATGTAGAGTCAGGCTTGATCTCTCTCCAAATGCAATACTCTTGACACTTCTGCCCATTACAACTGTCTTGAATAAAGTCTTCTTTTATCATTTTAACAAGGGTCAGTATATATATATATTTAACATCATGCAGAGATAACCATTCTGAGCAATTTGCTTTGGACTCTAACAGTTTTGTTTTTTGAAAGTACTCAGACATACACTAATTCTTTATAAACTTTGTGTCCTGGGTTCCATGCCATTCCCTATCAAGGGTTTTCACTCTACTATAAACTGTAAATATATTTTAGTAACTAGAGTTCTTACCACCTTTGTTCGTAATTATTTCATGTTCTCTAGTAGAGTTAATTCACTTTTTCTTTTATGATTCCATATGCCTATATTTCTTACTTAATTTCATTTTATCCAGTAATATAATTATTCACATAGTTGATTCTAACATTCAACTGTAAGCTCTTTGAAGACAAAGACTGAAACTTTTCAACTTTATATTTCACCGACAGCTGAAAATATCATAATTGTGACTCAGTTTCAAAGAGTGAAATTAAAAACAATCTTAACCCTGTACTGAAGCCTTATTAGAATGTTTTTCTTCAAGAGTGAAGATCACAAGGAAATCCATTGTTAAAGAGCCAAAAGAAAGTAGATTTTTTTCCCCTGCATTCCAAATTAGTCTTCTTTAATCTAGCATAACTTTTATAGAAAATGGAACTTATCCTCAGAGAATTTAAGTGTTTTATCCAGGTCAAGTCAATGGTTATTAACTTAATCCTAATTGGAATTAATAAAGAATACTGCAAAATGTGTTCAAAATCTTGTCTTATGTGTATATTTATGTCTGTATCTATATTGATGGAGAAGAATTATCCCCCCACACACACAATCTAAGACCTCAAAACACTTAAAAAATAATCAATTCATATTATCCTAAGCATTTTATCATGGGGATAGATAATAGATAACCAGGTCTTTTTTGTTGTTTGCTTGTTTTATTTTGTTTCTCAAATGATTTCATGTTGATAAGCAAGGAAGGCCGCTGGATAGAGGCAACATAATGTCAAATCTTGCAAGTTATCATTTAATTTTGTGCAATTTTCATGTCTATGAATTTTGCATTTCTATAATACTTTCCTAACTGCTTATTCCAAAGAACTATTTCTTTAATGTATGAACTTTGTACATCTGTACTCATTTTTAGTCCATGATGAGACAGAGTTCAATAATTTTAAATAACTAACTAAAAAGCCCACTTAAGGGTTAAATGTTGCATGCATATGTCTAATTATGTCTCTGGGTTCCTCTAGAAGGAAATATGCCTTTCTTTGCTTGCATTAGTCCTCAAATTATTTTTGACTCCTACTGATAAAGAAGCATTTGTCTGGTATCTCCTGTGACTGAGACTGCAGTGGGTTATCTATGGCCTGAAGGGCTTAATCTTGCCAACAATCATTCATGTCCTGTAATTGTAAGGCATTTTGGTCTGAGTAGAAGCATTTATTATGCAACAATGCTTCATCAAAGGTAGATTTAATTATAAATTAAAGAATTGATGCAATTCTTCCAGATACTTTGACACTTCGAACTGAGTTATCTGAACAATTACAATTTGAATTACTTAAATAGTTATCCCAACTTCTCACTTGCATGAGTAAGTATACAGAGCAAAATGGTACTTAAATCATGCGAGAAGTGTGAAAGCTCTTAGAAATCATCTAGGTCGGTACTTATTAACCATTTGGGGGTGGGTGGTGGTCAGGAGTCCCTTTGAGTAAGTGAAGAAATGATGAATATTATTACTTAAATTAAGTAGCCATCAAAATTGGTTATTACATGTCACCCAACTAGTTACTGAGGTAAAAATTTAATCTTTCTGGATCTCAAATTCCTCTTCAATAAAATAAGTGAATTGAATTAAATAAACTTCAGTGTCTGATGCTTTCTAATAACTTATTTTGTAAGGAACATAACATATTAACTGATCAAATATCAGAAAATATCTAAAGATATATACTGAGACATTTTACATATGTTATGAAACATATGTAAAAACTAAACAATAAATGACATCTTAATTTCCTATGCACAAATTACTGTTTTGGACTTTGAAAAAGATTTCAGAAGTTAAGTCTCATATTCAAGGAATTTCTAGTCTATTAGCCAAAGTATTACACAAATATATAAAAAGAGATATAAAATTCCAACAATTAAATATATTTAAGAACAACAATACAAGTGACAGTCATTATATAAATAGGGAACTAGAATTTCATTGGTGTTATGATTTTTAATAAAGACAGTTTACCCTGGGCTAAGAGAAAGAGGAAAATTCAGTAGATTGCCAGATGGTGTAAGGAACATGAACAGAAATAATGTTGTATCAAAATTTAAACATTTTAATGTAAGTATTGTTGGAGGTGGTCTTAATGGCTCCACTAGCATCATGCTTCAATTTATTGACCCCCTTTGCCCCCGGTAACTGTTGCTTAGGTAGAGGAAAATTTGAAAATTAAGTTGGATCTCAGGCCCTCAGTGAAACTGGGTCAATGCAATTCTACCTCCAAATATTCTGAGCTACAATGAGGGCTCAGACATTTTTGAGTGACCCATACAGGTCCTGGTCATTGAAGGAGTCTTAACTTGAATTGCTCCAACTTCTCTAAAGTTGTAATGTCAGAAGTAAGAATTACATTTTTTGGTTTATTTACTTTTTAAAAGGTATGAAAGTGAGATTAATTCATTTTGGTTCTATTTTATTTACAACTCAAATTTATGGATTCAAATATCAAATGATAAAATTATATTCTTATGCCTAGGTTTCAATATGAGAATATTGAAATTTATCTGAGTCTGTGCTCCTGGAAAATATTGATGGTTGAAAAATCCTGCCACAATTTTGTGTTCTAGAAAATGGTATATTGCAAAGAACCATCCTTCCCCATTTGATTTAGCTAAGACTCACAGATGACTTGTGATTTACCTATGACAAAGCTAGGTATATGAATAAAATATCCTCTAAATGTGAATGGCCAAACTTTAATCAGGTTATCTCTTCTTTTCCCCAGGTCCCTGAACTTTGACCCACTCTTGATTTTAAGCAAGTATTGGGAACTTAACCAAATGTTGGATCCTATATGCCTATTTTCTATTCAACTGTTCTATCACACCATCCACTCATCCCATTCCCCCACACCCTGTTCTTTCCATCTTTACTTACTCTGTCTTTTCTGCCTAACTTTTGAGATGCTTACAGATCTTAACATGGAAACATTCTATTGTAATAGTTCATGTCCCCCTATTTCAGTCATCTTTTGGAATAAAATCTCTTCTTACCTAAGTCCAGACTTGTTTTTTACTTAACAAATATAATGTCTTTTGTCTGTTTCACTGGATATTCAAACCAAATGAACTTTATACTTAATAGCTAAAGTTATGGATGTAGCTTTTATATTTCAAAGAGATAATCACAAAAGTATTTTTTAGGAAGTCCTACCTTCAGGACCCTTCATGAACAGGGTGACTTGGTCTAAATTTAGAATCAAGGGTAGAATTGGGTTCACCAAGACAGCCTTAATATTTCCTGCAGCTTTATTAGACTTTAGAGAGGTTTCTTCCTGACTCTAGAGCCTGACCTCCCTTTTCTCAGAGTATTTTCTTTAGAAAACATGAGATTGTGAATTCTTTCTCTGCCCCTTTGATATATATGTAAATTTTTTAAAAAGTCTCTTGCCAGTATTGAGACCAAGGAATGTCTTCCCCAAGGATCTAGGATCCATTTTTTTGAAATGTAAACATCAAGGAAAAGAGCTCCTTCATCTTCTAGTCTCTGTGGGAAGGTAGGAGCTTAACTTCCATAGACACCAATTAGCATAAAGGATGGCTTAACCACAGAGAAAAACATTCACAAATTCAGAAATAACCCACACATGCCATTGATCATTCTCCCCCCAACACTGTACCCCAGTACTTTTTCACTAGCTCACCCTAGCACTTAAAAGCCATCACACCTTTAATTTCACTGGGGTTGACTTTAAAATGCATTCTGGTCTCTTTTCCCTATTGCAATAACCTTGAAAAAATCTTCCTTGTTTGTTTAACTTTACCCAGGACAGTTTTTGTTTTTGTAAGAGTTTCTTACATATTTTAAAATAAAAACAGGCATTGAATCAGATAACCATGCAGAATCAGTCCTTCTTTTGGCTCTCACTGATAAGTCAAACCACCCAAATATAAAACTAGATTTCCTTATTTCCATTTCCAATTGCATTCAAAGTTAAATATTGCTGTATTGATTATACCCAGCCTTTGGCATAGATTTTGGTATATTTTGGTAAAGTAATAATTACTATTTATAATATTTATAAGGACTACAAGGATTATGGGAAACTGTAATATTTTAAAAACATATTACTCTTTAAAGCACAAAACATTAAAGAGAAAATGCTTTTTCTGTTTAGAATGTATTTTATTCTTTATTTACTTGGCTATATGTTAATGGTCTTTCCAGGCTCATCACAGGTATCTCAAAGTGAAGTTTCCCCAATATGGGAAAGATGTTTTCTGATATATATATCCCCTGTATATACTTTCTTTTTTTTTTATTTTTTAAAAGATTTTATTTATTTATTTGAGACAGAGAGAATGAGAGACAGAGAGCATGAGAGGGAGGAGGGTCAGAGGGAGAAGCAGACTCCCTGCCGAGCAGGGAGCCCAATGCGGGACTCGATCCCGGGACTCCAGGATCATGACCTGAGCCGAAGGCAGTCGCTTAACCAACTGAGCCACCCAGGCGCCCCCCTGTATATACTTTCATCATAATGCTTCATTCCCTGTATTATAATAATTCTCATTCTTGAATCTTCTTTCCCTCAGATGTTATCAATTGTCAAACCCTCATCTACAACTTCCAGACTGAATTAAATGCTCTTATCATGCCCAGTACCCTGTAATCATGCATGTTACGGCAGGTCATTCCCACACAATGGAACCCAGTAAAGAAGGACTGAAATGGGGGTGCCTGGGTGGCTCAGTCAGTTAAGCATCTGCCTTCGACTTGGGTCATGATCCCAGGGTCCTGGGATTGAGCCCTGCATTGGGCTCCCTGTTCGGCAGGAAGCCTGCTTTTCCCTCTCTTACTCCCTGTGCTTGTGTTCCCTCTCTTGCTGTGTCTCTCTCTGTCAAATAAATAAATAAAATCTTAAAAAAAAAAAAGAAGGATTGAAATGCAGCCTGTAATCCACTCACCAAGCTATGCTCCATGATGTTCCATTGTGTTTGAGGAAGAAGAGAATTTTCTGCCTCCCATTATCCAAGCCCTAATAGATTAGAGATCAAGGTCTATATGTCTTATTTTTTTAAAGCTTTTATTCAAATTCCAGTTAGTTACCATACATGTAATATTAGTTTCAGGTGCACAGTACAGTGATTCAACACTTGGATGCATCACCCTGTGCTCATCACAAGTGCACTCCTTAATCCCCATCACCTATTTCACCCATGTCCCTGCCCACCTCCCCTCTGGGAACCATCACTTTGTTCTCTATAGTTAAGGTTCTTGGTTTGCCTCTCTCTTTTTGATATTAGAGTCCCAACATTTAGGACACTGTCTGTAATAGAAAATGCTAAATATCTATTGGTTGAATAAATGAAGGGATGTAGATCTTTTCAAGTATATTAAGGAATATAATCGTATCTCTCCTCAAAAGAACACTTAAACATTTTAACTTTTCTTGAAGACATCAGTGGAAACAATAATGTATTTCCTAATATAATGATTCTCTCAAGCATATGAAGTCTGTCTATGCCTTTCTTTAATGGTACCAAATATCTCCAATTTGGGGCATGCAAATGTTTTCATAGTTTGTTGTTGTTGTTGTTGTTTGTTTGTTTTGTTTTGTTTTTCTTTTTTACCTTTGCTGTCATGCTGGCATGTCTCATGGACATCATTGCAGTTTCATTTAGTTCTCTAATATACTTCTCAGTAGATTTGGAAACTGGAAAATAAAACTGTGAGTGATCTTATGGAAGGTAGACTTGAGGGATTCTGTTTACTACTGGTAAACTACAAGAGATTTGATGATAAAATGGTATGACTTTGGAGGGGAGGAGGGCAGCTATCTTAGACTTATTTTAAAAATTATATGACTTGGTTCTGTCTTTTTCCTTATCCTCTTCATCCTTTTCTTCTTCTTGTACCAATATGGTTGTTGAATAGATGAGTTGCAGATATGTGATTTTTTTTTTTGGCTCTATGTCTATTTTGCTTGTGAAGGAAAATGTGCTTCATTAACTATCCTCAATACCAACTAAGCCCACTTTCCTTATCCTCATCCAGTATAAAACCACAAAAGGGTTACAACAGAAAGCAAGTCTAGATTATCTATTTCACTGGTACAACAGCTATTTGGTCCTGAATTTATATTCCCACCATTTATTTTATAAATGTTCTCAGATTCAGCACATTCAAATAAATTTGTATTCTCTCTGACAATGCAGGTGACCCCATATGACTCTATCTGTATTTCTGAGAGTGTTTTTCAATCTTCACTGGCTTTTATATTACCTTCAGAGAGTATTTTTATTGATATGTGCGTGTATAGTATTACAAGTGAGATTGCTCTTTCCTAATCCTTTGAAAGTTGTAGCCAATGAATATACATAATAACAAAATTGCAGGCATGGCTGCACCTTACTGAAACACACATCTTTCATCTTTCAATTAAAAAAAAGAAACATACATCTTTCAAATAAATGACATTGTCTTATATGGTGGTTGTTGTGGGTTATAGACCCCTGAATAGTCATTATATCTACATTGAAATGTTTGCTCAGAGCTTATATTTGTTGAGGAATGAATTTCAAAATTAGTTTTGTTTGTCTCTTTAAGAAGTAGTAGAGTTTTTCAGAGAAACAGAAATCTTCAAAGCTATATCTGTTGGAAAACAGTGTGATGTCATTGAAAGAACATGCATGGGTTATATAATTCTGGGTATAAACTCCAATTCCAACAATAGCTCTGTGACCTTCAACAAGTCACTTAATCTCTCTGATCTTCAGGGTTTTTTTAAACTTTAAAATGACTTATTTGATTTTATTCACATAGGAATAGTTCAGAGTTTCTATGAGAAATAAGTGAGGTGACCTTTTAAGAACTAACTACATAGTGTGCTTCCAACAATGCTACTTTCTTTTTCTTTCCATATTTCTTTAAAGGAACCTGTGGACTCTAATGCTAAAGAAACCTGATTTGCAAACAAAGGGAGACGAGTTTTATCAATGGCTGGCTCTGAGGATATTTTTAACAGGAGACACAGCCGAAGGGCCTAAGTTATCTATAGCCTGTGGTTCAGAATTTCCTGCTGTATTATTTAACTTAAGGTAACACCAGACTGCTGCTGTAACCAATCAACAATGAACTCTTAGTAGTTAAAGAAGATGGAAATTTGTTTCTCACCCAGGTAAAGTTAACAGGAAGAATGGGGAGCTCTGCTCTGTGCAGCCATTCATGACTCAGGCTAATGGACACTCTGCCATATTAAATATGTGGCTTCTAAGCTCACCCTCAGGATCAATATCTAGCCAACAGCTGGGAAAGATAAAGTGAGTGAATGACAGATCTGAAAGTTTATTTTTTTATTTTTATTTATTTTTTTAATATGTTAATCACCATACATTACATCATTAGTTTTTGATGTAGTGTTCCATGATTCATTGTTTGCATATAACACCCAGTGCTCCATTCAGTATGTGCCCTCTTTAATACCCATCACCAGACTAACCCATCCTCCAACCCCCTCCCCTCTAGAACCCTCAGTTTGTTTTTCAGAGTCCATGGTCTCTCATGGTTCGTCTCCCCCTCCAATACCCCCCCTTCATTTTTCCCTTCCTGCTATCTTCTTTTTTTTTTTTTAACATATAATGTATTATTTGTTTCAGAGGTACATGTCTGTGATTCAACAGTCTTATACAATTCACAGTGCTCACCATTATGCTGAGCGAAATAAGTCAATCAGAGAAAGACGAGTCATATGACCTCACTGATATGAGGAATTCTTAATCTCAGGAAACAAACTGAGGGTGCTGAGTGGTGGTGGGTCAGAGGGATGGGGTGTATGTGCTAAGATCTGAAAGTTTATTAAACTTGGAAGTGATAATCATAACTTCTACCCATATACCACTGGCTCCACCCAGAAACAAAGGAGGATGGGAAATGTAGTTACAGCCTGGAAAGCCGTGGCCAAGCAACAATTCTGCTCCATGGAAAGAGCAAATAAATCATTGATAGAGAGCTAGCTGCCTCTTGTCCATGTGGAAAAGCATTGAGAATTTCTAGGGAAAGCCTGCCTGTGCCCTATTAAGTAGGAATGACCGAATAATGTTAATGAAAGAAACTCATTCTAGTCTAAGAGAATGGTGAGAAGCATAACCTTGGTCAAGGAGAAATAATTATTATTGAAAAGAAAGAATAAGTTTGAGTTTAGCTAGTATAAAATGATTAAATTTTTATCTACACCATTCAAACCTGAAAAAAATAAAATTAAAACCATGTCCAGGTTCTTTAAAAAGAGAGTTATAATTACAATAGTATATGAATGAAGCAAATGCATGGATTTATAAATACAGCATCATGAAATATCCACACAACTCTAGGAGCACCAAACAAACCTACTTTGTAAAACAAAATTGTCAATTAAATGGATAATTTGGCTAATTAAATTTTATTAGTAAGTAGATGCTTTTGTTTTTGTAATTTGGATTTACAGTTATGAGACAAAATAGTTTAATTGAATTGCCTCAAACAAATGATTATCTGTAGGTATACTTATAATGTACTTATAGTTATAATTTTGATTGCTCAGATTTGCTCTGTCAGGAAATAATAATTCCTTGACCTCAATAAGAGCTAGAATCCATATTTTTTTTCTGCTTTCCACTCATGCCCTCTCCAAATCAGTGTTTGTTATTGTGTAAAGTATGTCATAGACATTGGGTTGAGTTGGATAATTATTAATCTGATCAAGTCATATTCTGCTTTTTTCATTAAAACTATTCAATGATCACCAGTATTTATAAGTGAAGTTCAATCTTCCTATCAAGCCTGACAAAGATTTATATTCTATCATCTGTTTATCTCTCAAAACTCATCTTTAGGTAATTAGTAGTAAGAACAATTGTAATACCTATCTTCTACAAAATCAAACTTCAGTAAGTCTCCAGGTATTTGAAACAATGAACACGAAAATGTTACAATCTTTTATGGAAGAAAGATTTATTTATTTATTTATTTATTTATTTATTTATTTATTTATTCATGAGAGAGAGAGAGGCAGAGACAAAGGGAGAAGCAGGCTCCCCGAGGAGCAGGGAGCCTGATGTGGAACTTGATTCAAGGACCCCGGGACCATGACCTGAGCTGAAGGCAGATGCTTAACTGACTGAGCCACCCAGGCACCCTGGAAGAAAGATTTTATACTATAATTATTTATTTCAGGAAAAATGAGAAGGTGATATCTATTTAGGAATGTGTATCACAGAGGCAATAAAATAATAAAATGGAAGAATAGAAGTGGGTTATGATTATGTATATAACTTGATTTGACTTCCATAGTGAACAGAGGATATGAAAAAAAATTAGAGTAAACAATGCAATAAGTAAGCAAGTTTGATGTACAAAGTGTTGTGAAGGGGTTCAGAGCATGCCACTCCAAAATATGCCACTTTGGCATATTGGTTATTCTCAACTGATGGCACTTTAAAAATAGCACATGCAGAAAGGTGCTTTCTGACCTCTGCCTTTCTCCCTAAAAGCATGTCATAAAATCTCTCATGAGAAAGGTGCCTTCTCTTTATCAGGAAGAGATGGAACATTCTTTTTACCAGAGACTGGGAGTTGACACCAAAATGGATCCATACTACTAGCCAACTGTAAACAATTGTATTCTGTAAACAAACCTACTAAAATAACCCTTGTCTTCTGTTAGTTTCACCCATATATTTCCTAGTTACTGGTCCCCAATTTACTGCTCCTAGTCCAAGACCCTCTTTCTTGTCACACCCCCATAACTTATCATTTTATTTAAAACAGTATTATAGCTTTTTGGGCCTATCAGCTTCTTCAGATCTTCATTTTCCCTTTGAAGACTCCTGTGTGCATGTAAAAATCCTAAATAAAATTTGTATGCTTTTCTTCTGTTAATCTTTCTTTTGACAGTTTAGTTTTTCTGCCCAGCCATAGACCTGAGAAAGGTAGGAGGCAGATTTTCCTCCCTTAGAGGGCATATCAATGAACAGCATTGAAAAAGGCAAACTCTGAAATTTAGGAATGAATGACCCCATGGCTGCATTAATTTAGATGCTGCCTTTAGTTCTAAGAGGTACATAGGTAATGGTCCTTCTGCATCTGTAGGGAAGAGGAGCCTTACGTCCTTATAGACCTTTTCACTGAGATGACCCATTGCTGTAGCAAGGCCAGGTGTTATCACATTTACTTTTAGTAGTTGGGCCATGAGTTGAACTTTTTCACCTGTCACTGATCATATGCATCTAAGTTTGTGATCCTGAGACTCCATGTATGTATCCTTTTTTCTATTAAAATTTTTAAAATTTAAATGCAATTAATTAACACATAGTGTATTATTAGTTTCAGAGGTAGAGTTCAGTGATTCATCAGTCTTATATAACACCCAGTGCTCATTACATCATGTGCCCTCCCTAATGTCTATCACCCAGTTACCCCATCTCCCCACCCCCCCCCCCACTCCAGCAACCCTGTTTGTTTCCTATGTTAAGAGTCTTTTATGGATAGGAAGATTGAACTTCACTTATTTTATTTTTCCTTTGCCTCCTCTATGTTCATCTGTTTTGTTCCTTAAATTCCACATATGAGTGAAATCATATAATAATTGTCTTTCTCTGATTGACTTATTTCACTTAGTTAGCATAATACCTTCTTGTTCCATCCATGTTGTTGCAAATGGCAAGATTTCATTTTTTTGATGGCTGAGTAATATTCCATTGTATATATATACCACATATTCTTTATCCATTCGTCTGTTGATGGACATCTGGGCTCTTTCCATAGTTTGGTTATTGTGAACATTGCTGCTATAAACATTGGGATGCAGGTGCCCCTTTGGATCACTACATTTGTATCTAGTGCAATTGCTGGGTTGTAGGGTAGCTCTATTTTCAACTTTTTGAGGAACCTCCATACTATTTTCCAGAATGGCTGTCCCAGCTTGCATTCCCACCAACAGTGTAAGAGGGTTCCCTTTTCATCTTTTGTTTCCTGCCTTAATTTTAGACATTCTGACTGGTGTGAGATGGTATCTCATTGTGGTTTTGATTTGTATTTCCCTGATGCTGAGTGATGTGGAGCACTTTTTCATGTGTCTGTTGGCCATTTGTATGTCTTCTTTGGAGAAATGTCTGTTCATGTCTTCTGCCCATTTCTTGATTGGATTATTTGTTCTTTGGGTGTTGAGTTTGATAAGTTCTTTATAAATTTTGATACTAGCCCTTTATCTGATAAGACATTTGCAAACATCTTCTCCCATTCTGTTGGTTGCCTTTTGGTTTTAAAGATTGATTCCTTTGCTGTGTAAAAGCTTTTTATCTTGATGAAGTCCCAATAGTTCATTTTTTGCCTTTGTTTCCCTTGCCTTTGGAGACGTGTCTAGCAGAAAGCTGATGTGGCCGAGGTCAAAGAGATTGCTGCCTGTGTTCTCCTCTAGGATTTTGATGGATTCCTATCTCACATTTAGGTCTTCAATCCATTTTGAGTCTGTTTTTGTGTGTGGTGTAAGAAAATAGTCCAGTTTCATTCTTCTGCATGTGGCCGTCCAATTTTCCCAATCCATGTGTGTATCATTAATTTAAAAAATGGAACTTACAAAAAGAAAGCATTTTTTGGCAAGATTGATGTGTAACTACAGTAAGATATTTGTAAAAGTTTTTAAATATTTTGAAGCATGAGACCAGTTAGTACCATCCATACAACCAAGTCACTATTCCTACCACAAAATTATTCAACTGTCTCCTTAAATAGAGAACTGAAGGCATTATATGTTTTTGACATTATGGAGAAAGTAAAAATAATATCCCTGCCACTATTTCCTCATTATGGGATGCTAGCCATTTAGTTGCCATAGTAGAGATAGTAGTGTAAAAAGTAGAGTTAAATGATTTCTTTGAATGCACCAGCATGGTTAATTCTCCAAAATATTTTCAGATATCTTTTTTGCCACATATAAATAACATATTTTAAGGGAGAAATAGTGAAACAAATAGATAGATCATCGATTAAAAATGTAATTTCAATAGATAAGTAAAAAGTAGAAAACCTTGATTATTTATAGCAATGGATACATTGTTATTACCTTACTTGAAAATTATTGAATCAATTTTCAATTCAGACAGTATTTCCAAGGACAGTAGAAATCTGTAGGGAATTTAAGGAAAATCTGCAATAAACTATGTTTATACTATAGAGATTTAATTAGAGATTTTTATCTAAAATCTATTGGAGTTTTGCCAGTCATTAAATTTTATCCCTGCTTGGAAGCCATCCTAAAATGTAGTGCTATGATCCCCTGTAAGATACTGTGATATTCTAAATCTAGCATATTAAAGTGAGAAGCAAAAATTTCAAGCACACTTTTTAGATTTTGAGAACATTAAAAATTTCTCTGAATAATTAACACCCTGGCACCAAGAACACTAATTTTTAGTCCCTTTTTAAATAAAATTCATCCCCAGTTTATCATGTTATTCCTAGCAAAAGTATCATTATATATTGCTAAAACAGGTCTCATCTATGTTTTGCGTTGACTCTTCATATGATTCCCATTACAGGATGAACTCGAGAAAACAAGAATCTTTCTCGAGGTGTCTTGCAAGAATTTTATGTCCCTATCCTAGAACTATTACATTAGGATGTCTGAGGAAAGTCCCACGAGTCTTCAGTTTCAAAAACTTTCCCTGACTTTTCTACATTCTGATGGAGATTTAAACTTTCTTTTCCTTGAGTTTGCACTACGCTTTATATTTGCACTATCAATTGCATTGCCATTATTTGTTTACAGGGCAATTATTTGTTTATGGCTTCCCTAGTAAGACTATGAGATCTTTGAAGAAGTAATTTTATTAATTTATGAATATTTGAAATATAGTAAATCCAGTGTGTAATACAAAGCATATGTCTGTGAAGACAATGAAATTATATAAATACAGATGTGCAAAGAATGACTTGGGAAAAATAGATTCATTTGAGGACCACAGCATATAAAACACTGAAGAAGTAGTTACAAGAATGACATAAAAATGATATTATATGCAAAAACATGTATTGTATTAGAAATTCGTCACTGAGAGAAGAGTGGGAAATATACTTGGAACGATGGGCTGAGGTGAATGGAAATGGGAAGAGCTTTGATTGCAAGCCTGGAGAATTTTAACTTTAACTCAAGCAGTGAGAAACTATTTACTAAGGGGGAAGTAATAGGTTGAAAATGGTATTATTAAAAAAGTGGTATTATAGAAAAAAATCTAGTGTGGCAAAATATATCTAGTGTAATAGTGTGGTGTAACCTGAACACTGAAGAAAATTTAGAAGCCACTCTAAGTATCATGAATAAGGAAATGGCAGAATAGTGATATCAGCAACTTGGATGTTGTTTATTCCATATACATATTTATATTTAGAAAAATATACATTTGTAAATTTTACATAAGTATTTAAAAGAGCCAAATCAGTCACAGAAACAAAGAATACTTTTTTAACTGATAATCATTGTTTCATTTGTTTGAAACCACTTATCTTAAAAGTATGATCTGAATGATAGCATTCAGTCATAGCTATAAAATTACATTATGATGTCTTTCCTAAATTTTGGGGTCCAAAAAATATATACCATAAGAGCACTTGAAACAAAAAAACTTTTAACTTTTAAAGAATAAAAGAAGAAAAATCCCAATCAATTATCAGACTTAAAGAAATGATTCATGGAGGGGATGTTGAAGGATTAGAAATATTTTAAACCTAATATTAGAATCACATTTTACCATTTGATTTATGCATAAGAATTATGAAAACATTGGAAAATTCAAAAAAGTGCTTTCTACAGTAAGAAATAAAGATAATCATCCATACTCTTGAGAAGTTGGCGGTGAAGATAAGGTTTTTATTTATTTGTGTTAGGTTGAAAAACTTAATTTTCCAGAAAGAAAATGAGTACTGTCAGAAGGGGAAACTCTTTATGTTTATCCCCAGAGAAATAAAATGGATGGCTAGATATGAAAGAGGTTATAGTTCATGAAGAGACTAAGGATGTAAATTAAGTAGAAGGTGGACAATTGAAATAACAATGTCCTGGAGGAGATGGGATTAGATAGTTGCACAACTAAAAAGATGAGTAGAAGTAGAAGCCATTTTTCTTTATTTTATATGAAAGGAATAGGGCCTTTTTAATAGCTTTGGGTATGCTTTATTGAGATGAATGGTTAAGTAATCATATGAAAACAAAATAAGTGATAGACCAAGAGAAAAGATAAGAGTTAAGAGACAGGAGTACTTTTTGAAAACATTTTGGAAACAGATAATATCCTGATTTGAAATGTTGGATGTATAACAAATTCAGATGAATATTAGGTCTCATGGGTTGTTCCACTATAACTGATCTAAACTGGAAAGAATCTAGAGTTGAGGTTAAAGTAAGAGGCCAAGACATTAATGGTAGCACTTTACTTACCAAGTTACAGAAATTATACAACAGTCTTGTTATCCTTTAACCTATTTTGGTGAATAGAATATTTTATCAGAGTCAAAAATTACCCTGAATATCATTTTGTCTGCCATACATACAAATTGGAATTGTCTTCTACTCACAAGATTTTCCCAGAGGCCAACCCATGCAAATTTTCTGTCCAAGTGACATAACTGATTGATTTAGGGCTAGGGATCTCTGCCTTAAGAGGGGATGGACAACCTCTTGAGAAGTTAAGTCTTTAATGAAGAAACACAAGAATTCAGTAGTATAAGCACTGAAAAATTTTATGGCAATACTTGAGAAAGCCTATGAACACTGATAAAGCCGTTGTGTGTGTGTTTCTTGCAATCGAAAGAACTACAATTAATAATCATTTATATCTGAAGCTGTCTAAGAATAAAATATGAAGAGACTTCCCCAATATCACACATTGCATGGGTGACAAAGCTACCAATTTACAATGTAAAATGGCCAAAGAAATTATTATAAATCATTTTACACAGGTGAATTTAGGAAAGTGCTAACAATAAGTAACAGCTAGACTGGAGCCACTTCTTAGATTACTACCACTTTGTGAAACTTCGAATAATTCATCCAGATTTGGTCTCTCCTTTGGAATCCTAACCTAATTGGAATAATTATTATTCATTGAACAAGAATATCCATAAAGTATATAATCAATATTGATAATAAAATTTATATAGCATCATTCCTTTTCACAAGGGTATTGTCATTTCAATAATCAGGATGGAAATTAAATATGTAAAAGTTTATATAGAGAAGTAGAATTTATTAAGAGTTTGTTTTACAAAACTGAGTGTTGTTGGAGTGGGGGTGGGGTGGGAGGGATGGGGGGACTGGGTGATAGACACTGGGGAGGGTATGTGCTCTGGTAAGCGCTGTGAATTGTGCAAGATTGTTGAATCTCAGATCTGTACCTCTGAAACAAATAATGCAATATACGTTAAGAAAAAAGAAGAAGAAGAAGAAGGTAGCGGGAGGGGAAGAATGAAGCGGGGGAAATCGGAGGGGTAGACGAACCATGAGAGACGATGGACTCTGAAAAACAAACAGGGTTCTAGAGGGGAGGGGGGTGGGAGGATGGGTTAGCCTGGTGGTGGGTATTGAGGAGGGCACATTCTGCATGGAGCACTGGGTGTTGTGCACAAACAATGAATCATGGAACACTTCAAAAAAAAAAAAAAAAGCTTTACTCATATACATATGCTTTTCCCCAGCAACTTAATTTATCAACTTTTACCATAAAAATAATTTGAAATGTTCATAATTTAACTGTAAGAATGCCCACCAGTGTTGATAATCATTGTAAAAAAAGCACACACCATAATGAAAATTTATTAACAAATTATAGTATATCTATTCAATGTAATCTTATGCAACTATTAAATAGGATATGAAAAGATAAAAAAAAAAGAGTTTGTTTTACAATAAATAAGCAGATTGCCTATTATGTTTTAACAGTATCTGATCCTAAGACTTTGTGCTTCCTTTACACATTTCTTGAAAGGATTCTGGAAATTCATTTATCGTATTTTTTTAATCATTGTTAAAAAAATCCATTATTAGTTTTAGAATGACAAATATCACTCACTGAAAACAATGTTTCATTGCTTTAGGTTGCACTATATGATGGTTACATTTTAAATAATGTATCTCTTGAAAATTAAGCATATTTGATCTCACTGATATGAATTCTTAATCTCAGGAAACAAACTGAGGGTTGCTGGAGTGGTGGGGGGGTGGGAGGGATAGGGTGGCTGGGTGATAGACATTGGGGAAGGTATGTGCTATGGTGAGTGCTGTGAATACTGATGAATCACAGACCTATACCTCTGAAACAAATAATACATTATATGTTAAAAAAAAAAAAAAAGATAGTAGGAAGGGAAAAATGAAGGGAGGAAATCGGAGGGGGAGACAAACCATGAGAGACTATGGACTCTGAGAAACAAACTGAGGGTTCTAGAGGGGAGGAGGGTGGGGGGATGGGTTAGCCTGGTGGTGGGTATTAAAGAGGGCACGTATTGAATGGAGCACTGGGTGTTATATGCAAACAAATAATCATGGAACACTACATCAAAAACTAATGATGTAATGTATGGTGATTAACATAACATAATAAAATAAAATTTAAAAAACGCATATTTGAGAAATGTATGTGGATATGTGTGTGTGTATATATATATATTTAATTTATCAATCTTTCTATTTATCTAGGTATAAATGCATACCATAATCTTGCACTGTGAAGAGAAAAGTAGAAATAAAATATATTTTTGAAGCTTTCAGTATTGAAATGGTTACATTAGTAGAAACTACCATACTGTCTGGTGGACTATTGACACACAGCTTGCTGGTTGGGACAAGGACATTTACAGCTCTGTTGGAGTAGAAGCTCCTTCAGATGAATTCACTGAGCTAAATTTTCAGCTGAAAAGGTGTTTAGAGTGTCATACAACCTGGAGAATACAAGGTTTCAGTGAAAGATTTGCAGCTGTAAGAGACATAGGAGTCAGAATTCTGAGCACATAAAATGGGTACTAAATGAAACTCTGAGACATAGAGGTGTGTTAGCTACTAGGATAAAGACTAAAGAAAATAAAAATACAAAACCAGAAGGACAGTTACATGAAGGAAAGTCAGTTACTTCAGAAACATGATGTAAGATTTCCTCTTTGAGGAAATGGCCAAGAGCATCTCTATCTAAAGTACAGCCTAATGATTAAAACAATGGTCACTCAATGGGTGATGGGTTTTAAGGAGTGCACTTGTGATGAGCACTGGATGTTACATATGAGTGATGAATCACTAAATTCTACTCCTGAAACCAAAATTACACTATATGTTAACTAAATAAAGTTTAAATAAAAATTTGAAACTAAAAAACAAAAACAACAACAAAGACAAGTGGTCTCTGAAGCAAAGCAGCCTGAGTTTGAATTCTGCCTCCTGGGTAATCTAATTAACTTCCACATCATGCCTCAGGGGGTTGTTATGAGAATTAAATGAAGTAATATGTGCAAATTTGTTGGCATATTAAATATTTTAAAATGTTAACTATCATCATCATAATCATTATTAGCTTTCTCATTTGTTTTCAATAGGACATCTCTTGGTGGAACTTGGATAAAAGATAAGACTTTTCAGTTATAATCCTTCTTAATTAAAATAATTGATGATATTTCTACCCATTTCTATTCACACACTTAGCATTTTTCATGAGGAAATGAAAAGAGAGTTGGGCTAAAAAAAACTAAACGAAAATTTGCCTTTTAAATTGAATGGCTAGCCTTGGCCTTAAGTCTGTGATTTTTTGATTAGATTCGAGAGCAACAAAATGGACAATACTTAGATGCTTACAGGTTAACCTCTTACTGAAAGTTTCTCAAATGAAGATAGTGAATTGCTTTTCAAGGATCTCCACTACATTCTTCCTGTCAGTAACACTTAATTTCAGCCTTTAATTAAATGATGACATATGGCTTGTGGTAGCTAAATGAAAAAACATTGAAATATGTACGTTGCTAAGTCAGTCGTTATTCTAAGAACCTCATTTATTGTAACATTACCTACAAACCTCTACAAAAATAAATCAATAAGTTTTCTATAAACAAAAGAGGATTTTTATCACACTGCAGTTTAAAATTCTAGAGACAATATTCCATAGAGTATTTTTTTTTTTTCTGTATGACTATGGGGATCAACAACACAAGAAAGCAAAGGCAAAGGGGTGTGGGGAATAATACAATTTTAAAAGTAATATGGATGAAATGATCAGATGAATGTAATTATATGGTATTGCACTCTTCCTATATAGCATGGCCTTTGATTGGAAATGAATGGTATGGGACTTGAATTTCTCAGCACTATCAAAATCAGCATTAAATAATACTGAATTTGGCAGCGTTTGCCTGTATTTCCTTGGATAGCCCCTTTAAGTTTACTTTTCCTCTTTCTTGTCTCATCTTGTCATTATTATGGGTTTAATGATTATCAACCACAACTCTCACCTCCAGTTTCTAGTTTATTAGTGCTAATGTGCAATTACATTAATTGTCCTAGTTTACATATACCGGTGTCCTTTATAAGTAATGTGTTGAGCGCAAAGAGAAACTAATAGTGGGAATGTCAATTTCTATGAAGAATATTCACGTGAGGTTGTCTGTCTCATCACCCCTTAACCTACAGCATCTTGATAGCTGCTGATCATTGCATCTCCATAACATTTTTCTCATCTATCATTTTGAGTAGATAATAGACCTTTCTCAGATGGTTGCAGATACCATAGATGTTGTTGTAAATGCTGTTGATTTCATTTGCATCTATTTGTTGTAAGAATTCAGTATGTTCTAACATTTATCGACCAATTTGTCATCTATAACGTTGTAAGTTTCCAGTGTTTGTAGTCTCCTTATTTTTCCTTATGTAGTGAGAATATAGTCAGTTTTGAAATGTGTGAATTTGTCCTACAATACAAAATTTGGGAAAACCCGTTTCAAACTGTTTGTTGGGGGAAAAAACAATTAAGAGTAGCTGTTATTTAGTGGTAAAATATATGAGTAAGAAACAGTAAATAATAAATGAAGAAGTAAATGAATAAGAAAATATTTGATAAGCTCACCACGGACACTGAGCTCCTAGTTTGCATTGCTTTTTAGAATACCGATTAGTTAGGAGATAACTGAACCAATAGACTCCATGCATTCTTTAGAGACATATATGATAAAGGGATACGTATGCCTTCTCTTTGAAAGAAATTTATTACAGAACCTTCTCTAATTTATGAGTTTATGAAATCAAGTAAAAAGGTACCAATAGGGGAGCATAATTTTTCCTGCTGGAAGAGAAATGGAAGTTACCATTAAGAACAAGGAAAATGCAAGGGCAATGTTATTTCTGAAGTTACTATTGTCCTTCACTGAAATTTAAAAATATAATTAATGTAAAGATGCAAAAGAAAACACATGTGACTTAGTAAACCATGGTCATCATTTTGAACAAGATTAACTTCCTCATGTCAGTTCTTCTAATCTCCAGTCTTGTTCTAGACAAGATGACACAACTTGATATACTGGGGTTGCAGCTGTCAAAGAATTTTAAGTAAAAAAGTCATTGATTAAGTCCACAAATCTAAGATCAGAGATCTCTAACATGCATGCCATGGGGAATTCAAGTCTCCTGAGACTCACACTTACCTGATCCTTCTCATTTAGACAGTTTTTTTTTTTTTTTTTTTAAGATTTTATTTATTTGAGAGAGAGAATGAGAGAGAGACAGCATGAGAGGGAGGAGGGTCAGAGGGAGAAGCAGACTCCCCGCTGAGCAGGAAGCCCGATGCAGGACTCGATCCCGGGACTCCAGGATTATGACCTGAGCTGAAGGCAGTTGCTTAACCAACTGAGCCACCCAGGCGCCCGCATTTAGACAGTTTTATTTGTCCCCTTTGAGTCCAAGATCCCCTTGGGAACTCAACTGTTCTTTTTCTCAGTGAGCTTGACTTGACCTGCAGTGAATGGAGATGGGTTGGCATTCCAGTACAATAACATCATTGTTGCCCCCGCCTGTATTCATCGGGATCAAAGCAGAAAATTATTAATATACACAAAATGGGTAATTTGAGGAGTGTTTAACATAAGTATTATTTCTATATGGGTTATTTATAGTAAAACCAGGAAAGATAGTGCAATATCTTGAATCTAGTAAGGAGAAAAGGGGCCATAGTTATCCTCAGGCCAGAAGTGGCAATGGAGGGCCAAGGTCACCAAAACCTGGAATAAAGGAATTCAAGTGGAAAGGGAATCCGAAAGGGAAAGATGACCTTGGGATGAATTATGCAGTCAGCCAAGGGGACCTCAGAAGGAAGGATCCAGAAAAATAAATAACTCAAACTTCCTCTCCTTCTGCCCTGATATTTTCTTCTGGATGTCTCATTTTAAGGATTTAACCAAAAGCAGTGTAATAGTGTCCATACAGATAAAGCTTTTGGGATCAAAAGTACAGTGGGGAAGGGTGAAGAATGAACCTACAGGAACAACTAAAAAATATCCTGTATCCTCTGGCCCAATACCCCAGCAGCATCAACCATGGGAGTGTCCCAAGCATATCACCAACCCCTTCTTCTGCCTGATGTTCTCTGAGCCTTACCTTTCTAACTACTGAAACTCTGCTTTTAACTTTTTCACCACTGCCATTTGAGCTCCGTACTACTATCCCTTCTTGAGGTACTGTTGCAGGCTCCATTTGCCAATGTTCCAATGCTGCTTAATTATAGCCATTGATTATAGCCATTGACAAAGGAATCTGACTCCTTTGTCTCCTTTGCTGCCCAGTGAATCAATTGCCAGCCACACTCTATGTGATTCCACTCCATTGGACGGCTGCCCCATATATAGGCATACATACTGATGTATATTCCTGCTCCACTATCACTGCCTCTTCTTATTCCTGCTTCAATGCTATCAAGTGTTTACACCTCAGTTGGGGCTGTCATTTCTGTACTTTCCCTCCAGTGCCCTCTGGCATGACTGCAAGAACATCACTGCAGAAAAGGGCCCTTACTAGTGCCTCTGCTTCTGTTATTGATAATTCTTGTTTCATTTTCCTCCACTATTGCCTTTACATTTTTAAAATCTCTAACAATCATCACACCTGATCACAATCCTTCCTTGCAGTTGCTGTCACTATTTGCCCACTGAAATCCACCAAATACATAGCTTGATAGACTACTAAAATTTAGCTAGGGGAAACTTCAGGAAATTTCTCAAAACTGATTCTTATCAGGTTGATGGCTATAATCCCTTTTCATGTTTCATACTTCAATGCAATTTGACACATTAAGTATTAATTGAGGGTTTGTATTGTCTGTACTGGGCCATAGTATGATTTGTGAACAGGATAAACACATTCCTTGTCCTCTTAGAGGTTATAGTCTAGTAGATGGTACAGACAAGTGTGCACTTGTTATGGATTGAATTGTGTCCCCCTGCAAATTCATATGTTGCAGTTCTAACCTGTAATGTAACTATATTTAGAGATAAGATCCTTAAGGAGGTAATTAAGATTAAATGAATCCATAAGAGAGGGTAATAAACCAATAGGAATGACATTCTTATAAAAAGAGGAAGAGACCCCAGAATTGTTCATGCACAGAGGAAAGGTCATCTAAGGACAGAGAGAAAGTGATCATCTGTAAGCCAGGAGGAAAGATCTCATCAGAAACCAAACCTGATGGTCTTTTGATCTTAGGCTTCCAGCCTCCAGAACTGTGAGAAAATAAATTTCTGTTGTTTAAGCCAACCAATCTGTGGTGTTTTGTTATGGCAGCCCAAGCACATTATCACAGATTTTGGTACCCAGAAGTGGGGCACTGCTGTAACAAATACATAAAAATAGGGAAGTGGTCTTGGAACTGAGTGATGAACAGAGTCTGGAAGAATTTCTGTGCTACTTGTTGGAAATAACCTACATCACTTCAAAGAGACTATTGATAAAAAAACATGGATGTTAAAGATGCTTCTGGGTGAGATCTTAGGTGGAAATTAGGAACGTGTTACTGGAAACTGGAAGAAAGGTGGTCCTTGTCATAAAATGATGGAGAACTTAGTTGAATTACATTCCAGTGTTTTGTAGAAGACAGACTTAGTGAGGGACCACCTTGGACATCCAGCAGAGGAGATTCTTAAGCAAAGTTTTGAAGGTACGTCTGGCTCCTCCTTATTGCTTATAGAAAAATATAAGAAGAAAGAGATAAACTGAAGGTATTGTTAAGCAAAAAGGAACCATGAAGATGTAGAGGGTTCTCAGATTATCCATATTTCGAAAAATGAAAAAGTGTATTCTGGAGAGATCATCAAGGGTATGGATGGCCAATCACTCCATAAAAGATGACCCATTGATTTAACCAGCCATCTCAGCTGAAGCCAGTAATAGAGATGGGGTTATACCACTGTAGGTTTGGATTAAAGGAGAAAAGACAGGAGAATATAAAAAGAAAGCTTTTGGAGTTTGGGGATTCTGCTGGACAGGACAATAGAGATGGTTGAGTACAAGTAAGTGTTAACCTTCAAGAAAAAAGAAGAATGATCCCAAGGGCTATGTAAACAGGGCTGCCATTGCCTCACTGACCTTTCTGGGGCAAGGCTCTCTCCCCCTTGCTTTCAGGAAGTGGGGCCTCCTCTGCATTTTCGATAGGACATACCTCGTTCACTGAGAACTTCAGGGCACGGCTGCACCCATGGTCAAGGAGGGCAGAGCCACCACCTTGTGGACTTGGAAGGCAAAACACCAAACCAAAGAGGATTATTTTCAAGCCATAAAATCTAATGGAATTTGTCTTGCCAGGTTTGGAGTTTGCTTGGGATCTTTCCCCCTTTTCTTTTTCTTCCTTACATCCAATTTCTCCCTTTTGGAATGAGAATGTCTAGACTATGCTTGTCTCACCACTATATTTTGGAAGCAAATAACTGACCTGGTTTCACTACACAGCTAGAGAGGAATTTTGCCTCAAGATGAATCATATTTCGAGTCTCACCCATACCTACTTTAGGTGCTATTTGGATGAGACTTTGGATTTGGAGTTGATGCTAGAATAGGTTAAGAATTTTGAGGCTGTTGGGATGAGGTGTTTTTATTTTGCATGCAAGAAGAACATGAATTGGTGAGGGTAGCAGGAGAAAAATACTACAAGCTGAATTATGTCTTCCCCAAATTCATATGCTGAAGCCCAAACCCCCAATGTGTCTATATTTAGAAATAAGGACTTTTAGGTTAAATAAAGTTGTAAGAGTGGGACCCCATTCCAGAAGCACTGATGTCCTTATAAGAAGAGACACCAGGAGTTCATGTGCACAGAGGAAAGGCAATGTGAGGACACAGCCATAAGCATCTCTCTGCAAGCCAGGAAGAAATGTCTCACCAGAAACTAACCCTGCTGGCACCTTGACCTTGGACTTCTAATCTCCAAAACATGAGAAAAAAAATTGCTGTCATTTAAGTCACCCAGTCTGTGGTATTCTGTTATGGAAGCCTGAACAGACAATAGTCAATTAAAAAATAAAAATGTGGTAAGTGCTAGTGAAGGAAATGAAAATATAGCACACAATAGAAACATGGTAGGACAGAAGTCAGACTTGGCAGATCAAAATATGCTTCTTGTAGGAAATTTCCCTATGAGCTGAATCTTGCAAATTTTGTAGAAAATTTCCAGGCAAAAATATAGCGAGGAAGGGGGTTAGAAAACACTGAACATTTGGAAGTTGGGGATGCTTCCTGGCAAATATATATGAATAATTCTAGCATTGGACAGATCGTGGCACTGTGAAGAAATGGGAATCATTTAAATATGGGGATAATCTAGAACTGAGGACTGGCATCTGCCAAGAGAAAAATCTGTAGTGATTATTATATGTCACATCTTTGTAGTTGTAAACTCAAATATATAATTACGTTACATATGCATGGTTACTCCAATTAAAAGGCAGAGATTGTCAGAATGGATAAAAGAATAAAACACAAACAAATGCTGCCCATAATATCTGACCTTTAAGTAAAAAGACACAGATAAGTTAAAAGTAAAAAGAGAAAATTATATTATGTAAATACTAATGAAAAGAAAGATGGCTATATTAATATCAGACAGAATAGACTGTTGAACAAGAGACATTACCAGAAATAAAAAGGAGCATTTCTTAATTATAAAAGAGTCTATTCATCAAGAGCATATAAACATCTTAAATGTTTATATACTTAACAAAAGTGTTTTAAAATATGTAAAACAAAAATGATAGTTATAAAGAGATAAATGAACAATTCAAAATTACAGCTTGAGATTTTAACATTTTTCTCTCAGAAACTGAAAGCACAGGTAGACAGAAAATCAATACAGATATAGAAGAATGGAACATCACACTCAACCAACTTAACCTAATTGACATTTATATAACACTACACCCAACAATGACAGAATATACGTTCTTTTCAAGTGAACATGGAACATTTATGAAGATGGGCTATAAAACAAGTCTCCATGAATTTAAAAGGATTAACATTATAGATAGTATATTTTCTCACTGAACTGGAATTCAATTTTAAGTCAATAACAATAAGGTATTTGGAAAAATCCCCAGAAATTGGAAAGTTAACAATTGTGGCACTACTCACTCAGGGATTATTATTTCTATTTTCTCTAACTTGATTTAGATATTCAATGCTAGTTCCATCGAAGCCCCCATGGGCAAGGCTGCACCCATGATCAAGGAGGGCAGGGCCACCACCCTGTGGACTTGGAAGGCAGAGCATCTAACCAAAGAGGATTTATTTTCAAGCCATAAAATCTAATGGAATTTGTCTTGCCAGGTTTGGAGTTTGCTTGGGACCTTTCCCCCTTTTCTTCCTTACATCCAATTTCTCCCTTTTGGAATGAGAATGTCTTTTTTTTTTTAGAAATCAGTAAGTTGATTTTAAAATTCATATGGAACATAAAGGATGTAGGCCAGCCGAAACAATTTTTAGTATTATTTCAAGACTTAATTTGGAGCTATTATAATCCATACAGTGTAGTACCCACTGTATGGATAGTAGACATATAAACCAATGTACAAACCAATGGAATAAACTCAAGAGTCAGAAATATGGTGTGTGTGTGTTTGACAATACCAAAGAATTTCAATTTGAAATGATGATAATTTCCTTCAATGACTGGAAAACTTGATATCTATAGGAGAAAAATGAACCTCAAAACTTACTTTACCCCATGCACAAAAATCATTTTGAAATGGATGTAGACTTAAATGAAAAGCTCAAACTATATGTCACCTAAAAAAATGTAAAATTATTGTCATATTGGTTTAGCAAAGATTTCTCAGGCCAGCACTAAACATAACTTTTTAAAAAATGATGAATTATGTATCAATTATTAAAAACTTACCATCTTCGGGCGCCTGGGTGGCTCAGTCGGTTAAGCGACTGCCTTCGGCTCAGGTCATGATCCCGGAGTCCCAGGATCGAGTCCCACATCGGGCTCCCTGCTCAGCGGCGGGTCTGCTTCCCCCTCTACCCTCTTCCCTCTCGTGCTCTCTGTCTCTCATTCTCTCTCGCAAATAAATAAATAAAATCTTTAAAAAAAATAAATAAAAACTTACCATCTTCAAAGAAACCCATTAAAATGAGTAAGCAATCTATAGATTGGGAGAAAGTGTTTTTCGGTGTTTATATTTGACCAACAGTCACTGTTAGAGCGACCAACTTTCCTGGTTTGTCTGGGGGCTCTGAAATGCTGCTATTTTCCTTTGGATGGCTCTCATTTTGTTGCTGATGCTGCTAGGTGTCACTTGGTTTGCTAGTCAAAAAATATCATTTGCCTCACATCTCCCACTGTAGCTTATTATACACATTGCAAACCTTACTACACTAACATAAAAACATTAACATAAAAAATGACACCACTCAGGATACTTCTGAATCAAAGCTTTTTAATAGAAAAGTCAATGTAAATCAGGCCATCAAAAAATTATAAACACAACACAATATTAACCTTTACTGAATATTGATTATGTGACCAGCACAGTTATATGTATACACACATGCATGTGTATATATGTAGTATACACATAGACACATAGATGTATGTATTTACACATATATGTACACACACATACACACATATAGGCACATGTTGTCTCATCGGTTTAGCATTACCTCATGAGGAAAATACTGGTATTATCTCCATTTTATAGTTGAGGTAAACAAAGTAAGAAGACTGAGTGGAAAAGATGGAGTTTGAGTTTGTGTTCTGGCTCCACTACCAACTTGTATGCTATCAATTTCTTTTTAATTGTTAGGAAACATGTAATTACATTCCTCCAAAGACTCATATAATTACATGAATTATTATAAATTTTGGAAAACATGAATTGTCTATTGCACTTTAATTTTTAGTTTGAAATTTTATTAACTCAGCTATGTGTAAGAAATAATAAGAGATATGATATTATATAAAAGATTCAAACATAATCCCTAAAGCAATAGCTTAAAAGTAGTTTATTTCTTGTTAAAGAAAATATAAGAATCATTTCAGTCTTAATTTGTTGGCTCCAATTTAGTCTTCTAAGAGTGGCTCAATGTGTTGGATCTAAGGGATATTTCTGTACCCCTGGGGTGGATGAGACAAGAGCTGGTCAGGCAGACATGTTTAGAATCTCAACCTTGGAATTTTCTGGTGATAAAGGAGTTGGTTTCTGGTTTCCTCTGGTCTAAATCTCTTGCATCCTGCCAACCCAAACAAAGGCTTGTCCTTGGAAAACACCAAAATATAACATGAAATTAACTCCCTATCTCTACCCCAGTAACCATGAATGCGTTGTTATTGTTTTCTGTTGTATTTAAATTATTTCATTAGAATTATATTTAGTTGAACTTATTTTACAGTTCTTTTCATCATTTTTTTATAATACCATTAACAATGAAGTTTTTAACCATGAGGCATGACATTAGGGAGCATCATCTTTATTAACAGGTAATTTGTTAGAACTTGAAAAAAGTAAAAATCATAAATATTTTAAAGATTTAAAAATTCTAACTACTCTTTCCTCATTGCCTAATTTTCTCATTCTAAAATTCACATTTTAATCTGCAAGATCATTTAAGCTGGCAGAACTAATTTAATCATGATCTAGACTCTATAGGACATATGTGATCTTACATTTTGTCCTGAAAATAAAATGCTATGTGATTCCAATCATAGGTATATGAAGAAACTTCCTATATTGTAAATTGAAAAAAAGGAATAGTATTCATGATTAAGGGTGTAAAGAAGCCAGTTTCCAGATGATGCTCTTGAGTCTTGAAAAATTAAATCTCAAAACATTTAATTGATAAATGAAGATTGTACTTCAACGTGCTGCATTCATTTATTAATAATGAGAAGAAAGGAAATTGAGGTTATGTAGGGTATGATTTCAATGTTATAGGAGTGAGACAGAAGATTTTTATTTATATAAGAAAGTTGGCATGAGCTTATTTAGATACACTGTAGAGAGGAAAGGTTAAGGTATTTTAGCAAATGTCATCGTAATATTTGAAAGCCTTAAAAAGAAAAAAATGAGTTAGAATTTGTTAAACTATTGAGAGTGATGTTTTATATTCCGTAAAAAAGGTGTGGTTGTGTTAGTACAAAAATATATTTTAAAACCAAACAGTAGGCTAGGGAATGACAAAATTTGCTTGGCTAAGAGACTCAGCTTAGGAGAAATTAAGTTGGTGTTAGCAGATTTTTTTTTTTAAAGATTTTATTTATTTATTTGACAGAGAGAGACACAGCGAGAGAGGGAACACAAGCAGGGGGAGTGGGAGAGGGAGAAGCAGGCTTCCCACGGAGCAGGGAGCCCGATGCGGGGCTCGGTCCCAGGACCCTGGGATCATGACCTGAGCCTAAAGCAGGCGCTTAATGACTGAGCCACCCAGGTGCCCCAGCAGATGTTTTAATTAGTTAATTAATAACTATCTTATATAGGAAAAACTCTAGACCTTAGAATATATATGCTCAGACTTGTTTCTTGAATTCTGATCTTCTCTGTGTATATATCAAATCAGTCACAAAATTCTATTAATAGTATCTTTGCAATATAGTTTGATTCTTCTTGTTTCAATTTTGTTCACTTCCACTAAATGCTTCTGAAATATTCTGATATGACAGAAAGGAATATGATGAAGATTAAACATTAAAGAGAGGTAAATGAATTTATTGGACAATGTTACCTTGTCACATCAGTACGCAATGCTTCAACTATTTTGTTATAGTGAGAGCTAACTGTAGACTGTAGAAACTACAGTCAGTATTTAACCTAATTTCAACTGTGTGTTTTCAGTTTGAGTGTTTATACATTTTCTTTTCTTGTAAGAGGAATGAAGTACATGTCTGCTAGTTTCCTTCCACAATAAAGTCCAGCAGTTGCCACAGGAAGACTGGTATAATTTGGGGGAGAATTTTTTGACTCATTTTCATATTTCTTTCCTGTCCTACCATCAGTGGGTCATTGCGTGGCCAGTTACCACTAAAAGGAAAAAAAAAAAAAAAAAAAGAAGAAGCATCCCTGGTCAGCACCAGCAGCAGGAGGCACTAGTATTCAGCTGGAACAGGGGTCAGATAATAAACAGAGGTGACACCAGGGCCCTCCCCTAGCTCTCCATTCATAGCCTATGTGCTTGGTGATTACAAACACCCATCAGGTTCCCTGAACGTGCAAGCTTCTCAAACTCTATGTGGAAGACCCAGGTGTTGTGTGGCCTACAGTTTACTATCTACCCTCCCTTCCCCTCTGCGTTACAGACATCATCCTAGAGGACTATGGGTTCCCAGAAGACATAAGAAAATACCTAAGCAGCATTTAAGAGGCTATAAAAGGAAAATGACAAACTAGAACTCTATAACAGATTATGCTATGAATGGACCAGTAGTAGTAAAATTAATTATACCATATCTTACAGAGTTTTCCCAATCAATAAATGGACTTGCTCAATTTTCTTTTCTTTTTTTTTATAACATTTAAGACAATTCCTTCTTCCTAAGTCATAGGTGGTTAAGGAATAATTTACGTAAGTTAACATTTAGATGTACATTTAGATGTACAACTCAATGAGTTTTGACAAGTGGATATAATTAAAACTCCACAACACAATCAAGAAAAAAACACTCCCATCACTTCCATAATGTTCTTCCTGCTACTTGTAGTGAAACTCTTCCCTACTATTAGCTCTTGTCGCCCACTGATCTGATTTTTGTTCCTACAGTAGCATTGCCTTTTCCAGAATCTGATCCAAATGGAAGTAAGCAGTATCTACTTTTTCAGTCTTCAACTACATAGTACAATGCTGCTGATATTCATTTATATTGTTGCATGAATCAGCAATCTAATATTTTCATTGCTGAATAGTATTCCACCACATGGATATACCACCATTTGTTTATCTGTTCACAGTTTGACAGACATCTGGTTTGTTTCCAATAAATTGTTATGAACAAAACTTCTATAAATATTCATGAATAAGTATTGGTGTGGATATATGTTTTCATTTCATTTCACTTAAGTAAATATCTGGAGTGGGGTAGTTTGGTTAATTTATAAGTGTACAAGTGAACATTTAACTTTATAAGAAACTGCAAAACTGGTTTCCTAAATAGCTATACCCTTTCTACGTTCCAACGAACAACAACAATTCCATCGCCTGTTTTTGCTTGTATCGTTTTAATTTAAGCCATCCTAGAGGTCTGTGATTGTATCCCATTGTGGTTTTTAATTTGCATTATCTTAATGGCTAATGATGCTAACATTCTTAAATGTGCCTATTTGCCTTTTATATCTATTTTTTGGTGAAGTGTCTGTGCAAATATTTTTCTATTTTCTTATTGGTTTGTCTTCTTACTATTGAGTTCCAAGAGTTTTTAAATATTCTGTCTGCAAGAACCTTCACAAATGTATGTTTTGTAAATACTTTTTTCCCAATCTGTGGCTTATCTGTTAATTTTCTTTAGAGATATTTTGAAGAGCACACTTTTTTATTTTGAGGAAATCCAAGTGATCATTTTTTTTCCTCTTCTGATATGTGCTTTTGTGTCCTATTTTAAGAATGTTTCTCTAACCCAGGGTCACACAGATTTCCTCCTATTTTCTCAGAGGAGTTTTGTAGTTGTAGATTTTCACATTTAGGATGCCTTTCAAATAACTATTTGTATTTTTGCCTATAGTGCAAGGTATGAGTTGCAGTGTATTTCATTGTTTGCATAAAAGCATCCAATTTTTCCAGCACCATTTGTTAAAAAGACTACCCTTTTCCACAGAACTACCTTCACAACTTAGTTGGATATCAATTGAACATATAAAAATGGAAACAGCATATACTCTTTCTGTCTGGCATTTTTTCAACTTAGGATAATATTATTAATATTCATCCATGTTGTTACATATATTATTATTTCAGTATCTTCATGTTGCTGAATAGTATTTCATTGTATGGATGTGCCATTTGGTGGATTGCACCACAATGTGTACAATGGATGATTCTACTTCTCAACTCTCCATTTCAGTTCCGTTGATCTCTGTGTTAATTTTTATACCAATGCCACATGCAATTAATTTAACTGTATAATAAGTCTTGAAATCAGGGAGTGTGAGTTCTCTAAATGTGTTCCTCTTTTCCAAAATTGTTTTGGTTATTCTAGATCCTTTGCTTCTCCTTATAAATTTTGGAACCAGCTTAATCTACAAAAAACTTTGCTGAAATTTTTACTGTTATTATATGTATGGATCAATTTGAAGAGATTTGATATCTTAACAATACTGTTTTCCAATACTTTCGGCCACACTATATCTCTCCATTTATTTAGGATGTCTTTAATTTCTCTCATTAATGTTATAAATTGTAGCACACAAATCTTGCACATACTTTTAGATTTGTCTTTATGATATCTTGTTTTTGCTACTAATGAAAATGATATTCTATTTTCATTTAAATTTCTGGTTGTCTATTACCAGCATATAATAATACATTTAATTTTAATATATTGACCTTTTATTCTGCAACCTAGCTAAACTCATGTATTCATTTTAGCAGCTTTTTTGATTAGTTCTTTTGGTTTTTCTATAGACAATTTAGCATTTTCCTCCTTTTCATTCTCTGTGCCATCTGCTGTATTTTTTCTTTGTCATATTACATTTCTAGTGTAATAATGTCATATCAACTATGTCTTTGCCCTATTATGCTGTCATACTATACTTTTCAGTAAAAATTGAAAAGAAGTGGTGACATGTACATTCTTGAAATGTTTCTGATTTTAGAAAGAAAGTCTTGTCTTTTACCATGAAGAATAATATTAGATGCTAATTGCCAACATTCGCTTTATCACTTTGAAGAATTTTCCTTCTATTCCTAGTTTAGTGAAAGTTTTGATCTGGAATAGATGTTAACTTTTGTCTTTTTTTTTTTTTTTTTTTTTTTTTTGCTTCTATTCAGGTAATTATATGGATTTCCTTTAGAGTCCGTAAATATGGTGGGTTACTTTAATTGGTTTTTGAATATTGAACCAACTTCAGATAACTCAGATATACTGCACTTGGTTATGAGGTAGTGTTTTTTTTTTTTAATGCATGTCTATAATTAACCCGCTGATATTTCATGAAAGAGCTTTGGTTTATGTTCATGAGGGCTATCGGTCTGCAGTTTTCTCTTATTATTATTGTATCAGATTTTGGTATTAAGATAATGCTAGCTTCATAAGTATGAACTGGAAAGTATTTCTTCCTCTGTTATTTATTTGTTTGTTTGTTTGTTTACTTTTATTACAGTGTTTTCTTCTGTAACTCTTCTTTATAGATTGATAGATACTGAACTGCCTACCCAACAAGATTCACTAAGAGGTTTTTTTATCTGTTTTATCTACGAGACACTGTCAAGCTGAATGATTTCCCAGCTGTCAGTGAGCCATTCTTCTCTAGTCTGATCGTTAAGCTTTTATCCTACACTCCTCTGGAAAGTGCTCCATGACCAATTGCACATCTTTTGACAACATATATCAAAAGTATTTGTTTCGGTCTTTTGATATCTGTTTCCAAGACCTGTATTAACAAATATACTCATTAGGTTGAATGAATTTCCTAAGTATTTATAAATATCATTAGATATTTTCTGTTTGATATTTTTTGTATCCTTCAAGTATCTTCATGACAAAAAAGAGATTGACGAATACTATAGCTATTACAAAAATTTGTTTTACCACATTTCTATATCATTAACTCTAATGTTTTGCCACTGTGGATTAGAATTAATACAATACCTTAGAATACCCAAATTTGATTCATTGCAACCAGATTCAAGGACTATCAACTATATAGTGAAAAACTCCTCTCAAATTTCCATTCTCCTTCCCAAGAGTAAGTGCTGATGTATTTGGTGTAGTTTTCCAATTCTTGTTAAGGCAATTTTTATTCTGGGTTATGTGTCATCTTAATGTGTAAAACAATTGTTATACTAACAAAATAGGATTTTCACAGAATAGGCTAAGCAAATACAAAGAACATTTAAAAATATGTTGAAACTGACATAAGTCTTCACTTTTAGAAAAGTGGAAATCTGAGTTCAATTCTCAAGTTAATTTTTTTTTTTAAGATTTTATTTATTTGAGAGACAGAGACAGAGACAGAGAGAGTGAGCATGAGCAGGGGAAGGGGCAGAGGGAGAAGGAGAAGAAAACTCCCAGCTGAGCAGGGAGCCCAATGCGGGGCTCCATCCCAGGACCAGGAGACCATGGTCCAAGCTGAAGGCAGATGCTCAAATACCGAGCCACCCAGGTGCCCTTCAAGATAATGTTTTAAACAAATAATGATTATTGACATTCAGGGTGGTAACAAAAAGTCTGTCATTGTGACTAAAAGCAGAAGTAAACTTGGCAAAATACAAAACCTATTACTGTACCTTTAATAATTCAGTTATTCATTTCCATATACTTTGCCTCTTTCCATGATTCTGATACCCCAAAGAATTGTGTCTAGTGCCTTATATTTCATCAGGATAGCTGGTATGCTTAGAAAAATCGTAGAGAAATAGCAAAGCCCATTCTTGTTCAACAAAGACAATTTACTTTTATTAGATTTACTTGAGATTTATTGTTTGGTATGTCAACTACACGTACAGTGTGCAAAAAGTTATACTTTACAACTGACAAATTAGCAGCAGCTATTTCTCATAATTATAACACACCGAGGTAAAAGTAATAGTCGTCTCCCCATGTTCTATTTTATGGCCAAGATGCACTTAGATCTCTGGCACTCTCAGAATCTTCATAAACAGGCTACTCTTGTAAAACAAATTATATAAAGACATGAACAATATGTACTTTCATACGTACTTATTAACAGGCAAAGCCACAACAACAAAATAATAAATTATATTTACCTTTATAGATTATGATACAATATGCAGAGTTCAGATTAAAAACTTCACTAGAATTGTGGCAAGTATATATTTTGCATTAATTATATGAATAATGGACACGATTCTCCATTTAAACTGCCTAAAACCATCCACCAATGGGAATATATGAACTTTCCTCCCCATTAATATTACATAGCTTGTGAAGGTGTTCCTTTCTTTGCCTATTTAAACAATATAGCACATCTTTCAACAATCTACCATGCTTGAATCACTGCAGTTCTTGAAACATGTATACTCATATCCTCATGGACATGGTGTATGAAATATATAGATCACTTACATACACACGCTTCAGACAGCTCACTACTGAAAGTGGCCTGCCTACAATAATATAGATGGTGACAGAGTGACACAGTGCAGATTTGATTTCAGGCTTCTTGACTACAAGTCTAATGTTGTTACTACTATAGCTTGATTTTCAGAGGAAAATAATTCATGAAAACACTTCCATGTAATATTTGCCAAAATGGAAGCAAACTGAGTATGAAGTTCACCACATGATATAAACTCACTTTAGGAGTTTGTGCTCTTAAATCCAAATGAGCTAATAGTTAACTGTGATAGATATAAAACTTACACACATTTAAATTCTTCCTCTTAGATAATTTATTTACATAAAATACTCCCAGCGTATCTGTAAAGCTCCCTAGTATATGGTAAAGGAAATTTAAAAATTATGTGACAAGAAAAATTTCACACTTCAAGGAAATTATTTCTGTCAAAGTCACTCACCCTATGAGTCTGTTTTCAAATAATAGACTTCACATGCTAGGTGGGAAGGTCTTTGGGTTATTTAAATTTTTGTCCAAGCATCATTTAGGATAGATAAAAGTATTCTTAGCCAAGCTTCAGGAAGACTTGTTTTTAAAAATAATACATCCTTTCTAAATTCTGAATTGAATTCAGAAATGAAACCATGGAGATGTGAATGAATATATCTGAGATTATGTGTTACTGTTGGGTAATATAATTAATGATCTGGGATGGAGTTGCATGTATCTGATGAAGCTTTGAGTGTTTGTGCAATACTGTAGAGTCTGTGATGGCATTACTCTCTCCCATGTAGCCCTCTGCCACTATGTCCTGTGTTTTCTTTTTAGGTTCTTCTTTCTCTTCTTGCTTTTGCCACAGTGTTCCAAGGCTCCCCCCCAAGACCCCTCATCAACCTTAATAATTTGTGTCTTGGCGTCCTTATCCAGTTGTATAAATTCACTAGGATTTATATGTTATTTCAAAACTATATATCCCACCCTGACCTGTATCCCCGAACCGGACTTCAAGTCCAGTTTTCCCTCTTGTCACTTCTCAGATGTATTTATCGTGATGCCTCACAAATATGTCACATTTTGTGTGCCTGAAATTGTTTTATTCCTCTTCTAACCAAATCTGCTCTTGCTCTTTTCTTCCAATCCTGCAATCTAGCTTCCCGATCAACCCCTCTCTTGACATTTATGATCACCAGAAGCTCTACTGATCGTACTGCCTTACTACTTAAAATCATTCTACTTTTCTCTTCAAGTTTCAATTATTTCTCTTTGCTTTTTGTCATTTATTCACATTTTTTAGCCTTCTTTGTAAATTTCAGTTGGTTTCAGAGATTGTAGGTCAATGAAGGCAGATGCTGAATGATACATTCCTTCTGAAAGGTTTCATTGTAATGCTGACACTTGGTGGAATGCGGGCAGATCACCTTTTCCTGAGGAGGCTTGGTTTTAGGCTATGTTGGGACTGGCTGATTTCAGATTTGCATAGCTCTTTTTCCTACAGTACAGTCACCACTCTTCAGGGGACTTCATAACCATTCTGAGATTTCAGCTTTAAGCCCAGTGTATTTATTAAGGTTCATCTAACATGGCTGGTTCTGAAGTTTTACTTCTGTCTCACCAATTCAAAATAATTCCATAAATGGTTACTCAGCTTCTTTGCCTCCAAGCTCTGTTGTATGTTGGATTTTTCGGAATCTTGTCCTCACATACAAGGTTAGGAACCAGCAGTGACATGAGGGAAATTAGACACACACGCTCAGGGTTATTTTTCTGCAATTTCCTCTTCTTTGAAATAAATGAACACATTTGCTCCCAAGCAAAAAGAGGATGGAACAGAGGGAATCCTCTCCCCCTATTCTCTTGAAATTCACCAATTGAATAAGTCACTCAACTTATCTTAAGGCAGAGAGATAAAGGGAAGAGAGAGGCTAACATATTATGTTATCTGAGTTCCCTCCATAGAAAAGGAATATCAGGAGATGAAATGTTCCTTTGAGCAGAGCTTACAATTATGACACAGACTGAGTAATGTTATGATGTATATATAGGCAAATTTCCATTTTAATGTAAACCACATCTTTTTATAGGGATGTCAGTTGTTTATCAACCCTTATACCACCAAGAGCTTTCTAAATGGCAAAATTAAACATTTTTAATGAAATTATTAATTTGGGAAACAATTTTTTTTAAATCTATGCCATGTTCCAAAGAAAGCTTGTCAGTATAAAGTGTACTTTTGACATGATTGGAGCATATAGAACACATGGATTTTAATCAACTCATGAGTCCAGATGCTTGAGAGATAGCTGAATACTAGATGCTTGGATAAATACTAGATGCTTGGAGAGATAGCTGAAATAAAAAAGGGGGGAGAGGATATTTGCCAAATGCATTTGCTTTAGGAAAACTAAACTGAAGTTATTTTTCTGGAATAAATTTGATATTCCAATGGATGTCTTATCAGAAAGTCTGTAAGAAACAATACTTGAGTAAAAACTAGGGGTGGGTTACACTCAGTAAGACGGCAGAATGAGACAATTTCCATTGTCAAAATTTATATATGAAATATGTATGAAACTAAATATATATGAAACCATATATATCAAAATATAGGAAACTAAAATATATATGAAATATATATAGAACTAAAATATATATGGAAAGTATGGAGCTAAAGTATATATGAAATATCTAAACTAAAAATGATCCTGTGGAAATAAGAAAAAATTATCTATATAATTGCTTAAAATTGGCTTGTTTGTTCATTCAGTGAATGTTTATTGAATACTTCTTTTATGACAGGCACTAAGCCAGGTTCTTAGGAATGAGGAATAAATAAAATTTCTCCTTATCTGTGAAAAAAAAATTTGCTTTTATAGTTACCAAATAAATGATGATATTTAAAATAATTTAGGTAATTAAAAATTCAATTGCATTAGAATTTGTAATTGTGATAATGGTAAAAATGAATTCAAAATATTAATAAATATTTGTCTTATGGTAGTAGAAGCTGATTGGGGTGTAAAGGTAAAAGGTTGAGATAACATGAAGAGTGACGCTTGAAAATGTATTAGAAGACAAATCTATATAGAGAAGTGACTATTGGAACTTCAATGTCATTCTAAAGGTTTATATGACAGATTTCATAAGTAGTATATCAAATTTGAGGCCAAAGGCATATTGGAGTCTAACCAATAGGTATATTTCATAAAGATCAAATATGGATATAAAAAGACACCAGATAGTCAACAAAAGATAACTGAGGGCCTTTGTTAAAAGGTTTAAATAATAAACCTTGCACATATTATAAATAATAAACAAAACTAGTTAAGTCATCCTCAATCTCTATTTTCCTCCATACCTGTTTTAATTTAAGGGTATTGTGTTGTATTTATATTTCACTCCATGGTTAGGAGAGCCACTTTCAGCTTAGTTAGATACTAATCCAGAAGGACTTTCAAATGTACTCTGCATTTACATAGTATCCTGAATTGGACAGAAAAAAGCTCTTAGATTAGAAAGATGCCATTAGTTAAGCGAAATCATAGAAAGTGTTTTACATAATAAATAAGAGATAACAAATCTCTATAGAAATCAATTGATAAAGATTTACTGCAATATATAGAATTTGATGCTTAAAGCAATATCGATAAATTTCAAATTCCAAAACTAAGTATCATGTAGATATAGTTGTGAAAATGTCCTGTAATTCAAGAATGAAGCATTAGATGGAGAAGTCACTTATAAGACACAGAGTAGAGGATTATTAGAACCAAGGAGAAATATCAGCATTTTCAAGATAAACAAAACCTATATTAGGGGATTGAATATTGTGTAGTTTTACCTTTGAGATTTTAGTTTTATTTATTCATTCAACAAATATTTATTAATGTCCACTATGTGCCTAGTAGCAATTTAGAACCAAACCAAATGTTACCTTTAAGAAAATGTCAGTAGAGTAGAAGCTAAATATATTGCACATTAAAAGACTACTATTAAATAAAAACATTATGTAAATACATAATATCAAACTGCAATTTTACTTGAAACAAAAGTGCCAGGTATTATGAGAGGAAATGGCAGAGGATTTCATTTTCTTTGGAGCCTCAGAAAATGCCTTTGAAGGGAAGCGATGAGGTAAACATCAACATTATTGGTGGGATGGTACATTGTAATGATGGGCATTCACTGAAGCTAGAAAAAGGTTTCAGTTCACGAAAATCTTGATAGCCATGTAAAATATGGAGTTTATTCTTTCTCCTAAATGAAATAAGAATCCGTTTAGAGATTTTGGACAGAAAACTAGCATGCTCCAATTTATGTTTTAGATTCATTGTCACTATTAGGTGAAGAAGGTATTAAATGGAAGCAGGGAGACCAATTCAAGACTATACAGTCACACACACATACAAGTTGATGGTACCATGTAAAGATTTAGTGGCAGTAATGTTGGAGAGATATGGATGAAATCAGGATATATCTTCTGGTGGAATCATTGGAATTTTTGATGGGTCAGTTAAGGAAGAGAGGAAATGTTGAGAATAACCTCCAGGTCTCTAACTTGAGCGAGGCAGTGTGATTTGGTCAGTTACAATAGTTGGGAACAAAGAAGAAAAAGCAGTTTAGAGTAGGCAGAGTTGTTGAAGAGTAATCACTATATTTTGACATTTAATTGAAGGTACATGGAAAATAATCAGTGTAGATCTATTCAGTAGGTAGTAGAGTACACAGACCTGACCCTGAAAGAGAGGAGTGTGTGGAGGATTGTAGGAGTTGATAAATTGATCGTGTATAGTAAGGACACTCAGAACTGAACACCGAGAAAGTCCTCTAAGTACAGCTTGGGTAAAAAAGAGGCAGTAAAAAGAATTTTAAGAAAGAACAAACCAAAAATGAGGATGAAAATCAGGTTAGCATGATTTCATAGAGAGGGGCACTTTTTGTGACTTATTTTCCTAAAGCTCTCAGCAGCTTTTGTTACAGTTCCTTGTTTTTCACTAAAAGGGCCTTCGTAAAGGTAGGAGGAGAAGGAATTGAGTCTACAAATGGAGGGATTAGTTTTTAGGAGAATGAGACAATGTCTGTCTCTTGGGCTGTTATACCAAACTACCACAGTCTGAATGGCTTTCAAAAAACTAATTTATTTCTCACAGACTAGACGTTGAATCAGGGGGTGAACGTGTCAATGAGTGTGCTCTCTGGGTGGCAGAGTTCTTATATCATGACATGATGGAAGATGCCAGACATCTCCTTGGGACTTCTTTTATAAGACACTAATTTTGTAATGGGGTTTCATGATTTAAACATCTCCTAAAGACCCCACCCACTAGTGATACCATCACCTTGAAAGGTTCAGACTTCAACATATGAATTTTGGGAGTACACCAACATTCAGATCATAACACTGGCCTCACTGATAATAGGCAAAGTGAACGGGTGCATAGTGTATATACCTAGTGTAGCTTCTTCCTCCTCTGACATCTGAGGCATGTGATTATATTTTGTATGGTAATCAAATTACCATACACCTTGGCCATATTCATAATCCACATCTCTAAATCCAGTGTTTTGTTGTTTTTTACTGGTTTTCAAGAAAAATG
Organism: Mirounga angustirostris; assembly: GCF_029215605.1. NCBI lineage: Eukaryota > Metazoa > Chordata > Mammalia > Carnivora > Phocidae > Mirounga > Mirounga angustirostris. The sequence goes on along the minus strand of NW_026991712.1, from coordinate 104,509,191 downwards.
TGCAAGTTACTCACCAAGTTTGGTGGAAATCCATGGCCAATCAAACTTTCTGCTCCAATATTCAGTCACCGTTTCTTCCCTTCTGTCTTCCTGCCTTCTATTTCAATGTCTGCTCCTTCCTGCTACAGAAGCTCAAAGGCTAAACATGATGCCTTTCTTCTAGGGTCTCTCTAATCTTCCCCCCTGAGGAAGCAGGTCTCTGTTCAACAAATCTCACATATCACGCTATCACTCTGGATAACGAAGTCCCAGGAGGCCAGCACCCTCACGCATCTAACAATAAATGAATCCAGAGAAAAATAAATGTAAGCCCATCCATCAAAATTTTGCCTATGTTAATTGCAGTCTTCAAAAGCTATTAATCAGAGTCTGGGATTCAAGTTCTGTGACTGTTCATTAGTGGGCAAACACAATAATACTTTTATCTGATATAAGCAAGCCCAAATTACATTTTTTTCTACTCATACTTACTTAATGCAAGACAAGCATGGTGAATTAAATGCAGTGTGGTCAGAATGTAGCAAAGAAGAAATATGTCCTTTTCTATGAACCCAGCATTTAGTTCTCACAACAATCTATGAGACAGGTTTTGCTAGTATCCTCTTTTATGGATGAGCAAAGGGAGAACTGAGAAGTTAAGTAATTTTTCCAAAGTTGTCCACCTATTCACTGAATCATGTTATTTTAAAACCACTCAGTGATTAATCAATCAGTTATATGGTTAATTACATGATGCTCGGAAAAAGATGGATTTAAACTTGGTGTATCTTAAGGCAGTAACCTGATATATTGGCTTATGTTCTGTTATCAGAGTACCAGTTATAAGAATACAATAAGGATAAAATCATGAGACAGCTGAATTTAATAAAACATGGGATTTTACCACATAACAGTCCTTCATAAGCACAATTTGGAGGAAAAAAAAAAGACCTTTCTCTCTGCTTCACCAATTATTGATAGCCACCAGGAGGGTACTTACATTTGAATTATAGCATGTCAGATTTATTTTCTAAGTTGTAGCAAAACTGCACGTTTTAATTAAGTTTAAAGGGCCCACCAGGAACAATAATATTATATGAGACACGGCCAATAGCGTGTTAAGAAACATGGCATTTAGCCACTGTGGCCATTTTTATAGCTACTCAAATGAAAAAAAAAGACTAAAAAGTATTATGCTGTAATATATCTCTCATTTGGTTATAGATTAATTTCATCTTTGCATATGCCTTTAAACTGTAAAGAGCAATAGGCCAGATGTATTCACAACAAACATCTTTAGATTAAGTGAGTAATAATATTATATCGGTAATAATAATTAGGATGACAATATTGATGATTATGATTTAATTTGAAGCAAATATAGGGACACTTAGGAAAAAATTCCATGATTTTATTTATTGTTGTAGCCCAATTTTTTAACTTAAATACATAATTTTGAGTTCTATTCATATGTCATTAAATAAATATTGAAATCTTGGTATGTACAGATATTACAATACCAGTGTTTAAAGAATTTAGGTCTTCCTGACTCCAGATGGAGAAACAAAATATTTTCCTTCTCTAATTAAACGCTGTAGAACATTTCAAACACTCTTATGATTTAGAATAGAAAAAGGAAACCATTTAAAACAGTGAATCTTGGATATTTCAGTTATCATTTGATGACTTTCTCATTCATCCATTTGGTTATTTGTTTATTGATTCAATCAAGAAATAATATTGTAACAAGCTACAAATAGATACATTATCTTTGACCTGAATAAAATCGAGTTTTCTTGGCAAAAATCAGACTAGTAGAGCAAAAATTTCAAGCTCGTAGATAAACACTAGTATATGTAAGTACCAGGTAAAGGAATAATTCCAAGAAGAGAAAATCAATTCCGCCTTGAAAAATAAAAAAAAACAAAAGTGATATTACAGAAGAAATACTTGCTCTGAGTATTAAAAAGTAAATAGGAGTTGAACACACAGTCTAGTATAAAGGATGCAAGGAAGTCCAAGAAATCTCACAATGGTTCACTTAGTTCAACACGTATATATTGAATAATTTAATTCCATAAATATTTATGGAATTGTTATTATCAGCTAATGCAAAGAAAAATAACAGTTCTTCCCTGTAAGAAACCCAATCTAGAAGCTTAATCAAAGTAACCAGATAATTAAAAATAATATGCAAAATGACAACCCAGGACTAGGCATAGTATTAAAAGGAATATTAAAGGAGGAATAATAACATCTTCGTGTGGCAAAAGTAGGAGAAAGTTAATGAAGGGTGAGTGTAGATCTTCCCTGGAGTCTAGAGAACGTGCTCCAGGAGTGTGAATAGGAAAGTCACCCAGACTAGAAACAACAGGGTTTGTGCAGCAGACAGTTGCTTTTGTCTAAATTGCTACAGCATAACATTTAAGGGAAAGGTGTTCAAAGACAACAAAAGTATGATAAAAACATATAAATGCTTGCTAAGAAACTTTGAATCACTAGCAACCTTCTCAGGAGCCTCAGAGTTTGAATGTGTCCCCCTAACAGATTGTGCAAGATAATTAACTGGAATGCCTGAAGAGAAATATTGCTTTGTGATTATATTTATCTCATCTTATTTCCTGTTTCTGTTTGTATTTTATAACTCTTGCAACATAGTAGGTCATGTATATAGTTTATAAATAAATACATGTAAATATTTCAAAGGTAGGTAAAGAGGATGGTAGTAGAAGGTGGAGGGTCATGCAAAATAAAAAGGTTATAAAATCAGATATTTGCTTTGGAACATTTAAGGATAAGGAAAAGGAGACTAGTTTGTGAGACTAGTAGAATAATATAAGAGAGTTAGTAAGAGCCTGAAGTAATTTGGTTTTAATAGAGAGAGAGAAAGACAAAGTATCAGATTGAAGAAATAATTAGGAGGGGAATGTAACACTCCTTGATTAATTTGATAATTGCTCATTTGTTGACCACATATTAGAGGCCACATGCTACACTACGTGCCTCAAACAACTTACTTAACCCTCAGAGCAGTGAAGAGGTTGCCATTCTTCTTATTTTACTGAATAGAGAAAAATGAAGCTTAGGGAAGTTAAAAAATTAATCAAAGGGTGCATAGCTGGAAAGTGGCAATGCTTGACTTTAAAGCCAAGTTAATAAGACTCCAGAGTCAAGCTGTTAACCACTTGCCTCTAAAGGAAGAAACCAAGACTGAAGGGAAGGGGTAGGAAATTGATTCAGAGGACAGAAGTTAGTGAGAGATGGCAGTTTGCCCAACGTTTCCCATTTGGTATCTTGAAGAATAGCTGAGTGGTAATGAAGTACATTGTCCAATTGATAAACATCTTCACTCATTACATAGTGATTTTCACATGCATCAAACAACCCAGATCAGTTTAAAATTTTAATATGTTACATGCACATCACCAACAATTTAAGGGTAAATTCTGTACTTATATGTATTACTTAGAACCATAAAATGGTCAAGAATTTCATTCAGACTTCAGGAAGGTAACAACAGTTGAATATCTGAAAGAAAAATGTACTTTGGAAAGCACAATTTCAATAAAAACAAATAATTAGAACATAATTTGATAAAAGTACAATTATATAATAACTTCCAGTTGGAGGGGAACTTTAATAATTAATTATAAACATAAATTAATAAAAATATACCACAGCCTTCCAAATTAGCCAACCATCATTTTCAAGTATCGCACTATAGCTTTTCTACTGTCTGAACAAGAAGATTAAGCAGAATACTGGAGTTGTTTCCATTTGCTTTTATTCTAGATCTTTTTCCTTTCACATCCAAGAAAAAATATTAAAAAGTATTCTGAGGTTAAAAAAAGACCACTCTAGGAAACTGAGCAATCACTCTCGTTTTCCTTCCTCAAGTAGGTATAATTTTCAAGTTGGGTTAAGACTAGGGAGGCTAGGGGCGCCTGAGTGACTCAGTCGTTAAGCATCTGCCTTCCGCTCAGTCATGATCCCAAGGTCCTGGGATCGAGCCCCGCATCGGGCTCCCTGCTCAGCGGGAAGCCTGCTTCTCCCTCTCCCACTCCCCCTGCTTGTGTTCCGTCTCTCGTTATGTCTCTCTCTGTCAAATAAATAAATAAAATCTTAAAAAAAAAAAAAAAAGACTAGGGAGGCTAACAGTGGAGTTTTGTTAGGGAAGTGAGTTAGTGCTATTCAGAGATCTAATAATCACCTTTCTTCTGATTATCTTGGTGCATTTAGGCTCTTTGATGTTTCTATCTTCCTTGAAGGGGATAGGTGCCGCTGGACAGAGATAGGCAGATGTGGCTGGCCTAAAGGACAGAAATCACACTCAAGGGAGGCTGGGCCAGATGGCTTCCTTTAAAAGTGGTTTGTGGTTTTTGATGAGATTTTAGGAAACATCCGCACTATAAAAAGAAAATGGTGTTGGGAAAATTGGACAGCCACATACAGAAGAATGAAACTGGACCATTTCCTTACACCACGCACAAAAATAGACTCAGAATGGTTGCAAGACAGGAGTCCATCAAAATCCTAAAGGAGAACACAGGCAGCAATCTCTTCGACCTCAGCTGCAGCAACTTCTTCCTAGAAACATCGCCAAAGGCAAGGGAAGCAAGGGCAAAAATGAACTATTGGGCTTCATCAAGATGAAAAGCTTTCGTACAGCAAAGGAAACAGTCAACAAAACCAAAAGACAACCGACAGAATTGGAGAAGATATTTGCAAATGACATATCATATAAAGGGCTAGTATCCAAAATCTATAAAGAACTTCTTAAACTCAACACCCAAAGAACAAATGATCCAATCAAGAAATGGGCAGAAGATATGAACAGACATTTTTCCAAAGAAGACATCCAAATGGCCAACAGACACATGAAAAAGTGCTCAACATCACTTGGCATCAGGGAAATCCAAATCAAAACCTCAATGAGATACCAGACACCTCACACCAATCAAAATGGCTAAAATTAACAAGTCAGGAATGTTGGCGGGGATGCAGAGAAAGGGGAACCCTCCTACACTTTTGGTGGGAATGCAAGCTGGTGCAGCCACTCTGGAAAACAGTATGGAGGTTCTTCAAAAAGTTGAAAATAGAGCTACCATATGATCCAGCAATTGCACTACTGGGTATTCACCCCAAAGATACAAATGTAGGGATCCAAAGGGATGCGTGCACCCCGATGTTTATAGCAGCAATATCCACAATAGCCAAACTGTGGAAAGAGCCAAGATGTCTATCGACAGATGAATGGATAAAGAAGATGTGGTATATATATACAATGGAATATTATGCAGCCATCAAAAGGAATGAAATCTTGCCATTTGCAGTGACGTGGATGGAACTGGAGGGTGTTAGGCTGAGGGAAATAAGTCAATCAGAGAAAGACATGTATCATATGATCTCACTGATATGAGGAATTATTAATCTCGGGGAACAAACTGAGGGTTGCTAGAGTGGTGGGGGGTGGCTGGGTGATAGACATTGGGGAAGGCATGTGCTATGGTGAGCACTGTGAATACTGATGAATCGCAGACCTGTACTTCTGAAACAAATAATACATTATATGTTAAAAAAAAAAAAAAGAAGATAGCAGGAGGGGAAGAATGAAGTGGGGGAAATCGGAGGGGGAGACGAACCATGAGAGACGATGGACTCTGAAAAACAAACTGAGGGTTCTAGAGGGGAGAGGGTGGGGGGATGGGTTAGCCTGGTGATGGGTATTAAAGAGGTTCTGCATGGAGCACTGGGTGTTATACGCAAACAATGAGTCATGGAACACTACATCAAAAGCTAATGATGTAATGTATGGTGATTAACATAACATAATAATAAAAATAAATAAATTAAAGAAAAGAAAAAGTCAATTTACTTTTAGAGACAATTAGCAGTTAGGGTAAATTCTGACAAATAATGAAATCTCTCTCTCTCTCTCTCTCTCACACACCACCTGCGTGTTCATGAACATCACTGATTGATCATTCTAAATACTTATTGATCATTGTAAATGCAGGAGTATGAACCCCGTATTTCACTCCATGATATGTTTATCCCAGAAGATGAAGATTACAGGTGATAAGAACACCCATTTTTTCTTATTTCACAGATATTAAGGGTAAAATTAAATTCCATTAAGCACAGTGTGGGTATATTGTATCACAACAGCAATAATATTCATGCTTATACTTCTTGATTACTCAATGATTCCTAGTTAAAAAGATATACTCTGCAATGTTTTTTTAATTTTATTTCTTGAAAATTATCTATTTGTATTCCTCTGGATACCTTTTCTTAAGATTATTTTATGTGATTAAATAAGAAGTAATTTGAATTTGCACTAAACTCACCAATAGTGACACCTATTGGTGAGATGTAATTGTAGAATTGTAAGCATTTTTTACTACACATACAGCTAAGTACCACATAGCAAAGAATTCACTTTATTCATAAATTAGAATTATCTTTAAAGTTTTGATGTTTATTATGTCATGATTAATGGCTGAAATATTATGGATACTCAGAATGAGTAAGTCAAAAAGGTCCAATTCAATTAGTTTAGATATGTTTCTAAGCTTTCATTTAATCACAATAAAATAGTGTTTCTTTTCTATCATAAGGATTAATCGGACAACAGCTCATTTGTTGATCATATATGCTATATGCCTCAGATACCTTACTTAATACTCATAACAATAAGATTATAACTTTTCTTATTTTGCTTATGGGTCAAAATTAGAGTTGGCAGATTTTTTTTCCAATTTTCCAATTTTTGGGGGATAAATAATTTCTAAATGAAACAAATTATTACTTTTATTTATTCAGTCTGGATAACTGAATAAAAAGAACTCTCCCTCAGAGATGAAATGTTCAGAAAGAGGACAATTTTCTTTCATTTCTACTTCAATTTCAAAACATAAATGAATGTACTTTGTTTGCTATGCTTAGGTTTAAAACACAAATTCTTGTAAAACAATGCACTGAATGGAATCTACACAAAATGCTATAAAGAAGTGAGTGGTCTGTAGAGTATTCTTAGTTTTGTCACACTATCAAATTCACTTATGCACATTTCACCTCTTTGTTTCTTTAAACTATTCTGATACAATATGTCAGGCATGTGTAAAAGCAGGGATGGACATTTAGCTTCCATCCACAGTTTGTAAGCTTGGACTTTAGAGTTGTATATAGTAGATTTTTGATATATATATATATATATGCTTTTATTTATTTATATATTATTTATTTATTTAGCTTTGTTTTAAAGGCATCTCTGGCGAGAATTGCATGAAACAAACACATACAGTTTTATCAATTGCTTTAGTGTATGCCTTTCATTTGTATTTTTAATTACATTTACACGGCAAAATAAAATAGTCAGATTTCTGTTTGTGCACAGACATTGTGACTGTATCTTTTCATCCTCAACTATTAACTGCTGTGAACTTAGGCAATTTTATTAAAATCTAATTCAAAAGACACTCTCTGGGGTTGAGAGAAATAATTGTAGAGAACAGTGAAATAAACAAGACAAGGCATAGATTTTTTTTTTTTTAATGGGATTGAAGGTCACAATGTTGCACAAGTTTGCATTCCAGGCTTGATACCCATTTCCCCCCAGTTTATTCAATGATCTGTTTTGTCCCTTCAAAATGTTATTTTCTTAGAGTAAATTACCAAATCACCCATTAAATCTGATAGCTTTCCTCAATTTGACTTTTCTCTCACCTGTGTTTTTTTCAGAACGTATACAGCCACTATGCAAAAGTCTGTCAGAATATAGAGTACTTGGTTATTGACACCTTACAAACAAGAACATTGACTGAGATAGTTAAATAGTACCAACCCAATCTAGACATTGATCTCCACCAGTATCTGTGGGGATGTCTCAAGATTTTTATGAAGAGAGCTAAGTGATTATTGGAAAGTACTGAATCAACACAATAGGAGGAGGATTTATATATATAGAAACCCCTTCAGTTCAGCTTTATACAATTTATATGAATAACTATAAAATGTGCACTGCAGAATTCTGATTTAAATATTTCTCTTCTCAGAACAGCTTCTAATCTGATCTGGTCTAGATGCCTCTTGTCTTGTTCTTACACCTGTGTCCTACTTTGGCTTGAACCTGTTTTTTATCATTTACTATAGAGTCTTTCCCTCCCTCAGATAATCTGTAAAAAAGTCTGATTACTTACTTTCCTTACTGTTGTACTCCATCAATTCAGGGTTCTTTGGACAAAAGACACTGAAAATAACTTTGGCAAATTTAAAGCTAAAGAGTTGCTCCCAGAGGCAAAAGATAACGTGATAGGTATTTTATTGTTTTCCTTTTCTGAATTGGTTTGGAGGGAAAAAAAAAATCAGATCCTAATTAACCTCCCTCCAAAAAAAGTACAAACAACCAGAACTCCGTTCTGAGATGGTGCTCATCCCCATAAATGGAGATCTTGTCTTGACTATTTTAATCAACTCTGTGTGACAGTTTCTAATTCATCTGGAAGACTGACTCTCGTGGGTTGCACAGCCCTGTTCAGTGGCAGTAGAAGTAAGAGTGACAAACATCAATCTCACATCAAGCCTTACAGAGAAGTAAAATTTTTTTTAATGTGAGAGTTAAGTCAGTTTCATACTTAAGAACTACAATTTAGATTTTTTTTCTTATGCAATAATTGTGAAAACCCTGTGCTAATTTGTGCAGTATCACAGATGCCTATGTTGTAGACCAAATTACCAGGCTTTTCTTCCCTTCCAACTATATATTTGGTTGTTCAAATACTCTCAATTGTAAAGTTGTCTACCGTAACGTTAATTTCTGTAAAATGATTTCAGCTAGCTTACTTACTTCATTTTCCCAACCAGCCCTACATATCTTTATTTACCAAATGTCTTCTATACTCTATATGTCTACCAACTTGCTAATACTACACATAGAAAAATGAATAGTAAGCCATGATATCTGTCCATAATAGACTTAGAATTTGATGATGTAAATAAAAATAAAGAATTTGAAGTCAGTGTGGTTATGTCAGTTATATAGGCCTTTTGTCCTATTTGTCATTGTTTAGCCAGCTCACAGAAATGCTCTCTACCCCATTAGTTTTCGGTAAACATATTAATGAAAAATATAATACAAATACAGTGTCATGAGTATTGAAGAAGAATTTCATCTTCAACATTATTAAAGGACTGAAGAGGAACAAATGAATTGCCTAAGGGTTTCATGATGGTTTTCATATTTGGGTTGAGAGATGAATAGAAATATAAAACAATAATGCCAGACATGGGGAAATAATGAAACACTGGGTTTAGGGCACAAGTGTGTCCTAAATTGCTAGATCAAATCAACCTCAAGGCACAAATTTTGACACTATGCCAGAAATGCATTGTCTATCATAGAGTGTAAGGAGGGTCTTGGCCAGGAAGTAAGCGAATTCATATCTAAACATTTTCTCTAGACAAGCTAGTGGTTTCCAATACCCAGTGAGTAATTAGATTTTTGATGTGGTATGTGGTGAGTGAAAATTGAGTGGAGATGCCCAGAATAAAAGATTATAGTTATTATTTTGTAATGGGTTGAGTAGAAAATTAATTAACAATTTAACCTGCGGTTTGACATTTTTAAAAGTTTAGATTTTAAAAATATTTATCATGTACTTCTTTTTTTTTAAAAGATTTTTAAAATTTATTTATTAGAGAGAGAGAGTGAGAGAGAGAGCGCAAGAGGGGGTAGGGTTAGAGGGAGAAGCAGACTCCCCGCCGAGCAGGGAGCCCGATGCGGGACTCCATCCCGGGACTCCGGGATCATGACCTGAGCGGAAGGCAGTCGCTTAACCAACTGAGCCACCCAGGCGCCCTATCATGTACTTCTTATCAAGAGTTTAATGTATATAAACCCTTCATAAATACACAGTAAGCTATAATGTTTAACTTCTTTGTTGAATCTGCTTTCTCAAAGTGAAGGAAAAATTATGATGGCCTTGTAAGTTAAGTCCCATAAGTATGATTACGGTTTGGGGTCACACTTTTTTTTATTAAAAATGGTAATGTTTTCTTTTATCTGAGTCATACAATCTAAATCTCAGGGTGAAAATCTGTCTTAGTTACAAAAATTGAAAATAAAATGTATCTTGTGGGTTTATAAAATCCTTAGCATTGCTGACTTTCAGATATTTAATTTCACCAGTTCTAGTCAGCAAAAGGAGAGTGAATAAAAAAACAAGGCATTATTATCTGTAAGGAAAATGTCAAACAGAAGTGAAGACAAAATTGGAGAACTAAAGATTTGACCAATTCGTGTCTAAATGGCTTAGAATGATGGAGGGTTTTAATAGTAGCTAAATAGCTATTTCTTGAATAAATATCATCCATAAAAGAGTATAAGAAGGCTGGGTGGGAAATGAAATGATTGAAGAATCATGCCTCTTAAGGCACTAGGATTACTGAGTGTAGTTTTAACTCAACCACTGAATTAGAATTCCAGCTACATAACCCGTAATAGGTTTGAAATTATATAAATTGGTAGACATGTTTTGGGATTTTCAAATTTTCTAACCATTTTTAGAATTATGTAGACTGATTTATGATAATTGCCATACCCCATGGGGTTGCATATTGTCCCTGAGTGGAGCTGTGGGGGAATGCTGGGGATGAATGGGTCTGCCAGAGACAACATTTTATATACAGTCAGGTGTGAAGGTAGCTACTGGGGAAAATGCTAGATGAAATGATACTCTTCATTTATTTCATTGTTCAGTCATGTCCTTCTTTTTTCCCTTAAAACACTTAATATCACTTAAAACATGCATTTACATATACAAGATCTTAAGGATAAATGAAAAATCAAGAAAAGATAAGAATATTAAAAAAGAATTATGATGTTGGGATCAGAGAGGTTGCTATGTTAGTCCAAGGTCCACATCATGGCATAAATTTGTCTCTGAGCTTTTAGCAACCAGTGCAAAGGAGACTGTGTTTACTCATATGGTTCAACATTGTCATAAGATTTTTAATGTCATACTTATCAGAAGCAGCAAAAATATTCCTAACACTAGTACTTATAATTACATGTTTTCATATGAGAAAGTCACTATGGAATATAGTGAAGATCCTCAAAATCTTTACATTTTCAATAAAAAGGAAGCAAGATGATGCATAGAAGCCAAGTGGCATATTGATAGATTACTTAATAGGTGGCCTGATATTGGTGTTTAAGAGAGCAACATATAAAATAGTTCATAGGCAATTAATACCATATATCTTACAGAATATGCCCAGGTCATTACAAATTTTATTCATATATGTATTGTCACTAAAATGAGAAATAAGCTTTCTCAGAATATTTTTAAACTAATTAAAAATGCAGCTGTGGAAAAAATAAGCTGAGTTATGATCTAAGCTCAACAATAAAAATATTGGAATGGCATTCAAATCAATACACATGGAAATATTCTTGATCTTACTTTAATAGATTGGTAACATTAATTTTTCAATGCATTGTGCAAATCCACATATCTCCCACCAAAAAAGAACAACCCTTTTCTCTAAGTGTTTAGATCATTACTGCACACTCATTAATTTATTTAAAAAATGTTTATTAGTGTCTCTTATGGGCCAAGCACTGTTGTAAATGCTTGGGATATAGTCATGGACAAAATAGAAAAATCCATACCTCCATGGATCTCACATTACAGCAAGGACAGATATTCAATAAACAAGAAATAAAATAAATAATTATAAGAAAATTTTTGATAAAAATTATGGAAAAACAAAAAAAAATAGAGCAGGGTTTAGGGTAGGAATGCAATTGTAAATAGCACAGACAGAACAGGTCTCACACCAAGAAGGCGATGGAGCAGAGATTAGAAGAAAGTAAAAGTGGATTCTGGTAAAGAACATTCAGTGTATAGGAAATAGTGACAGGGCTTTAAGGTAAATGTGCCTTTGAGACCACCTTGCTCTTCATAACTAGCGTGGTGATCTTCAGTAGGTGTTCCTAAGTTCATATGTTTCATTTACTAACCCTGCTTGTATATTTATAAATCTGACATTTCTTCTTAGGAGGAGAATAGAAAGCCCTCGTGCATCACAGAACAGGAATGAGACCTCTTGCATAACTTTCAAGCCCTGAAAACTGAATAGGCACCACTAAATGTACACAGAACCAGGAAATGTTAATAAGCCACTCTGCCCCCTCACTAACAATGCCCCATGCTTTTAGAACCGTCTCGACTAGGCAGAAAACTTGGAGTTGGGTTTTGGACAAAAGTCTATCTTCTCTCCAGATGGCCAGCCTCCTGAATAAAGCTTAAATTCCTTTTCAATCAACACTCATCTCTGAGTATTGGTCTTTTGAGTGACAGGCAGCTGAACTAGGGATTCAGTAACACCTGTGATCCTTAAGGAACAGCTCATGGTCCAATGTACCTGGAGCTGAGTCGAGCCTAGAGTAGAGCTTATACTATGTATATGCCCCAAACATTGCAGAGACACACTTACATGTTTTTAAAGATGTATTTATCTAATACTTCTAATAGGCTGCTCTACCACGTTTTATTTTTCTGAAATAGCTAATGAGTCCTGAGGGGGGAAAAAGACATTCTAACAAGGATCTTAGTTAGGTGGCCAAAAAATTTTTTAAAAAGCTTGTATAGATTAGTTATAAAGTTAAAGGAAATGAGCATTAAAAACTTATTTTAAAATTTCTGTTGGGCTAACTAGTAGTAAAACTTTAAAAGAAGGAAAATATGAGGCATATGATTTTATGGGATATATTTGTATAATCAGTATTAGAAGGACTTATAATTTTGAAGTGACCTTATACTTATGTAAAATAGCACAATATCATCTTGAACACATCATATTTTTAGTTTAAATCAGTAAATTCATTAAAATGAACATGTGATTACCAGCAAAATGCTTAATATGTCTCATATAGAGTAGACTTATATAACAATATACATATTTTTTATGATGAAAACAGAAACAATCCCAATGACATAACCCCTTAGCATTGTAACTATAACTGGCCCAAATCCACTAACCCATCCCCTTGGAAATCCAAAAGTTCTCTCTCAATTTTCCTTCTTCTCTCCATGTGTACTTTCTTATCTCTGTATCCTGTTCTCTCTTTCATACACTCCATCTCTTCAGTTAAAATTAAAACCAAAACCAAACAAAATGCCCAGATTACATTTCAGAGCAAAGTAAATTAAAGAGAAATGAACAGTATCATAAGCTTATAGAGTTAATTTTCTAGAACTATCCAGTGACTGCTGCATACATTTTGCAGGATGTTCGCTGCACAGTTAAATCTGGCTAATGGAGTAAATGGAGCTAAAATCCACCCTACACTCTGCTAACCAAGCTGGAACCTGCAGGTGTAAAACCTGTATCTTGTACAGAATTTGTAAAGCATATAAAGAACGCTTGCAACTTATTAATAAGATGAAAAACAACCCACTAAGAAATGAGGGGTCAGTAGGTTTGCACAGAAACTTTATCAAAGAAGAGATGTAGATGGCAAATAACCACAAGAAAAGGTATTCAACATCACTAGTCTTTAGGTAAAAGCAAATTAAGACCACAACCAGATGTACTGCATTCTCATAAAAATGGTAAAAATTTTAAAAACAAGAACAACCAAAGAGCACAAAATGCTGGTAAGGAAGTGTATCAGCTGAAGAGCTCAACTCACATGCTGATGGGAATGCAAAAGGGTATAGCAACTTCAGAAAACTTCTTGGTAGTTTCTTATAAAGTTAAACATACACTTACCGTATGGTACAAGAGAAAGAAAGCATATGTCCACATGGATGTTTATAGAAGTTTTATACATAATATCTCAAAACTGCAAACAACTCAAACATTCACTAACCGATGAATGGACATATAATTTGTTGTATTTTCGTACAATAGAATACTATTGAGCATTATAGAGGAAAAAAAATTCAGATACATGCATCATGCTCACTAGGAGAAGCCAGGCACCAAAGACTACATGCTGTATGAGTTTACTTACCATGACATTCTGGAAAAGGCAAAATTATAGAATAGAAGTCAGGTCAGTGGTTATCGTGGGCTAGGAATGAGGAGTGGGGTTAACTGTAGAGTGATACAAAATTTTTTCGTTTAATGGAAATATTTTATATCTTTTTTTTTTTAAAAGATTTTATTTATTTATTTGAGAGAGAGAGAATGAGAGAGAGCACATGAGAGGGGGGAGGGTCAGAGGGAGAAGCAGACTTCCCGCCGAGCAGGGAGCCTGATGCGGGACTCGATCCAGGGACTCCAGGATCATGACCTGAGCCGAAGGCAGTCGCCTAACCAACTGAGCCACCCAGGCGCCCTTTTATATCTTTTTTTAATAAATATTTTATTTATTCATTTAAGAGAGAGAGAGAGAGTACAAGCAAGAGAGGCAGAGGGAGAGGGAGACTCAGACTCCCCAATAAGCTAGGAGCCCAACACAGGGCTCTATCCTAGAACCTTGAGATCATGATCTGAGCCAAAGGCAGACACTTAACCATCTGAGCCACCCAGGTGCTCCAGAAATATTCTATATCTTAACTGGGCTAGTTATTGCACAATTGTATACATTTGTCAAAACTCATCAAAGTGAATATCTAAAAAGAGCGAATTTTTCTGTCTATAAATCATACTCAATAAACAGGGGTTTAAAAACATTACTTGCAAAATAAAAAAAAGATCAAATACCTATGAATATGTATAATAAATGATATGCCAGGGAAAAAATTAAGGATACCTAACTGATGTTTTGGGTGGTTTAGAATTATTAAATGGCTAATTCTTCTCAAACTGATCTTGAGATTCAATGCAATCACCATCACGATACCAGAAAATTGTTCTTTTTGTTTTTACTATGTGTGGGAATGAGGTGTTAGGAATAAGATAATTCTAGAATTTATAAGAAAATAGAAAATTTGAAGAAGCTGTGAAAACTCTAAAGACAATGAAGAACAACAGTGAAGGACTTGCACCTGAAAATATTAATAATTACTATAAAGCTGTAGCAATTAAAACAGTATGGCATTCATTCAAGGATAAATAGACTACTTGCACAGAATTGAAAATCAAGAAAACACCCCAACAAAGGCCATCTGACTACAAAATAGATGCAAGTGCAGTGAACTTGGAAAATGATGGTGTTTTGAACAAATCACACTGCATCCCTGGGTGTGTCCATATGAGAAAAAAATCCATTTGATCATTACTTCACACTCTACAAAAAAAAAAAAAATCCAGGTAGTTCATAGACCTAAATGTGAAAGTAAAATATATAGCTTCCATAAAAATTATAGGAAAATAGCTTCATATATGTGCATATTTTTTTAAAAGATTTATTTATTTATTTTAGAGAGAGAAAGAAAGTGCAGTGGGGAAGGGCAAAAGGAGAAGGAGAGAGAGAAGTCCAAGCCGACTCGATGCTGAGCACGGAGCCTGAGGTGGGACCTAATCTCAGGACCCTGAGATCACGACCTGAGCTGAAACCAAGAGCCAGCTACTCAACCAACTGTACCACCCAGGTGCCCCTATGCAGATTTTTCTTCAATGTGAAGCAATAAGCACAAACAATAAAAGATACAATGATAAATCAGTACAAAAACTATAAAGGTCTGTCCATTAAAAGGCACAAGTAAGAGACTGAAAAGGTAAGCCACTGACGGTGAGAAAATATTTTCACTATACATTTCTTGTTTTAAAAAAAAAAAACTTGCATTAAGTAAACCTATAAATCTATTTAAAAAATAGACAATGGAGGATCCAAATTAAAGCCAAAAGAATACAAAATGTTTCTCAACACCGTTATCATTTACAAAATTCAAATTATAACCCAAAGGTGACAAAACAAACTCACCAATCTGGATTAAATTAGAACTGCAGCAAGGGCCACCAATGATAGGAAGGAGCTAGAACTCTCATAACTTGCTGGTGGAAGAGTAAATTGGTGCAAAGAATTAGTGTCTCTTCTTGAGATCAGTAATAGGATGATCTGAAACATCAAGGGAACCCCAAAATGGGGCAAATCTATTCCAATTAGTAGAGAAAACCAAGAATATTAGTGTATGCATTCATTTATGTGCCTAATACATTTATAACTATAAATGAAAACAACTCATCTGAACAAGGCTAAGCAAAATTGTATCTGGGGGCCTGGGTGGTGTAGTCGGTTGAGTACTCAACTCTTGCTCTCACCTCAGGTCGTGATCTCAGGGTGGTGAGCTCGAGCCCGACATCTGGCTCTCTGCTCAATGGGGAGTCTGCTTGAGATTCTCTCTCCCTCTCCCTCTGCCTCTCTCTGCCATGCTCTCTCTCTCTCATTCTCTCAAACAAATAAATAAATCTAAAAAGTATATCTATAAGTTATATACATACTAATTTAGCTAAAAAAACTTAAAACATTAAATGTATGGAGATTCAGTTTATTTTTACTAAACACTGGCATAGTGCCAATTAATTTCTGGGACACTTACCCTTTAATAGAAGTTTACCTTTAAAGTCTTTTTTTTTTATTCTTATGTTAATCCCCATACATTACATCATTAGTTTTAGATGAAGTGTTCCATGATTCATTGTTTGTGCATAACACCCAGTGCTCCATGCAGAATGTGCCCTCCTCAATACCCATCACCAGGCTAACCCATCCTCCCACCCCCCTCCCCTCTAGAATGCTCAGTTTGTTTTTCAGAGTCCATCGTCTCTCATTACCTTTAAAGTCTTCAGTCATAAACCCAAACTAAAAGCTAAGAAAATCACACTACCAGTGGTTCCTCTGGCAATAATTTAAAATACTTTGGCTGTAACTGCAGAGTTAGAAATGACCATGTGTTATCCATCCAGGAAACCAAAGAATTGTCTCAATAGTTTGTGAATAATAGGGGGTTTCACCAGACTGTGTCCAACGGCCCAAGAGTAATGCTCTGCATGTCATTGTGTAGAGTTACACTCCCCAAGCATGCCTAGACACAAGTCAGTACTTTATGCTTATGAAGCTCAAAGGGTTATACATCAAATGATTGGTAGACAAATTCTTCAATTCTGAAGGGCAGATTTCAGGAGAAAACCAAAAATGTGATTAGAGAAAGTTTCAGTCTAGATGGCCATAATCATCATAACTCTTAAATGACCACTGACTGCAATGACTGTCATTTTTACCTATGTGAGGAAAAGCTTTGTATTTTATTTCCAAAGCTTTTATTGGCTTGTTTTTAGAAAGTGTATCCGTTAAAAAAATGTGATCATAGAGTCAAGGCCCTGCATCTCACAGAAGGAAAGAAAAACTTCTTTGAATTGAGTATCTAAAAATAATAAAGGTTTCTTTCTTTATGCATTTCATGTAGCAAGTGACAGCTGTCTTTCACTTTCTAAAAATCCTGATTAAATACAATAATAGCAAAATCAATCTTTTCCTATTTAACTCCCTTCAATAAAAGACAAGGAAACACCATATTATAAATCACTGTGAAACTAGCACCTGGGAACCACCCCTAACATTTTATATAATATTTTTCTCTATCAGCAGAGTTATAAATTACCAACATTATCCTTCTACAGCTTGGTAAAGGGATTAAAATTGCACTTAGAGATTCATATTTAACACAGAATGTAAAATAATGTGTGGATATTGTTTGTAGTTCAGGCCAGGTGAATTTGCTTATTCAGCATTTCTGTTGTGAAATCATCTATGAAGTAATAGCAAAAGTCACCAGAGAATTGAGAAATAAATGCGAATCTAAAACAGACTAAATTGAAGCATTTCATGGTACATGAACAAGAATGAGTATTGTGAATCATATAAACAACTTAGTAGTAGTAGAAATGTAAAGAATACATCCTTCACTGGTCTTTTATATAAAATGTTCAAAATTTTAAAGATTCTCTATGGAAAGTAAGAGATAACCGCAAGTGTTTTGGTTTTAAAGGTGGACATATGTTGTACACCAAATGCAATTTTACGATGTAATTCTATTTACAGATTGATTAAGGACGACTTAAAAGAAATTGTGCTTATATAGCTCACATATTGTATAATCGTTTGTGATAAATAAGAAAATGTTGATTGGGAACCAGATTGAAAGTATTCGATGCTTAGTACTATATGTTGGCTAATTGCACATAATAAAAAAAAATAATTTTTTTTTATAGTTAGGCCATCACCCCCACTAGGTTGAAGCTGTTCTATTTCCTATTTTACAGATTTATCTCTTTCATAAGCCAAACTTTAATATTAATAGTTCTGGAAATAATAGTTGTATATCTATCTTTTTCCAATTAAAGAGCCTATTTTACAGTGAAAATTAAAATGAGATACCAATTTCACATAGCATGCTGAAAAGAATATTTTAAAATGCAATAACTAGTGTAAGGAGATGGAATAGATTCAGGTACTCCAGACTGAAGGGCAAGTTAGTATAATTATTATTAGGAGAAATTTCACAATATTTAGCTAAAGAATTAAGAGTATATATGATCTGACTGAATATGCCTATATCAAGAAAAATTTTAAGGAAAACACTAAAGTGCACTGAATTATGTCGAACTGGATGTTGGGAGTAGTGTTTTTTATGCTATTAAGCATATTGAGTCTCAGCTTCAAAAAGCTAAGAGCTGATTAAACAGGAAATGGCATGTTTATATTCTAGGAAAAAAAGGTGTTACTATAAATTAAGTTGTAAGAGAATATTTACTGTTGTGCAAGTGTTTTGAAAATAAAAGGTAACTAAGAGTGTACAAATGAATAAAGAATAAAATATTTCTTTAAAGATTCTCATAAAAACATCTGATAAAATTTAAGTCATCCTTATCATCATCATCTTCACTGTCCTCATCACCATCATCACTGTAATAAAAACTCAGCAATCTAGGAAAGAAAGCTCCTTTCTTAACCTATAAAGGATATTTTAAAAATAACAATGAGACAAGGAATTTCCTAATGGTAAAATGTTAAAAGCTTTTCTCTGTCATCAGGAAATAAGACAAGAATGGGTACTTTCACACCTCTATTCATCATTTTGTAGGCTGTTATAGCCAGTACAATAAGTCAGGAAGAGGAAAAAAAGGGGGCATGTGTATTATAAGGAATAAAATCAAAGAAGACCTAGATTAAATGCTGTATGTACCATGATAATAAATTGAAAGGGTTGACAGCTTAAAGACATCATCTCTCCCTAAACTAGCCAAATATTTATTGAATAAATAGCTTTATTCCAGTATCACTCAAAATTCCAAACGTTTTTCAGGGAAAATGACAAGCTCATTACAAATATAAAGAAAAAAAAAAGAGTCAAAATAATCCTGAAGGAGGGCAAATTAGGAAGACTTGCTCAATTGAACAGATATCAAAATGATCACAATAGAGAATTGATACAACATGATTTTTTTGCAAAAAAAAAAAAAAAAAAAAAGTGGCAAATGGAACAGACCAGTGAGTCCAGAAAGAAATTCACACATAGATGGACACTTGGTTTATGACTGAGATGCAGCTCCAGAGGAAGTGGAAGGGATATTCTTTTTAAAAAGATAATAAAATAATTGAATAACAAGGGGAAAATGTGTCTTAACATCTACCTTGCATCTATTTGAATGATTACAATAAAGCTTCCAAAAGATGACATGGAAAATTATCTTCATGCTAAGGAAAAAAATATTCCCTCAATAGGTTATAAAGAGCATGAGTTGCAAAGTAAATAAATCACTATTAACTCAGATTACACTAAAACTATAAACCCTCCATTAAGAGACAAAATTAAGAGAATGAAAGGCAAGGGAGGATGTATTGGCCATACACATAACTCCCAAGGGCTCAAATCCAGAGTGTAAGGTGAACTCAAAGACAGAATAGACAATCCATTAGACAACAGACTTTAACAAACACTCTACGCAAAAGAGAATATCTAAATATAAAGAAAAAAATATATGAAGGGACTCTTCCGTTGCCAGGCAAAAGCAAATTAAAATAAAAATGATACCATCTACACTCTGTTCAGAATCACTGAAATTAAACAGAATGAAAATTCCAAGTGTCAAGGAAAACATGGTGCAATTGGAACTCTCCAAGCTAGTGGTGTGAGGTTAAGTACAGGCACTTTCAATTAACATTTGCCAATTATTTCATAAATTTGAAAAAATTGCAAGTCTTATGGCTTAGTAACTCTATTCCTAAGCACAAACTCAACAGAAATGTAAATACATATGGACCAAAATAAAAGAGAATCTTCGTAGCTGCTTTAATTAATTGTTAAAATACCAAATGGTTTATGAACACTAGAAAGGATAACTGTTTTATTTATACAATGGAAAACTCCACAACAGTGAAAATGTACAAACTCTGCTTCATGAATCTATGTGGGTGAATCTTACAAATATAATGTTAAGCTAAAGAAGACAGACACAAACTAATACATACTGTATGATTCTATTTATATACTGTTCAAAAACAGGCAAAGTAAATCTTTTTTATTAGAAATTAGGGTGGTGTTACCTTTGGGGAAAGGGAGATTAAGGGCTAACAGAGGTCATAGGGGAGTCTTCTGGGACTGTTTTAAATTTTGTTTATTGCTCTGGATGCAAATGAACACACGTTTTCATTTTGTAATAATTCATCAAATTTCTGTCTTATAATTTGTATGACTTTGTGTAAGTATATATTTTAAGAAACGTATTTGTGAAACAACATCCAAAATTGTAGTTGTTTTCCATGACTAGACTATACTTTGATGGTTGTAATCACAAGATATAAATAAATATATAGATATTTTGTAGTGTGTGTGAATGTGTGTGTGTGTGTGTCTGTGTGTGTTGGATGAGTGAGAAAATAAATGATTGTAAATTTAGGATGTTGATGCAATGAGGGCATCCAGTGACCAAGGTCTATTAACTCACTTGGAATGCTGATGGATACGTGTTTCTCTTAATTTTTTATTTAAACAACAACAACAACAAAAACCAAGGTTGAGGGTTTTTATTATTATTATTATTATTATTATTATTATTATTATTATTATGTTATGTTAGTCACCATACAGTACATCATTAGTTTCTGATGTAGCATTCAACGATTCATTAGTTGCGTATAACACCCCGTGCTCATCACAATACGTGCCCTCCTTAATATCCATCCCCCGGTTACCCCCTCCCCCCCACTCCCCTCCCCTCTGTAACCCTCAGTTTGTTTCCCAGAGTCCATAGTCTCTCATGGTTCATCTCCCTCTCTGATTTCCCCCTCTTCAGTTTTCCCTTCCTTCCCCTAATGTCCTCCATGCTATTCCTCATGTTCCACATATGAGTGAAACCATATGATAATTGTCTCTGTTTGACTTACTTCACTTAGCATAATCCCCTCCAGTTCCATCCATGTCGATGCAAACAGTGGGTATTCATCAAGGATCAGTTTTTAACCAAGAAACCTTTCAGCAGAGGTTTTACAGACAGAACATACTCTTCTCACCAACTCCAGGGGCTTATTTTTGGGAAGGGGCACATAGATCTTGGCCTCCTTGCCTTAAAAAAAAAAAAAAAAACAAAAAAAACAAAAACAAAAACAGAAAGTTATTGACAGTCTATTTTTTTTTCAGGTTTGTATTTAAATGCCAGAGAGTTAAGAGACAGTGCAATAGTATTTTCAGGTTTTGACAGTTCATTAATCTCATTTGTGTCCCATGAGAAGGAACATCCTTATAACTACCCGTGAAAATATATTTATCTTAAAAAACATATTCACGTATTCAGAGTATTAAGAAAACACTCATAAAATATATATATATATATATTAATGTTTTATTTATTTATTCATGAGAGTCAGAGAGAGAGAGAGAGAGGCAGAGGGAGAAGCAGGCTCCCTGCCTAGCAGGGAGCCCGATGCGGGACTCAATCCCAGGACCCCAGGATCATGACCTGAGCCGAAGGCAGACGCTTAACCATCTGAGCCACCCAGGTGCCCACATAAAATATATTCTTAAAGGCATCTTTGTGTTGGGGTTTGGTCTGTTTGCAGACTTGGGCAGTATGCACAGTAGGACTATAGCAACTGACCAATAGAAAAAGTAAGACAACCAACAAGTGTGAGTGGGGCTAGGAGGAATATCAGCATTCAGGGAGGTAACTTAAATTTAGATTTTACTGGGATAGTCTTAGGTTTCTAAGAATCAGTTCTCATTAAAATGAGCGTGGCAAGAACCAAACAAATGATCAGAATTTCTATGCTGGATGTGGATCAGGGTGAGGCTCTTACATGGAGAAATGAGTGTATGTCAGAGAATCTAGAAAGTAGGGGGAGAAGATAATAGCATTAATCTGTAGGTTTGTAGGCATCCGGGATAGCATTTTTGTGTCAGTTACACAATCTACAGATTTGAGAGAACATGTCTTCTGATTGTTGCTTTCTTCAGACCAGAGAGATTCAAGGATTGGGAGTGTCTGAAGTAACAAGTGAAAGCCCTCAGGTCTTGAACACACGTTGGACACTTAATGAAGTATTAATCTAGACTTTGTGTTTTAGACTTTGAACATAATGAATTTTGGAAAAAGGTTTTACTTCATTTCATTTTCTTAAATTCTTGAGGAAAATGTAACTTACAACTGAGAATCAGTTGTCTTTTTTTTTTTTTTTACTAATTTTAGTGCTTCGTTTAATAAATAGTTTCCACAATACAAAAAAAGGAAATTCTGTTTTCTAATATGCCAAGAATTTTATACTGAAATGTGAATATAATCATCAAATTATAAAAAAGTCTAAAAAAAGAAAAATATATAAAAAATCTACAGTTGTAGTAGCTCCAATCCAGAAACTGAGTTTTAAAAAGATAGATTGCTAACATATCTATATATCAATCATATCTATATATCAATATTTATATCTATATATAGGTTGCTTTCATTTTTCCTAATTGATTAAAGGTGATAAAGGTGATCTATTTAGTAAGAAAATGCCACTGTGTCCTCATTTAGATTCCTCCTTAGTGTTAGAGACTCATTACATGTGAAAATAATTAAAACTACACCCACAAATTTCCATCACTTTTAAGATATGTTTTTCCAACATATTAAAATGTATTTGGATACATTGGCTTGTTTTGTTTGGTTACTTAGTAAACAAGTCACATTTATTCTCAGGAAAGATTTATCATTTCTGAAAGTCACCCAGGTACTTAAATCATGGGCTTAAAGCAGTTTTAAAAATGTAACTAAAGACAGACTGTGACCTTTTAGAGGGTGGAAAGACTTATTTTTGAGCCATATGGTCAGCCGCAGGCTTAAGACATTAAAATTGAGGCTGGAGGGAGTTCAAACAATGACACTGATTAGTGCATATGTCCCTCCATTAGATGCACCAAAAGACAGCAAGAAAATCCTTTATGACAACTTGCTTGTTGCCATTAATGCAATCCTTGCAAAAGGTAAAGAATCATTCTTGGATATGTCAATGCGTGAGTTGGTTAGAACCACAACAAATTGCATGAAGTTATCAATACAATTTTAGACAATATGTAAAGGGACAAAAAACTGAACAGATCGCAGTTTGGGGGGCTTTTCTGATTGGTTTATCCCCAAAATACCTGAATTATTGCATTTCTCCTGCCCTGATATTCATTCCTGGGGTATTTTCTATAGGACAAAAATAAACTGACCTCTGAATCCTTGCCCTAAAGTCATGATTCTCATAGTAAATTACTTAGGGTAAATATCTAGACACTGATTTAGTAAGCCTATTCAATTAGTTAATTTTTAGAAAGTTATTTTACTCCCAGCTAAACACAATATAATCACTTTCTCCTTTAATTTTCATATTATAGCAGTAAGGCAGAGAATTCTTCCTTCTAAATAATAATTGCTTTTTTCAGGCTGAAGGGTATTTATAAAGTTGGAGAATGGCAAATTGATGTGACAGCTTGTAAAATTCCACATTTACTCTTTCTTTTTCCATGATTTAAAGTTAGAATCATGACGCAAATTCTCTAACACTATTACTTCACCATATCACTCCAGTCTAGGGGATTCTCACATACTTAATGGCAGGAAGAAGAATCCAATACATATCATATTTTCAGGTTTTAGTATGAAACAAATATGCTTGGTAAGACTCTTGTGGTCTCCTTATTAAATAGATCATATCAAAGTGATATTGTTCATGAATACCATACAATTTTGTTTTTTTCAATTATTAGCTTTATCATCATCTATCTTCAAATCCAGGATAAAATAATTTATTTAAATGGGCCTTGGGGGCGCCTGGGTGGCTCAGTCGGTTAAGCGACTGCCTTCGGCTCAGGTCATGATCCTGGAGTCCCTGGATCGAGTCCCGCATCAGGCTCCCTGCTCGGCAGGGAGTCTGCTTCTCCCTCTGACCCTCCCCCCTCTCATGCTCTCGCTCTATCTCATTCTCTCTCTCAAATAAATAAATAAAATCTTTAAAAATAAATAAATAAAAATAAAAATAAATAAATGGGCCTTGGATACCTATTTTTTCAAGGTGATTGTTTAGCATTAGAGTGGGCTAGTCTTCTCTGGTATTGGTGCGAGCCTACTTTATTGACAATGCAGTTGAGTGCCCATATAGTATCAGGTTCAAAAGTATATCTATCACCACACCTCAGCATTGTTAATATAATATGACGTTATATTGATGATGAGTACTGACTTATGAAAATGGAACATTAAAAAATATATACAGAGAGGGCGGTTTCCTTAAGGGAATTAATAAATTTTAAAGGATGCATGCTAATTTTACAGGAGGGTTGAATAATAACCATCAGAAGGGAAATCTTGTATCAAGAGAAGGAAATATTTTAATTTTGGTAAATGAGAAATATAGTACATCAGATCAGTGGTCTCAGGAGATATTGTGGAAAAGAAGATGAGATAATGAGGACTGCTCAGGATTTACCTTCTTACAACCACAGGAGTGAGATGAGCCAAGGGCACAGTTTGGCTTGATTGATGAGCAGAGCTAGCTCTGAGCCAACTGAGAACAAACTCGTATACTACTATTGTTTAGATCAGTTTGGCATTTGCTTATGAAATTTTAATGCAAAAAGCTACATGTAAACAGTAATTAGATGTAGGTCCAAAGGTTGTTTAGCTAGTTCCATCTTAGGAAGGGATTTAGGGAACTTTTGGAAAAGTGTTCTACACTAACTTAGTCATTGCCATTGTAAATACACTAAATATACATGACTTCATATTGTCTCACTTGTCCTATCTCAGGCCTTCAGGACTTACAAGGACATCTTAGGAAAAACAAAATAAATTCATCTGTGTATACCAATGCTAATCTGCACTTACTTTTCCCCCAAACCCAAGTCTATTGCTGGTC
This sequence comes from Mirounga angustirostris, assembly GCF_029215605.1. Taxonomy (NCBI): domain Eukaryota; kingdom Metazoa; phylum Chordata; class Mammalia; order Carnivora; family Phocidae; genus Mirounga; species Mirounga angustirostris. Next base: position 104,483,879 of record NW_026991712.1, on the reverse strand, counting down.
TTGCCTGATTATGTTGACTATGTAACTCATCTCTACTTCATGGAGTTTTTCTCGAGCTCACAATAAACTAAACTTAAAGCTAGTCATGTTAACAATAATTTTTATAATATAACCGCCCACAGTAGCTGTATTTGTACCAAGTGAATCTGCCTTCCAACCAGATAAAGACACTTATCCCAAGTGGTACATCAGGTTGTCTCTACTGTGAACTTACAGTTTGGATTTCAATGTTTCAGGTTAAATCGTTCTCTTGGGTGGAGAAGATATGAAACTGAGGAGCTGTGGCGTGGCCCTCATGGGTGCTTCAAAGAAGCTGATGAAATCCCTTTGCTAAATTCTGAGCCAACTGAGAGACAGATAAAAGAGGTAAATAGATGGGAATCAAAATGCCAATTGTTATACCAATAAAATCTAGATTGGAGAACATGCCTTAATTTTGATATGACTCTAGTGTTTCTAATGCAGCACACTGCTGCACCACGTCATAGTACAGCACTGAAAACCAGAGTTTTCCCCATGAGGACATAGGTTTTTTGCTTTAAATAGGCAGATCCTCTTTTCCTCCAACGAAAAATTTGAAATTTACCAATAAGACTAGCCAGTCTTCTCATGGAACAAAGAAGTGGTCAGAAAGAAGACAAGAATATTAGTCAAATCAGGAGTCCTTCCCATGGAAGGAGACATCAGGAGTAGAAAGTTGGCTGATTAACAGGGAGGAAAGAATGAGGAGGATATTCATCAAATACCAGTGACCACCTAGATTCTTCACCTAAAACTGAATTCATCTCCATTTCTACTTGCCCCATCTAATCAGTCACACACCATCATTTTTTAAGTGTTTATTTCCTTGTTTATTTCCTCATTTAAATTCGAAGTTGTGGATCTTTACCTTGTCCTCTATAAACCAATCCATAATTCTATCACACTTTTTGTCACCAAAAGAAATATTCCTAAATTCTTTTCTTGTCTTATTCCTACTGTTCTCCATCACCTATAAACAAACCAGCATTTTTCAGGGATGCCTGGGTGGCTCAGTCAGTTAAGCGTCTGCCTTCGGCTTAGGTCATGATCCCAGGGTCCTGGGATCAAGTCCTGCATCGGGCTCCCTACTCCGCGGGGAGCCTGCTTCTCCCTCTGCCCCTCTCTCTCTCTCTCTCTCTGTCTCTAATGAATAAATAAATAAAATCTTTAAAAACAAAACAAAACAAAAAACCCAGCATTTTTCAGAGGATTTGAGAACACTGGCCCTCTGAAAGTCTCTTCAAAAAAAAGGACTTTCTGTGATGTTTACAAACATTTCGAAAATGCCACATGCTTTACGCCATTGTAAAGATTTAAATGTTCATGAGCAGAGATACCTTCCAATAAAGAAACCTCATTGACTTGTTCAGTACAAAAATTCCCAATCTTATTTCAACACAGCAACTTAAATAAAAACAATAGCTCTTAGAACCTCTAAGAACTAGTATTCTGTGAAACACACTTTGCAAAATGCTTTCCCAAAATATTTTTAATAATTTTCTAACTAGTTCCTGGCCTCAAAGGTAGTCATGCCAAACTAACCAACACATGTTATAATATACCTTCCCTGTTTAAAAACATTCTATGTACCACCACTGCCTCTTGGGCAAAAATAAGGTCAAACTACTCCAGGTAATTTTCAAAATCAGGTACAATTTTTACTCAAGCTATCTTTTTAGATGAAACTACCACTATTTCCTAAAACAAAATTCTTGCGAAAGTCAAACAGTCTCTTATTACTTCTTCAAAGGACAGTAACCTAAGTTCCCTAAGCTTCAGGTCCCTCCAATCTTACCTCATAGCTAAAATTACATATCAAGCCTTTCCTGACTCACACTTCCCTATTTGCACATAAAATTCATTACATTCTGTGCACTTGGACTTATCCTGTTTTTTATGTATTTTACATACGTTTGATATATTTTATATATGGGCCCAGAGAAAATATAATGTAATGATTAAGAACTGTGGCTCCACATCCTAGCCAAGATCACATCATAGATATGTGATTTCAAGCAAATTATTTGTTCTTTTGTGTGTCTTTTTCCTTATGTCAAAAATGCAAATAAATATTAGTTGGCAGGATTTTCATGAATATTAAATGAGAGGGTGTATGTACAGATAACAGAGTTTCTTAATATGTAAGTATTATGATTAATATTAGATTGCAAATTTCTTCATATCAATATCAAGCTTTTATGTTTCTTTGTAGTGTCCCATTTTGTTGTTGTTGTTGTTTTTTTTTTTTTTGTAAAGATTTTATTTATTTATTTGAGAGAGAGAATGAGATAGAGAGAGCATGAGAGTGGGGAGGGTCAGAGGGAGAAGCAGACTCCCCGCTGAGCAGGGAGCCCGATGCGGGACTCAATCCCAGGACTCCAGGATCATGACCTGAGCCGAAGGCAGTTGCTTAACCAACTGAACCACCCAGGTGCACCTGTAGTGTATCATTTTGTAAACAAGGGGATTTACTTATGGGACATATTTATGAAATATTTTCTGGAGTAAAGAAATCAGAACTTTAAGGATTCATAAGGGACATAAAATCCAGTATCCTCATTTTATAAATTGGAAGATGATACACTGAACATGTAGTTTACTTGCCCAGTGTAACACAGTTGATTGATAATACTACAGGAATAGTCTTATGGGCCAAGACCTATCAGATCCAGATTTTAATTAATGACTTACCTAAGAAAAATCTGGCAAGCTACAGATAACTCAATATTTTGGTTTACTGCCAAAGTGAGCACTCTTCATGTAGTACAGGGGTAGAATGCAAAAAAAAAAAAAAAAAGGCTCCCAGATTCTTCTTGTGTCCACATCCTCTGAGTAACTTTGTGGTCTCCCACAATCTTCCACTGGCCCTGTGAATTTCTTTGAAAATTAAGATGTTAGTAAGTGCAAACAGAAGTTTGAAAAACATTTGTGAGTAGAGCTTTTCTTTCCTCAAAGCTCTTGGAACGCTCTGGGCACCATGTGAAAATGTTCACACGAGCTTGCTGAGATATAAGAGATCACAGGAAGCAGAAATGAAATGTTCCAGTGCAGCCCCCTCCCTGCACCCCAGACAACATGCCCCAGCCAACCTGTCGCCTGACCATAGAGCATGAGTGAGTCAGGCAGAAGATTCATCATTTGAGCCCAGCCCAAATTTCTGACCCACAGAATCATGAGGTAAATGAAAGGTTGTTTTAAGCCACTAAGTTTGGGGATGGAGTGTTACATGGCAAAAGTAATCCAGTAGAAACCACTTTGTGGATTGGTTATTAATTAAATGTTTTATGAAAAATAGGCAGATAGTTGCTCAGTTCAATTCCCCTCATATACAAGAGGAGGTTATTTTCCTCTAAACAAAATTATTTAGTTAATAAGAAATGCCATTGGCCCAGATATCATAAAATTGAGTGCTTTTGTCCTCAACACTTGACAGTTTTCTGTTACATCAGAAGATTTATTATCTTAGCAGCTGGGTCTCTTTGTTGGTGTTCTCTGCTTGTGACTAATTTTTCAGCTCACCTATTGCCTCTGGCACATTGTGTGCCTCAAAGGAAGTAATTCCATGACATAAGATACACTTTGACAATTGCCATGAAAAATACCTGTGGTATTTGAAAGCCATCCAGCAATTTCAAAGAGGTTGACAATATTACATTCTACCTAGATACCTGAGAAAAATAATCAGCAATTTCTCCCATTCCTTAAATAATAAAGAACTTCTCACACTCATATTGTTAAGTAAAGCACCGAAAAGTTACATCATAGCTTCACACAGACATTTACATAGATTTTCAGAGTGCTCTTGGTAGTAAGAGAGAGAAATATGATATGGAGCAGATAGGGGATTATGTGATTTTTCCATTTAACTCAGATCTCCATGAAAGCCCAAGAAACACTTCTTTAAAATCAGTATGGATGGTATTGATGAATATTTACCAGGGACTCTCTCTCTCTCTTTATTTTTTTAATTTAGCCAATGGTTTATTTTTTCTTTCTTCTTTCTTTTCTTTTTCAGTGATTCATCAGTCTTATATAATACCCAATGCTCATTACATCCTGCGCCTTCCTTAATGTCCATTACCCAGTTAACCCATACCTCCACCCCCCTCCCCTGCAACAACCCTCAGTTTGTTTCCTATGCTTAAGAGTCATATGGTTTGTCTCCCTCTCTGATTTCATCTTGTTTACCAAGGACTCTTAAGGCATTTTTGAGTATGTAAATTATTCTTGAAATACATATATCGCAAATGGTATCTAATCTGTATTTTGCATATTGTTCAAAATACATATATATATCAGGAAAATAAATGTTTCTATTTTCTCGTGAATTTTAGACACCCTTATAGTTTCCCCATGACATTTGTTAAACTATATATACAGATGTAGGGTGATACATATTTTTCATTGTACCCAATGACAGTATACAATTTAATTTTGATGGTGGTCAGAGTTTGTAAAATCACTCTTAATAATTTCTATGAGCCTTATGGCTGTGGATAGCATCAGGTAATAGAGAACTGATGAACCAAATCTACAAATAATAGACAGGAGCATTTTTTAGCTTTTGGATAAGCAATTAAAAACAAAGAATGTATAGATACCAGAGATACACCATACAATGGATTCCAATTACACAAGTAGTCATGAAGGAGGAGGGTATAGTCTCCAAAGCAAGTAAGTAAATGTCAGAGAGACAAAAAGGGAACAAGCAATCATCAGGTGAAGAACACTAAAGTGAATATGTAAGAGACACTAGTACCAAGATGATTTTGATTTAGAGGGAAGTTTCTGTCTACTCTTGAATTTGTATTTTAAATGATGTACTTCATCAGGAGGAGAAGCCAATCTTCAAATTGCAGCCATCATAGGAAGATTACAGGATATGATCCTAAAAATTTGGACTACATTTGGGCTATGTGGGTAAAAGTATGAAACAGGAATACCGAAATAAAATGACCAAGAATAATTTTAGTCAGTCAACACATCTTTATGGAGAGCCTATCATGTTCAGGGACATCACCTCATTGACTAGTGGAGGACTGTTACAGACAATCTATAATGGGAAAGGAATTGGTTAAGATACAGTAAATAAAAGTAAAAAAAATATTTTTTAGCTTTTACAGTTTATGTAGTTATTTTACTCTATGTAATTATTCATATTATGTTGGTCAATTACTTTTTCGAATTTGGTAGACCTGTTCAATATTGACTACTAAATTCCTTAATTGAGATTTCTTGGTTCATAAATTGCATATGAACATCCATCAGCCTGATAGCATTTTCCCCCCACCATTTATGGAATCCAAGAACCTAAAAACGAATAGATTCATTTTGTTTTCACAACTTGGGCAAGTTTCCCTCACTGTACTAAAGTCATGAGTTCATGTTCTAAGGTTTACCATTAAAGTGGACACTATTTTTTTCCAGGAAAAAAAAAAGCCAAAACAGGATCCCTTTTCTTTGGGTCATAGAAAACTGTTAAAGTTGGAAATCAGACTATGCAGTTTGTATATTTAAAATGTTGATTTAAATCAATCAATCAATCAATCAATGGCTGAATTCTCTAGTGGAATTTGAGCTATAGGGAACAGAAACAATGTCATTTAATTTCTGTACCTCCAGAGTCTATGCTAATGTCTAAAACATCGAATGTTCTAAAAATTGGTGGAATAAATAAATCATGGATAAATGAACCATGAGGCTAGCTCTGAGTATTCCCTATTTTGATAATACTATCAACTCCAAAAAAATGGACAAGGATAAACCAAAAGGAGGCAAGGGAAAAAATTAAATTGACTTTACTCAGTATTTTTTTTGACTCGAGTTAAATACATTTGGTTATATTATCAGGATGGTACAGTGACAAACACAAAGCTAAATAAAACCATATCACATGGTAGAGAAAACAATCAGCTGATTGATTATCCAGAACACTCAATTTAAGAAAAAATAAGTATCTCCACCTAATATAAAAAAATTAATTTTGGGGGTGCAGTGTACATCTGTCAGAGTTATTTTAATTAATTACTTTTTTAAAGATTTTATTTTTAAGTAATCTCTACACCCAACATGGGGCTCGAACCCACAACCCTGAGAGCAAGAGTTGCATGCTCCACTTATTGAGCCAGGCGTTGGAATTATTTTAATTTAAACTCCTATAAATTCACTAGCTTGAAACTTGAATGTCCTTATTTTGCCATGAAAACTAACAAAAGTTCTAACTTTAGGTCAAGGTTGATTGGCAGAAATGGTTGGCAACAGTTGATGTACCTATAAAACGGAATTAAGCTTCAGTATTTTCATCTTGTTAATGATATATATATGCAATGCCAAGTATTTAGCAGTATTGGTTAATCAGGGAATCCATTGTGAATGATTAAAGGCACATTAAATATGTAATTTGTAAGGCAGGCTCAGGGTTACTATTGCATTTTTGCTTTAATGAGTTAATGTGTTTAAAGAAATGATGATGTTAGGCTAAACTTGTTTTAACTTTCAAAGAAAAGGGTTTTTTAATTAAAATAATCATAGACTCTCCTTGAAAAACTCATTGTCTTTGTAAGGAGAATTAAAGAATTGCATTTTGTCCTGCAATTAAGTTTTCAAAGTACTAATGAAAAATGGACAAAAATGACCAGTATGGTCACAGAAAAAGGTCTGATTTCATTATAGCTGATCTGGAATCTGTTCAAATTGGAGAACAAGAGGGGTGGCAGGAAATAAACATCCTTAGAAGTCACGGACAAGCTGAAATAACGACATTCGGCAGAGTGTCACACAAATTAACTAATGCCTATATGAGGAGATTATTTTAGCTTCTTGCATTCAATTCAAATAGGGAAAGACTGTGTCACCTTATAAATTGAAGTGCATCTGACACATAAAGCTATTTTAGGGGAAAGCCTACGCCTTTTAAAATTTCCAATATCATCAGTAAACCCAGACAGAGGTAGCTGTCAAGATCTGACTTGTGTTTAAGATAGTCTGATATATGAAATCTTGTGAGTTAACACTTCGGGATTATGATTATTATGATTATTATTATTTTTTTTTTTACCAATTCTTTGCTGTAGGAAAGCTACCCGAAGATAAAGAAGTAAACATTATCTCTCTCGTCTGAACCAGTGATTTTCAATACTTTGCAAAATGGTAGTTTTTAAGCTTCTTTATAAATGATGGGTCAAGGGCTTTGTACAGAAGGTAGATCATAGTTTCGAAATGAGCCCTCATTCAATAGTGATGCTATTTCTGACAAAAAGAAAAGGACACATCAAGAAAGAAGATTTTATCTTTATTATTGTCTTTATTACCGTCGTCATGACAATCATCCAAAGTATTTTTCACTATAATTGTCCCAAGAGTTTATACTCAGTGCCTGTGAGTGTAGGGCACTCTTCTAAGCATTGTCATAAACAAGATAATAAAGGTGTTATTTCTCTTTCATTCAGTCTAAGAGTTGTCATTCCCATTTAGCTTTAAAATACAGTAAATGGGGATGATAATCTTGAGAAGAAACTAGAGAATAAAATATCAGATTATAGCTTAATTTCCCCTTCAACGTTGACAATTCACCCCTTTGTATAGATATGAATAAAATTAGTACTTCTTCAAATTTGAATAATGGCATTCAGAGGAAACAAGGTATTCCATAACACTTGTTACACTTTTTAGAAGTATGATTTACAGTAGATATTTATTACCATCTCATCTAATTTCAACCTGAAAAGTTATAGAGAAAATCATTGGCAAGTGCATTTTATATTTAATTTTTAAACCACGTAAATGAAAATTCAAATAAGATGATAAAATACAGACTTTATATATCTGGAAAAGCAAATATATTTAGTTTTGATATTGTAATTGAAGAGGTATTTCTCGCACACCTAACCTAATAGGAGCCAGTTGGCAAAGGTGAAGGAAGGCACAAGGGGGTTGTTTGTGTGTTTGATTCCTATAAAGGCAATGATGCCAAGGGGCAGCAAATGTCATTCTTTCTTATGCTTATTAACTGGAGCTCCGACTGAGCTAAGAAGACCATGAGTTCCTGGGGTTGTAAAAAAGCAGAATAGCCATTCTCTATCCTATTGAGCTCCTTTTCTAGGAATTCACATGATGGGGTATGTTTTCATCATTCTTATGTGTTATATAATATTATAATGCCTCATAATAGGAAACCAGGATCTTTGAAACTATGGACATTTTATTTATTTATTTATTTATTTATTTATTTTTAAAGTTTATTTTTTTTAAAGATTTTATTTATTTATTTGAGAGAGAGCAGAGAGAGCGAGCACATGAGCAGAGGAGAGGGGCAGAGGGAGAGGGAGAAGCAGGCTCCCAACTGAGCAGGGAACCCTGACACAGAGGGCTTGATCCTAGAACCCCGGGATGATGACCTAAGCCGAAGGCAGATGTTTAACTGAGAGCCACCCCAGCGCCCCAGAACTATGGACATTTTAAATGTTCTCTGGGACCCACTCAATTAATTAGCAAACAGAATGTCTCAATTATTTCACTCGAAAAATTCAAGTCTACGAAGTTTTAGAACCAGCAACAAAGTGTTAAATATGAAATAAAAAGGAGAAATCGTGAGCTGAATGACTTAGAGGAATGAAAGGCAGATTGGGTGAAGCACTGAGCAATGATGTGAGCAATGATCATTGAGCAAACAATGAGATATATGTTAGTTTAGCTAGATAAACAGAGACTTGTGGTAGATAAAATGAAAATAATAATCTGCAGATTATTTTTCTATTCAGTGTCTACAATAAACAAGTAAATATGAGTATTATCAATTACAACAATAAAGAAACATCAAAATATTCATAATTAGCTTTGCCACTTGGTAGTCTAAAAGAAAATGAAAGAGGTACTAGAAAATAAGAAATTGCAAAAAAAAATAATAAGTCACCATTATTAGCAAATGTATGATCCTCAGATGCAAAGTCATGGTGGACTATTGAAAAGGAAACAAAATTTAAATCAGGAACACTCTTATAAAGAAAGAAATCAGAGTAAAAGGTTTCATTATAATTTAGGGACTTCAGACAATACAAACAATAAAGTTCTTTGCCTGGGAATCACATTTTATTTCTCTGCTTGCCAAGCTGATTTTTAAATTTCTATTCTGTGGGTCTTAATAAACATCATAATCATAACATACCAATAATTTTGGCAATGCCTATATATCTATAAATAAATATATTCATCTTGTTTGAGAATTTAAGTTTGATAATGGATAAATTACATTAGTACAGTTTCTCAGGAATGTCAGGACTTTTTAAATTGATTCAGAAAGACTTTCTACTGAACTCATAAAGCAAGATTTTTTTTGCTTCATAGACACACAATTTCATTATATATTTATTTGTGAACCATTAATTCAGGTATTTTTAAAACTTTCATCCAAGAGAAATCTTCACCTAAAGACATTTTTTTTTGGTAAAACTTAAAAAATATTGTGTACCTCACTTCTCCAATTAAAATACCTATTTTTCATCAAAAATACTTGTGTGGCCTATGGGAAATCACACATCTATGGTACTATTTTATCTTTTTAATTTTTATTGCATCATTTGTTGTTTCTTTGAGATGAGTAGCAAGACACATAAGTCACACATACAGAGAGGAAGAGGCATATTTAAGAAGAAAAGATACAGTGTTATAGATGAAGACCATTTCACTCCTAGTTTCCATGGAGCAAATGGAGGCAGGGGGAGGTGCTAGGTATTAATTAAATAAAAAGAGCAAGAAGCAATAGCTTTAAAAACATGAGATACATTTGGCTGCAGATTCCAGCCTTCTATGGACTAAGACACTGACTTCGTATGCTCGTCAGACCATCATTCAAGGATGCTGGCCGGAAGGTAGTTCTCTCTCTCTGAATGTTCCAGATGGACGTGAATGATGTCTGCCTCGTTCCCAAGATCCACTGTCTGTACCGAGGGTCAGGTGTTATCCAGGGGCAGCCAACAAGGTTGTTCACAGCTAAAGAAATTCACACTCAAGGGATTCCAGAAGTTTAAAAATCAAAAGGAGGCTGAACTAGATGGAGTCATTCAGCCTTGGTGAATGGAGGAGTTCTCCTTTTGCCCTGATCATCCCTAGATCATCCCTAATATATTACCTGGCATGTCATACGTAGTATATATATATATATATATATATATATATATATATATATATATATATATATATACTCTCTGGAAGACAGTTTGACAGTTTGTTACAAACATATATATATATATATATATGAATGAGTGAATGATCCTGGCGCCGAGGTTTTTCCCCAGGCTACCCCTCAACTCTATTCTTAATTTTTATTTGTTTAAAATTATTGAAAACTGTTGTTTACTTACCATTTTTATTTCCTCTTGTATAAATGTTTCATGACTCTTATTTGCTAAACCTCATTTCTTAAGAAAAAACAACTTGGAATTCTTTATTTGAATTTAACATTCACATCATTTTATTTTATTTTTCTTCAAATAATTGTAAAAGAGGCATGACACTCCTTCTTTTTCACATGGTGCATATTTGACTTTCCTTGTCTAATTTCATAAATGTATGTCTGATTACTTAGGGAGACTGAGTCCCCTCTTGAAAATGTGACAAGACCTCTCTCACCATTTCCATTCAACATCATACTGGAAGTCCTTGCTAATGCAAACAAGAAGTCAGGAAAAGGAAATAAAATGTATACAGATTAAGATGAAAGACATAAAACTGTCTTTGTTTACAGAAGACATGATCATCTATGTAGAAAATCTAAAAGAATTTTCAAAAATAAAGACTTCCTGGAACTAGCAAGTGATTATAGCAAGGTTCCAAGATACAAAGTTAATATACAAGTCAGTTGCTTTCCTATATACTAATAATGACAAAGTGAAATTTAAAATTAAAGTAACATTTATACTAGCATTATACTAGCATTCCCCCTCCCCCAAAATAAAGTAGTTAACTATAAATCTAACAAAATATGTACAAGATCTATTTGAGGGAAACTACAAAACTCTAATAAAATTAAAGAAGAACTAAATAAGTGGAGAGAGATTTCATGCTCATGGATTAGAAAACTCAATATTGTCAAAATGTCACTTCTTCCCAGCTTGATCTATAGATCCAGTCCTAATCAAAATCCTAGCAAGCTATTTTATGGATATCAACAAACTGATTCTAAAGTTTATATGAAGAGGCAAAAGACTCAGAATCACCAAAAAAGTATTGAAAAACAACAAGGTTGGAGAACTAGTACTACCTGACTTCACAACTTACTCTAGAGCTACAATAAGCAAGAGAGTATGGTATTAGTAAAAAGAACTAGGTAAATAGATCAATGGAATAGAATAGAATTCAAAAATAGAGCCACATAAATACAGTGACCTGATCTTTGACAAAGGAGCAAAGACAAAACAATGGAGCAAAGATAGTCTCTTCAACAAATGGTGCTAGAACAACTGGATGTCCACAGGCAAAAAAAAAAAAAAAAAGAATCTAGACAAACACACCTTCACAAAAATTAACTCAAAATGGATGATAGATTTAAATGTAAAATGCAGAATTATGAAAATCATAGAATATAGCACAGGAATACCCTGGATCACCTTAGGTGTGGTGATGCCTTCTTAGATACAACAACAAAGGCACGATCCATAAAAGAAATAATTAAAGTGGGCTTCATTGAAATTAAAAACTTCTGCTCTACAGAAGACAATATCAAGAGAATTAGAAGACAAGCCATAGCCTGGAAGAAAATATTTGCAAAAAACACATCTGATAAAGGACTCTTATCCAAAACATACAAAGAATCCTTAAAACTCAATAATAAGAAAACAATTAATTAATTAATTAATGGGCCAAAGAATTTAACAGATACCTAAGCAAAGAAGATATACAGATGGTAAATAAGCATATGGAAAGATCAGATGTCACCACAGAAGTGCAAATCAAGACAACTACGAGATACCACTGCACAACGATTAGAAAGGCCCAAATCTGGAACCCTGACAACACCAAATGCTGATGAGAATGTGGAGCAGTAAGAATTCTCATACATTGCTGGTAAAGATACAAAATGGGTCTCTCTGGAAGACAGTTTGACAGTTTGTTACAAAACTATACATAATATGCAATCTAGCAGTCACTCTCCTAGCTATTTAACCAAGGTATTGAATACTTATGCCCACATAAAAACCTGCACACAGATGTTTATAACAGCTTTAGGCATAATTGCCATATATTAGAAGCAACCAAATGTCCTTTAGTAGGTGAATGGATAAATAAACTGTGTTATATCCAGATAATGGAATATTATTCACTGCTAAAAAGAAATGAGCTATTAAGCCATGAAAAAATATGGAGGAATCTCAAATGCATATATTTTTAAAGATCTTATTTATTTATTTGACAGAGAGAGACACAGCCAGAGCAGGAACACAAGCAGGGGGAGTGGGAGAGGGAGAAGCAGACTCCCCGCTGAGCAGGGAGCCTGATGCGGGGCTCGATCCCAGGACCCTGGGATTATGAACTGAACTGAAGGCAGATGCTTAATGATTGAACCACCCAGGCGCCCTCAAATGCATATTACTAAATGAAAGAAGCCAATCTGAAAAGGCTACATATTATATGATTCCAACTATATAACATTCTAGAAAAAAGCAAAACTATGGAGACAATAAAAAGATCTGTGGTGGCAAAGGATGGGAGAGGGGATTAAATAGAACACAGACATTTTTTTAAGGCAGTGCAAATCCTCTATGACATTACAGTGAGGGATATATGTCACTATACTTTTGTCCAAACTCACAGATTGTATAGTACCAAGAGTGAACACTAAGGTAAACCATAGACTTTGGGTGATTATGATGTGGCAATATAGTTCATCCTTGGTTTAAAAACAACAACAACAACAACAACAACAACATGGTGAGTAATGTTGATAACTGGGGAGGCTATACGCAGGTGAGGGCAAGGGAAAAATGAAATATCTCTATGCCTTCCTCTAAAATTTGCTGTAAGCCTAAAACTGCTGTAATAAAACCCAAAATCTTAAAAAATAAGATTTACTGTAGAGAACAAAGAGTGTTGCTGCAGAGGAGGTGGGGGGGGATGGGCTACATGGGTGACAGGGATTAAGGACACTTGTGATGAGCACTGGGTGTTGTATGGAAGTGATGAATCACTAAATTCTACTCCTGAAGCTAATATTACAATATATGTTAACTAACTGGAATTTAAATAAAATTTTGAAACAAACAAAACAAAAAAATCTCCAGATACCTTAACCAAGACTTGCTTTTTAGCTTTCATTTCCCCTCATTATTATAACTTTTTTATTATTTAAAATACCAGGAGTATTTTCTTCAAGGCTGCTTTTCTCTAAGGATACCTAAAATTTGCCTATATGAGATATTTTGAGATGCTGTTTTAAAATACAATTAAGACCCAGGAAATTGATTAATATTTCAGGAGCCATTTGGTTACATGAATTATGTTTAGAGGGGTTGTAAATCAAAATAGAATTTGTTGTAATAAAGAAGGAGGAAATTGTTGATTTGGCTCTCAATTTTACTCATTAAGGCAGATCTTCCAGAGAATGTTCATGCAAAGACAGGATTTCAATGCCCATGAAAAACTTTGAATTTGATTCAGAGAACTGGGATGATATGGGACATGAAAGCAAGTGTGAAATATTTGTTTTAATAAATATAATTTTCCGTTATTTCCCTAGATATAAGTCAATCCATTCATTATATGAAATAGAATGCAGTCTTTTAAATTCCATTGCCCTCAAAAAAATAATTCCATTGCCCTCAAATTTCATCATCTTACAATTTTGAATTTTGATTGTTTTTTTTTCTTACCAAATTAAGTGAGATGCCATCAGCTCCAGCTTGCATCGAATCTCCCTCTCACCCTGGACATCTTGATTCCCCCATCCTGTTCCTCTTTTTCTTTTTCCAATCCCACTTAACACTTCCTAGTATCTAATATAATTTAACTGATTTTATTTATTACTTCCTGTTTGTTTTTTCCTATTAGAATGTAGGCTACTTGAAGGCAGTGATAGTGTGTGTGTGCGTGTGTGTGTGTGTTTGGTAATTAATGTATCTGGAGTCCTAGGGACCCTCTGACCCAAAGTAGTACCATATTTAATGAATAAATATTTAATAAAACTATGTTTAGACAGTGATCAGAGTAAAACTAATAATATTTCTATTGCCATAGGATGAAAAGTTTCAGTGTGATATCAAGGATCAGGATACATTTGCCACCTACTCAGCACAACTTAAATTATGTGTCAAAAAGACTTTAGCTTTTTTACTGATTTTGTTGTTACTATTGTTACCATTTCAGTGATGATTGCAATTTAAATCTCATCTAACTTTGCAATAAAATTCCACCTTCTGGCCACATTCCTAAATCTGTATTACATGTTTGGATAGCATAGAAATTGGTTGTAGTATAATCTGAAAAAAATCAATATTATAGGTTCTTAGAATTAGAAATGATAACTGAAATCATACAGTCTCAACTCACTCTTATTTACCTGTGGAAAAACTGTGTTCAGATAGCAAGTTAGGGACAGATAAAAAGGAATAAAACTTAAATATATTTTCTGTCTGTATAAAACGTGTATTTGGATGTATTGTTTCACTATGAGTATAGGTTTCTATAATCTGTGTGGCATGTGTGTAGCTTGCCTCATACAAAGGAATTATGTTCGATGATTTCCCAAGGTCATGTTGAACTTTAAAACTGAAATTTGTAATTTCTTATAGATTCTTTCAGTAGTTAAAATTTATAAACTATTTCTACAAATTGTAAATTCAGCTTATTAATAACTCCATACCAGGCATTAATAGAGCAGATCATCTTTACATAGACCTCTCCTTAAAAATCACAGTATCATTTTGTAAAGAGAATTGTAAGACTATTTTGACATTATTTCTCCCATCATTGCAAATCTATAGAACATTAACTTATGGATCAGTAGCAAGAAAGATAATGTAAAGTAATTCTTGTTTTTAGTCACTTAGTCAATTTTATCCGATTAAAAATAGTCATGAAAGGAGTCTAGTGAGTATAGAAATAAATGGAATAAAACTTACTTTGCCGAATAGAGAAGTCTATATAGTCTATGTATTTAATTTATTTGTCAATAAATAAATAAATAGTAATTACCTTGTCCTGGGCTTTCCCACCTTTTTGAGAGAGAAGTGGTTTAGATGTTTTATTAAGAGACATTCCTACTTCTGACAGATTCATAGAATAGTGATGAGAGTAGAATGTGAGTCATTATTTAATGTTCCAGACTTGTTTATTCTTTACATGAGAGAGAGAATATATGATTGAGGGGTGGGAGTGTGGACTTGTGGTTGTTCCTGAATCATTTCAGGTTAAACTTTCATCAGGAAAACTGTGCATCCTCTGAAAAACAAATAGAGACCAAGGAAACAAAGGAAGAACCTTAGTTTGGAAAATGAAAAAGTGGTCAAAGAAAGGCAGAAAAAGAAGCAAGGAGTTAGAAGCAGAATCGAGAAGTGTTTGTAGCAAAAAGTAGAAAGTGTACCACTCAGATGTACCATGAAATTAAATAAGCAATCATGGCATTGAATCTCTACGTGACTGATTTTTGTACAGTCTAGTTTATAGTTGACATTACTAAGTATTACACAAGAAATAAGCACTATATAATGTAGCAGGCTCACTAAACATTTGTATTATGCAGAAACTTTGATTTTGATTCAAACTTACAAACACACAAAACAAAAATAAAACAAAAAAGGAGAATTCTAGTACCCACCTTATTTCTATCAATGTGAAGATAGTTTGGTATGCCATTCATAATCTGGCATTGTTGAAATTGTTTTAGCTTTGAAATGTTTTTTGCAGCTTTTGCAGTAAACTACTTTTAATATTTTTGAAATTTTTTCTGAGAAACATGACTCTTAGCTGAATTGCTAGGTATTACTTTTCTATAAATTATCTGCTGGAAAGTGCATAAATTAAATTTTGATGCCTTTTAAGATTGTTAGATTATTTCCTTCTCGGCCTACTACTTGTGGCTAAATTTAATGGTCTGACAAAATTCCAAGGTGAAGTTGAACACTTTGCTAGAGAGGAAATGGAAATGCATGGCTCAGTTCAAACAAACATAAATAATGTAATTGCTCAGCCAAGTATTAGAATACTAGCTGCCACTCAACATCCTTTCTCCCTTTTTGCCTCAGAAAAAAAAAAGTCTATTTTGGGAAGCAAATCACTCCACCTAAGGATTACATTTTCCGGACTTTCTTGAAATTAGTGATTTCCACATTTCTAAGTGCTGGACAAAGAGATGCAGGTGAGAGTGTTGTATAGGCCTTCACAAACTGGAGAGTGGAATCCTGAAGTTCTTGCAGCAATCTTGGGACTTGGAGTTTATCCTACAGATATCTGATGAGTTCCTAGCCCTAAGATCTGATGACTTCCTTGAGTAGCCATATCAGCCAGAGAATACTTACACTCAGAGTTCTCTTAAGTAAGAGGATACAACCTTATATGTATAAGCCACTGCTAATATATTATATATAAGCCACCATATATAATACATTGTAAGTCACTGTTACAGTTCTGAGATTGCACTCAGGAGAACTGCACTGATTGCCTTCAGTAATGCTTTATATAGGAGATATTTATTAGAAAAAATAAATGTGTTTTATAGAATTAATAGTTAGCAATGTATACCTTAATTCATTTTTTCTGATCATATTCTCAAGACGTAGTTAATTATAAGAAAGTCAGTTGAGGGGCGCCTGGGTGGTTTAGTCGTTAAGCGTCTGCCTTCAGCTCAGGTCATGATCCCTGAGTCCTGGGATCAAGCCCCACATCGGGCTCCCTGCTCCGCGGGAAGCCTGCTTCTCCCTCTCCCACTCCCCCTGTTTGTGTTCCCTCTCTCGCTGTGTCTCTCTGTCAAATAAATAAAATCTTTAAAAAAAAAAAAAGAAAGTCAGTTGAGATTTTTAAGAACCTTGAAATATAATTTGTGTAACCTTTGATTCAAAGACTTCCCAACTGTATGTAATGTTTAAATAGTATAAATCTATCTTTATTACATAACATGTGAAAATGAATAAAGACCTAAGACTCTTTTATTTATATCTGATACAAAATTCAGTGGGAAACATCAATCATTAAAATTTATTAAAAAAAAAAACCCTTTTTATACAAAGTATATGTTATCTCTTTTGAATATGTAAGACAATAGGAGGGTCATTTATTAATTTAATTTCTTTACATGTGAGATTAGGGTTAGATTTTAAATGGATACAAATAAAGCTCTTATGGCAAATTTAATTTCCTAATATTAAGAAAATGAATACATTGAGGCCTATGTGGTTAAGTGGATAGTTTCTTTCATGGTTGGGTCCAGATTCAGGTTCCAATAATTAATTTGCAATGTAGAAAAAGCAAGTTTGAGGAAGAAAACTAATGAGTTTAATTTTATACGTTCTGAATTTGAGGTGCCTGCCGGACACTGAAGGTGAGGAGGAGGCAATTGATTAAACAAATCTAAAAGCCTTGACAAAAGAGTCTTGAGGACAAAGATTGCCACCAGGCTTGAGAGTCATTAGCATATAGATGAGAATGTGGCTGTCCAAGCAGGCTGTAAAGTTGAAAAGAGCAATGGGCCAAGAATTGCATCATGGAGATTGGCAGGTGAGGAGATACCCATAAAGAAAAATCAGCATGGGCAGGAGAAACAAGGAGAGTTGAGTCACCTCAGGCAAGAGAGCAGAACTTTTCCAGAAGATAGTAGCTGGCGGTGTTAAACATGCCAGGGAAGCCAAGTAGTAATACAAGGTCCAACAAAAATCTATGGGACCTGAGACAACCGAAGCTATGGGGGAGACCAGTTGAAGATTGGAAAGAGTCAAAGATTAGGCGCATGATGAGAAAATGGAGCTATGTCACTGATCCTGTCTCTTATGAGCAATGTCAATTTTCTTCTTTATTTCTAATTCTCATAATTCATATTTCTTGTTCTACTGACGGCTGCCATCAGGGTAATACTAATAAAAGTGCTTATATCCACAATTTTTTTCTCATTTTTACTTTGAAAGAACTACTTCTAGGTTTTCATCATTTAGCTTGAAACTTTCTTTGAGTTTTTGATAGAAATCTGTGTTGACCTATGATACCCTGTTCAGATCCCCATTTAGGAATGAATGGTTCATTTTCCCAGCTGCTAGGAGTGTTGCTAGCAGCTTACTCTCAGCTGTCAAACTCTTATCTGGATTGTCCTGGCTTAGGAAAGCCACCTGGCCCAAAGTATTTCCTCCTGGAACATCCTGCATCAAAAGATTAATCATCATAGGGTATAGATGCTCGACTTGCTCACACATGTCAGGAAGATTCTGACGAGAGATCCTGGCTTCAGAATTCCCCATACAATCTGCTGAAGCTTCCTTCAAGATTGCACAGCTCAACTTTTCCCTCTGCTTTATTTGGCTCTCTTGCTCTCCATTGTATAAGAACTAATTCCATGAGTCCTCCCTAATAAGCCAACTGTACGATAATCTTTGCCCCAGAGATTCCTAAGGAAACCCAAGCTGCAGCAATATTCTTTATCAGATTATTAATTTTTCTGTTATTTCTAGTTTCCTAAATACATCTATTATTATTTCTTTTTACATGTTAGAAACTCCTGATTAATTCTTGGACTATGCTGGCGGTATAAATTCAAACTTCGCTTTCTGTCCTGGTGAAGTTCTGGAGTTGTGTGCTTTCACGGGAAATAAATAGGGATTGATGAAAGGGACTCAGTATTTGCTGCCAGCCACTCATGGGTTTAAGAGTGCACATTTCTGACATGGGAATTTTCTCTTTGCTCTTTCATGTACAACTATATATTTAAATGGTTTTAGTTATATTTGATTCTGCATGTTCATACTAGGGCAGAAGCTTCTGAATCATTTCAGTCTACCATGTTTCTCAAAACGTAAGTACCAGTATTCCCAGCTGGTCTGTCTTTTATGCACACACACATGCACACACACACACAGTGGATTATCTATATAAAAACATTTTTTTCCTGTATCATGGTAAATTTTGAATCGTTACAGAGAATTTTGAATAGCTATTCCTTGCCTTAGGTCAAATTCCCCAGAAGCTGATCCTGAGACAGGATATGTGTGCGAGTGATTTATTAAAGTGATGTTTCCAAAAGAAATGGTAAAGAAGTGGGGAAAGCAAAAAAAAAAAAAAAAAAAAATGGAAGGAAAAGCCAAACAACTGTGAACTTTCAGGCAAAATCGCAGCTTCGGCCTGATCCCATGGTGAACTCTGGAGCATAAATTACACCACATTATTTGTCCTGCCCAAAGCAAGAGAGTTAGTTGGACTTTCAAATTCACTCACCAGTCAGTTACTTGATTGAAAGCCAACCAGAAGGACACAAACTCCCAAACTCCCAAACACTTTCCACTCTCTGTAGCACAGGAATATTTCTCTGAAGACATGTGCAGGGGCAAGTCCAGAAGGGAAGCACACAGAAGCTAGCAGCAATAAGGTCCAATGATAGATAGATAGATAGATAGATAGATAGATAGATAGATAGATAGATAGATGATAGAGATAGAGATATAAAATAAATTTTAAATATTTACATAAATAAATATAAAATATAATATAATATAAAAATAAGTTAAATATATGTATAATACCAAATTCTACCTATGAAAATGGAGCCCATGTTTTCTACTTAAAGAGGATGTTAGTGATCTTAAGTTGATGAAGGGGAGAAAATAGGTGTTCTTATCTATATAATACAAATTTCAAAACTGCAGTGGAAAGATAAAACAATATTAACATGCTCTTTTTAAATATAATCCCTTGTCTCTCTTAAAAAATGGAAGTAAGATGAAATAGAGAATATTATGAGAATGAGATTAGAGTAGTAATATATACACAAATTTAAGATCTTGTATGTAAGTAGTGCCTAAGGGGGATAGGATGAGTACTATGCTTGCTTAGACTTCTTTGGAGGTTTCTAGGAAAGTGAAGAGGAGATCACACAGAGAAAATGGTAGGTTGATTGACCTATAGCTGATCAGTAGTCTGTAGGCATGGCTCAGAGTCTAAAAGTAATGGTGAGCTGTTACCTCCGTCTGCCTACTGAGGTAGCTGAAGGTCCCTATCTATATGACCATGTAGTGAATTTACAGAATGAGATCGATTTTCTTTCTTTCTTTCTTTCTTTCTTTCTTTCTTTCTTTCTTTCTTTCTTTCTTTCTTTCTTTCTTTCTTCCTTCCTTCCTTCCTTCCTTCCTTCCTTTTTAAAGATTTATTTATTTATTTGACAGAGAGAGTGAGAGAGCACAAGCAGGGGGAACTGTAGAGGAGAGAGAGGGAAAAGCAGGCTCCCTGCCAAGCAGGGAGCCCGATATGGGGCTTGATCTCGGAACCCTGAGATCATGACTTGACTGAGCCGAAGGCAGACACTTAACCATCTGAGCCACTCAGGCGCCCCGAGATCATCGATTTCTCATCACTAAAAGAAATCAACAGCAACTCATGCTGGCTCAGAGGGCTTCTCCCTTATGCAAGATTTTAAATTAATATGTTTATTACTACATATACAAACACCAACTTGATAATTTAATGAAGTTTACAATTAACAAAAAATTAACAAATAGCATTGACCAAAGTACCTCCAGCAAGTTGTGAATTATGCTTATTCTAGGAAACTATTTTTTTTAAGATTTTATTATTTATTTATTTATTTGAGACAGAGAGAATGAGAGAGAGAGCATATGAGAGGGGGGAGGGGCAGAGGGAGAAGCAGACTCCCTGCCGAGCAGGGAGCCCGATGCGGGACTCGATCCTGGGACTCCAGGATCTTGACCTGAGCCGAAGGCAGTCGCTCAACCAACTGAGCCAGCCAGGCGCCCTCTAGGAAACTATTTTAAAGGAAAGTCTGCATTACTGACTTTATATTGAGATGGTCTATATTCAATGTCTTCTACTATGTACTAATGAAGTAAAATATATTGAATTTTCTTCAATAACTTTGAACATAATAAATTAAGTGTTGGAAATATCAAATGTCTAAAATACCAAATGTTCCACAAAAAACTTTTAACTTGAAATCTCAGATTTTTGTAATAGAAATACAGGTGTCTGCAAATAGATTAAATGGAAGAGAACATTAAAATTCTAACCTCATCTGCCAATGCCTCAAGATTCCTGAGAATCAGCTATTTAACTAATAATAAGAAAGAAAATAAATCATTCTCTTTATTTATATATCTAAGTCTTTAAAATGAAAATCATATTTTAAAATGGGACAACTGAGAAAAGTCTGACTTAATTTTTAAGCATAAACTCCTAACAGAACATTTCTTTCAAGGTCCCTCAAAATTATATCACAGGAAGTTAAAAACCATATTTAAACTCTTAAGAAATCTCAGAACAAATTCTTGTCATCTTCTTCGAAGGTAATTTCATAAAGCTGCAGTGCCCCCTGGTTGCTATTTCACCCACCACTCTGGCCAGCCTCTGAAGAGAGTTGTGTCCATCTGATATTACTCTATGAAACATGGTTGACCTTTGAACAACATTAGGGTTAGGGGCACTAACCCCCTGCACACTCAGAAATCCATGATAACTTTTGACTCTCCCAAAACTTAACTACTAATAGCCTACTGTTGACCAGAAGCCTTACTGATAACATAAAAAGTCAATTCACACCTATTTTGCATGTTATACGTATTATATACTGTGTTCTTACAATAATGTAAGCGAGAGAAAAGAGAGAGAGAAAAAAGAGAGAAAGAAAATGCTCTTAAGAAAATCATAAGGAAGAGAAAATACATGTACAGTACTGTACTGTAAAAATCCCATGAGTAAGTGGACCTGTGCAGTTCAAACCTGGGTTAAGGGCCAACTATACTTTTAATCCTGCTTATCAGAGAAGCTTCTTTAAATGAAACATGTTGCATTGGAATGAATGCATTTGGATTATAAATGTTTTAAAAGTTGGCAGTAGTCTAATCACTGTAATATGATAGCTGGCAATTGTTGGTTCATTGCATTTGTGTTGGTTCATTGCATTTTTTATTTTTTGTATCGGAGATAGTTTGCTTTAAGTATTGAATTTCAGCAGAAGAACAGTTGTTTCCAATTTTACTAATGATTTCCACATTGATGAATATGGATTACTGTAGATTTTGGACACTATTAAAGCACTGATCATTTTCAGAACAATTCATTTCTTATTTTACTTTAAACACCTTTCTTTATTCCTGAATATGAGAGAGATAAACATCACAAATAGGGACTGATGAAAAGAGAAAATGTATCACTTTTAAAAGTTGTGCATTGAATAGCTGTATTGTCAAATAAAAACAATAAAATAATGCTTCCCATAAAGTAAACAAGTAAAAAGAGGACCATTAATATGAATGAATTTTAAATTAATAGGATTAACCATAAAGATTATCTGAAAATATGTTAATGAATTAATCATGTTTTCCATTAAGAGAAAATAATGAATTGGAGAAATATCAGATGGGTTATTGTGTTCATTTTTCATGTTAAATAGAATATTGCTCGTTTATTAACATCTCAATATGAATGATAGGAGAAAGATAACTTTAGTAGACCTCAAGAAAACAAAAACAGAATAAAGGATTCATGCAAACTTAAATTAAAGCTATTCTTGCTACAATCACACACACACACACACACACACACAATAAGCTTTAAAAACAGAATTCAATAAGCAACAGGCAATAGTGGACCTGCAGATAACTGTCTCAAGGATACCTACTTGACATTTGAAATGTTCCTTTCTGAAAATATGTACCCAATCAAATCAATACTATCTCTGTATTTCCTTTTTGATTTAAAATCATAGCAATAGGGGCGCCTGGGTGGCTCAGTTGGTTAAGCGACTGCCTTCGGCTCAGGTCATGATCCTGGAGTCCCGGGATCGAGTCCCGCATCGGGCTCCCTGCTCGGCAGGAAGTCTGCTTCTCCCTCTGACCCTCCTCCCTCTCATGCTCTCTGTCTCTCATTCTCTCGCTCTCAAATAAATAAATAAAATCTTTAAAAAAAAATCATAGCAATAAATGTGTCAAAGTTGTTAAAGAAAGTATAGAAACAGTCCCATATTCAACACCATTCCTTTAGGACCTTAGTAACTTTAATATTAGCTTCTATGACTAATTAAACAATAATATTCATTGCTAAAAAAATCACCACACTTTCAGTCAACAACCAACCAACCAACCAAACTAACAAACCAAAGTGCTAGTCAAGAACCTTGTTCTTGGGGCGCCTGGGTGGCTCAGTTGGTTAAGCGACTGCCTTTGGCTCAGGTCATGATCCTGGAGTCTCAGGATCGAGTCCCGCATCGGGCTCCCTGCTCGGCAGGGAGTCTGCTTCTCCCTCTGACTCTCCTCCCTCTCATGCTCTCTGTCTCTCATTCTCTCTGTCTCAAATAAATAAATAAAATCTTTAAAAAAAAAAAAAGAACCTTGTTCTAATTTAATAATTTACCTTACTGGAACTTGTAAACCCTTTATTGAAATATCTGCAGTTAATCAATGCCCACCCAATGACACTGATTAGAAATATTAATGACAACAGCAAGCATGCAAAAAATCCTAAATTAATCATCTAAGGAATAGCAGATATCCAAGTGAAAGCTTCTAAATGAAATAATTAAAGACAAATAAAATAATTTATTATAAACCCAGAAAGTACGACTTCTGTGCGTAACTTGAAGAAACTTACATTTCACAAAGTTTGCTGTGTATGTGGAGCATATTAAAGAAAACTTTTACTTGAAGCATCAATTAATTAATATTCAAACCCTATTCCTGAATGTTGTATTTTCCTCCAGGGTTTTCTTTAGATGAAAAGGCAGTTGTTATACAAAAATGCTAACAAAGTGTTATGATAAACCCATCTGTGAGAATTCCTCAGTTGCTAGTACAAGAACAATTAGAAGAGCTCACGTGAGCGGCTCTGCATCATTTCTTGGCTTCGACAAGCAGCCGTGCACACAACATTTCAACAATATCCTCAGAGGGAGTCATTTCAGAAACAACTGGGAAATACTCACCAAAGATGAAAGTCTGGCAAGAAAGTACTCCAACTCAGGAACTTACTGCTTTAGACTTTGAGGCATAAAACATTTTCCGGACTGATCTGACACTTGCAGCATAAAAGAAAGGAGGGGGAGATGTAGGGGAATATTTTTACCATGTCATTCATTGTCTCCCATTAATGTATTCTTCTAAGTCATAAGTTATTCATTTTAAAATGCATACGTAGAAAAAGAGAAAAAATAAATAGTCGATAAATTGCTTCTCCCCCAAATCAAACTCCAGTTGTGAAATGAATTATCAAGAGTAGGGGTATGCTTAGGAAGAATGGATGATGGAAGTGTAATAAAGTAAATAAGGCAGTTTTACAAATGAAATATGTTTATGGGATCATGTGGTAGAGAGAAATTAATGCTTTTTCTTGATCTGAAATGTTCCTGCTGATTTTTTTTTTCAACAATCAATAGAATTGCTCATCACACCCTTGCCCTGTCCCATATGTCCTGCTCTGGATTTTGCAATTTACTAGAATCAGGAATATCATCACCATAATCATAAGGTGAAAATAATTTCATTTCACAGAGTGCAATTATATATTTTATAGAGGATAAAGGACAGGGTCAGTTCTGCATTATATGATGAAGAGAAAGACTTATAAATTCATTGAATTGTAAATTGAAGGTCAAAGCCAGTGTAAATGAGTAAGACTGCAGGTGCTAAAATGAGCTCTGAGGTGATCAAGAATATTATGTTTGCCCAATTTTCCTATCTCAGTTTTTAAAAATGATCTGGTAATAAAGCCAGTCTGTTGTATAATATAAACATCAAATTCAGTAGATAATTCCCATTCACATAAGCCCAATTTATTTAGGCCAAGATTATACTCAATTCTCTTGATGTTTAACAACTCAGACC
Organism: Mirounga angustirostris; assembly: GCF_029215605.1. Classification (NCBI taxonomy): domain Eukaryota; kingdom Metazoa; phylum Chordata; class Mammalia; order Carnivora; family Phocidae; genus Mirounga; species Mirounga angustirostris. The sequence continues at coordinate 104,458,848 of NW_026991712.1, read as the reverse complement.
TCTTAGTCAACAGCCAGTATTATAGATAAGGAAATAGCAAAACCCCAAAACTGTAGATCTTTCCATGATGAGTCTTGTGTGGCTGGCTTCCTGAAATGTACTGTATAAAATGGTACATTTGTATTTCACTTGAAAGCTCATTTCGATTAAATTTTATCCATTATTTGCATTTGTAATTTCCATGATAACTTCTGTTATGTTTATGTATTTTCTCTCTTTGGCTTCTGTGCCAACTCTCCTTGATTTCTTCTGACAGTGGATTAAGGTAGCCCACATTCTTGTTAGCACCAATAAGTGCTAAAGGCACTGAGTGCAGCTTTAAATGAAGATGGATCCCTTGCAGCAAATGCAGTGTCTATAATCTGCAAAGCAAGAAACCGTCTTAATGTTTCAAATTGAAATGAGAGAAAGCTTAGATAATTTGTCTGCAATCCAACGTAGGTAGAACTGACTGATTCATCTTGTGTTTGTTTAAGGTACCAATCATATTATTATCGTTTTGGTTAAGATGGCATTTTTAAAGGCTGACTGCATCCAATATCCCTAAATGGCACTTATACCTGTAAAGCATAATTTTATCTCTAGATGTTAATTTAGTTTAATGTATTTCCTGTAGGATATGGTCAGTAAAGAAAATACATGCATTACACATTTGGTATATTAGTAGTTTTGAATCAAATTTGATTTCTCAGTACTATTAAAACATACCAGACAGATCATGGAGAGTTCTCACATTAATTTTCAGTATGATCTAATATTTCATTACCTTCATTAAATCAAAATGGAATTTAAATTTATCATATGTTGATCAGTTTTACCACTTAAAACAATAGTAATCCAACCCTCCAAAAAATATGTATAATAAAATCACAAAAGATTAAAAAAACATGACTTTGGTTTATATTAGGTTTTTTTCCTAAAAAAAAAAAATTCATCTGTTGATCTATAGAAAAAAGCAAGAGCTAGAGGCAATGGCCCTGCCAATCTACAAGATAAGAAATTAAGAGCAAAACCTTTGGCTACTACTTAGCTGGTATCTGGGGACAGGAATGAGAAGAGTTTGCTGTGGAGATTACCACCTAACAAAGATGAAACAGGTTTCTGTAGAAGCAGAAGAACAAGATGCAGTCATACAGCTAAGACTCAAAAGTATGTAATAAAAAGTTAAAGAAAAGTAGGGATGCAGAATGTATTAGTTAAAAGGCTTTTCAAAACAATGTTAATGTTTCTATTTCTATCATACTTTCTACAAGAGCATTCACTATCACTAGTTGTTGCTTATAGATTCAGGGTAGGAATTGAATAAATACAGAAAGAGACTACTCAACAAGACCCTGCTACAAAGATGACTCAGAAAGGGAGAAGAGGTTTTGAGGAGGTTAAATACCCACCTGGGTATTTTATTTTTTAGAATATCCAACTAAAATAATATATATTACTCTAATTTCTCTTATGTACACTCATGGCCTTCTGGATTCCTAGAAGAGCTCCACAAAAGACAAGGCCACAGGCTTACAGTTATGAGAAGAGTTTGTTAATCTTAATGTGTGTCTACTAAGTTTGTGAAAGCAGTCTGTTTCAGAGTGACTGTTTGAATCTGAGTTCAGATGGTGCAAACTTTAACCCTCAGTTCTATTCTCTTTCACTTTTTGTGGAACTGCTCACTGAAGAGCTTCTGTCCTCTGGCTGTCATAGTAGGAATCTATATCTTTGAATGCAACATATAAAATAGGAAACGGGTTATAGAATATTTCCTCTTCTCATCTAATTTCTTGGCCTTAGCTATCTCCAAAGCTTGTAAATATTTCCAAGGCAGAAAGGGTGGATGTGAGGTAAATGTCAGAGTAAGTACCAGGTATTAGTTTGGAGGAATTATTGATGAGTGGACTCAGCTTTCCACAGAAACATTGGGAAGATCAAGGAACACAGCCTTGTTTAAGCCTTCATGTGTACATCTGAGGATGTGTATGTGCGTGCGTGCGTGTGTGTGCGTGTGCGCGCTCATGTGTGCGTGCACGCGCACACACACACACAGACACACTCACAGACACACACACACCCAATAGAGTTAGCACTAGATAACTGTACCAAAAAAAAAACCCGTTTGTTCTATCTCAGTAAGGCCAGTCATTTCACCAGCTATATCAGGCCTCTTCAAAGGCAAAAATTTCTGCTCCAAGTTATAGCTACAGGAAATAGTCCCAAGACGCCTACCATTATCAACTTTTAATAGGAAGTCACTGTCAACATAATTTAACCATTTGGGAAATATGTTATTTATTCATTCTTATTTTTTTTCTTCTGAAATGCCAATTCTGGCAGCCAGAACTTACATTAAAATTTATATATTATCATACCAGACAAATGCTATTTACCAACCTAGTGTTTATTTGACATTCATATTAAATGGAAGGAAGGGGAGAAATGTCTCTACCTCCTTAGCCTGAATAGGACTGAATTATTTCTATTTTGTAGAAATGGAGACCTTTTAGAATCTGCCCTGCTTTAAGATCCTGACAAATCCTCACCAATGCCCAGACCTGCAGGCATCCTGGTAAATGTTTGCTTAACTGTCATTGTGAACTTCCCCTCTACTAAATCCTAGGTCATATTATAGTTCCTAAAAGTATGATCTTCTTTCTCTCTTTTTTTTTTTTCAGTTTTTCTATTTCCAACTTCAATCAGAACCATGAATTCTAACAGCCTCCTTCTTTCTCAGTATCAAAAGTGGGAGAAAAGGTGTCAGAAGTGGGAGAATATGACTTATTTAAAGTAAACATGTGAGAGCTTGGTAAAGGAATTTTCTATTTTTTCCCAAAAGTTATGTTCATCTGAGTGTATTAGTCAGAGACACAGCAGCACCATGGAGCTCCTCCTTTGAAGATCAATCGTGTACAGCACATGAGATGACCTTTTACATGACTCCGTCCAAACATCAATAGAGATGGAAAGTGGAGCATTGTCTAGTTGGGACAGTTGGAAAATGGAATAGATGATAATTAATGCCACTGCAATCATTCTGTCTTCTGCTGAGAGCCTGTCAGCTTCCTCAGAGTGTCACCTACTCTCTGAGTGTTCAGAGTCTCTCTTCATTCAAGAATAGAGATATTTGATACTACAGATTGCTATGCAATAAATGAGATGGAAAACTATCACCTGACCACCTGAAGACATTAACATTCTATAGAATGTTTAAAATTTAAGAATAAAGAAAAATTTAAGAATAAATAAAGAAAAATTTAAGAATAAATCCCATTTATTCTTAATATATAATGCTTTATATTTAAAAAGCATTATATATATAATTAATATATATAATGCTTTATATTTAAAAAGCATCTTAATATAATGCTTTATATTTAAAAAGCATTCACTTTCGGAATATGATTTATGCAAATTCACACATCTCAAGCTTTGAAACCCATTTGTGTATCTAATGGAACTAAGATAATTAATGGAACTAAGATAAATGAGTCCAAGAAAAATGATACTATTTTGATCTAATACAATACAGTAGTCCACTCAAATCCATTACACCATTTTCTTCACCCCAAGAAAATACATCCAGCCAATGATGTAGTAAAATTATGATGAGGAATAGTTATTTCTGAAATTATGTAACAATGTATTCTTGTTTTGCTTGTAAATAAAAGATAACATAGCACAGCTGATGCTTGTTTAAACTTTGCATACAAATATGCATGATGCCAACTGGATTCAATTTATCCTGTCTTAATTTGAATTAACTTGACAGATCTTTTGACACATGCTGAACAGACTAATTGTTGCTTATTTGGGTGCACTGAATCAGTGAACATGGCAATCAGAATCCAAGCAGATGTTCATAGTTTCTCTGATTGCCCGGAGCCTGAGGGTGGAAGAAGAGGGAGAATCATTTTGCTGATTTACTTTTGTTAGTATCTGTCAAGGCATGGGTTGCATTACAAATACAATTGTTAAAATAAGCAGACTCTGCTAAAGAGTTGTGAAGAACAGATATGAATACTAATTATAATTTTACCTTTCGATGCATTTGAACTTGCAAAGTCCCTGTAAGCAGAATTTGGTAACAGTAAAATTGCCAGAGCACATTTATCTTCTTCCAGCCTTTTTCCCCCAATATCTTTCTTTTTTAAATGTTATTAATTTGCTATGATTAGTTTCAAGAACACAGAAAATTATAGAGGAATAAAGCAAACAAAAGTGTATTTACCATCCTTACTGCCCACTTTGTCAAATCTTGCATTGTGCACTATTTACTACATTATTTTTTAAGAACGGGAACATTACGGATTCCACTGAATTTTCCTGTGAATGAATGGAAAAGATAACTAGAGTTGGATTGACTTCATGCACCCTTTAAAATTGTGTTACATTGTTTTGTGTTATCAATTTGAGGTAAAATTTGCTGTATACATTTAAAAAATAACAATGAATTAATGCAATAAAATTTAACAGAGTAAAAGTCGAGAGTTAAATAGTTAAACAGTTGAGATTGTAAAGTGACTTTTTAAAATGGTCAGGGATCCATTTTATCACATATTTATGGTTCATCTTTGTGTTTCCTATTCTATAATTTTTTCGACTCGAAATCCCATAGCTTTTTTATAACTGATTTGTAGAGTATGCACTTTGGACACTAATCCTTTGCTGGCTTCTGTGCTGCAAATACCGTCTTACAGGCTATGACATTCTAATTTTTCTTTGCACAGAAATAATAAATAATAAATTGTCCTATCACTATTTCTCTGAACATTGTTTTTTGCCTTCTTTTTTCTATCCTCTTCTCCTAAATTTCCTATTAGAATATATGAGGTTGTCTCATTCTTTTTTTCCGAATCTATTAGCATTTTCTTTTTTCTCACCATTTTACCTCTCTATTCATTACTCAGTATAATATTATCACACCTAATTTCTAATTCATCAATTCTCTTTTCAGCTGTGTCCATCTGATTATCTGTCTATCACTACATGAATATATGAATCACATAATTATATTAAATTATAGAATATATTCTTGAGACTTGTGTGTTTCCAGAAGTCCCATTAAGTTCTTTTTTCAAATCATTTTTAAAGATTTTTTTTTTTTTTTTTTTGACAGAGAGAGACAGCGAGAGCAGGAACACAAGCAGGGGCAGTGGGAGAGGGAGAAGCAGGCCTCCCGCCGAGCAGGGAGCCCGATGCGGGACTCGATCCAGGGACTCCAGAATCATGACCTGAGCCCAAGGCAGACGCTTAACGACTGAGCCACCCAGGCGCCCTCAAATCATTTTTGTTACATCTTGTTCTTTCTTCTTCCTTTTATTTTAGACTTCATTTTACTTCTTTTTTCCAGGGAGGAGAAAGAGGTAAGATAAATTTATTTGACATCACTATTAGGAAATCTCCATCTAACGCTGATTTTTTTTCGTAATCACCAACTATAATTGAGTTCTCATTATTATCTAAACCCACACTACATTCTTCTTGTTTCTCTGCTTTTTTAATATGTACAATTTAATGTCATTTAAAGTAATATCCGACCTAAAATTCACCTTAATCTCCCCAGAAATGTATCTATTTCTCTTCTCTATACTGACTTTACCCATGAAGCTCTTGGCAAAACTGTCTTCCGCATTAAGTCCTCAACTGGGCAAGGACTAATTGGGCTATTTTGGTGGCCAACAGAGAAAAAGAAAGTCAAGCCCCAAGGCTCTGAGAGTCGGTCTGGAGGATTTACCTCTGATCTCAGAGTGCCTGACGTGGACCTACTACAGCTCTAGTGGAGGCAGATCTAGGAGCATCCCCAGAGTCTGTCTGGCACAGTATTCAGTGGCCCATTTGCCGTACTAGTTAGCTTTGTCTTTTTTGCCAAGTCATCGACACCCTACACATCTGTATTTCTTCATTTATAAAATGAGGATAAAATCACCTTTCTCAGTGATGGTATGAAGGTTAAAGGAAATGATGACAACATGTACTGGCATATAAGAATTCAAAAGTTATTACTTTATTTCATTTTTTAAAAGAGCCCTGCCATCTTATTTCTGTGCACTAAGTCTGCTGTTTATTTTCATTTCTGTCTCTCCCTCATCTTGGTTTCTTTCAGGACATTTTTCTGCCTTTTCTACCTTTGACAAGTCATTTTTCCAGTAGGTCTTGCTTGTGAGAATTATGTATACTGAAATGAGAATGTGTCCCATAAGTCAACATTTATATGTCTTTTTGCCACGTCCGGTGAATCATGGGTGTAGATCAACCTGATAGTAATAAATTCTTAGTGGGGCAAGTCCGTGGTTTAAAAGTCTCATGAGTGGGGGCTCCTGGGTGGCTCAGTCATTAAGTGTCTGCCTTCAGCTCAGGTCATGATCCCAGGGTCCTGGGATCGAGTCCCACATCGGGCTCCCTGCTCTGCGGGAAGCCTGCTTCTCCCTCTCCCATGCCCCCTGCTTGTGTTCCCTCTCTCGCTGTCTCACTCTCTGTCAAATAAATAAATAAATAAATCTTAAAAAAAAAAAAAAAAGTCTCATGAGAGGTTTTAGTTGTTCTTGTTTCAACCAAAGCCCAAGCCAAAACAGAAATCTTTCCCTGGGTTATTCTTTTGCCAATAGGGCATTTTTTTTTTTTTTTTAATTATTTCATGGTGTTACTCGATTTTTTTAAATGTTTATTTGAGAGAGAGAGAGAACACACACGCACAGAGGGAGAGTGAGAGGAAGAAGCAGACTCCCCACTAACACAGGGAACCTGATGCTGGGCTCCGATCCCAGGAACCTGTCATCACCTGAGCCAAAGGCAGACGCTTAACCGACTGAGCCACCCAGGTGCCCCAATAGGACATTTTTTAATAGTCTGCTTTGCACAGAAGGTGTAGCATTTCAAAGCCCTAACTTTATGTAATGATCTCAATTCTAAATCCCTAACTCATGTGGGCCTAAGGCCACATTTCCGATTCCAAGTGAACATTAAGACAGTGTTTAGACATTCTAAAAGAAACACACATCAGACTTGAAGCTGACATAAAAATGCACAACACATTTTCTTTATCCATTCTTCCACTGATGTACACTTAGTTTGTTTCCATATCTTGGCTATTGTGAATAATGCTGTAATAAGCAATGGAAGTGCAGATATATCTCTGAGATCCTCATTTCAATTTTTTTAGATATCTGCCCAGAGTGGGATTACTGGATCATATTACAGTTCTATTTTTAGTTTTTTGAGGAACCTCTATATAGGGGTTCAAATTTCTCTTCATCTCACCAACACTCATTATTTTTGGTTATTTTTCGAATAGTCATCCTAGCAGGTGTGAGGTGATACCTCATTGTGGTTTTGGTTTGCATTTCCCTGATGATTAGTGATTTTGAGCATCTTTTCATATGCCTGTTGACTACTGGTATGTCTTCGTTGGAGAAATATTTACTCAAGTTCCTTTGTCTATTTTTAAACCCAGTTATTTATTTAATTATTACATTGAATTGGGGAATTCCTCATATATTTACAATACTAACCCCTTAGCAGATATGTGGGTTGTCAACTGATCTTCAACAAAGGTACCAATAATATGCAATGGAGAATAGTCTTTATCTTATTTGTATTTTAGCTGCATCCATAAATAATATTATTTATGTCTCCTTGTGAGATATGTATATATATATATGCATATATATCGTACCTGTACACACATCAAAAATATATAAAATTATATTGCACTTATTTCTTTAAATATTGTTTACTATAGTCAATAGCACGTGTTTAAGATAAATCCACGTTCCTGTGTGAAGGTGTTGTTTATTTGTTTTTCTTGATTTATATTATTCCACAGCATATTTACTCTATTGTTAATGGTCTTTTGGGTTGTTTCCCATTTGAAGTTAATATGAACCATATTAGTATAACTTTCTGATAAATTTATCCCAGCTTTAATGGGGAAGAGATTCTTTAAGATTTATAGAAGGACTAGAATTGCTGGCAATATACACTTCCTGAACTTTATTAGATATTCCAAGATAATTTTCAAAGCAGCTGCACCAATTTTCACTATCACAAATAGAGTATGAGTGTTCCACATCTTTGCCAATAAATTAATTGGGTATCTTTATTCATGTTTATTGAAAATTTATATTTAATCGCTTTTTTGGAGAACATATTTAAGCCACTGGCTTATTTTTCAATTTATTTTTCCATTTTTTAATGATGTTTTAGGAATTGTTTTATATATTATGGATGTGAATTAATTTTTGTGTCCAAAAAGAAGAAATGATTTTTAGTCAACAGAAAGACAGGTCTCACCAATCTTTTCATTTAAAATATTATTTTTCTTCTTTTCCCCACTTCACACACACACACACACACACACACTGTTTATTTTTTGTTTCTTTGGCTGCTCATTTTCGTGGGAAAATAACTTTGCTAAATAGATCTCAAACATACTGCTGAGTCCACTGTTTAACTGAAAAGCCCTAACACTCTTGGCTTTTATTATCTTTAAAATTCTATTTCCACCTGCTTCATTTCATTGCAAACCAGTCACTTCTAGCCTGTGTTACTCACTCTCTTAATTCCTTGGAATAAGTAGTAAAGAACAATCAATTTATATTTTTATTCGGGTCTTTCTCTTTTGGAGATATGGGCTTAGGAGGGACTTGGTCAGCTTTCTAAGTCATCGCAGGCAACACGTTACTAAATATGTTGACATCATATAACACAGATCTCAAGCTTTCCAATCTATTGTTTTGTCCCTCCACACACCACCCGTCTACTACTCCAGAGGCTAATATATTGTTAGAAGCTCCTCAGCCCTGCATTTTTGTTAACAGTTTTGATATTATTTAGGACAGGGATAGCTATTGAAACGGACCTCAAACAGATTAGTCAAACACAAACATATCATCAGTTGTAGGCAAGTTGGTAGGAGACTTTTCTCCACTTGGTGATTCAGAGATTCAATCTCCTCTTATCTTATGGCAAAATTGTCTGGTAGGAACTTGTCATTTTCAGCATCTGGTCTGCAAAAGAACAAAGAGCGTGTGGTGAAGGCACAACACTTCCCAAATTTTTGGTCCATAATTGATATGCATTAATTTTGCTCGTATTCCACTGGTGAGACTTCAGTCACAGAGAAACATACAAATACAGATGAAATGGAAAATATAATCTGTGTGCTCAGAGAGAGGAGGAAATGGATTTTGTTTCAATGGATAGCAGTTTCTGCTACAAATATCTCAAAAACAATTTATTGTTTGTTTATTGGTCTGCTGCTGCTGGTTTGCAATTCTTCTTCATATATACACAGGTCTGTTTATTTAGGGTTCTTTTTCATGTTCCATATTTCTAATTTGCCTATACTCTAAGCCAAAACCACATTATCCTGTTTCTTAGGCTACTTTTGTAAGTCTTGACATCTACTAGGACAAACTTTCCTATCTTCTTCTACTGAATCAAATCCTGGCTGTTCTTAAATATATTGCTATGTGAAGTTAGATAAATATTACTAATTTTTACAGGCAAAATAAGTTAGAATTTTAAGTGGACTGTCATTGAATTTATAGTTTATTGAGAATTGAGAAATTTTAAGACATTAAATAGTTCTTTAAAATATTAACTCATCAACCTAAATGGTATAGCTCTAAGTTTGTATAGGCTTAATTTACCATATCTCAATAGAGTTTTATATTTTCCATAAATATCTTGCACTTCTGTTGTTACATTTATGTTATTTTTAAATAGAACAGTTTTTGTTTTGTTAATTGTTGCCACTATATAAAATACAATATTTTTGTATATTATTTTATATGCAGTAACTGATTATAATAAATTAATGGTGGATTCACTTGACCACCTAATCATAAATTCTTATCTTATATGTTGTTTGCCCATTTAGTTATTTAGTCAGTTCTTTCTTTAATTTGTCCTTGCTGCTCTGCCGGGGAATTCCGGTACAAGAATAAATTGTATTGTATATATGCTTTGACAGGCTAAGCAACATCCATTCCATTCTTAGTTTGCAATATATAATTATTAACAGATCTTTAATTTACATGAAATGAATTTTTCTTTCTCATATTGAGGAAATCATATGGGTTTCACCCTAATATGCTAATTGTGTTGATGCATTAGTGGATTTTGAATATTAATACAATCTTGAATTCATGAAATATTATAGAACTTACTATATGCATATTACATAAAATATGTATTTGATATTATAATATATTTATTCAGGATTTTTGCATTTATATTCATAAGTAAGATTGACTTATAATTCTCTTTTTCTCGTCACTTTGCTGTGGTTTCAAAATTATGCTAACAATTTTTAGAATTATTACTTCTATATAAATTTGGAAGTTTTGGCTGAATAATTTGATTCAATTTATTTTATTTCATTGTTATTGGGCTATTCTCATTTTCTATTCTCTATTGAGTCATATAAATGTATGAATTAATTTTATTTTGGAATTTGTTTATTTTGAAATTTAAAATTAATTGACAAGAAAATTCCATAATATTCTATTATTGAATACCTGTAGCATCTGTATTTCTGGTCTCCCCACCCTGCCCCCTTTTCTCTTTCCTGGTGTTGCTTATCTGAGGCTTTTTCATTTAGTTGATCAAAGCAATAATGTAGCAATCGGTCAATTTTATTCATCTTTTCAAAGAACAAACATTTGCATTCATTGAGTATGAAATAATAAAAAAGACAAATACCGGTCTCTGCCCCTGATTCCTGACACAGAGTCCTTAAGACCTTTGTAATTTCCTGAGTGACAGGGTCTGACACAGAGTTCCTAAATCCCTTGGAATTTCTTGGATGATAGCAATGTCTTTTGTTCTAATGAGCAACTCTTGGTGGGCTCCTGGATGGGGGCTGGTCACCAGAAAAACCAAGCCATGATGAGAAGCTTGAAACTCTTAGCCCTACCTCCCATTCTCTGGAGAGCAGAGAGAGCTGGTAATCAAGTTAATTACCCATCATTCCTATGTGATGAAGCTTTTATAAAAAAATCCCAAAATATGGGGTTCTGACAGCATCTGGATTGGCCAATGCATCCACATTCTGGGAGGGTAGAGCACCCCAACTCCACCGGAATAGAACCTTCTGAGCTAGGGACCCTTCTGAACCTCACCTGTGGGAATCTCTGTCTCTCCCCATCTGACTGTTCATCAGTATCCTTTATGATATCCTTTATAATAAGCCAATAAATGTGTTTCCCTGAGTTCTGTGAGCCATTCTAGCATATTATTGAATCCAAGGAAGGGGTTATAGGAACTCCAATTTATAGCCAGTTGTTCAGAAATACAGTTGACAACCGGGGACTTGCAATTGGTTTCTGAAATGGGGAGACTCCCATGGGACAGAACCCTTAATTGGCGGGATCTGATACTAACTCCAGGTAGTGTCAGAAGTGAATCATAGAACACCCACTGGTGTCAGAGAATTCTCTGGTGTGGGAACAACCCACACATCTGATCACAGAAGTGTTCTATGTGAGTGTGAATAGACAAAATGGTTTTCTTCTTAGGCTGAAACTCTATTTTTTAATTAGTTGAATTGTTTCTTTACTTATTGGTTTTAACTTTTTGCTGTTTTTTTTTTCCTAACTGCTCAGCTGCGCAGATGGATGATTATTCATTAGTATTCAGTTATTTTTTTCTAATATACCTACTTAAGATAATAAATTTCTCTCTAAACATAGCACTAGGTGTATCTCACAAGTTTTGCTGTGTAATATTTTAATCATTTCAATTCAAAATACATTTTATTCCTTATAATTTCTCCTTTGGTCCATGGGTATTTTAGAAGCCTGTTCTGTTTCCAAATATATGCTCATTTTCTAGGTAATCTTTAAATTAATTCCAAGCTAAATTGCATTTTAGTAAGAGAATGTACTCTGTATGTATCTCATGTATACTTAAAAATAATGTGCATTCTGAGGTTGTTGGTGTGGTGCTTTATTAGCATCCATTAGGTCAAATTTCTAACGTGTTCAAATCTCTTTACTCTTATTTCTGGAGAGAGCTTTTCACCTTACAACTGTGGATGTGTCCTTTTTTTCTAATTCTGTCAGATTCTTGCTTTCTGTATTTTGAATTATATAAAAACAAATTTCAAAGTATTATTGCTCTGGTGAATTTAAATTTCTGTCATTTTAAACTAATTCACTTTATCCCTAGGATGCTTTGGCCTAATTCTATTTTGTCTGATATTAATAAACTAATTTCTACCTTTTTTGGTTAGTACTTGAGTGGTTCATATTTTTTCAATCTTCTACTTTCAACCTTATCATTTAAGAGAGTCTGTCATCACAATATACATCTTCAATTTTTCATTTAGTTTGACTTTTTTTGTTTTATTTATTTATTTTTTTAAAGATTTTATTTATTCATTTGAGAGAGGGAGAAAGAAAGAGAGATAGCATCGTGGGGGGAAAAGCAGAGGAAGAAGCAGACTCCCTCCTGACCAGGGAGGCTGAGGCGGGACTCGATTCCAGGACCTTGGGATCATGACCTGAACTGAAGGCAGACGCTTAACCGACTGAGCCACCCAGGCGCCCCCTTTTTGGGTTTTAAATGTAGTATTATATCAATTCAGACTTGCCATAATGACAAATGTACTCAAATTCTATGTTATTCCTTCACATCTTTTCTGTATTTCTTTTTTTCTCAGGCTATTTTCCCTCCCTCTTCTAACATGGCATTTACATATATTTTTTAAGGTTACCCTAGAAATTAACAAATCACACTCACCTTATCATGAATGAGATTGTTCTACGATTTTATATCTTTTAATGCTTTTGCCAGGTTTTTATATTAAGGATATACCAATCTCATCAAACAAGTTGGCAGATGTTTTTCTTCCCCCTTTATTTTCTTAAAGCCTTTGTGTAAAAGTTTCTCAAATATCTGCTAGTCTTCAGCATTAAAAAAATATCTGATTCTTGAGATTTTGTTTATTTTTATTTTTAAAGTAAGTTTTCATTCAATTTCTTTAATTAGAGATGACGAACTCAAATTAAAGTAAGTTTTCATTCAATTTCTTTAATTAGAGATGAAGAACTCAGGTTTTGATTTATCTTAAGTCTATATTTGTAAGTTTGTTTTTCAAGGAATCTATCTCATAAGTTGGTAAATTCATTGGTATAAAGTTGTTCTCATATTCCCTTGCTTTCTTTTTAAATTCTGTAAGATATGTATTGATACTGCATTTAATTTTTATTTTTTTATTATGTTATTTAATCACCATACATTACATCATTAGTTTTTTTTAATTTTTTATTGTTATGTTAATCACCATGCATTACATCATTAGTTTTTGATGTAGTGTTCCATGATTCATTGTTTGCTTATAACACCCAGTGCTCCATTCCTCTTTAATACTCATCACCACGCTAACCCATCCCCCCACGCCCTCCCCTCTAGAACCCTCAGTTTGTTCCTCAGAGTCCATAGTCTCTCATGGTTCGTCTCCCCCTCCAATTTCCCCCCCTTCATTCTTCCCTTCCTGCTATCTTCTTCTTCTTCTTCTTCTTCTTCTTTTTTTTAACATATAATGTATTATTTGCTTCAGAGGTACAGGTCTGTGATTCAACAGTCTTACACAATTCACAGCGCTCACCATAGCACATTTAATTTTTCTAATGTTTGTAATTTCTTTCTCTACTAAAGTTTTGAGATTTGTATTAATATTTTCAAAAAAATAACTTTTTGATACACGTATTTCCTCCTGTTTTTGTCTTTCTAATTGATTTATACTATAATCTTTATTTTGTCCTTCCTTCTACTTCCTTTGGGTTAAATTACTTTCTTTTTTACTACTTTTTAAGGTAGTAAGTATCTCAGGTCACTGATTTTTATAATTTTCTTTTCTATTATACGTATTTAAAACTAAAAATTTCTCTCCAAATCATGCATCCCCAGAATAAATTCCTCTTGGTAATGATGTGTATTATCCATTTGATACATCTCTGGATTTTTTTTTTTTTATTTGACAGAGAGAGACAACAGCGAGAGAGGGAACACAAGCAGGGGGAGTGGGAGAGAGAGAAGCAGGGTCCCCACTGAGCAGGGAGCCTGATGTGGGGCTTGATCCCAGGACCCTGGGATCATGACCTGAGCCGAAGGCAGACGCTTAACGACTGAGCCACCCAGGCGCCCCACATCTCTGGATATTACCTGCTAATATTTTTCAGGATTAAAATGTCTATTTTCATTTCCTTTTACAAAAGGAATACATATATGTAAATGTAAATATATACTTGTTAACTGGGAGCGAATTAAAAGGAAATGACAGGCTAGTAATGTTGAAATTTTAGAGCATAGTGGAGAGTAATTGAAGTCTTCATCTTGTGCGAGAAAAACTGACAATAAGAAGTAAGAGTATATTTTGTTTTATATTTTTCTAGGAGTCCCCACTAGTGTTAGATTTCTTCACTTAAAGGGCATTTCCAGTGGTGCCTGGGTGGCTCAGTTGGTTAAGCATCAGACTCTTGGTTTCAGCTCAGGTCATGATCTCAGCGTGGTGAGATCTGAGATCGAGTCCCTTGGACTCAAGAGTCTGCTTGAGATTCTCTCCCTCTCTCTCCTCCTCCACCCCTAACCTCCCCACCTCAATCAATCAATCAATCAATCAATAAAATCTTTTTAAAAATTTTTATTTACTTATTTGAGAGAGAGTGAGAACGACAGAGATCACAGAGGGAGAGGGAGAAGCAGACTTGCCACTGAGCAGGGAGCCCGATGTGGGACTTGATCTCAGGATCCTGAGATCATGACCTGAGCTGAAGGCAGACGCTTAACCAACTGAGCCACCCAGGTACCCCGAAGTCTTTTTTTAAGGGCATTTCCAATTCTGTCTGCAGCTGGAACCCAGGGTGCACTAACAAACTAAAAGTTCCATATATCACCATTCATGTATTTTAGAAATGGGCAAAAGGGAGAAAAAAAAGAAGTCCTCTTCTACTATAGTCTGAGTGTATGAAGAGCTACTCTTCCCAACATTAAAGGGAATATCAAGTTATAAAGCATTTAAAGTTGCATAATAACATTAATTTTCCATACATATGTTTACATCTTTAGCTTACGATTTCAATCTAAGGTGCCTCTATGATTCTTTTTGTAGCTAATTTTAACATCATAATTAGAATTGATGTGTAACTACACCAGATCTCAGCTGCTCCTACAGGGTACACTTGTGTACATTGTAATTACAACTTATACTAAACACACCAAAGGAGAACATGAAAAACTTATATGTACTTAATTACACACATGCCATTTAATCATTTTTTTTCTAAAACTAGGCAATATCTGTTTCTAAAAAAAAAAATCAGGGAAATAAAACTATCAAATGATACACTGGCAACAGGTGGAATTTCCAGTTGTGATTGCTTAGTAGTTTTTTAAAAAAATAGTATAATATAGTTTTTCATACTAATTGTTTTCTCTATCCTCTCACATTCCGGATGTCAAGAAAAGCCTTTAACTATATTTGTACTATTATCATTGCATTACAGATATTGGTTACCTAATTATCATGTCAATTAACTATACTGCACTTCTTTAAGGTAGGGAGCATATTTTTCTCATCATTGAACACCCCCACCCCCAATGCCTTGCCAAGTGCTGGCAGAAATTAAGTACTGAATAAGAGTATTGTACAAATGGGAAATTAACAAAGTAGGAGAAGGTAGTTAATCATCTCCTGAAAGCTTAGAAGCTCTTCCAGGCAGAGAAATGGACCAAGGGCATTTGAGGTAGAGAAAGTTGTTTGCAAAGGCAAGTAGATTTTTTTTTAAAGATTTTATTTATTTATTCATGAGAGACACAGAGAGAGAGAGAGAGAGGCAGAGGGAGAAGCAGGCTCCTAAGGAGCAGGGAATCCGATGTGGGACTCGATCCCAGGACCCCAAGATCACAACCTGAGCCGAAGGCAGACGCTCAACCATCTGAGCCACCCAGGCGCCCGGCAAGTAGATTTTATTCATTTATTCAACAAATATTTATTGAGCCCATTATACATGCTAGACTTTGGGATATAATCTAAGGCATTAACATATATGGTCCCAGCTTCCAAGAAGCTTATGGTTTATGAAAAAAAATGTGTTCAGCTAATAAATCACTCAAAAATGTGTTCCTATAAGCTGAAATAAGTGTATAAAGCAATATCAGTATATATAATAAATGGAATTAATGCCTTCTCCTGAGTTAATTGAGCATGTTTTATAATCCTAATTTGTCTCTACTGTGGAATTATTTATAACTTAAAAAAATTAGTAGTCATTCCTAGGGTTGAAGCCCTTTCATATAGTGTTACATTATATGTTATGTAACATTGGTGTTGTCTACTTATGTATATTATATCACTTAATGTGTAGAGCAAGATGCTCACAACTAAAAATATCAGCTCTTCCCTCCAAACCCATGTGCTATTTAGGTCATACATTTTACTTTTAACATAAGCTTTAAGCATACAATATATCACTATTTTTGCTTTGAAATCTCTGCTTTTATTCATTTATTCCATATCAGAGTTCATCCTTTTTAGTTTATCCACCTTTCTGTCTGGTTTCATAGTCCTTCTGCCTGAAGAATTTTCCTTAAGATATCTTGCGGTGCAAGTCTACTAGAAATAAATTGTGAGTGAGTGTGTGTGTGTATAAAGCAGATATTTTTTCCCTCACTTTGACAGATATTTGGGGGTGTATAGAATCTTATATGGGCATTATTTATTTATTTATTTTGCAACACTAAATATAACAATTCGGTGTATCTGGCTTGCATGACTCCAGATGAGAAATGTGCTGTAGTTCTTTGGTTCTCTTTATGTAACGTGTCTTTTTTCTCTGGCTGCCTTCAAGTTTTCCCCATTTTCATTTATTTTCAGCAGTTTGAATATAACAGATAAGTGTGAGGCATGTCTGTGTGTGTGTGTCTGTCACTAATTTTGGAAAATTTTTTGCCATTATTTCTTCAATTATTTCTCCTCTCCCTTTTCTTTTTCTTCTCCTGGAATTCCAAGAATACATTTACTAAACCAGTTAATATTGTCCAACAGCACTTGGATCCTCTGTTTGATTTTCATACTTTTTTTTGTTTTGTTTTTTCACCTACCTATCTTTGAGGTCATTAATTTTTTTTTTCTTTTCTTTTTTTTGTGGGGGGTTACATTGAGCATAGGGAGTTTTTTTAATTGGTTGTATTGGGCATAAGCATGTTGAAGACATTCCTTATCTTTGTTACTGCTTTTTGTTTCTAGCTTTTTCATTTGTTTCTTTCTTATAGATTCCACTTTTCTTCTAAAATTACCCATTTCATCTTGCATGCTGTCCACCTTTTGCATTAGAGATTTTATCATATTACAGTAGAATCTTGAATAAGTTGGGGTTGGGGCACCAACCCCCTGTGCAGTCAAAAATCCCATATAACTTTTGACTCCCCCCAAGAGTCTATTGTGATTTTTTTTATTTGTAAATTCTTTTTTTTTAAGAATTTATTTCTTTATTTGACAGAGAGAGACACAGCGAGAGAGGGAACACAAAGTAGGGGGTGTGGGAGAGGGAGAAGCAGGTCTCCTGCAGAGCAGGGAGCCTGATGGGGGGCTCAGGACCCTGGGATCCTGAACTGAACCTAAGGCAGACACTCAATGACTGAGCCACCCAGGCACCCCTATTTGTAAATTCTTTATTTTGGCTAATATTGACGCAATCACTACTACCACGGATTTATTATGGCTGAGAGGAGCTATTCACTAGCTATTCTGCTGTTATTAAACACTAAAAATTAGGAAAAAACTGGAGGTTATTTGGAATGGGATAAGGAGAGGAGAGCAGAACCTCAAGGGAGAACATGAAGTCCTACCCAGCCTTGTTATCCGAAATGAGTAACTGCATCAGATCTAACTTAAGTGCCAGCTTCTCCAAAAAGGTTTTCAGAAAAAGGTCGCATAACAGTTATTCACTGGACAAAAAGTGTTGATGTTTCTAGAAAAGGTCTTGACATGAAAGACCCAACTTAAGAACAATTATACATAGCTCCATGACAGAGCTGGGCTCATGGCAGCCTGGCACCAATTAAAATGCTACTGTGGACACAGAAATCTGTAGGGGCTAGCCCTCACTCACAGATATATGTGATGTTTTACAGCATAGAGATGTAGATGGTTCTCTCTTCTGTATGTAGATGTCATCTGGAGGAGACTTCTTCCTGCTGCCACATTCAAGGAATTTCTTAATTGTAGGGATATTGCTTATTTTCACTGTGAACTCCTGGAGGTGCAGACAGAATAGTGGGGACTTTCTCTTCTAGAACCAAAATGATTTGGAGCAGAATCATGTCCACAAGCCTCAGCTGATTTCCAATAAGAAATCGTTTGCCGTGATCCCTTAAAACCTTTTCAAACTCAGACGTGCATCTAATTATAGCCTTCTAGGCCATGTTAACCAGTTGTTTTTGTTGATCATCTGGTTTCAGGAAAGGATGTATGATAATCAGTTCCAGCAGATCTAGCGTCACTTCCATGTGCAGGTCAATGAGGGTTCTCTCCTTGAGGTCCTCCCCGAAAGAGATGGTGCTTTCCCACTATGTAGTGAAGAATGCTTCCGATCTGCACCAACTTCATTCCATCAGTTTTACCCATTGGCATGTGTTGAAACAGCAGGTGGTTACCATCTTGCAACTTTTGCAACTGTTCTTCTGTTTCTAAGAATACTTCATCCAACTCGACTCCAGTGGCAGCTAAAACCCATCTTGTGGATTCCATCAGGTCTCTTCTGTTCGGATAGTGGAGCTTGGGCTTCCCCACCCTGATGGCTTTTCAGGCTTCCTGGAGTCCACGTGGAGCACCCAGAGCCACCCAATGTGTTCTGCAAGCAATCTGCTGCCCAATAGCCTATTGTTGACTGGAAGTCTTACCAATTGCATAAATAGCTGATTAACACATATTGTGTATGTTATATACGTTATATACTGTATTAGAATAAAGTAAGCTGGACAAAAGAAAATGATTTAAGAAAATCATAAGGAAGAGAAAATATTTTATAGTACTGTACTGTATTTTTTTAAAAACCCATGTAAATGTGGATCCATATAGTTCAAACCCATGCTATTCACGGGTAAACTGTATAACATTGATTTTAACATTCTGCTCATAGCTTTTCAATATATATCTCAAATACGAGCCTAGTTCTATTGATTATCTTTGTCTCTTGGAAATGCATTGTCCGTTATTTGCTTTTTCATAAACCTTGTAATCTTTTGTAGAAAGAAAGTAAACATTCTATATAAGAGAGTAGATACTGAGGTAAACAATATTTGGGGGGGCTAGAAATTAGCATTCCTTTCCTTCTGTTAGACCTTTATTGTGTGGATTTGAAGCTATCTAAAGAGAAGTGGTTGCTATTGCTACCCTCAGGGCACCTGGTCACCTAATTCCTCTAGAGATAATGTGTATTCAGAGTGGGAGTGGCCTTCTTTATGGTTTTATCATTCTGATTCATCCTCAGCTGTAGATCTTCCCCTTGAGGTGTGCCTGAGAGAGTTCCTCTCCAGTCTTGCTCTATCCTGGTCCTCTTCCAGGAGAACTGTTGACCTGTTACTCATTAACTTTTAGTCTGGTAGTAGAGTGTACTCACCCCTCTCCAGCTGTAATTCTGTACAAGCATGTATTCTGATCCTTCCCTTACTGTTTTTTCACTAGTTTTCACTAATGCCCTGAAAGCTGTGGTGTTCACTGCTCTTCTACCACAGTAAGTTCTGTAGGGGCAGATGGGGAAGGAGTATTCAAATGGGGCTTGTGCTTCTCTTGCTGACACTGCCATTCCTCTTCCCTAACCCTGCACCATGAGGGACTCTTCCTCAGAACTTTCACCAGTCTTTTTGTGAATATCTTATGAGGTGCATGTAGAAAAACCTGCAAGTAGGTGTGACCTCCCCCTATACACACAGCACCTGAGGCCTCCAAACTCACACTAACATGCTATCTGCAGCTAATTTGTTAGCATCTCAAGCTGCATTCTTCTTATCAGTACTTGGCTACATCATCCCAGGTCCTATCTTTTCCCCGCAGTCTTTAGTCTCTCCTCAGATTTTGCATTAGTTGGTTGTGCCATGACCTCAGTTCTTTGGTTCAGGAAAAGTTATGAACTTGCATTTGCCTGGATTTTTTGTTTTTGTCAAGGTGATAGCAGCACTCTTTCCACCTCTCTTTAATCCAAGAAGAAACTGGAAAGCCAAAATCATAATTCTTAAGGTGATATTTGGAAGATGAGTAAGAGTTTACTAGTGAAAGGGGGGAGGCCAGAAGAGATTTCCAGGTAAAAGAAACATCATGGTAGTGTTATGAAGGGGCATGATATTTACAGCGAATGAAAAAGGAGCAATGAGAGCAAGGTGGTTGAGCATAGATAATGAATATAAAGATGGGACTGTGGGAGACTGGAGAAGTAGAGCAGGTCACGCCATGCCTACACCTTGTTTAATCCTTATCCTAGGAACAACAGGAATTCTATAATGTATTGTGAGCAATTTTCAGAGTTTCGTTTTGAAATATTTATCCTGGGTACACCCTGGAAAGCTAATTAAAAATCATGTGGGCAGACCGATGGGGAGATACCACAGTTGTCCAGGTAGAGCAAGATGCACCCTTGGAATAGAGAAATAGGAGTAGGTATGGAAGAAAGACCTCTCCTGAAAATAAAAAGAGAAAGAAAGAAAAATGAAAGAAAGGTAGACTTTTTGAAGAGTCTGACATATATGGAGAATGGTGAGTTCAGGGTGGCTATTACACAGGTTTACAATAGGACTTTTAGGAAATTAGGCTGGAAATGAATTAAGATGAAACCGTGAAAGACCATGTAGGCTGCACTATGAAGGTTGTATTGATTTCTTCTATATGTACTAATTAGATCACAATAGGCTTTAAACTGAGCTGTGACATGATCATATTAGATTTGGGGAGATACGACTTAAATCACTAAGCCATGATCTATGTAGATGGGACATTATTACATTCTGAGCAGTAAATGCAACATTTTCAGCCGCTGTTCGTATGAATATATATTAGAATGGTAAAACTAGACAATAATTGTCTTTACAAACAAATGAATAAGCTATTAAGACAAAGAAAATTTAGTTTTCTTACCACCATCCACTGAGCAAAATAATCTGTCAGTAAAATATATTACTCACGAAATAGGAATCATATTCAACATAAAAGTTGATTTGAAGATAATGAAAATGAACCAATTGATAGATCATAAAGTGGTTATATCTGACAATTTACCTTTTGTTTTCATGGTTCAAGTACGATATAAATGAAAAATTCATTATATTTTGTATCATAGCAAATTTATAAATCCTGGTTTAAAAGATAAGCATTCATTACATGTCATTTTCCTAGTTTTTAAATGTTATTTTCTTGATAGATTCACCCATCCAGCCACTTACGTATTTAAGTTCTCAGTGAGCACATATTGGGCACTGAAAACATGCTTCGTACTGTGGATGCAGGGATTCCAAAAAATTAGATGACATACATTGTGTTTTCAAAGAGTGTCCAAAAAAGAAACAGACATTGCAGCGCACTGGAGTTACAAGCTGAAAAGTACAAAGTAAGGATGAAGTACCAGTGACACTGTACGAAGCCGGTTGGGGGCTTTATAATAAAGGAAATAAGGCAAGACTTCTTGATATGAGTCGTCATGCATTTAGTTCAAATCATTTCAGCAGAACGTTAATAATTACTCTGTACCAGGCCCTATGCTCAGTGTTTGGGCTACAGATATTGATAAGATATAGTCAGTGATTTCAAGAAACTAATAATCTAATGAGAAAGACTAATATTGTAACACCCAACTATGGTATCAAATTCTAGTAACAGTATCAACTAATCCAAAATGAGAGTTGGAATGAGGATTCACTGAGGAAATAATTAGGAATGAGAACTGAAGGGTAAATAACGTCAGGAGGAGTGAAATGTTAGATCAGTACTTCCTGGCAGAGGACAGAGCATGACAAAGGGCAGACAAATTAGCCTTTACTTTGTGCTCCCAGGGACACTCTCTGATGCGTAATTTACATGCAGTGCCCTGCAATCATTCTAAGGAATAGGCATTACCACTTCCCTTTAGAGGTGTGAAATCTCTGACCCAAAGAGGTAGGTAGCTTTTCTAAGATATGTCAGGCTGCTAGGCTGTCTGAGGCTATCTTGTTTAAACACCCATGTTCTCAAACACGTGATAATGAGTGAAATGATATGGTGTATCAGAGAATTGTGGGTAGCTTAGCATGGATAAACTATATGCAAGAATATGCATATGAATTTCTCTTCTCTTCGTATGTTACCATTCCCATTTGGGTTTTTTTTTTTTTTTTTTTTTTTTTTTTGGTTTTGGCTACTCCTTCTTTCAGGCTTGTCATCGGAACCCCATCTCCACCAGCCTGCCACATATTGACAGACAGCAAACCTTACCTAATCTGCCTTACTTGGGGATATGAGTAGCTAGATGGAACACCAAGGAGGACTGCTTTATGGATCCCAAGTACCACAACTGTTGCTTCTGGTCCCATCTGAATGTTGTCTCCTCTGGCTCGACAAAAGCTTTGCTCGTCAGATTTGGAAATGCCTCTTGCTACAGACTCATGTTCTGGGCCCCAGTGGTTATTCTTGCTATTTTTAGATCTTTCCCCTTACTAGCCTGCTACCCTGATGCCCATCCTTTTCCACTACTCCCTGTGACAACGAACTCAACCAACTGTTTTCCCAACTCAAGTGGAAGAAGTTTCTTTCTCCAATTACGTCACCTCAGTGGGGACAAAGAATATTTTCCATTTCTTTCTTAAGCCATAAATTAATGTTAATAAATCTGAGTTCTCACCTTGGTTGTTAGGCCCTATCTAATTCTGCTTTTATTCAGATATTTACAAAGTGCAATTTGGTCAGTAATTTTAACATCCCCAATTAGCTAAGTATAGTCAAATCAAAGAGTATTTTTAACTTAGCATTTTGTCCCTTTAGATTTTGAAGCCTGAAATTATCCTTTCCTCTTTTTAAAAACTGTCCCATCTGGCCCTCAATGGACTCCAGAGTTTGCAGAACAAAAAGATACCCTAGTCACTTAAAAATGAAAGAAAAATAAATTCTACCTTTCCTACCATCAAAATCGTTTTACCCTACTAATCAGAGAATCCTGTGTCACAGAGCCCCTAACTACTTAATAAACTTCTCTCAAATTTTGTTAAAAATTCTCTGTTCTCGGGCGCCTGGGTGGCTCAGTTGGTTAAGCGACTGCCTTCGGCTCAGGTCATGATCCTGGAGTCCCGGGATCGAGTCCTGCATGGGGCTCCCTGCTCGGCGGGGAGTCTGCTTCTCCCGCTGACCCTCCTCCCTCTCATGCTCTCTGTCTCTCATTCTCTCTCTCCCAAATAAATAAAATCTTAAAAAAAAAAAATTCTCTGTTCTCTTCCTCTATTTGAACTGTACTCTTTGAATTTATTTCTGTTTTCTACATTACATCCTTTTTTCCTTAACTAGGACCCTTGTCTATTGCTTTGTCACTAGCAGTTTTATCATTAAGTACAATATTTGTGTGTGTGTGTGTGTGTAGGCTTTTCACAAGCCAATCCCCCCTAATCTATCAAAAAGTATCAGAAAGCATAAAAAATAATATTCAGAACCATCAAACTTGTCATACATTATGATTTTAAATTTATTCAGAAAACATAAAAAACAACCTTGATGTGACTTACACTACATAAGGCCCTGCTTGCTACTTGAGACCAAACATATATTACAAAAACACAATCAAGTTCAGCACATATATGTTATAATTCTGTAAGCACTTAACTTTAGGTATTCTCCCTATAACTTCAGCTGTTCTTGGACCTTATTTTCATATAAAACAAAGACATAAAATCCATAAAATTATAGGGAAAGTGAGATTTGATGTAAATATTCAAGTATCTGAATGAAGCAAAATATAGCTGGCTGGTAACTTCCAATTTTGCATTCGTTGTGATTGAATGATCACCATATAGATAAAAGCCTACATTCACTCACAACAGATTAAATTTTAGCAGAAAACAGCCTATTTCCCTGTTCTTTTTTTCTACTCATTTTGAAGCATTTTTATATCCTATAATTTTCTGTTATGTAATAAATCTCCATCACCTTTTATTAAAACATATATTATATATAGTTTCTCAAATAACAAATATAGCCAATTTCAATCGTAAATCTGAAAAATGTCTTTCTGTTAGAAAAAATAGAAGGCATTCCATGAGGACATAATAACAGTTCAGAAGTCTCAGAAACTGGGTTCTCATGATAAAAGTTCTAATAAAAAATTGAGTGGTGCCTGGGTGACTCAGTCCGTGGAGCATCTGCCTTCAGCTCAGGTCATGATCTCAGGGTCCTGGGCTCCAGCAGTGTCAGGCTCCCTACTCAGTGGGGAGTCTGCTCCTCCTTCTCCCTCTGCCTCTCTCCCCTGCTCATGCACACGCACACACTCTCCCTCAAATAAATAAATAAAAATCTTTAATAAAAAAATTGAGAATTTCAGCTCTAGGGAAGAACTACTTATAATCATTTTTTCAGATTATACTGACATGTGAATATACTGTCTTCCTCCACTGTATAGTCTACCCAGTCTAGAAAAAACATCTTTCACTAATCAATTTTATGCCAAAAAAAGAAAACAATAATGAAAACAACCCATTTTATAATAATATTTTACTTCATTTTTATCAAGACTGATACCATTCTGCTCTCGGCAATTATGGCTCATCCTAGAAATATTGCTGCATAAGATCTATCACAAACTTAACAGCTTAAAATAACACACATTTATTATCTCACAATTTCAGTGGTTCAAGAACCTAGGCATAGCTTAACTGGGTTCTCTGCTGGGGTCTCACATGCTGCAATCAAGGGGGCAAGTAGACTTCATTCTCATCTGGAGAGCTGACGAGGGAAGAATCCATGTCCCAGTTCATCCAACTGTTAGAAGAATTCATTTCCTTGCAGCTGTGTGATTGAGGGCCCTTGCTTCTTACTGGCTGTCAGTGGACATCCACCTTCAGGTTCCAGAGGCTGCTCCAGTTCCCTACTATGTGGCCCTCTTCGCAGGCAGTTCACAGTGTGGTTGTTTGCTTCCTCAAGCCCAGCAGGAGAATTTCCTGTATACTGATCTGCTAAAATGGAATTTCACACACATAATGTAATCTTGGGAAAGACGTCTCACCACCTTTGCCATATAATGTAACCTAATCCAGGATATGTGATATCCCATCACTTTTTTTCCCTATTCTACTTTCTATAAGCAAAACAGAAGTCCTGTTCCACTCAAGGGGATGAGAGTATATGGGATTTAACACCAGGAGATGGAACTCATGAAAGCCACCTTAGAATTCCCCCTACCACACTTCTCTAATGTCCCATCGATTTTTCCTGGAGAGGTCAAAGCCATACCCTGTTTTAAGGATGAATTTTTAATACGTGCTTATATTCTACTAGTAGAAAGATTGTCTTTCAACTTACATAAACCCTGAAATTTCTCAGTAAAATGTTACCCCATTTGATCACAGTGTATTTTCACAAACAATAAAACCAAAAGGTGAAGTCCTTTACTGTAAGGAAATGAATTTAGCAAAGCTATTTTAGAAGAACTTTCACATTCAAAGTTTAACTTAGGACCAGTTTCTCCTTGGCTAATTTATCATGGGAGTACAAGGGAAACAAAACTTTTGCAATGGGATGCTCCCTCATGTTGGAAATGTTTGTCATTTATCTAATTCCCTCGGTTTGGAGGCCTTAGAGATCTAATTTTTTCCAGTGATTTCTTCTGTCTTGGAAGGTAGAGCTACTCACAGAGGGGCCATTTTGTCTTCTTAATTTCCCTCTTATCCCCTTAGTCTCTCTAACCACACTTAATTTCTCAACTGAGGATTGGAAGCAGGACTCAGGTCAGGCACCAGAGCTTTTAATTTAAAGTTTGTACATTCTTTGCTAATGTATCATCATTTCCTATCATCATTTTCTAATGCCCAGCTTGTGGAATTGGTTGTAGTAATCAAGAATGGGATCTGCCCCCAACCTTTGTAACCCCCATAAGATTCACAGTTATTTTGTCTGTTACTGACAGATAAAGATGAGCTCCCCCACTGCCCGGCCCCAATCCTGGCCCTTCTTCCTACCCTTGTAAAGTCCTCAGGGGCCTTGAACTATGTATGTTTGCTGCTTTTCTTGAATTTCCAACTGCCTGAATGGTCTGGGCAAAAACATCTCAGGGATGGATGGCTAATGTGGTGCTCCATGGTCTATTCTAATTATCCCAATATTTTAACCATAATCTTGGCAAAATGCTAAGAATTTTCTTTTTTTTTTCTTTTTTTTTTTTTTTGGCACCAAATTACTTTATTTGAAGAATGGTACAAATGAAAGAAGTTAAGTAGATGTTTTGTTACAACTTATAGAAAAGGTAAAGGTAACCCCAACATGCATGCATGCCTTGGTGACACCAGGGAAGTCACCCTTGTGGCTATGGGAAGACAGCCTAAGGCTTAGCTCTCATTATCACTGTTTCCCAAGGTGTGCTTGTCAAAGAGATACTCTGCCATGCCAGATTCAGGAGCCCCCATCTTGTGCAGGTTGATTACGTGGTCACCCAATTCTTTGATGGATTTCACCTGCTCATTCAGGTAGGCATCCAGCTTTAGGCCTTTAAATAAAATCTTATGGGATTTTTGTCCTGGTACCCCAATTTGTGGCTTTATCATCTTATGTTGGAAAGGCTATCTTCCCTCCATTGAATTATTTTTGCACTTTGGTCAAAAAATTACTTAGACATATCTGTGTCTGTTTCTGGTTCTCTATTTTTTTCTGCTGGTTTATTTATCTGGTCTTCTAATAATGTCATAGTGTTGATTACTGTAGCTATATAATAAGTCTTACAACCAGGTAAATCAATTCTCCCACTTCCTTCTTGTTTTTCAAAATTGTTTTAGCTACTCCAGTTGCTTGATTGTCAGTATAAATTTTGGAATAATCTTGTGCATACTTGAAAAATGTCTTGTTTGAATTTGAATTAAACCTATATATCAATTTGGGGAGGTTTGGCAACTTTGGTATGTTGATGCTTCAATCCATGAACACAGTATGTCTATTTTTTATATTTTCTTTGATATCTTTCAATGTGGTATAGTTTTCAGCTTACAAATCCTGTACATATTTTGATAGATTTACACACCTAAGGATTTCATTTTTCAAGAATGTTAAATTATATTGTATTTTTAATTCCAGGATCCATGTGTTCATTGCCAGTATATAGGAATACAGTTGATTTCTGTATGTTAATTTTATATCTTTCAACTTTACTCAATTAATTTATTAGATCTAGGATTTTTATTTTTATAGGTTCTTTTGGAGTTTCTATGTGGACAGTCATCTTACCTTCCTTTTTAATCTGTGTCTCCTTGTATCTGTTTTTGCTCCTTTTCTTATAGTATACCTAAGTCTTATTGAATTAAGATCCACCTCAATCTAAGTGAACTCATCTACTTGGTTATATCTATAAAGACCCTCTTTCCAAATAAAGGCATATTCTGAGGTTCTAAGTGAACATGGATTTTATGCAACAGAACTAGATATATCCCCTCCTCAAAAAAAAAAAAAAAAAAAAAAAGTTTGCTCTCTCCACCCAAAGGAATATGAAAGGGGAAGTTTAGCAAGGCAGAAAACTTTGCAACAATAACTGCTCCAGTCCAACCAAAACCTTTTGGCCCTATATCCATTGACACAATGAAAGCCTGAGTAAGGACAAATAAGGTAAACTTCTACCCTTATCGGGTTATAACAGGCTCCCCATTATCCCTACTGGAATAGTGTCAGAGAGGATGAATTAGAGAACTGGAACTTTTAATCTCTACTGGCTGGTAATGAGGCCTTCTCTGTACCCCCACCTCACCTGTGTTGTCAAGGGAAGCCCATGGGAGCCTGAATTTCCACTTCCTACTGGTAGTAAAGAGGCTCCCATCTCTCTCCACTGGGGGGGTGTCAGAGGTTCAATGGAGAGTGAAGATGTTCATCATTGCACAGTAGGACACCACTTCGCCATATCAGTGGAGACTGAGAGGGAGGGGACCCTGATTTCCCTATCCCTGTAACAAGGTGTCCCCCCCTAGATGATCTGCTCTCTTCTTTTGACCTTTCAGAATCTCCTTATATTTGCTTTACCTAAAATGTATAGGGTTTTTCAGTTGTGCTTGGGAGCAACAGGAAAAAGTAGCTCTACTCCATCTTCCCAGTAGCTCACAAGTCATTCCAAATTGTAAACTCAGGAGGAGTTTTAGAAAATTTTGCTGTTTAATTTCCATCTTTAACTTTTTCTTTTCCTCAAGAAATTTTTAGGGTAGACATGGTAAAAAAAAAAAAGCAAAATAAAGTAAAAATATAATAGACTGCATGATGTGCCCCTTTCAGATGTTCAGCACAGGTGGTCTTGCAGATCATGGTTCCAACCCAGGTGCATAATACTCCATGCCAGTCAGTGGTCAATGGAGGGGTTTTTTTGTTGTTGTTTTTTTAAAGATCTTATTTATTTATTTGACAGAAAGAGAGAGAGTGCATAAGCAGGGGGAGTGGCAGAGGGAGAGGGAGAAGCAGGCTCCCCGCTGAGCAGGGAATCTATATGGGCTCAATCCCAGGACCCTAGGATTATGACCTGAGCTGAAGGCAGAGAGTAGTCTAGGCAGTTATATCTAGATTGTTCCAAATTCTTACACAGGAACCCCTGAGAGGATATTTTTTTTTCCTAGTCCAGAGTTTTAGATTTCTTAAGTTTCTTTATAAACAGCAGTGATTTTTTTAATTTATACTGATTTTATCTGAGTCTGAAAGAGTAACAGCCATTCAGCAGTCTCACAAAACTCTCTGAAGGACAGACACTCAGGTTACCCCTTATGTGTGAAAGTCATATTTTCTCCTTCTTTGTCTCTGGCAGAAACTCTCCAAAGTCTTCTTCAGATACTTAATGCAGAGGTAAATAAACTAGGGATGGCCCAATCTTAAATTACTGACCACTTCATTTGCAAAATAGGTTTTTATGATGCTTAATTTTATATGTCAGTTTGACTAGATCACGGGTGCCCAGATATCTGGTTAAGCATTATTTCTGGGTGTATCTGTGAGGATATTTCTGGAAGAGATTAGTATTTGAATAGGCAGTAGACTGAGGAAAGCAGATTGACTTCCGCAATGTGGATTGACTTCATTCGATCTGTTGAGGGTCTGAATAGAACAAGAAAGCAGGGAAGGAAGAATTCTTTCTCTTTGCCTGACTGCATGAGCTGAAACACTGATCTCTTGGCCTTGGAGTAGGACTTAAGACCACCTAAACTCATGCTTCTCAAACCTTTGGACTTGGACTAGAACTTATGCCAATGGTTCTTCTGGTTCTATTCCTCTAGAGAACCCTAATACAGTTTTCATTATAATGCCATTATCGTGTGGGGTCAAGCAGGAGAAGATAACTTTGTAAGGGTAGCTTTGATGGAGACTATTAGCAACTGAATGGCCCACTTTCTAAATTCATATGTTGAAGTCTCAACCCCCCAATATGTATTTGGAAATGGAATGTTTGAGAGGCAACTAAGGAGTGCTGAGGTCATGAAGATGGGGCTCTCATGATAGGGTTACTGCCCTAATAAGATGAGACACCAGAGGGCGCCTGGGTGGCTCCATCCCTTAAGTGTCTGCCTTCCACTCCGCTCATGATTCTGGGGTCCTGGGATGGAGCCCAGCGTTGGACTCCCTGCTCAGCGGAGAGTCGGCTTCTCCCCATCCCTCTACCCCTCCTCACTGCTCGTGCTTCTATCTTTCTGTCTCCCTCTCGTGCACGCTCTCTCTCTCTCAAATAAATAATTAAAATATTTTTAAAAAGAGAGACACCTGAGAGCTTCAGCATGTAAGGGCCCAGTGAGGAGGCAGCAAGCCAGAAAGAAGGCCCTCACCAGAAACCAACCAAGATGGCAACCTGATCTTAGACTTCCTGCCTCCAGAGCTGTGAGAAAATAAATTTCAGTTGTTTAAGTCACACAGTCTGGTATTCTGGTGGGGTAGCTGGAGCTGACTAATGCAGAGCCTTTTACTTTGATAGGCTCTTTCTAGGTTCTTGGATGCCTTCATTCTGGTTGAAAGAGTATAGATCATCCCACAGTATAGCCCATTTTATCTCCTTGCCTTATGTCTTACCTCTCATGAGATCTGATTCCCTTTCCTTGATATCTGAGTAAACTTTCCAATTTCTCCTGAATTAATTAATATAACTGTGTTAGGCCTTTGCTTCTTGTCTGGACAATGAAGTCCCTCTCTGGTCAATATTTCCTAATCTCCATCCTGTTTTGCCTCTTCTGGTTCAAATTATCGGTAGTAGGTTTAGGACTCAAATGTCTAGGAGGGCCAGCCCACACGAAGCGAATGAGATAGAAGCAAAACAATGTAGTATCCTAGCAAATCAGAGAATGTGTGCCCCCATAGAAAAGACACAGTTGATACTTAGGCGCATTTTGTCAGATCCTCTACATTTTCAAGAGCATACAGAAATTCCAGTTTCTAAAGGTTAGCAACAAATTTAAAAAAAATTAAAAAGGATGGGTGTGAGCCAGTGTTATTCAGGCCAAACAACAACACAGGTCTCAAGGCCAGATTTGGCTCTTTGGCCCCCAGTTGAGGACTTCTACCATGATCGCTTTAATGATTTCTCCCAGGGGTACTAGGAGTTAGTTAGTCTTCGAATTGTTCTCCTGGTGGCTCCTGTTAATATCCCTTAGCTACCTCTGGAGATCAGGCCAATTTAAGTCCTGCTTATGGTGGAATCCTGGCATAGGTCCTTTTTGAGCTCCGTCTGCCAAACAGCCGCCCCACCCCCCGTCCCCCCGGCTCAAAGAATCACTGCCCAGAGGACTGGGGGCAGTAGAGCAGGGCTCCTCCCAAGGACAGGACACGGGATAACTGCCCAGATCGCTCTGTCCTGGGGATGAGTCTGTCCTTATTGAATAGTTTATGATGCCGCAAGCTGGTACACAGCTCTGCAGTCTCCTCTGCGCAGTTGTCACGGAGCAGGCAGACATCAATACTATTGTTCTCTTAGGCACCAGGATTTTATTTTCCTCAATACTTTATGTACTTCATTGAACACTATTGAATCTTCTTCTGCCTGGGTTAGGCTCTGAGACGAAATCATCAGCAGGTGCTTTCAATCATTCTCTTGATGATTGCTTGTTCCTATTTTTGGTATCGTTTTATCTCTGAAGTACTGGGTTGGATTTTCAATTTGGGTGGTCAGACCCGTGTTTCTCCTCACTGCAGAAGTTCCAGCAAGTCTCTGAGGCTTGTCCTACTATTTTAGTCCGCGTTTCTAGTGGGTGGGTCCAGGCTGGGCAGCAGCCTGCGTGAGGTGCGGCCGTCTCTCAGAAAGTTGTAGAACCACACGGAAGAACTGGATGGTGTGGGAAAAGGAGAAAGAAACAGAAATCAGTTCAACCATACTCCAAAAGAAAAAGAATAATGCTCAGGTGTTTTGGTCTTCCACGGTTTTTCTTTTTTGCCCAGATTCATGATATAATTTCCTTTAGTTAACACACTTTCTGTCACTGTCATTGAGATGGGCAATTTCTATACATTCTTCGGGTCTCATTTACTCACAGATACTTTCCTGGGTTCCTAATCAGGGTTAGAACCCCTGCCACAGATGACCTCTCCTCCCTACATTTTGCCTATCACAAATTAATTACCCATTATTATTATTATCAATATTATCAATATTTAATTTTGATAATATATGGCATCCTTTAAGGTCTCAAAGGCAAGAGGTTATCTCAGTCTCATTTCGTGTATCCCCATGAGAAGAAAGAAGTAGTGTATGTCTCAGCCGAATCTATTCCACGTTCATATAACCTTATTCATATTCAATTTTTAATTTCATACAGCTTAAAAACATTCAGAGTCTGTTATTATTTTATAGTTGCACAGAGTAAAACAGCCCACTTTACTTTCCCAATGCATACTTGTTGGTCATCATTACTCTTTCCATGTATATGTGTTTCTTCTCATCTCTAAAATATAAGGTAGAGAATTTAGTTTAACAATCAAAAGTTTAATATTAGATGATGCACACTGAAAACAAAATCCCTTGTTTTGAGTATTGTGAATGTGTGATTCAGAAATGTTAAGGTCCTAGGAATTCAAAGTGTCTCTTGTCGAAGAACATAGAACTAATAGTTTATACTTATGAGCATTTCATCAGATTAATCAGACAGGCTATTTATTTAATAACTCATTTTAGTTTACTAAGCCTGTTTTAACAAAGTGCCACCAACCAAGTAGTATAAATAACAGAAGAGAAGTCCAAAATCCAGGTGGGGTGGTTCCTTCTGATAGCTATGAGGGAAGGATCTGTTCCAGGCCTCCCACCTTGGCTTGTAGATACAGGGCTGTCTTCTCCTCTGTGTCTCTTTCACATTGTCTTTCCTCTGTATTTGTCATCTCTGTGTCCAAGTTTCTCCTTTTTATAAGGGCAACGGTGATATTAGATTAAGGCCCACCCTAATAGCTTCATTTCACAACTTGATTACCTCTGTAAAGACCTTATCTCCGAATAGGATCACATTCTAACGAACTGGGAGTCAGGAGTCCAGGGTATGAATTTTTGGAGGACACGATTCAACCCATAACATACCTATTATATGATTAGAACTAATTTTTAGACTCTAAGGAATATGCATTTCATACTCCTGTGGGGCAGACCAAACCAACACTCATTAAGAAGAAGTGTAGGATCAAAGAACTATGTAACTGGGGCTAAAATTGTGTGGAAAGTATGTGTATGTTCTAGGAATTCAAAAATAAAAAATAAATAAAAATAGCAATGTGCACTGGAGTAATCAGGAAACATCTGAGACTCTGATAACAACAAACAGTAAAAACAAAAAGCTGGACTTGAATAAAATAGAATTTAGAGAAGTATAAGAGATGGAAAATAGCATATAAGGTAGGAGGAAGGGGTGAGAGCACAGAAGTATGAGTGATTAAAAGTGCAAGACATATTCATGTCACAGTGACTAGATGAGCTGGCGCAGATGGAGAAAGCATGTTGAAGAAAAATAGAAAAGAAGGTTAAGTTAGGTGGGAAATGAAGGTTAGGCTAAAAGGAAGCACGTAGTGTATTTGAAATCTTGGGAGCAGAGTTTACAATTGATCAGTTATGAAATAGGAAGTCACTGAAAGTTTTTGAGCAGTAGATTGACAGTGATTGTGGTAGAATGCAGAAATCTTCACAATCTTGTACTCCTTCCCACATTCATGAACTTTCTTATGTAATTGTGCAGGTCCTCCCATTAGGAGGTAAAGACTATTTTCTCTTTGCAATGAATATGCTGGTCTGTGATTTACTTTCACTAATGGAATGCGGCCCAACTGATACCGTAGAAGTTTTGACCCTGGTCTCAAATTAATGGTTGTGTTTTCTTTCTCTCTCTCTCTCTGTCTCTCTCTGTCCCTCTGTCTCTATCTCTCCCTTGTGATCACCTGTGAAGAAGCCTAGTAGAGTCTGCTAGAGGACAAGATATCATGTGAAGGAAGCCTACCACAGACAAGGTCATTTTTGATCACTAGCCCTCAGAAGACCATTTAGTTGCCTACAGACACATGCATGACCACAAGCAAACAAGATCAACCTAGCCAGATCTAGCAGGCCGGAAACTCCTCCCATCTAACCTATAGACTCATGAGCAATAATAAATACTTATTAAGTAGAGATGGGCAATTAGAATAAAGAGTAAAACTTAGGGAATGGATCTAAGAAGGAGCTCAGACTAGGATACTGGTAATAGTTGTGTAGGTAAGGGAGTCATGAAAAACATTTTGAGGAGAAAACTGGCCAGGTTTGTGAATAAAAAAAAACAATGAGAGGGAAGAATTAAGGAATTTTATTTGACTTTCTGCCGAATACTTAGATAAACTTTTGCCATTTCCTTTAAACATAGTTCTAAAGTGATTTTCTGTGGCTCAAATGAGAACTTTCCTTAAGCTATTTCTTTCAACAGTTTGTCAAGATAAACCTAGTCATTTTGGGGTTCTAAAAATGGTAAACTCTATCAAATATATGGCCACTGTTAAACATTTCACAAAAATAAAGTCTTTGGTGGGGATGATGGGTTTAAAATATAAACACCAAAGATATCCTGCTTCTTGAGAGAGAAGCTTGACTTTTTGTTATGGCAACAGCTAAGAGGTTGCATAAGAAACCTTAGGTCTTTCAGTTTGTAAGATTTCCACATGCTCCACTCCCAGAGCATGTACAAAGATAGAGCCAGATGAAACAGTTCTGCTGTCCAGCTGCCAAACTCATAGTGCTTCTTTATACCTGTCTTCTAATCTAATCTGCATCCTCATTTCAAAGGATGTGCCATCCTAGGAAGGAGGGATCTTTCAAGACAAGCATGGGAAGCACACCCCCATAGATAACAACAATGAAGACATGACTTATTCTTTGTTCTGACAAGAAGTGAAGATAAAATTTTGAATATTCGATAGCTTAATGGTCATGAATATATTTGTCGAGGACAGAAGAATGGCAATCTTGGGTTATTTAAAAACATCTCTCATCAGATGATTAGTTAATTTTATTTTACATAGGTCTATGTTAACGTGTATAATGTAAACTTTCCTTCACCAAATTTCCTTAGAAAATGTTAATTTGCTCATAAAGAACTCTTCTCAGACAAAGCATTCATTAAAAGAGAAGACATTAGGGGCGCCTGGGTGGTTCAGTCGGTTAACGTCTGCAAAAGCTCAGGTCATGATCCCAGGGTCCTGGGATGGAGCCCAGCCCTACGTTGGAACCCTGCTCAGTGGGGAGTTTGCTTCTCCCTCCCGTCCCTCTGTGCCTCCACCCTGCCTCCCCCCCCCACCGCTCATGCTCTCTCTCAAATAAATAAATACAAATCTTAAAAAAAATATATAAGAGAAAACATTACACTTAGGTAAAAATTAGTGAGTGAAGAAGAACAGATAAAGAAGAAATGATGTCTTCTTTGTTTCCCTTTGATTCTTCAGTTCCTGGGATTCTTTGAAGGTCTACATCTGTATATCAGCTTCACTTTTGTTTAACAGACGTGTTGCTTAATGGTGGCAACAACGTGGAGATATCAGGAAGCCTAGTGTTTCAGATGACGATGCATATGACAGATACAGATTTGCATCACTGTGAAGGATTCTTGCTGAGAAACCTTACATCCTTAGTAACAGATGCCAGGGTACATATTAACCTAGCACCGAGCCTGCCTCCACATGCTCTATTTGAATGAAGTCACTAGAATTAGCCTGAAGATCTTCTGTTTTTAATTTTGGTGTCTATGATTCATCTTTCCTTTTTGTTACAAATGAGAATTTCATGTGAAAATAACTAATTGCCATGCCTTTTGCTGATGACAGGACCAGGGTATCTGTGCAACTTGTTCCCAATATGTGATGGTTAAAAGAAAAAACACAGAAAGAGCAGAAGCTCCATTTACCTCCAATGTAGGAAAAACCATCTATCAAAGTTGATGCTTTCTAGGCTCTTCGATTTTTTTTTTTTTTAATTTAGAAATGGGGGCACCTGGGTGGCTCAGTCGATGAAGGGTCTGCCTTCAGCTCAGGTCCTGGGATCGAGGTCCAGGGTTCAGGGTCCTGGGATCAAGCCCCATATCGGGCTTCCTGCTCAGTGGGGAGTCTCCTTGTTCCTCTCCCTCTGATCCTCCCTCCTCTCATGCTCTCTCTCTCTTTCTCAAATAAATAAATAAAATCTTTAAAAAAAAAAAGTTCCATCTTAAAGGTCAGGCAACAGAGGACATATAGATATGATTTCTTCATTTGTCTATTTACATGTTTAAATATATATTGTGTGCCTACAATGCCATGATCTTTTTACAGCTAGATAATATTTTTCATATAAATTATATATAATTATTTCCATATATTTGCTTATTCTTTATGTCCCAATTTTTACTTATGAAAATTTCAACATCAGAAAACACAACTATATAATAAGTTTTAGCAGTTGATTTCTCTGTAAATGTATGTTTTCTGTGGTTGATAATGTACATGAACTTTTATTTATGTAGGAGACAGGTGCTTGCCCGTAGTGATGTAACCATGTATTGTTTAAGCAATAACAAGTTGTTTTCACATGTATTCTGCAATACTATATGAGATACGATAGGAGATAGAAAGCCAATTGATAGCTCTGTGCCAGATGTCATTTGTTTCCCTGGGACCCATTAGCTCTTCAGATTTTAGTAAATATAACTTTTCTCTGATTTTATGACTTATGTTCTTAAAGGCTAGGCAAGTATAGCTTATTTTAAGATGTATCCAGTAAATGGCTGTAGAATATTTTTAAATGATAAAATATAGTAATTTCTTCTTTCCGATTATTTTATACTGGTCCTTCCTTTTTAAGTCATGCAGGTGTTATTACTGTAATCCAAATCCTTATTATTGCTCACTTAAATTTCATCAACAGCCTTATGGCACTGGGTCCCTATCATCCGACCCAGCTTATAGATCCATCCAGCATAAGATGCCCACTAGGTAGTTCTGAGAAACTGCCAAAATAGTCATTCTCAAGATTACTTTCATTATGACTTTGCCTTACTCAACAACCAGCATTCCTTCTTTATTACCTACTGCATAATATCCGGACTCTTTTGTATGATTTTCAAGCCATTATAACCCAACCCAAAATATAGGACTTGACGTTACACCACACCATTGGGGCTGTATCAGACTTCTTGTTCTCTTTATGCTCCACACTCACATATGCTTCTGGAATTCTCTCCTGGGTTTCCTCCATAAAGTGGTCTTCCTTTTCTCCCTCAGACACACACATCCAGACTCTACAGACATTTTGTGGGCCTACCATCTTTCTCATGAAGCACACTTACAAACCAACATTTATTGTTCCTTCAAGTTCTCCAAACATCTCTTTATAGTCAGAACCTTGATAATAAACTGTTCTCTTAGATGTGATGGTTTTCTTTCTCTTATTAAACTATAAATAAGGATATAGTGCAGACACTTTATGACATTATTCTTTTGTAAAGTTGATATATATATATATCTTTGATAAAGACCTGTCTCCATCATGATGCTAAATTATATACTTGTTCATCGATTAATTGATAATTAAATGACTCAAGATTTCTGATATCAGTATTTCATGGTTCAAAACCACTTGACTCTATCTTTAGAAAATATCTACTTACAAATTCTACCCCTCTACCCCTACTTGGCTACCTCCCTCCTATCCTGTCATGTTCCCCCTTCCCTCTCCCACTCTATTCCTGGGTTGGGGGTTGAAGGGCCAAAGTGGGGGTGGTAGGGTCTGGAAGTTTGGGGAGGGGAGGCCCCTGCACAGAGAAAAAAAATCTGGTAAGATTTTCAACTCTTTCACCAAAAATCTAAAATAAAGTATTAACTTACCTAGTCATATCTATTTTCTACTTTTAGTTAAATAGTTAATACATTTAGGGTTTATTGTTGTTATCACTGGTTTTCTTTTTCCACTCTTATTTTTCTCAGTAGTGAGGTAAAAATCTATCAGCTATGTGGACATAACTAGGTAATAATTTATCTAGTATGCAAACTTTGTTTCTATATAGCTAATAAATTTTACTTACATAAAAATACAATTCAGGGTTTTTAAATTACATTTTACTTTATAGAATATTAGCTATGATTATTTTTACTCAGTAATTTCATT
This sequence comes from Mirounga angustirostris, assembly GCF_029215605.1. Classification (NCBI taxonomy): domain Eukaryota; kingdom Metazoa; phylum Chordata; class Mammalia; order Carnivora; family Phocidae; genus Mirounga; species Mirounga angustirostris. The sequence continues at coordinate 104,421,073 of NW_026991712.1, read as the reverse complement.
TTCCTGAAATAGATAAGATGCCAAAACTCGTGTCATTAAAGAATTGGTTACACAGACCTTTCCACCATGTTGGTCTGAGGGACCTGCAAATCCATCTCTTTCTTAGAGGACGTATTCGTTTCACTTAATTTAGTCTGGTCATCTCACATAGGGTGGGCACAGAAGTGTATGTTGCTTCAGGAGAAAGTGTCTTTTTGCCTTGGACCTACTCATTTCCCTCAGTGAGATGAAAAATAGCAGGCAGACATTTTATTTATACCTGAGACCCTAAGGTGATGGTGAATCAAGCTTGAAGACTCAGCTTACTTCGTGCCCTAGGTTGTCCCTAGAATAAGATCTGCTACTAGGACATACGGTTTGCTCTTCAAAATCTTTCCATTATGGAAAAAAAAGGCCTACTTCTTTATTTCTTCATAGACATATATAGGTAATTTAAAAATAGGAATGTATTCCTCAGTGTTTTTTGTGTAACTTCATATACATAGTATTTTAGGTAGAAATACCATCATTAGGTTATTATAAAATAAGTCTTAGTTGTTACATAAAACATTTCTGATGTTATTTCAATTTACTTTTTTTTAAAAGGTTTTATTTATTCATTTGAGAGAGAGAGCATGAGCAGGGTGGGAGAGGCAGAGGGAGAGGGAGAAGTGGACTCCCCACTCAGCTGGAAGCCCAACGCGGGGCTCCATCCCAGGACCCCGGGATCATGACCTGAGCCTAAGGCAGATGCTTCACCGACTGACCCACCCAGGTGCCCCTCAGTTTATATTTTTAGAAAGAAAGCATTAACAGTGGTTCTGTAACTCTTTTCTACCTCTGCTTTGATCCTGACCAATCTCCTTATAAATATTGACTATGGATTTACTAGCTAGAAGGTAAATGGGGATCCTGCAAGTGTTGCTATGTATTGATTCTGAGCATGGAATGCTTCTAGCAGGATACACTTCTGCAAGATTTTCAATTGTAAATAATCCTGTCATCTCTGGATCTCTGAGGGGCAGCTGCATGAAGAATTATTAGTTATATGACCATTTCATCCATAGAGGCCTAGCAATGGGTAAAATTTGAGAGACTCTAAAGCCTACTCAACTCATCCTTCAGGAGAGCAAAACACATGCTGGGAAAAGAGGATTTGAGAAGCTGTGTCTGATGGGTGTGCCGTTCCTGGGTATTTACATGGCTTATGCAGCTCCTCCTGTTTTGTATCGTTTCTGACCCATTTGTAAAGCTTGGATTTAATGGGATCCTATTTGCTACTTTGGACTTCTGTGATCATGCAATTTGTATAATGTTTTACATTTTTAAAATTAAATCTTTATAAGTAAATAGCACACGTGTTCTTAGCTATGATTTAGAAAGGAACTTACGCTAGGGTGATTATAGTAGTGGGAAATCCAGAGCAGTAGCAACTATTTATTTAGCTCTTGGTGTGTATCAGTGTGCTAAGCCCTTCATTAATTCACTTATGTCACAATTACTCAGCATAGAGGACTAAGCTTCAGGATCGTTGTCTTTCATGGACACCATCTAAGCCCTTGAGAGATCTGCTAGAAATACGTTCTCATAGTCATACAATTGGTAAAATTTGCCCAAGTAAGATCCTTTCACTATGATCTGTTAAAAATATTATCTTTCCACTCCAACTTCTCTTTGGCATTTTTTTCTCGTGTTGGATGGTGTGGAAAGAGGCAGCAAGGAGGAATTCCAATTAAGGACTCATTTATTCGGGATTTATAGGCTAGGTTTACATGGTGAGGTATAATTATATGGCTTACAGTTCATATTTATGTAAACTTATTGCCAGTAATCCTAGTGTAGGAATGGCTTTATGGAATAATCCTATCACCCACTGTGTTATAATATAAAAAGTAGGAAGACAAAGTTTGTATCATGGCATGCATCTGTCTTACGGTGCCCAGAGCCTGAAATCTACTGGTAGTGGAAAGAAAACAAGGTATAAAATGTACAGAAATCAGAAGCTAGCCTGTGAAAAATTCTCACAAATTTATAGTACATATATGAAATAAATGTATAGAGCTTTTCCTAAATTTAAAATAACCCAAAATTTTTAAAATACTTACCAATATCAAGAAGTGAAATTGAAAGAAACAGCTCTAAGCGATTATGTTTCTTGTCAACATAATGTTGATAAGAACATGTTAGAAAAACTTATTCTTTCTACTAGAAATTAAATTATAAAATTCTCATATGAAGAGGCACTCAGAGATTGAAGCCAAAAATAAACAAACACATAGAATAAAAGTATTACAGGGGCACCTGGGTGGCTCAGTCGTTAAGCATCTGCCTTCGGCTCAGGTCATGGTACCAGGGTCCTGGGATCGAGCCCCACATCGGGCTCCTTGCTCTGCAGAAAGCCTGCTTCTCCCTCTCCCACTCCCCCTGCTTGTATCTCCTCTCTCGCTGTGTCTCTCTCTGTCAAATACATAAATAAAATCTTTAAAAAAAAAAAAAAGAATAAAAGTATTACAAACGTACTTCAGAGAATTAATGAAAACATTGATTTTTTTTCCCGATTGTCTGATACTTTTGATATGGGTCCGTTTTTTATAATTAATAATTTGTTGTAAGACCTTCATTCATTTAAAATTATAAATTCTGTAATTTTTTTGTATTTGTAATTTTGTATTTTTTTTTTTTTTAAAGAGTAAAGCCAAATTTTGTGTGCATCAGGCCCAGGATCCACCCATGCCAGGATCTATCCAGGATCAACATTATTCTCCAGAGTTTATACATGCTTGGGCCAAGACTGGAATGTCATATAATATGCTTTTTCTTTTCCACTGAGCTTCTTTTTGTTCACATTAAATCAGGTATAAGGGAGAGAAAAAAATCCAAAGCAATAAAGAAGACCATATCCATATGTGCAAGGAATAAAAAAAGATAGGCAGTTCGGTTATTTATTTGTTAATTCTATTGAGTGCCAAATTTGAGACTGTTTTGTTTAAATGGGCAAATAATACAGCTTCCCCAGGGCAGGTCAATATGCAAAATATTCTCTTATTGCTATATATTCATTAAATTGGCTGACGTATGGAATTTCTCTTGATAAAAAATATTACTTTATGTATAATTTAGAGACTATGTAAAAGTTCTGGAAATATTTCTAGTGCTGAAATTGTGAACATATGTTTGAGACTTTGCAAAATGTTTAATTATGAAAAATATCTTTCTGAAATTTTAAGTATAGCCTACCTTAATTTTGTAAATAGAGTATTACCATGTGGTGTTTTTATTTTAGACATGTGGAGAATTTAAACAACTTATCTCTGAAGGAAAATATTCTTTTCCAAAAGTATAAACGATTCTAATCTGGATGGTCAAGAAACAGAATCAAAAGCCTTTTCTGCAATAGAGAGTAATTTGGAACCTATTTAAGAAAGAGAATGACCAATCCAGGTAGACAAGACTTGAGTTTATTTATACGATTCATATCGCCCTTCTTGAAAGGACATTTACAAACTTGATTTCAAAAATAAAAGAACTTCTGAATGACAAGTGTTCACGTTTTAATTCCAGTATTACAGGTATGCTCTTTTGTGATAAATTATCAGTTGAAAATGTTCCAGTGAAATCTGGTATCAATTAATTTAACACTTCATATAAGAAATAAAACATTTATTTTCAAGTCTTACATATATTACTTAAAATAGATACAAAGTTCAATTTGTAACTTTAAAATTTTACTGCTATAGCAAGCTACCTGGAAGAAAATACCTTAGTGGAAAAAAAAAAATGTTTTGATTGCTTTAATTAAGTATGACTTTTAAAACAAGCACTGTTAGTAACAATCCACCCATATGCTGTTTAAGAATTAGGCAAGTCAAATAATGTATGATATTATTTTGAAAGAAAAGAAATAGTATTTTTTGGGCAGGTGCAGGTAAAATAATATTTGAAGATTATTATAATAAGCAACTTGGAATCAAATTCAAGAAGTTGGTCGATTAAAAATTATAACATTGAACAAATTCATAAATAATTGCTTAGTTCCCATCTTTTAATATTAATCTGCATGACAGAAGCACACTGAAAACAATGAGATGAGATAAGGTAGTAAAAAAATTGTACATCTGATTGTTTGCTTGATGGAGACATCCGTTTGTTAAATAGATTCTCATACACATTTTCCTGTCCAAAAATATAAACTTGCTTATTTTCCATATACACAAGGATTCTGGGAAATCCTGGCCTCTGAAAAGAAAAAGGCTGAGGTATAGCATTGAATAAAGCATCAAAATGCATGATATTTTTGGCTGAAATTCAGCAAAGTTACTGTCAGTAGAGGAGAGTTGATCCAAGTGTGCTTCCGAGAGTCCTCTAGGTTTTTGCCCCTCTGAGAAATTTGTTGGCGACATCAAATAATTGAACTCTTCAACATCAATATATACAAAGGCATTTTATTATTAATCAAAGAGAGGGAATTAGAGTCATCAGAAATACTTTATTTTTTCATAATACATATATTTATTGCCATCATAGTTCTGCAATTCTCATAAAATTAGAGTCAGATGGAATTTAGAGACACGTGCAAGTTTTGGAAATGGACACATAGATAACAGTATAGAACTGTACATAAAATAATTACAATTTATTAAACACACTGTTTTAGCACATCCTTGATGGATGGGAATGAGCACCATATCTTTTATGAATATATATTGTTCTCTTCTTTTTTCTACAGCACCAAAGAAATCCAAATAGGAAAAGGAGAGATGAAAATTGGGAATCAAGAATAAGGCCTGTTTCCATCTCAGCCACACTATCTTGTATTTTTATGATTTTCGAAGCTTTTGTCATGTAAAGATTCTGCCCCTGCAAGGGCATCGGTATTTCTAATCAGTACATATATATGTAGCAAGTTGTTTTCTATATACCATCCTTATTCAAAAACTTGCATGTGGCATAAAATGGGTTGGTGGCACCAAGGTATTTTTTTCTGTTGATTTCATATGTTCTTTGTCCTAATCTTAGCCAAGGAAACAAACAGGACCAACTTCAAATCCAAACTTCTGATTCTGATCACCAAAGTCATTGATCATTACATCAACGATAGGTACTTGATCAATTTTCGGTGTATTGATTTCAATCACAGTTTTTTCATAGCCTTTTCTGGACTGTAAAATTGAACAGAAATACAAAGTTACACAATCATTTCATAGTTTTATATGTTATTTTTTTCTTAAGCCTCTGACTGGAGGTGAGGAGGTATGAAAGAAGAGAGTAAGAAACAAATTTGCCATTATCTACGTGCAATTAACTCTTGTTGTCATCACTGATGTCATACGTAGTTTTAAATTTTGAATGCTTAATATTTAGCTGTTATTACCCAACTATAATATTTGGATACATTGCACAGTTGAAGAGAATCTTATTGAATTGATAAATACAGTTTAATATGAAAACTGATGCTAAAATTGGGTCGGGCTCCTTCATAATAATATATTCTTACCATTGTAATCATACTATATAAATATTCAAGGTTTCTTAAGATACAGTATAGAAATTATAGTGCACAAGGTCAAAAGTCAAAGCATTTCTGCTGCTATATATTAATTTTGTGAATGATTATCAGTACATAACTATTGGGAAATCCAAACACTTGCTACTTTTAATATGTTTTATTTTCTCTTCTTTGATCTGTGGGTACCCTACTCACTTCTTGAAGGCATGGGCCTATTTCTTTGTAACTGTGAGTTCTTCAGTCATCAGCTACAACAATGACTTTTTTTAGTGTGCCCTCTGGATCATTTTCTTAAATAGAATTCCCATTTGTGTGAAAAGGATAGTTCCAGAGAATAGAAATAACAAAAAATGATAACTGCCTAAACTTGTATAATACAGAACCAACAGACAAGCTCCTTACAAACAAAACACAAGGGTAAGACTTCTCTATGGTATAAATGGTATAATGCTGATTCTTTTATCTGTCATTTTAGAATCATGGATGAAGGAGACAAATGAAATAAAGTTTCTGATTTATTTTTTTCATTTCAAGAATAACTAGCTACAATAGTATTCCAGTATCAGGAATAAGTCCATAGAAATAGCATGTGATCTAAGATTACCTTCTGTTACGGCTTTTAGAATATGTGTCTATATGTATGTTTCAGAGTGCGTGTGTGTGTGTGCATGTGTGTGTGCATGAGTGTGTGTGTGTGCCTGTGTGTGAATATCCATGGCTTCTAAGATACTGTATTTTAGTGCCAGTGTTAAGCATCAGATCTTAGTAACAGTTGCCATCCATTCCACGAGAGCAACCTGGCTTAGGGCCAGACTGAGGTGGTCACCCACTGCCTCTCACCCTGAGAAAGAAGGCAAAAGCCAGGATACTTACTGCGCAGCCATCATATAGTGCTTTGATGTAAGGGTTGTTGTCATAGGACATCTCCTCATCATTTGATCCCAGGAACCGAAGTGCCTTGTCGTAACTTCCCGCTGACACATCGTACCAGGCGGCTGACTGATGACAGGTGTAGGTGAAGTTTTGCCGGGCGGAGGCAGTCAGCAGTTTCAGGAATGTCATTTGCACCATATTAATGGAATTTCCTTCAACATCTAAATAGGAAAGCTGGGAATAAAAGAATAAAAAAGACACGTAAAGATTCTTTTACTCTTTCATGTTATAAAAGGATAAAAATCACTGTTGACAGTGAACTGTGATCCCAGAAGCACATGGATGAATCCACAGGCACATTTTCACTTAGGGAAAGAAAGTGGGCACGGAGGGTCAGAAGACCCAGAGACGGGATTTTATGAAATCGCTATTGTACGCCCACCCGAGTTACTGTAAGCACTACTTATCTTTGAAAAAAATCACTTTATTTCTATGCTTCATCGTCCTACCCATTAAAAATTTCCAAAAAAGTGCTTTTGTTTCCAAGAGATCTTTCATTTTATTTGTGTATCTTTTTAAATTAATGATTTAAATAAATTTAAATTATAGATTATGAAGTATCTTTCATTATGTTTCTGTATCTTTTTAAATAGTGAAACAGGGGCTCCTGGGTGGTTCAGTCGTTAAACATCTGCCTTTGGCTCAGGTGATGATCCCAGGATCCTGGGATCGAGCCCCACATAGGATTCCCTGCTAGGCAGGAAGCCTGCTTCTCCTTCTCCCACTCCCCCTGCTTGTATTCCCTCTCTATGTCAAATAAATAAATCAAATCTTTAAAAAAAAATAGTGAAGCAATGGGTACTGAGGAATCTTGGTGCAATGCAAAGGTTACCTAATTTAATTTTTTTCTTAGAGACAGTGCACGTGAGAGGGGGGAGGAGCAGAGGGGGAAGGGGAGGGGGGGAGAAATAATCTCCAGCAGACTCCCACCTCTGCTGAGCACAGAGCACAAGGTAGCTAGCTCTGGACCCTGAGATCTTGACCTGAGCTGAAAGGAAGAGTCCTCATTTAACCGACTGAGCCACCCAGGCACCCCTTAATGTTTTTTTTAAATCTCACCTACTTCTTTAAAAAATTTCATAGTATATCCACTTGGCCCAAAATTTTAAACATGTTCCTGCAGTTTTTATTTTGGGGCCATAGTTTTCTAAGGTGTTTGGTCTTCTATTTACTGCACAGACCTGCCTGTTTGTTCATTCTTAGATGATGTACTTACTCACCACTGTGTCACCAAACATAATGCCCCAGGTGAAACAAGTGAATATTTGTTGAGTCAGTAAATACTTATTTTGTGAAAAGTTTTCAATTAGCAATAATCGCGCCTTGGATAAACCTCATTGGCTATGATATTGCCAATGTGCAAAGCTAGTAAATACTTATTTTGTATTTAGAGCAGGAAGATAAATGAAAATTACTAAAACTCTTTATTAAATTCATAAATTGTTTTATTGGGTATAATTGTAATACTGGGGTCAGCTGAAACATATAAACCTAGATTTTTTTAAAAACGGAGTAGGAAATTTACCTAGACTATAGATTTACCTGATGTAGAGGCAGTTATCTATGACTTTCTTCCTTATTGTTGAATTTACTTAATCCTTACTGATTAATAGCTTAGATAGTGAGGAACCTTGTTTGGTTGAAGAAAAAAAGGCCACTTGGGAAATGCACACGAAGGAAAACAAACCAAAACAACAAAAAATAATACCACACACACCGTTCTGTGTATGCATTTTTAACTTCTACACTGGTAAGATGTCCCATGGATATCTAATGTAACTTGAAGACTGCACTGAAGAATTACGTGAACTGGAGAACTTCACTAAAATTGTTAATTAATTTGCGTAGGTTCCCATAGGATGATAACTATAAAACAGCTATCGTTGGAAAATAACAGCTTTTTAAAGAACATTAAAAATTGAATAATTACCTGGATAAGTGAGAAACTTTCATTTAAAATACATTCTTATTAATATTTTAAACACACATGTATTTTTAAACAGCTTTTATAATATAAATTTAGTTTTGGCACAAATCTTAAAATACCTACAACAAATTATTAATAGTGAACTGGTCATTGTAAGAAAATATCTAAGTGAACTTGTGCTCTAATCCAAATAAAAGGTCAGGTCAGTCAGTTCACTTTATATCTACATGTAGCAGTCAGAAAAAACATTTCACATTCCAAAAGTTTTTATTGAAATAGAGAACAAAAAATAATTTATGTATCCTCTATACCTGACATTTCTAACAATCTATTTTTATGATGTCTATCAGGTACTTAGTGGAATTCATACTTTATCTGATCACATTATTTTGGTAAGTTCAGCATATTTCCATGTATTTTGATACAAAACATTTAGACTTTTCTAAACTACCACAGTGGTCTAAGAGATATAGATGGAGCAAGCCAGAGAACAAATGGAATCCGGGATAGTATAATTTAGACTTTCACAGTCCGGGTCTAGAGATATATAATTTGAGCTTCATTTATGAAGTGTAAGACAAACCATTTCATGTTGAGGTAATAACATACCAGTTTTCCTCTCTTAAATTCACTAAACCAGCTTCCTGGTTTCTCCTTTGGCCATGATGATATTCTTACCTGTTGCAAAAGAACAGGAAAATTAGAAAGTAGGTAAAAGTTAGGAGCAGTATTGTTTACGTACATATCAGTAATTTTCAGTAAGACTAAGATGCCAAAGAAGTTTTAAAACAGTCTATCCTGAACTACAGAAAATGAGATAAAGAGAAGAATTTGAGAGAGATCCTGTGAATTCCCACTTAGTGAAGACTGAGTCATTTTCTTCCTGTTTTCTTTAATTACTCAAAAAGAAGGGCGGGTTGGGGAGAATAACCTGCCGATGGCATAATAAGAGCTATAGGGGACACTGGTGGGACTCTTAGGCAAAACCCCTTGCAAAAGAACCCCTCATAATACCAGTTGGAATCAGCCATCAAGGTAAGTACCATCAGTATTCTATAGTGAAGGGAAGCATCCTGAAAGCAGTCAGCCAGTAACTAAGGGTGCCATGCTATGGAAAAGTCATTGGCAGGAAGCAAGCCTAATCATCTTCTGGGAAGAATGTTTAGAATTTTTAATAGATCTGCATTTATCGTTTTGCTTTGTAAACATCAGCAAAATATAAGGGTATCTAAGGCTTCACTGTAGGGAATTTGAGTTATCAGTGTAAGGGGAGGCATTTTCCATGTGCCCTCATTTGTTTGGGGCTACAGGAATTTTATTATGCTTCACCACTGGCCACGTTTGATGGGAAACAGAAGTTGCTTTGTCTCCTGCCCCTACTGCCCACCCTTTTCTCACAAACTTAACTTCTCTGCTAAAGAGACTAGCCACACCTAAAGGACTTTAGCTGCCTTAAGGACTTTCTGTGCCTCTGTATGCCCACACCATTTACTAAGAAGGATGTGATTTATTAAAAGATTACAAAGGCAACATTTATCACCAGAAACTGGAGAATATAATTATGCTAGTGAGAAATCTTCCCCTGTATTAGTCATTTGTCTTTATAGCTTTAAAGATAGAACTCAAATATATTGATACTGCTGGGTGAAAATCAAGAAATGTTTTTGAAGAGACTAAACATTTAAAAAGCACGCAAAGGCAGACAATGCTCTTATTTTATGTAAAAGATTACAAATTGTGTATTTTGAACATATACAGCTGTGAGTTCTATCATGTGGTAATTGGAATGAAGAATACTATACATGCACTAAAATTTGAGAATCAGCTGTGCTGTGTCATGGAAAAGCCATAGAATTTTAGAGCACAAGCAGGTGCATAAAGAATACATCTGTGTAAAAGATAAAGGAGAGAAGTATTTGTTAACTCTGTGCATCACGTTGGTGTCTTATTCATGTTTATGCAAATGAAATGCTCTAATTACCCTGTAAGAAAAGCAGATAAATGAAAATATGACAGTATAATTTTCCTGTTTAGTTCAATATTGCAAAAACATGGCAAGAACTGTCAACAGTCACCACCAAAACAGATTGGTACTTACTCCCTCAGATTTTTTGTCTGGATAAATGCAAGTCTCACCACCAGATGTGAAATTACAGTAAACTTTGAAGGAATCTCCTGAGCATCCTTGGTTAGGATCAATCCAATATTCACCTAGAAGTAGGAAAAAATATGTCATATACAAATACATTTATATAAAAATGGATTGCATTAAATATCAAATTTTATTGGAAAGAGAAATAAAGAAAAATTAATACTGATGGATCTTTTCCTACAAGAATCACTTCTATGCTTTTGGTCATATTGGGGTTTGCGTTTGAATAGTTAAAGAGTGACCCTTTGTCTTGTCTGCATCAAAGCTTTGCCCATACATTCTGCCCAGAACACTCTGGTTCCTAGCATGTCTGTTACTTTTAGGTTTCAGCTTAAATGTCACCTCCTCAAATATTAACATTCAATTTATCCATTGTAATAAGTTGCATGTATATTGGAATCAGATAAACTTAACCCTAAATCTCATATGTATTATTTACTACTTAAATCGTCTGAGTATAATAATCACTATATTTTCCTTGGTTTATTCATCTGTAACAATGGAGGTGATAGTATCTACTTAGCCTCAGGGATCATACTTTTGCATTACTTTATAGCATCAACTTCTTGTAGTAAATGTACTCATATCTTAAAAAGAAGGTCTATTTTATATATTTAAATGTAGTTTGCTATTAATGTCATTATCTAAATGGTGCAGAACAAATTTTATCATGTGAATGACTGTGACCATTAATTTCATGCTAGATGAGTAACGATGGTAAGTAGTGGAAATAACAAAATTATTTTAAAATAATTGACAATATGGTTTTTGTTGCTAACAGCTATTGAGAGACAGCATTGATTTACATGTAATGATACTTTGCTTCCCTCCTACCATTTTCTATGCTGCCACTTCATTTTAAATATTAGTTTGAATTACGTGAATCTGATTTTTAAATTTTAACATTCTGAAATCTCTAACTGCTTAACTTAGTACTAGGACTCTTAAAAATCCAATACGAGGGGTGTCTGGGTGGCTCAGTCATTAAGCGTCTGCCCTGGGCTCAGGTCATGATCCCAGGGTCCTGGGATTGAGCACCGCATCGGGCTCCCTCTCAGTGGGAAGCCTGCTTCTCCACTCCCACTCCCCCTGCTTGTGTTCCCTCTCTCGCTGTCTCTCTCTCTCTGTCAAATAAATAAAATCTTAAAAAAAAAAAAATCCAATACCAAGGGCACCTGGGTGGCTCAGTCAGTTAAGTGTCTGCCTTCAGCTCAGGTCATGATCCCAGGGTCCTGGGGAGCCTGCTTCTCCCTCTCCCTCTGCCTGATGCTCTACCTACTTGTGATCTCTCTCTCTCTCTCTTAAAAATAAATAAATAAAATCTTAAAAAAAAATCCAATACCAATCTGCTTTATCTTTTACTACTACTGTATATAAACAGGGAAAGTACTCTAATAGTCAATTAGCTTCTACTATATGTCAGATCACTTGAAGTATTTATTTAACAAAAACATTTACATTTTTTCTGATTGCACCATTTATAGATTCACATCTGGAACCAACTGAAATCCTCAGAAAAAAAAAAATACATAAAATAAAGTTAAAAATCATCCAGGATTTTACCAACCAGGATAACCACTCTTAATGGTATATATTATGGTTTTTAGAAATTCTGTGGTATTTTTTATCTTGATTTATTCAGTTAATATTGTCATTAATTTTCTTCAAATAACATAATAATAACTTAATTACTAAGACACCTTTGTTCAATAAATTCAGTATACTATGGATACCATGTACAATTTATCTCTAATTTATTCATCTCCTATTTTTACTATCAGATCCCTAAATCAAGTCACCACAATTTTTTGCCTAGATTAATCCAACAGCTCCTTAACCAGCTTCCTTTGATTCTACTTTGCTTTCTTCCAAATCACTTAAGTCATTTTCCACTTTGCTCACTATCGTTCAGCCACAGAGACCTTTCGGTTCCTTGAAGACACCAAGATCTTGTCTTCTTCAAAGCTTTTAAGAGACCCATATCCTCTGCCCGGAATACCCTTTTGATTCTTTGCATGACTGGCTACCTCTTGAAAGGTTTCAGCTTAAATGTCACCTCCTTAAATATTAACGTCCTATTTATCCAAAATTGAATCATCTCTTACTTATATACTCATTTTTCCACAGTATCTGTCATAATATGTTATTATTAATACTTACGATTTTTCTGTCTCCATATTTTGAGAATAGTAGCTCAAGGGCACTATTCCTTTTGCGCATCTATGAATCTCTGTCTGAAGAACAGTGCCTGGCACTGCTAAATTAATTAATTAATATTTAATTGCAGTTAATTAACACATTGAAGAATTAATAATGCTAGTTATTATATGGAAACCATAGGGAACTGTAGCCCATGGTGAACTTTCCATTTCCAAAATATACAAAAATTTTCCTTGACTGCTCGGGTTCTAATTAATCATATGTTGTTTTATAACTCAGCACATGTTGTAATCCTTCACATTTGAATTTCAATAATGTATGATTATCTTAGCTAGACCAGAAGTCTGAATCATTCTTATAAATCACTGCATCACTACCGAACTAAACATATTTTTTTCAAATACACATATTATAAATTTGAAGACCTTGGATATCAGTCTGTATGGAACCCTTAATAGCTACCTGTGTTTTAGTTTTAACAGGCTATGCTTGATTTTAAGACGATTTTATGACATTCTTCCTTTATGGTGGTGGCTGTTTCTGAATCACATTGAACTTTTCTCTCTGTACTGAGTTATTTAGATCTCAGTTATAGCATTCTTATATAATTGACAGAGCAAAATAATATTGTCCCAATGGTAAAAAGAGTGACAAAATATTTCCACATCAAGTGGGAGATTTAAGATCACATAAAGATCTGCCCCTTGTTAGTTTAGTAATTATGTGAGTTTATTAACTAACTCAGGATACTTGAAACTGTTGCCTTCTCAGGATGGATATGTAAATGTTTATGTTAAATGGTAGATATATTAAATTATCCTGATTATCATTACAAATAAGTTGTTCAAGTTCTGATTATTTGTGGATCAATAACATAAAGTTTTGCCCCAAGATATCCGAATTCTTAAATATTCTGTTCACCAAATCATTGCTAAACTGATAGGTCAAATATGATTCAGTTGTGCTATTACTCATGTTAACTTTACTCATATCAATGTAAAATAAGTTAGGTTATGGGATATAAATAATTATATGCTAATGTGCACATGCGTGCACACACAAAACCCTTTCTATGATAGTACAGGGAAAATACATTTATGTTATCTATAATCATCCAAAAATGATCTTGTCATAATTTAATGAAACCTTATGTAACAGGCAAGGATTCTCTGAAGAGATCTTGAATTGCACAGTGTAAATGACCTTTTCTGTCTACAAGATTGGAATGAATAATTATTTGCTTTAGTTTTATTTAGGTTCTATATTAAACATTTAACTAGAATTAATGAGCTGACAATGCACCGTCATAACTGAGAGGTTCAGTACATTTGCTGTGTCATGTATTATTAACATACCATCTGGGAAGTCCGGATGGCTGAGTTGCAGGTCTTTGCAAGTTCGGGCTGGGTTAGTCTGAGTACCCATTGGAAATTTCATATGTTCGATGTCTTGTTTCAGGGAATTGAGGGAACCAAATATTTCCTCCATTCCATCCGAGTAATCAAGAATATTATCACCTGCATCTGCTTGCATGTTTTCAACATGTCTTCTTGTTTTTTTGGGTGACAAGATTGGTAAAGGCTGAATGACTTCACCAGGTGGACCCTGTGAAAGAGATAATGTGCATGTAATTGCTTCTGAAGCTAAAATATTCTGCATAATTATTACTGGTTATGTCGTTGTTATAAGAATTTACAGTTGGTTTAGCTTTCCAATGTTTTTCCTAGTTTTCTCTAACTGCTACTATATACACATATACATATATAAATATCGATGTGTAAACTCTAAGTTCTTTTAAAAAGAATCTAGTAGGGATACTGAGGTAGACAAATCGGATGATTTCTGGACCTTTTTCTACATAAGTAATGTAGCACAGATTTGTGTGGACATATGTGCATTACCTTCTTATTTATTAATTAGTCCTCATTTATGTGTCCTATCTCTGCAACTAGATTTTAGTCTCTGAAGATTAAAACACCATTTTAGGGTTCTTATGCTACTTAATGAGTAGCATACTCATTAGAAGACAGCCATCTAGGAGCCAAGGAGAGGGCCATGGAACAGACCTTCAGCTCCACAGTTCTCAGAAGGAACCGATGCTCCCCATAGTGTGATCTAGGACTTGTGGCCTCTAGAACTGTTAGATAATACATTTCTATTATTTAAGCCACCTTGTTTGTGGTGCCTGTTACGGCAGCCCTAGCAAAGCGGATCTAACACTTAGTAGTTATGTGAAGCCTGGAAAATGTCAGCATTAACAAATGTTACAAATCATTATTGCTTTTATGGTGATCATTATATATAGTAGGAAAACAAATGCCAAGTATCTAAACTTTCGTCTTTATTCCTAGTGTGGTCAGACATGTATGTATCTTTGTGGCATACAATCAACTGCTTTCATAAAAACGTGACATAAAAAAGTATATAATTTTCTTGAAAAACAAAAACAAGACTATCATAATACATAGTTAATGGATCCTTATATTCAATTAAAAGAAAAATCTTGGCATGGGGACCTGATTATGTAACTAATATAGTGCTATTTCCTAGAAAAATCAGCACTTTGACAGAATGTCTTTTTTTTTTTTTTCATCCTTCTTACAAATTCAGAGAAATCACTGGCAGTCTCAGGATGCTAAATGTCAGCATATCAGTCTTGTTATTCTGCACTTACCGGAGGCCCAGGAGGCCCTGGAAGACCACTGTCACCCTTCTGGCCGGCAGGTCCCTGTTTAAAAAAAAAGGAAAAAGATGAATGGGGAACAAGGCATTTGAGTGGACTTCCCTGAAAAATGAAAATCCAAAGGCAAAAGTACTTACAGCAGAGCCTTTGGTACCCTTTGGTCCTTGAGGGCCCTAGAAAAAAGGCAAAGGCAAAAGTGCAGATAAAAATCTGGAGAATTCATGACTCCTTGGTATATTTATAAGTTTATTTTATAAAATTCTTTTGTCTTGCACTTACTGGTAAGCCTGGAGGACCAGGTGGACCTATGGGACCAGCAGGACCTGGAATTCCCTACAGAGAGAATCATCCAAATTAGAGTTTTCCTCAGCTATTTTATGCCATGTTTTGCAGAACAAAACACACTGCAAACTTTTGATTATGCAAAATATATAAGAATAACCTAAAACTTTCCATTGTGAATCTAAGAAATAATTTTAGCAAGATAATCTGTATTTTTTTTCCCATTTGCTTTAATGTCTGTATCTTTATAGATATAAAGCAGCCTTCAGAATAATGATTTGTATGTTTTGGGGATTCGATAAATTTTTGTGTAATTAACTATTGAACTGTAATTTTTATGATTTCTAGTTTGTCATATTTTTAATTTATTACTTTAAGGTTAAGTAAATTTCTTTTTGAAAACATCATTGACTTAAAGAGATTAAAGATGGTCTAAATCACCTCCTTGGTCATGTTTGATGGAATGTGCTCAGGTGTGTATGTGGGGGTGTGTGTGTGTGTGTATGACTGGAAAGGAGTAGGAGAATAATTTATATCTTTACTCACTCCATCCCCCTTTGCTCCTGGAGATCCTTGAGTTCCAGGGAGTCCTCTGTCACCCTTTTCACCTTGTTCTCCTGGAGGACCAATCAGGCCGATTAAACCAGGATGTCCCTTTAGAAGGCAGAGAAAAGAAATTTAACAATATGTAAATTACAACCATCTATTAAATTATGGTCATAAAATAACTGCACACTAAATTTATGAAACATAAAAGTAAAAAAAATAGATAAAAACTTTAACCCTTTCTGAAGGATATGTAGTATTAAGAACCTGCCTTTCTCTTACCTAACAGGATCATTTACTGCTTACATTAAGTGAGACTTTTATTGGTAGGAAGGATTATTAGGGAACGAAATGTGTTCTAAAAATACCATCTTCGGTGTTTCATTTACTTAAAACGAATCCCCTCAACTAAGAGACCAATAATGGCCGTATGTAATATTGATGAAATAAACAACTGAAAAGTCATTATTTTAATAAGTATCATATTTTATATGAAATGATTTCTACTCTTCAGAAGTACTTTAGAGACATTTGGAGATTTAAAAATAATCCAAAAAACATTAACGGTATTCTAAAAAGGCTTATTTTCTTTAATTATTTGTTGCAACTCAGCATACATTCTGGAAGATCAAATTACTATTTCAAAGGTATTCTAGTTTAAATTTTTTATTTTCATGTTTAAAAACATAAAAATGGGCATTTTGTTATTCCATCTGTTTATTTTCTGAAGGGTTATTTTAGTATAACCATATGCTTTCTTCATATGGTTCCTACAAGGGGACATTGAAAAAATATAACACTGAATTCTGATATATTTTTCACTATGACTTTGTATATTTTCTCTTCTCTAAATTCATCTGGGAAGCAGAGGATTGACAGATTTTTCCTTGGTTAGAAGGACAGAGATATTCTTTGAAATTTCCTTTTGAGTGATTCAATCTGCAAAATTATTGTCTCTGCTATTAGAATGTCAAAATTGTAATAACATGTACTTTTATTCTTACCTTCTCGCCCTTGGAGCCAGGTTCACCTTTGAGGCCAGGTAAGCCAGGAGGTCCCTAAGTCATGAGAAATAATAAACATACATAGAGCAGGTATGAGTTAGAGAATCATACTACTACTATCCACAGGGCAAATTTGGTTTGGGTAATATGACAGAGTTTGAAAATAATTAATAATGATTAGTGCTTATTTTTCAGGATTCAAAATAATTTTGCTTGTTTAAAACTCCATGGCTTAATATTTAACTATATTTATAAAGCACAATATTGATAAATTTGACCACAGAAATAGGAAATTAGAAATATGGTCTTTAAACTGAAAAAGAAGGATACATTTTTAATACCCTAATTTTAGAAGAAGGGATTTCCAAATCATATATCAACTCAATCAGATATTTCGGTGCTAAGCTCAGATACATTACAATATTTCATGTAAAACTAAAAAAAAACCTCAATAAATTTTTGACAGTCAACTGACCTTTGATAACCACTTTTTCTAAGCAAACTCCCAAGACAGTATTTTTAACTGTAATTCCTGAAGAATCTTTTATCTAAATGATTTGTAAATTTAATAATAGAACAATTAGCTTTTTCATATAAACATCTCTATTTTACCAATTTAACCTTTTCTTATGGTCCAATGACAAGATATTTATCCATTTATGCTAAATTATATTTTTATGAAAATCGTGGCATGACTTCAATAACTAACTCTTAGTTCTGACCCCTACCTATGGAATCATTCATATTGATGACTTTGAAACAAACGTTTTTATAGAATAGTGTATTCCATAGTGAAGGCAATACAAAATATGACCTTTGTTCTGAAATTAATGACAAATGAAACTATGCAGGCAAGAACTTCTGTCAGAAGAAATGTAACCGACACTAAAAGAATGTAAGGATGTGATTGATGAAATCAGAGCCAATATAAGGCTACAAAATGTTGCTCACTACTACCTGAAATAGTAAGGCAGCCGGAAAAACAAAGCAAAAGATTTCTACAGTTTCTCTATGAGTTTGAGTTGTTTATATCGAATTGACTTTTAGAATTATAGCTTCAGTGACAATTTTTAACATGGCACTTAGAAAACAAATTGTATTAACTTTTACCAAACTATACCATGAGTGTTCACTATTGTATCTTCTTCAAGGCTACCACGAGCAATTTTTTTCCTCTCTACCCAGACACTTAGAATCCTCCATGTGAAAGAGCATGTTAAGTCCCAGTCCATCATTTCTGTGAATTTAAAGTATTAAGAGCCATGGATCTGATCCAAGGAGCATGATGTAATATAAAAAGTATGGGCTCAGAATAGGATAGACTTGGGATAGAAGCCAGCCTTTCTTATTAGCAATTTAAATTAGCTAACCAAAAAGAGCTTCAGTTTTCTCATCTATAAATTGAGGATTATAATTCCTGTCTTGTGAGATTGAGTAGATGAGCCTTTTGCACTCCTTAATTTCTCACATCTACACCTTAAACTGAATTCCTGATCATCAGGGGAAAGTAAGAATAGGGTTCGTACAATTAGTACTGTGTAACAATAGTATTTTGGGCTAATATTATATATACTTATATTTGTTTTAATTCATGAATGAATTTGAAGTTCTCTAAGTATATTGATATAAAAGTGGACAATTTCCCTACATCATTCTATTAACAATAGATACAAATTTTTTTCATATAAAATATGTGCAATTTTAAATGTGAATGTGCCTAATAATATTCTTTTTTTTAAAAAAGATTTTATTTATTTATTTGACAGAGAGTGAGAGAGAGAGAGAGAACACAAGTAGGGGGAGCAGCAGAAGGAGAGGGAGAATCAGGCTCCCCACTGAGCAAGGATCCTGGACGCTGGGCTCAATCCCAGGACCCTGGGATCATGACCTGAGCCAAAGGCAGGTGCTTAACCCACTGAACCATCTAGGCACCCCTAATAATATTCTTCTAATAAGGAGAAAATTATTAATTGTCAGACATAAATTTATATTAATTCAGTTTAGACTTTCTTTTGTATAAAAATAATCATGCCACTTTGTTAAATATCTGACAGACAAAACGTAGACAACAAAGAAACTACCAAAGTTACTTCCAAGTACCTTCTAAGGCTGGGTTTAAAAACCAGATTTTCATTTTGTTTACAAACACCCTATCATAGTGGATCTCAAAGTGTCATCCTCAGACCAGCAGCGACAGCATCATCTGTGAACTTTTTATTAGAAAAGCAAATTCTTAGGCCTCATTCAGACCAACTGAATCTGAAATTCTGGAGTTAAGAGACCAGGGATCTGTTTCATAGGTTTGATACTCAGTATGCTTTGAGAGACATGGCTCTGTGCCATTACGTCCCAAATCAGGTTAAATCAATATGTAAATCCGAACAGCATAAAGGATCTCATTTATGTTAAAATAAAAGCATTACCTATTTAGTTCTACTAGTTTAATAATTTTTAAATTAAGGTTATATATTTTACATCTACTCTTTTCTGATTTTATCAGAAATGCATGATGAATCATTAGGAAAATAATGTTGCCCAATAGCACATTTTATTATTTTTTTAAAGTAGTTTTTTTTTAAAGATTTTATTTATTTATTTGAAAGAGAGAGAATGAGAGAGAAAGCACATGAGAAGGGGGAGAGTCAGAGGGAGAAGCAGACTCCCTGCTGAGCAGGGAGCCCAATGTGGGACTCCATCCTGGGACTCCAGGATCATGACCTGAGCCAAAGGCAGTCGCTTAACCAACTGAGCCACCCAGGCCCCCCCAATAGCACATTTTAAAAAGAATAATATCAATGAGTAATGGAAACAAATAATTTATTGAGACCATGTCACCATCAGGATAAATGCCAAAGACTCTATATGTTAGAACAAGGTGGCATAAAAAAGTATGAAAAAAAATGGTTCTAATAAAAACGTAACTTCATGAAAGAACCATATGCTTGTACCCAAAGTAGAAACCTTTTAAGAATATTGGTTAAACCTGACATAAGTAAATTAAAAGTAAGTACATTCTCCAGACTGAAAATACAAAACTATGTACAGGCCAGATTTTTTTCTTTCTTAACTTTCCATTTTACATTCAAACTTTTTTAAGCATATGATATACTTTACAGCAATTTTGCTCTAAGTGGGAGAACTGATAGGGGCGCTGCTTGCCGGACATCAATATTCTAATCACTGCTTCATTCAGAGTCTCAAGTCTAACCACACATTAGTTGGGTGACCTTGGATCTATTACTTATTATCTCTGAGCTTCATTTATGAAGGTACTCTAATAGTAATAACTGTATCATAGCATTGTAATAATGAAAGAGAAACCAGACCTACAAAAGTACTGTATAAACAGTGAAGTATAGCATTTTTGAAAAGTTACAATCAGTTATCAATCAGTCTTCTCACTACATTCTTATAGTATAAGCTAAAATGGCAAAAAAGAAGGAAAAGGAAAAGGAGAAGAGGAGGAGGAAGAGAGGGAGGAGGAGGATGAAAGAGAAGAAATACTGGAATTCTGATTACTCAGGCTTAATGAGAAATATACTAGACATTGGGTTTATGCATTTTAAATCATTTCTATAAATGTACATAAAAGAGTTAGAGGAAACGAGGATTAATTCCTCTAAGCTAATAATTTCTTATGAACTTGAAAACATTATCTGAGGATGAATTTACCAAGTAAAATCAGTTTCTTACCATTTTCATCAGTTGGAAGTAGAAATTGGTAAAGTTAATGATGTTGATAGCAGTTATAAATAACCCTCTGAACTTGGAACATACCAAAAATATCAATTCTGCATATAAAAATGTTATTCCAAGTACATATTTTCTATTTCCTATTTAGGATATTGTAAATTGAAAAACCCTAGGGAAATACATAATTCATAAGTAATAAGTAGAAAGGAAAACAAGGATGATACATTCTTAAGTGTCCAGAATATACAATCAAACATTTTCCCCTGCAGTATTATGCTTTACAGAATATTTGCTTTGATATGCATCTCACAACTCTAGTGCACTGAAGTTTAAAGAAACTGTAGATTCTGCACTTCATTTAGAATGTAATATTGTGAAATAATGTTTAGTTTGGTGAAAAGCAAATGCTTTATTATTTAAACCTGGTGAATCTTTATGGAATGCTACACATCTCAACCCTGTCTACAGATAGTTCAAAGGTAGCATAAAAAAAATAAATAAATAAAACTGCAATTCAGTAAGCCATCCTACCATTTTATTCAGGCACTTATGGTTTGAAAAATAATGCTATCAGATATTTTATTTATCAGTATGCGAAAAGAAGGAATGTATAATTATATTATGGTAATTTTTCATCTCTTTTTCTTGTTGACTACTCAAAAATTTGATTCAACTTAAAAAAAACCCTTTTGTTATTCTTTATATAATCTCATCATTGTCCTTAGCTTTCTGTTAGCTCTCATATGTACTATTTAATCTATCCTCAGTTCCATATGGTGATTCTAAATATATATGTACATAAATTCATGTACATTTCATGCATTTATAGAAGTTTAATTTTTACCATGAAAAATGTCTAACGTTTAAAGTGAAAAATACTGTACCATATCTAAACTCTAGTAGAGCTGATTACAGAATGGGCAAGCACCAAACACATACCATTTTAAAAGTTCTAAAAGATCTGTTTCACTCTCACTCCAAAGAATTTCCATTCCAAAGGTTAATATAAAGTTGTATATAAAATACCTATAAAATACCTTTTAAGTAAAGAAAGTGTATAAGGAAGTATATAAATACTCTCTGATAAAACAAAAAGCCAGAGAAAAAGGAAAGGCATCCATACTGCTAAACACTCTGTTAGAGTGCAATTGTCTAATTAGGTTGCTGCCTATCTGGAATGATGAAAGCACTGTAAGTTGTACTTACTGAACAGCTAAGTTGTATTTAAAAGTTGGGAAAGGGGAATGTTTTCTGACTAGTGGACCCTAGAGCAAGAAGTTTCAGGCACCCTCTAGAAGGGGAAAAGGGACCCAATAGGTAGTTGCAGAAATATAGTGATAAACAGGCTTCTGAAACATGTGTAGACTTGAATGTGGATGTGAATATATTTATAATTATAACGAGGAAAAACACATTATGGAGAGAATATTCAGATGAATTTCACATGGATTGATTTCAGAGACAAATGAAAATTTGTATGAGTTTTGAAACCTCTTATTTTTACCTCCCACATTTTTAAGCCTCCCATACACATTTAAGCCTCTCTTTTCCTTCTTTAATAATCTTACCATACTTCTGATGAGGGAAAGGTCCCCAGAGGAAAGGGCATTTTAACAGTCCTACTCTGAATATATTTAGCATTCTCTGCTTGATTCTATTATAGTCCTTACCTACTTTATACTCTAACTGCTGTAAGTCAGCATAATTAGTTGGTCCTTTTCATTTGCTTTAAGAGTCAGTGTCTTTCAGGCGCCTGGGTGGCTCAGTTGGTTAGGCGACTGCCTTTGGCTCAGGTCATGATCCTGGAGTCCTGGGATTGAGTCCCACATCAGGACCCCTGCTCAGCGGGGAGTCTGCTTCTCCCTCTGACCCTTCCCCCTCTCATGCTCTCTCTCTCTCTATCTCATTCTCTCTCTCAAATAAATAAATAAAAAATCTTTAAAAAAAAAGAGTCAGTGTCTTTCAAACACGTTTATTGATGGTACATATGCATGAATGAGGTCAAATTTAGTTACTTTTTTTTTAAGTGAACTCTACCCTCAATGTGGGGCCCGAACTTAGGACCCCAAGATCAACAGTCGCGTGCTGTATGGACTGAGCCAGCCAGGAACCCCAAATTTAGTTACTTTTCACTAAGAATATGAAATTATTTTTCAAAACATCATTTCATTCAATTGATAATTCTTTATTTGGTGCTCCTAGTGCCAATTAATGGTCTAAGTGTTCTACATATAACTTATTTAATTAACATAAGAATCCCAGGGTAGAAGATATTAATATCCCCATTTAATTCATTTAAACTTCATAATATCCCATGAGATAGATGCTATTGATATTCTAATTTCACAGATCAGGAACCTAAAGCTTAGAAAAATAAATAAATAGCTTTCCTAAAGTCATCCAGCATGTAAGTGGTAGTGCTTGTTTTTGAAACTAGGGAGCTTGGCTTGAGAGTCAATAACCATGATCAAAAATTGCCTACTAAAATAAATTTTTCTTAGCTGAGTTGAAAAGCTCATTCAATTGCCATAAAAAGCATCTTGAAGATGGTTTCTCTGCCCCTCCCCACTTCATGAGAATTGACTAGCATTTTCATTAAAATTAGATAGTGTCGAATTAATTGATGCTATGAAAAAGCTACAATCTATTCACATTATAAGTTCTCTCTGATAAAACAAGTAGCCAGAGAAAGGCATGGCACCCACACTGTTAAATTCTGATGCTTTTCACTTCACTCTGCCCAAAAGGGTATGAGTTGTTCTCTCCCTTGCTCGATAAACTCACATTTACCTAAGAGTCAAAAATATAAACTTTTACAAGCTGGAGTCAGGTGGTATGTCTGATGGTTTTATTTTTAATATTATCTGAGGAAATCTCCAGCATGATGTTTTTTATTTCATCTGGAGAAAGGTCAGAATACTTACTGGGAAATCTGAAATAACAGGAAAAAAATCTCTGGCAAATTTTAAGGTGACATTAAGGCGAATTATTTTTTTTCCAGGCTCTGACTCTACAGTTAGGAGTTTACCATAGCTAAGGAGAATATCCCCTAAATAGTGGCGCAGACGTGGAGCCCACTCCGCTTCAGCCAGGTCCCTGTTCCCATGCTAATGGGGTCATGTGCAGATTTGACAATCTCCTGCTTGAGGCCACTCAAAATTTGATAACTTTTATCCTGATACTAAGATAAATGATCTTTAACTTTTCAGTGCAAGTTAAAAAAAAATAATCTCTGTAACATGGAATATTTGGTACATTTTGTGGCATTTTTACTGAAAGCGATGGTCAAAATTCCTCCACAATAATTAAGATTATGAATCCCAGTTTTGATGGCTTTGTGAGTATGTATCTCTGAGGTAACTAATATGTTCATGGTAAGAGGTATTTCTGTAAAATATAAAATGCTCTACAGAAGCATTTGACTATTTGAACCAACATGTGTTATACTTGCATAATGCTGTATGTATTATTAGCTATTTTGATTAATCCCTTTACATGCAACTACTTTTGGACAATGAATTTCAAATGCCTCTACCATAAAATAGAATCTGTCACCCAGAAAACAATGATTTTTTTTTATTAAAGGTTTTATTTATTTATTAGAGAGAGAGAGAGCACAAGTAGACAGAGTGGCAGGCAGAGGGAGAGGGAGAAGCAGGCTCCCCACTGAGCAGGGAGCCCGATGCGGGACTCAATCCCAGGACCTTGGGATCATGACCTGAGCTGAAGGCAGATGCTTACCGACTAAGCCACCAAGCGCCCCAGAAAATAATTATTTTAAAGGCAAGACTTGGATTCTCACTTCTGCCTAAATTCTGTAGCGAGGATAGCCTTGGGCACCCATAATAAACTCCCATCTATGAACAGTATGCTGGTCAGCTAAATGCTCTGTTGCGTATCTCAAGCATGTTTGCACATAGGGTTTATGATAGTAACCAAGCTCCAGTTATAATAATTATGCCTTTTGTCACTAATGGAGGTTAATGTTTTATCTTTCAGCCTGTATGACTCATGAATAGAACAATTTATTTGGTGAAGGAATCACTATATGTCTGTGCCAACGTCATTCTTTTAAATGAAGTGCCAGGAAACTAAGTGTAATTGCCTACATTTGGGGAAACTGTCCACATTTAGAAAAGAACTGGCTAGACCATTAGTGGCATTTTATTCAGAGTGGAAATATTTTTTTTTATCCAAAGGACATAAGAAAGGAAAGATCTGATCAAGTGGCATATTTTCCAAATAACCTATCAGTGAAGATTACTTTCCCCTTTTTAGGTCTAAGTAATACACTTCCTTGAATATTGTACAAAATATAAGCTTATTTACGATATAAAACATCAGAAATTCTAGCTTATAAACAATTGTATTTCTGGAATTCTCCCTTTCTAAGTAACAGGAAAGATCACACTCACCACAGGACCAGGAGGTCCATCTTGGCCTGCAGCTCCAGGGAGACCTTGTTCTCCCTACAGAAAATAAGCATAATTTTTTTTTTTATTAACAAAAGCATACGTATCTTTTTTTATTTCAATTTTGGAAATCCAAAAAGCAAGCAAGCAAACATCACCTATGAATCCAATCACATGGAGAACATCTACAAATGTTATAAGCAATTTTGAATCTTTTTACATGGGGTATGTCTCTATGGATGTATGTATAAAAACTGTACATATTTGAGTTCTTAGGGTTTAGTTTCTATTCTGCCTTTCTGTGTTGGAATTTCACCCTGAACTTATTAAAATAAATGACATATTTAAATATCTGAAGAGGATCTGGTTTTAATCACTACATAATATTTATGGAATTCCCATAAAACATCCACACGATACCTTATGAAATAATGCTGACATAAACATTTTCACTCAAAACGTTTTTGGGGGGGAAATAAACCATTTTCAAAATGGCATCTTTTAGCAGAGGTGCTCACCACCGGGCCAGGGATGCCCCGAAGACCCTCTGGACCAGGCTTTCCGGCAGGTCCCTGAGGACCAACTGGGCCAGTTTTTCCAGGAGGACCTTCGGCACCTGCTTCTCCCTGTTAGAAAATAAAATGTGTGAACATGTTAATAATGAAAAATGATATTTTTTATGTTATTAAGAGTACTGAGATAGATGTTCAATTTATGCACAAGCTATTCAAACATTGTATATTTTACCTTAGCACCTTTTTCACCTTGTCTTCCCTCTGAACCTGCAGCTCCGGGAGGACCCTATAAACAGAAAATGGGCATTTAAAATATATATATTGCATATAAAAGTAACGTAACTGAGGATTTATTCACAAATACTCCAGTTTAATCTGTAACAGGTTCTAATAAATTGTGGCTGTCTACAGCTATTTAGGGTTTAAAACACCATGAGAAAAATCAAAACCCTTTTAGATAAAAACTTGCAGTTAGAATATTTTTATTTTACATTTTTTAAATTTTATTATGTTATTAAAAATAAATGAAGCACAGACTGACAGATAATCACATCATATCAATGTAAGGAAATGGTAAAGATACATTTTTTAAGAAATGCTGATGACTTAGTCACCCTTAGCGTGTTGAATACTCAGGTATCTTTTATTATATTGTGTAATTCGGAACTAATTGTATGTATTACATTTCCCTTCCATCCTTAAATGGGTTTTAAGATTGGCTCCTTTCTCAATCTTAGAACATCCATACGTTATGCATTCTTTCACGATCATGTTCAAACTCGGGCAGCGCAACGTTTAAAATCTTGACTGTCAGCAGAAATTTTATTTTCATTTTCCGGAACTTTGCAATTCACATAAATAAGTGACATAAAAATAGTTATCACTTTTTAAAATCTAATATTAGAGCAAGAGCAGGAAAAAAAAATCTTCACACTCCATATGTCATCCAACAGCTTAAGAGAATATTCTGGTGTTTGCCTGACTTTTGCATAGCTGCATAGATTGCTATGGAGAGATGCTAATTATTAATCCATTTAAAGCTATTCGTAATACTGCTCCTCGACTATATACATATCTTTGTAAGATATCTGTCAACCCAATTCTCTTTAGTTCTTTTTTTATTAGCTTTGTGACTTTTAACAATTTATTAGTATTCCTGAACTTCAGTTCTTTTATCCATAAGGTATTACCAATAAAATCCTCTTGCATTTGTGGAACATAAGGAATAGCATGGAGGACATTAGGAGAAGGAAGGGAAAAATGAAGGGAGGGAAATCGGAGGGAGAGATGAACCATGAGAGACTATGGACTCTGAGAAACAGACAGGGTTTTAGAGGGGAGGGGGTGGGGGGATGGGTTAGCCTGGTGATGGGTATTAAAGAGGGCACGTACTGCATGGAGCACTGGGTGTTATGAAAACAATGGATCGTGGATCACCACTTCAAAAACTAATGATGTATTGTATGGTAACTAATATAACATAATAAAATTAAAAAAAAAATTCTCTTGCTATAGAATTGTTGTTAAATTTAAACGAGATAACACATGCAAACGTATTTTTCAAGCTTTCCAGTGTAGGGGTATCAAATGCAGATATGGAATCTGGTGCTTAAGAGCATAAAGCCTGGACTCAGGCTGCCTGGCTTCACATCCTGGCTCCGCCACTAATTAGCTTTGTGATCTTTAGAAAGTTATACACCACGTCAGAGCTTCAGTTTACTTCTCTGCAAAATGTGGAGGATAATAAGAGCTATTTCCCAGAGTCATCATAAGAACTCAATGAGTTGAGAAATGTTAAGTGGCGTATAACAGTGCCTGGGACATAAAAACACACTGAGCAAACATCGGCTATTGTTACTATCATTACTAAGATTATCAGATTTTTTTTTTTATACATTGAAGTATTTTACCTATATTTTTCACCGTGTTGGCAACCTAAGAGTCAGGTCAAACAAAACAGACTCTCAAAATACATTTGTAGACACCATGTCAACAAATTACTTTTTCCATACATGCTGTTTATAATACCTGAAAAATACAAATTCCATGTTTGAAACTACTTGTTTTAACTGGAAAATTTTGAGTTGGCTAAAAAATAAGATATACTATGATTCTGTAATATGTAATCAGATTTTGAAATCTGATAGTCATATTTTCTTCTTACATTTACATAGTAACCTGTGAAATATAAAACATGACATTTCTAAATCTTGTAACAAAATGATGAGAAAAGAATCATTTATAATACGAACACTAACATTCAAGGTATCAAAGAAATCATCAATTTTTCAAGATAAAGAGATGTCATAATTCCCATTATATCTAAATTTTGTTTCTATTAATTACATTAGATCCTCACTTATACCATTTCTTAGTACCTTTCAAATCAACAAAAACAGGGCACTTGGTTTGATAGCCCAATAAGAATACAATAAAAATGCTTTGGCCTCTAGAACTACCCCCAATATACATTTGCAATAATTTATTCTAAGACACATAAAATTTACAATTTTATTATAAAATATTTCATGTCCACTAATCAGCTGAATTTTTATTACTCCTTAACAAGCATTAATCTAATGTTGAAATTTTCTGCACAAGTTCAAACATAAGTACAGACAGTCTAAAAAAAAAACTCCATGATCTTTGAGAAATTACATTTCATTTTTCCCCAGACTCCCCTCTTTTCCATCTGTTTACTTCAATTTTTGCAATGAATTGTACTCAAATCAGCAACTGAAATTGAGGTTGGAGGTTGGGAAGAGTAGTGGATATGGTGTTAATTGGTGAAAATAAGGTTAGGCAGGAGGATGACTTTCTCTCTTTCAGATGCCATATTAATATGCTAATGGTGAGCACATGTTAGTCTTTTGTATGGTCTTTTAAATCCACGTTTGAAATGAGTATCCAGCACTTTATCAAACTCAGAGCATTCTGTGAACTCATTTATCTCAGAGAGAATCAATGAATGTAGCATCGGTCATTATTTTCTCAATATCATCACAGTAACGCCAAATATGATTAGACACATATTGTGCCTCAATCCAAAGGAAGAAATGTACAAATTCTGAAGCAGTCTCTTGAGGCAGCAGCATTATGTTAAGAATAATATATATTTTTTTAAGATTTTATTTATTTATTTGACAGAGAGAGACACAGCGAGAGAGGGAACACAAGCAGGAGGAGTGGGAGAGGGAGAAGCAGGTTTCCCGCCGAGCAGGGAGCCCGATGCGGGGCTCGATCCCAGGACCCTGGGATCATGACCTGAGCCGAAGGCAGACGCTTAACGACCGAGCCACCCAGGTGCCCCAAGAATAATATATTCTTAAAACTTAAGTGCTTCTTTTTAATTTCATGCTATTTAAAGAGGATTGCTGTATACAAGCATCAACTTCAAATAATTCCTAGTGTAAAAATGTTGTCATAAATTAAATTGGTGTGATGTTTAAAATATTAACATATGCAAACCTAAACAACCATAATGACTATGATTTTGGAAATAGAAATCATGAGATTCAGCTGAACTATGGGCTTTTCCTTATTTTATGAAGGTTTTTCCTTAAACTAGTGACATCAAGGTATGGAGTCTTCTCAAAGGATTCCATTTACACACATGAACATTATAGAATAGAAGATTTATAAATATCTGGCTTTTAAAAAAAGCAAGTCATCAGCCGTCTAAAAATGTAACAAAAATATTGCTTTTACTGCAAGGGAGAAAAGAAAATCTGAGTTTGGAGGCTAGAGAATTTAAACACAAGTAAACTACAACATAAACACAAAATTGTGATTCAAATAGAGTTTCTCCATCCCAAAAGAATTTCTTCCCTCTTTGATTGAATGCCTGATACCTGTCATGGTGGAAATCCATATTAAGTGGATTTTCTCTGTTCTTTTCCTCATTTTTCCCATTTTCATTTCTTTCTTTTTTTTTTTTTTTAAGATTTTATTTATTTATTTGTCAGAGAGAGAGAGAGTGAGCACTAGCAGGGGAAGTGACAGGCAGAGGGAGAAGCAGGCTCCCCGCTGAGCAAGGAGCCCATGCAGGACTCCGATGCAGGACTTGATCCCAGTTCACCGGGATCATGACCTGAGCTGAAGGCAGACACAACCTACTGAGCCACCCAAGCGTCCCTATTTCTCACATATGTATTTTTTTCCAGATGATACAGATTCTTTATAAAGAAAGACTGGGATGAAAACAGATAAACACACTTTTTCTAGGAGAATAGAAAAAAATTAATAATGTGTATGGACAAATTCTTGTCTTAGTCATTTATTTCTTATATATCTGCATAAACAGATGGTCAAGGACTTAATATAGCAAACTACTTGCTGTAATTTCATTAACTAATGCGTGTTCTGATTGGAAAATGACTCCTAAAACATGAGACAACAAAACAGGCCCCAGTTAATTTTCCACCAGTAGCCACTGTTACACAGATTTTTTTCACCATGAGAAATATGCTTCATATAAAATACATAGCTTAAGCCTCTCTCCACTATTCACATTTTACAACATTATTCTATAATTTATCTGTTCTTCCATTCATGTAAAAAATACTTAAATTGTCCTTATGTGCCAGAAATGTGCATGGAGAATACAAAAAACAAAAACAAAAACAAAACCCTGTGAAATCCTAAGGAGTTCATGAAGTTTAGTTATGAAGATAGACATCAAAATTAACAAAGACAGTACATTATAAAATATGCAGAGAAGAAGGAGGTGTATAAAATGGGCACAGTGTTGTAGTTTGACAGTAGGGAAGGCTTTCCTAAGAATCTAATCTCTGATCTGAATCTTAGTGTGGGTAAATATGGGTCGGATGTTTCCTTCTAACACTTTATCTTTTGACCATTCACATTTATGCATGAAAGCATAGGGATGGAAAGAATATATAATAAGAATATATGCACATATATAACATGCATATATAATAAAAATATATAAGCATTACATGGTGTGTATATATATATTTCTCTGTATTTCTACCAATTAATAATATCAATTATTTTAATTTTTTATTGTGAACTTCCCTCTGGCAATATGAGCTGGAGTCTTTAAAATTCCATTTAGCAGGTAAATTTTGTGCAGTTTATAATATTTAAATCATTTTAGTGACCTCTAAGAGTTTTTTTTCAATAAAAGAGCATGGAACTAGCTCTTGGTTTCAAATAGCTATAATGAGAACTTGAGATCAAAATTCCATGGTTTAGGGGCGCCTGGGTGGCTCAGTTGGTTGAGCGACTGCCTTCGGCTCAGGTCATGATCCTGGAGTCCCGGGATCGAGTCCCGCATCGGGCTCCCTGCTCGGCGGGGAGTCTGCTTCTCCCTCTGACCCTCCTCCCTCTCGTGCTCTCTGTCTCTCATTCTCTCTGTCTCAAATAAATAAATAAAATCTTTAAAAAAAAAATTCCATGGTTTATTGACACAAACTGTACAATCTTCTAGTGCTTAAGGAAATGTACATTTATTCTTTCGTATTACAAATACATGACAGAATGTACATGTACTACAAATGACAACTTAATTTTCCTACTTGTTCAATAACAGAATCTTGTTTCTCAGTATCACTGCCACTCGTAACATTCTGATCAATATTCTATTAGGAAGGTTTATTATCATTTACTCATCCATCTAGAAAGTTTTAATGACATTCAGACTGCAGGTAAAAATAGGCAATAGATCTCAAAATATCATGTTACACTTTGTAATTACTTTCTAAGAATAACAGCCCAATGGTTGTTTTGTAATACATTTTTTTTCTACCAAGACCATGCTTTGGGGCTACCAACAACAACAACAACAACAACAACAACAACAACAACAAAATAATAAGAATCTTATCTAGAATGTTGTAGATGAAGGGGGAAGGAGGAAGGCAAGAAAACACTTGGTCAGTGAAGAGAAAATCGCATTCAGAGAAGACGTTTAATATAAACTAAATTCATTTCTGGCAATGACAAATGTTTGTAAATATTGATTTGAATTTATATTGCTGAGGGACAAAATGAAAATCTGTTCATACAATATGCACATGAGGATGTGTAGTATGAAAATCCCCCTAAAACAAAGCTACCATTAGAAAACAACAGGATCCCAGGGGCTCTGTGCCTTTGGATTACTGAAAGGGGATGAACCTAAGAAATGTATTTTGTTTGCAGGGAGGTCAGAAAATAGACTAAAGGTGGTGCAGGGGAACAATGTACATTGATATAAGTGTTGCAAGAAGCAGGTCAACAAACATGGTTTTATTATGAAAATAGTACAATTGTAAGAAAAAGTTCAAGTAAATCTCCTACGATCTCCTGGAGCCAATATTTTGAACAAGATCTATTTATTTCTATTTTTCTGTCGAAGTGTATTCTATTTTAATAAGAATTTTGACAAATATACGAAATTACCCTGTTCTCCACGACTTACATATCTCAGCATCATTGTAATGTCCTGCCTACAGCTCAAGAATATTATGTGAGTTTATACACATAGTAGATAATGAGTGGATGTTTCAAATAAAGAATTTTAAGAACTTACTCTTTTTCCAGGAGGACCTGGTGGGCCAGCCTCACCAGATGGGCCAGGAGGACCCTATAAAATGTGAAAAATACCTTTTAAGCAATTGAGTATTGTTTTACAGCTCAGAGCGTTCTTGGACATCTGGACTGGAACCAAACTTCTTTCTTCATCTCCCCACATCTACCTTTCCTGGATAATCTCATCTCTGTTTCAGGTACCTAGACTCTCTCTCAATATCTATTATTAGAACTGGTAAGTTCAGATGGAAAACTTTTCCATAGATGGAAGAAAGTGAATCAAATTCCTCCTTCTTCAAACTGTTCTTTTAAAAAGTGCTAACTTACATCTGACAAGCAGCCAGTAGACATACTAATGAACAGAATCATATGATTAATAACTTTACTCACATCACATACATTTGTGGAACCATAAAACTGTTACCTCTAAATTTCTTCTTGTACAGAACTAGCATTTCCATGCCAAGGAGTACTCAGCACATTGGGATATGACCATGCGTCCTATCTACACAGAATAGCCTACAAATATCCAGTGGGGAATGGCTCTAGAGACAAAGTTATGTTAGGGGTGTGATTTGTCTTTGGCTCCTACTTAACTTAGTGCCTTCCTTTCCCTCTCCCTAAATAACCATAAGTGGCCAAAGCCCCTACTGAGTCATTCTCAAATTAAATAATAGTAATAGTCCAATACAATGCTGAATTCATTTAGATTAGTAACTGCAGTACAGTCATGCTAATGATAGGCTGATAACATGGCTGTCTTCATTTCAGCCTTATTTGTGTTTTTAAAATAACTTTATTCAGTACAGATAGATAGCTAGCTATATTTGACATAGTATGACAAAATCACAACTATGGTATTACTACATTTTTTTTTATTATGAAGGATACTTATAAATCACATCAAGTAAGAAACTCCATGTAAGTTTGACTTTGAACTGAAATTCAAATATAACTGATAATCCTTTCAGAAAAATGTGTACCCACATAGCTATGCTTTTGAAAGTCTGATTATTTCTTTAAAATGTCCTGAGACTATGTAAATATCTAATAAAAATAGTGTGCTTACTTACCTGTTGACCAGGATCTCCATCCTCACCCTTGTCACCACCAACACCATCTTGACCCTATGATGGGCAATAGAAAGTGATCTCAGATATTTCTCACTATGAGTTCACTTTTATTAAAACAAAAAGGTATGATATACTCTCTGAGTCCTTGAGATAAATCATACTAAATGGACAAATAAAAAGTATTACTAAAATCTTTCAGTTGTATTTTAAGGATTGTGGTATCTCTCACTCTTTCGATAAAGATTTGTGAAACTGTCACCACATTAAATTTAAAATACAGTATGCTGTTAATATAAGAAAAGAAAGAGGATGTAATTAGCATAGAACTGCAATGCACCTTGCACCATGAACAAATACGGCACACTGAGATAGGATTTACAACATAGGAGAGACTGAAATAAAAACAAAGATGCTGTAGCTTTGAAATAATAGTAATGCTGTTACTCAGTTTGTACAACCCAGCAAAGTCTGGAAAACTAACCCAAATGAAGAAAATAATCATACAACGTAGGTCTAACTGTCCTCAACTATATGGATTCTGTTGTTGTAGCTGTGATTGCGGCTTACATTTTCTTTTCCTTTCTATTTTGGGGGCATCCACTGAAGTCCTCAAGAATTTTCATTAATTATTAATAATAGAGACACTGGGAACCACCCCATCAAAATAATTCCTTTCTTTCCCCATGATACTTACTGCAGGGCCAGGTTCCCCAGGAGGACCAGGATCTCCAGGAAAACCAACAGGACCCTAGAATGATGTTTTTAAAAGAAAGAAGATAAATAAAAATATTTTCATAAAGTCATGATATTGTGATATTTAAGAGCTAAGTCATGGCAAAACCATATGAGAATATTTCCCTTCTGCTAGAAATTTTTTTAAAAAATGAAATTAATGGAGAGTGCTAATCGATATATGAAATGATGAAAAGTCAGCTTCACCAGCTATGGGCCTGAGTTTCATGATTTCTAACCCTTCTGTGAGAAGCTCCACCGTGGCTTTGACATAGATGCCACTTTAAAAGGGACCAAGCTCACTTACCGGGTTACCCTTCGGGCCATCATCACCTGGTGGTCCCTTAGCTCCAGGAGGTCCAGCAGCACCAGGCGGACCAGCTTCTCCTTTCTCTCCTCTTTCCCCTTTGGGGCCCTACAACCACATAAGAAAAAGAACGATTATCTTATAAGCTTTAAATCAGAATTTC
Source organism: Mirounga angustirostris (assembly GCF_029215605.1). Lineage (NCBI taxonomy): Eukaryota > Metazoa > Chordata > Mammalia > Carnivora > Phocidae > Mirounga > Mirounga angustirostris. The sequence goes on along the minus strand of NW_026991712.1, from coordinate 104,386,472 downwards.
TTAGCCTCAGCATATTGGATCAGACAACCCTCCCGGGGTCGGGGGAGCTGTCCTGTGCACTGCAAGATGTTTAACAGCACCCCTCGTCTCTACTAATTTGATCCCAGCGTGTGACATCAAGAGTGACTTTCCTCCAAGTGTGACGACCAAAAATGTCTCCAGACATTGCCAAATATGTCCTGGGGTGTCAAATTCTCTCCAGGTTTGAACCAATCTAAATTAGAATGAATACAATCCCAATACAATTCTTACATGTTTGTTTGACTTAGCACGGTTTGTTTCTTTTGTGAACAGTCCACGAAAAAATGTATAAACAGCTTAGAGTTTTAATGCTCTAACTTACGTCTAACAAATGTCATTTTTTTCAATTTCTATGTAAATCAAAATATGCAAAGGGTATACAAAATTATTAAACAAAAGGGTTCTGCATTTGTGATTATTTTTAATGTGAAAGGAAAAGTAAATAACTGAATTACAGCTAGGAGTTAAGTTACATGTTTAATATACTCTAAAAGGAATTCCCAAACTGTTAACACCCTACACCCAACAATAGACTAGTACTTACACCTGTGCCCGCTTCCCCAGGAGGCCCCGGGTTCCCTGCTTCTCCAGGTTCACCCTATGAAGAGGAAAGCAAATGAGCTTCAAAACACAGAAACGGCAAACAAACAAATAAACACAACAACAACAACAACACAGAAATGATATTTTTACATTTGTAAAACTGCCTTCAATGATGACCACAACATTTTAAACTAGAATTTAAATCATTATATTGTTTAAAAGGCAGTTAGAAGACTTTATTAAGAGGAAGGAACTTTTCTTATTACTGACCTCGGTAGTTTTATTTCTCAAGTAAGAAGGCAGAACAGGGTAGACTGAATGCTACAATTCTTATCAATTAGTTAATAGAGCATTAATCTCAAGTTACCACCAAACCACACAAAACAGACATCTGCATGTTTCCTAACAAGTTCTGTATTTGTTCTGTATCAGTATTCATATTACAATTTAGTTTATTGATTAAAGAACTTTCATTTTTACTAAAATATTAATTTACTTTATCTTTACAATAGCAACTAAGCAAATCATTTGGTAGTATTTGATAGTCCTATAAAATATATTTAGTAGAGCTCTAAGAACACAGAAAAATCCTGTATTATAAGATACATAAAGATACTTAGATACTAATTAAAATTGCTCCTTTTGAGGATATACATATTACAAATTCGTTAGCTTTTATGTTCTCCCTGTATAAATAGGGGTGGCTATTTTCTAGCTCAGTAGACAATAAATAAACTTCTTAGGCTATTAGATTTTTGTTATGAAAGTCTGTTACTAATGTTTCACAGTGAGAAAAGCATAGTATTTTATTCAAGTAATCATCCAAGTGAAATAATACAGTATATTTATGTGCCATGTTTCTACACAAAATCAGTGGAACTAGAAATTCTGAAGTGGAAATTGTTTTAAATGTTTTAAAAAATGGCAGGTCTGAATTCCCTTTAATTTTTAACTCTGCTATTTCCAATAATACTGGTATAAACCCATTGCTCATAAACTGGTTTGAAATGCCCTATATTAAATATAAACATAACTCCAGGGGATAGGCTATTCAGTGTACCGAATTTCTGATTCTTCGAGAATATGCACATATTTTAACTTCTTGAATTATCTGCATAATGATGGAAGATATCAAGTATTTTCTAGGAATTTATTAGTAGTCATATTGTGTGTAAATTATTTTCTCTTTCAAGATGAGTAGCAAATTCTACCTGTTATTTTAGATAAAACTTACAAATAAAATATTACACATATTATTTACAAAGCAACAAATCAGTCATGTATCTTGGGTTGATGAAACGATATATAAGTAATATTTTTATGGCCTATTATTCATATCTCTGAAATAAGACTAAAGCAGTTTGCCATTCAAATCAACTATAAAATGTCCAATTTAAATGCTTTATATTTTAAATATACACAGTACACTGCATGATCTCACTTATATGTGGAATTTAAAATAGCCAAACTCATACAAGCAGACAATAGAATGCTGGTCACCAGGGACTGGGGTGTGGGGGACATGGGGAAATGTTGGTCTTAGGTTACACAGTTTCAGATATACAAGATGAATAAGTTCTGAAGATCTAATATATAACAATGTGAATATAGTTAACAATACTGTATTCTCTTGAGACTCAAAGTTAGCCAGGTGTTACCAGGTAGCTTTTAAACAAATGGAAACAATATGAAAAAAGAGTTTTCCCAAACTCCAAACCTCTGGCATCCATGTTTATCTTCAAGAATAACACAAGATGAAACCATAGCAGTAACTGAAGTACTTAAACTTACTCTACTGTACCCTCAGGCTTTAAGAAACTGTAAGATAAGCTGAAAAGGCTTTTAAATTTAGAATTTATTTATTAGGAATTATTTCAGAATTTTCTAGGTGGAGAAAACTAAAACTAGAGACTAGTTCTCACAACTATCTAGTCAACATTACAGCCAGAGGGGATGATGCCAAGGAAAGAAAGAGGAAAGTTGTGTCTGTCTTCATGTGTCTCCTACAGTTTTGCCATCAGAGACCAGTTATCTCTGCTGCTATTCTTCCTATGACAACTGTGCTCAATGAAAAATATTCTTTAAATTCCATCCCAACTCACTTGCACGTTTTCAACACACAACGTTAAATTTAAAAATATAAACAAAGAGTCAGAAAAAAAAATTGACTTTTTATGCAGTAAGAATTAGATAATAATTTTAAAATGCTTCTAATTTAGTAGTGAAGAAACTATTTAAATGGTTGACCATATAGGATTAATTATAATCAAAATGGTAGAATGTGTTCAGCAGATATACACATCAAAATACTACATTCTAATCCTATCACATTTCTTTTTTCTGAGCATTAAATCTTCTACTTAAAATAAACTAAATGCAATATGTGACATGTCAAAAATCTTTGAGACCAAACAACAGAATCATTTTTACGATTAGGGCAAGTCTATACTTCTGATGTCATCTAATTAATAACTAGAAAACCTACATTTTTTCACTGTATAATATTTTATGGTATGAATTTTAATTTTCATCCCTCAAAACTGGCAAATAACTTATTTTTTTAAATAAAACAAATAACAATGTCAATTTTCTTAAAAATTCTATTAAGAAATGAGCATGGATGCATAAATAAGAATTCAGAGAATCAGTCTGACATTTTCATAAAAAGAAAGAGATGTTGTAAGTGTAATCATTTTCATGAGACAATGAAGCTACTCTGAGCCCAGATGTTATGGCACACGCCAAGTATTTTGAAAAGTGCCAAAGATGGGTCATATTATTAGTAATGAAAATGTAACTCCAAATATGACAAAATGAATGATTAATTCTTTTGTAATTGAAGGATTCCTTTTTCCTGTTTAAGTCAGTTACATCAACCAATCTCTTCTTTTTCAGGAATGAGTGTTATTAGAGATACTTAGTCTAGTCAGACATACATAAGGGTAGAGCCTGACTTAGTTTTGAATGACTATACTTTGATGAAATTATTGAAACTCTTTAAACTTCAGCTGTCTCAGCTTTAAAATGTGGATAATAATACTATCATCATTGTGTTGATTAAAGGAAATAACCTATGTCCACTACTCAGCACAATACCTGGCAATAAAAAAACATGATATCTCAATATCATATTACCACTAATTATTTAACTACTAGAGTAGATGGGCTGCAGTTCATATAACTATGTGTAAAATACTTAGAAAGACAGAACTATTAGAAGCACTTAAAATATCAGCCAATATCATCAAAGTCATCAATTCTTGTGTGTCAAAATGTGCATCACTACATTCCTCACCTTTTTTTAAAAAAAGATTTTATTTATTTATTTGAGAGAGAGAGAGAGATCGGGAAGAAGCCGTGGGGAAGAAGAGAGCGGGAGAGAAAGAGAGAGAGAAAGAGAGAGAGAAAGAGAAAGAGAGGCAGACTCCCTGGCTGAACAGGGAGCCCAGTGCAGAGCTTCATCCCAGAACCAGGAGATCAGGACCTGAGCCAAAGGCAGACGCTTAACCAACTGAGCCACCCAGGTGCCCCCATTCCTCACCTTTTCTCCAACACCACCAACTGAACCAATGGATCCTGGGGGTCCTTGTGGTCCCTGCAGTTTAGGAAAAGGAGTATATAGTTATCCTTATTCTTGCAATAAAAATAACAAATTCATAAATATATATCTAGTAATTCTCAAAGAAGGAGAAATATATGCAAGACTATTCCAAATCATTTGAAGGATGGGATAAAATGATGCCCTTTATAGAGTTGCCAAATTTACTGGTTGGCAATTAATTTAATTATATTAAATTGATTTTCAAATTCACCAGAATTTTGAAGATATGGCACAAAACTTTCCAACTCTAGTCATGCTGGTGGATACACGGAACATAATTTCCATTTCTTTGGCCATCGAATAGGCCAGAATAAGGGATAATTTTGTAGATTTTTGCAGTAGATCAAAGTATGACTCTGGTTAAGAATTATGTAATCCATGCAAAAAACAGTGTGTGAACCATTTTTTAGCCTTTATATTACTTAAGGGGAACTAAAACCCAAAACCTCTTTTAGTACATCTGCTCCTAGTCTATTTTACCCAGTTCTGGCCTGACCAAATTAAAAGCAGGCATAACAGAAGAGCAATTGAAAACAAGAATAAAAGAGTTTTTCATTGTGAAAAGGCGAAATCAGAAGAGAGATAACATCAAATTCTATACATTTGCTAATGGTAACAGATAAATATGGCATTACATTTCAAATCCTGTAATATTGGAACAGTGGGTCAATTTTAAGCATGGGGGAGACTGTATACAATTGTGAGGAAGCGTCTTACAAGTAAGAGGCGCACATATTATCATGCACATAATTCTCTAACATATATCAAATGTGAACTTTGAACTTCTTTTATATTTGTGGTGACTAGTTCCCCATAAAGCCTGTTTATTTTCCTGTAAAATGAAATTTAGTGAGTAGATTATTTGGGGGCTCTTGTCCACTTAAACATTTAACAATAGTGCAATTACCTCCATTGTATCTTTACATACCATCTGCCATTAAATAATACTGACACTAAAATAACTTCAAAATAACTAACACATATATCACAGTTCTTACATCAGCTCCATTGGGACCCTGTGGGCCTCTTGGGCCTGGAGGACCAGGTGGACCCTATAAGAGATGAATATTAAAGTTTATGAGGACCAAACACAACTGCATTTCTGATATTTTCATTTTGCAATCAAGAAAACTAAAAGAAGTTTCATGCTGCAAAATCATAACCAGTGAACCATAGCAGGATTATAAGTCATTCTTGATGGATACAACACCATGTTAGCAAATGATTCTCTACACAAAGTTATGGGGAAATTAGGACTGCAGGCAAACAATTTGATTAAAAATTAGAAAATTAGGCTATTACTACTATCTGGCACAATGAATTCATAATACAACAGAAATATATTATAGTAGAATATGCTAGAATGTTAGATTAAAAAAGGAACACAAAGTTGGAACAAGAATTTGTGCTTGAGTAGATTTAGAATTTATTAATCCTATAAAAGCATGTTTTATTTGTATATTCTTTTTGTGTGTGTGTCAGCTTTTATGTTCTACATGTTAGAACTGAAATAAGATTAACTATTTAGTTGTCTTTCTAAAACAAATGTTCCTTTCCCTCATTGTGCATTAAATTACCCCAGGGCACTTTTTGCAAAATACTGACGGCCAGACCCCTTACCTCAAGGTTGTGATTAAATTAGTCTGTAGTGAGTACCAGGGCGTTAGAATTATTTCTGAAGGTCACAGTTTATTCTAATGTCATTGCTCAAAATCTCCTTACTATTAGCTATTATTAATATGTCAGAGAGAAATGTATTAATGATTCCAGGAACCTTAGCAGTCCTACCTAGAAAGGAGCTCTCAGTTTACCTGATGCTGCTTAGAGTATTAGTCAGTTCTTTGAGTCAGCAATGTTTATTATGTTCCCTGTTTTTTAGTTTAATGTGATAAAAAGAATGATTTCTTATCTGAAGAAAATAAAATCTAAAATGCAAGTGTAAAAATATCAAAATATATATTCTGAAGGAAGTAAGAATTGGGGGCAATGTTTATTGAAAAGAAGGAATGATTAGGAAATATATTCATTATATTTCATTATAGATTTCAATTACCTTGGATAATTGTTTCCTTATCCAAGGTAATGCTCAATAAACAAATATATATATTTCAAAGTTCCAGTGAACTGTTAGATTTATACTTATAGCAGAAAGCCAGAATCAGTAAGTGCAAATTATTTTGTTATAACATTCTAATTTGGATGGAATTCCTTATTAAATTAAGAATTTGTTGCAAAGTACAATTAATATTTAATACTGTGTTAACATTTGCTAATTATCCAAATCATGGGTGACTATTACCTACTCTTTACCTGGTCCACTTCAAAGTCTGTAGCTAAAAACTAATAAATAACTGAAGTTTGGCAGTTTATATACATGTCAATAATACACACACTTAGAAATAAAAATATAGATAACAACATATCAACCAGTAATGCCATGTATACATAAAATATTACTTAAAAGTGAGAAAGAAAACAGAAAGAGAGATATTTGCTGAAAGTCTCCAATGGTCACAGGTACATGTTGGGTGGAGGAAGGGGGAGGCATCGATCTGAAAAATCATGGCCTTTAGGACTACTTTGTTCCTATTACTAAACCTGAAGAAAGATATCAATAATGTGAAAATTCACAATATCCATAATATCCTAAAAGATATAAACTTACCATGGGACCAACATCCCCATTTTCACCTTTTTCACCAGGTGGGCCCGGCAGACCCTAAGAAAATATAATAGGAAGACAGTAAAAGTCACTCATGTATTTAAAAAGAGACTTTAGGCCAATTTCTAGTATACAGCCAGAATTAGATATAAAACCAAATAAAAACAGAAAATTAAGATTCAGAAACTGTCATCTGTTAAAATGTTGACAATGCAAGTATTAACTACATATAATAAAATCTTATACCTATATTTACAAATAAAATTTATGTTTTTTATAATATTATACTGCTTGATTTTGTTACAAGCACTAAATACATAATTTAGTCTGGGAATTCATGGACACTTAATCATTTGTTCCATCTTTTATAAGTAGTATATATGACTGCCATTGCAAGGATTTTCTGAAAAATCTTGTCCCAAGTTATTTTAGAATACCCTATCCAAGTGAGGTTTTTATATTTATGTACCAATTTGACAAAACTCTTTTGAAAATAAATATTCCAGGGGCGCCTGGTGGTGCAATTGGTTGGGTGACTGACTCTTGATTTCCACTCAGGTCATGATCGCGGGGTCCTGGGATCCAGCCCCACGGGCTCCCTGCTTAGCCCAGGAGTCTGCTTCTCATTCTTCCTCTGCACCCCCCCCAGCTGCTCTTGCTCTCTTCCTCTCTCAAATAAATAAATCTTTTTAAAAAAAAAGAAAATAAATATTCCAGGGTTATTCCAATACATCTCCAGGGTTATAAATATCTACTTTGACTTGTAGTCCTAGAAATCTACAAGGTCATAAAACCTGGTGTATTGTACTTCCTTTTTTCTCTCAAATTCATTTCCTTTATATCCAGTTGTAGTGTCATTGCTTTAGGAAGGGCTCTGTGTTACAGAATAAACTCAGAGCAGGTTACACTCAAATTTCACCTATGTCTTTATGGGGAAATTATTTTACTTCCTGTTGGTCTTCTGAACTAGCTCTTCCATGCAAAATTGTTTATATTTCCTCTTTCATATCTCAACATAACTTTGCACATACTTGAATTGTATACCTAAAAACACAATGATGCCACTTATTTATGTACTTACAATCATAAGCTACTTTAGAGTAGGTGTCAATATTTTATCTCTAGCAGTTAGCAGAGGATCAGGCAAAAACTAGGATTTCAATAAAATGTTGAATTAGTGATGAATGAATGAATTCTAAGAAAATAAATCAACAGGAAAACTACATGCAATAAAGTGTTTATTTTAACAGGAGTGATGACAATTAAAATTCTCAATTATTCCAAAATTTTCATCATAGAAAACATAGCTAAATCAATTTGGTTACATAAGCTAAGGGAATATTATAGGATTATGAATATGATACTAATACTCTAAATATTAAGCATATATAAGTAATAAAATATATATAAGTAAATATGCATAGTATGAATTTATGTGTGAAATATGTGTTTAAAATAGGTATGATAATTATTGGACAGAAATAGTGAAAGTGGCAATAGTTTTTAATATGGTAAGATTATGAATTGTTTTAATTTTTAAGTGTTTTAGTATTATACCATTATTTATTTATACCTTATACACTCTACACATATTTTATTTTTATTTATTTTTTTTTTTTTTTAAGATTTTATTTATTTATTTGAGACAGAGAGAATGAGATACAGAGAGCATGAGAGGGAGGAGGGTCAGAGGGAGAAGCAGACTCCCTGCTGAGCAGGGAGCCCGATGCGGGACTCGATCCTGGGACTCCAGGATCATGACCTGAGCCGAAGGCAGTCACTTAACCAACTGAGCCACCCAGGCGCCCATAAAAAAAAAAAAAAAAAAAAAAAAAAAAAAAGGATTATTGAAAATTCACAATGTTTTCTAACATATCAAATTCTATGAGAAGTCTTGCAATACAGAAGTCCTTTTAAAATTTTGCTATCTTGTTCCCCAAGTAGATTGAACATGGGATCATTTGTTAATATCCTGTGGAATGAATGGCCTACAGATTTCTTTTAGGGTGGCAGATCAGTATATCGCACCCTTCTTTTGGAGAAGCTATTCCCCTCCCCCTACATTGGGATCAGCAATTTTTTTCTGCAATGGGTCAGATAATAAGTATTTATACTTTTTTTTTTAAAGATTTTATTTATTTATTTGAGAGAGAATGAGAGAGAGCACATGAGAGGGGGGAGGGTCAGAGGGAGAAGCAGACTCCCCGCCGAGCAGGGAGCCCGATGCAGGACTCGATCCCGGGACTCCAGGATCATGACCTGAGCCAAAGGCAGTTGCTTAACCGGCTGAGCCACCCAGGCGCCCCTCCCAAACTTTTTTTTATGCTTAAGTACTCCAGTGTGTATCTTTTTAAATTAAAAAAAAAATTTTTTTTTTTAAGAATTTATTTATATGAAAGAGAGAGAATGAGAGTGAGAGAGCACAAGAGGAGGGAGGGTCAGAGGGAGAAGCGGACTCCCTGCCGAGCAGGGAGCCCGATGCGGGATGTGGGACTCAACCCTGGGACTCCAGGATCATGACCTGAGCCGAAGGCAGTCGCTCAACCGACTGAGCCACCCAGGCGCCCTACACATATTTTATTTTTAATATTTGTACAATAGCATTTCAGATATAATCTATTTAAGAAATAAAAATACACAGCACAAAAGCTCTAAATCTGTGCTGGTACTTTAGTAAAATTACTGACTTGGCACTTCACTGCAGTGGCTGCAAATTATTTGACCATGACCCACAGCAATAAACACATTTCACTTATTACCCCCTAACTGTGCACATGCGAAATGGTTGAAAGATGAGTTTCAAAAAATAATACCTTTAATGCACAGATGATGATCTTTGATATTTATATTGTTTTACCTTATCCTGTTATATTTCATTTTTTTAAAACCCTGGTAATAACCCACTAAACTGTTTTTATGACCTACTAATTCCACATGACTCCCAGTTTGGGTACCCTCTCAGAGGTACTTTACTGAGTATATTTGTAAACTTTTTTTTTATGTGGCATATATTTATTTCTATGACAAAATCTTCATTACTGATTTATAATGGACAACATACACCAGGATTTCATTTTTTTCTCCTCAAATGTCACTAGGAGGTCTAGGAAAATAGTCAGTTGTAAATACTTCCCAGTTGGTTAATATAATCTGATAGTAGCTTCTAGAATCACTAGAGAAGTTCCTGGGAGGACACAGCCAGGCAGTAGTTTGGATTTTAGCCTGCCTAAAAACTAGCTGGGAGAGATTGCTAAAATTTCAGATTCCAAGATGCACAACCTCAGAACTTATAATTCATTTATAGAGCACACAAACTTAAATTCTTGAACAGGCAAGTAGATTTTAACATTTAATATTTCATTTTAAGTCCATTTTGTTAAGTATCATGTATTGCAACTTACACATAAGTTTAAGTTCTTATAAAGTTTGTAAGTTCTAAGTTCTTACAAGTTCTTTTTTTTGAAGATTTTATTTATTTATTTGACAGAGAGAGAGAGAGCACAAGCAGGGGGAGCGGCAGGCAGAGGGAGAGGGAGAAGCAGGCTCCCTGCCGAGCAGGGAGCCTGATGGGGGGCTCAATCCCAGGACCCTGAGATCATGACCTGAGCTGAAGGCAGATGCTTAACTGACTGAGCCAGCCAGGTGCCCCTTAAGTTCTTCTAAGTTCTTACAGTTTAAAGTTATTTATAAGTTCTTAAAGTTTATAAGTTCTCATAAACACTACATAAATTAATAATCACATTCCTTATTTTTTTGTCTACCTTTCCATCTCCTTTTAGCATAGAGTAAATCTGATTTGGAATCCCCAAATTGAATAGTATATAAATAGTAGAATTCATAGTTTTCTTTTATTTCTATAACAAAAACAGTTCTGCATTGCCAGCTTCTTTTTATGCATATGAGTATTCCTTTTTTTTTTTTTTAAGATTTTATTTATTTATTTGACAAAGAGAGAGAGAGAGAGAGAATGAACAAGCAGGGGGGAGCAGCAGAGGGAGAGGGAGAAGCAGGCTTGCTGCTTAGCAGGGAGCCCGATGTGAGACTCTATTCCAGGACCCTGGGATCATGACCTGAGCCGAAGGCAGATGCTTAACCGACTGAGCTACCCAGGTGCCCCCATATGAGTATTCCTGATATTAGCTCAATAGAGACCTCCCAATAGAAAAACATTGAAATCTTTCTTTCTTTCTGATGAAGTCTGGTTATAGTTTAAGCTGATTAAGACAGAATGTTCTTATCATGAAAATTAATAGAGACATAATGAGTCAAATTCTTTTGTTGCTGGAAACTAAATGTGCTAAATGGTATTACAGTGTTAATCAGTTTTCATATGCCCCAACTTTCTCCTAAGGAATAATTTATGCATGGAGATACTCTGTTTAAAGGTCTGTAAATTTAAAATCATTTGCCACTTAAGTAATAAAATAAAAAAAAATGAATTTAATCCAAGAACTATAGTTCTATATGTCTCCTTCAAATGCAGATAAATTATAAACACCAAATTGAAAAATCAAGTCACTTAACCAGAATATTAGATTATTATTATTTATGTATTATAATTGCCAGTATCTATTCTGCTATGAAGACTCTATTAAAGGAATCAGATGCAATTGTGAACACGTTAATTACATTAGCATCTTTTCAGATTCCTGATTTAAAGAGGTAGCTGTGGGAAAATATAATCAATTTTGTAGTGAACTAGTTTCTTGAGTCACCCTCATCAAAGAGCAGATTCCTTACATTGTAGAAATGAAAGTGATTTTTCATTTAATATTTTATAAATATAAGCTGCAAGGCATCTTCTTTAATCATGAGAACTAAACTCCTAAATTACAACCTTATAGAATCAGAGTAATCAGTGAAATGAGAAAGCAGAAAATGAATGGTAACATATCCACTGGCAATCTGATTTTGAATGCCTTGTTGTTGTTTTCAAATATGTGTGTTTCTCACACATGCTCATATTTTGTAATCATAATTGCTTATTTATTTTTGTCTAATAAATATAAAAGAGGTAAACACAAATATGAACATGAAGTTTTTGCACTTCCAAGTCTAAAAAGAATTATTTTGGCATTAAAATAAAAGTGGAAAATTACAATTATCACGTTCACTGGGGGACATCCATTGACTATTAGAACAATAGTAACTATGATAATATAATTAATTATGTTATTTATAATATAATCTGTATAAGTATGTATATAATAAGCTTTTAATATTAGAAACCAGTATTCTGTGACTTTACTTATGAAAATAAAGATAAAAAATTAAATTTATATAAATTCAACTTTTATTTACTTTTCTACAATTTCACAAATGGTTAAGGACAGTGAACTAGATGATTTAATTTAACCATTTCTAAAATTGCTAGTGTGGCATAGCTCATACCCATATGGTACCCAAATATCATTTAAAACAAAACTTTATAATCTTCCAGAGGATCACTAGGTAGGTATAGAATAAGCCTGTGCAAGAAGAAAGCCAGATGTTTCCAAAGTTTGGAGGAAGCAGTGAACATCACATGGAAGAGTGGAAAAACAACTAAGAATAGGAGATGTCTACTACGCACAGTGTTGCTTAAGAGTCCAGTTTTAAGACATATTTGAATGAAAATTTGAATGATTTGCAATTTCAAATTTCTTGTCTTGAATATGCTTCATAAAATGCAAATCATAATTTAAAATAAGTTATTTTAAATGATCGATTCATTGTTAATTGTTTATTTTACCTCTTATTGTTCAAAATTCGCTCTTGACAGTGTCTGTTGGTAGTGGTGATTGAAGTTTGCTCTTTCTCAAAATGCTTTTAATTGCTGCTAGCTATCTGAAGTACTCATTTTTTGCTATGAGACCTGCAAAAGCACCCTTCTAACCTTTCACTTTTAAAGATCAGCCTTAAAAAATGTTGTAGTTCATTTTTAAACAAAATGAGAATGAAGAAAGGAGGTATGATACCTAAGGTGGGGCTAACATTTAAGTAAAACGGTCATTATGGCTAAACATTGTATCCAAGTTCCTACATAGAACAAGGAAGGCTACTTGGTTTTACGTCCACCAGAAAAGCTGGTGTGAGAAGTAGGTGGACATGACTGAGTACATAATGCAGAGAGCATCTTACCTGAAGACCTATGGGACCAGGAGGTCCTGGGAAACCTCTGGCACCCTCATCACCTTTTTGTCCAAACATCCCCTGCTGACCTCTGGGACCTGGCTCACCATCACCTCCCTAGAGTAGAGCAATGAAAATGATCACAAACTGAAAACATCATGATTCTGATACAAGTCATCATAAAAATATAGCCATTTCTAATTTAATCAAAGCTGGTCTATTTACAAGTAACCAAGTAAAAAGATTAAATTTCCATTATCTTCTATAAAGACGCCATTGTTTGTGTGGTTTACATTCTTTGTTTCTGACGTATGGCTGATTTTGATTTTCTCATGTATACCAAGTGACGTAAAAGCTGTCTAACTAGGGGGAAATGATGTTCAGAATTTACTACAAATTAAGTACTTTCAACTGGTTATTATTTTTTTTTCAAACGAAGTCACAACATCTTTTGTTTATAAAGATCAGCTTGGTTATTATATTAGATAATTTAAACTTGATTCAATGTTAAACGCACAAACTCATCACCACACAAAATCAACTGGTTACGTGACAGTTCATAAATTTAATCAGGGAACTGTGAAGACATAAATTTGCTGAACAAGAAGAGTACTTACAGCAATGCCAGGGGCACCAACGGGACCTTGAAGACCTGGGGGACCAGGAGGACCCTGGGGTGAGATAAAAATCAGTAATTTTGAAACTGAAGACAGAAGAGCCTCAGCTATAATAGCACAGAACATTTGGTTCATCAAAATCCATTATGCATCTCTACATTTCTATAGAAAAGAAAAGAAGCCTTTTGCATTTAGTGCAGTGAACATGATTTGTTTTACTTCTTGAGACTCAGACTTGCGTATTTGCAATCAGCTTTAAATTGCTAGTTATTATTGAAAGCACTCTCATCTGTAATGTGGATATTTAAAAATGGATTTTTATACTAAGACATTGAAGTTTCATATTTGAAATTTTTCAAAATGCCAGATTTCTTTAATGAGATATGCATCATTCAGAGCACTTAAAAGATTTGTCTAAACACTACCTTTTAAATGAATATTGGGATTGGGGGATTCTATACAGACAGAATGTAGTGATATATGAAAATCTGCATTTCCTTCATATGAAAACACATGCAAATTTAGTTTATATATTAAGTATACCAGAACTCCTTCTTTTGAGCAATAGATCTCAATATGTTTATGAGTCTTACATGCATAAATATTTCTTCTTAACTGCCCTTTTTTTTTACATAAATAACTGATCAGTCACTATAAAAGATCCGAGCACTAAAGAAAAACAATCACTGTTCGTAATTACTGCCACCTGTTGGAAAGAGTACTTAAAGCAAAGATTCCGAAAGCACAGTTCATACAACTTCGGGGTACCTGAGACACTTTCAAGTTTCCACCAGGTCAAAATCCTTTTTTATAACCACACTAAGACATGATTTCTCTTTAAACCACAGGGATATATGAATTAATGATGAAAAAGAGATGGAGGGTAAACTTGCTGGTGACTTAGTCTCATTGCGAGGCTTTCAGGGTTGGAATTATTACATATCTTAATACATAACATCAGAAAGAGGCTTAATTTGAATTGACTGAATCTTACCTGAATAGTTGCCAAAGAGGTAATATAGTATGGATATTATAAGTAGCTGGTACTATGGAAAAATATCCACGGTTAATAGCAAAAAAAAAATTGAATGAATAATGTCCCTCAGTAAGAACTAGGAAACTCACATTTTCTCCTTTGTCACCCTTGCTGCCTTTCTGTCCCGGTTCACCAATTTCACCCTGTATTGGAAAGATTTAAGTTAAAGTTTATTTCTAATATGTCATGCCTACCATTGCAATTGTCATCACTATCATCCCATTATTAAATTTGACTTTAATGTAATTATGTGCTAGTGTTTAATGTCACTGTTTAAATTGTGAAATCATGGGTTTTCTCTGCTTCTCTCTTTCTAGTGTTGACAACCAAAAGTCAACCGAACTTTGAGGAATATTGCAACTGGATTTTTAATTCACAAAATCAATTTTGTCTAAAATATCATCACTATAAACTCTTAATGGAAGTACTTTGATTCATACAAGAATGTAATTACGCATTAATCAAAAATTACTTAATTTTTTTCCTCTGGTCTTCCAAATGCTAAAATGTTGCACATTATCAGATTACTGGTTCATAAATTGTGTTATAGCATTTCACAATAATATTAGAAGACACATTAAATTCATACACTTAACAACACAGCCCTGTATTCAGTACAGTATTAGCAAACAGGTATGTGACCCATTCTTAAGTCTTCCTTTGCAATATCCAAGGCACAAGTCATAAGTATATACAAATAACTAATTAAATAGTTTCACATTTATTTCAGAAGCTATATATTTAAATAAATAAGCAATTTTGGCATCTGCTATTTTCCCCCCTACCTTTGTTTTTGTGTTCTCTTTTTTTGTTTACATCCCACATACTATTTCGTGGATAGATAATATTACTCACACTAAACTGAAATCTTTGAGTGCATGAACCATGTATGAAACTTCGAAAAAGCCATCTTAAGATTTGTTACCTAATCTTCAGAAACATATCTAGGCTTCTTGAAAAAAATTAAATTTTCACAGGAGGTACTAACATGAGTAAAGAATACCAACCTTGTCCCCATCTTCTCCAGGGGAGCCCGCCGGCCCAGCAGGCCCTGGGAGACCCACAGGGCCTTGGACTCCATCTCTCCCAGCGGGCCCTTGGGGACCTTTTTCTCCCTGTATTGAAAAACCTGTAAGTTAACTGTTTATTACAATTTTTAAGTGCAACTTCAACAGTCAGCCTCTGGGTCCCATATTTGAGAGAGAAATTAATGTTACCAAGAAAAAAATATGTTCAAGAAGCAAATGATGACACAAAGATCCCTACATTCTTTCCTGACTAAGAATACCATCCTTGTTAATAATTTCTAAATCTCAGGCTATGGTCCACGAAAGTAATTAAGACTCAACTGAGAATTTTTCCTTCAAACACATATTTTCTAATCAAGTATTATATATTGATAAGTCAGATGTTTGATGTTGTGAGGTTACTGAAATAGCTGGGCCAAAAAAATCATAAAATGCATTTGCTCATATCCCCAACTTTATGCTTTATGCATCAGCTTTTTCTCTTTTTAACAAATGTGTCACGGATTTTCCTATATTTTTATATTTTAATGCATTGCTGCTTTTACTGATTCAAAATGACAAGGCTGTTAGTTTTCTTTATTTTTTGACAATGGCATTATTTTCCCGTTTTTAAATTTACTTCTGTTGTGTAATTAAAGAAAATAGTGCCTTGATAATGATGACATTATTTTCCATTAAGAGTTCTTACAGAGTGTAGAATAAATTATTTCCTAAAAGTCAAGATTTCCTCAGTTTTGCATAACGTATACATACCTGCTTGCTCTCAGTGACTCATTTCTCTTGTTATAGGGTTTGGGAATCCACAAGTCATTAGTTCCTGCCTTTGCGTTACCCTGCTCCCCAACCCCTTTCCCTTACCACTTCCTGTCCCTTCACAATGATTAAGTTTTATCTGTCTTACCTCCTGAATATAGTTACTTCACTTTATCTCCACCACTAACACCTTATCCCAAAATACCAGTAGCCTTCTTTTGAACGACTGAAATAACCTTTTTTCCTTTCTCACATCTATTCTTACCTGCAAACTATTCCCCATGCTGTAATCAGAGAGACAGTCAGATCATCTTATCAAAATTCTTCAAATTACTTGTTTACCATTCCTAAAAAAAAGACCACGCCGCTAGTCTGGACTACCGTTATCTGCCTCCTATTACTTGCCCAGCGGCATCTAGCCTCCCCTTGCACTTGCTCTCTGCATTCCAACCCCTCTAGACCTTTTTTCAGTTAAACCTGATTCCATGACCCTCTGGTTACTTGGCCTGAAGACGCCTAGGAGGACCCTTCACCTAGACAATTCCTCTTCATCTTTTACACTCCATCATCGGTGTCCTGTCCAAGGAAAAGACCTGATTCCAGCTCAGTTCCCTGTGCTACAAGCTGACATATACCAGTACATTCCTTTCATATCACTAACCAGGATTTGTAACTATACACGTACTTAGGGATTCTTTGCTTATTATCTAATTGTCCCATCAGATAATAAATCGTATGAGGGCAGAAACTATGTCTGTTTTTGTAATCCATTGCATCCCTTTGGCCTGTGGCCCAGAGTGGCCACTTAGGGAATATTTGTTGAATTATTAATGACAACAAAAATAGCAACATATCTATAAAACAAAGTTAACTTGTGAACTCTGATTTATTCATTTCCTAGATTCCATATGCTCTTGTCTTTCAAAACTAGCCCTAATTATCATTTAAGACATACCCTTGATGTCACCTTGGAGACTTTTTATTACCTTTAAATCAAATATTACAATATCTCACACCTATTTATGCTTGTAAGATGTGTTGTGTTATTCATAGTGAATTTCATCATTTTAAACACATCAGCTGATTCAGATATTTTTCCTTAAATTTAGATTTCCTTTAGAGCCTAAACTCCAAAAATCGATTGTTTTATACAAGAGTATCCATAAATAAGACAGATTAATTCTTATCTGCCTTCATTATAGTACACATGATCTCTAGCCAAGAACCACCTGCTATTTATTTCTTCTGATTCTGTTCTGCGTGGAGTCAGGAAAAATCTTCCAACTGCTCTACACCACACTAAATTTAGATTCTTCATTTACAACTCTGCAAGATGACAAACTCTTCCTCCATTATGTATGCATCTCTCGGCCTTCAATCTACAGGACTATCAGAAACATCATCCATCTTTCCTTAAGCGGTCTTTATTTCATCCCTTCTACCCTTTCACTAATGTTAATAGCTGAATCTCAGCTTAAAATTTTGATAGAAGCAGCTACTCATCGCCATGTCCTATGTTTGACTTGGCATGATCTTGTATTTAGCCTATACCCTCAACTTGTATTATAATTCACCAAATCCATCCCTCCTTATTCAAAAGCCAATTTATGCATCTATTTTCTGGTTAAAAATCCATCCTTTTTAATGACAACTCTGGTCCACACACAAGATGATGTTGATGATGGTTCAGTGAAGACTTATTATCACAATTCTACAAAGTAATTTAGGACTATAATTTCATCTAACCCTCACAAAATATCATGGATATCTTCTTTTTAGAGGCATTGGGGTGTTTAATAACTTAGCCAAAATCAGGAACTAAACAAATAATAGACCCGAATTCCCAGTCCAATTCTGATTGGCTGAAGCTGGCAGCTCTAGTTTACTCTGACACCCTTAACTTCTTTAATCTTCACTGATACTTTTCTCATATTGGTTAAGCAATAAATATATGTGTATCATCATAATAAGAGGAAGTGCATTCAATTCTGCTTGTACTTCTACCTACTGCCCCCGTATTTTTTAGCCACATGGCTTACTGGGGTTGCTCGACCTGTACCAATCCCATTCCTTTAATCACCAGCCTTCTTTTGAATCCCACTGTAATTACCCAGAGATCACAAATGCCCAACAGGCCAAGTCCCCATCTCTCTTTTTGCTTTTACACGGCTTTGAGTATTACTGATCTTTTACAATATTCAACAAGGAGACTCTTTACTCTCAGGCCTACATGATGGTGTGCCCTGGATATATTTTCTATCACTCATGGCTCTTTTTTTTTTTTTTTTAGAGTTTTTATTTAAATTCCAGTTGGTTAACATACAGTGTAATATTAGTTTCAGGTGTACAATATAGTGATTCAACACTTCCATACATCACCCAGTGCTCATCATGACAAGTGCCCTCCTTAATCCCCATCACCTATTTAACCCATCCGCCCCCCACCTCCCCTCTGGTGACCATCAGTTTGTTCTCTGTAGTTAAAAGTCTGTTTCTTGGTCATGGGCTCTTTTACTCTCTCTCTCTCTTACTTGAGTCTTTCAAAACTCCCACGATTATGATTCCCCCTAAAGGAGAGTCCAAACCTTTATTCTCCTCCCTCAATAGTGCATAACATGGGAATTCAATAATATGCCTCCTAACATGGCTCTTACTCTAAGTAGCTCTCAGATTTACAATCCTGACACTGATTAATTTGGGGATAGAGATTAGGCCACAGTTATTGCCTTAAGTAAGTCATGTGGATATTCCTGGCGCTTGTTTTCCATTTTCTTCCTTCCAAGGAGGTAGATTGGTGGTTAAGTTAGCCAAGAACTTGCCTTCGACAGATCCCCCCATCTTATCTTTTTTTTTTTTTTATGCAAGCCTTAGCCTACTAATAATTATATAACATTTTTATAACACAAGTTGCTCAGAGGAGTTAAGATCCCAAATTTATATTTGGATTTAGGAAGAAGTAAAAGACCGCACTTAACATATTAGCCAACATTTTCATCAGTTTTTGCTAAACCTCTGCATGGAGGTCTATGGGTACTTTCCCGTAACACTTGTATAACCATTTTACACTACTATCCCTAAATAGACACCTTCTTCAAAAATACTAACTAATACAGTGCACTGCACTGAGTTGTTCTCAATAACTATTTGTTGAACAAAAGGAAAATAGAATGAACATCTTGGAATTTTTGTTGGTGGTGGGAATAATTGAGAGAGGACAAAAGGGCAGAGCATCTTTTTCCCCTTCTTAGTCATTGTATCATCAATCACCAATGAAACCCAAGCCCAGATCTCAGCTTTTACAAGGAAGGCCTTCTGTTAATAATGTCTCCTCTATTTTACAAAACTAATCTCTTATTATTACTTTCAGAACTTTTCCATATTTTTATCTTTGCTTCAATATTTTCCTTTTTTTCTTCATAAAACCAAGGTATTTAACCACTTTAAAACCCAGCATTTTAACATATCATCTTCACAAAATCCTTGACTTCTCTTATTAGTGTATTTTCAATTTGCATAAGAAGAAATGTATATCTTTTTATTCTGTATGCATTCTTCACTGTGTTGTGCCAAGACATGGGTACCCTGGATTTTTGAGTGAACTTCTAGGATAAGGCCTAAGTCTGTCTTTTCTATCCCTTTCTCAAGCACAACATACTATAAAAGTTCGTAGGAAGTTACACAGTTTGTAAGGGGGGGGGCCAAGAATGATTTTTTCGTACTTGTTAACATCTCAGAAAACAATGTCTACATTTTCAACATATTTACTAAGTTGGAAATATGTTGCTTTAAAAATTTTCTCAGCAAATAAAAGTTCATTTTTGTCACCAAAAAATCTATCTACAGTTGGTATGACCCCATTCTAATATTTCTGAAAGGTAGTAAATCACAGAGAACAAGCATTTTAACTTGGAAACAATATCACAAACAGTAGTGAGAGAAAAATGCATGGACAATGAAAGCAACTTGCTAAAACTAAAGTCTTAGTAATAAATCAGTTAGTTTTAAACTAGGTTATATATATTAAGACTTAAATATATACAAAAGTACTGAACTCCTATTTTTATGTATTATGGTCAACCATTTTATCCACCTTTATTGAATGAGTTTGTGTTTTAATCTTGGAGAATGAGAATTTTTTAAGAAAATTAATATGATTAAATAAAAAGCAGAAACAGAAACCGAGAAGAAATCTTGACAAAGAAACATAAGCCTAATGAATAGAATATAGCCCACAATCATTTAAAAATAAAGTTATTAAATCCAATAAATATAAGATAAAATAATTGGTTAGATATTTCCAATCTCATTCACTTTAGATCAAAACTCAAATTACATGAGGTGGGCAGCCACTTTCTGTGGGTTTCACTTACAGACTTTGGAAATACTGGATATGAAGTTGTAATACAAGAGGAGTGAAAAGTGCACACTTTCCTAATATAAAGCAGCAAAGTATAGTTTTAATCAAAACTCCAATTTTATGTTTTAAAAGGAGGAAAATCAGAAGCCTTTTACATTAATAATATCCAACTCCCTCACAGGTCTTAGAGTTTCATAAAGTGTGGGAAAATGTCATCTCATTTAATTGAATTTGAAATTTTCTCTATTATAAATATAAAAAGAAGTGTGTTTCTATGCCAGGCACATATGCAGAGAGAAGGCAGTGGAGTACGAAGAACTAATATCCTTGAATAAAAAGTAATAACTTGTGCAGAGTGGCAGTATAATATATTTTCTCCTTGAAATTACTTACAGGAGCACCTTTCTCTCCAGCTGGACCAGGAGGACCCTGGGGGCCTGGACGCCCTGGCAAACCAATTGGGCCAGCTGTACCTGCTGATCCACGTTCTCCTGGTGAGCCCTAATACATGGGGAAAAAAGTGTTTTGTCATTAGCGATGGGAAAAAGTGATACTGGCTTAAGAATCACTTATTTCATAGTGGAATCTTACAGTATAGTAAATAATGTAAAAGTCACTTTCAGACAAACGGGAGATCTCAAATAGGAACGGTTGTATTCATTATTTGAATGATTAATTTCTAGACCCAATATTAAGCACAGATATTGAAGTTAGGAAAATACTGATAAGATGAAAAATTTTAATTTGTAGATTTTCAATATTTTACAGATACCATTCTTTATTAAGTTTTCACAACTGTTCATAATGCTTTATAAAACATGAATCCAATAAATAACTTATATGATTTTCTCTCTGTATTATTATGGATTGGTAGAAAAATTTTCTAGACTAGTATTTCTCAAAGAGATTTCTGGGCTTCACCTCAAACGTGCTGAATCACAATTTCCAAGTCCTAAAAATGAGTTCAGAAATCGTCGCTGCTTTAGACTACGAATATAATTTTTTTTTACAAAATAAAGTTTGATAATCATTATCCCAGAGTTTGGACTTTTTCCCAGAAAATAAGTCCTTAAATTTATCTTGGAGTCTGACAGGGATCATTGGGTTTTATTACAGACATTGGCAATATAATTCATATGATTAGATATGTCCAACTGAGTTTCAAAGAAGATGCCATATATTTTCAACTAATTTGCTATAAAAAATACCTAATATGTAATATTAAAAAAAATAACAGTGTGGATACTGCCTTCATATTAATTCCATCTATCAACAATTTGAGAAATCATTATTTAAAGAAAGAATAAAAGAAATGAAAACACATTTACTAAGTCACATAAAGCTCAAGTATAACCTATTTACTATTTCCAATTTTATTTAATAAAAAAATAACAAGAATCTTGTCTTTGAATTAGATTCCTAGATGGGTGGTTAAGTTACAATTTATCATTTTCTTTCATGATTGAACTAAATCTGAAATATTAGAAAATAGGATTATTAATAGTCCTCCTTAATAAGATATTTAGATAACATCTTCAAAACTCATAGAAGAAATGACATAAAAGCTGGAAAATACAATACCTTAACTCTTATTTTCTAAAAGTATACTTCCCAAAAAATTGGAAATCTTTTTGTTATTCAAATATGAATTAATGACTTTGCTCTAATTTATATTTTATGAGGTAGATAACCAATTACGTATAAACACAAGAACAGTGATAATAATGATAACAATTTGTATTGACATAGTGCTTGACAATATACAAATCCATTTTACATTCATTTTGTCATTTTATTACTACAAACATTCCATAGAGTTGATAGTGCAGTTGTAGCCCATCAGTTGCAAAGGTGAGAAACATGTAGCTCATAATCATGTAGCTAGTCAAAAGAGACTCTGATCTTGGGCTCCTCCAAGTGCTTTCTCTACAAAGCCACCCACTGTTTCTCTCAAATGGAGACATCAATGACTCCCAGGGGCTCTTTAATCAGAATATCTTTAAATTTAATTTTATTGAAATATTCATTGATTACAAAAGATTACAAAAATATTTACTACTCAATTCCCTGATATTATTTTTCTGGCTAAATTCACAAGGTACATAGAATAGTTGTTTATTTATCTAGGTATCTGAATGCTAACACAATTAAAATGAATTAAGAGAGTACAGATTCCAGACTACTGGTAATAATTTAAGAGCGACACTAGAAAAAGTGATTTTCTATTTCATTTTTAAAAATTTTTTATTGTTATGTTAATCACCATACACTACATCACCAGTTTTAGATGTAGTGCTCCATGATTCATTGTTTGTGTATAACACCCAGTGCTCCACGCAGAACGTGCCCTCTTTGTTTTGTTTTGCAACCACTGTTATACTTTTTAAAATCTTAGGATATCTTAAACTTAGGATATAGAATTTGGAGAAACTTTACTAAAAATATGGCTAAAGAAATCATGAAATTTAAACTTAATATAAACAGAAGTGGCATTTTTGCACTGTAATAAGTAGATACTTAAAAACAAACCTAGGAATTGTTCCTCATGTTGCATAATAATTAACCAAGAACTGTGTAAAAATTAAATTTTTACCAATTACATATTTCAAATACTAAAGAACAAAGGAAAATTGCAGTTAGTATTTTTTTAGATAATAAACATCTACTCTCTGTCAAAATGTTTTTTGAAACCTAATCAAATATTTTTATGGAAAAAAAGTCAACCACAAGTGGTGTAAGTGTTAACAAGGTAAAGACTTTGGATGAATGATTTCGGAAGACAGTGCAGAAGAGAAAACTACGAGTAGAGTCCTCTAAGTGTTTTTGCATTCAAGAGGTACTGCCCTAAAAGTGAAAGGAATGTAAAGATTTGTCTCTATTTATTAGAGAGAGGGAGGTCAGAAGGGAAGCCTGGAGGTTGAGGTTGAGGGCAAGGAGGAAGGGGGGAGAGAGAGGTAGGGAAAAGGAAGGAGGAGCAGAGAGACAGAAGGAGAGGAGGAGGAGAACAAGAGGAATAAGAACAAGGACCCTGAAATTGAGAGAAACGCAAATGTGTTTCCTGAATTACAAAGAGAGGAAGAAAAACTTCAAAAGAGAAAGCACTTTTGGACCCTGAAATTGAGAGAAATGCAAATGTGTTTCCTGAATTACAAAGAGAGGAAGAAAAACTTCAAAAAAGAAAGCACTTTTTTTTTGTAATAGAAAAATATCAACAGAAGACTGTATACAATGTGACATCCCTAAAGATAAATCTCTACTTATCTGAAAAACTGGTGCATACATGATTGCATTACATTTCTATTTTAACATTTTACTTGTGAAATCTCAGAAAAGGATTACTACCCATTAGTGTTATCAAATCTAAACTAAAGCATCCAATTTAAGTGCTGAGATATTTTATTTGTAATTGACTATACAAAAGAGATGCAATTTTGATTTGTCAGACCATGGAAATTTTTCTCTTTAATTCTGTGTTACATTTAAACCCCAACTGTTGGAAGACTACATGAGGAAGATGTCACATTAGACTGTGTTGAGGTCAACAGCTATGAGACTGGAATGATAAAAGGGGAGATTCACTAGGAAGCTGAAATGTATATTAAAAAAACTTATTATTTTCCCATTATCAAGCCTATTAAACAATTATTGTGCTAAATACTCTGCGCATGAAATATAATTTAATTCCAATACAGTTTGTCTATTTTTCAGATAAAGGCCATAAGGATTTGATGTGCCATGATTTATACAAAGATTTTTTTCTAAGTACTGAGTATTTCATAAATAAAAGGTGAGGGAAAAAAAGAACCCCTGATTGTTTGTACCACTATAATTCATACATATTGTGCTAAATTTTAATAAGTGGGAGAAACACAGCCATTTAAGACTACTTCTCCCAGAATGAGCTCATATTTGTTGAATACCCTCTAAAATAAGAAAACGTTCATTAAAAAAATAAATAAATAAAATAAAATAAGAAAACGTAAAAGAATTTATGGCAATAGTTATGTCCTTTGTCCAAAGAGTCATTCTCTGTTATTGATATCGTTCATTTAAACTTCGTTAAACAGTTCATTAGAATCTTTCCTTTTTGTCACTGTTTCTTACAAGTTTATTTTTAATTTTGAACAACAAAGAATTGTTTTCAGTTTTGAGAACTATTTAACACATGTGTGGGGCTTTTTCATTATGTTCCACCTGTAGTTTTAGAAGCTAACTCTTCTTTCTTTTTTTATTTGAAGCAAGATTCTTAAATTTTCTTTTTTTTAATTTTATTTATTATGTTATGTTAGTTGTCATACATTACATCATTAGTTTTTGATGTAGTGTTCCATGATTATTTGTTTGCATATAACACCCAGTGCTCCATTCAATACGTGCCCTCTTTACTACCCATCACCAGACTAACCCATCCCCCCACCCCCCTCCCCTCTAGAACCCTCAGTTTGTTTCTCAGAGGCCATAATCTCTCATGGTTCGTCTCCCCCTCCGATTTCCCATCCTTCATTTTTCCCTCCCTACTATCTTTTTTTTTTTTTTTTTAACATACAATGTACTATGTTTCAGAGGTCTGTGATTCATCAGTCTTATACAATTCACAGCGCTCACATACCCTCCCCAATGTCCATCACCTAGCCACCCCATCCCTCCCACCCCCCACCACTCCAGCAACCCTCAGTTTGTTTCCTGTAACTCTTCTTTCTTATGTACAGAACTCGAAACTGTTTGGGTTAATGCTTCTTTTTGAGAATATATTTATCCTTGATCTTCTCCCCACAATACTCATATATACAAACTTGGAATTTTTTTTTTTTTACTTTTTATTTTAGTATGTAATGTGCAAGTTATTTTCTCCTAATACAGCACATCTTTCATTGTTCCTCTAATACAATATACCTGCTGTTATCTCTCAGTGGTTGGTCAGTCTTATATTCTACCTTGGGAGGTCTTTGGTCTTTTCCTGTACTATTAAACTTCTAGCCATTCTTTAGGCCCAAGGTAACAACCATCTTTTCTAAAAGTTATATTATTCTAAGAATTTAAAGCATGAGACATCCTTCTAAATATTCCTTACACAACTTACCATAGTATGCTAGGTTTTCTACCACTATTTTCTGAAGAAATTAATGTAGCATTTGGCCTGAATTGTGTCCTGTAAATATCTCCATGATTTCTTCATTGATACTTCCAAAGCATAGAATATTTACTATATGCCTCAAATAATTATAAATAACATTAATAAATACAATAACATGATAATAGAATTAGAGATATGCACTGGTCTTTCTACAAAATGTCTGAACATGATAGATACGTTAAAAAATTTAGGATCTAGGGCACCTGGTTGGCTCAGTTGGTTAAGCGACTGCCTTCGGCTCAGGTCATGATCCTGGAGTCCCTGGATTGAGTTCCGCATCGGGCTTCCTGCTCCGCGGGGAGTCTGCTTCTCCCTCTGACCCTCCCCCCTCTCATGTGCTCTCTCTCATTCTCTCTCAAATAAATAAATAAAATCTTTAAAAAAAAAATTTAGGATCTAAATGTATTCATGTGTAGTCAATAGAAATTTCCCAAATTTGCAGGAGAAAGAGCATTATTTGAATATATTTCCCTAGAAAATGTGGTATAAAAATTAAGAGAAATATATATTTCCTTAGCTGGATACATTATGCCTGACAAGTTATATGAAAATAACTAATGGCCTTTGCTTAAGAAAAGAATGCTTATTAATTTTCTAGCAAAGTATGTTTAATATTTAAAATTAATCAAATAAAATGTTCATGTATATCAAGTAGAGAAAGAATGCTGATTTGAATCAATGACAATGTTTAAAGTTTGTAGATATTACATGCTATTTTTTATGGCAAAGCTTAACTATTTTAATTACTCCCTTGGAGCATTCATAAAATTAAATTTCAGATTGCCATCTTACTTGTGGAACGTCCATTAAAATTAACAATAAAAACATATTACTTTCCTGCAGTTAAAATATTGCTTATGATCTTGTCACAGCTCATTAACTTTAAAACAGTGGATGAAAACAATAAGAAGAGACATTTTGGATGTATATTTGTGCCTTAAAGTATAACTGTGATTTCTTTTCCATTAGTTATTTCAAACATTCTGTAAGTCTAGATTTTTAATAACAGCATGCTCTGCAATGATTTTGTTTTATACTTCTATAAATGAAAAGTGAAAATCTCTGATGATACATACCTATTAAGCAAATGATCTTACAAACATGCAAATCTTTTAAAAATATTCCCAAGCCAACTTTTAAAAGAATAAGCCTTATGAGTCCTTTAGTTACCAAATGAACCACT
Source organism: Mirounga angustirostris (assembly GCF_029215605.1). Classification (NCBI taxonomy): domain Eukaryota; kingdom Metazoa; phylum Chordata; class Mammalia; order Carnivora; family Phocidae; genus Mirounga; species Mirounga angustirostris. The sequence continues at coordinate 104,359,426 of NW_026991712.1, read as the reverse complement.
GGAGAAATCTCATTAAAAAAAATAAAAATTTAAACCCCGTATTAAAAAAAGAACCCATTTGCACATTCTACAAAAAATATAGTTAGAATCTACTTTCTTGTGACACTGACTGGGAATACAAAATATATTATGGTAGGTAGCAGCCCTTGAGAGTCTCATGGTGCACATGCACTTTTTTTTCCATAAAGGGTAGACATATATAGTGATAGAAAGTATTGCATAGCTCTATAACTGGCTATAGTAAAGAGCAGAGGGCTTTATGATGGTCAGATAAATAAACATTTACATTTAAAACAAATACATTTGCGGTTACACATAGATTAAATGGATAATGATCAGCTCCACAAAGGTAGGAGTTTTGCTTATTTTTTTCATTGACTTCCAGAACTTTGAGTAGTTACTCGAACATAGTAGACCCTAAGTAAATAAACGTGTCCGTAGTATGTGAGTATGTGTGATCTTTCCCTTTCCGGCACTGGAACCACTAACATTCCCATCTTGAGCAAACTGACTAACCACTCAAAGGCTCCCATTTCTCACCAATAAAATGGGGACAGAAATCGTCTGTCCCCAGGTTTTTGTGATGTTTAATGTGGTGATAGCTCTCAAGTTCTTTGAGCAATGTCTGTCTTAAAAGTATGAATGCAACAGATCTTAAGAGAACCGTACATGGACATCTACATATTTCAAAAATAGATATGCAATTTCAAATGAGTGTAGAAGTAAAATTTTATAGAAGAGAAAACTAAGATCCAGAAGTTAAAATGGTGTATCTAAGGTTATACTGTTAAAAGAAGGGTAGAGAGTTTTCCACAAAATGATATCTTCAATCCTAATTTAAACTGTTGGTATACTCATCTTTTACACCAATGACGAATATTTTACACATCAGAAGTGCCTAACTGGAAAGAACTCACAGAAAAAAGGCTAAAAACTATAGAAATACCATTTTCCCACCCCGTGATTTAAATAGCAATGGGGACATGGCAAGTTAAACATTTTCCAAAGGCACTCAGCAGGTTGTCTTTTTGTTTTTTTTTCTTTGCTGTGCAAAAGCAGAGACAATAGTACATGCTGACTTGAACGAATTACAATGACCATGATATCATAAAATATTGCTTTATTTGTTTATTCTGCTATTTTAATACTAAATATTAGCCACTACAGGTCACGTGTTTTCAACTGAAAGGTAGACACATAGCTGCTTTTCAAAGGGAGAAATTTGCATTTCTCTCTATAGTTAAGTAACTATATTAACTTTATGTTAACTTAATCCTCTTCTAGCCCCTTCCTCTAAACTTTACAGTGAAGATACAAGAGGGAATAGTATCAGTTTATGTTCTTGGAGCAAAGAGAACGGTGTGATTATTTCTTTAACCCTTCACACACAGGAGAGCACCCAGATGAGTATTTCCTATTATTTTCACTGGATGTTTCATATTCTGAGGAGCATTTGTAAAGTAAATGAAAGTGGTAAACAGAGAAATCATCTCATCAACATTCAGTTAAAAGCAGCCCACTAGAGAGTTTTATAGAAGAGAAAACTAAGATCCAGCTTATATGGTAGATCTGAAGTCATACTGTTAAAAGAAGGGTGGAGATTTTTTCCACCCTTTTTGTATTTAGAAGCATAAACACAAATTTTTACAAACAAGAGCTATTCAAGTAGGAGGAAAGAAAATCTGCCCTTTCTTTTAAAGACAACTTGACCTTCAGGACAAAACAAATCGAGGAAATTCACACTCCCCAGATTACATGTATTTTAGATCATACAAGCCAAAAAGTCAGGAAAATAACAAGCATTACCAGAATTTAAAGCATAAATACTGAATGATCAAGTCCAAAACCTGTAATATCTCAATCTTTGGTCATTGATCCCCACCATCTCTGTACTTTGCTCATTCCTGGTTGGATGTCATAATAGGTTACCTGGATTCCAACAGAGAAAATGTGCTCTATCTTAAAAAATATCGTATATGATGAATTAATCAGGAGGTTTAACCCTGCTTAGAATATATCTATTTCCTGGATCAAGGACTAGGTAAAAGCCAGTGAAAAGAAGGTTCTCTGGAATAGGGCATAAAAACAAAATTAGAAAAAAACAGGAATTATGATAGGAGAGACCTATAAACTCCTAAGAAAAAAATGACAAGAAAAAATAATAGCACATAAAGAGGAAAAAAGAGTCAGAATGATCAGGATATAGTCATGAAATAGAAGTCATAGGAAAGGCGTAAAGTATGTATGGCACAATTTTGAAATCTTGGACATTTACCTTTTAGAAGCTAGATGTCTGGCCCCCTCTCATACATTTTCTCCTTATCAACTCCTACCACTCTCAAGGGAAAAAATGTGGTTGTAAGAAAAGAGGTTGTAAGGAAAAGAAGGTGTCTTTCCTAAATGTACCATTCTATTTTAATCTCCTTATTTTTAGAGAAAGAACTATTGGCAAGAAGATGGTTCCATGCCAGAAAAAATATACAGAGAAGAGATTATTTAGGGAATGCATTTTCCTTGATTTTGTTTGGTGCAAACGTAGGTGGTAGGTACAATCTGAGAATTTGCTTGCATAATATGTATATATATAGTGTGTGTTTACGTAAATACAAAACGTTTACTCAAGTTTATGTTCAACATGTGAGAAAAATGCTTCACTGCCTCCCTTTCTTCTTTTCAGTCCTTTGTTGCTTTCTGCTTTGCGTGTGTGCATCGAGACATCCATTTAGTGAGTAAACCCCCTGAGATCAGAAAACATGCCTGTGCCTTGATTGGCATCTATTACCAGCTCTTGTGTACAACACCATGCATACAGTGAGCACTTGGTTTTTGCCAAACTTTAAAAGCCCAAAGACACAGCACCCTGTTGGGATCATTTTGTTTGCCTTCAGTGGGAGCACGAAAAACGGTTTCTTAATACACAATCACTTCAAGTAGCACAACCTTTAGAAAACTTGCTTTCATTGATAACACTGATTTTTATTTATAGCTATAATTAGAACATTAAAAAAATCATTGTTCCCATCTCGTCTTCTTTGTGCTGTAATTTAATATATAACGTATTATTTATTATGTTATTTTATCTATTTCATATCTGTCTTCTTCAGTATACCATAAGTTCTTTTTAGGAAATATCTGTTTAATGAATCTATTTAACTTGAGCTTAATAGACTGGTATATTCAGATATTTATTTAATTACAGTATTTCTGTAAGAAAAGATTTTAGCAGCTTACAGGGAAGACATAAAAATATAAGATAATATAAATAAAAAATAGACAAAAAAAGGATTAGACAAGAAAAATAGATAAGCAAGTAACTTTTTATTGGCAAAAGATAGAAGCAATAATATTAGTAATCTAAAAATGTATACAATAGATCAAGGTTTTTCCCAACTTCAGGCCATGATCTACTCATGGGTTGTGAAATCAATTTAATGGGTCCTGTCCAGAACTTTAAAAAATAATTATAATAAGATATAATAGATAATATTAAAGTATAGCACATCTATTTTTGATAGAATTGAATTCAGAAAGTTACAAAAACAGTCATAAAGCAAAACAGTTATTTTTTATTGGATCTCATTTTTAAATCCATGATTTTTGTAAGTCAAAGTCAAAAGAGAATTTGGTTTCACAATTCATAACAGTTAAAAGTAAAAAAAAAAAAAAAAAACCTAGCTAGCTGCTCAAGAAATTACAAAGATTTCTACAGCTATGATTAGTAAGAGATTTCTTCTAAGGATATTCATAGCAAGGGCTGAGCATCAAGCAATCTCCCATATCCTCAAATAGATCCTTTTTGGTTGGTATAACACCACATATCATAGTTCCTCCAAACATAAGCCAGTGACATCTCAGCTGGACCTAGCAGAGTTTCAGTAAGCCCACTTCTGTAGGATGTCATAGCAATGTGACAGAGCTAGCCCGAAGTACACATCTGACTAAATGGATTATGAATAAAGAGAATGGATGTCAAAAATATTTATAAATAAACAGATGGGCACAAGGATGGATGGATGACTATGAAATATTATATTTTGCTTTGTATGGATCAGAATATGTAAAAAATAGTGTATAAGGTACATAATTGTGACATGAACAAACTTTAAAAATCTCACTGTAAGCAAAAACTGTTAATTGATAAAAGCCCTACATAGGGCTTTTAGTTTTAGTTCATCAATATCCTGTGCAATGAGGGAATTTATTTCTCTAGTAATCCAGAAACACACAGCACACCTAGGCTCCTTGAAAATTGCATTCTAGGATTAAGCAGCTGAAGATTCAATAGTGTACTGAAAAACATCTATAGTCATTAAGGATTCAACCTGTACATCTGTTTAAGCAGTTTGAACTTTCATTCATTTAAATGAAGCTATGGTTATAAGAACCACATATAGGAATACTAAAGCCAGTTAGCCATGATATTAACTCCTATAACTCTCTTCCTTTTGAAAAAATATTGTTCACAGCACTAGAGAAGGATTAAGAGGACTTGGGAAAATGCAACTGAGAGAGAGGGGGGTAAAGAAGTAGAGAGATTGAGAGAGGGAGAGGTAGGGAGAGAGAGGGAGAGGAAGAACAATTAAGCAGATTTTGCAGAGTGAGAGGTATACATATTTGGAAATGAGTTTGTGTAATGTGTTATCATGACTTTTTGTCTCCAAGGACTATGAACTCGGGTCAGTTGTTTACTTTCTCTAAGCCCCAGATCCTTTGCCTTTAAAAATGGAACCTCACACCAGTCAGAATGGCTAAAATTAACAAGTCAGGAAATGACAGATGTTCACGGGGATGCAGAGAAAGGGTAACCCTCCTACACTGTTGGTGGGAATGCAAGCTGGTGCAGCCACTCTGGAAAACAGTATGGAGGTTCCTCAAAAAGTTGAAAATAGAGCTACCATATGATCCCCAAAGATACAAAAGTAGGGATCCAAAAGGGTATGTGCACCCCGATGTTTATAGCAGCAATGTCCACAATAGCCAAACTGTGGAAAGAGCCAAGATGTCCATCGACAGATGAATGGATAAAGAAGATGTGGTATATATATACAATGGAATATTATGCAGCCATCAAAAGGAGTGAGATCTTGCCATTTGCAACGACATGGATGGAACTGGAGGGTATTATGCTGAGCGAAATAAGTCAAACAGAGAAAGACATGTATCATATGACCTCACTGATAAGAGGAATTCTTAATCTCAGGAAACAAACTGAGGGTTGCTGGAGTGGGGGGTGGGGTGGGAGGGATGGGGTGACTGGGTGATAGACACTGGGGAGGGTATGTGCTCTGGTAAGCGCTGTGAATTGTGCAAGACTGTTGAATCTCGGATCTGTACCTCTGAAACAAATAATGCAATATATGTTAAGAAAAAAGAAAAAGAAGAAGATAGCAGGAGGGGAAGAATGAAGGGGGGAAATCAGAGGGGTAGACAAACCATGAGAGACGATGGACTCTGAAAAACAAACTGAGGGTTCTAAAGGGGAGGGGGATGGGAGGATGGGTTAGCCTGGTGATGGGTATTGAGGAGGGCACGTTCTGCATGGAGCACTGGGTGTTATGTACAGACAATGAATCATGGAACACTACATCTAAAACTAATGATGTAATGTATGGGGATTAACATAACAATAAAAAAATTTTAAAAAATTAAAAAAAAAGAAAAAAAATGGAATGATAATCTCTATTGGGTCAGGCAGCCAAGAATCAAATCAAATAAAGATTATAAAGTTCCTAGCATTAAGAGTTGAAAGAATAAACACTTCTAACATTACTTCATCTCCCTTTTCTATTTCCTTTACCTTTCACATTCTTTATTCACATTCTTTCTGCAGAGAATCCATCACTTACATATTTTTGCTTTAATATGAATAACCAAAACCTTCATCCCTCTCTGTTCTTAAGAATTTCAGTCCTGCACTTACCATGACTTGGTCAATATCTCAAAGGCAAAGTTAATATAGATGGATATAAACTCAGACCCATCTACTATAGAATCAAGAAGTTTTACAGGGTATTTTTGTATACCTTTATCCCTTATGACTTAGAATTTCATTGTCTCTCACCAAGTGACCAGATATATGCCTCTGATATTTTGACGTCACTCTTTGATCAACACGGCAAAATAGAGCTTATCTTTCTGGCCAAAGAAGTCACCACTCCTTGTGTTTACTATCAATTGCAAGGTAACACCATACAAAGTCTTGAAGCTCAAAAGATAAAAATTAACATGAACAAATTTTCTGAGTAAGTTATGGTTTACATCTAGAAAATCAACAGTTTTTCTTTTAATCTTTTCATTTGGAATAAAACTTTTTCCAATCAAATTTCACATGTACACAATTGCTTTAGATGGAGTAAACCAAGGTTTGTTTAAAACTTGTTACCAGGGGTGCCTGAGTGGCTCAGTCAGTTAAGCATCTGACTCTTGATTTTGGATCAGGTCATGATCTCAGGGTTGTGAGACAGAGCCCCGTGGGGGGCTCCACATTGGATGTGGAGCCTGCTTAAGATTCTTTCTCTCTCCCTTACCCTCTACCCCCCTAAAAAAAAAGATAAAAAACTTGATACAAAGTATAAGTCATCACCATATACCTCTTTACTATAATTTATAGCAATTAAAGCAATAGCACAAGAAACTAACACATATGAATGATGTCTTTGTTTCTTTTGCATCAGCTTTGAGGAGATTCAATTGGTTGATGCATACAGAATTGGATATGTGAATTTATTATAAGAAAGGGTGTTAGTTCAAAATAAATGAACTCACAAACCTCTGTGGAATTCAAAAGCCTCTGTGGAGCATTTCTATTAGCAAAGTAGGAAAGCCTTTTAAAATCTCTTGTGACTGCTGAGAGGTTTTGGGTTTCCATGTGAGAGTGTTTTGTCTTTGTTGTTGTTGATCCTGACCAGGTAAAATTGCTCCAGGCATGGAAGGCGTCACTAAACTGTCATTCTCACAAGGACACAAGCTTGAGGTCATCACTCAGCTTTCATCTTTCCTCACTGCCCACATCCAATCTTAGTAATAAATCCTCCTATCCTGCCTTCCTCGTGTTTGTTACATCTGCACTGTTCTTTGACTTCTTACTGGCCTTATCACTGGCTCACTCATATCATGACATTGATAACTGAGCTTTTATGCTCATCGAGTCTCTCCCATTTCTGTTATATATTACACACTAATAATGACATTTTCCCTAAAATTAATTTTTACTCCAGGGCGCCTGGGTGGCTGAGTTGGTTAAGCGACTGCCTTCGGCTCAGGTCATGATCCTGGAGTCCCGGGATCGAGTCCCACATCGGGCTCCCTGCTCGGCAGGGAGTCTGCTTCTCCTCTGCCCCTCCCCCCTCTCATGTGCTCTCTCTCATTCTCTCTCTCGCAAATAAATAAATAAAATCTTAAATATAAAATTAAATTAAATTAAATTAAATTAATTTTTACTCCAAAAGACTGTATTTCATTTTTTTTCTCCACTTGCTCCCAAAACTTCAAATCTTCAAATTACTTCAACTTACCATTTTAGAACTTCAATAATCATATACCATTCATATATCTGCTTTAGCTTTAAATTATGTAAATACATAGCAGAGTGCCTGGATCCTAGCGAGAATTTATCAAATTTTAGTCCTTTTCCCAATGTACTCCACTTTGGTAAAATCAGATATTCTCTAATACCTTATTTTTTTTCTTGCTCTTAAATCATCTTGAAATCTTCTGCCCTCTGTGAAGCCACCTCCTGCAAGGCTTTTTTTCCGCTTTCTCTTCTTTTCCTCCCGCCCTTGCAGAATTCATATTTATGGTTTGTATGCCATTAGGCATTTAATCATTGACTGTCTAATAGTGTTGCTTAGTGTTTGGTGCGTTTCTTTTTGAAATGGTTTATCTTAAAGTCACTTAAAGGGATATATTCCATGGAACTTAATTGTGTATGGGGAGGTAAATAGCAATTGCCAAATAAATCGTGTTGAAGCCAACTAAATAAATATTAGATTTTCATATCATACATAAAATGCAATTCTACATTTGGCCAGATAATGGTTGATTACCATTCTGTTAAAGTATACCTCCTGTATATACTATGCACCCTACAAATACACAGATATTAACCATTCCAAACACCTGGGATAGCATTATTTGATTGGGCCCTAAAGAATAACTTCAATGTAATCCTTATAGTCATGACTCAGGTTTCACAGATATAATAATTGGATCTTAAAATATATATACATATTCCTAAAATAAAATCACTTTAGATCCTGAAGATCCGATTAAATGAATTGCATTGTGCTGAATGATTTGAAGATTCTATGCTCAAATAAAAACTTCTGTTGTATTCAGCTGTTGTTTCTGCTAGTGCTACCAGCACTAACTTACGAGGATATTATTAAATGTTCTACATAATTTTATGCATATAGAAGGTCAAATATATTACGGAGATGCTTAGTTTTCCTTTTAAAAAATCTTTACCGTGTGTCCATACCTACCTTAATCATTGTAACATGACATTTATGTGATTTGCAGATTAAATATGTTAATCAATCTGCCAAAGGTTATAATGCCATGTTCTCAGTATTAGTTATGTTATATACACTTAACTCCAATATCAGGCTTTCTGATAATTCAAATAGGTAGATTTGGAAGGATTACTGTGTGTCAGCACTGCGCCTTGATGTACTAAAATAACACAAAAACTCACAGTCTACTGAGAGAGACAACCAATTATACTCCAATGTAATTTCTAAAATACAAACCATAACAAAGAGCACTAAAGGTGAAAAAATTTCACCAATAAATGAAATGGAGGCAAACTGTCCAGAGATGACTTTATAGAGATTTAACATTTCAGCCTCATCTTTTTGGGCGAGTAGAATTTTTGTCAAGTAGAGAAAGGGAAAATGAGGTTTCCTGGAAAAGGGGAAAAGTAAATCGTATTCTCTCTGCAAAGTATAGAAGATCGTGGCAGTTTGAGAAGCAAGAAGTTCAGTGCATGAAATTGGGTAGAACTAGAGGGAGTCAACATGGCAAATAAAACAGGCTATGGTGAATGGGACCAAGCTGTGAAGATGACTCATTGGTCATTATAAGGAGTGTGTTTCTGAAGGCAGCATGGGACCACGAGCTGCAGAAAAGTAGAGGGAGGGCATAGTTAAAGATGTACACCTGTAATTCTCAAACCAGTGGGCAAAACTGAAGAGGCTAAGTAAATGGAGTCAGGGACATGAGTTAAGACACTACTGAGCAAGGAGAGACAGGAGAGTCTGAACAAAGGTGAGAGCAGTGGTGATCAAGAAAGGGGGACAAATTAAAGAAACATTTTGGGGGGACTAATATGATGTCAACATTTTGTATAAGGAAGTTGAAAGAGGATTTAAAGCCACTTTCAGGTTTTCGGCTTGGTGAAATAAGATGGAGAATAAGATGAGGCCACTAAAGTTAGCAGTTTGGCTGTTATTGGTAACCTTTTGGAGTACAGGTGAGAACAAAGGTAAACTCGTGGGCACAAATGAAGGCTGTAGTCAACTGCTTTCAGAGGGATTGATCTATATCTCAAAAAAGGAAAAGGTAAAGTAAAAATCTGATATTTGCTCATTTGCCCATTATTTCATAAGGTTACATTAACTAAGTAAAGCAATCTGGATATAACACATACATGAATGCTTTTCCAGCTTAGGAGAGTTTTGTAAAAGCATTGACAAAATTCAAATCTCATCAAGTACTCACAATAAGACAAATTATGATTTATTTCCATGGGTATTTAAGAAGCAAGCTAGCTCCTTTTACCTCCTGACAGCAGCGGTGGAGTAAATATTTCCAGTCGTCTAAACTCCTCTGTTTCTGCACTCATTAGTGCATGCAATTAGTAGAAACCAGACATTGACTGATTTGATTGACGTGTGTTTATTTTCTCTCCTACACACCGTGGGATCACAGCATGAGAGTAATGAAAGAAGAGCTATAATTTGCAACCACGGGTAGCATGGCTATTTATTATAATCATACTTACAACTGGACCCGGTGGGCCCTGGGGACCTTCCCCTCCTTTCAGTCCAGGTGCACCCTGGAAAATGAGAATAAAAACAATGAAAATGAATCAATGTGACTTGAATATAAATAGGAGATGTATGATTGATAAAACGAAGAAGGTAAGAAGTGTTTTAGACACAAATATACATTTCTATATATATTATGATAATCAATGCTTATGCTTATGCATCTCCCCTTAATTACTTATGAGTCTCTATTTAGTTAACTCCTAAGAAAAATACTTCTGATAAGCAATCTCATTTACATGCTTTATCTATATGCTGATTATACCTGAGCTCCAGGAAGACCTCTTTCACCTGGGAAACCACGTAGTCCTGCTGGCCCGTCTTTCCCTGAGATACCTTGAGGACCTGGGTCACCCTAAAGAACATAATACACATCAATCATAGAGAGTAATTTCTACATGTTTCTATACGTAAAGCTGTTATTGTCTCTAACCTGTAAGTAAAACCTAAATGTCATTCAATAATGAGAATATTGTGTGGAATTCCATATACATTAAAATGAACTGACCACTACCTATATTTAAAAACTGTGTATAAATGGATGGCTTTATGGTCAATGGAGCTAACTGGTCTTAAGTTATCATTCAGTCACACCTTGAAGAACAATAAGCTGAATATTTTACCGGTGTATCTTTCTGATCCATTTAAATACTGTGCTAACATGTAGAGACTCTATGAACAAATGACGAGAAGCTACAGTGAAAAGTAAATGGATGCTTTCAGCCAAGAAGTTTCCTCAAGCGTGTCATACCTTTGCACCTTCTTTTCCTGCAGCACCGGGAAGACCTTGCTCACCAGGAGGTCCTGGAGGGCCAGGATGTCCTCGTTCACCTATGGGACCAGTCTCGCCAGTTGGTCCCTAAAATGGATCAGCAAAACCTCATTAGATTGCTCTTTTACTTTTGGTAAGGATAACATAAATCCCAAAGAAGTAGTACTCCCTTTCACAGAAGGTTATCATTCTCATTTATTTCCATGCTGTCCTACAAAACAGAAAAGCAGCATATCTGGAGGAGTCTGAAAAGAGTAAGTGTCATCCTTGGTTAAGACCTGACTTAGGTAAATTCAAAGAGCTATTTTCTTTGTTCAATGCCAGAAGTGCTTCAGAGTGAGGCCAAAGTATTGTTAAAAACTGCGGTTTTTAACTAGTTTCATCCCATTCCCTCTTTTTATATAAGATGTCAAATGCGGTTAGGAGTAAAAGAGGCATTGGTACCACATTGGTAGCTACTCAATGAATCACTGCTTGATAATAAGCCTCGGTCCCCTGGAACCCAAACAACCAAAGCAGATCTCCTTGGAATTTCCAAGACTGGAGACCTCTCTGTAGTTAGAACCTATATGCATTTGACAAAGTCTAGGGAATGTAGCAGGGAGATCCCGCAGGCCTGGAGTTTGGGCTGGCAGTTCCTCCCGGCCAAAGACTGTAACAAATAGCCCGCTGCCTTAAATTGCTACAAATGCCAAAGTGAAAAATGTTGGGTCATTTATGTGTCCCCTGAGTGGTGCTGTTCTGTGGTGCTCAAGTTTAATGAGCTTTCAAGTGTAAATAGAGAATGGTGGCCAGTTGCTCTCTATCTGCACTTAGAATAAAGCAAAATGAAGGATTTAAGTTAAAGACATATAAAGGGAAAGTTTCCAGATGCTAAAGTTGTTAAACAGTGGAATGTGTTGTTGAAGTTGCTTATGCATCATCATTCCATGTTATTTCTCTAAAAATGCAACAGATTCTTAGCCTCTGGTCTTGCATAAAGAACGTAGCTGCCTCATATTTCAGTGTAAATTCCTAGGTTTAAATTCTTTTAATTATATGTTGCTGAAAGTCCCCAATTAAGGTACAAACATTCCCCCAAAAAGGAATTTTTCTTGAATGTCTGATCACTGGAATTCCAGTAGTAAGCAAGGTAAAATTGATCTAATTTAATGGCTCTATCACCATTGAGACAAAAATGAGTGAGGATTCACATGACTACAAAAAAAAAAGGAGTGAATATCAAATATCACAATCAATATTGTCCCTATTAAATCTATTTTCCTATTAAACTTCTTTTGTCTGAACATGAAAATTAGGTTACTGAAATCAGGAATTGGATTTTCTCTCTTAAAAGAACCAATAAAGAAAACTAACTCAATGGAAATGCATCCTCAGTAAAACACCTGATACTTTAACAACAACAACAGCAAAGATCTCAGAAGCCAGATGTCTACATTAGGCAGAGAAGAATTTTCAAAAGGGGTAAAGTCCTCAAATATTCAGTTGAGTCCCTTGAATAACATTCTAGTTGGACTTTAATGCCATTTCTATTCATGGATATTGAATGTAATAGGAATCATTCTTTAAGTTATATTTTTTCACAGAAAATTGCCATGAAGTTGCTTGAGATGAAAAAAATAAGGGTAGCTAATTCTTGAGGGAGTATTTTTTTAATCAAAACAGGTAAGCCGTTAGGAATTTTTCAGCATGGAGGCACCTGGGTGGCTGAGTCGGTTAAGCAACCGACTCTAGATTTTGGCTCACGTCCTGATTTCGGGGTCATGAGATCTAGCCCCACATGGGGCTCCATGCTCAGCGCAGAGTCTGCTTGAGATTCTCTCTCTCCCTCTCCCTCTCCCTATGCCACTACCCTCACTCGCATGCACGTTCTCTCTCTAAATAAATACATAAAACCTTAAAAAAAAAGAGTTCTTCAGCACACACACACAAAAAATATGCCAAAAAAAAAAATCATGCATACTACATTTTTCTTTTATAAAAGAGTAAACAGTATTTCCCTTGGTTCAGGATTCATCTCTGGAATTAAATGATTAACCACTCCAAGAATTTATTTTTGCCTTTGTCACACATATTCCTCGAAAGAAGATGCAGCTTTTTGTTTCTCTGCTTATATGTGTGTTTAGATGTGCAGGTTTGTGTGTTTGTGTTTGTGGGTGTATGTGAGTTACAAAGTCTTAAGAACCAATTATAGTCTGAGAAAAAACTATTTAAAGCAATTAAATAATTAAAACACTTAATTCAACTGCTCCTGCTCTTTTGCTATGATTTGTTATTAGCAGGGGTAAAATTCCAGCTGAGTAAACTAAATTTGTTCTTTCCATTCAATGCCACTTTTCCAGAATAAATATTTTCTATTCTCACAAATTATTCTATAATTCAGTATACTGCATCCATTTTTGAGACTCTTTTCTGCCACCTATGTTGAAAAAGCTATCTGTCATTGTCATTATTTAGACATATTCAAAGGTTACAAACTAGTATTTTATCATTGATGGAAATCATTTTTATAAAGACAAAAATCTTAAGAAACATGCAATATACTATAAATATTACAATTTAAGGAAAAAAATCTGTGTTCAAAGCTTTATATTATATTTCTAACATATTATACATCTAAATCTAATTTATACTCAGAAATCTGAAGTTATTTTGTAATTTGAAATCCGAGGAAAAGATGATGGCCAACTTTTCTAATAAAGAATTTTGGTGGTTTTCGCAGATAGTACTGTGGTCAGTCTTTCACGTTAACTTCATTGTGAATTTTCTGACTTGATTTTCATTATTTGTTTTATTCTCATTTATTTATGCAGCCAACTGAAAAATCTCTTCAGCTAAGTAATAGTTTGCTGCAGTTTATTTGAGTTAGGCCAGTTGCATTTATTTAAATGTGATGTAAAATCTAAAATACATCACTTTGAATCATAATAAAATGGGCAGATTTTATACAGCATAGAAAAGATGAAAATATAAACAGGAAAATAAATTTATTAGAGAAATAAAGTAAAAGGACATACCTGTGGTCCAACGACACCCCCTGGCCCAGGGGGGCCAGTCTTGCCTTGAAATCCCTAAGGAAAGAAAGCATAATCTGTTAAAGCTATTCATGACAAAAGCATAAATTAAAATTTGGTAATATAACTCACATTAAAACAAAGTCACTTTTTGGCTAAAAATACTTATTTTTAAAATTTATTTTATTTTATTGTTTTTCTTTATTTATTTTGGGGGGTGAGCAGAGGAAGAGGGAGAGAGAGAGAGAAGCCCAAGCATGAGCTGAGCATGGAGCCAGACATAGGGCCCAATCTCACAACCCTGAGATCAGGACCTGAGCCAAAATCAAGTCAGATGCTTAACTGACTGAGCCACCCAGGCACCCCTAAAAATACTTATTTTAAAATGCTTAAATATGAGTTATTATATTCCAGTTTTCTTTAAAATTCTAAATTTACCATCCTCACTATTTCACATTATAGTCCAATGATTACTTTCAATAAACTTAAAAAAGGAAAGAAGATAATGGGAAGAAGATGGAGGGAAAACGTATTCTGAAACAATAATGAGAATTTTAACATAGCAATGTTTATGGATAAAATAAATGATGATTTAGACATTCTTGAAACAGTCCACTGGTTCTATATACAGAGATAAATCTATGGGCTGTGATATTAATGCATTTTCCTTTCCTGCATTCCAACATAAAACAAGAACAGAATCAAAACAAAATAAAAACAAAAATAAAACAGGATGTAGAGTACATTTATAAAAAGAACACTGGGCATGATTAGTAATCATTTCAGCATTTTATCAGTATTCTTTCTTAAAATCCCCGAAAATACAGTTACAAATGTACCTTGTAAATAATGCAGCCATTAAGATAAAATCTGGGAGATGTAAGCAGCAGGTAGTCACTAGACAAAGCTTTGAGCGTATATTTTGGTGTCTATATTTCTCTAGACTCGTGGGTTATTCATTCCATATGACTGTTTTATGATTGGCAAATTTCTTTCTTATGTAAGTTGACTTACATTTAACAGTTGGAGTAGTAGCTTCAAAATACGGGGAGAAAAACCTTCAGAACTGAATTAAAGCAAATAGCGTTTGCAAAAGTATTCACGGCAACATGAGACTGGAAATAATAAGATTGAAAAGCAAAGGGCAGACACTGTAGTCCTGTGTTTGTATTGCAACCTTCCAGATAACTGATGAAATTATTTATAATAACAAAATTTTATAAGTAGAAAAAAAGGAAAAGAACCTGTAATTATAATAACTTTAATTGACATTTCAAGGAAAGAAAACAGATTCTTTTTATTTTTTAATTTTTTTACATTTTTTTATTTTATTATGTTATGTTAATCGCCATACATTACATCCTTAGTCCCTGATGTAGTGTTCCATGATTCATTGCCTGCGCACAACACACAGTGCTCCATGCAGTACGTGCCCTCTTTAATACCCATCACCAGGCTAACCCATCCCCCCATCCTCCTCCCTTCTAGAACCCTCAGTTTGTTTCTCAGAGTCCATAGTCTCTCATGGTTCGTCTCCCCCTCCTATTCCCCCCCTTTATTGATTCCTTCTATTTTTTAAAATCCATTAATTCTTAAGATCAGCAGGGTTTGTCTTGAGATACCACTTTTAATAGCAAAACATTTATTTGCTGGGTGGCTCAGTCAGCTAAGCATCTGCCTTAGGCTTAGGTCATGATTTGGGGTCTTGGGATCGAGTCCCGCATTGGGCTCCCTGCTCGGGCAGAAGCCTGCTTCTCCCTCTCCCTCTACCTGACACTCCCCCTGCTTGTTCTCTCTTTGTGTCAAATAAATAAAATACATACATACATACATACATACATACATACATAAAATCTTTAAAAAAATCTTAAAAAAATACCAAAACAAATTAATACAAGGGAAATATATCATAGAATATGTTTTACATTCTAGCCATGCTGATTTTCTAACCTTTCTCTGCATAGCCATACTCCACATAGTTTCAAAGTCTATTCCCTCTGTCTGGATTACCCTTCTCCCAATTTCTGATCACTAAGTTTGACATGAAGATATAAATGCAATACTGAACTTGAAAAAAAAAATTAAAGTCTTACAAGGTTTTTTTTTTTTTCTCAGTTACTGTGAGAGCAAGAACAACACACAAGAAATGACTATAATAATAATTAATGAAAATCAACTGATTAAAAATCAATGCTTAATTAGGAAATTCTGTGAAAAATGTGGAAAGAGAAACCTTGGGTGCTATCACATTTGAGTAGGTGACTGATTTGGGAGGAGGTGGAGGACAGCCTGTTTTTATGTCTTCTCCTTTAATACATTCAGAGTATTTGCAAATACCCAATAAATGTGACACAAATAAACCATGTACAAGAAAATTTTATAGTTCACAATGGAGTGTGCTTGTTCAATATTGTCATATAATAAGACTATACTTGCCATTTAATTTTAGAATAACAAGTTAAATTATGTTTTTCAAAGTCCCTGAAAACGGAGATCACTTTGCTACGCTGGGTCTGCTCTAAGACCCAATAAAAATGTTAACTCCTACTTTGATAATCTGTTGGAGACTAAGTTAATTTTAGGATGACTGTAGGATTTGGCAGGTGTGTTCCCGAGACAAATTTGGGTTGTTTCAGTATAACAGAAATTATTTCGAATTATTGCCAGTGGCCTTAAAAAGCTTTGAATTGTAAAACATCAGAATGAAACTTCAATTCAAGGCTTTCTCACTGGGGACAAATCTCAAATACAACAAAAGAATTCCTCCGTGAAAATAAGGTGACACACATAGAGCAACATGGCTGCTCTAGATTCTGACTCTTTCTTGTACAAGGCAATCCTTTGAATCCCGGTCAGCACAGAACAAGGTGAGAAAAAAAGGTTCCTGACTCTGGGATGATTCACTCTTGCTCTTAAAAGTGGATTTGAAATCAGGAATACAGTTTTCCAGAAATAATTCTAGACTGTCTATGAGAAACTACTAGAGGAGAATATCCATCTTAGAATCACTTAGTTAATATGCTGTTTTAATATGCTTTGTTTAAATTGAAATGTTATATATAATAATATAGTTCCTCTGGTAGAAGTAGAAGGTCTTGATTAAATTGGAGACAAAAGGGATTTTACAGTGCCTATTCTCTAGGTATCCTTTTTCCAAAAGACAGTTTGAAAATATTCCAGAGTTACTCCCACAAAGCTACGCAATGACTTAGTTAAAAATGATTGACTGCAAGATTTGGAGAGTAGGTTTGCAAATCTGAGTATGGATTCTCTGTTAAAGAGCTTATTTTATGCTCCTCATGCAGATATAATTCCCGGGAGGAAACCCAAACAATTTTACTCTTTGGTCTCACTAAATCATATTTGATTCTGCTTTTGAAATCCAAGACTTTGAAGTTTACAATCTGACTAAAATGAAGAAGTTGTTACCCTAAGCATCGTTGCTTGGTGAGCAAAACAGGAATTGAGCTGCTGCTGATAGATTGTTTATCGTATACGCAAAAAAATCACCCTGTTTTCAGATTTGTTGCTGTGTGTGTGCACTACAGAGCAACTCCAAAGATGTCTTCATGCTGGCTGCATGCCCTAAAATGACTTTGAACCACACCGTCAAAGCTAGTCTGTGTTGTGATTTCCTTAAGAAATCTGGATAAAATTAATCAACGGTGAGATCCAAGAATTGAGTCCAAGGAAAGGTGCTAAGCTATGATAACTTCTGATTAGACTAACATCTCCCTGGAAAAGCCAGACACATGGTTTGGTAACAGTGGCAGAATAAGTAAATAAGCCCGCCGGGATTTTTAAACCATACTTCGGGTGCCAGTTTCCCCCTTGCCAAATCATTGTTATTCACATAAATTGTTCAATTTATTTAATGTTATAGTCCTCATAATTTTAAAATAAAATTCAGTTACATTTTTCATTTACATTTTCCTACTTGAGGCGAGAGGATGCATTTGACATTGTTTCAACCCAGTTATAGACTTATGGTTCCAACATCAGGAAATATTTCATCCCTTTGTTCTGGATAGGAGAATGTATTCAATGCATGGCTTAGTATAATGTGTTTCCTTTAGAGCGTGGACATGTGATAGGGTTGGAGGGAATATATCTTTAAACAAATACTTCTTGAAAAGGGTCAATGTTGACAACCTTGTAGAAGTGTCGAAAAGATAATGGGGTCTTCTCCATCATCCCTAAAGCGCCATTCTTGACAATAAGGATGGTCAAATCAAGTAACACCACATATCCTCAAGTATATTCATTTGTGGTGGGATACAAATTTGGGTCTATTTATGTAATTTATATATATATATATATTTTAATATATATGAGTATGGATTCTCCGTTAAAGAGTTTCTTTTATGCTCCTCATGCAGATGTAATTCCCGGAGGAAACCCAAACAATTTTACTCTTTGGTCTCACTAAATCATATTTGATATATATATCAAATACATATATTTTAATAAAAGTTCCAGTGAAATTAGTTTCTCCATTGTCTGTAACCGAATAAAGGAGCTATTAATAATAAAGTAACTTTCTGTGAAATGATGAGGTACTAGAGATGGAAAATTTCAATCAAAAGAGTGGGGTCACTTACAGTCTCTCCACGTTGTCCAGGGTGTCCTGGTAGGCCATCCTTCCCAGGTGGACCCTGAAATCACAAATTTTAAATACCACATGTCATAAATATTTCTTGAAATTTTTTATACTTTAAATATAATCTGTTGGACAATTTTCTCATAATATTTTCATTAGGTATCATATTTTGATGTCATGTTGATTTTATATACAGTAGTATGTGTATATATCTCTCTAGGATAATTCTATCTATAATTGTGACCAAGAGAAAATTCTATTACTCCATTATGAACATTTTACATCTAAATGATTTCATTAGCATCTATTTTTTAAAAACCTATTCATACAGATCTGTATTTTTAATTTTACAAGAAGGTTTAGTTCTTCGGTACTTGACAAATGAGTATTTTCCCCCCTTTTCGGTGTTCTGTTCCTAACTCAATTTCCTGTGCAGCAAGATTTGGATAGCAGAAAGATAGTGTCCTCTAGTGGTGGTCTGAGCTTCTAACGGATAAGAACTTATAAACAAGGGCACTTTGTCTCTCAATTGCTTCAAGTAAAGGAAACAAGGTAAGGCACTATGCTCAATTTTCAAAGTCATCAGGGCCAAATTTTCCCAGTCGGTTTTCTTAAATATCCTCTTGGACACATAATGTTTGTTAAGCACTGGACAGCAACTCTGCTATGTTATCACTTTCTCTAGAGGATGCTGTCTGTGTCATGACTGAAGAAATAAATGAAGCAATTAACCTAAGTACTTAAAGTAAACAACTCTGTGCAGTTCCTGTGTTTTAGATACTTAGTAGAAATGGATTGCTTCTTTAGTCTGCATTATGAATTATTCACCCTACTCAGAAACCATTAAGTATTAGGGTCAGATTTTAAAACAGGTTTAAATAGGTATAGGCCGAAATATTCTCACCCTCCAGATAAATGAAGAGAAATGATTATTTTAATAATATTTTTAATGATAACAGATATACCTCTCACACTATGTTAATCATTTAACTAAGTCTATTTATCTTAAAAATACATTATTTACAAAAATCTATTTTCAAATATCAATTATTTTTATACTGAGTTAGAAGAAAAGGCTTTGTTTCAAAAGATTATTTTCACTGACAGCTTTGTTCTTCTGGAGTAAGACTTTTTTTTTTTAATTTTTTTTTAAAGATTTTATTTATTTGACAGAGAGAGCACAAGCAGAAGGAGAGAGAGGGAGAAGCAGGCTCCCTGCTGAGCAAGGAGCCTGATGTGGGACTCGATCCCAGGACCCTGGGATCATGTGGAGTAAGACTTTTTTGACATTGGCTCCAACAGCTCAGGAGAAAGGCTTTCTGACAGTGTCCAGTCCCAGCTCTGCTCCCTGATCTCATCTCATCCCTGGCTGCCATGTGAATTAACCGCTCTAATTAATGATGGTTCTTATGACACTTCACAAGATTATTGCTTGCTCAGTGATTTGCTCATGGTTCCCAGGATCACCTCAGTGATTCTAGAGTCATCCCCGGAAAAGACCAAAACTGGAATGTTTTTAACCAAGGCCCCAAACATTTCTTCTTTCATAACCATCTATTACATATTTTTATGTATTAGGCATCAGGTGTACAGTAATATAAGAGTTAGCTCTGCCCTCAGTTTAAAGGTGAAGCACAGAAATAAGTAGTTAATTGATAGTAGATTCCATGTAAGTTCAGTAATTCAAAATAGTAAATAAAAACAAATTCTTTAGTTTGTTAGTATTTTGATACATATAGGAATAAATGTACTGTCAACTGGGGGCAGGAGTAGAAGTTTTAACTAAAAACACAGAGAGTGGCAGCTAAAGGATAGTAAATATGAGTTTTTTTTTTCCCCACCATACTAAAACGCCTCTCAAATGAAGTGTTTTGCCATCAGCATAAACCATTTGCATGTTTTCTAACAAATCTGTAAATATATATTTCAATATCTCATTATATTTGCTGATTTGAGAAGCATAGATTACACTTTGATTGCAAAATATAATAACCCTTTAAAATGGTGGTCCTAGATCAAAATGACATCACCTTGGTATGAATGCAACATGATTTTTAAAGACTTTCCTACATATTGTGAGGGAACAGTGTTAATAGACTACATAAAGAATTCATATCATCATCATTTTTCTTGATTTAAGTATATATTTCAAATATTAAGTGATTAATTCTAAATAATTATAATGGTCCCACCCTACCATCCAATAAGATAAAGCAGAATAATTACCAAATAATTTCACAGCATTAATTTTAAAATAATTGTATTGGTCAAAATAGACTGCCCCTTTGATGTTGTTGAAAGACAGTGGCAACAAATTTACTGAAATTAGAGTGTGCAAGGCGATCTGTGAAAAGACATTTACAAATAGACGTTAAGGAAATTTTTTCACTTCCCATTGGAACTGAATTTTTATTTTTCCTCTTCTATAAACAGAATGTATCTCATAAGACTTGAGTTACAAATCTTCATCACCTCAAGTTAAAATTCTTCTTACATGAGGTAACTATATCCTGACATTGGCAAGAGATTAACAGACTCTAAACATGAACATTCCAAGCACTCAATACATAATCCATTTGTGTATGTGTATCTGTGTGAATTTACATATAAACACACACACACAAACACACACATATACACATTTTCTGATTACAATGAAGATAAGCCAATTAATTTGTAGGAAAATGAGCTTGGCTCTATCCCTCCACCTGAATTTCTTCTTTCCATATGAAAGAGATGAAGGCATTTCCGTCCTAAATGTTATAAAACTGTATACCGGAGAAATAATAGGTACTTTTATTTCATGTTCTAATGTTTCACTTGTGACAGTAACAGAGTATAAAAATCATTTTGTTTAGCAGTGAAAGCAGTGTTCCTTAACAGTGTCATGTCTCTCCAACTAGACTGCATGCTTCTCAAGTGTAAGCATTTATTATACTTCTAATACTTCTTAGAGACAAAATGCATGCATGATTAATGGCTAAAAACTTGTTGAAAGATACATGGAGAATGGATTGAAAAAGTCTGAATAAAAATGGGTCAAATGGTTTTCTTTGACAATAAAATTACATTGCATGAAGGAAACAATTCTTAGCAATATGTACAATATGTACAAATATAGATGGTATGATAATGTGGAAGTTATACATATCACTGCTTTTTATGTTGCTAAACAATGATCTACGCACATGGCTTCAAAATACTTATGAAAAACGTCTTATGTATACAATCATTTTTGGAACTGTGTTTTCACTTCTCTACATGTGAAAACTTTGCAAGACAGATATTACATTTGGAAAGAAACTGAGATAGTGGGTAAACAACATTATATGCAGATAGTATCGATGCCATCCTATATTTCTCCCCCCTTTTTTTTATTCTTATGTTAATCCCCATATGCCATCCTATATTTAATACTAGTTTTTTGCATTAAGCTTTTTAAAATACTATAATACAGATAACAGTCCTTTTTTTCATATGTTTGCAGTAATAAAGCAAAACGGTTAGTGTTGAAATAATATTTTCAACACAGTGTCTAAAAATTGTCAAAAGAGATTGCTTCAACATTTAATACATACTGTCAGTATTTCATGATAAATAATTCATTTTTTAAAGATGTGAGCTAAAGTCACATTTGAAAGTTATCAGTGAAATTGAGAGTTATCCAATTCAATAACAATCGGATACACATATGCATTATAAATTATTTATAAATTATTTTCAACATGTTTAAAAGTATAACATAATCAGGGGCGCCTGGGTGGCTCAGTTGGTTGAGCGACTGCCTTCGGCTCAGGTCATGATCCTGGAGTCCCGGGATCGAGTCCCGCATCGGGCTCCCTGCTCGGCAGGGAGTCTGCTTCTCCCTCTGACCCTCCTCCCTCTCATGCTCTCTGTCTCTCATTCTCTCGGTCTCAAATAAATAAATAAAATCTTTAAAAAAAAATAAAAGTATAACATAATCAGATGCAACATTTATTTAAATTTTAACATCTTAGTGCAGAATTTTCTGATTTGTTTCTTTAAGCAAGATTGTTATTGAGCTGTATTTGGCTAACTATAATTATTTGAAAATAGAGAATTGGGATATACAATTTTTGAAATACTGGCGTATATAAAAAGTTCCATAAAACTGCCTCATACAAGGTGAATGTTGTGGTTTTGTCAAAAAGATTCAGTTCAAAAATCAGTTTAGAATATTCAGTTGAAAAATGTATATCAATGAGCCTCCAAATGTAAATATCCAGAATGTGAGTAAAACTACTAGTAATGATTTAGTTATCTGTATTATTACAGTGAAAAATCATTTGGTTCTCAAATTATTGACTGAAAATTTTAACTATACTTAGCTTCCTGCTGAGTAGATCATATTCAAACTATGTTGGTCTTATTTTCAGCCAAAACATTTTTCAGCTTTGTTACTTAAAGTCTGGCCCATGGAGCAGGAGCATGGCATCACCTGGACCCCTGTCAGTAATGTCAAGACTCAAGACTCAAGACTCACCCCAGACCTACTAAATCAAATCTACATTTTTAACAAGGTATCAACACAATTTGTATGCACATTAAAGTTTGCATAGCATTTTCTAGTGTAGACCAGAAGAATGGCTCACAAACTTTAGCATGCATCAGAACTATCTGGAAAATTCGCTAAACAGAGACTGGGCCCCTCTCTTGGAGCTCTGATTAGCTGAGTGAGGTGGCATGTCTAACAAATCCTCAGTGGTGCTACGATGCTCTGATCCGTGGACCACACTTTGAGAGCAACTTCCTTAGACACATGGGTGCTATGGCCTGAAACTTTGTGTTGAAATTCATGTTGAAATCCTAAATCATATGTTGACACCCTAACCCTCAGAGGCGATGTTATTAGCCACTTGGGCCTTTGGGAGGTGCTTAAGTCATGAAGGTGGAAGCTTCATGAATGAGATCAATGACATAAATGAGGCTCCATTGCTCTGACATTGGCAAGAGATTAACAGACTCTAAACATGAACATTCCAAGCACTCAATACATAATCCATTTGTGTATGTGTATCTGTGAATTTACACAAAGGGGTATGTGTGAATTTACATATAAACACACACACATACACATTTTCTGATTACAATGAAGATGAGCCAATTAATTTGTAGGAAAATGAGCTTGGCTCTATCCCTCCACCTGAATTTCTTCCCTAACCCCTTCTGCCACATGAGGATACATTAAGAAGTCTGTTACCTGAAAGGGGGCCCTCACCTGACCATGCTGGCTCCCTGATCTAGGACTTCCAGCATCCAGAGCTGTGAGAAATATATTTTTGTTGTTTATAAGCAATCTGGTCTCTGTGTGTGTTTTTTTGTTTGGTTGGTTTTGGGGGTTTTTTTTGTTTTCAGAGCCAGAATGGACTAAAACAGTGGGTAAGTTGATTCTAGTTCTCATTAATAAACTGAGTAGGTCGCTAAGAAAAGAAGTAGAAAACAACTGAGCACTGAGCATGTCCTATGTTCCCATGAATATTTAAGTATGAGAATAAAGGATTTCAATTAACTTTGTGAAGATAATTGAATACCTGAGCAAATTTTATAAAAGGGGTATAATTCAGGAAGGGTTAGCATTACATTGTTTAAAAGAATGCATTATAGAGACAAAAGTATTAAATACAAATAAACACATTATAATGAGATGTAAGTAATGTCAGAATGCTAGAAAATGTTTAGGAAGTGATGTTTTGAAGGACACATTGGGTGATGGAAGACTAAAGAGAAATACTAATAAAAAATATTTAAGAATCAGTAACAGTTAATTCCATCAATAATATTCATTGCAGAAGAGGAGTATTTGAGAGAATAACACCCATGCATGTTGTTTCCGTCTTTGATATACTTTGAAAAGATATTTACTAAGATATATTTGAATTACATCAGAAACACTCAATAAACTGAAACTGGATTAATTGAACAAATTGAAAAATGTACATTCTTTGACACTATGAATTGCAATTTTGTTTTTATTAGAATTTTCATCAATATTTGTATCTAAAAATTATTTAAAATATAAACTATGACTCTCAAAAGTTTGAAAACATTGTCCAATGGAGAAAGATAAAGAAAACCTATGGCACTTACAGGAGGGCCTTTCGGTCCAGGGAATCCAACTGGACCCTGAGGTCCTTGAGGGCCCTGAAAAGAAAAAGCAGTGGAAAAATTTGAGAATATGCCTTGAAAGATACATCTTTGTACTTTACTGTTTATTTTTACAGATGAACCAAAACACAGCATACAGCTTCTTCACCGTAATGACAGAACTGAGGCAATGCAACAGGATAATCTATGCTAATCTAAAAGCTAAATGCATGATTTTTCGCATTATTCAGTACTCAAAACCACACATCACAACAACGGTCTTAAATAAAGAACACTAAGTATTTAGAATTCATATTAAAAGTGAACAGAACATAGATGTATCAAGAAGTTCCACAGATGCTAGACTTTTAACATTAGTTGGAAACACCGCCCAAAAGAGAGTATTTCAATTCCATAGCCCTCTCCCTAAAAGTTATTTTTTAAAATTGACTCTATAAATGTTCTGGCTCCAGTCAAACAAAACTAAAAGAAAAAAACAAGTGGCTAATTCAGAAAGACCTTTAACTATATTTAAAATTTATTTTTGAAGATGTCAGTACCTCATTTTACTTACATATAAACTTCTTGGTAGACAAGATGAAAACACTTCATTGTATAATCATTCTCATTAACATTCAATCCAAATATACATTTATAATATTGTTCTTAACTTGATGCTTAATTAACTACATTATTCAACACTCATATTTACATATCTTTAAAATGCAGAAAGTAGACCTTACTATAGTGACAGCAAAATAATTGATAAAGATAATCCTTTATGTTCCCAGAACATAATTACATTTCTAAAAGTAATATATATAAAATGGAAGAAAATATAAATAAGATTTCTTAAGTAACTCAACTAGAATGAGATTTATTTATATTTAAATAAAAAATAAAGTTTACTAAAATTAGTCTTTAATAGAATTTATTCTTTTCAATTTATCAGGTTAGCCTTTCCAAGGGAAATGTCATTATCATTTTTAAGCCAACGCTAGTTCAGAAATCATCACAAATTATTGCTATTACCAACATCTCATCTTAAAATCAAAAAGAAACTTCAAAGTTAGATATGTCATTAAATAAGCAGATATCACAGTGCGATTACCCAAAACGCTGGGCAACTTTCAGGACTCACAAATTTTGGTACTCTTATTAAAGTATGAAACTCTCATTCTTCAGTATCCGTCATAATAACTTAAGAATATTATAAACAAAGTTTTATTTTAAATACAAAATTTTAAAAGCAATAGTTTTTAGGTTATGTAGCAAGCTCAATTTTTCTAATTTCTTAAAATGTCCTTTCTTTGCTTTCTATATTTTGGCTCCTTTTCAAATAAAATTTGATTTTGAATTTAAATTTCTTTAAAGAAAAAAATTTCAAACATCACTTCTCTAGAGAAAATAAAGAAAAAGTGGGTCTTTATAAAATTCCATAAAAAGTGTTTATATGTTCTGTCTGTATTAATCAAAATAGTTTCCAGGTGAAGTGGAAAATACATACTCAGTGTAAAGATAGTGTTGGAACCCAATCAGGGTTTGCCAGATAATACCTAGTGTCAGTGAAATTTGAATTTTAGATAAATAAGGAATAATTTTAATATGTCCTAAATATTGCAAGGGACATGCCTACACCACAAACTCTTGTTCATGTAAAAATTCTAATTTAGTTGAGTGTCTTAGTTCTTTTCTTTGTTTTTATTTTGTTTTGTTTTGCTTTTGCAAAATCTGGTGATCTTAGACCCAACTAAAAGCTATGAACTAAGTCTTTAATAACAGACATCCATGATCTGCAAACCGTGAGTATGAGGAATTATATTAAGTTGCAGAATATCCTACTGAGTATATACATATATACTCATTATATATACGTGTGTGTGTGTGTGTGTGTATATATATATATATATAAAATATCTTAAGGCATGTATATAATATGTACATATATTACTATGTATACTTATAAACAAATATATTGTTAAAGAAGTCATAGGCGAAAATAGGTATTTCCATTTCTAGCCCAATGGTACTACAAAACTCTCTCCCTAAACTTCCCAAGTCATATATTATGAAGAAAATATTTTGATGATATTATTTCTGTCATTCATCAACTATGCCTAAGACATAACTAAATAGTTTATGATAGGTAAGATCCTTTGCAGAAAATTAGAATATATGAAGGACTTAAAAGGTTTCATCAACTACACAGAACACAGGAAATATGTTCTGTATATTTAAAATGTATGAATGCTATTTGAAAATGGTTACCAGCATACTTTAATTTTTTTTTTAAGATTTTATTTATTTATTTGACAGAGAGACACAGCGAGAGAGGGAACACAAGCAGGGGGAGTGGGAGAGGGAGAAGCAGGCTTCCCGCCGAGCAGGGAGCCCGATGTGGGACTCGATCCCAGGACCCTGGGATCATGACCTGAGCCGAAGGCAGACGCTTAACGACTGAGCCATCCAGGCGCCCCTTATTTTTTTTTATAATAATCTTTACTTTGATCCTCGAAATATACTTTTCTTACCTCAAAGTATTTTTACAATTACAGGTAATCATGCTGTTGGGCCACTGTGTTATGTTCCAAAATTGTAAATACATGATATTTTGGAATGCATAAGCAAAATATGAGCACAAAATAATTTGTACTTTAAAGACAAAACTCCTGGTTTTGCTATAATTTGTGAAATGGTTCTACTCCATTTAATGGTTTAGCCATTTTAACTAAACTACATTTTCTTATTAAGATGACTTTGACCATAACATTTTTCAAATGTATATATTATTTATGAACTCAAAATGTACAGAATGGACTCAATTTGGGAATAGTTCGCCAACAGTGAGAAACATTTAGTAGATGTTTAATTCAATTAAATATGAACCAAAGCCTTGAAACAACCATAATTAAATGTTTATTCTTGTGTCTTATCTACTGACACTTCTGTCACAAATAGAAATGCCCCCCCCCAAAAATTACTTATTCTCAGTTTTCTTTGTATAAACATCACAAGGTGTTTCTGTTTTCTTTTTGTGGAACACCTATTATAAATTTCAAACAATAATATACAAAAAATATATTACTATGACTGCATAATCCTGAACGTTGCTATACAACATTAAGAAGTGAATCTAATTTCTTTAACAGTAATACAAAATTAATTCTTAAAATTCTTTCTAGAAGATAGCTTTCAAAAACTCTGGCTACAAAAATGCTGTATTTTGCCAGAAGAAAACAAATAAAGGGCATGCTTACTCATGTATATTTAGCTTTATTTTATATCAATTGAAAATCAATTTACTAAATAGTTTTTCTATTTACTGGACTAGATGTTTTATCTTGATTTGAATGTGAATCGATTGTGACTTAATGGCTACTGGGAGCTTGCATTTTATCAACATAATGCTGCTTCCAGCGCCATGGACAAAATGAATATCAATAGGGAAAGCAAGGGGAGTGAAGGAGAAGGCGCAGGTGTTATACAGATATTTTAAAAAAAAATTGTTTTGGCTTGAGTTTAAGAGTGACATCATAGGGCAATTATGCACAATATTACTCTCATTTCTATAACAAAATTAGTAGTACATAACTGATTCTGCTTTTCTTAAAAAAAAGTCAATGAAAAATATAGGAATTTTTAAACTCTGACTAGATTTTGCAAATCACTGCAGACACATGTACCTTTTCCCAGAAATATAAACACTTGCAAAATATTAATATTTATTTTATATTATGTTACTGTGTAATACTTACTCTTTCACCAGGAGGGCCTGGAGGGCCATCACCACCTGAAGTGCCCTAACAACAACAACGAAAGAAAGAAAGAAAAGAAAAAAAAAATCAGTTTTGATTCCTTCTCCTAGCTTTTGTCCTCTGGAAGAGGAACTGAGAGCAAACCCAAATGGAACGGAAGGAGTACTCATAATACCTTCGGGCCGGGTTTCCCAGTGGGGCCTCTCGCGCCTCTCGAACCTCGAGGACCCTGCACAGGAGAGCAAAGGATGAAAACTGATCCTGTGCCAAGCACATCCAAAAGCATAGGATCAGTTTTATTTCTGAAGACAATTATCTTGGAAAATTAAATCCAGACTAAAAAATGAGAATCATGATTTTAAATCGAGGCACCCACCGTTGGACCACGCTGACCCCGAGGGCCTGGTTTGCCAGCGACACCCTGCCAAAGACAGTTCAAATAGTTTCAGTATGCAGCAAATTACAGTCCACTGTGAGTGGAGTGCTGAGAGATAGGTACTCATGCGAGAACATTTATATTCCATAGTCCAGGGCAATACACTTATATATCATACCCGTGCACCTTTCTCTCCATTGGCGCCTGGAAACCCAGGAAATCCAGTGGAACCCTACAAAAATAAAAATAAGAAACAATGAGCGTGGTAACTAACATTTTTAGCCATAGGCTGTAAGTCTTTGGAATAAACAGTCTCACAAGCTGGTAATACTTAAATCAGAAATAGAATTTTAAGATACCATACAACCTCTATGCATCTATTTGAAAATGAACTTACAGGGACATCTGAAATCCTGGAAGCATTGAAAGCATGAATTGATAGAATAGATTTTAGTTTTTAACTTTAAAATAATTAAATATTATCATTTGTCACATTAGAAAATAGCAAAAGGACATTTTATATGCAATAATTTTGACTTACAACTCTACATTCATGAGCATGAATAATTAAATGTTAAAATAGGCATTTTATAAAACAGTTTTCCTGAATTAACATTATTACATTTGTATACTTACCACTTTTTAGTTTATTTTTATACCTTTAGAACTAAATAAAATCATAAAGACTAAAAATCTTCCTCCTTTCCTGTTTGATGTTTGAATGTGGTTAGATCTAGCTGAGAGTCTAAGTCAGAAAGTCCAGCATTAAAATCCTGTTTTTGAAATTCCAAAGACATAAACCCAAGACTTACATTTATCATACATTTACCTAAGTAAGTTGGGTACATTACTTATCCTCTTTGAGCATAGTCTTTTCTCCTACAAAATGAGGGCACTTACGCACATCTTATAGGCACTTTGAATTTGTGGGAGGTTAGGATAAAGGAAGGCAGGGTATAAAAATGATAATAATAGGGCGCCTGGGTGGCTCAGTCGGTTAAGCGACTGCCTTCGGCTCAGGTCATGATCCTGGAGTCCTGGGATCGAGTCCCGCATCCGGCTCCCTGCTCGGCGGGGAGTCTGCTTCTCCCTCTGGCCCTCCTCCCTCTCATGTGCTCTCTCTCTCATTCTCTCTCTCAAATAAATAAATAAAATCTTAAAAAAAAATGATAATAATAGATAACAATAAATACTGGTTATTTAGAGATGTAATAAGCACAGTGAAACATCATGTCATTTTATCCACAGTTACATCTTTTTTTTTTTTAAGATTTTATTTATTTATTTGAGAGAGAGAATGAGAGACAGAGAGCACGAGAGGGAGGAGGGTCAGAGGGAGAAGCAGGCTCCCCGCTGAGCAGGGAGCCCGATGCGGGACTCGATCCCAGGACTCCAGGATCATGACCTGAGCCGAAGGCAGTCGCTTAACCGACTGAGCCACCCAGGCGCCCCCAAACAGCTACATCTTACAAATGGAATATAATTCTCCCATTTCACCTTGTGCCTATGTCCAGATTTTCGTCTGCTCAGAGATTCCTTTGAACATGACTGTGATTGGTTTGCCTCATCATTGCATTATGAAATAGAACAGATTAAGGTTCAGATCCTTTCTCCTCAGCTTACTAACTATGAGACTCTGGAAAGTGTGGGAGGACTTCCAAATACTCACTTTTCTTATTCAGACCACTATATAAATTAAATGCAATAATGTGTAAAGTATCTAGCAAAGAGTAGTAGACACTCAGATTTTACAAACTTCCCCATATGTTAAGGGAGATATAACAAAGCCTTCTTTCACTTGAATACATTCCCTGCTTTTTTATCCATTCATTTGGATTGAATTACCCCTAAAATAATATTTCTCCAAATGATATGTGGCCCCCTCCACATTGAAATAATCCAGAGTGATTCCATATTTTTAGGATCTATCTCTCTGGCAGTAGGATCCAGGAATTTGCATTTTTAACAATTTCTCCAGGTGATATATACAACAGATACCAATTGTATTTCCTCCACAAATCCGGAAAATCATATGTGAAGCCTTATGGGAGCTGATGATCAAAATAATAACCGTAGTATACACTGGTAACCTTCTTCTTATGATTCATTTCCCAATATATTCTAATTCATGTCTATAGAGATTACTATGTGATTCACCTGAGGACAATTGTTAGGACATGTAATATTCACATAATGGGGAAATAATGTCTGCGAATTACATTTTTTAAAGGGATTTCAAAGCCATTGCTCTTTCTCTATGGACAATCAGTTAGATCTGGTAGAGCATTAGTATGTGACTACTCTAGGAATTTGACAAGCAAGTACAATCCAATATGGAAATAATCTAGTCTATCAGGTTTTATTTGAGAACAAATATTCATTTCTGTCTTGAGTAGAATAGATAACTAATCATATTTATAGAGACTCCATTCAAACAAATTGCTCTATGCATCAATTTAATTTTTAATAAACTTATTTTCTTACATAGTTTCTGCTCTAAGCAACTTATAAGAAAATAACAAAAATGCCCAATCCACCAACTAAACAGTTTATAATATATGGGCATACTCTTCCTCTTTTCTCATATAAGGGGTTACCACCAAAATATATAATTTCCATGAAAAGGCATTATAATGCTTTTAAATGGAAAGAACAAACAGCAAACAAAATGCCCCAAAGTCAAAGATTAATGGTGAAATTGACTCACCAATTGTGAAGGTTACAAAATTATTTGAATGCTGTTTTAAATACAAAGAATCCTACGTTAAAACAGATTTTACTTTTTGAAGTAGCTATCATTTTATAGTATTTACAGTGGTGCAACTTTCAAATACCCATTGTGATTTATATTGCTAGAAAGATATTAAATAAATTATATTGTTTAATTATAGTCCTTAAATTGCTTAAAAGAGATCAGCAGCCAAATTTCACTTTTAGTACAATATAGATTTAAATCTATTCAAAATTCATTAGCTTCCACATAGGGAAAAAATGTGAATCTATCTTTGATCTTTGATGAGCCCATTATTTTTTGTTTTAGAACCAAGAAACATAAATCATTTTTGATCATAAAAAAGTTGTTATGAAGAAAGATAATATAAAAAAATAAAAGCCAGAGTTTCAGACATTTTGGTTAAAGAGTAAAGAAAAATGTTTGATTCCTCTAGGAGGAAACATTTCTCTATAGTCATTCTGGTGCATTTTGTTAATAAAAATAACTCAAAGAATATTGAACAGAGTATTGTCTCAGGAAAAAAAAACAGAAGAAAATAAGAATGTCAAATAAAAGAATATTGTGTTCATTCAAGTAATAGGACGGTTTTCTGTTTTTAAATCAAAACACCACAACTGCAATTCAACTTTGTAATTAGATCAAGAACTCTTCAAGCAATCTAAGGATAGCTTAAGGTTGTGGGTTATGGGTTATGCAGTGAATGTCTTTTTTTACTCATAATTCTTTCGAAAATGCTTGACATTTGAAAGGAAGGTAGCTAGGAAACAGGGCAGTGTATTAGAGACAATATTTAAAAGGTAGAACTTACTAATCAGTGTTCTTTTTTTTTTTTTTTTTACTAATCAGTGTTCTAAATGTAGCTAGAAACCTTTAAATGATGCTCATGTTATTCTTTTTTTTTTACACCAACTGCTTTTTTTTTTTTTTTTTTTTTTTGATGTAGTGTTCCATCAGTCAACAAAACCAAAAGACAACCGACAGAATGGGAGAAGATATTTGCAAATGACATATCAGATAAAGGGCTAGTATCCAAAATCTATAAAGAACTTATGAAACTCAACACCCAAAGAACAAATGATCCAATCAAGAAATGGGCAGAAGACATGAACAGACATTTTTCCAAAGAAGACATCCAAATGGCCAACAGACACATGAAAAAGTGCTCAACATCGCTCAGCATCAGGGAAATCCAAATCAAAAGCTCATGTTATTCTTAAATCACAAATGAAATGAATCTCATTTTAGAAGGTCTCAAAGCATTATGTTTACCTCCTACTATACAAGGAAATGCGTACTTTCTAGAAACCCAATGAAAAGTTATAAAACAAAGCCACGTGGCAAGCCTAATATAGTGTCATCACATGACAATGAGCAAACACAAGTGTATGTAGTTCACATTTGTCAAGAGAAAGGACATTCTGGTTTCCCAATGATTATCTGTGAAACTTATTAATACATACATGTTTGGGGATTATTATATAACTAGGATCTATCCTCATGTACTATACCTGTCAAGCCTGAATGGGTCAGAGAGAGATAGATGAAAAAGAGATGATAGATAGATAGATAGATAGATAGATAGATAGATAGATAGTCTCATGGGTGTATACCCATCTTAATAGTAATAACAAAAATGTATATATTAATTTATTTAACCACTGTAATTAAGTAGTCAATGCATGAAGTACAGACTTAACAAAGTTTTATGTTTAGCTTGAGGAAAAGTAGTACACCAAAGTAAACATATTTTTAAAACCATCCATTTTAATGCTTAAAATATGTATATTTCAAAGAGTTAAAAGTAGCACTCGAGTTCTGTAGTGGATTGAATGGTGGCCTTAAATCAATATATCCAATATTCAAATCTCTGGAAAGTGAATGTTGCCTTATTTGGAAAAAGAGGTCTTCATAGGTGTAAATTAAGTGAAGGATCTCGAAATGAGATCATCCTGGATTATCCAGGTGGTCCCTAAGTGCAAAGACAAGTGTCTTTATAAGAGACAGAAGAGAAGGGCGCCTGGGTGGCTCAGTTTGTTAAGTGGCTACCTTCAGCTCAGGTCATGATCCCCGGGTCCTGTGATCCAGTCCCGCATCGGACTCCCTGCTCAGCAGAGAGCCTGCTTCTCCCTCTCCCTCTGCCTGCCTCTCTGCCTACTTGTGCTGTCTCTCTCTATCTCTGTCAAATAAATAAATAAAATCTTTTTTTTTTAAGATTTTATTTATTTATTTGAGAGAGAGAGAGAATGAGAGACAGAGAGCATGAGAGGGAGGAGGGTCAGAGGGAGAAGCAGACTCCCTGCCAAGCAGGGAGCCCGATGCGGGACTCAATCCCGGGACTCCAGGATCATGACCTGAGCCGAAGGCAGTCGCTTAACCAACTGAGCCACCCAGGCACCCAATAAATAAAATCTTAAAAAAAAAAGAGAGAGAGAGAGACAGAAGAGAAGACATAGAAAAAAAAAAAAAAAAGGCTATGTGAAGGCAGCAGAGATTGCAGTTATGCAGACACAAGCCAAGGACTGCCCTGGGCTACCAGAAGCTAGAAAAGGCAAGGATAGACTCCCCCCTAGAGCTTTTGGAGGGACTGGGGGCCCTGCTGACACCTTGATTTTAGGCTTCTGGTCTCAAGAACTGTAAAAGAGTAAATCCCCATTGTTTTAAGTCACCAAGTCTGTGGAGATTTGTTACAGTAGCCCTAGGAAACAAATACCATGGAAATGAGGGAAAATAAAGATGATGAAAGATGTATTGTAATTCTTTTTTTTTTTTTTTTTAAAGCAAGTGGCAATTCCAACCCTTAGGGTACTAGAAATGAAATCAAAAGCTATTCTCCATCACCTATCATCCCCATTATAACTTCTAGATGTACTAGTATGTCACCCTGGAATAGTCCTTATTCCAGTAACAAGGAAGTAGCTGACTATGCCTTCCTTTCATGACGCTGTCTGCTAAAATACTCCAATCCATAATCACCTAGGCTCTCTGAGCTCCCTGCACACCAGGCACCAACATACCCCATGTGTTTCCCCTGTGAAATTATATTTTAAGGATTTATCATCTCGATGTTACAAACTGAAAGGTAATTATCTGTGATTAATTTCTACAAAATCAAGAAAAAATCAACCTAACTGTTTTACCTTTGGACCTTGTCTTCCTGGATATCCTGGTAATCCTGGAACACCAAGTTTCCCCTAAAGTTAAAAAAAATAATAACAAATAAAAATTCTAAGTTGAATTAAGTATCAACGATGAGTTCAGTCATTTTTCTAAAAGTTAGAAATACATATCTGAACACTCAAAAGGAAGATTTGCAAGTTTTCACCATACTTTACTTACATTATATTTCCTCATTTGAATAGGGAAAATTGTTTTGGACATATTTCTAATTCTATAATTTTGCTAACTTACCTTTTAAGTGACAGTGCCTTCTTTGAGGACACAGAACCCTGAGCTAAAGAGAATTCTAGGACTCTTTCTGAACTCTTAAGCATGAACAAAGAAAATGCCTAAGCTTTTTAAAACTATTTAAAGTTAGTTGATGTAGTTAGAACTACATTTAGTTTTTATTGTCTCAACTAAAGTGAATCTTTTTGATAAAATTATTTCATTTCTCACAGTAAATATAAAGCAAGCAATCATGAATTATTTAACTATTTCTCACTGTAGTTCAAGTAACTATACAAGAAATTCTGACCTAATTTTTGAGCAACGTTTCTTCTTTTATTCAAACATCTGGATAAATCTGGGTTATCAGATATATCAAATGTTGCAAACTACAGCTAAATAGTGATGATTTTGTGGAGTGTTAATTCCTGTGGGTTAAGACTTAAATGCGCCACAATTTTCTTCTAGTGCAATGAGATTACCTTTCATTCTTAAAGTGCTAAAACAAATGGTAAATTACCTTTACCAAATTCCAAAGATGTGTAAGAAATACCAAGAAGGTTAAAACACTATACTAAGAAAGTTGCCCCTGGAACAAAGCATTAATTTAAAAATACAAGTAGAGAGAAAATTAAATTAAGTTGCATGAAGTGAATCAAATATGTTTGTGGAATTTTACTTTGACGTATTTTCCTTAAGATTTTACAAAAACACACTTCATATATAAAATATTATTTACAAAACTCTTAAACATTAGGAAGCACATGGTATCATTACTTTCCATGTACATTTAAACAAAATAAGAACAGAAACAAAAACAAATCCAAATTACTACATACAACGGTAAAAGTTGAGCAGTAACACTATAAACAATAAATATTTTACTAGATGAATGAAAGCAAGAAAACAGGAATATAGTTTATGACCTTGTTATTAGAGATTGAACTAGAGTTGATCAACGCTGCATAGGGAAGCAGCCTTCAGATGGAAAATATGCAAACAAGCCCTAAGAAGCGGCTTATAATGATGTCCCTTTGGATATATTAAGTTATCATATCTGTTTTATGCCACTGATTTCAAGGTTAATGAAATTCTCTAATTATGATCATAAAGTCTTTGCGTTCTATGTTAATTACTGTATTACCATTTAAACTCTTATTCACTTTAGAGTTATTTCAAAATAAATCCAGACAGAAAATTTGTTGGCATTTTCAATATGGGGATAGGGAACTTCGATAAAGGGAAAATAATAATGGAAAAAAAGGAAATATTAAAAATGAAGAACTGTGGGATAAAGTCCTGATACCTCTGAAGAGGTGGTGGGATCATTTATACAAATCAAGTGGAGCAAGGGTGAGAGGAAGGTCCAGAATAGTCTAAAACTATTGACAAGTGAGTACTTGAAGTGGAAGGCCTTGTAAACCCTTGTTTTCTCCCATTCTTTCCTTCTCCTGCCTAAACACAATGACATTATTCATCAGTTCATAATTGGCAGCTGGGAGGGTGAAACTGTAGAAGAACCACTAGTCAGGATTCCTAATGACATGGGGAAATTTTTTCTTACTTATCTAGTCACAGTGCCTGTATGATCCTCATACATTTTTCTTCTGAGACAGGATGGCAAGAAGGGAGGTTAAAATTTTATTAAGTAGCATGGAATTTCCATACTTTATAGAATAATGGCGTGCTCAATACGGAAAATTTGGAAAGTAGATATACATATTAAAAGGAAGGAAATCATCTGAATTATACCACCAAGAAATAATTATTATTTATATTATCCTTTAGTGTAATAGGATAACACCTGTCACAGACATTTCTTGTTCCTTTTTAATTTAACTTTGTAGCTACATTTATAAAGTGTTCATCACATCACTAAATACTCAATGAAGGCATAATTTCAATGTTGTGTAATATTACATGTAAATGTAGATGTAATGGTTGAAAATATTTTTTGACATATTGCATATAGCACAATGGCTCTGAAACCAATGAGTATTAGAATTACTTGGGATGTTTTAAAACATGGCGATGTTTGGGTTAACCCCAGACTAAAATTAAAATCTCTTGAAGTTGGGCTTGGACATTAGGATTTTTTTAAAAACACTTGCTCTGTGAAAATGCATGTTTATGTGGAAAAAAACAGGAAGTGTACATTTTGGCTCGAGGAGTAAAGATGATTCCACTTCTTCCAAAACAGTAAGTAGACCATCTTTCATTGATTCTTTGATCCTTTGTTACTCTCACTCAAATTTTCAACCTCTAATGTGCAAGAGCTTGAAGAGCTGCTGATTCTGCATAGCCAAGGAGAACAGAGGGGACGGGCAACAAGGGAGAGTGAAAAAGGATAAATGGAGCCATCTAACGGTTATACTCCTAACAGTATATGGATATGCTTGAAAAGTAATAGAATCCTCCAGATTTCTGACATGGATGACTAAAAATATTTTTAAATGACAATGAAACATCATCTGCAAGAGCACCTGGGAATTTAAAGTTGTTCACTGACCTTTTCTCCTGCTTGACCAGAAGGACCAGGGTCTCCAGTTGGACCTGCTCGACCTTTGGGTCCTTCAGGGCCATCTTCTCCTCTTGGACCCACTTGACCAACTTCTCCCTGAAATAGAGTAATAACATTCTTGTAATTTAAATATATTAGAGATTGAATAACAGAGAGTATAGTCTATCAAAAAGTCATATTCTTCAACTCCTCATTTGTTTACGCATGTTTTATTTAGGACAAAGAGGTTTGAAGATCTTTGATTTTATCAATCTTTCCATTAGTAAATAAACAACTGAATATAGTCTGACATTTGAAAACCTACAAAAGTCCGATGTTACCATGTTTCATGTTAAAGTAATTTTAATATATCTCTGTTGCTAAAGAAAAAAGTAAAAATCAAGGTTAGATTGTGGAGGGTGGCAGAATATTCAACCCCAAAATATGCCATGTGGGTGTGAAGATTATTTTGAGCTGAAGGCAAGTGAGAAGAAGCAGAAGCAAGAGAAGGTGCTAAAAGCAAGATACAGATTTGCAAAGGTGCCTTTCCTCCCCTTTCTACAAGAAAGGACAAAAGTTAATCACTGGAGACTGCTAGACTTGTTGGTCTGGAGCCAACAGCAGACACCAGAGGAGTCTATACAACGAACTTTATTAACTAGCTTTTATCTACCATTACTTTTCCATGTATCTGCCTTCCCACAATTTGCAGCCCTAGAAACTCAAAGTTCTTTTCCTTGTCATGTCTCTTTTTCCTTTGCTAAAATGCCATATGAACTCAAATTCTAACCACCCCTTTGAGTTAATTATCATGGAGCGTTCCCGTGTGTAAACATGAGGCACATGCTAGAAAACTTGTTTGTTTTTCTCTTGTTAATCTGTCTCTTGTCAATCTAATTTTACAGGGCCCCAGCCTAAGAACCTAGCAGGTTAGTAGGAAAAAGTAATTTTCTGACAATAGCAATTTTGGAAATCACTGTTTGGAACACAAGAAAAATGTCTTCATTTTAGACTTTGGTTTTCACCTTGAAATGTGTAAGTTACTGCCCCCATTCTGGAAACAGGCATTACGTATTTTTTAGGGAAACAAAAATATCCGGCAGTATGCTTCTTTGATATTAGGTATTATTGAGTTAGATATAAAATAAATCTTCCCAATAAAACACTTAGCTTAGCTTACTTTGGGTAACTCAGATTTTTGTTTGTTTTCTAGACACTCATTACCAGAAAAAAAGTATACCATCTTTACACTCAAAAATTCAAGATCACTAATAATGGAAGTTCAAGAAAGTTGCAAATATATGGTTTCCAAGCAACACAGCTCCCTACAAAATTTATAAGAAATCTATCAATCTACTTCTTTTAAGCAATTTGATCACCAATTTAGAAAATATCCATAAATGGTACTACTCAACTTTGTATACACACACACACATAGGCTATAAGACACATGGAAATTTAATATAAAATCTGAAAGACTATATTACGTCCACAAAAATGAGTATGTCTAATCTTCATATAAAAACCAAAGCAGCAAAATCTCAGACAGTATGAACATTTTTATTTATCCTGTATTTGCTATATTTAATTATAGAACTATACACACACATATGCACACATACACACACACACACATAAATGTATGTTCTGGTATGAATTTTCTTCTTACTTACTCTATCTCCTTTAAGACCCATGTCACCTTTGAATCCTGGAAAACCATCTTCACCCTGAAAAATAAAAGTAATGAAACAGGAGTTGAATGATTTGTTTAATGAATCTAAAATATGGCTATATAAAATACAAACACTGATAATTTAGGGAAAATTGTTTTGAGAAATGTGAATCATGTTGTGAAACTTCCTCCTCCCTATTCTAACCTTTGTCACCCATATCCTCTCATTTTCTGCTATTATTGCCTTTAAGTTGCTCTAGGAAATTTTTCTCAAATGTGTCCATTAAATTTTCTTTATCTTATGGGGGAAATAACCATTTTCTTTATAACAACATATATCCTATGCCATTTGAACAAAGAATAAGTATTTATATAATTTAAATAATTATCATTTTAACTTTGGAATACAAGAACTTTTGACTACCAAATAAAATGTCTTTACCCTTAATTTACTAATTCAAACCAAAGAATATTATATCATGCATTTTGTATCATGTGCTTTAGATAAGTGCCTTCTAGCTCAACTTGTGTTCTATATTACAATCTCTTTTCAGATAAAGAATAAGCAAACCACTATTATCCTTTACATGTACATAGAGAATGCTCATTATCACAACAGACCAGTAATACTGAAAATTGGGGCTTCTTTAATTAAAGAGAGCAGATATTTTGACTATGGAAATATTTCATACCATTCTTAGTGAAATCTAGACTTCTAAAACTAAGCTTCATGAACAAACTTACTGTCTTTTAATTCCAAGAAAATTATATAAAAAAATTAAATTTCTAAGGAATAACCATTCAATTTTTCAATAGCATTAACTGAGCATTACTCTGTTCAGAGTAACACGGAGCATTTCAAGATTTTTATTTTAACAATAAAACTGAAGGTAGAACATTTGCATTAATTTTGGTACAAATGGAGTAGGATGGGTGTTCAGAGAAGAAAGACTTGATGATGATGATGATGATGATGGTAGTGGTGGTGGTGGTGGTTCTGGTGTTGGTGGGAGTGAGGCAAGAAGTTAATTGAAGAAGGTTTGAGAGGGGAGTTAGTATCTTAATTAGGAGTTAGAGAATGGATGTGACTTGCAGAGTTTGAGGAAAGGACATGTCTGGTCGGGTATGTGAACAGAGCTAGTAAGATTGGCACATATACTTCCACATTCTGCTGCCAAATGATCTCTGTAAAAAACAAAATTGATGACACCAATTTTGACTTTAAAGCACCTCAATGG
This sequence comes from Mirounga angustirostris, assembly GCF_029215605.1. Classification (NCBI taxonomy): domain Eukaryota; kingdom Metazoa; phylum Chordata; class Mammalia; order Carnivora; family Phocidae; genus Mirounga; species Mirounga angustirostris. The sequence goes on along the minus strand of NW_026991712.1, from coordinate 104,319,227 downwards.
TTCTAAATTGCTAATAATGAATGTAAGCTGCCAATTCCCCTCCCCTTCTGACCATGATCTAGCCCTTGTTTGTTCACTTTGGCAGTCTTATCTTTGGTCTCACATCTCCCCTTAACCCCCACCCAACACCCTGAGATTGAGTACTAGAAAAACTGAATTACCTATATTTCCATTTGTAACTTTTTTTTTAGATTTTATTTATTTATTTGAGAGAGAGGGGCAGAGGGAGAAGCAGACTCCTCACTGAGCAGGAAGCCCCACGCGCGGCCCAATCCCAGGACCCTGAGATCATGATCTGAATTGAACGGAGACACTTAACTGACTGAGCCACCCAAGTGCCCCTCCATTTGCAATTCTTGCATTGGTTGCCATTGTCATACACACACCTGCAAATCCTTTATCTTCTCTTTCTACCTCTGTTTACCTCTACTCTTCTCTCAAGACTCAGTTCATAATTCTGCTATGAAATTTCTCATGACCTCAATCTCCACCCTACCCCCCACTCAAAATTAACCCCTCTTTCCTGTGTGCTCCCTCTAAACATTTATTATTGTAACAACATGCCATTCTGCATTTAGTAGAGCATAGATTTTTCTTTTACTAAATGGTAGAAATAAAAACTTATGCCTAATTAGCCTCTGCACCTCCAGAGCCTCATACATTTTTGATCCTTAATAACCATCCATGATATTTAATAAGCATTTACTAAATGGACTTTTACTAAGTGAACATGCCTCAGTGTGTGTTTAGCAAGGTATGTTAAGGTCCAGAAAATATCAGGTAATTATGAATATACGAGACCTAATCCTAGAAAAGTGATTCCATCTGGTATTTCGCCTAAACCAAAAATTCTAACAGGTCTAGAAGTTTCCTTTAAGACAAAAGCATGAGGTTTTCAACATTCTGGCTATAAATTGGGATGTTTGTGGATTCTCTCTGTACTGAATGCAACTGGGCAATAATAGAGGCTTAAAAGCTGAAAATGACCATTTAACTTCCTATTGACTATTGTCTTCATTACTTTCTCCCTAGAGAGAAGGGTAATTACACAGTTGCCAAATTTAGTTTAAAGAACACTGCTATGTAAGTCAAAAAATCAGTAACAGTTTTTAGGATTTTTCCAGGCAGAAATTTTTGTTTCAGGAGAGAACATATGGACTAGATGCTATTTCTGTCACACTTTTGTTTTCAATACATTCACAATTAGAAAATAGAGAAGCAAGTAAGAAATAAATTAGATGACTTAAATATTAGGTATATCCTTACAATAAGTGGCAATTTTTTTTAAAACAAGTGACACTATAAGTTACTAAGTCCTAAACTATTAGGTCCTAAAACTATTAGGTCTAAATTAATCTTCAGAAAAGAAGAAAGGAAACAGTTTTAGAAGATGCGTAAAAGAGGAATTCGTCTATGCCATTTGGTTCATTGGATTACGTTGCTTAAGGTCTAAGGAACACATCTGTCTGAACAATGGAGTATTTTAATCCTAGTTAGGGTACTAACTTTCTATTTCACCTTTAAGTTAACAATTAAAGTTGTTATGTGTAAAAAGAAAAAAGTTTCAACTTCCTTACCTCTTTTGAGATAGTCAATTATAATACATACTCAGAAAAACAAAATAAATAATAGATATTAAAATTCATAAAGAGTTAATGATTTTTCACCGAGTCTGAAAATAGGGACAACTCTTATCATTAGAAAAAAGTTTCCATTAACTTTTATATAAATTTTCTCTAAACCTAGATTAGATAAAATAACAGATATAAGTAAAATAAAGGATAAAATAAAAGGTATAGCTGAAAAAAACCTGAGTGATTTTTTAGAACAATGTCCTCATTTTACATATTTAAAATAAGTCTCAGAGAAATGAGACAGTCTGCCTCAGTTTACCAGTCTGGTTAGTATGAGAACTATAATGGAACTCAGAACTTTAACTCTCAGTTTAAAATTTAGTTCTTTTTCTCTACATCTACTTGTTGCTTCTAAGACCATACACCATTCAAAACAACCAATGATGTCAAATTGTTTTTCTACATATAAGCAGTACACATTTTTTCCCCTGGTTGTTTCTCTTCATATGTATCTTGTCATCTACAATTTTATTTACCTCTGTCATTTTGCCATTACCCCTTTTTCCAGCAAGTTCACAACTTTCCCATCCCAATTAAATACCTTTCCTTTAAACACTGTCTTTCCTAAAAATCTTTGGAAGACACTTATTCCAGAGCCAAATTTGAATTGATACTTAAATGTTTTAAAAAGAAAAATTCCAGGGGCGCCTGGGTGGCTCAGTCAGTTAAGTGTCTGCCTTCAGCTCAGGTCATGATCCCAGGGTCCTGGGATCGAGTCCTACATCGGGCTCCCTGCTCAGCGGGGAACCTGCTTCTACCTCTCCCTCTCCTCCCAACTCCTGCTCTCTCTCACTATCTCTGTCTCTTTCTCAAATAAATAAATGAAATCTTCCAAAAAAAAAAAAGAAAAATTCCAGAGATGATACATATATGTGTGCATACATGTATATATATATATACATTTTTTTGCACAGGCCATCTGCAAATAATTACAAGTTCACCCCTGTCTGATCAGTCATTGTGCTCAGCTACCAACTCAGGAAGACATTATATCCTGAAGTTCATCTGTGATAAGAATGAATTGGGATTCTCATTAAAGTAGCTGAGTTCATTTCAAATGACATTTTTCATACAATAGAACCGGATATAATTGCATAACTTGACAATGTGTCAATATGTTACTTTTTATTTTTTCAGAAAAATAAATTATAATGGGTAGACGTCCATCCCTTCTTGTTATCCACTCCTTATTGATATCAAATCCACATAAGGCGCTTTGTGTGTGCGTATGTGTGTGTGTGCGCACACTTTTATAACATTATGACTATGGGAATAAAGTTATCCTTAAAATCAAAATTTATATTCCATAATTTTTCAACAAAACTACAAACATTTTATTTTAAACCCTAATCTTTAAATGTAATATTGTAGTAAGCATTTATAATAATGACTGTGAGTAATGTCATTTTATTTTAACATAATCACTAAAGGATTTGGGGGATCTACACTGACATTAGGCATTTATGTAAAAAAAAAAAATCTCAATTTCAGTTTCTCTGTCCAAAGACAAACTACAAATGCTCTATAAAAAAAATCCCACATTCTTTCATCCACCTCTGCCTAGTTTTAATCTTTATTTCCTTCTCATTAATACTTTTGCTTTGCATACAGTATAATGTATAAAGACTTCCTCTTCCTCCAAATGATTTAGGGTACTTCTAAATTTTGCACTGCATTTCAGCTTAAGAACTTTGGGGATTTTAGTAAAGACAGAAAGGAATAAACATTCCTCTGTTATGCATACAGCTGGGAATTGTATAAACCCTGTAGCTAATTTATTCATAAGGCAACTCTATGATTTATAAAAGGTAAACACGTGTAAGAAAAAAAGGGATACAGGATTAATTCTGTTTATGACATATCTTTGCTTCTCTTCTATAATTTAGTCCTCATCCCAAGGTATAATCTTTCTTCAAAAAAATTTGCAGGATACAAAATACAAAATCAGGCTTGCATTGTCTGCTGTCAAGTAATTATTTAATATATATTGGGAAATGAAATATCTGTTGAATAAATTTAAATTTTTGGTCTAATAGATATATGGCAATTAAAATCACCTAAATAAATTATATTTTACCTTTTCACCTTTAGATCCCTTGAGACCTCTGACACCATCTGCTCCCTATGGAATAAATTAGAAGAATTAAATGATTATAATATTTTGCATTGAAATTAAATGAAGTGAAAAAGAATCACATTTACCTTTACTCCTCGGGGACCAGGGTAGCCAATAGGACCCTGTGGACCAGGTGGACCCTAAAAAAGACCCATTGCTATTTAAATATAGAATACATTGAATGTGCTACTCATTCCCACACTATTTTTTACCAAATAATCTACAAAAAGATGGCATTTTTCTACTATTGGTAGAGATTACTTAGGGAGTTTATCATTTGTTTCTAAAGTCAAATATGATGAACAAACCATGTGACTAGCCCTACCTACTCCAAATTTATTGTCATATATTTATGCAAAATAAGATAAACATATATAAAATGAAGTGAATAATTACATAATTAATAACTAATTTTCTAAACCTGAAAATATATAGTGTCTTCAATGTCTACAATAGACAAATATTTGTAATAGAAAACTGGTATAACTTTTGTAGAATTCACGTCATCAAGAAGATGACCAAAATTATATATTTTCCACAGCCGGTTTCATTTAATTAGTTTACCTAAAGGAAACAATTTTTAAAAATATATAATTTCTATAGTAATGCTGTCTTTTAATGCTATTTTAATGAGTCTAAAAGTAGCAACTCTAAACAAAATGATCCTACCCACTTCTCCTGTAATCCAAAATAGTATTAACAATAAATAAGCTCTTATTTTAATATTTTATTTTAATATTTTAATATTTTATTTAGATATTTTGATAATCATTGCTCTTACAATTAAATCTCCTCTTTTTTATAAATTACCAGAGAGTAATAAGTAAAGATAAAATTGGGGTGACATAAACAGTTTATTGATATTTAGTAATTCTTATCCAATTTCATTGTTATCATTTGTGGTAATTTATTCCACATATACTACATATGCAGAATCTGGATTTATCTCTGATCATGAGAATATTTATTTAAAAAATAAAGAATACAGTCTAGTTTATAAAATTACTAATACAAAATTAAAACTTATCTATCTAAGACACATCTGTTTATTACACCCTAAACAAAAATAACTAACAGGACATGATTTATATTTAATGACAGCAAAAGTCTTTAGAAAGTAAAGACATGTTTAAAGGTAGATACAAACTATTTTCTGGTACTTACTTTCCAGTATTCCTATCCCTAAGTGATCATAGAAGAATATATATCATAAAGATGACCAAAGTAAGGCATTTTCTCTTAGACATAAGGTGACAGGACATTTACATGGATACTTTGTAACATACCAGAGCACCTTTTTCTCCAGACTGGCCTTCTTTTCCAGGATGACCCTATATTTAGTAAAAACATAATACTGGTAAGATGTAATATTAATGGTAGCTTATAACACTACAAAATTGTTCCTTTTTTTCAAATCTATTGTTTCAAAAGATATTGAACGTTTTGCATCAGGGCATATGGCTTTAAATAACATTAGAAATTGCATTTGGAAGGAAACATAATAAGCTTATATTTTATGAATATAAGTTTCACCAACTGTATAATGTATCTGAGAGAGTTTGGGACAAGTACATAAAATAATACAGAACATCCATTAACAATTCAATGCCAGTATCAATTAGTTCTTACATAAAGATATTTATTTCAATGACTTCTATTTTGCATATTGATCAAATAATCAAACATGCATCTTCAAAAGGCAGCTAAGGCATATGAATGGGACATTTGAAAATATAGCAAGAACTTGAAATTGTTAAAAAAAAAAGAAAATATAGCAAGATCACAAATACTAATAGTTTTAATAATAAAATAATTGAGAGTCAGTAAACAAAAATGTGTAACTCCACCACAACTACACTGAGTAAAAATTTTGGATCCTAGCTCAAAAATATAAGTAGTTTGAGGAAAATAAAAGAAACACAAATAACAAATTTTTAAAAATAACAACTGCAGGGGCACCTGGGTGGCTCAGTCGGTTAAGTGTCTGCCTTTGGTTCAGGTCATGAACCATCCCCCATCAGGCTCCCTGCTCAGTGGGGAGCCTGCTTCTCCCTCTCCTCTCTGCTCATGCTTCTCTTCTCACTATCTCTGTCACAATCTCTGTCTTTCTCAAGTAAATAAATAAAATCTTTTTTAAAAAAATAACAACTACAGATATTAATTAATTACACATTTTTATAATTTTTTTTAAAGATTTTATTTATTTATTTGAGAGAGAGAAAATGAGAGAGAGAAAGCACATGAGGGGGGAGGGTCAGAGGGAGAAGCAGACTCCCTGCCGAGCAGGGAGCCCGATGTGGGACTCGATCCAGGGACTCCAGGATCATGACCTTAGCTGAAGGCAGTCGCTTAACCAACTGAGCCACCCAGGTGCCCCATTACACATTTTTATTATTATACATTGGGGTACAATAAACATTGCTATATTTCTAGAAAACGTAGAAATCTCTGAAGTTTGAGGAATATTCATGGAAGATGGTTGAGGAAATTTACAAATGGTGAGAAATTACTACTGGACCCTCAGGAAACATGTACTTTGAAAAATGAGAGAGAATGGGAAATTGCTTCCTATAAAAAAAAAAAAAAAGGCCACAGGAAAGGTTTAGCAATCAAGACATTTTGAGAATGCTGAGAGAAAAGCGAGTGGATCTGCTTGCCTGGAACTGATGGTTCATGAGGAAGTAGGAAGATCTTGAGATTCTGGCACCAGAGTACTAGAATGAGTTTATCCAAGGACCACTGCATGATCCTTAAAGATTTTGCAATATGGAAGTGTCATGATGAAATGGTATTTTTAGAAGGATCAATGTTTCATTACTGGTTTAATTTGTTTTCAGAAAATCACTTCTAAAATACATGGAAAATCTATTCTTGAAGGTCATATATAGAATTTTAATGACAAGTAACTATTACTTACAGGAGGCCCATCAGCACCAGGAAGTCCTGCAAGGCCTGGTTTTCCTTGTGGTCCCTAATCAAATAGAGAAAGAGAACATTTTATTTTAAAAAATGAGAATAATGAAAAGTCTGGCTTTTACATAGGAATATACTATTAATAAAATTCTTAACAAGTCTCTAGCTTTTACCTATAAGCAATAAACATTTAAATGACTTTTAAATATATGTAGAAAACATTATATTGAGATAAATGAAAACCAAATTTTACATATGTCAAAAACATGCTAGGTTTTGGCCTGCTTTGTAGTCCTAAATGTATCTTCTTTTAAATTAGCAAATTAGTTTTTGCCTACCACAATAAACTAGAGCTTAGCGAATAAAAAGAAAGACAATATAGGTCAGGAATATGTTGATTTATTTCCATCAAAGATATTAATAAGTGCTAATTCAAATAATTATATGGTAACATTGATGGAACATAACCAATTATTAAAATGTGTTAAGAAATATATTGTGACAGTGATTCATAGGACACAAAGAAAAACAAATTTTGATGTCAAAGGACATAACCTAATATGCAATTGTTAACACTAATAACTATTCTACTCATTACTCTAATTTCTTTTTAACCATGGATGATTTCAAATGTCTTTTAACATGCCATTACTGCAGTTGGAACATAGTAAGAATGGCCACCACAAGAAGTAAACTTTTCTTGATAGGAAAGTTGGCATTCTGCTGAGAATAATGAACTTATCAAGTCTCTGGAGCCCAAACAATTATTGCTTACTGGTCAAGTAATTAGGCAGAGTTTAGAAACAATTGAAAGGGAAAAGCTCCATAAGCAAGCCTAGATATTGGACACAATATCCATTTCCATTCTCAGAGAGTATTTAGGAAAAGTGTTATATTTATATAGACTGATAATCTAGAGTTTACAAGAAATGTAACTTAAATCACAACAGAACAACAAAAAAATTGAGGATAACCTTTAAATTGAACAATTTATACTTTATAACTGAGGTTAACTGCATCTCATTTAAAGGTTTTAAATGTTCCCATTTACCACTCTGCAAAGTCATTTTCAGTCAAGTAATCTAACATGTCATGACCATTGTAAAACACTGTATTTTTAATGATAGTATTTTGTTTGTCACATAAATTATCTTTTGCTTTCAAGACAATGGTCTCATTTCTTCAAAAAGAGATGTAAAGTACAAATGCAGAAATATTCCAGTAATTACTCTTACTAGCAGTTGTGATATTTTATGACGATGATCTATGGGCAATACTACATGGATTTTTTGTTGTTGCTATATTTAAGGGACTAGAAATATTAAAAATCTTGAGCTATAAAATGATTTTTTAAAAAATTAAGTTAACCATTCTGACTGGTGTGAGGTAATATCTCACTGTAGTTTTGATTTGTATTTCCCTAATGATGAGTGATGTTGAGCATTTTTTCATGTGTCATATTTTTTAGATTTTAATAAAATAATGAAAATTTATTGTGTTTCTATGCATTATGTTAAGCAATTTATAGATAGGTAGATGATGATGATAGATGATAGATAGATAGATGGATAGATAGATAAGATACACAGTCCTTTTTTTTTGATATAAAGTCCATTTTAAGTCTCAAACAATTCCATGAAGTATCCTTGTCTAAAGAGTTTGGGTAAATTAACCAATGTTAGTATGTGACAGAGTTGCAGTATAAGTGAACCCAGATCCATATTCATGTTCAAAGCCCTTGCCTTTGATATTTATTTTGTGTCTTATTATTTCATTCTTAACTCAGAAAGTTATATTATTTGTTTTCTCTAAAGCAATTAATATATGAGTGATGTAAATTATGACATCATAAATCAAATCACAGGAAACTTTCAAGATACTTAAGTTATCAAAATGTCAGGATAAAGAATATAGTTGTTTTATCTAATTTAGTTAATTAACAACATTTATAAAATATTTTATCACAAATATAATAAAAGTACAGGCTATAATAACTTAAGACAAAAATATAAAAGTTAGTGGGAATTTAAAATATATGACAATATTTATATTTTATTTGTTAGATTATACCATGATCCAGCTGAAAACACAATTCACCAAGTTTTGGGAAATAAGGTTCTTAAGCCAGAATGAACAGAATACAGTGTATCATAAAGAAAATAAAGTCATACAGATGCAAAATAAAAAATATATATCATAGATCCAGTATAAATAGAACATGCGTCTCTCATGTTCTTGAGTTCCTTTCTTCTTTTGATGAAGAGACTGTCTTTGAACCCACAAGCTGGATACATTCAGATTGGAAAAACAAGCTGCTTGGGCTGAAGACAGCTCTCTTCCTACTACAAGTACAATGAACCAGTTCCTATATTTTGCCTTTGGCTCGACAAACGGAATTCAGATATCCTAGTTTACCTTAAAAGCAAATTCCTCTTAAGAATCCAATTCATGGTAGAAAATTTAATAACTTATGCTCAAATACAATTTATTATGAATAAAGTATGTTCATGATGAGCTAATCTAAAGTATGGTAAAAGATGCCCAAGTTAAAATTTCTGGTCTAAAGTAAAGATTTGAAATCACTTTTGGTACATCTTTAATTCATAGGGCACTTTCCAATAGATCTCTGTACCATACAGAAAATATGCACAAAAAATACCTTAAAGATCACTTAAATTTGATGTTAACTCTCATAACATAATAATAAGATAAATAACTCAATTAGAATATTACCAAAGTATTTGAATAGATATTTTACCAAAGAAGATATAGAAATAGCCAATAAGCACATGAAAAGATGCTCTACATCACTAGTGATTAGGGGAATGCAAATTAATACCACAATGAGATACCATTTCACGCCAAGAAGAGTGACAATAATCAAGAAGGAAAGCAAACATTCATGAAGATCTGGAGAAACTAGAATCCTCATACATTGCTGATAGGAATGAAATAATGGTGCAACTACTTTGGAAAACAGTTTGGAAACTTCTTCCAATGTTAAGCATTAAATCTACCATATAACCCAGAAATTCCACTTCTGTGTGTCTACCCAAAAGAAATCAAAATAAGTTCCACACAAAGACCTATATGCAAATATTCATAGCAGCACTATTCATAAAAGCTCAAAAGAGTAAACAACTCATAAGTCCATCAGCTGCTAAATAAGTAAACAAAATGTGGTATATTCCATTAATGGAATGCATTTGACAATGAAAAGGAGCAAAAGATTGATGTATGCTGCAACATGAGTAAACCTCGAAAACTTTATGCCAAATGAAAGAAGCCAGACACAAAGGCCACATTTTATATTCATTTATATGATTAAGTTCATATTTTAAATTCATTCATGTGTTTCATTCATATTAAATGTCCAGAAAAGGCAAATCTACAGAGACAGAAAGCACAGCAGTGGTTGTCTAAGTTGGTGGGTGGAACAGAGAGTGCAAATTGACATAAGGTTTCTTTCTGGGGTGGCAAAAATATTCTAAAAAAATTTGATTGTGGCACAATTCAGTAAATTTACTAAAAATCATTGACCAGTACACTTAAAATGAGTGAAATTTTATGATGTGAAATTACACCCCAGTAAAGCTGCTTATTTTTAAAAAAATAATATGTTCACAGAAATCAATGATAATAAGGGGGAAAGGTATTAAAAGGAACCAGCTAACACTGAGCTGTAACCACAGGGGACAGGAACTATTAGTTAAGGAATCCAGCAGAAGAAATCAGGGAGAAAGACATCTCTTTAATTAAAGATTTATTTTTGTTTTGATCCAGACATTGAGTTATTATTAACAAGAACGTCCTTTGCCATTTATACATGAAAAATGGTGAGAATGATAACTTCACAATTTTCCCTTAATCAGATCTTGCTAGAAACCCTTTGTCATAGAGAAACCTAATGACATTTTTTTAAATAATGAGAAAGAAAAGGAGAACCAAAATGAAGAGAAAACACTCATTCATACCTGTGAATTTCTAAAATTAATATGGCTGAGAAGGTCACATTTGGAAGCTATCCATATGGAACTATGTGAATTTTATCATTTATAGTTCAGAGATGTATGAATGACTTCCCCCTCTCACACAGTACTCTCAAGGTTTTACTCCAGATTAATTCCTTATGTGCTGAGCCATCTTGACATCTTATCAAAAATAGAAGGCAGGCTTTGCTTCTGCCTAAGGTTGACAACCCAAAATTGGTGACTAGGCATTACCAAAACCACAGAGTAACTTACTTTTTCACCAGGAGGACCAATTGGACCTTGTGGACCAGGAAGACCCTATTTTAAAAGAATTTATTTCATATGTCAGGAACCACATCATAAGAATACATTTTTTTAAATAGAAAAATAACCTTCTGTTTCACATGAAATGAGTCATGAGAATCTATATACATTCCTCACACTTCCCAGAAAGTTTTGGAACACTGTGAGGCATTTTACACAGGCTACTCTTCTGGCAGAGGGACTGTAATACGATCCTAGTCAGAAACCTCCTGCAGGTGTGGCTATCCATGCTAGCATTCCATGAACACTGAATGATTCATTTTATTCTTGGAAAAAAGGGGCCTCTGCAAATTTGCTCAAATTTTTCAAAAAGAGAAAAAAGAATTATCTTCCTACTTTCACATTGCAAACATTTCTAGCCCTACACAGGGAAATGTTGAGGCTGTCCATGTTCTCATATAAAGATACCCTCTTACCTCATTATCTCAAAGGAACTGCAGTGGTTTGGACTTACCTGAGGTCCTGGATTCCCTTGCTGCCCTGGAGGTCCAGGCTCCCCTTGGGGACCCTGCCAGAGAAAAATAGAGAGTCTTTAATAGGGTTAGTTCACATGTTTTTTTTTTTTTTCTTCTCATTTGAAAAACAGTCCCCAAATCAATTTTCCCTATGGAGAATCTGGAAAATCTCATAAATATTAATGCTAGCAGAAGCTAATGGACTTAGCAAAATATTGTAAGAATTTTTTTTTTTTTTAGATTTAGCAACAGAAGCGGTTCGTTAGTACCTAGATTGCAGAAATGAGTTATTTTACAGATGGTTTCTACATACCATGTTTCCTTTTGGTCCTGGGGGGCCATCTACACCCGCAATACCCTTCAATAAAGAAAAAAAATATTTATATACATATTTACATATGTGCAAATATTTTGTGTAAGTAATTACATATATAATATATATATGGATATTTGTAAGTTTAAATGCTACAACAGAAAATTAAAAAAAAAATTAACCTAATAGCATGACACCCACTAGCCTGGGGTAACTAAAAATCATTTTAGGATTTAGAGATGAGGAAAAAGACAAGGTCTATACTCTCTTATCTATGTCCACACTGGAGACAACCTAGCAGCATTTTCCACTGTGTGTTGGAAATTTGACATGAAACAATAAAGTAGATAAACTAAAAAGAAGAGAAAAGAAAGAAAGAGGATGGGGGGGGAATAATCAGTTTAACTGATAGGCAGGATCATTAGGTCTTAGAATATAACAAAGCAGTAAATACCTAGCTGTCTACTGAAAGCTGTCATGGTCTTAAGCTTTAAAATATCTGACAACAAGCTTTCCCTAGAAAATTTGGAATATTTCCAGCAATACATACAGGCTGCCCAGTAGGTCCTGGAGTCCCCCTTGGTCCCAGCAGACCTCGTGGGCCCTAGAAGGAAAAAAAAAAAAAAAAAAAAAAAAAAAAGCACGTCCTCATTAGAAATGCCCTCAAAATATACTTCCTCCTCCAAAGAAATTTGAATGTAATGTTCCCAGTAAAAATATCTGTACATCTTCTATTAACACACTGCCTGTGGTGTTTAAAATACCATTTTTATGTAACACAAATATCTCATGTTTATACTGATCCAGAAGTCAGAATGGATAACAGGGAGTTTTAGCATATACACTCTGTATCTTTGGTTCTATAAATCTACATATGAGTCACTTGGGAAATTTTAAAAATAAGAAATAGCTTAATATTTTTTGTCACTTCTGTGTCACTTTCTGACTTGAATGGCAACCCTGAATCTTATTAAATCTTATTATTCATTCAGATAGATTATATGAATCAAAAAATCCTGATTTTCTTGTTTTATATTCCTTCTTGAGAGAATATTCATAAAGGGAAAGAAACAAACAGGTGTTTAAATAAACTATATATGCGGATAATAGAAATCATTTTCCTAAGAGATTTTTTTAAATTGTTATTCTTGAAACTTAATCAAGTTCTTCTCTTTTTATTCCCTTCTTCCATGTGCCCCACCTTCTTTAGAAAAATGAGTACAGTCATTACTGCCTCTCCTATTCCCTTGAGCCTGTCAACTCAAAGGCGCTATAATGTGACAAGCTAGGACTTTATATGTATAACACCAGTCACTGTTCTTCCAAGACAAAGTATTATTTAAAAAAGAAAAGAAGTTGCTTACAGCTTCACCTGGAAGACCCCTCGGTCCTATTTCTCCATCTTCTCCCTGTCATCGACAAAATGAATGGGAGGGTAACACAGTTAGAAAATACATCGATTCAACCTGACTTTTTTCTCTTATGTTTTAATTTCAGATATTTATTAAAAGAAATTAAGTTTAATATACCCTCATCCCATCTTCTCCAGGAGGACCAGGAAGACCTTGGGGACCCCGTTCACCCTATTAAATAAATATAAATATGATTAGAAAATGAAATAAAGCAAATGTTTACAAATCTATCCTACAGCTATCCTGCTGAATATACAGATAATTTGGCAGGGAAACGTATACTTTCTTTGTCCTCCTCAGAACGCTGCAGAGATAAATCATAATTTCATATTAACTGACTTTATATATTACTATGCTAGAAAAAAATGTTCCTTCAATTTTAAAAACAAAAAGGTTTGAAAAAAAACCTAAAATAACTTTCAGACAATTATTACAAACTAAATCATGTAGAAAATTATTTTGCTGAAGATTGTTTTAAACAGAGATACACTTTAGTGATTTTAATGTAACTTAAATTTTTTCTGCTTCTAAGATTCATAATAAATCAGCACAACTAGAGACAGCTAAAGAGATTTTGGATTTTTTAAAAAACAAAATTGTGTATTTCTCTTGACATGGGGTAGATATACACTAAATATCTTCCTAGACATCCACAGTGTTCTCTTTTCTGTTTTTCTTTTCTTTTAATATTCTCCAATTTACATAAAGTTTGTCTTATCTTCATGCCTAACTGCTGGAGAAGAAAAATGTGAAGGTCCAAAGCTTTTCTTTGTCTGAGAGACTGCCTCTTTGCTTAATTTCCCACTAAAAATATCCACCGAATTCTTGTTCAGCATGGTGGTTTGTTTAGCTTTTGCAAATTATAAGCTCTTGCACCGGACTGCAAGCTCATATTATCACAAGAACTAGCCTGTGATGTCTCTATCTATGGGCACCATCTAACTTAGAATAATAAAATACAGTGCCCAGTATATTGTTATATTAATGACAGACTGCCTAAAGTGGACTCTATCAAGTATATTTCCACAAACAAAATGTAAGAGGGAAATTAAGGTGATTATCAAAAAATTAGAGGCAAAATTAAATTTCCACACTTGTCTTTCTATGAATACAATATTTTCCACATACATAAAGATTCTGCCTGAATTTATATTTGCATGATTAATGTTTAAAAATAATTAAAGAACTTATATTGTTATTGCATGTATAATTCTATTTATCTTCCTTCAAGTATGCAGTAGATGTAATAATTTACTAAATTACTGGATGCACAAATATCAAAATTAATTTTCTTTTTTTGATTTCTTAAAGTCTACAGATTCTAAAAAAATGCATAATATTCTTGTATTATCCCTGTATGCAAAGTGACAGAATGGTATATCTTACCCTGTGACCTTTGTCACCTGGCAGACCCGGAAGTCCATCAAATCCCCGATCCCCCTGTAAAATCATCATCATGGTCATCATCGTCATCATCATCACCATCATTACATTCCCACCCTAATTCTATACTGTAATGTAAATGTGAAATATTCGTTCACGTCAAGAAACTCTATTTTAGAATATAAAATTTTCAGGGGTTAACTGACATACGAGATCTGAATATACAAAGTATGAGCTCCTGACCTTCGCCCCAGGTTCTCCTGGCATTCCTCGTCCTCCATCAGCACCTGGACGACCCTGAAAATGTCAACAACATGACTAGGCAAAAAGGATTCCTCGTGGCACAGAGTAAAAGGAAACAAAATAACTGACAATTTCAGATGCCCTCAAAATACACAATGAAAACCAGTCCTACCCTTTTTCCAGGTTTTCCCGTTGGACCAGGCGGACCTTGAACACCACGAGGGCCCTATATCAAAACATCACAATTTATTCATTTTATGGAATTCTCAATCAATAAACTGAATCACACTGGGAGAGACGGTTTTAGAAATTTATATCCTCTTAGCTTTACCTCAATCGTTTTAACATAAGAAAATTATTTCTCATGTAAAAGCTCAAATAAAGCAGAAGATAAGAGAATCAATTTTTCTAAAAGTCTTCTTGCAAAAAAAAGTCATATTATTTTATTATGTTTATAGAGACATCTGATTACAATTAAACAAAAGGAATACAAAATGATATTTTAACCTTTAAAAAAAAATCCTCGCTCACTTTATTCTCAAAATCTTAGGGTTTTACATTTCTCTTGACTGAAAACACTCTTAACCATCCATCTCATTCCTCTTTTCTTTCCAAACCCTTTTTCCTTAGCCTTTCTCTTTATTTTTTGGAGATCCTCTTCCACATATTCATTCTTTTATTCAACTTACCACCTGGAATATAATTGCCTTTTTTCATAGTTGAATCTCCCATTAAATTGTTAACTCCTGTGGTTTTAGACTAAGTTGGTCTTTTCTCCATTATACGCCTACAATTTAGCATAGTGCCTGGTACATGTTTCTTTCCATCATCTACAAAATGCTGGAGGATGATTTGGTGATCCCAAATGAAAATTATTGCCTGGCACCATGCCATGTCAGATTAAAGGTTAAAGAGCCTCAATATTTTTCATTCTTTAAGCAGTACAATATGTTATGTCAACAAACAATGTCTTAGGTGGGGCTTGATACATGTTTTTTAAAATAAAATTACACAGCTAATAATAGATCAAATGCTTATCAAATAGATAAACAAATAGGCCTTTATATTTAATTAACTATATCCTTTTTGAAGTTAAGCAGTGTGCATATAATGAGTGTGGTAGCAAATATAACACACATTTAAAATTGCAAATAATTTTTATCATCACTGTACAATGTTGATTATAGAAATATGAAATTAAAGTTGTCTAATAATTAGAATCTTAGTTTTTAATGAAAATGATACTTCTTCATCTGATATTGTATTTCTTTGGACTTGAGTCAAAGAAAACCACAAAACCCATGACAACTACTGCAAACAATGTTTTCAGAATCAACTATTTTGTAAAGGGTGAATTTGATGAAAAAAATATAAATTTTGCAAAAGTTTAAACTCCCTAGATTTTTCATATAATGACATTTCAATATTTTTATGCAGTTCTCAGTTAGGTTGCAATGCTTTCCATCCTTCCATGGTAATATTAACCAACCATGAAAAATAAGGCTGCCATATTCTGAATCACCCAATTATCTTTCTCAATTTTCTTTGATTTTTTTCTAATTCCAAAATAAACTATAGTGCATCCATACAAAAGAATACTACTCAGCAACAAAAAGGAATGAACTATTGATGCACACATCAGCTGTGATGAATCTCAAAGGCATTTTGGTGAATGGAAGAAACTAGTCTCAAAGGTTACATAATGCATGATTTCATTTGTACAGTATTCTTGAAAAGATAAAACTGTAGTAATAAAGAACAGATCAGTGATTGTCAGGTATTAGGGGTGGGGGGGGAGATGTGACTGTAAAATGTCGGCTCCAAGAAATTGCTTAGGGTTATAGAACCATTCTCTATCCTGATGATTATGGTGGTGATGACAAAGAATACACATCGGTGTTAAAATTCAATTTCACCTTGTAATATTTTAAAAATAAAACCAATTTTATTTTATTATTTTTTTAAAGATTATTTATTTTTATTTAGAGAGATGGGGGAGAGGCAGAGGGAGAGTGTGAGAGAGAATCTCAAGCAGACTCCCCGTTGAGCGTGGAGCCAGATGCGGGGTTGGATCTCAGGACCCTGAGATCATGACCTGAGGTGAAACCAAGAGTCAGCTGCTTAACTGACTGAGCTACCCAGGTGCCCCAGATAAAACCAATTTTATTTTTATTTTATTTTTTTTACTGACATATAATGTATTCTTTTTTCCAGGGATACAGGTCTGTGATTCATCAGTCTTACACAATTCACAGCACTCACCATAGCACATACCTTCCCCAATGTCTATCACCCAGCCACCCCATCCCTCCCACCCCCTCCACTCCAGCAACCCTCAGTTTGTTTCCTGAGATTAAGAGTCTCTTATGGAATAAAACCAATTTTAAAAGAAGAAAAAAAAAAAAAAATTAGTGAATGGTCATTGAGAGTTCCTCCAGCCCAATCTGAATTTCTATTTATTGAATAGATCACAAAGTATTTTCATTTAAAAATAAATGTATTTATAGGGAAGCTTGGGTGACTCAGTTGGTTAAACTTCAGACTCCTGATTTCAGCTCTGGTCATGATCTCAGGGTTCTGGGATAGAGGCCCATGTGGAGCTCTGTGCTCAGTGCAGAGTCTGCTTGGGATTCTCTCTTTCTCTCTCCTACTGCCCCTCTCCCCAATCGCACTCTTCCCTCTCTCTCTAAAATAAATAAATAAATAAATAAATAAATAAATAAATAAATAAATGTATTTTTTAAATGTCATGTTTTGTTTTTCTGTTTTCTAGAATAAGTAGACTTCATAATGTGCTTATACTGACTATTTTTACTTACTATCATTAAATGAAAAAGAATACTTTTAATTTGGTACCATGTAAACATAATCTAAGGTCTTTTTTAAAATTTCAGCTCAGATGTTCTCAATTCTCATAATTTCCTCAGTTCTACAAAAGGTTTGAAGTTAGCGTCTTTTAAGTTATGTTAAATATTATTTCTGAAAGTATATGCTAGATTTACTCTCCACAGAAAATATCATGGGTTTGAGGCAGGGCCACTAAAAAATACAATTATAGTAGTTCTGCTCTGCTCTGTACAATCTCAAGCTAATTTAATATTCTGAAGGCCTCTTAGTATCAAGCCTTTTCCATCCTAGCTTATTATCTTCTTTTAATATTGTTTAAATTAATCAAGTTATTGGCAGCCAACTGGCCACTAGGGATTTTTCAATTAAAGAAGGTGATATGAACTTAAAAGTAATATAAGTAATTTCTTTACTCATAAAACAGATGGCAGATACTTCAATTACCCTACAAGTTAAAATGAAGTCAAAAATAAAATAAAATAAATGAGATAGACTATTTTATTTTTTTTACCTGAGGACCTGGATCACCACTCTCACCTTTGGCGCCAGATGAACCAGGCCCCCCCTGTAGAGAAAAAGTAAGAATATAATCATTTAATTGAGTAGTAATTCCCTAACTACTTTTATCCTACCATTTTCACGTGAAATAGCCAAACACTATTCAAAACAGATTTCATCAAATTAGTATAATTTTATTAATTAATACAATAAAATTTTCAAGCCCTTTGAAATACATCTCTTCTCAGATTTATTGTATTCCAGTGTGTAAACTATATTTAAAAGTTTGTATTTTACACATAGCTACACAGAAGCCAATTTCATGAAACCACATTGAAATTTTCTTTAATGTGTGTACTTACGATGATATATAAGGCACTACTTATTATTATACTGTTTTGTAGTACTGGAGGAAAAACACGCTTTTACCGAATCAGGTATACACTGAACCCATTTATAGAGCAAGGACTTGGCAAAATGTTAATGTTTCTGCACTCAGAAATTTCTCAGACACTGAATTCTATAGCAATAAAACGTCAAGAACAGATGCTACAACTATCGTAATTGTCCTGAAATAATGTCAAAGTGGTTTGTTTATTTCCTACAAGAATAAGTCCTTATGACAAAAACCCCTTAAAAATGTTTACATAATTCAAAAAGTGCAATTAAAAACCTGGCACATTAACTGGAAAAAAATATAAAATCACTTCATAAAAGTGTGAGTTTTAAAAATAAATACTGGGCTGTTCATTCCCCTAAAAAGCTTCAGGACATTAAAACTGAACAAGGTGATGATAGTTACTTTATGCAGAAGAAGTATACCTTGGGTGTTTAAGAAATTTCTGATTTATTTAAATCGATATATATTCAAATAATGGTGCATTGAATCATACAAAAAGATCAAAATTGTGCTAAGTCTGGAAATGTAAGCTCTCTAGAGCCTCCTGGTGGCTCTAAAGGAAAATAACTATTAATCTGTCTCCTAAGAAATATGGAAAGTCAAGTAACACAAATATTCTAATCTTGAAAATTAAACAATAATAGACTTCATTCACGCTTCTAATTAAGAATTCTTGCAACTAAATTTTTTTCGAGAGAAAACCTCGGGTTCTATATTAAATCAGATTATTAATCACTGAATTGAACACATTTATAGGACAGTCAATTTGTTTTTAATTAATTTACTGCATTTACTGTATATGAGCACTACCTACTACTCAACAAATTATAATTACTCTGTCCAAACACTTACTCTAAAAATTATCATGCAATAACTGACAGTAACAGAATAGAAAAAATAACAATATTTCCTACGTTTCCTATATGTTTTATATTATAAGCCTCTATTTGTCTAGGAAAGCAATCAGAGAAAACAACTGAATAAAGAATTTTTCATTGGAAGAATGTTTATGTTTGTATCTTAATATATTGATGTAGACTTTGTTTCTTTTATATAAAATAGTTTTAGACTCTAGAATCAACAGATATTTGAAAGTCTATCATAATTTGAAGTTTTGGAGCAAAGGATAATAGAAGAGAAAATGGTGAAAAGAAACAATATGATGTTTGATATCTCAATACTTACTTTTAATATTTAAGGAAGGTAAAGCTTCCCATAACAAAGACTTAAGTAGTGAAATCAATTAATCTTGTATCCACCGTATGACATTGAGAACGTGTACGTGGTTGCCAATTTTTTCTCCTTGCCAACACGCTGTGAATGACTGACCCTCATTGATTGGTGAAAACAGGAACTGCTAATGGAACATGCTTTCATTGCTTCTGCTATTCACTGCCCTGACCCTCTACAGACCCACTAAGGCTTATGCTTGTCAGGATGATATGAAGGAAAATTCCTTTGGAAAATGTAGTTTTAGAGATCCTGGAGTGATATTTTTAAATTAAGTGACATATGGAGGTATTTCCCAAACATGCTTGACCATAAGATTCAGCCTGGTGCACTCATTAAAAATATAGCTTGCTACATCCAACCTTGAATCTTTATCATCAGAATCTCAAGTTCGGGGCCCCAGGAACTGTTATCTTTAATAAAATATACAGATCATTCTTCTGCCCCCAGATTTATAAAGCATTAGCATACTGCTGGTTTTCCTCAGTCATGTGAATTTGAATTATCACTAACAAATAATTAAATATTAACTGTTTCTTCCTTTGTTGAGTAACATAGACTCTTCCATGTTTCTTATTATTTTGTCAGAGTGTATGTTCTACATGAGCCCATATCATTGAGTGTATACCTGAGTGTATAACCTTCAAAATATATAACCTATACAAATTTTTAAGACTGAATTAAGAGAACCATAAATTTATGTAAACTACATAACAAATCTTTGAATAAAATACATGCAGAAACTATTTATCACCCTAATTAATAAGATCAGTAAAACTGATTAAATAATTAGAAGACTATTAACTTGATTCAAACTTGAATAAAATTGTTTTGCTGTGTCTACTAAGTAAATAAAATGTAAGATTTTAATGTTCACAGTAATAATATCTATAAACACCATTATTCCCATAAAACATATTGAAAGTATATAAAATCATATGAAAGAACAGGAAGAATGTCTTTTTTATAGAAAAACAAATACTTAAAATGGAAATTATTTATTCAATTAATTATAAAATCAATCAGAACCAAGGTTGGACTCCTACGGTTTTTTCTTTTTCTCTTAAGAAAAAATATGACTTGAGGAGAATCTTTGTGTTTTTTTTGTGAATTACTACACTGCTTAACATTTGGTAGAAGTTTCAAAATATTTGAGATATTTTTTTAAAAACCACTTGGAAAATATTAGCTTATTAGCAAGGTTGCATGGAAAAATAAAACACTGTCATTTTCCAAGAGTCTCCAAAAGACAAATTAATTTCTCTAATATCCGAAGCACTTTGTGGAATATTGAATGCAAACTGAGGTTTAAGCCAAGTATCCTGCTTGCTTCCCAGATTATGGAATAATTTAACTGGCCTTAAATATTTTTTCTTTCTTAATGAAAATTCAGTTTAACATAAAGTTAAGTCTCAATAATTTAATGTCAAATTGAATTTTAATAACTTGGAATATTATACAAATAAATTATATTTATAATTTGAAAAATTAATAGATCTGTGACTCGATTATATTTTTCGTTGTATTTATTTGATTTGAAAATTCTTCATTGAAACTTTTTTGGCCAAAACTTACTGAGGACTGAATTGAAATAGGCTTTTAAAATGGAAACCAAATCAAGTATAAGTAGGTATATATATCCTATTTTCATCAGCTAAATATATGAACAATGCTTGGCAAACTTGCACAAGGAACCACTAATATGTGGATTTAAACATACATTATCTTATTGAGTAACCTACCACAGGACCCGGTCTTCCAGTTAGACCCATTGGGCCAGGTGGACCTCTCAGAGCAATCTAGAAAATAAAGGAGATCAAACTCAGGGATGCTCTCCTGGACAAGCCTATTAAACCACAATATTCATTTGCACAAGCTACCTGTAAGTAACAGATGATCAACACAGGTATAATAGCTACATGCTAGAAAGAGTGCCTGATTACTGAAGAATTGCAAGTTTCTAGAATGACAAATGACCTAAATAAATATCAGATGTTCTTTAAACTGTTGTATCTTGTATACAATCTTGTACCATATACTATTATGATTTATCCAATGATAAAAATGAAAATGGATTTTAGTATAAGATATCTAATGTTTTATAATTTTTCTACTCTGACGCGTACTTCAGAATAACATACAGACTTCTCTTAAACATTCTGGCACAATTATCATTGAAAATCATTTTAGAGATAAACAATTTGAGGTGCTTTAAATAAAAAGTTTCTAGCAATATTTTAGGAAAAACTATGACACCTAAAGTCAGAAAGCAAGCAAAATTGATCAGAAAATATGCTAATACATTTCTTTTTAACAAATCTCAAATTTGACATTACAAGAAAAATACATTCTTTTTGTATAATCATAGGCATGATAGATTGATTACATGCACTATTGATACTGAATATTAGAAGTGTGAAATTAGCATACTTGAAAAGCTGGAACAAGTGGAATACAAAGGGTAAATATTTGATAGATGTTAAATTAGTATGGTGAGCTATTTTTGAATATTAGTGATTCCAAAAGATGAATATTTAGATTATCAAAATAGATACCAAAAAATAATACTGTAATAGAAACAATATGTAAAATCATATTAGAAAAGTGCATGAGATGAAAACAGGATCTCCAAAGTTCCACTACTGACTCACCATGAGATTTTTGACAATATACTTCTTAATCCTTGAGATTAAATATCCGAAAAATTGGAATTATAATGCTTGCTACCTATTTCCAAATAGGTTAAAAGGACTATAAAATGAGGAATTCAACGGCCTCATAAAACATTTAAGCTCAAATAATTATCTTAAATTTGTTGAAAGTAATATAATTTATAAGATAAATTGTAGGAATCATTAGCAAATTATTTTAAATATTTTTAGGTAAGTGTTATGCCAAGGTATAGTAAACAAATTTTTAAATTTTTCTGTTTTTATACATGACATAACCAAATAATGGCATCTTTTCAGATTGACAGACTTAATAAATATATAAATGAATGTAAGAGTAAATTATAATCATCACGTATGTTTTTTATACCCTCATAAATTTATAAGGATAAACTTATAAATGTTAAATTTTATATACTCATAAATTTACCCAAAGTTATCACAGAAATGATTTGTATCACTTAGAAGGTGAATCCATATCCATACCAAATGTAAGCCCTTTACTTTTTCCTTAAAAAAAAATCCTATACTATGAATAAAAGTATTATATGACTTTCAACTCTTTCCTAGTCCATTCTTTAGACTTTTTAATTGCAGTGAATTTAAAAAATAAATACAACTATAGGTCTTATAGAGATACTGGAAACCTTCAGCTGATGAAGGATTATAAACAATGGATTTTGTAAAAATGTTATAGATTATGATGATTAAAACTTAAATACATATTTGAACGTTTCTTTCTTATATGAGAATGCTTACAAAAACTTAATTTGCTGGATTATTTGGGATATCCTGAATAATTTATTAGATTAGGAGGACAAAAATTATTTCAAACCCTATTCTCTTACTTTTTCTAATCATCAACTTCTGTCTTAACAGACAGAAACTGTATGTGAGAAATAGAGAGTGCTAAGTATAAATCCATCAGTACTCTTTGAAAAAAAATTAGAAAATTTGTGTTATGGTTTGTGTGTTATTGCCAGAATTATAAATGGCAATACTGCAAAGGTCAGTCATTTAACTTTAATATTCAGTTAAAGAAAATATCCCTACTGAAAAAATAGATTATAACCTCAGCACTTTTTCTGTCTAAATTCAAGGCACTATCCAGAAGTATTTTGCTTATAATAGTAGCATCCTCCAGATGCAGACACACACACACACACGCGCGCATGCCCACACACACACACGTGCACACACGCACACAACCTGACTTCGAATCAGTTTATGGGAATATATGTTCATTCTTTCTTACCCGAGCCTGCTGAAGAATCGCCTGGGCCTGAGCTTCCTGAGCAGAGATGGTTGGTCCTTTGGAACCATCGCCACCATAACGAAACTAAGAAAAGAGAACATAAAGAAGCTCAAAATTAGCCTTTGTCAAATAGGTGCTTTAATTACTAATTAAAAACTATTTACTGAAAATGATGGGATTTTATAGAAGTACAAGGTGACTTATATGAATCAAGATACTTAGATTTTTTTTTTTAATTCTCCTGCACATAATGGATGTTCTCTGGACCATGTTTACCTTTTGTAGAAGAGAGTCTTCCAATTTTAAATTCCATAATCTCTGAAATATCTGGAATAAGTCATCATATATTTTTCACCTGTACAAATGCTACCTATTTCTATTTACACATTTGTAAAAATTCCAAATGTACTCAGTTCAGTGGTGGTTTTAGATCAATTGCTATTTTGTTGAGCAAAACTTTTGGAATCTGTATGAATACAGAGGAAATCATCCTTGAGATATATTCATTTTGTTTATGTTTTCTTAAGTAATTATAACAGGAAACTCACCCTCCCAGTATCTTTCCATAAAATTCTAAAATTCTAAAGATCCTTTTTAAATTTTAACTCAAAATGCAGCATGAGTCAATTTCTTACTCTACGTCATTATTACTTGAAATTTTATTACATTTAAACAAATTAATCAAAGTTTTATCCCAGAGAACAAGGGCAACTTTAAAAAAAAAGCATTCTTATGGTAAAACAATTTTTGAGCAATGAATAATGACAATATAGATATATCTTCTTTAAAAAGTATCAACTGTTATCTCTATGGTGATAAATAGCATATTAATATTATGTTAAGTAACACATGAAATGCATGTTAATCATATGACTCAAGATGAAGCACATGATTGGAAATATTAAGAACAACCTCTAAGCTTTGTTGTCAGAGTCAAATCAAATAATGAAATCTTAGTTCTAATGCAGAGATTTACCAAATTTTTGTTTTAATAAAATTTCCTGTCATTTCTAAAGGCTACTTGATTTCAAATATCTCTACCTCATACAATGGTTTTTAGTTAATTGCTCTGTAATACAGTTCAGCAATATTTTTCAACAATAAGATGATGAAATATTAAGTCATCTTTATAACAATTAAAAAAACCCATACCGGTAACATTAACATGGTACCAGGAGGACCAGGTAGACCATCAGCCCCTGGTAAGCCAGGACGTCCTGGGGGACCCTAGGAAAGTAAACCATCAAAATTAATAAATAAAGAGTCAAATTTATTAGAAATAGACTATGTTATTAGTCTATTATTAGTTACCTAAATATTAGAATAACATGTAATAACATTAGTCTACATTAACTAACTTGCATTTGTTCTCCCTTCCTTGGTTAATCTCCTTTTAGTAAGTACCTAGAAAGGAATTTTGTTTTTAAGTAGGCTCCATGCTCAGCATGGAGCCCAATGTGAGGCTTGAACTCATGACCCTGAGATCAAGACCTGAGCTGAGATCAAGAGTTGGAGGCTTAACCGACTGAGCCACCCAGGTGCCCTGAAAGGGTTGTTTTTCATTGCACTAGTTTTACAGGATTTTAATAAAGGATAAAGTTACTGGCTACTCAGGGATGGAGGAAAAACAGGGAAAGAGATTTTACAAGAAGAGTTTGGACTGACTTAACACAAATGGTCTATTTTACCATGTAATCTAGGACATGCTCTTCAAATTAGAATTCAAGCTTATTAACTCAGTCTATCAGAATCCAGCTAAATACTCATCAGAATCCATGGAAAACGTGTCTCAACTGAGACTAAAGAACTGAATCTAATGTAGCAGTCTCATCTCAACGCGGAAATTTGTTGAAAATAAAAGTTTTCTTATTAATTATAACATAGATAAGTGCACATTCTTCATCCTCACTTCTAAAATTATAGTTAGAGAAGTTAAACCAAAATGTTAGACATTGAGTTCACAGACTTCTCCCCCCTTCCAGTGAGAAGGATAACATGTTAAACTTGTAGAAAATATTATAATTATTTTAATCTATGTTATATTCTTTTGTTGTAAAGAATCAATTCACTTACCCTCTCTCCAGGGTCACCAGGGGGTCCAGTGGGGCCTTGTAGACCGGGGGGACCCATAAGACCCTACAGAGAAATAAACCATGATCTGAGTCAGATCTAATTATCATTCAGGCAAATTCATCCTACCAAAATCAAAGAAGAGCTCATTTTATATTTCATAAATATACACTTGTCTCCCAAACAATTGCCCTATTTATCTTCCTATGAAAGACAACATATAGGAACCACTCTGTAGCTAGCTCAGTGCTTCCTCTATGAAGCTGCTCTCAGGGTGGAGGCAGACATTCCAAAGAAAAGCAGGAAAGGAGAACACGCCAAAATAAAGTCCCTGAAGCAGAAGTTGGTTCCCAGTTCTTAATGAAGAAATGGTATACTCAGACAATTAGACCTCAAAAATGTGATAGCAAAATTGAAATGTAGAAATCATTTAGCTTGGAGGCATTTTTACATTTTCTTTTATGGATAAAAAGTATTTAAAGTTATCAACATAACATATTTATTTCAGATGACAAGAACTTAATTAATTCCACAAAAGACAGCGATTTCTTACAAAGTCTGATCAGTACAACTACCTGAGAATGAAGACACACCAAGCAACATCAGCCACGCTAGGAAGTCACAATGCAAACTGATAATCACTCCATTCAGAAGCACAGATAAGGCAGCTACTGTCTACTTAGAATTCTCAACTCCATTCATTGAGATATATCTATACTTCTTTAATAAAAACAAAGATGACTTTTTTTTCACTATCATAACTTTCAGATAGAAAGTTGAAAATGAGCTTAGAGGATGCAGAGGTATTTAAGGAAAAAAAAAGAAAAAGAAAGAAGAAAAAGAAAGAAAGAAAGAAAGAAAGGAAAAGAAACAAAAGAAAAGAGAGAAAAAATTAAACAAAATTTAATTCCACTGCTCAAAAGAATAACATTTGGAAAGCCAAATCAGACCGCAATTCAAGGCCTCCAGGCCCTCTGAAAAAAACTGTTTGCCTCTATCATTCAATACTCAAATTAGTGTAAAATATATAAATTCAATAATGTAATAGAAATTCTATATCTGATTATTTAAAAAAATCAAGACAAAAATAATCTTGACAGTTACATACTGCAGGTCCTGCTGGTCCTGGTGGTCCTTCAATAAGCATCCCCTATAATAAAAAGAAAAGACTGAGAATCACTACTAATGAAGTGTAACCCCTAACCTCTCCTCTAAGCAGTTCTAACAAAGCACCACATCATTGCATTTCAAAAAGTAAATTCTCTATTTCTACCATATAAAACCAATTACGAACAGTTTTGCATGGGGAAGGGAGAGAATTTAAAATGATAAGAAAACACAGTCCCTGTCCTCGGAGAACCTGTGAACTAATTAGAAAAGAAATAAATATTCAAAAAGTAATAGTAAAAGGAGAATACGCTACATGCTCCTGAGAAGGACAAAGCAAAGACAGTTACCAAGTTTTCCCTAGCACCTGGAATACTGCCTGGCACAAAGCCGGAATTTAATAAATATTTACTGCGTGAATGAAAGAATGGAAGTTAAGTGGCACCTAAGCACTTTAATTCAGGGAAAGGAGAAAAAAAGTCTAAGCAAAAGAACTGGGGATAAATATGAGATAAGCTCTTCAGAAGACAAGAGGATAGAGTACTGTTTCAGGATAAGAAACTCATTCCACAAAGTTTATGATTCTACTGCCAGAAATTGTTTTATCATTTAAAAAGTTGGTTGTAAATTTTCAAAATAAGGGCATATTCATTCTGCAAAAAAATATTTTAAAATTCTTTGGTGAGTATGTGGCACAATTTCTTAGATTTTGGAGTAATACAGTAGATAGCCAGCGATGTTCTTATAGACATATCTTTTTAACCTTTAACTCTCCCCCCACCCAGTTTTTCAGTGTTTATGTCCTTGCAACTTCTGAAATGATTTTCATGATCTTGAGGCAAACAGTTAAGCATATTACTTTTAGTTCTAATGCGACAGTTTTCCCAAGTTGGTGATTAAGGAGAACAATAGTAAAATTTCTTTCCAGTAAGAATTTGCTTTTTACTAATATCTTGAGTAGTAATAACATTAATACAAATTTTAAAAATCACTTTTGGAGTGAAGTCGACCATTTCTTCAATGGGAGAAAAAGAAGTGAATTTTAAAAGGAATATTTTCATATCATAATATGATATTATCTGGATATGAAACAAGAAAGTATCTAGGTCAAATAATATATTTCTAATAATGTCAAGTTAGAGAAATTAAAGGGAGTTAGAAAAGCTAAAATCTGGTTATGTCCCAACCACCAACATTTGAACCTCAGCAAGTTACTTAACCTCTCTAGGTCTCAGATTCCTTTGTTGTAAAACGAGAGAATTAGAGTAGACAAACTTCATCTACTTTCAAATTCCAAAATTCATGTCTCTATATTTTTTGGTTGCTTGAAATTTCACTTGCCAGAAATGGCCTCATTAACTCACTTATTTGTGGCACATTTTAGACATTTGGACATTAGAATTTTTAATGGCAATATGCAAACATATATGATAATGTAAGGTGATGATGGGTCATAATATAAATTAATTAATTGTACCAACCTTTACAATGTATTCACACCAATACTTACAGGTTCAACTACTGCTGGTTCTCCTTTCTGCCCCTTTTCTCCATATCCACCATGGCCATTTATCTGTTGAGTGAAAAATTCAAGCAGCCTGTCTTTAAGTAGATAAGGGCATTTAAGTATTTTTTTTAAGAAAATTTAATCATCCATGTGCATTTAAAAACAACCTACTAAAATGTGTTTTTTTAAATAGAAACTTATTGAATGTTTAGATACTGAAAATATAAAAAGGAAAGCATAATGAGCATTAATACAATTCTTGAATGAGATGAGACAATTGTTTCTTAAAGACATATTACAGAAAAATAAAGACATCTGTAGACTTCAATTATTATTCCAAGGCATTAAGCAAAAAGTGTCATCAAATTAAGTTTAACAAAATAAAGGTGGGGGATGAGGGGTGGGAGAAATAGGTGAAAGGGGTCAAAAGGTGAAAAAATAACAAATATGGTACCGTACTAAGCATCACCAGAACATTTCTTTTCTCAAAATTAAAAAAATAAAATAGCCTAGAAATCAGAAATAAGACTCACTACCCAGAATAATAACTATTTTAATCTTGTCAATGACAAGACAATTTGGATACAATTCTATTCAAGACTAGACTTTCAAATGAAGACTCCCGTACTGTAGGCAGAGCTACAACTGCTGAAGATTCCCATGAGGAAGAATCTATCAAGATGTCCTAGTAGTGATAAATTTTCACAGTTTACAGAAGGACACAACTTGTATTTTACACCTGAAAAGACATCAAGGTCAATGTGAAAATACTCCAAAAATAAGACGCACAATGACACAGAGCGTAATACTGACTTACGCTTGTTTCTGTGATATCTGTTTCTGCTGGCACACCTGGACCAAATTCTTCATTAGTGGGATTGGTTGGTTTATCTTCATATTCTTTATATTCATAAAAATCATATTCGCCTAAATCTCCATCTACCAGAAGGTCAGGGTCCCTGCCGTCTACTCCTTTGTTTTCATATAGTGTATCCTCGGAATTTTTCCTCTGGGAATCATAATCCTCTCCAGTTAGATATTCTTCAGTAAATACTTCTTCAAGTGGATTTGGCTATTAATTTAAGTTGCAAGGAGTTGAAGAACATGAAGTTTACTGTTAGTAAAGCAAGGTAAGCATTTGCAATTACAGTCTGATGGAATGTGACGGGGAGCAATTTAAACGCTACTCAAGCAAGCCTGAAGGCCGAGAAAGAGAGCCTTTCAGTATCATTGAAAGAAATATTTTTGTACATTGGTATATACAAGGAAATATTGCTTTCAAAGTACTTTTCCCAGTAAACTGCAAGTATTCACATGGATTCATCATGTGTATTTGCTTGTTCCATTGGAAAAATAAAAACTTGTTAGTCAACTTTATATTTATAGCATGAGACTTGGACAGTGAGGTTTATTTGCCTCACTGGGAAACATGTTATATAAATTTTCTTACAGCTAACTGACTCAGGTATTTGTCATACCCGGCATGATAAGTATTTCACAAAGTTATACTGAATTGTATACTCATTTTTTCATGATAAGAATGTATGCATAACATGAAATTCAGAAAGATTGTTTGATTTATACCTGTATGTGATTAAACATTTTCAGAGAAAAGAATGAAAAAGGGTAAGATATGTTAATTTAATCATAAATATCATACTCCTAACAAGTTTGAAAATGTAAATAGCTATTAAAATCCACTAAGATTACATTTTCTCAAGAAGCTTGCTGTCATGAAAATGCATGATTATTGGTCAGATGAAATAAATTCTAATTGTATCCTTTCATGATACAATTTACACTTTAGAGGAGGCTCCTCCTCACAGAAAAATCATGTTGCGAATACCTTTCATCACAACATGTTGAGAAGCTTGCTCAATCCCAGGAGCAATCAAGAAAATGATAGCAGTCAATTCAGGTCAATCAATTTGCGTTTGCATGAAGCAAAGGGTCATGCAAAACTTGAACTGATTGATTTTAAATGACCTGTTTCTAGTAACAGTGAACCAATGCTATTGTTCCTCTTACCTCAGTAAAGGGATAAAAAGATGGAACTTTCACAAGTTATAGGTTCTTCCACAGTGAGGTGTATTAAGAAATATTACACACTTAAAAAATTTGGACTGTGATTTAATAGTGTCAGTGAGCTTACCTCATTTGGTCCAGATACATGCCTAGGAGCTTCTGTCTGGTAACTTTCCTCTGTTCCATAGCTGTATTCTTGAAAATCATCAACGATATTTGCCTAGTGATGAAGTCAAAAGAAAAGCAATTATAGAACTGTAAGGTAATCCCAAATTTAGGGAAATCATGATTTAATTGGGTTATCGGATTAGCCAAATGAGCATTTATCTAGTTGGGTTAGAACAATGACTCATCATCAGAGATCTTCCAGCTTATCTAGGACAGATCTTGATTGCTTTTTCTTTGCTACCTTTACCCCTAGTTTGGCTTTTGCTGCTGCTTGGGAACTTTTCTTCTTCTTGGACGCAAATTTTTCAGATTTAGGGGGTGTAAACTTTTTGGACTTTTCCTTTGAGTTAGTGGCCACTGTCCTCGTCTTCTTTTTGAAATTGGATTTCTTTTTCTGTAAAACGTGGTGAAAGATGGAATGGGAAACATAAAAAAAGTGAAAAAGGAAATGAAGAGCATGGATGAAAGGAAGGACAAGCAAAGCAAAATGAGCATCACTCCTTCAGGACAGCTACTGTCAAATAAAAACCACAGTTATTGGTCATAGAAATCAGGTGAATGAAAGGCTTATGATGAGTTGAGGAACAGGGGACATAAGAAACCACGGAATGACAAACAGCAGAACACCATACACAAAGGTGCTACTTTGTTTTTACCTCAGTTTGTGCTATTGTCTCCTCAGTTACAGTGGGTGTTTCTGTTACAAATTCAGCCTCCTTATACTCTGCTTCCCCATACTCATAGTCATATTCCATTATATCCTCAGGTGCATACTACATCGCAAAGGAAAAAATATCAGGCGATTTTGTTAGTGCAGGTAATACTAACAACAAAGTGGTAATTGTCTTAACTTTTACTTACGGTAAAGGTTAAGAGGAAACGAAATGCTGTTACTTAAATGTTATTTTGTATTACAAGAAGTATTATACTGTCTTATACAGAGTATAATAACATAGGAGTGACAAAGCAAGTTTTCTAAGAGCAGAATCACGGTTAGGATTGTGAGGAAACTAAAAATTCTGAATATTAATTCAAACTTAATTAATATTCAAAACTTTTAGTTAATGACTTATTTCCAACACAGCAATTATGTACTTGGCCACAGTTGTTAACTATTCATGTTAATTTTTATTTGTAAAAATTGTTACACAAGAATTTGTTAAAAATTCTCTAAGAATTTTACTGTAATGTCAATGGGTACTTTTTTTTTCATTAAACTACATGCTTAAAATTTAAAATATGGACAGTAGTCTTTCCAAGTATGAAAGAATGTTTATGTTGTGAGACAGAAAGAGGAGAGGAGGAAAAGGAAATGCAAGGAACATAAGATGAGTCTAAACAGAACACTGGAACTAATGAAAAAATAAAATCTAAAATTTATTCAGAAATCTCTTTTGCTATAAACTTAAGATCAAAATGAGCACAGAACACTTGTGAAACAGTAAAAGATTCAAAATTAGATCTGTTTCTAGTTAATACATTATTTCTGCTTTTAAAGATACTGTTTTTTTCTCTATCAAAAAAAGCATAGCACTTAGACCTCATAAACTATTTAAACCGAACTCACATTGGAAAATAATGTTTTATACTAGATTCTTCTGTATTAAAATAACTTAGTTGGAAAGAGGTATGTTTCTTAATAGAAGGATGTACAAGACAATCATACATATTGAGTGATAAGGAAAATAATGTATTGATCTTCAAAGCCAACTATCTCAAAACTTTAATTTGTAAACAAGAATATAGTTATTGTAAAATATATATTAATCATTGGTTTAATCAAAATAAGTAAATTCACTAAGGTCATATACATATAAAATATTAAGCAGCAAACTCAACAAACTGAATCATATATATATATATATATATATGTATATATATATATGCTAAAGGCGATCTATTTAGAATTCTCTCAGTATTATATTTGGTAAAATTCCCATTATACCCCAACTGGACTTCTTGGCATTTCAAAATTGCCACAAAAGCCTTTTTGATCTGCCAGAAAAATAACTGTTGAGCATATGTCTTTTAGAAAATTGTGATCACTGTGCCTTCTAATGAGCTCTATTAACCACAGCAATGCAAATGAGTGCAAATTTCACAGACCTATAATGAGACATGTCCAAAACTGATCTCCTGGCAACATTATACATCTGGCCTTTGATGAAATACCCTCACTAGAGTGAACTTTCTAGGTGGTTCAGCTGAAGGTCATATTGAAATATAAACATAGTCATGTGTTTCATTTTCTTTATGATTGTCAAAACTCTTCTTTGATTAAATTAATTGAAATGGTTTCATAATTTTATCTGCTCAGTAAATAGTTTCATTTTCAATGAATATACATACAAAGTACTTCAACAAAGCTTTATTCTAATTTAATTTGTACAGAATTTGGTAAAATAGAAAAATGCATGCATAGAACACTGAACACTTGTTTCTTCGTGCCTCTGCAATCAAGATATAATGCCAACTACTTCTAGGAAAGTTAATATAAACATTATTAATAACATCATTAAATAAATAAAATGATTAAATATTGAATTAAGATACATATTAAAAGACATTAATGGAGATTGAATATTGTATAATGAAGAATTTTTCTGTGTTATGGTCAATCACGTTGGAATAAGAAATGTTAAATTTATATAGCTACTAGCTGCCAGCTTCAGGTAAAACATAAAAACGAAAAGATCTGACAGTCTATTTATGCTGTAGAGTTTTAAAATTAGGCAGACTTTTCAAAAGCAGGTGCATCTATAATGAGTTTTAAAAACATAAGACAACAAACAAAGACACAAAGGGCGGATTTTTCAAACACACAGTTTAATGCATCTTAAATGAAGCATGGTACTCGGAAATATATCAATATATACCAACTTCATGTCATTTTTTTTTCCTTGTAGGAGGAACCATCTAATCTCCATAAGTTTCTCCTCTTTTTAAATTCTTTCCAAATGAAGACCAACCAGACTAGTTGTGATTATAGAATACTGGAGGAAATAATATTCTTACCTCCTTAGACACGAAAGCACATCTTTTTCTTAGAGTCTTTCAGGAGTCAGTGAAGAATCACTGCCTCTGTCCTTACCTCTCTCTTTTTTAAAAGATTTATTTACTTGTTTTAGAGAGGGGGTAAGGGTGTAGAGAGAGGGAGAGATCTCAAGCAGACTCCCCACTGACCATGGAACCCGAGGTGGAGCTTGATCTCATGACCCTGAGATATGACCTGAGCCAAAACCATGAGTCAGACCCTCAACAACTGAGCTACCCAGGGCCCCCTGTTCTTATTTCTTTATCTAAACAACATCCCCTTGGTGGTGGTTTTGAGTCTACCTGGCACTAGTGTACATGAAGTTTTATAACCTATTTTTGGAGATGATCCTGTTTACTTACTATGGAATTTGGGGCTGCCTTGAAAACACAGAGAACTAGTTGTAATCAGTGAGATAAACATATGCAAAAAGACATGCGGTGATGGAATGATTTCAGTTTTAATATGTGAGTAACCTGGCATTAACTACAGTATGTGAGGAGAAAGGGACTTCTAGAAATGTCATAATCTGTTCTTATTTAATTTGTTAGAAAAATAGTGGCACCAGTAAATATCTGTGCATCTACGAGAACTAAAATATATGATAAATACTAAGTGCAAAAAAAGATTAAGGTAATACATTTAGGGAAGTCAGCTGGTTTTTAAATTTCTCTATAAAATACTATCTTGCCTTTGCTTCATTTTCCTTGTTCATTCTTTATAAAAAAGAATGGCAATTGCCTACCATGTATAAGATACTATAGTTTGCATAATACATTAAGAAATACATAATACATTAAGAATTACCATATATAGATTTCACATTTAATTTCTTATAAGAGATTAATTTAACTTGAGAAAATCCCCAAACATCATAATTTTAATATTAGTTACTCTTCTATATAAATGGTATTGTGTAGGTTTAAATGGAATTAAAGTTTGATGATATTACTACCATGTTTAAATCTATCTACATTATGCATTTCACTGTATGATGATGATGTGATACTGTGGCAAACACATGAAAATACTGAACCTTAAGAATGACTTAGAAGAGGGCGCCTGGGTGGCTCAGTTGGTTAAGCGACTGCCTTCGGCTCAGGTCATGATCCTGGAGTCCTGGGATCCAGTCCCGCATTGGGCTCCCTGCTCGGCAGGGAGTCTGCTTCTCCCTCTGACCCTCCCCCCTCTCATGAGCTCTCTCTCATTCTGTCTCAAATAAATAAATAAAATCTTTAAAAAAAAAAAAAAGAATGACTTAGAAGATGTTATTTAGAAGGTATGAGCTGGACAAAATTACAAGTTGTAAAAAGCACACTTGAGTTAACTGATAAAATAAATTAACATAGCTATTAATCCAAATTAGAATAACGAATATGCAATGTCACAAATTTATTAATGGAAAATAAGCACTATAAAGTTCAACATGTATGGTCAATGCTCTATACTGCACCTTATATTCTTTACTCACTGGCAAATAACATTGCTTCCTATGTTGTACAGGAAGAACATCTGTAGATCAATTATTAAAATGCATATTTGAAATATAATTACATATTAATGGCTATATGTCAAAACTAATATAAGGGCTGTTTACTAATTTGGTTAACCAGTTTATTTCATAAGTGTATAGAATGGTTATATGATTGAAGTATCAACATAATTTACAACTTGAAAAAAAATGTGAGTTGATTCTTCAAAAAAACTTTTCATTGTAATACATTCAATATAGAAACCAGTAAGAAATGCTGTATTTATTATAGCATCACCCAACTGGATTTCCATGCAGCTTTTATTATAACAATACATTTTTTGTCTCCTCAAACTGTCCTAGTAAAAACAAGTTTGACTTCTTAACAGAATGTTAAGTATACATTATCAACAACTAAAGTAGAAAAGGGCAAATTTACTTTTAAATTTTACTTTTTTTATCCAGATAAAAATCGATAAAAACTATTTTGCTTTAAAATAACTCAGTTTAACTGACATGATAGCATTAAAATAAAATAATAAAACACCTCAAGGTGATATATTAAGAAAGCATACCTTCATTCTTCCAAAAATCAGAGCCATATCTGTTGCTAAAAAGAACAAAACTTATCTTTCTTAAAATAAAAGCAAAATAAATCTCAGCAATCTCGAACATGTATAATATGTATAAATGTAAATTTTAATACCGAATCATCATATAATTTCTAAGGTATAAAAGCACTAAACCTGATGGTATTTTACCTATCCTCTTGGAATTCACACACAAAAAAACTGTTTAAATAAATCCTGAGGGAATAAAAAGAATGAGGCACTGGAAAACTGAAAAAAGCAAACACAACTACCCAAGCAATTTCATTTTCTCTCTCATATTTGCTTTTCTGTCAGCTTCTTAAGACTTTATCCTGTTTTAAAAAAAACATTAATATTAAGTCATGGAAAGGATCAGTTCAACAGAATTCACTATCATACTTTAAAAAGAAAAGTGATGTCAAAAAATATATCTCAAGCTTTTAGATGGTAAAATCCTAACTGAACTCACATGCAAAAACAACAAGAAGTTAAAATAAAAGATAAGATCCTAACCTCTTCTAAGTAGTCAAGCTCAAAATATGGCACCAAATAGTACATTTAGAAAGTAAGAAGAATGCTATTTGAGCTATTTTCCCAAACATAAAGGCAGCTTTGATGTTTTCAAACTTCCAACCCCCTCTTCTAAAATTTAACACTCTTTGAGAAAAAAGAATCTAAAATTGTTTTGCTGCCAACTAAAGGCCAAATCCCTTCCAGTCTGCTTGTTTTTAATTTCCAGAAGATCCACATTAAAGGATCTTACCAAAAAATCTGGATAAGTGTACACCGTATTGCATTTTTTGTTTTTTTGGGATATTCAATTCTGCCAAGATTGCTATGGCTATGCGAACTTATTTTTTGGTCTGAAAGAGAATAGGGTCAAATTTCATTATGGTAAATCTTCTTGCAAAAATGGCCTGGAAGAATGGTTTCACACCTGAATTTCAAATAAAGTGACATAATATGAATCAAAATACATGAATAGTTTTAGTTACTGCATTCAGATCATACTGCTTTCCATTTCATTACTCTTTATGTCAAATTTTGTGGAAGAAAAAGAAAATATATATATCAATGTAGCATAGCCCAATAAGAAACAGTAAAAAAAAAAAATTCTCTCTAAATACTCAACACAGCCTGAAACTTTAAAATAGCTCTAATGTCACTTTCTCATCTGCCTGAATTGCCAAAGGCAAGTACACCAGAGGATATATCACCCTAATCTTGAGGCTGTGTTAATTATTTAACTGCCAAGGGCAGAAATATAGCTTTTAGATATTTATGTGGCAGAAATATAGCTTTTAGATAATTATCTTTTTCTCACCTCCTCCAAAATGAAATATGCTCATATATACAGTATACAAGTGAGGTATCTCTATTTATAAGAAGTTTAAGTAACAGAGTACTTAAGAGAAAAAACACCCCAAATCATCTTTAAATCACTCTTCCTAGAAATGTTAAAACACTATTAAATACAAAGTATACTTTAATTAAAATTGAATAATAGAGATAAGCCTCAAAACTACAGGGGTAGGTCTGTACCACTGAAATGATAAAACAGTCCTAATTTTATGGTCCTCACCTCATCAATCTGCGGTTCCTGAGCCTGAGCGGCCTTGGGCACTGAAGAGTCACAGTCTGGGCTGTAATGCTCACAGTAGTCATATGCGGCTTTGGGGTCACCTATGATCAATAGTTGCTGGATGTCCCCCTGCCCAGAAATAAACACGGATGTAGTCAGCATATTCGGATACACATATATTCAGAGCAAGATTTACCCAAGACAATGTGTAGTTTATTTTTAAACACCTGAAGAAGAACTACCACTTACATTCAATGTTAAAAATAGTCTTATAGAACAAAACAAACAAGGAAAAGGAAAAGAGAGAGACAGAGAAACACAGAAACAGACTCTTAACTATAAAGAATAAACTGATGGTTACCAGAGGGGAGGTAGGTGGGGGAATGGTGAAATAGGTGATGGGGATAACAGGGTGATAGGTATTGAAGAGGGCATGTGCTGTGATGAGCACCGGGTGTTATACTTCACTAATGAATCATTGAACACTGCATCAAGGACTAATTATGTACTACAGTGGCTAGCAGAACATAATAAAAAAAAAGAAGAAAAAAGGGATTAAAGAGCGAACTTGTGATGAGCACAGAGTAATGTACAGAATTGTTGAAGCACTATATTGTACACTAATGTAATACTGTATGTCAACTATACTGGAAATAAATAAAAAAACTTAAATAAAAAATAGTCTTAAATGATTAAAAAAAACCTTACACCTGTTTTACAGATCAGCTGTAAATATTAAGCTATTATTCTATTATTCTGTGGTTCAGAGAATCTTTACTATATGCATCCATTTGTTAAAACTTGATTTTACTGCATTCACAACTTACACTGCATAAAATAAGACAAATAAAATACAAGTAATAAGCTGATAAAAAAGTAAATAAAATTTTAAAACTGTAGATATATAAAGATAGTAATATATTTTCAATATAAAGTAAAGAGTTCAATCAAACGGAATTATTATTGTTAGGCAAATTTATATGAGATTCTACTATTGTGTTCTGGTAAAGGAGTCAGTATCAAAAGGCATTCCTACTTACAAAGATGAGTAAGAAATGCAGAGACCAGAAAAATTCAAATTATGAATAAGAAATTTGGGATATTTTTATTAAGAAATAATGGAACATTGAAGCATACATTAAAACTCACTTATTTTGAATTCTGTATAATTTTAATTAAAAAACATTACAAATAATTAGTAATAGAGTTATCTAAAGAGTTTAATTTCAGGAGATTCTGAAACTGGTTCTGAAAACTTACAGGAAAATTGTAATATTCTGCTCCTGAAGCAATCTGAATATTTCCACAGGGTCTAATTCAACATGAAACTAGTTTCATATAAATCCATGAGTCATGGCCATATTAATTCAGAATTATACTCAGGCCCAGAAGAATTTTTGAGTTAATATCCATTTGACTTGATGATTCAAGTCCTTGTAAGTTTGAGCATATAAGTCTGATTCACAGAACTCCTGATTCCATTTTGAATAATTTCAAAGTTATTCCAGCTTTTCTGCATTTTGCTAACAGGAGTTATACAACCTATATAGCCTAATGAAAATATAGATATTAAATTTAAAAAGTCTCTCACAATGAATCTTAGGAGAGAATTCGTAGCACTTCTGTACAATAGTTGTTTAGTCATTTCATTCTATCATTCATTCAAACAGTGCTTTAACAAACCATAAGAGACTCTTAACTATAGAGAACAAACTGAGGGTCGCTGGAAGGAGGTGGGCGGGGGTGGTCTAAATGGGTGATGCGTATTAAGAAGGGCACTTGTGTCAAGCACTGGATGTTATATATAAGTGATGATCACTAAATTCTACTCCTGAAACCAATACTATGTTAACTAACTAGAATTTAAATAAAATTTGAAAATTTAAATAAAAATTTGAAAAAAAAAACTTTTTTTAAAAAAATTTTATTATGTTATGTTAGTCACCATACAATACATCATTGGTTTTTGATGTGGTGATCCACGATCCATTGTTTTCGTATAACACCCAGTGCTCCATGCAGTATGTGCCCTCCTTAATACCCATCACCAGGCTAACCAATCCCCCCCCCCTCCCCTCTAAAACCCTGTTTGCTTCTCAGAGTCCATAGTCTCTCATGGTTCATCTCTCCCTCCAATTCCCCTCATTTTTCCCTTCCTTCTCCTAATGTCTTCCATGCTATTCCTTATGTTCCACAAATAAGTGAAACCATATGATAATTGACTTTCTCTGCTTGACTTATTTCACTTAGCATAATCCCCTCCAGTCCCATCCATGTTGATGTAAAAGTTGGGTCTTCATCCTTTCGGATGGTTGAGTAATATTCCATTGTATATATGGACCACATCTTCTTTATCCATTCATCTGTTGAAGGGCATCTCGGTTCTTTCCACGGTTTGGCTATTGCAGACATTGCTGCCATGAACATTGGGGTGCATATGGCCCTTCTTTTCACTACATCTGTGTCTTTGGGGTAAATACCCAGTAGTACAATTGCTGGGCCATAGGGTAGCTCTGTTTTTAGTTTTTTGAGGCACCTCCCCACTGTTTTCCAAAGTGGCTGTGCCAACTTGCATTCCCACCAACAGTGTAAGAGGGTTCCCCTTTCTCCACAACCTCTCCAACATTTGTTGTTTCTTTCCCTGTCCATTTTGGCCATTCTAACTGGTGTAAGGTGGTATCTCAGTGTGGTTTTGATTTGGATTTCCCTGATGGCTAATGATGATGAACATTTTTTCATGTGTCTGTTAGCCATTTGTATATCTTCTTCAGAGAAGTGTCTTTTCATATCTTCTGTCCACTTTTTGACTTGATTATTTGTTTTTTGGGTGCTGAGTTTGAGAAGTCCTTTATAGATTTTGGATACCAGCCCTTTATCTGTAGTGTCATTTGCAAATATCTTCTCCCATTCTGTGGGTTGCCTCTTTGTTTTGTTGACTGTTTCCTTTGCTGTGCAGAAGCTTTTTATCTTGATGAAGTGCCAAAAGTTCATTTTTGCTTTTGTTTCACTAGCTTTTGGAGATGTATCTTGAAAGAAGTTGCTGTGGCCGATGTCAAAGAGGTTACTGCCTATGTTCTCCTCTAGGATTTTGATGGATTCCTGTCTCACATTGAGGTCTTTCATCCATTTTGAGTTTATCTTTGTGAATGGTATTAGAGAATGGTTGAGTTTCATTCTTCTGCATGTGGCTGTCCAATTTTCCCAGCACCATTTATTGAAGAGACTGTCTTTTTTCATTGCATGTTTTTTCCTGCTTTGTCAAAGATTATTTGACCATAGAGTTGGGGGTCCATATCTGGGCTCTCTATTCTGTTTCGTTGGTCTGTATGTCTGTTTTTGTGCCAGTACCATGCTGTCTTGGTGATCACGGCTTTGTAATATAGCTTGAAATCGGGCAACGTGATGCCCCCAGCTTTGTTTTTCTTTTTCAACATCTCCTTGGTGATTCGGGGTCTTTTCTGATTCCATACAAATTTTAGGATTGTTTGTTCCAGCACTTTGAAAAATGTCATTGGAATTTTGATCAGGATGGCATTGAAGGTATAGATTGCTCTGGGTAGCATAGACATTTTAACAACATTTATTCTTCCGATCCATGAGCATGGACTATTTTTCCATCTTTTTGTGTCTTCTTCAATTTCTTTCCTGAGTGTTCTGTAGTTCCTAGAGTATAGATACTTTACCTTTTTGGTTAGGTTTATTCCGAGGTATCTTATGGGTTTTGGTGCTATTGTAAATGGAATCGTTTCTTTAATTTCTCTTTCAACAGTTGCGTTGTTAGTGTATAAGAGAGCAACTGATTTCTGTGCATTGATTTTGTATCCTGCCACATTACTGAATTGCTGAATGAGTTCTAGTAATTTGGGGATGGAGCCTTTTGTGTTTTCCACATAAAGTATCATGTTGTCTGCGAAAAGAGAGAGTTTGACTTCTTCTTTGCCAATTTGAATACCTTTTATTTCTTTTTGTTGTCTGATTGCTGTTGCTAGGACTTCTAGTACTATGTTGAACAACAGTGGTGAGAATGAGCACCCTTGACGTGTTGCTGATCTTAGGGGAAAGGCTCTCAGCTTTTCCCCACTGAGGATGATATTCACTGTGGGTTTTTCATAGATGGATTTTATGAGCTTGAGGAATGCTCCCTCTATCCCTATACTCTGGAGAGTTTTAATCAGGAAAGGATGTTGTATTTTGTCAAATGCTTTTTCTGCATCAATTGAGAGGACCATATGGTTCTTCTTCCTCCTCTTATTAATGTGTTCTATCACATTGATTGATTTGCGAATGTTGAACCACCCTTGCATCCCGGGGATAAATCCCACTTGGTCGTGGTGGCTGATCCTTTTAATGTATTGTTGGATCCTATTAGCTAGGATTTTGTTGAGGATTTTGGAATCCATATTCATCAGGGATATTGGTCTGAAATTCTCCTTTTTTGATGGGGTCTTTGCCTGGTTTAGGGATTAAGGTAATGCTGGCCTCACAGGATGAGTTTGGAAGTTTTCCTTCTGTTTCTATTTTTTGAAACAGCTTCAGTAGAATAGGTATTATTTCTTCTTTGAATATTTGGTAGAATTCCCCAGGGAATTCATCAGGCCCTGGACTCTTCTTTTTTGGGAGGTTTTTGATCACTGCTTCAATCTCGTTACTGGTTATTGGCCTATTCAGGTTGTCAATTTCTTCCTGTTTCAGTCTTGGCAGCCTATAGGTTTCCAGGAAGGCCTCCATTTCATCCAGATTGCTCAGTTTATTGACATATAGTTGTTGATAATAATTTCTAATAATTGTTTCTATTTCCTTGGTGTTGGTCGTGATCTCTCCCCTTTCATTCATAATTTTATTAATTTGGGTCCTTTCTCTCTTCTTTTGGATAAATCTGGCCAGTGGTTTATCAATCTTATTAATTCTTTCAAAGAACCAACTTCTAGTTTCATTGATCTGATCTACTGTGTTTCTGGTTTCTAATTCATTGATTTCTGCTCTAATTTTAATTATTTCTCTTCTAATGTGTGGCTTAGGCGTCCTTTGTTGCTTTTTCTCTAGTTCTTTAAGGTGTAGAGTTAGTTGGTGAGTTCGGGATTTTTCTATTTTTTTGAGTGAGGCTTGAATGGTTATGTATTTCCCCCTTAGGACCACCTTTGCAGTATCCCATAGGTTTTGGACTGATGTGTTTTCGTTCTCATTGATTTCCATGAATTGTTTAAGTTCTTCTTTGATTTCTTGGTTGACCCAAACATTCTTGAGCAGAGTGGTCTTTAGCTTCCAAGTGTTTGAATTTCTGCCAAATTTTTTCTTGTGATTGAGTTCCAGTTTTAGAGCATTGTGGTCTGAGAATATGCAAGGAATAATCTCAATCTTTTGGTATCGGTTGAGACCTGATTTGTGACCCAGTATATGGTCTATTTTGGAGAAAGTTCCATGTGCGCTTGAGAAGAATGAGTATTCTGTTGTTTTAGGGTGGAATGTTCTGTAAATATCTATGTGGTCCATCTGGTCCAATGTATCATTCAAAGCTCTTGTTTCCTTGTTGATTTTCTGCTTAGATGATCTGTCCATTGCTGAGAGTGGAGTATTG
This sequence comes from Mirounga angustirostris, assembly GCF_029215605.1. NCBI lineage: Eukaryota > Metazoa > Chordata > Mammalia > Carnivora > Phocidae > Mirounga > Mirounga angustirostris. Next base: position 104,276,435 of record NW_026991712.1, on the reverse strand, counting down.
AGGTCTCTTACAATTAACATATTGTTATCAATATGACTCTTTATTTTGGTTAACAGTTGGCTTATGTAGATGGCTGCTCCCATGTTGTGGACATAGATATTTACAATTGTTAGATATTCTTGTTGGATAGACCCTTTAAGAATGATATAGTGTCCTTCTGTGTCTCTTATTACAGACTTTAGTTTAAAATCTAATTTGTCTGATATAAGAATTGCTACCCCAGCTTTCTTTTGAGGTCTGCTGGCATGGAAGATGGATCTCCATCCCTTCACTTTCAGTCTGGATGTATCTTTAGGTTCCAAATGAGTCTCTTGTAGACAGCATATGGATGGGTCCTGTCTTTTTATCCAATCTGCAACCCTGTGCCGTTTCATGGGAGCATTTAGGACATTCACGTTGAGAGTGACTATTGAAAGATATGAATTAATTGTCATCAGGTTGCCTGTGAAGACGTTGTTTTTATAGATTGTCTGTAAATTTCTGTTGTATATCACTCTTGGGGTCTTTATCCTTTTATAGAACCCCCCTTAATATTTCTTGCAGGGCCGGCTTAGTGGTCACATATTCTTTCAACTTCTGCCGGTCGTGGAAGCTCTGCATCTCTCCATCCATTCTAAATGAAAGCCTAGCCGGATAAAGTATTCTTGGCTGCATGTTCTTCTCATTTAGTACTCTGAATATGTCTCGCCAGGCCTCTCTGGCTTGCCAGGTCTCTGTGGATAGGTCTGACGCTATTCTGATGTTCCTCCCTCTGTACGTAAGGAATCTCTTCCCCCTAACTGCCCTTAAGATGGTTTCCTTGGTTCTAAGATTTGCAAGTTTTACTATTACATGCTGGGGTGTTGGCCTGTTTTCCTTGATCTTAGGAGGGGTCCTCTCTGCCTCTAGGACTCGAATGTTTGTTTCATTCCCCAGATTAGGGAAGTTCTCAGCTATGATTTGCTCAAATACATCTTCTAGCCCTCTGTCTCTCTCCACTCCCTCTGGGATTCCAATGATTCTGACATTGGAACGCCTCATGGTGTCACTTATTTCTCTGATTCTATTTTCATGGATTCTGAGTTGTTTTTCCCTGGCCTCCTCTTTTCCCTTTTTATCTATTATACTGTCTTCCAGATCGCTTATTCTCTCTTCTGTCTCAGTTACCCTAGCTGTTAGATTATCTAGATTGGATTGGACCTCATTGATAGCATTTTTAAGTTCTGCCAGTTCACCTTTTATTTCTGCCCTTAGAGACTCTATGTTGCCATTAATTGATTTCTCCATTCTAGCCATTGTCTTCACAATTGCTAGCCTGAATTCCATCTCCGACATCTTGGTTATATCTGCATCCATTTGTAAATCTGCAGCATAAGTCACAATCTCTGAGTCTTTTCTGTTTTGGGGGCTCCTCCTCCTAGTCATTCTGTTGATGGGTGTTTGAGGGAATGTATAGAGTCCAAATTATTGACCAGAACCCCAGCAAGATGCACCTGTTTTCTTGGGACCTTAGGGTTGCTGGCCTTCTGTTTTCCCAGCCTGTCTTCTGGGGGAGGGGCCTGCCGCGCTGTTTCTCAGGCAACCCTGTTTGGGTGGAGTTGCCCTGCACCCCTGTGGCGGGGGATGGGCTCAGTGGGAATCAGTCTTTGGGGCTTTTGTTCTCTGGCGGCTTTCCGCGTCTCCTCCGTGAGTCAGAGCAGAAGAGACCATTTCCAACCCTCTGCCTCAGAGCAGAGAGACCGCAGTCTGTTCTTCAGTGCGCTCTCCAGGCCACACTGTCTCCGTTTCTGTCCGTGCTGCTATAAACTGCAGTGTCCTGGGTTGTGTGCCCCTCCGCAGCGCTCCCAGTCCTGCCTCCAGGTCGGGGCACGTCTCTGCCCTTTGTGCTTCTAAAACCACCAGCCGCTCCATTTGCAAGACTCCGCCACTTGGGGTTCTGTCCCGGGGACTGCAGTTCCTGTGCGCGCGACTCTACCGCTAGGGGTTTCCACCCCGGAGGTTGCAGTTCACCGGCGGTTCCCCGGTGCACCGGGTTTCCGTCTCGGAGGCTGCAGTTCCAAAAACACAACCTTTTAAAGTACATTTAGCATGTTAATATGGTCAGGTAACACCCAAATAAGAAAACATCTACTTTATTTCCCAGTAAAACACAAAAGAAAACAGAATCAGCAAATACCATCTGAAAACTATAATGTTTATAATACTCATACTATTATTGGTGTTTCAACCTCAAAATTATTTATTTCCACATCATAAGGCAATATAATCAATCAAATTAGATTGTTTCCGAGATTTTTTTCAAGATTCTTTTTTGTAAATAGATAGGAAAGTCTCTAATATTTCTTTTATGTCCACTGATTTTAAATATGCTCACAGTAAACTAATATAAGTTCTTAAAATTTATTGAAAGCATTTCTTAAGCATTAGCTGATCAATTTGGAACATTGAGTAGCCACAACTGAATTATATACAAATAATTATATAGTTAAATAAATGAATAATAATAAGTAACAAACAGAATTTTGAATACACAGTTTTTCATTCTGCTGTTAAAAAATAATAATAATGAGGCATCACTGAGTACATCTTGAGTGCTGGCATCACTGAGAGTTTCAGTTAGAAAACCTGACTCTTGAATTTTCTCCCATTTCTTGCCATTAACTATGTGGAATTGTGCAAGTCACCTCATTCATCATTTGTAAAATGAGTACATGTAGAGATCGTATCTAAGGTCCTCTCCAGAACTCCAGAATTCCATATTTAAGTATAAGAAATATAATGAACCAAGTGAAGCTGTTGCTGAAACAGAAAAAAAAAAGTTGCCTATCTTATAAGCTTACGGTATTTTTTAAATAGTATATTTTTGAGAAGAATTCTGGTTTTCTAAGTTCTTGCTTGACGTCATTAAATGGAATCCTGACAATCTTTCTACTATAAATTCTTATTTCAGGTGTTCAGTATTTAGCCATAAAATACACTACTGGAAAGAAACTGACAAATTCCGTTAAAAAGCTACAGTATAATTTTCCCCAGAAGGTGTTTTACAGTTTTATGTTAATCATAGGACATGTTGTGAGACAGTCTATAGATACACAAAAGCACCCTGACAGGTTGAATAAACTGTAAATATTATATTTCTAGTCATTATATTTACTATTTAGTATATTACTAAATATACTATTATATTTCTAGTCATAAAAATCTCCACAGCTGGAAAAGGGTGAAGTTACCATATAATATTGGCATCTGCAGCATACAAACCATGAAAAAGACATCGTCCTCCTCTAATGATCTACAAAGCCAAACTCAGAGTTGATGCAATTACCTTGCTATCTACAGCTGTGTCAACTAGGTCTCTACAATAGTATTTGCATATAGACAGGATGAGAGTAAGGTGAAAAGCAAAGCAAATGTAAAAAAACCAAATGGCACCCATCTCTAAAGTTGAGGTTCTTCTAAATGTCACATAGAGTGCAAAAAGATCCTGACAGTTAATAAGTAATAGCATATCTTCCTTTTACAACTAAAATATCATGCACAAATTCTAATAATTTTTGTTGGTTTGTTTTCTATTTTTGTTTGTGTTTGTGTGTGTGTGTCTATAAAGCCTTAGCTATTTCTAATTTTGGTGCAATGAATAAACTACATCGTGCTCTATGAAATATATAAGTTAATACACATTTAGCTTTTTTCCCATGTATAAGCAATCAGATTTATTTAAAAATGTGGTATAAGAGATTGGTCTAATGTTTTAAGGTCAAATGTCAATGTGTCAATGTTAAGTGTCTGAATTTTCAAATTCAACTCCTCATCCTATGTGAAGCCAACCAGTGTTTGGTTGAAGTCAGTTCCCAGGCTAAGTATCCACTGAATTGAACATCACAGCAGCTGATTCCTGAGAATACACAATGGAAAACCAGGTTCTGATCAGCTGTCATGTTCAATTCAATGTGACCTGTGAATGGATTATATGTTTAGAACAAAATAAAATCACAATAGCAAGGAAATTCAGCTATAACCAAAACAGCAAATGGAGAGGTTGGATCAATGTTCAACTATCACTGTTCAAATAAAGAGTTCATTTCTAAGCAGTTTATCTGTAAATAATCTCTCTTGAATGTCAATCTAGCAACTAGTATCTGTATAATACCATGAAGCTTTTATTTTTTTATTTTTTTATTTTTCTAAAGATTTATTTATTTGAGAGAGAGAGAGGGAGAGGGAGAAGCAGACTCCCTGCTGAGCAGGGAACCCGACAGGGGGCTCGACACCAGGACCCTGGGATCATGACCTTAGCTGAAGGCAGACACTTAACCAACTGAGCCACCCAGGTGCCCCACCATGAAGCTTTTAATTCCACTTGTAATCTTGGAAGACTCAAAATTTTAATATTAAAACGTGGATGTTGCTTGTATTCTAAGAGAATAATTTACTTTTGATAATATCAGGAAAAATAGACTTCAAGTATCTATTGATGATGTATCTCACTGAATTTCATAAATTTCTAAAATTAAAAATTTCATCTCCCCTAATACTAAAGTAAATCACACAGATGCAATTGTGTTATAAAATCAACTAAACTCCATATTTCCCATAGCACATTCTTGTCTCCATTAATTTGCAACAAGGAGATATTCCAATGGGAATGAATGTTTTTATGAAATGCTTCTTGGAAAAATCTTAATGATATGTTATGAGCAAATAGGAGTTAGCTTGATGATGAAGATGCAGAGAGAAATAGTACTAAATAGAAAAAGCATCTTAACTAAAGCTTTGGAGGTTTGAAACCGCATGACGAAGTCAGAGAAGTAACCATAGTACCCCATAGTTGGAAGGAAGGCCCTATGTGATGATAATGAGTAGTGAGGGTTGAGAGTGGAAAGAGGGAAAGGAGGAACAATTTAAGAAAAACTTTGCGTGAACTGAATTTTAGAAGTTATGGAGTGTCATTCAAGGATTTTGAACAATGGAACAAATTGATCGATGCTGTAGTTTAATGAAATCATTGACAACATAGGGGAGGATGATTTGGAAGCAGCCAGTTTGGAAGCATGGGAATCTGTTAGGAATCCATGTAGTTAAGTGCTGAGAAATTAAACTAAGTCGAAGCATGAATGGACAAAAGAGACATAGAGTTGACATATTAGGGAAAATTATCTGCAAGGTTCAGAGACCCAGTGCCGATAATGGGGTGGGTTGAGAATGGCAGGAAAGATGGAGAAAAGTGCATTAGAGGGGAATGAAAAGCAATTCTTTATAGTTTCTGGAGTGAGCAAGAGCCGGATGGCAAAATCATTTACTCAGTTAAGAAATTTAATAAAAGGAAATATTTGGGGATGAACCTCTTAAGTCTATAAAAAGGAATGATAATTAATGATTGTTTCCAGAATAAGTTCAGTTTTTCTTCTAAGAAAATTGCCTTCATTTACTTTTGAATTATGTCCCTCTACCTGCAGATTGTAAGGTTTATCACTGAAGCCAAACCGAGCTATAGGAATCAGTAAGAATCAGGGAAAATTTCCCTTTATCTGACAGTCCATACTTTTCTTTCTGTAGCAATTTATACCCATTTTCTCATTCCTAATCAAGGATGAAATGAACTTGCCCAGACTTAGTGTTTTGGGCTCAATTGTGTGTCCCCCAACCAAACCAGATTTATATAATATTTTTAAGTCTTAACCTCATAGTGTAAACTTATTTGGAGATAGAACCTATAAAGAGATAATGAAGGTAAAATGAAGTCATTATGGTGGGTCCCCATTCAATACAACTGGTTTCTTTATAAGGAGATTAGGACACAGACACAACCCAAAAAAAGACTGCATGAAGACACAAGGAGAAGAGAGTCACCTACAAGCTAAGGAGAGAGGCCTCAGAAGACTCAATCCTGCTGACATTTGGATCTCAGACTTTTAGCATCCAGAACTGCAAAAAAAAAATAAGGTTCTGTTGTTTCAGATAGTCTGTGATATTTTGCTATGGCAGCCCTAGAATACTAATACAAAATGAGTTAATACTGGTTTGCTTTTATGTATACCCTGTTAGTGTTGTCTTTATGACAGAATAAAGAACACTTTTTAAAAAGTAGTTCTGCTTATTTATAACTAGGGTAGTATCTGACTATGTCTAGGAACTGGTAATAAGTGGATGCTGTAGAAATATTGGCTGATTTAATGTGGTGAATAGCTAGAACTCAGGGTAATCCTAGATTATCAGACCTAACAGTATCACCATGTGTAAATATCCCTCAGTCCATTGGAGATAATATAAAGTGAGAATGATAAAAAAGTATAGTCCAAGTATAAAGAAATAATTCAAAGGGAGAAGTTTTTAAGTAAACTTATCAGAGGTTTAAAGAAAATTCATCAAATTAAATTATGCTAGAGTTCATACTGAGTTTAAGTATCCATTTATCGGACTACATCAAAAAGCATTTTAATTATTAAGTAAAAAAGTAAAAAAGTAATCTACAGATTTAATGCAATTCCTATCAAAATATCAATGGCATTATGGAACCACAAAAGACCCCAAATGGAACAGATCAATGGAACAGAATAGAGAGCCCTGAAATAAACCCATGCTTATACGGTTAATTAATCTATGACAGAGAAGGCAAGAATATACAATGGGGAAAAGACAGTCTCTTCAATAAATGCTGGGAAAACTTCACTGCTACATGCAGAAGAATGAAACTGGGCCACTTTCTTACTCTGTATATAAAAGTGAACCCAGAATGGATTAAAGACTTAAATGTAAGGCCTAAAACCACAAAACTAGAAGAAAAAATAGGCAGTAAACTCTCTGACACTGGTCTTAGCAATATTTTGGGGGGAATCTGTCTCCTCCGGCAAGGAGAACAAAAGGAAAAAAACAAATGGGACTACATCAAACTAAAAAGCTTTTGCACAGTGAAGGAAAACAACAAAACAAAAAACAAGTTACTGAATAGAAGCAAATATTTGCAAATGATGTATCTGATAGAGATTAACATCCAAAATATATAAAGAACTCATACAACTGAATATCAACAAATAAACAATCTGATTAAAAATGAGGAGAGGAATAGACATTTTTCCAAAGAAGCCACCCAGATGGTCAACAGATACATGAAAGATGTTCATCATCACTCATCACTAGGGAAATGCAAATCAAATCCATAGTGAGATGTTAGCTCATACCAGTCAGAATGGCTTTAAAAGTATCCAAAAACAAAACAAAACAAAAAACAAGAAATAACAAGTATTAGTGAAGGTATGGAGAAAAGAGAACCCTCATGCACTGTTGGTGGGAATGCAAATTGGTGTAACCACTAGGAAAAACACCAGGGAAGTTCCTTAAAAAATTAAAACTAGAACTATCATATGATCTTGCAATATCACTTGTTATTTATCCAAAGAAAATAAAAACACTAATATATACAAAGAAGATATGGTGTGTGTGTGTGCATGTGTGTGTGATGGAATATTACTCAGCCATAAAAAAGAATGAAATCTTGCCATTGGCAACAACATGGATAGACCTAGAGTATACTGGGCTAAGTGAAACAAATCAGGCAGAGAAACAAAAATACCTTATGATTTATTTGCATGTGGAATATAAAAAGCAAATCAAATGAACAAACACAACAAAACAGAAGCAGACTTACAGATACAGAGAACAAATTGATGTTTGCCTATGGGTGGAGGGAGAAAGGCAATTGACGAAATAGAAGGGGATTAAGAGGCACAATCTTCCACTTATAAAATAAATAGGCATGGGGGTGTAATGTACAGCATAAAGAATACAGTAAATAATATTGTAAAAACCTATGTATGGTGACAAACGGTAACTAGGCTTATTGTAGGAATGATTTCATAATGTATATAAATATCAAACACTGTTGCATACTGAAACTAATACAATATTATATGTCAATTATACCTCAATAAAAAAACAATTCCTTGTATCTCTAGCGCCACATTAATGAAATTATATTCGAGTTCAACTTCATGTCAACAATGGAAAAAAAGAACAGAAAATGTATTCTCAACAGAATTATGTATGTATATTTGTATTTACATCAAAATTATATATCTTTTGTAGTTTACGTTTGTGTTTCACAACTTAATTCCTCTCCCAAAATAAATTTATCTGATACTTTATACAAAGATCTATTTTCTTAAAAATATAATTGAAAATAATATTTAAAAATCTAAAAAGAGGATTTTAAAATAAAATGGAAATCATCTTGAGACTTATTTTTAAAAATAATTTAAGAAAAAATCATCTGTATAAAAAAAAACAGCAGCATCATTTAATATTTTTAACTTGTATTTTAACACAGACTTAAAAGACAAGTTCCTGTAACTAATGTCAGCATAAAGGTCAAATATGGCCTTTGCATGTAGGTATGATTTTCATTGCCTGTCTCACAAAGTTAACAGCAGAATTTGACGTTTACTTTATATCTCATAGCTTTTGACTTGGCAATAAATTTTGGACTTATTTTTAAAGTAATTATCACCTCTTGAATATGAAAAAAATGATAGACCATTTTCATCGTTCCATAAAGAGTTTAACAGTTGAACTGGCACATCCACTCCTCTAAGCAAATAAGTCTGATATTTGGAAATGATTTTTTTTTACATATCAATTTAGCATCTCCTTTTTTTATTGCCTATTTTTAAGGCTAGAGAAAATATCTCTCAGTGGATGAAGCAAAATCACTGGTTGTAGCCTCTCTACACATTCATTATTTTCGTTCTATATACAGTGGTACTGTCCAGAAATAAAAGAACTTTAAAAAATATTTCCTTATGTTTACTGTGTTCCACTCCTCTACCATGTAACAATGAATGATACATTTCCTTTAGTGCACTGAAGTTTTATGAAATCAAAACTGGCCATTTTATAAGATATATAAGCCTAAGAGGATTTTAAAATTATGCATATAAATACATAAAACAATTAACATACATTTTACTCTTTTTTAATTTTGGAAAAAAGAAAAGATTTTTTCCATGTCAGTGTGAAAACTTCTTAGCTCATGACAGAATATAGCCAATATGTACATATATTTATTGAACAGTGAAAAACAGGGGGCATGTGCACAAAGCTGAAAGACAGAATTCCCTATTGAAATGGGAGTATGTGGAAAGAACTATATTTTTCTTGAGTGCAAAAGCAAACCTGCTATGCAACATTCCTAATTTTAGGAGGTACTGTATACCTCATAATTTTAGGACAAGTTACATTTTTTTTTCCCCAAGACAAAATATTTTTCTCTTTTATATATTAGTATATGTGATAATTTTTGTTAATAGTCACAGATACATTATTAGCCAGATAATAATTGCTTTTCTCCTACAACTTTTCATTGTAACTGACACAGGAATTTAACAGCCAGATAACTTTGAGAATCTTTTTTCTTGGCTGTTTACCAATCATTCATCTATGCAGTCAGCAAATATTAAAGCAAAGTAATATGCTAGTTCTCTGGATAAAAGGAAGAGGAATAAAGAGGGAAAACAGACTCGGAGTCTATTCTCAGATAGCTTATAGTTTGGTAAAGAAGATTAATAATACACAAAACATCACATATAAGAAACATATTTCTTTAGTACCTACTATACTCCACTTACGAGGAAGAAAGAAATTGGGCAGCTAGGGGGTGGGGAGAGTGGGACAACTTCCATATGGGGAAATTAGAGGAATGATCCAGAAAGGCTTGGCATAAATGACACAATTAATGATAAAGTATCCAGTTTTTCTCTTAAATATAGAAGTGCTCGATATTCTCTGTTGGCCCCCCAAATCCTAATTACTTACACTTCTCTTTCCTACACTGTGCCCCCAAAATCTGACCCTTAGAGCCCACATTATCAGACTCTCTTGCAGGTTCCAATTCAGACAATGGGAAGTTACTACCAAGAGTTCGGAAGGTGGGAAGAGAAGGAGGTCAGGTCATTTTCCTCACACTTCCCAGGATTATCACAGCCGTCCGGCCCCCTTACCACTACTATGGCCCCAGCTTTCAGTGAACTCTGTACCACTGTTTCTGCCCTTGCCTAATTAGCCCTAGGGAAATAATGCTCATCACCAGGTTCCCCAGCCTTCTTGTTCACACCTCAGTAGAAATTGTTTTTTGCTGGAACACAGTGAGGACTCACAGGGAATGTGAGAAGTTAGAGAAGGACCATATACTTAAGGACCTTAAAACAGTAATTGGCATCTTCCCTTTTCGTATGTACTAAGTTTAAGGATTCAAACAATCAAGACAAAAGGTGCAGTTTATAGTCTAGGCTCCTCTACTTAATCAGCCAATCTATATTGTTCAATTAAAGCCATTGGATCATAAACTTCATAAGAGCAAGAACTCGTCTGTTTTATTCTCTAAGATTTTCATATTTCCTGGAATAAGCCTATATATCCTGGATACACAATAGTTTGTTCAATAAATGGATCTCTGGGATATTAATTTGTTCATCATTACAAGACTTGAGTTCAACACCTGTAAATTGAGAATACCATTATTTGTCCTGTATTTCCCAGAGATTCTTTAAAAAATAATATGTACTTAAACAGTTTTTAAAATGTAACATGTTCACAAATATAAGGTATAATTATTATAGTATTTGAAGGCAATTAAAGGAGAACACACCTTTGAATGGCAAACTTCTAGACAACGTGTCTATCGACACTATAAAATCTAAGAAATGTTGCTGAAGGATCCATTTGTAATTGTTTCAATAATAAATTCCAAAAAAAGTTGAGTTTCAGGACTCTTAAAGTCACTATTCTATAAGAAAAACCCATCAGGAAAAAAACATAATAGAAGAAAAAGAAAAATACATTTAGCTAAGCAGTGCCACTGTAAAAGCAATAGCTTAACAAAATTAAACAATGTTTTCATAAGATACACCCTGGACACTAAAACTTCTGTTCACATTTGATATTAGAGCTTTATTGTAAAGTATGAGCTGTCTTTGTAGAGGTTTTTGATTGTATATCCAGGAACAAAACTGACATTTAATCTTAAAAATAGCATAGAATTCTCAATAAGTAACTACCTTTATCAGAAGATTAATTGAAAAACTAAGCTTCTGGTCTACTCAGACTTCTGAATCTGCCAAAGCATTAACTCTCATCATAGTTTTTTTCAAACATGCCATACAGTTAATGATTCTTTCTCAACTATTTTGTGTGGAAAAGGAAAGCTGCCAAAATGCTTAGAATTTTAGTGTAATTGAAAAACGAATCAGAGATCGAATCTGAGCTATAATTCAAAGGAAAGAATGAGGGAAACCACATAATCATAGACAGAACTGCTACCTACATGAGACTTTACATTTCTCGGCGTCCCAAAATCGGCTTAAGAAATCAGTTTTTAAGAAAATGAATAGTGTTCTTATCTTATTCAAATGTAGTACTATTTGAATGTACTAGCTAATTACCTAGTAATATAGAAAATGCCTAAAATTGATTGAAGCACTAAAATAAAAAGTGCATATTTATCTTAAACTTTCTAACAAGGTTTCTTACTAAACGTTAACTACCAATGTAGCTCTATTCAACACAAAATAATGAATAAAAAAATAAAATGGTTAGAAAAAAATGTAACAGACCTTGCCTCCTGCTTCTTTGTTTGATATAGATGATCTATATTCCTTGAATTAATACATGCTAGAAAGTATATTTATTTCATTCATTAAAAAAAATATTAAGTTTCAGTATTACTCTAGACCCTGTGGATACAGCGCAGAGCCCCTGCCCTTTTGGAGCTTATGTTCCAGAGGAGAAGAGAAAATAAACAAAACATAGTACATCAGAAAGTGATTAAGTGCCATAAAGAGTATAAAGAAGGATCAGGGAGATGTGTCAGAAGATAGGATGCTATATTACAAAGTGTGATCATGAAAGGTTTCACTGATAAAGAGATATTGAGACAGAGACATGTGAGGAACTGAAGAAATAAAAGACGCAGATCTGCAGGGGACAGCCTTCCAGGTAGGAAGACTAATGCATGTCCAAGACCCAAGGCTGGAGCAGGCTTGATGTGTTAAAGAAAGGATGCCTTGATGACCAAAGAGAGCAAGGGGGAGAGGAACCATTGATGAGGTCAGAGAAAAAGAGCAGACGGTGGGGTTGGATCTCATACGAGCCTATAGAATACTGAAAGAACTTCAACTTGTACTATAAATGATATAAAAAGCCACCGGATGATTATAAACAAAAAGGTGACATTCCTCATTCACTCATCCATTATTTTAACCAGGTGCTATCTGACAGAAATAGGTTTGCTCTTCTGTGCTTATTTATTTTTTTTTAAGATTTTAAGATTTTATTTTATTTGTCAGAGAGAGCAGGGGGAGTGGCAGGCAAAGGGAGAATGCAGGCTCCCTGCTGAGCAAGGAGCCCAATGTGGGACTTGATCCCAGGGCCCTGGGCTGAAGGCAGACACTTAACTGACTGAGCCACCCAGGCGTCCCTGTGTTTAAGGTTTAAAGAACAGACTAACAGATGGGCAGGACAAAAGCAGGGAGATCAATTAAAAGGCTCTTGTAATTATCCAAGGAACAGGTAACACTAATATTTATAAGACTAGATAATACTTTGCTGACACTTACTGTATACTTGCCACTCTTCTAAGAACTAAGTCATATTGTAAACAGAAATGAACTAGGTTATGCCTTAAAAAGATCTCATTTCTAAAAAAACTTACTTAACATAATTTAATAGTCTATCACATTCTTATATTCCTTTGAGTGAATAATAATTTTACATTAACTGTGTGTTTACTCTAAAGCTCGAGAAATATAGAAATATGGTGAGATAAGATCATTTTGTCCATAGGATAACCCATAAATATGGCCATTTAGCCAATTGAAAGTTTTGTTTAAAGCACATAATTCATAAATCACAAAAAAAGAAAATTAAAGACTTTTAAACTTAGCTAAGATTCCAAACAGCTCATGTTACTATCTATGTAAAGCTTAAAGTATTAAGTTCCTCTCCCTCTTAACTCCACATAACCCATCAGTCCCCAAGTCCTATCAGTTCTACCGCACATTAACAACCTGAAGCAAGACCCTTCTTTCTGTTTCTTCTGTCACGGCCTTGTGTTTACCCTAATACCTTTCATTCGAACTAATGTCTCAACATACCAAGGTTTGGTTTTTTTCTCTCTACCACGTTCTGATTCTACACTGACTCCTTCACAGCTCGCTGCCACACACACACGAGTTTTTAAAAAACAAATCTGAATTCCTCCACTTAAAGAGATATCTCATGACCTATGGTTTAAAGTTCAACCCCTCAGCATGGTGTAAAAGGTTGCCCACAAACAGGCCCTAACACATTCAACCAGGTCATGTCCCAAATGCCCCCAAACCAAATCACATTTCTTAGATCTGCTGTGCTCATTCCAGACTTTCATCTTTTGCTCATGTGCCCTCATCTTTAAATATCTCTTTATTTTTCAACATTTTGAATACAGTTGTTATTCTCTCACTTGAACATTTCTATATGTTTATTATGGACTTAATCATGTCTTATTACAACTATTTATTTATGTCTCTATATCGATTATTTAGGCACAATGTTTGGCAAATAATGTTTATTCTGCTTCAACAGGGAATAGTCAACTACTTAACAAACACCTAACTTTCAAATGGCATTTGCTAGCCTACAGCTATCCTTGCCCCTTTTCCTCCCAGACACTTCAAGTCTTCACCGCCACCAGGGCCAGCACTCATTCATGTATTTACTAACCTTCAGTGGCTATAAACAGTGTCAAACTTTGTGCTTGGTCCTGCTGCAATATCTAAATTAATAGACTATAAATCCTGCTTTCAAGGAATTTATAGTCTAATGAGAAAGCTATACATTAATGGATAATTATAAGACAACATGATAACAGAGATATGGCAAGAACACAATTTAAAATGGCTTATTCTTTGTTAATAAAATGCAGCAGACTAATAATAAAACTTAAAAGGGAAAAATAATAAGGAAGACAAGTATCACCTTTCACCACGGTACAGAGATAACATTTTTAAGAGGGACAAAATAAAATGTGACATTGTATCGTGCACTGTTGGCAGTGGATAATCCAGTGATGCACTAATCAAGAAGTAAAAAACTGAACTAAAATGGCAATGTTCCTTTTAGAGGACAAGCTATATCCTGTATAACTGGTACTTCGGATTTCTATAGAGCTCTGAAATCTAAATCCACCTCGAATGAATGCTATATTTAGTTTCTTAAAAGTTTCAACTACAGATCCTGCAAAATATAAATTATACTAAACTATCAATAAGTCCCCAAATATAGCCTGTTATCTGCCTATCACACTACAATGGTGCAGATCACTGTTTGAATGGCAACAGTTTACCACGAGGCTGTTGTATAATAAAGTACAGTGATGTCTAGAGAAGACTGCCAAAACTTCCTGCAGCATCACTGAAGCTTGGTCATAAATAATGTGGCACATTTTTGTGTGTTGACCGTCACCACACTTGTCATACCAACTCAAAGTGCAGCAAGAAAGAATGTAATTACACATCAAACAGCCAAAAACAGATGTTCCTTTCAGACTTGGCTATGGATAACTCTCAAAAAAAAAGGATTAACCCAATGTTAGACTTTGATCTACCAGTATATGTGGTCAGTGTTAGACTTAAATATCTCCTAAAAGCAGAAAAATCAAAAGGTGAATATCTTATTTGTCATCACAGCTCTGTAAATAATAACACCAAGTCTAAATAAAATCTGACAACTTTTAAACTTGTACAAGTAACAAAAATTTGTTTTATAAAACTGCTAGTACAAGATACTGTCATTTAAATTCATTGGACTATTTCTTCACGAGAGCCATAAGATCCCTTTTTAGAAATTACTGCACATATATTTAGTTTTCTATATATTAGAGAAATTCAACATGTCCATGAATACAGTGCATTTTTAAAGCAGTGTTGTTGCTGAATCCTAATAGTATATGGGTGTTTAGTGTGTGCCTTGGGATTTTTTTGCTCTAGTTTGCATTGAATTTGTGTTTGTTACAATCAAGTTTTACTTGGACTGAGTTTGAATATCAACCCTATCAAATTTGTACCTCATGTTTGGTATCCACATTTGTTACTTCTCTTAAAATTGTACATAATTCCTGAAATTTAGAAAATAAATAATTTTGATGTCTTACTACATTGCACAATTAATTACAAAACAGATTCCAGACAATGCTCTCAACAATTAAAAGAAGAGCCACAGTTACATTCCCAAATATACATGTTAACTGAGGATTCACAGAACAAGAACAAAACTAAACCACCGTGGTACATTCAAAGCTTTGTTGTTTTTCTGTTTTGCTGACTCTGTGCTATTTTGACAGAGTAAGAAATATAATTCCATTCCAGGATGACATTTCATTTTTTCTTTCAGTGTTTGAAGTCTTCTTTAAAATAATACACTATAAGCTGAAGTTCTTTACGAAGCCAGATGTAGGGACGCCCGGGTGGCTCAGTCATTAAGCGTCTGCCTTTGCTCAGGTCATGATCCCAGGGTCCTGGGATTGAGCCCCGCATCGGGCTCCCTGCTCAGCAGAGAGCCTGCTTCTCCCTCTCCCTCTGCTGCTCCCCCTGCTTATGTTCTCTCTCTCTCTCTCTGATTAATAATAAAATATTTGAAAAAAAAAAAAAAACAACAAAGCCAGATGTAGCTGCTATGCTAGCTATGTATCTGCTGTTTTCACCTAATTTCAGAAATAATCAACAGAAGTTTATTTTTCACTCATAAAACACTAAGTATTACAAGACACAGATATAAATGTTTTATACATGTTAACTCACTTAATCCTCCAATGACTTTATGAAAGGAGTGCCCCAGGTATCCCATTTTACAGATGAGGAGAAAGACACAGAGAGGTTGGGTATGTTGTCCATGATGTCCAATGTGGTTAAGTTCCAAACCCAAAACTTAAACCAGGGCTATCTGGCTCCAGAGTCAGTACTGTTAAGTACAGTGAATGTGGTTAAGAAAGCAAAAACTTGGGGCATCTGGGTGGCTCGGGTCATGATCTCTGGGTCCTGGGATTGAGCCCCATGTTGGGTTCCCTGCTCAGCAAGGAATCTGCTTCTCCCTCTCCTTCTGCCCCTTACCCTGCTCATGCTCTGCAGCTCTCGCTCTCTCTCTCCCTCTCAAATAAATAAATAAAATCTTTAAAAAAGGCAAAAACTTCAACATCATCATCACCTTTTTCATTTAACTATTTCTGCTCTTTTTAGTTGCTGAATGATAACTTTGCCTTCATCTTTCATTCTCCAAATGAAACAATGGAAATGAGTTTATGATCTGGGTTCACTCACATCCATTTTTCTGTTCCTAAAGTTTGTATTGTATGAAAGATCTTCTAAATATATATAAAATAAGAATAAAATTTAAAGAAATAATTAGTGAATATAGCTTTCTGTTTAGAACCTAGATTGAAAGCAAATAGTGATAATTTTTAAATATAGTGATAGCTTGATTTTTTTCTTTCTGAATTAAAGAAGATCCATACAGAATTAGAGAAAAAGAAGTACACAACTCTAGCCCCCTTCCATGTGGCAAAAGGGAAATACACATCTACAGCCATAGATAGACATCCTGCTCCACCTAGTGGGGAAAAATAACTGAACAGCACTGGTAAACTTCACAATCCAGGAATACAGTTTCACTAAAAGACTAAGATCTAATCGTAGAACTATAGAATGCTTCCCCTCCCCTTGCACTTTACCAATATATTACTGAAGTCTTTACCAAATTTATTTTATCCAATACATAATGTCCATTTTTCAACAAAAGGTTAAAAGGCATACCAAAAGGCTAAAATCACAGTTTGAAGAGACAGAACAAACATCAGAACCACAATCAGATATGACAAGATTTTGGAATTGTCCAGCTAGCAATTTTTAAGAACTACTACTAATATTCTAAAGAAATTATGGAAAAAAACAGACAATATGCAAGAACAGATAGATAATGTAAGCTGAAAGATAGAATTTCTAAGTATGAATCAAAAAGAAATGCTAGAGATTGAAAATGAAGAATGTCTTCGATGGGCTTATTAGTAGAATGACTGCACATGTCTGAGGAAAGAATCTCTGAGCTTCAGGACATGACAATAGAAACTTCCAAAAATGAAAAACAAACAGAAAAGAAATTGGGGGAAAAAAAAGAACAAAATATCCAAGGATATTGATCTTGGGGTTGTGAGTTTAAACCCCATGTTGGGTGTAGAGATTACTAAAATAAATAATCAAATTTCTAAAAAATGTATATTGCCAACACCAGGGCAACAACTAAAATAAGTTCAAAAAGAAGTATAATTAATAGGCAAAGAGTGAAATGTAATTATATAAAATGCCCAATTTAAACAAAAAAAATGCAGAATTGTAAAAGACAAAAGATGAACAAAAAATAAGGTCAACAAACAGAAAACAGTGCCAAATATGGTGGTTATAAATTCAATTATATCTATAATCATTTTAAATATCAATGGTCCAAATATACCTATTAAAAGACAGATTGTCTGAGAGGATCAAAAAACAATGCCAACTATATGTTCTCTACCAGAAACCTACTTTGACTAAAAATACAAATATAGATTAAAAGTTAAGGGATGGAAAAAGATATACCATGGCCATGACTAGTCAAAAGAAAACAAGAATATGTCTATTAATTTCAGACAGAGTAGACTTCAGAGCAAGGAAAGTTATCAGAGGTAAAAAGATATATATATATATGAATAAAGGGATCAATTGTCAAGAAGAGATGATGGTCCTTAATGTGTATGTGCCTAATAACAGAACATCAAAATATGTGAGGCAAACCTGACACAATTGAAAGAAGAAATAGATGAATCCAATATTGTAGTTGGAAACTTTAACATCCTTTCACTAGAAATGGACAGATCCAGCTGCCGAATATTAAAAAAGATACAGTTGAACTGAATAGACTACCAATCAACTGGATATAGAGTTGACCCTTGAACAACATGGGAGTGAGGGTGGCTGACCTCCCACACAGTTGAAAATCCATGTATAATTTTGACTCCCTCAAAACATAGCTATTAATAGCTTACTGTGACCAGAAACCTTACTGATAACATAAAAAATTGATTAACACATATTTTGTATGCTGTATGTATTATATACTGTATTCTTAACAATAAAGTAAGCTAAAGAAAAAATGTTATTAAGAAAATCATAAAGAAGAGAAAATACATTTACAGTACTGTACTGTATATATTGAAAAAAGTCTGCATATAACTGGACCCATGCAGTTCAAACATGTGTTGTTCAAGGATAAACTGTAATTGACATTTATGCAGTACTTCATCTAAAAACAACAGGCTACACATTCTTCACAAGCTTACCCTGGAACATTCATCAAGATAGACCACATTCTGGGCCATAAAACATGAACAATTTTAAAACAATAGAATCATATAGTATCTGCTCTTAGAACACGGTGGAATTAAGCTAAGAATAACAGAAAGATATCTGGAAGGTTCCAAAATTCCTGAAGAATAAGCAACATAGTTCTAAACAACACATGAGTCAACACTGATATCTCAAAGGAAATGTAAAAGTATCTTTGAACTAAATGAAAATAAAAAGACAACTTATCAAAATGTGTGGGATGCAGCAAAAGCAGTTCTCAGAGAAATTCATAGCATTGAATACATATATTAGAATAGGAGAAAAATCTAAAATCAATCACCTAAGCTTCCACCTTAGGACACTAGAAAAAGAAGAGCAAGCTAAATCCAAAGTAAGCAGAAGAAAAGAAATAATAAAAATTAGAGCAGAGACCAGCAAAATGAAAAACAGCAGTGTGTGTGTGTGTTTGTGTGTATTTCAAGTAAAATCATTGCATCTCTAGGTAGGTTAAGAAAATAAGAGAGAAGATGCAACTACTAATATTATAAATGAAAGAGGGGACATCACTATGTATCCCATGGTATAAAAGGATAATACAGGAATACTATGAACAACTCTATGCTCACAAATGTGATGAACTAGAATGAATAAACCAATTTCTTGAAAGACACAATCTACAAAAACTCATACAACAAGAAATAGATCATTTGAATAGGCTTATATCTATTAAATAAATCAAATCAATAATTAATAGCCTTCCAAAACAGAAAGCACTGGACCCAGAATAGTTCACTGGTGAATTCTACAAAACATTTATGCAAGCAATTATACCAATCTTCTACATTGTCTTTCAGAAGACAGAAGCAAAGGGAATACTTCCTACCTCATTATATGAGGACACTATTTCCTAAACCAAAGCCAGACAGAGACTTTACAAGAAAACTACAGACCAATGTCTCTCATGAACATAGATGCAAAAATTCCCAGCAAAATATTAGCAAACTGACAATGTATAAAAAATGACAATATATAAAAAGATCTATACACCAAATGAAATTTATCCCTGGTATGTAAGGCTGGGTCAACATTTGAAAATCAATTAATGTAATCTATCACAACAATAGGCCGAAAAAGAAAAACCACATGATCATACAGATAGATGCAGAAAAAGCATTTTCCAAAATTGAATATCTATTTATGATAAAAAAAAAAAACCTCTCAGCAAACTGGAAATAGAGGGAAACTTACTTAATTTGATAAATTAAAAAATCTATGTAAAACCTAAAACTAACATCATACTTACTGGTGAGACTTGAAGCTTTCCCACTAAAATCAGGAACAAGGCAAGGATGTCCCCTCTCACCACTGCTTTTCAATATTGTACTGGAAGTCCTAGCTAATGCAATAAGACAAGAAAAGGAAATAAAAGATACAGATATGGAAGGAAGAAATAAAACTATCTTTGTTCATAGATGACATGATTGTCTATATAGAAAATACGAAAGAATAAACAAACAAACACCAAACAAAAACTCCTGGAACTAATCACTAATTAAAGCAAGGTTGCAGGATATAAGCTTTTTTATACAAAAGCCAGTTGCTTTCCTATATACAACCAATGAACAAGTGATTTTGAGATTAAAAACACAATATCATTTGCATTAAAACTTAAAAAATGAAATATGTTAAACCTAACAAAATATATATAATATCCATATGAGGAAAATGGCAAAACTTTGATGAAAGATATCAAAGAAAAACTAAGTGAGAGATATTCCATATTCATGGATAAGAAAATCAATATTGTCAAGATGTCAGTTTTCCCAACTTGATCTAGAGATTCAACATTCTCAGTCAAAATCCCAGGAAACTATTTTGTGTATATTGTAAAACTGATTCTAAAGTTTCTAACAAGAAGCAAAAGACCCAGCATAGCCAACTCAATATTGAATGAGTAGAACAAAGTTGGGTGGACTAACATTATTTCACTTCAAGATTTATTATAAAGTGACAGTAATCAAGACAGCATGGTATTGTTGGAAAAAACCAAATAGGTCAATGGAACAGAAACAGACCCACATAAGTATAGTGAACTGATCTCTGACAAAGAAGCAAGGCAGTACAATGGAGCAAAGTTAGACTATTCAACAAATGGTGTTGAAAAAACTGGACACCTCACATGTAAAAAAGTGAATCTAAACACAAACTCTTCACAAAAATTAACTCAAAACGGGTCACTGATCTAAATGTAAAATGCAAAACCTAAAACTCCTAGAAGATAACATACAAGAAAAACCTACACGACCTTGGGTATAGTGATGGCTTTTCAGATACGCCATCAAAAGCATAATTCATGAAAGAAATAATTGATAAGCTAGACTTCATTAAAATTAAAAACCTCACCTCTGTGAAAGACAGTATCAAGTGAATGAGAAGACAGGTCAGACTGACAGAAAGTATTTGCAAAAGACACATCTGATAAAGTACTGTTATCCAAAATATATAAAAAACTCTTAAAACTTACTAAGAAAATTAACAACCTGATTAAAAAATGGGACAGAAGACCTTAACTGAGAGCTTACCAAAGAAGACACACAGATGCAAAGTATATATGAGAAGATGTTCAACATGTAATCAGGGAAATGCAGACTAAAAAAAATGAGATGCTATTACATGCCTATTAGAATGGTCAATATCTAAAATGGCCAAAATGCCAAAAATGTTGAACAGGAAATTTCATTCACTGCTGGTGGGAATGCAAAATGGTTAGCTCTTTTGGAAGACAGTCTGGCAGTTTGTTACAAAACTAAACATATTTTTACCATATCAGCAATCACACATTTTGGTATTTACCCAAAGGAGTTGAAAACTATGTCCACACAAAACCTGCACACAGATGTTTATGGAAGGTTTATTCTTAATTACCAAAAACTTGAAAGCAACTTGAAAGATATCCTTCAGTAGATGAATGGATAAATAAACTGTGTTACATTCAGACAATGGAATATTATTGAGCACTAAAAAGAAATGAGCTATCAAGCCATGAAGGACATGGAAGAAACATAAATGCATATTACTAAGTGAAAGAAGTCAACCTGAAAAGACTACACCTGTATGATTCCAACCATATGACATTTTGGAAAAGACAAAACCATGGAAACACTAAAAAGATTAGTGGTTGCCAGGATTTAGAAGAGAGGTAAGGCTGAAGGCAGAGCAGAGAGGATTTTTAGGGCATGAAATTATTTCACAAGATACTACATTGGTGAATACATGTCATGATACATTAACCAAGATCCATAGAATGTACAACCCAAGACTGAACCCTAATGTAAACTACAGACTTTGGATGATAATGATATGTCAATATAAGTTCACCCATTGCAACAAATGTACAATAGTAGAAGAGGCTGTGTGTGTGTGTGTGTGTGTGCACGTGTACATGCACAGGGGTACATGGAAACTGTCTACTTTTCACTCAATTTTGCTCTGAACCTGTAACAGCTCTAAAAAAAAAGTGTATTAATGAATAATTTTAAAAAGACAATAAACAACTCAGATAACCCAAATGTTAAAACTCTTACAGATTTTAAAACATCTATTATAACTATAAAACACTTGATCTAACAATTTCATGACACACTTTCTTTTTAAGGGCATATGCTACATTCACCAAGATAGACTATACGCTGGGGCATAAAATAACTGTCAATAAATCTAAATGGAATGAGATCATATCAAGTTCATTTTCAGAGGAAAACAGACATCTACACTGAAAACTAGGAAACCTTGTGAGGGGAATTAAAGAAAAGCAAAATAAATGGAAAATTATACCATATTCAGGAAATGGAAAGCTCAATGTTTGTTAAAATATGGATTCTTTTCATTTTGATCTGGAGTTTAAATGAAATTCCAATTAAAACCAAATTCTATTTAAATGAAAACTCAATTTTATTTTAGAAATTGACAAGCTTATTCCAAAATTTATATAGAATGCCAATAACCTAAAGGAGCTAACACAGTGTTTACAAAGAATTAAAAGTAAGAGCAGTTACCCCACCAAATATCAAAACTTTCTGTTAAACTACAGTAATCAAGATAGTTTGGTATTAGTAAAAAGATAGACAAATCAATAGACTAGGGTAATAGTTCAGTAATAGATCTACTCATATGTACTCAAATGGTTTTTGACATAGAAACCACAGCAATCCAATGCATGAAAGTCTTCTTTATAAAGGATGAACTGGATATCCTTGTCTAAAAATAATCAACATTGACTTTTACCTCATACCATACACAAATATTAACTCAAAATGTGGCATAGCCTATGTGTAAAACCTAAAACTACAATGTATCTGATAACAGGAGAACATTTTTGTAATTTTGGTGTAGGTAAAAGTTTCTTAGAACACAAAAAGTGTAAAACATAACAACAAAATTGACAAACTATCAAAATGAAAAGCATTCACTCTTTAAAAGGCACTGTTAACGAAATAAAAAGTAAGCCATATGCTGGAAAATTATTGGCAAAACTCTATCAAAGTACAAAGGGTTTATAAAAAAAACTCTTAAAACTCCATATTCAAAACTTAGCAGCCAATTTTTTTTAAATCTGCAAAAGACACCTCACAGAAGAAGATGCAGAAATAGCCAATGAACACCTGAAAAAAAAAATTCTTGACATCATCAGTTTTGAGGGAAACGTAAACTAATACCGCAATGAAATACTACTACACAACCACTGAGAACGGCTAAAATTTAGAAGACTAACCATATCAAGAGTTGGCAAGGACACAGAGCAACTGAAACTTTCATTTACTGCTGGAGGGAGTGTAAAATGATTTAATGTCACTTTGGAGTACAGCTCAATAGTTTCTTTGATTTTTAAAGTTAAATATGTACTACTAAATAACCAAAGCATTCCATTGCTCAGTATTCAACTAAGACAAACAAAAGTAAATGCCCGCTCAAAATTTATACATGAATGCTCATAGCAGCTTTATATGCAGGAGCCAAAATCTGTAAATGATCCAAATGCCCACTAATAGGATGAATGGATGAACAAATTGTGGTTTATTCATACACTGGAATGCTGCTCAGCAATTTTTAAAAAAGCAAAATAATGATATATATGGGACACAGATAAGTCTCAAAAACATTATGCTGAGTCATAAAAGCTAAGCTAAAGACAGTATACTCAGTATCATTCTGTTTATTAAATTTAAAAAAATTAAATAAGCTATAGTGATTTAAAAAAAGTAAATTAGTGATTGCTTGGGAGAAGGAGACATGGATTTTAAAAATCCATGAGGAAACTTTTGGGTGTGATGGCCATGTTTATTTTCTTGATGATGATGGTGGTTTCAGAAGTGTAAACATATTCACAACTGATCAAATGATACACTTTTAATATTTTCAGTTTACTGTACTTCAATTATATCTCAATAAATAAAGTTTTAAAATCTCAAGTGTTATTAGCTAAATGCATCTAGACTGGGAAAAGTCTACCTCCATCCTGTTATGTGGTTCTATAGGAAAACCATGTCTACCAACATCATTTTTTAAAAAGCATATACCTTGGAAAATATACATAGTAAAAAGATACACAGGCATCAGAAAGTGGTAATCAAATTCTTACTGGAATATTTGAGATAGCTATTATTACCTTAAGGTAAGTTTTCTGGTCTTGTAAAACCACTGAAATTGTGTAGCTTTTATAAACTATTATTCATTGATTTCTCCCAAGAAAACTGAATGCCAAAATCATTCTGAGAAGTTTGAAAAAATGAAAAATTTCATCAACAATCTTTTCCACTTAAATTGTCATTATATTCTTCTCATTACTTCAAAAGAAAGAAATAATCTGCCCAAAGGTAGAAAATTGTTGGAAATATAAAAGACTTGTAATAACCTGCTTTGACCATCAAAAAAGAAAAAAAGATCAAAATAACAATGCTTTGAAAACTTGAGTTATAATGGCTACAACTTGATTTGCGTAAAGAAATTTCCCTGTTTAAAAGACTACAAAAGTAATTTTATTGATAATGAATACAGGCAGTGTAGTTATTTTTTTTTTAATTTAGCTTTTCCTCACATCTTTGAAGTGTATTGTAAAGCTAGAAAAAAAAAAAAAAAAAAAAACCCAAGGTTATGGATTAGTGTTGGTTAGATATTTTGTGCCTGCTTGAAAGTATTCATCTGCCCAGACCATGTCTCGCCTGATAGGTTCTGTACCCAGGTGCTACCTGTTTAGAGAGGGAAAATTTATCTAATCCCCACAAGATACCTTATAAACAAACACAAGCCCAGGAACCAAGTACTTCATTTACAAGATGAAAAGACCACATAAAACCTTTTACTGAGGGGCGCCTGGGTGGCTCAGTTGGTTAAGCGACTGCCTTCGGCTCAGGTCATGATCCTAGAGTCCCAGGATCGCGTCCCGCATCGGGCTCCCTGCTCGGCAGGGAGTCTGCTTCTCCCTCTGACCCTCCTCCCTCTCATGCTCTCTGTCTCTCATCTCTCTCTCTCAAATAAATAAAAATAAAATCTTTAAAAAAAAAAAAAAACAACCTTTTACTGATACATGGGTCACTGTTGCTCTCCCATATCAAAAATGTATAAGAATATTTGACATGTCATAGTTGTAAAATGATAAAAAAGAACATAAGTAATAAGAAGAAAACTACATGGTAATACATAATTAACACATAATATATAACCATATATACATATATAATACTAGTATTATAAGCACTTTACATACATAAGCTCATTTTTTTAATATATATACTTACTGGGGAGATTACATTACTCTTCCCATTTGAAGAATGAGAAATTAAAACTTACATAAAGTAAAAAATAAATAAATAATAAAACTTATATAAAGTAATTACATAGAGAAATGTATTTAAGCTATTCTGGGATTCAAAATCAGATTTTTCTGATTCTATAATCAATTTTTATATTCACTCCACTATGCTGAAATTATATAATCTGAATTATGATTCTATATACTCATTTTGGCATTTTCATATAAACTAATTTTTCATACTTAAAAAAATTTCAGTTTTGCTTTTATCTGTTTGATGTTGAATTCTTTAAAGTCTTCAGACTGTAATTCAAATATGGCCACGTTTAGTATTTTTTGCCATTAACAGCAGGCGATATAGGGTAATAAATGTAGGGTGATACAGAGATGATAGAGATGAAATTATATACTAAACAAATTTGCATCTAAATTGGAATGACACCAATTTCAAAGAAGTGATATTTTCCGTTTTCAAAATAATGAATCACTGATCTCTTTGTATCATCTTCACCATTACAACTGTTTATCAAACACTAAAACAATGCATATATGGTACCATTCCTATCTCTTATCATTTTTAGTTTAATTTCTACACATTCACTTGCAGAGATTCAAAAGTCTAGGTAGATACCATAATGGAAAACAAAATAAAAGAAAAATATTTGAGTAAATTTTTAGAGAAAGATATATTAACATCATATTCAGATAAGATGAACTAATTTCCCAAAAGGAGTCAGAAAGTTTTATTGTGATTTTAAAATCTGTGTTTGAATTATTTATTTTCTTCATATTCTTTTTTCAAGTGGGAAATACTAAATTGTTTTTGAAATTCATATACCCATACAATAATATAATTTAGGAAATAAGACTTGAGTTTTATGTATAATGACTATTTGGATAGAGTGATAAAGATAAACCTTATAGTGAAATGTCTGCATTTATTTACTTTTTCAAAACTAATTACACTTCATATTGAATAAATGTTCTTTTTAAAGCTCCATAAGGTTTCATGAAATTCCAAGATGCAAAGCAGCATAATAAACTTATTTTTGCTACTCACTGTCACACTCACTAAAGAATTCATTAATGAGTCTTCTAAAAATTATTTTTCTTAATAGTTTAGCAGTTTTTCCAAATAAACAGCTGGAGTTACTCCAGGATTTAGAATGTGGCTTATGGATTAGAAAATTAAGAATTAATCAAAGAATATATATATTAATTTTTTCTTCTAGTACATCTGTCCTTGGTAATTTACTAGAAGCCCTTTTGGCCAGAGGGGTTTTGGTTAGCAGTAGTGAAAAAATATGGAAATATTTTAGGGAAATCATTTTTATATATTCTAGGAGTTGATACTGTAATCAGCCTATGAAACACAGAGGCTATTATTACATATTTTAAAATATGTAACATCAGATTCAATTATTTACTTTGAAAAAAGAACATAGTGTGATAGTCTAAAACTATAATTCAAAAACTCTAAACTCTACCCCAGTGAGTGTGAGTATAATATATGGGAAAGAAAGTGGAGTACAGTCTGTGCATGGGGGATGGGGAGGAGGTGGCAAAGGAAGGCCTGTTTGAAAAAGAAATCTAATCAACATGTACATATAACAAATATCTTTCAGGGCAGTAAATTTTGAGAATATTAATAATTAATTTGTATTTTAATACATATTAATTAATTAATGTTAATTTTTTCCTCTTCTGTTTTTCCTTTTTTTTAAAGAATTATTTCATTTATTTATTTGAGAGAGAGAGTGTGTGTGAGCATGGGGGGAGGGGCAGGGGGCAGAGAGAAAATCTCAAGCAGACTCCACGCTGAGTGTGAAGCCATACTTGGGGCTCGATCCCACGACCTTGAGATCATGACCTGAGCCAATATCAGGAGTCAGTTGCTCAATCAACTGAGCCACCCAGGCGCCCCTTCCATATTTCCTCTTTATATAGTCTTATCATCATTTATGATGAACACAGTTTTTTTTTTAAAGATTTTATTTATTTATTTGAGAGAGAGAGAGAGAGCACAAGCAGGGGGAAGGGCAGAGGCAGAGGGAAAAGCAGGCTCCCCACTGAGCAGGGAGCCCGATGTGGGGCTCAATCCCAGGACCCCAGGATCATGACCTGAGCCAAAGGCAGACGCTTAACTGCCTGAGCCACCCAGGCATCCCTATGATGAACAAAGTTTAATTTCCATTGCTTAAGTTCCATAGCTCTGTAACTATGTATAGCAATAGAGTGAACTAATATATGAAATGAAACCATCCACTGATAGAGTTTATCTGTATTACTCATTTATGTTTCCAGAAAAAAAGGTTGTGTGTATTACAAAAATAAATTTAGTCTGTGAAACTGATATTCGTAGTTTAATTTTAAAATAGAACTTTGCTAGACTAGAAATTAAGTAAATTTGTTTATAATATTCATCTAATAAATAAATATTTATTGTCATTTGTGTGCAACCAACACATGATACTGGAAGATCTGAAAGTTTATTATTATATATTGCCTGAATGAGTTTATCATTTAGTTTAGTATGATACAATGTGTTAAAAACATTTTGTTTGGAGTCAAAGTTGAGACAAGTTGAGAAAAATCAGAAACAAACAGAATATTGGGGGGCCTGGGTGGCTCAGTTGGTTAAGCGACTGCCTTCGGCTCAGGTCATGATCCTGGAGTCCCAGGATCGAGTCCCGCATCGGGCTCCCTGCTCGGCGGGGAGTCTGCTTCTCCCTCTGGCCCTCCTCCCTCTCATGCTCTCTGTCTCTCATTCTCTCTCTCAAATAAATAAAAATAAAATCTTAAAAAAAAAAAGAAACAAACAGAATATCAATTAAATAATCTGAAAGTGTCACAAATGCTAATTATATTTAAAATTATGCCATAGGTTATGTATATAAGTACAGGAATGCAATATCCTCCTGCACCGAATGTACATTGTTCTTTCTATGAAAAATAGTCTGTGTGTATGCATATATATATGTGTGTATATTCACTAATCAACCAAATACAGAAAATCTTCCACGTAAACCTTGCCTATTAATCTGTAATATATTACAGAGCTTTACTTTATTATACTTTGAAAAATAAATTACTCAGAAATTGTATAAAACCAGATCAGAGTACTGAATAATGTCTCAGGAGGGCATCCCTTTATGAGATCAGGACTCAGGTCTGTTTGTTCTATTAATAATTGACTAAATGAAAATAAAAGGACAAACTACCAGACCCAATGGTTGAACGTTTAAAAGAATGTGATTATCATAATTGGTGAATTATAATTGGAAGGAAACTTTTTACTATGACCTTCACATTATTTAAAAAAGTGATTTTAAAGACATAAGTTCAGCTTTTGCAATATGATCTCTATTTTATACCTTGGAAACATTAACAAAGAACAGAGAAAGGCAGAATATCTGACTTGTACATTTCCCTAAATTAATCTCCCAGAGAAGGAAGTGAAGAAAATGTTCTTTTCCCCAAAGAAAATAATGCAAAGTACCAAGAGTAAAGCCATTTGCCCTTCCCAGGAGAATAGCATGCCTGTGTTCAAATCAACCAATCTCTGTAATGTTTCCCAGTCCTTACAGCCACCATTGTCTACTCATTCTCTTACTGAACAATAGAAAACATCACCGCTACACCCGCAGGGGAAGAAAGTAGGTCACCCTTTCGTTTTCAACATTGCTTTATAACATATATTGATTGTTACTGTTATTAACTGAGCTCATCTGATTTAACAACATTCAGCTTCAAATAAAATTTGATTTATTTTTACCTCAAAAACTTCTTCATCCAGAATCCTTGTTCCAAAAACCATGATTCCATTGGTGTCAACGATTGCTCTCTCACTTCTATCAAGTGGCTTTGTGGTTTTCTTCTTACAATCAACAATCATTGTCACAGTTTTCTTCTCCACACTGATTGCTACCCGATGCCACCTAAAAAAGCCAAGGAATTCTTTTGTAAGCTTCAAAGACATCGTTGCCACATCATTATTCATGTTAAAATACAATGTACTTTCAATTGTGAATGTGAGCTGAAATAGTACAAAATGTAGGCTCATTTTTTAATCAATCAGTTAACAGGTGACTACTTACTGTTTACCCAGAAGAGTGTTAGGTACTGAAAAGGACACAAACAGTATAAAATGCACACCAGGGGTGGCTGTCTATGCTGATAAGGAAGTGCCCATCCTTTGCTTCGCTTTGTGCAGTTGCAAC
Organism: Mirounga angustirostris; assembly: GCF_029215605.1. Taxonomy (NCBI): domain Eukaryota; kingdom Metazoa; phylum Chordata; class Mammalia; order Carnivora; family Phocidae; genus Mirounga; species Mirounga angustirostris. The sequence goes on along the minus strand of NW_026991712.1, from coordinate 104,247,030 downwards.
AAAAGCTTAATCTCACCATGTCCTGATGAGCATATTTGATAAGATCAGGGGTGGGATATGGGGTAAGTAATAGTTCCTATGTACGTAAATGCTTTCTTCCAAATGGAATTCCACTTAATTTTTTCCTTTTTTCTCTAGAGATCCCCTGAGATGAACTGTAAAAGGGTATGTCTCCTAATTGAATGACTGCTCCATCTGGAACAACTGAACGTCCTAATTGTACAACACAATGTGCTTCTGTCTTTATTCACATTTATTTCAAGTGCTTTCGTTTTCTTTTTCCACTTTAATTTCAAGACAGTTATAGATCACTACTGTGGGCAGGATCCAAAACTGAGACACAATACCTTTCCTTCTTTCCAGGGTTGGCAGGAAGTTGGAACACTGAAAGAAAGCATAGTCAACGCATGTGTGGAGTGAGAGTCTCAATTCACGCTGAAGCTACTGTTCCAGCTAATTCAGGGCGGCGATGACAGGCTTAGGTGGTAGACACGACCAGCCCTTTGGAAACATATACACCCTAATCTTCCTATAAAATGGTGGGTTTTATTAACAATATCTGGTGCTGGGCGCCTGGGTGGCTCAGTTGGTTAAGCGACTGCCTTCGGCTCAGGTCATGGTCCCAGGGTCCTGGGATCGAGTCCCGCATCGGGCTCCCTGCTCTGCGGGAGGCCTGCTTCTCCCTCTCCTACTCCCCCTGCTTGTGTTTCCTCTCTCGCTGTCTCTCTCTGTGTCAAATAAATAAATAAAATCTTAAAAAAAAAAAAAAAAAACAATATCTGGTGCTAAACCACATAAACCACTGAGTGAGGCTCACTTGGATTCTGCAAGCCACTCTGGTTTATTTTTTATTTTTTTTTCCAAATGAAAAATGCTAGATTAATATTGCAGAAGTGTCTAGGACTAAATCCATAAAATAAAATACCCCCCAAATTGCAGGAGCCTTCCTAAATGTCCGTTCCATATGACTTGGCGTGGCTACTGATGAGGACCAAGTATATTTCCATATACACTTAATCTTTGGTCTTTCCATAGCACATTCAACTAGCATAGCGGTCTGCTTAGTTGGAATTGAGCAAAGATTTATTTTGGAGTCACTTAATACTGTGAGAGTAAAATTTACATGTATTTCTGCCAAGAAGCCTGTGTCTTAACTTAAACCATCTCCACGTTGTACATAGGTGCTTTTCATTAACAGAAAGTAAAAATGATTTCCATTGTTAAAAGCTGATTAGGGGCGCCTGGGTGGCTCAGATGGTTAGGCGTCTGCCTTCGGCTCAGGTCATGATCCCAGGGTCCTGGGATCGAGCCCCGCATCATCGGGCTCCCTGCTCAGCGGGAAGCCTGCCTCTCCCTCTCCCACTCCCCCTGCTAGTGTTCCCTCTCTCACTGTGTCTCTCTCTGTCAAATAAATAAATAAAATCTTAAAAAAAAAAAAAAGTGAAATTTTTGGGGCACCTGGGTGGCTCAGTCGTTAAGCGTCTGCCTTCGGCTCAGGTCATGATCCCAGGGTCCTGGGATCAAGCACTGCATTGGGCTCCCCGCTCTGCGGGAAGCCGCTTCTCCCTCTCCCTCTGCCTCTCTCCCTGCTCATGCTCTCTCTCTGTATCTCTGTGTCTCAAGTGAATAAATAAAATCTTTAAAAAAATAAAATAAATAAAAGCTGATTAGGACTCTAAACTTGATCTGATTGTTGATTAATTTCAGCTCTGATGATAATGATACGTCATAATCATGGTGTTATACATAATAGTCAAAATACCAAACCACCCTTTAGTTTTGGAGTCATTCTTAATTATTCTCTTTCTCATATGTTTTACATTCACATCATCAGAAAATCCTTATATTCAATGTATATACAGAATCCAGGGTCTCCCGACTTTATCCAATCTGCAAGCTCTTTCATCTAGACTCTTAACTGGTCTCCGCCTCCCCTCTCATGCAACTGGAGTGATCACTTTAAAATACAAGTCAGATCAAGTCTCTGCCTTGCTAAAAACCATCTAACAGTCCTAGTACAAGCTGAAGTCCTTACTCTGCCTCACAGGGGTGTGCCCTGGCCCTCTGACCTCTCGCCCCACTTTTTGCTTTCTTGTTCCCTGCACGAGAGCCACACTGCTGCCTCTTTACTGTTCTTTGTACATGTTCTTCACTCTGCCAGAAACATTCTTCCTCCATAGCCCCACATGGTCCACTCCTTCACTTCCAACAAGCCTTTGCTCAACGCAACCGTATCAGATGCTCTATCGAAAACAGTACACCCTTAAATTCCTTACCCTGATTTATTTTCATATCACCACTTTTCATATTAATCATTAAGGATAGTATGTAAATTGCTCATAAAAGCCTAGTTTTTCCTGCCACTGAGATGAAGTTTTCTCCATGGTCCTGACAAGGATACACTGAGTGTGGATTTTTTTTTTTTCCATCTGCACTGCTATTTCCTTCTTACACCTATAATTAAATGTCATATTTCAGATAAGGTTAGTTTTAGAAGTCTAGATGCAGCAATAGAATACCAAGTAAATTTTTTTGAAGACTTTATTTTTTTATTTGAGAAAGAGAGAGGTAGTGAGAGAGAGCACGAGGGAGTAGAGGGAGAAGCAGTTTCCCTCCGAGCAGGGTGCCTAATGTGGGGCTCGATCTCAGGACCCTGAGATCATGACCTGAGCTGAGGGCAGACGCTTAACCGACTGAACCACCCAGGCACCCAACCAAGTAAATTTAATAAACGCTTATTTATATTTAGCTGCTCCCTAAGTGAAAGGCAATATTCACAATGCAGAATTCAGAATTCAGCATGATTTTCAGAAGAGTATGATGGTTACTAGGGAGTCTAACTCTCTAAGTTCAAACCCTACCTCTGCCACTTTACAAATATATGACCTCAGGCAAGTTACTTAAACTTTCTGTACCTCAGTCCCCTTATCTGTAAAATGGGTTTATTAATATTATTTTCTTCAAAGAGTCGTGGAAAATTAAATGAGTCGACTATGTATAAAGTGCTTCCAACAGTATATAGCACGTATCGAGTATTATAAAAAGCTTCTTATGATTGTCAATATTAACATGCTTGATAATAGGTAAATCAAATTGGGTCATTCCTCTGCTCAAAAAGTCTACAGTGACCTCCCATTTCACTCCAGATAGAACCCAGAACCTTTATATCCATTTACAAAGTGTTATACCCTTTGGCCTCCCATGGCTTCTCCATCCTCATCATCCCACTCTGCTCCTGCCATGCTGGTAACCTTGACATTGCTTAGACCAAATCAGTCACACTTGGAATCAGACGCTGTGTATTTGCTTTCCCTCCTCCTGGAATAGTATACTTTTAGTTATCAGCAGGGCATGCACCCCAGATTCTTCACCAGTCACCTTCTTAGTGAGATTTTCCCTGATCTCACTCCTTAAAACTGCACCCTCCACCACCATTCCCTATCCTCTCCACTGTTCTATTTCTTTCTCTCACTTATCATCACCTGATATGCTCTTTATTCATATTTTTTTAATTGGACATCATTTGTCTACCCAGACTGCAAAAGAAACCATGTAAAATTAGATATGTTATGTTTTTTTCATTTCCGTGTCTCCAGTCTCTAGAAAAACTGCATCACACTTTATGAATATTTGTTGAATGATTAAATGAAATAATTGCTTTCTATATAGCTACAACATTGGATTATTATATTACTTACTTCCCATCAGCGATGTTAACAGTTCTGAAGAGGGGATAGTCTTCTGGGGCAGGTTTTCCAGTGTGGTCTTCAAAGAGGAAAACAGGTGATCTCCCAACCTCAACACCGATTTGCTGAATACCGTGCTCATTATATATAGATAAAAGAAAAGACTGAATTCCTTTTTTGGGTTTTATTGTAAATAATATTGAAAAATCTTCTGGAAAATTTTCTCCTGAGAAAAGAAAGCCAAAGGGTCAGAAATTCCAAATTCCCAAATTATTACTTTTTTTTTTTTTACCTTTCTAGGTAGCCTTAATAAGTCATGTAAATTCAAATGGTAATAACAATTCAGATTAAAAAAAAAATGGGAAGGAGATGATGATAAGCTTTCTCTGCAATAATTGTCCAAGCTATATTCAAACTATAAAGCCACTCATTTAAAGCACAATGATTATGTAAAATTGAATTAAAAGTTAGGAAACAAAATTGACCATGGTGCCAGTACAATATTAAATACACAGTAAGAACTTTTAAAATATGAAAGTACCACTTCTGGTGTAAGACTTGTATTTTCAACCTTGTCTGATCTGTGGCCATACACCCTCTTTTTAAAGAAGGCACTGTAAGGACACAATATATGAAGGAATTTTTTAAGTCGTCCTTTAAAAGCTAAAGAGTTTCTGGTCAGTTTTTCCTATCACACAAAATGCAGTTTCACTAATAGAAGGCTTATGTCATTATACATCACAACTATTAGATACTTGCTTAATTTGATTCTAAATTCAAGAGGACTATCTTTTTTTTTTTCTTTTTCTTCCCCTTCTTACCATCATACTCCAAATATCCAGCATGGGGCCAAATCTACGTAAGTGCTTAGTAAGTATTTATTAAATAAATATGTCAATTAAATGATTATCACAAATATATCTCAGATAATTAAGCAATGACTACTCGTATATTTTTATAAAAACACTGTGTATTAAATTTCACATTTTATTCTTCAAAAATACTTTTACATATATACCTTACTATCATGGAACATAAGTAAAGCAGGCATTATTGTTTGAAGAATGAGATTATTTCAGTTAAAAAGTTGTCCATATGCAAAACTGATGTATCTGTGTATGTGTAATCAATGATGTCTGAGCCAGGAGCTTCCACATTCAATCCATTCATTCTAAATTCTATTCTACATGGTAAAAATACTATGAATATGACCACCATGGTTTCAAATTCAAAAGAATATAGGAGACAAGCAATTCCACTTCTAAGAATTTACTGGAATAGGAACAATGCTTATGTGTAAAGATATGTTATGTCAATTCACCAGAACACCATTTATGATCCTAAGATATTAAAATGGCGTACAAGGGTTGGGACTGGCTAAATAAAATACAAAACACCTATATAGCGTAAGTAGTCACTTAAAGTGGTAGGAGACATTTTATGAAATTGAAATTATTTAAAATGTGGAAATTAAATAAGAGTATGTCATAGAGAAAGCAGTCAATTAATGTTAACCATTTAGTTCTATAATATCTATATCTGTATCTATATCTATATCTTTATCCATATCTACATATATCTAGGTAAATAGATATCTCCAAACTAAAAAGTGTTTACTTAAAATTCTTAATTTTAATTTTTAAAATAATCTACCAAACAACTTTGCTATATCACAATTAGGTCATAAAATCTTTGCTATCACAGGAAAAAATAATAAAAACATATATATATATATACAGTTTTGTTCCATTTAAGTGTCATAAAGACATCTAATTTTATATTTCTATAAATCAACAGAAGGAAAATAATCATATAAGTAAAATGGAAAGGTAATGAAACACATCAATTAATAAGGCAAGTTTTACCTGCTTGTACTATAAATAAAAATCTAGATAGGTAATTCAGCCTGCTATTAAAGAAGCTCAATAGAAAAGAAATTTTTCTTCAAATAAGTAGCTCAGAATGTTGAGAATCACAGGCATTCTTTCCCTAAATGCACCTCAATTACTCAAATATCTCTTACATTGAAAAAAACAAGATGCTAAAATATTATGAGTTAGGGGAAAACAGTATTTTTTTCATTTTTGCCAAAACATTATGAATTAATGTCTACATAGAGACATTTATGGAAAAAGGAATTTTAAGAAAGAATATATTCATATAAGACTAAATAGATCATAGCAAATTCTAACTAATCATTCAATTTGTACAGCACAGCTTTTGAAATTATCAGCTGCTAACCACACTAATGAGTAAAATCTTTCAATTATAGCAGTATTTCCCAATTTAAAATTAGGCAGTAAGATTTTAATTATTATCTTTAAGCTATGACTTTTAAAAAAGAAAATTTAGTTACCTAAAAAATCATGACTTGATGTCAAAATATTCACAGTCTAACCTAGGTACCCCACCTTAGTTTCTTCCCTATAAGACATTAAACAAAGTTGTCCATAACTGACTAAATGTCTCAGAGAGAATTCACTATGGTATTAGTTCACCAATAGAAATGCAACCATTACTATAAGAAATTGTATCTAAAATAACAATGATCAGTATTATACATGATAAAGTAAAATGTGAAAATTTTCAACTTAAATAATATGTTTTGAAATGTATAAATACAAACTAAAAATAAAGCATCCTCTGTTGAATTACGTTGTTAAAGAAAAAATGCTATTACTATTTTTGATATGCGTGTATGTATACATAAATAATGTACATGCAATTATCATAATTCACACTGAATATATTAAGTTCAATAGTGATTCTTAAAATGGCCTTTTAGTATCAATAGATATTGCATGCATGAATAAATTTTATATGAAAAAGGCACAAAACTTTATTATTTGATTTCAATTTTTTTTAGATTGTTGTCAATAGATTTCCATGTGGAATATGTCTCCCTTTAACTAAAATCCTTTTTTGATGTAGCCTGGTGATCAGCAGGATTTTGAAAATGAAGAGGGAAGGCCATTTTTGCAAAGTAGGAAAGCTCATTTTACTCTAAAAGAGGCAAGGACTGTCTCTCAGCTTCACATCATTCACTGGTTCTGTGATTATATTCAAATACTTCACATTTCTAAACCCTAATCCGTAACTTGGGCTTAAATATTCTTCTTTCCAGATGGACATGAAGACAAAGATCAATATACGCTTAAATTTCTTGGATAGTATCTCTCCCACAGCAGGTGTTCTAAAGAGGGCAGAAAGCATTTGCAAATTACAGCTTCCATTTAGGTCACATGTACAACATTTTCAGACAGTTAAATTAAAGGTCTCAGGTTAGGACTTTAGAGGACATATACCTTAATTAAACAGAATTTTAAGTGACTATCTGATAATCCTCCACCCCTACCCAGTGTTGAAGTTCCCACCACCACTGCTTACTTTTTTCATTAGAAAGTAAGTTGCTATTATGTTCCCATAATGGAAGAAAAATTATTCCAAGTAATTTTTCAAAGATCCTTTTTACTTATTTGATAAAGAATAATATTCACTCCAGATTTTTTAACTATGAAAATATCTTTGATCATTTTTATTTTATTTTATTTATTTTTTTGAAAAGTTATTTTATTCTTTTTTTTTATTCTTATGTTAATCCCCATACATTGCATCATTAGTTTTAGATGTAGTGTTCCATGATTCATTGTTTGTGCATAACACCCAGTGCTCCATGCAGAATGTGCCCTCCTCAATACCCATACCAGGCTAACCCATCCTCCCACCCCACTCCCCTCTAGAACCCTCAGTTTGTTTTTCAGAGTCCATCGTCTCTCATGGTTCATCTACACCTCTGATTTCCCCTGCTTCATTCTTCCCCTCCTGCTACCTTCTTCTTCTTCTTTTTTTTTTCTTAACATATATTGCATTATTTGTTTCAGAGGTACAGATCTGAGATTCAACAGTCTTGCACAATTCACAGAGCTTACCAGAGAACATACCCTCCCCAGTGTCTATCACTGAGCCACCCCATCCCTCCCACCGCACCCCCCTCTCCAGCAACCCTCAGTTTGTTTCCTGAGATTAAGAATTCCTCATATCAGTGAGGTCATATGATACATGTCTTTCTCTGTTTGACTTATTTCGCTCAGCATGACAACCTGCAGTTCCATCCACGTCGTTGCAAATGGCAAGATCTCATTCCTTTTGATGGCTGCATAATATTCCATTGTATATATATACCACTTCTTCTTTATCCATTCATCTGTCAATGGACATCTTGGCTCTTTCCACAGTTTGGCTATTGTGGACATTGCTGCTATAAACATCGGGGTGCACGTACCCCTTTGGAACCCTACCTTTGTATCTTTGGGGTAAATACCCAGTAGTGCAATTGCTGGATCATATGGTAGCTCTATTTTCAACTTTTTGAGGAACCTCCATACTGTTTTCCAGAGTGGCTGCACCAGCTTGCATTCCCACCAACAGTGTAGGAGGGTTCCCCTTTCTCCGCATCCCCGCCAACATCTGTTGTTTCCTGACATGTTAATTTTAGCCATTCTGGCTGGTGTGAGGTGGTATCTCATTGAGGTTTTGATTTGGATTTCCCTGATGCCGAGCGATATTGAGCACTTTTTCATGTGTCTGTTGGCCATTTGGATGTCTTCTTTGGAAAATGTCTGTTCATGTCTTCTGCCCATTTCTTGATTGGATTCTTTGTTCTTTGGGTGTTGAGTTTGATGAGTTCTTTATAGATTTTGGATACTAGCCCTTTATCTGATATGTCATTTGCAAATATCTTCTCCCATTCTGTCAGTTGTCTTTTGGTTTTGTTGACTGTTTCCTTTGCTTTGCAAAAGCTTTTTATCTTGATGAAGTCCCAATAGTTCATTCTTGCCCTTGCTTCCTTTGCCTTTGGCGATGTTTCTAGGAAGAAGTTGCTTTGGCTGAGGTCAAAGGGGTTGCTGCCTGTGTTCTCCTTTAGGATTTTGATGAACTCCTGTCTCACATTTAGGTCTTTCAACCATTTTGAGTCTCTTTTTGTGTGTGGTGTAAGGAAATGGTCCAGTTTCATTCTTCTGCATGTGGCTATCCAATTTTCCCAACACCATTTGTTGAAGAGACTGTCTTTTTTCCATTGGACATTCTTTCCTGCTTTGTCAAAGATGAGTTGACCATAGAGTTGAGGGTCCATTTCTGGGCTCTCTATTCTGTTCCATTGATCTATGTGTCTGTTTTTGTGCCAGTACCATACTGTCTTGATGATGACAGATTTGTAATAGAGCTGGAAGTCCAGAATTGTGATGCCGCCAGCTTTGCCCTTCCTTTTCAACATTCGCTGGCTATGCAGGGTCTTTTCTGGTTCCATATAAATTTTAGGATTATTTGTTCCATTTCTTTGAAAAAAGTGGATGGTATTTTGATGGGGATTGCATTGAATGTGTAGATTGCTCTAGGTAGCATTGACATCTTCACAATATTTGTTCTTCCAATCCATGAGCATGGAACGTTTTTCCATTTCTTTGTGTCTTCCTCAATTTCTTTCATGAGTATTTTATAGTTTTCTGAGTACAGATCCTTTGTCTCTTTGGTTAGATTTATTCTTAGGTATTTTATGGTTTTGGGTGCAATTGTAAATGGGATCGACTCCTTGATTTCTCTTTCTTCTGTCTTGTTGTTGTTGTATAGGAATGCCACTGACTTCTGTGCATTGATTTTATATCCTGCCACTTGACTGAATTCCTGTATGAGTTCTAGCAGTTTTGGGGTGGAGTCTTTGGGGTTTTCCACATAAAGTATCCTATCATCTGCAAAGAGTGAGAGTTTGACTTCTTCTTTGCCGATTTGGATGCCTTTTATTTCTTTTTATTGTCTGATTGCTGTGGCTAGGACTTCCAATACTATGTTGAATAACAGTGGTGATAGTGGACATCCCTGCCGTGTTCCTGACCTTAGGGGGAAAGCTCTCAGTTTTTCCCCATTGAGAATGATATTTGCTGTAGGTTTTTCATAGATGGCTTTTATGATATTGAGGTATGTACCCTCTATGCCTATACTCTGAAGAGTTTTGATCAAGAAAGGATGCTGTACTTTGTCAAATGCTTTTTCTGCATCTATTGAGAGGATCATATGATTCTTGTTCTTTCTTTTGTTAATGTATTGTATCACGTTGATTGATTTGCGGATGTTGAACCAACCTTGCAGCCCAGGGATAAATCCCACTTGGTTGTGGTGAATAATCCTTTTAATGTACTGTTGGATCCTATTGGCTAATATTTTGGTGAGAATTTTTGCATCCATGTTCATCAGGGATATTGGTCTGTAATTCTCCTTTTTGATGGGGTCTTTTCTGGTTTGAGGATCAAGGTAATGCTGGCCTCATAAAATGAGTTTGGAAGTTTTCCTTCCATTTCTATTTTTTGGAACAGTTTCAGAAGAATAGGTATTAATTCTTCTTGAAATGTTTGGTAGAATTCCCCTGGGAAGCCAGCTGGCCCTGGGCTTTTGTTTTTTGGGAGATTTTTGATGACTGCTTCAATTTCCTTAGTGGTTATAGGTCTGTTCAGGTTTTCTATTTCTTCCTGGTTCAGTTTTGGTCGTTGATACATCTCTAGGAATGCATCCATTTCTTCCAGGTTATCTAATTTGCTGGCATAGAGTTGCTCATAATATGTTCTTATAATTGTTTGTATTTCTTTGGTGTTGGTTGTGATCTCTCCTCTTTCATTCATGATTTTGTTGATTTGGGTCATTTCTCTTTTCTTTTTGATAAGTCTGGCCAGGGGTTTGTCAATCTTATTAATTCTTTCAAAGAACCAGCTCCTAGTTTCGTTGATCCGTTCTACTGTACTTTTAGTTTCTATTTCATTTATTTCTGCTCTGATCTTTATTATTTCTCTTCTCCTGCTGGGTTTAGGCTTTATTTGCTGTTCTTTCTCCAGCTCCTTTAGGTGTAGGGTTAGGTTGTGTACTTGAGACCTTTCTCGTTTCTTGAGAAAGGCTTGTATTGCTATATACTTTCCTCTTAGGACTGCCTTTGCTCCATCCCAAAGATTTTGAATAGTTGTGTTTTCATTTTCATTGGTTTCCATGTATTTTTTTAATTCTTCTTTAATTTCCTGGTTGACCCATTCATTCTTCAGTAGGATGTTCTTTAGCCTTCATGTATTTGAGTTCTTTCCAACTTTCCTCTTATGATTGAGTTCTAGTTTCAAAGCATTGTGGTCTGCAAATAGGTAGGGAATGATCCCAATCATTTGGTACCGGTTGAGACCTGATTTATGACCTAGGATGTGATCGATTCTGGAGAATGTTCCACGGGCACTAGAGAAGAATGTGTATTCCGTTGCTTTGGGTTGGAATGTTCTGAATATGTCTGTGAAGTCCATTCGGTCCAGTGTGTCATTTAAAGTCTTTATTTCCTTGTTGATCTTTTGCTTAGACGATCTGTCCATTTCAGTGAGGGGGGTGTTAAAGTCCCCCACTATTATTGTATTGTTGTCGATGTGTTTCTTTGCTTTTGTTATTAATTGCCTTATATAATTGGCTGCTCCCATGTTAGGGGCATAGATATTTACAATTGTTAGATCTTCTTGTTGGATAGACCCTTTAAGTAGGATATAATGTCCTTCCTCATCTCTTATTACAGTCTTTAGTTTAAAATCTAATTTGTCTGATATAAAGATTGCCACCCCAGCTTTCTTTTGGTGTCCATTAGCATGGTAAATGGTTTCCCACCCCCTCACTTTCAATCTGGGGGTGTCTTTGGTTCTAAATGAGTCTCTTGCAGATAGCATATCGATGGGTCTTGTTTTTTAATCCAGTCTGATAGCCTGTGTCTTTTGATTGGGGCATTTAGCCCATTTACATTCAGGGTAACTATTGAAAGATAGGAATTTAGTGCCATTGTATTGCCTGTAAGGTGACTGTTACCGTATATTGTCTGTTTTGATCATTTTTATTAACTGCCATTTTGCATTATTATTCCTACCCTGTAGGAAGATTAAGTTTAAATTCATTTGTATGTGTGTGTGTGTGGGGGGGGGAATAAGGTCCCTATTAGAGGTGTCTCCTCCTATCTGAAATACTCATTATTAGAATTATATGCCTAAGGCACAATGTTATGAGAAGGTGAAAAAGAAAAATTGATATAAGGGTATTTTGTTAACTCTCATGGAAGGAGATCCCAGAGGCATACATTGTATTCTCTTTCAATGAGTAACACAACAGAAGTGATTGAACTAATCAAACTAACTACCAATTTGGAAGGCAGATAAACTGACCCTGAGATGATGAACCAAAGTATAAAAAATTAAAAACTAACTTCTTGAGTATTTCTAGAGCTTTTCCATTAGTGTATTTTTCCCTGTTTTTTCTCTTGAAAATTCCCATCCCTTTCCTATTTCTACATTAGAGTGCAGATAAATAGAAAAGCAACATAATTTTTACATTTGCAACTTTTAAACTTGTTTTTTTAAAAAATATTTTATGGATTTAATAACTACTTTAACTTTTTATTTCCAAAGTCAGGAAAATTATGCATTGACGTTCTTTATATTTGCAGTTTGTTACTTTTGTCCATCACAAATTATGGCAAAACAAGAAAAATTTGGGAAAAATCAACAATTTAATCAAAATTAATGTGTTTTCAAAAATACTTTAAAAATGTCCATCCATGAAAAATACATTATCTTGTTCTGTAATTCTTTAGTCCCTTGATTTTTAATTTTTCTATTGTTAGGAAATAGTTTTATGTGAAAATAAGGAATTCAAATCCCTTCAGGTAGAGACAGTAGAGAGGATAATATGAAGAATGTAAATGATTAATTATTTCTAAGAGGATCCCAAAGCACCAACAAGAAACACCTGATAATATAGGGAATAATGACCTTGGCAACAGACAAGACCTGGATTAAATATTGGCCCCTTGTAATTTGGACAAATCCAAGAACTTCAGTGAAACTCTATTTCCTCTTCTGTTAAATAAGGATGAGGACATTCAATTTAGTATAGTTATAAGAAAAAAAAATAATTGACACATATCCAATAGCAGACTTGTAAGGAGTTGCTTGCCTTAACAACGTGATGCTCAGAAATTGTCATTTTTATCACTCAACTCCTTTTCCCTATTATCCTGATTTGCAGATAATTAGTGTTACTAGGTCAATCATGGAAAGAAAGAAAGAAAATATTCACCAAGTGTTTTTCAATATTCACCAAGTGTTTTTCAATTCACCAAGTGTTAACCTTTTCCGGGTGAAGATTAACAAAATCTCTAGTCCCATATCTCCTTATAACTGTGAGATGTAACTAACGTTTGCTATATTTGAGATAAAAACAGGATCCAAAAGTAACAGAATAATCTGTTTTATAAAATCTGCTGAAGAAGTACTTCTTTCAACAGAAACTTATATTAATTTTAAGAATGACACTCCTTAAGTATGTCTAAATCCACATGCCCATTCAATTCACATGGGTAGTCATTAAGGGTAAAGTTGCCATGTTCCCCCCAATAAACAAATTCTACATGATTATATGCAAAAATAAGCTAGTTAAAATATTGTCTTCAAGTTTTGTCATCTTGCAATAGAATAATAAATTACTAAATTTTCAAACGAGCATATCTTATGTGATTGTGCTAAATTAAAATTGGCAATCATTAAATCATTAGCTATTTTCATTAAGTCACCTTAGTGACTACAATGTATTCGGCATCCCATATGTGAAAGAATTATGTCTGCCCCAATAATTTTGCATTACACAGCATGATAAAAAGAAACAATAATAATTTGCAAAGTAGTAATAGTTGTAGTAATAAAGTGAACATACCTGAAAATAACTGTTTTGTTGGAGCACTGAGTTGTGCTTGCTTTGAAACTCTGTAAGCAGTATCCGAACCTTGTGAATCCTTTCTGTTTGTGCAAAAGCCTGTTGTTTTTGATATTCCCTCAGGAGAGTTGTGAAAATCTAGAGCTTTTAGTACATCAACTGGAGCAGCTGAAAATAAGTGAAAAGTAAAAAAAAAAAAAAAAATGAACAAATAATCTAATATAAAACTGAGTATTTTTAACAGATAAAATAGTTGTTGTTCTACTTCTCAAATCTGTCACACTTGCCACTTTCCCTAATATTTGGGTGGGAGATTGAGGAATGGGACAGCAGATAAATTATAAACTATAAAATTCTCAAATACAAAATATCTCAAATCAAGAATAAAATTATGGAGCAGCAAACAGAAGATATTCATGTGTGTGGGGTATATGTAGATTTAGAATCAAATATATTATATATACATATATATTATATATATGTAATGTAATACATATTACACACAATATATAATTGAATATATGTGAAATTACAACCTGTCTGATGCATCTCAATTACAAATTATAGTCTTTAATCATTCTAAGTAATTGCATTATTTGGAATTAAAGTGAAAGCCAGCATCTGGACATATTCCAGTAATTTCTAATAGAGTTATTATTCAACTATTCATAATCTTAAATAAAGATGATTTTGAAGGTTCAAATTCACAATGAATATTATACATAATTATTGTAAAATGTGCAATTAATAAGCCATATTGTATACACAAAGAGGTTAAAAGTTGTTAAAAAGAATAGGTAACAAAACATAACGCTCTTGTTTTGAGTGCTTTCCCATGTTAGCTATTTACAAATTATATATAAGCATATAGCACGTGTGAATAGTGTGTACTGTTTATGTATGTGTAGCTGTGCATGCATATATGTATCTATGTATAATTTGTTTATTTTTACCCTCTAAATTTGCCAGAGAATCTTCATGGACGTTGCTTCATGCTTCATGATTCAGATTGGAAGTCTCTGGGGACTTTGGATAAAAATGTAATCTTTGGAGAAAAGTGTAATAAAGTGTAATCCCTTTGGATAAACTTGATGTTTTAAACAGCTTCATTGGAATATAATTCACTTGCCATGTAATTCACCCATTTAAAGTGTATAATTCATTGATTTTGGTATATTATACTATTCACTTTCTTAATTGTGGTATAATACAAACAACAAAAAATTTCCCTTTTTAACCATTTTATGTACAATGTAGCAGCATAATTACATTCACAATGCTGTGCAACCATCACCACTCTCTATTTCTAAGACATTTTCATCACCCGAAACAGAAACTGTAACCATTGAGCGATAACTCCCTATTCACCACCTCTGCCCAGGCTCTGATAGCTAATAATATACTTTCTGTCTCATTTCTTGATTGGATCATTTGTTCTTTGGGTGTTGAGTTTAAGAAGTTCTTTATAGATTTTGGATACTAGCCCTTTATCTGATATGTCATTTGCAAATATGAACAGACATTTTTCCAAAGAAGACATCCAAATGGCCAACAGACACATGAAAAAATGCTCAACATCGCTCGGCATCAGGGAAATCCAAAGCAAAACCTCAATGAGATATCACCTCACACCAGCCAGAATGGCTAAAATTAACATGTCAGGAAATGACAGATGTTGGCGGGGATGCGGAGAAAGGGGAACCCTCCTACACTGTTGGTGGGAATGCAAGCTGGTGCAGCCACTCTGGAAAACAGTATGGAGGTTCCTCAAAAAGTTGAAAATAGAGCTACCATATGATCCAGCAATTGCACTACTGGGTATTTACCCCAAAGATACAAAGGTAGGGTTCCAAAGGGGTACGTGCACCCCGATGTTTATAGCAGCAATGTCCACAATAGCCAAACTGTGGAAAGAGCCAAGATGTCCATTGACAGATGAATGGATAAAGAAGAAGTGGTATATATATACAATGGAATATTATGCAGCCATCAAAAGGAATGAGATCTTGCCATTTGCAACGACGTGGATGGAACTGCAGGTTGTCATGCTGAGCGAAATAAGTCAAACAGAGAAAGACATGTATCATATGACCTCACTGATATGAGGAATTCTTAATCTCAGGAAACAAACTGAGGGTTGCTGGAGTGGGGGGTGGGGTAGGAGGGATGGGGTGGCTGGGTGATAGACATTGGGGAGGGTATGTGCTATGGTGAACGCTGTGAATTGTGCAAGACTGTTGAATCACAGATCTGTAACTCTGAAGCAAATAACACAATATATGTTAAAAAGAAGAAGAAGAAGAAGAAGAAGAAGATAGCAGGAAGGGAAGAATGAAGGGGGGATATTGGAGGGGGAGACGAACCATGAGAGACGATGGACTCTGAAAAACAAACTGAGGGTTCTAGAGGGGAGGGAGGTGGGAGGATGGGTTAGCCTGGTGATGGGTATTGAGGAGGGCACGTTCTGCATGGAGCACTGCGTGTTATACCCAAACAATGAATCATGGAATACTACATCAAAAAAAAAAAAATATGTACTTTCTGTCTCTATGAAGTTGACTATTCTAGAAATTTCATAGAAGTGGAATCATACACTATTCTTCAGAACACTGAATATAGAATTATCATATGACCAAGCAATTCCACTCTTAGATATATACCCAAAAGAACTGAAAGCTGGCACTTAAACAGATACCTGTGTGCCAATATTCACTGAAATGTTATTCACAATAGCCAAAAGGTGGAAACCACACAAATTTCTATCAATACATGAACAGATTAACAAAACGTGGTACATGCATACAATGGAATAGGATTCAGTCATAAACAGCAATGATGTTGTGATACATGCTACCACATGGATGAATCTTCAAAACATTACACTATATGAAATAAAGCAGACATAAAAGGGCAATGTTTTAGATTATCAAATTCCCTGATCCACAACTTAATATCTACTTAATTCACTAAGCAAGCCAAAATAGGAGTCATGTGGTGTAAGCACTGTTATAAAAACAGACTTTAGACTCCATATCACTCAATATACCTATATTCTATTGACTTTTTCTCCTTATTCAAAAATAAAAATATTCAGAGAAGGCCATGTGTTGGCCATTGTATTACTGAGCATGTCTGAGACATAAGTCCTTATTGCAAGTATTTAAGATTCCAGTTCAGAAAGAAAAGAGATCACTTCTGCCTGGAAGTGAACCAATATTATTGATTTGAAAAGCTCAGTTGTTAGTTAAAAAAACAGAATTGCCATCAAATTTCAAAATATGTTGGGTTTTGTAAATATACTGTTTCTGGGAGGACTTAATGAGAATGGAAAAGGGACTGATTTTAGAAGCAGAAAATACCATCACAATTTATTACATTCCATAGAGGATGCTATTCTTTGAAAATTGTAATTTCAACTAACATATTTTTACAATAACTATCAGTTAATCATAGAATGCATGAATGAATGAGTGAATGAGTGCTTGTGAGCAATGTATACCTGGTCATTTCCTTAGTTAATTAAGATTTAGGGGTATTGACTTCCATATGTACAAACATATGTGGATGAAGCTTTGAGTGTTTCCTTTTAGAATATAACAGGTGTACTTTCCTTTAACAATACTCTACCTATTTCATCAAGCCTCTGAATGAAAATCAACCTACTATCCAGTATAGTACACATGGTTTCCAAATTATTAAAAAAAAAAAAAAAAAACTTTTTCTTTATGGAAGTCAGATATTTCAAAGGGATCATTAACCCTATCAAATATGGTCCTCTCTAGGTCAGCCTTGGAATATTTAAAAGAATCACAGCATTCAAGAACCTTTTTGCAGAAGTCCTGCTCGTGATGGTCAGTTTTTTTAGGCCAATAGGAACACCTGCCGATTCTTAACTTTCTTCTTTTCTCTTATCATAAAGTACAACAAGAAAGTAATAACTATAATGGCTTCCATGTCTAGAAAGCCTAGTATGTGCCAGTTACTAGGCTAAGTTCTTGACAGGCTTTGCAGGGCATATGTTCTGATCCCCACTGTGCAGATGAAGGAATTGAGATCCAGAAAGCGAGCTAAGGACACTCCTAAGATCTGGACAAATAATCAAATCCAGGTTCTTTCCACTTCGCCACCTTCATCGCTATACCCCATAAAAGAAACTTAAAACATAAGTATAATATACTAAAATTATCTTGAGACAGTTAATTGATTCCTGATGTTTATATTTGTTTTAAATTAAACTCAATTTATGGGTTTCAGGGTATAAATGACTCTGAAAGAGACTGTTTCTACAAGTCACAGCATCTTATCTGCTTATTTTATCTTATCTTCTTGCTCTGAGCCCGTTAGCAAAAGGACATCAGGGTAAAGACTCAAGGACTGACCTGAACACAGCTATGAAGGCTGTTAATTCCATGAAGAAAAGGACACAGTCCCATGGTCATGGTCCCAACTGCTCATAGGTAAATAATACATGAAATAAACCACACGTCCCTTCTCTCCAGAATACCTTTTCACAGGATGACCTTTTCCAAGAGCACAGATTTTGTCACATTTGTTCCTTCCTACTTTGAAAGTAATGTGATAAAAACACATTCCCTCTACAGGATTCAAAATAAGGGCTCTATTTTTAAAGCCTCACAAAATTCTTTGTAGAGACACATTATATGAAATAATTCACTCTTCAAAAACCAATTTAAAAAGAAGGATACAGAGTAAAGATTTCAACTAGGTTTTTTCTTTTTCTAGAAAAGCATATCAAGTTATAAAAATGTAAAAATGTAAGGTTTTTTTCCTTCAAATAAACCAAATAATAAATTAAGACACTTTGAAATCTGCCTGTTATTTGACCTCATAATTGCAGCATTTAACAAATTCTCCTAATACGGATTCTATGATCTTATACATACACACATACATTATACACACACAGGGAAGTTATTCTTCATATTTTATTAACTGAATTGCAACTGCTTAAAGAGTAAAAGCAGCAATTTGTTGTAGCTTAACTTGATACATCTAAAAAGGTGAAATTTCCATATTCAAAGCAATTCTTAAATGTCCTTAATATTGGAATCATTTCTATGTTGCCAATAGCTGATGCCACAAACCATGATTAGAATTTCAGATGTATCCAATTAGCACGATATTTTGTTCAATAGTATTTTTCCTGCCTTTCACTACATACTCTTGTATTTTATTAAATGGGAGAATAAGATACCAGAGCCCAGTGCATTACTCCAATCGCCATTTAACTGGTTTCCATGTCTTTTCTCCTCAGTCTGCACACCACAACTTGAGCAAGCTTCCAAAACTCCAGGCTTTATGTCCCTTTGAAGCTTAAATGCCTCCAGTGAACCCACTAACTTCCAGAGGGTATGCACAGACCCCACACACGAAATCTTGCCTGAACACACACATTTGTCCTACTGGTATCACCCCATCTGCACCGCCACCATTTTCTTTTCATTGTCATTTCCCCTAACTCTATCTTCACTCAGTGCTCTAGTTATACTGAACTTAGACTGCCCAGAACCCCCTCCGCCCATCTTCTTTCTCTTGCCTCTGGGACTTTATAAATCCTATTTTCCCTATCTGAATCATTTAGCTTTTTCACCTGAGGAAAACAAAGGATATAAATGATGTATAATCTGCTCCGGAAAGCTATCTCCCAAAGCTGGGTTTGATATACTCACCTCTACTATAGAACTTTTCACGTTTGGTTTTAATTATTTACCTATACTTGATTTTTTCCCAAACTAGAAGAGAATGGGTATGCACACACCCACCTACACACACGAGCTATATAAAATACTGGCTGAATGTGAAACACGATAATGTGAAAATACTAGAAGCAACTTTCTCTTATCTTAAAACAAAAATTTCTGAGGGCGTACTATGTCTTTTCTATTATGTTCTGCTGCTCTCCTGGACACCCCGACTCATTCACTGATTAGTCTGTCCCAGGTCTTTAATCCTTTCCCTCTGTTGCTTTCAGTGTCCACATGGATTACTGATCTAAAGTCTCACAATGCTTTGATTGTTTCATCTCTAATTAATTCCTCCTTTAAATTTCTTCGCACACTCCCGTGACCAATAAGGAGTAAATGACACCAATACCTAGCGTAGAAGAGCTGGAATGATTCCGAATCCCATCCCTGGCACTTAGCATGTGTGTGATCTGGATTGCTTTGTGCCTCAGTTTCTACATCTGTAGGATGAAAATAATAAAAAATTTTTACCTAAAAGAGTTTTTGTGAGTTGGTATTTGGGGCCATGCCTTAGAACAGTGGCGGGAAAAAAACTATGCCTATGAGTTAAGCCCTTACTGACTATTTTCGTAATTTACATGGTGAAAAAATTAAAAACAGAACAATATTTTGTGACATGCAGAAGTTATATGAAATTTACATTTCAGCATCCACAAATAATATTTGTATTAGACTAGAGCCACACCCATTCATTTATCTATTGTCCATAGCTGCTTTCGCCCTACAACAGAGTTGTAACGCTGTGATAGAGATCGTATGGCTCACAAAGGCTGAAATATCTAACATGTGGTTTCTTTTAAGCTGAGTCCTGAAGGATGGGTAGGAGGTTATAAGCTATGAGGAGGGTGACAGGAATACCAGATAGGCAGCACAGACACAAGACAGTGCAGTGAACAAGGAAGTGAAAGTAATCATGATTGCCTGACAAGACATCAACACTGAATAAATTTAGATGTCCAAATTCTCCGTGGATGCATCACAGCTGCTGAGGACCTCTTGAGAAAAACCGGATCTCCACTATGGATATTCACAGCCACAGTCTCCAAGTGAAACATTTACACTAACTCCTACCTATTTACCCAACCCCAAATGTAATGCTCCAGCTGAAATAAACTTCTCTTAGTTTCTAAAATATACTGTGCTCCTTTGGTTGGGGATTTTTCAATCTTTTCTCAGTTGGCTAAGGATGGCTGACTGTTTTTCAATCCTGTCATTAGAATCTCCCGGAGAACTTTTACAGCATAAGAACGCCTGGGTCCTGTGTAAGAACTAATGACTAGAATGAAGGGGGGAGCGGGGAGGGCAGACATTCATGTTACAGAAGTTTCCTAGATGAATCTAATGGGTAGCCAGGATTAAAGCCAGGTGATCTGAGACCTAATCAACCTTTTGATCTCAATCTAACCATAACTTCCTTCAGGGAATCATTACTTATCTCTCTCAGGCTGAGTTCTGTGACCCACTCATATGATCCCAAGTACCCTATATTCCCCTTGGATAACTCCACACTCTATTTTGTTTGCTTGCTTAATTATCTCATTTTCACTCAGGCACAGTGTGTGTCTAAACTCCCTGTTACAGACTCATACTGCCTAATTTCCCTCCTTCTCTCTCTGCTAAGCTTGTAATTTATTGTTTGATGTCGGCCTCCCCTGATAGACTGTAAACCCTCTGACAGTAAACATCAGCACTATTGATGTTCACTGTAGTATTCATAAATAACATAGCAGCTGACACATAGTAAATAATCAGTAAAGATATGTTTAATGAATGAACAAATACATGAATCAATGAACCTCAGAGGCAGGGTATAGCTGCTCATTGATTCATATATTTGTTCATTCATTAAACATCTTTATTGATTATTTATTATGTGTCAGAGTTTCTTTCTCACCAGTCTGAGAAGGAAAACAAGTGTTAGAAATGGCCTTTATAAACAGCACCTAAAAGAGCTTCCCAAATCTGATTGTTTCCATTTGATGCAAGTGTGGCAAGAACTCAGTTCTTAAGTTCTAAAGTAGATGTTTTCTCATTTCTCAGGAGTCACTTATGTTCACCTTGTACCTCACATTACAGGCCACATATGAAACATAACATTATCGGGAGAAAGAAGTAAACTAAAACACAGGAAGAGTTATAAACCATCTCCTGGGGTACCTGGGTGGCTCAGTCGTTTAAGTGCCCAACTCTTGGTTTTGGCTCGGTTATGATCTTGGGGTGGTGAGATGGAGCCCCGCACCAGACCTCACACTCAGTGGGGAGTCTGCTTGTCCCTCTGTGCCTCCCTCCACTCGCACTCACTCTTTCTCTCTCTCAAATAAATAAATAAAATCTTTTAAAAAAATTCTCAGGGCTCCTGGGTGGCTCAGTTGGTTAAGTGTCTGCCTTCGGCTCAGGTCATGATCCCAGGGTCCTGGGATAGATCCCTGCATGGGGCTCCCTGCTCAGTTGGGGGGGGAGGGAAGCTGCTTCTCTCTCTCCCTCTGCAGTTCCCCCGATTGTACTCTTTCTCTCTCTCTGTGTCAAATAAATAAATAAAATCTTAAAAAAAAAAACTAAACTAATACCTTAGGGGTGCCTGGGTGGTTCAGTCGGTTAAACCTCCAACTCTTGATTTCGGCTCAGGTCATGGTCTCAGGGTTGTGGAATCAAGCCCAGCATACAAGACTTCTTGCTCAGCAGGGAGTCTGCTTAAGGTTCTTTCTCTCTGTCCCTGCCCCCCACTCATGTTCTCTCTCTCTGTCTCTCTCTAAAATAAATAAATAAAAATAAATCTTTAAAGGAACTAATATTTTAGTGTCTTTCCTCTGATACTGTTTCTTCATTTATTTCAAACACATATATGCTATACACCAACCTTGTATTGCAAACAAACATGAAGTATTAAAAAATAAAACATATTGACCCAATTCCTCCATATTTAAAAAAAAAAGTATGAAAGTTCATCTTTAAGTGACTATGTGACACAAATAATGTCAATAGAAATCACCTAAATTTCCTATGTCCCAACACAACTCTTTGTAGTTGAAACGATTAGACTTTTTGTCTGTATTCTGTAATCTAATCTTTGTACTCAAAGTATAAAATGGGAGAAGTGAACTGCTTGAATACTTTAATAAATTTTAAACTTATAAGATTATAGTTGTAGAATTTACACTAAATATTCCTGGGCATGGGAAGTGTTTAGAGTTCATTTTACCCCCAAGAGATTCTATAATAAACTTATATGTTTTGTCATTTTAAACCTATGTTTAGAGAGTATATTTCCCTTCAGGAAAAAAAATAAATACAACAAATATCCGTATCTCAAGGCTCAAGTTTTTGATGAGTATCTTGCAAAAACTGGATATTTGGTACTCAAACTAAGAATAGGATCAAATTGAGAATAACATGGACAAAGACATGTGTAAAAAAGTAGCCTGCCGTTTCAGGAATTTTATAGTTAATTTCATCAACACCAGGCACCTAACAAGCCTAATGATAATACCATTTCAGAAAACAGAAACCCAATGGACCAAATGTAAATGTACTTCCTTACAATCCCATGAAAACCAGCTTAAAAAAAGTCAGTTACACAGTGAAATTCAAGATTGGAAAGATTGGGGTAAAAAAAATACACAATGCAATATTCTGAAGTAGAAGTAATGGAAAAATTGTGGCTCCCACCACAATCCATTGTATCGACATCCCACTATTGACTGTTTATTCTAATTCTGACCTACCCAGTGGTTGAGAGAAATGTGTAAGCCCTGTGATCCTAGCTGAGATTTAGTATTGATTGGAAATAACAAATAAATTTGTTTTGAATATCAGCCTGTGTATACATTTCCTTAACAGTATTTAATCTGTTGTTGCGTTTATGTCTTTACCTGCAAATATCACCCATCTACTTTTTAAGTAACCACAAGTCCCACATTATCTCCCTGTTACACCAGCTAAACAAACTGCCATTACCATTTCTATACACCTATGTCTTAAAACAACTGAATCGATATGCAGGATGTTCATCAAATAAGTAAAATGCTTTTCTATGTGGAATTTAAGTGTCACTTTGACTATGTCTAAATATGTAAAATAAAATTTAAAACTATGGCAATTATGTGGATAAAAATGGCCTAGAAGCTGCCCAAATACTTTAAGGCAATATTTGTACTCCTTGTACTCCAAAAATATCCAATTCTACATTTGATAGAAAGCCTTAAAATAAAATCTACAACTTTAATTTAAATAAGTCATTACTTTTTATAAATGACAAATATTTGATTAGTACTAAAAAGAAAAATAAATCCGTAAACGAGGTTTGAAGAGGCATGGATTTTAGTATCAAATCAGAAAGACAGGAAAGGGCTCAATAAGAAAATAATGTTTGAGCAGTCTAGCAAGGCATAAGAGGATTCTCTATGCTGATATATTTTTTTTTTAAAGATTTATTTATCTATTTGAGAGAGAGAGAATGAGAGACAGAGAGCATGAGAGGTAGGAGGTCAGAGGGAGGAGCAGACTCCCTGCCGAGCAGGGAGCCCGATGCGGGACTCGATCCTGGGACTCCAGGATCATGACCTGAGCTGAAGGCAGTCGCTTAACCAACTGAGCCACCCAGGCGCCCTCTATGTTGATATTTTGATTGCATAGCATTCTAAGCAAAAGGAATAGCAAGTGCAAAGAACTTGAGATAGGAGTCGCCCCAAAGGGGAGGAGTTGAAGGAAATGCAAGGAGACATTTAGGTTGCCAGCAGAGGAAATAAAAAGGGTATAAGAGATGAGGTCAGAGAAGTAAGGGGGAGGCAGGTTGGAGGCAATTGTGTAGATCCTGTGGTATGTTCTATGAGGTTAGATTGTATTCCAAGTGAGATGGAAAACTACTGGAAGTTAAGGGAGAGGAGTAAGATGAACCAACTGGAAGTTAAGGGAGAGGAGTAACATGGACCAACGAATCTTCCAGGCCACTATGGCGCTGTGTTGAGAACAGACTATAGGGTCACTAGAGTGGAAGAGAGCACAGAAGAAGCAATTGCAATCCCCGAGGTGTAAAATTTTTCAATTTTGCAATCTTGGACTGAGAGATGAAGTACTGGGTCAGATTCTGGATATATTCTAAAAACATAAAAGACAGGGTTGCTGATGGGTTGGATATGGAGTATGAGAGAAAAGGAGTCAAAGCTGCTCCTAGTGTTTTAGTTTGAACATCATGACTGATTGTGTTTCCATCAACTGAGATGGAAAGATTGTGAGCAGAATAAGCTTCAGGTAGGGTTCTACAATTCAGTTTTGGGTATGCTAATTTTGAGACAATTTAATACATTCCACTGGAAATGGCTGACTAGGCAGTTGAATATATGAGTCTGGAATTCAGGGAAAAGATATGGGGTAGAAATAAAACTTTGGGAGTTGACAGCCTATTAACATTATTTAAAGATATAATTAGTTAATATACACTTATTTTAAAACTCTATTTGATATAACTTTCTGTGAAAGAAATCATTATGACTTAAAAAATGATTATAATAAATATTTATAATCAAATAATCAAATAATCAACATAGAGATCTTCATCCAATATATGAATCCTCAGAAACAGACAGACAAAACTACTTATAATTTATGTCCTAAAACATGCTACAAGTTGGGTAATAACAAGAACGATCACATTTAAGGTTTAAAATGTTAGGCTATATCTTTGTCTTATAACAGATTTTATAAATACGTGTATACATTTTGTTTAATGTACTCCCTTATAAAACAGGAAGATTATTCATTCATACAGTTTTCAATTCCATAAAGGACATAACCCTGTATCAAGTGTGACTTAAATGTACTAATTTATCTTGGAGACCTCCAGGTGACTTTACAGTGGGTTGGCTATTGCAGAAAAGCAGCATGGCCCCAGTTCCCTGATTATTTTTCAGAAGATCTAGTGGTTGCAACCAAGGGGAACCACCTAGTAGGGATAGGTATCAAAGTATATCCTGACTCTGCCAATTTAGCAGCCTCCCTGTATTCTTTAATTAGTCCCACGATTCTGTGCTATGCAGAAAAAATATACCCTTACAATCTTGTGTTATGTGGCCCTAGCCCATTCTCCTAACCCCAGCTCTCTCCTGATAACACACATACCCCATGAGAATAGACATTGGCATACTGTCTTTGTAGTCAGAACAACTAACACTGATGGCACATAGAAGAGAGTTATTTAATTTTCACGGTTATTGAACAACCTCAATCCTGAACTTTCTTGTATCATAAAAAGCTTCTATGAACTGAAAATTGAAAGCAGGAATCATATCACAACTCTGAGGATGGCAAAGGAAAGAACAAATGCCTGTTGAGAGTATGATATGTAAAAAGCTTGGCATTTCTGAAGTACAAGCAGCCAAAGCTATTAAAATGTTTATTATAAAGCTTAAATTATAGTTTCAATACAAGCATTTGACTTTCATGTTGAGAAAAGCAATACTTGTTGGCATTTAGTTTATTACATGCTATGGAGAAAAGGATTTTTAAAAAAGCATGAACTATAAGAAAACAAAAAATAAATAAATAAATAAGATAAATAAAAAAGCATGAACTCTATCATAATCAGTTGATCTATCCAAATCAGTTTTTGCAGAGTCACTGCTATTGGGTGGTTGGGTATTTATCAAATGATTTTCACACAGCAGAAAAATAATCTTTTACTTGACTTCCAGTGCCCTGTTATACAAGCTAGATACATTTCCATTTTTGTATTTATTTCCTGTTACAAAAGATTCATAAACCCTTGGATGTGCATCAAAATTATCTGTGAGGATTTATAAAACACCTATACTTGGATTCTATACAAACTCTACTCAATCAAAATCCACAGAGATGGGACTGGAAATGATTGTGATAGCAAGTCAAGGCTGATTGTCCCTGTCTTCTTGACTTTAGTATAATCCCTTGCTTATGAGGTCATTAATTCATATGATAAACATTTATTGGCCATCTATTCTGCTCCAGGTATAGTGCTACAAGACAGAATTTCTTACAAGATGAAAAGATGCATTCCTTGTTTTCATTTTAGCATCAAAAATATCCTGTGATAAGTATTCATGTTTGGAGTAAGTATAGTGTGCTTTAGAATGTTATGCAAGGACAACTACCTCAGTCTTTATGGTTGAGGAGAGGTATTCCTTTAGGAGATAATATCTAAATCCAAAAACGTACTGGTAAGCGGCTTGGAAGTGTTCAAGGTGGAGATCATAGCTTGCTTGGAGGCAAAACAGAGATTGACATTTTCAGGAAATCACAACAATATCAGCCAAAATCTGTTCAATACACTTCTGTAGACACTGGCAACAATTGATATATATAACCTTATATCATATCTCAGGTTGTTAGATTATTGAAGAGCAATTCATTAGAGCTTCAACCAACACTTTCACTTCATTCAGCAAAGATTTACCAAACACTAACTATGTGACAGGCTCTGTTCTATGTGCTTGGGACACACTAAAACAGATAAAGATACTTATCCTAATGATTTTAGTGTAACTAAAATATACAATGGCTAGGAATAGAATATAAAAAATACGTAACATTCTTCTAAAACAATTCTACAACTACTGTCTTTTATTAAGCACTGGAAACTTTATATACTCCTTGCTTAAAGATGGTACTTCGTCATATAATAATTATAATATATATGATATGCAAATTACTTTCCAGAATGAGTTTACTAAAATAATCATAAAGCAATAAATATAGATAGGTCACTCTTTCTAATAGTTATTAAGCAAAATCAGAAATCCATAACGGCATACAAAACAGATAAAAGTTTCAAAATGAATATATGACAGGAATTTTCCCAATTATTACTTTAACAGATTGATACCACTCTTGGCTTAAACTTTCTTGTTCACCAGCAGACAGTGAAATGATGATTTATGTTGCTGTCAAAACAAAAATACTGCTTCATATGGTGTTTTTCTCTACAAGATTACTATGTTAAAGCAAACTACAATTTTAGAGGTAATATAGGCAATTAGTAGCTTCAAATATTTAGAAGCATCTTTGAAGAGAATGTGCAAAAACTGTTCTCCAAACGAGGAAAGCTAGAGGGATATCCCAATTCATTCACTTACAGAGAAAAAGTAAAGAAAGAGGGAGGGATCTAATTACTGCTAATGACAAGACATGAACGAGTAGGTCATTTCACACCACTCCCAAGTTAACTAGATTTAACCTTGTTCCAGTCCACTGGGCAAGTTAAGAAGATAATTTATAATCTAAATAGTGACTGTATTATATAATGTGCATTCTGGCATCTTGGTAGACCCGAAGGGCAGAAATAAAATTAAATCATAGTCATTACCCCCCAGCAACTTTTACAGGAAGACTAACAGATAAATGAGTAATTTTTTAAATAATGATACAATTTTTTGCGAACTATGTATCTTTTAGTTACATTCTCCCAGTTGACTACATTCCAAACAGCTTTTAGATAATCAGATCTGACACTTTCATACTGAAGGTAATAAGCATACTACCATATATCAGTCTCCCAAAGTAGAATAAGACCTCTGGTTCCTTGCAATGGATCCTGATTAAAACAGGCAGCAATTTGTAAGTGTCCTTATTACTTAATGAAACCAAGCCAACCCCAATCTGAACCTTGAATGCTAACAGATACAGCTGTCAACTTCTCCTTAAATAAGTCAGAGGAAACAAAGTAACGTTTGCTGGCTTCTAGCAACAGCCTTTTTTTTTTTTTTAAAAGATTTTATTTATTTATTTGACAGAGAGAGACAGCAAGAGAGGGAACATAAGCAGGGGGAGTGAGAGAGGGAGGAGCAGGCTTCCCGCCGAGCAGGGAGCCCAATACGGGCTCGATCCCAGGACCCTGGGATCGTGACCTGAGCTGAAGGCAGACGCTTAACGACTGAGCCACCCAGACGCCCTAGCAACAGCCTTTAGTGTTCTCTCATCATTAGGGCTTATGTTTGCTCTTAAAATGGAAAGAGTGTTATGGCCTCCACCACTGAACCTTAATGAAGGCTGACTGAATTATAACATTGCCTTTTGCCAAGTCCTCTTTATATTTCTCCTTGGTGGCATTCAAGTTATTCACACAATTGACATGGTGCTTACTGTGGTGCAATTGCATGATTTGTCCATTAATGTTAGGTCCCAGGGCACTATAATCATAAGTCAGGGTGGCTGTGTGGAAACATTAGAACACACAATAAAGTAAGCATGGACAAACGATCAAAAAAGCACAGGCTCTGGAACAGACTCTCTATGTTCAAATCCTGGGTCTATCACACAGAAGCTGTGTGACCTTAGGCATGATAATTAACTTCTCTCTTTTTTAGTTCCTTCATGGGTAAAATGTATATTTTAATATTAGCTTACTTCCAGGGCAATTGTCAAAATGAAATGAGATTCTATGTGAAGAGTACTGGGTGCTGGGGCACCTGGGTGGCTCAGATGGTTAAGCGTCTGCCTTCGGCTCAGGTCATGATCCCAGGGTCCTGGGATCGAGTCCCGCATCGGGCTCTCTGCTCCTTGGGAGCCTGCTTCTCCCTCTGCCTCTCTCTCTCTCTGTCTCTCATGAATAAATAAATAAAAATCTTAAAAAAAAAAAAAAGAGTACTGGGTGCCTGGGTGGCTCAGTCAGTTAAGTGTCTGCCTTCGGCTCAGGTCATGATCCCAGGGTCCTGGGATCGAGTCCCGCATCGGGCTCCCTGCTCGGCGGGAAGCCTGCTTCTCCCTCTCCCTCTGCCACTCCCACTGCTAGTGCTCTTCTGCTCTCTCGTTCTGTCAAATAAATAAATAAAATCTTTAAAAAAAAGGGGGGTGGCTAACAACAGGACATGGCACATAATAATATGTGTGCATTTAGTGTTAGATCTTACTATTCTATCTGCCTGGAGATATGAAGCCTGATCTAAATCTTGAAGTAGGAGAAGACATTTGCTAGATGGATGAGGAGGGAACAAATATTCCAAAGAAAGAGAATAGTGTGTTCTAGGACAGGGGAGAATATGGGCAAGAGGTTTAACATGGCTGAAGTGCAAGGGGAATGGCCGGTCATGAGCCTGGACGTACAGAGGGGTCCCATCCTGAAGGCCACTCTACATCACGCTAAGCCATTTGCACAATACATTTATCCTCAAAACCAGTGAAGTATTTTGAAGACTCATCGGCATTCAAACAGAAGAGTGACAGCTGGTTGGTTGTGGTCCACTGCTGACTCTAACCTAAAGAGAGAAGTCAGGGAAAAGAGCAGTATCATATGCATGGTTCTTCTTTCTCGGCAGAGCTCTCCGATAGGAGCACAAAGTGCAAAAGTGCTTTAGAGTTTCTTATTAGCTTTGTCAGGAATTGCACCCGCTGCCCTTTCCGGCAGTCATCCTTTTGGGAAGTTGTTTGTGAAAAGCTGAACAGGGA
This sequence comes from Mirounga angustirostris, assembly GCF_029215605.1. Lineage (NCBI taxonomy): Eukaryota > Metazoa > Chordata > Mammalia > Carnivora > Phocidae > Mirounga > Mirounga angustirostris. Next base: position 104,217,401 of record NW_026991712.1, on the reverse strand, counting down.
AGGGAAGCCAAGCACCTCACACAGTGGAAGGTTCACGCCTGTCAGCCCGGATGCCAGGTTACCAGTCAGACGAGGAAGAAAGCTTCCACGGACACTATGCGCTCAAGTTCTATGAATAGGGACCTTCATTTGCCTGTACAGTACAAGGCCATTCAAGAGCAATTAAATTTGTTTAAAATAGGAAAGAAATGCTTTTTAAGGAAAAAAAAAAGGTTTGAAGGGATTGCAAAAGTTGATTGTGCTAAAGCACTCGGACACAGGTCTGTTTTAGTTCTCAATTGTCAAGCCGTATTTAAGCTGGTCTCTTACTCTGAAATATGATAACCTTTCTTTTCTCTGAGTTCTTTCTCCTAAATTAATAGCACTGTCTCTAATTCCATGCGCAGCAAGCAAAGAGTTTATTTTACCAGATAACAGTAGGTCTGGTGATCAGCCAATGTCTAAAGAACCACTAGCCAAGTCAGTAGTAGGCCAAAGACTGCAACCAATAAACACTACTCACTAAATCACTTTAAAATCAACTTTCATCTTCTCTAACAGCTAGTATTATTCAGGTTGAGTTTTGAGACAATGGCAAGTACGTAAAAAGGGGCCTATAAAAATAAAATTATATTAGGATTTTGCGAGAAAAAGAAATACATATAGTAGGCACATTATAATATGGGAGACAGTTTAAGATGAAAAAAAATTAAAACTTTATGTTCTGAAATAAATTGCAAGAGAAATTAGAAGAAAAAAGTCCAAATCTAAGAAAGTCATTAGAAAAGCTACACTGCAATCTGCATTTAAAGTTGTCTCTTCCGGGAGAGAATTTAGGGAACACTGCAACTTTTTATAGCATCAGTGTATACCTCTCTTTCCCCTTTGCTAAGGAACAAAACTTCGATGGTCAAAATCAAAGTTTGGTTTCCCCTCACCACTCCCAGCTCAGGTCACGTTTCCCCACTATCAAATGAGGGAAGTGGAGGAGTAAGAGCAGGAATGCAGATCCGCTCTCAGCCCCCACTCTGTAGTTGCCCTGAATCCCTAATGATTATGCCAACTGCCCTTAATTACTGTTCCAAAGGTAGGAGGAAAGAAAAGTGTGTTTAGGATACAATGGAATTCTGGATTTTGAATACCTGCGTATAATCATTAAAAACTATATAAAATGATGGGGATAGTTCAGTATTTATAAAACCCTATATTCATATAAATTGTTAGCGTTGATCATGAGTATAAATATTAGCTTCCACAGTATCTTCTTCTTTCCTAAAGATAGGAAAAGTCTTCATTAGGTGGAAATACTAGATCTACCACTGTTTTTGCCAGCACAACCAGTATCATGGTAATCTCTTAGGAGTGTCTACTTCCCTATAGATTAATGTCCGTTTATTCTGGAGGCAGAAGTTGTTTATGTAGTCTCAAATGCCTAAACAATCCGAAAGAAAAATTAATTAGAGGGAGCCTGGGTGGCACAGTTGGTTAGGCATCTGATTTCAGTTCAGGTCATGATCCCAGGGTCCTGGGATTGAGTCCCGCATCCGGCTCCTTGCTCAGCGGGGAGCCTGCTTCTCCCTCTACCCCTCTCCCTTGCTCGGGATCTCTCTGTCTCTCTCTCACTCTCTCTCTCTCAAATAAATAAAATCTAAAAAAAAAAAAGAAAAATTAATTAGAATTTACATTACTAAGTGTTCTCCTATGTTTTCCCAAAGTTTGCCACTTGTTTGGGAAAAGATTATCTATTAAACAAACAAGCCATATCAAGTAATAATCAATTCAATATCTGGTTTAGTACTAAAACTATACATATATAGAGTATATTTCATCCAATCAATCTAAAATCAACTCGGAAGGCATAGAAATTTGACATCATTAGTAATAAATACAAAGATATATTATTAAATGAATATATTATTTGAAGTAAATATGTAATTTATATGTTTATATTATATAAATATATAATTTCTTAGCTTCTTGAAAATTTGAAGTGTGCCTGGTCCTCCTCCATTAACAACTTTGGAGTGCATAAAAAACTACGTTCCTAATCCAGCAACAAACACACACAAAAAATATTTTACAAACTATTATGCTTTCTACTCTGATACCGATAATTCTATAGAATCATATAATTAGGTATATTAACAGTATAAATGATCAAAAATCACCTTTCTCCAAACTTAGGAAATTGAGGAATTTTTAAACGCATTCTATAACTCGGTTTCTTATCTGATTTTCTTTAAATCAATCATTTTCACTTAATCCATCTTCTCACTAAACTCCAACACGTAGAGTTAAGCAATATTTGGTCATTCCATAAAGTCTCAGACCTACTATTATTTACAGATATTTTTACCACTATTGCAGACCTTCACTATGCTTACCTAGAAAAACATTGAATATTGTAGAAATATTTTTATGTTTTTATGGGAAAAAGCATTCAGCTAATAACTTTTCTCTGCCTTGGTTTTCTCATTAGTGAAGTGAGAAGATAGTAAAGAGAAACCGTCTCTACAATAATTTCTATCTCTAACATTCTTTTTAAAAAATCTAATCTAAACACCTTTTCTTCCTTTGAAAAGTTCACCTTTTTATTACACACTCAACCAAGCTTGATTTGAGTCCATTCATTATCATTCACTATCAAATAGGCAATGCTTCAATAAATTAACCAGAGTAAGGAGAGTTTTTTCAGAAAAGAAGCAAATTTTAAAAAAGAAAGATGACTGTTTAGTTTGGGGTTTTGTTTTGTGTTTTGTTTTTTATTTTTTTTTTTATTTTTTGTCAGAAATCCTACCCAAGAATATGAAAAGAGATTCATGTTTGCCTGGCTATCTATGTTTTAGGGATAACTTAACTTGAATAATATGCTCTTTCTATGTTAGTCACAATGAGGCAAACACAGACCCTAAAATATTAATTAAATTATAAGCAATTATACTACCTAGGTATATACATTTCTCATTTGCAACTTCACAGTTTTGTTAAAAAATATGAGAATACCTCTTAGGGAGTAATTTTTACAGAGTCTCAGTTAAGTATTTATCATGAAGTAAATTGTTACTTTAAGATACTAATAAACTTAATTTCAAAACTAGTAGACAATTCTGTGAAAGTGTCTATATTTAATTGATTATATATGTGGCACCTAAGTCTGTATAAAACAAACAGGAAGATGCTTCTCATAAGATACCTGGCTTTCTTTATTGTTTTTCTATTAGACTGTGTCAATATTTATTTAAAAAACAAGAGGGAAGACAATATAAATTATCCTAGCAGGCACTGCATTTGTTATCAGAAGTGTATCTGACCTTTTAACTGATTCATGATTAAGTAGCCACAGGGACAAATTTGATCTCTTTGCAAAGCTGGATTAGCACATACTCTCTAAGCCAGCACCATTTCACCTGCTGATCCTGGGCACTCAAAACACTCCAGCAAGGCTCACTATCAATTGCTGACAAGCTTTGAAAGGCGCTCATAAAATTAATCAACTTTTTTCAAGACGCACTATTGGCTTAACCACCAAAGGTTGAATACCATTTTAACTAGTAAAAAATGATTCAGTTAGATACTATTTTTCTTAGTATTCAATTATAACTTAACATGTTTTTAAAGGTCTTAAAACCATCACTCTGAACACAGCATCGTCACTATAAATTCCAGGTAAATCTCAAGTTCTCTCTGTAATAAGCAATGGACTAATTGATAAAGAAATCCATAAGTTTCTGAGATAAAACATTTATGTTAACCACAGGGAAATATATGAAACATAAAATGAAGTTAACGCACATGAATATATTATAAAAATAGCACTCTTTTATACTAAATCATAATAAATACTAAAAATTTTTAATAGTTATGTTAAAGATGACCAAGTTATAGGGTTTGGATTTGCAAAGTAGAACAATATGATTCTGTGTGAGATTATAAATTTTCTTTTAATCCATTCACTCCAAGAACTATTCTTTGTAAGGTAGATGCTTTAGGATTCTAACTACACTTTCTTTAGAATCTAATTTATTATGAACCCAGAACTCTTTAAGGCTTTAGTGTCTTAAATCCAAGAAATACAAATTTTAGATGAAAATAGGCTGTTTTAAATTACCTTTCGATTCAGCAACCAAATAGCACCCTTGCATCTCACCAACATTAATAAATTACAGTACATAATACCTTTATTTAGAAACTGGAATGAAATCATATCCATTGTTGCTTCAATTGCAAATCTATTGGCTAGCATAAGAACTGAACACTGGGTTTATTTTTTCCTTGTGTGATGATTCAGGCCAGTGTTTCCTTTTTAAGCATTAGTATACTATTACTTCCTTTTTGAAGTTTATTAAGTGGCAAAAATGCCAACAAGAGTAGATTTGTAAATATTACTTAGTGGGAAGTAATAAGCACCTAGCAACTTGATGATGTGAATACAGAATCTGACAGTCTGAATATCCAAACACTCTTGTAACTTTTAAGACAGTTCGTCAGAAATGACAAACAAAAACAACATATGATCCTTAAACTTTGCTATTTCCCACATTATTTGGCCTTATAATAATAAGCAGGGTTCTTTTTCCACCATTTACTTGATGTGGTACTGGGATGTTTGTTTAAAAGTGTTTCAGATCCGCAGCTAGACTGAAAAGAGACAATTTATACAATACAGGTGTAGAAATTTGACCTTTCTGATATCCTTAGAGCTTTAAGGAAGGCCAAATGTGGAAAAGAAACATAAATATCTTCACTGAAATAATCCCTGAATGTCTACAATGGTGCCTCTTGAGTTTATATTTCATCCATCTTCATTGAAGGAAGTTTGGTTTCTATATTTTTAAATTAAGAGCTGGCATTGCAATACATTTGTCCATATGTGTGTGTAACAAGCTGAAAAAGAAATAGTAGATCTGTAGTTTTTTAATGGAGTGTCCTTTTCCAGCATCACTGTGGTTAGAAGGATTTTAATAGGCCCTAGGTTCTGAGGTAGATGCTTAAATTCCAAATAATAAATAAAACCAGCAGAGGGCAGAACTGCTGACAGAAATGACCAACCCAGCTGGTGACCAGGTACCAAAGGTAAAAAGCAAACTTTTGATGGATTCCACTTTCAAAGCCTCTACTATTTATCCTTGAAAATGTTGAAATGAATGAATCAAAATAATTAGCATAACTTGTATCCAAATTGAAGCAAAATTTAAATTTGAGGCTCTGACTCTATTTACCAGGAAAAGCCAAGAGGAAGAATAATCCAGCACTGCCTGCTACTCAGGAAGGTGAGCACCACTAAGCTTGGGGAAGGAATACAGACCTGGTTTCCCAGAGTTCGGCCTCCGGGAGCGCTAATTCCCATTAGGGAGAACTCAGATCTTGGCATCTACCACGGACAGACTCAGGTTTCTGCTAAAGCCTGCGCATTTGGGATTGACAACTTCTTTCTCCCTCAGCCAATCCTCGCCACCCTCCTTCCTACCCCCCACTTCTCTGTGCACTCGCGACAAAGCTCGTTTTTCTACTCGAAGCTGTTTGGGCTCCGTTAACTCCAAAGGCCTTTGCCCGCCAGCCGTGTCTACAGCACCTAACGGACCGCTCCAGCCAAATGCCTTTGCGGGAAAGGGCGGGGAAAGGGGAGGGAGGAGGCAGAGGGGAGGAGTGAAGTCGCTCTCCCTTCTTGGGTACTGACAGGGCTGCAGTCTTCTGAGCAGGTCTGGTCATTGAATATTTGGTGGTGCCACGTAGGAACTTTCCCTTACCTCTCCCCTCCCACCCCATCCCAGGCCCCCTCCTCTTCCCTCCCAATCCCTATTCGTCCTCCCCCACCCCATTTGCTTGGCAAGTTTCATCATTCTCCAAGAGAACTGCACGTCCAACCTGCAAGAAGAAGTGGGGGTTGGGGTTGGGGGTCATACTGGAGAGGAGTGGACTGAAATTCAGGGAGAGGTGTTCTCCCTATCTTCAACGCGTTCTTTATAAACTGCCAAATATTTTTTCCACTTAAAATCTCTTCAAAATGACACACACACACACACACACACACAGTGTTCTCAGTCTTCTATATTCATCACCTCTGCTTTCTCTTATATCCCGAAAAGTAAAAGAGCTGGTCTCTCACTTTGCTTCACACAAAGAACTTTATCAAGGTTCATTTTATACCCTTTCTCTATATTTTCTCCTCAGCTCACCCTTAAAAAGATATTCCCATTAGTTAGAATCTGAAGAAACCAGAAGATGTGTTCAAAGGGCAGTCTAGGGACTATTCCTCAAACAAAAGCTTTGTACAACTGCCCTTGTGTTCAAGGTAATATTTTTCCTCTTTTCAAAGACGCTGGAAAGTGGTGAAGGGCATTTCAGCAGGCTCTGTGCCTGACAGATCTTCTCTCCTGCTACCACTTCTCCCATTACTGTCCCGCCTACATCCATCTCTCTCTCCAGCCTTCACTTCAACCTGGTGGCAGCTACAATCTGGATTTTATTTAAGAGAATTGTTTTGGGGTTTTGGGGGGGTGGGGGGTAAGGCGGGGGAAGAAGGGTAAAGAGGGGGAGGGGCGCAAAATGACAAAGACCGACGGCACTCTCCCACCTCCCCAAAACCATTTTTTCTTACCTCCTCTGACCTCTCTAGCCTGGAAGAGGAAAGTCAATGCGAGGGTTGTTATGGTGAAATTCCAGAGCCACCGTTTCGTTTTCCACCTAGAGGACCACCGCTCCATCTCCGAGCCCCGCACTCAAGTGTGAACTCAACCCACGAAACTGCGATTGCAGACCAACTTCGTCCCTTCCAAGGTATCGTCGGGGGTGTTTGCTACACAGCCATTGAGGAGGGAGAGGGGGAAAAAGTCAAAGGGCTTTTTCTTTAAAATTTGATGGTTTGCTTCCTTCCTGTGTCTCGCCCCCTCCTCTCCCTCTCGGTTGGCCCCGCCGGCCAGGACCCTCCGATCCGTCCTCTGCGGGGCCCTGCCTTCAGACTGAAGGCAGATGAGGGGCTTCAACCGAAAATCTGAGAGGACTGCGTGCCCCTAAAGGCTTCATGCCGTCAGTGGGCCGGACGAGAGGCTCTGGGCAGCCCCCTCCTCCGCCCACTCCCCTCCAGCGCCCCCCTTACCCCGAGAGAAACTGACAAGCCGACTGAGGGTCAGACCCAATCACACGCCTCTCGGGCGGCCGCGAGCCCGCCCCTCTCTCCCTTTGCCCAAGAATCAGGACTCTGGGCTAGCCCAGCCCACCAACCACCCCCCATCTCCCCTCTGCTCTCCTCCCTCCTCTCCTACCCAAATCCGCGAGAAGAAATGGGAGGGAGTTACGCGGGACGCGTGCTTGGCTCCAGCACTTTGGGAATGAAAGGAATTGCAGGAGAGCCCCGGAGCCCACAGAGTTTTCAAGGAGCTTCTGTATTCAATAAAAACAGCTACTTGTCTACTTGCACCCGTCTGTTAGCCTCTCGTTCGTCGGCGGGGGAGGGGAGGAGCCCAGCGTCTGATTTGCCACACCGCTGGAGTTCTGGGCTGGCAGCCGTAACCTTATCCTTGTGCAAAAATCTGCTTCTTATAGCAGACGTGGAACCAGAGGACTCCTTGCTCTGCCTGCTCCGAAAAGTATTTTTATTTTATTTTATTTTTAATTTTTAAACTAAGAATTAGAAGAAAGGGATGAAGGTGAGATGGAGGGACCCAAGAGGTCAAAACCCCTGATCTTATAGTGAAGCTGTCCTTCGAGTTCTGAAACTGACAAGTTTCTCTCTTAAATGTTTAAATTCTGCACTACCTTCATTCAGAGGCTCGTCTCTTAAAAAGAGCTGAACTGTACTCATGAGGCAGGAGGAGAAAGAGATGTATGGGAGCTGACATTGAGGGGGTGAGTAATTTAATTTTCCAGCTGATTCTGACCTGATCTCGAATGAGGGGGCAAAGGGGGAGGAGAAAATACAAGGAAGGCAACTAGCAGAGATCTCCAAGCGTTTAGGCCCACAGGTCCTGTAAAGGGCCTCAGAGGAGCTGAAAACATGGTCACTCAAAAGAGAAAATAATAAGGGGCAGGTTTCTAAATTCCTTCTACTTACCCTTCCTCAAAGTAATCCACTTAAACCTGGAATAGAGATTCCCTGGTCATTTTTTCCAAGCTTAAATTACTCCCTCCTGTTGGCTCCTTTTTGCTCCTTAATATTTCCTGAGATCTCTTTCAAAAATTTTCTGGAACAGTGCCCAACAAGGTAGCCAGCATACATTAGGCACTTAGTAGAGATGGACTGAGTGAATGAATACATTTTCCTGTTGACAAAGACTGGACACTATGCCCAGGACCTATACTGAGTATTTAAGATGTTTCAATGCTTAAGGATTCTCAACTAAGTTTATGAGGCGCATATGTCCACTAATCTCTAGGAACCTAGTTTTCTGTTAGTAATCAAAATATACCTCATGGTCCATTAGATTAATCAGATAATCCATGTATGTGGTTTAGAAGTTGGAAGGAAGGTTTTCAGAGACAGGATGGAGGCCCAAGATGGAAGTGTTTAACAACATAGAAGATGCATATAAAATAAGGAAAGCAACTAATACTAAATCAAAAAAAATACCTGCAACATGACTGTCAGCCTCTGTGACAAAGAACCATTCCCACATCAAGAAGTTTACTTCTTCGATAATGGTTTAAAACAAACAAACAAATGAAAACCCCACTTTATGTTAGAAATGCTATTGGCAGAATATTTGGGATGCCTTATACTAGCTGCAGAGAAATATCACCAGCTAGCTTTTCAGAATCCAACTCAAGTTGTTCATGTAATTTCATAAAATGATTACATATTATATTGTGTTTAAATGTGGAAAGTACAATTACAAAGTAAGAACCTTTTGATGGAAACATGGGTCAATTTACCATCTTAATTATCCTTCATCTTCTCAAAATGAAAAATTCATGTGTATTTTCAGTTGCCAAATTTTCTGAAACACGATTTTTCTGTTCAATTCTTTGTATACTTCTGAACTTGTTTTACAGGACTTCCCCTTGATGTAAAATAGCAAAATAAATACAAAGTTCAGAAATATGTATTTGTGAGGCTGCCAGATTCCTGAATCAACTCAATAGCCAGAGATAGTTAACAGCGCTCGCAGCAACATGTAGGAATGATATTCCAAATTGTTTCTCAGTAGCTCTCCTGATTTACTGAGAATTCCATGGCCTGATACTGTTCTAGAAGGTGAGAAATAATGCAGTCAGTCTAAGCACGCCCTACCTTCTCGTCACATCTCAGGCCTTCTCACTGGGGTGAAAGGGTCCTTTTAGGCAAAGTGTCCTGGGTGAATAGGGTTATTACTACCTTATGCTTTCTGTACTCTGTGGTCTAAATTCCTCTGGCCACTGCCCAGCTAGGCATAATCTGGGTCTGAATTAATGCCTCTGGAAGGAAACATAGTAGATTCATAGTAAGGAGTAGGTAATTATGTCTAACTCCTGCAGTCTGTAGCCAGAGGCCAGACCTGGAGCCTCCCAGGAGCCAGCTCATGGATTTACAGGGGGGTGAATTCAGCAGAGGGAAGGGTAACACTAAACAACAAAGGGAACAGAGGGAAGCTGGAAGGCACACACCTCACCACCTTCAACTTCTCAAGGCATAACTTCCAGGGGTATCACTTCCTAGGTCATCTTTCAGCCAGTCCTTGCCGTTCATACATAGATTCAGAATCTAACAGGCAGTTTCCTTGACATAGGTCTCTAATTTGGAACACAATTAGCTGTATGACATTTCCTATCTTGTCACATTAAAAAACAACGTTTGGAGTTGTTTGCTCAACTTTGTAGAATTCGTTCTGTTTGTAAGCCTTTCAAAACCAAGATGGAAATGGTGTAGAGAAAAAAATTGGTCACTTCTTTTGTAGCAGTATTTTAGGTTGACTGTCCATATTGGCTTCTCAGAGAAACTAAGATAATAATTTGATAATTGAGTGGGAGGTCAGATTAGAGGAATTTAAATGTTCTAGACAGTCTTCAGAGTTCATGGAGCTTTAGTGAACATTATGAAAAGTTCATAGATCTCCCTTAATCTCTTCACGTATCTCTAGGAATCAGGGGATACAGATTGAGAACCCATGTTTTAAATATGGAGACCTCAATAACCAACCTGGGAATGAGGAAGCCTGGTCCAGAGCTGGATGCCCAGAATACAAATAGTAATAACGTACTGGAAATAGACAGAACTCTACATAATAAGACCTAAATCACTACAGCTAGAACTAGGGGAAAGAAGATTAAGAAGATTAAGTAGCAAGATTTTAGAAAAGATGCGTCATCTTTTAAATCATTCTTCTTTTCTCATATTGATGTTTTGTCCTTCCTATTTTTGTTACATATAACATAGATATTGATATATATAATATGTATAGTGTATATAAAGTATACACATATATACCTACTATATGTATATACATTTTTTCCAAACATTTTACTATAACTAAAACCATTGCACCAAATTTGACTTATTGAATGAGAAATTATTATGGGGGTGGGAAACTCTCACACACATCAGAAATACTTAAAACTTTTAAAAGAAAATTGCTGTTGAATATAATCCCTCTCTTACTGTGCCTAATGGTTTGTCTTTCTTGCCCTTTTCTGAACTTAGGTCAATTATTTTAAGAAAGAAATGACTAAGCAGTTTGACATTTATTTTACAGTTTTTCTAATACATGAGAGGCTAAAAATTAGGCTCTGTTTAAAAATGGTGTTAGTCCCTTTTACCTCACAGATGGGCCATTGTACTGTAAAAAGTGGGGGCGGGGAGAGGACAGAAAAGTTTATTTCCATAGTCCATCCTAGCTCACAAGTACCCCATAGTGACGACTGGGTATTTTTTGGCACCTTTCCTGTGAAACAACTTACAGAACTTCAGAGAAATCCAAATTTAGCCCAATTTCCATGATAAAACAGACTCTTTGGATGAAAAGTTTGGTCTGTTAGAGTGTTGAAGGAGCCAACTCAGAAATGACTGACCCATCCTGTTTAAAATAACCTAAAGAAAACAAAATATAAGTGAACCCACAACAAGCAAGGAATATGGCCTTGTACATGCATGTACACCTCTCTTAAAATATACTTGAGTTAGCTATATTTGTTATCCTAGTTCTTTTTCATAATTGTCCGAAGTAGAAAAGAGGAACGAGAACAAAATGATTCAGGGTGAAAACTTGGATATGTTTTGGACCTTTGTCAAGATTTTTTTACTCTCTGTATCTTTTTTTCTTCTTAATTGAATAGATTTGGCTTTTACTAAGCTCCTGTGTGTCAGCAAAAATATAGCACAACTTTTTACAGAGTGGTACCGGACAGCATCAACATCTCTATCAGTAGAAGTAGAAGATGGGATTTTAAATATTTAAATGAACCACGTGTCATGGCCAAAAGAAGTACCACACCAATGATATATCCCAATGATGTTTCACTGTATACGGTGCCCCATCTATCATTGGAGTTGTAGTCATCTTGATTCACACTGGCTGTTCCTAATAAAATAAGGTTGCTGAAGGTAAGGATTTCAGCTTCTTTAAAGAGATTATTTCCTCTTAAGAATTTACTCATACAAATAGTTTGTTTTTTTTTTTTTTTGGACACTTAGCATTTCATAATATAAATAATAAAAGGAGCCAAGATGACCACATCTATCATTGCACCTTCTCAAATAAGTAGACTCCTTTTTTTTTCCACCTCTCCCCTGCCTTCACAGAGTGATCCACCCCACTGGCATTTGTCAGTATTTTTGACTTAAAAAGATTATTATTTCCAGGCAGCCATATGTAATCTGTTTTGTCCCTCCACCATTTGTACCAATTCATTTCATTCTGGAACCAAATGCATGTGCTTTGGAAACTGAAGACTCAGAAAAAACAGATTTCTGAATTATATGCAATATTGCTGTTATTTTTATATGACAGTCTTATACATTCTTTTGATGCAATAACAAAGGCCAAATACAAGATTTAAGGCTAGTGAATATGGTTAAATATCGAAATAGATCTGATTTTTAAAACATCTGTGATGAGTAACTCCAAACTTAACTTGTTTTGCAGATTCTCAGTATTTAATACCCTCCCAATATTATATTTTCTGCCAATGCTGGTATGGTCAAATTATTGCACATTCAAATGCTGGACAAACAATAGATCCTATTTCGAAAGTTTTCACAATGTAATCTGTTAAGACTGGAAAATCACATATGGATTTACATGGTTGTAAAACAAGCAATATTTCATATGAAGATATGCTTTTAAACACAAAACACCTTTGTCACTATAATAACTTTTTTATTCAAAATTCTTATTTTGTTGTTTTGGTCTTCATATAAGGCAGGGATGTGGTAATTTTAATAGTTTCATTTTAAGGATGATGTTAGGCATACTCAGAATTCAAACTAGGAATACAGAAACTGAATATGTGACAAAAATTTTATTTCACACTTCTGCTCTCATTATCAATTCTTTCCTTATAAATAATGCATTTTTAGAATTTTTTTTTTGTATTTTATAGTAGGCACATTATTTTTCTTATAGATTAACTATTAAAATGAATAAAATCCCCAATACTACAAATCTTAAAATAAGGAAAGGTAATGTTACTGACCTTATTTATAGCTTTTAAAAAAATCTATAAATCTAACTAAAGAGTTATATCTTTGAATACATTTCTAAGAAATAAAAAGCTTGTTCTTAAAGATAAATGAAGATAAGTTCTGTTTATTTCAATGCCAACACTCAAGTTTCACTCTCTTCTGGAATTTTAAAATCACTTTATGATTTTATACACTTTTGCAGACAGGAAACACTACTGACATTAACCTTAAGTCATTTTATACTTTCTAAGAAGAGAAAAGAAAAAAAGCATTCAATATGTTAAACAGAAGAAATATCATTATTACATTAATATTTTGTAAATGCATGGAACATCTTGAAAATTATAAGTATTACATAAGAACTTCTAGTTCAGGTCGCCTGGGTGGCTCAGTCAGTTAAGCATCTGCTTCGGCAGGTCATAATCCCAGGGTCCTGGGATCCCTGCTCAGTGGGGACTCTGTTTTTCTCTCTCCTCCTGCTTGTGCTCTCTCTCTCTCTTAAATAAATAAAATCTTAAAAAAAAAACACAAAAAACTTCTAGTTCAAAATTTTAAAACTTTGAGGCACAAGATATATCAAGCCTTAGATAAATATTTCCTTCTATACTACACATTTTCTTCTAAACTACACATTCATTCTATGTTGTATCTTGAACGTCTTGGTTTCCTCTTCTCATTGAACTCTGCATGGTTTTGTTTACACTTAATTGTGCACTTTAATGAAGATTTAAAACACAAAAGAGTCTGTTTAAGTGATTTTGTCCATTATTTTAAAGCATTGGAAATTTAGATATGAGTCATTACATTCTTGAGACCCAAGATGGGATTGGATCCCCAGGAAGATACTGGCAATACCATGGGACTCTTGCCAACCTGGAAGGAAGGCTGAACACCAGCGCCACTGATGAAACAAGATTTTTGAGGTATAGACAATCAAGACAAAGTTCCACATATTCCTTGAGGCACAGTTTACTGGAATATTTTACTATATCAGTGTTCAAACTTCAGACGGATCCATTCTGCTGATACAGTCTCATCAAGTTTAGATCTCCTCATTTCTACAATTTCATGATAATAAGAATGCCGTATGGTTTGGGTCTAACCTCCCGTGCACTTTGATATTGACAACAACCATCACTGCTTCCAATAGTCTCCATTGTCTTCTCTTATTATTCCTACCCAAAAATTCTGAAGCAGAATATCTGATTAAATTTTGCTGAATGGGTAAGAATGAAAGAAGGAAAATGTCAAGGAATTCATATAAGGATTTCAAATCATTAGTGACAAATAAAAATTTTAATTCATATATAAACATATTCATATTGTACTAAAAATACAGACCATGGTAAAAATAGTGCCATGAGTTATTCTCAAAAATATGTCATATATAGGGATAGTGATTTTAAATATTTGAGTGGGATATTGGCTAAAATCCTAGAATCTTAACATTCAGGTAAAGAAAGAAAAATCTATTAATAAGTCAATTAATTAGGAAATAAGGCATCCTACTTTGAGAATAACTGTTATTACTTATAGAAAGTGATTTTTTTTTACAAAATCTATATTCTTTAGTACTGTTTTAAATGGATTTTATTTGAGATTAAACTTCCATAAAATTTGATCACGTAATGATCGAAATGTTTTAAATACACACATAAATCACACACACACACACACACACACACACACCTTGGTAGCTCACATAAATAACTTAATGAAATGTAAACATCGAGAGATTTTGTGATGGATATTATAGTGCTCTGAACAAATATGTACTTATTTAGTCTCTGACTATAGACCAGAAAAGGTACTTCTTACTATTTATTGAAAACCTGGCTCAGTCTTTACCACCCTTTTCTTTAGCAATATTCCTGGGGAATATTTAAAAGGAACGCCTATCCAGCCTATTATTCTCATAGCCTGTGGACCTCTTTGAGTCCATTTACATTCCAAATCTATTACTAAGACATTTTCCTGAATCTTGCATTGTCAGAGAATTTTATTCCTCAAAATTTCAGGACAGGAATGAAAGATTGAGTATTTTTGCAAGAAAAGCAATCAGCATGGGAGAAAATTACATATCTTAAGGGGGAATTCCAGGGCAACTAGAAGGAAAAGATGAGGAGAGAACACAATGGAAACTGGAAAAAATAGACTTTTAACAGTCATTGTTAAGTGAGAAATGTTGAAGAAAGGGAGGTCTAAGAACAGGTTTAAAGTGTTAGTCCATGACATATTTTATTACACACCCTTTTCTCCTTTTTTTTTTAATTTTTTAAGATTTTTATTTTTTTTTAAATATTTTATTTTATTTATTTGAAACAGAGAGAGAGAGAGCACAAGAGGGGTAAGGGTGAGAGGGAGAAGCAGACTCCCTGCCGAGCAGGGAGCCCAATGCGGGACTCGATCCCAGGACTCCAGGATCATGACCTGAGCTGAAGGCAGTCGCTTAACCAACTGAACCACCCAGGTGCCCAATTTTTTAAGATTTTTAAGTAATCTCTACACCCAATGTAGGGCTTGAACTTTCAACCCCAAGATCAAGAGTTGCACACTTCACTGACTGAGCCGGCCAGGTATCCCACACACCCCTTTCTCCTGCTTCAAGGACAAACATTTAGCTGAGATATCTCAGCTCAGCTCATTGCCTTTTACCCTAGGACTGAGGTTTATACTGTTGGCTTCCCTGGTTATCCGGCCTTTGGATTCCAACTGAATTACATCACTTGGGTCTCCAGCTTGCAGAAGGTAGATCATAGGACTTCTCAGCCTCCATGACCACATAAGCCAATTCCTGACAATAAAAAAATAAGTAAATAATTTATAAATGTTTATTTTGTATATCATAAATACGTAAATATATGTTTATATAGGGTTTGCTTTATTTTATCGTTTCTGACTGCTCAACTTTTCTTGAAGCTCTTTCAGAAAGATTTTATTCTCTTCCTCCATATTATCCAAAATATTTGTTTCTAAAAGACAGTTATATATAAACAATATTTGTAAATAATGTAAAAAATTAATCAAAGAGCACATGTAGAGAAATCAAGATTTATATAATAAATATTAAAATCAAGAAATTGTTACTACTCCATATATTTCAATTATAAAAATAATAGAATCTAGAGAAAATGTTATCACATTGGCAAATTTGTTTTCTTAACATATATTGCATTATTTGTTTCAGAGGTACGGATCTGTGATTCAACAGTCTTGCACAATTCACAGCGCTCACCATAGCACATACCCTCCCCAATGTCTATCACCGAGCCACCCCATCCCTCCCACCCCACCCCTGACTCCAACAATGCTCAGTTTGTTTCCTGAGACTAAGAATTCCTCATATCAGTGAGGTCATATGATACATGTCTTTCTCTAATAGACTTATTTCTCTCAGCATAACACCCTCCAGTTCCAACCACGTTGTTGCAAATGGCAAGATCTCATTCCTTTTGATGGCTGCATAATATTCCATTGTATATATATACCACTTCTTCTTTATCCATTCATCTGTCGATGGACATCTTGGCACTTTCCACAGTTTGGCTATTGTGGACATTGCTGCTATAAACATCAGGGTGCACGTACCCCTCTGGATCCCTACCTTTGTATCTTTGGGGTAAATACCCAGTAGTGCAGTTGCTGGATCATATGGTAGCTCTATTTTCAACTTTTTGAGGAACCTCCATACTGTTTTCCAGAGTGGCTGCACCAGTTTGCATTCCCACCAACAGTGTAGGAGGGTTCCCCTTTCTCCACATCCCCGCCAACATCTGTCGTTTCCTGACTTGTTCTTTTTAGCCATTCTGACTGGTGTGAGGTGGTATCTCATTGAGGTTTTGATTTGGATTTCCCTGATGCGGAGCGATGTTGAGCACTTTTTCAAGTGTCTGTTGGCCATTTGGATGTCTTCCTTGAAAAATGTCTGTTCATGTCTTCTGCCAATTTCTTGATTGGATCATTTGTTCTTGGGTGTTGAGTTTGATAAGTTCTTTATAGATTTTGGATACTAGCCCTTTATCTGATATGTCATTTGCAAATATCTTCTCCCATTCTGTCTGTTGTCTTTTGGTTTTGTTGACTGTTTCTTTTGCTGTGCAAAAGTTTTTTATCTTGATGAAGTCCCAATAGTTCATTTTTGCCCTTGCTTCCCTTGCCTTTGGCGATGTTTCTAGGAAGAAGTTGCTGCAGCTGAGGTCGAAGAGGTTGCTGCCTGTGTTCTCCTTTAGGATTTTGATGGACTCCTGTCTCACATTTAGGTCTTTCAACCATTTGGAGTCTATTTTTGTGCGTGGTGTAAGGAAATGGTCCAGTTTCATTCTTCTGCATGTGGCTGTTCAATTTTCCCAACACCATTTGTTGAAGAGACTGTCTTTTATCCATTGGACATTCTTTCCTACTTTGTCAAAGATTAGTTGACCATAGAGTTGAGGGTCCATTTCTGGACTCTCTATTCTGTTCCATTGATCTATGTGTCTGTTTTTGTGCCAGTACCATACTGTCTTGATGATGACAGATTTGTAATAGAGCTGGAAGTCCGGAATTGTGATGCCAGCTTTGCTTTTCTTTTTCAACATTCCTCTGGCTATTTGGGGTCTTTTCTGGTTCCATACAAATTTTAGGATTATTTGTTCCATTTCTTTGAAAAAAGTGGATGGTATGTTGATGGGGATTGCATTGACTGTGTAGATTGCTCTAGGTAGCATTGACATCTTCACAATATTTGTTCTTCCAATCCATGAGCATGGAACATTTTTCCATTTAGTTGTGTCTTCCTCAATTTCTTTCAGGAGTATTTTATAGTTTTCTGAGTACAGATCCTTTGCCTCTTTGGTTAGATTTATTCCTAGGTATCTTATGGTTTTGGGTGCAGTTGTAAATGGGATCAACTCCTTAATTTCTCTTTATTCTGTCTTGTTGTTGGTGTATAGGAATGCCACTGACTTCTGTGCATTGATTTTATATCCTGCCACTTGACTGAATTCCTGTATGAGTTCTAACAGTTTTGGGGTGGAGTCTTTGGGGTTTTCCACATAAAGTATCCTATCATCTGCAAAGAGTGAGAGTTTGACTTCTTCTTTGCTGATTCGGATGCCTTTTATTTCTTTTTGTTGTCTGATAGCTGTGGCTAGGACTTCTAATACTATGTTGAATAGCAGTGGTGATAGAGGACGTCCCTGCCGTGTTCCTGACCTTAGGGGGAAAGCTCTCAGTTTTTCCCCATTGAGAATGATATTTGCTGTAGGTTTTTCATAGATGGCTTTTATGATATTGAGGTATGTACCCTCTATGCCTATACTCTGAAGAGTTTTGATCAAGAAAGGATGCTGTAGGGGCGCCTGGGTGACTCAGTTGGTTAAGCGGCTGCTTTCGGCTCAGGTCATGATCCTGGAGTCCCGGGATCGAGTCCCGCATCGGGCTCCCTGCTCAGCAGGGAGTCTGCTTCTCCCTCTGACCCTCCTCCCTCTCATGCTCTCTGTCTCTCATTCTCTCTCTCTCAAATAAAAAAAAAAAAAAAGAAAGGATGCTGTACTTTGTCAAATGCTTTTTCTGCATCTATTGAGAAGATCATATGATTCTTGTTCTGTCTTTTGTTAATGTATTGAATCACGTTGATTGATTTGCGGATGTTGAACCAACCTTGCAGCCCAGGGATAAATCCCACTTGGTCATGGTGAATAATCCTTTTAATGTACTGTTGGGTCCTACTGGCTAGTATTTTCATGAGAATTTTTGCATCCGTGTTCATCAAGGATATTGGTCTGTAATTCTCCTTTTTGATGGGGTCTTTGGTTTTGGGATCAAGGTAATGCTGGCCTCATAA
This sequence comes from Mirounga angustirostris, assembly GCF_029215605.1. Classification (NCBI taxonomy): domain Eukaryota; kingdom Metazoa; phylum Chordata; class Mammalia; order Carnivora; family Phocidae; genus Mirounga; species Mirounga angustirostris. Next base: position 104,199,006 of record NW_026991712.1, on the reverse strand, counting down.
AATGAGTTTGGAAGTTTTCCTTCCATTTCTATTTTTTGGAACAGTTTCAGAAGAATAGGTATTAATTCTTCTTGAAATGTTTGGTAGAATTCCCCTGGGAAGCCATCTGGCCCTGGACTTTTGTTTTTTGGGAGATTTTTGATGACTGCTGCAATTTCCTTAGTGGTTATGGGTCTGTTCAGGTTTTCTATTTCTTCCTGGTTCAGAGTTGATAGTTGATACATCTCTAGGAATGCATCCATTTCTTCCAGATTATCTAATTTGCTGGCATAGAGTTGCTCATAATATGTTCTTATAATTGTTTGTATTTCCTTGGTGTTGGTTGTGATCTCTCCTCTTTCATTCATGATTTTGTTGATTTGGGTCATTTCTCTTCTCTTTTTGATATGTCTGGCCAGGGGTTTATCAATCTTGTTAATTCTTTCAAAGAACCAGCTCCTAGTTTCGTTGATCTGTTCTACTGTTCTTTTAGTTTCTATTTCATTGATTTCTGCTCTGATCTTTATTATTTCTCTTCTCCTGCTGGTTTTAAGCTTTATTTGCTGTTCTTTCTCCAGCTCCTTTAGGTGTAGGGTTAGGTTGTGTACTTGAGATCTTTCTCGTTTCTTGAGAAAGGCTTGAATTGCTATATACTTTCCTCTTAGGACTGCCTTTGCTGCATCCCAAAGATTTTGAACAGTTCTGTTTTCATTTTCATTGGTTTCCATGAATTTTTTTAATTCTTCTTTAATTTCCTGGTTGACCCATTCATTCTTTAGTAGGATGTTCTTTAGCCTCCATGTATTGGAGTTCTTTCCGACTTTCCTCTTGTGATTGAGTTCTAGTTTCAAAGCATTGTGGTCTGAAAATAGGCAGGGAATGATCCCAATTGTTTGGTACCGGTTGAGACCTGATTTATGACCTAGGATGTGATCGATTCTGGAGAATGTTCCATGGGCACTAGAGAAGAATGTGCATTCTGTTGCTTTGGGATGGAATGTTCTGAATATGTTTGTGAAGTCCATTTGGTCCAGTGTGTCATTTAAAGTCTTTATTTCCTTGTTGATCTTTTGCTTAGGTGATTTGTCCATTTTAGTGAGGGGGGTGTTAAAGTCCCCCACTATTATTGTATTGTTGTCGATGTGTTTCTTTGCCTTTGTTATTAATTGCCTTATATAATTGGCTGCTCCCATGTTAGGGGCATAGGTATTTATAAATGTTAGATCTTCTTGTTGGATAGACCCTTTAAGTAGGATATAGTGTCCTTCCTCATCTCTTATTACAGTCTTTGGCTTAAAATCTAATTTGTCTGATATAAGGATTGCCACCCCAGCTTTCTTTTGGTGCCCCTAGCATGGTAAATGGTTTTCCACCCCCTCACTTTCAATCTGGGGGTGTCTCTGGGTCTAAAATGAGTCTCTTGCAGACAGCATATCAATGGGTCTTGTTTTTTAATCCAATCTGATAGCCTGTGTCTTTTGATTGGGGCATTTAACCCACTTACATTCAGGGTAACTATTGAAAGATATGAATTTAGTGCCATTGTATTGCCTGTAAGGTGACTGTTACTGTATATTGTCTGTGTTCCTTTCTGGTCTATGTTGCTTTTAGGCTCTCTCTTTGCTTAGAGGACCCCTTTCAATATTTCTTGTAGGGCTGGTTTCATGTTTGCAAATTCCTTTAGTTTTTGTTTGTCCTGGAAGCTTTTTATCTCTCCTTCTATTTTCAATGACAGCCTAGCTGGATATAGTATTCTTGGTTGCATATTTTTCTCATTTAGTGCTCTGAATATATCATGTCAGTCCTTTCTGGCCTGCCAGGTCTCTGTGGATAGGTCTGTTGCCAATCTAATGTTTCTACCGTGGTAGGTTACATATCTCTTCTCCTGAGATGCTTTCAGGATTTTCTCTTTGTCTCTGAGACTCAAAAGTTTTACTATTAGATGTTCAGGTGTTGACCTATTTTTATTGATTTTGAGAGGGGTTCTCTGTGCTTCCTGGGTTTTGATGCCTGTTTCCTTCCCCAAATTAGGGAAGTTCTCTGCTATAATTTGCTCCAATATACCTTCTGCCCCTCTCTCTCTTTCTTCTTCTTCTGGGATCCCAATTATTCTAATGTTGTTTTGTCTTATGGTATCACTTATCTCTCGAATTCTGCCCTCATGATCCAGTAGTTGTTTATCTCTCTTTTTCTCAGCTTCTTTATTTTCCATCATTTGGTCTTCTATATCACTGATTCTCTTTTCTGCCTCATTTATCCTAGCAGTTAGCACCCCCATTTTTTATTACACCTCATTAATAGCCTTTTTGATTTCGACCTGGTTAGATTTTAGTTCTTTATTTCTCCAGAAAGGGTTTCTGTAATAACTTCCATGTTTTTTTCAAGCCCAGCTAGTATCTTTAAAGTGATGATTCTGAACTCTAGATCCGACATCATACTAATGTCCGTATTGAGTAGGTCCCTGGCAGTCGGTACTACCTCTTGTTCTTTTTGTTGAGGTGATTTTTTCCATCTTGTCATTTTGTCCAGAAGAAAATAGATTAATGAGAGAACAAAATGCTAACAGGGTAACAACATCCCCAGAAAATATACTCTAAACAAATCAGAAAAGACCTGAAGCTGGGGGAAAAGAAAGGGAAAGAAAGAAAAAAAAGAAAAAGATAAAAACAAACAAAACCAGAACAAAACAAAACAAAAAAACAGAATATGATCAAATAGGATCAGGCTGGTGCATAGATCCATGCCACACACTAGATTTTGGGTGTATTTTGGTCTGTTAGAAGAAAGTGCCTCCCAAAATTTTAAAGAAAAACTTATATATGTACAAAAATAAGGGTTGATATGATGAAGGGATGGAATATGACTGTAAAGATGAAAATTATAAAAAATCTTATAAAAGGAATTGATAAGTTGTTTGAAAAAAGAAAGAAGAGGATTAAAAAAAAAGAAAAAAAAAGAGAGAGAATGTGATCAGGCAGGAGAGTAGAACAAAACCGTACACTAGAGATTTAGGGTATATTTTGATCTGTTAGAAGAAACTATCTCAAAATTTTAAAGAGAGAACAACATATATATATATGCCAAAAATAATGGTAACTACTATGAAGGGATAGAATATGACTCTAAAAATGAAAAATAAAAAAGATTTTTTAAAAAAGGGATTGATAAGATGTTGGTTGAAAAAGGGAAAAAGAAAAATTAAAAAAAAAAGTTAAAAAAATTAACTTTGAAAGACTAAAGAATCATGGTAAAAAAGCCATGGATTCTATGTGCAGTAGTCTCCTAGCACTGGCGTTCTGCCGTTCTCATTGATCGGTAAACTTGGTCTTGGCTGGCTGTTCTGGCGGATCTTCTGGGGGAGGGGCCTGTTGACATGGTTCCCAAATGTCTTTGCCGGGGCGGAATTGCCCCACCCTTGCCTGGTCTGAGCTAAGTAATCTGCTTGGGTTTGCTCTCGGGAGCTTTTGTTCCCTGCAAGCTTTCCGTTCGGCTTTGGAGGACGAGAGTGAAAATGGCGGCCTCCCAATCTCTGCCTGGGAGGAGCCGAGAACTCAGCCCGGCTCCTCAGTGAGCCCCCAGAGAAAAGCCGTCAGTCACTCCCGTCTCCCCGGTCTCCAGCCGCACTCCATGCTCACCCGGCCTGTGACCGCGCGTTTCTATCTCTGGCACCGACCCCGGTGGAGTCTCCAAACCCAGCAGATCCCTGCGGTGCACTCCCGCGCGGCTCCTCCCGGGGGAGGAAGGTGAGTCTCCCCGGATCTGCCGCTTGTTGGGTCCCTGCTGGAGGAGCAGGGGCCCGACTGCGCCGCGGATCACGGTTTATGGCAACCCCGAGGTGAGAGCTCACGCCTCAGCTCAGTTTCTGCAGCCGGCTTCCCTGCTCTGATACCTGGGAGCTCTGCTGCACCCAGGCACCCCCGGTCTTTCTGTGACCCCGAGGGTCCTGAGACCACACTGTCCCGGAGGGTTCCACTCCCCACTTAGCCACTGGGGCGACCTCCCTCAGCGGAGCAGACTTCTAAAAGTTCCGATTTTGTGCTCCGCAGCTCTATCACTTGCCAGAAGCGGCCAACGGAGGCCCCTCCCCCGCCGTCTATCCTCCCGAATATCGCCTCGGATTCACTTCTCTGCACGTCCTACCTGCCAGAAAGTGGTCGCTTTTCTGATGAGAGAGTTGTTGCTCTTCTTTTCTTCGATCTCCTGTTGAGTTTGTAGGTGTTCAGAATGGTTTCATCCCTATCCAGCTGCATTCCTGAGACCAGACGAAATCCAGGTCTCTTACTCCTCTGCCATCTTGCTCCCAAACACCCCACACTGGCAAATTTGGTACAGACTGATGTTCTACTTTCTAAAGTAAGTGGTATTTTAAGAGTGATAGACAGCTATAGATATGAATATACCAATATATGTCTTTCTATCACTAACAAAAAAAATAACAAGACAAGTTCAGGAACAAGAACATCTTTTATTTACGGCTATAAGAAGCAGGGATGTGTACATAGCTTTAAGTAAGACAGCAATAGACTGCTTTTATTGATCAGAATTAAGATACTTTTAAAAGAAAAATGTTTTAGTCTGCTTGGGTTGTTGTAACAGAAAATACTATAGATTGGGTAACTTATAAACAACAGAAACTTATTTCTCACAGTTCTGGGAGCTGGGAAGTATAAGATTGAGATGCCATCAGATTCCGTGTCTGGTGAGGGCCCACTTCCTGGTTCATAGATGACAATCTTCTCACTATAACCTTAAATGATGGAAGGGGAAATGTAGCTCTCTGAGACTCTCTTATAAGAGCACAAATCCGACTCACCAATGTTCCACCTTGTAACTTAATTACCTAACAAAGGCCCCACCTCCAAATACCATCATATCAGGGGTTGGATGCCAATATATGAATTGGGGGGTGGGGGGACACAACATTCAGTCTATAGCAAATGTCATTCATTGCACCTGTCAGATAACAAAGTAAACTAGTCTTATTTTGGTTCTTGTGTAAAATATCCCATAGGATATATATCAAGCAAATCAATTGAAATCTATATTTACTATTCTGAATGGTGACCCACATTTACAACAGGCCTAAGTTATCTCAATCATAAAATTGTGATAAATCAACTCCTCCATAAGTGGAAGAAAAATATCCTTTGTGGCCTAACCTAGCCAGAGAAGATTCCTATTTCTCACAACCAAATGAACTTTAATGATTAGGACACAATGTTATTCAGGTTGGATATGGAAAGATGGGCACAATTTCAATATCCGGTGGACATTAGCTATGGTAGGTACCAGAGAATATTATGAGGACAAACCTGAAATAAAGCATTATATTAAAAGAGGTGGGATCAGCTTAATGCAAGTCTCTGTTTCACTTTTCTTCTTAGGAGTCCAGAGCATTCACAACACCCGGTCATCAAATAGGCAAACCCATATATGACCATATAAGCAACTATCACAAAACCACAGAATTTGCCAGGGATTAAGCCAGAAATAGCACTCAAAAAATTGAGCTACAAATCCCACTCTTTAACCACTAGCACCACTCCCTTCCTACAGTACATTTAGTGTGAAATAGTTTTTTGGTTTCTTTTCATGCTGTAGTCAACTGAAGGAGGGTGGAAAAAATTGAAAACAGCCCATGCACTAAAAATGCATTTTTCTTCCCATTTAAGGACCTTGAATTTTTTTTAAAAGTAATTTAAGAAATTTTATGAAAATTAGAAACCCCAAATGTCATTTTCTACTATTTTAGTAGTTTCCTTCTATTTTTTTCATACTGGAGCTGTTAAACAAATAAGGGTAGACACTTTTCATCTGTGCATGAAATTAGACTATTTTCAGAGAAGATCTCTGAGAATAGCATCTCTGAGAAATAGCATCTTTTAGAGAGGGGCTATTAATAAGGAGCCTATTTTCTTCAGATTCTTTGGCCAGACAAACTTTGACAAGGAAAGATTATCGAAAAGATAAAAGTAACTTTTACATTTTAAGTCATATCAGACTATTAATTTGTAGCATATTTTTTAATTTCTTCCAGAGTGATGATAAATTAGCATTTTTACAAGCAGAGAATTCAGAGGTAAAAGCAGTTTGGTGTCTAGAGAGTCAGTAATTTGTGAAAGAGCCTCTTTTTCCCCTTTCATTTCCTGTTTTTGAACTCCCTCCATGAGCAGCATTCAAGCAAAGAGTAGCGCTGTGCTTCAGCACAAATGACTAAAAGTGACATTCGTTATTTTATTTATTTACTTTTTGTTTGTTTGGGCAGCCTGCCTGCAGACAGTGGGGCTTGGCGAGCTGCACTGCCTTGCAGATGTGCTAACTTTAATTTTTTTCTGACAGAGATGGTAGCTTTAATGATGCTGATTTAAATTAGACAGGAGAGGGGCGCCTGGGTGGCTCAGTCGGTTAAGCGTCTGCCTTCCGCTCAGGTCCTGATCCCGGGGTCCTGGGATTGAGCCCCGCATCTGGCTCCCTGCTCCGCGGGAAGCCTGCTTCTCCCTCTCCCACTCCCCCTGCTTGTGTTCCCTCTCTTGCTGTGTCTCTCTCTGTCAAATAAATAAATAAAATCTTTTAAAAAAAAATAAATTAGACAGGAGATTTGACTACTGGAACACTAACTGAAAATATTTGTCTGACTCAAGGCTAATCATTCAAAATAAAGTTCTCTATGGTCATATATTTATCACATTTTTAATACTTAGGTAGAAAGCAAGTCATTAAATATGTTTTTGAATTTCAATAAAAACCCCATACCAACAAAATTTATTTTGGTGTCCAAAAAGACAAGGATAGTTTTGTATGTTCTTCATTGCATATTGCTGCTTTTATTCTTAAAATGTGTATCATGTTCCCGTAAGTATGCTTAATGCTAATATTAAATAAGGATCAAGAATTTTGTTATGAGTAAATTGTGATGAATTCATTTTTTGAAAAATAATGAAATCATCTCAAACTAAATACTTTCATCCGAAAAGGATTTAGTATAAATGAGAAAGGTTTTGATTAAAGAAAGAGTATGAAATTTAAGTTTAACAGTCATAAATAGTAATATTCAGTAAATCTTGACCCTGAAAAGGGTCGTTCTAGGGTATGGTCCTTGATTTCCCAGGGTTCAGTCCCAGAGTAATTTACTTTGGTGTCTCAAACCTTACATTCTTTTCCTCACCTCAGACCAGCTGAGCTTTCAAGCCTTTGAATTCCTCTTTCATAATTTCAGCTCTTCATGGTGCTTTGAAATGCATATTTTCCAGAAATAGAGTATTAGTCACAAAGAAAGGAGTCAGTTTGGTTTCATGATCAGACTTTTTCCCCCATATTTAGGTTGTCCCATAATAACTGATCTTTGAAGCTGTGGAACTGGATTTCTAGACTCACTTCAATTCGGGTGGAATTTTCCATATCCCTTTACCTGCTTAGATTCTATGGTTTTTGGTAACAACTTCATCATTAATTTTGTCTTACCCATTCATAAGGATAGATTTAATTTTCAGATCAAACACTTTTTCCATTGCAATTTATAATTTTATAACATTTTCCTCTGTGACTTGTTTTGACAAGAACTTTCTGAAAATGGTAAAATTAATTTGCCAAGCAGGATATCAAGAAACTGAACTTGTGAATAGCATTTGCCTGCTCTTTTTATCTCCAGGAGGTAATTCAATATACTAAGTCTTCAATGAAAATTTGCTGAGTGCATGAATGAATAATGAATCAAAAAATTTTCTGTATTTTTTTTTAAATACACATTCCCCAGAATATAACATTTGACCATAACTCTGCTGGTTGCTGTTGGAAACATAAAATAATTTAAATTTCTATAGAAATTTCAACAAAAAATCAACATACCAACAAAATTCATTTTGGTGTTAAAGAAGACTGTAATATTTTAAAATGTTCTTCATTACATGTTGTTTCAAAGAATATCAGACCTAAAGGAAATATTGAAGATTTTAAAAATTCAATCAACTTATTTTATAAACCAGGAACTAAAGATAGATTAGTTAATGGTGTTGCCTCAATTCACATATATAGCAACGTATGTTGGTGAACTTGCTTTAGAATCCAAATCTCTTTAACACCATGTTAGTGTACCTTCTACAATGGGCAAAATCGTTCCCTTTCATACTATCCAGCAAAGTAAATTTAAAATTATCTCAAACACACATACACACTCACACATTTATAAGAAAAGATAGTTAAATATATTTATTTTATTTAAATCATATTTTCCTAGTGACTATATGAGAACAAAGACTTTAAGGAAATATAGTTACTTTTAGTTAAATCATATTTTTCCATGTGTGTAAATCACTGTTTCTCAATCATTTCAGTCCAAGACATATCTATGAACTTGCCAAGGTAAATATGAGAGCAAGGGTACTTTTATTCCTTAATATCATTAAAAGATAACTGTGATATTGGTAACCCCAGTTATAAATGTTTTGTACATTGATGAGTACATACCATATCTCTCCCTACCTGTCTCCACCATACCTTACAGCTTGTTTTCCCTTTCTCCATTAAATATTAGCAAAGCGATGGGAAGAAGCCAAATGCTACTGTATGCAGGTTAATCTAAGATTTTTCTTAAATGTAGTTAGGAAACACTGACATCAGTTATTAACTTGGAGATGTATTCTGACCAAAAGGAAAAAAAATGGCCTCAAGCTATACCATAAGAATGCAGTAAATGTTTAAAAATATACTCACGTGAGGGAGTAGTACTTTCTCAAAAATATGATTAAGATTCCCCAAATTTGCTAATATTATGCAAGAAACAAAACTCTCTTAGCCTGAAACTGCAGGGAAGACTTGACTTTAAATGAATTCTTTGAATATCCTGTAAACATAATTTCATTCTGCTTCTTCTCTAAAGGATTAGATAGGATTTAACCCTTCCAAGTATTAATTTTCTTAAAAACTAAACCTTCAGCTGAAATTTATTATTACCATCACTAGTAGTATTTTAAAGGGTGTTTGATACTTTGGTTTATCTAAAAGAGGCAGAATTATTTCTTGTGTACTCACACTGTTAGTTCTTCATTTAAGTTGCAACTAGTATGCTCTCCCTCAAGTAGTTAATAAAAGTTGTTATGAATAGTTTTGTATTTTATTTGTTTAGATTAAAGACCTTTAGAGATACATTATGATCTTATTATACTTGAAATAATAAAGTATAAGCATAATCAAGATGACTTTTGGTAATACAAAATCTTTAAGTTCCAGTAATGACGTTATATTTAAATATTCAAATACAAGGATTACCATCTTACTTGCACATATAGTGGAAAGGTTAGATACTCTCCAGTATCTTTGGATGGACAGGGTGGAGTGTGGGTGGGACATTTGGTTTATCTAGTCCCTCCAGTCAACCTTTTTCCAAAGCTTCCTGTATTCTCAACAGTACTTTAAGTCCTATAGCTTTTTCTTCCTATCCAGATTATTTTTCCACACCAGATATTCCCTGATTGCCTGCTACAATCAGCAATTTTCTATGTAATACTGTGTTTTTCAAATCAAAGTTCAATACTAGATATCCTTGTCTTTTTGAAGTTCTTGAACCACTCCCTGCCTGCCATTATGTCACTAAGACTTCTACACTTCCTTCTTTTAGCTGTCAACTCCAGTCTCATTTCTGTACTCAACAGATATCCAAGGAAGACCTACTACTTCATTCTGTGGATTTATTAAGGAGAGCAAATTAACTCTTTGTCTGACCTTTGATCTAAGCTATGTCCAGGGGACCTTGACTTTCAAAACTAAATGTGATCTTTATTGTTTCTTCCTTAAGAAAGGAAACAACTTTATAAATAAAAACAAACCTATAACCTTATCACCCCAAACTTTCCTTATCAGATTATAAATATGGTTAGTTGAATGATTTAGTTGAATTTTTAATGGCAAATTAAAAGAAAGTAAACACTAAAAAGTAACCAAAATCATAACTTAGATACAGTGAAAGAGCCATTGAGAGTCCATTGATTTGCATTCTTTCTTACTATGTCCAAATCATTTCAGAAATGTACTTGTTAAACCAATGCTTAATGATCCCCAGAAAACATTTCATATATTTCCAGTGTATTGTAGTGTTTCACAACTTTTATGTACAATTTCCTCTAAATTTAAATCTTGTTTTGTCTTGTAGTTCATGAAAGTGGAGAATAATTGCTCACCAACATTGACAAAATGCTCCATAAACCATTTGATCCTTTAGAAGGTTGAATTTTACTGAGTAGATTAGATCAGTGGGTTTCTTTAACACTTTTTTTTCCTACACATGGACTAAATATTTATCACTTAACTATTCTTTTCTGTGTTTACAGAATATTCACCTGGCTTATGAATCCTTATGAATTATATTTAGGGTGAGTATATATACATATAGCCTATATCATTACCTATACATATATATATATATAAAATCATTACCTATAGGTGAAAAATTAGAAACAATACAGTATAGGCTATTGACATTATTAAGAGTTAAACACTACCAGATATTTTACTATGTTTTTGTTATTGTTGTTGTTTTAAAGCTAGAATGGAAATTCTCAAGGACTAGAATCTTCTGTTTCTTTTGCTCACTGATATATCTCAAGCTCCTAGAATAGTGCCTGTTACATAGAAGGCACTTAATTTATATTTGAAGAATAAATGAATGAATGAATGAAACTTTAGAAAAAAAAGTGAGTGGTTCAGAGGGAAAAATAAATAATAAAACACTTTATAATGTCTCAAATATAGCTACTTTTTAAATAACAGTTATCTGAAAATCATGTTAGCAAAATGTCTGCTTTATAATTATGAGCAATTATTACCAAATCTACAGAGTTAATGATCACTTCTATGGTGTATGGCACTTAGTAATTTTATATTGTTTGGATTGTATGCAGGTCCTGTATGAAAGTTGTCTAACCTTGCTGGTGGTTTTATCTTCCAAATAAGAATAAGCTGTGGATTTCATCAACAGCTCTTTACTCTTTACTTATGGAAAGATTTTAGTTACATATACATGATATTTGAATAGAAGTCCTCAACTCTATTTTTTTAAATCATGTATTTATAATTTCTCAGCCACTTATAGCATGATTAAAATTATTTAGTTTTAAGTAAAATTTAACACATTTCATGAATGGTTTGACAGGTACCACTTAAAACCTTTTAAAGAAGTGTTTTCACTCACAAAAAAAAAAAAGTGTTTTAATTCATATCTTGCCTATTTCTAAAAAGGACTGTAGCACCCAATGCATTCCTAAATATTTACATGTATCACTTAAATTTTCTATAAACTCAGCATGGATAAAATTTTATTTGTCAATATAGATGTTGACATGGAAATCAGTACAATTTGTAAAATGTTCAAACATTTCTAGCCAAGATAATTATACACTAAACCCTCTATCAAGATCCAGTTGGTAGGACAGAACCTTTTTAAGCATTTAAAACTGAGATAATATAATTCAGGAAATTGAATTCATGAAGGATGGAGGACCTATGAAGCTAAATATTTATCCCAGAGATTGGCAGCCAAAGAGGGTGCCAGTCCCTAGGGTGGAGGGACATAAAGGAAAAGGGGCATGAACTCATCATCCAGTGAACCAGAATGAAAGAAACTAGAACCCCAGAGGAGAAATTGCTAATGCCAGTGATATGAGTAGAGAGGGAAGGAAAATGTCCCAGTTTCTCCCTGTATTTTATCCTCCAAGCTTGGCTAGCACCTTCCATTGGCCATACACACCAGAAGCTGGCTAACACAGCAATGTGGGAAATGACTCTTGCAGGGATTGTTTGTCCCGTGAAACAAAGAAGAGTCAACAAAATGGATCTGAGGGCAGGCAAGTCAGAACCTGCACAAACAGAATGAATTATAGCTTGGGAAAGGATGAAACAATGCTTCATCTTCAGAAAACCCAAGGTATTTGCTGAAAAATCATTAGAACTCATAAGGCAGTTTTCTTTTTTTTTATTATTTTACTGACAAAGGTTAATGACTTTGTTAACCAATACTAATTAAAAAATAGGGGAAATTGGAGGGGTAGACGAACCATGAGAGACGATGGACTCTGAAAAACAAACAGGGTTCTAGAGGGGAGGGGGGTGGGAGGATGGGTTAGCCTGGTGGTGGGTATTGAGGAGGGCACATTCTGCATGGAGCACTGGGTGTTATGCACAAACAATGAATCATGGAACACTTCATCTAAAACTAATGATGTAATGTATGGGGAATAACATAAGAATAAAAAATAAATAAATAAATAAATAATAAATAAATAAATAAATAAATAAATAAATAAATAAATAAATAAATAAAAATAGGAAGTGAGAGGAAATCCCATTCACATGGCAACAATTCCTACTGCTACCCCTCCATTATTTCCAAAGAAGAGGACTCATTCCTACCCCACTCCTACTTCGACTTCTTCTTTTAACATCACCCCGTGAGTCCTATTACTAGCACCACTCCTACCATCAGACATGACAATAATAAATACCAAGGGGTGGACATATAGATAAATGGGAAAAAGCTCCATGAAGAAAACAGAACATCTGAAAGTCATGGAAAATAAAACCTGCATTGAAGACACATTATGTTCTGCCCCTCTCCCCCACGTGCTCTCTCTCTCTCTCTCAAATAAATAAATCTTTAAAAAAAAAGAAATTTCAAAGGCAAAAAATGTCAAAATCATGTCTCCAGTGATATTGACGTGGCATTCCTTATAGCACATTGACATTTATTTAGCCTATAATGTTTTCCCCAATTGTATATACCATAATTCTTTTTTGGAGAACCATAAAAAACATTATTGATAACTCAGATGCAAAGGTCAAATTTTGCTTTTTGCCTATCTTTTAGGTGTCATATCCATGAAATCATTGCCAAGATCAATGTCATGAAGCCCGCCCTCCATGTTTTCTTCTAAGTGTTTATATTTTCAGGTCTTGCATTGAAATCTTTAATCTATTTTCAGTTGATTTCTACGTATGGTGAAAGATAGAGGTCCAATTTCATCCTTTTGCATGTGCATATTTAGTTTCACAACATTTGTTAAAGAGATAATCAATTTCCCCATTGCGTATTCTTTCCACTCTTGTGGAAGAACAGTTACCATATATCTACGAGTTTGTTTCTGTGCTCCCTATGCTGTTACATTGGTCTATATGTCTGTCTTTGTGCCAATACCATACCATTTTAATTACTGAGCTTTGTAATATATTTCAAAATCAGGAAGTGTAATACCTTCAGCTTTGTTCTTCCTCTTCAAGATCACTGGCTATTTGGATCTTTTGTAGTTCCATATGAATTTTAAGCCTATTTTTCCTATTTCAGTAAAAATGACATTGGAATTTTGATGGAAATATCATTGAAACTGTAGATTGCTTTGGGTAGTATGGCATTTTAACAATCATGAGCATGGATGTCTTTCCATTATTTGTGTTTTCCGTAATTTCTTATCAATGTATTATAATTTTCAACTTAAAATATTTTATCTCTTTGGTTAAGTTTATTCCAAAGTATTTAATTGTTTCTGATACTACTTTAAATGGGATTGTTTTCTTAATTTCTTTTTCGATAGTTCATTGTTGTATAGAAACACAACTGATTTTAGTATGTTGATTCTATATCCTGCAACCTTACTGAATTAACTTATTAGTTCTGACAGACTTTTAATGGAGTTTTAGAGTTTTCTATATATGACATCATATTGTCTACAAACAGACACAGACCTTTTTACTTCCTCTTTTCTGATTTGGATGCCACCCTTTTTTTTTTCTTACAAAATTGCTCTGGCTATGACTCTCAGTACTGTGTTGAATAGAAGTGGCAATAGTGGACAGCTTTGCCTTGTTCTTGATCTTAGAGGAAAAGGTATCAGCTTTTCACTATTGACTCTGGTGTTAGCTATGAAGTTGTCATATATGGCCTTTTTTTTTTTTTAAGATTTTATTTATTTATTTGACAGAGAGAGACACAGTCAGAGAGGGAACACAAGCAAGGGGAGTGGGAGAAGGAGAAGCAGGCTTCCCATGGAGCAGGGAGCCTGATGCTGGGCTCGATCCCAGGACCCTGAGATCATGACCTGAGCTGAAGGCAGATGTTTAACGACTGAGCCACCCAGGTGCCCCCATTATATGGCCTTTAATATGTTAGGTAAGTTCCCTCTATCCTCAATATGTTGAGAGATTTTAATCATGGATGGATGTTGAATTTTGTAAAATGCTTTTTTCACATCTTTTGAGATGATCAAATGATTTATATCTTTCATTCTGTTAATGAGGTGCATCACATTTATTCATTTGCATATGTTGAACATTTCATCCAAGGGATAAATTCCACCTGATCATGGTGTATGATCCTTCTACTGTGCTGTTGAATTTGGTTGCTAGAATTTTGTTGAATATTTTCCCATCTGTATTCATCAGGGATATTGGCCTATAATTTTCTTTTCTTGTAGTATTATTATTTGACTTTGGTGTCAGGGTGATGCCAGTTTTGTGAATTCCCTCCTCTTCAATTTTTTGGAAAGACTAGCATTTATTTTTCTTTAAATATTTGGTAGACTTCCCAGTGTAGCTATCTGAACCTAAGCTTTTCTTTGTTGGGACGTTTTTGATTACTGATTTAATCTCCTTACTTAGTGGTCTGTTTTTATCTTACACTTCTTCATGGTTCATTCATTGCTGATTGTATGTTTCTAGGAATTTATCCTCTCCTTCTAAGTTATCCAGTTTGTTGGCATATAATGTTCATCATATTGTCTCATGAATTTTTGTAGTATCAGTTGTAATGTCCTTTCTCATTTATAATTTTTAGTCTTCTTTTTTCCCCAGTTTCATTGATTTTTTTTCTGTTGTCTTCCTAGTCTGTTTTTCCTTTATTTCTGCTCTTTTATTATTTCTTTCCTTCTACTAACTTTGGGCTTAATTTGTTCTTCTTTTTCTTGTTCCTTGAGATGTAGATTTTTTATTTGGCATCTTTTTTTAAAAAAAGATTTTATTTATTTATTTGACAGAGAGAGAGAACACAAGCAGGGGGAGCAGTAGAGGGAGAGGGAGAAACAGGCTCTCCTCTGAGCTGGGATCCCGAGCAAGGCTCGATCCCAGGATCCTGGGATCATGACCTAAGCTGAAGGCAGAAACTTAACCGACTGAGCCACCCAGGCAACCCTCCTTTTTTTTTTTTTTTTCCTTCTTAATGTAGGTTTTTATCATTACAAACTTCCCTCTTAGTACTGCTTTTGCTGCATCCCATACATTTTAGTAAAGTGTTTTTCATTTTAATGTGTCTCAAAATATTTATTTCCTTTTTAATTTTTTCTTTGGCCAGTTGGTTCTTCAGAAATGTGTTATTTAATTTCCACATATTTGTGAATTTCCCGATTTTTCTCCTGCTACTGATTTCTAGTTTCATGCCATTGTGGTTGGAAAAGATACTTAATATGACTTCAATTTTCTTAAACATTTTAACACTTGCTTTGTGGCCTAACATGTGAACTATCCTTGATAATGTTCTGTGTGTACTCAAGGAGAATGTGTACTGTGATGTTGTTGTATGGAACAATCTGTATATGTCTGGTCTACAGTGTTGTTTGACTCTGTGGTTCCTTATTGATTTTCTGTCTGGTTGATCTATCCATTGTTGAGTGTGGGATATTGAAGTCTCCTTCAATAATATTTTAAGTAGTTTTATTATAATATAATATAACACAAAAATAATACCGTTATTGTAAATAATTAAAAAAAACCCACTATTACTGTATTCCTGTTTATTTCTCCCTTCAGTTCTGTTACTATTTGCTTTATATATTAGGTGCTCTGAAGTTGGGTGCATATATATTTATAATTTTAATATCTTTCTAGTAAATTGACTCTTTTATCACTATGTAATAGCCTTCTTGATCTCTTGTGACAAATTTTTTACTTAAAATTTATTTTGTCTGATAGAAGTATAGCCACCCTTGCTCTCTATTTTTTTTAAGATTTTATTTATTTACTTAAGAGAGAGAAAGAGTGAGGGAGAGCATGAGTAGGGAGGAGAGGGAGATAGACCCCCTGCTGAGCAGGGTGACCAATATGGGGCTCAATCCCAGGACCCTGGATCATGACCTGAGCCAAAGGCAGATGCTTAACCCACTGAGCCACCCAGACACCCCACCCTTGCTCTTTTTAGATTACCATTTACATGGAATATCTTTATTCATCTCTTCACTTTCAGTTTATGTGCATCCTTAAAGCTAAAGTAAGTCTCTTGTAGACAGCATGTGATTGGATCTTGTTTTTTATCCATGCAGCTGCTCTAGGTCCTTTGACTAGGGAATCCAATCCATTTACATTTAAAGTAATTATTGATAGTTAAGGGCTATTGCTCTTTTATTTATTGTTTTATATCTGTTTTGTAGTTCTTTTGTTTCTTTTTTCCTCTCTTGCTATTCTTCTTTTGTGACTTGAAAATTTTTTATAATGATAGGCTTTCATTCCTTTCTCCTTATCTTTTGGGTTCCTACTGTAAATTTTTTTGTGTGTAATTATAATGGTAAAGGGATTTCTGGACCCAACTCCAAAGTGTGTGTGGGTGGGTGAGGGAGGGTTCCCACATATCCACAAGCTATTTTCTGACACCAGCTCAAAGTTTTATAATTCAGTTCAATTCTGACGTTACCTGGAGATAGCATCAGATCCCACAGGTTAAAGCCTTAGTCCTATAAGACTTTACCCACCCCACCCCCTTCACTTCACGTGCCAGTCACAAGTCCAGGTTATTATCTGTGCTTTTCGCTGACTAGCTATAGATTGGAGGTTCCAGTGACACCCTCCTTTGGTTTAATTAATTTGCTAAAGCAACTCACAGAACTCGCAATATTTTTTTTTTTTTTTACTTACAAGATCACCAGTTTATTATAAAAGAATGTAACTCAGAAACAGCCAGATGGAGAGGATGCACAGGGCAAGATATGGGGAAAGGGTGTGGAGTTTCCAGGCCCTCTCCACATGTACCACTCCCTAGCACCACCACATGTTCATCATCCTAGAAGCTCTTTTTCTCTTGTAGGTTTTGGGTTTTTATGGAAACTTCATTCTGTAGGCATGATTGATTAAATCATTAACTACCAGTGATTGGACTAAATCTACGGCCCCTTCTCCCTTCCCCAGAGGTTGGGGAGTGGGATTAAAGTTCCAACCTCTAATCACATGGTTAACTCCCCTGGCAATGAGCTCCCATCCTTAGGTAAGTTCCAAAAGTCATCTCATTAGCATAACAAAAGTTACCTTTATGTGCTCATCACCTTAGGAAATTCTAAGGGTTTTTATGAGCTTTGTGCCAGAAAAGGGGATTAAGACAAAATATATATTTCTTATTATTAATCACAATATCACACATGGGAATACATGAATCTCATATTTAGAACAGTATTTTTAAAGCCAATAACAATTTAAATTCACTCGCATACAAAAACTATATCCTTTTATTCCCCAATCATACTTTGTTATTGATGTTGCTATTTGCATGTTTCATATTCTGTTTCCATTAACTAGTCATTATTATTATAGTTATTATTTTGTCTTTTAACTTTTATACTAGAGTTAAAGGTGAGTTACAGCATTCTGAATTGATTATATATTTGTATATATTTGTCTTCACCAGTTACTTTATCTTTTCCTATGTCTTCATGTTAATAATTAATGTCTTTTTGTTTCAACTTGAAGAAAACCCTTTAGCATTTTATGTAAGGTAGGTCTAGTGGTGATGAACTCCCTCAGCTTTTGTTTGGGAAAATTTTTATTTCTTCTTCATTTCTGAAGAACAGCATTGCCAGGTATTGCAACCTTAGGTGGCAGTTTTTTGTCAGCACTTGGACTGTATCGTCCCACTTTCTCCTGGCCAGTAAGATTTCTGCTAAGAAAGCTGCCAATAGGCTTATGGGGACTTCCTTGTAATAATGAATCACTTTTCTCTTGCTGCTTTAAAAATTCTCTCTTTGATTTTTGACAATTTGATTTAATGTGTTTTGGTGTAGACCTCTTAA
The DNA here is from genome assembly GCF_029215605.1 of Mirounga angustirostris. Taxonomy (NCBI): domain Eukaryota; kingdom Metazoa; phylum Chordata; class Mammalia; order Carnivora; family Phocidae; genus Mirounga; species Mirounga angustirostris. The sequence continues at coordinate 104,181,004 of NW_026991712.1, read as the reverse complement.
ATTCAGTGTGTCTGAACTTCATAAATCAGGATGTCTATTTCCCTCCCCAGATTTGGGGAGTTTCCATCTATTACTTCTTTAAATAGACTTTTTTCCCTTTTCCCTTTCTCTTTTTTCCCCTTTGGGAATCCTATAATGTATATATTAGTTTACTTACTGATCCTAAAAACCTCTCAGATTTTCTTCATTACTTTTCATTCTTTTTTTCTTTTTGCTCCTCTGACTGGATAATTTTAAATGACTTGCCTTCAAGCTTGAGATTTTTCCTTCTGTTTGTACCAGTCTGTTGAAATTCGCTAGTGAATTTTTTAATTCAATTATTGTATTTTTCAGCTCCACTATTTCTATTTTTTTTTAATTAGGGTTTATGTCTCTTTGTTGATATTCTCATTTTGTTCGTGTGTCATTTTCCTGATTTTATTTAATTGTCTGTCAGGGTTTTCTTATAACTCACTGAACTACTTTTAGGCCCTCAGCTTGAATTGTTCATCCGGTAATTCATAAATCTTCATTTATTTTGGGTCAGTTATAGGAGATTGATTTTTTTCCCTTTGATTGTGGCATATTTTCCTGCTTCTTCATGTTCCTTGTAGAATTGCATTGGTATCTGCTCATTTGAAGACATAGCACCTATTCCCAAGCTCACAGAGCAGTGCCAGCTGTAGGAGGATGCCGTTTTCTTTCCTTTGTTGCTAGCTGTGCCAGGTGCTCAGGTTCTGCCAGTCCTTCAGCACTTACAGTGAGGTGAGATCAAAACCAGCCACTGAAGGAGCACACTAAAAGGCTGGGACAAGAATCACTTTACTGATATGTCATTTGCAAATATCTTCTCCCATTCTGTCGGTTGTCTTTTGGTTTTGGTCTCCCTTCCTTTGAGAGGGAAGGCCTCTGCTCTTCAGCTCTACCCAGTCTTACTGAGCAGTGTTTGCTCTATGAGGAAATCCACTTCTCTCTCTTTGTTCCTCGCTGTCCCAGGTATCTAAGCTCTGCTGATCTTTCAATGCTCATTATGAGGTGAAATAGAAACCAGCCCTTCAGAGGAGCACATCGTAAAGCCAGGACGCCGGAGAGTAAGGAACACATCCCACTCTCACTTTATCCTTGAGGGAGAGGTCACAGGCCAAGGCGATCTTCTTGGCACAGAGCTAACTGGTTTGAGAGAAGAACTAATTCAGGCAAAGTGAATGTGCTCTTCTTATATATCTTGGTGTGACTTTTTACAGCCTTATGTTCTAGAGGTGCTGCAACTTCTTAACTGTATTCTGGATTTCACTTAAAGCCATTTTGGCCCAAATATAATTGTTGTATCAGTGTTTCTGTGGAGGAATGAGGGCTGGGACTTCTTGTACTATTATCTTGCTAATGTCACCTCATTATCATTATATTGATATTTGGTCTCCCTAAACTATAAAATATTAACAATATTGTCAGTGAAAGGCATATGATAGAAACGAATTCATTATTTTTTAAAATGTTGAATTTATAAGTTACTTCATAAAATATAAAATATATGGTCCTGGATTTAATTATCTTGATACTTTATTTTAATTGCTGTAAGTGGAAAGAGTCTACTCTAAGTATTAATGATATTTACTCTTCCTCTCTACCCATGACTTAGGTGAATGTTTTTCTTGAACTCAGCAATGTTCTTGCAAATTTCAAAAAGTGTTATGCATCTAAATGTTTTTATTTTTTATTTTTATTTTTATTTTTTTTTAAGATTTTATTTATTTATTTGACAGAGAGATAGAGAGAGAACACAAGTAGGCAGAGTGGCAGGCAGAGGGAGAGGGAGAAGCAGGCTCCCCGCAGAGCAGGGAGCCCGATGCGGGACTCGATCCCAGGACCCTGGGATCATGACCTGAGCCGAAGGCAGCTGCTTAACCGACTGAGCCACCCAGGCGCCCCGCATCTAAATGTTTTTAAAAATAACTTCAAATTCACTGAAAATCTTTACTTGAAAGATTTTAGATAGTTAAAAAAATATATTTCCATTTCTGATGAATGCAGATATGAAAGTTTTGAAGGTAACACAGGTGGGCTTTGGCACTGACTGCATGACAGAAACATTTCCATACATATGTTTTCAAAACACTTTCTCCATAGCATAATTTTCTATTCAAAAGTTATAGCTTTTTTTAGTCATTGTTAAAATGTCATCTTTACCTTGAAGTGAAGTGGGCAAAAAATAATTAATTATTTATTAGGTTGGGCAATACTGACATCCACTTTATAACCTTTAAAAGTTTGGTAATTTTTTTTTTACCTTGGTGGCTCAGTTGGTTAAGCATGTGGCTTTGGCTCAGGTCATGTTCTCAAGGTCCTGGGATTGAGCCCCATAGTGGTGGGTTTCCTGCACCCCTCTCCCCAGCTTGTGCATTTTCTCTCTCAAATAAATAAATAAAATCTTAAAAAATCTTAAAAAAAATTTGGTAAATCTAAATTTTAGGGGCGATAACAGAAAAAATGTGTAATTTAATTGTGTTCACAATTCTCTTAAATAATTTGCCACCAGCTATTTTTATGATCACTCCCCATCACATATGAAGTATTATAATAAATCAACTATATTTTGTATGTGTTATAATAAAACATTATTTATAAAAACAGGTGAGCTATTGTTTTCTTACCCTTTCATGTTTAGATGAATCAAAATATTTGCTTTGCATACATTGCAAACAAAAGAGGGAAAGAGATGACATATTTTACAGTTGGCTGTATTTTAAAAGTCTTTTTTTAATTGAAATTATCTGCATTGATGACATCTTTGTGTCTTTTCAGCTACAACTGCTTTACTGCAGTGGTTTGCCTGTGAATAATTTTGAAAATGAATATTTCATGTAGTAATATTGCTGAACGTAACTTCAAAATTATCTTTTGTTTATTGCTTTCAAAGCAGGCACACTAAAATGGTTATACTTACAACATTTTTCCAAGAAACATTATTTTTATTAAAGATTCTTTTAAATCATCTCCAGTACATCTTTCTTTTACTGGCCACATGCAGAAAAATAGTCCTTTCAGTTTTATTATTGAGGCAGATTGTAACATAATCATAACCTGAGAAATGTTAGAAACATCTGTACTTTCCTTCAGCAGAAACCTAGTGCTGTGCAATTGTTTGAATTTCTTTTTCTCCAAATTTTTGGCACTATTTTCTGTTTCTTCTAAAGTACTTTCTGTTAAGTAAATACATTTTAGTTTTTGAGACATACTGTTTTGCTGGCATAATCTGGGCCATCTTACTACAGCAAGAAGAAAGGAAAAAAAGTTTACCAAATAGTATGAGATTGTTTTAAACTTAAGTGAAATTTCTATAACACAGAATTGACCATTTTAAACTGAACAATTCAGTGGCATTTAGCACAATCACAATGTTGTGCAACCACCACTTCTATATAGCTCCAAATTATTTTCTTCATTCCAAAAGGACAGCCCATACTCATTAAACATGTATTCCTTATCCTCCCATCTCCCCAGCTCATGGCAAACACAAACATGCTTTCTTTCTATAGATTTAACTCTTCTAGATAATTTTATATAAATAAATCATACAAGATCTTATATGTCTAGTTTATTTCACTTATCATAATATTTTAAGGTTCACCCACATTGTAGTATGTATCAGTATTTCATTTATTTTTATGGCCAAATAATGTATACATCACAATCTGTTTATCCATTTATCTCCTGATAGACATTTGGGTTATTTCCACCTTTTGGCTATTGTAAATAGTGCTGCTATGAATATGTGTGTACATCTATTTGTTGTAGTACCTGTTTCAATTCTTTTGGGTATATATTTAGGAACAGAATTGTAGGGTTATGTAAGAATTCTGTGTTTTACTTTCTGAGAACTACCCAACCATTTTCCATAGCAGCTAAAAAGTTAATGTTCCCACCAGCAAAGTATGAGGGTTGGTTCTAATTACTCCACTTTATCACCAACACTTGTTTTCATTTTTTATTATCATATCCATTCTAGTAGTTATGAAGTGATATGTCACTGTAGTTTGGATTTGCATTTCACTAATGACTGATGATGTTAAGCATTTTTCATGTACCTGTTAGCAATTTGTAAATATTCTTAGAAGGATTGCTTACTTAAGTCATTCACCAATTTTTAAATAGTTTGTCTGTCTTTGTTGTTGAGATATAAGTGTTCCTTATATAGTCTATAGGAGACCCTTGTCAGATATATGATATGCAGATATTTTCTTTTATTCTGTAGGTTGTCTTTTCACTTTCTTTATAATGTGTCTTTGGAGACACAGAGGTTTTTGTTCTCATGAAGTCTAATTTATCTATTTTTCCTTTTGTTCTTAATGATTTTGATGTCATATCTAAGAATCCTTTGGCAAAATCGTACAGACTTATCCCTATGTTTTTATCTAAGAGCTTTGTCAATCTATTTTGAATCAGTGTTTGTATATGATATGGGGTAGGATCCCAGCTTTATTTTTTGCATGTGGATATACAGTTGTTTCAGCACCATTTGTTGAAGAGACTATTATTTTCCCACGAAGTGTCTTGGCATCTTTGTCAAATTAATAAATATGGGTTTATTTCTGGATTTCAGTTTTATTCCACTGGTCAGTGTGTCTATGTTTTGCCAGTACCACATTGCATTGTTTACTGTAACTTGGTAGTAAGTTTTGAAGTTGTAAAGTATGAGTCTCCAACTTTGCTTTTTCAGTGTTGTTTTGGCTATTTAGGGCCCCTTGCAATTCTATATGAATCAGAGGTCCAACTTTTCCATTTGGCAAAGAGACCATTGCCATTGATAGGGATTGAACTGTATCTGTAGATCACAGGAAACATTACTATTTAAAAATGTTAAGATCCGTGGACATGGTATATCTTTCTATTTATGTAGATTTTCTTTAATCTCTTTCAGAAAAGTACAATATTGAAAAATACAATATTTTGTAGTTTTTAGTATTCAACTCTATCATCTCCTTAGTTAAATTATTGATAGGTATTTTATTATTTTTGGATGTCGTAATTGGAATTTATATCTTAATTTCCTTTTGGATTGTTCATAGCTGGTGTCTACAACTAATTTTTGTGTGCTGATCTTGGACCTTGCGAACTTTAAATTCCCATATTAGTTCTAGTAGTTTCTTTGTAGATTCTTTAGAATTTTCTATATGTAGATCCATGTTATCTGTGGATAGAGTTAGTTTTACTTCTTTCTTTCCAATTTGGATATCTTTTATTTTTATGTCATTTTTTACTGCCTAGTTGCTCTGGCTGTAACTTTCAGTAAAATGTTGTATAGCATCAGTGAAACCAGTCATCCTTGTCTTGTTCCTGATGTTAGGTAGAAAGTTTTGAGTCTTTCACCATTGAGTATGATGTTTGTTATATAAATGCCCTTAATCATGTTGAAGAAATTCTCATCCATTTTCAGTTTTCTGATTATTTTTATAATAAAATTATGGATTTTGTTGAATGCTTCCTCTGTCAGTTGAGATGATCATGTGATTTTTTAATTTTGATCTATTAATATGGTTTATTACATTGATTGATTTTGTTAGGTTAACTACCCTATATTCTTGGGATAACGTCCATTTGGTCATTGTGTCTGATCTTTTTAATACACTATAGGATTAGGTTTGCTAGTATTCTGTCAAGGATTTTGCACCTATATTCATAAGGAATATTGCTTTGTAGTTTTCTTTGCTTATGGTGTCATGTCTGGCTTTGGTATCAGGATAAAGCTTCCCTTGTAGAATAAGTTATAAAGTGCTCCCTTCTTTTCTATTTTTTGAATAGTTAGGGAAAAATTACTGCGTATTCTTTAAATGTTTGATGATTTCACCATCAAAGCCATCAGATCATTGACTTTTCATTCTTGAATGCTTTCATTACTGATTCAATCTTTTTACTTTTTATGGATCTATTCAGATTTTCTATTTGTTGTTTAGGTAATTTGTGTGTTTCTAAGAATTTATCTATTTCATTTAGGTTATTTAATTATTGGCATAAATTTTCCTATAGTATTATATTATAAGCCTTTTTATTTCTATAAAACCGGTACTAATATTCCTGGCTTTCATCTCAAATTTTAGTTATTTGCATCTTTTTTTTTTCCTCTGTCATTCTAGCTAAAGTCTGTCTATTTTGTTGATCTTTCTAAAGAACCAACTTTTGGTTCCACTGATTCTTTCTACTGTTTTTTCTATTCTCTATTATCTCCATTCTAGTCTTTATTATTTCATTCCTTCTGCTAGCTTTGGTTTAGTTTATTTTTTTTCTAATTCTTTAGGATTATGTTATCGATTTGTGATCTTTCTTCTTTTATAAAGTATGCTGTTTACTGCTATAAATTCCCCTCAGAGCATTGTTTTCACTATACCACAAATATTGGAATATTCTGTTTTGTTTTCATAAGTCTATAAGTGTTTCCTTATTTTCTCTATGATACCTTCTTTTGACCCAATTGCTTGTTAAGAATATGTTGTTTAGGGTCGCCTGGGTGGCTCAGTGGTTAAGTGATCAACTCATGATTTTGGCTCAGGTCATGATCTCATGGATTCTGAGATCAAGCCCCGTGTCAGTCTCCATGCTTAGAGGGGAGTTTGCTTGAGATTCTCTCCCTCTGCACTTTCCCCCACTCTCTCTCTCTCAAATAAATAAATAAATAAATCTTTTTAAAAAATGTGCTGTTTAATTTCCACATGTTTGTAAATTTTCCACTTTTCCTTCTGTTATTGATTTCTAGCTTCATCTTGTTGTGTTCTAAGAAGATACTTTATATGCTATCAATCTTCTAAAATTTATTGAGGTTTGTTTTGTGGCCTAAAAAAAGTTTTATCCTGAAGAATGCTTCATGTGCACTTGAGAAGATTATGTACTGTGTTTTGTTGGGTAGAATGCTTTTTATGTCTTTTAGCCCTAGTCAGTTTATAATTTTGGTCAAAGTCTCTATTTTCTTTGGTCTTTTGTCTAGAGGCTCTATCCATTATTGAAAATGGGTTATTAATGTCTCCCAACTATTATTGCAGGACTGTATATTTCCTTTCAATTATGTTATTATTTGTGACATATATTTTGAGACTCTACTGTTTTGTTTGTATGCTTATAATTATTATATCTCTTGATGAATTCATCCTTTTATTCATAATTTCTTCCTTTATCTCTTATAACAATTTTTAGCTTGTAGTTTATTGTATCTGTTAATAGTATAGACATTCAAGCTCTCTTTTGTTTAGTGTTTGCCTGTATTATCTTTTTGCCACCTCTTCTGGACTGTTTGTGTCTGCCACAAAATTCGCATGTTGAAATTCCAATCCCCAATGTGATGGCAATATTGGTGAGCCCCTCATGACTGACATTAGTGCTCTTATAAGAAGAGACACAAGAGCTTTTTTTCCTTTCTGTCTGCCATATGAAGATCTATCTATATATCTATATCTATATCTATATCTATATCTATATCTATATAGCCATGTGCAAACCAGGAAGCAAGACCTCACCAGATACCAGATTTGCCAAGAAACTTGATCTTGAAAATTTCAGGTTCTAGAACTGTGAGAAATAACTGTTGTTTAAACCACCCAGTCAATGGTAACTTGTTATACCAGTCCAAACTGACTACAATTATTTTATTTTCAACCTATTTGGGTCTTTGGATTTAAAGTAAGTCTCTTGTAGACAACATATCATTGAATCTTTTTTTTTTTAAGATTTTATTTATTTATTTGAGAGAGAGAGAATGAGAGACAGAGAGCATGAGAGGGAGGAGGGTCAAAGGGAGAAGCAGACCCCCTGCCGAGCAGGGAGCCCGATGCGGGACTCGATCCTGGGACTCCAGGATCATGACCTGAGCCGAAGGCAGTTGCTTAACCAACTGAGCCACCCAGGCGCCCCATCATTGAATCTTTTAAAAAAAAATTCATTCTGTCAATTTCTGTTTTGATAGGTAAATTTAATCATTTACATTTAAAGTAATTACTGACAAAGAAATTCATCAGTATCTTTCTGAATCCAATGAGAAATTGATCAAGGAAGCATTGCTGAACATGGTAATTAGAGTAAATTCTTGTCCTTAGCAAACAAAACAAAAACAAAAACAAACAAACAAAAAAAAAACATTACTTGTACCACTGAGGTATTGTCAATAGTACAATGCTGCTTCCATGATTCATAGTTCTGTATTACAAATGCCCAGGAAAAGACTGCAACAGACACAGTAATATGGAGAGCCCCATCTCTGAATCAGTCTTCTGTGAACTGGGATCAAGATTTTTTTCTTTAAATTTAGTAGAATGACTTTCATAGTGGCCATGTACATATGAGAGCAAAGATAATTCCGAGAAGTGATTTTTTTTCAAAGAGTTTATTTATTTATTCATGAGAGACAGGGAGAGACAGAGACAGAGAGAGAGAGAGAGAGAGAGAAGCAAAGGGAGAAGAAGGCTCCCCATAGAGCAGGGAGCCTGATGCGGGACTCAATTACAGGACCCTGAGATCACAACCTGAGCTGAAAGCAGACACTTAACCTACTGAGCCACCCAGGCGCCCAGCTCAGAAGTGATTCTTGGGCAGAAAAAACTATAGGTTTCCACTAGACTCACCATTCATCTGTTATTTAACATTATCTATTACCTATAATTATGTACCAGATATTGTGAGAAGAACTTACAACACAAATATAAACATAAAGGCATTTTACCTTCAAAGAATGTCCAATCTATGTGAGAGGAAGATAAATAACAATATGGGTGGGAAAGAAATTATATGCAGTGAAAAGGTACAAAGGGGAACAATTAATTCTCCCTGAGAAGAGCATGAAAGTTGTATCACATAGAATTGCCTCAGGTTGCAAATAACAGAAAACTGAACTACAACCACTTAAATTAAAGAAAATACTTTCTTGTTTGTTTATCACATGGCAAAGGTAGGTGGCTGTTGAGATTAGGTCAGCAGTTCAGTGAAGGATGTCAAGTTCTTTCCCTCAAAGTCAAAATATAGCTGTTGGAACTCAGCCTGAAAGTCAGTAAAGTCTGTTTCTTTTTATCAAAAAAAAAAAAGAAAAGAAAAGAAAGAAAAAGAAAGTACAGAGAGGAAAAAAGAAAGGAAGGAAAGGAAAGGAAAGGAAAGGAAAGGAAAGGAAAGGAAAGGAAAAAGAAAAGAAAAAAAAGCTTTCCCAAACACCTCAAGCTGACACATGTTTATTTCTCACAAGATCAACCATAAGTTTAAAGAAGACGTTGAAAAAGTGAGTATTTGTCTTCCCCAAGACCTTTAGAGACCTTGCCATGATACCCCGTACACCAGGGGATCATTGAGACCGTCTCTTCTAAAATCTTGCAGCTGTCTGCAAACCTTTGACTGTCTGCACTCCATATTCCTGTATCCTCTCTTCACTTTCCAATCTGTACTCATAGTTCTCTATGAACATTATACATGTCTTTGCATAACCTCTAACAGTTCTTCTTCATAGTCTCTGCACTATGCTCTTATGAACCCTGTACTCATGATAAAGGAACTCCCCTTCACTCTCAAGTTCACAACATATCCACTTCTCTTTGCCTGACTGAAATTGAGTCTCAGAGCTTTCCACACTTTAGGGTCAGTAGGTGAAGTTCATTTTCTCTTTGTTTCACAGCCACTGCTTAGAGATCCTTGCATAAAAACTCAGGCACTTTTGAGGCATTTGACATTTTAGCTATTTGGTCCTCTCCCCTTCCACATTGTTTTGCTGCTATGCAGTCTGATTTTGTAATTAATTTAGGATTTTTCTCTCCATTTTAACCTCTGTCATTGTCCTGAAAGGATTATAAGATCCAAATGGATTGCAAAACAAACACATTGCTCTTCCCCCAGGTCAATAATTGGTTAGGCTCTGATAAAACTCTCAAAGATTAGGCTCTGGGCTCTTGTTTGTTGGGAGATTTTTGATCACTGCTTCAATTTCCTTAGTGGTTATAGGTCTGTTCAGGTTTTGTATTTCTTCCTGGTTCAGTTTTGGTAGTTTATACATCTCTGGGAATGCATCCATTTCTTCCAGATTATCTAATTTGCTAGCATATAGTTGCTTATAATATGTTCTTATAATTGTATTTCTTTGGTGTTGGTTGTGATCTCTCCTCTTTCATTCATGATTTTATTTATTTGGGTCCTTTCTCTTTTCTTTTTGCTAAGTCTGGCCAGGGGTTTATCAATCTGATTAATTCTTTCAAAGAACCAGCTCCTCTGAAACAAATAATACATTATATGTTAAAAAAAAAAAAAAAGAAGATAGTAGGAAGGGAAAAATGAAGGGGGGGGAATTGGAGGGGGAGAATGTAGAGAAACAAACTGAAGGTTCTAGAGGGGAGGGGGCGGGGGGATGGGTTAGCCCGGTGATGGGTATTAAGGACGGCATGTACTGAATGGAGCACTGGGTGTTATATGCAAACAATGAATCATGGATCACTACATCAAAAACTATTGATGTAATGTATGTATGGTGATTAACATAACATAATAAAATTAAAAAAAAAAGATTAGGCTCTGGTAAAACAGTTTCTCATAGGAGCAGAACTTATTAAGAACAGAATGCTGTTGTGTATTTTAGCATGGTCCCTTTTCCTCTCTCCCTGTCAGAAGCATGAGTGGATTTTTCTCCAGTATTCACTGAGAGTATCTGGTAGAGCTACTGGCTCTACTAAACTAAAAATTACAAGTGGGAGTTTTTTGACTGATTCCCCCTGAAGTTTTTGACTCAGAATTCCCCACACTGAGCCTTTAGCAATTCATCAATTACAGTTTAGATTTTCTTATCCTGGTACTACTAGTTCCTGCAGGGGTTTCTGCTCATGGGTTTCTGCCCCAGTAAGTTGTGATTCTCTGTATCTTCCTGTCTACCTCTCTAATTTTGGGGGCAGCAGTTTGCTGTGACTTTGCTTCTCCAATGGTTATAAGAAGAGTTGTTGATTTTTCATTTTTTTACGTTTGTTAGGATGAATTTCCAAGTCCTTTACATATGGAAACCTCAACTCTATGACTAATTTTTAGTGGTCTACTTCATGCTAGAAATCTATCTTTACAGCCCAAGCTCTAGAATTTTCTGAAGTGTTCTCTTTTTATTTTTTTCTTACATTGAGAAGTTGGAATTTCTGGGTATAATTTTCCAAAAGATAAAAATGGCCAACGGTGTCTATATTTAATTAAATATTCCTATGTATTCTTTCAAATGTTCTCTAAATTTCATTCAGTATCTACTAAGAGCTAAGACTTAGGAACTGGTGATGTACTAGCAAAACAAAATGAAACAGACAAAAGCCCCTTCCTATCTGGATTTTCCTTTCTAGGACAGGAGACTAAAAATCAACAAAATAAATATGTATTAAAGGCCTACCTCATTTCACCCACCTCACTTTATTGCAGTCCACAGATACTGCATTTTTTTACAAATTGAAGGTTTGTGGCAACCCTTCATCAAGCAAGTCTATCACCACCACCATTTTTCCAACATCATATGCTCACTTTGTGTCTCTGTGTCACATTTTGGTAATCCTTACAAAATTTCCAACTTTTTCATTATTATTACATTTGAATTGCTGCAATCTTATGATACTTTAATGGCTGAGAAGAAGCTTCTATGTACGAGTAAAAAATAAAAAAAGGAGTTTCTTGAGCTGGAATCTACTGGTGAAGACACTGTGAAGATTGCTGATATGACAACAAAGGATTTAGACTATTACATACTTAGTTGATAAAGCAATGGCAGGGTTTGAGAGAATTGACTCCAATTTTGGAAAAAGTTCTACTATGAATAAAATGCTATCAAACAGCATTGCATGCTACAGAAAAATCACTTGGGGTGGGGGGAGTCAATGCAGCAAACTTCATTGTTTTCTTATTTAAGAAATTGCCACCACCCCCCATCCTTCAGCAACTACCACCCTGATCAGTCAGCAGCCATCAACATCAAGACAAGACCCTGCAGCAGCAAAAAAGATTAGAATTCACTGAAAGCTCAGATGATAGTTAAAGCATTTTTTAGTAATCAGCATTTTAAAAATCAAGGTATGTACATTGTTTTTTAAACATAATACTATTGCACACTTAAAAGATTATAGTATAGTATAAACATAGCTTGTATATGCTTTGGGAAACCAAAAAATTAATTTGATTCACTTTATTGTGCCATTCGCTTTATTGCAGCAGTCTGAAACTGAATCTGCAATATCTCCAGGGTAGGCCTGTGTATTAAATAATGAAAGTACTACAAAGGGAAAATAAATCTAGAAAAGGGGTTGTCAAATGGAATATGTTTGTGAGATTTCAGTTGGCAAAATAAAAGAAAGCCTCGTTGAGAAAGTATATTTAAAACAAGGAAAAAATGAGGGAACGAGCAAATAATGAGGAAAGTACTCCAAGCAAGGCCAACAAGTGCAAAGTCCCTGAGGCAAGAACGTGTATCACAAGTTAGAGAAATAAGGACACCCGTGTGGCGAGTGTGGAGAGAACCACGAGATCTTGAGGTTTTAATAAGTACTTTGATTTTTAATCTGGGCAAGATGGAAAGCTATGGAGATTTTTGAGCTGGCCAATGACATCATTTATCTATGTCTTCACAAATAATTCTGACTTCTTTGTTGGGAATAGACTGCCAGAAGGCTAAGGATAGAAATAAGGAAGACTAGGAGGAGGAGGCACTGTAAAGTTCCAGGTTAGAGGTGACGGAATCTTGGGCTGGGATGGTGGCAATGGATGAGAGAACTGGTCAAACTACGGAAAGATTCTGAAGGTAAACAGGATTCTTAAGACCAAAGATTCTAAAATTATTATAATACGATACTAGAGGGCATTACTTTGACACATTACTCTAATTTCAGTGAATTTTGAAATAGTTTCTTTGAAACCCCATTTTATATAGATACTAGCACAATAATACTCTATTTCTCTTTTTGATAACTGTAATGCTCAAGTTTAATGGATTCATTAATTTTTACTAAGTTTGAGGAATAAACACCAATTTATTTTTTAAACAAAAGAGCCCCAGTCTCCACATGAAGAAAATACTTAGGGAAAATAATTTTTTCGTATACCAAATGACACTGGTAGATAGATATAAAAGCAGTGGAACTTTTTGTCATCTTTTTTTATTAAAGTATAGCATATGTCCAATACAAACCAAAAAAAAAAAAATTCAAGAATTTTTACAAAGTAAGCCTGACCATGTAACCAAAACTCAAAGAATTATAACATTAGGAAAATGGAGATTGTTCCCTTGTGAAGATGCCATCTGATGACCCTTCTGATTATTCCTCTCCCTCAAGGAGTAACCACTATTCTGACTTCTAACAATATAAATTAGTTTCACCTGTTTTTTTATAATTCCATTATATATTAATTTGTATCTTCTTTCACTCAACAGTATTTTTGTGATTCACCCAGGTCATGCATATAATTGTAGTTTGTTCATTTTCATTGTTGAATATGGTATTCCATTATGAATCTACCACAATTTATCCATCCTAAGATTGCTGGGGATTTGGGTTATTTCCATTTTGGTTATTATATACATGTTCATATATTTTGGTGATCACAACTAAAAGTTCTCTTCAGTAGATACTGAATAGTACAGGGTGTGTATATGTTCAATTTAATAAATAATATCCACCTCCATAGTGATTTCACCAGTTTACACTTCCACTGGCAGTGAGGGTCTATTTCTGGGCTTTCTATTTGGTACTAATGACTTATGTGTCTACCTTCTCGCCAACATCACATGTTCTTGATAAGTGTAGCTTTTCAGAAAGCCTTGAAATTGCGTAGTGTGACTTCTTAGACTGTATTCTTCTTGTTCAGTATTATTTAGGGCCTTTTCTTTTCCATATAAGTTATAGACTCAATTTATTAATATGCATAAAATGGCTAGGTGGCATTTTTATTGAGATTATGTTGAACATATAGATCAAGTTGGGAAGAATTGGCATCAACACAATTTTGATTCTTCTGATCCATGGACATGAACTATATTTATATTTATGTAGATCTTCTTCTGACATTTTTATCACAGTTTTATAGTTTTCTGCATGTGGCTTATTTTGTCAGAGGAGTATTTTGCGGGGGGAGAAGAGAAGATGCCATAGCGAATGGTATTGCTTATTTTAATTTCTGAGTTAAACTTTTTATTGCTAGTATATAGAAAACTATTGCCTTTTGTATACTGGCTTTGTATCCTGCAATCTGGAATATGTTCTTACTATTAGTTCAGGATTATTTTGTAGATTGCTTGAAATTCTCTACAAAGGCAACCAGCTTATCTGTAAATAAAAAATAACAGTTTTGTTTATTTACAATCTGTATATCTTTTATTTCTTTTTTTTCTTATTGTACTAGCTAGAATGATCAATAAAATGTTGAATATGAATGGTAAGATCAGACACCCTTGCTTTGTGCTTGATCTTACGGGAAAATGTGTTAAGTCTCTCACCAATAAGCATCACATTAGCTGTAGGTTTTTCTTATATATCCTTTATTAGGTTAAGGAAACTCCCCCCTTCAATTCCTAGTTTTTGAGAGCTCTTTTTTTTTTTTTTTAAGTAAATGGGTGTTGAATTTCATTGACTACTTTTATGCATCTATTTATATAACTGTATGTTTTTCTTATGACTGTGTTAATATAATAAATTAAATTGATTGAAGTGCAAATATTGGGCCAATCTTCCATTCCTGCAATGACCCCATTGGTTATGAGTTATTATTCTTTATATTTATTGCTGGATTAAATTGATAATATTTTCTTAAGGATTTTGTTTTTAAGTTCCTGAATGATATTGGTCCATAGTTTCCTTTCCTTGTAAAATCTTTTTTTTTTTTTTAAGATTTTTTTTTTTATTCATTTGAGACACAGAGATACAGAAGAGAGAGAGCATGAGCAGGGGGAAAGCAGAGGGAGAGGGAGAAGCAGGCTCCACCCCCCCCCCCCCCGCCTGGGATCGAGCTCTAGGTGTCCAACAATGTGCAAAAGAGACACTGTCAATGCCCTCATGGAGTTTGCAATCTGTTAGAGAAGAGAGATCCTCAAAAAAAAAAAAAAAAAAAAAAAAAACCACACAATAAATGCAAACATATTTGTATATTGTGCTATGCCAGAGATGAAGCTCCTATGATGAGAGCTGAAAATAGAGACATTTAAATGGGCCAGGGCAAGTGACCCTAGGTAGTGGTACTTGACTTGAAATCTAGGAGTTACCTAGGCAAAATAAACGTGAAAGAATTAAGTGACTGGAGGGAGTATAGAGGCCCTAAAGGACTGAAAGGAGACTGGTATATCTCAAGTGAAAAGAAAAAGAAGGAACATGGGGGCAATATGTCTTTATTGATACTTGGGGGCTGAACTATATAAAAACCTCTTGGTCAAGTTATTTTAAGAACAATGGAAAACCAGTAAAAAATTTCAGACAGGGTATAAAAATGATCATATTTGCATTTCAAAAACTTTGCCCTGGCTGTGCTGTGAAGAACAGACTGAAAGTATGCCAGAGTGTATGTCTGGACACCCTTGAAGGAACAATTGAAGTATCCAGGTCAGACATAACGTGAGTTTGAACTTGAGCAGTGGTGAAACTAGGTTAAATATAGACACAAGAAATGTTTTGAAGGCAGAATTGACATTTTAACTTATTTTTGTATTTGTAAGTTAGTCAAGCTGTTGACAGAAGACTTGCACATATAATTTAACCCCTCTAGGGTGAATCTTTGTGGGAATATGTATTTCCCAGAACTTCTTGCTTTCAGTCCTTCATGGGGAATGAGGATTTTATGTATGAAATTTGGGACAAATATGGAGCATATCTCAGAACAAATTCATGTGTATTTTGGGAGACATACCAAAAAATACATGGAAAGAGGTAGATGGGAGAATGAACAAAAGACATTTTGTGATGTGGTTAAAAAAAAATTAAAAAGCAGTTGATTTAAATCCAGAGGACTCAGAATCAAGTTGTCCTTGCTACCACATTATGGATCTGAAGTTGGGGAACAGGTTTCCTAATGCCCAGATCTTAACTCACTGGTACCATAGAGCAGAGATTCAGGACATGAAGTCAGGGATTCTGGGTTCAATTTCCTTCCCCAATAATATTTAGCTAATATAAAGCCAAGGAAGAAATCTTTAAATCTATTTCTTATGAAAAATGATAAGGACGTTATGTTGATCTTAGCAAATTGTCTGTCTTGTTAATTTTAAGACTGGTGAGCAATTGAGTGTAAACTCATGCTTTTTAGGAAAGATTTAACTGGTCTAAATTGGTATAGACATTAGTGTTTTTAAAGCATAAGGTTTAAGAATACAGGTTCAGGATAGGTGATGGGGATTAAGGAGTGCACTTGTGATGAGCACTGGGTGATGTAAGGAATTGTTGAATCACAAAATTGTACACCTGAAACTAATATTATACTGTATGTTAACTAACTGAAATTTAAATAAAAACGAACAAACAAAAAAGAATACAGGTTTAGGAACAAGTCTGATTTGTTTTAAAGTCCATATTACTACTTCTCAACTAAATGACCTTGGAAGAAATACTTAAAGTCTCTTGGCCTCAGTTAATTTATCTATAAAATGAAGAAAATAATACCACCTCATACAGTTGTTTAAAAATTTAATGAGTTAATAGATATAAGGCCCTAAAAAGCTGCTTATATATATATAGGACCCAATTAACATTTACTCTTACCTTTTGTTATTATTCTTGGTTATCTGTAAAATTGATATACACATTCATAGATATGGTGAGGTTTAACTCATGTTTAACCTCATGTTTAACAACGTGTTTTCAATCTCCAAAGGGCCAGTAATTCCATGGTAGGACGTAACTGTGTTTCTCCTGAAATAGGCATTCTTAGAATGTATATTATTCTTAGAAATGGTGTTAATGATGATAGCCTAAGCTATATATTAAGAGGGTAACATGCCATATGTTTACTGGTCAGTAAGAATTCCTGTGTGTATCATTGTTAATATTCAACCTGTAATTTACTATGCAGCCTGACCCTTTATAAGTGGTTTGCTTAGTTTTAGTTGGGGTCTCTTAAAAAATAATCACCTCTTACTCACTCTGGAAGTATAAAAGTTACTTGGGAATTCCCTTATTAAATTTGTCTTATTCCAAAAATAGCTGAATAATTTCAGTTGAATACTTTTTATTTCTGAATGAGGATTTCTACCTCTTTTATTTAATATAAACTGTGAAATTCTCTAACTACATCTTTGTTATAAGCCACTGCAAAAGATTTAGAAGACATCTAGTTTTAAAAAATCATATTTGACACAGATATTAGCTTAAAAAAATGTCAAAGAAAAAGATATGCATAATTTGAGAGAAGAATTCTGGGTGTAAAGAATATTGTGCCTCTGAGTACTCATAAAAATTGTGAATTAGATATGATAAAAAAAATAAAGGGGAAAAGACTTTGAGCAAGGAGTACTTTATAAATTAAAAATTGCACGTGAGAGACCAAACAATGCCAATAGTTAAGATACATTCTTGGGAACATCTCCCAACACCAACTTGCCATCTCTAACCCTAATTTTGTGTAATTTTTGAAATTTGCTTTGTTTTGTTTGTTTGTTTTTTAAAGATTTTATTTATTTATTTGAGAGAGCGAGAGCAAGAGTGAGCGAGCGAGAGAGAGAGAGCATGAGCCAGGGGAGGGGCAGAGAAACAGACTCTCCCCTGAGCAGGAAGCCAGATGCAGGACTCAATCCCAGTATTCTGAGATCATGACCTGAGCCAAAGGCAGACGCTTATGAGCCACCCAGGCACCCTGTTTGTTCGTTTTTTAAGATTTATTTATTTATTTGAGAGAGAGAAAGAGAGAGTAGGGGGAGTGGAGTGGGATAGGGACAGAGACAGAAAGGGAGAGACTCTCAAGTAGACTCTCTGCTGAGCATGGAGCCCAAACCAGGGCTTGATCTCACGACCTAAGATCATGACCTGAGCCAAAACTGGGAGTCAGGTGCTCAACCAACTGAGCCACCCAGGCTTCCCTGAAATTTACTTTGTAAATGATAAATGATTATCTATGTTACAAATTCTGATACATTTGTATTCTATTATCTGTAAGTATAACTTATTCACATATCAGAAAAGTACATATATTTCTAAGAGTCTAAATTTTTTTTTAAAGATTTTATTTATTTATTTGACAGAGAGAGATACAGCAAGAGAGGGAACACAAGTGGGAGTGGGAGAAGGAGAAGCAGGCTTCCCGCGGAGCAGGGCACCCGATGCGGGGCTCGATCCCACGACCCTGGGATCATGACCTGAGCCGAAGGCAGATGTTTAATGACTGAGCCACCCAGGCGCCCCTAAGAGTCTAAATTTTTAAAAGTGTAAAGTGTGCTTACATAAAGCAAAAAAAAATGCATGTCCAATATATTTGTTACTAAATACTATAGCACTAGCATGAATCCTCTGATTTCAAAAGATATTTTGTTATGCTTCTCGACTTTTGCAAAGTGATTGATTCAAAAATTGTTCAATGTTATTTTTTAATTTTATACAGCAAAGAATGAAACTTCCAAGGTCATTGCTGATTTAAGATTAGCTGGGTATCTATTGCTGAAAAATAAACCATCCCTAAGTTTAGTGGCATAAAACATGAATCATTTTATTATACTTACAGCCTTGTGAGTCAGAAATTCAGATTGGACACAGTTTGGATGGCTTGCCTCTGTTCCATGATGTCTAGGGTCTCAGATGAGAAGATTAAGATGGTTGGAGATAACTTGAATAGCTGGGGACTAGAATCATATAGATGCATTTTCAATCGATTATCTTGTGCCAGGGCTGGGATGACTCAAATTCTGGTTTACCTGGAACTGTCAACCAGAACGTCTATGTGGTCTTTTTGTGAACATGAGCTTTCTCATGGTATTGCCTCAAGCTAATAAAGATATCTTTCATGATGACCCAGGGTTCTAAGAAAGAGAGTTTCAGATAACAAGACGAAACGGTATGGCCTTTTATGAGCTAGTTTTAGAGTCACATACCATCATTTGCACCATATTCTACTAGTTGAAGCAGTCACTAGTTTGCCCAGATTCAAGGAGAGGTGGCATAGACCCTACAGCATGATGGAATAAGTGTCAAAGATTTTGCGACCAGGTTTCAAAACTGTTACAGACATGAATAATAACTATCCTCCCCACTTTTGAGATTTTGCAACAGACAAGCTATTGTGAAACTCTCAGAACACTTTTAGAATTTAGATTTTGATTTACGCAGAGATTCAGTTCCATCCATTCTAAATTCCAGATTCCCATGTCCTTTGAATTGCCAATGCTCATGACCCTCTCGATTACCCTCTTAGCAAAATTGCTGCCAGTAGTCTTACAGATGCATACAAGTATATATTTTAATCTAAATAATTCAAAATATAGAATATTAAATAACAATTTATTCTCTTCAATTATTTGCTATACCTAATACTTAAAGGATAAAATCTACATTTAAAATATCACTCAGGGGGCGCCTGGGTGGCTCAGTTGGTTAAGCGACTGCCTTCAGCTCAGGTCATGATCCTGGAGTCCCGGGATCGAGTCCCGCATCGGATTCCCTGCTCAGCAAGGAGCCTGCTTCTCCCTCTAACCCTACCCCCTCTCATGTACTCTCTCTCTCTCATTCTCACTCTCTCAAATAAATAAATCTTTAAAAATAAATAAATAAATAAATAAATAAATAAATAAATAAATAAATAAAATATCACTCGATTAACAGGGATTTCTGAATATGTCTTGTGAAGAGCATTTTTCATTTAATACAGATTGCTGTATCCAAGTCAGTAAAATAATATTTGAACTGTCATACTCTCTTTTCATGTGTTTTGGAAGTTAGAAATATTCTCTTTCAGAGTCCTGGACATTGCAATGGTATTCTGGGTATTGCAATGGAATTCTACATATATTTCAAAAACTGACAAAATACTGGAATGCAACATGTTAATGGAATGAATGAAAACATAGAGCAATGTATTTCACATGGGTAAGTTTCTTTTAAAGATACTACATCTAAGATGGAACTTCATACTTTAAGAAGAATATCAAGGAATTGGAGAGTATACAGAGAAGTCAACCAAACTGATGATTGAGAAAAAATAGCATTTTTAAACTTTTAAATTATTTTAATTAAAATATATTATTTTAAATAATCTTATATTTATATATTTGCTGTATTCAAATCATTTATTTTTTTAAAGATTTTATTTATTTATTCATGAGAGAGTGAGAGAGGCAGAGGAAGAAGCAGGTTCCCCGCTGAGCAGGGAGCCCGATGCGGGGCTCGATCCCAGGACCCTGGGATCATGACCTGAGCCGAAGGCAGATGCTTAACCATCTGAGCCACACAGGTGTCCTATTCAAATCACTTAAGTATGTGAAATGTCACACTGGATTTTTACAAAAGCACCAGGATTTCTTACATATAAGGGAAATGATATCAGACAATGCAGCCAATTAGTGGAAGAGTCAGGAGAAGAATTTTATATAAGATCACATGACATTGACTTCTCTCTGAAGATTAAATAATTATGATCCTTTTAAGGATTCAGAAAAATTATGTTTGTATCATAAGCTTTCTCCAGCAAAATAAAGAAGTTTCTTTTTTACCTCTAGGGGAGGAAAAAAAAATAAGGAAAAATAATTAATTGCCATGGAAACATCTACATTAGGTTTGTATATGTAAATTAATAACTTGGGACTCAAAAGAGTGTAAAAACACTTGTAACATCTCAGAACATAGACTTCTAAAAGGAGGCTTGTATGGGTTTTTTATTAAGCTATGCTTCCTCCTGAAAATTGATTTAAATGAGAGTGATGAAACAAAATAGTATCAATCTACAAGGACAAAGAAAAATGATGCAGATGTAACAACAAATATGGCATATCAATTAAATTTCTAGAAGCCAGAAAATGGATAGGAAGTGGTGAGTGATTTAGAAAACTGGGTAAAAATAAAACTGAGGTCTACAAGAAGAAGCCAATTAGTGAGGCTTTCTTTTTTTTTTTTTTTTTTTTTTTTTAGTGAGGCTTTCTTGACACAGAATCCACCAAGGCTTAGGGCTCAGTCACCAGGTACCTCTGGAGAAGGGATGTTGGCTAGTTTGGAAGTCTATAAGAGATATTTAGACCCCCTGAAATTTCCCCTGTTTGAAGAAATAGGTAAATTCCCTGACGAACCCTGGCCTATATATATATATGTATATGTATATATATATATATATATATATATATATATATATATATACACACATACATACACACATATATATAGTCTCTGTCTATATTTATATCTATATCTATCTATATAGTCTATATATTTAACTAGACAGTCTCTGTATTGAGAAATAAATTAAATTCAGAAATAAAAATAAAAACTAGGAGTAGGCATAAAGTACTGTTCTTTAAAAGATGATACTGGATGATTAAATGTCAATATAAAAGTCCCTTCCACCTCTGGATTCTCAAAAGCCCTCACTGCATTGCCCTATGGGAATTGAAGCTTGGGAAAAGAGCACAGGACAATGATTATCTGGCTACTGTTCTGCTGTAATAAACGGTCCCTTTTCTCTGACTCATTAGTTGTGTGTTTTCTGCCGGAATCCATGAAAATGAAGCATGCTAATATGTTACCTTGCAATTAGGGGAAAACAGCATCTTCTTCACAGTTCTTGCAATCACCAATTATAAATCAGGAAATGAGGTTTAATGAGGTTAGAAGATCTGTTCAAGGCCACACAACTAATAGGAAGGAAAACTTGCATATGAACTATCTATGTTACTCTAACTTCAAGAACAGATATGTTATTTGAGTTAATGCTTTTGAGAAGGGAAACCTCCAGGTAAAAAGAATTGAGGGGCAGGGGATTATCTGTGTATCACTTTCACACGGGATATATCAAATTCTTAGTAGCATGGCTCTTAAGAATTACCTGTAAATTCTTCAGAAGGGTAAGTTTTACATTCTTTTAAAGCAAGTGAAAGTCTAAGAATGGTATTCTTTAAAATCAGCAATGGACCCTTGAGCTGTATTTTTCCCAAATATCATTACAGTATGTCCCTTTTTTTGAGAGATTTCTGGATGGCATCAGTTATAACAATGAGGTATTAAAGCAATGTGATATTAAGGAACACTGGTCTTCATGATCCTTAGCTTCATAACAAGAGTGGCAAGTGTTTAGGCCAAACAGACAATAAAAATCAAACTGAAAAAACCACAATGTGATTTCAAACATGTGAAGCTGCCGCTGTGACTAATGGTTAGCCTTGACCAGCATCTGTCTTTCCCACTTCTTCTGATTGCCTTCCAACTATGAGAACCACAGGAATTGACTCCAGGCAAATAAGGCAATGGAGGTGTGATGATAATTTTTGCCACAAAATAAATGAGCTGGTCTGGAAAACTCCACCTTCAGAAGGAGATTTTCACTTTTTGTTAATACGGTATAATCTTTTCCTGAGATACCTGCTAAGGAAAGGTCAGAGCTCAGTTGTATAGTGGGTGAAAAATAGCAGATATATATATATATATATATATCCTAGAAAAACCTAGAAAACCACATGCACTTTAATACTTCTTTTTTTCTCTCAAGCTCTTAACACAGTGCTAAATAAAGAAGTTTAGCTATCCCAAAAAAAAAGTTTATCAATGAAAATTCAGATCTATCTTGGAACCCCAAATTCTACCATTTCTCCTGGTTTCTCAGAGCATTCAAAGGAGTCCAGCAGCCACAAAGGTTTGGGAGAAGTAGAACAATGATACTATCTTGCTGATCCCTCCTCAGTAACAGTCTCAGTTCCCAATTCTGTTTACAGACATGAAAACTGAGTCTTCTAGACATTTAGGTGACAAGACATATAATTATGTGGCATACTCAAACCCAGTAGGCCCTAAACTCCAAATTTTTTTTCCTGGCTTCCCACTGGAAAATGCCATAAGGGAGATGAGGACAAAAAACACTAAAATGTAGGGGTTCCTGACTGGCTCAGTTGGTTAAGCGTCCAACTCTTGGTTTCAGCTAAGGTCATGATCTCAGGATTATGGGATTGAGCCCTGCCTCGAGCTCTGTGTTCAGCACAGAGTCTGCTTGAGAGATTCTTTCTCTCCATCTCCCCCTGCCCCTGCTCATTCTCTCTCTCTCTCAAATAAATAAATAAATAAACAAATAAAATCTTTTTTAAAGGCACAAAATATAACAAACAACACCAAAATCCATGTTTTCCTTGTTTTGAAGTTTTCCATGGTCAGCCCTATACAGTCCCAAAGAATCAAAAGAATAATAAAAGGTAAATTGAAATCACAGGTTATTTAAGAGCAAATTAGGACAAAATCAAAACTTCAATATTACACTTTTAGTTGAGGTCTTCTTTAATTATTTCTTTCATACAGAAAAAGCACTGTGCAAATGACTGTAAGAATTATGTCACTACATGTCCATTAGTACGTAAGCATCATAAGATCTTGAGAAAGGTTTATGTTATTTACTGGTATATCCTCAGGGCATGGACTGATGTTGGCTATCTAGTAAATTATTAATAAATATAAGTTAAATATGTGACTAAATGAAAGTGATTATATCTTTTCTTCTTGTCTTCAATTTCAGATAATTCTATCTACCATTCATTCCCCACAAAGTTTGTGGGCCAATCCAGATCATACCTGGAAGTAGATTAGAAACTCCATCTCTACCAGTGATAAGATCTAGAATTAACCTTGTGGCTTTATCTAGATGCACCATGAAGCCACAATTTGTGTTTAGGCTACTTTGAGCCAGCTAAGCAGCACATTTCTACTTTATCTTCCACTATATAAGTCAAGCCTATATGAATAGATATCTTCTAGGATCAGCGATCTCTCCTCTTGGATAAGCTCTGGTCTGTAGTCTGGCCCTATCTTCTTTCCACAAAAGTTTGACTGACCTTGTATTCCAACAATTTATTTGTTTGCTACCTTGCTATAGATACCAACTACCAGCCCTCACCCATCGTATCAGACCTATTAGATAACATGCAATGATTTACATTATTTAATGTATTTAAACTTTTCCCTAAGTTGTACATTCTTCAAAAGAAATGACTTTTAAGGGACGCCTGGGTGGCTCAGTCGGTTAAGCGACTGCCTTCAGCTCAGGTCATGATCCCAGGGTCCTAGGATTGAGTCCCGCATTGGGCTCCTTGCTCAGCAGGGAGCCTGCTTCTCCCTCTGCCTGCAGCTCTCCCTGCTTGTACTCTCACTCACTCTCTCTTGCCTATGCTCTCTCTCTCTCTAGCAAATAAATAAATAAAATTTAAAAAAAAAAGAAATGACTTTTAATTTGCTCAAAAAATGAATTGAATACTTTGTTATGGCTCTAATATATTTTCAACAAATTCTTGTTCATGGACTAAACAAATTTTGTCAGATAGACAATATGTAGAACTCATATGGCTGAGAAAGAGAGAGAGGAAGCAAGCTCTTTTGTGTCTCTTCTTATAAGGGCACTAACAACATCATGAGGCTCTATCCTAATGACATAATGACCACTCAAAATCTCCAAATCTCATTGCACTGAGGATTAGGGTTTCAATACATGATTTTTGGTCAGGACACAAACATTCAGTCCATTGCAGTACCCTAATCAGAGGGTTGGTGTAGACTAGAGGGGATAGAAAAGCTTTCTGAGAACATGGGAGTGAACCCCAAGCCTTATAAAGAGTGGGGAGAGTAATCAGGGGAACAGGTACTCTAGCATACATACAATAAATGAAAATATGGATATTTTCTGAAAAGAAATCTTAATACAGATTGTAGTACAGTCCAAATAATGTCAATGTTGCAATGTTGTCTACTGAATGTGTATCAAGAGTTAGATAAAGGAAGAGACAGAGAGACAGATGAGAAAGATCTGGAATTAGTGATAACCAAAAACACTGTGCTTACTGGACATATAAGTCATCTTCCAAAAAGGTGTATTTCGTTAATCAAGAACTTAGCAGGAAATAGGTTGAAGAGAGTTTAATTAGATTGTGAGGATATAAAGAACCATCAAGGGCCGGTAAATCATCCAAGGACTGGCAATGGTGGAAAGTCATTACACCCCTAGAGCTGATGTGACAAGGGGAGGGGATGTTGTTACTGTTATGAAAACCCAAAGAGAAACCCTTGAAGAAGGACTTGAGGTGAAAGTCAGAAACGGAAGAATAAAGCTACTGGCAAAGCCACTACCTGGTAAGGGCTGGGTTAACTTTAAGTACACAGACCATTTCTCCTCTCCCTCTTCCATCTCCTATTACTTCCTCTTGTTAACACAATGGTTCTCAACAGGGGCCATTTTGCCCTACCAACAGGACATTTGACAATGTCTGGAGACATTCTCTGATTGCCACAATAGAGGGAGGAGGTGCATTTAGTGGGTAGAAGCCATGGTGCTACTAAACATCTTACAATGCATGGGACAGATCCCCACAACAACAATAAAAAATGATCCAACTCAAAATGTCAGTGGTGTCGTAGTTGAGAAACTCTGTTAAAATAACCAAATCTAATTGGAAGCCAAAGGTAAGGGGACTAAACGATACAGCCTCTTGGGCCACAAAGTAGTACAGAGAAGGTCAGAGAAAGAATCTAGGGGTAGGGAGGGGTCAGAGAATAATGAAAAAATATAATCAATTTTTTCTATGTATTTGCTTTCAAAATACTCAGCTAGTTTGACAGTAATTCAATAAAAATATAATAAATTAAAAAAAATTGCTGTACAAAATAATATGCCATTTGTTGCAACATCTTGTAATTTAAAATGTCAATTTTAAAAGATAATTATTATTATTATTATTTTTAAAGATTTTATTTATTTACTTGAGAGAGACAGAGATAGTGAGAGAGAGAACAAGCTGAGAGGAGAGGGAGAAGCAGACTCCCTGATGAGCAGGGAGCCCAAAACAGGGCTTGATCCCAGGACCCTGGGATCATGACCTAAGCCAAAGGCAGATGCTTAACCAACTGAGCCACCCAGGCATCCCAAAAGAGAATTAATTTAAAAAGGTGATTTGTCTTCATAATTCTAAAAGCCTTAATCCTATAGTTAAGGTAAAGTAAGAGGAAAACACTATAAAATGTATTTGTTTCCTTAAGGAAATGGATCAATAGTTTGTTGAATTTTAACTTAGAAAATACATTTAATATATTTAATTATTGAATTCATCTTCCATTGAGAATAACTGTGATATTAAAAAAGCCTGATATTTTTCTTTTTTTTTTTTAAGATTTTATTTATTTATTTGACAGAGAGAGACACAACGAGAGAGGGAACACAAGCAGGGGGAGTGGGAGAGGGAGAAGCAGGCTCCCCGCAGAGCAGGGAGCCCGATGCGGGACTCGATCCCAGGACCCTGGGATCACGACCCAAGCCGAAGGCAGTCGCCCAACCAACTGAGCCACCCAGGCGCCCCAAAAGCCTGATATTTTTCTTTAAAATAGCACACTTAGTTAAATATAAAGGAAAAATATGTAGGAAGATAAAGTAAGGTTTCTAACCAACTGAGAGTGGCTCTAACACTCAATAAAGGAATAAAAGAAAGATTCCTTAGGTTTTACTACAACATGGTTCACAAATTCTTTGCTACCAGTTATTTAAATCAAAATTATATGGTGTTTTATTGTTATGAGGTTTTTATTTTTCTAAATTGTGTCTAAGTGATGCTAAATGAAATATCAATTTTCTTCATCTTTTTAATAACTAATATATGGAAAACATCTGGCTATCTGGTAACATAAATCATTGATCAAGAGCTTTTGTTTATTTGTAGGTATTTAGAATCATGTGTATACAGTCATTGTGTGACAGGAATGTCATCAGAATCAGAATTTTAACTAGCATGTAAAGAGGTAAGAACATGATTTTAAGACTGCGTTTTAAAATTTAGGTCAGAAGCTCAATATTCCACTGGCAGGTGATTGTTGCATACCACAATTTTTGTAACAAGAGAACTCTTGTGTAGCCAAGAAAGGGAGTTCCTGTAGTCTAAGCCAATCAACGTTATAATATATATCCAGTTCACACTGATTTACAGCCAGTGATTCTTTCATATATATTTAATTTTCAGAAGGTTGATTGTTTGACCATGCCTTCACCTCACTGTTCTGATAACTGAAACAGGTGGTGCTGATCCCAGCAATTCAGTCATTGTAGCCCTAAAATGATTTACTTTATACCCTCAAAACAAACCTTTCCAGCTCCTCAATTGTGGTTTACCAGGTATGAATGCAGACTCTATGAATGACTAGTGACTACATAATTTAGGTGCAAAAGAATAACCATTATGGCATTTAAATTCTTATCATTATGTTGCATTTCCTGTGCTTATTTCACAGTAGCTGGGAGACCTGCTCTTATAATAGCTCATCAAAATAGAGGTATCAATCACAAAAGCTACATGTTTGGTTTTGTGTGTGGAGATTTTAAAGTTTATTATAAATCCGTAGCTTTTTGCAAAGAACATATAGGGCCAGCCTCATGCTCAATTGTCAATTAGACAAAATATGTCTTCATATTGTACTGGCAGCTCATTTCTCTCCTGTTCACATATTCTAAATGGAACATTTTTGCTTGCATGCCATGTAAAAGAATTTTGAAATTCTATACACCCTCTCGTTCATTTTAAATTTGATATAAAAAAATGACTATGATTTAAATAGTAGTAAAGGATATGTTTTCTGTGTATTATATTTGTGAGTGTTAGTGCTTTAAATGAATTTTACCCTAACCTCAGAATAATAGATTTAGCTCATTCAGTTTATGAAAAATGTCACCATAAAATCCAGTTGGCAAAGTCAGGGCTTGTACCCCCATGTTCTGGTGGAACTGCCCTTCCCAGTCACCCTTGTTTCAGTCCCAGTGTGGTGGACCTCCCCTCCCCCAACCCAAGACTGGCCCAAACCCCTGCCAACACCATGTCTCCTGACCTGGAAGTTTTGTGAGGCCTCAGATCTGATGGCAGTGACAGTTCATATTTCACAGGTAGTCCAGAACACACCTAGTTAAAATGTGCCACATTCAACCCGGGGACCAAACACCACCCACAACAGGCAAAGAGAGCTTCTGCAGATGACTGGCCTGAAGGATAAAGAAGCCAGGACACAACAGAGCACACACAGCACACATTGGAGACACTCCCAGAAGTGTCAGGCCCTGGGGAACAGGAAACACTACACTGCAGGGCACTACAGGACCTCTTCTTCATTACCCTCAAGAGCAGGAGACACAGCTGACTTCCTTAACACACAGAAACAGTAACAGAGACTTACACAAAGTGAGAAGACAGAGTAATTCATCCCAAATAAAAGCATAACAATGTCACGGCCAGAGATCTAAGTGAAACAGATATAAGTGACGTGGCTAATGGAGAATTTAAAGCAATGATCATGATACTCACTAGACTTGAGAAAAGAGTGGAGGACATCAGTAAGACCATCAACACAGAGACAAGGAGTAACATAGATAATGGGCTCAAAAAACAAAATGAGAAACATGCTTGATGGCATGAACAGCAGGCTGGAAGAGGCAGAGGAATGAATCAATGACCTAGAAGACAGAGGAATGGAAAATAATCAAGCTGAACAAATGAGAGAAAAAAGAATTATGCAAAACAAGAATAGACTTAGGGAACTCAGTGACTACATAAAACATAATAACATTTGTATTATAGGAGTCCCAGAAAAAGAAGAGACAGAAAAGGGGACAGAGAATTTATTTGAAGAAATAATAGCTGAGAACTTCCTTAATCATGGAAAGAAACAGATACCCACATCCGGGAGACACAGAGAATCCCAACAAAATCAACAAAAGCAGATCTACACCAAGACATATTTTAATTAAAATGGCAAAAATATAGTAATAAAGAAAAAACACTAAAAGCAGGAAGACAAAAGGAGACAGTTACATACAAAGGAAACCCCATAAGTCTACCAGTGGATTTTTCAGCAGAAAGTTTCCAAGCCAGAAAGTAGTGGCATAATATATTCAAAGGGCTGAATGGGAAAAACCTAGAGCCAAGAATATTCTATCCAGCAAGGCTATCATTCAGAATAGAAGGAGAGCTAAAGAATTTTCCAGACAAATAAAAATGAAAGGATTTCATTACCACTAAACGAACCCTGCAAGAAATATTAAAGGGAACCCTTAGAGTGGAGGAAAAAAAGACCAAAAATGACAATATGATGGTAGGAAACACAAAAGGAGTAAAAATTAATATTTCTGTAAAAAAATCAGTCAAGGAACTCACAAAATAAAAGGATGTAAATTATGACACCATATGCCTAAAACATGGGGAGGAGAGGAGTAAAGGATTGGTTCAGACTTAAACAACCATCAACAGACTGCTATTTGCAGAAGATGTTATATACAAACCTAATGAGAACAACAAATCAAAACCCAGTAATAAATATGCAAGGAATAAAGAAAAAGAAATCCAAATATATCACTAAAGAAAACCAGTAAATCATGAAAGAGAGAAAGACAAGAAAGGATCAGGGAACATCTTCAGAAACAACCACAAAAGAAGTAATAAAATGGTAATAAATACATATCTATTAATAATTACTTTGAATGTAAATGGACCAAATGCTCCAATCAAGACATAGGGTGACAGGGGTGCCTGGGTGGCTCAGATGGTTAAGCGTCTGCCTTCGGCTCAGGTCATGATCCCAGGGTCCTTGGATCGAGTCCCGCATCAGGCTCTCTGCTCCTTGGGAGCCTGCTTCTCCCTCTGCCTCTCTCTCTCTCTCTCTCTCTGTCTCTCATGAATAAAAAGAAAAAAAAAAAAGACATAGGGTGACAGAATGGATAGAAAAGCAAGACCCATCAATATGCTTCCTACAAGAGTCTCATTTCAGACCTAAAGGCACTTGCAGATTGAAAGTGAGGGGATGAAGAAATATTTATCATGCAAATGAATGTGAAAAAAAAGCTGGAGTAGCATTACTTATGCCAGACAAAATAGACTTTAAAACAAAGACTGTAACAAAAGACAAAAAAGACCCTTTATAATAGTAAAGGGAACAATTTAACAAGAAGATATGGCAATTATAAATATTTATGCACACAACATGGGAGCACCCAAATACGTAAATACATAAAACAGTTAATCACAAACATAAAGAAACTAATTGATAATAATACAATAATACTAGGGGACTTTAACACCCCACTCACATCAATGGACAGATCATCTAAACAGAACATCAACAAGGAAACAATGGCTTTGAATGACACACTGGACCAGATTGACTTAACAGATATGTTCAGAACATTCCATCTTAAACAGCAGAATACACATTCTTTTCAAATGCACATGGAACATTCTCCAGAATAGATAACATATTAGGTCACAAAACAAGCTTCAACAAATTCAAAAAGATGGAAGTCATACCATGCATCTTTTCTTATCACAATGCAATGAAACTAGAAGGTGACCACAAGAAAAAATCTGGAAAGATCACAAATACATGGAGGTTAAATAACATGCTACTAAACACTGAGTGAGTCAAACAGGAATTAAAAGAAGAAATTAAAAAGTACGTGGAAACAAATGAAAAAGAAAACACAACATTTCAAAATCTTTGGGATGCAGCAAAAGAGGTTCTAAGAAGGAAGTTTATAGCAATACAGGCCTATCTCAAGAAGCAAGAAAAACCTCAAATAAGCAACCTACACTTACACCCAAAGGAGCTAGAAAAAGAACAACAAACAAAACCTATATCAGCAGAAGGAAGGAAATAATAAAAATTAGAGCAGAAATATATGATATAGAAAATAAAGAAAACAATAGAGATCAATGAAACCAGGAGTTGGTTCTTTGAAAAAATCAATAGAATTGATAAATCTCTAGCCAGAGCTATCAAGAAAAAAGGGAAAAGATCCAAATAAATAAAATCACAAATGAAAGAAGAGAAATAACATCAAACACCACAGAAACACAAAGAACTATAAGAGAATATCATAAAGAAAACTATATGCCAACAAATTGGACAACATAGGAGAAATGGGTAAATACCTAGAAATATATAACCTACCAAAACTGAAATAGGAAGAAATAGAAAACTTGAACAGACCAATTACCAGCAAGGAAGTTAATCAACAATCCAAAAACTCCCAACAAACAAAAGTCCAGGACCAGATGGTTCCACAGGCGAATTCTACCAAACATTTAAACAAAAGTTAGGGGGCACCTGGGTGGCTCAGATGATTCAGCCTCTGCCTTCAGCTCAGGTCATGATCCCAGGGTCCTGGGATCGAGCCCCACATCAGGCTCCTGGCTCAGCGAGGAGCCTGCTTCTCTCTCTGCCTCTCTCCCTGCTCATGCTTTCTCTCTCTCTCTCTGTATCTCTGTGTCTCAAATGAATAAATAAAATCTTAAAAAAAAAAGAAAGGTTAATAACTATTTGTCTCAAACTATGCCAAAAAATAGAAAAGGAAGGAAAACTTCCACATTCATTCAATAAGGCCAGCATTACTCTCATGCCAAAAACCCGATAAAGATACCACACACAAAAAAAACAAAACTACAAGCCAATATCTCTGATGAACACAGATGCAAAAATTTTCAAAAAAATACTAGCAAATCGAATCCAAAAATGCATTAAAAAAATCATTCCCCATAATCAAGTGGGAATTATTCCTGGGTTGCCAGGGTGGTTCAATATTCCCAAATCAATCACTGTGTGATGCATGACTTCAATAAAAGAAAGGGTAAGAACCATATGATCATTTCAATAGAAACAGAAAATGCATTTGACAAAGTACATCATCCATTCCTGATAAAAGCCCTCAACAAAGTATGTTTAGAGGCAACATAACTCAACATAATAAAGGTCATATATGAAAACCTCCCAGCTAATACCATCCTCAATGGGGGAAAACTGAGAGTCAGGAAGAAGGTCAGAAACAAGACATGTCCACTCCCACCATATTTATTCAACATAGTACTGGAAGTCCTAGCCACAGCAATCAGACAACAAAAAGAAATAAAAGGCATCCAAATCTGCAAGGAATAAGTCAAACTGTCACTATTTGTAGATGATATGATATTCTATATAGAAAACCCAAAAGACCATCAATAAAAATGCTAGAACTGAAACAAATTCAGTAAAGTCTCAAGATACAAAATCGACATATAGAAATCTGTTGCATTTCTATACACCAACAATGAAGAAGCAGAAAGAGAAATTAAGAAAACAATCCCAAAAACATTTACAAAAATTATTTCCAAAAACAATAAGATATCTAGGAATAAACCTAACCAAAGAGGTGAAAGAACTGTACTCTGAAAACTATAAAACACTGATGAAATAAACTGAACACAACAAAAAGAAATGGAAAAACATTCCATGCTTATGGATTCAAGAACAAATATTGTTAAAATGCTTTACTATCCAAAGTAAACTACATATTTAATACAATACCTATCAAAATACCAACAGCATTTTTCACAGAACTAGAACAAAAAATTCTAAATTTTGTATGGAACCACAAAAGACCCCAAATAGCCAACACAATCATGAAAAAGACAAGCAAAGCCGGAGGCATAACAATTCCAGACTTCAAGTTATATTACAAAACTGTAATGATCAAAACAGTATGGTACCAGCATAAAAATAAACACACAGATCAATAGAACAGAAAAGAAAATCCAGAAATAAACGAACAATTATATGGTCAATTAATCTTTGACAAAGCAAGACAAATATCCAAAGGGGAAAAAGACAGTCTCTTCAACAAATGGTGTTGGGAAAACTGGCAGCAACATGCTAAAGAATGAAACTGGACCACTCTCTTACACCATACACAAAAATAAATTCAAAACACATTAAAGACCTAAATATGAGCCCTGAAATCATAAAAAATCCTAAAAGAGAACACAAATGGTAATTTCTCTGACATTGGTTGTAGCGACTTTTTCTAGATAGGTCCTCTGAGTCAAGGGAAACAAAAACAAAAATAGACTATTGGGACCACATTAAAATAAAAAGCTTCTGTGCAGCAAAAGGAAACAATCAACAAAACTAAAAGGCATGAGTGGGAGAAAATATTTGCACAGGACATATCTGATAAAGGGTTAGTATCCAAAATATATAAAGAACTCACCAAACTCAACACCCAAGAAGTAAATAATCTAATTTAAAAATGAGCAGAAGACATGAACAAGTATTTCTTCAAAAAAGACATACACATGGCCAACAGGCACATGAAAAGATGCTCAACATCACACATCATCATGGAAATACAAATCAAAACTACAATGAGATAACATCTCACACATGTCAGAATGGCTAGAATCAACAACACAAGAAACAACAGGTGATGAGGATGTGGAGA
This sequence comes from Mirounga angustirostris, assembly GCF_029215605.1. Classification (NCBI taxonomy): domain Eukaryota; kingdom Metazoa; phylum Chordata; class Mammalia; order Carnivora; family Phocidae; genus Mirounga; species Mirounga angustirostris. The sequence continues at coordinate 104,147,647 of NW_026991712.1, read as the reverse complement.
AAAAGGAACACTTGTGCACTGTTGGTGGGAATGCAAACTGGTGCAGCCACTCTGGAAAACAGTATGGAGATTCCTCAAAAAGTTAATAATAGAACTACCCTACGATCCAGCAATTGTACTACTGGGTATTTACTCAAAGGATACAAAAATACTAATTCAAAGGGACACAGGCACTCCTATGTTTATGGCAGCATCATTTACAATAGCCAAGATATGGAAACTGCACAAGTCCATCAGTCCATTGACTGATGCATGGATAAAGATGTGGCATATATGCACAGTCAATGGACTGATGGACTTGTGCAGTATATATATATATATACATATACAATGAATTATTATTCAGTCATAAAAAAGAACGAAATGTTGCCATTTGCAATCATGTGGATGGAGCTAGAGAAATGCTAAGGGAAATAAGTCAGTCAGAGAAAGAAAAATACTATATGATTTCATTCATATGTGGAATTTAAGAAACAAAACAAATGAACAAAGAGGAAAGAGAGAATGAGGCAAACCAAGAAACAGACTCTTAACTATAGAGAGCAAACTGAGGGTTACCAGAGGGGAGGTGGGTGGAGGGATGGATTAAATAGGTGATGGGGATTAAGGAGTGCACTTGTGATGAGCAAAGAGGTGATTAAAATAAAAACTTAAAAAAAAGAAAAAACTTCTTTTTGGGTGTCTTTTTCAAACTTTCAGGAAACAAAAGCATTATGTGTGTAAGATTGATAAAGCTTACACTTTTGATTTCCTCTTCTGATCATACTTCCACTTGAATCAACAATAACAAAAATGTTATTAAACAAATTATTTCACCTTGCAATGAAGGGAAGAATCTATTTGGAGAAAGAAAAGGAGAAAGAAGCTTGCATTAGGCATAAAACCCTTACATAAACCTAAATTATGAATGAAACCTTTAAGCTGAATGGAAACTTTTATAATGTCTTAACGCAATGTCCTTTCTTAGAGTGTGAGATTGTTTAAACTTTAGTCTAGAATTTCCCTTTGCACATGAACATTTACTTCTCATTTGTGCCCAAATCCATTCATTCAGTTCACACTTATTGGGTGTCTTTGACGTACTGTCACCATTCCTATAGGTTCTGCCTCCTCCTGAAGTCACATGTATCAATGGGTTTTAAGTGTTTTATATGGTCACCTTTTTAATATATATTTCCTTTTTTTTTCAATGTTTTTATGAAGCTCATGTCTCAATCTTAATACCAGAACAAAACATTTCTTTAAATTATATCAGATTGGTTGAGGGGCGCCTGGTTGGTTCAGTCGGTTAAGCGTTTGTTTGTCTGCCTTCAGCTCAGGTCATGATCCCAGGGTCCTCGGATAGAGACCCATGTCCAGCTCTCTGCTCAGCGGAGAGCCTGCTTCTCCCTCTGCCCCCAACTCGTGCTTTCTCTGTCTCTCTAGTGCTCTCTCTCTCTCAAATAAATAAATAAAATCTTTTTTTTTGAGAAAGAAAGATTGATTTAGACATAGAAAATGCAGATTGATAAAAATTTTAAAATTAACAATACACTTAGAAGTTTAGTTCATGGCTTTTCACTATACAACTAAAAACATCATTGAAAAAGCACATTAGCACGAAGTCTCTCAGGATAAGGTGTGAAAGTAAATATCAGAGTGTTACAATGTTATACTTTTTTGATACTTAATATATAGATTTAACTACTTGACACATTATTTTCTTTATACTTTTAACACATATATGTGTTCCATAACAATGAATACCTTAGTTTACTTCTGTTTCAATTTCTTTTAAATCATATGAGAAAGTATGTATTCTATTACAAGATTTTTATTACACTACATTTTATGTTTATAAAATGCAGCTCTGTTGATACATGTAGATGAGGCTCATTTATTATTGCTGTTGTTTTATATCATAATGTGTAACCATACCACACATATTTACCATTCTCAGTATGACAGATATTTTGATTTGTTTCCTGTGTTTTTGTATTATAAACAACTCTATAAATATTCTTGTACATGTCTCCTGGAACATAATCCTGGAGAAATTCATGGTATATATATCCAGAACTGAAATAGTTTGTAAGATGTGTACATGTTAACCTTTAAAAATCATGCCAAATTGTTTTCCAAAGCGAGGGTACTGGTTATATGTCACCAGCAGTGTACATAAATTGCAGTTATTCACGTTCTTATGAATACACATTAGCTAATTTTTTCATTTTCCAGTTTTCCCATACTAGTAAGTATACGATGATGGCAGTTGTGGTTTAATTTGAAATTCCATGATTATGTGTATTGTGCACATTTTTTCTTCCATGAAAATAGTATTCATATTTTCTCATTTTGGGGAGTTGAATGTATATTATCATGTTGCTCTTTAGATATCATTTATATGTTCTGAAAATTAATCCATTATTAGTTATGTGGTTTACAACTGATTCTTCCTAGGCTAAGTCTTGTTTTTTCCTCTTAACATTTTAAAGCTTATAAAAAAAAAAGTAACATGTATAATTATAGTCTTTTCAGTCTTCCAGGCTATTTATATTAGATGCAATAATACTGGAGAGATGATATTATTCTAACATTTATAAAATTTGGGGGGAAGAAAAAATCTACTTAGAGGATAAAAGACCCTTCCAACATCAAATTAGAATGTTTTTGAAATCCAATTATGTTCTAGGCTATGCTTTATGGTCATGATTTTGGTTTTAGAACACATCATTTTTAGAACACTTCTCTTTAGAATAAATATACTTTCTTGCATGAGGACTGGATCCAGCTGGTATTTTTTTTTTACCTCTTGGAATATTTGACATATTAATTGAGTCTCCTGACTCTAGATTTTGGATTAAGATGCCCTTAGTTACTTCTTATTGGCACTTGAGCAAGTAAAATCAATAATTTTGCTTGCAAACAAACACATTATAGGTCAGTGAAATCTATAGTTACAAGTATAATACAAAACTAAAATATTACATAATTTAATGGTTACTTGATTTGTGTTAGAACTATGGAAATAAAATCCAATTTTAATTTTTAAAAAATTTTGTATATACTCTGAATACTGGATTACTATTAATTCCAAGTATCGGGCGCCTGGGTGGCTCAGTCGTTAAGCGTCTGCCTTCGGCTCAGGTCATGATCCCAGGGTCCTGGGATCGAGTCCCACATCGGGCTCCCTCCTCAGGGGGAAGCCTGCTTCTCCCTCTCCCCCTTCCGCTGCTTGTGTTCCTGCTCTCGCTATCTCTGTCTCTGTCAAATAAATAAATAAAATCTTAAAAAAAAAAAATTCCAAGTATCATCCACTAATCCATTATTTAGTGTAGCATTTTGGTGCAAAATGAATAAAGACTGTGTATAAACTAAACTGACTCATGTAAAAAAAGAATGTCTACTTTTACTTCAAGCTTCTGAATTTTAATAGCAAATGGACTGCAAGAGCAATGAAACATTTTTCCATTAATGAAAATATTATTTTAAACAAAAAGAGATGGAATTGCATTATAATTAAGCTCCTCATGCCAAATTTGTTATATGTTCTAAATCAAACAAAAAAATAAGAATTTGCACCATTAGTAGGTCAATCTTAGAGCACATATATTTTTAATAAAACTCTCTATTGCGTTTACAATTGTTTATGTGGCTTCTTCATATGGTCAGCAGCTGGGAGTTTTGTAACATCAAGACCATGAAAAGTTCTACATAATTCTCAATGTTCTCCTTATGCAAAATCATAACAGTAGCAGAGTTAGGAATTTAAGCCTTAGAAAAATAATGCATTTTAATGCATTCTGAGAGAAATGACCTTAGTGCTCTACAACAATACCAAAACTACCTGAGGTATTCACAAGGGCTTTAAAACTGAATCACCGATATAGGATATCAAAAACTAATGATGTAATGTATGGTGATTAACATAACATAATAAAATTAAAAAAAAAACTGAATGAAAGTATAAAAGTTGGTGCAGGGATATGGGATGATAGTTGACACTGTGGGCTGTATAGAAAAGCATGCATTTAAGGAACAGACCTGTTTGTGACTTAACTCACCCTTTTATTAGCTGTGTAGTTTATTTTAATGTATAAAACAGGACAGTTAATACTAGCGTAGGTTAGGCCGGAGTGAAAAATAACCCTAAAACTTGAGTGGCTTATAAAAGGAAAGGGTTTTTTGTTTGTCATGAATTGACAAACTCTATCATATCTGCTCGCCATCATATCTGCTCACTCTGTGACAGAGTCTGATAGGGAAAACACTATCTCAAAGTTGTGCTCAGCCAAAGCAGAGGAAAAAAGCTCCCACAAAATAATAATACAATCCGAAAATGACATGTGTCACCTTCACTCACAATATATTGGCTAATACTCATCATATAGCCCCACCCAGCTGTGGTGGAGCTCAAAAGCATTCCTACCAGGTGCCTGAGAAGCAGAGATCCAGAAACACTAGATGCAGCATAAAAGATAGCAAAAAAAGAGCAAAGTGTTGTTGATAATTTACTAATAATCTGCATAAAGTTTCTAACATAGTCTTTATGAAATATAATGGCAAATATCTGGAAACATTCTTCATTAAGGGTTGGTACCTAGCATAAAATAACATCATCTATGAGCAGAATTTGTTTATGCTTTATAGTCCTTATATTAAGTTTCTTTGATGAATATATTTTAAAAATACACAAAGGATATCTTTTTTTATTTTTAAATATTCATAATGGCATTACCATGCTTTGTCAATTATCCAGCTAATATGAAATCTAGAAATGTCAGAAAATCAAAGAACTTATGTTTCCAGATATTATTTGGATCTTTTCCAAATTTATTAAATATGACAAGAAAGTTCATATAGCAAAGTGTTAATTAATCTTCAAATGAAGAGAAATCAAACAATAAATTTTGTGATTCAACCCTTTACATTTTTTTGACAATTAGACCCAGAAAACTATTTTCTTTCCCAAGAGCATGCAATTATTTGTTGGTGGGGGTGGGAAAATAGTGTCCTTCATATTTTCTCACTTTATTATTAGTGAGGGAGATAGAATGACTACAGATATGTTCCAATTTCTAAAAGTTCTGGCCTTCTAAATTGTTCCACACAGAATAGTATGTATAGTATTAAAATTCCTAAAATGAACAAATAAAATTTACTGCACATTTCTAAAAGTCTGCAAGACTATGAAAAGTACAGTTTAATTCTGTCTGTATGCAAAAAATTATATGTCCCCAGACTTATTTATCTTATAACTGGAAGTCTGTACTGTACATAGACTTTTAAAAATTAGACTTTAAAACTACCAAAAAAAGAGAACTTGATATATCTCTTCAAGGCATTTTGTTTAAATCCAAAGGATATTGCTGAGAAAAAGAGATTTTACAACCATAACCATATTTGATATTTACCTAAATGTGAAAATTTGCCTACCACTTACCTAAACTGTGCATATCTCTGTTAACTTAAGATGAATGTCTGTAAACTAACAAAAATACTAAAACACATACCTAGGGATTCTCCAATAAAATTATAAATCCACTGACTTTAAAGGACTTACAAATATACATGAATATATATAGTACTGGGGAGATTTTTTTTAAGGCACGGCAATTATCATTCATGCTTTTAGAAGTAATTCAGAATGGAGTTTTTTGTTTTTGTTTTTGTTTTTTTTTTTCCCAGAGGGAAGAGTTATATTTTCCATTCTCCTACCCTTCAGGCTTGGATAACTGCTCCAAGTTGGGACATTCTAACCCTTGTCATATAATATTACTCCGACAAGGTCAACTGTGGCAAACTTTCCCAGGATCAGAAACTGATTCTTAATCCTTGTTGAGAGATAAATCTGGGTGATACAAGCTGTGAGATAAATACAGACACTGACTCTGTGGTCAACACTCATAAGCCCTCTACTTTATTGCATCTCACTTGAAGCTAAAGAATTACTAAGTATCAGGAATGCAATGAAAATACAAGTTTTGTAAGAGGCAAGTGAGTGTTTGTTATCCTGACATCTGAAATCTAGGAACAAGAATTCTTAACACTTACCTGTTATAAAACAAATGTAAGACTGCTTAATGTAATGGTCAATAAATCAAAACTAAGTTTAAAAAAGTAAAACTATAGTCTATAGCTAATATCACGCTTAATAGTAAATTGAGAAATAAGGCAAGGATGTCAACTCTAACCACTGTTATTCAGTATGTCACTGAAATACCTAGATAGTTAATAAGGAAAGAAAAGGCATACAAATGGAAAGGGAGATACAAAATTTTCCCAATTTACCAATGACATTATAATCAACATAAAAAAATCCCAGGAATCTACAAAACAAAAAACAAAGACCAAAACAAAACAAAACAAAACAAAACAAAACTTCCTAAACTAATAGTGAGTTCAGCAAGGTGTCAGTATACAAAATCAACATACAAAAATGAATTTCTATAGAGGGGCAATAAACACATGGAAACAAAAATTAAAAACAATACCATTTATAATAGCTCAAAAAATGAAATACATAGGTTAAATCTAATAAAACAGATACAGTATTTGTATACTGAAAATTACAAAACACTGATGAAAGGAAACAAAGATCTAAGGAAATGAGAAGACATGACCTTTTCTATGATTTTGAAAACTCAATGTAGTAAGGATGTTGACTCTCCCCCAATGGATCTATAGGTATAGTGCAATTCCTATCAAAATCCCAGTAACATGTTTTGTAGATATTAAAGAGTTTATCCTAAAAATTACATGGAAAGGCAAGGAAACTAGAATAGCTAAAACAATTTTGAGAAAGATGAATAGGGACGCCTGGGAGGCTCAGTCGGTTAAGCAGCTGCCTTCAGCTCAGGTTATGATCCCAGGGTCCTGGGATCGAGTCCCAAGTCTTGAGTCCCTCATCAGGCTCCTTGCTCAATGGGGAGTCTGCTTCTCCCTCTACCTGCTGCTCCCCACTGCTTTTGCACAGCCCCCCCCCCAACAAATAAATAACATCTTAAAAAAAAAGAAAAAGATGAATAAAATGGGATGGCTCTCTAACCAATTTTAAACCTTACTATTTAGCTACAGCAATCAGATAATGTAGTACTGACAAAGGATAAATACACTGATCAATGAGACTCAATAGAGAATATAGAAATAGAGCCAATCACTACCCCAAAAATACAGCCAATTGCTTTTTTAACAAGGCACACAATCTATTACATTTCTCTCTCTCACATAAATAAATAGATCTTTAAAAAATGGAGAAAGAATATTTTTTTTAAATTGCTGGAACAATTGGATAAATATAGGCAAAAAAACAAACCAAAACAAATAACAAACAACAACAACAAAAGTCAATCAAACCTCACATCTTATACAAATATTAACTCTAAATGAATTAAATATTTAAATGTAGAATATAAAACAGTGAAACTTACAGAAGAAAATATAGGAGAAGGTATGGAGGACCTAGGGGTAGGTGAAGAATTCTTAAACAGGAAAAGAAAAGCACAATAAATTGATAAACTCACTTAATCAAAATTAAAGATTCTGTTAAGGGGTGCCTGGGTGGCTCAGTTGGTTAAGCTTCTGCCTTTGGCTCAGGTCATGATTCTGGGGTCCTGGGATTGAGCCCCAAGTAGGGCTCGCTGCTCAGTGGGAAGCCTGCTTCTCCCTCTCCCACCCCCCCCGCTTGTGTTCCCTCTCTCGCTGTGTCTCTCTCCGTCAAATAAATAAATAAAATCTTTTAAAAAAATAAAGAACCTGTTAAGATGATAAAAAGGCAATTTAAAATGAGAGAAAATATCTTCAAACCACATATCTGAAAAAGGACTCATATTTAGTGTATATACAAAACTCTCAAAATGTAATAGTAAACATAAACATAAACACACGCACACTCACTCACAATCTAATTGGAAATTGGGCAAAAGACAGGGAACATTTTACCAAAAAAGAATATACAAATGGCATATAAACACATAAGCACATGACAAAATATTCAACATCATTAAACATTTAGTGAAATGCAAGTTAAAACCATGATGAGATATTACTACAGTTAATATGAGTTTAAAAATAGTGACAATAACAAATCTGGTTAGGATGTGGAGTAATTTCGTCATTCAGAGATTGATGGTAGGAATGTAAATATAAATGGTACAGTGACTCTGGAAAATAGTTTGAGAATTTCATTTTAAAAAGTACACTTTTCATACAATTCAACAATCCCATTCCTGGTCACTTATCCCAGAGAAATGAAAACTCACGTTCGCATGCACAGAAACGTACCATGAAGGTTCACAGCAGTTTTACTTGTCATAACCGCAAAGCAGAAATGACCTGAATGGCCTTCAAAAAAAACCTGTGGCATATCCCCATGGGATGTAGTATATCATAGAATACTACTCAGGAATAAAAATGAATGAACTATTGATACACACAAAAACCTGATTAAATATCAAAAGAATTATATCGAGTGAAAAAATAATCTCCACAGAGATTACACATTGTATGATATTCTTGAAATTTCATATTTATTTACATGATACTCTTGAAATGATAAAGCTATAATGGCATACACAGATTAGTGATTGACTAGGGCTAGGGATATGGAAGAGAGGGATAAAGGATGGCTGTCATTCATGAAGGAGTAGCCTGAGGGAAATTTTTGTGGTGTTGGAATAATCCTGTATCTTGATTACGGCAGTGGTTAAATAAATGTATATATGCAATAAGCTTGTATAGAAATTTACACACAAAAAAACGAGTGCATGCAAAACTGTTGAAATCTGAACAAGGTCTGGGGATTGCACCAATGTCAATTCCCTCGTTTTGCTACTGTACTACAATTGTTTGATGTTACCTTTGGGGGAAACTGGGTGAAGAGTACATGCGATCTCTTTACTACTTTTGTAATTTCCAGTGAATTTATAATTATTTTAAGTAAAAAGTTAAAAACACACTAAGTAAGAATAAAAGCAACAACAACAACAAACAATATCAATGATGTTAAGATGGAGGAATATACGTGAAAAATTTATGCCTGGCACTATAGCCTGGCTAGAGGTACATAGGAGATGTGGTTATGGAATACTTTGATACCAGTACAAAGAAAATAACCTGAACAGATATAATATTTACAGTACCATAAGGTTACAGAAACTATTTATTTTTTAAATGTTGCTTATTTTTTAAAGATTTTATTTATTTATTTGACAGAGAGAGACACAGCGAGAGAGGGAACACAAGCAGGGGGAGTGGGAGAAGGAGAAGCAGGCTTCCTCCAGAGCAGGGAGCCCAATGGGGGGTTTGATCCCAGGACCTTGGGATCATGACCCCAGCCGAAGGCAGATGCTCAATGACTGAGTCACCCAGGCATCCCTAAAGAAACCATTTAAAACAAAATTACAATTCTGAGGCTAGCAGAGATTTGTTTCCCCTGGACAGGAAATACCATGAGATATCAGATTTGCACTGTACATTTGGGAATCAATTTAATATTCACTTAGTGAAAAATAAGCTTCAGATAATTATTTTATTTACAGGAATATTATTGTTCTTAATAATGATATTGACAATAAAAAACATGTGTAAATCCTCCTTTAATTTTTTTATGAGTCTCAAGGGCTTTATAAATAAATTATGTCTTGTTAATCCTATCAAAGTTTGCAAGATGCCCTTAGCACGCACAGTGAAGATTAAATTGGAGTTCACAGATTTGGTAAATGGAAAAAATTATGACTCAGATTTTCTAGTTTTAATTCAGAATTTCCCTATTGCTACACAAGTCTGACTCCAATGGTAATATATAGTTTTTATTTATAATAAATAATATTTTGCAATTATATTACATTGTAGTCAAGATGAGATTATGTACAATGAATGTTTACAGGGAATTATTTACAATTATTTACAATATTTCTATACTTACACATTCTTTGGGTTTGATTCCTAAGGCTTAATATTTAAAATATAAGTACATTGAAAATCATATTCTTGGGACACCTGGGTGGCTCAGTCGGTTAAGCGTTTGCCTTCCACTCAGGTCATGATCCCAGGGTCCTGGGATCGAGCCCCGCATCGGGCTCCCCGCTCTGCGGGAAGCTGCTTCTCCCTCTCCCTCTGCTGCTCCCACAGCTGTTTTCTCTCTCTCTCTGTCAAATAAATAGTCTTTTTTAAAAAAAGAAAGAAAAGCATATTTTTTAATGGAACTTGGGATAAATTACTTTGTAACTGAAGAATGCTCACATCTGAGAACCTTTAAAGTCTTGTACATCTGTGTTTGCAGTTTGGATCACAAAGTCACAGAGTATAGCATAATATTTTATTTTTTTCAATGAGTAAAACAATTCATGTAAAATATAAAAGCAGACAACTTATGTTATTGTACTTCAGTGAAAGCATCATGAAGGAGCAACAGGCATGTTGATGGCCAGCCTCTCAAAAACAAATAATACGGATCAGTGAAATATTTAGAAATACTATGTCAACTCTGAAATTATTCTTATCATATGTCACACCAAGTTGAATGTGGAAAACATAATAGACTATTATGTGAAGGCAATGATTCACTAAAGGATGAAATAAAGTAAAGTAAAATGTATTTTTACATAGAAAATAAACAAAGAAAGCTGCAGTCACCAAGAAAATGCTCCTCCTCAGATTGGTTACTTCTCCTTGGATGTGCCATTTCAGTTCCCACATGACATTTGGCATTTTTTATCTTGACACATTACAGTCTTAAACCTATGACCTTCCAGAGAGTTTAGCAGAGTCAGAACTATTACTGCAAAGATAAGGGGATAATTTAGTTTTTCAAATATAGTTTGGATAAATGTCAAGACAACCTATTACCAATGTAAAAACTCAAATGGAGAGCGCCTTCAAAAAGTTCCACTTCATGATATAAAGAGGAAGACTCTCTGCCATCAGTATTTGATGAATAAAAGAATATTCTGAATGAATTTTTTTTCTATTTATAAGTTCCACAATGTGAATTCAATTGGGATATAAAAATCTGATGGCCTGACATTTCAAGATTCATTAAGCTCAGAGAATTGTGAATTCATCACTGGGTGAATTTTTTGTTTACTCCTCATTCCACTGTACTGTTCTCCAAATGACTAGTTAATAGAAGTCAGAAAAAAAAAAGTGCATTTATATTTATCTGTATAATAACAAATAGCAAGCTAATAAACAACAGAACCAAGAATTAAATTTGGTTCTAAAACTTAAAATAAATAATGAAGGAGGTTAACAAGTAGAGCTAATAAATTAAGATTACTAGGTGAGGTTTAAGTCACAGGGGGTAAAGATCACTCACACATTCTTCAATATAAAAAGAGCAGGATTAGTAGCTTGAGAACAGGGGTTTTGGAAAAAGAAATATCTGAGTTTGAGTTTTTGTATTCATTTGCCATGAACATGAACAATGCATCTTACATTTCCAAGTCTAAGGTTCCTAAGCTATAAAAGTGTGTCATAAAGAAGACCAATTTCATAGGAATGTTGTCAGATTTCAATGACTTAATCTATTACAGTGTTTTTAACACCTAGCAAAAAATAACTATCAGTAAGTCTTAGCTATTTTGAGTCCTGCATTATTCCCAGAAAAATGGAAAAATGTAAAGATTCTCTAGACAGTGTATACCCTCTTAGTCCATTTCTATTGACAGACACCAATCTGATAGCTTTTGGGGAAAAATTGAGAATAAAACACAGATGATTTTATTTAAAAATTAACCTCTTCATGTGCAAGCCTGAATTCATTCTTTGCAAAATGTTTGTTTACAGTTACATTATTATGACATTAATAGTTTTTCTGTAAGCAAGTTGGTAATGGAACTGAATGTAGTTCAGGGTTAATGTTGATTTTGCTAGACAATAAAAATTATTATACATCTAATCATATTGTGAAAATTAGTGCATGCTTTTTGTGGAAAATTTGAAGGCAGAAAGGGAAAATTGGATTCATTTACTATAGTTTATGGTCTGCTATTTTTTTAATTTATTTTTTTCATGAACATTTTTCCATGTCATTAAATTGTCAACAAAATCCTCATTTTTAATGGCCGCATAATCAATCCAATGAATTCTGAAAACTACTTTACAAGCTGTGTAGCTTCTTTGAATCTTAGTTTCCTTGTCTGCAGCTTGGTGGCGATAATAATAGCCACCCCAAAGGCTTAGTGTGAGGACTAAATGAGGCAATGGTTGTGAAAAAGCTGGAATAGTAAGCTAGAATGCACTATACAAATGTTAGTTATTATTAGCTCTGTGAAGCCACTAAGAAGAAGGAACAAAAAATGTGATGGGGTGGATATTGGCAGGAAAAAAAAAAAAAAAAGCTTTGACTGACTATTATTTTATAGCTCTTTCCTACTTCAAGAGGAGGAATGGATTTCCTAAGAGGTTTTTTTTTTTTTTTTTTTTTACTTCTACGTTAGTATTGCTACAACATAAGTAGAATAAACCCTCCAAAAAAGATAGAAGGTAGAAGAAAAGTCAAAGTCTACAAGCAGGCAGAGAGCAAGAAATAGGAAGATTTACATCAAGTGGTTACCCTCTTTTAAAGGATTAAAACAAATCAGATTCATTAAAATATTTTTATTTTTTAAATTTTTATTTACATTCCAGTTAGTTAACATACAGTGTAATATTAGTCTCAGGTGTAAAATATAGTGATTCAGCACTTCCATACAATATCCTGTGCTCATCACAAGTGCACACCTTAATCCCCATCATCTATTTAAAACATCCCCCCATCTACCTCCCCTCTGGTAACCATCATCTTGTTCTCTATAGTTAAGAGTCTATTTCTTGGTTTGCCTCTTTCTCTCTTTTTTCCCCTTTGTTCATTTGTTTTGTTTCTTAAATTCCATATATGAGTAAAATCATATGTATTTATTTTACTCTGACTTATTTTGCTTAGCATAATACTCTCTAGCTCCATCCATGTTGTTGCAAATGGCAAGAGTTCATTCTTTTTTATGGCTGAGCAATATTCCATTGTGTATATAGACTACATCTTCTTTATCATTTCATTTGTCAATGGGCATGTGGGATCTTTCCATATCTTGCCTATTTCAGATAATGCTGATATAAACATCAGGGTGCATATATCCCTTTGAATTAGTATTTTTGTATTCTTTGAATAAATACCTAGTAGTGCAATTGCTGGGTCATAGGGTAGTTCTATTTTTAACTTTTTGAGGAACCTCCATACAGATTTCCAGAGTGGTTGCTCCAGTTTGCATTCCCACCAACAGTCAAGACTGTTCCCCTTTCTTCACATCCTTGCCAACACCTGTTGTTTCCTGTGTTGTTGAGTGTAGCCATTCTGACAGGTGTAAAGTCATATATCATTGTAGTTTTAATTTATATCTCCCTGACGATGAATGATGTTGAACATTTTTCATGTGTCTGTTGGCCATCTGTATGTCTTTTTTGGGGAAATGTTTATTCATGCCTTCTGCCCATTTTTTAATTGGATTATTTACTTTTTGGGTGTTGCATTTTACAAGTTCTTTATATATTTTGGATACTAACTTTTTATCAGATATGTCATTTGCAAATATCTTTTCCCATTCAGTAGGTTGCCTGTTAGTTTTGTTGATTGTTTCCTTTGCTATGCAGAAGCTTTTTATTTTGATGAAATCCCAATAGTTCATTTTTGCTTTAGTTCCCCTTGCCTCAGGAGACATATCTAGAAGGAAGCTGCTACAGCCAATGTCAAGGAGTTTACTGCCTATGTTCTCCTCTAGGATTTGTATGGTTTCAAGTCCCACATTCAGGTCTTTCATTCATTTTGAATTTATTTTTTGTGTATGGTGTAAGAAAGTGGTCAAGTCTCATTCTTCTGCACGTTGCTGTCCATTTTCCCCAACACCATTTGTTGAAGACACTGTCTCTTTTTACGTTGGATATTCTTTCCTGGTTTGTCAAAGATTAATTGACCATATAATGGTAGCATCGTTTCTGGGTTTTCTATTCTGTTCCATTGATCTATGTGCCTATTTTTCTACTAAAAAAGAGAACTACAGGCCAATATCCCTGATGAACATGGATGCAAAAATTCTCAATAAAATACTAGCAAACTGAATCTAAAATACATTAAAAAAAATTATCCATCAAAATTGAGTGACATTTATTCCTGGGTTGCAAGGGTGGTTCAATATTCACAAATCAATCAGTGTGGAACACCACATTAATAAAAGAAAGGATAAGAACCTTTATTTCAATAGCTGCAGAAAAAGTATTTGACAAAGTACACCATCCATTCGTGATAAAAACCCTCAACAAAGTCTGTTTGGAGGGAATAAACCTCAATATAAGAGGGCACATATGAAAAACCCACAGCTAACATCATCCTCAATTATGAAAAACAGAGATTTCCCTCTATGGTCAAGAACAAGACAGAGATGTCCACTCTCACCATTGTTACTTAACATAGTACTGGTAGTCCTAGCCACAGCAATTAAACAACAAAAAGAAATAAAAAGGCATCGAATTGGCAAGAAGGAAGTCAAACTTTCACTATTTGCAGATGACATGATACTCTATATAGAAAACCCTAAAGACTCCATCAAAAAACTGCTAGAACTGATAAATTCAGTAAAATCACAGGATACAAAATCAATCTACAGAAATCTATTGTCCTTCTATACACCAGTAATGAAGAAGCAGAAAGAGAAACCAAGGGATCAATCCCATTTACAATTGCACCAAAAACCATAAGATACCTAGGAATAAACCTAATGAAAGAGGTGAAAGACTTGTGTTCTGAAAACTATAAAACACTGATGAAAGAAATTGAAGATGACACAAAGAAATGGAAACACATTCCATGCTCATGGATTGGAAGGACAAATGTTGTTAAAATGTCTGTACTACCCAAAGCAATTTACACACTTAAGGCAATCCCTATTAAAATACCAAAAGCATTTTTCACAAAGTTAGAACAAATAATCCTAAAATTTGTATGGAACCTCAAATATTTTAAAATATTCATTCTTATAATTTAATTTCTTGAATGATTTGAGATATATTTTGCTTTAGAGAGCATCAAAAATCAGGGACTGTGCTTCATCTTACTGTAACTCTTGCATTTTTTTTTAAGTAGTCTCCATGCCCATTCTGGAGCCCAATGCACGGCTTGAACTCACTATTGAGATACCCAGGTGCCCCAGCTCCTGCATTTTTTCATTTTGACTAAATTCAGTATTCAAAAATAATCATTTGGCATAGGGGAATATTCTAATTTTATAGTTATGGGAGAATGGTCTAAAAAAGAATTTGTTTCGAAAATCTCTTGATAGTGTTTTTATCATAGTAAAATATAGAAAAACATTAGGATGGTTTTTGGTCTACTATTTCTTGGGAGGTTTCAAAATGTTGAAATATGTCAAAGATCCACGCAGCTGGTTTTATTGCTATGTACAACCATGCACTTTATCTTAGTAAAGTTCAATATAACTAAAGATAAGCCTTGTGTAGCAAAAGCAAATCATATGTTTGTATTGGGCTGAATGATACAAGACTGAGTTCAACCACCAATTCCTCTAGTTCTGCTACCAATTTAGGCAATGACTAGTAGCAAGCCAATTAATCATCTCTGCCTCAGTTTCTACTTTTGTAAAATATATTCTTTAATAGTTATTTAACAATAACACTATTTTTATAATTGTACAATTCTTATTGTACATCTTAATTACAAGTATGTGAATCCTTATTTCATATCACTTAAGTATAGCGAGCATTTGCTTATAATGCAAGTCAAATCCCATCCCATGTATACACAGCTATGTTTTGTAGTTGTCTGTCATTTAAAACAATTTATGACAAGTCTTCCCTCTCTCTCTTTCTTAACCTCAATCATACATCATATTTTTTTTTTTACTCATTTTGTGGTCCTCACTGAACTACCCTAAATCTTCCCTGTATTTTTTTCATCATCACTGTCATTTCTCTTTTCAAGCCTTTTTTCCTTTTAAAGAGACATAAAAATGTGTTACAAATGTAACTGGACTTGGCTTCATTTTTTTGAAATTACAACTTGGCTCTCACAAAAGCTACTTACATTAACTCAACATGTCTCTAAAGTTGTGTAGAACAATCAGTGTCAAAGATAAAAAAAATAACCATTTTTTCCTTTTGTGAATTTTAGAAGGGAAAAATAAGGAATGATATATGAACAGAGAAAACAGTGCTGTTCTGAACATCATATTGTTTACATTTCATTTGTGGAAATATGACTTACAGAGGGCAAACAATAGAACCACACATAGTTGAGTCAACAAGTATTTATAGAGTGGGTAATAAGTAGCTAACCAACTGTTCCAGATGTGTTGGTGGTCCAGATGAGGATTGTAGTTTAGAGCACAAAGTACCTATGTGATCTATTGTGCTTCTGAAGACATTTGTTTAAACATTATGAGCTCCTATGAAGAATGGTTGGTATGCTGGCCAGGGATCAAATCTGTCAAACTCCTTGAAGATAGTTAGGCTTCCAAAGTGGACTCTGTAATAAAGTTAGAGAACCCAGGATGGAGCAAAACCAGAGATAAATGAGTCCACTAAATGAGACTTCACTCATTGTCTGAATAAGTACTTCCATCTGAAGATCTTTCCAAAGGAAGCAAAAGTAATCCTGCTTAACTTAGAAAAGCCTCTGAGAAAGAGTAATATTTGAACTTGGCTTTGAAATCTCATGCTTTCCCAAGATACAAATTGCTACAATACTTTGGTAGATTTTATCACATAATTTTTGTCTTTTCCCAAATGATTTAAAATCATATTCTTATTACATGCATTCAAATTAATTTTGTTTTAATTATTGTTTTTGGACTCTGAGCACCTCTAAAATGGTCCATGAGAACAGAGAGTTGGTCCATTTGTTGCTTTATTTTCAGCTCACTAAATAAACTAACCTTTGGGTGATACAGAATGAATTAATCTCAGGGAGCCTTAA
Source organism: Mirounga angustirostris (assembly GCF_029215605.1). Classification (NCBI taxonomy): domain Eukaryota; kingdom Metazoa; phylum Chordata; class Mammalia; order Carnivora; family Phocidae; genus Mirounga; species Mirounga angustirostris. Next base: position 104,130,705 of record NW_026991712.1, on the reverse strand, counting down.
AACCCATGTTGCAAAGCTGATTTGTTGAGTTTCTTTAAGCAGGCAATCACTGATGTTCATTTTCAATCACTAAATTGAGAATGGCTCCCATAGTTCTTCTTTCCTATTCTCCAAGGTCACACGTGCTCTGTGAAAAGCAGAAGTAGCAGACCAAGAGATTTTTAAGCTCCATCCCTTACCTTCTGGTCCAAAACTTCCCTCTTCCTATCTGGAATTTCTTGTTTCTAAACAGTGATTATTGCATAGGTTTTCCTCTTTCTTTGCCTTGCAACTGATAAATAACTTGGATATACTACTCAGATTTTAGTTTTGCTTTTACTTCTGAATATGGCTGCTTAGGTCACCCATTTCGATGACCTGCATTGTGACACCCAGACTAAATCAGCTCAGCCTCTCCTCCCCAGTCCCACTCCATCCATAACCCAGCTCAGAACTCCAGCTTGTATGGAATTACAGAATTTGACAGGTTTGTTCTAAGACTGTGATTCACTTGGGACTGCCCCACAGAGCCTGAAGGGACAAAGAAAAAAATATCACCTCCTCCTTTTCCTAAGATCTAACAGTTATAGAGTCTCTAAAGTGTTCCTAGTCATGTTGCAGCATATCCCAAAGAGGTTTTTAATGTGTGAAAAATAATCTTTGTAAAAGACTTTTAAATGATTCTTCCCTTTTTATTAATTTAACAAATTTACTCAGAATAGTTTAAATACATTTTCTAATATGCTTTTCTAGCATCTTGAGGCTAGTTAGGAAAGGACTAATTTTGATTAACTAGCTTTGTTTTCATCTCTGCATCATCTCACAATGAAATACTGGTCGGTTGGTTGCTTGCTGCGGTGTTTATGAACCATAGCTTTGTTTGCCTCTTGATTTCTGACAAAACACCTCAGTAAAGCAGAAAATCTATTAAAACTCTATTCCTGATTTGTTTCCTTTATAAGAAAGATGTGCATAGCATTAATATGAATTTTTAGGCTAGATGTTTTCTCTTAGTCCCAAGATTCTTCCAATAAGTGTTTTTCATTCTTTTCACAATCAAAAATAGTAGTTTTTTAAATAGTCATGGTTGGGGCACCTGGGTGGCTCAGTTGGTTAAGCGACTGCCTTCGGCTCAGGTCATGATCCTGGAGTCCCGGGATCGAGTCCCGCATCGGGCTCCCTGCTCGGCAGGGAGTCTGCTTCTCCCTCTGAACCTCTTCCCTCTCATGCTCTCTGTCTCTCATTCTCTCTCTCAAATAAATAAATAAAATCTTTTAAAAAAAATAAATAGTCATGGTTATATTTATTAACAGCTTTTCTCAAACTCATATTTTGGTATGTTGAAAATACTCACCTTTATTTTCTGATATCCTTTTTGTTTACAATTTTAAAATATTATTAGGAAAAGAAGAGAGATTCTAATTAACGTTACTTCTGTCCTAGAAAATCTACATGGACTGTTAGGTGAAAAATCACTGGCCTACACAATCTCTCCTGAATTCCACAAAATATATTTCCAATAGCCTATAGAAATGTCAAACTCAATATATTCCACATTGAACTTATTATTTCACCTCCAAGCACCCCTTCCTCAAATTAGTTCTCATTCTATAATCCTAATCTTTTTAAATAGTGTACATTGGTGTACATTGTCAATTAGAAGCCTCGTCTCATCTTCAGCTGCCATCACGTGGTGTTTTTTTTTTTTTAATTCTCCAAAATCAAGTCAATCACTAAAAACTGTTCATTTAATCACAGAATTGTTTCTTGAATCTGGCTTTTCCTATCAATTTGTATTAGTGACCCCTTATTCTCTGTCACTTAGATTATCCTATTATAACTATCTCTCACTTAGATTATCAAAATCATGCTTTAGCCACCAGAATTTCCTTCAACCTTCCATCTTCCATGCAGCTACTAGATTTCTTATAAAGTAAATCTCCATTCAGTTATTCAGTTAGTCCATCATTTTTTTATTCTTCCACTCAACAAATCAAGCAACACCATCCTCAAACTTAAATTTGATGCTTTCCTTTTTAGGTTGCCCATTAGAAACTTTTAGCCACATTTATGATTCATTCACTGCAAAAGTGTAAATTCAATACTGAATGCATTGGTGCACTAGCTTCATTGTTCACTCTATTTTATATGATCCCCTCTTGTTTACTTTTCTACGTGGTCTCATCATTGTCTTACATTATGTGTAACTTCATCTATGCCACGAGATGAAGCATATATATAAAGTCACTTATGGACATTTCCAAACCTAACTTACTGGATTCAAAAATCATTCTGGGCTTCCCATTGCTCATAAGATAAAGTACAAACACCTTAGCTTGGCTTCATTATCTCGCCTCTACATTCTTTTTTTTTTTTTTTTTTTTTAAGATTTTATTTATTTACGTGACAGAGAGAGAGAGAGCCCAAGCAGGTGGTGTAGCAGGCAGAGGGAGAGGGAGAAGCAGGCTCCTTGCTGAACAAGGAGCCCGATGTGGGGCTTGATGCCAGGACCCTGGGATCATGACCCCAGCTGAAGGCAGTCGCCTAACAAACTGAGGCACTCAGGTGCCCCTCGCCTCTACATTCTTTAGCATCAAGTCCTACACCCTGTGTTCAGAAACACAGATTTTCTTTCTTTTTTTTTTTTAAAGATTTTATTTATTTTTTAGAGAGTGAGCGAGAGAGAAACAGCATGAGACGGGAGAGGGTCAGAGGGAGAAGCAGGCTCCCCGCTGAGCCGGGAGCCCAATGTGGGACTCGATCCCAGGACCCTGGGATCATGACCCGAGCCGAAGGCAGACGCTTAACCATCTGAGCCACCCAGGCGCCCAAAACACAGATTTTCTAAGGACTCATAGGATAAGTCCTAGCTCTTTAACTTGCCATGTCTTTATATTTTTGCTGGTATCTTCAAACATGCTCTGAGAAGCACAATTATTTCACAACATGCAAGTAAAGATTTCCTCACGTAAAAGTTATAGTGCCAAGTAAGTTTGAAAAGTGGCATATACGACATTCTCCTTATGAAGCTCTTGACTGCACAATTGCTTAAACAGTAGTTTTTTCAAACTTGAAGACCTTAAGAATCAACTGGAACATTGTCAAAAGCTATGGATTTTCAGGCCTATTTGAAAGAAGACTATGAATCATGTATCTGAGGTGAGTCCAGTGGTTTGAATATTTGTGCCCCTCTCAAGTTTATATGTTGAAATCCTAATATTCAATGTGATGGTCCTAGGAGTGTGGCCTTTGGGAGGTGCTTAGATAATGAGGGCAAAGTTCATGAATGGGATTAGTGCCTTTATAAAAGAGACCTGATAGAGATCCCTAGGCTTTTCTATTGCATTAGGACACAGTGAGAAGTCTGCAACATGAAAGATAGCTTATTCCAGAACACAACCATGCTGTCACCCTGATTTCTCATTTCCCACCACCAGAATTGTGAGGAATGAATTTCTGTTTATAAGTTACCCAGCCTGTGGTACTTTGGTGTAGCAGTCTGAACAGATTAAGACACTGAGTTCATGAAGTCCGTGTCTTGACTAATTGACCTAAATTATGTTTATAATCAAGAAAATTTATGAAACAGTGGTTAAAATTTGTGAGCATTCTGCAGTAGAGAAATCTTTTTGTCTTTGTGTAATCCAGTGTTTGTCATACATATTTAGGTATGGACATCTTTTTTACCTGACATCTAGTTCTTCTCAGAAAACATCTTTAAAAATTCTGGCTAATGTTATTCTCTTTATATAAAATTCTTCTCCTATCCAGGAAAATTCCTGGACATCCTTCAAAATGCAGCTCAAAGCAACTTCCACCAAGAAGCCTGCCCTGGCCTCTCCTACATAGCTCCAGCTACATAGTTCTAGTCACATTGTTTTATTTTAACAAGCCCATTTCCTTCTTTTAGTGTCTGAGTAACTTGAGGGAGCAGAACACATACACACTTTATATGATGAATGCTCATGATGAATAAATTAATGAATGACTCCATGAATGAATGGCAAGATATCATCGAGCTTTCTAGAATAATTATGGCTCAATCAGCACAATATACTCAGAATCAGTGTCAAATTCCAGTTTTATTCTTTATATCAATCTAACTCATTATTGGGGCTTATGTTAATGTACAGTAATCTTCACATGTGATCTTAGAAAAACTTACTCCCAAGTTTCTGACTACCACCATTCACTATGTCAAATGTCTCTTCTAGACCTTTCTTCTTTGATCAAATCTTTCCTGGACTGCTTTGTTGTTGGACGAGTCAATGCTTTCTTGTATTGTCATCTTAGGCATTTACCACATTCTTCTCGAGCTAATAGCATAAGTATATCTTTAGAATTTATAACAGAGAAGGAACAATTTTATGAAGTATTTGCTTAGGCAGATATTTCATACACAAAAGCTGACTTCAATATAAGATTATTCTAATAGTTTCTAAAGGATCTCAGTATGGATTTAAAATATGGGTCCAGCATTTTTTGAAAAATTTAATCTTTGATTTGATTGTTTTCATATTTTTATATAAATATTTACTGAATACCTCTTAGTACAAATGAAGACAAATACTAAGAAGGAGCATTCACTGAAATTCCATTATGATTTTTAGCAAAAGAGAGAACTATAATGTGTATCAAAATCAAACATTTATTCTTGTGGGATCTATCTTGGCATTAGGATTTCCAGAGTTACCCAAAACAATGTGCAAGTGATTTTCTCTTCTCTAGTCTGCAGACCTGCACTTTAATATCCTATTGCTTGTTTCTCAGTTTAAAAATATTTTTAGAACAGAATGCATATTGATCAGCGAATGTAGCTAACTGTGCTGAAAATAATTATGTTTAAGTTTAAACATTAAAATAAAAATAATCTAGGATATGTTTTGAGAAATTGATAATGAACTCTACTGAAGGAATTCTTTAAAATGCCGCTTCACCTTTAAGGCAATCTGTGCATATGTAGTTATCAATAATACACAAATTAACAACTTTACAAAGCATATTACCATTTCTCTAAATTACTAGATCATCTGTTTTTGAGTGAGAAGACAGACTTATCTGTTTTTAACCTGCAGAATTCCTACAACAGAGTTTTACATATATAAGGTAATAAACCTCTGTTGATTTAGTTATCTGTCAACTTCATTTAACTACTAAGTCATCCATATGAAACGTATGGAACTCAGCAAAAGAGCTATCCTAATCTATGACAAAGGAAATAAATGGTGCGATGAAAGGTTAAAAAAAAAGTCAAAGAATGAAGAAGCTAAATGTAGAAGGTCCTGCATGAGTAGCAGAGACTTCTGGATTATTTCCAAGTAGCCAAAAAGATTCTTCTGACTGGAAATTTATTGCATTGGCTTAGACAAAAATGTGACTTATTTGTGTATCTTAATAGTATTGCATTTCTCATAAGCCACTTATGAGCAGTGGTAGCCAACACATACACAAAGAAGCCACAGACAAGGAAGAGAAAAGACACATTCCATTATACAAATGCATGTCCACTTGGCTTGGTTTCTAGAGCAATGTGGGAGCACACTAAAGGAGGCTTGCAGAGATTTGTCAGCCCTACTTTTACTGACATAGGGAATCACCTGCAGATGGTTTCAAGGTTATGTGAAGTCACTGGGGGTGTTTCTATCAGCATGCATTAGGCTGTTCAGTTTCTGGTTCCCAGATCCCATTCTTCTATTATCCAAGGCAGGTGCGGTCAGTTTCCTTTGGTCTTGATTCATTGGCTCTTATTCATGGAAAACTCCCTGGTGTTTTCCCCAAGAAAGGATAGCAGTTCAATTCAATTTTAGCCATCTAATTTGTTGTTAAATTAGCTGGCATGCATCGGGCTCCCTGCTCGGCGGGGAGTCTGCTCCTCCCTCTCATGCTCTCTGTCTCTCATTCTCTCTGTCTCAAATAAATAAATAAAATCTTTAAAAAAAAAAATTAGCTGGCATGCTATGTCATAGGGAATTATATTATTGGATTCCTGAACGTCCTATTTCCCTTTCTTTTCTTCAGATTCTTTTACTTTAACCTTACACTCTGTGGAATAAAATAGTTATGTCTCTTTCAGTAATGCTTATACCTACTCACAGAAATATATTTTACATGCTCCAGTAGGCACATTATAAATTGGCTCCTTAGAAATCCTAAGAAACATTCCTCAATGTTTCATTTTTAAGAATACTTCTCATAAATTAAATCTGTGGGGTTTAAACTTACTTTGAGAGAATTAAAAAAAAAAAACCTGGAGTTTTACTAATTCCTGCAAAATTTGTATTAATAGTAGTTGGAAATTTAAGGTGTTTTCCTTTTCACTGATTTTTATTTTGTATTTCTAAGTCTTTATGCTCTACCACTATGCTTTCCTATGATCTTTGTTAATACTCTGTGTCACCTAATTTGAAACAGACTTGCTCCTGTTTTCAACTATATTCAGTTTGTGGGTTAAATATATGAGATAGAAATAACTGCACAAAATGTGCATTTCTAAGGCTAGACATTCCAAGTAGGCCTTTGCAGCCAAGAATGTGAGTTGGTCTGGGCAGGAATGATAAACTTGGGTTCTTTTAAAATAATAGCAATGAGTGTGAATCCCGAATTTAGGAGTTTATCTATTTAATTTATATGAAAGGTTGTGTTTGAAGGAGACTGGATTTGAAGGCTCTTGTATTAAATGTACCCAAGCACAAATACGATCAATGTGTGACGTAAGACCAGACATGCCAAAAGTAAGTGATGCATAAGGAAATGTGGTTAAACCTTCTCTGTCCTTGTCCAGCTGTCAGTCTCTGGTGTCAGCTACTTTATTTTAGTTGGGAAGGAAATAGGAAATTAGAGCAAGGGAACACACACGTTTGTTCAAAAAAGAAGACTCTGAAACAGGATGTACATGCTGTGGTTAATAACAGCAAAACACCCCTAGGTTTACAATTCCTGCCCAGACTAACTCACATTCCTATCTGAACAGCCTACTTGGAATGTCTCAGACCAGTAACCCTGCAGGCAGAAGTGATGGACACTGACAGAAGAATGGCTTCCACATGCTTTCAATATGGTGGAAGTTTTAGGTGACAGATTGATTCCGTTGGCCACCCCCATGATTCAGGAGGAGCACCAAAGGAGATAAACTTTCCACAGATCTAGGTCTGTGTTGTAGGGAAAAAAGTTCAAATAACAAAACTGAAATGCTGTGGTAATAAATCAAAGAAGTACATTCAGTAGCATGTGTGAAAAATCCTAAAGAAGCGAGGCAAGAATAAATGATTTAAACACACAGTGTAAAAAAGAAGTCTTTATCTAAAGGACTTATCTTCCATTATTGCAAAGAACAACTAGCCCTTAAGCACAAAATAAATAGCATTGTAATAGTTATGTACTCCCCAACATAGGGACAAATAAATGCTCAGATGATGTTTCTCAAATCAAGCATATACTAGAAAGCCTAAAATAGTAACATAGAGTGATATGCGGCGAATCTGAGGCATTGGGCTTACATTAGCCCACTTTGGAGAAATAAGATGGTTTAACATAAAATATTTAGCCTAATGAATCAGTCTACATTTCAAACTATGTGCTGCCTGAATTCTTCAGCCACAGAAGTTGGTTTAACTAAATTTAGGTCCCTAAAGTAAGGAAAGGTAGACTGGTTGACCCTATTTCAGATCCCCTCTCTTCCTGAGGTTCACAGAGATTAGGTAACATGCCCAAGATTTCACAATCAGAAATTCGAAGGTCTAGCATAAGAATTCAGAATTTTTACTCTAAATTCCATGTCCTTTCTTCTATCTCACATTTTCCAAAAGTTATGATTCAACCCAATTCAGCTCCTGACAGTACTAGAGTAAATCACATCAGTTTTAGGACTCTGCCACTAATCCCTCAGTTTTCACTAGATTCAGGATGGGCAGATTTTTTATCTTATTTATGATTGGTCTCCAAAGCCCTATGTTGGCACATAGGCAGGCTGAAGTAATTTAACTTTCATGAATTTGCTTCTTCTTTTTTTTTTAAGATTTTATTTATTTATTTGAGAGAGAGAGAATGAGAGACAGAGAGCACGAGAGGGAAGAGGGCAGAGGGAGAAGCAGACTCCCCGCCGAGCAGGGAGCCCGATGCGGGACTCGATCCCGGGACTCCAGGATCATGACCTGAGCCGAAGGCCGTCGCTTAACCAACTGAGCCACCCAGGAGCCCTGAATTTGCTTATTCTTATAATGAAAGTGTATTGAATCTTCTATGGACCAAAAAATCAAAGTGAGCACATCATGTGTCTTCTCTCAAAGTGTTCACAGACCAGTACAGAGACAGACAATAAAATGAACAATTATAGTTAATACACTGATATATAAACTGTTTTTTTGAGAAAAGGCAAAGATAAAATTCTAAATAAAACTAATATTTAATGTCTGGCAGAAAAAGAGTCACTGCAAGAAGCACAGGAGAAAGTGCAGAGATGAAGGCAAGGCCAGTCGGCATCTTTCTGTCTCCCTTTGGCCCTCTATAAAAGAGGAGAGTTTGGAAACTCAGCAGGCATGTAGCTTTAATGTGTTAATACATATCTAGTTCCTTACAAATGATTTATACTATATTTTTAATTATATTATTGTTATTCTATGAAATAATGCCCCCATGATTTATATAATTGGGAAATTATATTTGGGATAATACTTAGACATTTTCCCCATTTTAACTAAATCATATTTAGCAAATAAAACTATCCATATATTATCCTAAAAATAGTATATATGTATATTTAAATGTATAACCCAGACTATCCCTAAATAGCAATCTGATTCATTCTTAAATAGATCACTCTTTTTTTTTTTAAAGATTTTATTTATTTATTTGACAGAGAGAGACACAGCGAGAGAGGGAACATAAGCAGGGGGAGTGGGGGAGGGAGAAGCAGGCTTCCCGCCGAGCAGGGAGCCCGATGTGGGACTCGATCCCAGCATCCTGGGATCATGACCTGAGCCGAAGGCAGACGCTTAACGACTGAGCCACCCAGGCGCCCTAAATAGATCACTCTTAATGGATTCTAAAAATACATTTTTAAGGATCTGTGTTAATACTTCTGAATACTTCTTAGTGTGGCAAAAACCTGAATGTTATGCATATTACTGGAATGTAAAGTCTTTCCACTATTTCTAGTACTACACATTTATATAGCAGCCCGAGAGGATCAACCAGTGGTTCTCTGCAATGCAAGAGGAGGATAGTGGAGATTTAGACTCTATTTCCATCTCTGTTAATAGCTTGCCTATAATCATGGCTAATTCTTGATGCAGGCCCAACATTTATTCAATAAGTGATAGCTGGAAGCAAGACACTAGGATAGGCATCATAACAGTCTGAAGGCTGATGAGCTGTGGAATCATTGTTTAAGAATTTGGCAGTATAGCAGGGAAGATAAGATTAGCATAAAAATAACACAGGCTATACATTAAGTGTAATAAATCCATACAAGTAAAATGCCATGAGAACTTTTTAGGGAGACTGACTTCCAGCAGTGGATACCAGGAAAGGCATGTTAGAGTAGAAAATAAAAACACTTCTCTTTACTGCTGAGACATATTACCGAACCATTTTTTAGGGATAGAGTTTTAGGTAGTGCTACAGAGGGTGGACTACAATTGTTATTTTTAACTGCAATAACTATGAAATTGTAGGGATCACTATAAAATGTATTTTTGTTCTTTGAGCTTTTAGGAAGCACTGAACAATGAATGTCAGAAATCATTAGTGTAGATTTCATATGCATTCAAATGTGTACTCTCTAATATACCTTAGTATTTCACATTTACCAGCCTATAATTTTTGACCTAAGTGTATATATTTTCAAATTACAGCTTGTAAAATAACCCTTTACTTATTTAAGACAAAATTATGATACTCCAACTAGCTATATCCAAGACCAAATTTTTCTGCCATTTTTTGCCACTTGAAAATAAAGCAGCTACATTTTCAGTACTGAAAGAATACTTTCTTTTAAAGCCATAAAGCTGTATTAATAGAATCCCAAACATTCCATAGTGGTGGCTCAACACACTAAAATGTGAGTTCAGAAGGCTCATTTTGATCTAAACTGTTTACACTGATTTTCAGCAGGGGACATTGAACAAGGGTTCACAGTTCAGTTCTTGAAACTGTGGTCTAGGTAGTGAACCACAGGGAGGTTGACTGGCAACTTTCAGAATGCCAAGGAGACAGGGCAAAGGGTTGTTCCTGACATTTTTCAAATGACTTTCTAAACAGAACTCTTCTATTACAGTTTTTGAAAGGGGGTTTCAGTAGTTATAGAGCAAGATTCAGAGGTGAGGAAGTTGCTATTAACATGGTGGAGAACTGCATTTGGTGGGCGGGATCAAGAAGGAGAAGGAGAGAGGGAAAGTGGGGACCAGGAGAAAAGAAAGGCATAGACTAGTGGAAAAAATGACAAATGGCATTTTTTATCCAAGTGTCTCATGTGATAGTTTAGACAAAAATCCAATAAACACCGGGTTTTCTAAGATAGAAAAGAAAAATATGTCATTAACGCAAATATTCACTTTTACCTATGCAACCAGAACAGGGCAGTCATATTTAACAACAGAGTGCAAGTAAACATGTAGATAGCATGACAGAAATCCCTGGAATATCTGTTTTATTAGTTATCCCTCAATAATACTTCCTTTTCATAGATTAGCAAATAGTCTTGAGTTGCAAACTTTGTGAGAATTTCATTGTGTTTTCAGAAACACATTTGGATCAAAATGACTTTCTTACAGAAATTAATGATTCTTTGAAAAGCAACAGGCACTCATGCAGAAATAACTTCTGCCTCCCTTGTAGAAATTATTTATCTATCTTACTAGAAGGGAAATTCCTGTAGAGAAGACCCTGTACTTTATCCAGTTTTGATACCTGACATTTCCCACAATATTCAACACATAATAAGCACTCATCAAGCTGGACGAATGGAATGGCAATGTCCATACAGGAGCAGAAACTACTATTTAACAGCCACCAGTCACAGACATGGGGCTCAAGTCCTTGTGAATGGAGAAGAATTGTAGCTTGTATATATTCTTTTTTGGGTGCTTTCTGAACAATGTCTTTCTTCATAGTCAAATCACAAACTATGAAGTTCAGCTGGAGAAAAATCACAAATGAAACATCTTCCCTGCTAATTCAACCATGGCAATTCAAACATGCAATTGAATTTTGGAAACCAGAGCTTTTCATCCACCTGATTGACACAGCATTATCAGTTGACAGACTCATCACCACCTGGTTATCAACTTGCTCAAGCAAATGAAAAGTTCGGGAATACCTAGCAGTCATGGCAGATGTTAACAGAGTTGGGCAGAGAGATTTAAAACATATCATGTACAAATTTTTCATTTCTTATTACAATCTTTTCACTTTACTGGTATGAACTGCAGGAATTGTCATGGTTTCCTCCCTTTGTTGTTTAGATCAGTGTTCACCACAAAATAATTCATTGCTTTCAGTCCTTGCCAATTTTGATAAGGTGCAAATATTTATTTGGCCTAAGTGAAGTAGAGCAGAATGAATGTTTTTATATAATTTCTGTCTAGAAATGGAATTGCTAAACAGGTCAAAAATGAAATTAGAATAATATCATAAAGGTATTCTATACTGGATTTTTAATAGGCAACCCATATCTTGGTATCCCTACTGTTAGTAAGAAGTGGATATTATTTTTGCCATTTTAAAGCAAACACAAAAGATACATGCTTGAGACAGGCAAGGTGAAAGGGTTGAGGATGGAGCAAAGGAACCAGGGTTTGACTACATTGCAACATTCATGCAATAAATACTTCTGAGCCCCCAATGTGAGTCAGGCATAGGAGACATAGCTTTGAATAAAAATTGTCTTCATCACTTACAATTTGCAGTGAATTTAAAAAACAGTGAATTTAAAAAAAAAATCTCATATTATTTCTCATAGACCGGTGCAACCAAGATCAAAACACAACCAAGATGTGTTTTCTATGGATACAATATTTCTACAATTGATACCTTTTAGTGACTAGCAATCCTATTTAATAGAAGAGCCTTACAAATTAGAACTAAGGTTATAATATTAGGTCCTTGAATTTAAGAATAATTCTATAAAAAAGAAAACACTGTCTTTTTACAAAAAAACCCTGAGATTTAAGTTAAATTTCTAGAAGTATATATTTCCATTCACTGAGTGAAAACCAAATAAAACTAATGAAAATGCATTACTGTTTTTAGAAGAACCAGTAATCAAGTAGTCCTGATTGGTATTTATTGCATTTTACATTTTAACTTCTAATTTTACAGTCATTTATTATATAATTAGGTACTACAGTAATGAGCCTTTTTTAATATTTCCTAAATTAATATTTCCTAAATTTCCTATTTCCTACCACTGTGGCAGGCAGGCCAGATAATAAATATCTCACCTGCCCCCCACCCTTCCTCCTGGTATTCATACCTTTGTGTGATCCCCTCCCCTTTAGTGTGGACAGGACCTGTGACTGCTTCCAACCAAATGAACCTGAAAAGCTGATGGAAGTTCATTCTTGTGATTACATTACACTATATAAGACTCTCTTGATAGCAGACACTCTAGAAATTCTCCTTGCTTCCCTGATGAAGTAAGGGACCATGCTGGGAATGCTCCCATGCAAGGAACTTTAGGTGGCCTCTAGGAACTGCAGGAGGCCTCCAGTTGCTGAGGAGGGGTTTCCAGCTGACAATGAGGAAGAAGCCCATCTGGTCCTATGACAATAGGAAGTGAATTACAAGAGCAACCTGAATGAGTTTGGAAGCAAATTCTTCCCGTAAACTTCAGAATGAAACTCTAGACCATAGTCTTGTGAAATCTGAAGCAGAGGAGCCAGTGAAGCTGTGACTGGACTATTGACTCATAGGAATTTTGAGATAATAAGTGTGGGCTGTTTTAAGCAGCTAAGTGTGTGGCAATTTGATATGCAGCAATGGATAACTAATACATCAACTATTCTTCAACTCTTGAAGTCTAAATAAGTATCGTAATTTCTATAGATAAAGCAGTAATTCATTTTTGCATTCAGCTAATATTTTCTAGTGCCAGATACTCTTCTAGTTACTAGGAACATGGTAATAAAAAATGACACAATTTATATGCTCTAACGGAGGATATTTTAATGATATTTAAAAGTTATCATAGAATAGCTACATAATTACACTTGTGTGAAGTGAATAACAAATGATCAAATGTAGTCGTGGGAATTAGGCAAAACTCCCTCAGTGCTTTGCTATTAGACATTCAACAATAGGCTCTTACCAGCGGGAAGGGGAGTGAAGTCCTGATTTGTAGCATTTGCCTGTGTCTGTGCTACAAATGCCCCCACCATGGTCGATTTTAAGATATCAAAGCAATATCATTGAACATGGAGTTGAGAAGAAATGAACATAATCAACTTCTACAACCTGGTAATAGGCAAGTCCCCCCACACACACACACACCACTGGGGTTCCCTAAAAAAGTGACAGTTAAACTGTCTACCAAAGAATGAATCTAACTTAACTAACAATGATGGGACTAAAGAACATTCTAGAAGAGCAGTCTGCTTATCAAAAGTTCTCAACCTGGAAGAGTTTCCTTATTTGAAGAACTAAAGAAGAATGTAGCGAGAGCTTAAATGCTAAGGGGGCAGAAATTCAGAAGGAGAGAATGAGGCATCAGAAAGGGCTCAGGCTATTCAGACTGCAAACATTATTCTAGGCTCTGGGGATACCAGAGTAAACCAGAGATACAGTCTCTATCTCATGGTGCTCACAGGGCCCTTCATGCAATGTTAAGAATTTAGAGTTTGGCCTAAAGCAAAAGGAAATCACTGAATCATTATTGGGAGGAAAATAACAATTTGTGTTTTTAAAAGATAGCTGTTCTTTGGATAAATTCATTTTAAAAAGCATATGAATGTGTGGGGAGAAATGAGTTCAGACAGTATTACTCAACTGTGTATCAATTCTTTATTCTATAAAATAAAAATAGCAGTACCTTTATCATAGTTGTTTGAGATTAACTCAATATATATAAATTGTTTAAAGGTAGTCAGCACATAGTAAGCACTCAAAAAATGTCAACTACTTTTTTATACTGCTTTTCTTCTTTTTCTTTTATGTTGTCTTATTGTTATATAAAACACAGGAGGATGTCTGTGATGGAGATGCAGATTTGAAAGGGGTCATCATATGTATGGTGTTTGAAGTCATAGGAGAAGACAATATTGCTAGAGAAACAATGGTGAATGAGAAGAGAAAGAGGGTGGACCCAGGTCAAAGCCATGTAGAGCTCCAAAATTTGAAGACTGACTAGAAATGAAGGAACCTTCTTCCTTTGGCAGTAAGCTTATGTCATAAAATATGGAAATGACAGGTTCTCTCTACAGAACTACGTTGAGCTCACACCTGGATTATGGATTCATTTCTAAGGTCATCATTATTAGAAGTATGTAGAAAATATGTAGAAAAACTGGATAGAGTTCAGAGAGAAGTAATGAAAATGACTAATGTCTTGAGGTTGACGGATTTATGAGGAAATATTAAAAACCAGAATGTGCTTCAACAAAGACTATGGGGAGAATGGGTCTAATTAATTTCCCAGAGTTTTTAAAAAAGAGTAAACATGGAGGAAAAAATAATTACTTTCTTCAGACTGGGAAAAGAAAAAGCAAAAACTATATACATATCAGCCTATTAGCCCAAATATTAGAAGAGGAACTCTAACATGGAGAATACTCATTTTGTGGAAAAAGTTTCCAAGGAAACTGGTAAGAAATTACATTTTGAGACATAAAAAAAAAAACTTGAAAAAAATAAATTTTATTTTTTTTATTTTTTATTTTTTTATTTTTATTTTTTTAAAGATTTTATTTATTTATTTGACAGAGAGAGATACAGTCAGAGAGGGAACACAAGCAGGGGGAGTGGGAGAGGGAAAAGCAGGCTTCCCGCTGAGCAGGGAGCCCGATGTGGGGCTCGATCCCAGGACCCTGGGATCATGACCTGAGCCGAAGGCAGACGCTTAACCGACTGAGCCACTTAGGTGCCCCGAAAAAAATAAATTTTAAATTGAGTTCTATAGAACATCTCTGTGTGGGTAAAAATAATGCATATATAATCTTGAAAACTCTGTTGTCTTTACTTACAGATAACAGAATTACCATGGGGACAGAAATTTGGTCTTTTTCATTCATGTATCATCAATTCCTGGAACAGTGCTTGCCAGAACAAATTAGATCACATTTGAAACAATTGTAGATTTTCATCTTAATAGGAATTTACTAATGTTTTTCAATATTAATTTCCCACATATTAATAGAATATTATTATCAAATATCTCAGAAATGTAGTCATAGTAGAGAGAAAAATGGAATAAAATATTATAAAGCAATTTCTTATTTTAAAATATTACCTATATAAAGTAGTATGATTTTAGGGTATATGTAACTCCTTATTATCACCAGATATGATTATAGAACAATTTCAAGAAGATAAAAATATAAAATAAAATATTTTCTGTTTTTTCTGATGGTTCTAAAATGAATAATTGCCAAAATTACTTGCCAAACTTAACCTAGATCCAGGTTCAAATCTCTCATAATTTGATATAACTAATCAGCTTTACGACTCCAATTGAACTGTAATGTGTCAACAATTTTATTATAGGTTTTTTTTTATGGTAGAAAAATTAATTAATTAATAAACAAAAAGCAAATCTGACTTTCAGGCTGAATAAATTAGTTATTTTTCCAATTACTATCTTAATTTCATTTTTTTAATGTTGGCATTTCAGTAAATAAAATGACTATAAAATTCACAAAATTTTCAAAGTTATTATAAGATCAAAATATGTAAAACCAATTTTAGGGAATGGATTTTATTGCATTGCATTGCAGTTCATTTTATAATAATGAAAATAATTTAGAAAGTAAAGATCTTATGACTATTTGTAGAAGTGCTTACAACACTGACTCTGTCTTTGCACCCTCCCTCTTGTTCATGCCGTCTCAATGACTTCCCTTGGTGCTATGTGTTCCAGGCCCCTTGGAGGTTAATATACGCCCTGACCAGAATGCAGGAAGGTCTGCCTGATCTTCCCTAAAGTGGTGCACAGAAGGTGCCCTTTAGATAACTACCCTTTGACCTCATTACAAAGCCCCTCACTCTATAAAACCTATGGATTAAGGTCTGGTTGGGGGTGGAAACAGGTGTGTAGTGTCATGGGTAGCCTGTTCATCTGATTTTCTCCTGTCAGTAAGTTACCCTTAATAAAACCCTGTAAATGGTATAGAGTGGCTTGCTTCTCTTTTCAGTCTGAAAGTACCTTCTCAGTCTGGAGGATAACTTACTGACCCCCTCTACTTTATAATAATAAACTAGTAATAAAAGCCATAAGTAAAAGACCAAAACCATACTCATAGCAATGATATTAGTAAAGACTCTATAGAAAGAGTAGATAGATTAGAAACTCTGCTGAGTTTCCTCCTGATAATGGGAAATACTAAGATAGCATCTTTAGTGAATTCATCATCAAAAATGTCTTACAAGTATGAATCATCTTCTATTTATGCACTAAATTTTGTACTAATCTCAACGATGCTAAAGCAAAATTAGTAAGGCAATGATAAAGTAGAAGGACCATTAACCCTGACTTTAGGAAAACTCTGTCACCAACTACATGTGTCACTTTAGACTAATTTGTAGAACAAAGCATCAGAGAAGAAAGAATTCAGCAAACAATGACCTCAAAAGTTTACATTTGGATTTACCATGGATGTGTTATCCAAGGCAGAATTGAGAATATGTGCTTAGCAGAGATCTGATATGGGGCTAAGAATTAAGTAGTGATACAAAAGATCATGCAGGGCTGAGAAATGTTGAAGATCTTGTCCTGCCAGACTGGAGACATGTTGCTGAGCACTATGGGCATTCAGTCAAGAGCCTAGAAATACTTTTTGTCTTTAGGATTAAAGACACACCCTAGAGTAGGGTTTTCATTCTAAAACTAAAGTTCCAGTAACAGTAACCTAATAAATACTAAACTAAAAATTGATACAACCAGAATAATCTACAGCAATTTAACTGCCAATGGGATAAAAACCAACACTCATTAGAAAAAAAAAAAAAAAGAATACCAAAATCCTCCAATGTATCATCTACAATGTTCAAGCTACAATAAAAAAAAATAGTAGATATACCAAGAAACATAAAAATATGAGCCATAACTAAGATATTTAAAAAAGCAAACAATAGAAATAGACTAGATGAGCCATACATTGGAATTAACAGACAGCAAACATATATTCTCTATATAAATATATAGATGAACAAAATGAAAATGATAGAAGTGCAAAGTACAGTATCTATTAAAATAAAAAAATATTGGAAGAGTTTAAAAATGGATTTAAGAGTATAGAATAAAGGGTTAATAGTACAGTTGAAAAACAATTATCAGATCTAATTAATATGGAGTACACAAAATACTTATAAAAGAGCCTCAGTGACCTTGGGGACAATATCAAATCTAATATACATGTAATTGGAGTCTTGGAACGCTAAGAGAGAATGGGGTAGTTCTTTAATTTCTCTCAGCAATGTTTTATAGTTGTCATTATAGTGTTTGCAGGTTTTTCTTTGATTTTATCCTTAAATATATTCTTATGCTAAGGTAAATGGACTTTTAAAATATATTTCTTCAATTGCTTTCTCCTAATATATAAAAGCAAAATTAATTTTCATATTGTTCCTTTTTTCTATGACCTTGATGAAATCAACTATTATTTCTAATACATTGGTTCTAGTAGATACCATTTTCTTTCTACATAATTAATCATGTCATCCATAATTAAAGTGAGAAATATCTCTTCCTTTCCAATTTAGTTATGGGTACAAAAACTCTTGACTTTTAAAAGGAAAGAGGTCAATATTTCACAATTAAGTATGGTGTTTCTGTAGATTTTTCATAGGTGAGCTTCATTAGAATAAAGAAATTTTGTCTTGTTTTCTGATATTTTAAATTTTAAATCAGTGTTAAATTTTGTTAAATGCATTTACAACAATTATTGAGATACCCATATAATTTTGTTTTCCTTTATGTTGTCACTATGAGAAATTAAGTTTGAAATGTTAAACAAATTTTGCATTTGTAAGATAATGCTCATTTGCTAAAAATGTATTATGATTTTATGTTTTCCTGAATTTAATTTGCTAATAATATGTAGAAGATTTATTATGTTTGTATTCATAAGGGATGCTTATCTTTAATTTTCTTTCATTATTGTATCTTTTTCAGGTTTTGTTACCAGGATTATCCTGCTCTCATTAAATGATTTGGAAAGTGTTCCCACTTCTTTTCCTTTCTGAAAAAGTTCGTATAAAAATGGTATAATTTATTCCTTAAGTAGGTGATAGAATTCGCCAGAGAAACCATGTGGTCCTAGAATTTTACTTATGGGAACACTTTTGATTACAAATTTAATTTATTAAATATATAAAGTTTTTATATTTTTAACTTCTTCTTGTGTCAGTTCTGTATACTTTTCATCTTTGTGACATACTTATTTTATAACAAGAAGTTTGTACCTCTTAATCTCCTTCACTTATATAGTATTTCCTCTATTCAGATCTGCCAAAGACAAATTCTCTGAGATTTTCTTTACCAGGAAATGACATACCAGTGCATACTCACCAGTTGGGTTAAAATTTAAGAAAAAAGCAAACAACAACAAAAAACTGAGAAGACCAAATGCAAAAATGTAAGGTTTGAAACTCTTACACATTGCCGCAGGACTATAAATTTTATACTTTGGACACTCTTTGACAGTTTCTTATAAATTTAAATATACATAGATGGTTAAGCGTCTGCCTTCGGCTCAGGTCATGATCCCAGGGTCCTGGGATCGAGTCCCACATCGGGCTCCCTGCTCCTTGGGAGCCTGCTTCTCCCTCTGCCTCTCTCTCTCTCTCTCTCTGTCTCTCATGAATAAATAAATAAAATCTTTAAAAAAAAAAAAAGGGGCGCCTGGGTGGCTCAGATGGTTAAATATACATACATATTCTAACCTAGCAATTCTAGATTTAGATATTTACCAAAAAGTAATTGAAATATATATCTACAAAAAGACTTGTACAAGTGTTGTGTAGCAGTGTAATTCAGAGTAGTAAAAAATCAGAAATAATTTTCATGCTCATCAATAAGAAAATAGATAAACGTATTGCTTTATGTTCACACAATGAAATATAACTCAAATAACATGAAATGACTTAATATAACAGACAGCAAAATGAATGTGCCTTAAAAACATCATATTGCATGAAAGAGATCAGACAGAAAAGAATATTGACTCTATGATTCCACTTATATAGTTTTTTAAAGATTTATTTATTTATTACTTGAGAGAGAGCAGAGAGAGTGTGCATGCAAATTGGGGAGGGGCACAGGGAGAGGGAGAGAGAGAATCTTAAGCAGACTCCCCACTAAGTGTGGAGCCCAATGTGGGGCTCCATCCCTTCATCCTGAGATCATGATCCAAGTGGAAACCAAGACTCAGTCGCTTAATCCTCTGAGCCACACAGGCACCCCAATATCTTATTTTAAAGAACATCAAGTTATATTTGTATATGCAATTTTTATATATAGAAATATATAGAGCACACCATTCATGCTTCTTTCTTTTTTTTATTTTTTTAAGATTTTATTTATTCATTTGAGAGAGAGAGAGACAGAGAGACAGAGACAACAAGCAGGGAGAGAGGCAGAGGGAAAGGGAGAAGTAGACTCCCGTGGAGCAGGGAGCCCCACACGGGGCTTGATGACAGGACCTGGAGATCATGGCCTGAGCTGAAGGCAGCTGCTTAACCATCTGAGCCACCCAGGCACCCACATGCTTCTTTATTTTCTGTGAAGTTTGTCGAATTTCAAAGTTATTTTAAATAGAGCAGCCAGAGTGATCATTTACAAGTTAGCTGGATCATATTACTTCTTTATTTTTTTAATTTAATTTTATTATGTTATGTTAGTCACAATACATCATTTTTTTATTCTTATGTTAATCCCCATACATTACATCATTTGTTTTTGATGTAGTGTTCCAAGATTCATTGTTTGCGTATAACACCCAGTGCTCCATTCAATACATGCCCTCCTTAATAACCATCACAGTGCTAACCCATTGCCCTACCCCCCTCCCCTCTAAAACCCTCAGTTTGTTTCTCAGAGTCCATAGTCTCTCATGGCTCATCTCCCCTCTGACTTTCCCCTCTTCATTTTTCCCTTCCTCCTATCTTGTTTCAGAGGTACAGGTCTCTGATTCATCAGTCTTACACAATTCACAGTGCTCACCATAGCATATACCCTCCCCAATGTCCAACACCTAGCCACCCCATCCCTCCCACCCCCCACCAGTCCAGCACCCCTCAGTTTGTTTCCTGAGATTAAGAATTCCCCATATCAGTGAGATCATATGATACTTGTCTTTCTCTGATTGACTTATTTCACTTAGCATCATACCCTCTAGCTCCATCTATGTCCCTGCAAATGGCAAGACTTCAGGTTTTTTTTAATGGCTGCATAATATTCCATTAATGGCTGCAAATGTCATTTGCAAATATCTTCTCCCATTCTGTCGGTTGTGTGTGTGTGTGTGTGTGTGTGTATCAATCACATCGTCCTTATCCATTCATCTGTTGATGAACATCTTGGCTCTTTCCATAGTTTGGCTATTGTAGACATTGCTGCTACAAACTTTGGGGTGCATGTACCCCTTCGGATCACTACATTTGTATCTTTGGGGTTAATACCCAGTAGTGCAATTGCTGGGTCGTCTGGTAGCTCTATTTTCAACTTTTTGAAGAAACTCCATACTGTTTTCCAGAGTGGTTGCACCAGCTTGCATTCCCACCAACCGTGTAGGAGGGTTCCCCTTTCTCTGTATCCTCACCAATATCTGTCATTTCCTGACTTGTTAATTTTAGCCATTCTTACTAGTGGGAGGTGGTATCTCACTGAGGTTTTGATTTGGATTTCCCTGATGCCGAGTGATGTTGAGCACTTTTTCATGTGTCTGTTGGCCATTTGGATGTCTTCTTTGGAAAAATGTCTGTTCATGTCTTCTGCCCATTTCTTGATTGGATCATTTGTTCTTTGGGTGTTGAGTTTGATAAGTTCTTTATAGATTTTGGATACTAGCCCTTTATCTGATATGTCATTTGCAAATATCTTCTCCCATTCTGTCGGTTGTCTTTTGGTTTTGTTGACTGTTTCCTTTGTTGTGCAAAAGCTTTTTATCTTGATGAAGTCCCAATAGTTCATTTTTGCCCTTGCTTTCCTTGCCTTTGGCGATGTTTCTAGGAAGAAGTTGCTTCGGCTGAGGTCAAAGAGGTTGCTGCCTGTGTTCTCCTTTAGGATTTTGATGGATTCCTGTCTCGCATTTAGGTCTTTCATCCATTTTGAGACTATTTTTGTGTGTGGTATAAAGAAATGGTCCAGTTTCATTCTTCTGCATGTGGCTGTCCAATTTTCCCAATACTATTTGTTGAAGAGACTGTCTTTTTTTCCACTGGACATTCTTACCTGCTTTGTCGAAAATCAGTTGACTATAGAGTTGAGGGTCCATTTCTGGGCTCTCTATTCTGTTCCATTGATCTATGTGTCTGTTTTTGTGCCAGTACCATACTGTCTTGATGATGACAGATTTGTAATAGAGCTGGAAGTCTGGAATTGTGATGCCACCAGCTTTGCTTTTCTTTTTCAACATTCCTCTGGCTATTCAGGGTCTCTTCTGGTTCCATACAAATTTTAGGATTATTTGTTCCATTTCTTTGAAAAAAGTTGGTATTTCAATAGGGATTGCATTAACTGTGTAGATTGCTCTAGGTAGCATTGACATCTTCACAATATTTGTTCTTGCAATCCATGAGCATGGAATTGTTTTTCCATTTCTTTGTGTCTTCCTCAATTTCTTTCAGGAGTATTTTATAGTTTTCTGAGTACAGATACTTTACGTCTTTGGTTAGATTTATTCCTAGGTATCTTATGGTTTTGGGTGCAATTGTAAATGGGCATATCACTTCTTTAAACCCCCCTATGACCTTACATCTAATTAGCAGTAAAAATCCAAGTCCTAATAATGGCTATATTGCCCTAATTTATCTGGTTCTTGTTGCCTCTCTTACTTCATCTCCCCCATCACTTTGCCTCATTCTGTTCCAGCCACAATGGACCAACATACTGGCCAGCACACTGCAAATGATTCCTTGACAGATTTGTGTTCTTGTTCCCTCTTGTAATACTCTTTCTCTAAATCTGTTCAGCTTGAACCTTCATTCGCCTTGAGTCCTAGATCAGATGTTCCCTGTTGGCTGAGGCTTTTCCTGACTACTCTATTTGAATTTTCAAAATTTTCCCCACAGTAGACATCTCTATCACTCTTTTGGCCATAACACTTATCATCAAAATGCACTATAGATTTTATCATAAAGTTCTTTTGTGTTGCTTTCTCTCCACTACAACTATGAGCATGGATATTGCAATTCTTTTTCTTTCTTTCTATCTATCTTTCTTTCTTTCTCTCTTTCTTTCTTTCTTTCATGCATCTTTAGTACCTAGAACAGTGACTGTCACATTATTGGAGCTTAAGAAATATCTATTGAATGAATGGATATTTGTATGGGATCAATTGTTAAAGTAAAAATTGTGGTACTAGTTATAAATCAACTCCTAAATGGGATCCTTTCCTACTTGAAAGTGCTACTAATTACAAAAGTATTTATTTTCAATATTTTCATCTTTAGATACTTACTATGTAAACAGTCATAAGCTTCATACATTAATATTAATATATGCTTATAGAAAATTTGGAAAATATCAGGAGGTATGAGGACAAAATTGTATTACATAAAATATATATCATTAATATTTTGGTGTATTGTATTCTAATGTCATACAGCTCCTTTACATATGGTTATGTGCCCTGCTTTCTGCACCAATATTTATGTTATAGGTAATTCCCACATTTTTAAAATTTTAGTAAAGATCTGAATATTGTAAGTAATTTTTTAATGGATTCAAGATATCCAATCTGGTAAATGGACATATTTTACTTCCTAGGGATCCCCCTGTTTCACTTTTCATTATTATGATAAATAATGACATTATTTACATAAGTTATCTTAAGAAATCTTATAATTACAGAATAAGAGAATGGAATGACTGTATAGCACCTCAAAATAATATATTGACATAGAAAGTTTGTTTTTCTAAACTGACATGAACCACCACACACACCAAAAATGGCCCTTTGTTGTGCCAAAGCACATTGTGTGGTCATTGTATTTTTATAACCATAAAGAGTCCAGAAAAGATTCAGACATTTCAGCCCAATAGCAATTTAGCAGAATGGAGATGGAACTTAAGAGGGACCAAATTTGAAATAGGGGAGCTAGACTCCTAGTATGTTAAAAACATGGGAAATACTAAAAAAAAGTCTGAACTGATATAAGAGAAAACAATCAAGAAGTGAATGACTTTAGTAGTCTATAACTGACTATGGTGAGAAATGTGTTAATTATGAAAAAGATGATACACAAACAAAAGCATTCTACTATGCAGCATTGCATTTTCTCCTTGCAAATAATTTTTCAGAGGAGTGCCATATTCATTCACTTGCTGAATCCCAAGCACCTAGAGGAGTCCTGGCATATAGGGGGTCATCAAGAAATAAATTTGGACTGACTGATTGTGTGTAATAAATATAAACACAGGTGTATACATAATTTATATCAATGATCTACTCAGGTCCCAGATAAAATGTCTGTAAGTCGTGTCAGATGGAGGAATATGAAATATTAAAGAAAAAGTAAAATGTTTTATTCTCTTGCTAATAAACTCTGTAAGTGAGACTGCAAATTTCCACATAAAACAGGCAAGAAAACTTCAAGAATCAAATTATTGATCGATACAGTCTAAAGACAGATCTACTCCACTTTTATTTATTTGCTTGTATAAGTGTAGTCACAGACTGTTAATGGAAGAATTTGATTACTGTGAGAATGAAGTCAGAAATTCCTTCAAATTTGATTTTGGATTTGGACTCTGATTTATTATTAATAAGTTATTTATTGTTAATAAAGCTTGCATAGCAGCTGAGTGCCATTTATGATGTTGAGGCATGCATAACAGTTGAGAGCTGTATGTTGTTTTAAAATTTTTCTTAATAAATTGAGAAGTATTTCTCATGTTGAACAATCCCTAAAGTTTAAGTTGCAAAGTCACTCTTGTTCATTTATTCATTTATAGATTCAACAAATTATTTTACTTCTCACTAGACCATTACAGTTAAAACATTTCTTATACATTATATGTCTTTCTATAAAAATGCTTTAAACATCTTGGAACACATTGAGTATGAAAAAATCAATATTCATTTAATAAATCTTGTTTAGCACTTGCTCAGTGCAAGACACAAGACTGGTTTTAGAAATTTCAACAAAAATCATAAAATAAATTAATAATTAATTATTTTATAAAGCAACCTAGAATTCTAAGCCATTAGATAATTACAAAATTGATACCATACATTATCATCTTTTTAACATTAATTAAATTACTCTGAGTAGCATTGCTTTAATTCACACCTCAGTAATTTATATAAGGCGTATGAGGCAACTTACAATCAAGATATTCATTTTAATAACATTAAAAGGTCATTTTTTTAAAGAAGATCAAGAAAGGCCAAAATCTGTAGTTACATAGTTACTATAGCTGACCATGATATCTGGGTTTCATCTTTTACCATTTATGAGAAAAATGTAAAAGATAAACATGTGAGGGGTGCCTGGGTGGCTCAGTTGGTTAAGTATCTGCCTTTGGCTCAGGTCATGATCCCAGGGTCCTGGGATCGAGCCCTGCATGAGGCTCCTGATCAGTGGGGAACCTGCTTCTCCCTCTCCCCCTGCCACTCCCCTGCTTGTGCTCGCTCTCTCTCTCTGTCAAATAAATAAATAAAAACTTCAAAACATAAAAAGATAAATATGTGGATTGCCAAAGAGGAAATGAGTCTGGATGATTTAAGGAAGGGAAGGGATCAAAGGACAATGATAAATTTATATTTAGATAGAATTTAAATGATTATTTTAACCCACACTATCCTATTTATTACTCATACCAAGTTACATAGTATTGTTCCCATTTTATATGAGGACACCGAGGCTCAGAGAAGTTAAGTGACCACAACATCACTCAATTGTAAGTAGCATGATTGATACTAAAAAACAAAATTATTCTTAAACTTCAAGCCCAGTTCTCTTTCTCTACTCTACCAGGTAGAATCTGAGATCATTGTTTCAAACAATTATTTAAACAGACAAAACTTATTGTCTTTTGTAAGGCTTTCTTATTTCCATAACCATCTTACCTAGGCTTAAAACAGACACAGCAAAGGAGAAACCAAAAAATGATTTTCTTGTCCTAAAACTATTGGATTTGGACTCAAGCAAGGACCACTTAAAGGGACCAAGGCACTAGTCAGCTGGTAAACTCTCCCTGGTCCCTCCCTACAGAGTTACCAGAATAGACAACCACAATTTCTCCCCAACCTTGAAACACTTCTGTGTCTGGCAAGACTGAATTGCTGTGGAAAGAGGCTCTCATGCCTGGGATTTTGTGTCTGAGATGGTCACTTGTATTCCCCATTACTTACTCCAAAAAAAAAAGCTTTTGCACTAGTTTCACAGAAAAGGAGAACAGAACAGCCTAAGAACTGTTAGATAGTACTTTTTACTAAGGAGTTTCTACTGGTGTCCCTTAAAGATTATCTTGTTGGCTTAGGAACTGTGTAAGTGATTTGCTATATGCGTAGGTGAGCGAAGAAAAGTAGAAAATATGCTTCCCCTTCTTTTTTTTTTTTTTTTTGATTTTTTATTTATTTTTTGACAGAGAGAGAGAGAGGGAACGCAAGCAGGGGGAGTGGGAGAGGGAGAAGCAGGTTTCCCACGGAGCAGGGAGCCCGATGCGGGACTCGATCCCGGGACCCTGGGACCGTGACTCGAGCCGAAGGCAGACGCCAAACGAACAACTGAGCCACCCAGGCACCCCTATGCTTCCCCTTCTTAAAAAATAATATATACATTTTATATAGTCTTTAGTACATATTAATAAATTATGTATCTTAATGTATATGGTAAATTATATTTATAACATAAATATATATTTAGTAAGCATAATATATCTATTTTTAGAAAGAGGGAAGCATAGATTTAGTTTCAAGAAATCTGTGCATACACACACACACACACACACATATACACACATACATACTAGGCATTCTTGAATTTTCCTGCCTTTAGCTCTGCACTGAAGTGCCCTTCTTATCAATGCTTTCACTGTGGTCTAAAGGAGAACTGGACCACAGATGTCTCAAAGGCATGGAACTTATGTTAGTGGACACTAAAGCCTCATCACAACTGGGTTGCAAGGGAAATTATTTAAAAATAATTCCGAGTAAGCAAAACCTGCTTCCATTACAAACAACAAGATTTAGAGTAGACCTGACTCCTATTATTAACTAGGAGGAACAGGCCCAGCTGCAGCTGGGGAGCTGGTGGACTGCAAATACGAGAGCCAGAGCCCCATAGCCGGTTTAGGCTGACCACACAGTTGAGCTGAAACACATTTTTGCTTACCTTGGCTGAATGCAAGTAAGTACTGTATGAAAACCCAAAAGAAAGCTTTCTGCTCTGACGAGGCTTTGTCTGTGCCTCTATCATGGGAGTTGGCAGGGTAATACTGGAACCACAAAAGTTAGCTGTTAGCCTTTAGAAAAAGCCCACGTGTAAAAACTAAAGCGAAGTCACACCACTTAATACCGTTCTTTAGATTGTTATTAATAGAACCTTTATATTGAACTTAAAATGTCCACTTTAAATTCCTACCCACTAAAACTAATGGGCATCATACTTAATTTTGTAGTTATTTAAATAAATAATGAAATAATAAACAACAAAAAACTTTAAAGGCTCCTCTCTAAATCGAGTGGACCTTTAATTTTCAATAGCTGATCAATTTGTTTATCAATTTATTTGTGATTATTGAGCATCAGGCTTATGTTTCTGTTTCCTTAGACATTTTGGTTGTTTTTGGAAACAAAAATTATGGTTTTCCAAGACCATTACAGAAATCAACATAATTTTATGGGGCGCCTGGGTGGCTCAAGTTGTTAAGCATCTGCCTTCCACTCAGGTCATGATCTCAGGGTCCTGGGATCGAGCCCCACATCGGGGACCCCCGCTCAGCAGGAAGCCTGCTTCTCCCTCTCCCACTCCTCCTGCTTGTTTTCCCTCTCTTGTTGTCTCTCTCTGTCAAATAAATAAATAAAATCTTTAAAAAAAAAGAAATCAACATAATTTTATAAGATGGTTTTATTCTCATACTACAAATAAAGTGAGATAATGGCAGAGATATTCACAACAGTGTAAACTTCCTCTAAAGTTAATATAATTATAGTATAATAAAAAGTTATCTTTTATATATTTACTACATAAAATGTTAATTTAAAAATCAAAACACTTTATTTAAATGTTTCTGTACAGACTATAATATTTTGACTTTATCATGATGTTTCTGAGATTTTAATTAGCCCATTTTCATGGGGAGTCTGGGTGGCTCAGTCGTTAAGCATCTGCCTTCAGCCCAGGTCATGATCCCAAAGTCCTGGAATCGAGTCCCACATCAGGCTCCTTGCTCATCAGGGAGCCTGCTTTTCCCTCTGCCTGCAGCTCCCCCTGCTTGTGCTCTCTCTCTCTCACTCTCTCTGTCAAATAAATAAATAAAGTCTTTAAAAAAAATTAGCCCGTTTTTAATGGCTGTTTTTAATGGCAATTATCAGTCAATTGACTAAATAGAAATAATTTCTAAAACTATTTTTAAAAGCTAATTAGAGGGGTGAGGGTCAG
Source organism: Mirounga angustirostris (assembly GCF_029215605.1). Classification (NCBI taxonomy): domain Eukaryota; kingdom Metazoa; phylum Chordata; class Mammalia; order Carnivora; family Phocidae; genus Mirounga; species Mirounga angustirostris. Next base: position 104,102,751 of record NW_026991712.1, on the reverse strand, counting down.
AGGGAAAAGCAGACCCCCTGCTGAGCAGGGAGCCCAATGTGGGACTCGATCCCGGGACTCCAGGATCATGACCTGAGCCGAAGGCAGTTGCTTAACCAACTGAGCCACCCAGGTGCCCCTCACCCTTCTCATTCTCTCTCTCTGTCATTCTCTCTCTCTCAAAAATAAATAAAATTTAAAAATGTATATTAAAAAAAAAGCTAATTAGAGAGGCCCCTGGGTGGCTCACTCGGTTAAGCGTCTGCCTTCGGCTCAGGTCATGATCCCAGGATTCCGAGATCGATCCCCAGGTAGGCCTCTCAGGAGCCTGCTTCTCCCCCTTCCTACTACTCTCCCTGCTTGTGCTCTCCCTCTCTCTATCAGATAAATAAAATCTTAAAACAAAAACAAAAACAAAACCTTTAAAAGCTAATTAAATCATAGATAGTGATACTTAATTTAAATAATATTGGATGACTTAGCAAATCTAGTCTGTAAAAACTATGAGTTATTTCCCCCCAAAATTTAAATAAACATGTTAGCTATTATTTTATTTTATTAAAAATCAGAAAGGAAAATTAAAGTTTCACTTTGTCATACATTTTTCTCTGATTAATCTTTTTTTCACATACTATAAAATTTCTCATTTTAAAGTATACAATTCAGTGGTTTTAGTATATTCATAAGATTGTGCAACCATTACCACTAATTAATTCCAGAATATTTCATCCCTCCCAAAAGAAACCTCATACACATTAGCAGTCAATCACCATCACCCATCTTCAACCTCTGGCAACCACTTACCTTTCTGTCTCTATGGTTTTACCTATTCTGGACATTTCATGTAAATAGAATCACATAACATATGACTTTGTGTCTGGATTTTTTTTTTACTTAGTATATTTCATTCATTTGTATGGCTCACTGTATGGATACACAACATTTTGTTTATCTGTTCATCAACTGACAGATATTTGGGTTGTTTCTACTTTCGGCTCTTACAAATAATGCTCTTATGAATATCCATGTATTTTGTTTGGACATATGTTTCAGCTCTCTTGGGAATATAATTAGGAGAAGAAGTCCTGGGTCATATGGAAATTCTGCTTTTAATTTTTCAGGATATTGTCAATCTTTTTTCTAAAGGGGCTCCACCATGTTATATTCTGACCAACAGTGCATGAAGGCTCCATTTCTCCATATCCTTGCCAACACTTGTTATTTTTAATTGTTAGATTATAGCTATCTTGTTAATTTTTGACTTTCATGACTTCCAGAGAAGAATTTATAAAATTTGCATTTGGGAGGATGGAAGAAGTCAAAGATGACTGTAAAGTTGTAAGTGACTGGAAGATCAGGCTGCATACACGGTGTTGAGCTGAAGCACATTTTGCTTACGTTGGCTAAGCGAATGAATGAATGGGGGTGTCATTATTGGAAGCAGAGTGGCAAGGAGAGATGATTTCAGGAAGAGACTAACCCGAGACTGAAGGCATGTCATCATTTACAATAGTAGGATGAGAGCTCAAAAATATAAGAGTTTCTAATGAAAAGTTTTCAAACTTGGTAGAATTAAACAGACTCTGAAGCCACATGGTCTGGGTTTATAACTTTTACTACCTATGTGCCTTCCAGCACTGACTAAACTTCTTTGTTCTTCACCTTCTCCATTCGTAAAAGAAGTACTATAATAATCGTATGTATCTCAAAAAGTTGTTGTGAGAATTAAATAAGTTAATACATTACATGTAAAGTATTTAAGATGTTTCTCTCATATAATAAATGTTAGCTATTATCGAGGTGACCACATAATTTATTGTCTAAAGCAGAACACTTTCAATCTCAAGTGCCCTGGTTTGAACAATAAATGGTCACACTGAGACTACAGGAACAAATGGTCAAAATGGGACCATGGTCTTCCTATCTATTATTACTGTGAAACTTTGAGGTTTCCACTGAATCTGAAACACTTGGCACAATGCCAAGAAAGGGTGAATGGGAGAATACTGGATGCTTCTTTTGCTTCAGTCAAAACTTTGGAACAATTAAATAAAATTAAGACTTAAATGGGAACATAATATAAAATACAGATAATACTACCTACCCAAGAGTTGTTGCAAGTTTTAGGTGAGATAATATGTATAGAGTACCTTATGCACCTGAAATATACTAAGTGCTCAAAATATGCTAGCTATTAATTTATTAACATCAGCTATTTTTGATGTCTGAAGCATAACCACTCTAAATTTTCACTAACAATCAAAATGTCTATTGATAACATCCACAATTATCCATAATGATAAAAAAAAAAAAAACAGAACAAAATTCAGATTGGGAAGCTAAAAGAAGTATATCAAGATCCAGGTTAGAAAGTAAAATCTACATTGATTTTAATTAATCTTCCTGTCATATATATAGAAACAAAACTGTGGGAATCAGCAGTTACTTTAGAAAGATTGGGCCTAGATAAATCACAAAGGGATGGGTGGCTTTGAAAATCAAGAGGCCACCTAGAGACTCTGTCCTCTGTGAGTGGATTTACAAGGAGGGTTGAGCACAGATGGGTGCTGTAAGCAGTACCTGAGAAGGAAGAAAGTGAAAAGTAGTAGAAAAAACTTCACATTGCCATTTTGCCCAGAATGCTGGTTAAAGACCTAGAAATGATCTTGCTAGACAATTAGGGTTCTGAAACTACCATCAGTATAGACAAAGTCTTCGTATACCACCTCAAATATTACACTGTCAGAGAAGTCTGTAGTTTTGGCACAAATTCACTGTGGTAATTGCAGTGAAGGCCATGAGTCAAGATGATGATGATAGAATTGAGCCTATTTTATTTCAGATTCTTTTGAAAAGAAAATGGTAAATATAGAAAGTAAAAAATGGGTGATTTGTAGCCATGAATTTTCTTTTTGGAAGTATTATAGTAAAAATTTCTTTTTGTGTTATTGTTATATTAGTTACAGTAACTAGAGATGAGTTCTACAGTATTTTTAAAGTTTCTAAATCTCTGGCATACAGTAGTTTTTCAGCTAATAATTGACATATGTTCTTAAAATGCTTGCCCCAAAGATGAGCTGTAGACTAAACATAATCAGATTGGAATCACTGGTTTTGCTTAGCAGAATTGATAATTCAGGTTTTTTGAAAATTATTCACAAGAATAACAAAATGCTATCATATCTATTGTCACATACTTGGCATTCTTAACTTTAGTTTAAGTTGGGGAGAACATCATATTGGCAGTTCAGAACTTTTTGAAAGCAAAGAATTTTTATCGCTAGGAAATATATAGCAAAGGCTATTGTTCCTTCACTGAAGGATTTGCTCATGAAGGTTCTTTAGGTCTGGATCCAAACAAAATAGTGAATTGAAAGTTTTTCTTTCATGATCTCAGTCTTTCCTTTTTGCTTCCTCTACATGAGTTCTTTCCTGCCTATATCCTCTAGGTCAAAGAGAAATTTCATCTAATCAGAAACTGGCTATATTTGTCTTACCATGTCTCCTTTTCCTGTTAGAGGTTATATTTTTGTATGTTTTTACAAAAGGACCCATAAAAAAAAAAGGCAATCATCCCTAACTAGTTGTACCAGCATGGTGTTTGCTGTTCTGGGAGTTCTGAATAAGTATTATTAAAATATTAATTTTTAAAACTTATTATCTTAGTTCATTATACATACAATTAATAATTGACTCTTCTCAAATACAACACTTACTAAGTTCAATAACCAAACTCTTGAGAAATCAATATGTTGTTTATCAATATTAAATATAAATTTTATTGAAGCAGATTTTGCCTAAGTCTGTACCTGTAACAGATACAAAGCAAACAAAATTATATTAGCAATACTAAGATTTGTGTCAAACACAAAACTGGTGACATGTTAACATTTCTCATGGTCAAAATTCTAAGATTTTTTTAATATAAATCTTTAACAGAGTTGATGAAGCGGATTTTAACATCAATGAAACAGATTAATGTATAGCCAGAAATTCATACAAATCTTATAAATAATATTTATAAATAAACTTATTATCTATCAATATTAGTATTTGGCCTTCATGTACATACTGGCTGTTGACACAGTTTATTGATTATAGTGATCATTTAAAAATCATTTTCAGACAGCTAACCTTTGGAGAAAAGCATCATTTCATAGGGAGAAAACATGGAAGACAGTACTCCAGGGTTCCAGAAATGATAACACCCTTTCTTCCCATCACCTTCATCAGGGAAGAGTATTGACAGGGGTCTTCTGAGGGTATGAGAAGGAGGAAGTGATGTGCCTGATATGCTCTGTGTCTCTATTAAGTATACCTAGAATGACTATGATTTTAGTTTCTCTTTTACTTCATAGGCTCAAGGGAAGTCCTGCTCCTTGTTAATATCTATATATCATAGAAAATTCTGTATTGCTTATACAATAACTGTCTCTACTGTCTCTACTGTCTCTACTGAAAAATTGAGAATGACTTAAATTAATACATCATGCTGAATAAAAACAGTAATCAGTGTGATTCTGAAGACTGTTATAAGAGACCAATCTGTTGGCACAATACAATGATGGAAAAAACTAAAAACAAATAGCAAAAATGCCGAAAACTACAACACATACTAGAACTTGTACAATGAAATCTGTCAGTTGGTCCATACTAAATGTTTCACCAGATTCTTAATAAAGTGTCTTTTAAGGTGTGAACTTGCTGAGCATTTTTCTCTGATATTTCGTCTCAATTACGCTCCATCTGCAAGGCAGTCCTATCATTTTCCCCTATCCCCATTACCCTCAATAATTCATTCCTTCTCAAAGATTTTAATCTGAGCCTGCATTCCTTCTTTAATCTAGCATCTATTAGTTGACTTTGAAGTTGAGCTTCTTTCCTTCAAGCTTTGGCACTTTAAAGAAATACTTGGCCACATCGAACTATTCCTTTTTTTTCAATACAGTAATGCTTTATTAAGTTATAATAAAATAATTTTAGAAGTCTTTAAAATTAAATACAATCATCTGTCATAGGGAGTGGAGATATCAAGAAATATTATATTTTGGTAGCATTATTCCCACCCAAATTTGGACAGAGGAGTGTCAGCAGAAATTAGTATTAATTACATGGTGGAATATATTTCCTAATACATCTGTAAATGTGTAACATACCCAAACTGGAATAGACCTCAATAAGCAGCAGTTGGTATTGTTTTTCTCTTCTACCCACACTGAATACCAGAACTTTAAGTGGTTTCTAACACTCCCATCTGTAGCAGTATCTATCTAAAAAATTCTTCATTTTAGATTTCTCTTAAAAAAAAAGATTAAGGGGCATCTGGGTGGCTCAGTCAGTTAAGCATCTGACTCTTGATTTCAGCTCAGGTCATGATCTCAGGGTCATGAGATGGAGCCCTGTGTCAGCTCCATGCTGGGCGTGGAGCCTGCTTAAGGCTTTCCTTTTCCTCCTGCTCCTCCCAAGCACTCTCTCTCTAAAATGAACAAATAAATAAAACTTATAAAAAAAGATTAAAAATGCATTATGAAATAAACCGTACAAATTGCTGAACAGTTAAATATAATCTCAGTTTCCTTGACTGCAACTGAATAGTATTTAAACAACAGTCTTTTCAGATTTATTTATATATTCTATGATCTGTGAGCCTGTAACTTTTATAGAGATGTAGAAAATATAAAAACCAAAAGAGATTCTCTTTCTTCTCATCTGCAAAATGCTGACATTATCTTTCACTGATGTTCCTGAACATACCTTGCTTTTACATCTGCCCAGCATTTGTCTTGCTTTCTTGTTCTCGCTCTCCTTTTGCAGAGTTAAGAAGGAATTTAATATTCTTGATCTTTTAGAAGGAAAACAATGAATACCAGATTAACACACATTCAAGAAACTCCCTGTTTGTGTGAAATCATTAATCAGTTTGTATGTGAGTGTGTGTGTGTTTTATAACTGTTAAGCATTCTGGATGATGGTAAAAACCTGTATTTTCTCTTTTTTCTTCTTTAAGAGGGTTATTCTTTAGTGAGGTTACTTTGAAGCTTTTTATTTTTCTGCTATGGAATCATAGTACATTAACTTTACTGTGTAACTATTTCAACTGAGAAACTATTTTTTTGCCTCTCAACTTCTCCTCAGGCATTTCTTACTACATTTACTGGGTGTGAGAATTCAAAGTGTAAGATGCCCAATGGCCCCTGACAGATTTTAACCTTTGCTCCAGAAGCTTAATGTTCCTTGTGTCACCCACAATGCGTGAAGAGACAGAACCAAATAAGGAATGATATAGTCTTGTAGAGTTTTCTATATGGTTGGGGTATGTGGAGAGAGCAAGAGAAGAGACTTAACGACCTTTGAGATGGATTTCAAAAATTTCTGGATTTCCACAAGAAGGGATCATGGAAAGACAATTTTAAATAACAGCTATAACATGATTATTTGTAATTGCACTAACTAGAAACAATCCAAATAAAAAAAAAATAGAGCAGCAGCTATACAAATTATAGTATATTGTATTGCAATTAAATATTAAGTTAATGACACAAGAAATCACTCAAAGATATGTTTATTAAAAATTATAGGTGATTATATATATTTATAGCATATATAATATATATGTAACATATATTAATTTCTTTTAAAATACTTGAATAAAATACCTCTAAAGGTAGGGTTGTATCGATTTTCATTTTCTTTTTTGATACTTGAATGTATTTTTTAAGTTGTACTTTATAGTTAAAAATATATATATGTCTATAAAGAGATGTACAGACAGCCATTATTTCTATGACATTCTACTTAGAGTTCTGGAGGTGGGAACAAGAATTAAGAGAGGGAAATAGAAAGCAAGGAGAGACTACTGCATTTGTCCAAGTGCGACAAAAAATGAAGGTAGTAATATCTAGAATGAAAAAAAGACAAATACATGAATTATCAGGAAGACAATGGAAAAAAACACAAAAATATTTTATTGGAACTAAAAATGAACAGCAAAGAATCAAGAGTGTTTGCCAAGTTTTTAATCTAAACAACAGAAAATATAGAAATGCTAGTCATAGACAGGTGGGCACTAGGAAGAGAAGAATATTAGTGAAGGTAGTTGAGGGATCCTCTTATTTGAGATTGAGAAGTTTGTGGTCAGGCAAAGTCTAGCAGAATGTTGAAAATACGATTCTGGGTTTGGGAAAGGGTAGAATTCTAGTTAAGTATCCAAGTGTTATAACTATAAATCCAATCTGACTGGGTAGAAAGAACAGAGAAGATGTAAGTGTAGAGAAGACTGAAGCAGTTTTCCAAGTTATGTTGTACCATGGAGCACTTTGGCTTTTTTAGTGAAGCCTACAGACCCCTTCTCAGAATAATGATTTTATATACATAAAATAAAATACATAAATTAAAACAGAGATCAATTAGTTTGAAATAGAGCTATCAAAATAATTTAAAATGTGATATATTAATAAAACTGTTTGCCTTTTAATACATTAGATAACAAGATCTAGTGGTGGGTCTAACAACTGCCATAATTTCAATATGATGACTCTAAGCAATATTTAATGTGACATAAACTGTCTATGTTTTCCAGTTGAGCCAAATTAATGGTGTTGCTAATACCACTATGCTTTGTAGCCTATATGACTATTTTAAGGAAATATTAAATTTCCTTTAGAAGTTACTTAGATGTCCTTTCTTACCCAAATTAATGGACTCCCTGAACTGTATCCAGTGACTTTTTGGTGGACATGATTAAGAGCTCCTTTAGAGTAGGTCCACATTATAGAGTATGTGGAGAGACACAGATGCCTAGAACTGGTTTGGGACATAGTAGAATACACTTGGGTAGCGAGACTTCCCAGCAAAGGCACGTTTGTGTTAATATGCAGCAATGCCAGAGGCAGCATAATTTCTAAGGTCATAGCGTCCAGGTCAGAATGCCAGTCAAAACACTATCTATACAACCTTGAACAAGTCGCTTAAACTCTTTGTGCCTCAGTCTCTCTGTTTTTTAATCTTCATAGGGTTATTGTGAGAATTCAAAGTGTTAGTGTTTGGAGCATGGCCCGGTGCATGTTAAGCACTATATAAAAAGTATTTACCAAATACATAAATATAGTCAGGCTAAACACCCTGCAGACTGAGCAATGCAAGTAGTTCCAGCTTGCCTTTATCTCAAAGGTCTTCTGAGTCAGTGAAAGAGGCAAATATTGAGTAGACAGAGATAAAAGAAAAGAAAAGAAAAGAAAAGAAAAGAAAAGAAAAGAAAAGAAAAGAAAAGAAAAGAAAAAAGAAAGGAAAGGAAAAGAAAAGGAAGGAAAAGAAAGAAAAGAAAAGAAAAAAAAGAAAAGCCTAGGAGAGTGCAAGTCATGAGGAAATGAAATTCAAGGGGAGATAGTTCAGAGGAACAGATACTACTTGGAGGCCAAAGACTGAGACTGAGAACATTTCTTCTCTACTGGTACAGACAGTGATTGGTAAACAGTAAGCAGATCATCAGGGCCTCCCAGAGAGGTTCTAATAGACGGACAGAAGCAGATGGCAGACACCAAGCCATTTACTGAATAGATTGATATTGAACAAACAAAGGCAGCGAATTGGATTACTTTCCTCAAAAGTCAGTCCAAGAAACAAAGGAGGTTAAAAGTTTATCAGATTTAACAGAAATAGCCTGAGCACAGTGGATGGTACAGGGGAAGTAGTCAACAAACAGAGAAAGATTATAAATGTAAGAGAAAGAGTAAGTAATTGAAAGAACCATGTCCTGATTAATGTAGGTAAGAGTAAGTCTTATGTGGAAAGATGTACTTTGGACTAAAAAAGAAGGGGCCAAATCCTTTTGAAGCTGGGGTCTATACAGAGAAACAGATGAAAATACCAAATGTTGTGATCAAATTAAAAACAAAAATTAAAAGGTCTATGCTGGAAGATCTCCTTTACCCAGAACTATGGTGGGAGAGATCTGCACAAGAGTAGGGCGTGAGGATAAAGATGGAAACCTTAGGGTGAGCCAGAAACATTTTTTATTAATTGCTATAGAAAATGCAACAAGCATCTCATTAGAGATGACTAGAAACATTAGCAAGTAGCTATGGGGGGTCTAGCTGAAATTGGGCTAAAAAGGATAGGGTTCATCTTAAATGTCACTACGCTAGGTAAATCCTTATTGATCAAGCTCCAAAAATATGTTGAATTGTCCCTTCTGTGTATTCTCATCATGCCCTGAATTTATATAATTATTTTTTTGTATGTGTGACTTCCTTGTTGGGATGTAAACTGTTTAAGAACTTATTTTTGTTTATTTGCATATACAGTTTCGAATTCTGGCACATAAAAGATATTGAACACTTTTTTTTTTTTAATAAATGCCTTTTATTTTCTGGAGGTGCTATGTATTTGAGAAGACTCTACCTTAAACGTCAGGTCTTAATTTAAGTTGAAGCATCAATTCCAACTCTAGCAAAGCCAATTTTGTTATTAACAAATTAGTGGACCCTCTTTCCTCACAGTTCTTCATATGTCCTTCCATGATTTACCCTGCTCATTTGTTTCTTGCTTATGGTCTACATTTATCTCTCCAATTTGACCAGTGTAACATTTCTTCTCTACTGGTATTTTGCAATTATCCTTGAGTGCAATTCTGTTCTTGATGGGCATCCCCTTTCACTTACTTTCCTGTTCCCTGTGATTCTAAGTGTCCTCAGGAGCTCAGCCCAGGGTAAGGCAACGTACTTAGTTAGCTCTTCTAATGGATGTAAACTGAACCTGGCAATAAAGGTAAACAATGAGCGGACAATAAATAATAATTCATATGGCTTATTAAGGGTCAGGAATTGCTTTAGTGCAGGAGAAAGTCTAGAAGGTGAAGTCAAGACTATATAAAGTTAGATAGAAGTTGAGCTCAAAAGATAAGTGATTCTCTGTAAGAATACGTATAGGTGGAGGACTTAATTGTTACTTCCTTTGAACATTTATTGAATAACCACTATAATCATGGCTTCCATGAGGAGAAAAAGAATAGGTTGAATAAGGAAATAAGATTTCAGATCAATGCAGAAGCTTCAGGTCTAGATTTCAACCTTTTAAAACTAATTTTACAAAATTAGTTCAATTCAACATAAATTCATTAAACATAAAATTATGATTTTGTAATACAAAACCTACTCTGTGTCAACTACTGTGTTTCAGTCTTTCATTTATGATTCTTGATTATGTGCACAAGAATATATGCAAGCTATTTCTTCAGTGATCACTGAGATCAGTCAGTGATCTACTTTATTTAATAAGATCTTGTCTAGTGCTTGCTATGTGTCAGGCACACTTAAGTAATTTATCAACATTAGCTTATTAAATCTTATGATTTGGCATTTATATTTATTTTTCCTGTTAACTTATGTGAGGATCCTAAACAGTGACTCTCCTGGAACATTCCCATCGATAATTTCATTTAAACCAAACATATGAAGACTAAATACATTGAAATAGTAATTAAATGCTACCATGGTGGACATTTTATCCATTTTAACAGTGTCTTTGAATCTCCCTTAGTATAAAAGAATATACATAAATAGATTCACCTATTCGTTTATTCATTCAGGAAAGCATACTTTCGTTTATTCAATAAACTTATATTGAGTAGTTGCTATGTAAAAGTGACATGCTTAGTGTTTTTTAAAAAGGACATACAAATAGGATAACTTCATATTCAAGAAGTTTATAAAGTGAGAAGGTATTCTGGGACAAAGAATTCGGGTAAGATAAGAAAGCAAATAATGCCACATGATACATGGAAGCTTGAGGAAAACAACATTAATAATAAACATAAAAACAATACCAGGGCGCCTGGGTGGCTCAGTTGGTTGAGCGACTGCCTTCGGCTCAGGTCATGATCCTGGAGTCCCAGGACCGAGTTCCGCATCGGGCTCCCTGCTTGGCAGGGAGTCTGCTTCTCCCTCTGACCCTCCTCCCTCTCATGCTGTCTCTCATTCTCTCTCTTGCAAAAAAAAAAAAACAAAAACCCAAAAAAACAAAAAAACAATACCAGGGTGGATTGTGTAAAATTAAAAAGAAAGGGGCATTTAAGCTAAATATGTGCCATTTTGGTGATGGAAGTCCTTACTATTACACAAGCCAACAGGGTGTAGAAATATGGATGGACTTCAGCTGGATCAAGATTTTCCTGGGCTAATGTGATGTGTTACCAATTGTTAGGGGAAAATCATTTGCTAAACTATCGAGAAAATGTAGCCTCTCCAGTAAAAGGAAACTTTGTCTAGTTTCCAGCAGCAAAATAGTCTACCAGTTGTACATTTTTTGTTTGTTTTACTGTTTCTGAACTTTGATTGCTGTAAGAACTAGAAATATCTTTCATCTCCAGCTGGCAATAAAGTTCTACCCCATTTTCCAAGTTGGATCGCTATAATCTTCCTTAATGAGTCTACCATAGCTCACTCTCCAGAGCCTCCAACTGGATCAGAAAATAATCCTTAGCCGAAGGGAGCAGCAGAACACCATGGTCTCTCTATCTTGAAGCAATGCTTTTCTCAATAGTTACTACTTAATTTCTGTTCCAAGGAAGAGGTGTTTTGAAAGATTAAATAAACGATGAGCCTTGAAAACCCATGAGCCTTGTTTTCTTCTCTCTATTTTGTCATAATAAAAACACTAATTCTGTTCCCAGAAGCGGGGAGAAAGAGTGGAAGTTCCCACAGTTTGGCCTGGTACAATCAGAAAACAGCAATTATATTTTTACAGATGACATCATATGATGTCTTCTCAGACTACAGCAATATTTGCTGGTCTAAAATATTAAGACTACTAATAAATGAATTTTTGGATGATGAAGTTGTAAATGATTAGCTGGGTTGCAAGTTCTGAAATTTTGTAACATCTGCTTCTCTTATAACAATAACATATGAATGAAAAGTTTCTTCTATGCTTTCAGGAATGTTGTTAATCTTGCATTCCATATAAGCAGGTCTGGTATTAATAACATTCCAAAATAGGCTAAAAATGTCATCTGAATAAATGTCTCATGAAAAGCTATTTAAAATAGATAACTATAACCTCATTTTAAGAAAAACGTAAGACCGTGTTTGGATTTGCTTGTATTTACCATAGTTGAGTATTTTCCATGTAGTTAGAAGAACTGAATTCACACATTCATCGCGTATCATTGTACTTTTTCTCCACCTTATTTGGGCACTCATTGTAAAAGGCCGTTGTCAAATTCTGCTATTTGTAGCACCTATAATGGCTAAATGGGTACAGATAGAGGAGGTCAGATACTAGATAAAAGCTGTCCATTAATACGGACATGGAATCTCGTCTTGAAGGGGTACAATGTGTGGCTTTTGATATTTTTAGGACTCTCTAGGCATTTCCTTCCATATGAAGACTGATATTATGTAGAAACTATGCATGTGGGGTGCCTGGGTGGCTCAGCTAGTTAAGCATCTGCCTTTGGCTCAGGTCATGATCTCAGGGTCCAGGGATCGAGCCCCAAGTTGGGCTCCTTGCTCAGTGGGAGCCTGCTTCTCCCTCTCCCCCCAACTTGTGCTCTCTCTCCCTCTCTCTCGCTCTCTTTGTCTCTCTCTCTCAAATAAATAAATAAAATCTTAAAAAAAAAAGAAACTATGGATGTTTGTAGTGTTTTGAAACCATAAAGCAGCAACTTATAAAGGGGGGTGATTTTACATTTTTTATACATCAGATCAAATGTAGAAGACAAAATTGTTCCAAAGCTCACCTCAACAATATTACAGTATTATAAACTCCTGGAATCTGATTCAAAGCCTGGCAAAGCCCTGGTCATTTACTAAAAAATAAAACTAAACTAAAAACAACAACAATAAAGAACTCCAAATCAGCCTGAGCTTCATAGGAAATCCACAGGACTAATGTGCCACTTAAAGAGGTTCATGAATGGTCAGTTGGGCAAGAAAACTTGTACTGGACCCATATCACAGTTTTATTTCACACCCTTCAGGGCTTTTGAAGTTTCAAACTTACTCATAGAGATATGAGTAAACACACCTTGAATATTTTAAACAACTTCTAATTTTTTTATGAGGGATGAAAATTTCCTTATACGTATAACTAAAAAAAGTTCTAGTTGGTTTTATTATGTGTGTTCAATTTAACCAGCTCATTTTCTTCAGATTCGTTATCACCAGGACATAATAACCAATCAAATATATAGGAGTCATGCCAAGTGACATTTCCAAGGTTACATAACTACTAATCAATGGAATAAAATAGTAGGCCTCATTCTCATACCCACTGGGAAAAGGGGGGCACGAGAAGAATTAAAGAAAGAGAGGTAGACAAAAAGAGAGAAGAAACGAGAGTATGCCAGATTTCCGACATCTTCACAGGCAAGTGTCACATCGTTAAAAGGAGGCCTGGTAATGATTTGCCAGGGCCCCTGTATGTGGTAAAGCAGTAAACCAGGGGCAGGATTGAGATTCAGGACGGGTATCATATTTTTTACTACATTTGCAATATTTTGGTGATTCTTTACCTATAAGTCTTGGTGGAAATCAAACACCACCTCTCTTTAGAGAAGCACAACATCTTGGCTTTCCCAGCTAGGGTACTCCCACGTGACCTCGCTTCACAAGCCACTTAGTAGGCTTAAATTTGGACTGTGCTTCTCCCTCTTTCAATCTCTCCCCCTCTCTCTCTCTCTCTGGTGGCTGTGGTAGCAGTTTCTACAAGGCCAAGTTCCCTGTGCAGAAGGTTTTGTGATTTATTTTTTAGTTGAGACCTCACATTCCTTGGATCTTTGTGGGAATAGTTTGAGGCCCGGGTAAAGGATGTGTTCTTCTGAGAGGTTACAACACAGACTGTTTTCACAGGCACAGTCCTGGTCATAATACTCTGGGAACTGCAGAGAAATCAGTTTGACTAGTCTGATAAATAGTGATTTAAATAGGCTTGTATTTAAAGAGCCATTAGCATGTCTTTTTGGCACGTGTGGTGCTGATCAGTGATCCTTATTAAAGGTCTAGGATTAGGCTTGTTTAAGAGTATTTAGAGGTGGAAATGAAAAATATTAGGCAAGGGGGAACTATAGTTGCCAATAAGCACATTCTGATTTTTAATGACATTTGATGAAGCCTTTTTTATATTTGTTACAGTTAACAGGAGCTTTTTTTTTTTCCTTCAGTGTGACTTTTCAAATGGAATCAAATGGAAACTCTAACTGATGATATTTGCACATGGATTGCACATCAGAAGCCACAAATTTGTGTTTCATCCTATTTTAAGAAATACATTTTTGGCACTTATCTTCAGGTGAATGTATGTAAGAGTTTATTTTGGGTATTTGCTCATGATTGGAATTGCTGAGTCATCCAGTGTCTTAAGGCAAGAGCTTCTCCAAATGGTTGCACCAATTCATACCCCAAGCACCGTAGGATATTCTAGTCACACCACATCTTTATCAACATTTAAGCTTGTCAGACTATATCATTTTAACCATTCTGATGTGTAGTAGTGTCTCACTGTGATTGTAATTTGCATTTCTCTGATGACTTATGAGGCTGAGCACCCTTGATATGTTTATAGGTCTTCTTGATAACTTCGTTTGTAAAGTACTTACTCAATTCTTTTACCTATTTTTCACTGGGCTAACAGTATTTTTATTGATTTTGGGGGAAATCTTTATATAATCTGGAGATATGTCCTCTATTGATCACATGTACTATGTAAAATTTCCACTATTTTGTGGCTTGATTTTGATTAACAAATTTTTAAAATTTTATTTTAGTAAATTATTTGATGTATCTTTCAAGCTTAGAGGTTTTTGTGTTCTTATTTAAGAAATCTTTGTCTACCCCTGAAATCTTGAAGGTATTTTCTCACAATCTACCAACTGATTTTGTGTAGGCTGTATAGGAGAGGTAAGGATTAATTTTATTCCATTTATACATCCAGTTGACCTAAAATCATTTTTTTGAACAAAACCGACATGTCTATCCTGTTTTTCAGTGCTATCTTTACCTTAAGTCAAATATTTGTACCAATACCACAATGTCTTAATTTCTGGAGTGTTTGTACCAATACCACAAAGTCCTAATTTCTGGAGTGTTCTGATAAATTTTGTATGTATAACTGTAGGTCTTCCAATTTGGTTCTATAATATTGCCTTTGCATTTGTATATATGTTTTAGAGCCACCTTCTCTTTTTTTTTTTTTAATAATTTTTCTTTAAAGATTTTATTTATTTATTTGAGAGAGAGAATGAGAGAGAGCACATGAGAGGGGGGAGGGTCAGAGGGAGAAGCAGACTCCCTGCCGAGCAGGGAGCCCGATGCGGGACTCGATCCAGGGACTCCAGGATCATGACCTGAGCCGAAGGCAGTCGCTTAACCAACTGAGCCACCCAGGCGCCCCCACCTTCTCATTTTTTGACAAAACAACCTGTAAGAATCTTGATGGGGATTGTATTGAATCTGTAGATCAATTTTGGTAGAATTCACATCTTCATAATACTGAAACTTCCAATCATTAGCATGGTAAATTTTGACATATTGGGGTCTTTTAAATTTATCTCAATAGTGGCTATATAGTTTTCCATATAAAAATCTCCCATCTTTTGTTAGAATTACTTCTGTGTATTTGTTGTTTTATGAAGCTATTGTAAATTAAACATATTTTTAATTTTTTGCTTTCTCAATAGTTGCTCTTAATGTGTAGAAATACAATTGATTTTTTGTATAGAGTTTTGCAGTCTAGTAATCTACTTAGGTTCATACACTAATTCTAATAGTTTACCTGTAGATTTTAATTTTTTTTTTCTATAAATACAATCAGGTCATCTCTAAAACAAAAAATAGGAGCTTAATTTTTTTCCTATTCCTATAGTTTTTTTATTCTTTTTTTCTTGCCTAACTGCACTAGTTAGGACTGTCAATACAAAATTGAATAAAAGTGGTGGTAACCAGTATCCCTATCTAGCTTCTGATTTCAGAGATATGAATCAATATTTAAACATTAAATATGATATTTATGTAGCACTTTTGTAAAAGTGTAAAAAGGTGTAAAAAAATTATGTAGCCCTTTTTCAGACTAAACAGCATTCCCTTCTAACTCCTAGATTGCTAAGATCTTTTATTATGAAAAAGTACCGAATTATATTAAATGATTTTTCTGCTCCTAAGATAATCACATATTTTTCTTTATTTATTAATGTGGTAAACTTATTGATTTTTAGAATAAACTGCACATTTTTGTAATGTATTATCCATTTATATAGTATTGGGTTGAGTTTGCTATTTTGCTTGGGATTTTTATATCTAAGTTTATGAGAGAGATAAATGATCTATCTTTGTAATATTTCAAGTTTTGATACCAAAGTAATGCTGACTTAGTAAAATAGTTGGGAAAGGTTTCTTTTTCTTCTTCTTCTTATTTCCTAGGAGTTTTGTATAATACACACACACATATATATATCTGTATATATACACTAGTTATATATATATATATGTATATGACTACACATACAAATATTTGAATGTTATTGAAATATTCAGTATTCCTATTAATTTTGTACCTACTTCACTTATCAGTTACAAAAAGATGCTTTAAAATTTCTAAACTTATTTGTAGATTTCTCTATTTCTCTTTCTAGTTCTATTTTTTTTTACATTAGCTGAAGTTATAATTAGATGCATACATATTTATATTGTTATATCATTATAGTAAATAGATTTTCTTATCATTATAAATTGTCCTACTATTTCTAATAATCACATTGAGTTCTTTATATGACTATAACAACTTTCATTTGGTTGGTGTGCATGGATATCTTTTTTTATCCTTTTCTTTTCTTTTTTTTTTAAGATTTATTTATTTATTTGAGAGAGTGAGAATGAGAGAGAGTACATGAGAGGGGGGAGGGTCAGAGGGAGAAGCAGGCTCCCCGCTGATCAGGGAGCCCGATGCGGGACTCGATCCCGGGACTCCAGGATCATGACCTGAGCCGAAGGCAGTTGCTTAACCAACTGAGCCACCCAGGCGTCCCTATCCTTTTATTTTCAATATTTTAAAGTTAGTATCTGTCTTGTGAGTCCAATTTAGGGAGTACTAGGCACTCAGGACTACTCTTACCTCCTTTTTTTCCAAGATGTGTTAAATAAAATGTCTCACTAAAAATAATTTTGACTAATTACAAATACCAAAATTTTCAATTAAGAATGGTAGCCCGAAATATTTAAGTGACAAATCACTAAATCTTGCACCTGAAACTAATATTACATTGGTTAACTACCTGGAACTTAAATAAAAACTTGGAAGAAAGAGAAAGAGAGAATGATAGCCCAAATAGAAGAAGGTAACCACACCTCTGCAGGTAATCATAACAAGGACATATGGGACACATAGAAGAGAATCTGAAGAAAAATCCAAGCAATTCAAGAAGAGAGGAATTTCATTGCAGTATATGGCAAAGAATTTTGAGCATTTTCTTAGAAGGGAAGATGGAAGATGGGAAATCAATATCAGAACCATTCTAGAATAATCATAATTATGCAACTGTTTTCTGCATAGCAAAGTACATATAAATTCCCTACCACAGTGTTGGTGTAGTCATTCACAAATTGTTATTTCACTCTCTTCATAAACTAAAAACCAATGAACCAAACCATATTGATGGGGGGTGGGGAAGAAAAGAATTAACATATATTTGGGAAACATTATTTTGAGGGGATAGTGTAAGCTAGAGACAAAAAGAACTACATAAATGCAAAAATACCGATGTGATATGCAATAGCATTTATAGAATATAAAATGTACTTACCATACTTCTCACAGATGGAAAAAGCACAGCTTTTGAAGTGTGAGAAACAAATTATAACTGTGGTCGAGGGAAGAAATTGTTGAGGAAAACTCAATCGGAAATTAAGTGATGAAACCAAAAGATATCTACTGGATTTGACAAAGGTCACTGATAATATTGGCAGAAGTTGTTTTAGTAGAGGAATGGAGGAGGGGCAGCTGGTTGACTCCATAGATCATGCGACTCTTAATCACGAGGCTGTGAGTTCAAGCCCCACGTTGCGCAGAGCACCTACTTTAAAAAACAAAAACAAAAAAACAAACAGAGGAATGGAGAAGTGCACCTACAGCTGAGGAAATGTGAGTAAGAGATACCACAAGGAAACATTGAGGTAAGTCAAAGGGCTCAAGAAGTTTGACTATGAAATGACGGAAAAAGGTGGTATAGAAACCGGAGGATGACAGAGTCAAGGGAAAACTGTTTTCTTTTTAATTAGGGGAACACAATTTTATATATACACGCATATGTGCATTTATAAACATATATATACAATTATTAAATGGAAGAAAATGAATAACTGATGAAGCCAAATCATGAATCACAGAGAAGACAGAAGGGGATGAGGCACAGCTAGGGACACACATAGAGAGGGGAGTAAAGAATAGATATGGATACTGTTTCTAAACGTTAGAAACAAGTAAGGAGGTGAGGAGGAGGGAAGAAAGTTCTTACAGGATTGCCTCTATTAGTGAAGAAAGGGAAAAGATCATCCACAAAATCAAAAAAGAAAATAGAAATGAAAAAATGCCGAGGATGGTGACAAAAGTTTGAAATACCTGTTGAGAAAATAGCTAAATAAGGATAAAGGCAAGAATTGCCATGCAATACTGGAGATCCAAGTGAGGTTGAAAACTAAAATTCTAAAGAAGGTAGCAGTCTTCAGGAGCATGTAATGTCCCCCTAGCCATAAAGGATGCAAGAGTAGAAAAAGAGTAAAAGTTAATTAAGATAAATGTGGAAGAGATAGAAATGTAGTGTATATGTGTGAATATTTATTGGGTTGTACAATTAGAATTTGTTCACTTAGTGGTTTATAAGTAATATCTCCTTACAGAATGAGATTTTTTTAAAAGAAAACAATGAAAAGGAAAAAAAGGAAAACAGTGAATGAACCATTTCGGTTCATCAGTCTAGATTGGATGGATGCTATTGACTACTACAGTCAGGATTCTTACATTCACAATAGCTTTGAAATTCTGTCTTAGTACTTCTTGAACTGATTCTAATTCAGTTGCCCTGAGGTGGGACTGCAGATTCTACATTTCTAAGAAACTCCTAAATGCTGCTTCTGATCTGTGGGCCACACTGCTTACAGTACTACAGGATACACAAGAATAGCTGAGTGAAAAATAATACAGTTTGTTGGGGCACCTGGGTGGTTCAGTTGGTTAAGCATCTGCCTTCAGCTCAGGTCATGATCCCAGGGTCCTGGGTTCGAGCCCCATGTTGGGCTCCCTGCTGAGCAGGGAGTCTGCTTCTCTCTCTGCTCTCCCCACCCCTGCTCATGCTCACTCGCACTCTCTCTCTCAAATAAAATAAATAAAATATTTTTTAAAAAATAATACAGTTTGTTAAATAAGTGCTTTTCTTTTCCTACCCACTAAATGGTGTGATTGATTTTTTTGACTTGGATTTCTTTCCATTAATTGGGACACATTATTTTCCTGTAGATATTTGGTATATTAGGTTATATGGCTGCAGATCAAAGACAGCATTGACGTTCACACATAGCACCTGTGTGCTGTTTATAAACTGGTGTATAGAGCATTTTCCCAGTATTTCTACAAAAGGTGATAACTTCTGCCTTTTCTCCCCGCTCTCCCTTGCCCCACCCAGGATACTACATAGAACTAGGCTAAAACCATTGTTCAGAGGATCCAATTTAGATGACATCATAGATTTATTTTGGCATATGAGATCAATTTTATGAATAATTTATTTTTACAGCACAGTGTTTTTCCATAAACTTGTGAAATAATAGAGCAAGTCTCCTTTATGAAAACTTCCCCAACATAGCTGCTCTGCATCTCTGCCGTTTCCCGCTACTAAGGCTGAGGCTCAAAGACACTGAAGTCCTTTCTATTTTAGGTTGTATCTCTTGGATCAGTTGGAAAAGTTCTCATTAAACTGGGAGGTGTGCTTTAATTATATGCAGTGTTCTGTGGATTTCAAATTTCAGTGTTTTGGAAATAGGAACTTGCATTTCACTTTGGTTCAGAAAGTACATTTCCTGTTGATTATGAGTTTGTGAACATTCATATTTCGCCTGAAATCCTCGCCAACACAGAGATAGTTGAAACTGGACTAAAATTTGCTGTTCTTAATCTCAGAAAACAAACTGAGGGTTGCTGGAGTGGTGCGGGGTGGAAGGGATGGAGTGGCAGGGTGATAGACATTGGGAAGGGTATGTGCTATGGTGAGCACTGTGAATTGTGTAAGACTGTTGAATCACAGACCTGTACAACCTCTGAAACAAATAATACATTATATGTTAAAAAAAAGAAGAAGAAGAAGAAGAAGAATATAGCAGAAGGGAAAAATGCAGGGGGTGGAAATCGGAGGGGGAGACGAACCATGAGAGACGATGGACTCTGAAAAACAAACTGAGGGTTCTAGAGGAGAAGGAGGTGGGGGGATGGGTTAGCCTGGTGATGGGTATTAAAGAGGGCACGTTCTGCATGGAGCAAACAATGAATCATGGAACACTACATCAAAAACTAATGATGTAATGTATGGTGATTAACATAACAATAATAAAATAAAATTTAAAAAAAGATAAAATTTGCTATGTTTCTGGATGGCAATAGTTTTAGTAAAGAATTTGTTACAAAAACAAATGGCAATTTCAGCAGGTATCCAAGTGTTTAGTAAACATTTTAATAGTACAAAAATATAAAGAAACTATAAAATGTAGAATTGTGTCATTTATTCATTAATTTTTTCCATACATTTTAAAATACAAAAGGTGGTATACAGGCATTTAGGATTTAGGAAAATAGTTTTTGGAATCAATAACTTGAAGGGCTTGCTTTTGATCTTGGTAACAGTGGTTTATAGATTTGGTCATATCAAATAACCACACTAAACACCTATATAATGATGCCTGGCATTGCATGTCTAGAACATATGTTACACTATTTTACATATATTATTTCATTGAGTTCTCTCAATAAAATGATGTAGATACATAGATTTTTATCTTACAGTCAAGAAACTAAGCCAAAATGTAGCAGCATTAGAATTCAAACCCAGATTTCTCCTAACCTAAAACTGATACACATTTCACTTTGCCACATCCCCCATGCAATGAAGATTAGATTCTAAACTGAGAGATTTAAATTCTGATGTTTAAAATGGACCTTTAGGAAAAAAAGGGGACCTTAAAGCATGAGCTACTTAAAATATTTCTCCACCTTTAGAACAAACTGATGGTTGTGGGCGGGGGGGCACGGGGTTATGGGTAAAACAGGTGAATGGGAATGGGGGATACAGGCTTCCAGTTATGGAATGAATTTAAAAATTCTTTTTCTTCAGTTTTGATATGTAAGACTAATGTTTCCCTATTGATTGACATTAGTCACTGCCTAAATATGCTGATTGTTTTCTCAGCCCCTACCAGAATATTCAAACCAGCAGGGTTATGTTTTTAATTTTCAATCTATTGGATCACTGTGATGTAGTTAGCCAAAAACATGAGACCTAGTCATTGATGGCTCAATACTCTGATGACAGTGCAGACTCTGCCACAAAACTGCAATTGGGACAATAGAACACAGGATTTAATGAATATACACGTGAATTGCCTTCAACCAGACTTAAAAAAAAAAAAAATCCATGGAAAGTAGTCATAGAAGGAACAGCCCAGAAATTTCTATATAAGTTTTGCTTGTCATCAGGTTAGCCACTGAAATTGTGCTCTATAGTTAGAATCTCACTAACAGATTTTTCATTCATTTGGGTTTATAAGGAAAAAAAAAAAAATTTTTTTTTTTTTGGAAAAACTTTTCATTGTATTTAGTACAAATCAGAAAAATGAAAAAAAAGAAAAATGTGCTTCCTTTTTAGAAGAGCATATCATTTAGGGTAAAATACTAAAATGAAGAAAAGAATGTTCTAAGGAACTTAATGCTTTGCGATACTTTAAATGGTCCCATAAAACAGATAAGCAGAATTGCTTTGATTAAACTGGCCTAAAATTGTATGTAATGTACAAGGCGTGAGTCTACTTTTAGTTCTCATTTATAGATTGGGTATTATATATTTTATTTTTTTCTCTAAACTATCTTATGTATTTTTTTTCATTCACATTTAGTTTAACAACATTCACTTATAAGAGCAAAATTACTAAAATTTAATTAAAAAATGGAATACATTTTTTGTATTTGTCAAGCTATATCTTCTACCTTTCTTTTCAAAAGCAATATCCAATATCTACCTACTTAGTTAATTTAATAGCTTTAAACTCCAATTATTCTATAGCATTCCATAGAGCTAACAGTATGCAACTCTGGATTGTTGAAGTGTTAATGGATTAATTCATCATTTATCTTTTACTAACTTAGTTTTTTGTTTACTGAATCTATGTTCAAAGTTTTACTAAATATGAGGCTAGGTTCATAAATTATCTGTACCTAGATGTTGAGCAAACCTGATCTTGGTTATTGATAAAGAATAATAATTGGTCAGCTATATGTCCAATTCAACTTTGGATAGTCATGCTAATTTTGTGTAGGGAAAATAGAAATTAGCAAAGAATCTACTTTTTTTTTTAAGATTTTATTTATTTATTTGAGAGAGAGAATGAGATAGAGAGAGAGAGTATGAGAGGGGGGAGGGACAGAGGGAGAAGCAGACTCCCTGCTGAACAGGGAGCCCCATGCGGGACTTGATCCCAGGACTCTAGGATCATGACCTGAGCCGAAGGCAGTCAACTGAGCCACCCAGGCGCCCCACAAAGAATCTACTTTATTAAAATTGGGAAGTCTATGACAGAGCATAAAGATTCACTGTTGAGCCAAATAGGAACCTGTATATAGAAACCTGAGGTAGCATATAGTCTATTAAAGTAAACATAAGCGGAAAGCAAAAAATGAAAAAAAAAAAAAAAGAAATAAAATCAAGAAAAAAAAGCCTAAATAAAGACATTGTGTCCAGTTAAAATAATGAAACCTTGCTAGTAAATTAGCATCTGCAATAATAGGAATATATATTTTTTTAAGATTTTATTTGAGAGAAAGAAAATGAGAGAGAGAGAACGGGCAGGGGGAGGGGCAGTGGGAGAGGGAGAAGCAGACTCCCCGCTGAGCAGGGATCCAGACACGGGGCTCAATCCCGGAACCCCGGGATCATGACCTGAGTCGAAGGCAGATGCTTAACTGACTGAGCTACCCAGGCACCCCAGGAATATAATTTTTTAACAAAATAATTTCTTAAAGACACTATAGGATTAAGATCTTTTGAGATAGGCATCTCCTCTCATAACTACTTCCCTGGCAAACCACTGAGAGAAAGCCCATATGCTGGAACCAGAGACATAAGCCTCAGACAGGAAACAAGTGTAATTTCCATACTGGTAAAACAAAAAGCCATAGAATTAAAGACAGGAAATAGACATGTACAGCTTGCTCTCCAGATTTAGCAAAAGCTTCTAAGACACTGCTCCAGTTAGGCTTCCCAGACCAGGTGCTTATATATATATATGTAAGTTCTCACCTTAAAATTTGGGGATACAGTTCTTCTAACAGACCAAAAGATACCCTAAATCTCTAGTGTGTGGCTTTGTTCCACTCTCCTGCCTGATCACATTCTCTCTCTTTTTTTAAAATCCTCTTCTTTCTTTTTTCAACCAACTTCTTATCAATTCCTTTTATAAAATATTTTATAATTTTCATCTTTACAGTCATATTTCATTGCTTCATCATATTTACCCTTATTTTTGTACATATATAAGTTTTTCTTTCTTTAAAATTTTGGGAGGCACTTTCTTTTAACAGACCAAAATACACCCAAAGTCTAGTGTGTGGCACTGATCTATGCACCAGCCTGATCATATTTGATCATATTCTTTTTTTTTTTTTAATCTTTTACTTTTTCTTTTTTCTTTCTTTCCCTTTCTTTTCCCCTGGTTTCAGGTCTCTTCTGATTTGTTTAGTGTATATTTTTCTGGGGTCGTTACCCTGTTGGCATTTTGTTCTCTCATCTATTGTCCTCTGGACAAAATGACAAGATGGAAAAAATCAACTCAAAAAAAAGAACAAGAGGCAGTACCGACTGTCAGGGACCTAATCAATGTTGGAACTAGAGTTCAGAATGACGATTTTAAAGATACTAGCTGGGCTTGAAAAAAGCATGGAAGATATTAGAGAAACCCTCTCTGGAGAAATAAAAGAACTAAAATCTAACCAAGTCGAAATCAAAAAGGCTATTAATGAGTGCAATCAAAAATGGAGGCTCTAACTGCTAGGATAAATGAGGCAGAAGAGAGAATTAGTGATATAGAAGACCAAATGATGGAAAATAAAGAAGCTGAGAAAAAGAGAGATAAACAACTACTGGATCATGAGGGCAGAATTTGAGAGATAAGTGATACCATAAGATGAAACAATATTAGAATAATTGGGATCCCAGAGGAAGAAGAAAGAGAGAGAGGGGCATAAGGTATATTGGAGCAAATTATAGCAGAGAACTTCCCTAATTTGGGAAAGGAAACAGGCAAGGGAAGCAAGGGCAAAAATGAACTATTAGGACTTCATCAAGATAAAAGCTTTTGCACAGCAAAAGAAACAGTCAACAAAACCAAAAGACAGCTGACAGAATGGGAGAAGATATTTGCAAAAGACATATCAGATAAAGGGCTAGTATCCAAAATCTATAAAGAACTTATCAAACTCAACACCCAAAGAACAAATGATCCAATCAAGAAATGGGCAGAAGACATGAACAGACATTTTTCCAAGGAAGACATCCAATTGGCCAACAGACACATGAAAAAGTGCTCAACATCACTCGGCATCAGGGAAATCCAAATCAAAACCTCAGTGAGATACCACCTCCCACTAGTCAGAATGACTAAAATTAACAAGTCAGGAAACGACAGATGTTGGTGGGGATGCGGAGAAAGGGGAACCCTCCTACACTGTTGGTGGGAATGCAAGCTGGTGCAGCCACTCTGGAAAACAGTATGGGGGTTCCTCAAAAAGTTGAAAATAGAGCTGCCCTATGACCTAGCAATTACACTACTGGGTATTTACCCCAAAGATACAAATATAGTGATCTGAAGGGGTACATGCATCCCGATGTTTATAGCAGCAATGTCCACAATAGCCAAACTATGAAAGAATCAAGATGTCCATCGACAGATGAATGGATAAAGATGTGGCGTGCACACACACACACACACACACACTGGAATATTATGCAGCCATCAAAAGGAATGAGATCTTGCCATTTATAATGACGTGGATGGAACTGGAGGGTATTATGCTGTGTGAAATATGTCAATCAGAGAAAGACATGTATCATATGATCTCACTGATATGAGGAATTCTTAATCTCAGGAAACAAACTGAGGGTTGCTGGAGTGGTGGTGGGGTGGATGGGATGATAGACACTGAGGAAGGTGTGTGCTATGGTGAGCACTGTGAATTGTGTAAGACTGTTGAATCACAGACCTGTACCTCTGAAACTAATAATACATTATATGTTAAAAAAAAAAAAAAAAAGCAGATAGTAGGAAGGGAGAAATGGAGGGGTGGAAATCGGTGGGGGAGACGAACCATGAGAAACTATGGACTCTGAGAAACAAACTGAGGGTTCTAGAGGGGAGGGGGGTGGGGGATGGGTTAGCCTGGTGATGGGTCTTAAAGAGGGCACGTACTGAATGGAGCACTGGGTGTTATATGCAAACAATGAATCATGGAACACTACATCAAAAACTAATGATGTAATGTATGGTGATTAACATAACGTAATAAAATAAAAAAAATTAAAAAAAAATCTCAGAGAGAGACCTGAATGCACATGTCAAAAGATCTAATGGTCTCAACTGCAGCAAGGGTTCCCCATTTCCAGTGACCTCAACTCCACTTTTTCTCTAACCTTTCCATCAAGGCCTCAAGTTCTTGCACAACTTCTCAGCCGAAGGCATAATGAAGAAGGAACCAAACTGCCTAGGCCAACTGAACTGTCTACTGCTGAAAGCCTGGAAGGACTCTCTTTCCTAGTAAGTGTTTGTTTTACAACACAAACTTTTTTCATGTTAAGTTCAGCAAAAAACAACTCATAACAATTAAATCTATTTTGGTTGGCAAGATAGGGATGAATCAAGGATTGTTTGCCTGGATTCTAAAGTCATCTTTTCTGCTTTCTGGAGGGTCCCCTCCCTGTAATCTCCAGGCATGCAAAGTGAATACTTGGACCCTACTTTTGTTTCTCAGTTTAGCAATGTTTTGAGTGTTCCTTCTTCATCCTTCCCAAACCTGAATCCTTTTTAACCTCTTTAGAAGCTCCTGCCAAGACCCTGTAGGTTTTGCAACCTCAAACTAAATGTTATATTGTAAATAAATGAATTGAATTTTCATGGTTCTTGTGTTTTATTTTTTGTCAGTCACAGCCCAATAGTTATATTATCATATTTAGGTCTTTTTAAGGAAATTTTATATTTTATTCATCTTAAATTTTATAGAAATATACATAGGAACAAATATATAGGAATATATAGAAACAGCAAAAATGGAACTAAGAGGCTCTCTGGCCAAAAGTTTCACCTGTTATTTTTCTAGTCACCAATTCCAATATGTCGAGGGTTTTTCTCTGTACCACCAAGCAATTCTCAGACACCAGCTGTCCTACAATTCAATTCAGTTCAGTTACTGTCTCCCAGTGATAGCATCAGATTCCACAGGTTAAGGGTGCAGTCCTACAGGATTGCCTCCCCCCTTCACATGCCAATAGCAAGCCCAGTTGTCACCCATGCTTCTGACCAACAGGCTATAGATTGGAGGTTCAAATAATCCACTCCTCGAATTTGATTCATTTGCTAGAGTGGCTCACAGAACTCACAGAAACATTTTACTTACTAGATAACCAGTGTTGAAAAGAAAACTACAGGCTCAAAACAACATCACTTGGACTCGCCTAAGTCACCAAACCAGGACTTAAGACCTAACCTAATTGCAGTTTCAAACCCCCAAAGAAATGTTAAGTCTTAACCTATCAATCAGGAATTTTCTGATAAGCACCATGAGGTAGTCTGTCACATGGACTCTCTTCCTCTCCCAAAAGAAGATGAGGTAATCCACCTAATAAGACCCCCTGCCCTTCCACCTAAGGAAAGGTGACCTTGCCTGGATCATCCCTTCTTTTCTTTGGCTAGTAACTTTCTTGCCTCACCCTCCTTCCTATAAAAAAACTTTCCTTTATTTCAGAGCTTCCCTCTACTTGCTAGATGAGATACAGCTAATCCAATTGGATCTTCAAATTTACTCTGCTGAATTTTTGTTCTTTAACAACACTTTACTATAAAAGGATATAACTCAGAAACAGCCAGATGAAAGAGATGCATAGGGCAAAATATGTAGAAAGGGTATGGAACTTCCATGCCCTCTCTGAGGGACACTTTCCCCAAATTTCTACACATTCACCAACCCAGAAGCTCTCCAAACCCCATCCTTTTGGGTTTTTATGGGGGCTTCATTACTTAGTTATGATTGATTAAATCATTGGCCATTGGCTATCAATTCCCTCCAGCCTCCAACATCTTCCCTTCCATGGAGGTTAGGCAGGTGGGCTGGAAGTTCCAACTTTCCAATCAGCCTAGCAAACCAGCACCCACCCTTAGGTGTGATCCCAAAGTCACCTCACTAACATAATAAAAGATACCTTTGTTGTTCTCTTTATATAGGAAATTTATTGATTCTATTAACTTATTTGATTTTTTGAAAACAAGCTAGATCATGTAAATCCTCTCTTCTAAAACCCTCAGCAGCTCCCCATCTCCTTCAGTATAAAATTTCAAATTCTTATTATTTCCTGTAAAGTTCTATATCAGGAGTTGGAAAACTTTTTCTATAAAGGCTAGACATTATATATTTTCTGTAGTAATTACCAAACTTTGCTGTGGTAGTATGAAAACAGTCACAGATAAGGCAAAAACAGAAGGTTGTGGCTGTGTTCCAATAAAACTTTATTGATGCTGAAATTTGAATTTCATACAATTTCCAAGTATTATAAAATATTATTTTATTTTTGATATTTTATTCCAAACATTTAAAATTGTAAAAACATGTATAATTGTTGGGAAGGCATATATAAATAGCTGGTGGGTCAAGCATGAGCTGTAAGCCCTGCTTTGTATGATCTACACTATCCCTCACAGATTTCATTCACTCCATCACACTCCCTCTCTTCTTGGAACTCCAGCTACTCTGGCCTCCTCGCTGCTCCTTGCACACACCAAGCACATTCTCTTCTCAGTGCTTTTGCACAAGCTGTGTCCTTTGCCTAGAACACACTTTCTCCTAATTTTTGAATACCTGGTTTCCTTTAGCTTTTAAGACTAATTATTTTCTTATCATCCAATTCAAAACATCCTTTCCTACACTGTTACTCTCTATTCTCATGTAGTACTTTATTTTTTCTTTAGTGCTTTTCTCCAAGTGAACTGTATTATGCTTAATTTCTTTATTTTCTGTCTCCCTTTATTAGAATGTAAGATTTATGAGAAATGAGATTTTGTTCCTTCACTGCTTCATCCAGAACAGTGCCTGGCACAAAATATGTACTTTTGCCCCAAGAGGAGATCATTCTAAGGTGCATTTTATGCTCCATAGCCAACCTCACTCCTCCCATGGATCAGGCCTAGTCCCCAGGCCTTAGTTTCTAATATCATTCTCCAATAAAAGAAATCAGGACTTCTTGAAGAAAATGGCTAATTCTAGGACTGAGGGCATGGAGTGAGCATGGAGTATTCAGCAGTGTAAAAACTAAAACAACAGGGGGCACCTGAGTGGCTCAGTTGGTTAAGCATCCAACTCTGGATTTGGCTCAGGTGGAGATTTTCGGTGGTGGAATTGAGCTCTGCATGGGGCTCTGCACTCAGCAGAGAGTCTGCTTGAGACTTTCTCTCTCCCTCTTCCTCTGCCCCTCCCCCCATGCATGCACATGCTCTCTCAGTCTCTCTCAAATAAATAAATAAATCTTTTTAAAAAAGGAATGTTTTAGAAAAATAGCAAAACAACAACAAAACAATGATGAGGCATGTCACAGTAGCCAAATGGCCAAAGCTGGAACAATTTGAACAACAAAATAAATTAAAGTTTTGGATTATAACCCAAAATATAAAATAAATATCCATGAATTGATACTGACATAAAAAATAAAATAAGCAAACAAATAGGGCGCCTGGGTGGCTCAGATGGTTAAGCGTCTGCCTTCGGCTCAGGTCATGATCTCAGGGTCCTGGGATCGAGTCCCGCATCAGGCTCCCTGCTCCTTGGGAACCTGCTTCTCCTCTGCCTTTCTCTCTCGCTCTGTCTCTCATGAATAAAAAAAAAAAAAAAAAAAAAAAGCAAACAAATAGATGAGAATAGAAAAATCTCCCTTGCAGAAGAATCGAATACCATTTGGATTAGTACTGGAGGAAACCACCCTGAAGCTTCTAAGATGGAATCTTAATATTATGTTATACACCCAAAGAATTTAAACTATTTTTGGCATTGCCAATGTTCAAAACAATTATCAAAGTTAAAATATTAATGTTTTCAACTACAATTGGCATCATCTTTCACATACCTACATGTATCAAAATATTATGATGTTGCAACAAAGTCATACATTCTATGATTATAGAAGCTTTTCATTGATCTTTAACCTATTTTACCTAAGTATATTATGTGTTCCATTGGAATGGAATTTTGCGGGATGCAAACTAACGTTTCTTGAACATTTATGTTTCATCATGCATTAAACTACTCTTAGAGTCTCATGTCTCTTATCCAGTTCACTCCTCACCATGCCCTAAGAGATAGTTTAACACATTTAGAAAGGGGAAGATAGAGCCAGTGACTATAAGGCAGTCCTACTGAAACATAAAGGCAGATTCTTCATATACAGTGCTCATCACTCTATTCCTAGAACCTGAAACAGTGATAGGGAAATAGAAAATCATCATTAAATATGTATTGAGTAAATGAATGAGAATAGGTGGCCTTGTCCAAAGTGACACAATTACTTATAAAATCAGGATAAAATCCAAAGTTAGTACTTGTTGCCTACAAGGCCCAATCATGAGCCCATGTCATGGCAGGTGGACTATAGGCTGATTGAAGGATAGGACCTAAAGGAGTCCACACCCCTCCGATGCAACATCCTGAACATAGTAGACATCAAATCAATGAATCTCCAGTAAGCTTGTTAATGAGCTACAAATAAAGGACATTTAGACAAACTGGAAAAAGGGGTGAAGATTTTCTTAGATTTGACTCTTATGGACAAATTACTCTGCTCTTTTATACATGAAATGAAAGCTCTGATTTTGTAATATATTCAAACTCCTTTGAAAGCTCTTAATTTTATAAAATATTCAAACTTCTATTTTTCAGAAGCTCATTAGATCCATTTATTGCATACTTTTCCTTTTTTATGAGACTGTAAAGTTTTTATGCTGACTGTAGCACAAGAAAAGAAATAAAGCACCATACACCATAGAGTGACTTCATCTGCAAATAGCTTAAAGGGAAACATAAAAATAGAAACCCAGATGCAGATGTATTTTGAAGGAATGCTGCATAATTACCAATGAATGCAAAGAGGAGAAAGTTTCTCTGATATATATTGAGCAGTAAAAAAACTAAGTTCTGTCTGGAAAATCCATTTTATTGTGCACTATATTTAGGGTGGGGGGAGAGTCGATTATAAATAAAGAGCCAAGATACAAGTGCTACAATAAATAGAATTTTCATTATTGTGAAATCACTGCTTTAGCACTTGCCTACTTTAAAATATATATATACATATATATATGAAAAAAATGTTTGCATTAAAAGTTACTAATCTTTTAATTCCCCAAATTTCCCTTCATTTTTAAGTTTAAGTCTATGCTTTAAGGTCATTTTGAATAAGTACAAGTATCGAGGTGCCTGGGTGGCTCAGTCAGTTAAACGTTCACCTTCGGCTCAGGTCATGATCCTGGAGTCCCAGGATCCAGCTCTGCATCGGGCTCCCTGCTCAGTGGGGAGTCTGCTTCTCCCTCTGACCCTCCATGCTCTCATGCTCTCTCTCTTTTTCACTCTCTCTCTGTCAAAAAAAATCAATAAAATCTTTTAAAAAAAGTACTGATTGAACAGCAGGTGTTGTGCAGTGGGGGGTCAACATACGGGAAAAAATTCTGTAAAAATTGTCATGTAAATTATGAATCAATTTTACAAGTTTGAAATGAACAAAATGGAAGAAAAGTAAAAATATAGAGATTAAAGAATATAGCAGGAGAAGGATAAAAACGGAAGATTAAGGTGTGTAGAGAAGCCATGGAAATGAAGGAGAAAGAGACATTTATAGACAAGTGACCAATTTTTACTAGCAGTGGAGGACATACAAGAGTATGGGAACCTGAAATTTGCTGGAAGAGGTAGAAGAAGGATTGCTAACAGAGTCCCTTAAAACTTCAGATCTGTTCTGATCAGTCCACAGAATACAGATTAATAGCAGTGAAAATAGCTAATATTTATTTATTATACAACTAGGCACTGTACTAAGGACTTTACACTTATTAGTTCATTTAATAGTCATACAAGCATTTATAGATAATAAAACTGAGACAAAGAATGGTTAAATATTGAATTTATAAAGTTTAAATATTATATGTTCAAATATTGACCCAATGCAGATTTACACAGCTAGTTATTGGCAGATCTAGAGTTTACCTCAAAGTGACTGACCCCAGAATCTTTGTTATTAACCTAGTAAGGATCCTAGCTAGATATTTATATTCTAGAAATGAGTTCTAGATTATATAATCTATAATTATAATTCCAGATTATATTTCTAGAAATAAAACACAATGCTTTTCTTTTTTTATGAAAGGGTTTGTTTCTCACCTCAAATTGTTTAGGTAGTCTTGAAAGGCAGTGTAAAATAGTTAAAAGGCCTGGGATTTTTACTAAGACCAGGATTCAAATCTGGAGTCCACCACTTACTACTTTTCACATTTTTTGTTCACTTCATTGTCTCATTTGTAAATATCTGTTTCCAACATTTGATGTGAGATTAAATAAGATTAAAATGTATGGCACAGTGTTTGACATTGGATAGACATTCAAAAATGGTAATTATTAGTATTAATTCTGAGATTACTGTTATTCTTACTGTTATTCTCAAGTACTGTGACTGACTGTTGTTAGTCTCCTAGATTTCTCCAGTACTATATGAACTCTATAAGTGCATGAAATTGGGGTGTTTCCAGCCTAATGCCCAGTGTCTGGCACAGAATAGTTGTTCAATAAGCACATAAATGGACAGCTGATTAAAAAAAAATAAGACACCACTGTTGACAATAAATTAGTATTTTCAAAGCAATGGACTTCATACTTGTACTTATTTATTTATTCATTTATTCTTAAAGATTTATTTGAGGGGGGAGGGGCAGAGGGAAAGAGAGACAGAGAGAGAATCCAAAGCAGACACCCCATCAAGTATGAAGTCCGATGCAACATAGGTAGGGCTCCATCTCACATCCCTGAGATCGTGACCTGAGACAAAATCGATTCAGACGCTTAACTGACTGAGCCACCCAGGCGCCCAAAGCACTCATTTTTAATTGTGCTGAACAGCCTTTTCTTTTTCATAAGGGAAAAAAATAGTAAAATCAGGATATTTTAAAATTATTAAGTTGTCAGAAATTTTGAAATCTCTATCTTAATACATTAAGATTGTGCAATTGTTTTTGGCATTTCCCTATTCTAAATGAAATAGTTGTTTTTACTACCTGATTGATTTAATTCCCAATAGATGTGGCATATCCTGCTTGGGCAGCATTTTGTAAAATGGGATATTGCTATGTGAATAAAATACTTGAACAAATGCACTTGCAAAAAAATTTAGACCTTTTAGAACTGCAAGAGTCTTGGAAATCATCTGGTATAATTCCTTTATTTTAAAAAGGACAAATCAAAAGTCCCATGAACCTAGGTGATTTATTCAAGGCCCCACCCAGCTAGTTGGTGGCAGAGCTAGGACGAGATGCCAAAGCTCTTGATGCCTAAGAGTTGTTGTTTGTTTTTCCATAATAGTTTGAATTTCTGGCTTGCTTATCTGAGTTCAGCTTTTCAAAAGCCCAGAAAATGATGATGATGATGGTAATGATGATGATGAAGATAAATGTGTGTAGCATAAAAAGGATCCACCCCAGATATATCTACATGCTCAATTTTTTTCTGTTTAAATGAAATTAAAATATTTACCGACATATACATTGACTGTAAAAAGAAACAATTTCAATGACAAGTTATCAAATAAGGACTAGGGTATTGGAAGAAACTTATATTTAAAATTAAAGGGTATGGGTTTATTTTTTTATTTTTTTTAAATTTTTTAAATTATTATTATTATTACTTTTAATTATGTTATGTTAATCACCATACATTACATCATTAGTTTTGGATGTAGTGTTCCATGATTCACTGTGTATAACACCCAGTGTTCCATGCAGTATGTGCAGTACGGATGGGTTAGCCCAGTGATGGGTATTAAAAAGGGCACGTACTGCAAAGGGTATGGGTTTAAATTGAAAAACAAATTCAGAAATTCAATACACATAGTTGAAAAATGGATATTACTTTTCTTGTTTTGAGTACAAAATGATGTCATAATTAAAATAATTTTCACAACTCTGGATCCTCACTTGCCTCTCATAGCAGGAAAGCCAGCCTTTACCCAATATCCCAAACTATTCCTAAGGACTTGCTTGCCCTGGCTTGTTGAATTCTTGCTCCTTTCCTGCTTGCCTGGCTAATGTGGCCAGAGACTGAGAACTCAAGTGTACCTTACTAAGCCAGATTTATGCAAGGGTTGGCCCTTTCACAGCCTCTCTTTGTGGTTAAAAGTTCTCCAGTACCAAATTGCTCTCCTGGCTAAAGTTCAGAGCAGTTCAGCTATCCAGTGCAAGGCCAGAAGCAATAGAAATTGCCACAGAGCTGAAGCTCCGAGGTAGGCAGAAATGTAAGATGCCCAGAAGTCAGTCTGGCTCTGAGGTAAGGCCTTTTTCAATGCAGCTGTTCATTCTTTGGGAAAGGATTCCTCCCAGTGTTAGGTTCATTAAAGAGATTCCACAGCAAAAAGAATTACCTTGAGCCTTACCTATAACAGTTATTTCTTTTTAATTATTATTCTTTTAGAACTTTTTTTTAGAGCAGTTTAAGGTTTGAAGTAAAATTAAGGGGAAAGTACAGAGGTTTACCATATCTCCCCTACCCTTACCCTCAACACGCATAGCCTCTCCCATCATCAACATCTGGCATCAGAACAGTACATTTGTTACATTTGATAAACCTACATGGACATATCATTATCCCCCGAAGTCCATATTTACCTTAGGTTTCACTCCTGGTGTTACACATTCTGTGGATTTGGATAAATGTATAATGTCATGTATCCATCCTCATGACATTATAAAGAGTATTTTTACTGCCCTAAGAATCCTCTGTGCTCTGCCCATTCTCCCTCACCCCTAACCACTGGCAACCACTGATCGTTTTACTGTCTCCATTGTTTTGCTTTTACTAGAATGACATATAGTGGGAATCATACAAGATGTGGCTTTTTCAAATTGGCTTTTTTGTCTTTTCATGGCTTCATAGCTCAGTTCTTTTTAGTGCTGAATAATATTCCATTTTCTGGATGAACCACAATTTATTCATTCACCTAGTGAAAAACATCTTGCTTCCTTCCAAGTTCTACTAACTATGAATAAAGCTGCTATACACATCTGTGTGCAGATTTTTATGTGGACATAAATTGTCAACTCCTTTGGGTAAATACCAAGGAGTGTGATTGCTGGATCATACGGTAAGAGTGTGTTTTAGTTTCATAAGAAACCACCAAACTGTCTTCCAAAGTGCTGTGCCATTTGCATTCCCACCAGCAATGAATGAGAGTTCCTGTTGCTCCACATCCTCACCAGCATTTGATGCTGTCAGTGTTCTGAATTGTGGCCCTTCTAACAGGTGTGTGGTGGTATCCCATTGTTTTAATTTTCATTTCATTTATAACATATGATATAGAATATCTTTTCATATGCTTATTTGCCATTTGTATATCTTCTGTGGCAGGGTATATGTTAAGGTTTTGCCCCATTTTTTAATGGGGCTGCTTGTTTTCTTATTGTTGCCTTTTTTTTTTCATTATGTTATGTTAATCACCATACATTACATCATTAGTTTTTGATGTAGTGTTCCACTATTAATTGTTTGCATGTAACACCCAGTGCTCCATGCAGAACGTGCCCTCTTTAATACCCATCACCAGGCTAACCCATCCCCCACCCAGAAACCTCAGTTTGTTTCTCAGAGTCCATAGTCTCTCGTGGTTCATCTCCCCCTCCGATTCCCCCCCCCTTCAATTTTCCCTTCCTACTATCTTCTTATTTTTTTTTTTTTTAACATATAATGTATTATTTGTTTCAGAGGTACAGGTCTGTGATTCAACAGTCTTACACAATTCACAGCACTTACCAGAGCACATACCCTCCCCAGTGTCTATCACCCAGTCACCCCATCCCTCCCACCCCCCCAGCACTCCAGCAACCCTCAGTTCGTTTCCTGAGATTAAGAATTCCCCATATCAGTGAGATCATATGATACATGTCTTTCTCTGATTGACTTATTTCGCTCAGCATAATACTCTCCAGTTCCATCCACGTCGTTGTCAGAAGGATACTTCCTAAATCCATACAGCACCAGAGTGTAAACTCTGGGCTCTTGACATGCCCAAGTATTCTGATATACTCCTTTCAGAAAAGTACAGATATCTTTCTACATAACCACAGGGAAAGGGGAATCTGTTTCAAAGGTGATAATACAACATGTGAACAAAGCACATTATTACTACCTTTAAATATCAGCCCAAATAGAAACAAGAACAATTTAATGCCTCATTCCCATTTGAGATAGATACAGATAAGGATATAGCTATAGATAGTTCTTTAGAACACTGAAAATAATTAACTTGAACAATTGATACCAAAAGAAATCCAGTATAAAGGAAAGATTAATATATAACTATTATAAAATAGATAAGCTTTTTGGTTTGTTAATTGATGATTGACAATTCAAACATTCAAAAAAGGTTTATTGAGCATCTGGTCTACAATAAAAAAGACACTTTCCCTTTGTTTCAACTTCTTTATATGTATACATTTAACTCTTTATAACTATCTCTTTAAGTTGTTTTATATATTTTAAATTCTCATTATTATCTTTATGTAATTTAGGAAACCAGTGTTTATTGACTGTGTAATAAACTAGAGAATGCAGTATTGTACCCTTGAATGAAAAAACTTAGATATTTCCATGTGTTTTGACAGTTATTTATTGCAAAAAATAAATAAATTTATTTATTTTTATTTATTATTTTTATTTATTATTTATTTATTATTTTAATTATTATTAATAATTTTTATTATTTTTTATTTTTATTTATCTTTATTTTTATCATGATAAAAAATACCTTTTTATCAAAGACTCTAAACCTTAGATAACTGGCTTGTTATTCATTATCTCATTCATTCAGTATTTATTGAGTATTAACTATTTACATATACTAATCTGAGTTCCGGGATACAACATTGAATAAAACACATACAGTTATTTAAACTGAGATTCAGATATCACAGATTGCTTCAGTCCCCATTGATTTCGGTGTCCTAAAGAACTTACAGTCTATTATGCAATTTTTTTTTAATATTTCTTTTTTCTATTTTATTATGTTATGTTAATCACCATACATTACATCATTAGTTTTGATATAGTGTTCCATGATTCATTGTTTGCGTATAACACCCAGTGCTCCATTCAATACATGCCCTCTTTAATACCCATCACTGGGCTAACCCATCCCCCCACCTCCCTCCAATTTTAAAACTAATCATAATTATTCATCAATTTTGCATGTTTTCAATTTTTTTAAATATCCAATAATACCATTGTAATAATACCTGGCAATAACACATTAATTAAATAGTCAAATAATGAGAGGTAATTTAAAAGATTATTTTGAACTTGATATGGGGACCTAAAATATCAGTTTAGTAAGTTTAGCTTTAATCCTCTGGCAAATGAGGAAACTTACTCCTTTCACTGAGTTAAGCAAATGGCCTTACTGTGTCCACAGTAGATAAGAGAAGGCTCCAAATAGAGTCAGAAAAAACTGTCAGAAGTTTACAGCAGTGTCCACAATAGCCACACTGCAGAAGGAGCTGAAATGTCCTTCAACAGAGGAATGGATAAAGATGTGGTTCATATATACAATGGAATATCACTCAGCCATCAGAAAGGATCAATACCCAACTTTTACATCAACATTGATGGGACTCAGCCATCAGAAAGGATGACTACCCACCATTTGCATCAACATGGATGGAACTGGAGGGGATTATTCCAAGTGAAATAAGTCAAGCAGAGAATGACAGTTATCATATGGTTTCACTCATAAGTGGAACATAAGGAATAGCGCGGAGGACCACAGGGGAAGGGAGGGAAAACTGAATGGGAAGAAATCAGAGGAGACAAACCATGAGAGACTCTGGTCTCCAGGAAACAAACTGAGGGTTACAGAAAGGAGGGTGGTAGGGGGATGGGGTGACTGGGGGATGGGTATTAAGGAGAGCGTGTGTTGTGATGAGCACTGGATGTTATACGCAACTAATGAATTGTTACCACTACATCAAAAACTAATGATGTACTATATGTTGGCTGATTAAACATAATAATAAAAAATAAAAAAGAAAAGAAAAAATAAATAAATTATTCACAAGGGGAAAAAAGTAGTTTATAACATACAGGATGAACAATAATTAGGATCTGATGTAGGTGATAGTGGAAGAGATAAATAGAAATTAATGGATATAAATATCAACTTGTCCTTACCTCCATTTCTTTTAGGTGCCCTGCTCAGCTCTATAAAGCAGGTGACTGACTCTTACAGGTTCCATTTCCCAGGCTCCTCTGTCACTGGACTTCTAGCTGGATTAGGCCAATAAAGGCCTATCACCCAGTTATTTATCACCCACCCCTCCCACCCCCCCCCCACCACTCTGGCAACCCTCAGTTTGTTTCCTGAGATTAAGAATTCTCTTACTTATGGCTTTTTCACTGGTCTCTAATAGGAGCTGCTTATCTTCTGCATCCAGGAAGGGCCTACTAAGATGCAAGCTCCTGTCTGGGGACCCAGTCCTGAATAGCTATAATTCTGCCTTCTCCTTTTGTCCCCCAGACTATGAGTGAAAGCAACTTCCTGGGCTCCTGATCTTTAGGTTTCCTCACTCTTCCGTGGTTGACTTCTCAGCCTCTTCCATTAGTTATGTAACCAATACCCTGCCTGCATTGAATTCCCTCTATTTTAAAAACTCTGAATGATGCTTTTGTCTGTTTATTTCCTGAATAGACCCTGGCTGGTACATATAGACAGGGTGTTCAGCATTTCTGGATTAATGTTTATGCACTAATGAGGTATTTATTTAAGTCAGGGCCACAGTTCCATTCTGTCAAAAGTAGCTGCAAATGGATTTTTCTAGTTTGAACATCAAATTTTGTTGATTAAAAGTCTTTTAGCCAATCAACAAAAACTCAATTCTATTAACTTAATCCATGAACTTTGTGGGTGAGAGGGTGGGGATTATTTAATAGAAAAAACCCAAAGGCAGAAAATAAAGCTAACAACTTGAAACTGTAACATTCAGGATTAGTTTCCTAGGCTTATCACAACAAAGTACCACCAACTAGATGGCAGAAAACATCAGGAATTTATTCTCTCACACTTATGATGCAAGAAATCTGAAATTACGTGTTAGCAAATCCACACTTCCTCTGGAGGCTTTGAGGGAGAATTTTTTCATTTCTCTCTCCTTGCTTCTCATGTTTGCTGGTGTTTCTTGGTGTTTCTTGCCATTCCTTGTCTTGTAGACTTACCACTCTAATCTCTGTCTCTGCCTTCACATGGCATCTTCCTCTCTCTATATATTAGTGTCCAAATTTTCTTCTTCTATATAAAGACACCAACCATTGAATTAATCCAGTCATTAATTAATCCAATTAATCCAGTATGATCTCATTTTAATCTGATAACATCAACAAAGACCCTATTTTTAAATAAGGTCACATTCTGGATTCCAAGTGGATATGAATTTGGGGGAAGACACTATTCAACTCAGTACACACTTGGAACCAAAGCTACATTTTTATTGTGATAAATTCCAGTCACTGAAAGCAATCTGGAAGAGTCTTTTCCATGGAATTTTAATTTAACAAATACAATTGTAGAGAAGTATACTTCATCATTCAGCTGGTAGTAATGTATTGAACATTCCAATATGTAAACATCTACTGGGTGTATCAATACATTTTGGATATTAAACATAATCCTATTTTAATTAATTAATTAACTAATTATTTTTTATTGTGATGACAATACAAGATTTATCCTTTCAACAAATTTTTAAGTGAACAATATATTGTTATTAATTATAGGTGCAATGTTGTACAACAGATCTCTAGAACTTGTTCATTTTGCACAACTGAATTTTTTTTTAAATTTTATTTATTTATTTGAGAGAGAGAATGAGATAGAGAGAGAGAGCATGAGAGGGGGGAGGGTCAGAGGGAGAAGCAGACTCCCTGCTGAGTAGGGACCTCCGATGCGGGACTTGATCCCAGGACTCCAGGATCATGACCTGAGCCGAAGGTAGTCGCTTAACCAACTGAGCCACCCAGGCGCCTGCACAACTGAAATTTTATACTCATTAAACAACAATTCCCAATTTCCTCCTTTCTATATTTGACGTATATAAAATAGGCAAACTCCTTGAAACAGAAAGTAGAATGGTGGTCTCTACATTTTAAAGGAAAAAAAAAATTACAGAGAGTGAAACAGGATGAAACTTTGAGAACAAAGTGTTTTTATCTTAAATATAAGATTTATCTTAAGTAAAGATATGTTTATCTTAAACTTATTTACTGTGAAGCTTGGAGCTTAAAGGATAGTTTAAACTTATTTACTGTGAAGCTTGGAGATTAAAGGATAGTTTACAGATTGCACATATGTAATGAATCGTTACCACGTTGCACATATTGTCAGTATTGCTTTCTTTGCAGAAACATATGTGCAGTTCACAAAATAAGTTATGCAGTCTTGATATGTGTACAATGTATTTTAAACTGATTGATTTTAATGTGATCAGCACTATCCCTTGTATTAGGTGGCCTCTATGATTTATATTAGTTGAAATACAATTGTGTGATTTAATAAAGGATCCACTGAAAGGAAAAATAAATAAATAAAAATAAAAATATTAAATCGAATTTTTAAATTTCTGATTAACCAAGTGCCAAATTCTTTATACAAAATAGTTTGTAAGTACACCTGAAATATATAGCAAACAAAATAAAATTCTCATATTTTTTTTCTGAAGCATTTCTATTATTATTGAAAATGATAGTAATTTTTTTTCAAAATTGATTTTAGTTTTCAAAAATGGCTGAGATAATCTTACTAAATATCAATAGTGTGTTTAGCCTCCTAACCCCTGAACAATACTTTATTGTTGATGTTGTTTTAAAAAAAAATTAAGAAAATATTTTAAAATATTTTTAAGAAATTTAGAACTAAGTTTTTATATATTAATATTTTAAAGTTAAAGCTGTTGAAAGTGTGCAGCTTCTAAATGGAATATTATGCAGCCATCAAAAGGAATGAGATCTTGCCAATTGCAACGACGTGGATGGAACTGGAGGGTATTATGTTGAGTGAAATAAGTCAAACAGAGAAAGACATGTATCATATGACCTCACTGATATGAGGAATTCTTAATTGCAGGAAACAAACTGAGGGTTGCTGGAGTGGGGGGTGGGGTGGGAGGGATGGGGTGACTGGGTGATAGACACTGGGGAGCGTATGTGCTCTGGTAAGCGCTGTGAATTGTGCAGGACTGTGGAATCTCAGATCTGTACCTCTGAAACAAATAATGCAATATATGTTAAGGGAAAAAAAAGAAGAAGAAGGTAGCGGGAGGGGAAGAATGAAGCGGGGGAAATCAGAGGGGTAGATGAACCATGAGAGACGATGGACTCTGAAAAACAAACTGAGGGTTCTAGAGGGGAGGGGGGTGGGAGGATGGGTTAGCCTGGTGGTGGGTATTGAGGAGGGCACATTCTGCATGGAGCACTGCGTGTTATGCACAAACAATGAATCATGGAACACTTCATCTAAAACTAATGATGTAATGTATGGGGATTAACATAAGAATAAAAAAATAAATAGAAAGTGTGCAGCTTCTAAATTATTTTTCTGTTCAAATTTTTATTCTAATGTAAGTATGCTAATTTATAAATAATTACAAATATTTATGACTCATTGATCCTTCCTTACATGTTAGGAGTTGTAAAAAAACACAATGACAGGGACACCTGGGTGAGCATCTGACTCCTGATTTCAGCTCAGGTCATTATCTCAGGATCGTGAGCTCAAGCTCCACATTGGGCTCTGAGCTGGGTGGGGAGCCTACTTAAGATTCGCTCTCTCCCTCTGTCTCTGCCTCTCCCTCACCCCACTCGTTTGTGCATGTGTGTGTGTGTGTGCATGTGCACTCTCTAAAAAAAACACACACTCACAATAGTAAAACTATACTGATTGGTCCTCAATCTCTGTTATTATTATATTTTTTTACTGAAGTATGGTTGACATACAATATCTTATTAGTTTCAGGTATATTCATTACAATTCTATGTTTTTATATATTATGAAATGTGCCCCATGATAAATCTAGTTACCATCTATCACTATACCAAGTTATTATAATATTATTAACTGTATTTCCTATGCTGTACATTATATCCCCATGACTTGTTTGTCTTATAACTGAAGTTTGTACCTCTTAATCCCATTTACCTATTTTGCCCCACCTCATCCTACCTCCCTCTGGTAACCAACAGTTTGTTTCCTATATCTATGAGTCAATTTCTATCTTGTCTTATTTGTTTTGTTTTGAAGATTGACATATAAGTGAAATTGTGTTTTTTTTTTCCTTTCTGACTTATTTCACTTAGCATAATACCATCTAAGTCCATCTCTGTTGTTGCAAATGGTAAGATTATATTCTTTTTTATGGCTGAGGAATATTCCATTGTGTATATTGGCTATATTTTCTTTATCTATTCATTTACTGGTGGACACTTTGTTTGCTTCCATGCCTTGGTTTTCGTAAATAATGCTGCAGTGAACTTAGGGGTGAATGGATCTCTTTGGATTGGTGTGGGTATTTTTTCCTTCATGCAAATTATCCAGAAATGGCATTGCTGGATTGTATGGTAGTTCTATTTTTAATTTTTTGAGGAATCTCCATACTATTTTCTGTAGTGGCTGCACCTACTTAGATTCTTACCCATAGTGTATGAGGGTTTCCTCTCCTCCACATCTGTTATTTTATTTACCACTTTTTATAAGTATCCTGATAATTAGTTCAAAAAAAGCACATTACACTGAATATCTATATCTATATCTATATAGATATAGATATCTAGAAAAACACTAATTTTTCTTGAACACTTGTGTTTTAGGAACCTTAGGGCTCCTATTATATGTACTTCTTATAATCCTGCTTTCAGGAGTTATTTATTGGTAAATGTGCCTTCTTCTGATTGGCTTATGTTATTCTGTGTGAAATCTCCCATGAATATAAAAGTTGGCAACACAATAAAGATTCCCCAGTTGGGACTGTTATATGCCTTGGTTCACATTACTAGGTAGCACTACTGGGATAGATACACTAATACAGAAATATCTAAGAACCCTAAAATACCTGTGCTGGCCAGACTTGATATACTCTAGTGGTAGTTGGAATTAACAACCATAATTGAAAAAAAAAAATGTTAGAGTACTTAGAGTCTGAGTACCTAGTCATAGGTATATTCTCAGCATCATCACTGTATTAACAATAATAAAAGACCTGTGCAATGCATTTGTTCAATAATCATGTATTCATTCATTTAGCAAGCATAAGTGATCCTTATTGTATGCAGTGAATTGTGCCAGATGCTAAAAATAAAAACATAAAAGTCATAGTACCTATCCTTAAGGATCATATAATTTAATAAAAGAGAATTTTATTTATAATTGAGAAGATATTAGAACTCATATCTAGATTAAGTAACAAATACAGAATTTACCCTTCTGCTTAAAACAATTGAAACACCAGACAAAATATACAAAATAATAGATTTCATTTGGATGTAAGACAGCACAAGAAAATGATCCCTGAAGGAGGTGAAACAAAGGTAGTGAATTTAGAGACTTTAGAGTTTCCAGGCTGGAACACAAGGAGGGACATAG
This sequence comes from Mirounga angustirostris, assembly GCF_029215605.1. Taxonomy (NCBI): domain Eukaryota; kingdom Metazoa; phylum Chordata; class Mammalia; order Carnivora; family Phocidae; genus Mirounga; species Mirounga angustirostris. The sequence goes on along the minus strand of NW_026991712.1, from coordinate 104,059,352 downwards.
GTAGGCACTATTAACCTCCATGATGGGAAAAGAACAAAATGGTAATCTGGGGAAGCTAATGCAGTTAGATGTCATGAGAAGGGTACCAAAGAGGAAAGATGCACAGAGAAAGAGTTCCCTAAACCTGTGGAGGAGCCTGATTAAGGGCATCTATGAAAACTCAACAGCTAACATCACATTTAATGGTAAAATACTTTTTTTTTTTTCCTAAGAGCACTAACAAAGGAAGGATGTCTCTTCTCATACTTCCATTTGACATCACACTAGAGGTGTTAGCTAGTGCAGTAAGGCAAGAGAAAGGGCAAAGTGGGGGAAAATATGCATTGGAAGTGTAGAAGAGGAAGAAAAACTCTATTTATAGACAACAGTGTCATCTACGTAGAAAATCCTGTGGGAGCTATAAAAACATCTACTAAACCTAAAAAATGAGTTTATGTTGAATGATACTATATCAGTATACATTAATCAATTACTTTTTCTTTATACTAGCAAAAACCCATTCAAAATAGAGATTAAAAATAATATTATATAAAATATAGTTGACTCTTGAACAACATAGGGGTTAAAGGCACCAACCCCTTGTGTAGTTGAAAATCTACATGTAACTTTTGAATCCCTCAAAACTTAACTACTAATAGCCTACTGTTGACTGGAAGCTTTATTGATACCATAAACCACCAATTAACATATTTTGTATGTTATATATATCATATACTGAAGTCTTAAAATAAGGTAAGCTAGAGAAAAAATGTTATTGAGAAAGTCATAAGGAAGAGTAACTACATTTACAGTACTGCATTGTGTTTATGAAAAAAAAATCCACGTATAGGTGGACCCATACAGTTCAAACTTATGTTATTCAAGGGTCAACTGTAGCATCAAAAATATGAAATAGGGATAAACCTGATAAATATGTATACAATATATCTATACTGAAAACTAAAAACCATTGCTGAGAAATTAAAAACCCAAATACGGGCACCTGAGTGTCTCAGCCTGTTATGCGTCTGCCGTTGGTTCAGGTCATGATCCCAGATTCCTGGGATCAAGTCCCACATTGGGCTCCTTACTCAGTGGGGAACCTGCTTCTCCCTCTGCTTGCTACTCCCACTGCTTGTGTTCTCTTTCTCTCTCTTTCTGGCAAATAAATAAATAAAATCTTAAAAAAGAAAAAACAAATAAATGTGTATCTTGGAAGACTCAATGTTGTCAAGATACAGTTCTCCCCTAATTATTCTATAGATTTAATGAAATCTCAATCAAAGCCCCAGCCAGCATTTTTGTAGGAATTGACAAGTAAATTCTAATATTTATATAGAATTGCAAGGGATCCAGAACTAATAAAAACAACTTTTATAAAAAATAAAATTAGAAGATTTATTATCTAATTTTAAGACTCCTTATAAAATTAGGATAATCAAGGTAGTGTGGTTTTGGCATAAAGATTTAAAAAATAGATCAATGACAGAACAGAATCGAGTCTAGAATTAGACCTATAAATACATTTAATTTATTTTTTTAATACCAAGACAATTCAACAGGGAAAAAAATAATATTTTTAACAAATGGTCCTAAACAATTGTATGACTATTACAAAATAAACAAAAACAAGCCTTTATTATTACCTCACAATATAGACAAAAATTAACTTGAAACAGTTCATAGACTCAAATCTGGAAAACTTCTGGAAGAAATCATTAGAGAAAAATCTCAATGATCTTGATATGTTTCTTTTTTTTTTTGGATTATTTTTTTAAAGATTTTATTTATTTATTTGAGACAGAGAGAATGAGAGAGAGAGCCCATGAGAGGGGGGAGGGTCAGAGGGAGAAGCAGACTCCCCGCCGAGCAGGGAGCCCGATGCGGGACTCGATCCAGGGACTCCAGGATCATGACCTGAGCCGAAAGCAGTCACTTAACCAACTGAACCACCCAGGCGCCCCTTTTTTTTTGATCTTGATATGTTTCTTAAACACAATACAAAAGGACAAACTATCACAGTTGAAAACTTTGCTCTTCAAAAGGCATTGATGTAAAAATGAAAAGGCAAGCCCTTCCTAGGAGAATATTTTTTCAAAACATATCTACACAGGAAAGATTAATATTGTCCAAAGAAATGTTAGGCTCTGTACTGGGTGGAATAGTATCCCCTCAAAATTCACATCCACATGTGATGTAATGAGCACTGGGTATTACCTAAGACTGATGAATCACTGACCTCGACCTCTGAAACAATTAATATATTATATGTTAATTAATTGAATTTAAATTAAAAAAATAAAAAAACTCACATCCACTCAGAACCTATAAATATGTCCTTACTTGGAAATAGGGTCTTTGCAGATATACTCTAGTTAAGACCCTACTTGATTAAATCAGGCCCTAAATCTAATAGGACTGGTGTTCTTATAAAAAGAGGGAAATCTAGACACAGAGACAGAAACACACAGAAGTCAAAACTATACGTAGATGGAGAGATCCATCTGCAAATCAAGGAATACCAAAAATGCCAAAGAATGCCAAGAAATCCCAGAATCAAGAGGAGGCAAAGAAGAATTCTTCCCTACAACCTCTGCTAACACCTTGATTTTGGACTTCTAGCCTCCAGAACTGTGGGAGAATCAATTCCTATTATTTTAAACCACCCAATATGTAGTATTTTATTATAGCAGCCCTAGAAAGTAATACACACTCCTAGGTATTTACACAGGAAAAATAAAAGTATATGTCCACAGAAAGACATACAAAAATATGCATAACACCTTTTTTGGTAATAGCCCCAAACTGGAAACCACACAAATGTCTATCAGGTGAATGGATAAAAAATTTTGGTATAACCAAAGAAACTCAGAAAAAAAAAAAACAAATAAACTATTGATACATGCAACAACATTGATGAATCCCAAAATAATCATGCTGAGTGAAAAAAGCCAGGATAAAAGAGGACATTGTATGGTTCCATTTATATAAAATTCTAGACAATCCAAACTAATCTATCATGATAGAAAGCAGATCAGTAGTACCCTGGGGATGCACAGGGAGGGTGGAGAGGGATAGGAGGAAATACAAAGGGACAAGAAGAAATTTTTGTGGGTGACAGAAAAAGTTCATTATCTTGATTTGTGGTGATGGTTTCATGGCTCTATACATATGTCAAAGCTCATTAAATTATACAATTTAAAATATGCAGTTTATTGTATATCAATTAAACTTCAATAAAGCTAAAAAAAGGAATTCACTGGGATGAATGCCATGGAAAAGAAAAACCCTGAGATATGTGGGGATGTGCTGGGAAGGCACCTAATCCAGGCTAACGTTTGGAGGCACGAAAATACCACCTAGAGAAGACATCTTGCTTTACTAGTAAAGGGGGAATAAAACTGATCTGGGAAAGTGGAACTTGGTGGAGAGAACTTCCTAGCATAAGGAAGCAAAATGGACAAAGACATAGAGGCAGATACCCTTGAAGTCCTCTCATGATCTGAGGGCTGAAGTAAAGCATGTGAGCGGGAGGAGGGGAGGATGAAGTTAAAGAGGAAGCAGAAAGGATATATGAGACCTACATTCCATTTTAATGAGTCTGGGTTTTACCCTGAAAGTTATGGGGAGTTTCGAGGGCTTTTAAACATAACATGCTCTATCTATGCTACTTTTTTAAAAATGGTTTTGAAGAGAGAAATAAGAAAAATAACTAGCTTAATAGTCATTGGTGATATAGGCACCATCTTAGGAAAGAAAAATTTTAAAATTCTGTCATCAATTATAACCCGATTTTGTTTATGCTGGCCACAGTTCTTTGAAACTACTGCTTTTGTTTACAGTCAATTCCACTGCAATCTTAGAGGCATCCTTTCAGTAATATAAACATTAGCTGGTATCACATTACAATGAACAAAATTTTTATTTTGAATAGTTTTATGTAGTCTCTTTTTTAGATTAAAGGCATTGTTCTGTTTCACTTTAAATCTTAAATGCCTCTTCCAAAATTACAAACCTCATACCTCTTAAGCTCAACCAGGAAAAAAACACTAGAGTAATATAGAATAGTGGTTCTTTTAAACCATTTAAAGGACTGTATTCGCATTCCTGCTAACTCTCCCTTCTACTAGTTTCACCTTATGATAGTTAATGCCTGTTAAATAAACTTCTTCACCCTCAAATATATACAAATAAATACACAAGCATCTAAAGTATTTTGGTGTCGTTTGCATTTATAAAAACTGTACTATATATATGCAACTTGCTGTTCTCAATAACAATACATCAATACATAACGGACATGCCTCCTGGTTGTGAATTTCCATTTTTATAATAAAAAATATAAAATATGTATCTTCTGTTTCACCTAAGAATTATATACAGTCCTGGCTATAAATGGCTTAAAGATTAAACTTCTCCCTAGATTTGGCACTTTCAAATACATGCAATCTCAGCCAACTCCACCTAGAAAGGTCTGAAGTAATTCTCCATCTTGGATATTGAGGACAATGTCACTTCCATCTCACAATACTTATTGTATTGAAAGTGATAAGTTTTCATAAACCTGATGAAAGTATTCTTGGTTGTACTTTTGAGCTCTTTCAGATTATTCTTTTTAAAACTCAAGGAGGAAAAGTCCTTTATCTTATATTTTTGTAAACTGCAGGACTTGAGTTTTCTTTGTATCAGTTTAAGTTCCCTATTAAGGGGAAGGCTTACTGGGGTCCTCTAGTAGTATACACACATATAAACAAGTGATGACAGGGGACTGGGCAGAGGGATACAAGCTAACCTGGAATGCAGTTGCATCTCAGACCTCAGTCAATCCTCTTGGGAACTCTGGAGATGAGATGGGCCTTTGAAGTTGTCCCAGCTTGAGGTAGGGTGTATCCCTTCATTAGGCACTCATTGGCCTTGGGCTGCCCCTAGCCACCTTTGGCAAAGCAGTTCCTTATAGCTGAGCACAGTTCTTCTCGAGGGATTGAGCTGTGTGTGGTCAGTTGCTGTTACTGCCAGTTATTAGGGGATGATCTTAAGGAAGGAGTTTAGGAAATCTATCAAAGCATCCACTGCAATAACCAATTGCAGAATGATAAATCATAAATTAAGATTTATTTTGGTCTTTAACCAATCAAGTTACATTGTGCTGGGGAGGGGAAGAAAAAAAAACTTGTTTGGCCACAAATGAATACATAATGAGTGAGCATGTGCATGTGTATAAACGTGTGTTATAATCCATCTACTTAAATGTTCTTCTTAAAATAACCAGGTCATCCAAATCAGTCCAGACATAGAGAGCTATTTAGTATTATTCAAAACCAAACTGCCAAAGCTATGAGTGATGCTAATGGAACATCATTGATGAATTAGAATAAATAAAATTCACACAATTATAAATCCTTTATTTTATATAACCGTTTTTCTTTGAGGTCCTTTTCTTTATGAATCTGAAAAGCAAAAGAAATAGTTTCCAATTGAGAAAAGATTTGATCATACTTTTTTCCTCACCAGGAATCTGTGTTAGCTAAGCTTTTAATGGCTCTTCTGGTTCCAAAGGACATTAAAGCACTTCAAATAACTCAAATAATGGGAGTTCTATTATACAGATATATGTTGAAATAAGAAAAACAAATATTTCAGTCATGAGTTGAGGCTTCCTAGAAACCAGGAAAAGCTCAATTATGCCTCTTGAGAAAAGTAACTACAGTGTAGTAACCATACACAGTAACTATAGTGTAGTCAAGCTTACCAGAAAGAAAAATGGGAAATGGTTCAGTCAAGATTCATTGTGGCTTTAGTAAGCACGACCTCTTAAAACAGCTTCAAAGCATGAGTTGGTTTTACACCTATTGTGATATTCTGCCATTTTGGTCACACAGCTTCTTTCTGCCTCTTCCCGATTTTTAAAAAATGTATATTTTCACTCTGTGATCAATTTGATGACCTTCTCCCACCTCACCGTGGGTCTCCATTTTGAATTCCCAATGAGTAACCACCATATTTTTTGCTTGATCACTGACTTGGCATCTTATATCCTCATGTACTAGTGCATAGGTTAGATTCTATTGTGTCATATCACCTTGCCTGTTCCAAACAGCTAAGATCATAGCATGGTTCAGAGCATGGCCACATATGCCAACAGAACAATCTGGAGTTCCATCAGTAGAGACCTATGGTCAGGGCAGTTTCAGTTAAAAGAGACAAGAGATAACAGATATCTCATGTTATATAGATAGAGGAACATTTAATTACATTTACACATTTGAAAATAAGGTTTCTATATATCAGCTATTGTTTAAATGCATGGTTCTGCTCAAATACACATACACAAGTGTGCATGCACACACACACACACATGCATATTAGAACATCCATGAATAGGCTTTAAAATTTATTCATCACCTTTATCTGTTTTGATTTCATGATAAGATACCTATAGGGAATGGCTAATGACTACTGAAGGAAAATAATCTGTGTATTACTGAATGGAAATTAGCAGGAGATTTTAATGAGAATAAAGCAGTTATTAACAATGACATATTCTCAGGAGGGAGCTAGATACATTGTCAAGATAAAATATTCTAGTTTGGACCTGCGGAAAATTTAGTTTTAAGCACCAATTTTAACAAAGATGAACACTATGGAGACCAGTGACACAGAAGGTTGTTATTACAGAGAAATTTTAAAAGCTTTGAAAGTAATTATCTAAAGCACATTTGTCCATTACGTGATCTTATTTAGGAAGTTTACAAAACCAACTTGTAGAAAAACCATTTTTGTGTACTTCATCAATGCAATCACAACAAATAAAATTTTGTACTGATGTGGAAATAGAGTTTATAAAGCTCCTTTATTTGATCTTCATGCAAACTCTGAAAGGAAGACAAGGCAAAGGGTCTTTTTGTTTTCATTTTTAAACCCACTGATATTGGCAATAAATAAGAAAATGCTTGGGTACCTGGGTGGCTCAGTTGTTAAGTATCTGCCTTTGGCTCAGGTCATGATCCCAGGGTCCTGGGATCGAGCCCCGCATCAGGCAGGCTCCCTGCTCCGCGGGAAGCCTGCTTCTCCCTTTCCCTCTACCTCTGCTTGTGTTTCCTCTTTCGCTGTGTCTCTCTGTCAAATAAATAAAATCTAAAAAAAAAAAAAAAGAAAGAAAATGCTCAATAAATGTTTAGTATATTGATGGTAAGTAAAGGAGCCTGAGGGAAGGAGAAAGATCTCAACAAAGTCACATGAGTGGTGAGGCCAGAAATAAAGCTTATGTTTTCAAACGTGTGCTTTTGACTATTCTGAAGACCAATAGTCTATAATTACAATTCATAATGGATTTTAAAGTGCAATATTAGAGCAAAATTTAAGAAAATTTTATATTGTAATACTAGAAAACCAGATATGTTTTACATAAATCTCTTTATAAATACGGTATCTGAATTTACCTAAGTGGCATGTTACAATTCAAACTGCCTATAAGTAGTAAAATGCCATGTGGGAATAAAATGACAGATACAGACACTAGCTACATTTATTCAATGGTCAAAATCCCATTTCATTTTACATGAAACTCCAATTATGGTAGTAGCTGTATAGTGGAAAATTTTTTTTAATATGAGAAAGCCTCAGATTATAAAAGCAGTGTGGGTTGAAAAACTAACCTTCTTCAGGGCACCTGGGTGGCTCAGTCAGTTAAGCATCTGACTTCGGCTCAGGTTGTGATCCCGAGGTCCTGGGATGGGCCAGCATTGGTCTCCCCACTCTATGAGGAGTCTGCTTGTCCTTCTGCCCCTCCCCCTGCTCATGCTCTCTCTCTCTTTCTCTCTCGAATAAATAAATAAAATCTTTAAGAACAACAACAAAAAAACTAACAAATTTCAAGTAAAAGGAACATTAAAAATATGAACACATAAGATAATATTTCTAAAGGTAAAACATGCATTTTCAATAAAAATGAAAGAATAGTTTGTTTATATTTTTCACACTCATATTTATATTATTTAAAAAAAAGAGGATAACATTGTTACAGGGTTAAAAATTACAGAGAACTCATGGAAAGTCCATAGATGGTTTAGGCCCCAATCCCATGTCAGTATTTCTTAAAGTATGGTCCGGATATCTCCTACACCAAAATCAGTACAAGCACTTGCTATAACGAATACTACTGGGCCCTACCACAAACCTATATTAGTATGGAATCTCTGAGGATAGGGTGCAGAAATCTACATTTTTTAAATGATGCAGGTAATTCTTAAAGACTCTAAATTTGAGACTTATTGACCCTAGGGATTCCTGCTTTATCTGCCCCAAATGATGATTTAAACACATTTGCTGTGCTGAGGCCAACCATTTAAAAGAGAAATTCAATGAGACTAAAGAGAATCTTATAATGTCACTTGAACACTTACATTTTACCACAAAAATCACTGCTAACTGTCCCGACCAATGGGCTTAAGTATACAACAATGATTCTCTATTGCTACCAATTGGGAATTTCTTAGCAGTTAATAAGCTAATTTTGGAGAAGCTATTTTTAGAAGAGCCAACTTCTTCTTCTTCAAAGAATAGCTAAAACATATTTTGAACATATAGACACATTTTAAAAAAGGGTTTGTCTCACTGAATTTATTACTTGTAAGTCTATATCAGAAAAAATGAACATTTCAGTATTGTTGATTCTCAAAGAAACCAAATCACATTCATGTATATTATAAAATAAATTTGCACACAGTAATATAAAAAAAGCAACTTTAGAGAAAAATATGTAATTTTCTGAATTGTATAAAAATATATTTAAAAATGATGGATTTTCAAAAATTGCTCTTATTTTTATTGGTTATAATTAGGGATAAATATAGCGTTAAGCATGATATCTGGATTTACCAAGTTTTCCCCAATGAACACATACGGCCTTTAAAGATTTTTTTTTATTTGAGAGAGAATGAGATAGAGAGAGAGCATGAGAGGGGGGAGGGTCAGAGGGAGAAGCAGACTCCCTGCTGAGCAGGGAACCCGATGCGGGACCCGATCCTGGGACTCCAGGATCATGACCTGAGCCGAAGGCAGTGGCTTAACCAACTGAGCCACCCAGGCGCCCCACATACTGCCTTTAAAATAAAATAAAATACAATGATATTTTTAAAAGATTATTTACAGTTCATTTGTATGCATTAACAATAAAAGTCCAATTGCTTAATTATGCATTATGTTTCCATTCAATCAGTATGTATTGAGATGTACTGACACTCCCAGGATTTATGATTGGTTCATGGATGGAGTAATGAATAAGATAGCCATAGTTATAGAGCTTATGGTCTAGTGGGAAAATATGGGCAATTAAAACCAGCAATAGTTTAGTCTGCAAGAGGGCTTATGAAAAGATGTTCAGGAACATAAAACAAAAACTCCGGACCCAGACAGAAGGAATTAGGGATACTTCTAAGAAGCAGAAGCCACTTAATTGAGAGTCTAAATGTTAGTAGATGATAGTTAGGTGAAAATGGAAATAGAGATATAGGTATGGTGCTTTAGGAATCTAAAAGCAATTTAATACAGCTAATACTTACAGTGGAAACGTATATCTGTGTATATATAAGAGGAATTTATCCTATCTGTGTAAGTAGGAAGGGGTAAGATATGAGACCAGTAATGTAATCAGAGCCTAGATAATGAAGAAACCTGCAAACTATGCTCTTATATTCAGATTCTATTTTTTTAAGGCTTTATTTTTAAGTAGTATCTCCAACCAGTGTGGGTCTCTAACCTACAACCCTGAGCTCAAGAGTCACAAGCTTCACCTACTGGGCCAGCCAAGCACGCTGGAGTCTATTAAAAATAAAATAAGAATCAATGAACAAGTTTTAATTTAAAAAAATGACATCAGATTTTTGTTTTTATTTATTTATTTATTTTTTTAAAGATTATTTATTTATTTATTACACAGAGAAAAACACAGGAAGAGAGGGAACACAAGCAGGGGGAGTGGGAGAGGGAGAAGCAGGCTTCCCACGGAGCCCGGAGCCCGATGTGGGGCTCAATCCCAGGGCCCTGGAATCATGACCTGAGCCAAAGGCAGACACTTAATGACTGAGCCACCCAGGCACCCCTGGATTTTTGTTTTTAAAGAGTGGTGCAACTCTGCTGTAAAAATTAGCTGGAGGGGACAAGACTGCAATTAATAGGATAAGTTAGGAAATTGATAGAGTACCCAGATGAGAGGTGATGGTGGTTGGGAGTAACATAGTAGCAATGAAAATGAAGAATAAGAATGGCAAGACTAGCTAATTATTTGGATCTGAAGATGAAAGAAAATCATCAGTCAAAATTATGTCTATTTCTGGCTTTGGAAACACCAGATGTGAACGTTATTTGCAGAGGTTGAGAACATAGAAGAGTCATTTGGTAGGTGGAGGAGTAAGGAGAAGGTGAAAAGTTCAGTTTGGAACATGTTAATCTGAGGTGACTGTGAGACATTCAAGAAGTAATATCCAGAAAGCATTTGGATGTATGGGTCTGGGTTAGAGCATGTATGTGGGAGGCACCATGACATCAGTGATGGTGATTGAAGTCAAGCAAATTCGTTTAATCTTCCAGGACAGTACATAGAGGAGATGGAGAAGGCACCAAAGATATACCACTCTTGAGATGCCTGTAACAGCTTCAAAGGGGTTAAAGGAAACTGCAACCACAAAGACAGGAGGTACATTAGACAAGCCTGCTAAAGCAGAATAAATTGATTTAAGAAAGAAATTATCAAATTGTTAAATACTGCTCTGAGTAAAAATAAAGAAGAATCCGTTGGCCATAGCAACAACAAAGTCATCACTTACCTTAATGAGAACAATTTTATTCATATGATAGGAAGGGAAAAGGATTATCCTGGGTCAAGGAAGGAGTGGCAAGTAAGGAGGTGGAAAGAGAGTGTAAATTACACTTTAAAAAAATATGGCTGTGAAGAAGAGAACTACAAAGCATCAAAAGGTGTGTATGTATGTATGCGTGTGTGTTTGTGTGTGTCTGATATATATATATTTTTAAAATAGGAGCTTCCTCAGCTATTTGAATGCCTAAGGAATAAACCTAAGCATAAGGGTAGAATATAAAATATAGAATGAGAAAGAATAGCTAAATTAGATATTATTTTTCTGAAATGTTGAAATACAATGATTGAAATTAAACTTAGAAGAAGTAACTTCTTGGGGTGCCTGGGTGGCTCAGTCGTTAAGTGTCTGCCTTCGGCTCAGGTCATGATCTCCAGGTCCTGGGATAGTGCCCCGCATCAGGCTCCCTACTCAGCGGGGACTGTGCTTCTCCCTCTCCCTCTGCCTCTCCCCACTGCTCCTACTCACTCTCTCTCTCTCTGTATCTCTCTGTCTCAAATGAATAAATAAAAAAAAAAATTCTTTAGAAAAAGTAACTTCTTTTTACAAAATATATAATATGAGGTTAAATTCACAATGACGGTTTTTATACAAAGGGGGGATAAAAACCTTCATGTCAGAGTTAATATGCGTGAAATACTAGTTGTATCTATCACAGCAGCTCTGAAAAGATAGGAGAGGATACGTACATGATTAATTTAGGAGACCAAGATCAAAATAAATCGCCCCTCAAAAATCTTACCCATCCACCCACAAGCAATACACTTTATTTGCAGACCAATGATTGATCCGGAGAAATAGTAAATATAGTATAATAATTTACATAAGTTTTAAGATCTTTTTTCCCCCACTTTTTTCTACTCATTGTTAACTACATGTAATCTTACAGCAAAATAATGTGTCCTTAACCTCACTTCATTCCTCTTCTCCTGGTAAAACCTCTTTGGCTAAAGTCCCATAGAATTTTTCATACTTTCCTTTAGGCTTATTTATGCTGTGGTTTTGCTAATAAATAGTGCATTCACCAACCTACAACACAGCTGTCAGTTCAAAATAATTTGTATTTCTTCTTGAATCTAAACAATATGCATATGAAACTTCCAATATGAGGTGAGCAATAAAAGTAACTTGGCAAGCCAGTTATTTCTAAAATTCTAATTGTAAAAATAAAAAACAAAATTCAATCAACTGTAATCTTTAGAATTTTTAATCAGTGTATTAATTAGTATGTATATGTGAATACTTGTATCTACTGTCAAGATGTGTTTGATTGTAAGAGGATAAAAACTGTAAACATTTTAGCATTGTATCAGTGAAAGAAAAATTAGAATATGACTAATATATTTTATTTTATTTTATTTGGAACTAAGAAAAGATCTTTTTGGTGATTCCTTCCTTCTTTAATAATATTCTGTTAATAAAATAGAAAAATTATAATTATATCTTTGGATATAGCTGATCTTTATTCATGCTAAATAAATTCTTGCTGTGTGTAAAATTTTGGTAAAGCTACTAGAACCTCAGCTTAATGTGGGCAGGTGTCTTTTGGGTCGACTCTTTTATAAATAAATAAATAGTTAAATAAATAATTAAATAAAAATTGTTTAAATGAATGAATGATCTTCATTAATTAATCCTCACAAAAGTAACTATAGCCTTAGCTTTAATTTTATGAATTTAAAAAAAAAAATAAAGGTCAGGGTAAATAAACTTGAAAAGACTCCAAGTTAGTACATGATACTACAACCCAGTTGATACTCTAACCCAGGTCTTCTTAAATTAACTCTTGAGTTTTGATCTTGTCAAATCAGCATTTTAACTATGATCACATGATCTACACATATTACCTCATTTAACTCTGATAATACGCCATGAGGTAAGTTTTATTACCATTTTTTAATATGAGAAAACTAATACTCAGAGATTATACAACTCAGTAAGTTATTGACTTGGGAATCAAACCCAGCTCTATCAAAGTCCAAAAACTACAACTTGGGATGTGTCTTAATGATTTGGATATTTTGTTTCAAGCTAAAAAAATCTTGTTATAGAAGGAACTATCCTATTTACCTTATATTTTGCTATGTTGATAAATCATATTTTACTATCTAATGTTTACTTCTAATCTGTTAGGTTCAGTTTTTGACTGACTTTATTTTTGGGTTAAAAGCTTTTAAGTTCTAGTGATGTAATTTAGAGAAATATGTTGATTTTTATAACTTTTAATTCTTCATGGTATTTCTCATCTTTTTTTAAATGGTAAAAATCGTATTGAACTAAAAAGAAACCTGAAAAGGGACATTTTGTTGCACATTGCTGTAAGAACTTCGTGGCTGACTTCACAGCTGCTAGCTCCTGACCTCTTAAATTCTGATGTTTTCTCAGCTTTATTTTCTCCCAGGAGAAAAAAAAAATATGAGGCAGGAAAGAGACTTCTAAAAGAGAGCCTATCTAGAATTTATCAACTGAACAACACCTACTTTTGAGCAGAAGTCCAAAAATTAGGTGAATGCCACATTACTCATTACCAACCCACGAGGGTCAAGCCCTTTAGAGCCCAACCATAGGAGAGTGGGTCGATGCGGGAGGGACCTGAAAAGTGACTCATTTTCTACTGTCCCCTTCTCCAAAGGAAGGCTCTAGCGTGTGGATATTCCTTTGTCCAAGGGCAATCACTGGAATTTGAAGAGTGTTGCTGGCAGCATATTTTACCACACTGGCTACCCTGACTTCCTCAATGACACAACATTACAATAAAGAGAAAAAAAACTTGAAAGAAAGAGAAAGAAAGAAAGAAAGAAGAAAGAAAGAAAGAAAGAAAGAAAGAAAGAAAGAAAGAAAGAAAGAAAGAAAGAAAGAAAGAAAGAAAGAAAGAAAGAAAGAAAAAGAAAGAAAGAAAGAAAGAAAGAAAGAAAATCTGAATAATTGAGCTCACTGATCTTAATGTTGAACTGTTTAATTTACAAGATTAATGAGATCATTAAAAGAAGAAAACAACATATTTCAACCTGGGGTGGATAAGGCATATGCATTTTTCTCTCCCCTTGCTAGCTTGGTAAATTTGATTGTATTTATGCCTGCAGAGAAGTTTCCTAGGCTTTGTGGATAGGACCTCTAAAGAGCTATGGGAGGTCTTTGTGTCTCTGAAATGTGCGTGTTGGGTTTTTGGATTTTCAGGGAGGTGGAATTTTGAGGTTGTTTAAGAGTTTTGAGTACTGCTTGCTTTCATTCTTCTTCTGGCTTAATATTTCTTTTTCTTTTTCTTTTCTTTCTCCATAGAAGTTGCAATTAATTTAGTACTCTGAAGTAGTTTCCGAATATCCAAGTATCTTAATAGGAGAAATTATGTAAAAATGTAAGCTCTTAAAAGTCTCCTGATATAAATATTATTGTTTCAAGACCAAGATGGTAGACTGGACATACCTATTTTCCTCTCCCCTCAAAGCCCTTTAAAATGCTAAGAAATTACCATTGAAACAATAATTATCAAGCGATTGTTCATCTTATTAAATTATTATTTCTCAAAGCATTGTCAGAAGGCTACTTGGAAGCACCTCCCTGATGGAGACCCAGAGAAGCATTCACAGAGCTAGGTGGTATGGATAAAAGAAAAGAGTGTTGGATTACATAGATAGGGTAATTAAATGAAGGATTAGTTATAGAGCAAATGGGACTACCTATCCCTTTCTCATGTGTATCAGTAAGCTCCCAGCACAGCCTTGAGAATTGGTTTCTGAACAAAGGAAAAGAGTGTCCTGACTGGTGGGGGGGGGGGGGGTAGATTTAAGGAGAATAGGGTTTTCAGGTAATTCTGGATTACCACAGAAAGAGCAGAAAATAGACAGGAATAGTTAGGAATAGATAGGAAAGCTCTTTCCACTCCCTCTTTACTTTTACAATAAATGAGAGCCTGACATTGTCTGTCCTTTCCCCAACCAAGGCCAGAAAGAAGAGCTTTCCTCTTGGCAACACCCATGCACTTACAAAGCCCTGAGTTCAGCTTTCTTATTCAGTCTTTGTGTGAGAGTGTGAATAGCGGCTGAATGGGGCATTTATTTGTAATTTATTCAATAAACAAATATTTACTAAGTGTCTAGTATGTACTGGACATTAGTCCCTACAGTGGGACTCTTGCAGTAAATAGTGCAAAGATCCTGCCCTCATGGACCATACATTACATTCCAGTAAGGAAACATGCATTAAACAAATAAACCAAACTGATACACTCTAATTACATATTGCTAAGTGAGAGAAAGAAAAATAAAGCAGGAGAGGGAGCCTATCAGTGAAATGGTGCTGTGGTGACGGGGAGTGTGCTCAGGAAAGGCCTCTTGAGGACGTGCTATTGAACAGAAACCTAAAAAAAAAAAATGAAGGTGACAGTCATATAGAGGAAGAACAAGGAAAACTATTTGTGCAAAAGCTCTGAAGTGAGAATGAAATCTGTGTGTATATACAAGGACCAACAAGGCAAGCAGTAAGTGCCATGCATAACTGCACTAGAAATTCATGAAAACTTTCTATTCTCATCAACATCATCCCTTGTGTATGAATTTGAATAATCAACCAAGGATCAAGAGAGCCTTAACCAAACCAAAATTATGAAATAGAAAGACCAAGATAAAGGAACATCTAAACCCTGATGGATAAGGGGGTTGTATAAGGGGAAATAGATTCATAAAGTTTTAAATTTTAATTGAGAGGCAAAGATAGCCATAAATTAATAAGAGGCAACTATTAAAAAGAGATCAAGATGGAGATCTTAGAAATGAAATTGATGTGGGGCTATGAGCAAACAGTCAAGAAAGAATTCTTGAGATGTTGGTAGTGCAAAAAGGTGTTTTTATTATAGTAGGGGACAGGACCCGTGGGCAGAAACCTGCACATTTGCTGCATGAAGCTGGTGGTTATATGCTTAGTCTTCAAGGGGGAGGATGTGTAGGGAGTATTAGATCATAAATGTCTTCTTCGAATTTCTACTTGTAAAACTACTTTTGTAATATTTCTCTGGTGCTTATCATTCAGTTTGATATTAACTATCGGTGAGATGTACAGGCAGTCATGAGACCTTTTAAGAAGGTAGCAACCAGTAGGTATTTGATCCTTATTGGAACTATGCGGGCTATAGGTCAGCCTTCTGGGCTAAAGGTGAACATTTTTGTGCTTCTATCCCTCATCAACACTATTACAATATTGCTTTTAACTTTTATACATATAACCCTACTATCTATAGAACTATAAATATTCTTTTTTATGAAGTACAACTAGTGAAATATTCCTAAAAGTTAATCAGAGTGGACTGATCTAAGCCAAAAACATAAGGAGTGAGTTTCAGAAAGAAAGATCAGAGTATTAGGCATTGTTTTTCTTCCTGTTGAGCTGATAGGTTTTCAGGCACACACCAATCGCACACTCATTCAATTAGGACCATGATTAGAAATTAGTTTTTCATATTTAAAAGCCAAGACAAGTTCTTAGTTTTATTCCAGTGATTTAAATACTGTATATGAAAACAAAAGCAACAGTGTCCAAATGTAAGTATTCAGACTCACTTTGAGCATTTGAGATTTTTACAAAGTTATCAGAAAGAAAGATATCTGAGAGGATGCTTGGATGGCTCAGTCGGTTAAGCATCTGCCTTCAGCTTAGGTCATGATCTCAGGGTCCTGGGATCGAGTCCTGCATCGGGCTCTCTGCACAGTGGTGAGCCTGCTTCTCCCTCTCCTTCTCCCCTGCTCATGCTCTCTCTCTTACTCTCACTTTTTCTCTCAAATAAATAAATGAAATCTTTTAAAAAAAAGAAAGAAAGAAAAATTCTCCTTTTTAATCTGAAAACTAATGACCATTCTAGGGGAGTAGGGAGGGTCGCACAGGAAAAGCACCTAAGGCAAATAAAAAATATTGCTAAAGTTAAATCTTGTATTTAAATTATTCTTGAACAATATCCCCAGATTTTTCTGCTTATTCATTCTAGAGTGACTTTGCTTTCCTTTACTTTTTTCATTGATTAGCCGTATTTTACCTCACCTTCAAAAACTAGAGCAAACTTTATTTGCATACAACTCTTGCATGAAGCCCTCTTAGACCACCTAGATTTTTTTTCTTTAATCATGTCACAGTTGGTGATTAAGGTTATGAATTTGTCCATTTTGTAATATGTCATCAGATTAACACTTATGCATAGGTAGGATAGGCAGGAGCTGCTTCTTGGCCATAAATGATTAACCACAATGCTGAAATTCTCCCAATAGAAATGTGTCCTATTGGGAGGCCCCTGGGTGGCACAGTCGGTTGGGCATCCAACTCTTGGTTTCAGCTCAGGTCAAGATCTCAGAGTTGTGAGATCATGCCCCGTGTGGGCTCTGAGCTCAATGAGGAGTCTGCTAAAGTTTCTCTCTCCCCCTCACTCTGCCCCTTGCCATGCTTGCTCATACATGTGCTCTCTCTCTCTAGAATAAATAAATTTAAAAAAAAATGTGTCCTATTGGAATAAACATAATTTCCTCCAGTCGGTTCAATTAAAATGTAAATACCACCGAATGGTATAATATGTTAAATCTTTCACATCTTTCCACTGTCTAATCAGATTGCTTTCCTCAATAACAGTAAAAGCAATTAAAGAATACACACAGTTTTAAGGTATTTTTTAGCCCAGGAATATTTAGCAATGAAA
The DNA here is from genome assembly GCF_029215605.1 of Mirounga angustirostris. Classification (NCBI taxonomy): domain Eukaryota; kingdom Metazoa; phylum Chordata; class Mammalia; order Carnivora; family Phocidae; genus Mirounga; species Mirounga angustirostris. Next base: position 104,041,826 of record NW_026991712.1, on the reverse strand, counting down.
AACTTTGAATTAGTAGATAAAAATACAAAAAATGGACATATGTACACCTGTGGCAGACCACTTACCACAAAATTTTCCAAGTGGTAATTTAGTTTCTTACACTGGTTTATAATTTTATCTTTTGCATGTCTTTTGTGCCTAAGAAAACTGCAACTTTTTTAAGGGAAAAACTACTGTAAGCCAAATATTGTTTCTATGATAGTACTTAGACACAGGAATTCAGAATAATGGTTGTTATTTTAAAAATGTTTTGCTTATTTTTACTTTTCTACAATATGACTAATAAAATAGTGTGAAAAATAAAGTATATAATTACTTATAATCAGTATTGCTATAAATTTTATAATTGTTATTACCACGTGCCTTAGTCCACTCAGGCTGCCATGATAAAGTACTACAGACTGGGTGCTTTAAACAACAGAAATTTATTTCTCATAGTTTTGGAGACTGGAAAGCCAAGATCATGGTGCTAACCAATCCAGTTCCTGGTGAACTCTTTTCCTGGCTTACAGACAGCTGTCTTCTTATTGCTTCCTCACATGCCATTTTCACTGTGTGTGTGTGTGTGTGTGAGAGAGAGAGAGAGACAGACAGAGAGACAGACACAGACACATAATACACAGAGTGAGAAGAAGAGGGAGAGATTTAACTCCCTCTCTGGTGTCTATTGTCTTTAAACAAAACAAAACAAAACAAAACACTCATCCTATTGGATCAGAGCCTCACCCTTATGAACTCATTTAACATTAATTACTTCTATAAAGGTCCTATCTCCAAATATTGTTACTTTGCAGATTAGACTTTCAACATATTATTTTGGAAGGACAAGAAAATGCAGTCCATAACACTATGTAAGTGTTAGACAAGACTTAGGGATATTAGAATGTTCTTTGAATAATAGATACTAGACATTGCATCTTAAGACCCAATAAAAGATACTGCTAAAGTTAATATTTCTTTTTTTTTTAAAGATTTATTTATTTGAGAGAGAGAGAGAGTACATGCACGTGCAAGTGGGGGCATGGGCAGAGGAAGAAAATCTTCAAGCAGACATCCTGCTGAGCGTGGAGCTAGTCTCAGGGTTTGATCTCACAACCCATGAGATCACAACTTGAAACAAAGCCAAAAATCGGTCACTCAACCGACTGAGCCACCCAGGTGCCCTATAAAATTATTTCTTATTAAAATTATTAACATTTAACAGATGTTTGATGTTGCTATGTCTCTTGGTATCTTTTGCGGTTCTGGAGAAAAATGGGGAGAATACTTTATGGTTACATCTCTTATAATCATTAGAATTTTAAGTGATATTTTGGAGAATACAATGACTACTCATAAAGTGATGGATCCCAAAAGGGATTCTATACCAAATGTAGATTCAATAGGATAAGTCTAGTAACTGTTATCTTAATCTATTTTGGCTACATATCCAGTCAATTTTGTTTGTTTGTTTTGAGAGGAAGAAAGGGAGAGCAAGTGGTGGGGGGGCAGAGGGAGAGGGAGAGAGAGAATCTTAGGTAGTCTCCATACTGGACATGGAGCCTGACTTGGAGCTCGATCTCATGCCCTGAGATCATGGTCTGAGCCAAAATCAAAAGTCTGATGCTTAACCGACTGAGCCACCCAGGTGCCCCTCAATCCAGTCAATTTTTACTGAATTTTTCTGTAGCAGTGAGAAAGGAATGTTCTATACCCTAGTTCTCCCATGGTTGTGCATGACATAGGAGCAATCCAGAGATCCCTATGAATCACACTGTGAAACACAGAGATATTTGAGAGTTGAAAGGAGGTTGGCCCACCATGGAACATCTATAGTAAGGGATGAGGTGACCTTGCAATAGAAGTTGCTGAGTACCAAATTGAGAATGCAGCTGAGTTCAAGTGTCCCCAAGGTAAGGTTTAGTTAATCAGTAAGAGGGAGGGATTTATAGGACACCCATGACAAGAGCACAGACCATAAATTTCACCAACCTCAAACAAGATAAGATAATGAAATAAGTTAGTCCCATCTCTTTTCCTAGGCAAGAGATAAGGTTAACTCATTTAATCATCACAGGAACTCTGGAGAGTAATTATAATTATCTTTCCTGAATCAAGATGGGGAAATAGAAATTCAGAGAGATCAATTAACTTGGCCATAGTCATACAGCAAATAATTGATAAAAGATTCCAGCTTATTCAAAAATAGTACTGAATTTTCTTATTTCATTTCCATCTTTGTTCCACCTCTCATATGAGACTGTTACTGTATATCCCTATTTTATGACATTTTGGGTTTAATTAAATATGAAAATTGACCATGTTTGATTATTGTTGAAGAAGTCAAAAAGCATTTTCAGAGGCAGTATGTTCAAGGTAATCTTTTTTTTATTGTTACTTTAAGGATTTTTATTTATTTATTTGACAGAGAGATGGACAGTGAAAGAGGGAACACAAGCAGGGCAAGTGGGAGAGGGAGAAGCAGGCTTCCCGCCGAGCAGACAGCCCAATGCAGGGCTCGACGCAGGGCTCGACGCAGGGCTCGATGCAGGGCTCGATGCAGGGCTCGATCCCAGGACCCTGGGGTTATGATCTGAGCCAGAGGCAGACGTTTAACAACTGAGCCACCCAGGTGCCCCTGTTCAAGGTAATCTTAAAGAAGTGTTTAAGGACTACACAAGAAGGAAAATGTTCTAGGACACAGGAAAAGATTGTGCTATTTAAAATCCCTCCACTCTACAATTATGATTTAATTTTAAAAAAATAATGAAAAATTTTTCTTAGTATAATGGATACATAATAATATTCCAGATAAAATTCTAGAAAAATAATTTTAATATACTTAACATTTTCAAAGTTTTCTCTTTTTTATTTTTGGAAGAGAGGATGAAATTCAGTATTACTTATATTCTAACTTTTATTTTTAATTAATTTTATCCATTAGTGATGCTATCAACTTATTTTGACAAAATTGTTTTGAATGAATCCTTCATACATGAATGGTAACACAAATTCATTAGTTTCATAGACTCCCTGCTGAAATCCAATGGGATTTTAAAATTTAAATAAACCATCCTATTTTGTTGATAAAAAAATATAATTGAGCTGTTTTTCATGAATTTTATTTAGTGACTACTGAGTTACTTAGTTTCCTCAAATGATATATAAATCTAAATGCTTCCATTTACTATTAATGCCTTGATTAAGCATTGCCAAGTGCTGTGGCATTTTACACATGCCCCAATAGGTTCGTATCTTAAATAACTCAATGTTCTTGTGCAAATGCAGTTGCTTTTTTCTGCATTTGCTTTCTTTACAGTTCAGACTTGCGAAACAAGATGAAGCCAGGAAGATGAGTTTTCAGAAATATTTGGAGTAAATAATTAGGCCAAACAAAAACCCTTAAAGATAAGCTCTTATAGCTACACAAAAGTCTTTTGAGAAATTGGAAAAGATTTGTTTGGAATCAAGGAAAAAAGTAGAACTCTGAAAACAATAACCACATTCACATTTTCCAAGTATTAAATAATGTAATTAAATATCTTTTCAAAGAGGAGTAGGGAATGTGAGCTAATTAATGATGGTAAATGGAAATATCTGATCATATTTGGATACAAATTTAGAAATTTGAGTAGAAAGATAATAAAACCAAAAAGTAAAGCTTAAATTGTATACAATAAAAAAACAGTCCTTTACTAATAGAATCAACTTCAAAGAAAAGAAAAATGATTTCTCTTCCTATTTCAAATATAATGTAAAGTAAAGGTTTGGCAGAGATTAACTGTCAACATGACTTCTGTTATTTCAGATTAATGGTTGACTTGTAGTGATCAGTGATCCATCATATACATATGTGATATTTGAGTTGAAATGTACTTTTTTTAACACATGAGTAAATTGAAGTCTAGACTGGTTAATATACAAATACATGTTGAAGACTTCAAGGTTTAGACCTTCAAACTGAATATTTTCATTCAGTGACCTTCTTTTTTAATTTGTTCTTGCAGAACCTATGTTCTAACTAGGGCAACAGACACTAAATAATTATGACAAAATGACATAAATGTTTTGATAAAGGTGCCTTTTAGCACAAGGATTTTCATTTAGCTGAGTCTCAAAAGATAAAAAGATATTTATTCGCCTTGAAATGGTGGGGGAGGTATAAATTAATAAAAAATATAGAAGTGTGAAAAATGTGGTCTCTTTAGAGAATCACTGGAGTATAAGGTACATTAGGGAAGACTATTTTGTTCTTTATACCTTTGTTAAACCACTGCACAACAAAAACAGAGGTTTTTAATATTGTAAAGCTGATAGGACATAACAGCACGTTTTTCATAACACCAGTGAGACATATCCACGAAATAAATTAACATATTCAGTTTGATTGACTCATGTGACAAGTATATTTACATCCCAACATATGGGCCAAATAAATAATAATATATAAAATATGCCCTTGTGCATATATTATCTATTTCAACACTTGGAGGTGAACCAACTGTAAGTCAAGCAACTAGAACCAAAAACTTTGAGTCTCTAGTAAATCTACACCTTAGGTACACTCCTTAGGTTGTGTAACCGAATTCTGGTGGTGACACTCAGACTTCCTTTTAGGTAAATGTTCTATTGACCTGTCATCATTTTTAACTAATAATTTACTTCTTTACCATCCTATATCCTTAATTAGGTTTTGTAGTTCTTTTAACAGAAGCATGAAAGGCCGTCAGGAAAGGAAGAGAGCCTCCATGCAAAGCTAGCAGCCTTCTGGGTGAATGGGCAGAACACATGGAATCATCATTCATTTGGATGCCCTGCTATTCTGGGGAATTTTGAAAAGACTCATGAACAGAACCCTCCATAACTTCTTAAGTTTGAGGTGATGCAGGAAGAGAATAGTCTATTTAAATAACACTTTCGAGCGCCTGGGTGGCTCAGTTGGTTAAGCGACTGCCTTCGGCTTAGGTCATGATCCTGGAGTCCCTGGATCAAGTCCCGCATCGGGCTCCCTGCTCGGCAGGGAGCCTGCTTCTCCCTCTGACCCTCCCCCCTCTCATGTGCTCTCTGTCTCTCTCATTCTCTCTGTCTCAAATAAATAAATAAAATATTAAAATAAATAAATAAATAAATAACACTTTCACTTATTTTCTATTCCTTTACCCATGTAAGGCCCTAAATTTGCAATATTTTTAGGCCCCTATAGCATATGACTTTGTTGAAAGTTCAGAAATTACAGAGGTAAAACCTATGAGTCACCAAAGTAGTAATTAGTAAAAGTTTATTGTATACATACCACAAAGACATTTTGCAAATTGGGAGCATTCAAACCAAACATGGAATGAGGCTCAGACATATATTGTTATAAAGCATTATCTATAAATAGCAAGAAAGCAGTGACTGTTTATTCTTCGCAGTGATTGGATGATATTAGAATTTTCTTGAATGATGGGGAATTGGCCAGTGGCTACCTCATATCAACCTTTGGAAACAGTTTAAGTTTTGCTTGTGATTTTCAGAGTCATAAGCAAAAAGTGACTCAGGTCAAGTTAGCTCTTCAAAATAAGCTAAATTAAGCTTTGTTTGTCAGACTACACTTATTTTTCTGCTCCAGAAATTTTCAGCGCTGGTCTCCACTTGTTTTGTTCTTTTTTTTTTTTTTTTTTTTAACGCCTTCTAGGCAATACTAAGAGAAATATAAGTTGGGGCACCTGGGTGGCTCAGCCTTGGGTTCAGGTCATGATCCCAGGACCCTGGGATCAATCTTGCATCAGGGCTCCCTGCTCTGCTCAGCTTCTCCCTCTCCCTCTGCCCCTCTCCCGCTCATGCACGCTCTCTCTCTCTGTCTCTCTCAGATAAATAAATAAAATCTTAAAAAAAAAAAAAAAAAAAAAAGACAGACTTAAGTCAAAAGCCCAGAATGGCTTATTGGAATAGGGACTGATTTTTTTCCATACAAAGTCAATGTGTATTTATTGAACACCTTTGTACAAGGAAGTTTTCAAAGTTCTATACATATATTCTTGCTCTCATGGAGCTTATATTTTACTAGTAGATATTGAAATTAAGAAAATGCCACAAAGTAGTCTAACAAGTTCATAATGGCATCCAGAGATATAAATGCAAGCAGTTCAACATCACTTCTCCAACAAAGCTATCTTTTTTTTTTTTTTAAAGATTTTATTTATTTATTTGACACACAGAGAGAAAGCACAAGTAGGCAGAGAGGCAGGCAGAGAGAGAGGCAGAAGCAGGCTCTCCACTGAGCAGGGAGCCCGATGCGGGACTCGATCCAGGGACTCCAGGATTATGACCTGAGCCGAAGGCAGTCGCTTAACCAACTGAGCCACCCAGGCGCCCACCAACAAAGCTATCTTTCTGAAGGAGTTCCTCAAAAGTTTTGACTGAAGACTGCCCATTGTGGTAAACTTCCAAAAATACATGAGCCCCTTCCTATTTTACACTGGGCTAGCTTATTCTTATATCTTAGAAAAAGCAGGATTTGTCACCAGGGTAAAATTTGTCCTTTAACAAGTGGATTCCAAGAGCAGACCTCTTGGATGCAAACTTCTCTATAAAGGTGGCTCTAGTGTTAGAAGAGTCTGAGCTTCTTGACATCATTGCCTTAGCCTGCTAGCCTATCAGTCTTTCAAAATGTTAAATGAACTATTTATTTTGCAGTCTTCACTACTGTTATACTCTTTTTTTTTTTTTTTTTTAGTGTTCAATGATTCATTAGTTGCATATAACACCAAATTCTCATCACAACACATGCCCTCCTTAATTCCCATCACCCGGTTACCCCATCCCCAAACCCCTCCTTTCTGTAACTCTCAGTTTGTTTCCTGGAGTCCAGAGTCTCTCATGGTTTGTCTGCTTCTCTGATTTCTTCCCATTCAGTTTTCCCTCCCTTCCCCTGTGGTCCTCTGTGCTATTCTTTATGTTCCTCATTTGAATGAAACCATATGATAATTGTCTTTCTCTGCTTGACTTATTTCACTTAGCATAATCCCCTCCAGTCCCAGCCATGTCAATGCAAATGGTAGGTATTCATCCTTTCTGATAGCTGAGTGATACTCCATTGTATATATGGACCACATCTTCTTTATCCATTCATCTGTTGAAGGGCATCTCAGCTCTTTCCACAGTTTGGCTATTGTGGATGTTGCTGCTATGAACATTGGGATGCATATGGCCCTTCTTTTCACTACATCTGTATCTTTGGGGTAAATAGCAGTGCAATTGCTGGGTCATAAGTTAGCTCTATTTTTAACATCTTGAGGAACCTCCATACTGTTTTCCAGAGTGGCTGTAATACTCTTCTTAAGGTAGGGAATGTGTCTTAACACCTCTGAGCTTAGCACAAAACAGCTGTTCAATAAACATGTGTTTAAATAATTTAAGGGAACTATTATAAATAATGTACACTCTTATAAAACTTCATCAATAATACCTATGCTGCTGAAAGATTATGATTAATCTAAATGTTCACTAAACAGACTATCACACAGCTACTAAAAAAAATGTGGGGCGCCTGGGTGGCTCAGACTGTTGGGCGTCTGCCTTCGGCTCAGGTCATGATCCCGGAGTCCTGGGATCGAGTCCCGCATCGGGCTCCCTGCTCCTTGGGAGCCTGCTTCTCCCTCTGCTTCTCTCTCTCTCTGTCTCTCATGAATAAATAAATAAAATCTTTAAAAAAAAAAAAAAAATGTGTATATATGTAGTATATAATAATATACATATTATTGTCTGTATATATATACATATGTATAATAATATATATGATACTTTCATATAATTTTTACTGAAATACCAATATATGGATTACATTTAAAGTATTATACCAAGCACTTCAATTTTTTTATTATTATTACGTTCAATTAGCCAACATATAGAATATCATTAATTTTTAATATAGTGTTTAACGATTCATTAGTTATGTATAACATCCAGTGCTCATCACAACATAGCACTTCAATTTTTTAAAGCTTAGTCATCAAGTTAAAGGTTAGAAAAAGCTATACTACTACTGATAATCTTTGGGTAGTGAGGTGATAGAAGATATTGTTTTATTTTTTCATTACCTTACTCTGCATTTTGCAATTTTTCTTTAGTATCTGTACATTTTATAAAGTGGAAACATAAAAAATAAATTAAATTTTTTTGTTGTAATGCCAACATGTATTACACAAGTATTCATTCATTTATTTTGCAGCCTGGTGTCACTAACTTATTAACAATTTATTTAACATTCTAGTAACTTGGGTTAAAAAATAGAAATACAGGAGAAGGGAAAAAAATAGAAGTGGTAGGGAAGGCATTTACAATGTATAATAGTAGTGTCTCACTTATAACAAAATCAAATACTTCTCAAATATTTAGCTAATTAGCAAATTTGAATAGTGTTCTCAGAAACATAAAAATACAGAAAAGAAATAATTCCTTATAAAATATGCTCTGTATTAGTTTATATTACTTCCTTGCACTCAAAATGTTCAAATGTTTTCACTTTCTCTCATTGCTTTTGTAAATTTGATACTGTGCCAAGAGGAACATCTTCCAGCTGAACAAATAGATTTCTTCTTAGTTCAATGGAGCAATGAAATGTACACTGCAAATAATTTGAAAATAATTTACAGTTTTGGCCCAAACACTAAATAAAGTTTTGGTTTTTTTTTTTTTTTTGAACACTTGCCAGTTTCCCTCTACCTGGTTAATCACTTTTTGAAAGATGTACGACTTCATTAATGGTTTCCTCTAGCTTTCAGTATGCACAACTCAAGGAAAGATTAATTTGATTTTTGAATTTTTTGGCTAGTATGTAAAGAAATTAAGCTATGGGTGGGTCATTGTTATTCTTGCACTCCATATCATTCTGGAACGGGAAATTACTGAGATATGTAATCACTAGTATCTCCTATTTCAACCTTAAGCCTCAAAAATGGTTCTATTCAGTAATATATAATCTTTCACGTGGTTTAAGAAACAGGTCTAGCTAAACAACAAACAAAATTTTGCCTAAAGTACATCTGGAAACAATGTTAAAGGTATGGATTTCTATGTACAGAATCTTATAGGAGAGGTATATTTCTAAATAAAAAAGCATACCTTCAATCTATTGTTTCACTAAGAATCAATTTTAACTTTTAATTGTTCAGTAACAGTTTAATATCAGTCGTAACTTTGTGGGCAGCAAATACTGCCATGTATACTGGAGTTAATTACAGTGATGGATTTTGGATTTCATTTCTTGGTATCATCTAGTTAAGAAAGAGTAAATGCAGAATGTCAGTTTATGGAAATTGTGTACATAACGGACTGAGGTTTCTCGGTATGCTCCTACTGTAGCCAGTTGAAATGCTTCCATTCCCCACCCTTGAGTGTAATAAGAGAATGCTTTTTGGGCTTTGAGGCTGCGAATGCAAACCTCTTCAGCTGTATCCTTAAAAACAACTATCAAATAACTCTTTGGTATGCTCCATTTTTTCTCTTCTACTCAGAATTTGTCCTTTTCTTATATCTTTTTATTTGGTTTGGCCTTCAGCCCAATATCTGTCTCCTCAGCTGGTACCAATTTGACTCGTAGATTCTCCAGAACAGTGTGTGCTTCGATAAGCCAGCTGGCCCCAGAAGTCGGATCTTGACAATTACTGACACAATCCATTGCTGCCTGTCTCATTCCAAATGCACAGGGTCTCCCACACCTGACATATACATATTGTTGATACTTTTTTTTTTTTTTTTTTTCTGGAGGGCATTCTCTTCTGATGATGGGGAGAGAGAAACTCCCAAAAAATCTCAATCTGTGATGACCCAAAACATAAAACCCGGTTCTGGTTGCCAAACAAAATAAAAACAATAAATAAAATGTTGTGACAGAGACTGAATAAAAGTAAAGAAGTTCACATACCAGTTAAGTCTTATGTTTATCTCCCTGTGTCACCTTGTTGTTAGAAAGAACGAGGTCTCCTTTCTCCAAAAGTTTTTCCTATTCAATCAGCTCCATGCATGATATTCTCTTGCCTTAAATTTCTCTCAATTGTAATTTCCCCTGTAATGTTAGTATTTAGATATTCTTAAATGTTGCTCGTTAAATAAGAAAAAAAAAAAACTTACTTGCTGCCATATCTCCAACTAAATCATAGCATCTTTTCCTTCATAATCACAATTCAGCTGTTTAAAGAGTTGCCTATACTCATTCCACTGAATTATCTTCAAATCACCTCTCAGGCCTCAGGTTGGAATGCCTTCAGCTGCAAATAACAAAGAAGAAAAGTTGCTCAGACAATAAGTGTTTTTATTATCTCATCTAAACTAAGTCCATAGTTGAATGATTCTAGAATTGGTAAATCCAGTAGCTCAGTAACATCAGGGATCTGGTTCCACTTCTTTGTGATTCTCCTTGCTTTTGCCTAATGGTCAAAAGAAACTTTCTGCAGTTCCAAGCATCAGGTCCCTATAAATCAATGTTCAAACAGGAAAGAAGGGCATGAATTCTCTATAGGAATTTCTTTCTTTTTATCAAGAGAATCCTTCCCAGAAGGCCCCAGGACATTTACCATTACATTTAATTGATAAAAACTTGGTTATGTATTCCACCCTAATCCCATCACCAAAAGGAGAATAAGATAACTTCAATCTTTTCAGTAAAACTAAGTGCCTGATATTTTCACTTAAATGTCCCAAAAGACCTTCAAATTTAACGTCTACGAAAATCAAACTCATTTTACACTTTGATCTCTCTCTCTGTATTCCCTATCTCAATGAATGACACCAACATATATTAATTTCCTGAGATAAAAATTTATACTTCATCACCAACATTCAATTAGACACAAAATTGTAGGTTGTGTTCTTAGTATTTCTTAGTTCATCTGCTTCTTTCCATCCTAACACCATTAATTTGGTTTAGGCAAGTATCAGGTCTTGGATTACTATAGCTTGCTAAACTGATCTGCTGCTTATCATTTTGCCCCTTCTTATAAGAACATTGTCCTCATCCGTTCAGGAATTCATTTAAAAAACAAAGTGGATCATGTCATATCCATCCATGTAAAGTCATCCAATAGATACTGGCAAACTTAAAGTTCAAACCTTAGGGTATCTGCAGTTCTTTTAATTTAGCCATTGTCAGGGTCTCCAGCTTCATCATTTTCCTAAGGTGGCTCCTATTACACTAAATTATTTGCAGTTCTTCAATGCCCCATACTCTCTCTCAACCATGGTCCTTCACAAATTGCAGCTTCTTTGTAGAGAATGACTTCCCAGATCCCAATCCCACCCATTAGACTTGGCCAACTCCTCCTTCAAGACTCAGCTCAGAAGATTTTCTAACATCTCCCAATTTTTTTCCCCAATCTAGTGTAGGTACCCATTCTCTGTGCCTTCTTTATCATAACACTTCACATTTTGCATTGTCATTATCTACTTTGTCATCATTTTTACTTATTGACTATAAGTTTCTTGAGGCAAGGGCTGTGGTATCCTCTGAACCAAGACAGTACTTAGAGCATAAAGAGTACTCAATAAAAGTTTTTAATACATTGTGTGACTATGCCAAGTTTTTTGATGCAAAATTGAAGTCTCTAGTCCAATAAAGAAAATTTTCCTATGTATAAGACATCTCACAAAAACAGAAAAATTAAGTTGTATTAAATTATACACTATATTGAAAATAATAAAATTGGTACTTTCAGGAAAGTCTGCAGTATGTATACAAAACTATACTATAATAAATCATACTGGAATTACTTCTACCACATTCCTAACTTTTCCATTCTAAAACTGAACTCAACCCACTAAATTTAATTAGGATTTTTAGTTTTACTTCAGTTTAATTTTTTGTTCTTTCACTTTTTGCTTCCACAGTTCATCCCACTCTTATTTGTCATGTACCCTCACCAAAAATTTGTAATTCTACTTAGTATAACTAGTAGGCCTGGGCCCAAGGCTGGGGACCATGATAAATAATTCAATAGATTGAAAAAAACATTACAAGAAGAGTCAGTATAAAAAACCCCTAGAAAGAAAAAGAGGTAACCCTCTACATCATGGTAAAATTCTCTAGAATAAAAAAGGGATTAGGGGAATCTTTTATATACAAATTTATTGAGGATTTTAAGTATGCATTTACATTGAAAAAATAATTACTTTGATTAGATTTATGCTTTAAATATGGCTCTTTTTTGATTGTTGCAAGAGAAAATAATTTTCATTAGTTAATTAACAAACATAAAATAGTTGTCTACGATGATCCAAGCAGTATGTTAAATATTGGTGGTACAAAGATAGTCTAGCTGGGAGAAAAATAAATATAAACATAAAATAAACACACACAAAGATAAATATTTACAATGTTATATAATAGTGTTATATAATAGTGGTACTGGCACTTAAATCATATGTTGCTACCAACGTATATATAGAAAATCTTAGCTTCATTCGTAATCCATTGTGGGTCTGTTATTTTTAAAGATGTATTTACCATCAGTACTCTTTCTTCAAATAATGAATTCTACAAGTTTACTATTCACTATATAAATTATTACAGTTTAAATTATCCTAAGCTTTCTTTTCTGGAACTCTGAACTACCTACACCAATAATATTTGTTGCAACATCAAGTCTCAATTATGTACCAAGCAAAGTGCTTAATCCTCCAACTTGTATGGTCTAATTTAATGCTTAAATTCATCCTGGGAGACAGTTACTGTCCTTCCTATTTTACATATAAGAAACCAAGGCTCTGTGAGACTAAATTTAATAGTTAAAGCCGCTTCACATTGCAAATATCAGAAGCCCCGAATGAAAATTAATAAGACTAAAAACCTTCCCAGTTCATTTGTAGTCTCTGCCTTTATTGAGCAGCACAATGCTGTGTTCGCTCTGGAATTTACATCTTCTCTTTTCAGCTCAATGGGTAATTTGAAAGCCTGGGCTAGACAAAACTCTATATAATCTTGTCTTTTCTGCCACAACTCTCTGGACGCAATTGTCCCTTTGTGATACAGGAAGTATATCACGTGAGGTTCTTGATTATTACCTGCCACCTTGCCTCTGATTGTTAGTTTGGGTAGCATTTCCATCATGCAATGCCTCCCATTTCTAGTCCTTCAAACATCATAAATAGCAAGCCTTAAAAGCAAAATTGGCTTTTTGTAGAAAAATTATATTTTCTTTTTTCCCTGCTTCCAGATAGGTCAGGTTTAACTAAGCTTTTTGATTTCTTATAGGTCTTTTACTAAGAACAAAAGGTGACCAACATACTCTAGCATCCTAAATTTTTTTTACCCCCCCAAAAAAATCCTATATTCTTCAGACTTAATAGACTCATTGTTTAAATTCCACGATCTAATACATAATATTCTAAGTAGCTATCTTTCTACTCATCCAATTTCAAAATTTTAGAATATATTATTCTAACATTCCCACATTCGGATACCAAAATCTGAGTCAGTGAGAGTTATTTATTATAAACACTAAAGTTTAAGTACATGTATAAAAACTATCCCGAAACGGCTTAAGCCAAAAAGGAATTTATTGCATCATATAACTGAGAATTCTCGAAATAAGGCCTGTTTTTGGCAGAGGTGAACACAGGGTACTAACAATGTCATCAGGACTCTTTTACACCTTCTCTAATGGACTTCAATCTCAGGCTACAGATGGCAATGAGGTGGCTCCTGCAGAGCCTAGCCTGGACCTCTCTCAAGTAACTCACAGTGATGGAGCACCACTTCTGTTCTGGCAGTTCCAAAAGAAGCCTCGCTGCCTCTTACTTGGCTCTGATCATGTCTCATGCCCGGGCCTGAGCTAAGCATTGCGACCTGAAGCAGTGAGATCCACCAGTGAACTTTGGATACGTTCTCTCACTCCAACTCTTGAGTCAAGGATGAGGCCCCATCTAAACATGTGGAAAGAGAATGTAGGAGAGTTAAGAGACCAAAGTAAAGTTAGGGACTTTGACTGGAAAAGGGAGAAGGGGAGGTAGAAGTCCAATTAACGCCAGGCCACTACACTGAGACTGGAGAGCTAGCATGTGACTAGAACAGAGTTTGAGCCTGCTTAAGTTTTTCTTAGAAAAACCATTCTGTATCCCTAAATCCAGTATTAAGGGCTTCTATGACTAAATCGATTATCTAATTACCTATATCATTACTGTTTTATATATAATATTTTTTTCAGTTCATCTTCATGCTTGTCAATTTCAAGAACTAGGGCCTTCTTAAGTGTTACCATACCTTAATCTAAAAGGTAATGTCTAAAGAGAGTGCAAGTGAACGTCATGTTTCCACAATTCCAAAGTAATAAAATTATCAAAGTAGAAATATATCTCGATCTTGGCATAAAGTTCCAAAGAAGTTGGGCCAAAGAAGTGGTAATAAAAAGGGAGCAGTGAACTAGTGGTGATCATCTGAAAAGAGAGTGGAAGCAATATGACTCTTACACCACACAATGAGCACAGACATGAAAAGTGTCCAAATGTGCACTGATATATGTTCTGGAGAATTTAAGACCAAAGCCTACACTGAAATTTAGTGGGACTGCATTAAGGAGAATTTTTTTTCAAAGTACAAATTGAAACGAGGAAGAGCAAAGTAAAAGTTTGATGAGCTCTTAAATTCAACTGTTTCAGTGATTTGCAAAGGTAAGGCTGGTGGCATGTAAGAAGCTTGAGGATGGGGTACTGGTCATTGTTGTAATTTGAAAAGTATATGCAGTATAACTACTTTAATCAACACACCTAACAATTCTTTTTGGGGGAAAAAAAGCCTTTAATTGACATCATTTTTCTATTAGGATGAGAAAATATCTTGAAATTAAATTAAATCTGAAATGATTTTGGACACACTCACTGCTAATATGGAGAGTTTTAGAAAAGTTTGAAGCTCTAAAAATTGGTAAAGTGTTCTGAAATCTATTGAAGCTCTATCAAAATCTCCTTGGTTCATGGGGCTCAAGAATTAGCTAAATAAGCTACACTCTCACCCAGAGGGACATTCTCTAAATCCTTAAGCAGAAAAAACTAATATTTACATAAGCATGTACAGTTTCAAGGCATCTGTAAGATCCTCCAAATGGCAGATGATATCTTTTATTGTGTGGAAATTTTCTAGTTTAATCAAAGCATTTTGTATTTATATTCTTTTTTTTTTTTTTTTTTTTTTTTTTGAGACAGCATGAGCTCAAGTGTCGGTGGAGGGGCAAAGGGAGAGGGAGAATCTTAAGCAGGCTCCATGCTCAGCATGGAGCCAGATATGGAGCTCCAGCTGATGACCCTAAGATCATGACCTGAGCTGAAATCAAGAGTTGGTCGCTTAACTGACTAAGTCACTCAGGCACCTCTGCATTTATATTCTAAATATATTAGCTTTCTATGAAAGAAATGAAACTTTCTAAGATCCATTTTAAGATTGGCCTTATAATTTGCTCCTAGCATCTGAAAAACTTCATATATTTCTCTCTAATGTACTTAAATAATTTAAAATGACCTTTAGTAAACACCATTTTAATAATAAGCAACATTTTATAAAGACAATGATAAATTACTTTAAAAGGTGTTGGATTGTTCTCTAGCTTTGTATCCCCCCACCAGATGACCCCTCTAATACCTGACACAGAGCTGTACACATAATGAGTGCTAAGTTAATTTTTATGAGATATGATTTAGTGATTCAACACAGATGGGAAAACAATATATTATGTGCCTCCAGATTTTGCCTTTGTTGTTTGAAGTTGTAAGGTGGGCCACAGCATTTAGTATAGATAACATAGCTACATTGTATGGCTACATATAATGCAGTGATAAGTACAACAAAGTGATACATTAAGTGTAATTGATTCAACAAAAACCCACTGAGCTTCTGTCATGCAACAGACAGTATGCTAAGAACTGGAAATATACTAGTAAACAAAGCAAAAACTGTGCACTCAGATGTGATGGGCTAAGAGATGAGCAATCTGTTAATACAGTGTGTTAGATGTTACACTTTTAAAAATATTTGTCTAATTTCTTGTTAAATTTGGGTTTTTTAATAAGAAAAGAAACCCAGTATAGATTTCTATTGTTTTCCTTAATGGCTCAATTTAGAATAGGTTTCCATTTGTTTGAAGTAGTAATCTTGAGGATAGAGTGTTTCCCCTAATCTAAAAGAAGTTCCCATATATTTATTACAATATTACCTGTATTGTGAAACAGTTACAAAAAATACATTGCATAATCATAATAATCACTCTTTCATTTAACTAATAGACATTAGTATTGTTGCATGCATTAAAGCTGCTTTTCTTGTACCTCTTTTCATACTGCTGTCGTTACTTTAGGAGACTTACATGACTTTTTGGAACCTGGGTAAAATTTAGATTTATATATTATAATTTCTTACACTTTTTTTTAAAGATTTTATTTATTCATTTGAGACAAAGAGAGAAAGCATGGAGAGAGGCAGAGGGTGAGGGAGAAGCAGGCTCCCCGCTGAGCCAGGAGCCCGAAGTGGGGCTTGATCCCAGGACTCTGGGATCATGACCTGAGCCGAAGTCAGACGCTTAACCATCTGAGCCACCCAGGCGCCCCTATAATTTCTTACACATTGTATTGGGAAATTGGCATAGAGCAGAATATTGTCTTATATTTTGCTACAGCTAATCCAGGAAATGTGAAGTGAATAGGATTGTAGTTTACTGAAAAAAGCCCTAGATCGGAAGTCAGAAATTCTGTGTTTAAGATTTACCAGACTGCTTTCTTTAGCCTTGCACAATCACTATATTGCAGTTTTACATGGACTCTTATGTTGCATTGCTTATTACATTTATACAGTATCTTTCTATCAAAAGAAACTAACCTTTTACAACATAAAATATAAATAATAGCAATGTTTTTAAATTACCAATAGGATTATGTCAAGGAATAGAAATGGAATAGGTCACATCTTGAAAGTTACTGTGCCACATTTTTTATTGGACACAGTCTGTTCCAGGAACATAAAAGGAAAAAAAAAAAAAAGCCACACTTTTTTTCTGTGTGCTTCCCTCTAAGCTATATTGCTAATATTCTCTAGGAGGAGACAAGTCCAACATTGAGAAGTCGGTGTCTTAGAACCCACTGTTCTTCCCCAAATTTCTTTTTTCTCCTGGAAGTATTATGGATTGTGGGGGGAAAGTCTAACCATTTGGAACTTTCTACACATAGGTTGTTTATTCATTCATTCCACAAATATTTGTTGAGCATCTTCTATACGCTCACATTCTAGTCAGGGAATACAAAGATGAATAGGTCACAGTTCATGCCGTCAAGTATCTCACAGTCTAACAGAAAAAATAAAGTTTATAAAACTATTATTTTTGAGGTTTTTCTTTTGATTACTGTCTAGAATATGAGAATAGCACTGCTCTATGGGGCTGTCAGGACAGAAAGGCCAATCTATTAGAACTAGGGGCATGGAAATTCTATGAAGAGAACAGTAATACACACACACACACACCCTACAACACCCCTAAGCCTACACTCAATATGAACATAAATTCAGGAAACAAGAAATACACTGAGGAACAGAAGCTCGTGTTCATGAAACTTTTTATTTAAGGCGTCTGAATAGCTTGGAACTGTTCTATAAAATATGTGGCTTATGAAAAATAAAATATACAAGTATAATTAAACAGTGATGAACAAATATTTCTCTTTCTAATAAATTTTGAAAATGTATTAGAAAAATTTTGTATGGTGGCTTTAGAAATATTTAAAAAATGAAGTGGATCACTGAAATGCCTAAATAATTGAATCAAAAACTACTTTCCTTAACTCAGTTTTGCTGGTTTAGATCTCAGAATTCTGGTAACTTTAAAATCAGTGAATTATCCATATTTTTATTCTCAATTACCTTTGAATAAGGTTCCAATAGACAGCTCAGGTAGGTATTGGCTGGTGAATGCAGAAAATATTTTTGTCTGTGTATTTGTTTGGAGGGGGGAGAGGTTAGACACTTCTCAGAGAATCAGCAAATCAGCTGCTTGGTAATTTTACTCCTGAACTCTTGGAAAGGATTACTTTCTTACAACGGTTTCAGTAAAGATTCCAGCCAACAATACTCCTCAGTCAGGTATGCTGGACATTGCTGTGAATACTGGGAAATAAACCAAGAAGAATAAATTATAACCTTAAATTTTAAGCCAAGATACACACCACTGTAAAATACTGCTCTGTAATGTTTGGCTCATGTAAAGAAGGTGTACCCTTTCAATTCACTGGAAATATGGCTGAACCATATTTTTAGATCATTTTCTGATTAATTCCCATTTCTAGGTGAGGAATAATACAATTATAGTGGTTATCTTAGTACCTGATTTTTCATGTCCCTCTCCCAAACAGTTCTCTTTCACCTACTTTTGATATCTCACACCCAGGGTTCTTAACCTGAGTCCTCTCCTTCTGAACCCTTCAACTTCTGTGTTTCCCTCTTTAGC
This sequence comes from Mirounga angustirostris, assembly GCF_029215605.1. Taxonomy (NCBI): domain Eukaryota; kingdom Metazoa; phylum Chordata; class Mammalia; order Carnivora; family Phocidae; genus Mirounga; species Mirounga angustirostris. The sequence goes on along the minus strand of NW_026991712.1, from coordinate 104,023,392 downwards.
TTAGGAAAATGTAGTCTATTATCTTCAGTTGGGTTCCTTAGAATCACACCCTGAGAGGGTTCCATGGGAGTGTGTGCATGTGGGGGGTGGGGGACCTGCTAGAGGAATGAAAAGGGAAGGAGGCCTTGTAAAGGTCCAATACTAACAAGTCCTGTGGAAGGTACCTTTGACTCAATATTTCAAGGAAACTCTGGAAACAGCAGAGATCAGTCATACCTCAGAGCCGTCCTTACCAAAAGATGTGAGAATTAAGCCCTACTACTTGTCAGTCCTTTGAAGGGCTGCCCCAAGGGGGCAATAATTCCCAGGCATTTCTGGTTCTCAGGCAGCATAGGCTGAGTTGGTTCAAACAGCCTGAGGATAGTCCTCCAAAAAAGATAAGTGGGAGGTAAGCCCACTGGAAGCCTGTGCACAGAAAAGTAGCAAAGGGATCTAAGGGGACATGGGTGGAGTATTGACAGTGTCTGCGTCCTACAAGTAATCACTGTCAAGTATTTTAAAGTATACTTTAGACTATCAGAAAATCAGGGTCTATTCCAGCATCTGTCACTAATTAACTAAGGATTATTTGGTACTGATTTTATATTCTCAGTTGTGTTAGAACTCTTCTGATTTAAGACAATGAAACAGAAAGCCAACATAAACCAGATTCGTCAAATAAAGGGTAATTTGTCAGTTCGTATAGTTACAAACATTGTATTAGCTAAAGACAGAGCTTTGTCTTATGAACCAGAGGAATTAGAGGATATTAATCAATACTACTTTTCTCTCTCATCTCTACCTTTCTTTGTATGCCAGATTCACCTTCTTCCATGTAGTAGGCAGCATTGCCTGTCAACTCTTGACTTCACCCCTCACAATTTCACCCTTCTTTTCTCATGGTTCTCATTTTAAATTGCAGGGAAGGAAAGACTCTAATTGGCCAGGTTTGATCAAAGAATTTACTGGCTCTAGAATTACTGTGGCCGGAGAATGAGTTATTATATTTGTCTAGCATAGAACATGCAACCATCTTAGAGAGATCCTTGTGGCCAGCAAGATGAGATTATGTAAGATTATGGCAGCTCTGATTTGGAAAATATGTAAGAGAGGGCAAAGAATAATTCCCCAAAAGAAAATAGTCAGGTCCCAGAAAACATAAGATAAGCTGAGCAAAGCAAAAATACATTTCAATATCACATGAGCATCAGTTTCCTCATTGATAACATGAAGTTTAAAATATTTGTTACGTTTATGTCACAAAATTATTCTAAGTATTAAACATGATTTATCAGCAGAAGTGCTTTATAAGTTATAAAGTCTCATTAGTGAGCATTATGTGACACTCACATAGAATGTTGAAACTTCTTTTATACCTGTTCATCTAAAATATGTTTTTATATTCCTGGTAAGTACAAAGAGGTGAAGTAAGAATCAAGCAAGACCCTAGAGTTTCCCATCCTAGATTTTGTAAGTAAAATCCAGGTTTAATCTTCCTAAAAAATTGAGAAGCATAAGTCTTGGTAGCCACCGGACTTCTTTTGAAGACAGGAACAGGAGAACTATTTACAGTGGGAAAAGGAAGAAGCAGCTAGGCTCCTCACCATTATTTTTACAAAAGGTATTAGGCATATTATTCTAAGAGTAGAAAAATCATCAGGATATCAACTCACAAGCTGGCATATTGCCTTTCTTGAAACAACAGTAACAACAACCTCCAGGAAGCCAAATAAACAATTCTTTTCTTCGGGGGAAAAAAAAAAAGGAAGGAAGGAAGGAAGGAAGGGAGGAAGGAAGGAAGGAAGGAAGGATGGGAGGGACGGAGGATGGGAGGGAGAGAGGAAAGGGTAGGAGGGAGGGAGGAAGGAAAGAAAGGAGAGAGGAAAAAAGAAGACAGAAAATAAATGTTTTGGATTCTTTCTATACTTCTCCTAATTACTCAGGCTAAAACTTCTCCCACATACAATTTTGTTCAACCACACTCGTGGGCTTTACTGAAGATTTCCTCTGACCTGGCTATATTGGTTGTTATTCAATGTTGAGAGAAAGGTGATAACACAGTCCTAACCATTAAACTGGGAGGTAAAATATAAATTTCTCCCTTTCAATATGTCTTCCTTTTTATTTCCAAGCTCTACTCCCTTTACTCCAGACTTTACCACATCATGCTTATATTATAGCAGTAACACTGAATGGGTCTTTCTGCCTCCAGTGTTTCATTCAGCTAACTCCCAGTCAGACTAATTTTTTAAAAATAATTTCTGTACCATATCATTTTTTCTTTTTTTTTTTTTTAAGATTTTATTTATTTATTCATGAGAGACAGAGAGAGAGAGAGAGGCAGAGGGAGAAGCAGGCTCCCAAGGAGCAGGGAGCCCGATGCGGGACTCGATCCCAGGACGCTGGGATCATGACGTGAGCCAAAGGCAGACGCTTAAACATCTGAGCCACCCAGGCACCCCCCATATCATTTTTTCTTAAGAAAAAAATATACTGTGTCTCTAAAATTGCAATAGGATAATGTTCATTTACTGATTAAATTTTAGAGCTGTGCAGAAACTTAGAGAGTTTGCACTGAATTCAAATCAATTTTGGATAACTTTTTTTTTAAAGATTTATTTATTTTAGAGAGAGAGAGAGCCGTGAGTGGGGTGAGGGGCAGAGGGAGAGAAGCAAACTCCCCGCTGAGCATGGAGCTGAGGTGGGGCTCAAGATGGGGCTTAAGGTGGGGCTCCAGTGGGTCTCCAGTGGGGCTCTGATCTCATGACCCTGAGATCATGATCTGAGCCAAAATCAAGAGTCAGTCCCCTAACCAACTGTGCCACCCAGGCACCCCAATTTTGGATAACTTTTGCTCACAAATAAGGCTAACAACTAATAAGCAAAAAATAGTTAAGACAAAATTCCTGGATGCTAGATAAATATTGTAGGAAGATCAGTGCTCTTTATGTTACACCCACTGAGGAACAAAATAAAAATTTTGAGCAATCATAGAAACCTAAGTGAGAAACAAAATGAAATAAAATTTGATGTATATGAGTAAAATATTGGGAAACTGAAGGCTGGAAGATCAATTAGGAGGCTAGAGCAACTATCTAGGCAAAAATTAATAATAGCCCAAATTTGAATGGTGGCAGTGAAAACGGAAAGAAAAGTGCAGGTGCAAAAGACATTATGAAAGATAAATTCACAGAACTTGATGACTTAGCCAAGGAAGTGGGATATGTAAAAACTATTCTGAGGTTTTGGGTCTGCGAGAATAGTGATACATAATACATCAGAAAACCGAAAAGAGGAGTAAATTTGTTGAAGTGTCTTAAGAAGGAATTTTGTGTTCCATTTTCAACACATAAATATTCTTCAACTGGACATCTGTTGTTCTGCCCATTCACCATTCACTATGTACCTGTTAACTGCATATACATTTTTCTATGACAAACCAGTGCTCCTTTATCCTCAGTTGATGCCTCCTCCAGCTACAGAATGAGCCATCAGTCTTCCAGTGAAAGCAATGATTTTTCCTAGATCCAGTGATTAATTCAGGGGCACACATGACCCAGTTGGAGGCAATTTTACAAAATGAGATTTTGCTATAACAGTTGGGAAAGAAACAAATGCTTTTTCCACTGGCTTCCCAGCAGTTAGCATGGTATAATTGGTGAAAATGAAGGCAAGCCAGCAAAAGGCAATGCCAAAAATGGAGAGAGCCTGGTTCCTTATGACATCCTTTGAACCTTTTTTTGTTTTTAAGATTTTATTTATTTATTTGAGAGAGAGAGAGAGCTCACAAGCAGGGGAGGGGCAGAGGGAGAGGGAGAATTCCATAGTGCAGAACCCAATGCAGGGCTGGATCCCACGACCCTGAGATCATGACCTGAGCTGAAACTGAGTTCGAGGCTTAACCAACTGAGCCTCCCAGGCGACCCTTGTTTGAACCTTTAATTCAAGTCTCTTACACGTTCAGTATATGAGACAACAAATTCTTTTTGGCCTTAAACAAATTAGGCAGAGACTCTTGTCCTACAATAAGAAAGCATGACAATTGCTCTATAAAAGCTGTATGCAAAAATGGAACTCCTTATCTTAAAAACAAATTGAGAAGAGAAGAGGAGGGAGGAAAGAAAATAAGAGCTTCCTGGAAAACTAAATCTTATCTTTTATGGGGAGCAAAGATACATATTTGCCCATTTTTAAAGGTGAATACCTGTAGAAATTTTTCTCAATCTTTTCTCATCTAAGTACATGTCATAGTTCTGTGGACATGTGCATTTGCTAAACTATGTCATTACATTTATTTTATATTGCAATCTCCCTCAAATCCATAAGTAAGTCCTTCTTTGACATGTGTTCTTTCATAAGCCCACAAATTACTACTGGAGGGGTAATAGTATATTCCCTCTTTGGAGTTTTGGTATTTCCAAAGAGTGCCATGTCTTCATTTGTACCCTGCCTTTTCCATTAGAATTCCAGAGAATGAAACCCCAGAATCAAGAGTAAGAAGATGAATGCTTGAGTAACTGGCATCATCAGCACATGTGGTACGCTTCATTTGATACTTTCTTTAAAAAGTAAAACCAAAGTCTACATTTTTTACTAAAATAACTAGTTCTTGTCTTTCCAGGAGCTGATCTGTTTTTTTTATTGTAATAGACCACTGTTTTTCTTTTAATAAATTATTTTTCTTACTTAAGGAAATAATTTGCTTGCAAAATATATTACCATAATTAAATTAATTTAACATTTAGTTATAATTAAACATTATATTAAACATTTATATATCATATTAAATATATTTATAATGAAAGATTTTAATTATAGGGGCACCTGGGTGGCTCAGTTGGTTAAGCATCTGCCTTCAGCTCAGGTCATGATCTCAGGGTCCTGGGATGGAGCCCCATGTCGGGATCCCTGCACAGTGGAGGGCCTGCTTGTTTTCTACCCCTCCCCCTACCTCTACCCCTCCCCCTGCTTGTTTTCTTTCTCTCTATCTCTCTGATAAATAAATAAATAAATAAATCTAAAAAAAGATTTTAATTATAAATATGTAATTAAATAAATATAATTATATACATCCTAGAATGAATTAATAAAGAAAAATATGTATAAGAATTTTTTGCACATATATATTATATAGTCTGTTGTTAATATATATTTTATGCTAAAACAGATTTTCTTGTTTATAGAACTATATTTTGCAAATAAACTGTTCAATTACTTTTCAATATAAAGATCTTTCTTTTCTTGTCTTTAATGCAAAATAGTACTCAATATTTAAATCAATCAATCAGGAAAAAGTATTTATTGAGTTTCAATTTTTCAGCATTACAAGATATTTAGAATAAATATATCATAAAGCCCCTTTATTACCAAATTCAAAATGTAGTTAGTAATAGAAAATAAATGTTAGAATTAAGAAGGCAACATTAAGCTGCAGAGAAAACATTGGCACATACATAAGCTAAAACAGCCAAAATACAGACCAGCAACTATTTAACCCTTTCTACAGACATCTCAACATGTGCACAACAGAATTTCTGATCTTTCCTTTAATGCCCATTCCCAACAAAAGCTGCCTAAAGTCACCTTTGCCATGTTGACTCCTTATCATTCTATTTGTTCAGATCAAAATTCTTCATGCCGTCTTTAAATCCACTCTTTCTGTCATATCCACAACTAATCTGAAAGGAAATCCTATTGAATTCACCTGCAGATTATCACTTTTTTTTTCAGATTATCACTTCTTGCCACTCTTTTGCTCCCACCATGGTCTGAGCCACCACATCTCTCATATGTGTTACTGTTATTGAAGTCACCTTCTAACTGATCATTCTGCTTCTGCCCTTGTTCCCTTATGATCTGTTCTCAATGCAGTAGCCAGAGGTATCCTTTTAAAACTCATCAGATAATTTCATTTCTCTGCACAGTAAAAATCAAAGTCTTCATGAAGGATCACAACGTTTTATAGGACCTGTTATTGTCATGACCACATCCACTCTTTACTCTTCCCCTGACCAAGGAGGCCTCTTTGCTGTTGCTCAAACATATCAGGTAACAACCCACCTTAGGAAATTTGTGCAAAGCTTCTATTTATTGGAAAGTTCCCCATTCCCTTCATCTTCTTCAAGTTTTTTTTTGTTTTGCTTTGTTTTCAGTTGTGATCTATTTAGTAAGCTGTACTCTGATCATCCACTTAAAATTGCACCTCCAGAAATTTTCAATCCACCTTCACTACACTTTATTTTTCCATAGTACTATCATCTTCTTTCAAAATATTAAATAGTCTACCTATTTATTTTGTTTATTGACTGTCTTTTCTGGCTCTCACATAAGCTCCATAAGTGGAAGAGTCCTTGCCTGTTTTGTTCACTGACTTATTCCAAGAACTTAGAACAGATGCCCAATAAATATTTTTTGAATGAGTTGAATCAATGTTGCATCATGCTTGTAGAGGCTAAAGCATAGATTTGGAATCAAATTATACTACTTCTCATTTAACATTTTTTAACATTTTTTTCCTGAAAGAATTTATTTTTTAACATTTTATAAAGTCTTAGTCATTACACTAACAGCATATGGTAGATAATGTTATCCCACTTACACATGAGGAAACTAAGTAACTAAACTAAAACAAGATCACATAACTAATAAGTGATAAACCTAGAATTTGAACTCAATGTTATTTGAGGCGAGAATTGGGCATACTTAACACTCTGTCATACTACCTTTACTGAGTATCTCTGGGCAAGCCATTTACATGCTATGAGCTTCTTTTCTTTCATCAGTTAATAGGGACACCAATGCTCCCCATATTTGTAATATTTTCCTGGCAAATAATAGGCAGTCATTAAATGACAATAACCTTTTAGTCCTTCCCATACTTATAGTAAGAGATATCTCAAGCAAGCTCAATCCTTATAGGATGTATCTCTGTCTTTAAAAGACACACTGGAATAAGGTCAGGGCTCAATGTAAAGGATCAAGAAACTTGCTTATTCAATTTTAATTTAGAACTTAGGCTAGAAAGTCAAAGTTCTTCCTCAAAGAGCAGAACTAAGCTCTAGTGAATAATAAATCGGCTGTATTCCAGAATGTTCTTTATGCATATTTCTTTAACCAGGCAGCCAAGATCACAGGGACCTTGGGACAGATTTAGTGACTTAGAGAACTCTCTCACAGACCCTGATGGAGAGCCAGGAGCCCCAAGTCCCCATTCCACTTGAGCACTTACCCACCAGGTACTCCTGAGTACATCATCTATCTGTGCATTAGGCTATAAATGAAACTCATAGAGCTAATGCTCACATAGTGCTGACTCCGTGCCAGACATTCTCCTTATATCTCAGCTCCTTTGATCCTCCAGACAGCTCTCCAACAAGGAAAAAGAGACATCACTGAGGGTTGGGGTCACCAGAAATGATGACAAGAAAGAGCTGATTTCTGAAGGACAGAAATTTTCCATAAGCAGAGAGGCAAGATTATATTTCCAGAGGAATGACAGCATTGATGCTGTGAGTTAATAAACATGCACCAAGTATTGGTTAGCAGACACCTGCTAATGCTATGTGCATTCCAAATATATATATGAAACATGATTCTTAATGGAAAAAAGTTTACAGATTTTACAGCCTAGATGGAAAGAAAGACAAGGAGACACGTAATCATTGTGTAGGGCCAACTGTGCCAAATATTATAAAAGAAACTCAACAAAATGCTTGGAAGCAAAAAGACAGGAAATATCCATTTTTTTAGTGAACATGAGAGAACATTTTATAAAATAAATGATATATGAATATGAGAGGCAATGAGGGTTTTGATTAATAAGGATAGATGTAAGGGCATTCCAAGCAGAGAAACAATCTTAGTATGAACATGGTTGTGTAATAAATGGTGTACGGGAGAAAGTCCTCCTTGCAGTTCAGGCAATTAATCCTACTTTACAATTGCCGTGGGTGGGGGGGGAGAGCGGTGGGGGGAGAGAGAAAGAGAAATACAGACTTAGTAGTCATTGTACACATGAAATTATCACTGAGGAGAACCCAAGAACCAAGAGCTTGCTGAGATATTCTCTCTCTTCTCTCTCTAAATTGCCACATCATAAGTACTTCAGTTTTCAAGGAAACACAGCTAGACTCATTGATCCCACAGTAAAGCAAATTTATTCCTAAAGGACCAAAATAAATACAACGGCTTTAATCAGTTCTAAGAAAACATACTCAGCATACCCCTCCTCCCCCTTCCTCAAGCGCGTTTGAGGCAGTGCAAGGTCTAAGTTTGAGCGGATGGATTTCAGTGCAAGTAATTACAAGCTGCAGCACAATTTCCTTAAAACGACACACATACTAGACAAATACTTATTTGTGGTTATAGAGTGGGTAAAGTTACTATAAAAATAGTAGCACACCTTATAATAGTGCTGTATGCCATAATTTACCTTTGCTATATCTGAAGTGTCATATCTTGTTCCAGACTTAATATTTAGTAACTAACAATTTAATGTACAAATCTCCAGCCCAAGAAGCAGAATAATTAGAAGAGGCAAGCCACCCTTCTTACATGGAAAACATATAGGGGACCATGTAAAATGCCTGAGGATTATACAGAAGAGAGAAGTGATTTTTAGTTATGAAAAATGTGAGGCAATTTTCAAATAACTCATCAAATATGTAGTAAACTCAATGCAGATATGTAGAAAGTATATGAAAGTAAATGCCACGAGCACTCTTAATTTGATGTATATATATCTTCTAGAAATAGGATTAAAACCTAATTACTGTGAAAAATGCACTCAAATCTATCGTAAGTTTCATCCACCAAAGGTCAATGTGATAACAGAATATGGTCAGTCTTTCTGACTTAGGCTTTGGAGAAAAATGAACATTGAGGCAATTGCTCTTCTTTTTTTTTTTTTTCTTTTTCACCATCCAAAATAAGTCTCTCATTGAATAGCAAACAAAACTAATAACAAAACAAAAATATCAACAACAAACACATTTCCTATGCTATAGAAAGTTTGGAGTTGTTGGGGTTGATTAAATGATGGGTGATTCAACAAGAATCACCCAAGGATTTGGCTCTAGTTTGTAATTTATTAGGAATATTCCATTTCATTTGAATAGTTTATTTGAACTTTCTGAACACCAGGTTTACCACACAGCAAAGGGTAAGAGGCTAGAATTCAGCTCACTCCAAAATGTCAGAGCTCATAAGACTCTGAGGGCACAAGCTATTTCTGGCCTTTATATGAGATCTATCAGTTAGAGGTGATATTTTGTGGGCTTTTTTCAAGACCCATAAGTGTGTTGGGTACTCAAAAATGAGATTCATAGCTTAGATAATAGAAATCAAGTACAGACACTTTTGCCAATATTCCCTTGTTTTCCATTGTTTTGCCTTTTATCATTGTGGTCAAGAACTGCAAAAGGGAATGCAAAAACAGCTCCTATCATAGGGCCTTGCACACTGAATTCAGGAGGGAGGGAAGGAAAGAAGGAATGAGGAAAGAAGAAAGAGAGAGGCAAAAGAAAAATTTCTACCAAGCCAGAGAAATATTTAGTGTGGTCGCACATAGGCATAAATTTGAGGCATCCCACCAAGAACTACAAAATAAAGGAAATAAGATTGCCCTATGAAAATTAAATGTTAACATCATCTTGTAATCCCTAAGAACAGGGATAACCAAATTCACTTAACAAACAAAATGGTTCACTCATATAAAGTCTATTAACATTTCTAAAGTTTTAATAACGTATTTGAAGAAAGATCTAATTAATCAGAAGAGCATTTACAGTCAAAAATCAATAAAAGGGAGAGTTTGGAAAGCAAACTGAATAAGGATTGTCTGGAGAGTTTTCCCATGGACTTTGATCATATTCAACTGAGGAAATGGATGCATAAGACTATCTTCGTCCAACACCCTTTAACGAAAGAATGAACTAACTAAACAATCCTTTTGTTTTGTTTAACCTAATGACATTACATAAACTTCTGATTAAAACGTACAGCCCCTATGTAGGCTGCCCATAAGATAAAATGTAAAAGTGCCACTGAAGCAACACAAGGAGAGAAACTTTAAAAGAAGGATACTAAGAAAGTTTAATGAATTGAAGATATTATAGATGGGAAAAAAAAATGTTTAAAAATGTCTCCTTTTGGGCCATCAGTAACCTGAACACAAACCATTTCAAGGAGGTAGTAGAGCTAAAAACCTGACATCCATGAACTGTGGAAGGAGAGTTCAGGAGACAAGTGCCAGCAAAGGTAGACAAATTTTCAGTGAGCATTACTGTGAAGGAAGGACAAGAGTAGTATCTAGATGTGGGAAGGCAAGGAATCAGGGTGGCAATTAGCCAACTTCCAAATCTGAATAGAAAAATGATTTGGTAACAATACAAACAAGACTTAAGGCATGGAGGTGATTAGTCGATAAAATTTAAGCGTAATATCATCCCTTGTCTCTGTGAATTAGATCATCTGTTATAATTAAGAGAGGTTTTCACTTAAACAGGAATATAATTGCTCTTCCTCACAAAAACCTACTAAGATTCTTTTATAGGAATAAAGGTTGTTTTTAATGGGAAGGCAGATAGAATGAAAAAGCAAAGACAACAGCAGTAAAGTGATCAAGGAAATGGAACTTTATCATAGAAGGATATATAAGATTGTCAGAATAATGATGAAGGGACTTCTAACACATTAGTGCAGAGTTTTTAGAAATCAATCAATCCTGGTAGAAAAGAAAGGCTAGGGTATCCAGGAGCACTGACATTGTAGATTAAAGACAAAGAGGTGATAGATAGCAAGAAAGAATACAGGTAGATAGAAAGATATGAAGATAGATGCAGTGATAGATTATTTGATGTGGTTGACCATTTGGTGATGTTTTGTAATTCTTTCAGATTTGGAAGAAAATTACTAGCTAGTAAATTGAAACTTAAGCAAATGCTTAAGTATTTACAAATTCTAAAAAAATAAAAGTTATTCAAGAACAGAAATGTCACCATGGATCACTATGTGGTTCAGCTTAAATAATATTTGCATATTCATAGGCATGTAAACACTGAGCACTTATTTAAACAAAACTTTTAATAAATTATACTGAGAGTATAGTAGAGAGGAAGTGTGTGCATGTGTGTGGGTATGAGTGAGAGAGGGAGGGAAAAAGAAAAGGAAAAAGAGAGAGGGTAAGGGAGAGTGAATGTGTTTTGGACAGATTATCAGCATGTGTTGGCGAGTTAAATACTCAACTTCACAATGGGAAAACTGTAGAGTTTAAAAAACTTTTAAATTAAGAAATGGCACTAAAGTATATTTATTTAAAATTAAGAGGTCTAGTCTCAAAAACTAGAAGTTAAAAATTGTTTTTGTAGAGTGGGACTTGGGGTTAGGCAGTGGACAGAACAGAACTACTCTTATCATTATAAGCCTTTCGCTACAATTTGACTTATTAAACCATGTTAAGTATATAACTTTGATTAAAATAAAAATTTAATTTGAAAGAGTGAAGGAATAATTTCAAAGCTTTCAGGTAGCAGAGTTAGAGTTCTAAAGAGTTTTTTTTTTTTAAAGATTTTATTTATTTGAGAGAGAGAATGAGAGAGAGAGAGCATGAGGGGGGAGAGGGTCAGAGGGAGGAGCAGACTCCCTGCTGAGCAGGGAGCCCAATGCGGGATTCGATTCCGGGACTCCAGGATCATGACCTGAGCCGAAGGCAATTGCTTAACCAACTGAGCCACTCAGGTGCCCGAGTTCTAAAGAGTTTTAAAGCATGAGAAGGAAAATGAAAATACCTATAAAATTGAGAACAAATGTCTTACCCTTGTGTTAGACTTTAAAAACAATCTTAACCTATATTTCCATCAGTATTTACCACAGGCTTAAAAAGTGTACCTTAATATCTAAGCACATTAGATTGTTTGCTATACCCAAAGATGCCTTCAATCACTAACGTAAAATCACTCCTTCTCTATCTCGATCTGTCAAAATTCTAGCAGTCCTTCAAATATTGTCTCAGTGCTATTTCCTTTTTCCCTCCATCCTCAAATGTATGGAATATTTTCCTCTGTGATCCCCACTGAACTGTTACTGAATTTACATTGTCTCATCTCCTATATTTTTTTGTATATTTTTCTCATTCTAAGCTGCTTAAATTTTTAGGCTGTGTTACTTATTTTGCATCCCTTGGATTAACTAACAAGACATTTAAAGATATATTAGTCACCTCATGGCTGTGTAGAATTAAATTGAAATCTGACAGGTAATTCTCTTTGTTTTTAAGAGGAATATTATTACATTGCTTTTATTTTTATTATTATCTTTGGTTTAAATTATTATTACTTATACTACTACTACATGTAACTTGGTTAAGAAAGATGAAATAAAATTGAGGATTTAAGTGTTTTCATTTGGATATTTTTATCTGAAAATTATTTTCATCAGATCTATGGAGGAAAATACTCTTGTTTTCTTTTAAAACTGAATGTGTAAGCACAAAATAGCCATAGAGATGGGGTATAATAAACCATGAATTTATCACATCACTAGTTATAGATTCATTTTTTATTAGAATGTCTTTGGAAAACAGTAAAAAGCAGTCTTTAATCATTGTCAAAATTGAAGAATGTTTATAGAAATAATAAAAGTCATTTCAAGTAAATAATTGATGATTTATGTTAATCAGTAATGACAATAATTTCTCTTTATTAAATTATTAGATACACTTAATTCTATTTTTAAAAATGACAATTATTAGTCATTTAGAATATTCCAGGTACAGTTGATGGTTTTTATACTATTTATCTTATATAATTCTCAGAGAAATAGCAGCAGATACATTATAGTAGTAATACACATAGCACTTTCTATATGCTAAACCTTCGTCTAAGAGTTTTTTACACACACTAAGGCATTAAGCTTCACAACTCCACGAAGTAGGTACTATTATTATTACTTTCATTTTATAACTTAGGTAACTATAGCACAGACAGTTTAAGTAACTTCCCTATGGTCACACATGTAAAAAGTGTAATACCAGAATTGGAATCCAAGATCCAGAATCCAAGTTCTAACTGTTATACATATATATATATATATATATTTTTTTTTTTTTTTTTTTTTTGACAGAGAGAGACGGAGAGAGAGAGGGAGCAAGTGAGCACAAGCAGGGGGAGCAGCAGAGGGAGAGGGAGAAACAGGCTCCCCCCCAGCAGGGAGCCTGATGCCGGGCTCAATCCAGGACCCTGAGATCATGACCTGAGCTGAAGGCAGACGCTTAATCGAATGAGCCACCCCGGTGCCCCTCTGTTATATTAAATAGACATCCTTATTACTATTACTACCCTCATTCTTTGGATGAGCAACCTGAGGCTTAGAGATGGTCTGTATATGGTAGAACCAGAATTTGAATTCATCTGTTCTATTTAATAAGCTTTATGCCACAGACCTAACATTAAAAGAAAACATTATTGGGGTGCCTGGCTGGCTCAGTCGATGGAGCATGTGATTCTTGATCTTGGGGTTCTGAGTTCAAGCCCCATGTTGGGTGTAGAGATTACTTAAAAAAATAAATCTTAAAAAAATTTTAAAAAAGAAAACCTTACTATTTAAAATATTGAATTAAGAAAGCAAAACAAAAGGTCATATTCTATTTCTAAATTCTATAGTTATATTTTAAAATAATTTATATGATTCACCCCATATCCACACATTTCTATATCCATCATCAGAAAATTTGAGAAACTTAAATCCATTGCACATTTTGTAAGTCTTTTATGAATATGAGGGGCAACATGTTCTCAAACACTGACTTGCTTATTCTTCAACTAATATTTTTGTATTTGAATGAAGTATACTTTTATAAAAGTACTCATAATTGCCTTTTAAAGTACTCTGTGTTTTTTTAACTGAGTTTTATTTACTATTCTGTTCTGTGCTACATGTTTTGCTGCCCAAGTAGGCAGTTGCCTTTGCAACTTCAATGGATTCTTTCTGATGTCCCAAAATAAATCAAATTATACAGCAAGCAGGGATATCAATGAAGTCTATGTAAATAAAGATATATAAAAAAATTAAATATAACCTGTCATTTTCCTTGTGACTATTGAAAGTAAAACCATTCATGTTGTTCCAAATAAAACCCCTGAGGGTCACAATTTTTTCTAAGAGAGTGGCAACTAAGAATGAACACTTTTTAACAGGGAGAGAAAAGATCTTTTGAAGACCTGGTCAGGCCTATACCCCATGATTCCTCTTCGCTTTACCATATCCTAGACCTGCTCAGAAAGATTACAGGACATTCCTTCATCAAGCTATACACCACTGAGAGTAACTTCAAAGTGAATTGTCACAACAGTGTGCAGTAGTCTGTAAATACATAAAGCATACTATGGAAGCTGCTCAGTGTGTGGCTTAAAAAAAGTTTTCAAACAGAGCAGGTCAAAGGCATAGCATCTCAAAGGCTTTTTGTTCTTTATTTTTTACTAATCATAGCATGATTTCTCAAGGAACCAGTTTCTAGAACTTTAGAGACTTCCTGTAACTTTATTCTCATCTCCCCCAACTTCCCACCAATGACCAAAGTCTCTGACAAATCCCTTCTTCCAAATCACTTCAGGATTTGTTCATTATCTTATCAAGCTTTTCTGTCTCAAGTTTTCCTTCTCTTCAGTATACCCTATAAAGCACTAATAAATTAATGCTTGGAAATCTGCATTTTATATAGTGTAGAGTCCTTGCTCAAAAAACTTCAGTTGTTCCCAATGTCCAAAGAATAACTCCAAATTCAATATTTTACGAGGAGGGATCTGCCTGCTTACCTAAAGGCAATCTTCCTGCTCAATACATCATCTCCACTTTCCCCTCCAAAACAAAATCCCACAAACCTTGATAACTTATTCACTGAATTAAATCACATTACTTCATTTCAAGTGTCAATTCTTCCTGAAGTCTTCCCTGAGAGTACCAGGATTCAGGAATTTTTCATCCTCTGACTTCCTGAAGGTTGTTCCCTCTGTTGCTCACTTATTTAGAACATAACAAGATGTAAAAAGTGACCTCAATTTTTTATCATACTTCTGATAGTACTTTTTTTAATCGAAGAATATGTTATAGAATATAGATATTTTAGCTAAAATGTAACTTCAAAAATAAAAGCAAAGTGATTAGAAATATGATGATTCTTAATCAAACCAAGGAATGTAGAGTTAGGTGCCAGTTTTGAGTTTGAGATAATAAGCTTCCTGTTTCGTATATTGTTTTATAATAATAGAAATTGAGTTACCTTTTGTATTTGGAACAATTATAACCAAAAGAGCCATGAGGCTGAAAGGAAAAGTACTTTTTGTTAATTATAAAAAGAAAAAGAAGTAACTAAGAACTCTAGTTGAACAGCTCAATTCGTGTAAATGAACATTCCTTTACTAATAGGCTTCAAGATAATTGTCAATATTTTTAATTTTATAGACCAATATTAAAGACATCAACAAAAACATTTTCACTTCTGTGAAAAATATTGCCTAAAAGTTTGTATGGAACAACAAAAGACCCCGAATAGCCAAAGCAATCTTGAGGAAAAAAAAATCTGGAGGCATCACACTTCCTGACTTCAAACTATATTAAAAACTTATAGTAATAAAAACATATATGGTATTGGCATAAACACATGCAGAGATAAATGAAACAGAATAGAGAGCCCAGAAGTAAATTCAAACCTATATGGTCAATTAATTTATGGCAAAAAAGCAAAGAATATACAATGAGGAAAGGATAATCTCTTCAATAATGATATTGAGAAAACTGGATATCCACATGCAAAAGAATAAAACCGGTCCACAATCTTACACCATGAACAAAAATTAACTCAAAATAGACTTAAGACTTGACCGTAAGACTGGAAGACTTAAAACTCCTAGAAGAAAACATAGGGAATAATCTCCTTGACATCATTCCTGGCAATGATTTTCTGGATTTGACACTAAAAGCAAAGGCAACAAAAACAAAATAAACAAGTGGGACTACATCAAAATAAAAAGTTTTTACACAACAAAGGGAACCATCAACAAAATAAAAAGGCCTATGGAATGGGAGAAAATATTTGCAAATCATATACCTGAAAAGGGGTTAATATCCAAAATATTAAAAAAAAAAAACTGAGACAATTCAATAGCATGCAATCTAATAAAAAAACAGGAAGAACAGAATAGAATTTTTCCTGAGAAGACATACAAATGGCCAACAGGCGAATGAAAAGGTGCTCAACATCACTAATCATCAGGGAAATGCAAATTAAAACTACTATGAGATATTACTTCCTACCTATTAGAATGCTTATTAACAAAAAGGTAAGAATTTAATCATATCTTTTTTTTAAAGATTTTATTTATTTATTTGACAGAGTGAGATAGCAAGAGCAGGAACACAAGCAGGGGGAGTGGGAGAGGGAGAAGCAGGCTTCCCGCGAAGGAGGGAGCCCCGTGCGGGGCCCCATCCCAGGACCCTGGGACCATGACCTGAGCCAAAAGCAGACGCTTAATGACTGAGCCACCCAGGGGCCCTTATCGTACATCTTATGGAAACATTCAAAAATTAAATTTTATTTATTTTTTAAAAATGAAGACAACAATAGTAAGATTGACTCTGTGAATTTCTGGGATCTACACAATCATATGATTGTATTGTCTCATATGTTAATACTATAGAAATAATTGCCCTATACTATGATGATATGTGTTATAATTTCTTATATTTAATTAATATCATCTTGATATGAATGGATATTTTAATCAGAAAAGAAAGAATAGGGATTAACAACTTCAACAGTAAAGTCAGTCTTTCTCTCCCTCCCTCCTTCCTTCCTTCATTTTTTCTTCTATTCTTGTTTATTCTGATCAAATTGTTCTCTATTTCTCTTATTTGTCTTTTCTACCAGCAAAACTACTGCACACATACATACACACACACACATTTGTGTAAGCTATGATCCTGCAACTAAATATTTCATATGTCTCTGACTAAAAAAATAAGATTAATCTATACCATAATGAGAGAAAAAGAGTTAAGTATAAATTATCTTAATGTCAGATAAGATAGTTATGGCTGTAACTAAAGCACACTAAAGGGGTTAGAGGAGATGAAAACATTGTAACTTTTAAAAATTCTGACTGTAGGCATAAGAAAAAAATAGATTGATGTATCATTTACCATAATCAGATGTCGGAATAGGTTTTGGTCATATGGTAAACACCATGGTTTTTTTATTATCACTGAAGTTCAAAAGATCATGAAGGCATGAAGATCATCAATTTTGGTAGGGTAATTAAATGTGCTGAAGAGGGATGGTTTTACTTTGACTTATTTGGATTGCTTAAATTAATCCCCTCAGGAATGTCCTGAGAGAATCTCATGACGTCAGTTATTTTCTTGAGATGTATGATTAGCTGCCTGAAACTAACATGAAAATATGCTGCCTAAATAATCACGTTATATATATATCATCTCATGAATAAAAACAGGTTCACTAACATTTCTTTCAGTGTGTCTATTCTGATTTTTATTGAAGATGATCGTCTCTTTTGAGCAATCACCCTGGCCCTCAGAAGCTGATGGCCATACATATACATATACACATATAGATTAAGATATGGAGGGGGAGAAAAAGAATAAAATATAAAGACAGAATGATAGAGTTTTAAAATATATATATATATATTATTATTTTATCAATTCAATGAAGAACCAATATAATGAAACTAAAATTTTTCAGCTCCATTGTAGTAAAATTGACAAATAAAATTGTAAGATATTTAAAATGTACAATGTAATGATTTGATATACATATACTGTACACTGTAAAAAGATCCCACCATCAAGTTAATTAACACATCCTTCATCTCACATATTTGCCTTTTCTGTGTGTGTGAGAACATTTAAGTCCTAATCTTTTAACAAATTTCAATTATACAATGCAGTGTTAGAGACCAAACTAATAAAGATACAGGCAGGATCCACTATGTAATTTGTGGGCACCAGTTCAAAATAAAAAGGCAAGATCCCTTGTTCAAAATTATTAAAAAGACAATAGAATATTAAACCAAACATGGGGCCTTTCTGAGCATGGGCCCTATTCAATTGCCCAGGTCCTATATCCATGAAGCCAGCCTTGTATACAAAACAAACATTTGTTCATGATCCTGTATATTTTCATGGGTCAGATTAAAGTAATTATTCATCCAAATCTCATTTTCATTCTAGAACCACACGGTGAGACAATATTTATTTCAAAGGATCAGTCTCTTGAGTGTTTATGGCCAACTGCCCAAAATGTATAGCAAAGTAGTTTGGACAAAAAAAAAAAGCAAAAATGTATTGGAAGAATTTCAGGTCTATTGGTATAAATAGATTTCTTAAATAATACATAAATAGAAATATAATTTTAAAACTAAAAGTTACCAAATATTATTTTAGCAAATTACTATATTAGAAGCTTTTACCACACTATAATTATTTGAACAATACTGTATTACAAATTTTGAATGGTCCTTTAACTTAGAGTCTTTTTACTTTTACTTATATCATTCCAAAAATATATTTATTTCTATAACAGGTATTATTTAAAAAAGGAAGTCAACAATTTAGGTCAGACTTCAATTCCACATTTGCTAGGAAGACTGCACGTTCTTGAAGTCAAAGATGCGCTTTCTCGCCTCCGAACTCCCAAAACTTGCCGCCTGCGCCACCCAACATATTCTGCCTCCTATAACAATTATTTTATCTTCTATATTGTAAACTTCTGGGGCCACAAAACATGTCGTGTACGTCTTTATAAAAATCACAACACCTAAAAAAAAGCCTTTAACATGGAAGGAGTGCAACATGGTAGCCCTATGTAGCTCTATCTTGAGTAGATAAACAAATGAAAGTGGTTTACAATGCTGTGTACTACCTTCTATAAAGAAGATCAAGAGGATCAAATATAATCGTCAGTATGTAGACAGTTTCTTGAGTATGCTGTTGTGGTTACTTTGTTCAAAAGGACTGAATTTAGCTTGGTTTTCTAGAAAGGCCAAACTGCAAAAAA
Source organism: Mirounga angustirostris (assembly GCF_029215605.1). Taxonomy (NCBI): domain Eukaryota; kingdom Metazoa; phylum Chordata; class Mammalia; order Carnivora; family Phocidae; genus Mirounga; species Mirounga angustirostris. The sequence continues at coordinate 104,004,344 of NW_026991712.1, read as the reverse complement.
TTAAAGTATTGCATTTCTCCAATCTTTTTATATATCCTTAAGCTTTCTTTTAAATTATTTTTGTGCCAGAAGGAAAAACAACATGTTTTCTGTAATTACAGTAATTTATATTGAGAATTTTGGTGAAGAGAAAACCAACTCAAAAACACCCATTTTTAATATTTACTTATATTTACTTATATTTTTACATATATGTCCTATAATATTGATGTCTTCCATTCAAATATTTTCTTGTTCTCATCTTGAAATATAAGTATTCAAACTTAAATTTAAAAAAAATGAGAATAAAAGAAATCCATCCGGATTCCTTTTTTTTCCTTAACCACCCCCTATTTATCCTTCAAGTGCTACCCAGCTTGTGGGTTCTTTTTGTCATGAACCCTTCCCAGACCCCATCCCAGTGCTCCCACCTACCAGAGAGATTTGTTTCTGTATCGCTTTCCTGCATTGCATGGCACCATCACCCTCCCCAAATGTAAATAGACCTCCTTCATTGAATTCATCACAAGTATTGAATTTATCTTGTTATTCTGTATTTCCCTTTAGTCTGTAAACTACTTGAAGTCAAGGTTTATATATTGATCATTTCTGCATCTCTTACAACATGAGCAGTAAAGTTTCTGTCATTTAGTACGTTTTCTCTAAAAGTCCACTGAATTTAAATTACCTTGGGAAGATTGTTTGGTATGAAAAAATAATTGAGGGGTGCTGGGTAGCTCAGTCGTTAAGCGTCTGCCTTCGGCTTAGGTCATGATCCCAGGGTCCTGGGATCTAGCCCCGCATCAGGCTCTCTGCTCAGCGGGAAGCCTGCTTCTCCCTCTCTCACTCCCCCTACTTGTGTCCGTCTCTCATTCTTGCTGTCTCTCTTTCAAATAAATAAATAAAATATTATTTTAAAAAAAGAAAACTTATTGAAAAAATATTTTGTAAACTATATCAAAGAGCAGAAACCCAAATGTCAGTAAGATTATGTTTTAAAGTGTGACAAACAGTATTTCTCTAAAAAGAGTATGCTTTTCTATGTGAAATTTACTAAGGTATTAATCTTGCCAGTTGCTTTCTGAAGGACAGTTCCTATTCCATTCCAGTCTACATGGTTTAAGTAGATCTAATCCAATCTCCTGGCTCAAGAGTTGAGTACAAGGTCCAGGTCTTTACAATCATGGTACTCTATCCCCTCCTCCACTCCAGCCTCAATTACTCATTGATTCAGGAATGGGCACGGACTCAAGGCTGTTCAATCAAACTCTCCCTGAGATTTCAGCTGCCAATACAAGAAAAAAGGCTTTCTTTCACTAGTACTGCTAGCTGTGAGTTCTCTGGGGCTATAAGGATCATATAAACTCAGAGTTTTCAAGGGACTATTTCTACTACCACTCACATGTCATAGACTGTAGCTGACACAGAGAAAATCACAACCAAGGACAGAGACAGAATATTCTATAGTGCACAGCCCACACACTTCCCTGAATTTTGTTGATTAGACAAGAATGGGCATCTGTCTTAAAGACACTCAGCCTTGAGATGGCCTACAATGGAGAGGTTTTGACCAAACACCCTACCCAGTTGTAGTCTCTTTTCAGGAATCTGAATTGCAAAATATACATGGATAAACATAAATCACTATAGGAGTTAGGACTTCAAGAATGCACACATGGGTTCAGGAGACAAGAGGGGTTATGGCAGGCCAGGAGAGAAATTATGAATAAACAGAAGCTAAGCAGTAAATAGAACCTACTCAGAGGAAAACATTAAAAGGGACCATTTGCAAAGGAAAATAAAAGTGAGAAAAAAATCAAAATTGCTAACGATTATAAAGTATTTATACTATGTCCAGGCACCCTTCTAAGCATTTTAAGTAGATTATCTCATTTAGTATGGCAGTCATACTGCAAACATTCTTTCATACCTTCTGCATTCATTGAGCTCCTACCATATACCAGGCACTATTCTGGGATTCCAAAGTATAGTTTTTGAAGAAAAAAAAAAAGTTATTTGAGATCTTGGCATCTTGGCATTTACACTATATCATCTAAATTCTAACACACTACCTGGAATAGTAAATTATTATTAACTATTATCGGCTATTGAATGAAGTAACGAGAGAAGAAGTAAATGGTTATTAAACATTTAACTAGGCACGAGGGATCATGCTCATCTCCTTGACTTCACTTTTATCCTTTAAGTCACACAGCTATGTTATGAGATAAGAATGAATTAAGACATGCAGCTTTTCTAATATACCTTCTTATTCTAATTCTGATCAGAGAATAACTAGAATTGCTTTCCTTTTCTTTTTTTGATAAAACTGGTCCTTGATAAATTGGGAAAAATGAAATGAGAGCTGAAGAGATTACTTCCATCCGTGTACATTTTTAAATAACTGAGATCTTTGAGGAAAGCCTTGGCATTGCCTTTCCCAATAATTATATAAATGGCCTTAGTGGATAATAAAAAGTCATATAGTTATTAGCTATGAAAATAATTTTCTATTGCTTATCTTACTTGAAATTAAATTTTCTGTAGTTTAATACTCCAATTTTCTAAAAATGGCTTTAGAATTTTAACCAGTTCATAACATCAACAAATGATATTTCACTTTCAGTACATGTCCACTTGCAATCTAATTCTGATAGGTTTCAATTTTATTGTGATAAACTCAGGTTACTGTTAAGAAGCTATCTTCTGCAGATTTCACAATTCTATAATTACTAATAGTTATGAATATTTGTATGCTCAGAGTGTTAGCTACCCAAATTAATTTCTAGGTAGTAAACTAAATAGCCTATCATATTCAGTCAAATAATTATCTAATTATAGCTGATTATTTAGTTTTTTTAAAAAAAGGTTTATTTACTTGAGAGAGAGAGAGAGACAGCATGGAGGGGAGGGGCAGAAGGAGCGAGAAAATCTGGATCAAACTCCACATTGAGCATGGAGCCCAACACAGGGTTGGGCTCACCACTTGAGATCATGACCTGAGCCAAAATCAAAGTCAGTTGCTTAACTGAATGAGCCACCCAGGCGCCCCTATTTAGTTTAGTTTTATTTTTTTCTATTCATATCGTACAAAAATACATAAGACATCATTTTGTAGTGTATACTGGAAAATCTCAACAAAAAAGTAGAGTAGTATGTTATATTCCCAATTATGCTATAAGCCACTGTTTAATTTGGGATGAGCTCTTATCCAGGTTTTAGCTTTTCACCTATAAAATGAGAATTCTGTCCTGCAAAAGGCAAATGAGAGGAATAACTATTTTATTTAGATAATGAAAAATATTAGGCAATATGTAAATGATAGATTCTACCATAAGTTAAGTAACTTTCCATATATTTTTTTTAAGATTTTATTTATTTGACAGAGAGAGACACAGCGAGAGAGGGAACACAAGCAGGGGGAGTGGGAGAGGGAAAAGCAAGCTTCCCGCCAAAGGGAGCCCCATGTGGGGCTCCATCCCAGGACCCTGAGATCATGACCTGAGCCCAAGGCAGACGCTTAACGACTGAGCCACCCAGGCGCCCCAGTAACTTTCCATATTTTAAAAGTGCATATTATCTCAGCAAATAACTACTATAGTTTGATTTATCATCATCCATTAAAATTGTTCTTGTAGTGTAAGCATATGGTAGGAAATATCCAAGTGTTTCTATTAGGTTTTAGACTTACTGAGCTCTTTAAAAGTACACTCCTTTCTCTGGAGTGTGAATATAATTTTGCATCAGTAGAGTCATAAAATTGAATGTTTTCTCTTAATAAAAAATATTTAAATAACTTGCCAAAGAAATTTAAGTTGGCAAGAGGTATGCAAAAGTTCATTAGATAAAAAAAAAAATTAGAACGGTTTTTCATTTTGCCCAAATAATATATTTTCTTCTGGATGTATTACATATTTATCTGAGATAGGGAAGTTGACATTTCTAAGGAGAGAAGATTTTGCTATTTCAGTGATAAGGAAAGGAGGAGGCTTTACAGTTTCTGTGAAGGAGAGTTTTACAGAGTAGATGTAAAATAGAGAAATATATCATGGTATGAGTGATTCCCCTCATGAATGCAAGAACTCCACTAAGCTAATTTGATTTTAGGAACTTCCATGCACCTCAGGAAAAAAAATGATATTGCTCCAAAGTTGTATCAAAATAATTATCAAAATTAAACATAGCATTTAAATCTTCATGGAACAAAACTATTGATTTTGCAAAAGGGAGCAGGAAATATATGGAGCTGTTTCTCTTTACTCTGTTGGTGCTTTTTACATAGTTTTATTATATTCCATGATTATGATAAACTGGAAAAAAATTAGCAACTAGGTCACTTTAAGTCCATTTATTTTAACGGTGGGTCTATACTGCTCAATTTGGGTTTCTTACCATTGATTAGACATACAGCAAGATACACAAGCATTTGGGAAAAACTGCAGGGTACCAGTTTTGAAGGTACAATTTTCCTAAAACATATAAAGTGTACTTTTCCTCTGAAGGAGTTACCTTTATCACTTTTTTTCTGGAGTTCATTTCTTTCTGTGCTCTGAAACAGTTTCTAAAATTTAATACTTCAGCATCATATGGAAAAATTATTTTGCCTGACCTATTTATTTACCAATACTTCTTTAAGGTAAAAACTGTTTCATAAAATATTCATTTTGAATACCATTTTATTTCTAAACAATTGCATAAAATGAGAATAGGGAGATCCCAAGACCCACGCCACATATGCAATTTTATCCATTTGCCTACTATTTGTTGATTTGCCTACTCCAATTTATTATGAATTTCCAGTATCAGCTTTCAAATGTAAGTTGAGCACAGCTCTCCAAGGTGCCAGGCTCACTCTACCTTCATGCAACAACTCAGCATGGGCCTGCTTTTTGTGTAGCTAATGTCACATTAGCATTGGATACCTACCAATATGTGAACAGGAGGAGGGAATAATGGCTTTGAGGTAATTAATCTATTATTTGTCCTGTACTTTTCTTCACAAAAAGCAGATTTTCACCTAGGGTTTTTATCTCAGGGAAGGGCCAGACATATTGAAAAGCAGAGACTCTTGACTCTTATGATATAAACATCTAAACCAGCACCATCCAAAGCAATGTAACAGAAACCATACATGTAATTATGTGGCTAGTAGCTGCCCTATTGGACAGCCATATAAAAGAAACCTTCCCTAAAGAATTAAACATATTGTATTTATATTCTAGGGTTTACTGTATATGATTGCAAAGGCTTGATATTTTAAATTAGTTTTCAGCTGAGAGTAATCAATGTCTTTATTTTCCCACATGAACATCATCTTCTGTGCCTTCAAGACCATTGTTCATGCAACATTATGTAAAGGATTCTCCACTATTATCTCTAGGATGCTTCTCAGAACCACTGATATGCAATCTGGAAGCTTCGGTATTCATTCTTTGGCAAAGAGAACAATGTCACAATTGCTGAATGGTTTATCCTGTAAAGAATATCCTGATTTCAGAGCTGTTATAACATGTTTTTAAAAAGTAAAATTTAAGGGCGCCTGGGTGGTGCAGTCGTTAAGCGTCTGCCTTTGGCTCAGGTCAGGATCCCAGGGTCTTGGGATCGAGTCCCGTATTGGGCTCCCTGTTCAGCGGGGAGACTGTTTCTCCCTCTCCCTCTCTCTGCTATTCTGCTTGCTTGTGTGCTCTCTGAGACTCTGTCAAATAAATAAGTAAATAAATCTTTTTTAAAAAGTGAAATTTAGAGCTAATGGAATAAGCTACTTCATAATAGATAAAGAGATAGGCCCACACTCAAACACACACACACACAACATATGTATGCAATATCATTACTATAAAATGTAGTTCTTACTGTAAGTTCAAGTAAAAAAAGAAAAAAAACGAAGGCATCTCCTCTGGCCAAATTTTCTCTTCCCTTTAAATGAGTTTTGGGCGCCTGGGTGGCTCAGTTGGTTAAGCGACTGCCTTCGGCTCAGGTCATGATCCTGGAGTCCCGGGATCGAGTCCCACATCAGGCTCCCTGCTCGGCAGGGAGTCTGCTTCTCCCTCTGACCCTCCTCCCTCTCATGCTCTCTGTCTCTCATTCTCTCTCTCGCAAATAAATAAAATCTTTAAATGAGTTTTAATAAGTTTTATCTTAGATATTCTCCAGAAAGTTTGGCACCTACATATCTAGCCACACCTACACAGACATAATGAGTGTGTAAATTTCAAAGAGAGTACCTGTGAGAGCATCAGACTTTAATGCTATATGCACTTCCCAATTTGCCTTATCTGTTTAACTTTGTTTTTCTGCTTGCTCAAATTAGCCTCCAAGTTAAGCACAGACAAAAGGACAGAAACTCTAATGAATAATTTGGAACATTGGAAGAATAAAGTTATTTCTCAGATTTTATTAAAAAAAAACTGGTTAAAATATTGTATGCATGATCTAAATGAACCAAATATTTGGAACACTGACCATTTCCTTTGAAAGTTTATTTTTTAATAAATGTTTTGTGTATTTCCCTTTAAATGATAGGAATAAATTCATAGTACAAAAATTGCAAAGAAGAAAAGATCTTGAAATCATATAGTCCTGTAACTTCAATTTATAATGAAAAGTTGAGTTCCAACCGCGAAGAATGCCTCCCCAAAGACCACCACACTGCCATGACTATAACACTGGGGACTTCTTAGTTCTAATCATTTATGCTTCAAAATTCTGATACTTAATTCAGAAAAAATGTTTGCTTATAGATTTTAATTTTTAATATTGTCATGTAAACCTAATAAAATAACAAAAACTTAAATAGCTAACCTATTATTTAGATTAAATTACACAATTATCCTGTTCATTTTTTATGCTAGCCTTCATATAGCTTGCTCTTTTTTATGTAATCATAAAAATTAAAATATGATTTAAAAGCTTCATATGATGGCTAATGCATCACAGTGTAAAGAAGAAACAAATTAAGTTGTTTAAACATAAGCCTTAGTCTCATAGTAGAATATGTGAGCTGGAAATATCTGGTTTATCTGCTCACTTCCTGATAGACCCTTCTTGTCTGAAGTATTAAAGTGTGATATTTTAATTTTCATTAAAATGAGATTAAAACATTAATCTTAATATGTCTCTCACACTTGCCATCTTCTATTATTTTATATTTTAGTTTGAATAGAATTCATATCATGATTTATTTGCTTTCTTTCCTCTATTCCTGTTTTCACACATTGGGCTGAATTATTTCATTACAAAGTACTGAATGGAATTATACAAATTTAGACATCTCAAAACATTTGCTACATGCAGCTGGACTTGGGTAGAACAGACTAGCCTTCCAGAACTCACACACACATGCACACATACAAACAGGCCACACTGAAATGAATGAAACTATTCATGAAAGTAGAGAGAGGGACGTGTGCAAACTTTGAAAGAACTGTTGTTCCATATATACATAGTCTACCACATTTACCGTCTTTATTTGTGGAGAGCAAATGTTTCTGTCCTAAGGTTTACTGCATTTAGACTCTTATTCATTATTCACCATTTCATATTCTTTTTTTTTTTTTTTCTGGGAAATGATAGTAGTTTGAATATTTAGCTTGTCCTTCACATGAAAATAAACAGCACAGTTAACATACACCCAGACAAGCTAAAAGCAGCAATTGAGAGAGTTGAACTGACAGTTGAATTCATAAATTCATTTATTTGAATATATGGTTTTGAGACTCTTAAAACTGGACTTAGTTTCCTTTCTTGTTGTCAGTATTTTGAATTTTGCAGAATGGGGAGGAATGTCACATGTCGTAATGCATTAATTCTACGAGATTCCAAAAAATTTTTCTCCTAAAAGACTGGATAAACTCAGTATGTGTTACCAAATGATTTTAAGACTTGAAGCAACATTTTTAAAAGGAGTTCCGACTTAGATATATGTTGGCGTTTCTTGAGTGGGTTTACCGCAGTTTTGTGTGTGTGTGTGTTTGTTTTGTTTTGTTTTTATGGAAAGGAGAGTTTTAGGCTGGGGTCTGTTTCTTAAATTTAGTTTTATCATTTTCTGTTTCTCTTTCCCTGTTCTGACCAATTGAATAATTAACCCTTAGTAAAACAAGTAAATATGCAGGTATGCTGGATTTAAAAATTTAGAGCTAATTACCTCCAGAGGGCCCATGGCTCTTCCCCACCTCACTACAGCCGTTTTTTTAACCTTCCCAAAGATCCTATGTCAATGACCATCTGCAATTGTTTCATCTACCAAATTATTGATTGTTTATTATTATTGATCTCTATGGACAGTTGTAATCATATATTTTTTAAAGACAGATTTATTTATTTTAGAGGGTGAGAGAGCACGAGCTGGGGGAGGGCAGAGAGAAAGGGAGACAAGCAGACTCCCTATTGAGCGGGGAGCCTGGTGTGGGGCTCGATCCCAGGACCCCCGAGATCATGACCTGAGCTGAAACCAAGAGTCGGAAACTTAACCAACTGAGCCACTTAGGCGCCCCTATAAATATATTTTCAACAAATTTTATTTAAATAATTCAATTGATAAAAACATGCTGATTTACCAAATATTACTTGTTCTCAAAATTTAGAACTGTGTCTTGAAATGTAAATAAGTTTCTCAGAGAAGACAAGGGAAACAAATGTAATGGTACAAAGAAATAAAATGTATAAGGTGTTTTAAAATTGTTAAGTATTTTGTATGATCAGAGTTCCTGGTATATGTGAAAGTGGAATCTGGTTTCACAAACTATTTTGTTTTATACACAGCTAAGAAACATTTTATCTATTTTTCTAGAAGATAAGTAACTATACAATCAAATCTCCAGATAAGTCTTCTTGTTATAAGTAATTGATACCTACTCTAGATCATTTCTATCTCTTCTTCTGGAATTCCAACTGTCCATAACTTAGATCACCTGATATTGTGTCAGGCCATTGAGGATTTACATATTTTAAAGTCTATTTTTTTGTTCTTATCAAACTTTACTTTGGTCACTTTCTATTGCATTATCTTCAAAGTCACTGTTTTTGTTTTTTGAGAAGTCCAACAGGTTTTTAACCCATCCATGTTTTTACATTTCAGATACTAATATTTTTCAGTTCCCAAATTTCCTTTTTTTTTTTCAGATTCCATTTCTTTACTGATACTCCATATTTTTCCACTCAATACATCCACCTTTCTTTTAAATCCATAAGCATATTTTTAATAGTTGTTTTAAGGTCTTGTCTTTTTTTTTTTTTTTTGACCCTGCAAGTTGGCAAGTTTTTTTTTTTTTTATGTTATGTTAACCACCATACATTACATCATTAGTTTTTGATGTAGTGTTCCATGATTCATTGTTTGCATATAACACCCAGTGCTCCATGCAGAACGTGCCCTCTTTAATACCCATCACCGGGCTAATCCATCCTCCCACCCCCCTCCCCTCTAGACAACTTAAGGTCCTTGTCTTTTAATTCCAACATCTGTCATCACAATGTCTGTGTACAGTATTCAGCTAAACACATGGGGCAGATTTTTGGAGGTTCTTTTTGCAAATCTCTCCTTTCTACCCCACTAATTACAGCTGCTCAGAAGCTCTGTAATACAATCTGTGTCCCCAGTAAGACCTCTGTGCTCTACATGGGCTCTACTTCTGTGTATCATAGTCTAAAAAAACTGCTTCTAGACAGAAATCATATGTGCATAGCCTGTGTGGTTGCCCTTCTTCAAAAGGATCCAAGTATTAGGTTGACTGTTTCACAATGTTTATAAATAGTGGCTTAATATATATTGTTTAGTTTTTAGTTTATGGTTGGGATCTAGTCCTGTACCAGTTATCATCTGGGAGTGGAAGTCCAACGGTTTTAATTTTAATAGTTATTGCCAATTTACTTTCCCAAAGAACAAAGCAATTCATATTACCATCAGCATGTATGAAAGTACCCATTTTTCTAAAAATTATCTAGTTATAAGGATTATTTGTCCTTTTCATTTCAATTTTTACAAAACCAACATACAAAAATGTTGTGTTACTTTATTCTAATTTACATTTCACTAACAATTGAAACATGTTTCTGTTTGTTACCCTTTTACTATATTCTGTATAACCTGTTCATATACTTGGCCCATTTTCTACTGAGTTCATCTTTTTCTTATCCATTTGTAAGATTCCAAATGCTTTCTAAAAACTCATCCAATCTTATTTTGAATATATCATTCTCTTTAAATTATATATATACCTATATATTTTGTTTAGTTGTATTCATATGTATTTATTCACCAAATAAATTATAAACAAATACCACGTATTTTATATAACACTGTGCATTATATATATTCAGTAAATATTAACCACCGAGCAATTTCTTCTGGTTTATATGCTACTTTTTTACAAGTTAATGATATGAGACTTTTTAATATAATTTTTAAAAATTGCCACAGTAAATGCCATTTGCTGCAGTGAAGTGATGATTTAATATTAAGTCTACTACAGCTTCCAAAAGAATCTAATGACACTCCCAAGAGTTGGCTTAGACACTGGGAAAAACTGACTATTCTATATAAACTACTATATTTCTAGTAGGCAATTTTAATAGCTTGTGATTCACTCAGTATAATGTAACTGCAAGATTTCTTTCAAAAAAAATTTTTTCGTTAAGCTGGATTGTGAGAGAAGAGCCTAAATTAATTACTATAAGCTTGTCTAAATTCTGCCTTGTGGTAGGTAAAGCTGAATAGTAATGTCCTATTTCTATTATTTAGCTAAAGATTTCCATTTTTATATTTAACTCAATTTTAGAGTTATATATAAAACCATTTATGTCCAAAAGTTACTTAAGTAGTAATGTTTCATATAGGACACACATCAAATCATTACTGCCAAGGTTTTGAAAATTATGAGCAGTTGAGATTTAAAAATATGAGTCTTCTTTGACATAGATATTAGGCAGATTGATTCAAGCTCAGATAGCTAAAATTATGATAAAATAATGTAAAAGATAATCATATAATTCAATAAGTAAGTTAATCTATAGAATTTCCATCCATATAGAAGTATATGCCTAGAGATATATGTGAAAATCAAAATATAAAAGTTAAATATGACATGTATTAAACATTTTATTTCAAACAAATTATTTAAAAAATGCTCAATAATATAGGGTTCTTCACAAAAGAAGCTCATAGCCTGATGAAAGAGACAGAGGCATATATCAGTAACAATATAATTATATTTCCCAAGAATACATCCATGGTTTCCATTTGTTGATTAGTGTTTGGGTTGGGTATAGAAAGATAATCAGATTTAGCACATTTCCTTGTAGAAACAATTCTATGTGAAATTAATGTTTGATGTGTAACTCCCCAAAAAGTCATGGCTCAAGGTATGCCAGGGGAGAAGAAAAATACAATGATAATATTAGGTGAAACTTTTGAATACCTATTCTGTCTGCCATTCTTCCAACTGTACCATGATGCCAGCAAAATTATTTTCATTAACTTCCTTAATCTTTACAAAAACCTTATGAGAAAATTAATTCTGATATTGAGGAGAAAGCAGGGTTAGGTTCATCTAGTAAATTATATAAAATTAACCAACAACTGATAAACTGGGACTAAACCCAAGACTTGTCTGCCTCTAAGTTTGCTTACCCTAAAAGTAGAACCTGAGAATAAGAAATTCATGGGAGAAGGAACAAAAGGGAAGCAGGATCTGGGAGAGACAATAACAGCATCTACTATAGTTACACAGACTCCCCTCCTTTCTGAGGGATCTGAGACCCTGGTCACCACACACTTATCAGATCATGATTGCTTTATTCATCTATTAACAATTAAAAGTGAGAATAGATGTCAAATGGATCATGTAAGTGTCAAGTGTATTCCTCTTTTCCCCCATATCTTGTAGCAGTCCTACCTTCCTATGATGATCAGGTTTAACGACCCCTGTCAATAATAATTCCTTTTTGTTTCTTTCATTCTACTGGCATCAGGAGATCAAAGTCAACAGGTAGAAGCCATAGTTCTAAGTGCAGTGACACTCTTACTGTGTCTCCTGGTAAAAGTGTCCCTCTTCTAGGAATTGAAACTAAACCATAAAGATTTTGATTGTAAGGACTGAAAGTACAAATTCCCCCGAAACACACGACAATGGGATCCACCGGTTCTGATACATACTGTATCATTCAGATGTGTCAGCTGATAGTGTTAGACAGCTGTGAGTCAACACTCATAGCACGTTGAAGATAGACACTACCTCAGTGAAAGAGGTGTCAAAGGGACACCATTAGCATCCACTATAGTCTTAATTCTACTTATCATTTTAGCTCTATTTAACCCATCTTTTAAATGGGAGGGAATATTACAATTTTACCATCCCAAACTCATCACTGTCTTTTGGGAGTATGGAGAACAGATATGTCTTCTCTTTAACTCACAGGTCTTCTGAGTAGGAGAAGTTATGTCAAAGATCTTTCATTCACAACTGCATCTGCTTTACATGACAAGATCTTGGATTACAAGACTGAGCCTGATGTCATAATTAGATGTGTCTCTGGGCATCTTGGGAGAGTATATTTTAGTTGTGTGTTGATTGTGAGTTATTGGGGCAAGAGGGTAAATTTTTCTTAAGATTTTATTTATTTATTTCAGGGAGAGAGCACGAGCAGGGGGAGGGGCAGAGGCAGAAGCAGACTCCCTGCTGAACAGGGAGGCAGACAAGGGGTTTGATCCCAGGACCCCAGGATCATGACCTGAACCAAAGGCAGACGCCCAACCAACTGAGCCACCCAGGCACCCCCTAGAGAGTAAATTTTGAAAGACTATTACTTTGATGATTTTCCAAAAAAAAAAATCATATTCCCTGATATTCATACCCTTATGAAGTTCCCTATGATTTTTCTATTGCTTTAACCAATAAAATGCAGTGAAAGTGACACTGTGCTAGTTCTAGGCCTAAACCTTAGGCACTATAGTATCTGCTTTTGCATTCACCCTAAATTTCAGCCACTCTGTTGGAGAGACAATATGGATCATAGAGAGCCCATGTGGATAGGGGGAGACCTTGAAACTACATAGAGTTGAACCAAGAAACCCACATGATAGCCAGCACAGAGATTCTAGGTCTATTGGAACTTTTCCAACCAGCCCAAGCTTTTCAAGTTTTCTTAGCTGAAGTTAAGACATGTGACCAGAGAAGACATCTTAGATCTTTTAACTCCAGCAATCACATGGAACAAAGATATGCTTTCTCTGCTGTGTCATTTCTCAATTCCTGACCCACAGAAGTATACACAAATAAAATGGTTATTGTTTTAAGCCATTAAGTAGTTTGTTACATAGCAGTAGATAACCAAGTAATTAGGAATTTTGCTCCTTTATGATGAGAAGAAAGCTAGTATGGTATACTTCAAGTACAATATAATGAAACACTTCAATCTCAAGTGCCAACACCACATTATGTTGTCATGATACTGTTTTTCAAACTAAACTTTAGGTACTGCATTATAAAATTCTGTGCAAATATTCTTTTTCTCTAACATATTAAAAAAACCAACTACAAAATGTGGTCAAATGCATAAATATATTTTATTTTTTAACAGAATCATCTCAGAATCACCTCAGCTATAGAGGATAAAAAGCTTAGTTCTTAGAAATCTGTTTCCACTCAGGGATTGCAAATTTCATTTTGCAAAGCCTTGTGGGAATACTTTTTCCTGGTCTGCATTCCAGTAACCTTTTTATTTCCTGTAACTGTGTCAAAAGCAGTAATAGCAACTCAAAAGAACGGAACAGGTTACCTTATAATATGCATACCATATGGTTTCACAGTCTTATCCCTTCATTGGTTTGGAAATTATTGTATGTGATAACAGTAAATTGGCCTGCTAATTACTATCCCTTGTTTATAACTGTGTAAGTTAATAGATATTAAATAATAAACATGTGACATTTCTCCTCAAATCTTGTCTTTTAGATTTTTCTGTTTGTGATATCTTAACTACATTTCTTAAAACCTTTTGTGGCAAGACATTAGCATTCCATTGTTAAGGTTGTAAAGAATGGCCTTAGCCAGGTCAAGAAACAGAAAGAAGGCCAAGAAAGCACTGGCAGAATAAATGAGGAGGAAAGTAGATTGAGTGTGAAGTAGAGAGAATTAACGACAACTCCCAGATTGTCGGCATAAGCAACTGCTATTTACTCAAATGAGAAGAGCTGCGAAATACACTATTATCAAAAACATCTATATTAGTTGTGTTCTTTACATACAACATTTACATGAAGAACTGCTGTTCTATCTGAAGTTAGGACACAAACAAGGAACTCTATATTTAGCAAAGGAAATAATTCCACCTCAATGTAGAACTACCTAGAAAAATCCATGATAGGGATTAGACATTGAAGTGAGACATATACTTGTCCATCCTCCAGCTGCAGTTCTAAAAGAAAAAAAAGACCAAAGCAAAACACAACTTTCTGTGCACGTAGGTGGCTCAGTCATTAAGCGTCTGTCTTTGTCTCAGGTCATGATCCCAGGGTCCTGGGATAAAGCCCCACATCAGGCTCCCTGCTCGGCAGGGAGCCTACTTCTCCCTCTCCCACTCCCCCTGCTTGTGTTCCCTCTCTTGCTGTGTCTCTCTCTGTCAAATAAATAAAATCTTTAAAAAAACCAAACAAATTAAAAACAAAAAAAAAACAAAAACAAACAAAAAACCCCAAAACTTTCTAGCACAAGGACACAGCAAGAGGGTCTAAAGTCACACTTACGTTGAACAAACAGTAGAGCTTATTTTTCTGGACATATCTTTCTGTATCTAAAAACTGCAAAGCCTTGTAAAAGTTTTTGTAGTATAATAGAAAAGGAACATTATACTAAACATTCCAAATATATACATATTTCTGAAAATTTTAACCAAAAGGAAATAAAATTATTCTATAAACTATTTATTCAGTCCATTGGAACACATGCAAATATATTCCTCTATGAAAGAGATACTATAATTGATAAGAAATTAATTTTGAGAAAGAATGAAAGTGGAATTGATAAAAATAATGACAAATTGGAATGGAATTTTAAAAATTAAGTAAATTAAAGTTCACCTGGAGACAAAAGAAACAGAGTTTATTCACATTGCAAGGAACTGAATCACTGGTTTTCCAAATAGAACTTTTAAAAAAGAATAAAATTATATAAAAAAAAGTTCTATAGAAGACAGATTAGTTACCAAGCCTAAGACTTATGAGTATACCCTGGCAAAAATTCTGAAAAACTGACAGTAGGCAATAACTCAAGATTAAACAAGAAAAAAAAATCTGATTTTATTTGTGTTTTCACCGATTTTTTCTTAGTTAATCTAACTAAAGCTTACACATAATACCACAGAAATACAAAGGATCACAAAAACTACTGTGAACAGTTATATGTCAGCAAATTGGATAACCTAGAAGAAATGGGTAAATTCCTAGAAACATACACCCTACCAAGACTGAATCATGAAGAAATAAAAAACTTGAACAGATCAATAAATAGTAATGAGATTGAATCAATAATAAAAATCTCTCTGCCCCAAAAAAAATCTCCCAAAAAAATAGTCCGGGATCAGATGTCTTCATCGGTGGACTCTACCAAACATCAAAGGAAAAATTAATACCAATCTTTCTCAAACTCTTTCACATAATTGAAAAAGAGGGAACATTTCCAAACTCATTTTATGAGGCCAGCACTACCCTAATACCAAAGCCAGACAAGGACACTACAAGAAAAGAAAATTACAGGTTAATATTCTTGATAAATATAGAAGCAAAAACACTTGACAAAATATTAGCAAATTGCATTCAACAGTACATTAAGAGGATTATACACCATGATCAAGTGGGATTTATCCTTGGGATGCAAGAATAGGTCAACATGCACAAATCAGTAAATGTGACACACTACACAACAAAATTAAGAATAAAAATCACATGATCATCTCAGTAGATGTAGGAAAAGTCTTTGACAAAATTCAACATCCTTTCATGATTAGAAAAAATCCCTCCCAATAAATCATACACAGACAAAATGTACTTCAACCTAATAAAGGCCATATATGACAAACCTACAGCTAATATCATACTCAATGTTGGCAAGTTGAAGGCTTTTCCTTTAAGATTAGGAACAAGACAAAGGTGTCCACCTCTGCCACTTCTATTCAACATAATACTGTATATCTAGCCAGAAAATTAAGCAAAAATAAAAAAAGAAAGAAAAGGCATCAAATTTGAAAGGAAGTAAAATTGTTTGCAGATACCATGATCTTATATATAGAAACCCTAAAGACTACACCAAAAAACTGTTACAATTAATAAACAAATTCGTAAAATTGCAGTATACAAAATCAACATTCAAAAATCAGTTGTGTTTCTATGTACTAACAATGAACTACCTGAAATATAAATAGAAAAAAATCCAATTTACAGTAGCATCACAAAGAATAAAATACTTAGAAATAATTTTAACCAAGGAAGCAAAAAGCTGTACACTGAAAACTGTAAGATATTGATGAAAGAAATTGAAGAACACAGAAATAAATGGAATATAGCTCATTTTCATGGATTAGATGAATTAATATTATTAAAACGTCCATAGTATCCAAAGTGATCTACAGATTCAATGCAATCTCCATAAAATTTCAATGGCATTTTTCACAGAAATAGAAAAAAATCCTAAAATTTGTATAGAACCACAGAAGATGCCAAATAGCTAAAGAAATCTTGAGGAACTGGGCGCTTGGGTGGCTCAGTTGGTTAAGCGACTGCCTTCGGCTCAGGTCATGATCCTGGAGTCCTGGGATCGAGTCCCGCATCTGGCTCCCGGCTCAGCGGGGAGCCTGCTTCTCCCTCTGACTCTATCCCCTCTCATGCTGTTTCTCTCTCTCTCTCTCAAATAAATAAATAAATAAAATCTTTAAAAAAAAAAGAAAGAAAGAAATCTTGAGGAAGATGAGAAAGCTGGAGGCATCACAGTTTTGATTTCAAAATATATTACAAAGCTTTAGTAATCAAAATAATATCATATTGGCCTAAAAACAGACATAGATCAATGGAACAGAATAAAAAGACAAGAAATCAACTCATGTATGTATAATCAACTATTTATAAAAGGCACCAAGAATACACAATGGGAAAAGGACTGACTCTTCAATAAATGGTGGAAAACTGAATATCCACATGCAAAAATGAAATTGGACCTCTGTCCTAAACCATAAACAAAAATCAACTCAAAATAGATTGAAGACTTAAACATAAGATCTGAAACCATAAGTATCCTAGAAAAAAATATAGGTAATATGTTTGACTTGACATCAGTCTTTTTCAATATGACACCAAAACACAGGTGACAAAAGCAAAAATAAACAAGCAAGACTACATCAAACTCAAAAGTTTCTGCAAAGCCAAAAAAACCATCAACAAAATGAAAAGGCAACTTACAGAATGGGAGAAAATATTTACAAACCATATATCCAATAAGGGGTTAATAGCAAAATATATAAGGAACTCTAATATATTAATAGAAAAAATACAAATAACCCAATTAGAAAATGGCAAAGAACCTAGAGAGATATTTTTCCAAAGACGTAAAAATGGCCAACATGTATGTAAAAAGATATTCACCATCACTAATCATCAGGGAAATACAAATTAAGAGCACAATCAGATTATCAGATGCCTTACACCTTGTAGAATTTCTATTATCAAAAAGACAAGAGATAGGGGTGCCTGGATGGCTCAGTCATTGGGCATCTGACTTCGGCTCAGGTCATGATCCCAGGGTCCTGGGATGGAGCCCTACATCGGGCTCCTTGCTTGGCGGGAAGCCTGCTCCTCTCCCACTCCCTCTGCTTTTGTTCCCTCTCTCGCTGTGTCTCTCTGTTAAATAAATGTTAAAAATCTTAAAAAAAAAAAAAGACATAAAAAATTAGGCAAGGTTTTGGTGAAAAGGAATCCTTGTGCACTGCTGGTAGAAATGTAAACTTTACAGTCATTATGAAAAACAGTGTGGAGATTCATCAAAAAATTAAAAACAGAACTACCATCTGATCCAGCAATCCCACTTCTGGTGTACACCCAAAGGAAATTAAATCACTATCTCGAGGAAGTCTGCGCACTGCCATGTTCATTGCAACATTATTCACAATAGTCATGATATGGAAACAACCAAAGTATCCATCGACAGATAAATGAAAAACAAAAATGTGGTATGTGTATATGTGTGTGTATGTGTAATATTGTTCAGCCCTAGAAAAGAAGGAAGTTCTGTCATTTGTGACAACATGGATGAAATTGGAGGGCATTATGCTTAGTGAAATAAGCTAGAGAGAGAAAGACAAATAGTGTATGGTATCACTTACATGTGGACTCTAAAAAAATGTTAAATTCATAGAAACATTGAGTAAAAGGGTTGGTTGCCAAGGGTTAGAGGAAATGGAAATGGGAAGATAATGGTCAAAGGGTACAAACTCACAGTTATTAGATGAATAAGTTCTGGGGATCTAATGTACAGATGGGACTATAATTAATAATTCTGTATTTTATACTTGAAATATGCTGAGAGTGAATCTTAAGAGTTCTTACCCAAAAAAAGATTTAAAAAATCTTTCTGAACTGAAATATTATTCAAGCCCAAGAATAAAAGGACTAACTTCATGAACCCAAGAAAAGCAAAGAAAAAAATCACCCAAAATGAAGTATTAGCACTCAGGCAGAAACAAAAAGGTTACCTATGAAAGAACAAAAGTTGAGCTGTCCTCAAATTTCTCTTCTGAATAACTGAATGCCAGAGGGCAACACAGAATTTCAACGGAAAAATTTTGTGAACTGAATATTCCACATCAACCAATTTATTGTTCTACTATGAAAGCAACAGAAGACATTCCTATGTTATAAGAACTTGGAATATGGGCGCCTGGGTGGCTCAGTTGGTTAAGCGACTGCCTTTGGCTCAGGTCATGATCCTGGAGTCCTGGGATCGAGTCCCGCATCGGGCTCCCTGCTCGGCAGGGAGTCTGCTTCTCCCTCTGACCCTCCTCCCTCTCATGCTCTTTGTATCTCATTCTCTCTGTCTCAAATAAATAAATAAAATCTTTAAAAAAAAAAAAAGAACTTGGACTATATTGCAGCTAAGCACTCTTCTTGGAAAAAAAAAAGGATCGATGATACAATTCAAGTGATAAAAATATTTAAAAAATGAAAACTGGTGTTGAGCATTGAGACTATTAGATTAACACAATTGAATACAAACCCATATAACCTCAACAAAAATTTACTGAGGACCTATTATGTGCAGAAACTCTTCTAAATATAGGGGAAATAAGAGTAGACAAGGCAGACTGTATCCTGCTTTGCTGATGCTATCTAATGGATGAGAGAAATGTTAAACGAGTGTCAGGTAGTGATGAGCACTCAGAGAAAATAGAAGAGGGTCAGAATAGAAGACAGTTGAAATTTTTGATAGGTGGGCTCAAGAAAGTCCTTCTAAAGAGCAGAAACCTGACCGAAATGGGAGAACAAAGCTTTAAAAGTCCTAGAGAAGAGTTTTTGGGAAGTTCCAAATACTGGAGGTAGGAGAGAGCTTGCCATGTTACAACAGCAGGGAGGCCACTGAGAGAAGTGCAGTGAGCGAGCGTGTTATACAAATCTACAGCAGTGGAATATCCAAGGTTCACACAGCATTGGGCAATGTAGTCATTAAGGACTTTGGATTTTATTCTATGGCAGTTGGAAAACCAATGCAGAAATATAAGCAAGGGAGTGACATGATCTTACTTAGCTTTGAAAAAAGAGAGTGAAATGGTGGTTGCCACAGGGTGGGGGAAATGGGGAGATGTTGGTCAAAGGATACAAACTTCCAGTTATAGGATGAATAAGTTCTAGGCATCTAATTGTACAGTATGTTGATTATAGTTAACAATACTTACTATGCTATATACTTGAAAGTGACTAAGAGAGTAGATCTAAAATTTCTCACCACCTAAAAGAAATGATAATTATGTGAGGTGAGGGAAATGTTAGCTAACCCTCCTGTGGTTATCATTTTGCAATATATAAGAAAATCAAATCATCATGTGTACACCTTAAAATTACACATTATCTGTCAGTTATATCTCGGTAAAGCCGGGGGTGGGGGAAAGATCACTCTGCAGTTATATAGGTAAGTGTCAGGGAGGGGTGCCTGGGTGGCACAGTCAGTTAAGCATCAGACTCTTGATTTCACCTCAGGTCATGATCCCAGGGTCATCAGATGAGCCATGTGACAGGCTCCACGCTGGGCATGGAGCCTGGTTAAGATTCTCTCTCTCTCTCCCTCTCCACCTCCCCATGCACCCCTCCCCGCCCCTGCACACACACTCTCTCTCTCTAAAAAAAATAAAATAAAAATGTCAAGGAGACCCATTAGAAGGCCATTGCAGTAACTGTCTCAATGTTCTCATATTAATATAGCAAAGATTGATGCATATTGCAGGGAAGGAGAGGCACAGGCATTTAAAATTCCTTATTGCCCTTGAGGAAAGCTAAATGTACTGTATTTTGATAATTAGAGAAATACGTGTCCAGGTAAGCATTTGATAACCCTAAAGATAAATACTAGTTAAATTTAAAGCAAACTGCTTAACTTCCAAATAATTGTTAGTCAAAAGTAAACAAAACATGAGTCCTATCCTCAAGTACCTACAGGGACTGAGTTAACTGCAAAATGGTTTAAATCGAGCCACTATGGGCTAGTTGGGGGAAGATCACAGCTTATGTTGAACTGGGCAGTGCCTGAACTGGGCAGAAATGACTCAGCTTCACACAATGCATTGCCAGATCTCACTGTTTATGAAGAGAAGATGGAGGTCTGAATTTTTAATGTAAAATTTCCAAATTGGTAAAGGATAATATAGGCCTGACCCCCATCAACCTTCTCTAAATTATTTTAAAAAGGAGTAGATTTGACTTGTTGACTGTCAGATGGCAAAATCAGTTCTAGATAGTGAAAAAAATAGAAAACGCTAAGAACATTGAAGAAACAAAAAAATCAGAATACATCAAATAAAGTTATAGAACTAAGCTTTAATTATTCTACTTAACAATCCCTTCTAATTTTAACATATACAAGGAAATAAATTCTCTAACTTTTAAAAAAGAACTCATATAGTTTTTTTTTAAATTTGTCTTACACTCCACTTATTTTTTTAAATGAGGTAATTAAATACAATTAATTTACCACTATGATATTCACCAAAAATCAATGCCTAAAAGGTTAAAAATAAAAATATGGATAAAGTTAAATTCAGTGCTGACAGGGCCTTAGAATCCTACTACAAGGTGTACTTTTTTTTGTCAAGGTCTGTGAACATCAACAGTAATTGTTCACAAATCAACTAGCGCCAGCAAAGAATATAACCACATATAATCAGCAAAATAAAAGGCAAATGTCCTGGTGCACTAAAGTGTGCTTTTCTGGTGTCTTGAGAATGTCTTTGTGCACAGGAAGAAAATTTGCAGTTAACTGAATTATTAATATTGATATTATGGGGTGCCTGGATGGCTCAGTTGGTTGAGTGTCTGCCTTAGGCTCAGCTCATGATCCCAGGGTCCTGGGATTGAGCCCCGCATGGGCTCCCTGCTCAGCGGGGAGCCTGCTTCTCCCTCTCCCCTGCCCCTCCCCCTGCTTGTGATCCCTCTCTCTCTGTCAAATAAATAAATAAAACCTTAAAAATATATATATTAAATTTATTGAAGTTATAAATTCAAAAAGCTTATTTCCTTCATATATTTAAGGTTGTAATAGATTCAGTAACCACCCTTCCCCACCAAAAGATATCCACAGCCTAATCTCCAAAAACTATGACTATTTTATATTACATAGCAAATGGGACTTTGCAGATGTGATTAAATTGAGAATCTGGAGCACTGGGTGTTATACGCAAACAATGAATCATGGAACACTACATCAAAAACTAATGATGTAATGTATGGTGACTAACATAACATAATAAAAGAAAAAAAAAAGAAAACCCTATAGACTCCACAAAAAATACTATGAAAAAAAAAAGATAATCCTGTATTATCTGGTGGAACCAATGTAATCATAGGGTCCTCACAAGAGGGAGGCAGGAGTCAGAGAAGGAGATATGAGGACAGAAACAGGGATTGTAGTCAAAGAGGGAGATTTGAAGATGCTATGATGCTGGCTTGAAGATAAAGACAGGGGCCATAGGCCAAGGACCACAGGTGGCCTCTAGAAGCTAAAAACTCAAGGAAACAGATTCTCCCTAGAACCTCCAGAAAGAACACCACCTTGCTGACACCATTCTTTTAGACTCAAATACACTTTGGACTTCTGACTTAGAGAACAGAAAGATAATTAATTAGTATTCTTTTAAGTCATGAGGTTGCAATAATTTGTTATATTAGCAACAGAAAACTAATGCAAAGGCTAATTTAAAAATCTTATTAATCTGACAAATTTTAAGTATCATTTTCAAAAAAACATTTGATTAATCCAATGGAAACTTCTAAATCATCTATTTACAAAACTAATTAATGAAACTATCATAAACAAGTGCAACCACATTTATAAATCCAAAATATTCTTTTTTTAGCTATTTAAATTATTTAACAAATAAATACAATCTTGCCAGTAAAGATCAAACTATAACAAATTAAATTTAAAAGTATCATTGATATTAAGCTTTCTCAAATATTACAATACTTCGTCAAATTCTTTTATAATGCTAAATCCATAATCACGCATCTAAAGGCAAATACTTAATTGCATATATTTAAAGTAGACCCATTTGGCCAATCAGATTATTCTGCCAAGTTCTCTAAAGTATTCCAAACACATAAAAATAGCAATCCTAAAGATTTTAATGACTTCATCCCTTATATACTTGTTTCTAATTTTCATAGGTTATAGGTATTTATACATCAAAGAGCCAATCATTATTTTCCATGATAACTGCAGTGATAGTCTTAGCTGGGTAAAATGAAATTTTGGCCAGGAAAATTTGGCTAGGAAATAGAATTTAATTCTTATTAGTTTTTTTTCCCCTGGCCCTTTTTATAGCTAGTATTACAAGAACTTCATACTTAAGTGAGAGAAAGACTGATCTCCATGGCTACCATAACCTAGATTTAAGTTATAAATTAATCATTTCTATCTAATTTTAATCTTCAACCCTCAAGTCCCATCTCAGGGTGTTTCATTGCTTGGCTGGATTTGCTACTTATTGCTTGGTTCCTTTCAAATTCCTTCTATCTTTTGGGTCCAAAATTTTAAGATATATTTAAATGACATTCAGTTGGATTCAGTTCCATTTCAGGTCTACTTCTGGCCCTAAGGTCATAGATTTTAAGGTCCTGGAAGTAATGTTAGAAAGGCCTCCTCTGATGCATTTTGGAGATTTTCAGTTTTGTCATCTTTTTTTCAAAGGCATAAACTCAGCACCCACTTATCTGCCATGATGTATCAAAGAGCTCCCTAAGTAGAATACCTGAATGCAGAGTTGAAAAGCATGACAATATAATCATTGAAAAGCAGAACATGGGCATAACCAATAAGAACTATTCAGGGTTGGATATTTGCTTGGCAGAATTTGTCTTGGCAGTAGGTAGGCACACCAAGTTAACTCAAAATTGTTATGATATCCAAATTCAAGGTTTTACTGCTGACCCAGAAAATTAAGATAAGAATTCTAAAACCACTAAATAAAGGGCAGGATGCCTAAGGAAAGAAAATAGATCATAAAACTAGTGAAAACACAATTCTGCATATAGTGGGCATAATCAACAGTGAGACTGAGCCACAGTCAATAAGAAATAATGTGTTTAGCCATCCACCTACAATTTAGAGGCACTCACCTGAAAATGTTTTTGGAAATTAAATGTAAATATTCTGAGCATATATTGAAAAATGCAATTAAGATACTGTTAAAAAAACAAATCTATCCTGTGTTTCAAAACTTTTCAGACCAGATAGTTTTAATTTCCAGAGAGATTTCATTTATTAGCAGATTTTTGTGAAATATCCTTGTTTATACTATTTAATCCTTTTTATTTGAATTCTGCTAAATGAGATATTAAGGGCACTAGTTAATTTCATCCTTATCATAGACACCTCTGTATTTATCCATATCTAACTATATGATGCCTATTTAAGAAAATTTAAGCAAGAAAATCAGGACTAAAGATACTAACATCCAATTTAATAGAAATCAAACCTAAAGCACTAAATAGAAAAAAGTTTTAATACTAATAAAAGTTAGATACATATCAAAGCTATAAAAATCTTGAATCTTCAGATTGTAAACATTTATAAAATATACAAGGCAATTTACTTTTGCAGTAGACACTTTTCTAATTCCATTATCAGTCTTAGGCCAATAATAATGAAAAAAAACTCATAAAAGAGTTTTATTAATAAGGTTAAAAAACGGATAGTCCTCAAACTTCCTATTCTATTCTTTCCCCAAAAATAAAAAAAAAATCTAAAAACTCCTTTCAGTTATTCATAGAACACAAAAAATTTATCATACAACATGCCACCAAAAACACTTTTAAAAATTATAAAAGTGATATTATATAGCTATCTTATACCATATGTAAAAGAAAAAAAAAACAACTAAGTAGCTAACAGCAAAATTAAGAAGGCTCTAGGGATTAAGAATCACTCCCAAAAATGAAATTTAAACAATACATAATTGATTATTCCAATATCTATGAAAAGGAAAATACTACCGTATCAGTCTGTGTTGCAAGCAAAGCTATACTCAGATGCAAAGAAACAGAATGAATATAAACTAACTAGATATTCAACTCAGTCAGAAAAATCATTAAAAAATAAACTCCAAGGAAAGCATGAATACGTGAAAATGAGGATGAAAAAAAAGATTACATAAATTTGTAAATAAGAAGCAAAGCATAAATAAGGGCAGTTTTTAAAATGGTATAGACAAATGCTCTAAAAATCCCTTGGTAGTTACTTAAAAGTAACAAGAAAGAGAAAGGAATGATTGTAAATAGGGTCTGTGATGGGTTGGAGATGCATCATCCATATCCCCCTTCGGGACTCTGCCCAGCTATTAGAAGTGCTGTCGGGGGATAGCCTTCAGCTGTTGGTTCCTTCAGACTCCTTCCCCATGGTATGCCCTTCCTCCAAATCCAATGACTGATCAAGGCAAAAGTATAAATCCCACTATCCAATCTGAGCTAACCTGAAGGACTATTCACTTCAAGAGCCCCTCAGGTCAGCCGAGGCTCTCAGGCCAGTATCACAGCTTGGCGTCTCCTGCCCAAACCTGCTTTCTCCCCTTCCCTTCCACAGCTATTGATCCCAAGGGTTTCCTAATAAACATTCTGAACACTAAACCCTATCTCCCAGAAAATCTAACCTGTTTCAGAATTCACAAAATATTTACATTAACTTTTTAAACAAAAGAGCATAATACCATTTTATGCTAATACATATGAAAATGCTGATTTTCAGGGAATATGTAAATAACCAAATTGATTCACATAGAACAAAGAACTAATAAAGTTTTCAAATCACTACCCATATAACCCCCAAAGCCTCCAGGACCAGTATTTCAGTTTATATTATTAGCATTTGGGGAAATATATAATTTGAAAACTACACAGTTCAATTTAGGAAGCTAGTAAAGTACATGTAAATAACTACAAAAAAATATGATAGAGAAAAAGAGACTAGGGTTTCAAATACAAATGCTTAATCAAGACTAGGAAGAATCAGATCAGTCATATTACAATGGAACTTGTGAACAACTAGAATATGTAAGCCCTACATAATAATAATAATGGAAATAATAGCAATACTAATAATAGGAGGAGCAATAACATTTATTGAGAGCCTACTATATAAAATGTATTGTTTAAACATTTTTAATATATTAAGTAAAAAATATGCTAAAAATAATACTTTGAGGTACTGTTACTTTTATCTTGATTTTACAGATGACAAAGTAGAGAGAGAAAATTTAAATTACTTTTGTAAAATCGAATAAACATTAGTAATGGACTCAAACTTTGAGCCCAGGCAGTCTGGCTCTAGAGCTTCCTGTTATTATTTCTTAAACATTAGTGAAAACTATTTCAATAATCATATATATATACATACTCATTCATACACTTGCTCACACCCTTAAAGCAGATCTCCCCAATAATGTCCTCATTGAACAATCATACTTATGTTTACAAAAATCTTAACAATCTAGAAAAAACTTCAACCCAGTAGAGTATTAACATAATTATCCTCCACTGTAAACAAAGATTTTCCCCTGAGAAGAGTTTTCACTTATTTGTGGAACATAAGGAATAGCATGGAGGACATTAGGAGAAGGAAGGGAAAAATGAAGGGGGGGAATCGGAGGGAGAGATGAACCATGAGAGACTATGGACTCTGAGAAACAAGGTTTTAGAGTAGAGGGGGGTGGGGGGATGGGTTAGCCCAGTGATGGGTATGAAGGAGGGCACGTACTGCATGGAGCACTGGGTGTTATACGAAAACAATGGATCGTGGATCACCACATCAAAAACCAATGATGTATTGTATGGTGACTAACATAGCATAATAAAATAAAATAAAAAAAAAAGAAAGAAAAAATTAAAAGAAAAAAAGAGTTTTAAATTCATACTAGTGATAATAAATCAGGTGATGTGATCATCAATAAGACAAATGAGAATAACAGTGGCTTAAACTATATTATATGGAAACCAGTAGCCATCAAGTGGGTAGGAGAAAGAACAAGTAAATAGAGTTCTAATCTTCCTTTCCCTCCTTTCCCTCTCCCTAGGATGGAAAAGACTTCTTAAGTAATACAATGTCTCGGAATCTGTTCGAGAAATTTTAGCATGATTCATCTGTATAGTAAGTTAAAAAGGTGTATATGGTAAGTGTCACCACAAATAAAGTTAAGAGACAAAAAATGGAAGATAAATATTTGTACCATATACAGCAAAAAAATGAAAAATGTATTGAAACATGCAAAATATATATTATAGACTACATGTATTATAATTCATAGACATAAATGCAAAGTGCAAAATATAAATCCATAATATAACACAAAGCTATAACAAACCATCAAACAACTCACCTTAGCTTAGTTTTCCTACAGAGCAAACCTCAGACAAAATTAAACAAAAGTTCATGGGCCCCTAGTTTACTGGTAGTACAGGGAATTGGGTGTGAGAACAGTGTGGGGCTAACATATGTCCAAGCTTCTAGGAAGCATGCCAATACAGTGTTGTGACTAAGTCCAAGTATTGCCAAAACATTAAAGTCCAAATCACATGAGTATCTCCAAATCAATAAAATCTTCTTTATCCTGCCTAACAATCTACCCCCTTGACCTCAACCTCCTCAGTGTCCTTCATACAAGCTTTCTCCAGGTCCTTGCTGGCATACATTAATCAGGTATTTCAACATGTTTGTGTATAGGCTATTTCTCCTGGAGAAATAGAAGAGCAGGGACTACACTTTCCTATTCAGATTTTGCTGAGACCTAATCTTGATTATCAGCCTGAAGGTTTTAAGGGTCATGAGCTACAAGCATCATCTTACAAGTACTTGCTTTCAGGGAAGGTCATTACCTGACCTCTAGGCTAGAAAAAGGCAGTTTTCTGGCAAGCAGGAATGGATACCACTGCTGGCTTGTAATTTTCACAGGAATCGTATGCTCAATATGCTCAGGCTCATTCATTCAAATTTCCCTTCCCCGGCTTAAGGTCTCTTTATCTTAACCAGTGTCTGATTTTTACACAAGAGACTTTTGGAAGCTGCATATTAGATCTGTTTTGTAGCTCTGACTCTCTTACAATTAAGTGTTAGGCCTTATTTTCAGCACAATCTTCCTCTTGCTCTCTCTCATAGTTTTTTTTTTTTTTTTTTAAAGATTTTATTTGTTTGAGAGAGACACAGCGAGAGAGGGAACGCAAGCAGGGGGAGTGGGAGAGGGAGAAGCAGGCTTCCCGCTGAGCAGGGAGCCCGATGCGGGGCTGGATCCCAGGACCCTGGGACCATGACCTGAGCCGAAGGCAGAAGCTTTAACGACTGAGCCACCCAGGCGCCCCTCTCATAGTTTTTATAACAGAAGCTGTAATCTTTATAATTTGCACTCTCTACTCTTCTAGTCTACCTAAATATGGCCCATCCCAACATTACCCTTCACCAATCAACCAGAGTTGAAATCCTTAATAATTGTGAGACCACTGCATCCTGGGGATTATGGCCACTCCCCCTGCCACCTGCAGTGGGGTTCTGATTGCCTTCAGAATGGTGGGTTATCCAGCTCCCCAATTTCACTACGAGGCTGTGTTCCAGAGCCATTCCTGGTATTTATTTTTAGCTAGCTCTGTTTAACATCAGTGAAAGTTTTGCCCTAGGACGCTTTAACTTCCTGACTACTGGGTTGTACAGATATGTGTCAAACAGGTTTTATGAAGTGGGAGCTGAGGGTCATGTGGAATAGGCATGAGGTGAGGAACTGTCATGAGCTCACATGAAGCAGTGAGAGCCCATACAGAGTTGGTCACTCAGTATTAGCTAGGACACGACAAATGTCAAGGTATCAGGAGATATTAGGTAAAATAGCTCAGAAATGGCACATAAATGGTATCCGCTATACAACCAGGCAATTCACAGAAAATAACTGCAAATGGCCATTATGTATACATTTCACTAGTAACCAGAACAGCATATTATAAAAGAATAATAAGATATCCTTTATTATCCATCAGATTGGCAAACAAGAAATAAAAATACTGATAATTTCTAGTGTTGATATTGGGTATATAAAAATGGTCCTTCCATGGGGTGCCTGGGTAGCTCAGTTGGTTAAGCGTCTGCCTTCAGCTCAGATCATGATCTCAGGGTCCTAGGATGGAGCTCTGGGCTCAGCAGGGAGTCTGCTTCTCACTCTCCCTCTGCCCCTCCCCGCCCCCCGCTCTCCCTGTCACTCAGATAGATAAATAAAATCTTAAAAAAAAAGGTCCTTCCTAATGACAACTCTATCTTATGGAAAGAAAAACACAAAAATATTTTTTCAAGTATGGGAGTTTATTATTTAATAAAGGAGATTTGTGATTAATAATTAGTGACACTGTATCCAATCAGGAATTAATAACTGGTACCTAATTGTGAATGTTAAGCTTCGCATCAAGTTATGGGATATGTGCTTGACCAGAAGAGCACAAAATTCAGAGAAGTTGGCATACTATGCAACATTATGCCTCTCTGTACCTTTTTTTTTTCCACACATAGGACAAACTCATTTCTCCTCAAGGGAGATAACCCAAAGTCCAATTATCTTATCTAGCTCAAACTCTAAGGTCTCAAACATAGTTCTAGTATCCTAGCCAGCTGGTCCAATTCCTTATGATCCACTAAATTATAAATTAAAAAGACAAGGTTATCTGTCTCCTGTTCCCTACAAGAAATACAGTGGTAAAGCAAAGGTAGGATATCTGTATTAAAAGCTGTCTTTTTGAAAGAAAGAGTGGGAAACATTCAGCTTTGAGTAGTTCATAAGAATGAAAAAGTCTTGCTGGTCAGGCATTGTAAAGATCCCCTTCTTGGGACCTCCCAATGTCCTCAGATATCCTGATTTCTAGGACAAACTCCCTTACCTCTGTTCTACCTGGACCCTGATCAATGTCTTTTGAGTGATTCTTCCTAATCCATTATTTTCCATGGCAAAATCTCAAAGGGTTTCTCAGGTTGGACATTTGGCTTTAGCAATATGATCACAAAGCTTAGTAGGTTTCTAATCAATTTGCTTACAGTCATGTTCATTTGCCAGTAGCCAATTTATCAGACATAATTCCCAAGTTGACTTTTTTCCTGGCTTCTTCACCTAAACACCTCTTTTCAATTCTATGATAGCTACCAGCCTGAGCCACCTGAAACAACAAGCTTGGACTGGAAAGAAACATCTTACTCTGATCTCTGCCACAGGTTTGTGGAAACTCTGTTTAAGTGAGATATTTTAATACGCTTTGATAGCACAATACTTTTATCAAGCTTATTTTTTGCTGTTTGGGGATCCAGAAGCAGATGATTTTCCAACCCTACAAGATCAAAACACCTGAGTTTCCTTGATTCTCTTACATCCTCCCTCTTAAACCAGTTAATATGTGACTGAACTCATCTCTTTTTCTAGTACCTTCCTAGTACCCACAGTAAATAACCAATACATAGTAATTTACTGGCTTTTTCTAAATTCTTTCTTTAGAGTTACAGGTTCTGTGGGTACCTGGTCTGTCTTGGTAGTAAGAAGAGGATATGATTTGCCAAAGATGTTGATCCCATATAATAGGGTCTCCATATTTTTGTTTATCTCTTTATTCCCAAAATATTAAGCCACTACTGCATATTATATGTTTTTTGCAAAAGTCCAATGTCAAGGTACCAACTTGCGTTATTATTAGTGTCGGGGCAACATTAATTGCTATAACTAAAAAAATGCTGAAATTTCAATACCTTAATCTAATAGAAGTTTATTTTTCTCAGGTAACAGAGAGACAAGTGTTTTAATCTGTGTTAGGTTTCCTTCATATAGTGCTCATGAACCTAGGCTCCTTTAATTTTGTGGTTCCACCATCCAGATTTCAGTAGAAGAAAAAGAGTACGAAAAACACACTAACTTTTAAAAACTATGTCCTAAAAATAAAACACATCAATTCTGTTTGCTTTCCACTCATGAGAACTCAACCATGCCTTGATGCAAAGGGGTCTGGGAAATGTAGTCTTTAGCTAAACACCATTTCCCGGTGACAATTCTGTATAACAGAAAGAGAAAAATTAATTGTGTTGGTCAGGGGGCTATTTCTGCTATGGGTGTCCTTGTACTTTTTAAAAATTAAGTTCTTTATCTGGAAGTTTCATTGAAGGAAGGGGGCATGTCTTATTTGTCTTTTAATTACTCTCTAGTTATCTACTTTGAATAAAACAGGAGCAAAAGTTTTAAATAAAAAATATAGATTAATTTTTTATTACCTGATATCACCGATAGTAGGTCATGAATATCTGTATACATATATAAACCCATGATTTTTATTCTTGACAGCTTTATATTTTAGATTTTATGAAGTGATGCATTCCATCAAGGAGACATTCTGTGGTAGTAGATAGGGAAAAGGCTTTGGAGCAAGACAGACCAGTTTGAAGCCCAACTTAAATACTAAGCAAGTTGTAGGACCCTGGGAAAGACACTTAACATCTCAGAGTCTGTTTCCTCATTTTTTTTTTTTAAGTGGGAGAATAATAACTACATTGGGTACTAAATTTTTGGATTAGAAATAATATATAAAGTTTCTAAAAGTGTTTGACACATAATAGATAGTAAATGATCTCAATTATTGCCTTAGTATATGATTTAAACCAGAAACATAAGAAAATTCAACTAGAATGAAGCAGAAACATTTTCTAATTAAAATGTGTGCTTACTTGAGTGAACTGTTTCAACAGCTTACTGTGGCTTTTAAAAATTAAACCCTAAGTGATAAATGGCCTGCTTCTTGAATAACCTAGGAAACCATAAAGTTTCCATCTGCTATTTCTAAGTATATATTTAAGAGAATTCTGCATTTGCCAAGTCTAAATGTCAAAGTTTTAAGATTGCCTTGCATTAGCCAAGTTTGACTAATAAGGTAAGAATAAACTTTCTGCAGTTACCACAGAAAAGGTGATACACAGCCTGGAAACATGTTGATTTGAGCAAGTGAGTATGTGTCCACATTTCTTCCTAAATTAAAAAAAAGAAAGGAAGTAAGACAAAAAGAGAAAAGGCAGAAGGAAGGAAGGAAGGAAGGAAGGAAGGAAGGAAGGAAGGAAGGAAGGAAGGGAGGGAGGGAGGAAGGAAGGAAGGAAAAAGGAAAAAACAAGAAAAAGAAAATTGTTGAAGAGTCAGACAACTGAGTAGAGACAAATTTTTACTAATTAAGTAGCTTTTCACACATTCATACCCTCCACCATTATTACATTCAATCATTAATGCAGTCAAAGTAATTGACGAAATCAATTGCACAAATAAATGAAGTTTTAGTTTTTCCCAACTTTTTTTTTTTGCAAAATTTCAAACCCATGTAAGAGTTGAAAAACAGCACAATGAACACATATATACCCTTACCCAGATGTACCTTTTTAAAAAAGTTTTTACTTGAACCCCAGTTAGTTAACATACAGTGTAATATTAGTTTCAGGTGTACGATATAATGATTCAACACTTCCATACATCACCCAGTGCTCATCATGGCAAGTGCCCTCCTTAATCCCCATCACCTATTTAACCCATCCCCCCACAACCCTCCCCTCTGGTAACCATCAGTTTTTTCTCTATAGTTAAGAGTCTATTTCTTGGTTTCTCTCTCTCACTTTTTACCCCTTTGCTCTTTTGTTTCTTAAATTCCACATATAAGTGAAATCATATGGTATTTGTCTTTCTCTGACTTATTTCACTTGCCATAATACTCTCTGGCTCCATCCATGTTGTTGCAAATAGCAAGATTTCATTCTTTTTAGATGTGGTATATATACACAATGGAATATTATGCAGCCATCAAAAGGAATGAGATCTTGCCATTTGCAACGACGTGGATGGAACTGGAGGGTATTATGTTGAGTGAAATAAGTCAAAAAGAGAAAGACATGTATCATATGATCTCACTGATATGAGGAATTCTTAATCGCAGGAATCAAACTGAGTGTTGTTGGAGTGGGGGGTGGGGTGGGAGTGACTGGGTGATAGACACTGGGGAGGGTATGTGCTCTGGTAAGCGCTGTGAATTGTGCAAGACTGTTGAATCTCAGATCTGTACCTCTGAAACAAATAATGCAATATATGTTAAGAAAAAAAAAAAAGAAGAAGAAGAGGGTAGCGGGAGGGGAAGAGTGAAGTGGGGGAAATCGGAGGGGTAGACGAACCATGAGAGGTGGTGGACTCTGAAAAACAAACGGGGTTCTAGAGGGGAGGGGGGTGGGAGGATGGGTTAGCCTGGTGGTGGGTATTGAGGAGGGCACATTCTGCATGGAGCACTGGGTGTTGTGCACGAACAATGAATCATGGAACACTTCATCTAAAACTAATGATGTAATGTATGGGGATTAACATAAGAATAAAAAAAAAGTAAAAAAAAATTAAAAAAAAAGATTTCATTCTTTTTTATGGATAAAGATGTGATTTATATGTATAATGGAATATTACACAGCCATAAAAAATAAATGCACATTTTTTGATCCATTTAAAAGTAAGATGCAGACATCATTTTTCAACAAATATTTTACCATGTATCTGTTAAGAATAAGAATATTTTTCTATATATTGATAATACCATTATCACATCCAAAATATTAGCATTGATTCAGATATATTACCTAATATATAGTTCACGTCCAAATTTGTCCATTGCCGCAATTTAAGGGGCAATGGACAACTTTTTTTTTTTTTTTAAGATCTTATTTATTTATTTGACACAGGGAGAAAGAGAGAGAGCACAAGCAGGGGGAGCAGGAGAGGGAGAGGGAGAAGCAGATTTCTCACTGAGCAGGGAGCCTGATGTGGGGCTTGATCCCAGGACCCCAGGACCGTGACCTGAGCCGAAGGCAGATGCCAAACCAACTGAGCCACCCAGGCACCCCAGCTATGGACAACTTTAATCTGGGATCCAATCATGACAAGTTATCCCATCTCTTTAGTCTCCT
Source organism: Mirounga angustirostris (assembly GCF_029215605.1). NCBI lineage: Eukaryota > Metazoa > Chordata > Mammalia > Carnivora > Phocidae > Mirounga > Mirounga angustirostris. The sequence goes on along the minus strand of NW_026991712.1, from coordinate 103,970,652 downwards.
AGAACTGTCTATTCTTTTTCTATTATTTTTTCTTCTTTATCCTCCTCCTCTTCCTTCTCCTACTCTTTTTTTCTTCTTCTTCTTCCTCTTCCCCCTCTTTCTCTTCCTTTTCCCTTCTCCTCCTCCTTCTTTTTTCAATTCATGACACTGACTTTTTTTTAGCCTAGCCAAATTGTTTAGTAGGTCATTCCACAGTCTAGAATTGTTTGTTTTTTTCTTAATTATATACACATTAAAAATTTTTGGCAAAAATATTTCATAATTTATATTGTGTACTTCCCTGTGTCATATCAGGAGGTACAAATTGTTATTTTCTTACTACTGGTGATATTACGTTTGATCACTTGGTCATGTCCATCAGATTTCTCCATTGCAAAAATCATTTTCCTTTATAATTAACAAGTAATCTCCAGGGTAACACTTTGACCTAGTTTAAGTAGTCTATACCCACATCTTTCATCCAATGATTTTAGTATTCACTGAAAACCCTTACCTGAATTGATTACTACAATGATCCTTACAAACAGTGATTTTCTATTTCTAGCATTCCTTTGACATTTATTAGTTGACATTCTTCTATAAAGAATAGTTGCAGGGGTGCCTGGGTGGCTCAGTTGTTTAAGCTGTTGCCTTTGGCTCAGGTCATGATCACAGGACCCTGGGGTAAAGCCCCTTCATTGGGCTCCCTGCTCAGTGGGGATTCTGCTTCTCCCTCTCCCTCTGCCCCTCCTCCTGCTCGTGCTCTCTCTCTCAAATAAATAAATAAAATCTTTTAAAAAAAAAAGAATAGTGTTAATTCCTTCCCTCCTCACCTTTTTTCAAGCTGAAATGATAGTAATAATTACTGATGCTCAAATGATCGTACTTTTGCTTAGTAGGAGCCACTTAAAGCTGACATGTTTCCATCAGTTTGGAGAATTTCCTGCTTTCCAGTTTTATTTTTTTAAACTGGCCCTAATATTTGAATGATAATATTTCATATCACCACTTTTGTTCTTTTACCTAATTTGAATATATTAAATTATTGAGACACAATTTAGAATAAAGGTTAAGTTCAAACAAACCTGAGTTAAACACTGAATCTATAATCTGAAAACTGTACATTCATGGGTGAGTAAACCATCCTTGCTAAGTCCCAGTATTCTCATTTCTAAAATTGGAATAAATATACCTACCTCATTGGATTGTTTGGAAGATTAAGTAAGATAATACATTAGCATAAAGCATTAGCAAAATATCTGATATTAAATACTTAATATTAGCTGTCCTAGAATTACATAACATTTCAAGCTATGGCATGGTCAGCACAAAATAACAACTTAGACATACTTTATCTCCCTTATAAACTGATATTATCTATCTTTTATACTAGAATTTTCTGAGTCACTCTGTCTCAAAGAATATATATTTTTTAACACACTAAAAATAACAAACAAACCAGTTTGGATTACTAGAGACTCACAACTGACCTTTTAAATTTTGACTAAATTTTGCAGTTTTTCATTTTATATTGTTTTTTCACTAAAGTTTGTATTTAACTGACAAGCAAAATCATCTCTTTTCACCATTTGGTGAATGTCTCCACAGGAAAACTGGGTCAGTTAAAGCAACAATAGATGGGCTTATTGACACAATAGTTTGATTTCCTAAGAGCTAAATCTTGTGGGAATTTTGGAATATCTTTGGGAAATGCCCAAATATTTTGTTCTAAATCAATATATATTCCATTCCCCTTTGTACAAATAGGACACAATATGTTTTGGGGATCGGCACAGGGTCTGGTGCCTAATATTAAAAGCTATCTCCAATGAATTAAGTGAAAAAAGATACACTTAAAAAAAAATGTCTGGGGTGCCTGGGTGGCTCAGTCGGTTAAGCATCTGCCTTATGCGTCTGCCTTCTGCTCAGATCATGATCCCAGGAACCTGGGATCCAGTCCATGTCGGGCTCCCTGCTTGGCAGGAAGCCTGCTTCTCCCTCTGCCTGCTCTGCCTGCCACCTCCCCTGCTTGTGCTCTCTCTCTGATGAATAAATAAATAAAATATTTAAAAAATAATAAATAAATAAATAAATAAATAAATAAATAAATAAATAAATAAATATTTTTTTAAAATGTCCACTGACAGATCTACTTCACTTTATTCCTCATCTCCTGGTATCCACTTCAACTAAAGGCTCCAGAAGAAAGATGAGGCAATTAAATAAAACAAAACTATAATGATTAGAATAAGGTAATGTTCAAGAAAAGGTGTCAATGGATCCCTTCACTTGGAAACTAATTTAGCCCTTAAATTATTCCATACTGTCTTTTATAACTTGAGAAATAAGATTACAATCTTTATTTCCATTCCTTTCTATTTATCACTGTTTTGAATTTTAATACTGATGAATGATTCTGGTCAAGATATGAAGTGCATGGTTAGATACATTGCTTCTGCTCAAAACACACTACAATGGCAATAAAACACAAAGTAAAAATCAAATGAAAAAGGGATCTAAAATAGCAATACAAAGTAGTGACCTAGGAGAAAATCATAGTCCCAGTGGATTCAAGACCGGAAATGGACAGTGCAGCTCAATAGTTCGGTAACTATGTGGCAGCAAAGATCAAAATCCCCCATACAAGAGAGAAGACAAGGGCCAAACAACCTGCTTGAGCAGTGAATAGTTGAGACTAGATGGGACTCCTTATTTATACAAGGGAACCTTGAAAAAAAAAAAAAACTGCTGATACACTGCCTTGGGTTATATTTTCAAGGGAATCTTTATATCTAGGATTGTGAGAAGAAAAAGACACAGCCTCATGACCCAGGAATTTAACCAACTACCCACTATTTATATTACATATTACAATAAAGCAGAAGACCCAAAATAGTAATATGTAAGATAATACCTCAGTAAGTTCCCAAGGAAGAATTACAAGCAAAAACAAAACACAAAAATCTTATAGATGGAAAGAAAGAGAAAGCAAGTTAGCACTAAATAAACCTCAAACTCAAAAACTTTTACCCTTCATGGATCAATACATCAAAATCTCAAAATTCAATTAGATATAAAAAACTATATGCTAAGAAAGTTGGCCAAGAAAATTAATAGTTGAAATATGAATCCACTTTACATGAAAATAATCATATGGAGCACTCCAAAGAAGTTTTCAAAAGAATGCCTTGACTGATCAGAAAAATAAAGAATAACACTTGTTAAAAACAAAATTTAAAAACCCAGAGATATAAAATAAAATATGAATTTGTAATAAAACCAACCAGAAATATTAGATATTGAAGACATATTCTCTCTAAAAAGATTTAAAAATTATAATAAATTCTATACAATCAAGAGCAAATTTAATTGAAAAATTAGTCTAAAAATATTTACCCATATTTTTATAGAGAAACAAAGAGCAACTATGAGAATTATGGGATCAATTAAAAGAATTCACATTATCTAATTAGGATTCCATAAAGAACTAAGGGAGAAATTATTTTATTTTAAAGAAATAATGGCATAAAATATTCAAAAATACAAAAAGACCTAAATCCTCAGATTGAAGTGAAATTTAATCACTAAGCACATTAAATTAAGCTAAATCTAAACTAATGAATGTTGAGATAAAACTGTAGAAGATCAAGGTGAAAAGGAAAATATAAAGTTATCAAAGAAAATATTTCACACAAAGAACTGGTCATTAAGCTGAATACAAGGGAAGTGCCAAAGAAAAATATCATCCACTAAATATTTTACATTCAGCTAAACTGCCATCAAGTGTGAGGGCAAAAATGAAGATTCTCAATCGTTAAAACACAACAAAAAAGCCTACAACCCTTGCTTCTATGTATATACATTGCTATAACCATCTTGGAGGATAATTTAGCAGCATCTAATAAAGCTGAAAATGTGGGGTAAGCTTTTATGTAAAAATTCCTTGTTTAGATACATTAGAGAAACTCTCACACCCGTTCACAATGATGAGTGTACAAAAAAAATAATTGCAACAGTATATTACAGAAAAATAATTAGAAACAGCCTAAATTTTTATCAATAGGAGAATGAATAAATACATGTTAATATAATATTAAATACTATATAACAATTAAAATTAATTACATAAAGCTATAAATATTACCAGATGAATATCCCATCAACATAATTATGGCAGAGGGAAAAAGCAAGTTAAGAATATAAATTAAATTATGGCTTCACATATATAAAGTTTGTAGTTATATAAAACAATATTATATAATATGCATGGAGCCATCTATATATTCTTATGTATATGGATTCATGGGATTTCCAAACATCAATTTAGGATAGTAGTCAATCTAAGGATGTGGTAAGAAAGAAATGGGATCAGTGGGTGTTTCAAGAAGTTTAAATTATATCTGTAATATTTTGCTTTTTAACAAGTTATGAGGAACAAATATGGCAAAATTCCCCAAGATCTGAAAGAATTTAATGTTGAATCTACAGGCATTTATTGTGTTTTTTCCCTTTTCTATATGATTGAAGTATCATGCTAGTTTTAAGATTAAAGCATGTATAAAAGCATACCACACCTAAACTAAATTTCATGACTTTTATTAAATTCATTTTGGTTTTGGGACACCTGGGTGGCTCAGTCAGTTGAGGGTCTGACTCTTGGTTTTGACTTAGGTATGATCTCAGGGTCATGAGATCCAGCCCTGCGTGGGGCTCTGTGCTCAGCGGGGAGTCTGCTTGAGATTCTCTCTCTCTCCCCAGCCTTCTCATTCTCTCTCTCTAAAATAAGTAAAATAAATCTTTAAAAAAATGTTTAAAAAAAATAACAAATTAATTTTGGTTTTATAAAAAGTATAAAAATGTAAACAAGTAACAATTGCTTACTATATCTCTACAAATTTTCCTTTTGTATGAGAAATTCCTGTATAACTACAATCCTGAAAACAGGCTTCTGAGTTCCAACAAGTTTTTACAAATATTTATTAGACAGAATCTATGTGCCAGGCACTGTTCCAGGTGTTGAAGATACAGCAGTGAACACATAACAAAGCACCCCTTCTGGTGGAGCTTTCATTAGAGTGGGTAGAAGCAGATAATAAAAATAAATAAACAATTAAATTGGAAATCTGTTAGAAGATGATACTTCCTATGAAGAAAAGTTAAGTAAGATAAGGAATTCCAGAGAATTAGGTTGCAATTTTAAATACAGTTGACTCTTGAACAACATGGGGTTAGGAGCACTGACCCCCAAGCTGTTGAAAATCTGTGTACAAATTTTGACTCCCCTAAAACTTTACTAATAGCCCACTGTTGACCGGAAGCCTTACCAATAACATAAATAGTTTATTAACATATGTTCTGTATGTTATATGTATTATACACTGTATTCTTACAACAAAATAAGCTAGACAAAAGAAAATGTTATTAAGAAAAATCATAAGAAAGAAAACATATTTACAGCACTGTGTTTATCAAAAAAATCTGCGTATAAGTGGACCCACACAGTTCAAACCCATGTTGTTCAAGAGTCACTGTAATGTGTTCACAGAATCTCTCATTGAAAAGGTGTTATCAGAGTAAACTGAAGAAGAAGGAATGAGCCCTGCGCACATCTAGGGGAAGCATTCTCCTGACAGAAGCAGCCTCTGCAAATATTCCTAGGTGGTTGTGTCTGAAATGTTCAAAAAACATCAAAGATGCTAGTGTGCCTGAAGCAGGTCAAGTGAAAGGGAAGGGGTAGGAGATAAGCACGGGTCCTCGGCAGAGCCCACAGGCTATTTAAGGATTTGGGCATTTACTGTTAGATGAGAGTTCCTTTAAGAATTTTGAGATACGATCTGACAGATTTTAAAGGCTCACTCTGGTTGCTTCAAACCATGGAGGGGAAGAATGGGAGCAGGGAGACAAGTTAAAAAGCTAATGTCGTAATCCAGTGAGAGATGATGGTGCCCTCTAGTCCTGATTAAATTAGCATTTGAAAATACTTCTGTAAATCTTTTTGAAGTCTGTGGAATCATGGAATCTCTATTATTTTTTGAACGAACATATGGGATATGAAGTTCGAGTGAGCTATAGAAAGATACACGATGGCTGGTACGTGTATGGAGCAGTATGGTATGTAATAGGCATATGAGTGTGTTTATTATGGTTTGATCAGAGAAAGGGGTTAAGGGAAGAACAGGGAACAAACTTCTCTTTCTTTCTTTACCCAAAATATTTTCAGAGAATCTGGAAGGCTGCATAGATGTGCCATGAAATGGAAAAAAAAAAAAAAAGAATTGCTAAGCTAAAGGAGTCTATAATTTCATGGGCTGTGTGTGTGTGTGTGTGTGTTTCTTCTATTGGATGTACTCACTTGTTTTTGACAAGATAATCAGCACTATTGTTAATTTTTATGAGACAGTTTATGTTACTGGGAAGAATTCCTAGGGTATCTATAAAATAGAGAAAACAATCCCTTGTTGGCTAAATGTCATTGTACTGACCAGTCTCACACCTTCTGAACAGGCCTAAGAAAAGTTTTGTTAAGTGTTTGGGAGTTACTGTTTTGGGGCCAAATATCAAGTCGCTGTGCTTGCTTCCAGTTCTCTTTGTTCTCCACTGTGGCAGTAAAGAGCTGTAATGTCTACAAGATGAGTTGGGTTCTGTGAGCCCAGAAAATGCCAATTTATATAAAAACCTAAGCCAGTTGCTGGCTGCCTTAGACCAAAGAGTGGAAAAATCCCTATTTTGAAGGGTGTAAATACTAATTTGTCAAATTTGAGTGTATATATTTCTCAATAGCATTAAGTAATTGTTGCATTTAAAATTTTAGTTAATAAACTAAATACATAATGTATAATCTATTATAAATGACACTCACTATTAATCTGTTTTATTTATGCCACTAACTACTTGGTTACAAAATAATTTCTAAATGAACAATTTAATCATTACTATGGCTGATTTATATCATTATAGAAGCCTTAAAATTTTATGTTCCAGTTAGCAATGAATATCTTTAAAATGGTGTTTTAAGAAGAATGCAAATGGCTGAGATTTTAATAAGTGACTATCATATCCAGATGATGGTCTATTGTTTCCATTCTGATGCCTGAAGAGCTGCCAGTCATAGACTCCCACACAGCAGGCAGGCAAAGAGCAGGCCTCCAGATGTATTTATGAACCCATGCAGCCTGCTGTCTACATGTTGTTCAAGGCTGATAAAGACAATCTGTCAGCTGTGGGTTACATTTCTATTTAAAGTTTTAAGTGCTATCTGAAAAGTACATATTTCAATGCTTGCATTATTTTCATTCTCTTCCAAATATTGTGCTAGCATTAAATGCAACTTCCATATGCCCAAGATTTTGAAATGACTAATATTTTTAAAATGTAAAAGAAAGTTTATGAGGAACTTTAGCCAGCCAATTTAAATCTCAGGAAAATACTTCATTGCACTTAAATGCACATTTTTACACTATTTTCATTATTTTCTTTTGAGGTCACTGTAATTAAATAAAACTTGGGTTTGAGAAACTCAGATTTACATTTAAAATGTAATTTTAGTTATTTTCATTTAGTCATCCTAGTATTTCTGAAACAATTAAAAGGTATCTGATATATCCTATATCCTCAGTTTCAATCATTATATGTGACTTGATCATGTCTCTAACATCCCCAAGTTTTCATCACCAAGAGAAGAGTCAGCTAGCTCCAACATGTAAATAATTTTATTTTGGTGTTTATGTGGCATCTGGGCATGCTCTCACCTCATGCCTATCACCCTTGCTATCATGCAGTTGGTAGAGGCCCTCTGATTTTCTCCTTTTCCCATATTTTCATCCTCATATTGCTGTATCTTTCCTGTCTCTTTACTTATCCTCCCACTACTCCCTTAGTCCTTTATATTTTTTCTTCTGGAATTCCATTCTACTCTAAATGTTCTTCACTAGATTTCCACTTCCTTAATAGAAGGCTACTTCATCTTATTCTTTTCCAGGGACAAATGCAGAGACAGGTCAGAATTCTCTTACTACAAATTACTATTTAAAATTTTATTTCTGGGGTGCCTGGGTGTCAGCTGGTTAAGCATCTGACTCTTGATTTTGGCTCAGATCATGATCTCAGGGTCATGAGATTGAGCCCTGGGCTCTGCACTGGGTGTGGAGCCTGCTTGGGATTCTTTCCCTCCCTCTGCCTCTCTCCTCACTCGTGCTTTTTTTTTTCCCCTCTCTCTCTCAATAAATAAATAAATAAATCTTTTAAAAAAGTAAAAATAGGGTGCCTGGGTGGCTCAGTCATTAAGCGTCTGCCTTTGGCTCAGGTCATGATCCCAGGGTCCTGGGATCGAGTCCCACATCGGGCTCCCTTCTGGAGGGGAAGCCTGCTCTCCCTCTCCCACTCCCGCTGCTTGTGTTCCTGCTCTCGCTATCTCTGTCTCTGTCAAATAAATAAATAAAATATTTTTTAAAAAAGTAAAAATAAAATTTTATTTCTGATTTCCCCAGAGCATAAAAATAAGGCTTTTTTTGTTCCAAGCTATCCAATGACGTCATCTCTAGCAATCGTAATTACCATTTTCTTTCTTCTTGTTATCAACTCCTTATATTCACTGACAACTTTCACACTTGATTCCTCTGTACTCAAAATCTGATAACCCCCAAGTCCTTGACCTATTTAACTGTGACAAAAGTAAAAATGATAACAGCAACAAAAAGAATAATGTAAAACAACAACAACAAAAAACAACAACAACTACAACAAAAAAAGAATGATGTTATAACACAACGTTTCCATGCTGGGTTTTGCTAGGCTCTTTAATACATGCTTTTTCATTAATGTTTATAGTAGCACTTTAATTCCACTTATTAGGAAACTGAGGGCCACTCAAATGAAGTAATTTTCCCAAGGTCACGTAGCTTAAGAGATAGATGTCAGAATCTGTGACCTTTTTCCTCTATACCATGTGGCCTTTATCCTCAGTTTGTTGACCTCACTATTTCAGTGACCTTTACTTGTACTACATTTCAATCACTTCCTGCAAAAATCTTGTTATCTTCTATAAAACTAAACCTCTGAAATCTTGAGATTAATACACCAATTTCTTACAATACTTCCTTTCTCTGTGTCTCTATTATTTTCTAGGTCTTTTTCTCCAATTTCACTGCTTCAGTTAGTCTTTCTTTTTTTCTTTTTAAGATTTTATTTATTTATTTAAGAGAAAGAGAGAGCACACATGAGTAAGGGGGAGGGGCAGAGGGAGAAGCAGACTCCCTGCTGAGCAGGGAGCCCAGTGGGGCTCCGTCCCATGATTCTGGGATCATGACCTGAGCCAAAGGCAGACGCTTAACCCACTGAGCCACCCAGGTGCCCCTCAGTTAGTCTTTCAATATACATCTATATACTCATTTAAAAACTCTAAACCTTCCTTCAGTGTATACCTAACTCAGTGCATAAAAATCACTACAGCAAAACTGTGCATCCCCAAAAAATATGTCTTCAAACTGAGCTAGAACTGACTTCTTCACTCCTATTTTCTTTGTAGTCCAGTCCAAACTTCATTATTCTAATATAGCACTACTTTCTTCCCTCCTTCACAAATGTCTCCATTTCCCGTTTGTAAAATAAAATTAAGACCACTTAAGTAGAATTTCATCAATTTTCTGATATTCCATTATGAGATTTAACTGCAGCCATCCCTTCTATTTACTCCATTTTCAGAGGAGGTTTCCCTGCTTCTGTCCAAGGTCTATCTCTGCAGTCTTCATCATGACCTACTACTGTCTTCATGTCATGAAATCTCTTCCCTCATCTAAATCCCTCCTTGTAGTCTACAAATGTGCTCTGTTTCTTTCACATTAACAAAAAGCAAAACAAAACCAAATACAAACAGACAAAAACCTGTTTTTTATTTCTATTCTCCTTTACTCTCTACTTTTCATCTCAGCACATACACTTTCAACTCACTAAAATCTGGTTGTAATCCATTGAAATGACTGTCTCCATGATCAACAATCCCTAGCTGGGAAATCCAATGGGTGCTTTGCAGTCATTTTATGATCTGTTTATGATATTTGACTTTTTAACCATTTCTTCCCTGCTTCCTTCCTTCTTTTTTCCCCTATCTTATGTAATGTCACATATTTATTCATTCAACAAATACTAACAGACTAGTTATTATATCCTACCTGTCTACTGTCACAAAAGGCACATTTATTCTTGTATTCATACCTAGAGTCTTCTCCTTCATGTAGGATTAACTTCCCTCTTTAAACCTCTGATTACCTCAGCCTTAAGTAATCCCTTCAGTCTCTGAAATGTTATAAAGGTTGAGAAGTATGAATTAACTCCTTTAGCATTTAGTTATAGTTACCTTGAATAGTTCATTATAGCCTTTGGGGGATTAAATCCTGAAGGCATTCACAATTGGGCTGCAAGTGCCTTCAGAGTAATCACCATGTTTTATGTCTTCTCTCTTTTCAATTGTCCTTCTTGGTAATAAAGAAGTGTTCAATAAGAATGTATTGATTTCTCTTAATTTCTACATGCAAGGTCTCAATTAAAAATTCCAAACTTGGTGCGCCTGGGTAGCTCAGTCGGTTAAGTGTCCAACTCTTGGTTTCGGCTCAGGTCCTGATCTCCTGGGTCCTGAGATCGAGCCTCACATGAGATCAAACCCTGGGCTCTGAGGTCAGTGGGAGTCTGGTGGATATTCTCTCTCTCTACCCCGCCCCCATTTGCTCTCTCTCTCTCTCTCTCAAATAAGTAAATAAAATCTTTAAAAAAAAAAGACCTCCAAACTTTACCAACGTAAACTTCTCTTCCTCTAAACTTCTACCTGTATAAATCAACAGTACTACAGAAAAATCACGTATCCATGATATTTGTGCTTCTTCAAAGTTTAAGGTCTTCAATCTGAGCTAGAACTGAGTCAACTTGTTCATGCCAGTATTCTTTTATATTCCTATTATAAATTTGAAAGTATGGATGAAATTTGTAATTTTCTAGAAAAATAAAATAAATCCAAGAGAAAGAAACATAAAATGATTAACATAAATGAAAAGATTTTCATTTCCAAAAAGCAAAAGATCCAGTTTCAAAATGTTAAAGACTAGATACTACAATGTTTTTAATTTCAAAGTATTTCTATAATCCAAAAATACTTTATGAAATAAGCATAAAAACAATCTCAACATTTAAAAGAAACTTCAACAAAAATACCCCAAATATAGTCATGAGCATTAATGCAAAATTCCACACTAAAATACTCACAAAAATAATCTAGCATCACATTAAAATCATGACCCTGTGGATTTAGTCCAGAGATGTACAGATGGATCAATATTAATTACAGTGATAACTCCAAGGAGGAAAGTCATATTACCTCCATAGATGTTAATGAGGCATTTGACAAAATTCAATAATCATTTGTGTTTTTAAAAATAAAATGAACAAAAAGCAAATAAATAAAATAAAATAAAATAAAAAACAATAAATTAGTAATAGATTAATGATGCCTTAAAATGAAAACAGCATATCTCTCATCCGAATCCACCATCGTACTTAATGGGAAAATACCATAAGCACTGCCACTGAAATAAAAAAATAGGTCAAGATGTCAGTATGAGTACCATTAGTTAACTTTGCTATTGTGCCATTTTAATGCATATACATTCATAAATTTGTATTTTGATTATAGATAGAGACCTTTAGCATAAGGAATTTCCCTTCCTCATGTAGTTTAACACTTTGGGGTCTGAATTCCATTTGTTTGATATTAAGATCACAACTCTTACTTTTTTCCTTTAAATTTGTATTTTCCTGGTTTATTCTTTTTTTTTTTTTTTTTTTTTTTTTTTTTTTTATTTGGGAGAGAGACAATGAGAGACAGAGAGCATGAGAGGGAGGAGGGTCAGAGGGAGAAGCAGACCCCCCGCCGAGCAGGGAGCCCGACGCGGGACTCGATCCCGGGACCCCAGGATCATGACCTGAGCCGAAGGCAGTCGCCCAACCAACTGAGCCACCCAGGTGCCCTTTCCTGGTTTATTCTTACAGTCAATAAAATTACCTTGCTTAGCTCAATTTTTGAATCAGTCATAAACCAAACCATTATTAGCATGATGTCAGTAAAAGGTTTAATTTAGGAATTAGAATTTACACCAGTGTGGGAGTAGCTGGGGAAGACAGCATCTGGAAAGAGAGAATTGGAGAATCAGAGAGAAAGTCAGCAATCACAGCTGCCTTAAGTATTGGCATAAATGAAATAGTCTGAACTCGTGATAAGCTACAAGAAGCCATGCTCATCTGTCTACAAACAATGGGGTTTTTTGCAGAGGTCAAAGGACACTGCTTCTTTTGTTGCATTGCTGTCACTGCATGTGTACAGGGATGGCCCTGGTGGTGAGCGTTGGGCCAGCAGTGGTCCGGAAGCCACGGGGTTAGAAAACACCATGACTCAGAGCACAGGAGGAAAACAAGCACAAGCTGAGGACTGCCATATATGGCTGAATTTGACCATTATCATGTCTGACCCCTAGAACCTTCCAAAATAAATGGCTTCTTCCCATCTGCACTCTAGACCTTCCAGGAGTTCCTGGACTTTAACCAGGTACCATAGAATGAAGAGGAATCTTGGAAATAATTTCCAAATATAGACAGTCACAGTAATGACATTTTGATTCAATATGCTTATTTACCTATTACTTAATTCTGTAAATTTGAAATGATATTCTTTGATTCCCAGATACTTCAGATGTGGTAACAGACTTGCTCTATATTTTATCTTCTTTCTCTTTAAGTGGTTAACATTTTCTCATTCTTATAGCATAAAACATTTATATTTAGTTTGTGTTGGTTCTAAATAAAATAAATTCAAAGTTCATGACTTTGCCATTCCTTTCCAGGCACCCTCTGATTGATGTTCACCTACAGGGAGTTTCCTTAACAAGGACTTTTGGGAATACCAATCCCCGAGTGCTTGGTGTTCAAAACAATTTGTTGAATTTTCACTTGCAGCACAACTTGGCTGGACATATAATCTTTGGCTTACACTTCCCTTGCCTATCATACAAATATTGCTCCATTGTCTTCTGATGCTGAATACTGCTAAGGAAAACATGAAATCCGGTTGATTTGTTTTTTCTCTTCTAAGTGACTTGGCATCTTTGCTTAGCGTTGCAAAGGATTATTTCTTTAAGGACCAATACTTTATCAAATGTTCATTATTGACCATTCTGGTTCAAATTGTCCTGGCATATGACATGTCCTTTCAAAAATGTAGATCTGAGCCTTCTTTAATTTCAGGAATGTTTTCTTGAATTATATGTTTCTATATTCTGTTCCATTATTTTGGCTTTTTTCTTAGTAAACTCCAATTATGCACATTTGATCTCCTTTGCCTTTCTTGTGTATCTAACTATTCCCTTTAATCCTTTTTAAGTCCTCTACATTTCTCTTTTATTTTGGTCGCTTTTCTCATTCTATACTCCAGATCTCTTCCTGTGTTATTCTCCATGTTTATGCTGCCTTGTTCTCCAGTTTTGTCTTATATTTCTGTGATGTTTTTTATTGTTCTTCGTACATTTTCCTGAGTTCTACTGAAGTACATTTCATTTCCTTCTATTTTCTCACCATATTTTCCCAAAAACCTTGTGTTTGTACTTTGAGGTCTTCTCTTGTAAAAGTGATTATTTCATTTTTCTCATTTTATTTTTTAGTTAATGATGAAATATTTGGGCAGAACTTTCATCTGTTCTTTCTCATTTTGTGATGTGCTTTTTGGGTAAGTCTTTCCCTTTTTATCTCTTCTATTAGCTGTGTGTCAATGCTGGGCCAGCTCGAATTTTACTTCTTACTATGGAACAAACTAGATTTTCCTTGTCCAGTAATTGCAGGTGGTTCCTTTAGGGAGTGTAGTTTTATTGGTATTTTCTAAGACACTTCATCACTTATCCGTCATTCTATACATATTCTATACAAAGCTTTCATGCACCTATTTATCTTTTCAGTTTCTACTTTGTCCTTCCCAGATCCCATAGATCTTATTTCATTTAGGCCTTTCCTGAAGTCTTTTGCTTCCGGACTATTGCTATTCCTCTTACCATGTGCCTTGTGGCGCCTTTCAATCCATTCAGTTTTGTGCCAATCTTAGTTGCTTTTAGCAGTTTTTACACTTAAAAAAAATATATGGGGTATATATGTTTTCTGGTTTCAATGTAAGAAGAAATTGCAGGTTTTGTTTGTTTGTTTTTGTTTTAATTTGCCTTACTGCTTTTATAAGATATATTAGAGGAAGATGGGACACAGTTCAAGTCCCCATTTACTGGAAGTAAAGAACTCCAGTTTTACTTCTGAATATAATAGTTTAAAAAGAATATGTCTTTGTATTCAGCATCCTCTGAAAAATTTGTCTTGCATGCCATGTGTTATTTTCATCTTCAGAATAATTTTTTCCCTAATTTCTTCTTGATATATATTTTAGAAATCATTCTGTTCCATTGATTGGGTTCTTCCTTCAGAGACACTAATTATACTTTACTGAAACACCTTTTCTTTAATATCTTTATCTTTTTAATAAAATGTATGCATTATTGTATTTAATAAAATGTACTTAATCAACTCTTTCCTTCATATCAGTATTTTAATTTTCAGTGTTATTATTGTTTATAGCCTCAATTTATTTCTTGACATGTGTAATGAATGCTGTGATGCACCACCCAGATTATCCTTTCATGAGAGAGGCACTCAGTCGGCAGGAGTGTTGACTGATAATGTCTTATAACTTAATTTATCTCTGAGAATTGCTTAGACCAAAAGGTAACTCCCTAAACCAAAGTTACATGCCTCCCCACCCCAAAGATAGTCCATATCAAATGATTGACCCAATAGAACCACACATAAACTTGACCTCCTTGCCACAATTCAGGTCAAATTCAAATGGTCATTCCAGCTCCAGAACCCCTCATGGGATTGGCTGAGGCATCTGTTGTAACTGTATTTCAGTTTCCCCTTTCCCTCCCCATCCTACTTCTCCTGTTCCCTAATATGGCTTGTTCCTAAGAATATTTGTGACAGATTGAAGATGGCCACAAATTCTTTGACACTCTTCTTCCAAGAGATAAGGTTTTTTCCTCTTGAAACAGTTGTCCTATGACAACTTTGATCAACAGACTACAATGTAAGGGACACTATGTCAGTTTATGCCTAGATTCTGAGAGTATATGACTAAAGAGAAGAGCCAGGCTAAATATAGCCTTATAGTAATCTCTTCTAAGGCATCAGGCATGTGAGTGATCTGCAGACCAGTCCAGCTGCCAAGCGAATATAGCTGCAACTGACTACTATAAACCCTATATGAAGCAGAAGAATCACTTAGCCAAGCTGTGCCCACATTCCTGACCCACATGATTTTGAAATACAATAAAAGTGGTTATTTTAAGCCATTATATTTTTGTTGTCGTTGTCATTATATAGCAATACATAACTCAAATCATACTTCAAAACATCTCATACTCAATATCTAATTCAGAGCCTGTATCCTGAGAAACAAAATGTAAGACAATTGATATAAAGTGATCCTAGGAAGCAGACCCTAAAATGGGTTTGTAGTTGGATCACTACTGGCCAACTGGCAATGAAGACACCATCACTTATAGAAAAAGGACAAGTGATCGCTGCTGTTATGCTATATTGTTTTGCCAGTGAGGAACTGGGATGGGACACCAAAGGAAGGGCCACATTAGCAGTTTTTAGCAGGTGTTTGAGAGGTTCAGAAGAAGTAAGTATAAGTACTATAGAATCTGATGAATATTGCTGGGTAATATTGATGCACTAGTGAAAGTCTTTTATTGTCTAAGGCTAAGGGTTATTAATCACTAGTTGAAGACAAAGTGTGGAGTGAGAGCCTTCTTTACATCACATAAAGAGTCTCTTATTTTCTGTCTTAGGAGTACAGAAAAATGCTGTGGATAAGGCCTAAACCTTAATTATTATAAGGGTAGTGGTGTTCAAGAGAAGTTTGCGTTGTCAAGCCAGTCTGTTGTACCGAAGTCAGGTCTGAGATTGGAGAGATGTCTAGGACACTGATATTTGGATTGTATTAATTGTATTGATACATCCCATGTTAAAGATGATACAGAAAATTTTGTCTTGAAAAATAAGATGTACCCACAGGAACATCTGTGTCCACCTCTCCTTTTCCCATTAGATCAATAATATCGGACAGGTCACCCAGCTGGGGAAGTGCTGGGCTTGCTAAGGGAGGAAAGGAACAATAAGAAAATGTTTATAATGGATACTGAGGGTGCCGGATCAAAGGCAAAATGTAAAGTTGAATAAAACATAGTTTTTTGAAATGGGAGAAATTTCCAGAGATGCAGGATAAAACACCTGGGCAAGAACCCTGGGAGATTATTCTAACACACTGTTTAGATGGCTCTGGGAAGCTTAGAAAAAGTTATGACTTACACTAAGTGAGGTAGAAATGCTGGAACTACAATAGCAGATTGTGGAGGAAGGGACCAAAAGTCTCAAAGAAGTAGGCAGGCTAGAGTGGATAAAATGCACATGATTAGAAATTCACCAACCAGGACACCTAGGTGGCTCAGTTGGTTAAGCATCTGCCTTCGGCTCAGGTCATGATCCCAGAGTCCCAGGATCGAGTCCCATATCAGGCTCCCTGCTCAGTGGAGAGTCTGCTTCTTCCTCTGCCCTTCAGCCCACTTGTGCTCTCTCTCTCTCAAATAAATAAATTTAAAAAATTTAAAAAAAAATTTAAAAAGAAAGATTTGGATTTCCCTGACACCCAGTGATGTTGAACACTTTTTCATGTGTCTGTTGGCCATTTGGATGTCTTCTTTGGAAAATGTCTGTTCATGTCTTTTGCCCATTTCTTGATTGGATTAGTTGTTCTTTGGGTGTTGAGCTTGATAAGTTCTTTAAAGATTTTGGATACTAGCCCTTTATCTGGTATGTCATTTGCAAATATCTTCTCCCATTCTGTCGGTTGTCTTTTGGTTTTGTTGACTGTTTCCTGTGTTGTGCAAAAGCTTTTTATCTTGATGAAGTCCCAATAGTTCATTTTTGCCCTTGCTTCCCTTGCCTTTGGCAATGTTTCTAGGAGAAGTTGCTGTGGCTGAGATCGAAGAGGTTGCTGCCTGTGTTCTCCTTTAGGATTTTGATGGACTCCTGTCTCACATTTAGTTCTTTCAACCATTTGGAGTCTATTTTTGTGTGTGGTGTAAGGAAATGGTCCAGTTTCATTCTTCTGCATGTGGCTGTTCAATTTTCCCAACACCACTTGTTGAAGAGAGTGTTGCTGGAGTGGTGGTGGGGTGGATGGGGTGGCTAGGTGATAGACACTGGGGAGGGTGTGTGCTATGGTGAGCACTGTGAATTGTGTAAGACTGTTGAATAACAGACCTGTACCTCTGAAACAAATAATATATTATATGTTAAAAAAAAAGAAGAAGAAGAAGAAGATAGTGGGAGGGGAAGAATGAAGGGGGAGAAATCGGAGGGGGAGACGAACCATGAGAGACTATGGACTCTGAAAAACAAACTAAGGGTTCTAGAGGGGAGGGGGATGGGAGGATGGCTTAGCCTGGTGATAGGTATCAAAGAGGGCACGTTCTGCATGGAGCACTGGGTGTTATACGCAAACAATGAATCATGGAACATTACACCAAAACTAATGATGTAATGTATGGTGATTAACATAACATAATAATAAAAAAAAAGAAAGAAGGAAAGAAAGAAACTCACCAACCATATGTTCCATGAGAAAGCTCCACTTATTGACATGGTAAAAGGTAAAAAGGCATCAGCATTGTTGAGAAGCTCAGTAGTAGCTATAATTTATAGCCAGGTTTCTTATAGATCTGAAACACTGAAATAATGATGATAAGATCCTGAATGAATAGAGTCCAGGTGATACTGACTGAAGGGCAGAAGCAAGGTGAGCATATTTATCAAAAATATCATATTTATTATAAATAGCAGAAAGGTCTGAATGGAAATCAAAAGTTCTTAGAGACAAGACAGATAACTAGCCAAAAAGGGTATTGCTCAGTTTTCATAATCAAAAGAAAAATAAGGATAAATGATCATGAGCCTGTGGAAACTTCTCCAGTAGAATGATCATCCCTTGCCCAATTTCTGAATTTGAACCACTTCTCAGACCCAGAATCCTGGAGACACCAGGTACCCATGAGGAAGGACTCTTAAATACCATGCAAATATATTCTAATGATTCCTCCAGTCCATTCCCAAAGAGATCTTATTACCATTTATTCAAGCAAACAATATGGAAAGAGAGAAATTAATTCAAAATAAGCAAGAAAGGACAGTGAAAGAAAAGAAAGTTGGGGAAAATAAAAAGGATGAAATAAAATGGTAGAAATAAATTTTAAAATATTATTGATTATAGCAAATGTAAAATGGACAAGATGTTACAACTAAGTCAACATTTATCACAGTGGATTAAAAAATTATAAAACTAAATCCAATATAGCCTGTCAGTGAAACCTACAACTAAAACATAGGGTCACAGAATGCTTGAAAGTAAAGAACTGATAAAAAGATATGCTAGGTTCATATTAATAAAAGTGAAGGTGGCACAGCTATAATATCAGACAAATGAACTTCCTGGCAAAAAGCATTGCTATGGATATAATGGAAAACTCCATCACAATAAAAATATCAACTTTCCAGGGTAAAGCAAAAATTACAAACTTGAATATACCAGATAACATATCCACAAAATATATAAGGACAAAACTTGACAGAACTATTAGCAGAAACAGATTAATCCAATGTCACAGTGACAGATTTTAACATATCTCTTCTCATAATTGGTATATTCAACAGGAAAAAAGACAGAAAAGATCTCAAAATTGCATAAACAAGTTTTAAATAGTGGATAAAAACAGATCCCTGCACCCAACAGTTGGAGAAAACACTATTTTTTTAATATTCAAGGAAAGTTACAAACTTGATGACAATCTGGCAAGGAAGAAACTTTAGACAAATTTTAAGATCCATAATCTCTTTTCACAAGGTAGTAAAGTTTTAAGCTAATAATCAAAGGGAAAAATTATACTATATTTGGAAACTTATAAGCATATTTAAAAAAACTCATGTGTCAATGGAAAAATTAATAACAAATAGGCTACATATAAAAATTTCATCACAGAAATGAGAGATGGTACAAATTAACACATTATGAATGAGAGTGGGCACTTAACTACAAATGGTATGAGAATTGAAAAGATTGGGGTGACTTGATGGCTCAGTTGGTTAACCATCTGCCTATGGCTCAGGTCAATGTGGGATTGAGTCCACATCCATCTCTACATTCAGCAGGGATGTCCCTCTCCCCTCCCCACTTTGTGCTCTCTCTCTCTCTCTCTCAAATATATAAATATATTTATTTTTTAAGATTTTATTTATTTGACAGAGAGAGAGACAGCGAGAGAGGGAACACAAGCAGGGGGAGTGGGAGAGGAAGAAGCAGGCTTTCCGCCGATCAGGGAGGCTGATGTGTGGCTCCATCCCAGGACCCTGGGAGCATGACCTGAGCCAAAGGTAGACCCTTAATGACTGAGCCACTCAGGCGCCCCTCAAATATATAAATATCTTTTTAAAAATAAGCAAAAATTTTAAAAAATTGAAACGATTATAAAATTATGTAAATTAAAAACATTTTAAAAATTTGAAACGTTCATTTCTAGAAAATGTCCAAAAAGAAAAAGAAACAACTAGCAGTTCTTTGATCAGTGCATACATTGAATCTATAGTGAACAGGCTCACAAAGAAATGAGACCTTAAGAGTTGTACCCTACCAAACATAAAAGGAAGACACAAGTGTAATCTTTCATAAGCAATGCCAGGCAGGCTGTATTGTTTTCTATCCCTGTCTTGGCAAGTTACTTAACTGATTATGGATCACTATTGTCATTTATAAAATGGAAATAATAATGCAACCCACCTCATAAAGTGACCGTAAAGATTGAGTTAGTGCATATAAAGTGCTTTCATAAGAGTCTGGCACATATTAAGCACTTTGTAAGGGTTTATCATCATCATCATCATTATTATTATAGAAAAATCTTAATACCAACAAATGACAAGAACAGTATGGAAAAAGAAAAATCATAAACTAATCTCATCAAAAAAACGTAGACGCAAAACTCTAAAAATATAGTAAAAGCCTGTCATAACACCATTAAAACAGTCTGAAAATTCAGCTTTGTAAAATCAGAGGTTACATTATTACAAGGAAAAAACCAGGGTGTTCCTGCTGGGAGTTCCTGAAATCTGACTATTCAATCTATGTCTGTCCAGGTCCTGCCTGTAGTTTAATGCCGCCTGGTGAAAGTTGTCCACTCTGGCCTAAATACCAATGGGAATGATTCTGGGTTCTGTGACTATGTGGCAGAGATTTCCAGGACAGCAACAGGCCCAAGTATTGTCTTGGACCAATATACCCAAACAGCCAATTAGCCCGAAGATTCTTTTTTTTTTTTTTTTACCAGAAGATTCTTGAATGGTGACTTCATACCACATACAAAAATCAATTCCAGGGAAGTTAATGACCTTAAAAAGGCAAAATTATAAAACTTTTCAAAGATAATAAAAGAGACTATCTTCATGATCTCAGGGTAAGGAAGGATTTCTTAAATGAGGTAAAAGCACTAGCGTTAAAGCAAAATGTTGATAAAGTAGATGACAGTAAATTTAAGAACATCTGCTCGACAAAAGAGATTTAGAAAGGAAAGTATGATGAATAGAAAAGATTTACAACATACATAATTAATAAAGAACTAGTCTCCAGAATATATAGGGACTTTTTATGATAAGAAAAAGTCAATGACCTAAAAATAAAGTAAAGAGATATAAGAAAGTGATAATACTTATTTTCTTTGGAAGGTTTTTTCCTTTCACATTCGGTCTCCTTTTTCTTTTTCTTTCTCTCTCCCTCATGTACACACACACATGCACCTGAATCATTTTTTTCCTTATTATTTCATGAAAATAGAAATCAGAAAGGCATTGTTAAAATACAGATGCTCAGTTGTTGGCTAGTCTTCTCACTCACAAGTAAATGACTTACCCGCACATTAGCATTATCGTTTGCACTAATTAAATCAATTTACAATTCCCCAGCTAGCGGTAAAGGATTTTTAGAACAAATTTGCTTAAAAACCAAATACATAAATGTAAAAATCCATGGATGTCAACCTGTACCTTCTTTTTTCAACTCATTTCAAAATATGCTCTAAATAAACATCAAGGTTTAGGAAACACAATATAATAGGGAAGCCAATGCATGAAGTACCATGAAATAATATTTTCTCTTTCTTTGTGAACTTATAAAAAGTATCCCTCCACTGCCTCATGACAGATCTATAACCCCCATGCTAAAAAACTGGAATAAATACTATCTTAGGTTAATGGCACCCCTTAAGGGCATTGCTATTGTGTAATTAAATAGTGCACTCCTTTACCCATCACCTCTCAACACCTCAGTATGTACAAACTATCCATTTGGGGTTCAGGATACCCAATATCAACAATAAACTTAACCACAGATATATTGGACTCAAAACTGACTGTTTGTGGAATTGGAATTCATTAGGGTGCTCTAAATCATATCTTACAGGGTCTGGAGAATTCAGGCAGAAATCTTCAAACCTCCAATTAACTGTCTTTTCCTTATAAAATCTACCTGGTCTTCCCAGTCACAAGTAGATGCTCCATGCTCAGTGTTGTTATATGATCTTGTACATCACTGCATTAGAACTCAACTCACAGAACTCTCTTTATTCATTAAAATGTGTCCATGGAAATGAAATCTTTGAAGGCAAGAAACATGGGGTGCCTGTCTGGCTCAGTCATAGAGTATTTGATACTTGATCTCAGGGTCAGGAGTTCAAGCCTCACCTTGGATGAAGAGCCTACTTAAAACAACAACAACAACAACAACAACAAAACATGGGCCTGAAGGCAAGAACCATATAGTCTTTTTTTTAACATATCTTAGATTTTAACATGTTGCATGTCATAAATTAGATGAACAATAAATATACATTGAATCAAATCTGAGTTAGTTGTACTCTTTCCTAACCCTTGCCATGTATACCTTTTTCATGTTTGGATTTTTAGTTAAGAAAAATTAGTTAGCATTAATTAAGTGATTATAATATGTTAGGCTGAGTGTGTTAAACTTTTCAAATACAGTATCTCACTTAATCCTTACAGGAACCGTTCTTGTCAGTAGTAAGTTAAATTAGAAATAGCAATATGGAGGGGCACCTGGGTGGCTCAGTCGTTAAGCGTCTGCCTTCGGCTCAGGTCATGATCCCAGGGTCCTGGGATCGAGTCCCACATCGGGCCTCCTGCTCGGCGGGAAGCCTGCTTCTCCCTCTCCCACTCCCCCTGCTTGTGTTCCCTCTCTTGCTGTGTCTCTCTCTGTCAAATAAAATTAAAAAAAAATAAATAAATAGCAATATGGGAAAATCTTTTAGGTATACATACTTTAAGTTCTAATTAAATTATGCCATACTACATACAATTCACTAATAATAAATACATCATGCTAACCTACAGTTCTATTCAAGTGTTACAATAAATATTTGCAGATAATAGTCAATACTCATGTATGCTTATTTTAAAGATCTAGTTAGGTAGAAATAGTTGTGGACTTCCTAGGAGTAAGTGAAATAAGATCATAGCTTCATTCGCTTGCTTCTTTACCATACATAATACTAGTTCTCTCTGTCAATCAATCAATCAATCAATTTATGTATTTAAAACACTGGCTATTATCCAGTGTCTTTTTATTTTAACAACTTGAATTTCTATACATATTCCTGAACATTTAAAAATTTTAATCAGGTATATAATTTTTTATTTTAATATTTAAATAAATTGCTGTTTCAAAGCACTAAATAGACATCAAACATTCCACTCTAAAAGTAGAAATTTTCTATTAGTTGGCAATAACAAATTCATCCAGCAGGATATCAAATTCTGGGGGGGTTATATTTGGTTTTAAACTTGGCAAAATAAGTTTCCCCTCCTAGTTAGTATGTGTGTAGTATTAGTACCTTCATTGCAATGACCAACTTCATTGTAACTTTATCCATAATTTATTACAAAAGACCGCCTATATTTAGAATGTTGTAGGACCATAGGTCCAGTCTGCACCTTTTTAATGACACCAAAAGTAAACAAATGGCCCAATTCATCTATTATGTTGGTCCACTGACATATAAAATCAAAATTGATTTGTCTTATACCCTTGACGCTTTAAAAAGATATTACATTAATGAATGCTTCATTTGTCTACTTCTTAGTTTCAGCAAACAGCATTAATAAAATATGGACAAGAAGATTTGGTTTCCTAAATTTATCCTAAACTTAGGAAGTAATCAATTTCTAATAGTTAATATTAATTTTATGCTGGTGATATAGATGCAATTCCATGAAAGCATAAACCTAGACATAGTAATTTCTAAGAAATTAAAATTTTAAATGAACCATATTTTAAATATATAAAACTCATGGAAAATTCAGGCTTTACATAGTTATCCTTATAAAGCTGAGGTCTAAACGTGTACTGAAAACATTCATTGTTAAGTTGTTTCCAATAAAGAAACCAGGAGAATAAGAATGATCAAGAAATAAAATATATAACAAAAGTATAAAAAAAGAAGATAAGGTTTTCATTTTTGCTATGACAGATTTTAATTGTATGTGTGGTTTTATTGGATGACAATACCTAGTCAACCTTTAAAAATATTCATAATTTAATGTCCCTTTTTCTTGAAGTCTTCATCCTTGTGTTTTAACTCAAATTTAATAATAATTTTAAAGGATTAAGTATAAATTAGTTATTCTTATGCACTGCAATTATATTAATTTACCCAATACATAGCTCACAATATCATGGTGGATAGTAACAAATAGTCAAATATGCAATCTCCATCTAATATCCATTGTTGTTAAACCGCTATTGGTATTAAGAAAATCAACTATCACTCTGTGATAGATGAGTTAATGATGGTTATTTTGTCTTTTGGAAAGATATTCAATGTTGGTAAAACATGGCAATTAAACACACATTCTGACTTTAAAACAAGAGAGGACACAAGAAACAATGTTTTGTACATTGGACAATACAGGAATGAGGAATAACTATTTAAACAAACTCAACAAAGCCAAAAACTAAGTGTCTGCCTATAAGGATGGGGTTGAGGAAAGGGCTGGAGCACAGTCTTGAAAGCAGAATTTCAGGTCTAATTGAATGTAAGGGGATGACAGGCAGAAAATCTGTAAAAAAAAAAAAATAGAACTCTCAATCAGCTACCCCACTCAGTATAACTGAGTACCCCTCCCCATACACACACATACACACACACACACAAAATTGTGGATAAGCTCCCACCTCCTAAAAAACCTCTCAGAGTAATGAGATTGAACAAGTGATAATTTAAACTTGAGAGAATAGGCACTGATGAGGGCTGGTGGCCTCTACTAAAACCAGGAGGAGTTAGTGAAAATCTACCATTGGACAGTGAGTCCCCAACATCCTTTTTCTATATAGCCCCCACTGCCACACTAGGACATTAAAAATTCTTTTTTGGGGAAATTGACCCAAGAGAAATATTTTCAAATACTGACATAAAGTCTTTCTCAACGAAAGATATAGGTCCCTGCTCAATCATTTTACAGCAAAGCTCACCACTCAATAAGCTCTTCTCTGAACACACACACACACACCATTTTCAATAAGCTTATTAGTGCCCTACCTGTAAATATGGACAGGTAGTGTCTAATATGACAGAGACTAAAACTGTAAGAAAATAAAGGAACTTAGGAAATAACAACAATGAAGGGAAGAATAAAGCTTAAGTACAACTAAAATTTAATATCCACAAAAAATAATAGAAGCTGTAGTATCCATGGATTAAGAAAAATGTTTTTTTAGAAAAGGAGAATTTGGAGGAAAACATACTTTTAGAGACTAAAAATTTCATTATGAATGGGCTCACACAATTTTGGGGACTGGCAAGTCCAAAATCTGTAGGACAAGCTGGCAAGCTGAAAATTCAGTTAGAAGTTGATGTTGCAGTCTTGAATCCTAATTCTATAGGGCAGCAGGTTGGAAACTCAGGGAGGGTTTCTATGTTGCAGTCTTGAGGAGAATTCCTTCCTCATAGGAGAAACTCAGTCTTTGCTCTTAAGACCTTCAAGTGATTGGATGAGAGTATTAGGGAAGGTAATTTGCTTTACTCAAAGTCTATTGATTTAAATGTTAACCGCATCTAAAAAACAATTCACAATAACATCTAGACTTATGTTTGACCAAACAACTGGGTACCACAGCCTACCTCAGTTGGTACATAAAATTAACCATCACACCTACCTAGATTAACCAGTCAAAAATATCAAGACTCGTGAGCTTGTAACAAGAACATGTTCAGACCAGGCAAAATCTCAAAAATTTATCACCCATGTATTCTTTCTTGGAAGAGATGCACAACTGACAAAGAAAATAAAGAAAGATAAAGCCATGGTACTGTTAAGAGAGAGGGAGAGAAAGAGAGACAGAACAGGCCCCAAATGGAGTCACTTGTGCTAAGTTGCATGTCAGCTAACCAGGACTTAATACCTAACCGAATTGCAATTTCAACCTCTCCTGGGAATGTAATTTTAAATCAGTAAATCTGGAATTTCCTGGTCAGTACTAATGAGTTAATCTGCCTGATAGACTTCTTCCGTTCCCCCAAGAAAAATGAGGTAATCCATTATCTCCTTCTCCACTTCTGCCTATAAAAGCCTCCCATTTTGTTCAGCTCTTTGGAGCTCCTTTCTATTTGCTAAATGGGATGCTGCCCAATTCATGAATCACTGAATAAAGCCAATGTGATCTTTAAATTTACTCAGTTGAATTTTGTTTTTTAACAGTACCAAAACAAAACAAAACAAATCCCAAACTGTGAAAGAACCAAAAGCTGATGGTGAAGGAAAAATTCCAGGATAATAATAGAAGCCTAGGTATCACCCAATCTAATTGGAACAAGAAGACAGAGAGGTACAAGAAGGATACCTTCACCAGTCCCTCTCCAAAAGCGGATCAAATAGAATACCTGATGTTTCAGTTATGGGGGAGGGGGAAAATTCACACTTAAGTTAGAAAGCTTTTCATGGATTTTTTATGGGTATACAGAAAATCAAGATCTAACACAAAAGCTGCAATTATCAAAACAAAAGTGCTTAAGAAAAGATATGTGAATGTATTATATGGATTAATTGTAGTAGGTTTAACTCTCCCTCAAAATGTATCCATAATATCGGCATTTCTCAAAATCCCAACTGCATCCTGGTCCAAGCCATTTTCATCTCTTGCATGGATTCTTACAATAACATCCTAACTAGTCTCCCTGCTTTCAAACAATGCTTCCTACAATCTGTTAACAGAACAGCTAGAACAGTCCCAATTAACACATAAATCAGAACATATCAATCCAAGGGCGCCTGGGTGGTTCACATGGTTAAGCATCTGCCTTCGGCTCAAGTCATGATCTCCAGGTCCTGGGATCGAGTTCCATGTCGGGCTCCCAGCTCGGCGGGGAGTCGGCTTCTCCCTCTGCCTGCTGCTCCCCATGCTATGCTCTCTGTCTCTCTCTCTCTCTGAAGTGAATAAATAAAATCTTAAAAAAAAAAAAAGAATTAAAAAAAAGAACATATCAATCCATATCTCAAAATCCTCCCAGGCTTTCCACTTCTCTCAAAGTAAATGCCAAAACCCCCATAATGGTCTACAGAGCCCAACACAATGTGGCCCTCTTGCTGAAACTCTAAACTCAACTTCTTGCTACCTCCTCTCACTCTTCTTGTCCCACAACACTGTTTTTATTGAACACCCAGTCACACTTCCACCTCAGAGCCTTTGCCCTGACTATTCCCTTGTTCAGGAGTGTCTACCCCTTAGCTCTCTGGATGGCCCACTCCTCACCTCCTGAAAGTATTTGCTACATGTCATCTTCTCAAAGTCTATCTGCCTATCTCCATTTAAAATTGCAAGGCATTCTCAACAACCAATTCCTATTAACTGGCTCTATTTTTTTCCTTTAGTACTTGCCTTCTGCAAATTTACCATATAATTTATTCATTTATCATGTTTATTTTTTTCTGTCTTCTCTAAAACACGGCCTCAATAAAAGCACAGATTTTTGTCTGTTCTGTTAAAGATGTACCTTTAGTATCTAGAAAATTTTATGGAACATTATAAGCATACAATAACTATTCACTGAGTGAAAGAGTGAATGATATGTACACAGGAATACTCATATCAATCCTGAATACTGACTTAACTAAAATTTACTTATCTCCAAAATATATCTTTGAGAGAATAGGAGGGAAAATACAAAGTGGAGGTAGGTAATGTAAGAAAGCTAAATCCCTATATTCTTTGTTAGAAAACAGATAACATCGGTGATACTGATTTATAATAAAAATATATACTTGGTCTTCATCCTTGTTCCTGGCACAGAATTCCTAAAACTCTTGGAATTTCCTAATTGATGAGAGCCATAAAAAGTGTCTTTTCTTACTTAAACAAGCCTCTTTAAACCACAGCTGAGTTTTTGCTAAAGCGGTGATTTTTGGAAAGCCTCTAGATAACCCAAGGACAGGGGTTGGTTACCAGGGGAACCAACCAAAATTAGAATGGTGGAACTTTTAGCCCCACTGCCACCATTAGAGACTGGGGATGAGTGAGGGCTGGAGGTTGAATCAGTCACCAGTAGCCAATGATTTAATCAATCGTGCCTATGTAATGAAGCCTCCATAAAAATCCTAAAGGACTGGCTCCAGAGAGCTTCTGGGTTGGTGAACCGGTGGAAGCACACCTAGAGAGGCCATGAACCTCTGCATCCCTTTCCATATACCTTGCCTTTTACATCCATTCCGTCTGGCTGTTCCTGAGTTCTATCCTTTAATGATAAACATAATCTAAAGTAAAATGTTCTACTGAGGGGTGCCTGGGTGGCTCAGTTGGTTAAGCATCTGCCTTCGGCTCAGGTCATGATCTCAGGGTCCTGGGATCGAGCCCTGTGTGGGGCTCTCTGCTCAGTGGGGAGCCTGCTTCTTCCTCTCCCTCTGCTACTTCCACAGCTTGTGCTTTCCCTCGCTCTCTCCCCCTCTCTGTCAATTAAATAAATAAAATCTTTAAAAAAAAATGTTCTCCTGAGTTCTGTCAGCTGCGCTAGCAAATTAATCGAACCTGAGAAGGGTACATGGGAATCTCTGATCTACAGCTAGTCAGAGGCTCAGGTGAAAACCTGGATTTGTGATTGGCATCTGGAGTGGGGGAGGGGGTGGACAGTCTTGTAGAACTAAACCCTTAGCCTATGGGATCTAATACCATCTCCAGGTAGATGATCTCAGAATTAAGTAAATGAGTAAAATGCAGGACATCCAGCTGGTATCATAGAACTGCTTGATACATGGAAAACCCACACATCTAGTGACAGAAGTGAAGTAGTATTCAGAGAGTATTATATGTCATGTAAATGAAAACAATAGAGTTTTTCTTTACAACATCTAAAACCAATAATTTAATTTTTAAAGCAAGTTAAACATCTTATTTTGCCATGGGCAAATAAATATCAAAAGAAATAGCTAAAGGAGTTTAAAATAGTTATCTCAAATAGTGGAGGTGGGGAATATAGAGGGAATGAGAGAACAATTAATTTTCATTAGACACTCTATAAAACAATTGCACCTTTTTCATTGAAATATCTTTACTTCATTATAAATTTTTACAATAAAAAGATACCTCAACAATACAATAAATAAACTTTAAATGTAGTGGATCTAGGAGATTAATTTTCTTACATCACACCATGCAAATCATAAAAGTTCTAACAAGTAAAGGTCTTTCCTCCAATGCATTTCAATATGTGACTTAAGAGTAATAACCAAAATTGGAAATACTGTTGTAGAATGATAAAAAAAAAAGTGCAAATTTTAATCAGTTCCCCTTTTTAAGGGTCTTATTGTAGCATGTCATGTTATAAGGAGCCCCAGAGAAAGAAGGTTAAGTTCTAATACTATCTCTAACTGGGTGAACTTTGACAAAATCTTGAGCTTTTTTTTTTTTAAGTGAGGAATATATTTTTTACTCAATTTATTTAAACTAAAAACAAAATAGTTCACGCATTCCTCCGATTCCCCACCCCTGCCTCTGGCAAGCATCAATCTGTTCTCTGTATCTATAAGCTTGCTTGTGTATACTCATACACATGAGTATGGTTTTTTTATTGTTTTGTTTGTTTGTTTGTTTGTAGATTCCACCTATAAGAGAAATCATATGGTATTTGGCTTTCTTTGTCTGACTTATTTCACTAAGCATACTAATAAACTTGAGGTTTCTTACTCATAAATTGGGGATGACATTTTGTGTTATCTAACTCAGAACGTTATTATGAAACCCAAAGGGTAAGATACCTAAAAGCAATTTGATAAATTCAATGTACTACAAATTTATGAATTATTATTTGGCAACGACTTATCTAAAGTTAGTTTACATGGCACATGTGATAGTGGCTTTATTTTCCTTCTACCCCCCCATTAAGGTTTTATTGCCCTACAAATAGTATCATCAAGTCTATCTGGCCTTTCATATATTTTGTTTTCAATCTTACTCAGTTTATTCTTATAGCCAGTGGCTCCCAAACTTGACCACACACCACCATCATCTGGAGAGTTCATTCAAACTCGGATTGCCTAGTAATATTCCATGGTATATAGATACCACAACTTCTTTTTCCATTCATCCATCAATGGACATGGGTTAATGTAACACTGTATGTCAACTATACTTCAATAAAAACAACAACAACAAAACTCAGATTACCCATCCTCAATGTCTCTGAATCAGTACTTCTGGGTAAAGTCTGAGAACAATTGAATATTTCATGCTGTATGCATCAATTTGTTTTAAAAATCTGAAATTTCACATATGATTCTGAGGTAACATGATTATAAAACAATCTCAAATTTTAGACATGAAAGATACCTTGGGAATCATCATAACTAGAATTTCTTAACCTGGGTTTCAAAATGTGGGTCAAATACTTGAACTCACAGAAAGTACATTAAAATTGTGTATGTAACTACATTTGTGCATTTTCTTAGAGAGAGAGTGCAAAGCTTCACTGGATTCTTAAAGGGTCTCTCTATGACTCCAGAAGAGTAAGAATCACTGATAGTTCAACCCACTCATATTCTTCCTAGTGTCACTTTGATTCAGAAGAGTAGCTTGAGCACAATTACATAGATATTCTTATAAAACTGGGACTGAAGCTCAGGTCTCTTAACTCTAAAGCC
Source organism: Mirounga angustirostris (assembly GCF_029215605.1). Lineage (NCBI taxonomy): Eukaryota > Metazoa > Chordata > Mammalia > Carnivora > Phocidae > Mirounga > Mirounga angustirostris. The sequence continues at coordinate 103,940,298 of NW_026991712.1, read as the reverse complement.
TTTTTGTTTTAAGTATTTTTCAACTTAGGTTTCCTACGTTTTTTGAGTGTTAGGCATAATTTCAGCCAATCATATAACATAACATTGAACATGTGTTAATTTAAAGAATTTGATAAAAATATTAAAATATCGTATCTCAATGGCCTTTATCTAACAATCTTTATTTTCCATTAGTTTCCTTTCAGCCTTTTTCTTATTTCCAAGTTGCCTGGAGTCTTTTCTATAGAATGCAGACAATTTTTTTTCCCCTGATAAACAGTTATGAACACACTCTTCAGTGATTTTAACCACTAGAGGAAAAATATAATTGAGAACACCTTCATGCTGTTTAAAATCACCCCAAAAGAGAATGCTAGTTGGGATATGATTAGGCCTAAATAAAAAGAGAAACTTAAAAAAAAAACCCTAAATCCTAGCTGATGCTCTTCTATAAACACTGTATAAACAGCCAATTCTTCTAATTTCTCTAGGTTTTCTCACATGTGAATTAAAAAGTTCATACCATTAGGTGATTACTAATATCCCTTTACTTTCAAATTCTGTAATTCAAGACATCAACATAGCATTCCCCTAGTTTCTTGTTCTTTTGCCCTGTTTTCTACTTTTGCCTAGGTATTTTCTAAGTTTGCCCTGCCTCATTCCATGCCTTCCAAAATTAAAATAAGACAGTCTAACAGTGTGATTTATGATGGGCACTTTGGACCATGCAGTGTAAGTGTCAACCACTGGAAGAACTGGAGACTGAAGATATTAGCCTGACCTCCAAGAGGAGCTAGAAACTAAAAGACAGCCATATAGACAGTATGTAACTGAGCCCCAATAAAAACCCTGGATGTCAAAAGACTCAGGTGAACTTCCCTGGTTGATATCACTCTGCATATTTTCACACACTGTGGCCAGGAGGAGTTAAGGTCATTCATGACTCCATAGAGAGAGGGAAGCTCTGCATTTAGACCCCTTCCAAATTTTGTCCTATGCATCTCTTCCTTTGGCTGATTTTCTATATCTTTTCTTTGCAATAAATGCAACCTTGAATAAGACAGGTTTCAGTGAGTTCTTTGAGTCTTTTCAGCAAACTATCAAAACATTCCATTTGATATCAGAAGTCAAATTTCACTCAGATTCTGCCATTTGGTTAATTCTGGATACTGTGACAGTATATTGCTCTGCTCTATATCCTTGTTAAATTAATTTATTACTGAATAAAAAGAAATGAGAAAAGATGATATTTTAGTCTTTTTTCTTTCTTTTTAATTTTTTTTACTGTTATGTTAATCACCATACATTACATCATTAGTTTTTTTTATTCTTATGTTAATCCCCATACATTACATCATTAGTTTTTGACGTAGTGTTCCATGATTCATTGTTTGTGCACAACACCCAGTGCTCCATGCAGAACATTCCCTCTTTAATACCCATCACCAGGCTAACCCATCCCCCACCCAGAACCCTCAGTTTGTTTCTCAGAGTCCATAGTCTCTCATGGTTCATCTCCCCCTCCAATTTCCCCCCTTCATTCTTCCCTTCCTGCTATCTTCTTCTTTTTTTTTTTTTTCTTATCATATATTGCATTATTTGTTTCAGAGGTACAGGGCGGCTGGGTGATAGACACTGGGGAGGGTATGTGCTATGGTGAGCGCTGTGATATTTTAGTCTATCAGAATTAAAAAGCAGGTATTACTAAAATATTGTGTCTTATGTTATTAAAAATTTCCTTCCATATTACTTATTTCTGTAAATCTGGATAAGACATTGTGTGGACTTCATGATTAACAATCAATCAGATGAGGGGTTTTCTTTCTTTTTTGAAATTAGTTAATTGGTTTCAAAGTTGCTTTTAATATGATACAAGTGAAAACAAATGTGGAAAACGAATATTACCACTCACCAACCCATCTATAATTGTGACTTTTTAAGAACATTGGTTTGCTTTTATATACAGAAGTATGAGTAAAAAACTTTGAAAAAGATGTGCTCTAATAGATAAATCATAATGATTCTACATTCCTAATTACTGTATCAATAATACATTCTAATTTATGAATTAAAAACAAATATCAGTTACTCTACAATGCTAAGTAAATAATCTGTGCCTCCATAAACACTGTGATAAACTTAACAGTTGACCTTTCCAGGTTGGAATTCTTAACAGGACATGGAATATTGTGTGTTTTTAGTTCAGACCAACAGGCTGCAGTATAAACTTTTATGAATAAGAACATTTGAAGTTCTTCTCACAGAATGGAAAGAAAACTGTGAGTGTTGACTCTGGCAGCCAATAGCATACATTTAACCACTGATCTTTCTGTGAAGAGACGGACAAAATCACAACTAAACATACTGTATAATCAAAACCAACCCAAAGTTCTTCAGAGCTCCTTTATTTGGAACTCTTCGCCAAGAGGATCATTTTCTACAGACTGTCTAGGTTTCAAGCTGCATAATTGTTCTCTCCACAAATGACACTCTATACTTCTTTAAAATCAGAAACTATAAGAAAAACAACATAAATTTAATGTCTCAGAAAAGATTAAGTGAAAAAAGCAACCATTTAACTATTATCTATTGCTATGCAAAAAGATAATAGCTTTTACTTTACCAAACGACTCAGGCAGGTAAGAGCACATTGTGAGATCTCATCACTGGGTAATTGATGTATACCACAAGAACCCACACATCAATCACAGAACTGCAGAAATCCTTAGAATCATATATTGTCAGAGGCTAAGGTTCAACTAAAAATCAAGTTCATCTCAAGTTTTCAACAAAATATATCCTATGAAGATCTAATAAACAAACAAAAGATGTCCTCAAATGGCTCTGAATGTTAAAAAATGGAAATGGTTGGAGACATTATCGTCAACTGGCTGAAGCAGGCGCCTGATTTACTCCAAGGCTAGGTCAGATAAGGTGATGCTTCCTTTGAGGAGCGGTGTTACTATGCACCCTACTGCTGTCATTTAAACAATCTTCAGTCAGTGACTTTCCCTGGAGTATGCTACGGAGGGTTCAAAAGGGGATTCAGGCTTCGTGTGGTCCCCTCCCACGGATTCAGTTGTTTGTGTAAAATAATTGCCTTGCCAAAGACCTCCCTCCCCAAGATTCTGATTTCCATTTATGAACCGGTTATTCAATTTTTTTCAAGAATAAAATATTCATAATATTAGGAAAATATTTTTAATCAAAGCAATATATAGTTCAACTAAAAATAAGCATTTAAAATTATACCTATTACCAGGCAATACAACCATTAATTAGAAATAATGATGTCTTATCTCACTACTATAAAAATATTCTAAAAAGTAGAATATTAAAGAGTTATTAGAAAAATAATTGTGGAGGCATAAAAATGTTGAATGAATAAATTAATTCAAAACTTAATCTCCACATGTGTAAGTAATTCATGGTTGTATCATAAATAGGAATCAGACATTATTATTTGAAAATTCATGTACTTCAGGCTAGATGAAAGCTAGAGGAAGCATAGAAATAGGAGCACATGTCTTAGTCTACAGCTCATCATTCTCAAAGAACATAGATGTTGATAAAAAGAGTTTGAACACTTTTATCTTTAAATATCATGCTGTAATCATCTAAATAATTTAATCAAAAATGTATCACCTATAAAATAGTTTTAAGTGTATTGTAATTTTGCAGCTGTGTTTAATAATTCACTCTCATACCTCTAGACTTTACAGGAGAAATAACAAGGTAATATTAACAGATAAAATAGAGAGGATAATTTAACTATCAGAATTGAATATATAAATACTACAAAAAGATAGTTTTACCAAGAATGGAGCAGTTCCACCAAATTAGCCCCTTACTTAATTAGTAGACTCATTTTCAGCCCCTTCTTAATGAAACATGATTTAACTAAACAAACATTTACTTGTTCTATTAGGACTCCAAAAAAAGTAAAAATCATCAACTTTGTTCTCGGTAAGTTTTCAGTGCAGTTATGAAAACCAGCATATACTGAAGAACTATGGAATAACTCCAATTATGATAATTATAAATATACAGAACAGGAGTCACAATATTTAACAATGCTTTAGCATATCATTGACCTCAGAATAAAGTGAACATTGCATCCCTAGAACATAGCAGAATATCTCACAAGGACAGTGAAATGCGTTAGGGAATATTGTTGTCTATTTGTTCATTTATTTATTCATTTATTCAACAATACATTTATAGAGCATATATTTTGAGCCAGATATTCTTCCAAGAACTGAATATACAGCAGTAAATAAAAAACAAAAAAAAATTTACACTCATGGAAATTACATTCCAGAGAAGATATAAGTTTTCTCTCTTTTCTTATATCTAAGTCTTCAACATCTCCCTCTAACACCTCTCCTCTGAATTTGGCAAATAGCCCAGTCAGGACTCATCAGAGTATATTTCTAGCAACAAAAGTTGGCTTTGCATTAAGCAGATGACTCAAGTAAAAAATAAGAATTCTTCTCTGGAATTTACATTTCTTCTCAACTTAAGTTTCTGTCAATTCAACTTGAGAAATTCTGACTTATACAAGTGTACCATAAATTATCATTAAATGGATAAATTCATTATTCTAAGACAATTTAAGGTAATGATAAATCACTATATTTTGTAGCTTAGAGAAAGTTATAGAAAGAATAAGTCATAAACAAACCTTAAAAAATGTAAAATTTAATTTGGTAAATGAGTCATTTCCCATGGAAGAAACAACAGAACTCTATTAATCAAAAAATTGTTACATAGGACTTACTCCTCAAGGTAAGTAGGCAATGAGGGACTAATTACAATTTTTAGGAAACTCAAAGAAAGAGTAAGTTGTGAAGGACTATAGATGAGCTTTCATGATCCAAGTTGTTTTCAGTAACTCTTGGGTGAAGCTAAAAAGTATTGTGTCCTGTTTCATACACCACTCTCTTTTTTAATTTGGAAATTAAAATTGTAAACTCCACAAGGATATAAACCTAAGTCACATAAACTGCTCAGAATTATTTCTTTTTCATAGCTGTCATTAGGAAGCAAATTACTACAAATAAGATGTTCTCAGAGGCTATCAAGTGATTTTTTTTAAAACATCATATTTACCAACAGTACTGATAAAGATGAAAATTGTAGGCCTTAGTTAACCTACATAATAGGCTAAATCTTTCACAGTCAAGGTAATTCAAATTCATGCTAAGCTCTTTATATATATATTGTCTTACATAACTTTTAAAAATCATTATTTTTAATGCTATAGATATTATTATCTTCAGTAAAAGTATCATATACCATGTATCTTGTGTCTGTTCATCGGGAGTCCAAGTAGACATAAGAAAGGCATATAAGTCACTATGCTCCCTTGCTAGAACCATTATTTATAGATGTTTTATCTATAACAGAGATACACTGGGCATGTTTTTTGGTGAATTATTCAATGCCTGAGGATTAAAATCAACATTCAGCCAGAGTCAATGTTTCAAGTCAAAAATCATCAACATAGAATGAACTTATAGAATATAAGAATAAACCTGAAATTAAATCAAGTAATTTATTTTTTATTAGAAATTTATTATTAAAATACAATAGCCAAATTTTAAAAGTTTGATATCATTGTGCAACAACAGACTGCTCCTGTGGTCATTCTCTTGGACATTTGCCACACTAAATAGAAACTCACTTTAGCTGAGGTCAGTTAGGAGGGAGGCAAGATCTTTTTGGGTTGGCTCCACCAAAAAGTATGTGTTTGAATATTAGCTATAGAAATGATGACAACATTACCAAGCCATTAAGTTTTTCTTCCTCTCTAACTGATTAATGTAAAGAATTATACACTCTTTTAGTCCTAGAAATGAAGATTTTGGTTAATGATGATGAAGCAGTTTCAGGATTCAATCACACAAACTAAAGTTTTATATAATAGCTTGAAGAAATAGCTTTTTCAGTATTTTTAGATGCAGACTTAAAACTGATTTTTCAAAACTTGTAGTTACTAACACTAATATTTTTTCAGGCACTTTCTTGTAAGAAAGTGTCTGGGGCCGATTTTATGTTCTTCTAATTCATCTTCAAGATAATAAAGAATTCCCAAGTAGGATATTTGTTTTAAAAGGCCTATGGCCAAGGCAGAATTAAATAATTAACAATTAAATATGTCTTAAAAATTATTTTATTAGTGGAAACAGTGGATGTACCAAATAATTCTAGAAAAAATAGAATTTTAAATGAATAGTTCTGGAGAACATCAACATGGTAAAAATCCTTTTCACTCTGGGTATTATCATTGATGCACAGGAATAGGGCCACAGTTCTATCAGATGACCACTCAGAGTGGCCAGCAGATATCAGAGCAAACTGGAGAAAATTAATATTGCTAGTCCAGATTCTCCATCTAGGAATTTAGAATTTCGAATTGAGAGGTAGAAAGACAGAATTTGTTGAGATGGGTCATGTTAAATTCCTGGTTCTAAATGGAAGTTCCAGCATTTCTGCCGCTAAGGTTTTTGGAGCTGTCCTGGTTTGAATCCTTCCCAAGAGCTGAGGGCTCTTGAGTCAGGGGTCATTCTTTTGAAATTTAGTCCTAAAACATTTAAGGTTTATTTAATTCTGTTTTGTTTCCAAGTTACACCCCCTACATTTTGTACAACTTTCCTTGGACCACTTCCTATTGCTGGTGCTCCCCCCATAACTCCTGTTCAGGTGACTTTGGCAAGGGATGGCCCTTGGCTCACTCAGGGATCACATCCTGACACCAGCTTGAGTGGCCCAGGATGGAGCACCTGCAAGTTTTAGCTTCACTGTTCTCAAGGTGGATTAATTAGCCCAAGAAATATTATATTGATTTTTCTGGATATGCCACAAAAGGATCCATGACAGAAATAAGCCTGTGAAATAGAGAAATATTTACAAGCCAACAACTACATGAAATCTAAGTGTTAGGTTGTCATCCAAGAACTGTGTAAATCTTTGCTCAATATCTCAGGGAAATTTCTTTTGTATTATCAAATTCAATATTGTAAATATTCACTCTTTCAAAATTAACACATAAATTAATATAATCCCAATAAAAAGACCAACATGTATTTCACTGTTCTAGTTCTGTTTTATGTTTTTTTAAAAAACTTAAAATAAATCTAAATTTAGTTTAGAAAAATCAACATGTAAAATACCCAAAAAACATAATTTGAATGTGTGATGATGGAAAACTCTTCCAGTAACAAGTATATTATAAAACTACAGTAATTAAAACAATGCAGTTTAAGCACTGGTACAGATAAATAAATTAATGGAGTAGAATAGGTTGTAGAGAATAGGACCTTAATGCATATGGTGATTTAATATATGATGAAGTTGGCCAGTGTAAGTCAATTTAGGATTACAAGTGAAAGAAACAAAACTCAAACTGATTTAAGTACAAGGGGAACTTAATTGACTAATAGCAAAATTTATAACTGGGTCAATGGAAATTAGGGATTCTTCTTTCTTTCTGTGAAAGTCCCTAGTGATTGTCACAGTGCCTGGCACGGAGAAGACAAGCAATTAATATTTGTTGACTGAATGCACAAATTAAGAAGCCTGGGATTCAATGTCAAGTATTTGGATGGGTTATGCAGTGGTAGATGAAGTACAAATTTGATTCTCCGTCTCAATTATGAAGCTAGAAGTAAAATTGTGTCCAAAAATGTTGATGCCTCAGAGGAAATACAAAACTGGGACCAGAGAAGAGAAAATACTAGAAAAGCCCTGGGTCAAGAATTTGGGGGTTGGGGATGAGTGGGAGAAACAAATCTAAAGATGCATAGGTTCAAAATTAGCTTATGAAGTGGCAGGATCAATGAACAATTTGGAGAGAAAATCACATCTATAAAAGCAAATAAAAAATACTTACAAAAATAACTTTTTTAAAAAAATCAAATTCATGCTACCCAATAAGGAGATAGCTCATGTTCTTAACAGGAGAATTTTTTTTGACAAGTTCCATATTCCAGACAACTTGCTAAGAAATCAACAACAACCCACTCAGATGGCAATGTTATAATCCCCATTTTATGTGTGAGAAACTAAAATTCAGAGAGATAAGCAAGTTGACCAAGATTATAGTTAATGTGGTACAGCTGAGATCCAGGCCCTAGCTCTCTGACACCAGAGCCCACACACAAACTTTGCACTGAACCTAACATGTGTGAATATATTTGAAATGAGAACTAAACACACTAGAAAAATAAACTTATTTTAACTTATATGTTACTTGTATATGTATTTGTGTGCATCTCACACCACAGCATAGGGTTTATAAACTTACATATTCTATTACTGTTTTAAGTCAAATTTAGTCTGCTTTGTGCTTCCACCCACCTGGTTGGTAAAAAATTCAATGTCAGTCCTTCTGGGGTCTCCTCAATAGCTCCATGTGATCACATAAAATTTCTAGATTTCTGTGGTGACAGAAAACCAGGGAAATTACCCAATCCATAATTCCATGAATGTTACCATCTTTACTATTGCTCTTTTGGCTGCATTGTTGCTAGTTCAGAATTCTGAAAACTACCATCTATCTGGTGGACCCTGAGGCTTCAAACTGACAGGGTTGGCTCTTAAACTCCTGTCCATTCATCTCAGGCTCAGCCTTGACAATTTTTTCTACTCCCTTAAGGTTTTAGCATTCGTACGTGCAAGCTCAGTCCTCATGAAATGTCCAACATCCCTACCAACAAAGCAAAGCAAAAAAAAAACCCTTATGTTTCTTTGAAATCTTAGACCACTCTGAAATGTTCTTCATGTCTGTAGTTGAGCAGTAGCTTTTATAGTCTTGACTCAGGTTCAGGGTACTCTTCAGAATCTTTAATTCTGTATGATAGCCCAGGCTACCCAAAAATGGTGGAAAAAGGGGTTGTTCAGATACCGAGGTATTCGGTTTTCAAGGGGCCTGTGGAAGCACACCCACCAGGGCTTAATAGAAGACAAAGCAACATTGAGTCTTTAGTTGCATATTAAGTCCCCATGTGTCCTCGCAGGCAGAGTATGAATTTGGGTTACTAAAATTATCTCTCATATCTGATTCTCTTCTGGAATGAACCACAACTTCCTCTTCTTCCTTCCCTGCTCCAACGAACTTTTAAAAGTTGAAAATAGTTCTAAGGAGTTCAATTTCCACCAGGTGGAGCTCACAGTGGACAGTTTACTCAGAGCATCCTCTCCCTGTGCCTGGTCATGCTGGGCCTGAGCCACACTTTCTGGATCTATGCCTCCTCTGGCCAAGGCCAAGTCTCCAAAGTGTCTGGTCTTGGAATCAATGTTGAAACCTTTAACCAGCCCTCTGGTTGGCACTTAAAAAGCTGATCATGTTCTAAACTTGTTCTAAGCTTGTTCTAAAGTACTCAGACATTCAGCCACAGAACTGAACACTTGAAATTCAAATGGCCTCCAGCTCTGAGATTCTAATCCCATTTTATCATTGTAGTGTTCTATGACTTCAGATAATTTCCATTCCTCTAGCAATGAATTCTTTTCAAATATCGTCTCAACCAACCCAGTTTTATCCCCTTCAAAAATCAAAAACAAAAAAACAAAAAAACTCAGTTTGGGACTAATTTTATAATTTTCTTCGTGGGAGAATACTGTTCCCTACTTCCAGTCAAAACATTTCAGCCTATGTATAAATGGTAAGTTTAGGGGATATATGGAAATTTCAGCAGAATATGACAGAGGTCTACAATTCATTTCATCTGAGCTTCAGCAGAAATACAGGTTTTGCTGTGATCCATTACACAAATTTACATGTATTTATAGGTATATAAAAATACAGATAATAAAAATAAAATAATACAGACTCTTACTATATGTGATGAAACCAAAGATTTCCATTTTATTCTGTTGTACTTAATTTAATGTTTTAAAAATGCTTTTTTTGTGATTCTCCGATTTGATTTCATGATTCACCTACGGGTCTCAAAAGGCAATCTGAAAAACACTCCTCTAGGACCGTGGGGACATTGGCTGCTGTGTGTTCATCTCTCAGATGGAAATGGTAAGTTATTTTTGAAATTCATAGCCTGAGATAGGGGACTTAAATTTCTTCTTCTATATTCTTTATTTCTCAGTAGTCTCTTGGGAGTCACAAAGAAATTCATTGGAAAAAAGCTATTTCTCCCTTTATTGAACATTCTGCCAATTACTTTATATCTGTTCACAGTTCTTAAAATTAGCTCCCTTCACACTTAATCTCTTATCAGTTCACTGGTATTCACCAGATCCACAGAGCTCTTTGAGTGCCCACTATGCATTAATTCTCCAACATGGTTATAACCATTATCTCAAAATTAACTACCCCCAATTCTAAGTATTACAATTCATCTTCCTTATAAATATATGTTGCACAAAGCTTTGTAATAATCCCCAATTTATTCCATATATAACTGGCATTAATTTTACTTATTCAAGGCTAAGAAATTTCATAATGACTCATCCTTCTAAATCAAATATCCTCCAAGGCTCTACATAACTCGCTGGCCATAAATTTAATTCAGTCAATATTGGGATTCCTTCCCATAAAACATAAAATAAATTCTTAGTTTACATGATATCTGAAAAATAGTCCATCATTATTTCCACCTTACTATTGCTCCTTTAGTTTCACACTGCTGTAATTGAGCAGTGATGCTGACTGCCCCTCAGGCAGTGGTACTCTCGAGTTTAACCAAACTCAGAGGTTCACGTCACCCTAATTCACTCTACTGACCTCCACCCTAATTCACTCCACCGACCTTCACTGATGGCAGCACACATCAATCTTCAGTCTCATCCCCAGTGTGGAATAATATTATGCCATCTGGACAGGGTTTCTGTAACATGCAGAAATGCCAAAGCCCCTTTGATAAATCCCAGGTAACTTCATACTCTTGGACTAGCCATATCTTCTGTTCCCACTGAAAACTCACTTTTATTGCCTACTTTCCTGGAATAATTCAGCCTAAAAAAATATGTTGTGCATTTCCCTCTCAAACATGTTACTGTGCAACTTGGATTTTTAAAAACAATGAGGATTTCTGACTTTTAGGGAATAGAGTGAATATGGAAAGGAAAGATGCTTTATTCTTTCATTGTAAGTATCCACAACAGCAAAGAAACCTAAAATAGCAAGTGTGAGTGTGTGAGTGTGTGTGTATATGTGCACGCACACATGCACATGTGGGCACACATGCACACATATGTGTGATAGGGAGAGAGATAGGGAGATGGTGAGAAAAGAGGTTCTTTTTACAAATTCATTTTATGCACTTAAGTTTATGTTCTTTTAAATTCTAGAGAAAGTCTAATAAGACAGCATAAAAAAAGGTACATAAACTCTTTAAACACTTCCCCTTGATTCACTAGAACAAATATGAGATTAAAGATTATTTATTACCTTAATTGTTAAAATTGAATGTCCCATTGAATAAATACAAGATTGAAAACAATAAAATAGAGCATATAAATTAATACCGGGAGAATTATAAAATTATACTTTTTATTATTCCCAGAAAAGAAAGACAGCTTGTATTGTTTGAAGAAGCATAGCATTTGGGATTTAACCAACTCTGCATCTGTGAGACTTCAAAAATGGACCTAGTCTAGATTGATTAGGACAACCTTAACCATAAAAGGCAATCAGTCCTGTGTTCTTAGCATGGCCGGGATAATCACACATATCCTAGGCAATCAAAAGAATTAATAAAAAAATATGGAAACAGATAAAAAGAAGGATTTTTATCCTTTCTTGACTAGAAAGAAATATCACTGATAACATCATATATAATAGAGAAGATACCAGATAATCAATGTCAGGGATGATCATTGATTTCCTTCTCATGCATGGCACAGAAATACAGTTGTTCTAGTTTGATTAACTCCAATACTATTCTTATTACCATGTGTGTAATAGTGACGGGAATAACATATAATGATTATGTAGTTTCTCTCATTTTTTACTGACCAGAATAGATAAAATTGAACACTCAGCAAACTAAAAAGATTAAGACTTTTGTTTTTTTCATCATAGCAATTCCAATGATAATTGACTCCATCGACATTTTTTCAGTTGGTTTCTTTCATTTTTTGATATTAACTTTGCAGTTTTCAAGTCTCTGTTTCCACTTAAGATTGCTTAGTGCTTTCAAATTGTCAGTCCTAAAATTCTTAAAAACATATTTGATTTACTATGGATGTCCAAATTTTCATATATGTGAGTGTGTACAAACACACATACACACACAGCATGAACAAGGAAAGAAGAAAAAGACAGAAGAAAAGAAGGAAAGATAAAACTTATCTTAGAGTTAGAATGCAAGTTAGGATGTCCAATTGTTCACATTAGTGCTTTAGTTCACTTCAAGTGTATATTAGTTTTGCTAATAACTTTGCCAAGTTATTTTGCAGTAATAACTTAGTTTAAAATTTTAGTGGCCTACAAAAACAAAGGTTTATTTCTCACTCTTATTACTTGTCCTTCACAATTCACCGTGCTTTGCTTCTTATTGTCTTCACTGTAGAACCGAAACTGAAAGAATAGCCCTATCTTGTTTTCGTGGCAAAGGAGGAAGAATAATATTGGAACCAATGGTGTTACACGTCTCTTTGACTCACCAGTGGAACACCAATGGAACACCAAAGGAACAATGGTGTTACATGTCTCTTTTACTCATATTCCACTGGTCAGAGCACTCACATAACCAATGGGGCATGAAACAGCAGTACAATCCTCTCTCAGGGAGGGATGCTGCAGGTCACATGGCAGTGGGCGATAATGTATTCACACACTCTCTCTGTGTACATGTGGGGGTAAACAATTAGAAATAACAAAACCTCTACTATGGAGTCTATGTCAATATTTTCTTCCTTGTAAATTCTACTAAAATGGTATTCTAGAGTAACTTAGAATAGGCCTACCTGGAATTGGTTTTACTTCATTATAAGCATATTGTTGGGGCCTTCTTGTTCTCTGTTTACTTCTAATGCAATAAAATAACATTAGAAAATGAGAGGAAGATAAGACCAATATCCAAAGTTTTAGTTAGAGAACTTGTATTTAAAAACCAAACTGCTCAGGGCACCTGGGTGGCTCAGCTGGTTAAACACCTGACTCTTGATCTCAGGATTGTGAGTTCAAGCCCTGTGCTGAGCTTGGGGAAAAAAGCAATTTTACTAGCATTGGACTTCATTCCTGGAAAGGAAAAGAAAGTATCTACCAATCTACACTTGAGGAGTGTGGACAGTTCTTAGCTTTTAGGGAACAATCAGGATCAGTGCTTCCTTTTGCTTCTGGAAGGGTAAGACCTAAAGAGAAGATAGGAAGAGAGAGGAACATCATCTCCCCTTACATATAAAGAGAAGCAGTAAGTGTAGGAGGATCAGAGCTGCTGAGGCAGGCTACGGACTTGAACGTGCTCCCTCGGTTTTTTCCTTTTCCTAAACTTGTACTTCTTTGAACCATGCCTTCTCAGGTTTTGTACTTCTTTTTCCCATGGGCTTACACAGATCATAGTTGTGGTGGATAAAACTAATTTTATTTTTTCCCTATTCTTTCAACATAAAAGCACAAAAAGAATAATATGTTCAATTACTTTATAGTATTTAGGCTAGAAGTTTGTCAGAAAAAAAGATTAAATTAATGGAAGTAATAAAGGTACTCATTTATACATACCATCTGCTTCTTCAAATTAATATGGACATTTCAGAAACAGCTTTAAGCATATTTTATAAATAACATATATAGCGATTCTGAAAAATATATAGTGTTAAATATAGACTTTCTATAAAGACAAGACATAAGCTATTATTTGAAAATTTAGGGGCCTTTCTAAATATTGACTTATTTTAAAATTAAGAATAAACTTCAATTTAGTAATTTTAGACACTATGCAGCTCATAGGGAATCCAGGAAATTATTTATTCATAACAAGTAAGTACTGCTCGATATAGTCAAACACATTATCTGAAACAAAACTCAAAAACTATTATTTTCTTGCATTTTTACATTGCTAACATGATAGGTTTAAATTCTAACTTAATTAAGATATGCTCCCTTTCAACACCATATATTTTAGAGATCTAGTTATATGGCATATCTTTAATGTAGTCCAATTTTTAGATAAGTCTTACTTAAAATCAAATATAACATAAAAATAAATAGCCATCAATTTTCTTCTGCTTTATATACATAATATTTCAGTATCTTTAACTTTGTAAACTTATTTTAAACTGTAAAATTGGCACTTAATAATGTCAGAATTTTGATTAAATACTGTATCATATCTTTGGATGAAAAATATAAAACAAGACTTGCTGGAAGGCTCTACATTATTTAATTTAATATTCATTCATCAACACTGGATTAAATCTAAATTCTCTAGGTTTAATTTTACTACAAAATAACCTAAAATTTCTTGCAGTGATTTAAAGATTTTATAGCTCCCTAATGGTGAGAAAGTTTACCTTGATATCTCTGGGTAATATCAAAGATGTTAATGCCAAAGGAGTATAAGAAGCTTTGCCTAGCCAGTTGAGATTTAGATACTGCTTCTTGCAAAACGAATATGGAAGAGCAGAAGAGAAATGCAGCCATCTCTTTTTAACAGCATTGTTTAAGAGCATGTTTACATAAAATATAGAATATATGATGTGCTATAAAGAAAAGTATTTTTCTGAATCAAATGTTAATGATCCTTAAAATTGTGTAATTGATTTGCTTCATTTGAAAGTTTACATTCTACTTTTCTTCTAAACCACTATTTTTCAATGTTTCCTCAAGAAAGTAAGCTTTGTCCTCATAACAGTACTATAGTGGATACCAACAAATAAATGGCACTAGATTCTTAACCAACTAGATTACCCAACAGGCTTTTATATACAATAACGGAATAGTTACCAGGACTTCCAGTTTCCAGTCCGGTATACAAGAAACTTAGAAATCACCACCCTGTCCTAACAAGTAAAAAGCTAAACAAATTGAAAAATCAACAACTATTTTTAGATTCATAAAAGAAGTGAGATCACAGGGTAAACTGCTGCCCTCCAAATCACAGAGAACTAGAGGTGAATACAGAAAATCACAATTTACTGAAGCAGGTACCTCCCCAGGAGCCAGTTTTAAAAACCTGCTGTATAATTGAGAAATTGTTAGAGGTTCAGTCTGGACAAGTCTGAGACTTAAAAGCTCCAAGAAGATCCAGTCATTGGGAGTCCCCCATACTTTTGTGAGTTTTATCTCCTGGATCTCTACTAGGTTCTCATTGTGTATATATTAGAGAAAAATCTCATTGTTCTGGCAGGGGAAGGGGAAAAGAAACTTTTTTTGAAATATGCCAGAGTATTCTATTCTTAACAAATTCTGCCCTTAGGAGAAACTAACAAGAGCCTAACCTACTGAGCCTAACTGACCTAGGGGAAGAAAAATACCCAACTCTAGCTCCCTCCAGCCATCCTGCACCACCTAAATTTAGTGCAGAGGGGATGATAACTGAGAAGCACATGTAAGGTTAACATTCCAGAAACAAAGACTTATCAAAAAAATGAGACCTAATCACAGGACTATAAAATGCTTCTCCTCCCCCCATACCTTACCACCAAATTACTAAAAGGTTATTTACAGCAGTTCCTTTTACCCAGTACATCATGCCCAGCTATCAAGAAAAAAAAATTACCACACATATTAAAAGGCAAAATACAGGTGGAAGAAACAGAGCAAGCATCAAAACCAGATGCAAATATGGCAGGGATATTGGAATTATCAGACCAGGAATTTAATACAACTGTGATTACACAAAGGCCTCCAATAAACAAAATAGACAATAGATGGGCAATGAAAACAAAAAGATGGAAATTCTAAGAAAGAACCAACATGAAATGCTAGATCAAAAACACTCTAACAGAAATGAAAAATGCCTTTGAAGGTTGTATTAGTACAATGGACACAGTTGAGGAAAGACTCCTTAAGCTTGAGAATATCTCAATAGAACTTTCCCAAACTGATAAGCAAAGAGAAAAAGACTGGGGGAGAAAAAGAATACTGATGAACAATGGTACAACTCACAAGATGTAACACATATGTATTGGTAATAACAGAAAGAGAAGAGAAAAAGGAAAAAAAAATTGAAACAATAATTGAGCATTTCTCCAAATTATTGTCAGACACCAACTAAAGATCCAGGAAGCTCAGAAAATACCAAGGATAAATGCAAAAAAAAAAAAAAAAAAAAAAAACCAACCCTACACCTAGACATATATTTTTCAAAATAAGGAAATTAAAGATTTAAAAAAAATTCTTTTTTTTTAGATTTTATTTATTTATTTATTTATTTATTTATTTGGGCGGGTAGAAAAAGAGAGACAATGAGCAAGAGGAGGGGCACAGAGGGAGAGGGAAAAGCAGACTCCCTGCTGAGCAGGGAGCCTGCCCTGGGACTCCATCCGGGGACTCTGGGATCATGACCTGGGCCGAAGGCAGGCACTTAACCAACTGAGCCACCCAGGCACCCCATTAAAAAAAAAAAAAATCCTGAAAGAAACCAGAAGAAAAAAATGCCTTACTTATAGAGGAGTAAAGAAAAGAATTACAGAATTACATCCAACTTCTCCTGAGAAACCATGTGCCACAGACTTAATGCCCCCCACCCCGAAATTAGTATGTTGAAATCCTAATCCCCAGTGTGATAGTATTTGGAGGTGGGGTCTTTGAGAGGTGATTCGATCATGAGGGTGGAGCACTAATAAATGGGATTAGTGTCCTTATAAAAGAGACCCCATAGAATTCCCTCACGCTTTCCACCATGTTAGGATACAGCAAAAAGGTGGCTATGACTCAGGAGGTGGACCATCACCAGACACCAAATCTGCTGGCACCCTCATCTTGGATTTCCCAACCTCCAGAACTATGAGGAAAAAAATAGCTCTTGTTTATAAGCCACCCAGTTTGTGATATTTTGTTATAGCAGTCTGAATGGACCTAAACACCATGCAAGCAAGAGAATGGAGAAAAATATTCAAAGTATTGACAGAGAGAAAACAAACAAAGTGAAATTATCCTTCAAAAGTGAAAGAAAAATAAAGTTTCTTTCAGACAAACAAAAATTGAAAGAATTTGTTGCCACGAGATCTGCCTTGCAAGAAATATTAGAACATGTTCTTTAAAGAGAAGGAAAATAATATAGGTCAGAAACTAAGATCTACACAAAGAAAGCAAGGACATTAAAGAATGTATAAGTAAGGGAAGAAAATTATATCTTATTATAGTTTTAATTTGTATTCCTTTGAATACTATTAAAAGTAAATATTTTTTCCAAATTAATATGTATAGATATAGTCACTAGTAACTTTTTTATCTTTTTGAATTAATATTCCTATAGCTAAAATCAATACATTTTAGCAAATGATGCTGCAGCAGTTAAACAACCATGACCAAAATAAATACACAAGCCTTGATATAAAACCTTATGCTTATAGAAAAATTAACTCAAAATGGATCATAAATTTCATTGAAAGTTAAAAAATTATAAAATTTTTAGAAGAAAATAGAGGAAGAAAGACTAGGCAAAGGGTTCCTGGACCTGACAACAAAAAGCACAATCACTAAAAGAATATAATAAATTCAACTTCATTAAAATTATTTTTTTTCTGCAAAAGATTCTGTCAACTGTGTGAAAAACAATTTCCAAACTGGGTGAAAATATTTACAAACTGCATGTCTAGAAAGAGTAACAAAGCCCAAAGGATTCAATTGGTAAAGAGGCAAAAGATATAAACAGGCCACAGAAAATATACAGATGGTAAAAAGCACAAAAAGGTGTCCAAATCATTGGTTATTAAGGAAATACATATTAAACCACAATGGAATAGCACCATGTACCTTTTAAAATGGTTACAGTTACAAAATATGATAATATCAAATGCTGATAAGGATGCAAAGAAACTAGATCCCCCATACATTGCTGGTGGGAACATAAAACGGTACAGCCCCTCTGAAAAATCATTTGGTAGTTTCTCATAAAATTGTATACACTTAGCATATGATCCAACAATTGCATTTCTGCACATTTATATCAATGGAATGAAAACTTAATTTCACATAAAAGCTTGTATATAAGGGGCACCTGGGTAGCTCAGTCGGTTGAGCATCAGACTCTTGATATGGGCTCAGATCATGATCTCAGGGTCCTGGGATTGAGCCCAGCATCAGCCTCTGTGCTCAGCGTGGAGTCCACTTGAGGTTTTCTCTCTCTCTCTCCCTCTGCCCCTCTACCTGCTCACATGCTCCCTCTCTCTCTTTCTCTCTCTTTCAAGTAAATAAGTAAAAATCCTTTAAAATTTATTTAAAAACTTGTACATAAATCTTCATAGCAATTTTATTGTTAATAATCAAAAACTAAAAAAAAGTCCTAAATGGGTAGATAGTTAAACTGTAGTACATTCATATAATGGGATACTACTCAGAAATACAAAGAAACAAACTAGTTATACATGCAACAACTTGAATGAATCTGATGTAAATGTGTTTAATCAAATTCTTACATTCATTAATTTCTCAAGTTTAATATATCAGATTATTTAAAATGTTTAAGCCCTATAGGAATTGGGACTTTCACTGTCTGCTTAGTATTAAGGGGAAAAGAGTGCTGTGCCCACCTACTAACATCTAGGAAAAGCTAGATAATTTATTTAACCATGACTTTTTTTGAACTATCAGAGAATTGGTATTTCAGGGCAATCAAATAGCCTGAAATTCAATTAAATACAGGCAAGCCCAAAGACAGGATTCAAGCATTGCTTACCTAGGACATAGCACAGAAAAGAGATGAAGTTGGCATTCAAAAATGGGTAAAAAGAATTTGACCAAATTTGTAACAATTTCCTGAAATATGAGTGTAGGATAGCATAAGAGCATAAAGCCTCCTGGAGCCAGAAATGCAAAGGGAGTTTACATCCATTCACATGCTCTTCACACACTTCACCATATCATATTGGCAGGGAAGGAATCAAGAAAAGTCTACTTGGAGGTACAAATCTGGGGGAAGAGAACATCTACATTGTGAATAATAGAAAGTCCTGCCTGGATCCTTCTCTACAGAATAAAAGCCTAAGCCTAGGATGGGCAGCAAACTCTAATAGGTGAATACTCATTTTGATTGGGAGGTGAAGGGGAAGGGAATGGAACAGTTTTCTCTCTTCTTCTTGGGGGAAGATAGAAAAACCTCCTGGGTTCAGACCATTTGAGAATCATTACCACTGAGGGAAGGATGTAATCATTGAGAAGGCCAAGAACCAGGAACAGGAAGCCTGCCTAAGACTGAATCTAAACCAGGACATCAGAAAGCACATAAAGCATAGCCATCCTTGCCCCAAACCTACTGTCAGGTTAACAAGCATGGACTAATAAGAAAAAGCAGTCCGCCACTGGGAGAGGGACAAGAATATGAAGAGAGAACCTCTGAAACATGCAACACACAAGGAAAGCCTAAGGCTCAGAGTAGAACAGGAACACTGAGAAAAACCTTCCAATAATCTAGTCCCCCACCCACAAACACAAAGTAACACTAGACCACCCACTTGAACCTGGTGATGCAACAATAACAAAAAACCTAGCTTTGCTACTACCTATATTTACTCAAAACACCAACTGAAGGCCTAGGAAAAGAAGACGCATGCCCATTTCCAGGTGCCAATAATATTTATCTCAACTTCTATTTGTCTACAGATTATGTCTGTGTATGATGAACACACAAAGTCACACACACACACAGACACACACACACACAATGGACCTAATTTCCTTTTCTAGATACCTAGGATAAAGCAAGTTTAATTCAAGAGAAGCATGCTAGTATATCACGGAACAAGCTGTTTATGAAATACTGAATACATCCCAGAAATCACTCTGTAACAGGTAGGAAGAGATAGACCAGTCAGAACATAGAGTCATAGGATGTAGTAGAAATGAGAATCAATTGATAATTAGATCCAATATTATGGAAGGAATAGCAGATTTTGAATTTGATACAGTACTAGCTCCTCCTCAAACTATTTTGCCTGATTGTCCCTAAGAGCTGAAAGGAACATAAACACATGTTCCTCAGGATTCTGGAAGTATAGTTGAAGCTACCTGCCACTTGCTAAAATTACCTTGAAGTCTCATGTGTTACCTTTAAAATTCAGGAGAAATTTCTATGCTAATAATTAATACTTATTACTTACCAAAGTTTTAAACTGCTGCCCAAATATTCATGCAGTATTGACACTTTATAAAACATGCTGTGCTTATCCCGCCACAACCGGTATGGCCTGCCACAATGTAGCCCTAAAATATACACCCCACTGTTTCAAAAGCATGGCATAGGCAGTAGGTAGCTTTTTTTTCCATTCTTAAACAAAGGTGAAAGTGCACTTTTAAAAAGATTTATCTGAAAACTAACACCTCAGACTTCATTTTTGGCAAAGCACTTTCATATTTGACCCTTACATTAACCTATGGCAATATGGTAGAGAAAGTATATTCATGTCCATTTATAAACAGATGAGGAAATTGAGACATGGAGAATTTAAATTGCACAGTTAGCTAGTAGCAGAGCCAAGAAGAGAACATATTTGGTAACTCTAGGTCCAACGCCAATTCTAAACTTCCTAATCACCCTAGAGCAAAATAGAGTATAAAATCAATTTATCTTGAATCACATTCAAGAGAATTTAGTTCTACCAGTACCATAAAGTAGATTTTGCCCTTATAGGTCACACTAACATATATTCTAGGGACACCATTATGTAAGTTTTCTAGTATAAGAAGTTTTCATTTGCTGGATGCCACTGACACAGATGTCTTTTTTTTTAGGGCTGAAATGTTACTGATTGTATTTAAAAGAATGGAACTGCCCTGACCAAATTTACTCGGAAAGAAGGAAGGAAGGAAGGGAGGAAGGGAGGAAGGGAGGAAAGAAGGTCCCCTCTCCCCAAACCTCATTGAAAGTAGTCAATATGTCAGTGAGACATTTTTTATAAACCATTTGGGAGTTCTCACTGCATTTCCTTAATTTTTACAACTTTTGTGGTCAATTAAGAACCCACCAGAAACAAGGAAGGACTCAGTTACCTTCCTGCTCTGAGGTTGGCTATTTGCAAGATACTAACCTGCTCTAGTTGCACTCGCTGAATACTATCCTCATTGCTACCAACTTCTGGCTTTTTCAGAGGGTCCTCCTGCCTGGAGCTATTAAGGATTTTTATTTGTATTATTATTTTTTTTAACAAACTTATCCCTTTGACTAGAGCCAGAAGCTTTGAAGTTAGTTGTTGATAACAAACCTGTACCTGATGGGCAACCTGGACATTTGACTGAATTTTCCACTTGGACTACCTCAAAAGTATTATCATACTAGTCTCTGGTTCCAGTAAAGACAGACTTCCTGGAGTATTCTGAATTGGATTCTCTTGGCCTACTGGGCACAGAAAATCCTGCCAAATTAGACCTGGATTCCTGGACTCCTGATTTACAAAAAGTATAGCATGGCATATTTGATATCTATGACCTTCTTTCATATCCACTGATAGTAAAAGTTCCTTGTTTTCCTCTAATCTTATTAGCAAAATTTCCTTTGAAAAAAACAGAAAAGGAGTAGAGATGATAATAAGAGAATGAGAAAAGTAGCTACCTTTGAAAGCAAGTCCTAAAAGAAATAAACAGGGATTTTGCTTAGGAAAAAAGCTTTTTCAGGAATTGTATTTTTGTTTTCGTTTTTATTTTTATTGACAACTAGGTAGACCAAAATTAAGAAGCTATGAATTTAATCCCTGTTCTCCCAGGGCTTATAAATGCCAATTTATTTTTTAAATATTTCTAGCATGTGTGATTTCATTGAAAAAATTCTAATTACTTTTTAATTTTATGTTTCTATGTTTAGGGATAACATTCACTACTTCTGTGACTAAAATTAATGGTAAGAAACTAGTTATAATATGTGTTAATATTGATTTAGAAACTTTTTCTGAAAAGAAATAAATGTCAAGCTAAATTGTGATTACAAGGACTGGTAGTTTCCAAACTTTGCTCAATATTGGAATCACCTGAGAATCTTTAAAAAGTATTAATGGCTGACTCCCACCCTCACATTCTTATTTAATCCCTATGAAGTGCAACCTGAACATCAAGATTATTAAAAGTTCTCCAGGTAAATAGCTAATCTAGTGGAGTCAAAAATACGCTGGAAGTCTGAAGTCCTGAGTTCAAATTCAATCTCTTGCTTATTGACTGTAGAGTTTTGAGCAACTCAGATGACATCTCCAAGCTTTTTTTTCTTATCTGTACAAACAGGATGTTGATAATACATTTTCTATCTCTATTATAGGAATTTTGTGGAGATTAAATAAGATACTATATAGGAAGTCATTTTACAAATTATTATCAAGTTAAAGATGAAATGATACATAAACATGAATTATTTATATTATATATAAATATATATATATACAAAGAAATTTATTATAAGGAATTGGCTTACAAGCTTAAGAAGGCCAGCAAATCTAGTATCAACAAGGTAGGCTGTCAGGCCAAAGACCCAGGAGAACCAATGTTCTAGTTAAAGTCTAAAGGCCATCTCCTTTTGTTAGGGAGTTTGCGGGGGTGGGATGGGAATGTGGTGTTTTTTTCTATTCAGGCCCTCAAGTGATTGGATGAAATCCACTCACATTATGAAAGGCAATCTCCTTTATTCAAAGTCCACCAATTTAAATGTTAATTTTATCCAATATTACCTTCAGAGAAACACCCAGAATAATGTCTTACCAAATATCTGGGAACCCCCCAGCCCAGCCAAGTTGACACACACAATTGTTCAACACAGTATTATTATTACAATTTTTAACAGGTCACACTGAAAAAAAATCCCATGAACATACTAGACCAACCAAAAATGCAGGATTATAACTACTGAGTTGTATTTTTGGCCCTCTTCTTCACCTCAACTTTGTCCCAAATATGTTGACATATATTGTGATTTGAAGGACAACAAACAGAACTTCTCTCAAATCATCAGAGGAAAGTCAATTTAAGAGAGAAGTCTTCAACTATAAGTGATTTTTGCCCCCTTAACTCCAGAGTTACACCTACGAAAAAAAGTATCTCAGATTCCAGTGGCACCAAGACTGGCCTTATGAGTAGGTGGTATGACTGAGAAATACCAAGAGGCCCACTTGCCAAATACATCTTCCCTTAGGGACATTCCTGGAATTATCATCATTAGAGACAAAAGAGAAAGACCACTTCAAAATGCATAGAAGTGTTAGCATATTATGGATTCATTTAACAGGTTGACTAGAATATGAATAAAAATAGCTTTTTAAGATGGAAAAAGTGGTTACTCTCTCATCTTTGTCCTGGCAAAAAAATGTTTTTTCTTTACCAGATAAAAATCAGTGTGGCTAAATTAGTCTACTTCTTTACTTGAACTCAAATAGAACATATACTATTGGCTATTATGACTTTATTATCTGATTCCTTGCTCCCTTGTCCACATTTTTCTAGGTGGCCACATTTGGTTCTCCACAATAGGATCTACAGTAAGCTTAAGAAAGATTTCCTAATTTTCTTAGTAAATATTGGTGGAGTTTGTGGGCTCTTTGTCTTTGTTATTTAGAGAAAGCATGAAGTTCAAGTTTTTAACCTTGAAAAAGTATACAAATTGCAAGTAGAAAGCCATCAAATCAGTTGGTATACAATAATATTTGCAATTAAATCTCTAACATGAATAAGAGATTTTTTGAGGAATATGTATATGATGTTTTAGGAACATCTAAAATTACTTCTTGTGCTTATGAACATGTATTTTATATTCCATGAAATTCTAGGAATCAAAAGTAAGTTTCTTATCCATCCTTAGCTCTTGAACCTGATCTTAAATATTAGCCTCTGAAACTCCCTGGGTAAAATCACCTGAGTCCAGTTCTAAAAATAAGCATATTTTCTCTCATCCACAGATATATGTCCCTTCCCAGAGCATTTCCTATACTTCTTGACCTCCTCAGAAACTACATTTCTTCTCTAACTTCATTGTGACATTGGCTAATGCTGTTGTGCATTTATCACTTCTTTCCACAATTCACAGCCTACCATCTCCTCCAAAGCTGACCCAAGAATCTAGTACTTATCTGAGTAATACGTTTCTGTATCATGGGCATCCTAATGTTATTAAAGACATGAAACACGTGGTAGGTTGTTTTTGTTTTCTAGGAGGTATTGTGTACTAATGCTCTCTCCAACTGTTCAAGATGAAGAGCTGATTGCTGTACCACATGACCCTTATGATGAGGCAGATTAAGTGATGCACAAAATGTCTCTGGTTGATTGGAGCCTATAGCAATTCATATTAAGAAAATCATATCTTGATCTCACAGGCTTTGAAACAACTTTTTTCTTTAGCAAATAACTAATCTCCCTTTCAGTAACAGTTCTTGGTTTATTACTAGAACATGGGCAAGACTGAACAGCTGATCATGGAACAAGTAATCTTGTGATTTGAGCTGCCAATTGAAATTGGGTAACCTATAGGGCACATAACGTTCAGCATTCCTAAATGCTCTTTTACATTGAGTAGAAATTGAGTATATATAGATCAGGCTAAAGCATCATATATTCTCACAACTCAGGGGAACTTTGCCATTTTTTCCACTGTGCCATATTGAGTCCTGACGGTCGGACAACTCTGTAAATATACTAAAAAAACACTGACTTATACACATAAAATGGATGGATTTTGCAGAAATTAATTAACTAATTAATTAATTTTTTAAAACCCTTAATGTGTGCAAATAAAAAAAAAAAAAGATATAGAGAATCTGGGAATCCCAGAATGGAAAGGAGAATGTTACAAAAGGATCTAAATGTATTGCAAATGTATGAGCCATCCACACTGGAGAGAGAAAACAAGTATTGATCTAAGATTTTAGAAAGAATGAAAATTTAATCTTAAAGGCAAAAAGAACTGTAGGTGAGCACTGTATTCCAAAGTTGTTCATGATAGGGTACAAATTAACAATTCTGAAACCACAACATGTACACTGCCATTGAACAACTAACTAAATAAACAGCAGATAATGGGAGCCAAGTTTCTCCCTATTAAAGTGGGAGATTATAGATAATCAAGGAGAGAAGAATACAGTGACTCATGTGATAATGGATTAAAGTTGGAGACATCAATATTTACTCATATTTTGCTTAATATAGATACATATGGTTGTATATAGATTTATAAGCATGTGGATATACAAATATACTCCTCATTCTGTCAATTGAGAGGGTCTAGAAACAATGGCACCCCAGTAGCAACAACCCCTCTTAGTGTCTAGATCCAGGGTTCTAATACCACTCTCAAATAAAAGGAAACTGAGATCCTTAAAGAAATGGCTGATTCTAGGTCTGGGACAGGGAATATTGAGCCTGGAGCCTCTTGTAGAGACATTATCTTATAGTATAGAAAGTAAGAAAGTGTTTAAAAAACAAAACCTGGGGCACCTGCGTGGCTCAGTCAGTTGAGCATCTGCCTTTGGCTTGGTCCTGATCCCAGGGTCCTGGGATCAAGTCCCACATCGGGCTCCTTGCTCAGCGGGGAGTCTGCTTCTCCCTCTCCTCTCCCTCTATGTGTACTCTCTCTCTCTCAAATAAATGAATGAATCTTTAAAATGGGGCTCCTGGGCGCCTGGGTGGCTCAGTTGGTTAAGCGACTGCCTTCGGCTCAGGTCATGATCCTGGAGTCCCGGGATCGAGTCCCGCATCCGGCTCCCTGCTCGGCAGGGAGCCTGTTTCTCCCTCTGACCCTCCCCCCTCTCATGTGCTCTGTCTCAAATAAATAAATAAAATCTTAAATAAAATAAAATAAAATAAAATGGGGCTCCTGGGTGGCTCAGTCGTTAAGCGTCTGCCTTCAGCTCAGGTCATGATTCCAGGGTCCTGGGATCGTGCCTTGCGTGGGAATCCCTGCTCCACCGGAAGCTTGCTTCTCCCTCTCCCACTCCCCCTGTCTGTGTTCCCTCTCTCGCTGTGTCTCTCTCTGTTAAATAAATAAATAAAATCTTTTAAAAAAGTTTTAAAAAAGTTAAAAAAATAAAAAAACAATTTTTTTAAATAAATAAAAAACAAAACCTCACAATGACATATGGTATGACAAAGAAATAATAGGAGCCAACTGAAGAGCTCCCAATGGCCAAATCCTTGAGCAGTTTGAACAATAAAATTAAATATTATTGAATTATAAGCCAAAGTAAAAATAGAATGCACTAGCCCATGTTAATACAAATAAACAATTGAATAAAAAAATGGAGAGAAATAATCTCCTGGAGCAATTACCTTATATATTAATATATATTTATATATACTGATTATATATTACATATAATATAAAAATATATATAGTAACATATCTTATGCTATAATTACTTTTTTTTTTTTTTTTAAAGATTTCATTAAAGATTTATAGCGAGAGAAGGAACACAAGCAGGGGGAGTGGGAAAGGGAGAAGCAGGCTTCCCGCTGAGTAGGGAGCCTGATTCCGGGCTCTATCCCAGGACCCTGGGATCACGACCTGAGCCAAAGGCAGACACTTAATGACTGAGCCACCCAGGCGCCCCACTACATATTTATTTAAAAAAAATATTTAGGGGCTCCTGGGTGGCTCAGTCAAACATCTGACTCTTGATTTCAGCTCAGGTCATGGATCTCAGGGTTGTGAGATCGAGCCCTGTGTTGGGCTCCATGTGTGGAGCCTGCTTAAGATTCTCTCTCTCCCTTTCTTAATACATACATACATACATACATACATACATACTCCACCCTCAAAGAGGAGGCATAAAACCTACTCCTTCAGTATGGGCTGTGCATAGTGACTGCTTCCAAAGAGTACAGTATGGAAAAAAAGAGAGAGAGAGAAAAAAAGAGTAATGTTACAGTGGAGAAAACTGACAAAACACTGGCTCAAGCCAGGTGATCAAAGTTAACATCAACAGTGATAAATCATATTGAGTGTATGTAGCCTTAAGATGATGTAATGAGAATGGCACTTTACCTCTGTGTATTTCCCCAAAAAATATCACCCCAGTGTAAACATGAGAAAAACATCAAAACAATTCTAACTAGGAGACAATCTACAAAATATCAATAGTCCTTAAAACTGTTATGTCATCAAAAATAAAGTCTGAGAAATTGTCACAACCAAGAGAATCCTATGGAGACATGACGATTGAATGCAATGTGGTATCCCAGATAGGACTCCGGATCAGAAAAAGAATTTTAGGGGAAAAGTGAGGAAATCTTAATAAAGTATGAAATGTAGTTAATAATAATGTATCATTATTGATTAATTAACTATGGTAAATGTATCATACTAATACAAGATTTGAATAATAGGGAAAACTGGGTTTAGGGTTGTATGGGAATGCTCTGTACTATCTTTGCAATAACTCTGCAAACCTAAAACTGTTCTAAAATAAAAGATTCTTGGGGCTCCTGGGTGGCTCAGTCGTTAAGCGTCTGCCTTTGGCTTAGGTCATGATCCCAGGGTCCTGGGATGGAGCCCTGCATCCGGCTCCCTGCTCGGCGGGAAGCCTGCTTCTTCATCTCCCACTCCCCCTGCTTGTGTTCCCTCTCTCGCTGTCTCTCTATCAAATAAACAAATAAAATCTTAAAAAAAAAAAAAGATTAAGAAATAAATTAAGTATGCATTTCCTTTTTAGCAAGAAACAATTTGCTTATCATTTTTTAATTGCTTTAATAACTTTATGAAACTGTTCATTTTCTGTATATATTTTATAATGCATAGATGGATAGAAATAATACATATGAAGTGTATCTGTAAACTCTTGTAATTTCTATGTTTTTATACTTTTAAAAATATGTATTATATAAAAGCTCGAGAGAATAATTTGTCAGTATTATTTTACTGACCTAAATATAAAGAGCTATTTAGCTTTTAGCTAATATTTAGAGTAGATATGTCTAGATATTTTAGGGTTTTTTTCCCTGAACTTTATAGAATACAGTGAACCTTGTATTTTATGTTTCTTAAATTTCTGCATTTATTTAAGTAGAAATGCTACCAAGCCAAGTAAAACACTAGTTTGGTAAAGCTGAGTTCCAGCAAAAGAACAAGAACCAGTTCTACAAATGAAAGGGGCCTGGTAAGATTCTAAGCCTTATTTTTCTCTTTACATAACTACTAACTGGGAGCAGTGACTGTGAAACAAAATCTAAAGCTATTCAACAGAGAAATTTAATTAAGATTTCAACTTTATTCTTCTAAGAATAAATATGCTCAAAATACCTTATTTGGTTCTTAACAAGCATGAAAAATCTGACTGACCAATTAACCTAGACTGACCCACTTTACAAATAGAGTTGCAATTTCAAATTCTCCCTGCTCACTTTATGATAGCATGTTAAAATAAAAATTTAAAATAAAATAAAAGGTAATCTCTCTTTTTAGATTATAACCCACTTGAAGGCACGGACCTCTTAAACTCTCTGAGACTCACATTTAGCACTAATGTAATAAACAGAAACTACAATGAAAATCCCTTCCTGAACTGCTGTGGTCATTCTCTAAATGGCCCCAATTGAGTTCAAAATAACCTAATCAAATAACTGGGGACCAACTACTTCCTCTTTCTTTCCAAAAAACAATTTGACCCAAGGCTAAGTAAGATTTTCGCATGCTGTCATCCACAGAGAGAGACTGAGATAATTTCTCTTCCAGTTATCAACAGTTCTAATCTCTCTATATTGCTCTAGAGTCATTGCCATGCCCAAAAAGAATAAGAAAATAATTTATAAATGGATCAAACTTTCAAAACTATTTCACAATTATTAACTATCAGGACTAACAAGATAGTAGGAGATTTCAGTACAAATAACAAGCATTGATGATCCACAGGGCTCAGGGTCCTTCTAAGATATATATAAGTATGAATTCCATGTGGATATTTTTAACAAGGCCCAAACCTATTTTTGTGTCCCTACTAATTGTTTGTATAATGTTAAAAAATATATATATATTTGTTGTCATTTATCAAATGAAGGCATTGAAACAATGTAAATCCAACTTTGTGTTTAAGGTTACATAGACTTACATCTTTCCTTTTTCCCCACCAAAACAGAATTTTTCATATTGGCAGAGAAGCAATATGATATTACATGGTACATTGAATAACAAGGGTCTGGGTAATGGGAGATTTTGAGTCCAGCCATGGCTTTTTTACCGGTGCTTGCTGATCACTTAATCTCTGTGTTCCTCAGTTTACCTACATTTAAAATAAAGGTACTGTGCTAAATGATTTCTAAAATATCCAATAGTTCTAGAGTTCTCAATGGAGTAGAAAGATCATGGTAAATGGAACTCCTAAGTAGGATAAAAGAATTCCTAAGGAAAAAGTCATCAAAGGCAAGATAAGAAAAAAATTGCTATATTTCTCTAGTTAATATTAGAGGGAGAAAAATCAATAAATAGAAAAGAGTAAACCAGCATCTATTTTTGTTTTCATAATAAAATAATATTGATAAAATAGAATTCACGGAATTAAAGTGAAGGTGTGCAATTGTCTTATTTTTCTCCTATTTGAAAATGTTATTATTAAACCAGTTTTCTAGGATTGTGTCTTATATTTAGTTAGACTTGCTTCTCTAGTCTAAACTGTAAGTTCTTGGAAGACAGGCACACTTTCTCTTTTTTTCCTATCAACCAAGTCAACTTCATGGAATACAACTGTTGTCGGTCTGTTTCTCACCATTTACTCTGAAATATTCGCACAAGCAAAAAGCCACCATATCATTTCCCCTGAAACTCAGAAAGGTGTAACAAATTCCCTGTTTGGTATCTCCTATTGAATATCTAATGGGCATTTTAAATCTAATATGTCCAAAATGGAAACCCTGTTTGCTGACTTCATTAGTGTTTTTGTTGTTATGTAACAAATCACAATAAACTTAGTTGCTTAAAATAATACCCATTTACCATCTCAGTTTCTACAGGCTAGAAGCTTCTCAGGAGTTGTTGAGTTTTCTGCTCAGGATTATGTAAGGTCAAAACCAAGGTGTGGCTGTGGTCTTACCTAAAACTTGGAGTATCATCCAAACTCATTTAGATTGCTGACAGATTTCAGTTCCTTGCGGGTGTGCTATTACTGAGGTCCCTATTTTCTTGGTGACTCTGATCCAGGAGCAGCTATCAGTTAGTCATTCAGTCTAGAGTCTCCTTCAGGTCTTTGCTATGAGACCCCTTCTTCTCTCAGCATCTCAGTTTGCTGCCTCTTTGAGGTCAGCAGAAGAGCATCTCTCTGCCACTTCACCTTCCTTTACAGGGCTCACCTGCTGATTAGGCCCACACAAGATAATCTCCCTTTTTATTAATAGAAAGTGATCTGATTCATAACTTAGTCATGGGAGTGATATCCCATCATATTTATGGTCCCTGCTCAGTCTCAAGGAGAAGAGTTTATACAAGGCATGCATACAACAGAGCAGGAATCCACTCCATCTCATACCCAAACTTCTCCTTCTCTTATGCAAGTCTTCCCATGACTAAATTGTTTCAGCCATCCCTGCTCAGCAGGGAGTCTGCTTCTCCCTCTGACCCTCCTCCCTCTCATGCTCTCTGTCTCTCATTCTCTCTCGCAAATAAATAAAATCTTAAAAAATAAATAAATAAATAAATTGTTTCAGCCAAAAACATAAGAGTCCTACTTAATCTCTCTTTCCCTAACAGCCTAAAATCAAGCTATCATGAAATTCTATGAGCTCTACCTCCAAAGCATACCTGTTTGTCTCCTTCTTTCCATTAATTTCCTCTACAATCTTTTCTCTATGCAAAGTGGAATGACTATTATTAAAAAGTGCTCCTCCTCTCTCTGTGGTGATCTTGCCTTCAAGCCATCTCCCAGCCCTGACCCTTCCCCAGAGGGGTGGATCTTAACTTTCCTTATGTGCCCTCCCTCTTCTTAAACTCTCCCCCCATTATAGGGGGCTAAATTACCTATATTTTGCAGAGAGAATGCTATTTATAGGGGTTGCAGGGGCCTAGGCTAAGTTCCTTCTCTGTGTGTACATTGGATAGACTATGAAGAAGAAAAAAATTTTTAATCAAATCAGATTATCCTTCTTTAGCTTCATTTTCCATTTTGATTAAAAGCCAGAACCCTAAACAAGGCTTACAGGGCCCTATGTGAAGTCTTCTTTGAAAGGATTCTATTTTATATTTAAATGACTGACTAGAAGGTGAGAGTCTGGTGACCATCACAAGAAAGATTATGCCAGGTAGAGAAGATGGTTAATGTAAAAAGGGGAAAGGGTAGGCTACCTACAGTTTCTGACTCTTCCAGAAAAAGTAAGTGTCAGGAAAAATAATACATGACTGGTACCAATGTAATTTAGCACTGGTTTCCTCTGTCCATGTTTAAGCTGATGGTTACATGGGGGTGCTTTGTGGGTTCTTTGGAAATCTCTGATCACTGAGGTCTTCCACCAACATCTCCCTTGATGAGGGTAGATACATTTCCATTGAGTGATTGATTTCAATACTTCTTATTATCTGTCTCTTTCTCTTGCACTAGCTTCCTTTTAGACAGGACTCTTACAGTGAGTTTAAGGCAGCTCCAACAGGGTCTTTATATATGTCTCACATCTAAAATAGAGGAAACAGGGGCACCTGGGTGGCTCAGTTGGTTAAGCGACTGCCTTCAGCTCAGGTCATGATCCTGGAGTCCCTGGATCGAGTCCCGCATCGGGCTCCCCGCTCGGCAGGGAGCCTGCTTCTCCCTCTGACCCTCCCCCCTCTCATGTGCTCTCTGTCTCTCTCATTCTCTCTGTCTCAAATAAATAAATAAAATTTTTAAAAAATAAAATAAAATAAAATAAAATAGAGGAAACATGCAACCTTATTTAGTTATTTTTTAAATTAATTAATTAATTAATTTTTATTTTTTATTTATTTATTTATTTTTAGAGGGAGAGAGAGAGAGGATGGGGAAGGGCAGAAGGAGAGGAAGAGAAAGAGAAAGAATCCCAAGAGGCTCCATGCTGGGCTCAAGATAGGGCTCAATCTCACGACCATGAGGTCATGACCTGAGCCAAAATCAAGAGTCAGACACTTAACCACCTGAGCCACCCAGGCACTCCAGAAATGTGCAACTTTAATTCACTCTTGGTAAGAATGGAGTTACTTCCTACCTGCGTCCTTTAATATATTTCCACAAGCTGCTTCAGCAGAGTTTGTTGTTTAGATTTCTTAGATGTGAACCAGACACTTGTGAGTGTGCCTATCCCAAGCTGCAAAGGTCATTTATCCAGTTCTACTTGTATTCTTCTTGATGTCCCTCTCACTTGACTTGAGGAAAATGAGAAGCATCCACTCCCATTCATGGGAGACTAATATCACCCCGACAATTAAGTAATTGATCTTCACTTATATAAACACTGAGCTTTCCAAAGCTGATTTTTAACCATGTGCTTTGTAATTCTAACATGGTCTGTACTGTAGTTCCCTTTAGATTCTGAAAATAGAAATATCCTTAACAGAACATATGCTGGTACTATTTTGTTGAAGTATAGCTCCTGGCTCCACCATTCACCATAAATGTGACCTTGACTGAGTAACTTAAACTTTCTGTGTCTCAGTTCCTTCATCTGTAAAATCCCTAAAATAATAGGATAAATCTCATAGGGTTATTAAGAGAATTAAATTAATTGCGGTGTCTGGGTGGCTCAGTCAGTTAAGCGTCTGACTCTTGGTTTCTGCTCAGGTCATGATTCCATGGGTCATGAGATGGAGCCCCGCATCATCGTTGGCCCCACACTCAGCAGGGAGTCTGCTTGAAGATTGTCTCCCTCTGCCCTTCCTTTCACTTGCTCTCTCTCTCTCTAAAATAAATAAATACATCTTTTAAAAAAAAGAATTAAATTAACTATATAACAGGCATATAGAGTCTTATATACATATCTAGCTATGTAAACATATCTGTACATAAATACACACACAGCTGAGTATGTATATGCTTATATATATACACACACACATATATATGCTTGTACATATGATATATCAGTATATACTTGTATGTATTATATATCAGTGTTTATGTACATGTGCATGTATATATTCATATTTACTAATAAATATTATATATACTTGTCACCTAATATTTTGTTCTCAATCTTTGTAGACCTTAAAATTAAGACAAAAAATCTCATTTTAAGATGCTGTCAAAAAACAGGAAGAAATAAAATATAACATGATAAATCACAAAGTATATGTGTGTAGTATGTATGTTTCAAAAATGTCTGAAATGCATATGAACATAAACTTTCAAACTCAAAAAGAAACTTAAAGAAACAAAAACCTTTCCTTTAACAAAATAGTTTGAGTTCATAAAATACCCTGAGAGTGGCCATAATTATTTTTAACAATATAATACTATATATGCATTGCACTTAAGTGTTCAAAATGTATACATTACATTATCACAGATGATTTATATTATCTCATTTGAAGCAAAAGCCACTTCACATAGCATTATTACATTTTTTTCTCATTCTTACATGGAAAAAGCTGAAATCAAGAAACATTGTGAAACTTACGTAAGGTGACCCTGTAAAAAAAGGTGATAAGAGCTAGGTATAAAACAATGCTCCACCAAGTACTTATTTAAACTCTTGGACAATGCTCCCTATCCCAGGCACAGGAGTAATTTATCCATTATTTGTGATTGCATAGCATTTTGTTCATTTTTATAAGATCTATAATTAGTATATTGAACATAAGACTTGCAGGATAAATTAAAATCACAATTCTGTTTAATCTCCAATACCTCCTTAAAAATTGGGAGTTCTTCCCTGACCTTGGATGTAAAATTGACTAGGTCTCATGACTTCTTACTCTTAAGTAGTAAGCAGTCCTATGACCCCTTAAGATCCAAAGCATTATTTCAATTCAAAAATCACAATATACACAATCCAGATTATTAATCAATGTTTCAATAGCTATTCAAATTAAGAATTCTCCTTCCCAAGGCCAAGGTTTATAGTTGGCTGCCTTAACATAATGAGAATGCTTGATTGTCCTTTGCTTTTTTTCCTCACATATCTTCTTCCTTCCTCACTGGCTAGCAGCTTTTTCAGACTCCTTAGGGCAAAAAAAAAAAAAAAAAAAAAAAAAAAGTAAGAAATATAAAAGAATAAAATGGTTTTTCCTTGGCTGTTTGTATCATATTCTCTGTGCCTGATATGTGGTTAAAGCTTAATTTCTTAAGGGATGATTTCATGGATATTTTGGAAGTTTCCATAGCTGCGGTGTTTTACTCTCCTGGCTGGATACTCCTCATCCAGCCTCTAATTTCCCTGAAGATCTCCCTCACACAATCTCATGGTATTGGAGTCAACAATCCCCATTGGTTATCTTGGGCAGTCCTTAAATGGCTCTACGCAGCTCTCTTCTAAGAGCCCATAACTGGTCCACTCACATATCTTTTGCCATAGCAATCTCTAGGAGAATATGCCAGTCTCAAAAGAATAGCAGTAATCTCCTGGCTCTACACCAGGCAGCTAGTCAACTTTTTTGTGTCCTCTAGATAGACAAGGTGAACATCTGCCTCCAGGTTGTAAGGTTTGGGGTACCATTAGATAACTGGATGTTTTAATGTGAGTTCAAATAAGGTTATAGGGCAGTAAGGACAAACAAAGCAATAATAGCTTAGGCAAACTGGCAGGGAACTTAGATCTCCTTTGAATTTTGTTCTTTATAATAAGTGCAGAGGGTCTGACTTCTAGTCCTTAAAATTCAAGTGTGCAAAATTACTAACTTTATTTAGCTATAAATAAACTTAATTTCTTTTCTGTGCCCCCCTCCCTCCCTATTTCACTGGGTGGTAAAAATAATATTGGTCAGGTTAGGGCAATCTCAATCATTTCAGTTACTTTTCTACCTACAAACCTTTCACTGAGGTCGTATCTAAGTTGCAAAGCTCTTAGTATCACATAATTAACAGGTTTTATATGGTTCTTGATGGTCACTTCACACTAATTTCCATCATGGTGTACATATTTTCTCTCCTATGTTTTCTGTCATTGCCCATGTGTATGTCAGCTGTATTTTTCTTCTCAAAATAACCCCGCCTATGGTCTGCTGGTTCCTTGCTCCCTATCTGTGCCTCTCTCAGCTCAACGGAAAAACATTCTACTGCTCTCTAGGCTATATTAATGGAGCAAGAGATTCTTAGAGGCCATCTTAGAGCTGTATCTTGAACACTCCATCCATCTGTACTCCTTTGTCCCTCTCCATGCAAGGGGGAGAGTAGATAGATGAGGGTAGAGGAAGAATAGGACAGATACAAAGTATTCAGCTTGCCGCGTCTCTAAGTTTCACTTGAGAAATACCAGGTCTCTTAGTTTTAGAATCCCAAGGTTTTGAGTTTATTCTATTGTTAATCCTCATTAATCTAGGAGTTGGGGAAACAAGATACATAGATTTTTTTTAACTTTTTTTTTATTATTATGTTATGTTAATCACCATACATTACATCATTAGTTTTTGATGTAGTGTTCCATGATTCATTGTTTGCGTATAACACCCAGTGCTCCATGCAGAACGTGCCCTCTTTAATACCATTACCAGGCTAACCCATCCCCCCAACCCCCTCCCCTCTAGAACCCTCAGTTTGTTTCTCAGAGTCCATAGTCTCTCATGGTTCGTCCCCCTCCGATTAACCCCCCTTCATTCTTCCCCTCCTGCTATCTTCTTCTTCTTTTTTTTTTTTTTAACATATAATGTATTATTTGTTTCAGAGGTACAGGTCTGTGATTCAACAGTCTTACACAATTCACAGCACTCACCATAGCACATACCCTCCTCAATGACTATCACCCAGCCACCCCATCCCTCCCACCCCCCACCACTCCAGCAACCCTCAGTTTGTTTCCTGAGATTAAGAATTCCTCATATCAGTGAGGTCATATGATACATGTCTTTCTCTGATTGACTTATTTTGCTCAGCATAATTGTTAGTTTATTTTTGCGACTTGGCTTTTTCTCCTATTTACTTTTTGTGTGTGTGTTTTTTATAAATTATTTTTTATTTTTGTATTTAAACTCAAACACCAATTCTTTGGTTTTATTGTCATTATTTTATTGTTTCATCCCTTTTTTTTTTTTAAAGATTTTATTTATTTGACAGAGTGAGAGACAGCGAGAGCAGGAAAACAAGCAGGGGGAGAGGGAGAGGGAGAGGGAGAAGCAGGCTTTCCACGGATCAGGGAGCCCGGCGCCGGGCTCGATCCCAGGACCCTGGGATCATGACCTGAGCCAAAGGGAGATGCTTAATGACTGAGCCACCCAGGTGCCCCTGTTTCATCCCTTTTTTAAGACATAAGCTCAGAATACCCTGGTTGCTGCTAGAATTGGGGCGAGGGTTAGAGGTTGAGTGTGGGGTGGGAAGAGAATATCAGGTAATAACCAAAATATCAGGAAAAACATTTCAAAATATTATATTGCTACATAATTATCAGGTTAATTGTGTTGCTTAGAGAGGGTCTATATAATTTAGAGTGATAGTTTCATAAAAAAGTTCTATTATTTATTTTTAAGTAAAAACAAATTACTTTCTGACTCTCCTGTAATTTATGTCTAAAATAAGTCTTATGTTAGGCCTATGTTAAATACTGGGTACATTATTAATCTTGAGGCAAATATCAGGATTATTAAAAAGAATAAAAATGGAAAGGAGCGCCTAATAAAATTTATCTATTTATTAATGATAAATACCACAATTTGAACTTTTATTATTTTCCTGCCCATGAAACTGAATACTAAAAACCTGGGTTTATCTCAATCACTGAAAGATCTGGTCAAATAAAAATTTCCATAAAATATATGAAATACATCTGATATTAATTGTACATGTAAGTATGATGATCGATATGCCCAAATTCTTTCAAATTGGATGTGGTCTATACTTTCATAAAAGACTCCAAAATTATCTGAACCTTTTTGAATTTTTAAATTATTGAATTATAATATAATTAGGTCCAATTTAAAGGTCAAATGTGGAAAGGATGCAAGGTAAAATTATTACATATATATGTAAATATATATGTATGTGTTTGTAACTCTATGTAGTATTTTTACCCTGCATGTCTTCCAAAATCACACACATCCCAGCAATTTAATCCTTTTTTAAATAAGTTCTAATGTCAGTTCCTAATTAAAGACAAACCTGAATACTGTTCTTCCTTAACACATGACAAAACCCTGTTTCAGTGGTTCTGTAGTCTGCTCTTAAGAAAATCTAGAAAAAGAGTTGCAATGTGAGTCAAAGACAGAATACTGAAATTGATTCATATTTCACAGAGATCTGCAGAAACGTGGATCTAGATTGCAGCCCTTAGCCACTGGCGAGCTTTGCCCACATTTCCATGATAGGCTCTGTCTTCACTTTTTAAAATACTAACAGGCTTCTTGTGGGTGGGATCAAATGACTGCCCCTCTCCCTTCACCTGTGAAATTTCAGAGCCTATTTGAAAAGGGCCATTGTTTCCCAGGAATGCCAGGCCTAGTCCAGGAAAGAAAGTTTTCATTTCAACAGGAATTTGGAGCCTGCCTGAGAAGGCCAGCCAGTTTACTTGGTGAAAACCGGCAATTCATTCAAGTTCTGAACAGTTACTACCCTGGCCTTACTCTCTTACTCTCAGCTCCTGAGCTTTATGACTGTGTTTTTTTCCTTAAATCATAGGGTGTGTGTGTGTGTGTGTGTGTGTGTGTGTGTGTGTGTGTGTGAGAGAGAGAGAGAGAGAAAGAGAGAGAGAGAGAGAGAGACAGCAGAAAGAAATAAGTACATACACATTGCAGCATGTGCACAGGCAGTAAGCTGATGAAGGAAACCTCTCTGCTCAAACAGCGAGTTGCAGCCCCAAGTATGAGACATAGGTTCTTCTGTTCCAACTTCTGTCCCTACAGTTACAACACTTGAGTGCATTCATGTGAATAAGCTCATATGTTTAATAAGCATTTTGAAATAGGTTCCCAATAAAATATATTTGTACAAGAACACAAAATAAAGATACAATACTTGCTTTCAAGACCTGGACAGAAGACCCCTGTCTGAAGCACATCAAAAACAATTTCTAAAGTAAAATTAGGACTAGAAGCCAAAAGAGTACATTGCTCTAAAACAAATAAACAAATAAACAAAAAGCAACAACAACAAAACATTTCATACAGCAGTACAGAGTAAAATCTTCCTTGTTAAAGTCTACAGGGACTGACCATGAATTTATGACCTAAAATTCCTACTCTTTAGAGTTCTCTGACATCTGCTGCAAAATGACTTGGACATTTTCCAAGATTTGTACATTCTACTAATAAGATATTTAAGTTCACAGAATCCTTATTAAAAAAATCTACCTCTGCCTCTCAAAAATTTCAAAACATCACCAAAGCATTGAAATTGACTAAAATGTAAAAAAAAATAAAAACAATAATAATGTCAATGAACTTGAAAGCAAAACATTCACCCTTATGTGTGTTTATTAGCAGAGAAGGAAGTAGTGATGCCAATACAGCTTCAGAATAAGATTTTGGAAATATTTTTTCAAGGCGAGGGCAAGCAGTTTTAAATATGAATTTACTTAATTTCTTTATTCACCACCTAGAGATTTTGGAAAGCTTTTTATTTTATTTTTTTATGAATCGTGATACAACCCAGGCTTAATCTCTCATTTAATAATAAAGCACCATTAATTTGTGATGAATTACCACATAATTATTTTCCAAAGAGAATGTTCTAAAATTAGAAAACAAAATTAGAAAACAAAGTTAAACAACGGCTAATCAAGTCAAACGATGACATTTTTTTCTTTGCTTCTCCTTCATCAGATGTTTCCTGTGATCTTGTGAAAAACCTGATGTTGTAACATTATTAGTCATTGGACTTTAGGAAAGATGGGGCACAAAAGGAAGCTTGTCCTTTTGAGACCTGGTTTTGAATCAGTTACAGATGACAGAAAAATACTCTTTTGTGGCTGCTAAAGTTCAGGAATGAATTCTGGCAGTCTTACCCAATTCCCTAAAGCAGAGTCCGCATTACCAACATCTAATTGGCAGGCTTTGCTTGTAACTCCCACTAGGGGCCAGGGTAATGAATGGATTTAGCGAAGGTGTCCTGAGTCATCTGTAGAGTGGCTGGTCTGGGCACCGAGGCTCTTCCTTATAAACTCCCCAGACATGTCACTCAAGGAAAAGAGAGGCTTATGTGCTTGCATAACAATGACAGACTCGGGAGTTTTATTAAATTGTAGTCCTAAAGATTTTTTTTTTTATTTGATCTAGAAAAGCCAAGGAATCTTAGGAAAGAAAACATATTCTTGTTAGATCACTCCATTCCTTAATTTCCATTCCAAAATCTTTTATATTTGACTTGACTATGACTATAGTTGAATGTGACTTCCCCTAGCCCTATGCCAGGTTATTTTTTTAGGTAGTCAGGGAAGAAATTTGGCCGATTTCTGCCTAGAAAGCAAAAGATCAAGGGTGACCCAAAAGTCAGATTCCTACTCTGACAAGGTAAGGTACTGAGAATAACATTATGTCATTTCTTTCTTAGCCCTTAAGCTTGTTGTATGAGGATTTACTTTCATATACTAAATAACTTTTACTCCTGTATAATTTGTTTACTCCCTCTAGTTCTGTACATAGCAATAGCATTAAATATTTAATATTGATTCATTTTTATCTTGTTAATTCTTTAAACTATTTATGCCAAATTCTGAAATACTTTTAGCATTCGTGTCTGTTTAGCAAAGTCCCACCAGTCTCCCAAATCTAGCAACTAAGACTGAATACTGACCACACCTCAGTGGTAATACCACTGTCTAGCTGAAATTAGAGTAGGTAGAGTGGAGAACAAAAATAAAATGGCAGTGATGACAAAAATTAATGAATGCATGTTGAAGAAAGCACTCTCACTTTCCATCAAGAGGCTTATGATAAAGTAATATTATTTATTTTCTTAGCAAACATTTTCAACACTGCAATCCACAAGTCACGCAGAATTATGTCATTAGATCACTTTCATTCTTTGTTATGTTCTTAAAGTCCCTTCCCTTTCTTGGAACCAATAACCAACACACCTTCTACATACACTACAGTTTTTAAAATGAATAAAAAGATAAAGAGAAGTCTCAATAACAAAATCCACATTTCAAAGTTAGGTGCTTTGAACTTTCTCATCACCTTACCAGGGTTTCCGCATGGGCAGTCTAAAAGACAACTCAGCAAATGAATGGAACTGCAAACAATGGCTCCTTCACAAGTGGGTCTTTAATTGATTACGGCTGTGTTTATGGAAGCAGAAGAGAATTTATACAAGATGACAGATTCCCTTCATTTTAAGGGGTTTTACTGGCATTCGCGTGGTAAGGATGGTTTCTCTATTGACTAGTCCTGCTATCTTTCCCCACATATATCCACCTGATTACTACCCAAATGAATGAACATTAAAAATGATTACTTTATCACTTTTTATTAGAAATATCTCCTCAGCTTTTTCTAACAGAGTAAAATTTACACTTTATAAGATATAGCTCCTGTTTAGAGAATCCAAACAAGGTTCCATTTTCATCTTTTTGCCATATAGTCTTACATTAAATATTAGACAAAATAATTAAATAACAGAAAATTATTAAAACTCAATTTAATGGGGTCTCTCTTCTTTCAATTTGTTTAAGGTACTGCAGAGATGAGAAATTTTAAATCATATGATTTGGCTCAACCAAGTAGTAATA
The DNA here is from genome assembly GCF_029215605.1 of Mirounga angustirostris. NCBI lineage: Eukaryota > Metazoa > Chordata > Mammalia > Carnivora > Phocidae > Mirounga > Mirounga angustirostris. The sequence goes on along the minus strand of NW_026991712.1, from coordinate 103,899,494 downwards.
TCTACTTTATCATCTAATTATCTAAAAATATTCTGATTTAAATTTTTGTTACATATTTATAATGTCTTAATACGAGAGAGTGATATGGTCTTTCTAGTAATTTTGGGCAGACAGAATTTAAGATTTAGCTATATGAACCTGTAATTCCAAACTGCTTTTCATTTGTCTGTTAATTGTGACCTCTACAGGTCTGCTTTAGCAACAACATAGCACTCCCTAGGTAGCTGCTCTCTGAGTCAAAGGTTTATCCGATGAAAAGAACAGTGGTATAATTGTAATATTAAGTTTAAAATATTAGATGCTCAGTGCCATTGATATTTTAAATCTTTAAACCCCACAAAAATCAACTGGTCTCATAAATATCTGTGTACTCTAATTTAAAAAAAAATGATATTTGACAAGGTCTTTAAGCTGATTTATTCAAAGAAAATTAATAAACTTCAATAACTTCAAAGGAAAAAAACCTAAAATGTATGCTGATTGCAATCTTTTTATTATGTAAAATTGAGAAGAAAACATTATGAGTGTGGTTTCTTGTTCTAAAAAATAATGTGTGAACATGAGCTCAAATAAAAGAATAAGTCTGTCTTACCTCAGAGCATTGACAGTATGTTCTTCCTCATTCGCCATGGACTTCTTTCTAAGCCAATAGTGCAAATGAGTTGTTGAACTTTCTTATTTTTAAGATGAGATTATAATCCTTTATTTTATTAACACATTATTAACTCAATGGTTTTTAAATGATAATATACTTTGATAAGTCCATAAAAAAGAAAATATCCCTGTTTGCAGTATTAAATTTGATAATTCTAACCAAATAAACTGGGAAATGTTTCAATATTGCTTCAGTTATATTTACCATTATGAATTTTCAAGGCAAAACTTTCTCTGACTCAAGTCAGCCAAGAAAATAATCATTCCAATAACTAAACTTCTTAGTTTTATTTGCCTCTCTTTAAACTAGACATTCTAATGAACATCTGAAAAGTATAAATTTATATATTGCAACTTTCTGACGCCAACCTCATATCCTCCAATCTATTCTATCATCTTTTACCTCACTCGGTGCTCAAATTTATTGATATCTCTTTATTTTCCCTTGCTATGGCCTAACACTTGAAACACTGTCTTGTCAATATCCTACACTCCTTGACATTATTCCATTTCATGCCAGTAGGCTAACATAACCCTAACTTCAATGATATCTTTCTGTCTGCCTTCTATAGGCCTACTCTCAATCAGAGTAGCTTGGCAATTTTAGAATATGTTCAAGATCTATAATAGTCCCCAATAAAACTAGGTATCATCTCTTGAAAATAAAAAGGTATAATTTATTGAAAAATAACTATTACTCTGAATAATAAGCTTTTGAAACCTGGATAAAAAAGAATTATAAAAAAGTAGATTCAGTCTTAGCCAGGGCTATTAAGAAAGAAAAAGAAATAAAAGGCATCCGTATTAGAAAGAAAGAAGTAAAACTGTCAATATTTACAGAAGACATGATATTATACATAGAAAACCCTAAAGACTCCACCAGGGGCACTTGGGTGACTCCTTTGATTAAGTGTCATGATCTCAGGGTCCTGGGATCAAGCCCCACATCAGGTTCTGCACTAAGTGAGGAGTCTGCTTGACATTCTTTCTTCCCCTCCCCCTTTCATGCTGTCTCTCTCAAATAAAGAAATAAAATCTTTTTTTAAAAAAAGACTCCATTAAAAAACTGTTAAAGTAATAAACTCAATGAAATTGCAGGATACAAAATCAATATACAAAAATCAGTTGTATTTCTATTCCTAATATCAAACTATCGGAAAGTGAAGTTGAGAAAACAATCCCATTTATACTTGCATCAAAAGAATAAAATACATAGTAATAAATTTAACCAAGGAGGTTAAAGATCTGCGTACTAAAAACTATAAGACACTGATGAAAAAAACTGAAGAAGACACAAATAAATGGAAGGATATTCCATGCTCATGGATTAGAAGAATCAGTATTGTTAGGAGCACCTGGGTGGCTCAGTTGGGTAAGAATTGTTATTGTTAAAATGTCCCTACTACCCAAAGCAATTTATGGATTCAATGCAACCCTTATCAAAATTCCAATGGTATTTTTCACAGAAATAGAAAAAATAATTCCAAAATTCAAACCACAATAGACTGAATAGTCAAAGCAATCTTAAGAAAGATGAACAAAGCTAGAGGCATCATGCTTCCTAACTTCAAACTATATTACAAAGCTATAGTAATAAAAACAGCATGATACTGACACAAAAGCAGAGATATAGATCAAACGAATACAATAGAAAGCTCAGAAACAAACCTACACATATATGGTCAATTTATGACACAGGAGTCAAGAATACACAATGAGATGACAGTCTCTTCAATAAATGGTATTGAGAAAACTGGAAAGCCACATGCAAAAGAATAAAACTGGACACTATTTTACACAATACACAAAAATTAACTCAAATGGATTAAAGACTTGAACGTAAGACCTGAAACCATAAAACTACTAGAAGAAAACATAGGTGCAGTCTTGGCAATGATTTTTTTTTTTAAAGATTTTATTTATTTATTTGAGACAGAATGAGAGAGAGAGAGAGAGAGAGCACATGAGAGGGGGGAGGGTCAGAGGGAGAAGCAGGCTCCCTGCTGAGCAGGAAGCCCGATGTGGGACTCGATCCAGGGACTCCAGGATCATGACCTGAGCCGAAGGCAGTCGCTTAACCAACTGAGCCACCCAGGCGCCCAATGATTTTTTTTTTTTTTTAAAGATTTTATTTATTTGTCAGAGAGAGAGAGAGCACAAGCAGGGGGAGCAACAGGCAGAAGGAGAGGCAGGCTCCCCACTGAGCAAGGAGCCAAATGTGGGACTTGATCCCAGGGTCCTGGGATCATGACCTGAGCTGAAGGCAGATGCTTAACCAACTGAGCCACCCAGGCATCCCCTTGGCAGTGATTTTTTGAAGCTGAAGTCTTGGCAATGATTCTTTGAATCTGACACTAAGAGCAAAAGCAACAAAAGAAAAAATAAGCAATTGGAACTACATCAAACTGAAAAGCTTCTCTACATCAAAGAAAACCATCAACAAAATGAAAAGGCAACCTACAGAATGAGACAAAATATTTGCAAATCATATATCTGATGGGGGCTAATATATAAAGAAATCATACAACTCAATAGCAAAACAAACAAAAAAACAAACAGAAACTGATTTTTAAAAATGGGCAGAGGATTTGCATAGACATTTTTCCAAAGAAGATATATAGATGACCAGCAGGTACATGAAAAACTGCTCAATATCACTTAATATCAGAGAAATGCAAATCAAAACCACAGTGAGATAGCACCTCACACCTGTTAGAATGTCTATTATCAAAAAGATTAGAAATAACAAGTGTTGGTGAGCATGTGGAGAAAAGAAAACCCTTATGTAACTAATGGTAGGGATGTAAATTGGTATAGCTACTATGAAAACAATATGGAGGTTCCTCCACAACTTAAAATTAAACTACCATGTAATCCAGCAATCTCACATCTGGATATTTATCCAAAGCAATTGAAAGCAGGATCTCAAAGAGATACTTGCACATCCCTGTTCATAGCAGCATTATTCACAGCTAAGAGGTAGAAACAATCCAAGTGCTCATCAACAGATAAGTGGATAAACAAAGTAAGTTATATTCATTCATTGATACTTGAATTTAGGCAGTAAACAATCTATTAAACTCACTAGAGTTGTTATTCCAACAAAACATTTGCTTCTTGCAAAATTTGCTACTTTTTATATTTTTTGTTATTTTGATTAGTGTATACTGATAATACTTGTACTTCTGAGTATTTAACCTGAAGACTCATTGTCAAAGAAAAATTTTTAAATAAACTTTTGGTTTATATACATATTTTTGTTTGTTTCAGCAAAGTGAGAATAATGTGATCAATAAAAAACTTTCAAGAATAAAAGTACATTATATCATAATAAATTTAATAGGAAAGTGGACTGCAAATATATGTTCAAGGAAAAAAAGAGATGATGTAAAATTTTCAAATACCTTATTATTTATTTATTTATTTATTTTTAATGTTTGAAAGGTATATTGGTTTATTAGCGCTGCTGTAGCAAAATAACAAACATATAGGTTAGATCAATGGCATAGAAAAGAGAACACAGAAATAAACCCACACATATATGATCAATTAATTTGCATCAAAGGAGCCAAGAATATACAACTGGAAGATGACAGTCTCTTCAATAAGTGGTATTGGGAAAACTGGGCAGCCACACACAAAAGAATGAAACTAGAGCTCAAAGTAACACAAAATACATGGCTTAAAACAACAGAAATTTACCTTCTCATAGTTCTAGAACCTAGAAGTCTGAAATCAAGGTGTCATATGGCCATGTTCTCTCTAAAGGCTCTAGAAAAAAAATCCTTCCTTGCCTCTTCCTATCTTCCGGTGGTTGCCAGCAATACTTTGCATTCCTATGGTTGCAGCTTCATCTGTTGTCATGTGGCATTCTACCTGTGTGTCTTCATATGGTCTTATAAAAGCACCAGTCATTGGATTTAGGACCTGCCCTCACCCAATATGACCTTCTCCAAACTTATCATATCTGCAAAGACCCTATTTTCCAAATAAGGTCATATTCATCAGTTCTGAGTGGATATGAATTTTGGGGGGCACAATATTCAACTCAGTATAGTCTTACCTGTGGCCCTCAAAATTCGTGTCCATTCCAACATCCCTAAAACTCTTAAACCATTCCATTATTAACTCTAAATCCAAAATTTCATCTAAATTTGATCAACTCAAAAAATTGCAAATCTCATCATCTAAATCAGGTGTAGTTCAGATTCTGGGTATGATCCATCCTGGGGTAAAATTTTTCTCCATCTGTGGACCTGTGATCTAGAAAACAACGTGCTTGCTGTCAAAATGCTATTGTGGGACTGACATAGGATAGATACTCCCATTTCTCAAGTGAGAAAATGGAAGGAATAAAAAATTACTGATCTAAAGCAAGTTTATATCCCAGAGAAAAAAGTTCCATTAGATTTTATGACCTGAAAGTAAATCTCTTTTGTTCAATCTGCCTTCTGGATCTGAAGAGTGCCCATCAACCCCTGTTTCTGGGCCATGGAGATCCCATCAGCCTCTAAGCAACCCTCTCTGGGCCCTCCTGCCCTCTGGGCAACCCATTTCCTGTTTGTAAAATTCTAAAAATCTGACAGCCTTTCTTCACTTAGTCTGATTTCTGCCCCCTTCAGTCTAGGCTGGCAGTTTTTCTGGTGGTATAAAATTCTCAAAAAATTTTGTTGATCTTCTGTGGATGTCAAGGAGATCCACAGCATTACACACAGTTTATCCTGGCTTCTGCTAAGATAATTGATTGGATCCATGCCTCACATGTCTGATCTCTTCAGAAAAAGTTTGTCCATACATCCTATATTGTTCTTTCCAGGGTATGCCTTAACATTTATGCTATGTGGATCATCTGAGAATTTTCTAAATCATCAAGTTCTGGCTCCTTTTTGTTTCATAGTTCCTTCCTCAGTTTATCTCTTTTCTCTCTCATTTTACTATAAGCAACAAATAAAAACCAAGCTGCACTTTGTATACTTTGTTTAGAAATCTTCCCAGCCAAATATCCAAGTTATCACTTACAAATTTTTCTTTCTACTCAACAGCAGAACACAGTCCAGCCAACTTTATATCTGAACTTTATAACATAACATGTTCATTATTTCTGTCTGAGCCCTCACCAAAATGGCCTTTAATGTCCATATTTCTATCAACACTTTCTTCAGGACAATCTAGAGTTTTCTCTATCATGCACTTCAAAACTCTTCCTGCCTGTACCCATTACGCAACTCCAAAACCACTTCCACATTTTTAGATATTTGTTACAATATCATCCTTTTCTCAGTGCCAAAATCTGTTAGTTTCCTAGAACTACCATAACAAAGTACCACAAGTGGTTCTGAACATGATTTTTTGAGGACACTATTCAACTCAATACAGTAGGTATTATATTGCTAAAGCATTTCAGTTTCATTTTATAGAAATAAAAATGTGATTAAACTCTTTAAAAGAAATGTTTATAAGGGGCACCTGGGTGGCTCAGTCGGTTAAGCGGCTGCCTTCGGCTCAGGTCATGATCCCAGGGTCCTGGGATCAAGCCCCATGTCGGGCTCCCTGCTTGGTGGGGAGTCTGCTTCTCCCTCTCCCTCTGCCTGCCTCTCTGCCTACTTGTGCTCTCTCTCTATCTCTCTGTCAAATAAATAAATAAAATCTTAAAAAAAAAAGAAATGTTTATAATACAATAGCAATTATATAATTTACAATCCATTATTAAGCTTTAAACATAAAACATTCAGAAGTCAACTTAAAAATATGTATGATTATAATTTTTCAAAATTCTTTGGACTAATAGCCTTTGGGGTAAATGTATTTAGCATTGTACAATGACAAGTTCCCTCAGAGCAAAGATATTGATGAGTATCGGATGATTTGACAATATTGTGATTTGTCTGCCGTATATTTGATTCAACACACTTAAGTAGAATGGGATAGAAGGAGTCTAAAATAGACTTTTTTCACAACATAATGAAGCATAACTTACTTTCCCTAACCAATATATATATTTTCCCAAACCATAACACTGCAAAAAGCAATTTGTTTACTTGTATGTTTTATTTGTTTGTTGTGGCCATGTAGGCTTTGAAGTCTTTTGAAGTTTGATTTAATCTAACTCTTCTCATAGACAGACACTTAATGTACTTGAGGATGGTCTTACTGTCAGCTATAAAAGCCATTTATGGAAAGCATATTTAAATCAAGTCCTAAAGGATGACTGAGTTATATGAAGTAGTGGAAGTAGGGGCACCTGGGTGGTTCAGTTGGTTAAGCATCTGCCTTCGGCTCAAGTCATGATCCCAGGATCCTGGGATCAAGCCCCACATTGGGCTCCCACTTCTCCCTCTCCCACTCCCCCCTGCTTGTGCCCTCTTTCTCTCTCTCTGTCAAATAAATAAATAAATCTTAAAAAAACAAGGACACGGGCTTCTTTAAAAAAAAAAAAAAGTAGTGGAAATAGAGAAGGGTGTTGCAGGCATAAGAAATGTAATAAGTAAATGCATGGAGGCATGAGAGAGCATGGTTTGTTGGATGAAGATCCAATGGTATATGGCTAGAATTTGGAATGGGGCAGGAGAATATAGGGCCCAGATCATAAAGATGGATTGGGGAGGTGGCACAATGGAGAGGGCAAAAGCAGCCTGGGAGTTCATTTAGGAATGGAAAATGAAGAAAATGGTTATTTAGGAAGATTTATTTAAGAGTTATTAAGGAGGTAGGATCAATAGGATTTTGTGATGTGGAAATTGAATTTTAAAAAGTTCTATTTTTATTTTTTAAGTTTTTATTTAAATTCCAGTTAGTTACATACAGTGTAATATTAGTTTCAGGTGTACAATTTAGTGATTCAACACTTCCATACAACATTCAGTGATCATCACACACACACACACACACACACACACATGCATGCATGCACACAAAAGTTCTCAAAAATGAACTCAAAATATGTGTCTTGGGAAGCCATTTGCCCCAGGAAAGATGAGAAAAGAAAAATTCACCTTTAACATTTTCAGGTTGTATCCCTGTGTGTGGTTATGTGCATTTGTGTTTATGGGAGAGCACAGAAACGAGCTTGGCTCATCTTTTGTATTACAAGCCAACAGGTATATGGGTATTCAAGGGGAAAAGTGATTCATAAATGTTCCCAGATTTTTTAATATTTATTATTAGAAGTAGTTACTAAAAATAATTAAAAACCTTTTACTGGTAATCTTCAGAAAAATGATAAAGTTAGTTAACGGGGTAAAACTATAATGTGATACAAAGATACTAAAGCTTATTCATCTTCCCCTTTCTAGTGTTTGGCATTGAAGAGAGAACACTGGTCTTAAAGTTATAAAATTTTATTTCCTACTCATATATGACACTTGCTAATTTTGAGACCTTGAGTAGATCTGAGACTCAATTTTCATATACATGCTGAAGGACAGTCTCTTCAAGCTCTTTAAAAATTATATGATTTTACCTTTTCCTTGTCTTTTTTTTTTTTGAAGTAGAAATTATTTTTCTCCACGCAAATTTTTAGAACCTTACCCCATATTTTTTTAGGTGAATTCCTTTAAACCCGGATGTGAAATTGGACATCTTTGAATATCCTCCCTCATTTTACTTCATTCTTCAACAGTTCAATAACTGTAGAAAATAATACATTATAACTTATTTTTGTATATTAATGCTCATAAAATTTAAAAAGTTTTATTATCTATAAAGTGTATTTTGATAGGTATACAAATTAATACACACTTGGAAATTTCAATGCTGATAAATTTAAAAGTGAACTAAATATGCACATTTTAAATAACTTATGCAAAATTCTATGAATATATTAAAAAATATATTCACTATGCTCTATCAGTAAAAACATTTTTCTTGCAGTTGTAATTCCTTAGAACTTTTTTTAAGCCTCCAACTTAGTACTTGTAATAGGCAAAGGATTATAAATAGAGGATGATGAAGCTACAACTGTGAAGTCTTTAAATACCCAAACCTGCATTAAGCTTACAGGTTTTGCCAAAAAAGTCTAAGTAATTAATCCATGTTTAGTTCAAGCTTGTCAAGGGATTTCCATTTATTCTTGGTTTATATAAAAGTCTGCTGAGGTCTAACACTCAGAGGTTTTGTAAAAATCTTCATTTTTAATTGAACATTTCTTAAATCAAGTTATCAAATGTTCTTATCAACTCCAATAAAAAACTTATTTTTTTTTAAAGATTTTACTTATTTATTTGAGAGAGAGAGAATGAGAGAGAGCACATGAGAGGGGGGAGGGTCAGAGGGAGAAGCAGACTCCCCGCTGAGCAGGGAGCCCGATGTGGGACTCGATCCAGGGACTCCAGGATCATGACCTGAGCCGAAGGCAGTCGCTTAACCAACTGAGCCACCCAGGCGCCCAAAAACTTAAATTTTTGCAATAATAAGGATAGAGGTAAATAGAATCCATAAATAATCCAAACCTCATTTCAACCAATGTCCTACTCTCCACCACACTATTTATGAGTACTAATAAGAAATATTAAAATTTCTTATTTTGATATTTTTTAATGTTATATTTCCTCTAACACACACTGGAAGAATTATGAATGTCCAAAATTCAATATAATCTATTTAAGGTGGTATAATATATATATGAGTATTATATAAGATTATTAAAATTTGATATATATGATTAATAAAATTTTGGACAAATTCCAACTATATATGATTATTAAAATTTATAGACAAAACATTTAAATGTCGAGTGAATTTTTAAAATTTTGTTCATAATGTTTCAACACTAGAGATAAATAGCTGATTATGCTATTTGCATACTTCCGTTCACATGGTAGACTTCAAAAAAGGTCACAGTTCTTTGTAATTCTTCTCATCGAAAATTGGAGTGTATGTCTACACCTCTTAAATCTGGGCACGCCTTATGACTTTGACCAGAAGAATCTGCCAGAAGTTTTATTGAATTGTTGAATTCTAAACATGGGTCTCAAGAAGCTTCAAAGCTTCTTCTCTTGGTCTTGAAATTCTGACACCATCACATGAGTAAGCCAGGACTAACTTAGTGAAGGATTGAGTGGCTCTGATAATCCCAGTTTTCCTAGACACACAATCATAAACAAGCCAGCCCCAGCCAGCCCACCAACTGATCATAGACACATGAGCAAACCTTGCCAAGATTAGCCAAGGCTGGCCCAGACCAGAACTGTCCATAAAGGCCAGCCCCAGAATCATAAGTAAAATAAATAGTTGTTGCTTTAAACTGCTAATTTTCAGGTACTTTGCTAGGAATTAAAAGCTAATTGATAAAGCTCATAAAGCTTTTTTATATCTTAGAAATTTCATACTGACAAAATATTTGTTGATATCTATAAACAGTACTTAAAGAACTCTTACATAATGGCATAATAAAGTGGCTTTGGACATGATTGTCTAAATATAAATCCTTCACACAATGAACGTGTTCTTCCTTTATACCTTAGAAGAGTCTATTGCCATTTGGTCTTCAATGCAGGGATCTCCCATACAGATTTTAGAATGCAGAACAATGCTACTTAATACTAACCAATAATACTATTCAGTAAAAATATGGTCTACCACTTTTATCTTCACCTTCTGCCAAAAGAAGCAAATGACAGAGGCAGTAAGGACTTGAGGAAGTGCTTCAAAATCAAATAGGTATAGAGAACACATGTATGTATTATTAGCCACATAATGTGGGAGAGAGAAATGAGATTTATCAAGTTTAAGTAATGTATTCAAGGTTACTAGAATATTAAGATGGAGAATTAAACTCTGGAACTTAACTTATAAAATAAATGCTTTTCCCATTAAAAAAAAATAATGTTAAAAACTCGGGATTAGGAAAATTAGCTCTAAACAACATATTTGTATAGGATGACCCCCTTATTTTAAGGGGTCTTATAAAATTTTCAGGATGTTTATTTAAATGTATTATTTTATGATATCAACAACCATATAATCTGTTCTGGTATACTGCAACATCAAACTATCAACTGAATGATACAATTCCAAAATTGGCTAAAAGAATGTCAATTAAAAAAAAGTTACAGTCTTACAGTTATAAAAAAGTAGCTGTAAATCTATAACTATCTCTCTTTTCTTTATTGTGGTGCATTCAGTGTCAGTTATTATGCTCCTGGAAATATATAGTTTCCTTCCAATATCTATCTGTATGCTTCCAGATACTTATTGGGAGAAAATGTATAATTATAACCTTTAAAATATCCCAAGATTGACAGTAGTCTATTGCTCTGTAGGAAAAATTAAGGACATAGACAAGTGGAGTGGAGGTCAGGCAGGGGTATGGAAAAGTAGTTGCATGAGACTATAGACAAATTAAGCATAACTTTCCCATCACTGTGATAATGCTTTCAAACCTCAATTTGTCCCAATTTTATGTAGTGCAGATTATGATTCATGACATGGAAATTATCCAATTCTTCATACAGGCCCAGAAAAAAACAGTACTTGCTTATGTCACATATAGGGCTTTTGTAAGTCTGTTCTAAGGTAGAAGATTGCTATAAAATCATATATCTAGTGCAATTAAAGTTTTGATATTGAATTATTACTCACAAATTTTCACAAACTATTATTATTCAACAATAAATTAAAGAATCATGCGGCGCCTGGGTGGCTCAGATGTTAAGCATCTGCCTTCAGCTCAGGTCATGATCCTGGGGTCCTGGCATCGAGCCTCACATTGGGCTCCTGGCTCAGTGGGGTGTCTGCTTCTCTCTCTCCCTCTGCCTCTCCCCCTGCTCATGCTCTCTCTCTCTCTCTGTATCTCTGTGTCTCAAATGAATACATAAAACTTTAAAAAAATAAAAAAATAAAGAATCATATACAATGATCTAGTGGGATTTACTCCAGGGATGCAAAGATGCTTCAATATCTGCAAATCAGTCATCATGATACATAACACTACATTAACAAAATGAAGGATAAAATCATATAACCATCTCAGTAGATATGGAAAAAGCATTTGACAAAATTCAACATCTATTATCATAAATAACATCCATTATTATAAAAATTCTCAACAAAGTGGGTATATAGGGAACATAACTAAATAAATAAAGGCCATGTCTGACAAATTCAGAGCTAATATAATAATGGTGAAAAGCTAAAAGCTTTTCCTCTAAGATTATGAAAAAGAGAAGAATGCCCACTTTCCTCACTTTTATTTAATGCAGTATTAGAAGTCCTAGCCACAGAAATTAGACAAGAAAAAAAAAAGTCATTCAAATGGAAAAAGACAAGACATTTGCAAATCATAAATTTGATAAGGGGTTAATATTCAAAATATATAAAGAACTCAGACAATTCATTAACAAAAAAATATATGATTAAAAAATGTGCAGAGGAGGGCCCTTGGGTGGCTCAATCATTAAAGCGTCTGCCTTCAGCTCAGGTCATGATCCCAGGGTCCTGGGATCAAGCCCCGCATTGGGCTCTCTGCTCAACAGGAAGCCTGCTTCTCCCTCTCCCACTCCCCCTGCTTGTGTTCCCTCTCTCACTGTGTCTCTCTGTCAAATAAATAAATAAATAAATAAATAAATAAATAAATAAATAAATAAAAATCTTAAAAAAAAATGGGCAGAGGATATGAATAGACATTTTTCCTAATAGAAAATGAGCCAATAAGCCTTTGACAATATGCTCAACATCACTAATCATCAGGGAAATGCAAATCAAAACCACTATGAGATATCACTTTACCCTTGTCAGAATTATTATCATCAAAAAGATAAATAATAACCAGTGTTGGCAAAAATGTGGAGAAAAGAGAACCCTCTTGCACTCTTGGTGGGAATGAAAATTGGTACAGCCAATATGGAAAACATTATGGAATTTCCTTGAAAAACTAAAACTAGAAATACCATATGATCTAGCAATTCCACTACTGGGTATCTATATGAAGAAAACTAAAACACTCATTCAAAAATACATCTGCACCCCTATGTTCATTACAGCATTAATTACAATAGCTAGGATATCAAAACAACCTAAGTGTTTTATGATAGATGAATGGATAAAGAATATGTGGGGTATGTGTGTATACATACATATACATACAATGGAATACTACTCACGCATAAAAAGAATGAAATCTTGCCTTTTGTGACAACAGGAATGGACCTTGAGAGCAATATCCTAAGTGAAATAAGTCAGAGAGAGAGAGGAACAGATACTGCATGATTTCAGTTTTTGTAGAATCAAAACAAACAAACAAAACACATCTTATACTCAAACACAGAACAGATTGGTGTTTGGGAGACAGAAAGGGGGTTGAGGGGAGCAAAATGGGTAAAGGAGATCAAGAAACAAACTTGCAGTTACAAAATAATAAGTCATAGTGATATAATGTACAGCACAGGAAATATAGTCAATAATATTGTATTAACTTTGTAGGGTACAGATGGTAGCTACTTATTGTAATCATTTCACAATGTATACAAATGTTGAATCATTATGTTGTACACATGAAACTAATGTTGTACTGTTTGTTGATTATATCTCTTTTTTTTTTTTAAGAAAAAGAGAAATAGTTTTAGAAAGTAAGATGGTGGCAGAGTAGGAGGAAGCTAGGCTTGTCTCATCACACGAACACAACTAGATAACTATCAAATCATCCTAAATACCTCAGAAATCAACCTGAAGACTGACAAAACAAACTCCACAACTAAAGGGAGAGAAGAGGCCACATGTAAGAAGGTAGGAAGTGTGGAGATATGATTTAGGGGAAAAACAGATCATGGGTGCTTTGGAGAGGAAGGAGTCGTGGTGGCAGAGAAGGGAAAGAGAGAGGAGAACAGATAGGAATGCACAATGAGAAGGTTTCCCCAAAGCCATTGGCTTGAAAAACAAGAGGAGCTGAATTTTGTGAGCTCTTGCAAATAATGGGGCTTAAAGCCTGGAGTTTTAAAGGACAGCAGGATTGGCTGGGATAGAATCTGGAGGACACTGCTTCACAGAAATAAATGATATAGAAGCTAAAAAAAAATAGTAGAACAGATCAAGGAAACCAGAAACTAGTTCTTTAAAAAAACTGATAAGCCTCTAGCCAGATTTATCAAGAAGAAAAGAGAAAGGACCCTAAAAAATAAAATCAAAATGAGAGAAGAGAAATAATAACCAACACCACAGAAATACAAATACAAACAATTATAAGAGAATATTATGAAAAACTATATGCCAACAAATTGAACAACCTGGAAGAAATCATAAATTCATAGAAACATATGTTTTTATGAACTACCAAAACTGAAAGAGGAAGAGATGTGCCTGGATGGCTCAATCAGTTAAACATCCGAATCTTGGTTTTGGCTCAGATCATGATCTCGGGGTCATGGGCTACAGCCCTGCATTGGGCTCCATGCTCAGCTCATGGTGTGCTTGGGATTCTCTCTCTCCCTATCCCTCAGCCCCTCCCCCTGCTTGTGTGTGTTCTCTCTCATGCAGGCTCTCTCTCTCTCTCAAATAAATAAAGTCTTAAAAAAAAAAAAAACTGACAGACAAATAACCAGTAAAGAAATTGAATCAATAATTAAAAAGCTTTCAATAAACAAAAGTCCAGGACCAAACAGCTTCACAGGAAAATTCTATCAAACATTTAAAGAAGAGTTATGACCTAACCTTCTCAAACTATTCCAAAAAAACAGAAAACTATTCCAAATTCAGTCTTTGAGGGTAGTTCGTTCTTTCAGGATAAATTTATCACACTGTTACCAAAACCAGATAAAGACTCCACTAAAAAAGAGAACTATGGGCCAATATCCCTGATGAACATGGATAGAAAAATTCTCAATAAAATACTAGCAAACCAAATCCAACAATAAATTAAAAAACTCATTCACCATGATTAAGCAGGATATATTCCTGGGTTGCAAGAGTGGCTCGATATTCCCAAATCAATCAATGTGATATACCACATTGATAAAAGAAAGGCTAAGAACCATACTATCCTTTCAATAGATGTGGAAAAAGAATTTAACAAAGTTCTTCATCCATTCATGATAAAAACCCTTAACAAGGTAGGTTTAGAGGGAGCATACCTCAACATAATAAAGGCCATATATGAAAAAAACCCAGATAAAATTATCCTCATTGGGGGAAAACTGAGAGCCTTTCCCCTAAGGTCAGGAACAAGGCAAGGATGTCCAATCTCACCACTTGTATCAACATAGTACTGGAAGTCCTAGCCACAGCATTCAGACAACAAAAAGAAAGGAAAGGCCTCCAAATCAGCAAGGAAGAAGTCAAAGTTTCACTATTTGCAGATGACGTGAAACTCTATAGAGAAAACCTGAAAGACCCCATGAAAAATCTACTAGAACTGATACAGTAATTCAGTAAAGCTGCAAGATACAAAATCAATCTACAGAAATCTGTTGCATTTCCATACACCAATCATGAAACAGCAGAAAGAGAAATTAAGGAATCAATCCCATGTTGTACCAAAAACCATAAGATATGTAGGAATAAACCTAACCAAAGAGGTGAAAGATCTGTATTCTGAAGACTATAAAACAGTGATGAAAGAAATTAAAGATGGCACATAGAAATGGAAAGACATTCCATGCTCATAGATTGGAAAAACAAATATTGTTAAAATGTCTATACTACCCAAAGCAATCTACAAATTTAATGCAATCCCTATCAAAATACCAACAGCATTTCTCACAGAGCCAGAACTAACAATCCTAAAATTTGTACGGAACCACAAAAGACCCCAAATACTAAAGAAAAAAAAAAAAAAAAAGACAAGCAAACCTGGAGGCATCACAATTACTGACTTCAAGCTATATCACAAAGCTGTGGTCATCAAGACAGTATGGTACTGGCACAAAAACAGACACAGATTAATAGAACAGAATGGAAAACCCAGAAATGAATCCACAGCTATATGGTCAATTAATCTTTGACAAAGCAAGAAAGAGTATCCAATAGGAAAAAGACAGTCTCTTCAACAAACGATGTTGGGAAAACTGGACAGACCTAAATGTAAGACCTGAAACCATAAAAATCCTAGAGGAGAACACAGGCATCAACCTCTTTGGTCTCAGTGGTAGCAACTTCTTACTAGACATGTCACCTGAGGCAAGGGAAACAAAAGCAAAAATAAACTATTGGGACTTCGTCAAAAAAAACTTCTGCACAGCAAAGGAAACAATCAACAAAACTAAAAGGCAACCTTCAAAATGGGAGAAGATATTTGCAAATGATATATCTGATAAAGGTAGTATCTAAAATCTATAAAGAACTGGGCGCCTGGGTGGCTCAGTTGTTTAAGCGACTGCCTTCGGCTCAGGTCATGATCCTGGAGTCCCAGGATCGAGTCCCGCATCGGGCTCCCTGCTCAGCAGGGAGTCTGCTTCTCCCTCTGACTTTCCCCCTCTCATGCTTTCTCTCTATCACTATCGCTCTCAATAAATAAATAAAAATATTTAAAATCTATAAAGAACTTATAAAACTCAACACCCCCAAAATGAATAATCCAATTAAAAAATGGGCAAAAGATATGGTTGCCTGGGTGGCTCAGTCAGTTAAGCGCCTGACTTCAGCTCAGGTCATGATCTCCAGGACCTGAGATCAAGCCCCACCTCAGGCTCTGCACTCAGCCCTCCCTCTGCCCCTCCCCCCACTTGTGTTTTTTCTCTCTCTCTCTGTCTCAAAATAAATATATAAAATCTTTTAAAAAATGGGCAGAAAAAATGGGCAGAAGACATGAATAGACATTTTTCCAAAGAAAACATATACAGTTGGCCAACAGACACATGAAAAGATGCTCAACATCACTCATCATCAGTTAAATACAAATCAAAACTACAATGAAATATTACCTCACACCTGTCAGAATGGCTACACACAAGAAACAACAGGTGTTGGTGAGGATGCAGAGAAAGGGGAACCCTCTTGTACTGTTGGTGGGAATGCAAACTGTTGCTGCCACTCTGGAAAACAGAATGGAGGTTCCTCAAAAAGTTAAAAATAGAACTACCCTATGATTCAGCAATTGCACTATAGGTATTTACCCAAAGGATACAAAAATACTAATTAAAAGGGATACATGCACCCCAATGTTTATAGCAGCATTATCTACAATAGCCAAATTATGGAAACAGCCCAAGTGTCCATTGACTGATGAATGGATAAAGAATGTACACACACACACACACACACATACACACACAATGGAATATTACTTAGCCATAAGAAAGCCATAAAAAAAAAAAAGGCACACATTTTGAGTTTTTTTAGAACTGTTTTTCTGCATATGTGATGATTGCCAGGTATTGTATGGAAGTGTGGAATCACTATATTATACACCTGAAACTAATATTACACTGTATGTTAATTAACTAAAATTTAAATAACTTAAACAAAAAAAAAGAACCATGTGACTAAAAATTAAAATACAATAGTTCAATAATTATTATGTATGTTTCATATCAGGTTTGGGTTATATTAAACTTTTTGTGACAATTAAAAAAATAAAGTGAGTCTCTTGTGGGCAGCATTAAAAAATA
The DNA here is from genome assembly GCF_029215605.1 of Mirounga angustirostris. Classification (NCBI taxonomy): domain Eukaryota; kingdom Metazoa; phylum Chordata; class Mammalia; order Carnivora; family Phocidae; genus Mirounga; species Mirounga angustirostris. The sequence continues at coordinate 103,882,305 of NW_026991712.1, read as the reverse complement.
AAAATAAAAAATGAAGAAATAAAAAAGAGTTTCTTTCAAAAAAAGGAAGGAAATAATAAGAATAATAAGAAATAACAAGAATAAAAACAAAAAATTATGGAACAACAAAACAGAGAATATTTAATAAACAAAAAGTTGGTTTTGTGAAAAAAAAAATTTTTAAGATTTTATTTATTTATTTGACAGAGAGAGACATAGCGAGAGCAAGAACACAAGCAGGGGGAGTGGGAGAGGGAGAAGCAGGCTTCCCACAGAGCAAGGAGCCCGATGTGGGACTCGATCCCAGGACCCTGGGATCATGACCTGAGCCGAAGGCAGACGCTTAGCGACTGAGCCACCCAGGTGCCCAGGTTTTGTGAAAATTTATAAAATTTAAAGAAGATCAGTCGATAAAACCTCTGAGGAAAAACACCTCTGAATACAGGGCAAAGGTTCCATTTGTAGGTCTACTCTTCACTCTTCTGATAACATTAACACCATTATGGTTAATGGGAGGAAGTTGAAATTGGAGAGATCTGTAAAAGATGATAGAATATAGACAGGATTTTAAATTTTTAAGAAAATTTACTTGTTGCTACTTGGCTTGAGATATCCTAATAACTTATTTGATAATGTCTTGGGGAATGACTTATGTCATTAAGTTTACAGAAGACTGAGATCAGACTAAGTAGTGGTTCTTGCTATATTACTCAAGGATCTCAGAGAAACTAAAAGTCTGGTGCAGAATCACTCCCAGACATGGACAGTACTCCATAAAGAGTATCTTAGTTGTCAAGGCCAGGGGCAGGGCCTCTCAAGTTCTGACTGGACTCACAAGGTACTTGATCCTTACATTTCCCCTCCAACTCTATCCTGAGTGTGGTTTTGACTAGATGGTGTGAGTAGTTTTGGGTTTATACTATAGGAACCATAGTTGGGTCCTGGTTCTTGGAAGGTGGCTTAGCAAACAGATCATTTCTGCTGGCTGGGGCAGTATTTCTTTAATATAAGATTGGCCCCCAGAATCCTATTGGTATAATTTTTGATGACTCATTCATTTCAAACATAGGCCAAGTTCAAGCCTATGAGGTACATTATTCCTTCACAGAACATTGGTATTGAGCTTTATATATGGCCCTGTACATGGAGATCAATTGTATGGAGTCTAACCACAGTGCCAACTTGGGTCAACAATACCCAAGGGAGTGTACTGATTGCCCATAAACAAATATGTGTGTGCATTTTCTCCATCCATAATTCTAAATCTTCATCAACAAGTCACAATGCCTCTTATGGGCCCAGAAATTTTGTAGTTTTTAAAATCAGTTTACTTATTTCTATAGTAAGTTACAACAAAAATATTTTCCTGGTGTCTCATTTATTCTAGGAGTATTCTAGGAGTAGGATCACTATTTGAAATCCTACTATTTGAAAAAGGCTGGGGTAGGGCACCTGGTGGCTAGTGATTCTCCTTCTATTTGACAAAGATCCTACTATTTGAAAAAGGCTGGGGTAGGGCACCTGGGTGGCTCAGTCGGTTGGTTGAGCATTGGACTCTTGGTGTTGGTTTAGGTCACAATCTCAGGGTCATGAGATGGAGCCCCGTGGGGTGCTCCATGCTCAGTGGGGAATCTGCTTGAGATTCTCTCCCTCTGCCCCTCCCACTGCACTTGCTCTCTCTCTCTCACTTTCTAAAATAAATAAATAAATCTTAAGGAAAAAAAAGAAAAAGGCTGGGGCAGAGAAGGGGTGTAAAGGAGTAGGAGAACAGTTGAGTTAACTAATTTTGAGTCTTTGTATTAGATGTTTTATATTAATTAATCTTCAGAATTGGCCTATAAAATAGACATTTATTCAATTATTACTAATAAACAAACTCAGAAAAGTTAAACAATTTGCTTGAAGTCATACAACTAGTAATTAACAGAACCAGGATTAAAATCCAGATTTGTGTCAGTGTGTAATCTATCTTCTATGTTATTTTGGGTAATTTTTAGAACCCAAACAAATAACTTAGTTCTATCAACAAGAGTTTATTTCAACATGGTATTTCTTAAAAAAAAATACAACACTAAGTACATTTTAACAATCTGTGTAACTATAGAATCTGTCCTTGTGATTTTTCAGGTGTCTTTTTAAACGTTCTTTGTGTTTACATCTTTAGAAAAACAAGTTTTTAACAATATGAAGCAAACTTTAGAGTATCCATTCCTAGTACCCGTAAGAAGGGAATATAACAATAACCATAAATTTGAATTTACTACATCTATGAGAAATTCAAAAGGTCCACTGAACACAAATTTGAAGAGTAGGATTAATGTGGCTATAGGAAAACTCATTAAAGATAATGCTGATCTTTAATCGTAATTATTCAATTAAATAGAACAATTGGAAAAGAGCCATCATACTTGGTTTTCTGGTAAAAATAAATGTAGGCAGCAGAGAAATAAAAAATGCTGGATTGATTTTTCTGTGATCACCAGGTTGTTTCTTTCAAGGCAGATCATAATATACAGGAGATGATATAACAAAAGGCTAACATTTATATAATGCTAATCATATACCAAACACTATTCTAAATGTTCTACCGATATTAACTCATTTAATCCTTACAACATCCTAATAGAGAAGAGACTATCATTATTAGTCTCATCACCATTTTACAGAAGAGACAATTGAGACAGAGAAGTTAAGTCACTTCTCTAGGGTCACACAACTCGTTAATGGCAGAATGGAATTTGAACCCAACTGATCAGACTTCCATGTCTATGTTTTAATCACTACGCAGTATTAGTTTCCTTGTAGAGTATAGTGGTGGAGCACAGACGCTGGGCCAGATTGCCTGAATTCAAATTCCAGCTCTACTACATACTATATATGTGACTCTCAGCATAATTTCTCCCAGCTTCAGTTTCCTCATTTGCATACTGGAATGATATCTTACACAGATCTTTGTCAGGATTGTGTGAGGTAGCCCATGAAGAGCACTCAGTCTAGCGCTCGGTAACTGGAGGTATTCAATCACTGTGAGCCAATTATGATAATAAAGCCATTCTTCCTTTTCCTTTCTATTAAATAAGTGTGGTGAGGTAAATTTGTTGAGTAATAGCCTAAAACTTTTGTAACACTAGATGGGCAAAAAGGATCAACCAATATGTGGATAATTTAACACATAAATATTACATATCCTTAACCTTATGCTCATATTTTTAAGTTGTCTGAAAATAATATTAGGTCATGGAAGTTAAAATAAATTATGATATTTTATTTATTCTAAAATGCCATTGATTATGTCCCACAATCTTTTATGGCACAGTATTAGCAAAACACTCCCAGTTAGATGCAGATAAATGGTTTTTCACTTATAATTTTTATTAAAAATATTATTTTATATTTATTTAGACATAGATTTTTAACATATATCACATGGGGAAAATGTTAGTAAAAGAAATTAGTTTGTTTATTCCTAAAAAATTCTTCATAAAGCCTGACTCTACTATAACTGTTTTTAACTTGGAGCCATTGCTTTTCATTTTTTTCAACACAATATTATTCTCTGTGCCATCAAAATTGCTGGTGATTAAGCATTTCTTAAAAGACTCCTGTTGTTTCTGAGATTTGGCTTTTAAGTTGCTGATATACACTTTGAAAGTTGTGATGGTAGTGCTTTTCTATCTGAATAAGCTCATAGTTTTATTTTTTCCTCATTCAAATTACATTTTGCTGAAACAAGCAGCTTCTGTTCAGACAACAGAAAGTTTTTTAACAAATTTATGTTTCAGTACTCTAACAATTATTGTTAGAGTGAATTCATGAATTCGGTCATTCCAGCCTCTCTTTGCTTTAAGATTTGTTTTACCTATTTCAACACTTGGTAATCTCTACAGTTACACTATTTAGTGTGTAGTAACAGTACCTGTAGTTCCAACAACACACAGAACTCAATGCAGTTAGTAAAATATAAAGAGCTATACCAAATTTGTGTATGTACAGGCTTTAACTAGTACATCATGATTGACACTTAGTTGATAGCAGTTGTAAAATGCATCCTAATTTTAAGTATGTAAGTAGTTGAAAAAAAATATACATCTTCAATTTGATGAAATGCAATAATTTACTACATTAATCATCTGATTACATAAATATATCTGTCATGCCCTCATTGTCACTAATTCCACCATGCATAGCTTTTTCATCCTCCCTTTCTTTGCATATCCAACAGGAACATTTTTTTTTTTTTGAGAGAGGGAGAGAGCACCCACAAGTTGGGGGAGGGCAGAAAGAGAGGGAGAGAGAGAATTTTAAGCAGGCTACATGCCCAGCACAGAGCCCAAACAAGGCTTGATCCCACAATCCAGAGATCATGACCTGAATCAAAATCAAGTCAGACAGTCAACCAACTGAGCCACCTAGAAGCCCCACCCCCCAATTTTTTAGAGAGAGACAGCAACAGGAACATTTTTAACTTCTCCCAAACTTCATAGTTTAGAATAGAGATAAGTTTCCTGGTACCGGGCTACCAAGAGAAATACTGTCTACTAAGTAGTCTGCAAAAACCAACATAAAGCCAAGCTGTACTACCAAATGTTTGTGTTCACACTTCCTCCCTACAAACTGTACCCCTCACAGTAGTTCATTACCTTGTATTTTGAAGAAATAGAATGTATTACAAGAATGTGCTCAGCCCTTTCTAGATCTGTAAAGCAAGTTAGATTCACTGCAGAAGTTCAAGACTATGTTGCAAATCTAAAGAGCTGTGATCATTTTGTCATCAATTCTTTGATCTTTGCTGTCAAAGCTACTGAAAAGGCTTAGCAAAGTTTAGACTTAGAATTTAACCAAACCCTTGCATCTCCAGTATAAAAGACATCAACTCTACTTTTTTGGAGAGTGACCATAAGGTCTTGACATTTAGCCTCTTTAAATATGTAACTTTAGGGGCACCTGGGTGGCTCAGTCATTAAGGGTCTGCCTTCGGCTCAGGTCATGCTCCCAGCATACTGGGATCAAACCCCGCCTTGGGCTCCCTGCTTGGTGGAAAGCCTGCTTCTCCCACTCCCACACCCCCTGCTTGTATTCCCTCTCTCGCTGTCTCTCTCTCTGTCAAATAAATAAATAAAATCTTTTAAAAAAATATGTAACTTTATATTTTTTCCTCCAATTTTTTTAAAGTTCTACTTTAATATTATTTATTCTCTGAATAAGCCATTAAAAAATAACCAAAATGTGGGACGCCTGGGTGACTCAGTTGGTTAAGTGTCTGCTTTCAGCTCAGGTCATGATCCCAGGGTCCAGAATCTAGTCCCGCATCCGGCTCCTTGCTCGGCAGGAAGCCTGCTTCTCCCTCTGCTTGCCACTCCCCCTGCTTGTACTCTCATGCTTTCTCTCTCTCTCTCTGGCAAATAAATAAAATCTTTAAAAAAAAAGAAAAAAGAAAAAAAAAGAAATCACCAAAAGGTAATATATGTATTTTTTAAAAGATTTTATTTATTTATTTGTGAGAGAGAATGAGAGACAGAGAGCACGAGAGGGAGGAGGGTCAGAGGGAGAAGCAGACTCCCCGCTGAGCAGGGAGCCCGATGCGGGACTTGATCCCAGGACTCCAGGATCATGACCTGAGCTGAAGGCAGTCGCTTAACCGACTGAGCCACCCAGGCACCCGGTAATATATTTTTTTAAACAACTTACAGATAATAGATACTAGAGATTAAAGAACAAAAAGAACATTCTGACTAAAACTTAAATCTCAAATTTAAATCTTTAACAATCTTCCATAACAAAGGTAATTCTCTGTTCTTAAACTAAAAGACAAAAAAATTCCCTATAATTACATTTTTAAGTATAATTTTTTTAGTGATGCTTTGTTTTATCTCTGACATAATACTTTTCCAAGTTTTTTATAAATCAGAAGAAATATATGAAGTAAATTCCAGTTCATTTATTTATTGGCATATCCAAATATATTTACATACAGAATATTCTGCTATAGAATATGATATTGCAAATATATATAATTCTTGGGGCACCTGTCTGGCTTAGTCAGTAGAGGACTCTTGATCTTAGGGTTGTGAGTTCTAGCTTCACGTTGGGTATATAGATTACTTAAAAATAAAATATTTGAAACAAAATAAAAAATATATATATATATAATTCTAAAAATATGCAGCAAGAAAAGTAAAAAAAGATGGAAAGTTAAAACCTGTGGGTACAAAATATGACTAGGTGTCATTTTAAGAACACTATATTCCTTTAAGAACTAAAAGACCTTATAATATATATTGAGTTATAACCATTCATAACTAGTTACAATTAGGTTTGACTTATGTAAGAGAGATTCAATTTCAGTGACCCCAAGACAGACGTGCTCCATTTTTAATATGCATGTGCCAAGGGCATCCTAAGAAACATCTTCACTTGTGTTAATAAAAGGAAAAACAGAGCTTGAAGGATCACTTGTGGGAAAGTTTTATGAGCCATACCTGGAAGGACTACAGATCACTTTCCAATCCACTGGCTAGAACTCAGTCACATGACCACTTCTAACTGCAAAAGAAACTGGGAAAGGGCTCCTCAGCTAAAAAGAGGAGGCTATGGTTTGGGTGAGCACTTAGAAGTTGTGTCATTTTTCCTCAGAGGTTTTTTGTTTTGTTTTTTGTTTTGTTTTGTTTTTTATTTTTTATTTATTTATTTTTTGTTTGTTTTTTGTTTTTTTAAATTTAATTTAATTTTATTATTATTATTTTTTTTATTCTTATGTTAATCCCCATACCTTACATCATTAGTTTTAGATGAAGTGTTCCATGATTCATTGTTTGCATATAACACACAGTGCTCCACTCAATACGTGCCCTCTTTAATACCCATCACCAGGCTAACCCATCCCCCCACACCTCTCCCCTTTAGAACCCTCAGTTTGTTTCTCAGAGTCCATAGTCTTTCATGGTTCATCTCTCCCTCCGATTCCCCACCTTCATTTTTCCCTTCCTGCTATATTCTTCTTCTTCTTTTTTTTTTAACATATAATGTATTATTTGTTTAAGAGGTACAGTCTGTGATTCAACAGTCTTACACAATTCACAGCCCTCACCATAGCACATACCTTCCCCAATGTCTGTCACCCAGCCACCCCATCCTTCCCACCCCCCACCACTCCAGCAAACCTCAGTTTGTTTCCTGAGATTAAGTTTTTTTTTAAGATTTTATTTATTTATTAGAGAGAGAGAGTGTGTGCATGAGTTGGGGGAAGGGGTAGAGGAAGAGAAGCAGACTCCCTGCTGAGCAGGGAGCAGGACATGAGGCTGGATCCCAGGACCCTGAGATTATGACCTGAGCCCAAGGCAGATGTTTAACCGGCTGAGCCACCCAGGGAGCCCCCTCAGAGGTTTTTTGTGATCATTAAATTAATTAATACATATGGATTACTTTAACAATCCCTGATTCATGATAAGTGTTCAATAAATGTCCATTATTGGGGCGCTTGCATGACTCAAGTCAGTTGAGCCTCCCATTCTTGATTTCCTCTCAGGTCACGATCTCAGTGTCCCGAGATCCAGCCCCAGTTTGGACTCCAGACTCAGCGGAGAGTCTGCTTGAGATTTTCTTTCTCCCTCTGCCCCTCATGCTTGTGCTCTCTCTCTCTAAAATAAATAAAAAATCTTAATAAATAAATAAATAAATGTCCATTATTACTCTTTTCAATTCTTTTTCCACATATAAATTCTTGTCCTTTAACTCAGAATAACTAAGTCTTATTAAAATCATCTTTAAAAAAAAAAAATAATATTTATCCTATTTCCTTATGTTTCTACCAAATACGGTCTAGTACTATTGACCTGTAGTGGTTAATTTGAAAGATCTAATTGACCTAAATATAAATTAATTTTGTATGGAATTTCTGCACTTTCATTGAACATATTATTGCCCATCTGGATTACTACTTACTCTAAACATAAACTAGATTATCTCATATTGCTGTTATATATAAATTTCATGACAAAGTAGGAGATAAACATAAACTGATCTTTGATAGATAAAACATTACATTTGTAACAAGAACAGTAGGAATAATACTTTTTCTTCTACTCCCTGACATTTAATATAAGAATTTAGGAAAAAAAATGACCAAAACTCATTTAATTGGGTTAGATGAAACAGGGAAAAAGGAATTCATGAGAAACTTTCCCCTAGTAAATTGAATTTGTAGTTGATAACAGAGTACTAGAAGGCTCCATTTACGTAAATGTTTATCCTATTAAATATCACTGTCCCTAAAACTAGTGATTAAACAATTACTCTAGGCAGCAGTTCAATATGGAAATTAGTGTAACTAACTATATCTTACTTTATCCTACTAAAAAGTACAGCATTAAAAAGTTTTCACATTGTACTCTGAAATCACAAACCATTAACTGCTTCAGTATGCTACTAAATGGTGCATTCCAATTCAGAATGTGGTTCTAATGAGCTCTTTAATGAGATTATCTTAAATAAATCAAATGGTATCCAATAGTATTTGTTCAGCAAACAATATTTGAGGGATATTATTAAATATAAAAGAACGTGTAGCAATCAATAAATGAAGAAACAGACTGAATTTCTTAAAATTTCTTGTATTGAAATATAATTGACATTTAACATATTAGTTTCAGGTGTACAACATAATATTTTATATATATAATGAAATGGTCACACAATAAGTCTAGTTAATACACATCACCACACACATTTAAAATTCTTTTTCTTGTAATGAAACCTTTAAGATCTACTCTCCTAGCAAATCTCAAATATATAGTACAGTGTTTTTAACTACAGTCACCATGTTATACATTACAATCCAGGACTTATTTATTATACGACTGGATGTTTGTAAGTTTTTACCACTTTAATCCTTTTCACCTATGCCCACTCCCACTCTGGCGACCACGAATCTGCACAACTGAATTTTTTGAAGCTACAAAAACTATACAAAATTTAAAAGATTTTAATATTAAAAATCCATCTATGACAATTAAAAAGTGGTCTCACTATTCCACAAAATGGATAACAACCGATGTTGAGTAAAGGTAAAGAAAATCTGAATAGGTTGGCAACTTTTATGTTCTGTCAATGCCTTCCAGTCAAAGACCACCAGGAAAATACCTGGGGTTGAACAAGTTAGGTTTATTACTCGCTACCATTGAGAGAGAAAGCATAGTGTGAAGAACTGTGGGACTTTTTAGGAAGGGGATGTTAGAAAAGACTTATTGTAGGATTTCGGTTATGATTGAATGATTTTGGGGAGGTCCAAGCAAGAATGCCCTAAATTGAGTTTTGCCAGAAATTGGGACAATTTTTTAATTCTATTGAGATACAATAAATCTCATTTGGCAAAGAAATGACAGCCATTCATATTAGCTAGGAAAGGGAAGTGTTTGCTATCTTGTGACTCCCACAGGTATTCATATTTTGTGTTCAGACATGATTATAAAGTAAGTGTGTTTTTGTCTTGTTCTTTCATGGTCACAGAGTGACCTTTTCTGATGTTGGTGTTCTACGAAATTATTCCATGCTCAAGAAAACACCAATGTTTAGCTGTAAAAGTCAGGCCAGCTGACAGGATCACCAAAACCATCCACAAATGTTTCTTTTCTCTTTTTTAGTATTCATTTATAAAAACCATCAATTGCTTTTAACTCAGTAAATATGTGGCTTTGTTTTACTAAATTCTGTGCCATATCATCATGTGTATTGAGATAGATGTGCTGCTGAGTAAGCAATATAGCTGGAGTGAATTCAGCATTAATTTTACTAAGTTTCATTTTTTATTATAACTATGGTGTGATCTTAAAAAATCTACATTTTAATAATATTTGATGGTTTATTGATCATGTGTAGAGAAAATTTTACCATGAAAACTAATAATCCAGTAAGATTTGAAAGTATATGGAGGAGCTGGTTCTGTGGCACAATGAAGTATGCATGGAGAAAATAAAGCTCAAGTAGGAACTAGATTTTTTATTTACTTCAGAGAATCAAATTTAGATAAAGTAAAAAATAGAATAAATAGGATAGAAATAGTTAATGGTTAACAATTATTAACTTATTAAATCAATAATATTAACTGACATTTTGAGTGTTTACTATGGACTAAGTAACTGACATGCATTAATTCATTTACACCTTGCAACAACATGAAACAAGTTCTAGCATTATTCCTATTTCACAGATGAGGAAAAAGTAGTAGACAAGTTGCATAACTTACTTCAGATAATCCAGGCTAATATATAACAGAAACATGTATGATATGAAATCATGTCTGTCTGACTTCAGAACCACATCCTCAATCTTTACGCTAAGGAGTTTCTTCCAGAAAAATAATTAATCATGGGGTTTGAGATTATGAAACATCAGAGTGGCCATCCAATATGAGGACACAGAAAATATGATACCAATTGTTGGTGACATAAATATTTCAGGCTAAATAACACAACATAATATTAGTAAAAGAGTGAGAGGGGTGCCTGGGTGGTTTAGTTGGCTAAGCGTCTGCCTTTAGCTTAGGTCGTGATCCTGGGATCAAGTCCCGCATCAGGCTCCCTGTTCAGTGGGGAGTTTGCTTCTCCCTCTCCCTCTGCAGCTCCCCCTTTCTCAAATAAATAAATAAAATCTTAAAAAAAAAAGAGTGGGAAAGCTCATATTTCTCTGCTGTAAGAAGCACAAGAACATATCAATAGAGTCACCAATTTGAAACGATTCACCACATCATATTCAGGCTATGCTGAGGCAATGAAATGAGGATAATTGTTCCAAACAAATGTAATTTTTAAATTATTGATTCAATGAATAGATCTTTCAGAAAAAAAGGAGGAGGTTAGTACTTTTCATGATCTGCTTCTATTTCACTGAATAAAAGTTTTTTAGTTAGAATGAAAGTACAAACCTAGATTTCTCTCTTTGCAGTTGGAATTAAATTATAACAAGACTCATATTCTCAAGACTGCTATTTTTCCCTAGTTCACCACTAGATAATGAATATAAAGGATTAATAAAAGCAGTGTTATAAAATGATATAATCCTTCCAGAAATTTGCCAATTACTTGGCAAAATTGAAAAACCTCAAAATTGGGCATCTGGGTGGCTCAGTTGGTTAAGCAACTGCCTTCGGCTCAGGTCATGATCCTGGAATCCCAGGATCAAGCCCCACATCAGGCTCCCTGCTCAGTGGGGAGCCTGCTTCTCCCTCTGAGCCTCTCCCCTCTCATGTGCTCTCTCTCTCTCTCTCTCAAATAAATAAAAGAAAAGAAAAATAAAAACCTCAAAATTTTCATACCCTGCTTCCTAATTACTCACCAGAAATCTACCCCCCAAAAAACGCAGACAAAAATTTATGAACAAAGAATTTAATCAAACTAATATTTATAATGTTGGAAACAAGCCAAATCTGCAATATTAGGGGAATAGCTAAGTGAATTATATACCCAAATAATTTAACATGATGTGGCCATTTATAATTTGTCTTTAATGCTTTTTAATGATGTAAGGAAATTATGCCATTTCAAGAAATAACAAAAAAGCAAAATAAAAGTAGATATACACATAAATGATCATAACTATAAAAATGCATGTAAAAGGACTGAAGAGAAGTATAGTGTACTGGTAATCATGAGTATTTAAAGCAGTAATGGTATATTATTTAAATATTCCCTAAAACTTTACTTTCAGAAATTTTTAACAAGTATAGTAGACATGCCTATCATTTCCTCTCCTAGACACTCATTTTCTAGAATCAACTATAACCACAGACTTTAGAGAGATACCTTTGTGACCCTTTCGCCTACCTCCTCATACCCAATCATGGATAATCATCTAGCCCAAACCCCATCAAGGCACTGACAGCCTAATGATAAATCTGAATCTTTCAAGAAATGAACTGATGGGGCAGCTGGGTGGCTCAGTTTGTTAAGCATCAGACTCTTGGTTTTGGCTAAGGTCATGATCTCAGGATTGTGAAATATAGCCCCGTGGCGGGCTCCATGCCAGGCATGGAGCCTGCTTAAGATTCTTTCTCTCTCCCCATCCCTCTGCCCCCTCTGCCCCACCCCTGTCTCAAAAAAAAAAAAAAAAAAAAAAAAAGAGAAGAAGAAGAAGAAAGAAAGAAATGAACTCAGATAGATAGTAATCAATTACTAATAAGAACATATACTAAGCAGTCATAATTTAGAGCTATTACTAGTAATTCTAATTGACATCATACAAAATAGGTTAGAAGGCGGTAGAGAGAAAGAAACAGAATAGCCAAGCAACAGATAGAAAGCTAGAAAGCAGATTTTAGAGTCCATTGGGGTCCTGGAAATAACAAAGAGTGGTCTTTGTTCCTGACATCCCAAATCCAGGTCCCATGAGGTTCAAAATTACTCATTTCCATTCTTTAAAATCTTGAGGGCACCTAGTGGCTCAGTTGGTTAAGCGACTGCCTTCGGCTCAGGTCATGATCCTGGAGTCCCGGGATCGAGTCCCATATCGGGCTCCTTGCTCAGCAGGGGGTCTGCTTCTCCCTCTGACCCTCCCCCCTCTCATGTGCTCTCTCTGTCTCATTCTCTCTCTCAAATAAATAAATAAAATCTTTAAAAAATAAATAAATAAATAAAATAAAATCTTGAGACATCTGTGGCTTTATAATAAATAGCTTTTTACTTTAAGTTGTTTCCATACCTTGAAAATAAAAGAATTTGACAGAAGAAAGGAAATATACCAGAACAACTTATAAGAAAATGGAATAGGAATATCAGCTAGAAAAATACAAGTTTCAATTGTGTTCCTGCATTTTTTTTTCATTTTGAATTCTGAAGTTAACATGTTTTCTTTTATGTGACTAGTTGAAGTTTTACTTAAAAGCAGAAGAATGAGTCAGAGATTGGCAAAAGAAGTGTGAGAGAATCCAAGCATCAAAAAGTATTCAACATACTGACACTGGTTCTGAGATGAAGACGAAAGATTCCTCTAGGAGCCAAGGGCAGTCCCCAGTTGACAGCCAACAAGGAAAGGAGGACCTCTCTCCTACAACCATAAGGAACTAGACTCTGCCAACAATGTGAATGAACATGGAAGTGGATTCTTCCTGGAGCCTTTTCATAAGTGCCCAATTAAGCAACATTTTAATATTGGTCTTGTGAAATCTGGAGCAGAGAAATCAGCTGAGCCAATCCAGACTTCTGACTTAAGGAATTTTGAGGTAATAATTTTGTATTGCTTTAAGCCATTAAATCTCTGGTAATTTATTATGACAGCAATAGAAAACTAACATACCACCTTAGACATCTACCTCTAGTTGACTGTTGAGACAACTATAGCCACATAATGATACCAGCTGAATCTAGCCCCAATTTCTGATTCAGAGAACTGTTTGATGTTTTAAACCATCAAATTTTGGGGTGGTTTTTTCAGCAATAATAAAAAACTGATATAGAAATAAGTACTGAGCATTGGAGTCTGCTGTATTAAAATTTTAAAGCAAATGGCATTGACTTTGAGACTAGGTCAAGGGTAGAGCCTTGTAAAGTAGAGAGAAAATGTTTAGTAAGACTGAAAAAAATGGTGATGAAATTGCTACAAGAAGCTAAAGTAGAAACCACGTGCCTAGATAGTATATTCCAATAAGAGTATGTACAGCGGGAAGAATGCAATCAGATCCTTGGGAAACAGAAACATTTAAGGGGTCCAGAAAGAAAGAAGCTATCAGTAAAGGAGATTTGACATGCAGTGTTTGAGAAAATAGGCTGAGGACCAGAAAAGAGTAATTCAAGCAAGTCAGTAATCAAGGAGGGGTCAGAAAGTTGTTTGTGAGAAATTTGGCAATATGTCTCCCAGGCTTTAAAAATATGTGCATATTTTGATTTATAAGTATACTTTTGGCATGTTATCCTAAGGAAAATCACAGCATATGTTTTAAAAGCTAAAGAAAAATTCAAAAACAACCTAAACATCTGACAATAAAGTACTGATTAAATAAATGACACAGCCATGCTGTGCAACTGTTAAAACTTTAAAAAGTATTTTGTAAGAAAGTAGTTATTGACATGTAAGATAGTAACCTTTCACTGACCAGTGAAAAAAGCAGATTACAAAGCTTAGGCATTGCATTTAAAAAATATACATGAATATATGTAAATATTCATATATATGAATGTATATGAATCAGTTATTCTGAAAAAATTCTGAAAGTATATACAGTGAAATGATAATATTAATAATCTCTGAATGGTAGGACCACTGTTGATTTTTTTCTTCGTCTTATTAGTGTTTTCCAATTTTCTTATTATAAATATGTGTAAGCCAAGATTTTTTCCCTAACATTAAGGAAGACATCTCTCTCTAAAAAGAGTGATCAGAAATACTAAATGTCACAGAGAAATAATTAAAAAGGAAAATGAAATGCTCACTTGATCTGGCATTCAAAAGATTATTCACAATTTGAGAAAAAACATTTCATTCGAACTTGGAAGATCCATGGAAGTTGAGGAATGAATGGGAACATCCACTTCACGGAGATGTCATGAGAACTAAACAACAATGTGGGTAAAGAGCTTACCCAGTGCCTGATATATATTAACAGAGTAAGCACTCAGTCAATGAACAGCTGTTAATTTTAGGGGGGGATGACAATGCCTATATTCTAGTGCACAGACTTTGGGTTTGAGTTACTTTCAGCAAATGCTTTAGTCTGTCTCAATCTCAGTTTCCTCATCTGTAAATAGGTAGTAGGGGATATCTAGAGATATTTTGTCAGACAGTTAAGAATTAAATTTGACAGTATATGCAACATCCAAGCTTTACACTCTGGCTTAGAAATATCTCTGGTTACTAAATAAAGGGTTGGACAGAACAATCCTATATAGCCCTTACAAGAAGCTCAGCTGTGAAATAAAGGAATGATCATGATTGAAGTATACAGAACCTAAGGGAGAATATTTTCAAGACAAGAGAAATCAATGTAGGGGCACCAGGTGGCTCAGTCATTAAGGGTCTGCTTTCGGCTCAGGTCATGATCCCAAGGTCCTGGGATCAAGCGAAGCATCTGGCTCCCTGCTCAGCAGGAAGCCTGCTTCTCCCTCTCCCACTCCCCCTGCTTGTGTTCCCTCTCTCGCTGTCTCTCTCTTGTCAAATAAATAAATAAAATCTTTTAAAAATAAAAAAAAATTAAAAATTAAAAAGAGAAATCAATGTATTTTTTGGAGAGAAGGAAATAGTGAAGAGTGATAAAATGAAGCTATGAAGAAAGAAATGTGATTAATTTGTGAAAAGATATCCTTGAAGAAATGTGGGTGGATGGGATCTAAAGCATAGGAGAGGCATTTATCTTAGTCATCTTTTCTGTGAGACAGAAGGTATCAATAGGTATCATTATGAAAGACCCGAATCTAAAGGATAATATTTTCTTGGTGAGTCCCAGCTTGAGTGTGCTTCTACCTAAAGCTTGGAGAATATTCATTTTTGATCCACAAGTTTGAAAGCAGCTATTATTATTATTATTACTATTATCATCATTTCTTGTTTTCCTTGGTATATTATAAAACATCCCTTCCCCCACAAAAAAGAGGAAACTTAGAAAGGTATTGTATTGAATAAAAAAAACATTGAGAGAAAGACATTTACTTACTTGAGTAGTGCCTTATCCAAACACCTTACCCAAAAATTATTGCTAGGCCCCAGATATCTTTATACAATTAAGCCTCAGTAATTTGAATTCCCACTTCATATAAACACTAGTTAACACAAGGTATGCGCTTGTTCCCTCAGTACTTTGAATTAACATTTTGAACACTTTTAATTTTTTTTAGGTTCTGGAAAAGGAACATTTTTAAGGTATTTTTGGCAGGTGCTTTGGCTAGCTTCACTGAATCTATTCATTAGTACAAGGGAGCATTTTCCACTGGTTGCCGACCAAACCTAAGGTGAAACTTACTGGGTAAACATTTCTGTTTACCTGTCATGGTAAATTATTTGATTTATGGTTGAACTAGTTCACTATACACAATAGTTTTGTTTGATAAATAAATTAAGAAATAACATATGGGGCCAATATAGATGGCTAGCAATATGTTAAGGATAATAAAACACTGAGGTTTTAAATAAACTGGATCATAATATAATTTGCATAGCTATATTTCAATTATCAACATCATCATTTTACTTCCATTTGAAATAGAATTTTGTGCTACAAAATGAATATGAATATACTTCGTATTTAGTAACCTTTTTGCTTGTGCCCTTATATTAGGATTCTCCAGAAAAACAGAACCAATAGGATGTGTATATATAAAGAGATTTATTTTAAAACATTGGCTTACCTCATTACGGAGGCTGGCAATTTTAAAATCTGAAAGGTAGACTGGCAGATTGGAGACCCATTGCTGCAGTTCAAGTCTGAAAGCCTTGCCCTGCTGAATTCCCTCTTACTCAGAGGAAGTCACTCTTGTGTTCTAGTCAGGCCTTCAACTGTTTGGATGAGACCCAACCACCTTACAGAGGGCAATCCACTTTACTCAAAGTTTATCAGTTTAAATATTAATCTCATCCAAAAAAATCACCTCAGAAACATAGAGAATAATGTTTGACCACATAGCTGGACACCATAGCCCAGCCAAACTGATACATAAAATTAGTCATCATACCCTTCCTTAATTGTAATCAAGTTTAATGAAACTTTCAAAATTAAGCTAGAAGGATACATACCTGTGAGAAATAGTTAGTACAATAAGTCAATACCAGAGAGACAACTGTCAATACCCTTCCCCCGCCCCCAAGTCACTTCTGCTATGCTGATAAATAAGTTGTGTGCAAGACATGCCACCCTGCCTGTCTTTGATCTCCACTCCCACTCCCTAACCCCTACCCCTATATGGAGGAGGCATCAGTATTAGTCTGCCTTCGGCCTTACTCAAAAATGCAGGTAGCGGGCGCCTGGGTGGCTCAGCCGGTTAAGCGGCTGCCTTCGGCTCAGGTCATGATCCCAGGGTCCTGGGATTGAGCCCCGCGTTAGGCTCCCTGCTCCACGGGGAGCTTGCTTCTCCCTCTCCTCTGCCTGCTGCTCTGCCTACTTGTACTTTCTATCTCTCTGTCAAATAAATAAAATCTTAAAAAAAAACAAAAAAAAACAAATGCAGGCAGGCATGTATTTCTCTTCTTTCACTCTATTTCTCTCCGTTTCCCTCCTCTCCCCTCTTTTCTTTGGAGGTCTCAAAGCCCAGGAATTCCCCTCATTTTGCCTATGCCAAAGTGGGTAATAAACCTTTAAATTACTTGTAATCACTGGCTCTGGTGTGGACCATTTGTCATCTAATATCTTACACAGGAAGGAATGCAGACATGACAGCTAGTCCAGTCGTGCAAAAGCTGTAACACCACCAAACTGATTAGATGACCATTCCTAGACAGGAGTGTAGAGGGTAAAATTTCTAATTTCTTACTCAGTGTACAAGTGTAGTAACACACATATTTTGTAATTAAAAAAATATATATTTCATTTTTAAAGTAGGCCATTTAATTTAGAATAACTCAGATGTATAGTATATAGACCATGCATTTTTATGATATACATTTCAAATATAGTATTGCCAACTACATAAATAAGAATGAAGTATGTCCTCACACAAGTTAAAGGCCCATGTTCTTATGGCAGTTATGCTATACAAAGTGATCAGAGGGTCAGCTTCCTCCTATCTTGTGATTTGTCCACCTCTGCGTTCCCAGATGGCTCATTAACACCTCTACAGATTCTAGCTAGCAGTAAAAAGGAAAGAAGGAAGGAAGGCATTCTCCTTTCCTTTGAGGGGATTGCTTGCAGGTGGCAGAGATTATGTCTGCTCATATGCCATTGTCCAGTACACAAGCACGTCTAGCTTAAAGGGAGACTGGGAGTCTTTAATCCAGATGACCTAGTGCCTAGTATGATAGGAAGAGTGGAAATGGAAGTCAGGGAATAAATAACCAGCAGTGTTGACCACATATGTAAGTTTTAGTTTAGTAATTAGATAGATATGTATTTGTATGCACATGCGTGCATGTGCATGTATGTGTGTGTGTGTGTGTATGTATACAAGAGAGAGGGAGAGAGAGAAAAGTGGGGAGGGAAGTAAATAGTGTGATTCATATCTTTTTTTGGGGGGGGGGTTGTTTTTTTTTTAAAGATTTTATTTATTTATTCATGAGAGACAGAGAGAGAGAGGTAGATGGAGAAGCAGGCTCCCAAGGAGCAGGGAGCCCGATGTGGGACTCGATCCCAGGACCCTGGGATCATGACGTGAGCCGAAGGCAGACGCTTAACCATCTGAGCCACCCAGGTGCCCCCGTGTGATTCATATCTTGAAATTACTAAATTTGTAACCATACATCTGCTATAATGGTGATTAATTCAACTATGTCAATAAGGATTTGCTTTATGTCATAAGGCATACTAGATTCATTTTGATTGATTATGAAAATATATAAGCACAAGAATTTTTTCTGTGGATATAAAATAAACTTGTGCAGTTTATTCATTAACTAGTCACATGGAAAAATATCTCTTCATAGGTAAGTATCAACTATTGCCACAATTGTGCTTATAAACAAACTACCCCATGACCCCATGACTTCAAAGCGTGAAACAACAATCATTTATTCTTGCTCACACATTTGTGTCCTATGAAAGTTGGCTGATTTAGACTGAGCTTGGCTTCAAGCTATAGGTTAGGCTCAAGTCTGCTCTGTATATCTTTCTTGGATCAGTGGAACTTGTGGGCAACCTGCCACATGTTCTTCACTTGACAATAATAGAAACACAACAGGGCAGACTCAGTTGCTGCATTATTTTATTTCACTTCTGTCACCTCTGCTAACAGTTCACAGCCCATTGCTAGCCAAATGCTCCAGCCCCAAATTAAAGGCTGATGAAGTACCTTCTGCCTACCTGGAGACAAGGATCGGGATATATATTATCATGGGTGTGGATATATAGTACTATTACAAGGAAGCAAAAATTGCAATCGCTGAGTAAATGTACCATAAGATTGTATTGTACCATTCCAAAGTGAATGTAATTTCATACTGTGTATCAGACTTATTCCTATAAATTAATTCATTTATTGGATAGTTATTTGGCTCCTATTATGTGTGTGAAACACAGATTTTTTTTTCAAAAAGAATATACTTCCAGCTCTAAAGAAAATCAGTCTAGTGGAAGATTACAACAAGGTAAAAAGCAATTATAGTATAAATTGGTAAGTTCAGTGATAAAGATATGGAGAAGGCAATTCACAGATAGGAGGAGAGACATCTGTCTAGCCTAAGAAAAAGGAAGAATATTGGGAAGATTTCCTGGAAGGAACATCTTGAAAAGTTATGTAAAGGAAAGAATTAAACTCTATCAGTTATCTTTTGATGGATTAAAACTGCCCAAGAACCTCTCAGAAGAATTTTACTCACATGTCTTTGTGTTTGCTGGGGTGGCTCTGCTTTATTCAGTGACATGATCTTCATTCCCCCCCTGGAGCCACTAGCTAGTTAGGGTAATCTCATGGTAATGGCAAAGAGCTAGAGGAAAAACCTGAATACACAAACACATCTGTGTTCTATCTTCTAAAATCCCACTGCCGAAAAAAGTTAATATGACTGAGCAAAACATCAAAAGGTAGGGAAGAAAGTATACTCTTGTGTGTGGAGGGGGTAGAATTGAAAAGTTACAGTGGAAATGATTACAGGAAGCAGGGAAAAGAATTGAAGCAAATAACTCAGCCTACCATATGAGTAAAAAAAATCTCCAAAAACCTAATTTCCTACAAATACTGATCTGTTGGGGCACCTGGGTGACTCAGTCAGTTAGTTAAGCATCTACCTTTGACTCAGGTCATGATCTCAGGGTTCTGGGATAGAGCCCTACACCCTGCGTTGGGCTCCCTGCTCAGTGGGGAGCCTTCTTTTCCCTCTCCCTCTGCCCCTGCCCAACGCTCATGGTCTCTCTCTCTCTCTCAAATAAATTAAAAATTAAAAAAAAAATACTGATCTGTCTACATTAATATATAATCATATGTCTAATCTTATAATAAATAAAAATAAATACATAAAACACATAAATACATTTTAAAATATGTATTTAGTTCATATCATGTGATTTAGTCCATATCATGTGATAGGCACTATGGTCTGTATTTGGATATGTTAATAAATATGTATTATTAATATACACCATACTAATTCCTACAGCATTGGGAATGCTCACTGATTCCATGGTCCATGATGACAACATTTGCTTAGTTATTTAGTTATACTTTTTATGCCATTTTCTATATTTTCACAGAATTAATTCATGATGTAACTATATGGATACATTAATTAAGCCCTTTATTACATTCTCAGCACTAATTTTGGTGGTTTTCATTGTTGTTATTAAACATAGTTATATAGGACTCAGTTCTGTAGACTGACTTTAGTAAAAAATACAGTGGCCATTAGTAGGACTTTAATAGCAACTAATAGGTTTATGTATGTGTGTTTTAAGTTCCACAGAGAATAAGACTTTGTCTTTGCATTAGGAGGGGAGTTTGTTAACAAAGTAGATTCTCAGATCTCACTCCAATAGAGTCTGGTGGTATAGGTTCTGTTATGGACTCAAAAACACTGAATAGAAATTGGTTAATCATTCAATACATATTAATACATATTGTTAAAAAGGCAGTCGGGTGATACAGGTAGTCCTGGAATGTACTTTGAGAAACACAGCTTTTGGGTTTAGGAAATCCAGAGAAAAGATAAGAAAATAACAGGTAACAATGGACAAAAATAGTTCTCAATTCTTGGCTATTTATTTTTCTGATATGTACTTTGAACATAAAATAAAAAATGCACTAAGTGTGCTTAAAGCACATTTGAACTGGGTAAATGAAGATGCAGGCTATTTTATATTTCATTAGCACTTGCAATGATTCTGTGGATATTTAGCAAAATTTTCTAATTGGAAAAGTCATAATGAGATGCTTTTCAGACTCTCTGATTTTTACTTAGAAGACTTTCAATAATTTGCTTTCTTGCTATGATTAAGATGTTCTTGAGTTTCATGACTGATAGCTCTAATTCTAATTCTTTCCTAATATATCTAATCTGCTATAAAGAATTAGTATAGTTGGATAAGCCAGGCAAGATTTTCAGCTTCCTTGGGTGCCTGGGTGGCTCAGTCAGTTGGGTGACTGCCTTCGGCTCAGGTCATGATCCTGGAGTCCCTGGATCGAGTCCCGCATCGGGCTCCCTGCTCGGCAGGGAGTCTGCTTCTCCCTCTGACCCTCCCCCATCTCATGTGCTCTCTCTCTCAAATAAATAAATAAAATCTTTGAAAAAAAAAATGTTGTCAGCATTCTATAAAAGTGAATGCCAGCAATATTCTTAAACTGAGACATTTGATGTGAAAATCTGGTAAGTGATTACTTAATGAAATACGTAAATCCAACCTTGACTGGATATGTTTAGTGTCACTTTTAACTACAAGGTTTAGCTTTCAACAAAATTTGAAAGTTATGACAATGCAGTAATAATCAAACATTATTAAATTATGGTGAGGTTGATCACCCATTCATTACAATAAGAGCAGCTAAAAGTTATTGAGCTCTTATAGGCAATTTACATACATTATTTCATTAAATACTCAAAGAAATTCTTCAGCTTGATATTATTATTTTACAGATGAGGTTCAGAGAAGTGAAGTAATTTATCATGATTACAGAAATAATAATATGAGTTTTTCCTTACCCACTTATGCCTATCTGGGGCTTAATATCATCAACATAAATCTGCTTTTCTTCAATTATCAAATATTTTAGGCAATAATAATCCAGAGTTTTTTCTAATAATTATGATATCTTTAATTATTTTATTCATTTATTCATTAGATAATAGTTGAGCAATTACAATGTGTAAGAAATTACCCTAGAAATTGTGGACACAGACATAAAAAAGAAGATATGGTCCATTACCGTCATGAGTTTCCTAGTTTGATGGTTTTATAAATATGCACTGACTGATTGAATGGCTGACTAATGGCAGTGGACTTACCCATTTTTCCCTTTAAATTTTTGTCAACTGTTTGCTTGAAAACCACAAAGTGGAGGTTTTCAGAATCATTCATAACCTAAAGCTATCTGAATAAAGAACTAAAGAAATAACCAAAATAAAGTAAATCAATAAGTTGGAATTCTTTTGGTTGCAAGTGACAGAAAATGAAACAAAGCTGGATGTTACAAAAAAGGAGGGATACTGGCTAACATAAAGGAACACTGTAGGGGTAACTCTATCTCCAGGTCAGAAACAAAACTGCACCACGATGAATTTTTGGTCTCTACGCCTTGAGGAGGCCATCATCTTAGGCCACGCTCTTCCAATTAACAAAATGCCTTACTATTTCCAAGCCACTCATTGTCATATCAAGCCCAGTGTTGAAGGGAGGATCTGCCCTGGTGTTCACAGCAAAAGTCCTGAAGTATAGTTTAATTGGACTGGCTCTTCTGCTCACCCCTGAAATAAACTCAGTGGCCAGATCATGACTGCTTCAAGCCAATGAGTCTAACCCTGAAGTACATAGAGGTAACTCAAATCAAACCTCAAGGGTGAGAACTGGCAGAGTAGAGAGCAAGTTCCCCATATGAGTATCAAGAGACTTTTGCAAGTACTTTTTTGATGGGGGGCTATGCTTTATTTTACATAGAATAGGTTGCCAGTTTGCTTAATTCTAGACAATTGAAGTATTACTGAATAATTCTACTCACAAAATCATTCATTTAGCAAATATTGACAGTCAGACTTTTATTGGTTAAGTAGACCATAAAAATTACCCAGAAGAGATAAGATACTGTCTTTAATCTTAAGAAATAGCTATTTCCTCTGACTTGAACTGTAATAAACTAGCTGAAATTATCTAGAAATAGTTAAAGCTGTTTAAAACTTGATAGAAGCAGAACCCTTTAAGCTAGCCTTTCCTTTTATCTAGAAGTAGAGAAAAAATACTTTAAATGAGGCTTTGATTATAAAAAGATAAAGCAAAGATCCTATTCTGAAATAAAGTGTTTAAAAAGATGACAAGTTAATTGTTTTGTGTAATATTGTAAGTGCTTTTTCTACTGTGAAAGGAGCTGCATTAATGTGGGTAGTGTCCTTTATGAAAATGGATCTTTGCTAAATTTGGATTAAGACAGTGTCTCTGAAAACTATTTTTTGGGGTAGGTGTGATATCTGTGTGTCTGCCTATCCTTATACAAACTGTTTTTCATAAGTGATAGATCAAAACAAGACACAAGATAAAGGCAAGAAAGAAAAAGATGACTTCAAGCAGATGGAAAAATTGTATAGACAGGACTGTGCATGCTGGAGCCCAACCTAGATTATTTAGCTGCAACTTCCTCACATGGTATTACTGTACATTGGGGAATTTGCCAATGTAGAATAATCATTGTTAGGCAATATTTTCATTTAGAAGTGAGGTGGTGGATTCATGGATGTCCTTTTTATATTACCAGGCTCTATAACATTTATGTTAGCTATATTCTTCTGTATCTATCTAATGCTATATATTAATATATAATAAAGGAAAATAATAAAGGGATTGGTTAAATCCATGCATTGGGATCCTATAAAACATGATTTGAAGAACAATGTATAATTATACAAAAAGATGTTTGTAGGGGCGCCTGGGTGGCTCAGATGGTTAAGCGTCTGCCTTCGGCTCAGGTCGTGATCCCGGGGTCCTGGGATCAAGCCCCGCATCGGGCTCCTTGCTCTGCGGGAAGCCTGCTTCTCCCTCTCCTGCTCTCCCTGCTTGTGTTCCCTCTCTCGCTGTGTCTCTCTCTCAAAAATAAATAAATAAATAAATCTTTTAAAAAAAAAAAAGATGTGTGTAATACATTACTGAGTTACAAAGTAATATGAATGATGATCTTCAATTTTACAAACATATGTATATAAAATGGATAAAAGAGTAGAAAGACTATACTAAACTGTTAACAGAGTTTATCAATAGTTGGGGTTATGTTTTTTCTTTCTTTCATTTGCTAATCAGCATAGAGGTTCAATATAAATATGCATTACTTTTTTTTAAGATTTTATTTGTTTATTTGTCAGAGAGAGAGAGCACACAAGCAGTGGGAGTGGCAGGCAGAGGGAGAAGCAGGCTCCCCCCTCAGATGAAAACCTGA
This sequence comes from Mirounga angustirostris, assembly GCF_029215605.1. Lineage (NCBI taxonomy): Eukaryota > Metazoa > Chordata > Mammalia > Carnivora > Phocidae > Mirounga > Mirounga angustirostris. Next base: position 103,858,138 of record NW_026991712.1, on the reverse strand, counting down.
GCTGAAGACAGACGCTTAACTAACTGAGCCACCCAGGAATCCCTAAATATGCATTAATTTTAGAAAATAATAATTGATTCATTTCAAGTAAGTTATAGTTGTTTTTAAAAATATGAGTTCTTGGGACACCTGTTGGCTCAGTCAGTTAAGCAGCTGCCTTCAGCTGGGTCGTGATCTAGGGGTCCTGGGATTGAGTCCCGCATCAGGCTCCTTGCTCAGTAGGAGGCCTGCTTCTCCCTCTCCCTGCCATTCCCCCTGCTTGTCCTCTTTCTCTCTCTCTGGCAAATAAATAAATAAAGTCTCCTAAAAAAATTTTTAAAAAATAAAAATATGAGTCTTGGGGCACCTGGATGGCTCAGTCAGTTAAGTATCTGGCTCTTGATTTCGGCTCAGGGTCCTGTGATTGAGCCCCACATTGGGCTCCATGCTCAGTGGGGAGTCCACTTGAGGATTCTCTCTCTCCCTCTCCCTCTGCCCTTCCCAACCCCCCCAAGCACACGTGCACTTGCACACTCTCTCTCTCTCAAATAAATACATCTTTTTAAAAAATGTGAGTTCTCAGGGTGACTGAATCTGGGATATTTGTGGGACAGTCATATATTTGAAAAATTTACCTGGGGGATGTCTTCTTACTATAATAGCTCAACTCATAAATTCTCAAATTGAATATAAAATAATTTTATGAGTCAGATTTGAAAGAAAATAGAGAGATTGGAGAGTACATAGGAGTCAGTGTAAGACTCAGAATTCATGCTACAAGTCTTCCCATGATATAAGAAATCACTGTACTGATTTTTTTTTCCACTTTCAATCATTTAAACTGAGAAATATTATCAATAGGTCTGAATTCCTGCCAACGTTGCAAATGGTAGCAAAGTCTGAGTTAACTAAAAAAAATTAATTTTAATAATTAAATAATTTATATTCCTTTCAGTTTAAGCCATTCTAATGAAGAGAATTAAGTAATAATCACCCTTCTTAATAAGCATAGAAAAGGAAGAAAAAAATATTTTCTTCAGCAGTTGAAAGAAAGTTAACCAAGTTTCTTTCTTTTAGCCAATAATATGTCACATCATATTACAAAGGGAAAAATAATAAGACCACTGTCTTAAAGTACATGCCCACATTTTGAATATATTTTAGTAAATTTAATTTACCATAGCATACACATACATTTAATCAATTTTAAATAATGGATATTTATAAAATTAATTTCCAGAATCTAAAAAATTTGATCATTCAGAAGCTACCTGATTTGTATGCTCCTCAACACTTTCTTTTCTTTCTTTTATACCAGGTGCCTGTTAATAATTTTGCTAAACAAAAGTAAAGTTAGACAAACACAGTAACATTGAACCCAACAGTTTCTTTTTCCAAGATGGTACATTGATAGCTAGAGAACAAAAATGATGTGTGGTTCACATCAGTGTATGTGGCCAATAATCAGAATAAAAGTCAAAGTTCTTGCTCAAGAATGAGGAATAGAGGGTTTAAGGTATAGAGTAACTCATGTGCCAGCCAAAATCATAATGGACTTTTAGAACCAGCAGGTATAGGAACCTGAAAGAATTGAAAGAATTAGGAAACTTTTGTTAATAGTGAATACTATAAGAGAACTTTCTAAACACTGTTTTTCAATAGAAAACTATGAATACTGTAACAAGGGGCTAGTAGAATGACAGAAATGCCAAAAAGCATCACTATGCAAGAGGTTAGCTGGTCAGAAGGGTAATACACACAATAGAATGAAGCAGAATAAAAGATAGGTGATTCTCCTTATTTTGTGATTAAACTCTCATCTTCCTACCATCCTGCCAACCTAAAAAACATATATGACATTTCCCCCTACCTTGCACTTTCACTCCATTTATGAGGCTTAATGCTCCAACATTTGCCTTGCTTAGAACAAGCTTGCCATCTAGTGTCCATCACTGGTAACTACAGAATATGGGAAAGATTTAGGTGCATACAAACATGCAAGCATTACCTCAAAACTTAAACCATTCTCTTTTTTTAATATAATGTGTAGAGTTCCTAGTATGAGCTGGTGTCTGGAGATACAGTGGTAAGAAAAAAATTAATATGGTTCCTAAAAGTCTCATGGGGAAAACAGACATTACTCAAATAATCACCAATTAAATGTATAAATGACAACAAATACTTCAATAGCACTGACTCTATGCCAGATTAATTCATATAATACTCATAAAAAGCCTATAAGGAAGACATTTTCTCCATTTTACAGATTAGAAAACTGAGGCAGAAAGGTCACAAAACTTTCCCTGGTTGCATAGCAGAACAGGAATATAAACCCAGGCTGTTTCACTCCTAAATCTGTGCATTTAACTGCCTCTGAATGCAAAATTGAAACTTTGACATATGCAAGCGAGATAGACATATGATTGAAAAGTACTTATTAATTCAAAAAATAATTTCTGACTTCCTAAAATGTGCCAGGTAATATTTTTGGCCTGTGGATGAAGAAGTGAGCAAGAAAAAGACAAGACAAATATACTTAACCTCATAAAGCTTGTATCATAAACACACACATGCATGCACACTCTCACATATATTAGCATTAATATAATGTCTAGGCTGTTATATGCCCAAAATTTAATACATCAGGATAAGTGATTAGTGATGGGAAGGTGAGGAGGTACACTATTTCCAAAGCAGTAACGAAACCCTCTGAGGAAAGGACATCTGAATAGATGTTGAATAAATGGAAGGGATATGAGCATCTAGAAGAATACTAGAAAGAGAGATAGCAAACACAAAGGTCATGAGGAAGGATTCTATTTTTCATTCTGTGCCTCTACCCCATCACCCCTGATGAGGAATGACTAAAGGGGAGTGCATAAGAAACAGATTAGTAGGATTATGAGATTATAGAAGTACCTTGTAAAGCTTTAGAGGACATGATAAGGACTTTATATTCCAAGAGTGATAGGAAACCAATTGAAAGGTTCAAACAACACATTCAAATTTGTATCTTTTAAAGACCACACTAGTTACTGTGAGGAGAATAGACTGTAAGGTGTATAGAGTGGAAACAAAGAAATTGATCAGGAGGCTATTGCAACTTTCCAGATAAGACATAATGATGAAATCTAATAATCAGGGGTACCTGACTGGCTCAGTCCGTGGAACATGTGACTCTTGAATCAGGGTTGTCAGTTTGAGCCCCACATTGGGTGTAGAGATTACTTAAAATATTTAAAAATTTTTTAGATCTAATAATCAAATCAAATTTATAAATGACTATAATACAAAGGAAACTATAAGTGTCATAATAGAAGGTACAAAATATATAGGTCATCAAAGTTTGTATTTGTATGAAGACCAAGAAAGTCATCACTAAGGGGCTGGGATATGCAGCATATTTAAGTATACAGAGAAGAATATATGAATGTGTTCAAAAAAGAATAAATACTTCAACTTCCCTGTAGCATAAGGTGAATGTAAGGGTAAAACATGAATTAGAATCAAATAATGGAGAAACTCAAAGGATTAGGGAGATAAAAATTAGTCTCTCCTTTATTTTTTTCTTCTCTGCTTTCTTACACAGCTTCCTGTAACAACTCAGTTACATGCTGGTTTCCATTTGTCAATGTAGTTGGTCTGTCTTTTTAAATGTCCTTGAGGGTGCTGGGCACAGAAAATGATGTTCAAAAATGATTTAAAAATCTGCTCAAAGACCACCAAAGCATACCACATCTATAGTCTGACAAACATAGGTTTATTTTCTGCCATAAGAAATTTCACATTAGAGGAACTCTTGTAGAGCCAGTGGTCTTATTAGTTTGGGGACAACGTAAAGTTTAATCTTTTTAAAAATTTTTAATTTATTTTAATTGCAGTATAATTAACATACGGTGTTATATTAGTTTCAGGTATACAATATAGTGATTCAACAATTCTATACTCAATGCTCATCACCATAAGTATACTCTTAATCCTTTTCATCTATTCCACCCATGCCCCTATCCACCTCCCCTCGGGTAACCATCAGTTTGTTCTCTATATTTAAGAGTCTGGGTGTTTTTTGTTTTGTTTTTTGTCTTTTTTTATTTGTTCCTTTGTTTAGTTTCTTAAATTCCTTCTCTGACTGACTTATTTCACTTAGCATTATACCCTATAGATCCACCCATGCTGTTGCAAATGGAAGATTTCATTCTTTTTTGTGGTTAATATTCCATTGTGTGTTTGTGTGTACACATATATATAAAACACCTCTTCTTTATCCATTCATCTATTGATGGAAACTTGGGTTGCTTTCACATTTTGGCTATTGTAAATAATGCTGCAATAAACATAGAGGTGCCTGTATCTTTTCACCTTAGGGTTTTTGTATTCTTCAGGCAAATGCCCAGTAGTGCAATTACTGGATCATAGGACAGTTCTATTTTTAATTTTTTGAGGAGCCTCCATACTATTTTCCGGAGTCGATGCACCAGGTTGCATTCCTATCAACAGCGTTATGAGGGTCCTTTTTTTTTTTTTCTCTACATCCTTGCCAATATTTGTTTCTTGTGTTTTTTTATTTTAGACATTCTGACAGGTGTGAGGTGATATTTCCTTGAGGTTTTGATTTGTATTCCCTGATTACTAATATTGACAATATTGTGTCTGTTGGCCTTGTGAATGTCTTCTTAGAAGAAATATCTGTTCATGTCTTCTACCCATTTCTAAATTGGGTTGTTTTTTTTTTTTTTTTGGCATTAAATTGTATAAATCCTTTACATATTTTGGATACTAACCCTTTATTGGATATGTCATTTGCAATAATCTTCTCCCATTTAGTTAGTTTAGATAGTCTTTTAGTTTTGTTGATTATTTCCTTCACTGTATAGAAGCTTTTATTTCAATGTAGTCCCAAGAGCTTATTTTTGCTTTTGCTTCCCTTGCTTCAGGAAATATATCAAGAAAAATGTTTCTATGGCTGAGGTCAGAGAATTTACTTCCTGTACTCTCTTCTAGGATTTTTATGGTTTCAGGCCTCATATTTAGGTCTTTCATCCTTTTAAAATTTATTTTTGTTTATGGTGTAAGAAAGTGGTCCAGTTTCATTCTTTTGCACATACTTGTCCAGTTTTCCCAATACCATTTGTTGAAGAGATGTCTTTCTCCCACTACATATTCTTGCCTACTTTTTTGAAGATTAATTGACCATATGTTCTTGGGTTGATTTATGGGATCTCTATTCTGTTCCATTGATCTATGTGTCTTTTCTTGTGCCAGTACTCTAATGTTTTGATGACTACAGCTTTGCAGTATAACTAGAAGTCTGGAATTGTGATGCTTCCAGCTTTGCTTGTCTTTCTTCAAGATTTCTTTGGCTATTTGGGGTCTTCTGTGGTTCCATACAAATTTCAAGACTGCTTGTTCTAGTTCTGTGAAAAATGCTGTTGGTATTTTGATAGGGATTGTATTAAATATGTAGATAGTTTGGGGTAGTATAGACATTTTAACAATATTTGCTCTTCTAATCCATGAGCATGGAATGTCCATTTCTTTGTGTCATCTTCAATTTTTTCCACAATGTTTTATAGTTTTCAGAGTACAGGTCTTTCACCTCTTTGGTTAGGTTTATTCCTAGGTATCTTATGGTTTTTGGTGCAATTATAAATGGGATTGATTGCTTAATTTCTCTTTCTGCTGCTTCATTATTGGTGTATAGAAATGCAACAGATTTCTGTAGATTGATTTAGTATCTTGCAGCTTTACTGAATTCCTGTATCAGCTCTAGCAGATTTTTTTTTTTTTTTTTTGTCTTTCAGGAACTGCAACTTGTGAAACTTGTCTTCTCCCTTACCTATTTAGATACCTTTTATTTCTTTTTGTTGTCTGATTGCTGTGGCTAGGACTTCCAGTACTATGTTGAATACAAGTGGTGAGAGTGGGCATCCTTATCTTGTTCCTGACCTTAGGGGAAGGCTCTCAGTTTTTCCCCACTGAGGATGATGTTATCTGTTTTGTTTGTGTTTTTTTTTTTTTTTCATATATGACCTTTATTGTGTTGAGGTATGTTCCCTCTTAACCTGCTTTGTTGAGGGAAGGAAAGATGGCAGAGGAGTAGGGGACCCTATTTCAACTGGTCCCCAGAATTGAGCTGGATATCTACCAGACCACTCTGAGCACCCACGAAACCAGCCTGAGATGGAAGAAGATCTGGATCTCTATAAACAGAATATTGCAGGCGGGTGGTTTTGAGGGACAAAGCGGGGAGCCCTGATTCTGCAGGCAGATATCAGAGGATAAATGGCAGCAGGAGGGTGCCTGGCCATGAGGATTCTATGCCGCTGGTGAGTGACAGCCTTGCTCGCTGGGGATGGGGCACAGACTCACAGACCAGTAGCAGCGGGGAACGGACTTTAGGGCAGCCCCCGGGGCGGGAACCCGGAGTGGCAGGGTTGTGCAGGTGAACTGGGAACAGCTGGTGGTTTTAGAAGCACAAAGGGCAGAGACGTGCCCTGACCTGGAGGCAGGACTGGAGGTGCTGGGGAGGGGCGCACAACCCAGGACGTTGCAGTTTATAGCAGCACGGACAGAAATGGAGACAGTGTGGCCTGGAGAGCTAACTGAAGAACAGATTGAGGTCTCTCTGCTCTGAGGCAGAGGGTTGGAAACCATCTCTTCTGCTCTGACTCGCGGAAGAGACGCGGAAAGCCGCCAGGGTAAGCCACCAGAGAACAAAAGCCCCCAAAACTGATTCCCGCTGAGCCCATCCCCCGCCACAGAGGTGCAGGGCAACTCTGCCTAAACAGGGTTGCCTGAGTAACAGCACAGCAGGCCCCTCCTGCAGAAGACAGGCTGGGAAAACAAGAGGCCAGCAACCCTAAGGCCCCAAGAAAACAGGTGCATCTTGCTTGGGTTCTGGTCAATAATTTGGACTCTATACATTCCCTCAAACACCCATCAACAGAATGACTAGTAGGAGGAACCCCCCAAACAGAAAAGACTCAGAGATTATGACTTATGCTGCAGATTTACAAATGGATAGAGATATAACCAAGATGTCGGAGATGGAATTCAGGCTACCAATTGTGAAGACAATGGCTAGAATGGAGAAATCAATTAATGGCAACATAGAGTCTCTAAGGGCAGAAATAAAAGGTGAATTGGCAGAACTTAAAAATGCTATCAATAAGACCCAATCCAATCTAGATAATCTAACAGCTAGGGTAAGTGAGGCAGAAGAACGAATAAGCGACCTGGAAGACAATATAATAGATAAAAAGGGAAACGAGGAGGCCAGGGAAAAACAACTCAGAATCCATGAAAATAGAATCAGAGAAATAAGTGACACCATGAAGCGTTCCGATGTCAGAATAATTGGAATCCCGGAGGGAGTGGAGAGAGAGAGAGGACTAGAAGATGTATTTGAGCAAATCGTAGCTGAGAACTTCCCTAATCTGGGGAATGAAACAAACATTCGAGTCCTAGAGGCAGAGAGGACCCCTCCTAAGATCAAGGAAAACAGGCCAACACCCTGGCATGTAATAGTAAAACTTGCAAATCTTAGAACCAAGGACACCATCTTAAGGGCAGTTAGGGGGAAGAGATTCCTTATGTACAGAGGGAGGAACATCAGAATAACATCGGACCTATCCACAGAGACTTGGCAAGCCAGAAAGGCCTGGCAAGACATATTCAGGATACTATATGAGAAGAACATGCAGCCAAGAATACTTTATCCAGCAAGGCTTTCATTTAGAATGGATGGAGAGATGCAGATCTTCCACGACCAGCAGAAACTGAAAGAATATGTGACCACTAAGCCAGTCCTCTAAGAAATATTAAGGAGGGGTTCTATAAAAGGAGAAAGACCCCAAGAGTGATCTACAACAGAAATTTACAGGGACAATCTATAAAAACAACATCTTCACAGGCAACATGATGACAATTAATTCATATCTTTCAATAATCACTCTCAACATGAATGGCCTAAACACTCCCATAAAATGGCACAGGGTTGCAGATTGGGTAAAAAGACAGGACCCATCCATATGCTGCCTACAAGAGACTCATTTTGAACCTAAAGATACATCCAGATTGAAAGTGAAGGGATGGAGATCTATCTTCCATGCCAGCAGACCTCAAAAGAAAGCTAGGGTAGCAATTCTTATATCAGACAAATTAGATTTTAAACTAAAGTCTGTAATTAGAGACACAGAAGGACACTATATCATACTTAAAGGGTCTATCCAACAAGAAGATCTAACAATTGGGGGCGCCTGGTGGCTCAGTCGTTAAGCGTCTGCCTTCGGCTCAGGTCATGATCCCAGAGTCCTGGGATCGAGCCCCACATCGGGCTCCCTGCTCAGCGGGAAGCCTGCTTCTCCCTCTCCCACTCCCCCTGCTTGTGTTCCTTCTCTCGCTGTGTCTCTCTCTGTCAAATAAATAAATAAATAAAATCTTAAAAAAAAAAAAAAAAAAAGATCTAACAATTGTAAATATCTATGCCCCCAACATGGGAGCAGCCATCTACATAAGCCAACTGTTAAACAAAATAAAGAGTCATATTGATAACAATATGTTAATTGTAGGAGACATCAATACTCCACTCTCAGCAATAGACAGATCATCTAAGCAGACAGTCAACAAAGAAACAAGAGCTTTGAATGACACACTGGACCAGATGGACCTCATAGAGATTTACAGAACATTCCACCCTAAAACAATACTCATTCTTCTTGAGCGCACATGGAACTTTCTCCAGAATAGACCATATACTGGGTCACAAATCAGGTCTCAACCGATACCAAAAGATTGAGATTATTCCCTGCATATTCTCAGACCACAATGCTTTAAAACTGGAACTCAATCACAAGAAAAAATTTGGAAGAAATTCAAACACTTGGAAGCTAAAGACCACTCTGCTCAAGAATGTTTGGGCCAACCAGGAAATCAAAGAAGAACTTATACAATTCATGGAAATCAATGAGAATGAAAACACATCGGTCCAAATGTATGGGATACTGCAAAGGCGGTCCTAAGGGGGAAATACATAGCCATCCAAGCCTCACTCAAAAAAATAGAAAAATCCCGAATTCACCAACTAACTCTACACCTTAAAGAACTAGAGAAAAAGCAACAAACGATGCCTAAACCATGCATTAGAAGAGAAATAATTAAAATTAAAGCAGAGATCAATGAATTAGAAACCAGAAACACAGTAGATCAGATCAACGAAACTAGAAGTTGGTTCTTTGAAAGAGCTAATAAGATCAATAAACCGCTGGCCAGACTTATCCAAAAGAAAAGAGAAAGGACCCAAATTAATAAAATTATGAATGAAAGGGGAGAGATCACGACTAACACCAAGGAAATAGAAACAATTATTAGACATTATTATCAACAACTATATGCCCATAAACTGAGCAATCTGGATGAAAAGGAGGCCTTCCTGGAAACCTATAAGCTGCCAAGACTGAAACAGGAAGAAATTGGCAACCTGAATAGGCCAATAACCCATAACGAGATTGAAGCAGTGATCAAAAACCTCCCAAAAAACAAGAGTCCAGGGCCTGATGGATTCCCTGGGGAATTCTACCAAACATTCAAAGAAGAAATAATACCTATTCTACTGAAGCTGTTTCAAAAAATTGAAAAGGAAGGAAAACTTTCAAACTCATTCTATGAAGCCAGTATTACCTTAATCCCCAACCCAGGCAAAGACCCCATCAAAAAGGAGAATTTCAGACCGATATCCCTGATGAATATGGATTCCAAAATCCTCAACAAAATCCTAGCTAATAGGATCCAACAATACATTGAAAGGATCATCCACCATAACCAAGTGGAATTTATCCCCAGGATGCAAGGGTGGTTCAACATTTGCAAATCAATCAATGTGATAGAACGCATTAATAAGAGGAGGGAAAAGAACCATATGGTCCTCTCAAACGGTGCAGAAAAAGCATTTGACAAAATACAACATCCTTTCCTGACTAAAACTCTCCAGAGTATAGGGATAGAAGGAACATTCCTCAAGTTCATAAAATCCACCTATGAAAAACCCACAGCGAATATCATCCTCAATGGGGAAAAGCTGAGAGCCTTTCCCTTAAGATCAGGAACACGTCAGGGATACCCATTCTCGCCACTATTGTTCAACATAGTACTAGAAGTCCTAGCAACAGCAATCAGACAACAAAAAGAAATAAAAGGTATTCAAATTGGCAAAGAAGAAGTCGAACTCTCTCTTTTCGCAGATGACGTGATACTTTATGTGGAAAATCCAAAAGACTCCACCCCCAAATTACTAGAACTCATACAGCAATTCAGTAATGTGGCAGGATACAAAATCAATGCCCAGAAATCAGTTGCTTTGTTATACACTAACAACGCAACTGTAGAAAGAGAAATTAGAGAAACAATTCCATTTACAATAGCACCAAGAACCATAAGATACCTCGGAATAAACCTAACCAAAGAGGTAAAGAATCTATACTCTAGGAACTACAAAACACTCATGAAAGAAACTGAAGAAGACACAAAAAGATGGAAAAATATTCCATGCTCATGGATCGGAAGAATAAACATTGTTAAAATGTCTATGCTACCCAGAGCAATCTATACCTTCAATGTCATCCTGATCAAAATTCCAATGACATTTTTCAAAGTGCTGGAACAAACAATCCTAAAATTTGTATGGAATCAGAAAAGACCCCGAATCACCAAGGAAATGTTGAAAAAGAAAAACAAAGCTGGGGGCATCATGTTGCCTGATTTCAAGCTATATTACAAAGCTGTGATCACCAAGATAGCATGGCACTGGCACAAAAACAGACATATAGACCAATGGAACAGAATAGAACACCCAGATATGGACCCTCAACTCTTTGGTCAAATAATCTTGACAAAGCAGGAAAAAACATGCAAAGGAAAAAAGACAGTCTCTTCAATAAATGGTGCTGGGAAAATTGGACAGCCACATGCAGAAGAATGAAACTCGACCATTCTCTAACACCATTCACAAAGATAAACTCAAAGTGGATGAAAGACCTCAATGTGAGACAGGAATCCATTAAAATTCTAGAGGAGAACATAGGCAGTAACCTCTTTGACAGCAACTTCTTTCAAGATACATCTCCAAAAGCTAGTGAAACAAAAGCAAAAATGAACTTTTGGGACTTCATCAAGATAAAAAGCTTCTGCACAGCAAAGGAAACAGTCAACAAAACAAAGAGGCAACCCACAGAATGGGAGAAGATATTTGCAAATGACACTACAGATAAAGGGCTGGTATCCAAAATCTATAAACTTCTCAAACTCAGCACCCAAAAAACAAATAATCAAGTCAAAAAGTGGGCAGAAGATATGAAAAGACACTTCTCCGAAGAAGACATACAAATGGCTAACAGACACATGAAAAAATGTTCATCATCATTAGCCATCAGGGAAATCCAAATCAAAACCACACTGAGATACCACCTTCCACCAGTTAGAATGGCAAAAATGGACAGGGCAAGAAACAACAAATGTTGGAGAGGTTGTGGAGAAAGGGGAACCCTCTTACACTGTTGGTGGGAATGTAAGTTGGTACAGCCACTTTGGAAAACAGCGTGGAGGTGCCTCAAAAATTTAAAAATAGAACTACCCTATGACCCAGCAATTGCACTCCTAGGTATTTATCCCAAAGACACAGATGTAGTGAAAAGAAGGGCCATATGCACCCCAGTGTTCATAGCAGCAAAGTCCACAATAGCCAAACTGTGGAAAGAGCCGAGATGCCCTTCAACAGATGAACGGATAAAGAAGATGTGGTCCATATATACAATGGAATATTACTCAGCAATCAGAAAGGATGAATACCCAACTTTTACATCAACATGGATGGGACTGGAGGAGATTATGCTAAGTGAAATAAGTCAAGCAGAGAAAGTCAATTATCATATGGTTTCACTTACTTGTGGAACATAAGGAATAGCATGGAGGATATTAGGAGAAGGAAGGGAAAATGCGGGCGGGAATTGGAGGGAGAGATGAACCATGAGACTATGGACTCTGAGAAACAAACAGGGTTTTAGAGGGGAGGGGGGAGGGGGAATTGGTTAGCCTGGTGATGGGTATTAAAGAGGGCACATACTGCATGGAGCACTGGGTGTTATATGAAAACAATGGATCGTGGATCACCATATCAAAAACTAATGATGTATTGTATGGTGACTACATAACATAATAAAATTAAAAAAAAAATCTCAGGGATCCAGGGATGTTAAAGTCAAAATAAATAAATAAATAAATAAATAAATAAATAAACAAACAAACAAACAGGCCTACTTTGTTGAGGGTTTTTATCACAAATGGATGTTGTACTTTGTCAAATGCTTTTATGCTTCTTTTGAAATGATCATATGGTTCTTATCCTATCTCTTATTGATATGACATATCATGTTGATTGATTTGCAAATATTGAAACACTGTTGAAACCGAGGAATAAAGCCTACTTGATCATGGTAAATGATGTTTTTAATGTATTGTTGGATTTGGGTTGCCATTATTTTGTTGAGAGTTCTTGCATGTATGGTCATCAGAGATACTGGCCTGTAGTTCTCTTTTCTTCTGGTGTCATCTGGTTGTAGTATCAGGATAATCCTGGCCTCATAGAATGAATTGGAAGCTTTCCTTCCTTTTCTATTGTTTGGCATAGCTTGAGAAGAATAGGTATCGAGTCTTCAAATATTTGGTAGGATTCGCCTGTGAAGCCATGCGGTCCTGGACTTCTATTTGTTCAGAGTTATTCTGATTACTGATTCAATTTCTTTGCTGGTAATCAGTCTGTTTGAACTTTCTATTTCCTCTTGTTTCAGTTTTGGTAGTTGTATGTTTCTAGGAATTTATCCATTTTTTCCAAGTTATTCAACTTGTTGGTATATACTTTTTCATACTATTTACTTTATATTGTTAGTATTTCAGTGGTGTTCAGTCTCTGTGCCTGTTTCTGTTAAGGAAGTCAGCTACAACTCCTGGTCTTGAGGATAATGGATTTCTAAAGATGAGGTCTTATAGCGCCCTGCCATGTAGTGTTCCCCCGTTCCCCAGGCATTGGCAGTTCCGGAAGTATAACCAATTGTGCTGCGTGCACTCTGCTATTCTGTCATGGCTGCTTTATCCTTCAAGCCACTCGTCTGCAGAGGCTCTCTGTCTGTTGTGGGCAGCGTTTGGTCCCTGGCCTGAATGTGGCGTGTTTTAACTAGGTGTGTTCTGGTCTGCTTGTGAAAAGAGACCTGCTGCTGGAACTGAGGTGCTGTAAAACTCCTGGGCTGGGAGACATGGTGTTAGCAGGGGTTTGGGCTGGTCTTCTGGGGGAGGGGTCCCATGCACTTTGGGACTGAAGCATCCATGATTGGGAAGGGTGGTTCTTCCAGAGCATGGGGTGGGGGTGCTTAGCATAAGTAAGTTAGGTAGGGAGAGCCAGCACAGCAGTGGTTCCTGCAGGTGGCTCTGTGTTTATGCTGAGGGGGAGGGGGAAGGAAATGGTGCTTACCAGTTCCTTTGTTCCTTGAGAGTTCTCTTTGTTAATGCTGTCTCTCTGGGAAATGCTCCAAGATAAGCAAATAACCTCCCCACTCTATGCCCCAGGCACTCTCCAGATGCTGTATATCAGTGGGCTGTTTGCCTGCCTTCTCTGCAAGAGAAGCCCCAATGTCTTCCAAGCTTTCCCAGAGCCAAGCATGCTGACCTTTAAAACTCCAGGCTTTAAGCCCTGCTGGTTAGAGAACTTTAAAAATTCAGCTTCTCGGGCGCCTGGGTGGCTCAGATGGTTAAGCGTCTGCCTTCGGCTCAGGTCAAGATCCCAGGGTCCTGGGATTGAGTCCCGCATCGGGCTCCCTGCTCCTTGGGAGCCTGCTTCTCCCTCTGCCTCTCTCTCTCTCTGTCTCTCATGAATAAATAAATAAAATCTTAAAAAAAAAAAAAATTCAGCTTCTCTTGCTTTCCAAGCCAATTGCTATAGGGATTCATTTCCCCATGTGCTCCTGAGTGTTACTCTATCTCTCAACCTTCCCTGCACCTCCCACCACAGTGGCCACGATCCATTTCTCTCCCAAACTACATCTCTGCACTTTCTACCTTCTTCGAAGTGGCCTCCTTTCTACCTTTAGTTGTGGAGTTTTTTCTGCCAATCTTCAGATCAGTTTCTGAGGTATTTAGGATGATTTTATATCTAATTTTGTGAGACAAGGTCAGCCTCGGCTCCTCCTACTCTGCTGCCATCTTCCCCTCCCAAAATATATTCTTATTATAAGACTAATATATACTATAATATATATTCTTCAATATGCATATAAATTTTAAAATCTTATAATAAATAAAAATTATATATTCATAGAGAAGATAAGTACTAATTTGAGGAATTCGTTCCTGTGATTGTGGAGGCTGAAAAGTCCCATAATTTTCCTTCTATCAACTGGAGATCCAAGAAAGCTGGTGGTATAAATTAGTCCAAATCTGAAAGCCTGAGAACCAGGGGAGCTGATGGTATAAATCCCAGTCAAGGCCAGAGGTAAAATATTCCAGCTCAACAGTGAGGTAAGAAAAAAGGCGTGGATTCTTCCATCATTCACCTTTTGTTCTAGTCAGGCCCTCAAAGGATGGTATGATGTCTACCTGTATTGGACTAGGCAATCTACTTCACTGAGTCCACCAAATCATATGCTAATCTCATCTAAAACCACCCTCCAAGACAAACCAAGAAATAATGCTTGATCTTGGCACCCTGTGGCCAGTTGATACATAAAATGTCAGAGTGTATTATTACAATTAGATTTGATATGGTTAAAGAAAAAAACAAAAAAAAACCCTAAACTATCAATGCATTTCACATAATAAAAATTATTTCTTAATTATGCAAAGTTTGGTGGAAGTCCAGCAATTTCCTAAGGCAGTTGTTATCGATATGGTAACTAGGTATTCTATGTTAAGTTTACCTGTCTGCCTATGTTTGCCTTATCTCTGTAATCTCAATGTGTGGCCTCTATCATCACTGCTTTCACATCTACTCTTCCATGATGTAGTCTGGAATTGACATGTTTCTTTCAGTAGCAGGTCATTGGCCAGAATGAATTACATAGTCCCACCTAAGAACAAGGGAGTTGGTATATGAAGAATACACAGAATAATTGTTGAGCCTTATTGTGTCTGTCCAGGGGGCAAGGACAAAAGTAGAATGGCCATGAGATTATTGCAATTTCAGAAAGTTCATGGTGGCTTTGACAAGGTGGTAACAGTGGGGATGGAGAAAAATGGTCCAATTTTTGAGATATTTTCAAGGCAAAATGAGAATTTGCTGAATGGAAAGTCATGGGATATAAAAGATAAAGAGAAATCAAAAGTAACTGAGATAGAAAAAACTTGAGATTTAAAAAATATCAAGAGCTCAGTTTTAAACATGCTATGATTGAGATGATTATTATACAACATGGAGGAGGTGTTAAGGTAAGCACTTAGATTTATGGTTTTGAAGTGTACAGGGAAGAGGTAAAGGCTGGAGATATAAATTACAAGTCATCAATATATGGATGGTTTTTAAAGCCATGAAACTTGTTGAGATTATCTGTAGGATGAGTAGAGTGAGAATAAAAGATTGAACCGTGAGAAATTCCTACATTTAGAGGTCAAGGTGAGGAGGAACCAGCAAAAGAAACAAAGAGAGTGACCAGAATGATGGAGGGAAAACATGGAAAGTGTGGTACACAGCAAGTCAAATGAAGGGAGCTTAGTTTTGGGGTTGTGTTTTGTTTTGGTTGTTTTTATAGCAGAGAGTAAACAACTGTGTTTAGTGATATTGATAGATCAAATAGGATAAGATCTGAGAACCATTGGATTTAGCAATGTCGAGGTCATTAGTGACCTTGAGAAGGGCAATTTCAGTAGAATAGTGGGGTTGTTAACTTGATTGGAATAAACTTTAAAGAACAAAAATTCAGGGGTGCCTGGGTGGCTCAGTCGGTTGAGCGTCTGCCTTCGGCTCAGCTCATGATCCTGGGGTCCTGGGATCGAGCCCCGCATCGGGCTCCCTGCTCCGCGGGAAGCCTGCTTCTCCCTCTCCCACTCCCCCTGCTTGTGTTCCCTCTCTCAGTCTCTCTCTCTGTCAAATAAATAAATAAAATCTTTAAAAAAAAAAAAAAAGAACAAAAATTCAATGGAGTAAATTTGAACATCTAATTGACTTTATGAAGTGACTCCTGAATCAGGCGGCACCCCAGCCTGCAAGGAGGTTTTTATGGGTACGAGGGTGGAGCAAGAGGTTATTAGCAAAAGAAAAGAAAGGATTTTTCCAGGCAAGGTTACCTTCCCTTAGGGGATCTTAGACAGATTACCTCATCTTCCCTTGGGGGAGAGAGAAGGCCCATGTGACAGGCTACCTAACTTGTGCTTAACAGAAAATTCCTGACTGGTTAAGACTACATTTCTGGGGCAGGTTAAAACTGCAAATGGCTCATTTGGTTAAGTGTCTGACTTTTGTTCAAGTCATGATTTTAGGGTCCTGGGATTGAGCCTTGTATCTAGCTCCATGCTCAGGTTGGAGTCTGCTTGTCCATCTGCCCCTCCCCACTATTGTGCTCTCATGCTCTTTTTCTCTCTCTCTCTCTCAAATAAATAAATAAAATCTTTTTTAAAAATGCAAGTAGATTATACATTAAGCTCCAGTTTGGTGACCTGACCTAAGTGAAGCCATTTTGGGCCTATGGTTTTAACAATTCCCCCCTTTTGCTCAGACTCTCAGCTTAACTGAGAGAGATGTGATCAGAGTTTAAGGCATCAGCACCACTCTCAGCTATTGCTCTAAAATTCTTGCAGTTTGTGTTTTTGTGTGGTATCTATAAGTCATGCTTAATCTCTGTGATATTCACAGGTCATGGCTTCAGGTTCACATTCTTTAAGTCAGTCATTTTCTTGGCTTCTCCTATGAGGTTCCAGTACAGGGCGATCATCTGCTTGGTAGTTAGCAGCTGCACATATGCATTTTCAGTTTTTAAGAGGCTACAATGTGCCAGGGAGATTATAAATAATAATTCCTAATGTTCATAGTACACTTCAAAGCCACAGTCCCCAAGACATAAATATAATTCATAAATTCATAAATATAAATCAATATTAAGTAAAAGAAAGACTCCCCTAAAGTGACATTTTTTTTTTTTTTAGATTTTATTTATTTATTTGAGACAGAGAGAGAGAGCAGGGGAAGGAGCAGAGGGAGAGGGGCAAGCAGACTCCACAATGAGCACAGAGCCTGATGCGGAGCGCATTCTCATGACCCTGAGATCACGACCTGAGCTGAAACCAAGAATCAGATGCTCAACCAACTGAGCCACCCAGGCACCCCACCTAAAGTGAACTTTTTAAGCCAAGTGGCTCCCCCCCTGATTTTATGTAATTGAGTTTTAATTTCCCCAGAAGTGTTAATCCAGGTAAAGCAAATGGTGTTGGCCACAACACAGACACCTCCTTGCTCAGATAAAAGATGATTAAGGGCTATTCTATTATCAAGAACTTTGGCCATAGAGTCTAAGAATCTTTATAGGGCCACTATTACTTCAGCAGCAGATTCTTCAATAATTAAGAATTAAGGAGAAGTTCTTGGTCATAGGCTCATTTACATTTATCCCTAACCCGGGAAATAGGGACCTCCTATAAGGAGTGAATCCTAAATTATGAAAGCCTCCTTGGTAGGTCCTTTCTAACTCAACAATGTAAATTCGGGGGAGTCAACCAAAGAGATCTCTTATTTTGCTTGTGAAAAATTAGGGGCACAGTTAGATTTTCTTCTAACCTGAAATAAATTCTAGATTACCCCCTCTTAGCAATGGCCTGAGAGATACAGAGGAAGGCATTATCTTTCTAGGCAATGCCAAAGTAAAGGAAAAGAAAATAAGGGGAAAGGGTTTCATATTTAGTTAAAATATGAAGTTGATCCATTGTCGTGGGCTGAATCAGTTACTTCAATGTCAGCTACTCCTATTCCTTGTCAATTTGATTCAGAGATCTCCAGTGTCTTCTAGTTTTGCAACAGTGTCAGCAGTCAGGAAAACTTGGTAAAGTCCCTTCCAACTGAGCTCAAGAAGTGTCTTCCTCTGATAATGTTTCCAGAATACCTCATCACCAGGCTTTAGACTGTGACCAACAGGATCCTTTAAATTGGGATCCACAAAGGCTTCTATAACCTGTTGACAGGCTTGAGCATAAGATATGAGAGACTTACAGTAGTCAGTCACACCAGTATGAGACAACAAGGGATCAGCAGAAGATTGTACACCAATATACATTGGTCTGCTAATGACTATCTCACATGGTGTGAGGTTATACTTCCCAAAGGGGTAACTTCTAGCAGTCAGTAAGACCAAGGGCAATATCTTAGAACAGCGAAGTCCAATAGTTTTGGCAAGTTTAGAAATGCTCAGTTTGAGGATCCCATTAGTTCTCTCAACCTTGTCTGATGATTGAAGTGATGGGGAGAGTGATAATTCCAAAAAGTTTTCAAGGTTTTCATTAAGGTTTATAAGATTTTCCCAGGGAAGCAGAGGTATCTTGATCACTGGAGATCATGGACGGTATACCAAGTAGAAAACACATTTTCTAACAATTTTTTGCCACTATGAGGACATCAGTCTTGCAGTTAAGGGAAAGCTTCAATCCATGCGAAAAACACACATATAAGAATAAGAACATAGTGGTAACCCATACTAAGTGACAGTTGAATGAAGTCCAACTGCAGGTGTTCAAAGGGTCCAGAGGGAGGTGTGAAGCCTCTTGAAAAACAAAACAAAATAGTTTCTCCAGGATTATGAACATGACAAGTCAGACATTATTGGTAGACTATTTTGCAATTTTATAAAAGTTTTCCCCATCAATGTCAATTAATAATTTGAGTCATCTTGAATGCACCAGAGTGGGTGAAGGAATGTAAACACCAAAAAAGTGAGGCTTGCCAGGGAGCCAGAAAGAACTGTGCAGCCATCTTGGGTTGCCCATAGCCCTAACTGTTCATTTAATTTACAATTATTGTTTCTTTGATTTAGAAGCAGGCTGTTGCCATGTGGCAAGGACATGAGGATGGCAAAAGTCTGGCACCAAAGGGTCATTTTCTGCAGAAGCAGAATAGCCTTCATCCACATGTGACACAATCTTTACAGGTTCTGTTTCTCCTGCCTTTGCATGAAAGTCAGCTAAAGCATCTCCTTGATACTCAGGCTTAGTCCTTTTAGTACAAGCCTCAATTTTGATGAGAGCCCCTTCAGAAGGTAAAAGAATAATATAAAGTGATATCAGGACACATATGTCTAGGAATTTCACATGATTTCTAGAACTCTTATATACCTATACAAATACTACATAAGGAAGGCATCATATTAGATATTATTTGACAATGCTTTCCATATAATTTAACATATCAAATAAGCCTAATTAGGTTAACAAATCCTTTGAAATGTTAAGGGAAACTTCTGGAAAAATTCTAGTTTTTTTAAGGACAAAAGACTTCATTTAGAATTTGATTTGGGGAAGTTTGTTAAAATTGCACACAGACAAAAAATTTTAAAGTGCTTGCTTGGGTGGCTCAGTTGGTTGAGCATCTGCCTTCAGCTCAGGTCATGATCCCAGGGTCCTGGGATCAAGTCCAGCATCAGGCTCCTTGCTCAGCCAGTAGCCTGCTTCTTCCTCTGCCTGCTCCTCCCCCTGCTTGTGAGCTCTCTCTCTGACAAATAAATAAATAAAATCTTACAAAAAAAATAAAGTGCTTGCCTGAATAGTATCACAGATTATTATGAAACTTAGTAATTATCTATTAGCAAAATTTAGCTCCTTTAATATTAAGAAGACTCAGTTTTCCTAGGTAATCAAAGACCTAATAAAGACAGCAGACACAGGAAATTATTTTTATAAAACACAAAATCACTGTTTTTAGGCAGAGCAGTTAAAAGGTATAGAAACTTTCATAATCTGTTATCAAAAGCAGACCAAAAGTCCAACAGCTTTGGAATGGGACTCAATCCCAGGACCCTGAGTTCTTGACCTGAGCCAAAATCAAAAGCCAGGCACTTAACTGACTGAGCCACCCAGGGGCCCCTGTTTTTCCTCTTTAGACAACCAGCCTCATTTTAGGACAAAATTACTTTCTTTTCCTTCAACAAAAAATGCATCTCAGTTTCTCATATCTTCTCTTATCAAAAACACATCTTACTTCTTGGTATAAGAAGATGTTTCCCTTATTATTTCTAGTAGCTTTAATCACATACGTTAATTAGAATTCTTAAACCCTTAGAAACCTTAATATCTAGTGAGAACTAGATGTAAACAATTGTGAACTGTTATACCAGTGAGTAAGGGACAGGTGGGGCTAGGTAGGGAGAGACAAGTAGGGGGCTATGTGATCAAGCTCACAAAAATCCCAGAAACGCTGAGGTGTAAGGAAACCAGAGATAAGGGAACATAACCAGACCACCTCATTTGTCTTAAACATCACTGATGAGATATTCAAAGGAGAAGTAATCATGGTGCTATCAGAGGTAACATCAAGAAGATTTAGGTTCCCTCATCAGTTTTGAATAAAAGACTGACCATAAAAGCCTCACTGGCAACCCATTCAAACCCTCTCACTCTAGAGGGCTTTCTTTGGGTTCTTACCTTAACTTAATAAACTATCACTTCACCCTTTTGTGTCCACGAGATTCATTCTTCGCCTCCGTGAGACAAGAAAACTGCAACCCTGTAACACCAGCATTCTTTAGGTTGGCAAATTTACAAATACATTTCATAATTTCTAGAAGCATGTGCCTTTTCCAATGTGGCACTAACACATCCAAATATCTTTTAGTTTCTCTGTGATATGAAGCCAAAAATAGATAAACCTATTCTCAGTAATTAATGTTTCATTATCATCTTATTAGGAAATGATGCAGATATTCAATGAATTTAACTTAACTCATCACTTAGCAAAGCTTTAAGGTGTCAAGTTACCAAGATTTGGGGAAACTATTTAAAAAAACGTACCTAAAATTATATCTATTCAACCTACTTGTTCTTAACAATTATGTTTAGATTATGCACAAAAACTTTATGAGACACCAGTCAACCATAATTCTAAATTAGTTTTGCTGACAAATTGCAAATAATATTACATGAATTTAATAAGTAAATAAATTTAAGTATTAGAATAAAGGTTATTTACCAGAATTATATTCAATGTTGATAACTCGAAAGACATGCCTGTTTTAATTAAACCAATGAACTCATTAAACTAACTTTAATTTACTGAAGATTATCCCAGATCACAAGAACTTGAAAAACATTGGGTTAGTTTCTATTATATTTCTGAGAATTTTTATGAATACTAATTTATGTAAAGTGCTTGTTTGTTTAAGCCAATTAAGCAGAGCTTTTACAAATTAATTTTGGCAATACCATCTGGAGGTAGAAAATACCACACATCTACAACATAGATATAGATACACACGAACTGTGTGTTCAGATGCAACAGAGACCTTATAGCTTCTGTTTTAAAATTATTGCCATGAAATTGGTGCAAAATTCACTAGTTATAAAAGATAGATCTAGGTTTGTTTTTGTGGTAAATGGAACAAGCTAAAGTTACCTGTCTAGATGGCTAAAGCTTTTTGTAATATTTGTGGAGAAGACACTTAAGATTTGTTATTTATCCATAACAAATCAAGTTCTAAATAATCTTTCTGCTTTTGTTTTTTTCTTGATAAGAATTATCTCCCCAAAATTTGCTTTCTAAAAAGATGGCCCAGGGGCACCTGGGTGTCTCAGTCGGATAAGCATCTGCCTTCAGCTCACATCATGATCCCAGGGTCCTGGGATCGAGCCCCACATTGGGCTCCTTGCTTAGTGGGGAGCCTGCTTCTCCCCCTCCCACTGCTGCTCCCCTGCTTGTGCTCTCTCTCTCTCTCTGTCAAATAAATAAATAAAAATCTTAAAAAAAAAAAAAAGATGGTCTAGATAAAAGTTCCAGGGAAGACCCTAGATACAACATTTATAATTCAAAGGAAAAAATAAAGCGGAATGTTCCTAGGATGTTTGTTCCCTTGAGGCCAGAGTTTTTACAAGTTTTACTTACAAGCCTTTTGAGATAAATAAGGGAGGTTTGGGAATAGGTAAAAAGGATCAGTGGATTCTGAATTGTTTCTGTAACCACACTGTTGGTCTTGTAAATACTAGGTTTATAAAATAAGGACAACTGCTTTAAATTCCTCAATTAGGTTAGTTGCTGTCAATGATGTCAAAGGACTGATGCACCCATCCACTTATATTAGAATTTCTTCTTTCCTTTTGGTTACATTTAGCATATGGGAGAATGCCTAAAAAACTTCCTATCAGGCTCTGAATATCAGCTTCCACTTTGTCAAATTTCTGATCATAGAGTTATTAAGTTCTTTCAAATATCTTGTCATGTTTCAGCCTCGACAAACAATAAATATTTCTGGCAGCTTTAAACAACTTCATGGACCTATGAGGTGTCCTCAAAGAGGGTGTAAAAGATTGTATCTTCACAAGATTTAGAGTTACTCCCAAAGATAACTAAAGAAAGAACCAATAACCTGCAAATCCCAGGCAGGTAAAAAGTCAAGCCAAATTCTTAGGATGCAAAAAGTAGATAAACAAAAAGGAAATAGCTATCCTGGGAGAGAAAGAATCAATAACCAATTAGTCTCGATTTGGAAAGAGAGGGACAACGTGAAATTTTATCTTCCTCTCTTGAATGGGGTCAGAAGGCAATCTATTTACAAAAACTTTTGAGGATCCTCCCTGGGTTTAAAAAATTCTTAACCATAGCCCTTAGTTTGGTCTTTGACTAAGGAGTGAAAGATACCTGAAGAGTACTACCTGTAGCCTTGAGTGGTTTTAATTTAAAAGGCAACTGTTAATAGTTTCTTCAGAATGGATACAAGTCTTATAATCTTTTAGGTACCTTTTCTCTCTTTAATTTTTTATTAGTCTTTTGCAATGAATCTTCCACTGAAACGACTTTGGAAGTATGAGAATTTTTGGAGACTTCTGCATGTAAATTAAAATAAGTATCCCCTGGGGACCTGGGTGGCTCAGTTGGTTAAGCGACTGCCTTTGGCTCAGGTCATGATCCTGGAGTCCCGGGATCGAGTCCCACGTCGGGCTCCCTGCTCAGCAGGGAGTCTGCCTCTCTCTCTGACCCTCCCCCCTCTCATGCTCTCTATCTCATTCTCTCTCTCAAATAAATAAATAAAATCTTAAAAAAAAAAAAAATAAGTATCCCAAGGGTGCCTGGGTGGCTCAGTTGTTAACCATCTGCCTTCAGCTCAGGTCATGATCCCAGGGTCCTAGGATCAAGCCCCGCATCAGGCTCCCTGCTCTGCAGGAAGCCTGCTTCTCCCTTACCCACTCCCCCTGCTTGTGTTCCCTCTCTCGCTGTGTCTCTCTCTGTCAAATAAATAAATAAAATCTTAAAAAAAAAAAAAAAATAAGTATCCCATTCTATTTAATTTGGGAACCGTTAATTACAAGTGTTCTTAAATGATCTTATCTAATTGTAACATTCCCCTTAATAGCCATTGTAATCCCAGGTTGTTTTTTAGTAAAATTGTTCCATCTTGCTAGATATCTCCAACTACCAGGACTATAGTTCTTAGACACAAAATAAGCAGGGGTGCCAGAGGCAATGTGCTCAACTCTCTTGATATAAAGAATCCTATTTCTTTTAGCTAGGCCTTTTAGCTAGGTTTCTTAGAGGCAAACTAATATCTAAGAGGGATGTGCCATGGGGTTGGTATTTGTGGGGTGTTTACAGTGTACCTCATTGCACAGAAATTTTCTTGAAGTTGGCAAGTGACCTAGTGTCAGTTTAACCCATTCCATAACCAACTTATCCTATCATGGGAGACTTCTTGAGGTGGCAAAGCCTTTAAATGCTCAATCCATGCCCACCAATATTTGCAGCTTTATTTCTGGCTTCCAAGATTCCCCATTAGCAACTGGTTTTTATTTAAAACACCAAGGCCTCACACTAAATGCCGTCCAGCTCAAATCAGATCTGGTCCAATCCCAGACCCATTATGGTTCTTAAATCAGACCCAGTCTGATCCTGAACTCATTCTGGTTCTTAAGTCTAACCCAGTGCAGCTCTGGCTAGTCCAACGTGGACTAAACCAGCAAACCCCAGTAAATGGGGACTGTAGACTAGAATGAGGGAAGAGATTCTGATATGGAATTGTGGCCTGAACTGAGGGCTGACTAATGATCTGTTAGTGCTTCCTCTTAGTCTACAGTGACCTGTTAACCCTGGACAAAAAAGCCAATTAGATCAGGAGCTCAAATGCAGAGCACAGAGCTCAAACTCATAGGAACTCACCAATGGCCTTTGAAAACAGCAAGAAAGTGAATTCAAAAGGGTTAACAGGGCGCCATGCTTGTGTTTCTCATTGTCCCTGAATGTTGATGGAGATTTGCTTTGGATCCCACTGCTGCCACCAAATCTGTTAAAGAATAAAAATCCAATTGAGTAAATTTGAAGATCTAATTGGTTTTATGAATTTCATGAATCAGGCACCATCCCATCCAGTAGGTAGGGGAGCTCCAAGGAGTTGTACAAAATAAAAGATTTTCATAAGAAGGAGGGTGGAGCAAGAAGTTTATTAGCAAAAAAAAGAAAGAAAAAGAAAAAGAAAGAAAGAAAGAAGGAAAGGAAGGAAGGAAGGAAGGAAGAAAAAGAAAGAAAAGAAAGAAAGAAAGAAAGAAGGAAAGAAAGAAGAAAGAAAGAAAGAAAGAAAGAAAGAAAGGAAGGAAGGAAGAAAAAGAAAGAAAGAAAGAAAGAAAGAAAGAAAGAAAGAAAGAAAGAAAGAAAGAAAGAAAGAAAGAAAGAAAGAAAAAGAGAAAAGATTGTCCCAGGCAAGGTCACCTTCCCTTATAGGGAATGGTAGGAGGTCTTATTAGATGGATTACCTCATCTTCCTTTGGGGGCAAGAAAGGGCCCATCTGACAGATTATCTCATTGATACTTAACAGAAAATTCCTGACTGACCAGTTAAGATTATATGTCTAGGGGAGGTTGAAACTATAATTACGTTATGTATTAACCCTTGTTTTGGTGACTTGGCCCAGTGATGCCATTTTGGGCCTGCAGTTTTTTTTTGTTGTTGTTGTTTTTAACAAAATTAAAGAAAATATGAGAGAAAAAAAGAGTGGAGACAACAAACATACACCATTATTTCTAGCAATTTTGCTATAAACAGAAAGAAATGGCTGGAGAGGAAAGTGGAAACAAAAGGTTTTCTTTTAAATTTGTATATTTGCTGATGTGAAATATTGGGGTTTCGGACCAAATGGTCAAGAAAGAATTCTTGAGATGTCTTTGGTGCAAAAAAAGGTGGTTTTATTAAAACACAGAGACAGACCCATGGGCAGAAAGAGCTGCACTGCAGTTGTGAGGAGTGACTGATTTTATATACTTTCAGATTGGGAGGGTGTTAGGGATAGCCTAAGTCCCTAAGGAAATGGAAGCAAGGTTTCCAGGATCTTGAGGGGGCATTTATTACTGTCTAGTAAAACCTTAGTCATGAGACCCTTCAGATATACATCAGTGGGCCATATGTTTGGAGGATGATTGCTAACGTATATCTTGGGGCTGATATGGTTTGGAGTGGTGGGGTTCAGAGCCAAAGGCCAAGAAAGAATTCTTAAGACGTCTCTGGTGCCAAAAGTGTTTTTATTATAGTAGGGTGACAGGACCCACAGGCAGAAAGAGCTGCACTGGGGTTGTAAAGGAGAGACTGATTATGTAAGATTCTTTATCCTATGGAGAGGAGGGTGATGTTAGGGCTCCAGTAAATTGAATCTATAGGTTTTGGAGGCTGCTCTTTTCTTGTAAATCATTAAGACAGTTGCAAACTAATGGAGGCTCAGGTCCTGCCTGTGATCTCTATCAGTTAACCATTTGTTTTTTCCTTTCCTTTGTTCTAGGGCAGCCTGGAATGCCTGAGGAATGTCACGCATATGGGGGGGGGGGGTTGCTGGGTGTTAGCTTGTGCTATCTATACCCTCATTTTGCCTTTTGCTCCCTCATTATTGGGGTAGAGATAAAGAAAGTTTCCAAAGGGATTTTTATATGTTAAAGAAGACTTTTAGGGTCCTGGAGGTTGGGCTAGTATCAAGCTAGGGTTGCCTTTTGCCTCTAGCAAAGTATTAACATTGAGGCAGTTGATTTTCTGGACGAAGGTCACTCGGTCACTCGGCTTGTCCCAGGTATTTGTCAATGGGCTATTAAGTTGTGAGAAAGTTTACTTTTTTTCCTATATTTCTTTTGCCTTTGTTCTCCACATCATTTGCTTTGCTTTTTAAAAAATCAAAATAATAATAGCATATTTACTGAATGAGAATGATTCAGTAGAGTACACAAGAAGGCAGGGATCTAATTCTGAAGAAGTTGCCTTAACTAAGGAGCACAAATGCAAGTACAATTGATGGGTATGGAAGTCTTCAATTTTTTCAATGAGAATAAGAAACAAGGCTATCATTTAAGAGCAAAGGTGGAAAGAAGGTTCAAAGTTAGGGAACAAAGGAGAAAAAATGAAGTTGAAAATTAGAGTCAGGCCAGAGAGAAAGTGAGTTAGAACAATAAGAGAAATGGCATGTTTTGTAAACCAAGGGAAGATGATGTTTCAAAAAGAATGTGGTCAAATGTCTCAAGTTCTGCTGAAAAGTTAAAATGAGAACTGAAAACGTCTATTGGATTTAGCAACTTGGAGTAACTGTTCACCCTAGCAAGAATTACTTTATGGACTGATGGGATCAGGAGCCAGACAGAAGTACATTTTGGAGTACAAGGTAAAAAAATAAGGATAACTTACGTCTCTTGATATAGGAAAGATGTTGAGTTTTGGAGCCAACAGCCAAGAAATAATTCTTGAGATGTCTTTGGTGCAATAAGGGGGTTTTTTTAAGGCACAGAGACAAGACCTGTGGGCAGAAAGAGCTGCACTGGGGTCATGAGGAGTGGTTGAGTATATACTTTCAAGTTGGGAGGTGGTTAGGGATAGCGAGTCTCCTAGGAATTTTGGAAGCAAGGTTTCCAGGAACTTTGAGGGGACTAGCTATTGTTAGAAAAGGTTATTTATTATTGTCTAATAAAACCTTAGTAATGAGACCCTTCATATTTATATCTGTGGGTCATATGCTTAGGGGATGACTGCCAACATATATCTTGGGAGGTAGAGAAAAAGGAAGTTTGCAAAGGTACTTTTTTTTTAATATATATATTTTTTTACTTATTTGAGAGAGAGAGTGACATCACACATGAGCAGGAGGCTGAGCGGGGAGCCCAATACAGGGCTCAATCCCAGGACTCTGAGATCATGACTTGGGCCTAAGGTAGATGTTTATCCAATTGAGCCACCCAGGTTCCCCGCCAAAAGTATTTTTATATGTTAAAGTAGACTTATAGTATTTTGGGGGTTGGGCTAAGATTACCTTTTGACCTTAGCAAAGTATTAACATCGAGGCAGCTGAGTTCCTAGAGGAATGTCAGCCTGTTTCAAGGACTTGTTAATGGGCTGGCTGTGAAGTAGTAAGGAAATTTAATGTTTCTTTTGTCTTTACTTCCCACATAATCTCTCTAGAACTTTGGCTGCAAAGGAAAAGAATGCTTTTAGCAAAAAATTAGGAAAATAATTCATAGAACTGAATAGCAAAAAAATATACACTAACAATTCAATTAAAAATGAGCAGAAAATCTAACTAGACATTTTTCCAAAGAAGAAATACTGACGGCTAACAGATACACAAAAAGATGCTCAACATCACTAATCTTCAGGGAAATGCAAATCAAAACCACAATGATACATCAATTCACACCTTTTAGAATGGTTATCATAGAAAGAAAGAAAGAAAAAGAAAAAAAGACAGAAAGAAAGAAAGAAAAAGAAAGAGAAAGAAAGAAAGAGAGAGAAGAAAGAAAGAAAGAAAGAAAGAAAGAAAGAAAGAAAGAAAGAAAGAAAGAAAGAAAGAAAAGAGAAATTGTTGGCAAGGACGTGAAGAAAAGGGGACCCCTGTGCACTGTTGGCCACTATGGAAAACAGTATGGGGGCTCCTCAAAAAATTAAAGATAGAACTACCATATGATCCAGTAATTCCACTTCTGGGTACTTAGCTGAAGAAAACTAACTCAAAAAGATACATGTACCCCCACCTCCACTGCAGCATTATTTACAGTAGCCAAGATATAGACTAAACAACCTATGTATTCCTTTTTTTTTTTTTTAAGATTTTATTTATTTATTTGAGAGACAGAATGAGAGAGAGAGAGAGAGCACATGACGGGGGGAGGGTCAGAGGGAGAAGCAGACCCTCTGCTGAGCAAGGAGCCTGATGTGGGACTCGATCCCGGGACTCTAGGATCATGACCTGAGCCGAAGGCAGTCGCTTAACCAACTGAGCCACCCAGGCGCCCAACCTATGTATTCCTGAATGAATGAATGAATGAATGAATGAATGGATAAAGAATATATGATATATAATGAAATATTTTGAAATATTTTTCAGAAATAAAAATGAAGGAAATCACGCCATCTGTGGCAAAATGGATGGATCTCAAGGGCATTTTGCTCAGTGAAATAAGTCAGACAAAGATAAATGCCATCTGATCTCACTTACATGGGGACTCAAAACAAAACCCAGCTCATAGATACAAAGAATAGACTGGTGGTTGCCAGAGGAAGAATGGAAGATGGAGAAACTGGTGAAGGGAGTCAAAAGATACAAACTTTGAGTAATAAAATAAATAAATCCTGGGGATGTAATGTACAGCATGGTGACTATAGTTATTAGTACTGTATTACATATTTGAAAGTTGGTAAGAGTGTAGATCTCAAAAGTTCTCATCACATGAAAAAAAATTGAAACTGTGTAAGATGATGGATGTAAACTAGACTTATTGTGGTGAACATTTTGTAATGTATACAAACATATTATTATGTTGTATACCTGAAACTAATATAATGTTCTATGTCAATTGTATCTTAAGTAAAAAAACAAACAAAAAAACCAAAAAAAAAAAAAAAAAAAGAAAAAAAAAAAAGGAGTAAATTCTTTTCTCAGGTTCTCCAAGGCCTTCCAGAAATACTAAAATAGGCCCCAGGAGTTCTCCAGGCTTCATGAGAAAAAATAGGAAGTCTGGAAATTGAAAGGAATGCCCAAATAGACACATGGCTAAGTGAGGTAAACTGGAGATGTAAACCAAAGACCAAAGGGGAGGGGGAAGCTACTCTTGCCTGAAAAGGTACTCAGTGATAGAGGGGGAATTGATGAATATGAGCGTCCATCAACATGGACCAGAGAGAATCAGAGTGAGATAGAGAACCAACATTTGGTCAATGAAGTAAGATACTCCCCACCTCTAACTTTCCTCCTCCTACCTTGCAATTAAGAAAATCAAAACCAAAAAGTAGTTAGAGCCACAGTTCTCAAACTGTGTGCTGCGGTGTTCCAGGTGCACCAACTACATCACAGAGGTGCTATGGAATATTTTATTTTTAACTTTTATTTATTTATTTTTAAAGTAATCCCCACACCCAACGTGGGGCTTGAACTTATGACCCCAAGAGCAAGACTGAGCCAGCCAGATGCCCCTGCTATGGAATATTTTCAATATTTGAGGGAAACGGCAATAATCAAAATCTGTCGGACACTACACTACATGAATTACCAGCTTGAAATATTTTTGAATTTAAAAATCTTTGCAAACCTGGGTTTTTTCCTGTTGCTGTGTAAAATCAGGGTGGAACAGGAAGTGAGGAGGCACCAAGGGATGCTGTTAAAAAAAAACTATTGAGACAATAAAAGCACCATGAGCTGAGAAAGTTTGGGAACCTCTGTGGTAATCCAAGAAAAGAAAATGAGAGAAACGCGCAACACAGAGCAGACCACACCCACTCCTACTCAAACGTGGGAGAGATGAAAGCAAATTATATCTTCCTCCTATCTCTTAGGTGAAGGCTGATACGAGAAGAGGGTAAAAAGTGAGGCCTGAATATAATTTAGAGTTGACATTTTGAGTCCGCTGGGACTATTAACTGAAAGTGACTAAGAAATTATGAGATCTGCCTGAGCTATTGACAAGAGAAGGATAAGATATGATGATATCATTAGTAAGATGATAATGGTGAAAGACACGGACAAAAGCCTACAAAGGATAGTGTTTAAAGTAGCATGCCTTCTCCAATAACAGTTTATCCCTCTACCCTGTCTCTATTTTTTCCCCCAAAAGCACATATTACTCTCCAAAGGAACTTACTTATCTACATGTTATGGTCTATCTTTACTACTAGAATGTAAGTGCCAAGAGAGAAAGGATTATTATCTTGTTCTTCCTCTCTCCTCCATTTCCCAACACTGACATGCCCCATAGATCAATACTGGGCCTCTCTCTCCCTGCCTACACTATCTCTCATCCCTTGGTAAATATTATATGTGTTGATGCTGTATGTGCATCTTGTGTTGATATTTCTCTAGAATACTAAATTTACATCCAATTGCCTACCTGAAACATGGATATTGACTAGGTACCTTAAATTTAATATGTGTTCCTCCCTTTCCCACCCTTCCCTGAAGTCCCTAATCTAGCTACACTTTAGTCCCTGTTCTCATGCTCAAAACATGACATCATCACCATCCACCTAGACGGTGAACAGTTTGGGGCTCAAGCTGAAAACCCAGAACTATCCTTAACTACTTTTCTTCAT
This sequence comes from Mirounga angustirostris, assembly GCF_029215605.1. Lineage (NCBI taxonomy): Eukaryota > Metazoa > Chordata > Mammalia > Carnivora > Phocidae > Mirounga > Mirounga angustirostris. Next base: position 103,827,407 of record NW_026991712.1, on the reverse strand, counting down.
CTACAACTCTATCAATTCTACTTCCCAAATATATTTCAGTTCCAGATTCTTCTCTCTGTATCCACTGTTACCAAACTATTTCAAGCAATGTTTTGTTTTTGTTTTCTTTTTTTACCTGGGCTATTGTAGTAGCCCAACTGTCTTCTGGCTTCCACTATATTTTTCACACTGCAACCAAAGATAAATTTTCATATCCAAAATTTAATCATTACACACACACACACACCCCTACTAGAAAAATCTGTCAGTTTCCAATTACTCTCGGGATAAACAAGACTCCAAACAAACATACCGGGCCATCAAGGTCTGGCTCTACATAACTGACATTTCCGCGTTTTCCCATGCTTTTTCTAGTTTTTATTGAAGTCTGTCCCTCCCCTGCTTCTCAAACAATGCTGCATAAAAGCAAAAGTTTGCTGTATTGTTTACTGTTATATTTTAAACACCTAATTAAGAGGCAAATAAAGAGCAGGCAGAGGGTCCTTAGGTCTCCAGCCCCTGTGCACAATGTAGCAGACTGTAGAGAATACCTCTCTCTAGAATCCTTAAGGCCCTCACTGTATGGAGTGAGGGAGACATTTCTGATTCACTTCTTGGGATGATCTCTGCCTTAACTCCATTCAGAAACCAGACAGGATAGTGGATTAAAGTATAATGCCCAGTTACACTAGCAGGGTGGAATCTCAGCTTTGTCATTTACTAGCTGTGCGACTTACACTTCCTTTTACATCAATGTCCTTAAAGGTAAGATGGGAAGGAGTATACCCCTTAGGGTCGTTATTAGAATTAAATATATGAAGATCTATCGATCGATCGATTTATCTATATAATTACTCATATTCATTAGGGTGTATCTCCTTAGAGGCCGCCAATTCCGTGAAATGAACACTGGCCAGAGCCTATTAGACTGCTATACGCACGATTCAAGAAAACGAAACCCATTTCCTAACTTTTTGTTCCTTAAACTAAGTTCTCCCACCTACGTGCACCTTACTGAGTCGAAGAATTTCCTATCTTTGGTTTCACCATCCCAAGACTGTCGGCACACACCGGTTAGCTTAATCCCACGCCAAGTCCCCCTTCCGAGACAGCCAGTCAAACGCGCTTTCGCGATTGGCCGGGTAACCGGAACCTAGCGAGCTGAGCTCCAGACCGCGCGGCCACGCCCAGACGCGCCCCCGGCTCGCACACGCGCAGCAGTGGCTTCTTCGGTCCTCGGGTTTATGGCCTTTTCCTTCACGCGGCTGAGGCCCCTTATTCCTTCCTTGACAACTCTTTAAATCCTCGCGCTTCTCCATGGAAATTTTTTGTTTTTAATACCTTCAGCAGCTGCCCGGAACTTAAAAATCACTTTGCTCTCCCACCGCCGTGGAACCTAGTCGTTCAGTCTGAGGAGCCGGTCTCTGAATAAGACTCCGCCGTCCCAGGCGCAAATCTCGCGAGAAGGTGACCGTCTATCGCGGTCCTTCCTTGTTTCCAGAATCCTTAGCGCGAGGCGGAAAAATACTCGTTTAGCTTCAGCTTCTGTTGATTAGCGCGTTTTCCCTGCGTGCTCGTTTTTCGCCTTCCCCGTTGCGGTTTCTCCGAGGGAAATGGCGGCCCCTGAGCAGCCACTACCGCCGATGTCAAGAGGATGCCAGAGCTCTGCCTCGCTCTCCCCGCCGCGGGGCGACCGAACCCTTCTAGTGAGGCACCTGCCAGCCGAGCTGACCGCCGAAGAGAAAGAGGACTTGCTGAAATATTTCGGGGCGCAGTCGGTGCGCGTCCTGTCAGATAAGGGACGACTGGTAAGGGCGCGCCCGTCCGAAGCCGCCAGGGAAGGCCCTTGGGTAGACTCAGGGAGGGGGAAGCTTTGACAGAAGGAAGTAGAAGAGGGTGGGAAAATGCGCTTGTGTAGTGGGGTCTTCCCTGTGTTCTCCCTCTTAGGTCAAAAGGTTTTGCGTACCAAGTGAAGTTTTAAATGTCTTGAGCTTCTTAAATGTCACAGCGCTGTCGAAAAGAGCAGTGAGAAAGTCAAGGCAGAAGAATGGAAAATAGCTTACATCCGTTTTTCTGACCTATCTTGAGAATCTCAAAACTCCTCGGAATTTGAGAGCATTTCTTTTAGACTTAGAGTACTCGCAGGTATGAAGTACAAAGGACTTTTTAAAAATGTTGGGTTATTTATAAGCCACTGTTAAGACATTCATTAAAACAGAGGAGAAAGTACAGTGGTAACTTCAGTAAACCAGTCACAGAATTTCTACCCGATTTTTTAGGAAAAAAACTCTTAATAAAAATTTTTCTGATGGAATCAGTTGGAATAATATTTTTAAGACTATTAAAGGTTTCTACACAGGAGAAAAACGTTTCTACACAATAATTTACCCAATTATTTCATTTGCTTTTGTTTTAGATGGATTTCTCTCTGTTAAAATAGTAATGGTGATGTTAAGTTTCTGCAAGATGGTCTGTGATTCGGCCATATATCAGTGGTTTTAGTCTCCTCACGTGATTCTAATATGCAACCAGGGTTGAGAAGTACTGAGAAGACTGACCAATTTTGATCAAAGTGTCACCTATACCAGCAAATACAAATACTCTGTGTGGTTAGTTTAAGTACTCTTAATTAGGTCATCTTGGATCATCAGATTAGACAAAGTTAGAATGTGTTACATAAATACTCAAGCAACTTGTAAAAGCTTTAATAAGCACTGTTAAGAACTGATAACATTATCCGTGGTAATGATTCCTTTACTGTTTATTTTTTTCTGATGGTTTTTAAACTTACAGTTTATATTTTAAAATAGACTTCTCCCACTGAACCCTTATTACAAGGATAAAGCACAAAGGAACCATGCACTTGAGAAGTGATTTTTTGTTGGTAAACATTTTTAAACTTTGTATTTGGCTGTATACAGGGAAGTTTAAGATTTTTAGATATATTATAAACTGAAGATACTTTAAGGGTTGTCCTTTAGTAGAGTAGGGGTTTTAAACTTCTGATCTGTTGAACTATTTGAAAGTGTATGTAAAACATGGTGTATATGTGTGTACACCTTTATACAAAAGGCTACATAGCTGTCATCTCAAGGAGCTCTGATCCAAAAAAGATGCAGAACTACAGTGCTGAAATTAATAAACAGTTACAGCGATCTCGATTTTCCATCCTTTTCCATGACTTTATTAATTTGTGAAATAACTGTCAGCTGGTAAAGTCAGATTTCTTATGAAAAACTGAAATTGTATTAGAAATAATTGTACCTTAATTCTTTTTCAGAAACATACAGCTTTTGCTACTTTCCCTAATGAAAAAGCAGCTATAAAGGTATGACTTTTTTTAACTATGAAAGTTATCAGCAATTTCCTATTAACTAATCTTTGTTCAAAAGTGGAACATAATGTTGAACTACCGTTTTCAAAAACAAAAGCATCTGTGTTTCAAGAGTTTACCCCACAGACTGCATTTGGTTTATCAGTTGGCAAATCTTCCCCAAAGTTTAGGTATTTGGGCATAAGAATAGATTAACTGGAGGGGAGCCTGGGTGGCTCAGATGGTTAAGCGTCTGCCTTTGGCTCAGGTCATGATCCTGGGGTCCTGGGATCGAGCCCCACATTGGGCTCCCTGCTGAGCTGGGGGCCTGCTCCTCCCTCTACCTCTGTGTGCCGCTCCCCCACTTGTACTCTCTCTCTCTCTAATAAAAAATAAAAAATCTTTAAAAAAAAAAAAAAAAAAAGAATAGGTTAACTGGAAAGCAAATTAAAATTGTAATTTGTATGTGATTAAAAATAAGTTGTAAAGAATGCAAAGACTGATAACGCTCACTATGGCAAATTAAGATATTTTAAGTATTAGAGGGAAAATACATATATTAAAAAACAAATCCTAGAGATGCATTCACGAAGGAGGTGACCTTTGAGGTAGACCCTTTTTTTAAATTTTTTTTTTTAATTTAATTTTATTTTTTTTTAAGATTTTATTTATTTGCGAGAGAGACAATGAGAGACAGAGAGCATGAGAGGGAGGGGGGTCAGAGGGAGAAGCAGACTCCCTGCCGAGCAGGGAGCCCGATGCGGGACTTGATCTAGGGACTCCAGGTCATGACCTGAGCCGAAGGCAGTCACTCAACCAACTGAGCCACCCAGGCGCCCCTGAGGTACACCCTTAATAATTAGTTGGGTTTTGAGAAGTAAACAAAGGGGCATGGGCATTTCAGGTTGGGAGAACACTAAGTGAAGCTATGGGCCATAGAAAGTTGTAGCTAGAGCAAAAACTAAAGGTTAAGATGGAAATAGGACTTGGAAAATAGGTTGAGTCTAAATTTGGGTGGGAGGGAGGGATTGAATTTTGTTCAGTAGATACTACTTCTGGCTTGATTACTTTTGAGCTGCACAATAATATGGTCAGGTCTGTGAAAGATCTGGTAGTGTTCATGTAATGGATTAGATGCGGAAAAGATTAGTGATAAGAAGACCAAGTGGAAAGTCAAGACAAGAGAAATGTTATAATGGCCAACGCAAGATAAAGGATCCAAATAAGTCTAGAAAAAAAACAAAGGGAAAAGTAGGTATATACTCAATAAAGATTGAGTTTGTAGATCTTGTGATCCCTATAGATGTAGAGGTTAAGAAAGGGAATATTTGGAGATTTTTGGACTGAGGTATTGGGTTATTACATTAGATGACATTAAGGGCAGGATTCAGAGGATGTTTGCAAAGGTAGGTAATGAATTCCCACTGTTACCTATTAACTTGAAGAGTTGTTGAGCTACTTCTATGGAAATTTTTTTAAGATTTTTAATTTATTTGAGAGAGAGACAGAGCACGAGCAGGGGGAGGGGCAGGAGGAGGGAGAAGCAGATTCCCTGCTGGGCGGGGAGCCCTATCCGGGACTTGATCCCAGTACCCTGAGATCATGACCTGAGCCGAAGTCAGGCGCTTAACCAACTGAGCCACCCAGGTGCCCCGGAAATATTTTTAATATAGTTAAAAATATGGCTCTAGAGCTAAGACAGGGTCAAAAATGGAGTTTCTTGAATCAGGTGAATGGATATGGTTGCCCAGAGGAAAGTACAAGCCAGGAAAGGAGAATGGGAGGGAGAAGTTAAAAAGGAAGTAGAACTAGAAAAGAAATTATCTTTCTTTGTTGCAAAGAGAAGAGAGTTTTAAGAAGATGAGATCCTGTGATGACACAAAATGAGGAATGAATAGTCTTAATCAGTAAAGGGTTTTTTTATTATGAAACAATAGAAATCACCCAAATTCTCATCAATAGGAGGAAAGGACACCTTATAGTATATTGGTAGGCTGGACTACTGTCAAAGAATAAGGTAAAATGAATATATATTAGTAAGGAATGTGGCCTAGATAGAGTACATGAATAAAGTTGGCAGACATTAGGTATGAGATGTAACGTTGGATTTTTGGAAATCCAATAGTACATATGGTCCTGCATAGGGAAAAAAATGTGGCAAAGCTGTACACTAAATTGTTAATAAATGTCTTTCTGTCAAGGTGGGATTATAGAAGACTTCACATTATATGTATTTTTTAATGTATAGGATTTTTTTTTCTCAGAAAAGCTTCTTGTAAATATGGCGTAAGGTATTATAAATAAAACACGGTAATGAAACCCGCATTGTTTTATGGTCAAGATCAACTTAGAGATGAGGATGTGGAGCCAGTCAATGTCTTTGGGAAACATTTGTAGTAGAGAAGGAATGAGAAGATAATAGCATCGGTATGGCTTTTAGGCTACAGTGTACGTGACTGATAGATTTTTAAAAAACAAGGGTAGAGAAATGTTTAAGAATAGAGTAAGTAGCTGAGTGAGATGGGGAAATTAGTTAACATTAAAAGTGAACAACTGTATATCCTTGAGGAGAATAGGTGTGATACCCATTTTGCCAAGAAGAAAGTTGAAGCAATTGAGCTTAGATGCCCTGCATTTCAGACAGTCAAAGGTTCACTGATAATGAAGAGGTTTAGAATTGATTTAGGGACTTGAAAATTATTGAAAACATTTGAAAATGAAAGAGTCAAGTAAGGATGCATAAAGATGGTAAAATAAAATTGTAGTCCTAATTAAGGCTTACAGGTCTATTTGTTCAAAAATATTTCATGCTTACAATGTGGTAGATGCTGCTTTAGTCTTGGGATAAATCAGTGAATAAAATATTTACCAAAAAAAAAAAGGAAATAGGGCGACTGGGTGGCTCAGTCATTAAGTGTCTGCCTTCGGCTCAGGTCCTGGGATCGAGTTCCCCCATCGGGCTCCCTGCTCAGCAGGAAACTTGCTTCTCCCTCTCCCACTCCGCCTGCTTGTGTTTCCTCTCTTGCTGTGTCTGTCTCTGTCAAGTAAATAAAAAATCTTTAAAAAAAAAAAAAATAAGGAGGGGCGCCTGGGTGGCTCAGTTGGTTAAGCGACTGCCTTCGGCTCAGGTCATGATCCTGGAGTCCCGGGATCGAGTCCCGCATCCGGCTCCCTGCTCAGCAGGGAGTCTGCTTCTCCCTCTGACCCTCCCCCCTCTCATGTGCTCTCTCTATCTCATTCTCTCTCTCAAATAAATAAAATCTTTAAAAAAATAAGAATAAAAAAATAAGGAAATAAAGACTTAATGTCCTCATTGGGGCTCATATTCTCAAAAGGGGAGGCAGATTGTAAATAATAAACTTAATTAATATTTTAGAAAATGATAAATGCTATGGAATAAAAAGGAAAAAAAGCAATACGATCAAGAGTGCGAGATGGGGATGGTTGCAGTTAAGATGATTAGGGTCATATTTGAGTAATAATTTGAAGGAGGTGAATTAGCTAAGGGAATATCTGGGGAAGGTACATTCCAGTCAGAGTAATGGCTGGAAAAGGCACTGGTGTAGGAGAATGCCTGTCATGTTCAAGTAAACTAGAATGGCTGAAGCAGACAGAATGAGGGGGATGTAATTAGAATTTAAGGTTAGAGAAGAACTAGATGCCATATCATGTAGATACTCTAAAGATCCTGGATTTTACTCTGAGTAAAATGGGGAGCTGTTGGAGTATTTTGAGCAAAGCAGTAACATAATCTAACTTACATCTTTAAAATGGGAGGCAGGAAGAGTAAAACAGGGAAATCTGTAAACAGGTTATGGTGGTAATTTAGCTCAAAGATGATAGCTGTTCGGACCAAGGCGGTAAGAAGTGGTTAGATTCTGGATATATTTTGAACGTAGAAGCAAACAAAATTTCTTGATGGCTTGGATATGTAACGTGGGTAAGAAGTCTTACAGATGATTCCAATATTTTTGATATGAGTAAGTGGAAAAATGGGGTTATCATCAACTGAAATGTGAAAGGCTCCACATAGAAAACATTTGGGGGGATGAGGATAGAATATCAGTGGTTCAATTTCTGAAGTGTCAATTTTGAGATATTTGTTAGACACTTAAGGAGAGTTGTCTGGTAGTTTGGATATGTTTTCTTGGACTTCGGAACAGGCTTGGGCTGAGGTTATAAATTGGGGAATTATTAGCATAGCGATGGAATTTAAATTTAGGATGGTGATTAGATCACTAAGATAGTAGCTAGAAAGAGGACCAATAATAAAACTCTGGAGTATGCCAACATTTTGAGTTGAAAAGGCACAAGCCAAGAGATTAAGGAGTAGAAACCAGTGAGCTAGGAAGAAAACTACAGGAGAGTAGGATTTTTTTTTTTTTTTTTCAAGTATGATGTTTCAACATCAAGTGAAGAACATGTATCAAGGAGGGAGTGATCAGCTGTGTTAAATGCAATAAAATGAAGACTTAAAGTAGACCATTGGCTTGGCAGTACAGAATTTGTTGTCTTTGAGTTGGAGACTGGATGGGAGGAGAGGAGTTGTAGGTAAAGGGCTTAGATAATTTTTTTTTTTTTTATATTTTATTTATTTGAGAGAGAGAGAGAGTGCGCGCGCATGCAGGAGAGCACAAGCAGTGGCGAGGGAGAAACAGGCTCCCATCTAGCAGGGAGCCCAGGGCGTGGCTCCATCCCAGGACCCTGGGATCATGACCTGAGCCAAAGGCAGCTGCTTAACAGACTTAGCCACCCAGGCACCCTGGCTTAGATAAATAATTCTTAAGGAGTTTTACTGCAGCTGTAATTAAAGAGGGGGGGGAGGGGAGTAAAGTGGGATTAATAGATGAATTAAGAACAAATTAGGATGGGAGAAGTAGAAGTATATTTGTGTGCTAATATGGATGATTCAGTACAGGACAGAAAATTAGCAATGTAGTTAAGGACACTCCCCATACAGAGTAGAAGAGAGACTGTTGAGTAGATGAGAGAGTGGGATTTAGTATACAAGTCAAGTAACTGGATTTAAATAAAAACATGGGTAATTAATACCTTATAGCATTGATTCATTAGCTGGTAGATAGGAGTTATGGTGGGAATTTGAAGTTCTCATCTGGTTGTTTCGGTTTTCCCAAAGTAGGAAGCAAAGTCCTAGCCTAAAAGAATGGGAAAGGAATGTTGTGAGGTTGAGGAGCAAGGAGAAAGTACAAAATAGTGTCTTAGAGATTAGTAGAAAAAATGAACTAAAAATGTGATAAGTATGGCATCAAGTTTCACCCCGAGATTTGCGGTTGTGGTCATGAGTTTAAAGTGAGTCAAGGCTGATTATGTTTGTTTTCTAACCATTTTCAGCTGCCTAGGTATAAGGAGATTTGGATTTAACGAGATTTTGGTTTTACTAAGTGATAGGAAGCAGTCTCTTAATAAATGACAAAGACTAAGCACCCTGAGATTGGAAATGGGTAAGAAATAGCCAGGGAAATATTAGCAGCATTCACAAAGATCGTGTATAAACTATTTGGAGATGTTCTCTAATAAACAACTTTTGATGCAATTATCAAATATTCTACTCTTGTTTTTCCAACTGAAGGCATTGACAAGACTACATCAGCTGAAACTTTTAGGTCATACCTTAGTTGTTGAATTTGCAAAAGAGCAAGATCGAGTTCATTCCCCGTGTCCCCCTTCAGACCCTGAAAAAAAGAAAAGGTATGTAGATCGTTAGGTTTTCCTAACATTTTAAAGTGTTTTTTAATCAATTGTATTGCTGTTGGGTTGTTTTCAGACTAGCAAGTAAATAATTTGACATAATAAATGATACATGTCTCTTGAATCCAGTACATTTATTTTTGTTCTTATTGTGCATTAGGAATCTGAGTGTTGATTTAATATTGAGAACTAATCAGTGTGAAGTGGGAAGAGGGTGGGGTGAAAAGCATCAGCTTTAAGTGGAGGAACATAACTAGTATAAAAATCCTTGTTGTATTACAGATAGCAGGGTGCCGTGGATAGGCATGGCCTTTGAAATTAAAAGACTGGTATTTGGTTCCCAGCAGTAACTCTTTGTAGTTATAAAACCTTTACAAATTTGCCTTGCACTAGTGGTTCTCAGAGTAGTCCTTGGGCCAGTGGCATCATCTAGGATCTTGATTGGAATACAGATTCTTGGGCCTTACCCTAATCCTACTGAATTTGAAATTTGGGGGTTGGGAAGGGGAATATAAGGCCCAGCAGTCTGAGTTTTAACAAACCCTCAATTTTTTACTCTATTTCTAAAGATAAAATCAACTTTGATTCTGTATTTTGTAGATCTGATGACCCTGTGGAAGATGATAAAGAAAAGAAAGAACTTGGTTGTTTAACCATAGAAAATGGAATTGCACCAAACCATGGGTTAGTGTTTTTTGTTTGTGTTTTGTTGTTTTTTGGTTTTGTTGTTCTGAGTGTGTGTGTGTGTGTGTGTGTGTGTGTGTGTGTTACAAATAAGAGATTTTAAAGCATTGTGTCAAGTCAATATGTTGGTTAAACATGTTGAGCTATTAGAGTTTGTCACTGAATTTGGGTCCATTAAAATGTTAAGAGCTATAAAATAAGCTCTGGTAAGAAATACCTTATTTTTCTTTAGTGCAATCAAAAAACAGATTTCCTTTTTTTCCTTTTTTAAAGATTTTATTTATTTGAGAGAGAGCATACGCATGAGCATGAGCAGGGAGGAGGGGCGGTGCGGAGGGGATGCCGCTAAGCAAGGGAGCCCACTGGCCCAAAAGTCATTCAGAACGACCCTGAGATCATGACCTGAGCCAAAGGCAGACACTTAACCAGCTGAGCCACCCAGGCACCCCAAAGCAAATTTCTTCTTAAATGTACTTATTTGGGATTATAAGGAACAGGGTGAATCTGAAAGTACTGAATTATTTGAGCAATTATGTACTTCATCAGGTTACCTAAAAATGCATTATTGATACGAAACTTACTAAAAGATGATAAGCATTTTAAATATATTTTTTAGGCTGACATTTCCTCTGAATTCATGCCTCAAGTATATGTACCCACCACCTTCAAGTACAATCCTAGCAAACATAGTAAATGCTTTGGCAAGTGTTCCTAAGTTCTATGTACAGGTAAGTAGAATGCAACTTAACTTTCCCAAAATATATGCTTGAATAACTTGATAAGTTATTTTCCATGCTACTTTTTATACTTTTCGTAATAGCATTAATCAGACTAATTCTAACAGGCAGTGATATTACAGTTATTTAAAGGTGTCTTCTCAGTTTGGGCTGCTGTAACTAAGTACCATAGACTGGGTGGCTTATAAACAACAGAAAATTATTTCTCACAGTGCTGGAGATTGGAACTCCGAGATTAGGGTGCCAGCAGGGTTAAGTTCTGGTAAGGGCCCTCTCCTGGGTTGCAAATGGCTATTTTCTCTTTGTATCTTCACCTAGCGAAAAAAGGAGAGAGAGCTTTCTGGGGGTCCTTTTTATAAGGAACACTAATCTCATTCATGGACATCTACCCTTATGACCTAATTACTTCCCAAAGACCCTACCTCCTGAAACCATCACATTGAGGGTTAGGATTTAGTATATGTATGTGGGTGGCGATTAAGTCCATTGCAAAATGTAATGAAATACTACTACATTCAAGTGAAGGTTTTTATAGACTATGGCTTAAACTTATTAATGTGTTTAATATTAATGCTAATAAGCATAAGATAATTTGGGAAATATAACTTCTGGTAATTTTTGTTACTTGAGCATATACCTTTAATGGAGATTGTTTCTTAAAGGAAAAAACATAGTGGATCCCTCAGCAAATGCTTGAAAGTATTGACAGTAGTACGATACTTTTAAGTACAAATTATAGATATTTTCTTAATGTACTTTTTGTTTCATAATTCCGCAGTAATTGGGGAAATATATAACATTTTGGTAGCACTTACTGCAAGAACATGGTATTTTTAATAATGAGAATAATGAGTATTTGTAGAATTGACATACATATTAGGAAGGGTAATCTGAGATATATCAGTGGCTGGTAATAGCCCTATTCTGGGATAAAGCAAGAAGTGGCCAGCCTTTGCACTAAATCAGGAATGTTACTGCAAAGTTTTAAAGTACATAAAATACAAGATATGAGTTGAATTATCATTTTACTATGTGATTTTCCATGTTTTGCTCCTTTAAGGTGCTTCATCTTATGAATAAAATGAATTTGCCCACACCTTTTGGACCAATTACTGCACGACCTCCCATGGTAAGAAATATCTTAGAATTTTAAAGATTCATGGGGCACCTGGGTGGTGCAGTTGGTTGAATATCTGACTCTTGGTTTCAGCTGGGGTCGTGATCTCAGGGTCATGGGATCGAGCCATTCATTGGGCTCTGTGCTCAGTGCAGTCTGTTTAAGACTCCCTCTCCCTCTGTCCCCTTAAATAAATAAATAAATAAATCTCTTATTTATTTATATGTCAGAGAGATAGATAGGGAGAGCACAAGCAGGGGGAGCGGCAGGCAGAAGAAGAAGTAGGCTTCCCGCTGAGCAAGGAGCCCAATGCGTGACTCAATCCCAGGACCCTGGGATCATGACCTGAGCTGAAGGCAAATGCTTAACCAACTGAGCCACCCAGACCGTCTCAATAAATAAATCTTTTTTTTTTTTTTTTTAAAAAAGAATTTTGAAGATTACAACTTCTCTTCCTGAGGTGGGATTATTGAGGCTAACCTTCACAAATATTGCGCCACTAACTTCTAATGTGCATTGAAATTAAGGGACAAATATAAAGTTAATATGCTAGTAAGAGTTAAGTGGAGAACTATGAGTAGGAGAAAGTCAGAATGTGAAAGATGCTTTTGGTAATAGAGGCCCTCATTTCTGCCAGTGTTGTTCAATCCTTTGACCCAGAATGTTCTGCCATTTTATAAAATAATTGCACTTAACAAAATTATGTAAAATTTCCATTGTTCTGGTGTTATTGCATATAGAGCTTCATTTGCAGAAGAGAAGAAAGGTTGCTAATAATTTTTATTCAAATTTACTGTGCAAATCTATCTGTAACTTAGTCTATGTCTGCTATTGAATCATTCTAGTTACTATTTTGTTACAGTACTTAGTACTTGTTTAGATAATAGCAATGAGAAATTATTTTGAGTCCTAACATTTAAATAGAAAATTTGCTTTTTTGTTGTCTATTGCATATTGGCTGCTTTTCTAATGTATATACTATTAGCTTCATAATTTTCCTTTGTAATCCCAGCACTTCAATGTCTAGCACATTACAGGAATATCTTTGAAGATAAGCTAACTGCTATTAACATAAAACTCAAATCTTAGTCACTTAACCAGCATAAGTTATATCTTGTACATGGTCAAGTGTATTCCAAAAGTAGGGCAGAATCATGTTCTATTCTGGTCATTCAGAAATTTCACTTGTCTTCACTATGTGCATTCCCAGATCAATGAGGGCATTACCATACATCCTGCAGATCAAGAAGGAAGAGATGATTATGGGTGGATTTTTTTTTATGCTAGCATTCTGTTGGCTAAAACTCAGTTACATGATTAAATCCAACTGTAAAGGAGGTTTGGAAATTTACTCCAGCTAGGTGCCAAGGAAGAAGAAACAAGTTTTGTGATCAACTAGCAGTCTTCTGTAGCAGGTGTTCCCTCAATTTGTGTTGAACGTGTAAAAGAATATCATGACGGAGAGAGATGAGAATAATGTACCTGAATGGAAATGTTTTTTCTGTTCTATAAATATCATAGATTACCATATGATTACCGTTTTTCTCTTAATTAGTATGAAGATTATATGCCATTACATGCACCTCTTCCACCTGCATCTCCTCAGCCACCAGAGGAACCTCCTTTGCCAGATGAGGATGAGGAATTATCAAGTATAGAATCAGAATATGAAAGCAGTGATGATGAAGACCGACAAAGGTTTGTAATATCAAATAATATTTGTTTAGATTTTAAGAACAGAATATGAGACAGATTCTTTTGCTCTTCTTAAATTTTACCTATAATTCTTCATAATTTGGGGTCATTAAAATTTGTCCCCAACTCCCCAACCCCTCAAGCATATATAATAGGTATAGATTAAGATCTGAGACCTAAGGAAAAGTTTCTGGATTATGAGTAATTCTTTAGATCAATGATTATAGTATTATGAAGTGCAGTTGATCCTTGTTATTTGTGGATCATGTATTTGAGAATATCCCCACATGCTAAAATTTATTTGTAATCCCCAAATCAATACTTACAGTGCTTGTATGGTCTTTTGCCAATGTGGGCATGCACAGAATGGTGAAAAATTTGAGTTGCTTGACGTGCACATTCCTAGATGAGGTAGAACAGGGTGACATGCTGTCTTCTTACTTCATCTCCAATACTGTAAACAAGTATCCTTTTTGTGGTCTATTTAATACCAAGCCTTTCACATTTTTTATGATGTTTGTTGGTGATTTTGCTGTTTAAATTGGTCCCCAAGCATAGCGTTGAGGTGCTGTCTAATGTTTCCAAAATCAAGAAGGCTGTGATGTTCCTAATGGAGAAAACCTGTTAGATAAGCCTTGTTCAGGGTTGAATTATAGTGCTGTTGACTGTAAATTCAATGTTAGTGAATCAACTATATATAAAATAAGGTGTCCTTAAACAAAAACACACATGAAACAAGGTGTGTATTGATCAGTTGGTGAAATGCTAAGAGTATAGGCTTGCAGGAACCCAATCCTGACTTCCCCGGAGGGGCATTGATTCATTATTCACTAATTCTTTGTGGAGACTTCATAAAACTTTAACTATCTTGAATAACAAGAATAAGAATGGATTGTCTTTGTATTTTTTTCAGCGTATTCCCCTGAATTTTATTCTCAGAATAAATTTCTAGAGCATTTCTGTGGGATTTTATACAGACCAATTTGTAGTAACTAATGCAGATGAATTTTTTTTTTTTTTTTAATTGGTTGTTCTTGACAACCTACATACCTTTTATTTAAAGATTCTGGTGAAAAGCAGTAAATGGTTAATGTTCAGGTGTATAATCCACAGCATAGCCTAGAACAGGAATTGCTAAACATTTTCTGTATAGGGCTAAGAGTTCTGTTGTAGTAGGAAAGCAGTCACAGACAATACCTAAAGGAGTGGATGTGGCTGTATTTCAGCAAAACTTTCTGATTACAGGAAGAGGCAGCTGGCTGAATTTGGTCCCAGGGCAGTAATTTGCCAACCTCTAGCCTAGAAGACCACTATGGGCATATGATGGGAATTTTTTATTTTATTTATTTATTTTTTTAAGTTTTTTTATTTTAAGTAATTGCTAGACCCAGTGTGGGGCTCGAACTCACAACCCCAAGGTCAAGAGTCACATGCTCCAACTGAGCCAGCCAGGTGCCCCAAATGATGAGAATCTTAGGTAACTGTGTACAGAAGTCAGATACAGGAGGGGTTGACATGAGTCAAAATCCAAGTAGAGGGGCACCTGGTGGCTCCGTTGTTAAGCATCTGCCTTCGGCTCAGGTTATGATCCCAGAGTCCTGGGATCGAGCCCTGTATCTAGCTCCCTGCCCAGTGGGAAGCCTGCTTTTTCCTCTCCCACTCTCCCTGCTTATGTTCCCTCTCTTGCTTTGTCTCACTGTCAAAAAAATAAATAAAAACCTTAAAAAAAAAAAAACAAAAACCAAGTAGAGACTCCAGGCAATATTTACAAATAATCAACAACAATATGACTATTATTGAGTCAATGTTAACTTAAGTACTCTCTCAATATGCATTCTTTCTAGAGAAAGAGTTAAAAATGTAGGTGGAGCCAAAACTACAAAAATGGGGTGAATGGGGTGTCTTGAATAGAGACATTTAGGAAGGCTGGCAGTTCTTGATAGATTAACTTGTTGCCAAATAAAGAACGGTATAAAGTGTTGCGTTGGGTTCATTACATAACCTATGTACATTTTACTTTCTTTATAAAATAGAGGTAGTAATTTCAGGAATGCTTTATGCAGGCTGGCCAAAACCTTTTTTTTTTTTTTTTTTTTTAAAGATTTTATTTATTTATTTGAGACAGAGAGCATGAGAGGGAGGAGGGTCAGAGGGAGAAGCAGACTCCCCGCCGAGCAGGGAGCCCGATGCGGGACTCGATCCCGGGACTCCAGGATCATGACCTGAGCCGAAGGCAGTCGCTTAACCAACTGAGCCACCCAGACGCCCTTTTGTTTTTTTTTTTATTCTGGTTTCTATTTAGGGATGTAGTGAGGAATTCTGCAAGTAATTCATCTTGAGTAATGAGAATAAAGTCTTTGCAAAAACAATGTTTCATGCTTTTCTATCTTTGGGAAATGTAAACAAAAACAAAACCATACTATTTATTTAGCAAGTATTATTGATTACCTAATTTATGCCTGGCAATGTTGAGAGGCTTAGTCTATTTTGGGTGAGCAATTTGTGAATAGAAACATGTTTTATATAACTGGATTTATTCATAAAATTTTGGGCAAACCTTGATTGTTAAGAGGCTTTACAAATGTATAGCATGTGTTTATTACATTTTTCTTTACTTGGTTTAAAGCTTATTTTAACCACATTCTCCTTTCTTGCAATTTGTGTGCATGTTTATTTTGCTTTCAAATTTCACAAATGTAACTGTAGAAATAGAGCTGTGACTAGTGATTGTGAACTTCTGCTCTGGAAACACTGTGTCTGATTCTGTGGAAGATACAAAAATGCCCGGACAGGATCTATTTGAAATATTACACTCATAATGAAGATAAACTAGGTACAATGTATCAATTATCACAGCTTGATAGTTTCTTATAAAAAGCCACTTCAAAGATAGTATTGAAAACTTTGTTCTCAAGTAAGTTATCTTGTTGATAAAATGATTCATGTGCAATGATTTTGAAAATGCTTTAAAATAAAAATAACTTCAGTTTAGACTCTTTAATTAGAATAAGAATTAAAATAATTACACTGTATTTATAAGGTCTTTTTGAATATTAGTCAAAAAAAGGAATAAAGTTACATAGGTTGTATTACTGTATCCTGTTCAACTTTCTGGCATCAAGTGCAGCCATTTTATTTGGACAACTAATAATTTTCATAATAAAACATATCTTTAAAAGGTAAATTGAGGGGCACCTGGATGGCTCAGTCAGTTGAGCATCCGACTCTTGATTTCTGCTCATGACATGCATGATCTCAGGGTTGAGAGATAGCCCTGAATTGGGCTCCATGCTCAGCAGGGAGGCTGCTTAAGATTCTCTCTCTCCCTGTCCCTCTGCCCCTCCTCCTGCTTGTGCGTGTGCATACACAAACACACACACACACACACTCTCTCTCTCTCTCTCTCAAATTCTCAGTTCCTTTAAAGTAAGATGAAAGTTGGCCAAGGAAATTTAGGAACTTGAGCTTATTTTAAATTATCTTAATTGATGGCTTAGAAACTATACTTCTATATAGATCATAATTTATAATATAACATGTATAATTTATAGTTTATATTACATGCTTGTACATGAAGAATTCTTTACTTCCTCTTTTCGTAATGTAGAATGACCAAACTAATGGAACTAGCAAATCTTCAGCCCAAAAGGCCAAAAACAACAAAGCAGCACCATGTGAGAAAAAAGCAAAAAATAAAGGATATATTGAAAACACCTTCATCTGCTCCACATAGGTAATTTTGTTTTGGATTATGAAATAAGGGTTTTCTGTGTACTTTGTCTACTTGCTTAAACCATGTCATTTATAAACAATTACGGTAGACATTTTACCTGCCTGTTTGCCGTGGGATTCTATATATTTTAATATATTAATCACATAAAATTAACATTAATTGCAATTTTAATTTCATTTAGCTATTCTACAATGTAAATTTCCCTTGAACTTGTAAGTAACTTCAAAAATTGAGAAAGGAGTTTGTTAGAAATCTTTTTTCCTTTTTGAAGGAATAAGTCCTAATCTGTTTTTTTTTTTTTAATTTCACATTAAGTATAAATATGATGTATCTTTCTCACCGATGTATGGTTCTCACCTACGTATGTCTTGATACCACATCGCATGCTTTTAATCTCTATCGCAGCACTGAACAATTAAAGATAAATAACGTGAACCAAATTCAGTTTTCCAGTAGCCACATGAAAGGATTAAAAAGCTGATGAAATTAATTTTGATAATATATTTTATTTAACCCATTATATCCAAAATATTTTATTTCAGCATATAATTAATACAAAGTTGTCATAGTGTGTTGTGTATTTTATATATTTATATTTTAATTTGGGCAGCAATATTTCACGTGCTCATTAGGACACATGTGGCTAGTGGCAATTCTGTTGGATAGCATAGCTTTATTTATGTATGTAGAATTCAGAACATAAAAATGCTTATATTAAAAATAGAATGAATGTCTTTGCATATTGGTAAATATCTTTAAGTTTGGAATCAGTAGTCCCCAAGTACTGTCTCTGTCATTTAATGAGTGATATCCCTTAATCTCAGTCTCCTTATTTAACTAGTAATTTAATAGTATCCATATTAGCAAATTTGTTAGGATTTATTGAAGTATTAAATGTAAGTTATTTTGTGCAATGCCTATGGTATTGTGAGTGCTTTGTCAGTGTTAAATTTAAGGTAAATGGGAATAATGTTTTACTTAGGATTTTATTTGCAATTGCCAAGTAATACTGTGACTATTTATAAACAGCAGTTTACATCCAGTGCTGTTACCTTCAGATGTATTTGACCAACCACAACCTGTAGGTATTAAGAAAATTGAATTTCATATATCTACTGACATGCCATCTGCATTTAAGAAAGATCTAGAAAAAGAACAAAATCGTGAAGAACAAAATTATGGTAAGCACATTCTAGTTCTTTAATATGCTGTGTAAAAATTCTTCTCATTCTGCTTTTTGTGTTAGAATTAAATGTTTAAAATATGCAGTTAAACCTTCCTTAATGTCATGGAATATTATCCATTTTGAACTTTTTCATTAACTAAAATTAATGCTTAATGATGAAACCATTACTGTTGCCTTTTGCTAGTAATTAACTTTAGGGTGAAATTGAGTCTTGTTTTTGCTGATGTTTACATGAAAAATACAATAAAACAGTTCTACTGACTTATTTTTTCATTGTTAGTTGTGATGTTCTGTGGTTTTATTAGTATATTTGAATTACTGATTAGGAAACAAGCAGTGTGACTGTTACGTGTATTGTAGATTTCATGTAAATATTTTTTTATCCAAAAGACATGGAAGATTAATTACTAAGATACTGTTCTTAAGTTTAAAAGACAATTTATTAAAATTACAGATATTCTGTTTATTGTAGGCATTAATTTGATATAATGGCATTCCTTTGTTCCTTAATTTTAATTTCATAAATAATACAAACTTACAGAAAAGGTAATCAAAACAGGAGCATATAAAGTAAAAATTTAAAAAATTTTACCACCTCAAACCCCACTGTCCCCTATCTCACTACCATTGTTAATAATTAGGAATATAGCTATTCTTCCAGACCTTATCCTATACACGTGTAAACACATTTTCTCCTCTTGTTTTAAATGGGCATCATGTTTTATGTAGTGTTTGCCATTGACTTAATATTGACTTACTGAAAGCATACAGCCTAGCAGGCTCTATGCTAGGCACTAAAGGATAAGCTAGATGTGGTCTCTGATCTTCAGGAGTTTAAAGTCTAGTGGGAGTAGCTTACTGTATCAACATAAAAATACATACCTTTTTTTTTTTTTATGGCTGCATAATACTACATAGTACAGTTGTATGAATCTTTAATCATGCTCTGTTGATAGAAGTTGAGGTTGTTCCTGTTTTTTTACTATCTGAGAAACTACTGGAACATACATTTTGCACATGTATCTTTGAGCATTTGTGTGAATATGCGATCAGAGTTCCAGTAAGTTTTGCAAATGTAGTGAGTGGAAAAACTGATTTTTTTTTTTTACATTTTTTTTATTCTTATGTTAATCCCCATACGTTACATCATTAGTTCTAGATGAAGTGTTCCATGATTCATTGTTTGTGCATAACACCCAGTGCTCCATGCAGAACGTGCCCTCCTCAATACCCACCACCAGGCCATCCCATCCTCCCACCCCCCTCCCCTCTAGAACCCTCAGTTTGTTTTTCAGAGTCCATCGTCTCTCATGGTTCGTCCACCCCTCCGATTTCCCCCGCTTCATTCTTCCCTTCCCGCTACCTTCTTCTTCTTCTTCTTCTTTTTTTTTCTTAACATATATTGCATTATTTGGGAAAAACTGATTTTAATTCCTGTCTTTTCCAAGATTAGTGAGAAGGCATTGCCTTTTCAGATAGTTGCTTTTATTATTATTATTATTAAGGAGAATAGAACATATTTAACAGTTAAACTTGATTTGTAACTTTACAGTATTTCAGTGTATGGTATGAGGCTTCCATTTGTTCTCTTGTCCTGGCCCTGCTGGCATTAGGGGTGGGCTTGGGTCAGCCATTGGATCATAGTCTCCACCAGAGAGGCAGCATGTGCAGAACCCCTGCCCCAGAGCACAGTGCCTATGACAGAAGAGCAGTTGATAAATATTGGCTGTGAGAAACAAACAAGATGATCCAAGTAAAATAAAATGCTTGGCATGGTGCAAATGTCTAAAAATTAGCTGCTATTGTTTGTTGAAAAAGTGAACAGTAGGTAGGGCACAGATAGCTTTTTTGTTTCAATACTTCTATTTTTCTTTCTGTATATTTTTCTCTCTTATTTCATGTTAGTCACCCAGACACAAATTTTTACTTTTTTAAGCTTAATTTACTCAAGGGTGTAGACCAGTATGAGAGGATGACAGTCCTCCCATTCTACATCAGTGTTAATTAGTAACGTTGAAGTAACAGGAGAAGCAGTCTTAAGTTTTTCTCTATTGATACTTTCAGGCCACAGGAGATCTGTTTGTACAACAGTTTTTCAACATTATAAAGAAACTTTTTATAATTCTAAGTTTAGCATATTCTTTGCATCATTTTCATAGCTTTTTAGTTTTTTGCTTGTTTTTTGGTAGTATGACTAGAATTTTTCTAGTGAATATTTAACCCTATCCTTACTGTGCCAGTTTAATTTTTGCTGAAGCTAAAATTCATGTTTTGTAAATGAAATCCATTATGTTGCTATCTGAAATTAAAAATTTGTGGTGTTTTTGAATTTTCCTAATTGAGTAATTTCTTGAGTGTGAATACTTGTTTTTCTTCACTTCTTATAGGTTCTAAGAGTAGAATTGACTTCTTTTTGGTGGGAGGGTGGGGAAAGGCTTAATGAAGCTTTTTGGTATCCTCAAATTTCCATTTGTCTTATGATTTCAGCATATATGCTGATCTTAATCTTTTAATCATCTTTGATAAGATTGAAGATTGAATGCTGTTTCATAATATTCTGGTGTAGCACTATGAAGTCTTCAAACCCACTGTATGAATAATCTTGAATGAGCACATTCCATTACGGAATGCCTTTGATAATTATGTAGTTTATTTAATGAACTACAGATTTATTTCATATAATTATTAATAGTTCAAAGTGGATAGGTTAAACAGAATACTTATTATTGACCCCCCCCAACACACATTCTGCCTATCTTGCCCAATACATTTTACATTTTCGAGGTGCCCCTCTGGCACCTCAGACTAAATACGTTGAAAATGAATTCATTTTCTTTCCACTTTGCAGACCCTGTAAGTAGACCCACCAAGCAACCATTTGGCTGCTTAGCTATTGTCTGGCTGTTCTCATGTTACAGTGGCAGAGTTTAATAGCCATGACAGGAACCATATGGCCTGCAACGCCTAAAATACTTGCTATTTGAACCTTTACAGAAAAAGTTTGCCTACCCCTGTTCTAAAGAATTGAGAAAAACACTTAAGAGTTTTAGTGCCAAAAGATATCTTTAAAAATGGAAAACAAAACCTGTTTTGAAGGGTAGGAATTTTTAATGGCTGATGTTAATGTTAACTTTTAGATTTACCTGCTCCTGGAGGTGATGCACCCAATGTAGGATTTGGAAAAATCTTCCCTAAACCTAATTTGAACATCACAGAAGAGATTAAAGAGGACTGTGATGAAATGCCATCAGAATGTATTTCTAGAAGGGAGTTGGAAAAAGGCAGAATTTCTAGAGAAGGTAATTTCATGAAATAAACCAGTGCCTATTCTATGTCTTTGATGTGTCAGAAACAACAAATCTCTTCATGTTCTTTACCTTAATTAAAGGATATATATCAAAACATCTTCCCAGTTAATGTTTTTAATCACTGCTTTTGGTTTTAATACCCATATTTTGTAGGGAGGAAAGTATCTCTCGATACAGTGTTTTCAGTCTATCTATGGAAAAAATATTTTTGTTTTCATTCCTAAAACTTTTTATATAACATTTTAAAAAAATTAAGGGGCCCATGGTCTGGAGTTTTGTATTCCAAATACAGTGGATATATCATTACAATTCTGTGTTTGAGATGCATGCAAAGCAGTTGTTTAAAAAAAAAAAAAAAAAGTTTCAGTTATTTGGTAATTAAATGTCTGTGTTTAAGGATTTTATATCCTAACATGATAGTTTTCTTCTAAAGAATTTTTCCTGCTTTTAGTACATTTTAGGGAATTATTTAGGGGTTTTAGATTACATGTAGCATGTTACAATATTTCCCATAATAATGGGAAATAAACTTCCAACTAGCATTTTTGCATAGAACATCTGTTGTCAGGAACTGATTATTGATACTAGGAGTAGTGGTAGAAGCCACAGTTTGCATGAATTACTTGATTAGGTTTGAGTAATTCGTTCTTACATCTGACTGTGTTGGTGCCTGGTGGTTTGGGAAACTGACTTAAAGCAAGACAATGACAAAAGTGATTGATAACCTATTTATTTGCTTCAATCTTTTTTTAATAAGGTAGCTTTATCATAAAGGAGCTTCAGTAGTAGATATTTTATTGGACAAGTTTTAGTTATTTTAGATGGCCTGAAATTTTTAAGCTTATTTTCATATTATCAATTCAGATTTTTAATGAGTATTTTATTAAGAACATTGCTATTAATGGTTATGGTTCTGACATTTTCATAATGCTTGTTCTGTCTATTTAACACTTGTATTTGAATGTTTTTATAGTTTTTCTTTGAGAAAAGTAATGAAAATATCCTAATGTATGTATGTCCTCCTTTTGTTTTGCTTTTAATAAGAAATGGAAACACTTTCAGTTTTCAGAAGTTACGAACCTGGTGAACCGAACTGTAGAATTTATGTAAAGAATTTAGCTAAACATGTTCAAGAAAAGGTAAATAGAAATTTGTAAATTGACTTTATTGTTTTATCTTTTTTTCCCCCTGAACCTTCTTACTTGTCTTTTTCTTATTAAAATTCTAGGACCTTAAATTTATTTTTGGGAGATATGTTGACTTTTCCTCAGAAACACAACGGATAATGTAAGTGGGAGTCATATTCTCAAATTATGTTTTGTTTTTATCTGTTACAAATTAGCCCTTTTTTTTAATCCCAGCACTTTCCCTATAGAGATAAACATTATAGGAAGAAATGCTCTTATGTTGCCTAATTTTTAGATGTCTAAAGCAGTAGTCGGCAGAATTCTTCATAAATGGGCAGATAGAAACATTTTATATTTTTATTTTATTACAGGCCATACAGTGTCTGTTGGAGCTACTCAGTTCTATCTTTGTAGCATGTAAGCAGGCCTAAACAATACACACACTAATATTTATGACTGAGTTCCAGTATACAAACAGCATAAATTCCAGCCTTAATCCCCAGTTCTAAAGCAGGGATTCTCAAACTTTAACCTGTATAAGAATCACCTGAAGAGCTTAGTAAAAGCGTTTCCTGGGTCCATCGAGGTTGAGGTAGGGCCTATGAATTTGTATTTCTAAAAAGCTCATGGATGATGCCAAAGCTACTGGTCCAAAGACTACACTTTGAAAACAACTGCATTGATGACTCATTCAGGAGTATATGTAGCAGTCCGGCAGAATTTTTCAGATTCTTAAACTTGGCAGTAGCTTCCCTTCTTTTAATTAGTCTGCATTAAGCAAGGCTCCCAATTTTGTGAGAGCAAAAGGGGGATAGGATTTGTAAATGATATAAAAGCTAATGTTTCGAGTTAGAATTTCATTCTTTAAAATGCCATAATTAGTTAGCTCCAAAGTAGGTAAGACCCTCGGCCACATAAGTTAGAAGTAGGGAAAAGTAGAAAAGGTAAAGAGATAAGACTTTGAGTGGAGGTAATATGGAGGATAACTGGAACTAAGTTTTATTTTAATATTTTGATGTCTTATCTGGCCTATTTATACTCATTAGTGGCAGATATCTTTTCTT
This sequence comes from Mirounga angustirostris, assembly GCF_029215605.1. Classification (NCBI taxonomy): domain Eukaryota; kingdom Metazoa; phylum Chordata; class Mammalia; order Carnivora; family Phocidae; genus Mirounga; species Mirounga angustirostris. The sequence goes on along the minus strand of NW_026991712.1, from coordinate 103,803,755 downwards.
ACCAGTATACCAAAAGTTTCTTTTGCTATGCATGCAAAATACTAGTCCTTTTTCTTGTTGCTACCTTTGAATCATGATTATAAGAAACAGAAAAAAATATATATGTATGAAATGTTTCATGTACATAAATATTTGTATACATTCCTCTATTTTTAGTGTTGCTGTAATTAAAATTTGAGGGGGAAAATAATTCTATATGGAAAAAGCTATATACATCAAAATGATAAATTAATAATTGCTTTTCGTGGGAGTAATTGTGTGAATTTAAAAAGTCACTGCATTTTTTAATGCTCTGTATAGACTATTGCAGTTGTAGGAAGTACTTTAGTTGTAAATTATGGTCTGGTTTTTCTGATTTTTGAATATCGTTTTCCCAAAAATGTTGAAAAATGAACATGTTATGGAATAATAGAACATTACACTTGGGAATAAAAAATCTGGTTTGTGTTTCTACTCTAATTTTAGCTGTCTTTATGACTTTGAAGAAGTCATGCATTCTCTGTAGACGTCACCTATAAAATGATGATTTTGACTAGATCAATAAGGTCATATCCTACTCTGAAGTTCTGTGTCACTTTTCTGTGGTTCCTGAGCCTTTCTGTTCTTGGTTATATAGTTGTTTTTTTGTCACTTGAATAGATAGTATTGAGTTGGCTGTATGAAATTTTTTAAACATAGAGATAGGAAATAAAAATTTAAGTTTGTTTTTAGAGTTCCTAGTATTATAATTTTTAACTTACATAAGTACACTTAACAGAGCTTTAGAAGGATATATATAAATTTATTATCAAACTTACTTTGAATCAATTAGAACAGTATACAAAACATAATTTTAGAAAGTCCGAGTAATGTTCTAATCAGACAGTATAGTCATTTTTACTCTGAAATGGCAAACATTTTAAATGTTCAACCCATTTCTATTCCCGTGATCAAAATTGTTTGATATTCTTCAAATCAAAACCGCTTTTTCTTCCTAGGTTTGATATACGTTTGATGAAAGAAGGTCGCATGAAAGGACAAGCTTTCATTGGACTTCCAAATGAAAAAGCAGCAGCAAAAGCCTTAAAGGAAGCTAATGGATATGTTCTTTTTGGAAAACCTATGGTGGTTGTATCCTTAAATAATCTATTCCAAAGACAGTGTGTTTTTCAGTAGAAGGGTATACTTGAAACTAATTTTTTTTTTTTTTAAGATTTTATTTATTTATTTGAGATAGAGCACAAACAGAACCGGGGTGGGGGCAAAGTGAGAGGGAGAAGCAGGCTCTCTGCTGAGCAGGGAGCCCGATGCAGGGCTTGATTCCAGGACTCTGGGATCATGACCTGAGCCGAAGGCAGACACTTAACTTACTGAGCCACCCAGGCACCCCTTGAAACTAATTTTTAAGTTATCCTTTAGAAATCTCAACAACTGGTATTCTAGCTTACTCAGTTATAAACATACTTAGCTGAGTCATATGGGTAGTTAGATTTTTATTGGAAAATAAAGGAACCTCAGTAGCATGAGGTTATTATAATTTAGCCATGTCTAAACATTTCATTTATACAGGTCAGAAATAACATTTTTAGGCAAGCCTAAAACACTACAGTATCTACAAATACACTTGGAGTCATTAAAAAAATGATTCATTGTAGTTTTACTCTTTTATGTTTTATTATAGATATTACAATTCATATTTCTATTTGAAAATTTTAACAACCAAAATATTGATTAAACATTCTGCTTTTAGTAGTTAATGCAGTTTGCAAACTAGAAATCAGTGGGATAGATGGAGTGAAGGTCCAGATGTAAAAAATAATTATAAAGAAAAGGTAAATTTTTTACTTCTGCAAATCATGGGCAGCTGGTAGGATGCACTCAAAAATAAAAAAAATATTTGACAAATAGCTGAGAGTAGGAAGACAAGTACAAGAGATACATTTTTAAAAACTGTACTCCTGCCCTACATTAGGAAGTTCTTAGTAATTATTTAGAGAAGACTACTGTCCTGTTTGTGAAAGAAACCTTAATTTTTAAATATTAGCAGTTTGCTCGATCTGCTAGACCAAAACAAGATTCTAAAGAAGGAAAAAGGAAGTGTTAAAAATTAATGAAGGTAAGTGTGGATATAACATAATAAAAGAACAAGACTTTCTTGAGATAAAATGAAGTATAAAAGCCTTCTAGAGTGATAATTCAGGTATCTCCTAAGGTTTTTAAAGGATAATTGATCAGTTGATCCATCTATCCATCCATGTCTCTATCACTCTGTGTGTGTCATTGTCTGTGCAGTTAATTCCCAATAAATTTCAAAATTTTAACTACAGAATAAAGCCCAAGTGTATGTAAAATTAAGTTTGGAGAATGAATTTATGAGGGGAATATGTCTTTGTCTTAAAACTTTTCAACCTATAGGAAAGCAGTGGTTCCTAAACTTGAACATGTATTACAGTCACCTGAAGGGCTGATAAAACAGCTAGGCTTCCTTCACCCTCATCCAGAGTTTCTGATTCAGTAGGCCTGGAGTAGGATCCTTGTATAATCTACCATGCCAGTATTCCTGTGCTCAGACCGGGAAAGTGTCCACCAAGCCAAGACCAGTTGGTCACTCTTAATGGGACCTAAGAATTTGCGTTACTGATTGCCATGTCACAGAAGTATTTACATATTTTTTTGTGGAATGAAATCTTTTGCCTTTCAAACAAGTAATTTTAATGCATACTTAAGTAATTTAATGAATAAAAATGATAGAATTAACCATTTTAAACTTCAAAGTTTGTGTTCTATTGATTTAAGAAACCTGAGTGGAAATATATTCTTTGTGTTCTATTTTAAATCTTTCTGCCTTTATATTTGGAAGAACATGAAGTTAACTCAGTCAGCTTTACTGGTGTTAAGCTGAAAAAATCATATAACTAAGGGAAAATTTTAATGTTTATTCCTTTTGTGAAATGCCTTGAATATTTGAATTTTATGAAGTATCTATACTGATGTAGTCAGAATTCTTACAAATACCTTAGTGGAACGGTTAAAAATTAACAATTTTCAGTGTGTGTTTAAAAAAATCATTTATTTATAAATCTAATGTGAGAACTGAGAAAAAAAATTAAACTGCATTCTGCTGTTCTTCTTTAGAAGCATTCCTGCGTAAATACTGCTGTATTACTGTCATACAAAGTGTATCCTTTCTTGTTGTATCCTTTTTGGGGCAGTGTTTTCTGTTTTCCTAGAAATGTTTTGTCCCTCCCCTACGCATTGATTCGGATTAAGCAATAGTTTTTTTTCTAATTTATTCAAATGAGATATTTCTAAAATTACCAATGTTGATTGGACAAATCACTTACGTGTTTTTTAGATCTGTTGCTGAATTTTCTATGCTGTTCCTGAGGTTATGTAATTTTTCTAGGGAAAGTTAGTGAATCAGGTCAACTTATTTACTTGGAGAATGTATGCATCTGCTTCAACACAGAATTTAGTCTTGTTTCTTATATTTATGTATTTCCTAAACCTAATTCAATAACATATGCTTTCTGTTTTATGATGTATCTGGTTTAGGTGTTCTATATAACGTATTGTAAAATTTGGGGAAAGGATTTTTTTTCTTTTAAAAAAGTATATATATTGAAAATTAAAATACCTGAATTTCTTTGTAAATTCCAAGAGTAGCAGACTTCATATCTGAGGTTTTATTATTGATACTTCCTTTGAGATAGATAGCAAGTAGAAGTATTTTTTTTTTCCTCTTTCTTTCTCTAAACAAAAGGAATGAGAAAAGAGGAACAGAGGGAAGAAGACATAATGTTGACTCAGGGTAGCACCTTAAGTGAAAAGAAACAATCTGGTAGGTATATGTAGTAACAGTGGTTTCCAGACTGGTTGATAAACCAGAATTACCTAAAACAGTGGTTCTTAATCTTGGCCACATTTTGGAATCACCTGGGAAACTTAAAAAAATCTGATGAAGGAAAAAAAAGGCTAAAATGTACTGATGTCAGGGTTTCTCCCCATTTTGATTTAATTGGACTGGCGCACAGCACAGATACTGGAATTTTTCAAACCTCCTAATGTGTGACCAAGGTTGAGAACCACTGAGGAAGGATTTTTACATTTAAAGATTCCTGGACTCTCTCCTAAAACTAATAAATCAGAATTTCTGGGAATGGGACCAAGAATCTAATTTGAAAAGGTATCTTTAGTAGTTCAAGGACTGACCAGTTTGGATACTAATTTGTTAGATTAAAATGGTTAGGTGCTTATACCAACCTAGCCATCCAACCTTCTGTAAGTAGGAAAATCAAGAATTGGAGCCTCTGCATGTTTTGCAAATCCTGCTCTTGCTAGTACTAGGAAAGCAATTCAAAATTCTGTTAATAATTATTATCATTCAAGAGTACAAAAAATTAGATATTGAAGTTGCTGTTTTTTGTAGACAGTTAAAATGTTTAATGTTATAAATCACAGTTTCTATATAAGCTGTTTATTTAGACAATTAAAAATTTGTAGTACTGACATGATTCACTAATTTTCTAAATATGAATGTGTTTTAAAATAACTAAAAGCTAATGAGCTGTTTTATAATCATAATTATTTTTAATGAACTCTTATGATGTTTTAGGTTCCTTCTGATTCCATGTCTTCCAACTGCTTTCCAACTTTAAGGAGAAGAAATTGACACCTGGACTATGGAACTGTGCGTAACTAACAGCTTTTAAAGTATATTTAAAAATTAAATCTATATGCATTTAAATCAGTTTATTGGAGATATATTACATGTATTTTAATCATCTTCCTCATATATAATAAATTATTTTCTTTCCAATAAAATAATGTTCTTAATTTTTTTATCTTGTTTAATACACTTGGAAAGTGTAATTTGATAATTACATAAAATTTTGAAGGTAATTTTACAATACTAAATAGAAATTTTCTTTTATGATTACAGATACTGCCCTCTGCCCTTCTTTTCATTTTTACCTGGATACCAATGCAGTTAAACATACTTTTTTTTTTTTTTTTTAAAGATTTTATTTATTTATTTGAGACAGAGAGAATGAGAGACAGAGAGCATGAGAGGGAGGAGGGTCAGAGGGAGAAGCAGACTCCCCGCCGAGCAGGGAGCCCGATGCGGGACTCGATCCCGGGACTCCAGGATCATGACCTGAGCCGAAGGCAGTCGCTTAACCAACTGAGCCACCCAGGCGCCCAAACATACTTTTTTATAGTAATATTATTTCTTATTTCTTGTAATTATTTTAGGAGTGGTTTTGTTTGTCTGGCTATGACTTTTGTTTTTTGTTGTTGTTGTTTATTTTGGATTTTTTTTAATAGTGGCAGATTTTCCCCACTTTAGGAAATTTGTATTCTTGCCCTAATGTCGTCTTTTATTTTCGTGCCCCCAAATCGATCAGATTATCACATAAGGGTGTAAATGTTTCCCATACAAAAGTATTGTGTTATCTTAGTGAAATTAGCTTCAGCTATGTGTTAATAAGAAAACTTTGCTATATTTAATTTGTTCTTATTAGTACTGTCCTGTGAATATATAATAATAACTTCACCAGAATCAATGCCCAGAGACTTGGTCTTTGTTGGAATGCTTTTGTGAATCACAGCTTTTGTCTCCTAGCATTGTGAAATAATGAAAATGGGAATTTTAAAGATAGGAATTAGAAGTATGGAGAAGTGAACCCCAGAACATGCTCATTTTTAGATGTCAGGTATATAAAGAATTTAGATGTCAGTATATAAACCAAACAAAGAAAATATCTCAGGTAGGAAGGGGTGGTGAAATATATCAGATCTGTTCTTGACAGATCTCTCCTTGACAAACTGATCTGATGAATGAAGAAATGAGAGGACGTATTAAAGAGAATGGTAGAGAGGAATTTAATATAGTGAGAATTGAAGACAACCATGTTAGAGAGTCTTGCTCTCGGGGGGATAGAGAAATGGGCTGTTAATGCAGGGGGGTATAGTATCAAGAGGGTTTTGATTTTGTTTTGTAAAGATTGAAGATATAGCAGGTTTGTATGGACTAATCCAGTAGGACTAACCCAGCAGAGGAAAAAACAAATATGATGCATGAAGGAGAGGGATATTGTTGGAGCTACAGATATGGTATGCAAATAGAAGAGTTAGTTTTAAAGATGGGCGTGTAAATGGCTCATTGATAGCAGGGAGAAAGGATGGATTGTGTAGGCCTAGATACTTGTAGTTTGCTGGATATATAGGAGGAGCATGTAAAAGTTGTATGATATTTTTTCTGTGAAATAGGAAGCAAGGTCACAGAGGGAAAGAGTATTGGATTGAGGAAAGAAAAGAAGGTGTAAAATAGACACTTAGGAAAGTGACAGAGTGAATAGATTCTTAGAAGGATGGCTAGACAGTACTTAAAGTGGTCAGTTGAAGTCTGTTAATTTAAGTGAGACTAGTCAAATGATTTTGTGTTTTCCTCCAATGATGTTGAGCCTCGGTGCCATCACTGAGTAGACAGGAGTTGAATTTAATAAAGTTGGAATTTTCCTAGATGAATACAACAAAGTGGGAGGAAGGAAAAGGTGTTGATATACTCAAGGGAATGATTATAAAGAAAAGACATAGAGATCTGGGTAAAGAGCAAAGTGAGAAAATGAAGGTTGAGAAACAATGGAAAAATGGTATGATCAATTATATATAGATTGCAGTATGACTGAAGAAATGTTGGAGTTATTTACTAGAGGTAGGAAGTAGAAATTTGAGAGGTCCAAATAAGAGAATAACATGACAAATTGACAAAGGCAGAGAATACTGTAATTAGTGTCTATAAGTTCTAGAATGTGAACATGGTAGTTAAGTGACAACAGGGTCATGGAAAGAGATGAATTAAAGAAATTGAGAAACTTGAGTAAGAAAAGGATCATCTAAGTGGATTTTGAAATTATTAAGAATTATGACAGGAATAGTGAGCCAAGATCTAAGTAAAATTACCTCTTAGAACATACAATTCTGTTAGATATGGAAAAAGCAGTATTTAAAAAAAATCAGTTTATAAAACTCTTTCTACAGTGACAGGAAATTCAGCCTAATTTACTGAAAACTAGTGTATTACAGTGGTTTTATAGTTGTAGATTCTGACACCAAATCTTGTTTCTGAGGTTTAATTGCTTTATCACCTTGGGCAGGTTCTATCCATTTCCATGGAGATAATCAATACTTATGGTAGGATTGTTGTAAAGATGATTTGATGAACATAAAATACTTAAAACAAGTCTGGGGTGTGTGTGTGTGTAGTCAACTTCTCAGTAAATATTAGCTCTTAATAGTGGTTGTGGTGGTTCTCAGCTCACACCAATTCCAGGTGGCATAAAGATTTTGATGTCTTAGACAAAACTTCGACAAGACTTCAATTATCTTGCCAATGTAATGACCCACACTTCTAGTGCTTCTGAGTGAGGAAAAATTGCCTCGATTATTCAAGGTTCTTCTAGCTGGTCTAAGAATTAAATTGACATGAGACGTAATTCATAATTTCTTAACAACCTTAAGTTAGCTTTAATACTGAATATTTTCCCAGTTCACGTGAACTTGAAATTCATTTGGATTGTGTTTCTTTTTTATTTTTGAGAATATTTATGAATGCAAAACTTATAAGTGCTTAATTTTCTTTAAGCCAATCAAATAGAGCTCTTCTACAAAATCATTTGAGCAATTCTAACTGGAAAATGCCATATATCCACAATAGACACATACTGACAGATGCAGAAAACTTACCATTATTAATATTTGAGGAGAAAGGGGCAAGAGAACCCTTTTGCAGTTTGTATTTTTAAAAAATATCTACTTCCTTCTTTTTTTTCTTTACTCAGGCAATTGTGGGCTGTGTGTACACTCCAGAGATACAAGATTTATAACTATAAGAGACAAAGAATGTAAGGGTTTTTTTTTTTCCCCTAAGAATTATAGGGTAATTGCTATTTAGAATTTACCTTCCTTTTCTTAAGTAGAGGACAATTCTGTTTCAGTATCCTGATTTTTTATAGTACCTATAAGCATTTTGAGAGGAATAGGTGAGGTTTTGGGATTGGTAGAGATGGCGGGGGTTGCTTCTAGAGTTGCATTTCTGGTTTTGTAGAGATTTGCCAGGCACAGTTGTTGCTAATTCCCAGAAAAAACTGAATTACAGCCTGAATATCAAGAGATTGATCAGCTTTTTTAACTAAACTTGACTCCTTAGATCAGGGAGATTTCCACCTAAAGTGGGAATCAGGTTTATATCTTTGTAAAAAAAAAAAAAAAAAGTCTGTATAAATCATGTTAACTAAAGCCTTCTTTCTTCACAATTCAATCTTGGCTTCTATTAGCCCCTGAATATCAGTCTTCTGCTCTTCATTTGTAGGAGGGCCAGGAAAAATTATGGTCATCTCTTTCTTTTTTAGTGGGGAGGATGTGAATCTTTCCAATTTCTCTTTAAATTTGGTGGGCTCTTTTGAAAGTGGAGGTAAAATTGGGCTTTATGAGTTACAAGATTTGTTGCTATCCAAGGGACATGAAATTTTTTCCCTCCTGGGTTTGGGGGGGTGGGGGGAGGTGGGAATCCAGGGTATATCTGCAAAGGACATGGCATAAGAATGCCTAAAGCTGGCAGAGCCTGTTTGTAGAGCTTTAGAAAGTAGGAGTTAAAAGAAATAGCCAAGTGACATAATAAAATTAAAAAAAAAAGAAAGAAAGAAATAGCAAAGTGAGCCCTATCACTTGTCTTCAGTGCTTCTGTTAAATTCACTTCATGAGTTTTAGCATTTATATGAGTAATGTATATACATTGACTCTGGAGTTTAGGCTGGAGTGCTCTATACCCTTATAAGGAAGGGTAAGTTAAAACAGGCAGATGGAGCTGGTTTTTAAGAAGGGGAATTTACCTTGGATGTGGACATCAGTTTTTGTCTTAAGTCTAACTTCTGTTCTTTCACCTTGTTAAGGGAGTCCCTAAGTCCCTACCCCTAGTAAGTATACTAATAAGACAATTGAGAGCTCTGTATAAGGATTTTTTTTCCTTTGAAATGTAGCCAATTTAAAAGATTTCATGTCTGACCATTGATGAGTAGGCTCTTACTAATTTTAATAGCAACTCAAACCAAGAAGCCTTTTTTTTTTTTTTTTTTTGGAAAGACCCAGGGGCAATTTCTAGGCTTAGACCATGGGTGCAAGAGGCATCCTTGGAGAGGGCATAGATGATATAGTCCCCATGATCCGCAAGTTTACTCCCAGAAATAGTCTGAGAAAGCAAATGCCTTTTTTACACAGGCAATAAGGATGCTTTAGTGAAAACAGTGTCTTTGATCACCCACAAAAACCTGAATTGCCTCCAGTTAACAGACCTACTAATCTGTGACACCAGGCAGGTGCAGTATACTGGAATGGGACATTTTAGCACTAACAAGCAACAAAGGTTAAGAGCACAAAAGTCCCTTATGGACTGGGACCTCTTATGACTTACTTTTTGAGGGCTGTCATGGCTAGACAGTGTTGCTAGCAACTTTATGTCTCAAAACCCCACTCTTACTTGGCTACCAGGGTGTACCCCAGTAAGTGCATTGTCTGCATGGTGGAGACCAGAGAAAATCAAGTTCTCAAGACAAAAGGAAAAACCTTATCCAGATTTTACGTGTGGGACCCACAGCAAAGTTTGTTGAAACATATGCCCATCTGATAAGAACTATGAACTCAACAGTCTATAATGTTAGTTTGAACAGCAGGCTTATAGGGGCCTATGCTGGTATTTCCCTATAGGAATTCCCTTTTATAACAACATAAAAGACAAAAATAGTGACCATCTCTGGGGAGGAAATGGATTAATAAAACCAAGAGTACTCTATTGAATTTATCAGAGATGCTGAGCCCATGGAGTATTTCCAAAAATACTTTTTCCTGCTAATGCTAAATTTAGAAAGAAAAAGGACTCTAACCACTCTTGTCCCACCAGATCTTGCAGACAGATTCCAGGAGGCTGACATGGTAAGAAATCTTACTTTTGCTAGCTGTTTATCAGATGTCCCAGAGTTTCTCAGGTACAGCAATCACAGGGTGAACAATATTTAGCCAGTTGAAGTTTATCCTGCCAACTAGCCAGTTGTTGGGGAGGAAAAAATTTCCTTCAAGATTTTCTTACTGGTCTAAGAATTAAATTGACATGAGACAGATTAATAGCAGGAAAAAACAAATTAGAATTACATGTACATGGAGGCCTAATAGTAGCATTGAGTCTCAAAGAAATGTCCAAGTTCTATGCTTTTATACATTTTAAGCAGATGTTGCCAGGTGAACTGCAGAAACCCTGAGCCCTGGGTTTTCAACCCAGCCCATCCTGAAGGAGTCACCGAAAGTTCTCTTGTCTTGTCTTGAGAAAAGATTCAAGGAGACACTCTGTTAACAGTGGGTAAGTGACATAAGTGGGGAAGTTTATATAAAGTGAAAAGTGATGGACATTGGGGAGGGTTATGTGCTATGGTGAGCACTGTGAATTGTGTAAGACTGATGAATCACAGACCTGTGTCCTTGAAACAAATAATACATTATATGTTAAATAAATAAAGTGAAAAGTACACTCTAGAGATAGGAGAGCAAGTGAGCTCAAGAGAGTGAGCGAGCTACGAGCTATGTGCCCTGAAGGTTGGGTTTCTATCTTTTATTGACAGTTGTTAACTAGAGGGTAGAATATGTATTACTTGGGGCAGGAAGCAGGGTTTTGTATTTTTTCTTCCTAATCTGGTCAGGGGTTTCCTGTCATGGCATCCATCATCTGGGGCCTGTCTGGTTTGATCAGGTTTCTTATGGAATGGTGCCAGCACAGGCCTCTGATTTTCCCAAGAGCTAGCCATAACTTCCTCCTTGCTGGCCTCCAGGTATTTTGTTAGAACCTAACTGCCTATTCCAACACAGAGAGACATTAGTCAGCAAGGAACTGACAAAATAAAGAAAACTTAACCTTTTGAAGCTTGAAATAGTAAAGGATTCTAAACAGAATTTGGGCGGTGGTTGTAAATTACTAAAAGTAACAAGGCTTGTTTATACAACTTTCTTGTCTCTGAATTCCCTATCTGGTGATAAGGATATCTCAGGGAGAGTGCCTTTCACATGGGAGATTTATTTCCTGCTTTCTGGAGACACGGTGGGAAGGGGAAGAGCATTCTTAATAATCAGTATGCCAGAGTGGCACATTTGGGACTGCCTGTCCTAGGCCTCCACACTTCCTTACCACAACTGCACCATGAGACTTTGACCAAAGTGTAAGAATGTTGGTGTCTAGGAATTAACCTGTTTGTGGATAATGCACAACCATTCCACTCTATTTCATTAATTGAGCATATGACCCAAACAGGTCCAATTAGAAGCATTTCCAGTTCTTGTACAGATTTTTTTTTTTTTTTTTTAAACTAGACAGAGCTGTGCCTGGAGCTGCTAACCATTATCCTGATAATTGTGATGATAGTTCATTTTCAGTTAGATTTAAAAAAAGAAAATTCATCATGGAGAAGTACTAGTAATTTAAACCTGTAGCAAAAGCCCTAACAGCTAGTGTATCATGGAATTTTTTAGTTACTTTAAATGAAATAAACTTGAAATAAGTACTTTTTCCTTTTGTTGGAGGGATTTGGCACTCTTAACAGACTAAGTATGGGTCATATATGTCACCCTTAAGATAGAAGGAGTGACGTTTCATATAAGCCACATGAAGTGAGAGTTTAAAAGCCTTGTTCTCCAAAGGAAAAGCATAGAGCTATGAAATCAAGAGAGAAAGTAGGTACTACACAGCCAAAAACAAATGTTTTACTACAGTGTATATAATATATAAAACTCATATTTCCACATGGTGATTTTCCACTTATGCCTTATACAAGGACTGGGAATAGTATGAGGCAAGTGAGGCAAATATGGTGTAAGATTTAAGGAGTCACTCAGAATAATGCAAGTACTCTTCATCCCAACCTAGCATGACTCTGCCTCCTACTATTAGTAACATGAATAGAATCAGCATAATCCTGATTAGGTAAATCAAACAAAAGGCAGTAGCATTCAGGATCTGCTTTAAATGATTTGGAAAGTATTTGCTATGCAAATGAGATTCTATTAAAATCAGTATCAAGAGATACCAAGGCTTTTATTTATTTATTTTTTAAAGATTTTATTTATTTATTTGACAGAGAGAGACACAGCAAGAGAGGGGACACAAGCAGGGGGAGTGGGAGAGGGAGAAGCAGGCTTCCTGTGGAGCAGAGAGCCCGATGTGAGGCTCGATCCCAGGACCCTGGGATCATGACCTGAGCCGAAGGCAGATGCTGAACGACTGAGCCACCCAGGCACCCCGATATCAAGGCTTTTAAAAGAAGTAAGGGGAAATATTTATTAAGCACCTAAAATTCAAAAGGCACTGTACTGAGTGCTTGTAGCAATTTGATCTTAACCGCTCTGTAAGAAGAGAACACTTCCCATTATGAGTAATGGAGGAGGTTTTTTTAAATTTTGCTATAAGTTAATAAGATACTTTGTTAGATCTGTAACTTATTATTGCATATAAAACAAAAATATTGACCTTAGTATGATTGTTTAGGAGAGATGAGAGCCAGCCACATGTGTTAGGTACTTAACTGATGATCCTCAGGAGGAATACTGTTCTCACTCCAAGAACTTAAGCTACTATGTATCCGTCAGAAAGCAAACTGTTGTAGAGGTATAACATTCATGTAAAGGCCAGTAGGGAACCTAAAATAAATAGCTCAAATTCAGTAAATTTGGAGGAAAAAAAAAAAAAAATACTGGGAAAGGGAGACCCTGCACCCAACAAGCATAAGCTTTAATGCCTTGGGGTAAAGCTAGGGGATCAAACAACACTTTAGAACATCTGTGATTAAAAGGGCTTATATCCATTAAAAACTGCACCAACTGACAATGAGAAAAGGGGTATTTACACAAGAAATTTTAATTTTTTCAAATTATGACGTAGCAATGATATACCAAGATATTTGAAAATCTTAAGAGTTCAAGAAAGTCTGAGCAAGAGATTAATTTGTTGTATGAAACTTCTCAGAGCTTAGAAAAAGATACACAAAATACCATTAAAATTATTCTCCAGAGACATATAATATCTTGCTGTGTAAGAAAAGGATGGAAGGGAAAGATTGAGGTTTGAATTGGGCAGTTCTCTATATATTGTACATTTCTTTTAAAAAGTATTTGAAGAATATTTTGGTAAAATGTTAACATCTGTTAAATCTGGGTCTTGGGGCATAGGGCTTGTAATTTTTTTGTTGTTGTTTTACATTTTTCTGTATGACATATATATCATAACTTGAATGAAAATAGCAGAACATCTCTAATCCAGTGTTTTGCAGCTTTTTTTTTTTTTTAAGATTTTATTTATTTATTTGAGAGAGAGAATGAGAGAGAGCAAGTACATGAGAGGGGGGAGGGTCAGAGGGAGAAGCAGACTCTCCGCCGAGCAGGGAGTCCGATGCGGGACTCGATCCCGGGACTCCAGGATCATGACCTGAGCCGAAGGCAGTCGCTTAACCGACTGAGCCACCCAGGCGCCCGATTGCAGCTGTTTTCTTATTGCCCTCCCCAAAGCAACATATTTAGAATTTTTTTAACAGTTGCTCCACATGAAATTTTAATGTCCTAATACACTTTTTTGATTTTGAACTGTGTAAAAATCTGTCTTTATGGATAAAAATAGGAAGATTTTCTATCTTTCCCATCCCAAGAACTAAAACAGTGAACACATGATTTGATACCATAAAATATTAACACGTTCAAAACCTTAACAGATCATATAATGTTCTCTGACCTTAGTTGAACTAAATTAGGTATCAGTATCTAAAAAACAAAGAAAAGGAGGGGGGCTCCTGGGTGGCTCAGTCGTCAAGCGTCTGCTTTTGGCTCAGGTCATGATCCCAGGGTCCCAGGATCAAGCCCCGCATCGGGCTCCCTGCTCAGTGGGAGGCCTGATTCTCCCTCTCCCACTCCCCCCTGCTTGTGTTCCTGCTCTTGCTTTCTCTCTCTCTGTCAAATAAATAAATAAAATCTTTAAAAAAATAAAATAAATAAATTAGGTATCCATAATAGAAAGATTTGAAAAGTGCTTAAATTTCTGAATATTAAATAATATTTCTAAATAACATGGATCAAGACAATTCTTAAGGGAAATTAGATAGTACTTGAACTGAATGAAAGTACAAATTGATCAAAAATTTGTGGAATACACCAAAGGAGTGTTTAAAGGGAATTTGCTTATATTAGAAAAGAAGAAAAATCACAGATTGATGATCAGCTTTTCTACCTTAAGGAACTAGAAAAAGAAGAGCAAATTAAATGCAGAACAAGCAGATAAGGGAAATAAAAATAAGCATAAATCAGTGAATTTGTAAGCAGGACAGTAGAAAATACTGTAAACAAAACTAGTTCCTGAAAAGACCGATAACATTGAAAAAGTTCTAGCCAGATTGCAAAGAAAAAAACACCCCCAGAGCTGTAAGAAAATATTTGGAATATTTTGAACAAATTTATTTCCATAAATTTTCAACTTTGATGAAGTGGGTCCATATCATAAAAGGGACAAACTACCAAAGCTTGTGTGAGAAGTAGGTGACCTGAACGATCCTATATCTACTTAATACATTTACTTTGTAGTTAAAAATCTTCCTTCCTTTCTTTCTTGCAAAGAAAACGTAAGGCATAGATAGTTTCACTGGTGAATTTTGTTAAACATTAACTGAAACCAACAGTTCTTTAGAAGACAACACATCCAAATTCATTTTATGAGTCCTATACTACCCTGATGCTAAAACAAGACAAGATACTAAGAAAATGATGTATCACTCTGTCTCATGAGAGTAAATGTAAAAATCCTCATCAAAATATTAAGAAGTTGAATCGATAATATGGGGGGAGAGTATTTTATAAATCATGATAAAATGCAGTTGATCTTGGGAAAAGCAGGCTAGTCCAACCTTTGAAAATCAATTGTAATCCATCAACAGACTAAGGAAGAAAAAGCATAGCTCGGGGTGCCTGGGTGGCTCAGTTAAAGCGTCTGCCTTCGGCTCAGGTCGTGATCCCAGGGTCCTGGGATCGAGCCCCACATCGGGTTCCCTGCTCTGCAGGAAGCCTGCTTCTCCCTCGCCCACTCTCCCCTGCTTGTGTTCCCTCTCTCGCTGTGCTGTGTCTCTCTCTGTCAAATAAAATCTGTAAAGAAAAAAAAGAAAAAGCATAGCTCATCGTAATGAACGAAAACCTTTGATAAAATTAAACATTACTAATAAAAACTCAGTAAAATAGGAATAGAGAAGAGCTTCCTTAATCTGGTAAATAGTGTTTACAAAACTTAACTGCTATCCTAACGGTTAAAAAACTGAATGTTTTCCTCCAAGATTGAGAACAAGGTAAGAAAGTGCACACTAATCCCTTCTTTTCAACATCTGACAGCCAGTGCATAAAACAAAAAAGAAAAGCCATACAAATTAGAAATGAAGAAGTAAAATTGTCCCCATTCAGAGGTGACATGATTGTTTATGTAGAAAATCCCAAAGAATTAAGGAGTCTACTACACCTAATAAGGTAAGGAAGGTTGCAAGATTCAAAGTCAATAATTAGGGGCGCCTGGGTGGCTCAGTTGGTTGGGCGACTGCCTTCGGCTCAGGTCATGATCCCAAAGTCCTGGGATTGAGCCCCGCATCGGGCTCCCTGCTCTGCAGGGAGCCTGCTTCTCCCTCTGACCCTCTGCCCTCTCATGCTGTTTCTCTCTCTCTCTCGCTCTCTGATAAATAAAATCTTTAAAAAAAAAAAGTCAATAACTGGATATTGAATTTTTTCCCTAAAAAATGCCATTTGCAATAGCACCAAAAGAAATAATAGGTAGAAGTCTACCCAGATGTGTACTGAACCTGACAACCCTTCATAAATTTTGATAATGAAAGGTGAAAATCTAAATGGGAGAGATTCTGTGTACATGAGTCAAAAGACCCATGATTTTTAAGAATATCAACTCTTCCAAATTGATTCATTACTACTAAAAAATCCTAGCAGTACATTTTGTTGATATTGCTGAGCAGTTGCTTTGGAAAAGCAACAACTAGAATAGCCAGCATAATTTTGAAAAAAAAAAAAAATGGATGACTTAGACTACCTGATTCTAAGACTTACTACAAAGCTCAGATAATCAGGTTGTGGTATTGGCAAACAGGTGGACACGGATCATTGGAACAGAAAAGTCCAGGAATAGACCCACACATAAACCATAATTTTTGACAAAGGTGAGAAGGCAATTCAGTGGAGAAAGGATGATCATTTCAACATATGCTAGAATAATTGGACATCCATATGCTAAAAATTGAAAATAAAAGTATGTTGTTCTCACGCAAAAAATTTCTTCAAAAATGAGTCAGAGTCCTAGGTATAAAGTGCAAAAGTATAGAACTCCTGGAGGAGGGGGGAAACAAATAAGATAAAGTCTGCATGACCTTACTTAGACAAGTTAACACTATAAAAAGATAAAAGATAAATATGCCTTCATCAAATAAAAACCTTGTACTTTTCAGAAGACACTACTAAGAAAATGAAAAAGCAAGTAACAGACTGGGAAGAACTTCTGCAAAGCGTGTATTTGAATTTTATCCAGAATATATAAAGAACTTCCAAAACTCAGAAAACAAAAATCCCCCCCCCCAAAAAAAAACAATAAATTTGAAGATACCTTACCAAAGACTTACAGATGGGAACTAAGCACGTGAAAAGATGCACATCGTTAGCCCTTAGACACATGTAAGACAGCCACAGTAATAGAGCACTACACACTTATTAGAATGGCTTAAAATGAATTCTGATAGTACCAACACTTACCAGGAATGGAGCACTGCAGCTTCAAACATTGCTAATTGAAGTACAAAGTGGTCCACCTGCTTTGAAAAAGTTTCAAGAAGTTTATTATAATGTGAAATATATACTTATATGTGACCTGGCTATCACACTTCTGAGTATTTAAGAGGAACAAAAAGTATGTTCACAGGGAAGAAAAAAAAACTTGTGAAAAAATACTGGGAACATGGCAGAATAGGAAGCACCAGGAATCCATCTCCCCACCTAGATGACAATTGCAGTGATAGGATTTATTTGATGTAACTATTTTGGAGCTGTGATCTATTAAGACCTTTCAGTTTAACAGGAAAAAGCTTGGACAGTAAATTGAAGTTAATTCATTCAAATTTAGCTCATTGTAGTAGTAGCTACCATTTCCCAACCTCAGCCATATAGCAGGCAACTGTGCATGTGTTCCTGGAGCAGCTTGCACACAACTAGTGGGAGCCAGGGTAGGCAAAAAGAACCTTCACCTCCAAATATTGGGAATCAGGCTGATGGCTGATTTCTGCTTTTGATCACAAAGGTACAAAGAAGTGGGAAGCCATGGTTTACCTCTTTCCATTGTAAACACACACACACACACCCTGTGAAGTGACTTCCAAGGGTATAAAAGGACTGACATCCCCTTTATTTCCCATTCTTTTTCTTTCTTTCTTTTTTTTTTTTCCATTTGGGAGCCAGACATTAAAGACCAGGGCATTCATAAACAACTGCATATATGGGATAATTAGAAATTGACCATGAATGCCCAGGGAAAGACTCAAGATCTGAGAAGATCTTAGGTTTCATACCTCGGGCGCCTGGGTGGCTCAGCTGGTTAAGCGACTGCCTTCGGCTCAGGTCATGATCCTGGAGTCCCTGGATCGAGTCCCGCATCGGGCTCCCTGCTCGGCAGGGAGTCTGCTTCGTCCTCTGACCCTATCCCCTCTCATGTGTTCTCTCTCTCTCATTCTCTCTCTCAAATAAATAAATAAAATCTTAAAAAAAAAAAAAAGTTTCATACCTCAGACTGGTCCTTGGCACAGAGATCAAAAGATAATCAAAAGTAAACAATAGGGGCGCCTGGGTGGCTTAGTCGATTAGGCATCTGACTTGATTTTTGGCTCAGGTCATGATCTCGGGGTTTCAGGGTTGTGAGATCGAGCCCTGTGTCAGGCTCCATGCTGGGGGTGGAGCCTGCTTAGTATTCTTCCTCTCCCTCTGCCCCTCCCCAGCTCTTGCGCGGGCATATGTGGGCATACCCTCTCTCTCTACCTCTCTCAAAAAAAAAAAGAAAAACAAAACAAAACCAGCTAACCCCAGGGAAAGAAAAAATCTGATTTCCAGAATTGTTAAAATATCGTTTTCAACAGAAAACCACAAGACACACAAAAAGCAAAAAGAAAACAGGAATGTATAACCCATTCAAAAGGGAAACAAATGACCTGAAGTAGACCTGATGGCATGTACTTGACAAAGACTTTAAAACAGAAAGGCACTCAAAAGATTAAAGAAAGATGTCCAGAAAGCTAAAAAGCAAATGGAATTCTGGAGCTGAAAAATACAGTAAGTGAAATGAAAAAAAATCAGAGGGATTCCAAGGAAAATCTTCCTTCTACTTCTGACAGTACCAACACTTATCAGGAATGGAGCACTGCACCTTTCAAATATGTATCAAATGAATCAACAAAATTGAAGATAGGACAATGAAAATAATTAAGTCTGAAGAACAGAAGCAAAAAAGATTGAAGAAAAGTGAACAGAGCCTGAGGGACCTGTGGGGCACCATCAAGCAGATGTATATACACTGTGGGAGTCCCAAAAGGAGAGAGAAAGGGACAGAGAATATTTGAAAAAATAATGTCTGAAAACTTCCTAAATCTGATAAAAATTATGAATATAAAGATCCAGGAAGTTCAACAAATTTCCAGCAAGATGAACTCAGAGACCCACATCAAGACACACTGTAATCAGACTTTCAAAAATCAATCTTGAAAACTAAGAAGTGAATTGTCACAGGGAATACTAAATGAGATTATCAGGAGATTTTTTTCATCAAAAACTTGGGAGAACCAGAAGGAACTGGGCTGATAGATACAAAGTGCTAAATGGAAAAAGAATAACTGCCAAACAGGAATCCTGTATCTAGCAAAACCGTTTTTCAAAAGTGAGGGAGAAATTAAGACAATCCCAAATAAAGTTTGAGTTTGTTACCATCAGATCTGTTTTGGAAGAAATACTCAAAATGAGTCTTGCATAGTGAACTTAAAGGACATTAGACAGTGATTCAAAGCTGTTTGAAGATCTACAGAACTCAATAAAGGGAAATATATGGGCAATTATAAAAGTTAATATTGTCATAGTGGTTAATGACTATACCTGTTTTCTACATGATTTAAGAAACTAATACATTTTTTAAACAATTACTAGTTTATAAGCCAGTATTGTGACTGTGGCTAGTAACCCCATATGTGGTTTTCTACATAATTTGAGACTAATGACATTTAAAATAATTACTAGTTTATGTTTTGGGTTTTGGGGTACACAACATATGAGGCTGTCATTTGGGGGACTTCAATGAAAAGAAGTGAGGACAGAACTGTAAAGACAGTTTTTGTATGATATTTAAGTGTTAAAACTCTAGGATTGTTAAATGTAAACCCCATGATAACCACAAATAATAGAGCTGCAAAATAAACACAGAAGGAAATGAGTGAGAAAGTAAACATGTCACTACAAAAAATCAACGTAAGACTGTAAGGCAGGAAGTGAGGAACAAAAAACGCTATAGGGCATATAGAAAACAGGCAAATTGACGGGTCCCTCATTTTAAGTAATTAAGTATAAATGAATTTAACTCTTCAGTCAAAACACAATTGGGAGGATGTATAAAGACACCTGATTTAACTATATGCTATATATGGGAAACACATTTTAGATGCAAAGACAAAAAGAGAGTTAAAGTGAAAGGATGGAAAAACAATTAAAAATAAAGGATGGGAAAAGATACTGCATGCAAATAGTAATCAAAAGAGCAGGGGTGGCTTTACTGATATCAGACAAAAGAGACTTTAAATTGAAAAGATTGCAAGAGAAGGACTTTAATAAAAGTTTAAATAGAGAATATATTTATGAATTGTAAACAAACTAAATATATAAGTTGTAAACATTTATGTGCCTAATGAATATGAAATGAATGAAATATGAAGCAAAACTGACAGAATTGAAGGTTGAAATAGACAATTTTACAATAATACTTTAGTACTCCTTTTATGATAATGGATACAATGAGACAGAAGATAAGGAAATAGAGGACTCACACAATAAACCAACTATACAGAACACTCTACCTAAGAACAGTAGGATACACATTCTTCCCAAGTGCACACGAGATATTTTCTAGGATAGACCTCATATCAAGCCACAAATTAAGTTTCAGTAGATTTATGGAAAGAGGCATACACAGTATGTTGTCTGACCACAGCAGGATTCAGTTAGAAGTCAATAACAGAAGGAAAGTTGGAAAATTCACTTTACCATTGAAATTAGACAACAGTCTTGAACAACCAGGAAGTCAAAAAATAAATCACGTGGGAAATTAGAAAATACTTAGAGACAACTGAAAAAACAATGTACTAAAACTATGGAATGCAACAAAAGTGTTGCTAAGAGGAAATTTTATTGTTATAAATCACACTGAAAAACAAAGCTCTCACCCCAACAAGCTAACTTTACAACTTAGGGAACTAGAAAAAGAAAAAACAATTAAATCCAAAGCTAGTAGAAGGAGGAAATAATAAAGATTACAGATAAATGAAAGAGAGAATAGAAAAACAATAGGAAAAATCAATGAAACCAAAAGTTGATTGGTTGAGAACATCAGCAAATTTGACACACAAAAATTTAACTGGATGGACTAATAAAAAAGACTCAAATTACTGAAATCATAAGTTAAAGTAAGTACATTACTACAGATTCTACAGAAATAAAAAGGATTATGAGTATGATGAACAGTTCTACTCAAATTGGATAACTAGATGAACAAATTCCTAGAAATACAAAGCCTACTAAGACTAAATTATACACAAAAATAGAAATTCTGAATAGATCTATAACTAGTAGGGAGATTGAAACAGTAATCAAAAATCTGATAATGAAAAGCCCTGGAACTGACAGCTTTACTACTGAGTTCTACCAAACATTTAAGGGAGAAATAACACCAATCCTTCCTAAACTCATCCTAAAATTTGAAGAGGAGGGAACACTTCTTGACTCATGCTGTAAAACTAACATTACCCTGATATCAAAGCCAGACAAAAACACTACAAGAGAAAAAATACAGAATAATATCCCTTGTGAACATTGATGCAAACAAAAACAACCTTTCAACAAGATACTAGCAAACTGAATTCAGCATATTATAAAGATTATACACCATGACCAAGTGGGATCTATTTCTGGAATGCAAGGATGGTTCAACATATGAAAATTTATCAGTGTAACACACCACATTAAAAGAATGAAGGACAGAAACCACATGATATCAATTGAGATATCAACATAAAAAGCATTTCACACAATATTTTTTCATGATAAAGGCATTCAGTAAAGTAGGAATAGAAGGAAACTACCTCAACATAATAAAAGCCACATATGAAAAACCCACAGTGAACATCCTATTCCATGCTGGAAAGTAGGGAAAAGTTTTCCTGTACAATCAGGAACAAGTCGAGGATTCCCATTCCCACTTTGACCACTTGTGTTCAACCTAGTGCTGGATATTGTAGCCAGAGGAGTTAGGAAAACAACAATAACAGAAAAAGCATTCAAATTGAAAAGGAAGAAGTGAAATTATCTCTGTTCACAGATGATATGATCTTCAGCTTTATTGAAGTATAATTGAGAAAATTTTAAGATAAAGTGTACAGCATGATTTAATATATACATACATTGTGGAAAGAATCTGCACCTCCCATCTAGTTAATTAACACATCCATCATTTGACATATTTACCTTTAAGTTCCACTCTCTACAAATTTCAATTACACAGTATTATCACTTATAGTCACCATTTTATACATTAGATCCTCAGACCTTACTCATTTTATAACTGGAAGTTTATACCCTTTACCAATGCCACCCTCCAGTTCCTAGTAAACACTTCTTTACTCTCTGACTGTAAGTTTGACTCCCCCCTCCTCCCTTTTTTAGATTCCACTTATAAGTGAAACTATACAGTATTTTCCTTATTCTCTCTGGCTTATTTCACTTAGCATAATGCCCTTCAAGTCCATCCATGTTGTCGCAAATTACTGGGATTGGTGGATCATATGGTACTTCTGTTTTTACTTTTTTGAGGATCCTTCATACTGTTTTCCATAGTGGTTGTATTACTTCACATTCCCATGTACAGTGTACAGGGTTCTCTTTTTTTCACATCCTTGCCAGCATTTGTTATCTCATCTTTTGGATGATAACCATTCTAACAGGTGGGAGGTGTTAGCTCTCTGTGGTTTTGATTTGCATTTTCCTGATGATTAGTGGTATTGAGCACCTTTCATGTACCAGTTTCCTATTTGTATATCTTCTTTGGAAAAATGTCTATTTAGGCCCTTTATCCACTTTTTAATTAAGTTATTTGGGTTTTATTTATTGAGTTGTAGATATAATCTTATATGTAGAAAACCCTAAAGATTCCACCAAAAAAATTTGTCAGAAAAAAACTTGTCAGAATAGATGAATTCAGCAAAATAGTAGGATACAA
The DNA here is from genome assembly GCF_029215605.1 of Mirounga angustirostris. Taxonomy (NCBI): domain Eukaryota; kingdom Metazoa; phylum Chordata; class Mammalia; order Carnivora; family Phocidae; genus Mirounga; species Mirounga angustirostris. The sequence continues at coordinate 103,781,146 of NW_026991712.1, read as the reverse complement.
AGGCAACATGCAAAAATCAGTTGCATTTCTGTACACTAATGAACAATCTGAAAAGGAAATTATGGAAATTCATAATTTATAATAGCGTGAAAAAGAATAAAATACTTAGGAATCAACCAAGGAGGTGGAAAGCACGTATAGTGAAAACTATAAAACATTGCTGAAAGATGTTAAAGACATAAATAAATTGAAACATTACTATTTTCATGGGTTGGAATACTTAGTAATATCAAAATGTTAGTATACCCAAAGTAATCTATAGCTTCGATGCAATCTCTATTAAAATCCCACTGACCTAAAAAAAAAAAAAAGAAAATTCTATCCTAAAATTCATATCTCAAGGAACCCTTAATAGCCAAAACAATCTTGACAAGAAGAACAAAACTAGAGGACTAACTTCTGGTTTCAAAGCCTATTATAAGCCTACAGTAATCAAAACATTGTGGTACTGGCATAAAGACAGACATATAAATCCATGGAATAGAATAAAATCCAGGAATGTATCCTCTCATATATGGTCAAATGATTATTTTTTTAAAAGGATTTATTTTATTAGAGAGCAACTACGAGTGGGAGGAGCAGAGGGAGAGAGAGAGAGAGAATCCCAAGTAGACTCCTTGCTGAGCATGGAGCCTGATATGGGGCTCGATCCCAGGACCCCAAGATCATGACCTGAACTCAAACCAAGAGTCATGCTTAACTGAATGTGCCACCCAGGCACCCCTGGGCAAATGATTCTTGACAAGGATGATGCCAAGACCATTCAGTGGGAAAGGACAGTCCTTTCAACAAATGGTGGTAGGAATTGGATATCCACACAAAAAGATTTCATTTGAAATATTACCTAAGACTGTATACAAAAATTAATTCAAAATGGATAAAAAAAAAACTAAGTTTAAGAACTAAAAAACCTCTTAAAATAGAACTAAAGCTTCACGACATTGGATTTGACAGTGATTCATTAGACATGATGTCAGAGGTATAGGTAACAAAAAAATAGACAAATTGGACTTCACAAAAGTTTTTAAAATTTTTTTCATCAAAAGATACGTACAGAATGAGAGAAAATATTTCAAATCATAAAATCTGATAAGAGATTAATACCCAGAATACATAGAGAACACCTAAAATTCAACAACAAAAAAATCAACCTAATTCAAAAATGGGCAAAGAATTTGAATAGACTTTTCTCTAAAGATGTACAAATTTTTTTAATATATATGTTTTAAAGATTTTATTTATTCATTTGAGACACAGAGATACAGAGGGAGAGAGAGCATGAGCGGGGGGGGGGGGGGAGACAGAGGGAGAGGGAGAAGCAGGCTCCCCGCTGAGCCAGGAGCCCGACGTGGGGCCCGATCCCAGGACCCTGGAATCACGACCTGAGCCGAAGGCAGACGCTCAACCATCTGAGCCACCCAGGCGCCCCTAAAGATGTACAAATTATCAATATGCACAAAGATATCACCTCACTCTCAGGATGTCTGCTATCAAAACAAAAAAACAAGAAACAAGTGTTTTTGAGGATGTGGCAAAATTGAAGGCTGTGCCTTGTTGGTGGGAAGTTAAAATAGTATAGCTGCTGTGGGAAACAGTGTGGCAGTTTTTAATAAAACTAAAATAGAATTACCATATGATCCAGCAATTCCACTTCTGGGTATATACCCAAAAGAATTGAAAGCAAGTTCTCAAAGTAATTATTTATGCATCCATGTTCATAACAGCATTATTCACAATAGCCAAAAAGGTGGAAGCAACACAAGTGTACTTCAACAGATGAATGGATAAGTCACATGTAATATCCATACAAGGGAATAATATTCAGCCTTTAAAAAGGAAATTTTGCCATATGCTACAATGAAGATAAACTTGATGATATTATGATAAACTAAGGCAGTCACAAAAAGACAAATATGATTCCACTTATATGGGGTAGTTGGAGTAGTCAAAATCACAGAGACAGAAAGCAGAACAGTAATGCCAGCAGCTGGGGAGAGGGACAAATGGAGAGTTTCTGTTTAATGGATAAAGAATTTCAATTCTACAAGATGAAAAGAGCTACAGAGATTGATGGTGGTGATGGTTGCACAACATTATGAGTATATTTAATACTATTGCACTGTACATTTAACAAAATTAAAATGGTAAACTTTGTTGTATATTTTACCATGATATAAAAATTTTAATAAAAAAATATGTGCACATTTATAGTGGCTTTATTCATCATTCTCCAAAGCGAAAATAACCCAAATGTTCTTCAACTGTCATACTTCTATATAGAAATATTAATGACTGGTACAATATGGATCTATCTCTAATGCATCATTAGTAAAAGAAGCCAGACTCACAAAGTCACACACTGTGTGACTCCTATTTTCATGAAATTCTTTAAAGAGAAAACAGAGACCTGATGAGTGGTTGCCAGGTGTGGGTGGATGAATTGACTATAAAGGGATGACAGTATTTTCGGGTGTGATGGAATATTGGATATTGTGGTTGAGGTGGGTATATGCTATGAATTTATTAAAACTCAGATTTATACATTAAAAAAAAACTTTACTGGATTGCTTGTAAATTGCTAGCGAGATTGTGAAGTAGTACAATCACTTTGGAAACAGTTTGACATTCTATAAATTTTACATTTAGTTATAATAAGAACCAACAATTTCACGTCTAGGTTTAACCCATGTGATATGAAAATACATGTCTATAAAAAGTCTTGTTTATCCTTCACAGCAGCTTTATTCATAATTGCCAAAAAATATAAACAGCCTGTATGTCCATCAACACATAAGATAAACAAATGATGGTGCATGCATATAATAGACTATGACTCAGCAGCAGACTACTGTAATATATTTTTTACAAATGCTTTCTGATCCAATTTTTTGAGGCCCTTCCTACAGGTCAATCAGACCTTCTTGGGCATCTGATTAAGTCCACATCCCAAACCACTTCCCTTATCAGACTTTCACACTCTGGATCACCATGTACCTTCTCTAATCACCCAAGGACCAGGTATCAGACAAGGAATATCTCTATACCCCAGAGTCCACTGAAATTATTGAGACATCCTAAACCTGCCTACCCGCTTCACCCATTCCTTCCTATGGAAACCATAAAGAAGGAACTTGCAGGTAGTTTCCTTCTCTTCCTCTGCTTGGTGAATGCCTGGTGCTTCCTCTGAGTGGGCCTGTGTGGTGTCCTATTTCTCCTCAGGGGACTGTGAGCATAACAAACTGCAAACCTTTCTGGTTTCCCTTTCTTGATCTGAGTCTGACCTTACCCTACCAAACCCACAGTAGTAAATATGATTAAAACAACCACTGATATACAAAACAGTACATATTTGTATTAGTTTTTTATGGCTATTGTAACAAATTACCATAATATTCGTGGCTTAGAACAACAGAAATTTATTGTTTTACAGTTCTGGAGACCAGAAATCCAAAATCTTTTTCACTGATCAAGGTGTTGGCAGGGCCATGCAACCTCTAGAGGCTTTAAGGAAAAAGCAAACCTTTCTTTCAGCTGTGGTGGCTGCCAGCATTCCTTCACTTGTGGCTGCATCACTCCAATCTATGCCTCCATGGTCATATGCTCCATGCCTTTTCTATTTCTATGTGTATTAACTCTCTTTCTTATAAGGTACATATGATGGTATTCATGACCCACTGGATAATTCAGATTACTCTAGTCATCTCAAGATCCTTAACTTAATTACATCTGCAAAGGCTTCTTCAAAATAAAGAAACATTTATGGGTTCTAGAGAATAGGGCCTGATATCTTTTTAAAAAGTATTTATTTATTTAAAACATTTTAGTAGTCTTTATTTTTTTAAAGCAGTTTTAGGTTCGCAGCAAAATTGAGAGAAATTAGAGTTCCCATATAATTCCTGCCCTCACAAATGTACAACCTCCACTACTCTCAACTTCCTGCATTAGAGTGGTATGTTAATTATAATTAATGTACCTACACTGACACATTATTATCACCCAAAGTTTACATTAAGATTTCCTCTTGGCATTGTACATTTTCTTTTTATAAATGCATAAAACGTATCCATACAGAATAGATCCATTGCTCTGAAAGTTCTCTGAGCTCCACCTATTTATCCCTTCTTACCCCTAACTTCTGGCAACTACTAATCTTTTTACTGTTTCCAAACTGTTGTCTTTTTCAGAATGTTATATCCTATTACAGTATGTAGCTTTTTCATATCGGCTTTTTTCACTTAGTAATATGCATACAAGACTCCTCCATGTCTTTTCATGGCTTGATAGCTCATTTCTTTTCAGCACAGAATAATTTTTCCTTGTCTGGATGTAACACAGTTTATCCGTTCACCTACTGAAAGACATGTTGCTTTGAAATTGGGCAATTATAAATAAAGCTGCTATGAACATCTGTGAGTACACTTTTTTTTTGTGGACATAAGTTTTCCATTTATTTGGGTAAATACCAAGGAGCATGATTGCTGGATTGCATGGTAAGAGTATGTTTAGTCTCATGAGAAACTGCCAAATTGCCTCCCAAGGTGTTTGTACCATTTTGCATTTGCTCCAGTAATGAATGAGAATTCCTGTTGCTTCACATCCTCAGCATTTGTTGTTGCCAGTGTTCTGGATTTTTGTCATTCTAATCAGTGTGTAGTGGTATCTTGTTTTAATTTGCAGTTCCCTAATGTCATCTTTTCATCTGTATATCTTCCTTGGTATTTGTTTAGATCTTTTGCTCATTCTTTAATTGCATTGTTGATTTTCTTGTTGTTGAGTTTTTAAAGTTCTTTGTATAATATGTCATATGCATATATTTTCTCCCAGTCTGTGGCTTTTCTTCTGATTCTCTTGATAGTATTTTTCACAGAACAGGTTTTAAATTTTAATAAAGTTATGCTTATCAATTATTTCTTCCATGGATTGTGCCTTTGGTGTCATTTCTAAGAAGTGATTGTCAAACCCAGGGCTATCTAGATTTTCTCGTATGTTATCTTCTCGGAGTTTTAGTTTCACATTTTATATTTAAGTCTACAGTCCATTTTGAGTTAATTTTTGTAAAGGGCGTAAAGTCTGTGTCTAGAATCCCACCCACCCACCTTTTGGGGCATGTGGATGTCCAGTTGCTCCAGCACAATTTGTTGAAGAGATGGTCTTTTCTCCATTGTACTGCCTTTACTACTTCGTTAAAGATCAGTTGACTATATTTGTGGGTCTATTTAGAGACTCTTTATTCTGTTCCATTGATTTATCCTTTTTTTTTTTCCCCCTAATATCACTCTCCTGAATACTGTAGATTTATATAGTGTGTTAATGTCAGGTAGTGTCTGTCCTCTGTTGTTCTTTAATACTATGTTAGCGGTTCTGTCTTTTTAATCTCCATGTAAACATTAGAATCTGTAGATATCCACAAAATAACTTGTTAGTATTTTTATTGGGATTGTATTGAATCTATAGATCAAATTGGAAAGAATTATTATCTTGGTAATATTGAGTCTTTTTACCTATGGACATGGAATATCTCTCCATTTATTTAGTTCTTCCTTGATTTTGTTCATCGGAGTTTTGTAATTTTCTTCATATAGATCTTATATATATCTTGTTAGATTTTTACCTAAATATCTCATTTTGGGGGGCTGCTAATAATAATGATTGACAATATAGGAGAGAGATTAAGAGACAGGGTCAATAGAATGATACCTATCATATATTCAATTGTAGTTCCAAATAAATAAATGAATTGTGGAAACAGTGGCTATATAAAGTATACCCTTAGAATTTTCTAGATCTGATAAGAAACACACACAAATACACACACATATACACACAGATTTCCAAGAACACAGGATGAATTTTTAAAAATCCTTATTTAGACATAACACAGGGACAATATTTTTAAAGCAGTAAAAAAAAAAATAATAATAATTAAAAAAAGACAAAAAAAGATTTCCTCCATGTAATGTCAATTAGACTGACATCTGACTTCTTTATAGCAACAAAGGAAGCCGGATGTCTCTAGAATATATGCAAAGTAGTGAAAGAAATAACTTCTATAAATTTACACAGAGAAAGTAGTTTTAAGGAATGAAGATAAAGACATTTTCAGAAAAGCAGCAAAGAGGGTTTGTCAGAGTGTATGTCAACTATACTCAAATTTAAAGAAATACATATTTCACTTAAAAAAAAAGAGGATTTGTGAGCAGATATTCACCAAAAGAAATTATAAAGGAAATATTTTAGACATCTGTAGTTACCCCAGGTAGGAGATCTGAGGAGTGAAGAACAAAGTGGTAAATATCTGGGTAATCTAAATAAAAATGTCTCTATTAAAAATAATGTTTTGCAGGATTAAAAATATAAGACATTTAAAAAATAAAAACAATGAGTATAAATTAAAATAGAGTTGAATATTCTCTTTGACAACTGTCATAATCATTACATTTGAACTCTGAAATTAACACATGGTATAATTTCCATGTTAACCATTAATAAAGTACAAACAGAGTGTATAATTTCTACTGTGTTAAATGATAAAATACAGAAAGATAATTTAAAAGAAGACAAGAAATATGAAAAAAATTGGTGGGGCAATAAGGTGATAGATTTAAACTTAAATATATCAATAGTTAACATTCAGGGTAAATGGACTTAAAGTTTCTATTAAAAGACAAACGTTTTCACACATGATTAAAATAAATGCATAGAAATAGGTAAAGGTAAAGGCAAGTACAAAATATACCAGGCAAATTCTAACCAAAGGAAAGCTGGTATAGCTTTATTGGAATTAGATGAAATAGATTTAAAGCCAAATCAATACAAAAGATAAAATGGTTATATGTTATAATAAAAAATATTAGACTTTATAATTTTAACACATTGACTAGAAAATTAGTAATTATAAGTTTTTTACCCTCTATAACGTAGATTTAAAATAGATAAAGCAAAAAATTTGAAAGAAATGGTAAGAATAAGCAATTCTATATATAATGGGAGATTTTAGATGTACCTATCTCAGTAGTAGAGCAAGATGATTTAAACAAGTTTTAATTAACTTGACCAAATGGACATATAGGCAACATGTTTTGTTTTTTTTTTTTTTAATAATTGCCTACATACTGGGTCGTAAGGCAAATCTTTTAAAGGATTGAAATAATATAGAATATGTTCATTGTACTAAGATCACATAGCAGGCTCTTACTGAATGGCTTATGAAATTAATTGCTACATCTTTGGGGAAGTATATTTCCCCAATGAAAAATATTATATATGGAATATATGTATATTTTGATTGTTCAGAATTGTTAAAACATTACAAGTTAAGCTTCAGTTCAGTTGAACACAATCCCTAATCTTGGTTTCATCCCTGCTTCCTCAGAGATAACCTTTGTTACTAGTTTTTTGTATGAATGTACATGCAGTTTATTTCGATGCATATATGTACACATATAAAATATGCAATTTTTGGAATGCTTTTTTCCATATATAAATGGAGACATACTGTTATGTGTTTCTTCATTCAAAATGACCTTTCATGTTGTTACAATGAAATCTGCCTTTTTAAGAAATAAAAGCAGACGATTTTACCTGTCGGAGTATGGCTGTACTGTATTTTATTTAGCCATTTTTCAGTGTAATGACATTTAAGTTTTTTCCAAAGATTTTGTTGTTGTGATAAATGTTGTAATGAGCTTTTGTGTTTACATGTCTCTCTGTACACGAGTGAATATTTCTGTAAGTAGATAAGTAGAAGTGCATTTTAAATACATTTTTATATTTTAATATTATGTAAAATTGCCCAAAGGTACCAATTTTTACCCTCTAGTAGTATTATAGTATATCAGAGTACCTTTTATAACAATCTCACCAAAAATTAATATTATGAATCTTCTAATTTTTGCTTTTCTAATAGATGAAAACTGATTTGTTATTTTAATTTGCATTTCCCAAATTGCTAGCTAGGCTGAGCATCCTCTCACATTTTTTTTTTTTTTTTTAGACATTTGTGTTTCCTCTTTTGAGATTTGTCTGTTGCTCCTTTTCCCAGTTTTTTAAAAAATTTTCTTCTTATTGATTACCTGGAGTTGTTCTTATGTTCTCGTTATTGTTTCTTTGTTATATATTGCAAGTACATTCTCCCAGTCTATCATTTGTTTCTTGAATAGTCTTTCTAGTGCAAATTTAAGAAATCACAGATGTTGCTAAAAAACCAGGATAGTGCCAAAGATATGTCTGCTTTATTTTCTTCAACGATTTACCATGGAAAAAGGATCTGTTAATTTTATTTTGATTTATTTTTAATTGAAATATATTTGATATGTAACATTATATAAATTTAAGGTATACAATATGTTAATCATGACACATTTATATATGTAACATTGTAGCAATAATTAACATTTCTATCATGTTACATTAATTATCTTTTTTTGTGGTTGGAATAATTAAGTTCTAGTCTCTTAGCAAGTTTGATGATTGTAATACAATATTGTTGTCTATATTCAGTACACTGTGTATTAGATCTCTAGGACTTATTTACTACTCAGTGTAAGTTTGTACCCTTAAACTTAAGTGTCATTTCCTCCTCTCCACCCCCCCCACCCCCCCGCCAATCCACTGACAACTACCCTTCTACTCTGTACAAGTTTGGGTTCTTTAGATTTTACATGTAAGTGATACTGTATAGTACTTACCTTTCTCTGTGTGACTTATCTCACTTAATGTACTGAAGTTTCATCCATATTCACAAATGGCAGGATGTCCTCCATTCTCATGGCTGAATAATAATCCTCTTCTCTATCCATTCATCCATTGAGGGACACTTAGGTCATTTCCATATCTTGGCTGTTGCAAATAATGCTTGCAATAAACATGGGCGTGCAGATACATGTCTTGGAAATCGTTTTTATTTCCTTTGGGTGTACACCTAGAAGTGGAACTGATGAGTCATATCATAGATCTGTTTTTAATTTTTTGAGAAACCTTCATGCTGTTTTCCACAATGGTTGAACCAATTTGCATTCCCACTGACAAGGTACAAGGGTACCCTTTTCTGAACATTCTTGCCAACACTTACCATCTTTTATCTTTTTTTTTTTTTAAGATTTTATTTATTTATTTGACAGCGAGGGACACAGTGAAAGAGGGAACACAAGCGGGGGAAGTGGGTGAGGGAGAATCAGGCTTCCTGCTGAGCAGGGAGCCCGATGTGGGGTTCGATCCCAGGACCCTGGGATCATGACCTGAGCTGAAGGCAGACACTTAAGGACTGAGCCACCCAGGTGCCCCATCTTTTTTCTTCTTGATGATAATTATTCTAACAGTGTAAGGTGGTATCTCATTGTGGTTTTGATTTGCATTTCCATGTTGATTCCTAATTTTGACCGTCTTTTCATGTACCTGTTGACAATTTGGATGTCTTCTTTGGAAAAACATCTATTTAGTTATGCCACAAAATTTAATTTAGTTAGTTAAATTAGATTGTTTGGTTTTTCATTATTGAGTTGTATGAGTTCTTCATACATTTTGAATATTAAATATATTCTGATCTGGGGTTTCCAATATTTTTTTCCAATTCTATAGGTTGTATTTTAATTTTGTTCATTGTTTCCTTTGCTGTGCAAAAGCTTTTAAGTTTGATGTAGTCCCATTTGTTGATTTTTGTTTTTGTTGTTTGTACTTTTGGTGTCATATCCAAAAAAATCATTGCCAAGACCAATTTCAAGGAGATTCTTCCCTACAGTTTCTTTTCGTAGTTTTATATTATCAGGTCTTATGATTAAATCTTTGATCCATTTTGAATTAGTTTTTGCGAATGGTGTAAGAAAGGGGTCCAGTTTCATTGTTCTGCATGCATTTTTCCAGTTTCCCGGTACTATTTGTCAAAGATCCTATCCTTTCCCCTTGGGTGTTCTTGGCTCCCTTGTTGAATAGTAGTTGACCAAAAATGCAGGGGTTTAATTCTGAACTTCCTATTCTGTTTTGTTGGTCTATGTGCCTATTTTTATGCTAGTATCATACTGTTGTTATTACTATAGCTTTGTAATATAGTTTGAAATCAGGAAGTGTAATACTTCCTGCTCTGTTCATTTTCCTCAGGACTGTTTGGCTATTCAGAGTCTTATGGATCCATACAAATTTTTTTTTTTTAAGATTTTATTTATTTATTTGACAGAGAGAGAGAGTGCACAAGCAGGGGGAGCGGCAGGCAGAGGGAGAGGGAGAAGCAGACTTCCTGCTGAGCAGGGAGCCCGATGTGAGGCTCGATCCCAGGATCCCGGGATCATGACCTGGGCCAAAGGCAGAAGCTTAATGACTGAGCCACCCAGGCGCCCTTCCATACAAATTTTAGAATATTTTTTTCTATTTCTGTGAAGAATGCCATTGGTATTCTGATGGGGATTACACTGAATCCATAGATGACTTTGGATAGTATTGACATTTTAACAATATTCTTTCTATTCATGAAAAAAGGGTGATTTTTCCATTTTTTTTTGTGTCATCTTCAGTTTCTTTCAGGAAAGGCTTGTAGTTTTTGTTGTACGGATCTTTCACTTGGTTATATTTCTTCCTAAGTTATTTTATTGTTTCTGATGCGATAGTTTATTTTTTTCTCAGATGTTTCATTATTAGTGCAACTGATTTCTGCATGTTGATTTTGTATCCCACAATTTTGTGAAATTGATTAGTTTCAACTGTTTTTGGGTTGAGGCTTTGTGATTTTTTTTTTTACATAAAGTCATATCATCTGTAAATAGTGACAGTTTACTCCTTATTTTACAATTTGGATTACTTTTATTTCTTTCTCCTACAGGACTAGCCAGGACTTCTAATACTATATTGAATGAGTGATGAGAGTGGACATCTTTGTCTTGTTCTTCATCTTAGAGTTTTCAATTTTTTTTCCGTTGAGTATAATATTAGCTGTGGGTTTGTCATATATGGCTTTTATCATGTTGAGATATATTCCTTCTATACCTCATCTGCTAAGGGTTTTTAATCATGAAAGGATGTTGTATTTTATTAAATACTTTTTCTGTATCTACTAAGATGATCATGTAATTTTTGTCTTTAATTTTATGAATGTGATATATTACTTATTGATTTGCATATGTTGAACCATGCTTGCACCCCAGGGATAAATCCCACTTGGTCATGATGTATATTCTTTAATGTGTTCTTGAATTTGGCTTGCTAATATTTTGTTAATAATTTTTGCATTTATATCCATCAGGGATATTAGTCTGTAATTTTCTTGTGGCATCCTTATCTAGCCTTGGCATCAGAGTAAAGCTGGCCTCATAGAATGTGTTTGGAAGTGTTCGCTTTTCAATTTTTTAGAAGTGTTTGAGAAGGATGGATGTTAATTCTCCTTTAAATGTCTGGTAGAATTTACCAGTGAAGTGTTCTAGGCCTTGGGTTTTCTGTGTTGTGAAGTTTTTGATTATTGATTCAATCTTTTTACTCATTATTGGTCTGTTCAGATTTTTTATTTCGTCCTGATTCAGTATTGATAGCTTGTGTATATCTAGAAATTTACCCATTTCTTTTAGGTTATCTAATTTGTTGGCATGTAATTATTCATAGTAGTCTCTTATGATTGTATGTATTTCTATAGTATCAGCTTCAGTGTCTCCTTTTTCATTTCTAATTTTATCCACTTCAGTTTCTCTCTTTTCTTGGTTAGCTAGCCAAAGTTTTTCAATTTTGTTTACCTTGTCAAACAACATTTGACAAACAAAAAAAAACTTTGTTTCATTGATCCTCTCTATTGTTTTTCTGGTCTCTATTTCATTTATTTCCACTCTGATCTTTATATTTCCTTTCTTCTACTACTTTGAGCTTGATTTGTTCTTCTGTTTCTAGTTCCTTGAGATATAAAGTTAGGTTGTTTATTTGAAATCTTTTTAATTTCTTGATATATGCATTTATCACTATAAACTTTCCTCTCATCCTCTCAGAACTGCTTTTGCTGCATCCCATACATTTTGATATATTGTATTTCCATTTTCATCTGTTTTGAGATAATTTTTGTTTCCTTTTTGATTTTTGACTCAATTGTTCAGAAGTGTGTTGTTTAGTTTCCACATTTTTGTAGATTTTTCAGCTTCTCTTGTTGATTTTTATTTTAATCAGTGTGGTAGGAAAAGAGAGTTGGTATAATTTCAATCTTAAGTTTGCTAAGATTTGTTTTGTGATCTATCAGGTGATCTGTCCTGGAGAATGTTCCATATGTACTTGAGAAGAATGTGTATTCTGCTGCTGTTGAATGGAATATTCTATATACATTAGGTACATTTATTCTAATATATGACTCAGTTCCATTGTTTCCTTATTGATTTTTCTGTCTAGATGACCTATCCATTGCTGAGAGTGGGGTATTGAAGTCCTTTACTATTCTTTTTTTTTTTTTTTTTTAAGATTTAATTTATTTATTTGTCAGAGAAAGAGAGAGAGTGCACAAGCAGGGTGAGTGCCAGGCAGAGGGAGAAGCAGGGTCCCCGCTGAGCAAGGAGCCCAATGCAGTACTGGATCCCAGGGTCCTGGGATCATGACCAGAGCCAAAGGCCGACGCTTAACCGACTGAGCCACCCAGGCATCCCTGAAGTCCCTTACTATTCTTGTTATCCATTTCTCCCTTTAGATCTATTTAGTATTTGCTTAATATATTTCAGTGTTCCAATGGTGGGTGCATATATATATATACACTTATTGTATTTTCTTGATGTGTTGACCCTTTTATCATTATATAATGACCTTCTTTGTCCCTTATTACAGTTTTTGGCTTGAAGTCCATTTTGTCTGATATAAGTATGGCTACCCCTGCTTTCTTTTGGTTTTCATTTGCATGGAGTATCTTCTTCCATCACTTTACTTTGAGCCTGTGTGTGTCTTTAGAACTTAAATGAGTCTCTTATAGGTAGCATATAGTTGGGACTTGTTTTTTAATCTATCCAGTCACTCTATGCCTTTCTATTGGTGAATTCAACCCATTAACATTTAGAATGATAATTGATATGTAAGGACTTACTGCTGCCATCTTGTCATTTGCCTTCTGGTTGTTTTATATCTTCATTGTTCCTTTCCCCCTCTGTTTTTGCCTACAGCTGCCTTTAAGATTCTTTATAACTAATTTTTGACAGTTTTGTTATAATGTGTCTTGGAAATGGTCTTTTTTTAAAAAATGATTTCATTGGTTTATTTATTTGACACAGAGAGAGACACTGAGAGCAGGAACAGAAGCAGGAGGAGTGGGAGAGGCAGAAGCAGGCCTCCCGCTGAGCAGGGAGCCAGATGCAGGGCTCGATCCCAGGACCCTGGGATCATGACCTGAGCCTAAGGCAGACGCTTTAACGACTGAGCCACCCTGGCGCCCAGAAATGGTCTTTTTGCATTGAAATAATAGGGTCTTCTAGCTTTGTGGACTTGTATGGTCAGTTTCTTCCCCAGGTTTGGAAAGTTCGCAGCTATTATATCTTTAATTTATCTCTGCCCTCTTCCCTGTCTCTTTTTCTGGTACACTAATTATTCTGTTTGCTTTTCTGATAGAATCTGATAGTACTCACAGGGTTTCTTCACTTTTTTAAAATCATAATTTTCTCTCCTCTTCTGACTGAATCATTTCTAAATTCCTATCTTCCAAGTCACTTACACTTTCTTCCTTCTTATCTGCTCTGTTACCTATGCTCTTCAGTGTATTCTTTATTTCATTCTATGACTTCTTCAGCTCTAGAATTTCCGTTTTTGTTTGTTTGTTTTTAATTTCAGTCTCTTTGGTAGAGAACTCATTCTATTCATTAATTTTATTCCGGAGTTCATTGAATTGCCTTTCTTCAGTTTTCTTGTAGCCCGTTAAAATTCTTCATAAAATTTATTTTGAATTCTCTTATCAGTTTCATCTCAGTATTTTGTGTCTTTGAGTTCAGTATATGGAGAATTATTTTCTTTTCATGATATCATATTACCTTGATTTTTCATTATGTCTGACAATATGTGTCATTTTGATTTTACATTTTACATTTGAAGTAGGAAACACTTTTCTTATTTAAGAATTTGTGTAATTTGGCTCTTACAGCTCAACAGGCTAGCAATTAGAAAACTTTCTTTGGTAGTCCAGAAGGGGGCACTGTAGCTCAAGTTTTAGGTTTCTCCTACAGGAGATGGCTCTTGGGATGAAGTATGCAAAAAGAGCTGGCAGCAGAGTTGGGGGACATGTGGTTTTAGCATCTGGAACTTTGGGGGTGCCTACAGCCCATCAGGTGGATCCTAGTGTAGGGAACTTCAAGAGATCCATGGACAGACCTGCAGCTGAAATCCTGAAGCATACAGAAGGAAATAAAGTTCCTTCAGTGCCATTTGATATTCCTTGTCTGCCTCCTTCCCTTCCCTCTCCCTCCCCCAAGTCATGGATGTCCCTCCTTAGAACTCTTGTGTCGCAGGAGAGAAACAAGCCCTCCAGCTGCAACCCACATGTAGCTAGGCAGTGTGTCACTTCTTTCACTTATCACTTCCTCTGCCAGAGAGGTAGCTCCTTCCGTTGCAAAGCTCGGAGTGTTGCATTGTTACCCTGGAGAGGGAGGCTGCCTCAGTGGGTTCCTCCCTGTCCTCTGCCTCCAAACTCACTTCTATTCCACTCTGATGGTGTGCCAGGTTCTGCTGTCAGGCTGACTGGACCTCCACAGATTCTTCATTTCCCATGAGTATCTGTCCACTTGTGTACTCTCCAGGTTCCTCTTCTCTAATCAGGGCAACTGCAGGTGGAGCAGGTTCACCAACTCCCCTGAATCCACAGTCCCCTCTGAGATCCTCTCCACTTACTTTTGGATGCACAAGTAGATTGAAATTTCCTAGGTGTCCTGGTATAATGTAGAGAGGCACTTTAATTCAGTTATAGGTGACTAATTGTAATCAAAGAGGAGAGGAAAAAGGAATGACTCCCACTACCATGATGCTGACATCACAGTCCATTTTTTTTAAGTTGTTATTTATTCAATATAAATACTGCTTGTCTCATTCCTAATAAGAGAATTAGATTTAGATAAGTGGCTCCAAATTTTAAACAAGATGAAAATAATACATTAATGGTGGATTTTTTTTATGAAACTGAATTTCATGACTTTCATATGAAAATATGTTTTTACACAATTTTTAAAAAAATTCTACTGATTACTTAGAGCTCAAAATCTGGAAACGATTGGACTAGCTTATTCCAGTAGTCTCTTTCAGTATTAATGTTCTCTGATCTTACGATTTATTCTTTCTTCCTATATCCCAAGAGAAAAGAGATGTCAAAGAGAATGTCTAAGAATCAAAGAGCTTAAGGGAACTTAATGGTTGTATCAATCAGGATAGAATTGGTGATGCCACGATAACAAAAAACCTGAATTCTCAGTGGCTTAACAATAGCCGAGTTTATTTCTCATATTTACCTTAGATCAACAAGGAGACTCTTCACATTAGTCGCTTTACGATCTGTCACTGAAACTTCATTTCGATATATGCTAACAATCACAGAGGCCCCAGAGTAAAACATATTACTTCTGCTTTTATTTCATTGCCAAAGCAAATGACATGGACATTCCCAAATTGAACAGGACAAGGTGTGTATTTCACCTGCAGGGAGGAGCACTGAATATTTATGAATAATAATACGTTCTGTGGGTGTGAGATCAGGAATAAAAACTGTAACAGACAGGGGTGCCTGGGTGGTTTAGTTGGTTAAGCAGCTGACTCTTGATTTTGGCTCAGGTCATAATCTGAGGGTCGTGAGATCAAGCCCCGTGTCAGGCTCTGCACTGAGTGTGAAGTCTGCTTAAGATTCTCTCTCTCCCTCTCCCTCTGCCTTTCATGCTCATGCTTTCCCTCTAAAACAAACAAACAAACAAAACCCATATTGTAACAGAGAAATATTAATTTTGTTTAGTGTAAAAATTTGAAAAACAGGAAATTATGATGAATACTTCCTACTTTTGCAATTTTCTAAACATTAATATTAGCTAAACAGAAATTTCCAAATTCTAAAGTATCTTCACGTAGAGTATTTGATTTTCTTTACAACTCAGTGGTGGAGACTGATAAGCCTGAGTAGTGGCTAAGAACTCACTATAGAGTTAAACTGCTTGGTTTTGAATTTCAGTCTCAGCAGTTACTGAAATTTGACTGTGGACAAATGACCTTACATAATGTGCTTCAGTTCCATTCTTTTAAAAGTGGGTATAATCTTAATTCTATCTTGTATTTATGTTTATGTGAGGAATCAAAATGATAATACACTGAAATGACACATAGTAACACTCAATTCATATTGTTAGCTGTTTTTAGTTATTTTTGTATTTTTATCATATTTATCAATAATACTATTACCCCCCATTTTCCAACTGAGACCTAAATGCAATCTACAGTGTTTGGTTTCTCTAAGGTTCACATAGTAGATGGCAAAGCACAGATTCAAAATTAGATTTTTGGTTTAGAGTCTTGTTTACATCCTAGTCACACTTATTTAATTTGACATAATCATTTTAATCTATGTCTTTAAGGCTATTTTATCAAAAAAAAAATTCTTACAGATTGCTATAGATGGTTCAGGGGAAAAAAAAGATGAATTGAGATTGGGAGAGGATACTGAGAAAGAGAAAGGAAGAAAGATAGCAAAGAGAAAGAAAGCAAACAACCAAGGTCCAGTGTAATTAGGAGAGGTGGCAGGGCAGCAAACTGAGAGAAGACAGTGGTTTGTTAAGGAATCATTGTAGAGTTCACATGAGACTTTTTTTTTTACAGATTAGGTTCGGAGAATTAGGCTGTAATAGGACTCTGAAGTCCTAAATTCAGCATTTTTTTTTTCCCCCTGGGAAGAGAAGCAAAACAAGAACTGCATGATTTTTGTTATTTTATAATTGAAAAGACTGATGTGGATTTGAGTTTGCTGATTTAAAGAAATGATGTGGTAAGTTATTTTAATGTTTTATGAGTATCATGTAGTCCCTACCCCCCACTTTTTGTCTTGAAATAAATGGTTTCTGTCATATGACTTGATATTATTCAGAGTTTCACAATCTATTCTAGGTTTGTTGACAACTCAAGTTTCAGTTTCCAGTGGCACAAAATGTACTATTTGTGCTCTTTGTGTTTGAAGTGTGTCTGAGCTGTAGCTCAAAATGTTTCTCTCATTTAAGAAATCTGGTAAGCAAACTTGATTATATTTGCCTCTTTTCTCTAACCTTCACATGTGATTTATTATCTTGAGCTCAGGTTCATTTTCCTGTTTTTCTTTTCTTTCCTTTTTTTTTTTTTTGTGGGGATAGAGAGCTTGTGGGAGACAGTTTTGAGAAATTTGTACATGATTCAATGTAAAATTTAGAGGAATTATCACTTTTTTTCAGTAAGACAAACCACTAACTTGACCAAATACTGTAGTAATAATACTACCTGAAGCTCTAGAATATTGAAAACTATGAAAATAGAGAGAAAAAAAAAAAAACACTTGGAGATAAATAAAAGTGACAAAATAAGTATAGATGTGACATTTAAGGTATTTCCATTGAAATGCTTAATGGTACTTTAATTAAAAAACTTGTTAAAAGATATTTAACTATGAGGTATCTAGGCTAATAACTACAAATGATAAGAGTAGATGACTTGTCTCTTCTTGGTTAATGTTAATTTATTTACATGTTAAGAAATACACTACTATCTGCCTGAGATGTGAGGCTGCTTAGGATAGGGGGAAAGAACATTGTCATAGCTAATACTTATATAGGTAACTGGCATTTATATAAGTAGGAAGAAAGCTATAGAAATAGATACTAGTTTTTTTTACTACTACTTTTTGCCTAGCATTTTAATAGAGCTCCTTTATTCTATTTATGACATGGTATGATTTCAGTAGCATTTAAGCGGAATCACTAAATTTATGGTATTTCATGTATTAAGAGAAATCCTGGGTTTATTCTAGAGCCTTTCCCCTATGATGTCATTTATATTGTGGACAGTAAATAAATAACAAATATCTCAATACTGATTGAGGAAAAAAATACTTGAGAACATCAGAAACTAGCAAACATATGGAGAAGTCTAAGTTAATAGTATTTTTTTCTTCTTTTTTTTTTTTAAGATTTTATTTATTTATTTGAGACAGAGAGAATGAGAGACAGAGAGCATGAGAGGGAGGAGGGTCAGAGGGAGAAGCAGACTCCCTGCTGAGCAGGGAGCCCGATGTGGGACTCGATCCCGGGACTCCAGGATCATGACCTGAGCCGAAGGCAGTCACTTAACCAACTGAGCCACCCAGGCGCCCCAGTATTTTTTTCTTCTTAACATTGTATATGTTTTATTGGCACTTCAAATATAAATACTTCTTAAGGAGGATTGCTTTTTACCAAATGTCCTAGTTCATATTTTTAAAGAACTCCCAATACAACTCATTTGACATATTGTAGTAGCCCTTAAAGCTTTAAAATAGAAGGAAATTTCCTCTTTGTAAGACAATCCAAGCAATAGGAGATGTGGGCAATAGAGTACTGATATTAGTATTAATAACTGTGAATATCTTCTCTGAGGAGAACAATTTTAGGAAATCCATAATGGAAAGTAGATATAACAACTATTTCAAGTTCTTATTTTTTGTTTCATTATTTTTAAAAAAAAATATTTATTTATTTGAGAGAAAGAGAGCTCGAGCCGGGGGGAGGGACTGAGGGAGAGGAAGAAGCAGGCTCCCCACTGAACAGAGAGCCTGATGATCTGAGCTGAAGGCAGATGCTTAACTGAGCCACCCAGGTGCCCCTTTTTTGTTTTGTTATTGATATCAAAGATGTCAAGGATTTGTCTGCAGATTTTACTTCAAAGATATAAATATACTTTAGGTTTTTTTTGTTTGTTTTTTTAAGGATTTTATTTATTTATTTGACAGAGGGAAAGAGTGAGTACAGGCAAGGAGAGCAGCAGGCAGAGGGAGAGGGAGAAGCATTCTCCCCGCTGATCAGGGATCCCAATGTGGGACTTGATCCCAGGACCCTGAGATCATGACCTGAGCTGAAGGCAGAAGCTTAACCGACTGAGCCACCCAGGTGCCCTGCTTTAGTTGTTTTAATGCCTCTCCTATGGAGTTTATATCTCTTTAGATTGATTGAGATGAAAATTAAGGTTAAATGAGAAAATCTATGACAATGACTGACCCTTGATAGAAGATGATTGTATAATTGTATACATCCACCTATGTTGTGATGTTCGTAAAATTTCTCAGCTTATGTCTGCAAGTTATCTGTTATTTTAATAACATCCTAAAATTCATGTGAAACACTATTAAAAACATTTCAGAGTTAATTGATGAGGCAGTGATGAGAAGTTATTTCAAAATCAACATGTGACCTCCTAGAAGCTCTGAAGAGGTTAAAACAAAAAGAGAGGAAAAGAAAAAAAAAGTGTGGAAAAAAGAGCAGATGGAAAACATTGCTAGTTCCTTCTTATCACTATCTATTCCTGTGTGTGAGGGGGAGTAGAAAGTATTATTAGAATTTGGAAAGCGTGGAATGGAAAGAGAGAATGTCCAAGTGACTATAAGTGGAAGTGGAAAGAGAGCATAAGTTTAGAGCAGTTTGAATAGTACCAGCAATAAAAATAAAACAGTAATAACAACATTACAGAGACCAAATATATTGGGTTTTTAATGTATCATGCACTGGGGTAACAGCTTTATTTGTGTTAATTCACTCAATCATAATGACAACTTTATGAGGTACATAGTACTTTTTCTAGTTCATAAACTTAAAAGAGATTATTTAAAAAAAAAAGATTATTTTCCAGGGTCACACAGATAATAAATGACAAGATCAGGATTTGGACTGTAGTTTATCTAACTCCTAAGGTCATTTTCTTAACATTTGGAAGCTTAAGTATGAAGTTCAAACCATGCTCTTATCTAGTTCTCAACTCTTTATCACCATCAGCCTTATATCAACCACTGTCTAGTCAGTCTTCTCTCTTTTTTCTCATTCGAATATTCATCTACATCCAGTTAGTCTCTTGTCCTCCTTGCAAATTTTCCTTCCTATTTGTTTTTGAAAACATTTCTCTGGTGCCTGGGTGGCTCAGTCAGTTAAGCATCTGCCTTGGGCTCAAGTCATGATCCCAAGGTCCTGGGATTGAGCCCGGTGTCAGGCTCCCTGCTCAGTGGGGAGTCTGCTTTTCCCTCTGCCCCTTCCCCCTGCTCCTGTGCATGCTTTCTCTCTCTCTCTGGCTTTCTCTCTCTCTCCCGCTCTCTGCCTGAAATAAATAAAATCTTTTTTAAAAAAAGATGTCAAAGGAAACTGGGGAAATTAATGTTAATAAATTTTATGTAGCCTAATGCATCACAAAATATTATTTCAACATAAATGCCATACAATTAATTTTTACATTAATTTTTAATACTAATTCTTCACAATTTGGAGTATATTTTACACTTACAGCACATCTATGTTCAGACTAATATTTCAGGATCTCATTCACCAGATATTGCCTGTGGCTACCATATTGGACATTACATCTCTAGAACTCTATGATGAATATTGGTATAATACAGAGAATGTTGGTTTGTCATAGGGTCTATTATCAAATCACTGGCTCTATTTACCATATGAGCCTGGACAATTTATTCGGTTTGTTCCTTCATGTGTACAAAGGTTTTACAAAGATTAGATTGTATCACATAATTTCTGAGAGTGTTTGTTTACTTTGAAAAATCATTGAGGACATAACCCAAGTTACACCAATGTCTTGTACAGTGCCTGGAATTTAGAGTCTTTTTTTTTTAAGACTTTATTTATTTTGACAGAGAGAGAGAGAGGACAAGCAGGTGGAGGGGCAAAGGTAGAGGGAGAAGCCGGCTCCCTGCTGAGGAAGGAGCCCAATGTGGGACTCGATCCCAGGACCCTGGAATCATGACAAAGGCAGACGCTTAACTGACTGAGCCACCCCAGGTATCCCTGGAATTTAGAGTCTTCTGTTACAACAATTTATTGATCACATAAGCCATTATGCTTTTTGTTTTGCTAGTTTCTAAGAATATTAGATAGGAAGTCTACTTTTAAGAAGTTTGGTAACAGGGCGCCTGGGTGGCTCAGTTGGTTAAGCGACTGCCTTTGGCTCAGGTCATGATCCTGGAGTCCTGGGATCGAGTCCCGCATCGGGCTCCCTGCTCAGCGAGGAGCCTGCTTCTCCCTCTCACCCTCCCCCCTCTCATGTACTCTCTCTCATTCTCGCTCTCTCAAATAAATAAATAAATCTTTAAAAAAAAAAAAAGAAGAAGAAGTTTGGTAACAGACTGATAAACATGTAAATCCTAAGTTATTTATAATATATTTACAATATAAATCAAATACAGCTTAATGTCATATAAGTTAAAAAGCTCTCATACAGAGGAATTATTAACTATGCCTGGGAATATCAGGATAAGCTTCAAAAGATGTTGCTTCAACTGCATCTGGAAGGAAGAATAGTTACTCAGTACACAAGGATGTTGGACGGTGATTCTAGAAAGAAGGAAAATACTTGGAAAATCATGGAGCAATGAAATTGCTTGTGAAATATGAGGGAATTTTAGTTTGGTAATGGATAAGTGTTAGGGCCTGTACGTTTGTATCTCCTTTCCCCCCAAATTTACATGTTGAAACCCTAACTCCCAGTGCAATGGTATAAGGCTGTGGGGTCTTTGAGAAGTAATTGGGTTTAGATGAAGTCATGAGAGTGGAGCCCCATGATGGGATCGGTTTCCTTATAAGAAGAGAAAGAGACTGGAGCTCTCTCTGTTCTCCACCATATAAAGATACAGAAGAAAATGGCTACCTGTGAACCTGGAAGGGGGCTCTCACCAGACCCTGGAACTGCCGACATTTTGATTTCAGGCTTCCCAGCCTCCAGATATATGACAAATAAATATTTGTTGTTTAAGCCATCCAGTCTGTGATGATCTTGTTTTAACAACTTGAACTGGCTAAGAAAGTAGGACAAATTGTGTTTACATGGTGGGTTAGAAGGACCAAAGGAGAGCATTAGGGTTGATAGAGGAATAGTTAAGGACCAAAGTGTTCTACATAACCCTTCCCTAAAACAGGTACTTCCTTGTTTTTTCTCATCTTAATGAATGATATCGCCAAATACCTTTCTGTAATTTTTCTCTGTCCCTCATTCTTCAGCTCTAATCTATCCATAAACCTTTTGCCTTTCTGTCTCTGAAACATATCCTGTCAGTGCCCTTAGTCTGAGCCACTCACCTCTTTCCTAGACTGCCAAAAAAGTCTAACTGATCTCCTTACCTCTACTGTTGTCTTGACATAATCCAATTTCTTCATGGCAGCAAGAGTGATTTCCTTTTAAAGTATACCAAAGTTTCTTAGCTCTGCTTTTTACAGACTCAAAGGCTCTGTCATTATATTCTACAAGGTCCTACATGATCTGGCCTAATAGACCTCATATCATTTTACCCTTCCCATTTTACCCTTCATTTTATTACACATTGTTTAGCTACACTGTTGTTTTGTTTTGTTTTGATTTTTAATTTTTTTTTTTTAATGTCACTTGGTTTTTTTTCTTTCCGTGGGCTTTTTCTGTTGTACTTTCCTCTAGATTGCTCTTTCTCTCATCTTCAAATGACTGGCTCCTTCTAATCCTTCAAATCCTAGCTGAAAATCATTTCCACAGAGAAATCCTCCGGACTATCCAGTTTAAAATACCTTGATGACAAAGTCACTTTCTATTTTATTATGTTAATTCATACTAGTTCTTATTGATATCTTCAATTGTTTTATTATTATTATTATATTATTATTTACTCATATATTTCCTTTTTTTTCTTTCTTTTTCTTTTACCAAATTTTTATATAAATTTTCGTTAACATATAGTGCAATATTGGCTTCATGAGTAGAATTAAGTGGTTTGTCACTTACATACAGCACCCAGTGCTCATCATAAAAAGTGCTCTCCCTTATGCCCATCATCCATCTAGCACATCCCACACCCACCTCCCTCCCTCCACCCTCACTTTGTTCTCTATTGTTAAGAGTCTTTTATAGTTTGTTTCCCTCTCTCCTCTTCCCCCCGATATGTTCATCTGTTTTATTTCTTTTTTAAAAAAATTATTATTTTTTTATTTTTAAGGATTTTTATTTATTTGAGAGACTGCAGAGCGAGAGAGCGTGAACGGAAGTGAGTGGCAGAGGGAGAGGGACAAGCAGACTCCCCACTGAGCAGGGACCCCCCCCCCAATGTGAGACTCGATCCCCAGCCTGGGATCATGACCTGGACTGAAGGCAGACGCTTAACCGACTGAGTCACCCAGGTACCCCATCTGTTTTATTTCTTAAATTCCAAATATGAGTGAAATCATATGATATTTGTCTTTCTCTTACTGACTTACTTTGCTTAGTATAATAAACTCTAGGTCCATCCATGTTGTTGCAAGTGGCGAGATTTCATTTTTTTAAATTTTAAATTCAAGTTAGTTAACATATACTGTAGTATTGGTTTCAGGATTAGAATTTAGTGATTCATCACTTACATATAACACCCAGTGCTCATCCTAACAAGTGTTCTCTTTAATACCCATCAACCATTTAGCCCATCCCCCACCCAATTCCCCTCCAGCGACTCTCAGTTTGTTCTATTACCTATACAGTCCCTTATGGTTTGCCTCCCTTTCTGTTTTTATCTTATTTTATTTTTCCTTTTTTAAATTATGTTCAGTTAGCCAACATATAGTACATCATTAGTTTTTGATGTAGTGTTCAACGATTCATTAGTTGTGTATAACACCCAGTGCTCATCACAACATGTGCCCTCCTTAATACCCATCACCCGGTTACCCCATTACCCTACTCCCCTCCCCTCTGTAACCCTAAGTTTGTTTCCCAGAGTCTGGAGTCTCTCATGGTTTGTCTCCCTCTCTAATTTTTTCCATTCAGTTTTCCCTCCCTTCCCCTATGGTCCTCTGCACTATTCCTCATGTTCCACAAAGGAGTGAATCCATATGATAATTGTCTTTCTCTGCTTGACTTATTTCACTTAACATAATACATTCTAGTTCCATCCACATTGTTGCAAATGGCAAGATTTCATTCTTTTTTATGGCTAATATTCCATTATAAATAAATAAATAAATAAATAAATAAATAAATAAATAAATACACACACACACACACACACACATATATATACACACACTACTTCTTTATCCATTCATCAGTTGATGGACATTTGGGCTTTTCCCATAGTTTGGCTATTGTTGATAATGCTATCAACATAGGGGTTCATGTACCCCTTTGAATCTGTATTTTTTATCCTTTGGGTAAATACCTAGTAGTGCAATTGCTGGATCATAAGGTAGTTCTTTTTTTAACTTTTTGAGGAATTCCATACTGTTTTCCCATAGTAGTTGCACCTGTTTTTTTTTTTTATTATTATGTTATGTTAACCACCATATATTACATCATTAGTTTTTGATGTAGTGTTCCATGATTCATTGTTTGCGTATAATACCCAGTGCTCCTATTTTTATTCCCACCAACAGTGTAAGAGGGTTCCCCTTTCTCCACCTCTTTGCCAACACCTGTTGTTTCTTGTGTTGTTAATTTTAGCCATTCTGACAGGTGTGAGGTAATATATCGCTCATTATAGTTTCGATTTGTATTTCCCTGATGGTGAGTGATGTTGGGCATTCATATGTTTTCTTCACAGTAGAATGCAAGTTCTTTGAGAATAAGAATCCTGTCTTATTCATCACTGTATCTTGAGTATCATCCACATGCTTAAGCAAAAAGCAGTATTCAGTTAATGCTTGTTGGATTAATGGATTAAGTTTTCCCCACCTGTACTATTGTCTTTTATAGGTTTTTACTTACATTAAGGAGAAAATGGGATTGAATTCATGACTGTAGTGTCCTATTAGGTATAAGAGATATTTAGCTAAAAGGAGAAAAAACCAAACATTCTACTGCTATAGCCATTGCATTAAGCACATGATTTGATGGATGTGGGGAAAGGTCTGTTTCCTCAATTCATGGGCATTCACCTTCCAAATAATTTCTTAAATGTTAATGCAGAAATTTAAATAACTAAAAATTAGGGTTGGTGGTGTAAAAACAGAACTGAATTGAATATCCTATTTCTTTTTGAAATTGAAACACTATAATTTTTGCAAATAGATAGTTAAGGCAATGTTCTGACTCTAAGTTCAGTTGGCTTTCATTGTGATTTTCCTTCTGTTAGTGAAGGACTTCAGAAATAAAACCTAATCCTAATTAAATAATACATGATTAAGGATTCTTTACATATAAACTGCCAGATGTTTAAAAAGGTTAATATTCCCTCAATAAGGAAAACATTAAGGTCTAAAAGGTCATTTAGATTGTTTTCCTGGCAGGTTGTTTATAGATATTCTTCACCTGTTAATATTATTATTGATAATCATTTTCTGATTATGAATAAACACTTTATGCTCTATGTATTTATTCATGTTAACATTTACTTAGTAAAATATGTTTCTTACAGGAATAAATAGTTGCTGGAAAGAATGCTGGCAACTTAAAAGCAAAATGAAGTTCTTTCTATTGCTTTCAATCATTGGGTTCTGCTGGGCTCAGTATGCCCCAAACACCAAATCTGGACGGACATCTATTGTTCATCTGTTTGAGTGGCGCTGGAATGACATTGCTCTTGAATGTGAGCAATACCTAGCTCCAAAAGGATTTGGAGGGGTTCAGGTGGGTATTGTTCATAGTATAAATTGCAGTTTTCTATGCTTATAGTAAATGGTATTATGATCTGTATCTGTGAAGCTGGAACATTTTACTGAGGAAGAAAAAAGTTTAGTATTGTTGGCAACTTTATGTTTTGTTTCTGATATAATCTTTCTTAAGCAGGACATTTCCAATATACTGTTAATATTTTCATGTGGTTGTTAAAAATGTAACTATATATGCAAAGATTCAGAAATTATTTTAGATTATTGATTAGTTTTGAGAGTATCCAATGATATAAAGTAACCCATAATTTGATACTTATTATGATTTTTTTATTTATAGATCTCTCCACCCAATGAAAATGTTGTGATTCATAACCCTTCAAGACCTTGGTGGGAAAGATACCAACCAATTAGCTACAAGATATGCACAAGATCAGGAAATGAAGATGAATTCAAAGACATGGTGACTAGATGTAACAACGTTGGTGTAAGTGAATTAAAGTTTCCTTTAAAAAAATATTTAGAAAAATAATTTCTCTCTCCTCTCTCCTGTTCCTTTTGAGCAGAAATTTTTCCATATTTATTTTTTATTTTACTTTACATTTAAGCTATAGCTAAAACTTAATTATTACCTTATGTTCAGCTTTTATAAATTTTTGTATATGTGCTCTTTGTCTACTAAAGAAATTTAAGTCAAAGTTTAAAGCCAAACTTACTTATAAAGCAAGTATCAGCTTTTAGCCCTATAACTATACACATTTTCTGGGGAATCCCATACACATTTGTGGGGAATTGGAAATTCCAGTTGCAATATTTGCTGTAATTTTTATGTAACTTGTATTTTTACCTATAATTTCTGGGTCTTCTTTCCCACGGGGTTTTTGATGGTAAATAATTATATTCTTTTTGATGAGGAGCATGAGAGACAATATTTACCTTCAGATGCTTGGTAGATAATAGAGGCTAGCTGCTTCTTTCTTAGGATGATGCGTGGAAATTTCAAAGACCACTACTCTCTCCTGTCTCAGCTGATTCTTACTTCCCCTCACCCCCCAAAAAAAGGCTGTTTGCATTTTTTCATAGTTATGGTAGTTTTAGTTCTATAGTTTATTAGTTTATCATATACGTAAGTATTTTACCAAGACAGTAGAATGCAGATTGGTATTCAGTTCACAATGGTTTCCCTTCACGCTTGACTTTTGGTTTACTAAGAAGATAAGCTAAAAAATAACAAAGACCTATTTTGGAGTGTGATTAACATACCATAAACTTTAGTCAATAATACTATAGATTTCTACCTCTCTGTAAGTCAAACTGAAATAGAAACTTTGTTTTTCAGGTCCATATTTATGCGGATGCTGTAATTAATCATATGTGTGGGAATAGTGTGAGTGCGGGAACCAGCAGTACTTGTGGAAGTTACTTCGACCCTGGAAATAGAAATTTTCCAGCAGTCCCATTCTCTGGTTGGGATTTTAATGATGGTAAATGTAGAACTAGAAATGGAGACATTGAGAGCTATAATGATCCTTATCAGGTGATTAAAGAAAAAAACCACAGTGATCTGAATAAAGAGCTATCTGTGCCTTTAATCATCTACATGTAGTTTATTGATCTTCATTTTATTTATTTTTAAAGATTTTATTTATTTATTTGACAGAGAGAGACACAGCAAGAGAGGGAACGCAAGCAGGGGGAGTGGGAGAGGGAGAAGCAGGCTTCCTGCTGAGCAGGGAGCCTGATGCTATGCAGGGCTGGATCCCAGGACCCTGGGATCATGACCCGAGCCGGAAGGCAGACGCTTAACTGACTGAGCCACCCAGGCGCCCTGATCTTCATTTTAAATACTGGCCTGGATTCCTTAGGAAAATAGGATTCCAACTCTGACTATTTAAAAATAAGAAACGCAAATCAATATTTAAAACATTTTTCCCAATTTAATTTGTCCCAGTCAGAAAAGCTCATCTACTTTATTTCTTACTCCATTTTTATACTAGAAAATATTTCCGAGGTATGTCCATACTAGAATGTCAGTATCTCCAGTTCCCAATGCAAAGAAGACACTACAGAAATATCTGTGAATGAATAGATGAATGCATAATCAAATGGATTCTCAGGTAAAAGCAATGTTTTGTGTATCAATCACAAATTTTTTACCGCAATAGGTCAGAGATTGTCGTCTGGTTGGTCTTCTTGATCTTGCACTGGAGAAAGATTATGTGCGTTCCACGGTTGCTGAATATCTGAACCACCTCATTGACATTGGTGTAGCAGGGTTCAGAATTGATGCTTCTAAGCACATGTGGCCTGGAGACATAAAGGCAGTTTTGGATAAACTGCATAATCTAAATACAAAGTGGTTCTCTGAAGGAAGTAAACCTTTCATTTACCAGGAGGTATATTAATTCATATATGTATCTATATTTCATGTGTATATGAAATAATATCATATAATTCACTAGAAAATAAGTGATAGATTTAATTAAAACAATTTCTGTTGTTTAAGGGCTGAATCATTTATATAGAAGAGTTTTCGTGAACCCTCTTTTGTTGAGACAGTATCTAACATTTAACTCTTTATCACAAGAGATTTTATGGAAGTGCAGAGGATTTATTTAGGCTGCAAACATCTGTGTCATTTGCCATCTCCCCAAGACAGATAATATTATAGTGGTTTTCTTGAGCCAGTCATCTATCAGAGTTTAAATCCTGGCTATAGCACTATTAGCTGTGTTCACACAGGCAAACTGATTAACCTGTCTAGGCAACATTTTTTTTTATATGAATAAAAAGGATGATGATAATAGTTATGTCTTTGTCTAAATATTAATGAGTTAATATTTGTCAAGCACTTAGAAATGTTGTGAACCAGATATCAAGTGCTATAGAAATGCAAGCCATCGTTATTATCATTTATGTGCAAGACTAAAGTTAGGTCAACATTCTCGCAGGACAACAGATCACCTTGTTATCGTGTTATTTTTAATATTGTAGCATATAATTTAGCACAAAAAAAGAATCTTCCTTTAAGGAAAACCATTTGAGGTATTTCAAATAATATAAATAGTTTCAAGCCATTTTCTGTATAATGTTAACTTGCTGGTTAAAAGCCTCTAAAGTTCTTATTTAAAATGATATTTTCCCTATATTTTTACTAGGTAATCGATCTGGGCGGTGAGCCAATTAAAAGCAAAGAGTACTTTGGAAATGGCCGTGTGACAGAATTCAAGTATGGTGCAAAACTAGGCACAGTTCTGCGCAAGTGGAATGGAGAGAAGATGGCCTACTTAAAGTAAATGAAATATGATTTGTCTTTTAAATTATTTCACAGATGCATTAGTCTTATTATACCAATCTGAGTTATCTTAGGAACTTATTTAGAACTTTTAAGGATTCAGTTACTGGTAATAAGGGTTACAGTTCCTCAAATTCCAATTTATCATCTTTATTATTAAGAATGTCAATCGTGAGGATATTGAGAAACCCAAAACACACTGTAGAGACTTTATGTATTATATAACTATACAAGATTTGACTAATGTTTGAATATAATATGTGAAGGCCACATTATTAGTAAAATGATTGTATCATTTATGAAGTACTTACTACATGGCTATTTTTAATTTACTTATATTTATTTACATATCTTACATCAAATAGTTTACATATATTATCATCAATTATTTTCAAATATTAGAATATTCATATTATAACAAACCAAGATTGAAACCTACTTTTAACCCAGTTTTCCATTCCGTATGATATCATATGGATATTGATCATTCTGAAGTGTTTTTTTTTAATTTTATTATGTTATGTCACCATACAATACATCATTAGTTTTTGATGTGGTGATCCACGATCCATTGTTTTCGTATAACACCCAGTGCTCCATGCAGTACGTGCCCTCCTTAATACCCATCACTGGGCTAACCAATCCCCCCTCCCCCTCCCCTCTAAAACCCTGTTTGTTTCTCAGAGTCCATAGTCTCTCATGGTTCATCTCTCCCTCCAATTCCCCCCCCCCCCGCATTTTTCCCTTCCTTCCCCTAATGTCCTCCATGTTATTGCTTATGTTCCACAAATAAGTGAAACCATATGATAATTGACTTTCTCTGCTTGACTTATTTCTTTTTTTTTTTTTTTTTAAGATTTTATTTATTTATTTGACAGAGAAAGACACAGCGAGAGAGGGAACACAAAGGGGGAGTGGGAGAGGGAGAAGCAGACTCCCTGCCGAGCAGGGAGCCCAATGCGGGACTCGATCCCGGGACTCCAGGATCATGACCTGAGCCGAAGGCAGTCGCTTAACCAACTGAGCCACCCAGGCGCCCTGCTTGACTTATTTCACTTAGCATAATCTCCTCCAGTCCCATCCATGTTGATGTAAAAGTTGGGTATTCATCTTTTCTGATGGCTGAGTAATATGCCGTTGTATATATAGACCACATCTTCTTTATCCATTCATCTGTTGAAGGGCATCTCGGCTCTTTCCACAGTTTGGCTATTGCGGACATTGCTGCTTATGATCATTGGGGTGCATATGGCCCTTTTTTCACTACATCTGTGTCTTTGGGGTAAATACCCAGAGTGCAATTGCTGGGTCATAGGGTAGCTCTATTTTTAAATTTTTCAGGCACCTCCACACTGTTTTCCAAAGTGGCTGTACCAACTTGCATTCCCACCATCAGTGTAAGAGGGTTCCCCTTTCTCCACAACCTCTCCAACATTTGTTGTTTCTTGCCCTGTCCATTTTTGCCATTCTAACTGGTGTAAGGTGGTATCTCAGTGTGATTTTGATTTGGATTTCCCTGATGGTTAATGATGATGAACATTTTTTCATGTGTCTGTTAGCCATTTGTATGTCTTCTTCAGAGAAGTGTCTTTTCATATCTTCTGCCCACTTTTTGACTTAATTATTTGTTTTCTGGGTGTTGAGTTTGAGAAGTCCTTTATAGATTTTGGATACCAGCCCTTTATCTGTAGTGTCATTTGCAAATATCTTCTCCCATTCTGTGGGTTGCCTCTTTGTTTTGTTGACTGTTTCCTTTGCTGTGCAGAACCTTTTTATCTTGATGAAGTCCCAAAAGTTCATTTTTGCTTTTGTTTCACTAGCTTTTGGAGATGTGTCTTGAAAGAAGTCACTGTGGCCGATGTCAAAGAGCTTACTGCCTATGTTCTCCTCTAGGATTTTGATGGAATTCTGTCTCACATTGAGGTCTTTCATCCACTTTGAGTTTATCTTTGTGAATGGTGTTAGAGAATGGTCGAGTTTCATTCTTCTGCATGTGGCTGTCCAATTTTCCCAGCACCATTTATTGAAGAGACTGTCTTTTTTCCATTGCATGTTTTTTCCTGCTTTGTCAAAGATTATTTGACCATAGAGTTGAGGGTCCATATCTGGGTTCTCTATTCTGTTCCATTGGTCTATATGTCTGTTTTTGTGCCAGTACCATGCCATCTTGGTGATCACAGCTTTGTAATATAGCTTGAAATCAGGCAACGTGATGCCCTCAGCTTTGTTTTTCTTTTTCAGCATTTCCTTGGCGATTCGGGGTCTTTTCTGATTCCATACAAATTTTAGGATTGTTTGTTCCAGCACTTTGAAAAATGTCATTGGAATTTTGATCGGGATGGCATTGAAGGTATAGATTGCTCTGGGCAGCATAGACATTTTAACAATGTTTATTCTTCCGATCCATGAGCATGGAATATTTTTCCATCTTTTTGTGTCTTCTTCAATTTCTTTCATGAGTGTTTTGTAGTTCCTAGAGTATAGATTCTTTACCTCTTTGGTTAGGTTAATTCCGAGGTATCTTATGGTTCTTGGTGCTATTGTAAATGGAATCGTTTCTCTTATTTCTCTTTCTACAGTTGCGTTGTTAGTGTATAACAAAGCAACTGATTTCTGTGCATTGATTTTGTATCCTGCCACATTACTGAATTGCTGTACGAGTTCTAGTAATTTGGGGGTGGAGTCTTTTGGGTTTTCCACATAAAGTATCACGTCGTCTGCGAAAAGAGAGAGTTTGACTTCTCTGACAATTTGAATACCTTTTATTTCTTTTTGTTGTCTGATTGCTGTTGCTAGGACTTCTAGTACTATGTTGAACAACAGTGGTGAGAGTGGGCACCCTTGACGTGTTCCTGATCTTGAGGGAAAGGCTCTCAGCTTTTCCCCATTGAGGATGATATTCGCTGTGGGTTTTTCATAGATGGATTTTATGAACTTGAGGAATGTTCCCTCTATCCCTATACTCTGGAGAGTTTTAGTCAGGAAAGGATGTTGTATTTTGTCAAATGCTTTTCTGCACCATTGGAGAGGACCATATGGTTCTTCTCCCTCCTCTTATTAATGTGTTCTATCACATTGATCGATTTGCGAATGTTGAACCACCCTTGCATCCCGGAGATAAATCCCACTTGGTTGTGGTGGATGATCCTTTTAATGTATTGTTGGATCCTATTACCTAGGATTTTCTTGAGGATTTTGGAATCCATATTCATCAGGGATATCAGTCTGAAATTCTCCTTTTTGATGGGGTCTTTGCCTGGGTTGAGGATTAAGGTAATGCTGGCCTCATAGAATGAGTTTGGAAATTTTCCTTCTGTTTCTATTTTTTGAAACAGCTTCAGTAGAATAGGTATTATTTCTTCCTTGAATGTTTGGTAGAATTCCCCAGGGAATCCATCAGGCCCTGGACTCTTGTTTTTTGGGAGGTTTTTGATCACTGCTTCAATCTCGTTACTGGTTATTGGTCTATTCAGGATGTCAATTTCTTCCTGTTTCAGTCTTGGCAGCTTATAGGTTTCCAGGAAGGCCTCCATTTCATCCAGATTGCTCAGTTTATTGGCCTATAGTTGTTGATAATAATTTCTAATAATTGTTTCTATTTCCTTGGTGTTAGTCATGATCTCTCCCCTTTCATTCGTAATTTTATTAATTTGGGTCCTTTCTCTTTTCTTTTGTATAAGTCTGGCCAGTGGTTTATTGATCTTATTAATTCTTTCAAAAAACCAGCTTCTAATTTCGTTGATCTGATCTACTGTGTTTCTGGTTTCTAATTCATTGATTTCTACTCTAATCTTAATTATTTCTCTTCTAATGCGTGGCTTAGGCATCATTTATTGCTTTTTCTCTAGTTCTTTAAGGTGTAGAGTTAGTGAATCCGGGATTTTTCCTATTTTTTCAAGTGAGGCTTGGATGGCTATGAGTTTCCCCCTTAGGACCGCCTTTGCAGTATCCCATAGGTTTTGGACCAATGTGTTTTCATTCTCATTGATTTCCATGGATTGTTTAAGTTCTTTGATTTCTTGGTTGACACAAACATTCTTGAGCAGAGTGGTCTTTAGCTTCCAAGTGTTTGAATTTCTGCCAAATTTTTTCTTGTGATTGAGTTCCAGTTTTAGAGCACTGTGGTCTGAGAATATGCAAGGAATAATCTCAATCTTTTGGTATTGGTTGAGACCTGATTTGTGACCTAGTATATGGTCTATTCTGGAGAAAGTTCCATGTGCGCTTGAGAAGAATGAGTATTCTGTTGTTTTAGGGTGGAATGTTCTGTAAATATCTATGCGGTCCATCTGGTCCAATGTATCATTCAAAGCTCTTGTTTCCTTGTTGATTTTCTGCTTAGATGATCTGTCCATTGCTGAGAGTGGAGTATTGAGGTCTCCTACAATTAACCTATTGTTATCAATATGACTCTTTATTTTGGTTAAGAGTTGGCTTATGTAGATGTCTGCTCCCATTTTGGGGGCATAGATATTTACAATTGTTAGATCTTCTTGTTGGATAGACCCTTTAAGAATGATATAGTGTCCTTCTGTGTCTCTTATTACAGACTTCAGTTTAAAATCTAATTTGTCTGATATAAGAATTGCTACCCCAGCTTTCTTTTGAGGTCCGCTGGCATGAAAGATGGATCCCCATCCCTTCACTTTCAGTCTGGATGTATCTTTAGGTTCAAAATGAGTCTCTTGTAGGCAGCATAGGGATGTGTCTTGTCTTTTTATCCAATCTGCAACCCTGTGCCATTTTATGGGAGTGTTTAGGCCATTCATGTTGAGAGTGACTATTGAAAGATATGAATTAATTGTCATCATGTTGCCTGTGAAGACGTTGTTTTTATAGATTGTCCCTGTAAATTTCTGTTGTATATCACTCTTGGGGTCTTTCTCCTTTTATAGAACCCCCCTTAATATTTCTTGCAGGTCCGGCTTAGTGGTCACATATTCTTTCAGCTTCTGCCGGTCGTGGAAGCTCTGCATCTCTCCATCCATTCTAAATGAAAGCCTAGCCGGATAAAGTATTCTTGGCTGCATGTTCTTCTCATTTAGTACTCTGAATATGTCTTGCCAGGCCTCTCTGGCTTGCAAGGTCTCT
This sequence comes from Mirounga angustirostris, assembly GCF_029215605.1. Classification (NCBI taxonomy): domain Eukaryota; kingdom Metazoa; phylum Chordata; class Mammalia; order Carnivora; family Phocidae; genus Mirounga; species Mirounga angustirostris. The sequence goes on along the minus strand of NW_026991712.1, from coordinate 103,747,054 downwards.
GTGGATAGGTCTGATGTTATTCTGATGTTCCTCCCTCTGTACGTAAGGAATCTCTTCCCCCTAACTGCCCTTAAGATGGTGTCCTTGGTTCTAAGATTTGCAAGTTTTACTATTACATGCCGGGGTGTTGGCTTGTTTTCCTTGATCTTAGGAGGGGTCCTCTTTGCCTCTAGGACTCAAATGTTTGTTTCATTCCCCCCATTAGGGAAGTTCTCAGCTACGATTTGCTCAAATACATTTTCTAGTCCTCTCTCTCTCTCCACTCCCTCCGGGATTCCAATTATTCTGACATTGGAATGCTTCATGGTGTCACTTATTTCTCTATTTTCATGGATTCTGAGTTGTTTTTCCCTGGCCTCCTCTTTTCCCTTTTTATCTATTATATTGTCTTCCAGGTCGCTTATTCGTTCTTCTGCCTCACTTACCCTAGCTGTTAGATTACCTAGATTGGATTGGATCTCATTGATAGCATTTTTACATTCTGCCAATTCACCTTTTATTTCTGCCCTTAGAGACTCTATGTTGCCATTAATTGATTTCTCCATTCTAGCCATTGTCTTCACAATTGCTAGTCTGAATTCCATCTCCGACATCTTGGTTATATCTGTATCCATTTGTAAATCTGCAGCATAAGTCATAATCTCTGAGTCTTTTCTGTTTTGGGGGCTCCTCCTGCTAGTCATTTTGTTGATGGGTGTTTGAGGGAATGTATAGAGTCCAAATTATTGACCAGAACCGAAGCAAGATGCACCTGTTTTCTTGGGACCTTAGGGTTGCTGGCCTCTTGTTTTCCCAGCCTGTCTTCTGCAGGAGGGGCCTGCCGCGCTGTTACTCAGGCAACCCTGTTTGGGCGGAGTTGCCCTGCACCCCTGTGGCGGGGGATGGGCTCAGTGGGAATCAATTTTGGGGGCTTTTGTTCTCTGGCGCCGTTACCTGGCAGCTTTCCACGTCTCTTTCACAAGTCAGAGCAGAACAGACCGTTTCCAACCCTCTGCCTCAGAGCAGAGAGATCGCAGTCTGTTCTTCAGTTAGTTCTCCAGGCCACACTGTCTCTGTTTTTGTCCGTGCTGCTATAAATTGCAGAGTCCTGGGTCGTGCGCCCCTTCTCAGTGCCCCCAGTCCTGCCTCCAGGTCCGGGCACGTCTCTGCCCTTTGTGCTTCTAAAACCGCCAGCCACTCCCAGTTCGCACGCACGTGACTCCGCCGCTCTGGGTTTCCGTCCCAGGGGCTGCAGTTCGCAGGTGCGACCCTGCTGCTCCGGGTTTCCACCCCGGGGGCTGCCCTAAAGTCCTTTCCCCGCCGCTACCGGTCTGCGAGTCTGTGCCCGTTCGCAGCGTGCGAGGCTGTCACTCATAGGCGGTGTAGGATCCCCATGGCCAGGCGCCCTCCCGCTGCCGTTTATCCTCCAATATCTGCCCGCAGAATCGCGGCTCTCTGCTTCATACCTCGAAACCAACCACCTGCGATATTCTGTTTATAGAGATCCGGATCTTCTTCCATCTCAGGCTGGTTTCGTGAGTGCTCAGGGTGGTCTGGTAGATATCCAGCTCAATTCCGGGGACCAGTTGAAACGGGTCGCCTACTCCTCCGCCATCTTTCCCCCCTCCGATCATTCTGAAGTTTTATCTAAATTATAATGTAGTGAAATCTCTAAAATGACTTTTTTATAACGAAAATCGTATAACTGTAACATGAATGTAATATAAGTAATTCATACATATATACATACAAAGAATGTATAATATATCTATATATAGTTTGTATATATTTTTTAAAAACTCCTAGAGAATAATCATTTTAATTAGAGAATTTCATTTAGGCCTGCCATACCAAAAGAAATACACCTTTAGGTTACCCTAAAGCTATTGCAAAAGAATACATATGTTTGTGTGTGTATATGTGTTTTAATAGGAACTGGGGAGAAGGATGGGGTTTCATGCCTTCTGATAGAGCACTTGTCTTTGTGGATAACCATGACAATCAGCGAGGTCATGGAGCTGGAGGAGCATCTATTCTTACATTCTGGGACTCTAGGTAGGAAATAAAGACCCCTCCACCCCGTTTTTTTTTTTTTTTTTTTTTTTTTACCTACCTTTTAATGGCGCTAAAAATACTGTTTTCTTCTCTGCTGATATCATTTTTTAACCTTCAGACTGTACAAAATGGGAGTTGGATTTATGCTTGCTCATCCATATGGATTTACACGAGTAATGTCAAGCTTCCGTTGGCCAAGACATTTTGTAAATGGACAAGTAAGTTTTGGTGTTATCCAAAATATATTTTTCTCAAGGAAGGGAAGGCAGTTTTGTTGTGATTGTACATGATGCTAGTATATTTACTATTTATCAAATATTGAAGTGTAAACCTGATATAGGACACTTTTAGTAAAGCAGTAGATATTAAGAATTAAAATTCATGGTTTCTATTGTCAGAGTATGCAAGCTATATCAGAAATATGACAAACACACCCTCACCCCAAAGAAGAACTTAAAAATAAGGATATAGTAAGTAAAATATGTACTTTTCCTAAGTGCCTACTTCATGGGGTTGATATAAGGAGAAGTTAACAGTTTTAAAGAACTTAAAATAGCACCTGCCCATAATATGAACAATATATTTTTTTAAATACTTTGGAAAAGAAGTTGTATGGAATGCAAAGAAACTATTCAGTTGAACTGGGGTTAAATAGGGAAAGTATCTTATAAGTGAAAGGAAAATATATGTATTAGAGAAGAGAAACTTGCAGACTATTTGGGAAAGGGAAAGATGAGAAAAATATTTGGGGTAATGTATGGGGTATTGAGTAGCAATTTTAAAAAGAAACTGAGAAATAAAATTATGAATGTATTTGCAAAGTTAGTGGAAAGTTTTTTTTTTTTGTTTTTTTTTTTTTTTTTTTTTTTTTTTTTAAACTGAAGATTTCAGATGCATCATTGTACAGCAACTTCATACCTAAAGTAAAAAACACTTCACTACAAACCAGGCTGATATTTACCTGGTTTCTTCCTTTTTTTTTTTTTTTTTTTCTATGACTATTGTTAAAAGTGCCAATCAGAAAAGCACAAAATTAAAACTTTGATCAGTTTAGTAAAGAATATTGTGATGTATTGATTAGCACATTTATCCAGAAGGAAGAATGAGAGAAATGAATACTTATTTAGCAGTTATCATATTCAAGGCATTTTCACATACATTATTTAATTTTTATAGCAACTAAGCGATATCCCCACAGAAGAAGAAAATTAGGCACAGAGAAGATATGTATATTAACTAAGCTTTCTTAACTAATAGTAATACAATCTTTGTTTCCATTCTGCTGTTGCTGACACTGAAGTCCTTGCCATTTCAATATCATTGCACTACTGACAGTGATATTAAGAATTCCATGGCAATTCCTTGGAAAGAAAATGGAAAGGGCAAAAAAATCCTACCTTCAAAATATGGCACTAGAGAATGAAAAATTGGGGAGAAAATGGTGAGGACTTGGTAAAAGGCTTTAAAAATACTGAGGGAGTTAGATTCTAAATGAAGACAATGCAGAGACACATGACAGACTGGGTTTGGTGTACTGGAGAGGAAAGAGACAAATACATGAAATGTTAAAAATTGGAGCTTTTTCAGTTTTTTTCTTTTTTTCTCTTTACTTAAGGATGTTAATAATTGGATTGGGCCACCAAATGATAATGGGGTAATTAAAGAAGTTACTATTAATCCAGACACTACTTGTGGTAATGATTGGGTCTGTGAACATCGATGGCGTCAGATAAGGTGGGCATTCTTATTTAGAGACATCCTCTAATCATAAACATTCTTAACATTTTATTTTAAACTGTTAATGTATTCATCAGCATTTTATGTGGTATTTTATTTTTAGGAACATGGTTATGTTCCGTAATGTAGTTGATGGCCAACCTTTTACAAACTGGTGGGATAATGGTAGCAACCAAGTAGCTTTTGGAAGAGGAAACAGAGGATTCATTGTCTTTAACAATGATGACTGGTAAGTAGATATCAATTACAGATAACATTTTATACTAATATGTTCTTGGTTTACCACTTTCTCTTCTTGTACATTTACTTTTTTTGTATCTGAAAAATCCTTTAGTCAATGGATTAAGAAACCACAGAAATCAGGGGCGCCTGGGTGGCTCAGTTGGTTGGGTGACTGCCTTCGGCTCAGGTCATGATCCTGGAGTCCCGGGATCGAGTCCCACATCGGGCTCTCTGCTCAGCAGGGAGTCTGCTTCTCCCTCTGACCCTCCCCCCTCTCATGCTCTCTCTATCTCATTCTCTCTCTCAAATAAATAAATAAATAAATAAATAAATAAATAAATAAATAAATAAATCTTTAAAAAAAAAAAGAAACCACAGAAATCAGAAGAAAAATGATGATGGCTTTATTCTTCTGATCTCTTCTTTATAAGGGCTTTCTGTTCTAAGTAGAGTTATGTTATGTGCATCCTTGCATTTCATGTGCAGGTATGAGGCACACATATATGCTCACATATACACCCCACACAAAATACACAAAGTAGTTAATATAAAGGTTGTGAAATCACTAGAAGAACTGTCTTATAGCCCCCCTTCCCTTTTTAAATAATGGAAAAATATTGCCTCAGTACTGAAGTACCTCTTTTTAGCTCTTTTTTTTTTTTTTTTTTCAGTATTCTTGTATCTGTTTGTTTTGTCTTCTTTTTTCACTTCCCTGTCCCTCTGACAAATAATATATTTTTTAAAGCATCTGTATAAAGAACTTGTATCTTATGGTTGGTCAGTGATTCACCTCAGGAGATTTTCAAGTTTTAGTTCTGAGACTTCTTACCTTCACTGGTTATACTTACATCCTCTGCCTCTAGTATATTGATTCCCTAATATATAGAACTATGACTTAGAAGATGTCTTTGCAAGCAGTTGAAATGTCTCCGTTCCAAGGCCAACTTTCACTCATGCTTAGCTCATTTTATCCTATATTATATTTTACTGACAAAAAGATAAATCAAATATATCTCTTTCTTGCCACCAAAAGAAGCTATGGCTAATCCTTTAATTTCTGTCTTTTGGATGGGAGAAGCAAGATAAATTTAGGAGACAGCTTTATATTTAAAACCATATACCTCTTCATAAAATGCTAGATTATTTTTATTTCCAGCCCAAATTCATTTTCTCCTCTTGTGAAAAAGATCTTTGCAGAAATAACCAAATTTAAATTATTGAAAATAATTAGTATTTGCTTACGTTTAGATGGGGAAAATTTTAAAATATTTATGTTTACCAAAGGAAGTGCTTTTATCTAAGGATGACAAGTCACTCAAATCTTTACTGATATTCCTCAACCGTAATTTTGTGTTAATACTCACTGCTGACTAGGAAATTGGTAAGTCTTCTGTAAGATTACTTTTAGTCCTGGAAAACTGTTCACATCTACTGGAGAGGTCTTGGCACAAAGCTAAGCTTTTAGAGATAGTCTGAATTCTTGCTTTTTATTGTGCTGAATTCAACTTAAATTTTATTTTCAGGACATTATCTTTAACTTTGCAAACTGGTCTTCCTGCTGGCACATATTGTGATGTTATTTCTGGAGATAAAATTAATGGCCACTGTACAGGAATTCAAATCTCTGTTTCTGGGGACGGAAATGCTCACTTTTCCATTAGTAACTCTGCTGAAGATCCGTTTATTGCAATTCATGCTGAATCTAAATTATAAAATTTGAAATAAATAAATACACATACACAGAGAAATAACCAAGTGCATTTCTTTTCGTGTGTGTGTGTGTGTGTGTATTCTTACAATTCATTAATTTTTGGTAAAAGCTTTAAGTGATCAACTTGAAAAAACTCAGAAAAGCATAAAAATCACATATAATTACATAATTACAAGATAGCTACAATTAACACCATGTTATATTTTAGAAGGCTCATGATGACTTGTCAAAGGAATTTCTAAGAATTCAGAGAGGCATCTTAACAAATATGTTTCTTGCCATTAACACCATTTCCCAGTATGTATTTATGTATTTCTTCCATCAAGTGTTTCTAATAATTAGTTAGGGATAGCTGATTTAATTATTCCCATACAAAGTTAGAGCATTTGAGTGACTTCAACTTATGAAAGCACTTTTACAGTTAATAAGTTAAAAAATAAACTTGAATTATGCAAGATATAAGTCTCAATTATATGGAACTCATAGGAATCTTCTACTTTCTCTATTTTTCTCTTTCTCTTTGTAATGTCTTTAACTTGATGTAGATGTATGTTTTGTTTTTTTTTTTAAGATTTTATTTATTTTATTTGAGAGAGAAAGAATGAGAGACAGAGAGCATGAGAGGGAGGAGGGTCAGAGGGAGAAGCAGACTCCCTGCTGAGCAGGGAGCCCGATGCGGGACTCGATCCCAGGACTCCAGGATCATGACCCGAGCTGAAGGCAGTCACCCAACCAACTGAGCCACCCAGGCGCCCAGATGTATGGTTTTTTTCTTCCATTTCTTACCCCCCGTATGGATGGATGCAACCATTTAGGATTTTATTGCACCATATGTTCTGGATTTTCTTCTTGATCCTCTAGCTATTTATTCTCCTTCACCTTGACTTTAAATGTGGAATTTGATAAGGATCTCATCTGTGTTTTATAAGTCTCAGTTGTTTTGCTTATGCTTGAGTGATAAAATAAAAGCCATAATTTGGAAACTCCCTCTTCTTTTCACCTGTAAATTTATCTGTAATTATCCTTATCCTTATTATTATTATTATTATTTTGAGAGAGAGAGAGAGCAAGAGGGTTGGGGGAGAGGGAGAGAGAGAATCTTAAGCAGACTCCAAGCCCAGCTTGGAGCCCCACGTGGGTTTTGATCTCACAACCCTGAAATAATGACCTGAGCCAAACAAGAGTCAGGTACCTAACAAACTAAGCCATGCAGGCACCCCATCCCTATTATTTTCTTCTTTCCTCCTGTCATAATGAAAAAGGTGTACTTCATTTTACCAAATGCCATTCTCCTCACTTGTGTTAATACCATTCCATTTTTATCTCATGGGGGATTTTATTTTTAGATTACCCTTTCTCGAGGTGCCTGGGTGGCTCATTGGTTAAGCATGGGATTCTTGATTTCCACTCAGGTCATGATCTCAGGGTTGTGAGATCAAGATCCGTGTGTGCTCTGCAATGGGCATGGAGTCTGCTTAAGATTCTCTCTCTCTCCCTCTTCCTTTGCACCTGCCCCCACCTCCCCACCTCTCACTCTTCCTCTCTTAAAAAAAAAAAAAAATCCTTTCTCTTCTGATTGAATAATCTTTCCCTTTCTGCTAGATTAGTCCCCTTAGATTACATGTATTAGTCTTCCAATTAAAAAATCTGTGACTCCCAGATTTTTTCTAGGTATAACCCACTTCTTTGCTTCCCTTCCTAGTCAAGCTTCTGTTTTTACCACATAGTCTCTACATCTTCAATATTAGTCATTTTCATCTCCTCATCGTCCAGTTTCTAATCATGACTGCACTGAATCTGCTCTTGTCAACATCACCAAACACATTGATGTTACTAATCCAATGTGCTTCTCTATCTTCATTTTACTTCATTTTGCAACAGTATTCAACATGGTGAGCCAACCTCTCTCCTCCTCTCTTCCTTCAGCCTCTATCTACTTTCTGGTTTTCCTTCTTTCTCACTGGTTGCTCTTTTTCATATTCTGTTTTTTTTTATAGGCAAATTCTACCAAACATTTATTTATTTATTTATCTATCTATTTATTTATTTATTACTGTATCTTTTTTTATTATTATGTTATGTTAATCACCATATATTACATCATTAGTTTTTGATGTAGTGTTCCATGATTCATTGTTTGCGTATAATACCCAGTGCTTCATGCAGTATGTGCCCTCTTTACTTATTTATTTATTTTATTTTTTATTATTTTTTTTTTTAGTACGTGCCCTCTTTAATACCCATCACCAGGCTAACCCATCCCCCCAACCCCCTCCCCTCTAGAACCCTCAGTTTGTTTCTCAGAGTCCATAGTCTCTCATGGTTCGTCTCCCACTCCGATTTTACTGGCTTATCTTCTGTTTGACCTAAAGACTCATTTGGATCTAATTCTCATCTTTTTTTTAATCCTCTCTTTTCTAAGTATTTGCAATCTTTTCCATGGATTTATTTATTTATTTATTTATTGTTTTTTTTAAGATTTTATTTATTTGAGAGAGAGACTGAGATAGAGAGAGCATGAGAGGGGGGAGGGTCAGAGGGAGAAGCAGACCCCCGCTGAGCAGGGAGCCCGATGCGGGACTCGATCCCGGGACTCCAGGATCACGACCTGAGCCGAAGGCAGTCGCTCAACCAACTGAGCCACCCAGGCGCCCTTTTCCATGGATTTAAAACACAGACTTTTACATGAAGACCTATATCTCCAATGCAGATCTTTTTTTGGACTCTAGCTTCACATTTCCAACAGATGTTTGACTCCACTTCCAGATTTCACAGACATCTTATACTTAATTTATTCAAAATGCAACCTTCAATTTTTTTTTCTTCAAGTCTTTTACTATTCCCTGATGCCCTGTCTCACCACTTACTTAGAAACCTAGGGTTTCTCCTTGACTTTTCCCCTTCTCTCAACAATGCCCAATCCCCTCGCATAAATTTTAGCATGACCTATTAATTGTATCTTCAAATTATCTCTTGGTTCCTTGCACTTCTGCTTCTTCTACTTGGAAAGTTTTTTTCTCACCTCTTCTCCTAATAACTTCTATTCATCATTCAAATCTTAGCTCAAAGACCATTTCTACATGGACATTTACCCAGGATTATGTCAAGTCCTCTTATTACGTCATGACTTTCTGTAATTTTCTTTTTATCACTCATCATAGTACTATGGGACAATGTCTATTTTGTTCTTTATTGAATCCTTGAGTCAAGACCATGTTTGGCACATATTAGGTAGGAGCTCAATAATTATTTATGAAATAAATTGAGATAATGAAGGAGAAGAAGAAAAAATTTATCAGTTTTTGAGAAGGAGTGCTAGTGATTCTTCTCATTCCCTCCCCAGTTCTTCCCCAATTAAATTAATACCTGTTTACTCTGATTTATTAGGTCATAAATGCCATGCAATTTCAATAGAAACAAAAATTTATTTGACAAAATTAAACATCTTTTCATAATAAAAACTCTCAATAATTAGGTATAAAAGGAATTCACCTCAACATAGTGAATCCCATATATGAACAAGCCCACAGCTAACATCATGCTCAATGGCGAAAATCTGAAAGCTTTTCCTCTAAAATCAAGAACAAGACAAGGATGCCCATTTTCACCACTTCTATTCAACATACTACTAGAAGTCCTACCCAGAGAAATTAGGCAAGACATAAAAATAAAAGGCATCCAAATCAGAAAATAAGAAGTAAAATTTTCTGTGTGCAAATGACATAATCATATACATGGAAACTCCTGACGACTCCACCAAAACCTGTTAGAATTAATAAATTTAGTAAGTTGCCAGATACAAAGTAAACATGCAAATATCAGTTGTATTTCAATACACTAACAATGAACTAGCAAAAGAAAAAAAAGCAATCTCATTTGTAATATCATGCAAAGCAAATACTGAGGGTTAAATTTAACCACGGAGGTGAAAGATCTATACACTGAAAACTGTAAGACATTGATGAAAGAAATTGAAGAAGACACAAATAAATGGAAAGATACCCCGTGTTCTTGGATTAGAAAAGAATGTTGTTACAATGTCTATACTACCGAAAGTGGTCTCTTGATTCAATACAATCCCCATCAAAATTCCAATTACATTTTTTCAAGAAATAGAAAAAAATCCTAAAATTCATACAGAACCACAAAAGACTCCAAATAACTCAAGCAATCTTGAGAAAGACAGACAAAGCTGGAGGCATCACACTTTCTGATTTCAAACTATACTACAAATGTATAGTAATCAAAAGAGTATGGAACCAGCATAAATACACATACATGGACCAATGGAATAGAATACAGAGCCCAGAAATAAACCTATGTATATATAGTCACTAATTTTTGACAAGAGTGCCAAGAACACACAATGGGGAAAGGATAGTCTCTTCAATAAATGGTGCTGTGAAAACTATATCCACATGTAGAAGAATGAAACTGGACCCCTATCTTACAACACCCACAAAAATTAATTAGAAATGAATTAAAGACTGAAATGTAGGGGCGTCTGGGTGGCTCAATCCATTAAGCATCCGCCTTCAGCTCAGGTCATGATCTCAGGGTCCTGGGATCGAGCCCCACATCAGGCTTCCTGCTCAGCAAGGAGTCTGCTTCTCCCTCAGCTTCTGCCTCTGCTCCTCTCCCTGGTTGTGCTCACTCTCTCTTTCACTCTCTCTCTCCCTAAAATAAATAAAATCTTAAAAACAAAAAGACTTAACTGTAGAAGCTGGAACCATAAAACTCCTAGAAGAAAACAAAGTTTCATGACATTGGTCTTCGAATGATTTCATGGATATAGCCCTAAAAGCACAGACAAGAAAAAGTAAAAATAAATAAGTGAGACTACATCAAACTAAAAAGTATCAACATAGCAAGGGAAACAGTCAACAAAATAAAAAGACAACCTACAAAATGGGAGAAAATATTTGCAAGCCATATATCTGATAAGAGGTTACTATTCAAAATATATAAGGAACTCTTACAACTCAAAAGCAGTAATAATAACAACAACAATAATACCCATTTTAAAAATGGGCTAAAGACCTAAGTAGACATTTTTCCAAAGAAGTCATACAAATGTCCCATAGGTTCATAAAAAGGTGCTCAACATCACTAATCATCAGAGAAATGCAAAACAAAACCATAATGAGATGTCACTTTACACCTATTAGGATGTCTATTGTTGAAAAGATGACAAATGTTAGCAAGGTTAAAAGGGAACCGTTGTACACTGCTGTTAGGAATGTAAATTGGTACAGCCATTATGGAAAACAGTATGGAGGTCCTCAAAAAATTAAAAATAGAACTACCATGTGACCCAGAAATCTCTGCTATATTTCTGAAGGGTATGAAATCATTATTTTGGTTGATATGTGCCCTCCCATGTTCACTGCAGCATTATTCAGAATAGTCAAGATATAGAAGCCATCTAAATGTCAACAGATAATGGGTAAAGAAAAAATATATATGCAATGGAATATTATTTAACCATAAAAAGAAGAAAATTCTGTAATTTATGAGAACATGTATGAACCTGGAGGGCATTATGCTGACTGAAATAAGCCAGGCAGACAAATACTGCATGGTATCACTTATATATGAAATCTAAAAAAAAAAAAATAAAGCTGAACTCACAGAAACAGAAAGTAGAAATGGTAATTGTCAGGGCATGGGGGTAGAGAATGAGATGTAAGGTAAATGATAATCAACTTCTATTGGTAAGATGAATAAGTTCTAAGAATCTAATGTACAGCAAGGTGACTATAGTTAATAATAGGGTATTGTGTTACTTGAAATTTTCTGAGAATTGATCTTAATAGTTCTCACACACACAAAAAAAATTAATTACGTGAGGTGATGAATGTGGTAATTAACTTGATCTTGGTAATTATTTCACAATGTATATCAAAGCATCACGTTGTACACTTGAAATATATACAATTTTGTCAATTATTCCTCAGTAAAGCTGGAAACAAAATCATGGAGAAGTCAAGTACTTTAGCAAAATCCCGTCATGTTTTCAGGATCTCTAAGTTATAAGAGCAGCCAATTTTTTTGGTAAATTATCCCCCTCTTTTGTCAACATAGTATTCTTAAAACAGGAAAAATGATGCCACATTGATCTGGATATAACACATTTTAAATCCATTTATGCTATGTTCTTAGTGATTTCTCATACTTAAGAACTTAACGTATAGAAGCAATTCTGCCTGTGAATCCTGAGCTATTTCTCTTCTCATGGAAGGGAAAATATGTTGAAGAATCATTGTTCATGATTAGACTCTCACTTGCAAGTCAAAACTGAACCACTAAACATCATCATGGAATATGATCACAGAGAATGATTGAAACAAGCTCAGTGCCCTTCCAGACTAATCTCAACATTGTGATTAATAGTAGCATTATTATTATCATTAAGCTTCCAAATAAAGTACATCTAGATGTTGGACCAATAAATGATAAAAGCTTCCAAAAAGACACTTATGTTCAATAAACCAAATCTCTAAAGAGATCACTCTCTGTGGTATTAAGAGATAAATGAAACAGTTTGTACAAAGATAGAAAAATCTCTGAGTATTTAAACCAAAGTTTTTGAACACTTGTATTTTGTTCTTATGGATATATTAAAGTAAATTCCTTCTTCCAATTTGGAATTGCCTGGAAAAAAATTCAGGGGCCTAACTCAGGGCTAGTTTGAGAGAGTCTTAGTTTTTCTTCTGTTTTATTTGCCCTTGCAAATCTTTGTACACACATACACACACACACACACACAAAAGTAGATATAAAGCAGAAAAATCTAGATATGTCAGATGTAGCTCACATTTTTTTTTGCAGAAAATCCCAAGGTTTTAGATGAAATAATCTAAGAACTCTAGTAAAAATAGAAATTAAAAAAAAAAAAACAACCGAAGTAAAGTGTGTCAACGTCTAGTGCGTTGGGGTCCCTGGGTAAGGGTCTACGAAATCACCAGGACACAGGGGATGCAGAGCAAAGGCAGCACTTGCAACTGCATACTGCCGTTTATTACTCACATAGCTATATACTCGCAGTGATCAGATAAACATAACAATGTGTACTTAAAGTATCAAGCCAACATCTGTGAAGTGAAATATACACGAAATTCAATAAGAACAAAATGCATCCTGTTTATGCTTGCAGAATAAAGAATTCTCTTAGCCATCCTTCCTTTGGAGACAACATGTTCTTTGTCTTTAGAAAGAACACTTCTGTTTAGAGAGATACACTTTAAGCTAGGCAAGAGCCACTTCCTGCTGATCCAGGCATTTAGGCCTTGCAACATGAGGTAAGGGGAAGAGAACATTTTCTCCTCCTGGCCTAGGCCTGCCTGGCCGACCTTAACCTCAGTGCAGTCCTCAAATGACCCTGGCCTGCAAGGGGTCTACAAGCCTACACCATCTCAAAAGTGATATATTAAAAGACCTTTAAAGGTCTTTCACAAGAAATGGAACAGATGGGCAAATACAATCTGTTTGCTCTTTTTGCCCTTGAACATAAGTCTGAGGGGGAAAAAAAATAAAAACACAACGTGTGGCTTGGAGCCATTCACATAACCTATTTAGGAAGAAATAGTTGTGTTGAAAGGGTTTAGGTTGAAACAGCACCACTTACACTAGAATATAAGGTGATGTTTATTATTTCCTTATAATTGCAAATCTGTCAAATCCAACTCAATATTTTTCCTTGATATTTTTAAAGATTTTTGAGTCATGAAATAATTATATTTTCATAATCAATTCAATGGACATTTTAAAAACACCTCTCTGGACCTCAGTTTCCTCATCTATAAAAGGAAAGTAATATCTACTTTTTTAGTTTGGTGTATTGAATGAGAAATTGTATATAATACACTAACCACTATTTCTGGTTAAATGCACACTTCTTCATCTCTTCAGTAAAGATGTGTCCTTAACACTGAGGGCTAACAACTTGATACTCTCCTAAAATGTAACTCAAAAAAGGAGAAAAAAAAAATCCCACAAAACATTTGAATTGGAACAGAAAATAACATCTATTCTAATTTGAAAGTTTGCCAGATTCAACCTATGTGCCGTTCACTGAAAGTTAGTTGACAGAAAATCCTTGTCTTGAATATAGTGTTTCTAATTCAGTTCTAGGTCCTGTATAAGATCTGTAGAAATTCCTCTATCAGAAACTTCAGTCTCAGCTTTGTATATTATAATCTTACATGTGTTATAAGAGCTATAAGTAAAGATTAAACAAATCTGTATGTGACAGTGAAAATGCACATCAGAGTGGGGGATGAACCATGAGAGACTACAGACTCGGGGAAACAAACCGAGGGTTTTAGAGGGGAGTGGGTGGGGGGATGGGTTAGCCCGGTGATGGGTATTAAAGATAGCACGTATAGCATGGAGCACTGGGTGTTATATGCAAACAAAGAATCATGGAACACTACATCAAAAACTAATGATGTACTGTATGGTGACTAACATAACATAATAAAAAGATTAAAAAAAACAAAGATTAGGAAAAAAAAAGAAAATGCACATCAATCAATCCAACACATTAATTAAGTGCACAGCACTCTTTTAAGTACTTTGAAATATGTTACCCACGTTTAAGTACAAAGTATGATTGGGAAAGCAAAATATAACTACATGATACATTAATGAAATTAGAAGAAAATATTTAAAATTATGCATAATAAAGTATGGATAATAGGTTGTTTGATTTCAAAGGGGGAAGATAATGCATGTGCTGAAATGGTCTGAGACAGCTTTATGGAAAAGGAAGGTCTTGATATGGGTAAGAATAATTTGTAAGGAAGAGAAAAGAGGAAGGGATATTCCAAGAAGAAAAAAGGCACGACAAAAGCACAAAGAAATGAGACTACATAGCAAGGAATAGATTAGTTGATTAGTTCTGGAGAGGGGGACTTATGGGATACTAATGGAACATAGGTTAGAAAGGTAAAATAAGACTAAAAACAATACATTTTTCTCTCAAGACTTCCCTATTAGGTTTTATATATTGATACGAGCAATGACATTTCTGAATATAAAGGATATCACTATCTATGCAAGATAATGAAATTCTAGGAACTATCATTCCTTATATTAATACAGAATTAGTTTATTAAGTTTTAGTGTATAAACTTTATGGTTTGCTTCCCTCCTCCCACCATCTCCCAGCTATGTAGTTTAAGATTTTATTTATTTATTTATTTGACAGATAAAGACACAGCGAGAGAGAGAACACAAGCAGGAGGAGAGGGAGAGGGAGAAGCAGGCTTCCTGCGGAGCAGGGAGCCCGATGCGGGGCTCGATCCCAGGACCCCGGGACCATGACCTGAGCCAAAGGCAGACGACCCTTAACGACTGAGCCACCCAGGCGTCCCTCCCAGCTATGTAGTTTAAATGAAACTGAATTCTGCAGTCCACTAGCTCATAAGTCTGCCAGTCTTTGAATTTTTTCAGATTTGCCTGAACCTGTATTTGTCAGTCCTCATTCCAGGCTTCTATTGTCATATGTTGAAATAATTGATTTTGAATGACAAACTGCTTCCTGCTTACTATTTTTACATGTTTGGGGATGGAAATAATAGAACTATCTCTTGATTTAACTGTCAGTCAAGTGGTACTTCAAACATACTATAAACCAAACAAAGCCCCTCAATCTGCCAGGAACTAATGATTTTTGTAATACTCCTGGCTTTGTAGAAGAATGTTCATATATAAAATGCTTCCCTATAATATAATGAGTATTAATATGTTTTAAAATTGAAATATGGAATTATGTCCAGTAAAATTCCCCTTCAGTGAAAGTAAACCTATAATTTTCATTTGAGAGGAAAAGCATTTGGTATATTGTCTGCCTTTTATTCTAAAGGTAACAAACCAATGAAGAAATGTGTATGCATTTAACAAAAGCAGCTTAAAAAGGGTAGAAAAAAAGGACTGATATCTCAGTAGAAATTTTTCTTAAAAAGTGAATGTTTCAGCAAAATGCAGTGTTTTATTACAGAGGTTTAATTTTAGAGATACTATATGGAAATATTTTAGAGGTACTGTATGCAGGCTTAAATGCTTCCCAATATGTAGTACATTTTTCTGGGTCCTGGGGTCAAACTAAAAAGCAAACAAGAATAAGGAAGATGGAAACCAAAACATCACCTTTATTAACAAGCTGATATAGGAGAATGCAATTTGTATCAATGGGCAAGTGGCATTTCTAATGGTGAACCTAAGACTTAATTAGGCATTCCCACTCAACAGCCTGAAATGGGGCAGAGTTCTCCCAAAGAGAGGAGCAAAGCATCTCTAGAAAACAAAAAAGCAGAATGTCTTTATCAGCAGAATATCTGAATTCCTCCCAAGGGAAAGAGAAGAAGGAGCTGGGCTCCATGTGTCCGATACTTCTTTCCAAACATCAAGAAGATGCTACCCTCTTGCACTAGTGAGTGAAGTACCACAGTGAAGCCAGAGTGTTCTGTGACTGTAGCTATTCCTTAGGAAAAGAAACAAGGAAGAGGGAAAAATCATGTTCATGCTTTTTGGTATTTTAGAAGGGTAATAAGTATTTTGTGTTAAAATCAACAATTTTAAAGGAGAAAAGAAGGAAGGAGAAGAAAAAGAATACGAAAAAAGATTCTGAATTATAGTTTCTTTCTCTATTCTTTCATTATTCTTTGCTAGTGACATTTTAAATAGAATTTCAGCGCTTTCTAGAGTAGTAAATTTGCTTTTGAATTCCCCATGATTGTTGTTGGTCTTCTTTTGTTTTTTTGGAACCCTCCCACCCTTATGGAACAAGAAGAGCATCCTGAAATTATACAATTTTACTCTCCAAAATTCTTTCATTAAAACATTTTTCCTTTTTGCTAAGTAATCTCAAAGGTAACATGTTTGTCATTCAAAGGAGATTCTAACTTCATTATAGTAAATATAAAAAAGGGATTACTGAGGAGTGTTACAAACACATATTATAGACATTTTATTATTCCACTGACAGTTATGCTTTGACTAGCACAGTACTCCAGTAAAAAGGGCCCCCCACTCCTAACAATGTGACATAAATATGGAGAGGTAAGAGTAGATAAGTGACTCTGTTAGAAAAAGTGGCTTCTGGAGTCCAGTTTCTGGTAATACCTTTTCTCCCACTGAGTTTGCTCAGACCTGTGGTGTCAGCTTGTTGGTAAGCTATCAAAACAGAAGAAATGAGCCTTCAAAGAAAATTGAATTTATCTCTTTACTGCCTCAAAGATTTAGTTGATGTTAATGGCTTAATATAGTTTTTATTAAATAAATTAACTTTTTAACTGAATTAAATTTTAATAATTATTTAAAAATCTGGAGATAATGTCTTAACTCAAAGGTGTGACTTCAGTGGTAATAATTATTGACATCATAATGGGAAAGATATGTAAGTAGGCTCTGGGTAGTCTTCCAATCTCTACATGTCAATCACTGCCTACTATTTCATTTTCCACTTAAGGTTAAAGAATGCTCTGAATGTCAAAATCTGTCATAATCATTTCTACCCATACATCAACTGAAAAGTGGCATGAAAATATTTTTTTAATTTTTTTACTTATTAGTAGCATGTATTTTTCACAGGTGTAGACCTTTCAGAGTGCAAATGACAGAGAATGTTTCATTTCCTCCCTCAAAAGTATCCTTCCCAAGGAATACAAATTTTTAAAATAAACCATTTTTAACCTGAGACATACTCTGGTAAAGGCATGATTAAAGGGGTGATAATAAAAACACCTGCTTTTCATAACATGATTGTTTAGGCTGTGGGGGAAAAGAGGATTTCCTCCAAGATGCACAATTTAGCATAATTATTTATTATTTTTAAACTATTTATAGTTGGATTTAATTACAGTATATATAAACAAATTACTTTTATGAGTAGGGAGAAAAATTTTTATTTTTCTAGGTAAGATGATTGTGTAGTGAATAGATTACAAACTTGTTTTTTAACATAGCAGAAGAATTCCCTCCCCCTCCTTAAAAACTGAAACTTTATGTGGAATCTCAGTGTATAAAAAATCTAGCAATGAGATTTCTCTAAAGTTGCAGGGTGATGGGGTGAGGGACTGGATAGCTTGCCTCCATCTTCTCCCTCCCTCTTCAGAACAGCTTGACAGCACCTAGAGGGGCGCGATACATTGTTTTTAAACTTAAGTATGGGAAGAAATCTGTAAAATGCATTTTTTATATCTTTTAAATTTCACTATCTTATATGGAAATTGTTTTTGAGCAGTTTAAGAGTTAAATTGTGTTAAATCATATTTTAAAATAAATGTTACATGTCAAAATTTTTTACTATTTTTAACAGCACCATTTTTTTAACAGCACCATTTTTATACAATATACTATGTTGAAAATAAGTGGAATATAACTCACAAGTAGTGTAGCAGGGAAGTTTAATATTTAGTTTTCTGCTGCAATAATGCTGTAAAATCAACAGTTTCAAAATATCAGTAACTTAAAAACAACAAATGATTATTTTTCTTGTCTGCAGGTTATCTGAGGAGACTGGTGCAATTACCTGGGCTTGACTCCAGGCTGTGAGGTAAAGTTAAGTCTGATCTATTTTCATTAATCAGTGGCTACTCAAGGTATGTTCTTTTCACGGTACAAGGGACCAAGTCGTTGAAAGGACACTTTAGGCTTTGCTTGCCTCAATATGCAAAAATTCCACTGGTCAAAAGAAGACACATGAACAACCCCGGTATGAGTTGATTGAGTGGGAAAATACTCTGTATATTCCAATAGGAATTGCAAAGTCGTATAGCAAGAGACATGGGTATGTATTTCTTTAACAGTGGCAACTAAAGAGTTTGGAATAGCAATCCAAATGAAAAATATCAAAAGCAAACAAAATAAAAAACCAAACTCAGGTTTTATCATGGATACTTCAGGACAAATATCATTCTGAATTCTGAACATATTAGACAGCATTACATGCATGTACACACTTTCCACTACCATAATTCTAAGATTTTATAGTTCCCTTTTATAATTATTTTGGTTAGCAATAACTTTTGGTGATAGTATCTTCTAGGATCAACTGAACCAGAAGTGAATCAAACATCATTTCTTTATTGGTAACAGTACATCACCTTCCTGCTAATAAACCACCCAGAGACCATGTTTCACCCATGCTGGGAAGGCACAGTTGACCTCATTTCTCATCTCCAGGGATAGGAATGTGATCTATGCTGATTGTTTTCACAACATTCCATTCCCCTCTCACAAAGTTTGGGTTCCAGGATGGGCTTATAAATGGAGCCAAATCAATTAAGAGTCACCCTTTGGTCTTTGGCTTAAATTGTTGGGAAAGAGGTTTTTACTTTTTTCCCCCTGAGTTTGCCAATCTGTTAGGAAGTAAGCTTGACACTATGTTTGAACAACTTTGCCACTGCATGGGAAAAGCATGACCAAATATAGCCAAGACATAGGAAGGCAGAGCCAAGAGATGGAGAGAGAAAATGTTTTGAGGTTTTTCTGAGCTACTAATTCCAGTCTGAAGCCATCTGCATTCCTGTATTTCCCGGTTATAAAACTAACAAATTTTCATTGTGCTTGAGTCAGTTTGTTACTTGAAATCCATACCATTCATACTAACATCTTTTGCTGTTTTTTGTTCTGTAGTCTTTCTCCAAAATCCTCCTTCTCTGGACTCACTTGTCATATCACCTTGCTTGCACACACATGTCCCTGTATCTTTCAAGAATCATCTACTTTCTTATGATCTTAATTTTTCACCATAGTCCTAATGCATTTGTTATTTTTCCTAAAAGTGCCAACTTGCTGAATAAAATGGCTATTTAACCAATACTTTTATTTCCTCAGTTAAGCATTCATATTAACCTCCAGATCTCAGTGAAAGTGTATCCCAAACTTTATGTACTTCATTGTATATCTTAGATGCTGACTATACCTATTATTGTGTCATTGACAGCTTCCCTTCAAAGTCTCCTAAATTCTGTGTCTGGAAGACTTGATGCCATATCTCATGGCTGAACATATTCTTCTAAGCCACGTGGTACCTGCCATTTTTCTGGCTCCCTCAGTGCTTGTTAAGAAACCATGTGAAATTGCCTTTTGATCAATATAGATGGCCAGCCCCTTCCCTGCTGATGCCTAGTCTCCTTGTAAAAAGGCCATGATGTCGTGAAGCCACACTTCTATCCCCAAACTACTAATAGAGCTCGTGTGCTTACTGATGAATGGGAGCTCTTGATGTGCCAAAGTCTTGTTTTGAATCCCTTTCTCCCACTCCCAACAATGATAAACATACCATAAGTCTCAAATCAGCATTGCCTTTTAATTAAAATATATCACAAAGATTATCAATTTACATGCATAGTTTCCTTCTCTAGACCTTACCAATTAATCTGTGGGTACTTGTCAAAAAAAGATTTGAGATATGGAGGCAATATTATGGTACTCAGAATTATTCCTTTCCTTTAATCCTTTGATCAGGTTTTGCCTTTCTTTTTCTTTCTTGAGATTTTATATATATATATATATATATATATATATATATATATGGAGAGAGAGCAGGGGTAGGGGTAGGGGTAGAGGGAGAGGGAGAGAGAGAATCTTAAGTAGTCTCCATACTCAGCATGGAGCCCGATGTGTGGCTCGATCTCAGGGCCGTGAGATCATGACCTGAGCTGAAATCAAGAGTCAGATGCTTAACTGACTGAGCCACCCAGGTGCTCCAGGTTTTGTTTTTCTTTCTAGGAGTTCTCTCCTCAAGCTTTCTTGATTTTTTGGGAAAGAGAGAGGACTTGCCCCTTGCAGTCTTCTTCATTGGTAGAATTCTATCATTATTACAGCTTCTGATTATGTTGAAAATCCACCACAAAAAATAAAACCTTTCAGATTGGATATATTGGCTTCATAGATTCTTACAGGCATTGAACTTACAGGCTAAATTTGTTTCATTATCCCATCCTATTCTCAGAGTACAAGCAAATAGATCAATGCAGGTTAAGATCACAGAAGCTTAACACTAAAATATAATGGAGTAATATAGGCAAGCAGAAACACTTCAGATTTCTCAATGGATCCGTCATTCTTTGATAGAAATTAGGGAGCTATTACAATTTATTTATTTATTTATTTATTTATTTATTTATTTATTTATTTATTTATTATTTATTTATTGTGAGAGAGAGAGCATGCACACGAGCAGGGGGCGGGGCAGAGGGAGAACAAGACTCCCCCCTTGGGCAGGGAGCCTGATGTGGGGTTGGATCCCAGGGACCCTGGGATCATGACCTGAGCTGAAGGCAGAGGCTTAACTGCCTGAGACACCCAGGTGCCCTATTAGAATTATTTCGATCATCAGACTTACCCTTTGCTTCCTTTTTTGACTACCTGGGATGGTTATTTTGGACACACGTTAGCACCTAACTCTGCTCCAAGCCCCCTACTCTTGAGCACATATATTTAAGTAATTCTACTGGGAATTGATTTGTTGTTTCACTTATTTTAATGTATTTATTTGGTTACCAATACAGTTGTTATAACATTTAAATACACCAATGCTTATATTTTGAAATATACTTTAACTCAGTACTGTGATAATTCTTAGCATTTAGTAACGTATCTTATTTAAACCCCAAATCTTTTTGCAATGACACTGTTTTTGATGGTACAGCTATAGGTTCCACACTTTTGTTCCTATGAGATTCTGTGAGAGAGCAAACTAAGTCAGGAAAGATGTACAGTAAAACACTGTCACTGAGGGGCTTGCTCAGATGCTCTATGGTGCCATAGTGGACTGAGTGAGTTAAAGTGTAAAGATCTTACCTCTGGTCAGATTTGGGCCCTGTGATAGTGTCCTAATGGAATAGAAGCCACAGAATTACCTTCTCTATATTTAGTGTCTTGTTGTAGCTGATATTCTGTAGTTGTACGTATTATTAATATCTATTAACCTCAGAATAAAATGTCATATTGAAATTGAAAAGGGATGTTGGGACTCTGCTAAAGAAGATTGCTTTTTCAGATGCAATGAGATGTAAAATGGAACCTCTGTTTCCTAGCGGTACATTTTATAAGAATTGGGTGTTACTTTAGGAATTTTGCACAATTCTATCTTAGACACTTGTGTTCTATCAATGTCAATCCTCTCTGTAATTTAATTTGACTGGGATATTTCTTTTTCTCTTTCTTTCCCTCTCTCTCTCTGTTTTTTTTTTTTTTTTTTTTGACAAGTGTTATTTTGCTGAAGATTTTCTATTTGCCTTTCAAGAAAGAATAGTTTGTTTTCTTTTAACTCATTGAAAATAACATTTAGAGTCCATAGAGACTAATGAGATGGCGCTTATGGAAAAAGTACTGATGTTATAATTGACATATAACAATTATTGGAATAATGATAATAATAAAAGGATATTGTTTAAATATTTCTAGCACATTTTTTACAGCAGTTCAATGCACACATACTGGAAGAGTGACTACCACCAGCAAGATAAAATGCTAGGTTTGAGAGGTAAAAAGATAAGGTGCTCTGAAGAGCCTGTCATTTACTGAAATCTGGCTAGTAGTTCCCTGCAGATCAGAGAATTTTGCATCTTATTCTCTTGTTAACGCAAAAATATATAAGAAGTTTAATTAAAAAAAAAGAACCATATAGTAAAATACAATATTTTCCACTGTATCCTTGAAATGAATTAAATCCCTTATTGCTGCAGATAAAATTTCACACTGTAGATAGATTTGAAATAGTTGAAAATGAATCAAATTTTAGTTCTGTTTGTATTTATTTACCCTTATATTTGTCTGCCAATTATTGACAGGTAACGTTATTTTAAAATTTAATTATTTTAACATTTACTTTCCAAAAACTTTTTGCATATTTTAAAAGTTAAGTTGATAGGGTTTTTGTTGATTGTAAATTTTTAAAAACTGATTTACAAAAAAATCAAACACATGAGTTTGAAGCAAATTTTGTTTTTGGAAACTTCTTCAAATCATAGAACTTTGAGTCACAGCAATAGAAGGCTTTTAAGACAATATTTCATTTTCTTATGTTTGAAGATTACAAAGTTATTCCCACTCCAACCTCCCCCCCCTTGGTGAAAACAGAAAATAACAAGAACAAAAATCATAGGAAAAAAATCCCCTTCATCTCTAATAAAACTGTGGGATTTCCAGACCAAATAATAAACAATAAAACTGGCACAGAGATGCCAATCAAGTGGGATTTGGAATAACCTATAGAGGAAGTAGTACCACCAGATTTTGTGCATGGCCCAAACCTCTTAGAAATCTAGTGGCCTCTGACCTTAAAGATCTAATCGAAGATTTCTTTCTTTGAACAGTGAGTTACTAGAATGTAGTGGGGGGTTTGAAACTATGCACAAATCCTATTCCATGGTGGGAGAATAGAAGAGCCACAAAGAGAACCTATCTTTTCCAGAAGAAGTTAATTAGATTTGCAAGTAGTAGCAAGGAACATGTCTGATGATCAGCCTGATAATTGTATCAAGTCCATTTAGGGCTGTCTAGAAGTAATTAAAGCAGTTCACCTGAAATCTATTAACTCTCTTGACTGTCAGATGCCCTGCGAGGAAGAATAGGAGGTAGGTGCCCTGGCATCCCTTTACCAGCTATATTTCTGGGGAAAGATTCTACTGATATTTGGTGGGAGGAAGAAACCTTATCTTTGAAATGCCCTTTGTAGAATGTCTCTGGCTAAGGGTTACCTATAATAACTGGAATCTATAATCTATGAGGCATGGTGATGTCTTATAAGTTATACAATGCTCAGATTTAAAATGGAGATATTTTATATCTTAAAATCTCCTGTGTGTGACGTGAATCTATGATCCTTATTTAGAGACTTGATCTATCATTCTGATCCAGTGCAGGAAGATGGGACCTGGGGAGCTGTTGTGGATATCTTAGGCCTTTCTCTGTTTTGTCTAAACCTCCTGATTGACTTTATCTTTGAAATTACTAGTAAGAGTAACGCTGAAATAAGATCTCTGACTTGATAATCCAGTTCTATGTTTGACTTGGAGGAACAAAATGCACAAATACTACAGAGGAAACCTATAACATAAAAAGCTTCATAATGAGCCATACAGATTTTCTGTTCATTCCAAAAACATACTTAGAAACAGGCAAAAGTACAAAGAAGAAAATAAATGATCTTAGAGCTGACACAGAAAAGTTGATGAAAAAAGGGCCCTGAGACAATGTACACAAAATGATGCTGTCCCAGCTCACATGGGCCACCTAAACCCAAACACACAAATGCAAAGCTTTAGCTAGATTGAGACCCACTCATAATAAAAATTGTTAATAATAAAAAACTAAATGACATATGGCCCATGTTAAATAATTATAAGAGAAGGAAAGGAATATAAACAAAAGACAGCAGTACAAAATCAATGGCATTCTTAAAAAACACCAAAAAATTTGGAAAAAGTAATTTAAAAACATGATTTACAATAACAACAAAACCATAAGGAATGTAAGAATAAATGTAACAAAGATGGAAATTGATACTATAAAGAAAATTCTAGAATGTTTTAAGATACACAAAAATGAAATGGAAATATATTTATACATATGAGTAGAAAAATTAAATTTTCAGAGAATTAAATATTTTGAAATTAAAAATGTGATCACTAAAATAAAAAACTCAATAGAATGTTGGAATGTAAAACTAAGGAAATATCTTAGGAAACAGAGGAAAAAGACAAGAGAGAGAAAATAAAATAAAGTAGATAGAAAATTAGAGGATTATTCCAGGAATTTCAGCATTTAATTATGGTGATTTCTGAAGAGACTATAGGGAAAACAGACTAAAGATAATTGTGAGTTCAAGCATATGAGCATATAGATTAAAAATTGAAATGTTGAAAGTGATGCATATTGTAATATTTCAGAAAATTAAGGGGGAAAAGGGAAACTTAATTTCTTTGGACTTCAATTTCCTTGTCTGTCATTAAGGATATTACTTTTTCATAAGTTTGTTATAAGGAATGAACAGGCTAGTATAGAACTTGGAATAGAATTTAGAATTTAGGAATGTTAATGTTAGGTATTATTAGAAAACTTATTAACAATGGGTTAGCCTGGTGATGGGTATTAAAGAGGGCACGTACTGCATGGAGCACTGGGTGTTATACGCAAACAATGAATCATGGAACACTACATCAAAAACTAATGATGTAATGTATGGTGATTAACATAACATAATAAAAAAAAACTTATTAACAGCAACACTGGAAACTTGAACATAATAGAGCAGTATCTTCAAAATCCTGAGAAGAATTTCTAACTTAGAATTTTGTAGCCAGCCAAACTATCAGTCATAACTTGTGGGAGAGCATAGATATTTATCACATGTGAAAACCTAAAAAATTATAACTCCCATGTACTTTTTTTTCACCAAAATGAGGTAGTAACCTCAGAAGGAGGAAAATTTCTGAGATAGAATTAAATACCAAAAAGAGACTAAAGGAATGTTCAATATAATGACAGAAAGTCTCCAAACAGTAGGGTTCCAGCAGGCTAGAGGTAAACAAGTAACTACTGGATCAGGACATTAGTGGGATTTGTGAGAAAGGTGTGTTTAGAAAAATAAACTTGATCCATTATCTGACAGTTATGGCCATGTGAATAATTTGATTAAAAGGCATTATATAGAGAACTGTTGGAAGTTTGAGAAGACTTTAGTGGATATTTGTGTTTTTTTGTTTTGTTTGTTTTAAAGATTTTATTTATTTATTTGAGAGAGGAGAAAGAGAGCATGGGCGGGGGGAGGTCCGAGGGAGAGGGAGGAGAAGACTCCCTGTGGAGTGGTGAGCCTGACATGGGGCCTGAACACAGGACCCAGAGATCATGAGCTGAGCTGAAGGCAGACACTTCATTGACTGAGCCACCCAGACGGTTCGTTAGTAGGTGTTTGAAAACTGTCAAACAAGTAAAAGTAAATTAAAAAATTAACCTGGAAAAGTAAAAATTATTGTCTAAGGAAGATAATGAAATGCTTGGCTCAGAATGAAAAATGTTTACATAGACATAATATTGGATTTAACTAATAAAACCAAATTGGGAGGATGGGAAAAAGAAAATGTGCATATGTGAGGGATGTATTATATTGCTAAATTATAGTCTTTTAAATTTAGAAGTCAATGCATAATATCCACAATAGAGAGAGGTGGAGAGAGAGAGAGAGAGACAGAGAGAGAGACAATACAGACATTTTTGTAATAGGTGTACCCTAAACAAATAGAAGAATCCTTATTTTCACTTCAAGTTTATTTCTAAATATCAAAGGCCACCTGAATTAGAGTGCTAAAGCCATTGCTAGATTCAAACTTTTAGAGTCATTAACTACTAAAATCATTTTGAAACCCACATTCCTTTGTAATAATAATTTTTTAAAGATTTTATTTATTTATTTGAGAGAGAGAGAGAGAGAGCACACAAGCAGTGGGAAGGAGGGCAGAGGGAAAAGCAGACTCCCCGCTAAGCAGGGAGCTTGACGCGGGGTTCAATCCCAGGACCCTGAGATCAGGACCTGAGCTGAAGGCAGAGGCTTAATCAACTGAGCCACCCAGGGGTCCCTGTGATAATAAATTTTTAAAAAGAAACAAATGAAATACTAAAGTGCATATAAATGCAAGGAACTCTAACAAAGTTATGAGTTTTGTATTATATTTAAATGTTTTTCTTTTTAAAAATACAAATATATTGGGCGCCTGGGTGGCTCAGTTGGTTAAGCGACTGCCTTCGGCTCAGGTCATGATCCTGGAGTCCCGGGATCGAGTCCCGCATCGGGCTCCCTGCTCGGCAGGGAGTCTGCTTCTCCCTCTGACTCTCCTCCCTCTCATGCTCTCTGTCTCAAATAAATAAATAAAATCTTAAAAAGAAAAAAAAAAAAGAAAAAATACAAATATAAAATTTTCCAAGCTATATATATATTTTTTCCTATTTCCCTTTTTCCAAAGCCACAAGCATAGACTAATTTGCCTATTGCATGATCAGTCTTAGGTTAAAACCTTGGCAGTCCTGCTGTAGTCTCCTCAGAGTATTAAACAGACTTTGGAAAATTCTAGGGATCTATGTCACACTGCATAATGGGGATTTGGAAAAACATGCATTCTTAGAGCATGATCAACATATTAGACAGAGTTGGATTTTACTGAGTGTTATAGATCTGTAATATGGTACTTTAAAGAAATAGGTACTCCTAGTGAAGAGTTAGCTTGATCAATGGCTTAGTCTTTAAGAATGAGCCATGTCTGGGAAAAAACTCTGTATTTAGTGTTTATCTGGTTTTGTACCTTTTCTTTGAACTATGAGGAAAATCAAATTTACTGTCTTGAATTCTTCCTCTCCTATATTTGCTCTAATTTCTCCCAATCTTCAGTAATGACTGAATTATACAGGAGAGGAAAAAGGTTCAGGGCAGTAACAGGCAAGTGTGGCCAGTCCTTACTTCTTCCATTTAAGTGTAAGGGGCAATATTCTTCAAAAGAATTCTGAAAGGATAAACATGAATAGTGGCCTACAATGGAGTTTGAGGCAGTAAGGATGAGAATTTGTATGGTGGACCATCCAGGGATAGATGTGGGACAACTGTTCTTTTCCTATTTATATACCATAAAATGGTGACACTGGTATTTGGGTGTATATTAGAATTATCCCTATAAGAATTTTGTATTCTCTCTTTTTCTCACATGTCTCAGACAATACCTTATATCATTTTGTCTTTGATGTGGAAGGAGGTGCACAAGCTAATATGGAGGCCCTGGTGTGGGTCCTAGACAATTCCCAAAATTGAGGGTTTCTCTGAAATCTCCTAGTTTAGGCAAAATTAAAGTAGGTCCAAAAAAGTTTCTGCTCCTCTTGACCTTCTATCTCCCATCAAATTAACTGAAGTCATATTCGATTTTGGAACAGATTTGTATCATTTAGCTTATCTTTGATAGATGATTAAAGTCAAATCTGTATTTTAATACATGAGTTTAAAACTTTAAAAAATGACTGCTTTATTTTGGAAAAAAAAGATTGATGCTGGGAATGTTGGCTGTTCATGTAGTTAAATCATCTGTGTTACATGAGTGCTTTACATGCTGCTAGGTCAGTTATGCCCATGCTCTTACTGCTGCCGAGTCCATCATTACATTCACCCAGAAAAATGCTGACATATTGCCAATTAGGTAGAGTCTTCCCGTCACCCCATCCTAGACTTTATTGCCTAAAGATGAATATTGTGCAAGTATGAACCAATATGTTAGGGACAGTCAAAAAAGCTAAGAAAATATAATTGGGAGATTGGGTTCATGTACAGGTCAGGCAAAACTGCATTCTCATTATTCCAGAGATTTTGGGGAAAAAAAATTTAAATGAGGAACTGGCAAGGCTTATAAAGGAAAAATACCTCAGACAGCTTAGAAAAAGATTTTCAAAGTTTATTATTGCATTAAGTATTTCTAGTTATCTATTTTAATAAATATATATAATTTGAGAAAAGCTCATAAAATGTTGTTAGGAGGACAAATCTTTATAATTATTTAAATACCTATATACATCTAAAGATATACTAAATCTTTAGCACCTAACATGATATCTGATACAAAATAGGTTTTGTATTATTTTTTCAAGATTTTATTTATTTATGAGAGAGAGAGAGAGAGAAAGAGAGAGAGCAAGCACAAGTGGGTGGAGGGCGAGAGGGAGAAGCAGACTCCCCGCTGAGCAGGGAGCCCATGCTGGGCTTTATCGATCCCGGGACCCGGGGATCATGACCTGAGCTGAAGGCAGACGCTTAACCAACTGAGCCACCCAGGCACCCCACAAAATAGGCTTTAAATAAATATATGTTGAGTGAATTGATGAGTAATTGAAAGAAAATGTAATTCTTCATTAAATAATCAATTTTCACATTAGTAGAAGTGTGGGTTTTGGGTGGGACAGATTTGGGTTTGAATTTAATACCTTCTACTTTGTTGTGTGGCTGGAGGAATTTATTTAACTTTTCTGAACCTTAGTGTTCTTAGTTAATTATTCTTTTTTTAAAAATATTTTATTTATTTATTTGAGAGAGAGAGAATGAGAGTGAGAGAGCACACGAGAGGGGGAGGATCAGAGGGAAGCAGACTCCCTGCCAAGCAGGGAGCACGATGCGGGACTCGATCCAGGGACTCCAGGATCATGACCCGAGCTGAAGGCAATTGCCCAACCAACTGAGCCACCCAGGTGCCCCTTAGTTAATTATTCTAAGTAATACTAACTTACTGAGAAGTTACAGAAATGGGATAGTATATAGGACACAGTGTCTGCCTCAATGAATGTGCAACAAATTATAGTTATTATTATAATAAAACCTTCTTATCTTGACTAGAAAGAATAAATAAATAATTATATAATTATATAAATTGAGTAGATACTAACCATTTTAATTTAGTTACTTCAATGGATTCTTTCCACTTAAACATCTTTTTAAAATTTTTTTTAAATTGAATTTACATATATTGAACTAAAAATGTAAATAAAAATTGACTTCACAGTACTGATGAATTTGATTTAGCAATTGTATTACTATGTGGCTTTTTTTTTTTTTTTTTTTTTAAGTAGGCTTCATGCACAACGTGGAGTCCAACATGGGGCTTGAACTCACGACCCTGAGATCAAGACCTGAGCTGACTGAGCCACCCAGATGGCTCACAATGTGGCATTTTGAACTATGATTTGTAAGTGAAACTATGATTTAAACTATAATTTAAATCATACGCATACATAATCAGTTTTTAAATGTAAACTCACAAAGAACATCTGGTCCATGAGTGGTTACCATCAATTTAAATATCAATATCAAGGAAAATATAAGTTTAAATCTTCTTATTAAGTACTTTGAATTTTTATCATTTGATTAAATGAAGAAAATTCAGTGAGTTGCCTAAATAATGATTGCATTTATTTGGAATATCAGTGCAGTATGGAGTAATAGAAAGAACGCTGGAATGAGAATCCAGAGGCTCAAGATGCATTATGGCTCTGATTAATAGTGGGATCTTGGGAAAGACATTTTCCTCTATAGGTCTCAGGATGTTGGACAAGATGATATTTATAATACTTGATAGGGCCTCCTTTCTATGGCCAACTTTACAGCTAAGAAATAACTTCCCAAATTATAGAATTTAAATAAAAAGACAGTTATAAGAAGGTGAAAATGTATTATTTTAGTATCTGGCATGTGAATTCTCTCATAGGTAAAATGTTCCTCTTTAAGAAGATATCTTGAAAATCCACTGGCAGTTAGAGAGGGAGATTCTAAGACAAGACCTCAAGAGTAAATATGGTTTTCTAGTCTGTACTAGAAAGGAGGGGATTTTTTTTTCTAGGAAAGGAAATAAAATTCGGGACTGAAGAGGGAAGAGAGTTAAAAAAGTCAGTGAAACACTGTGAGATGACCATGAGCATATTAAATCATTCCCTCCCTACCATCCTTTAACAGAAATCTTGATGGTTTGGATTTCCAACGTAAGATGGACTGGGAGTTTTATCAAGTCTTACCTAGCTTTCAAGGGGCAAGCAAACCCTAAATGACATCTGGACCACAATTTGGGGACTCATCCAGGATCATGTGAACTAAGGCTTTGAATTAAATCACCACTCTTTTTCCCCCCTTTTCAAATTTTTATTTAAATTCTAGTTAGTTAACATATAGTGTAATATTGGTTTGGGGAGTAGAATTTAGTGATTCATCACTTACATACAACACCCAGTGCTCATCATAAATGTCCTCCTTAATACCCATCACCCATTTAGCTCATCCCCCACCCTCCTCCATCCATTAACCCTCCGTTTGTTCTCTGTAGTTAATAGTCTCTTATGACTTGCCTCCCTTTCTCTCCTTTTTTTTCTTCCTTCCCCTACATTCATCTATTTTGTTTCTTAAATTCCACATATGAATGAAATCATACGTATTTGTCTTTGACTGACTTATTTTGTTTAGCATAATACACTCTAGCTCCATCCACGTCATTGCAAATGGCAAGTAAATCACCACTCTTAAACTAAGCCAGGAGTAAAAAAGTTTTGGACACATGGAACAAAGTAAAAGACTTGAGTTGTCTTTAAAAATGGAATAATTACCACAATTAAGTTACTTAACACATTTATCACCTAATATAGTTATTTTATTTTATTTTTTATTTGTTTGTGTGGTGAGAATGCTTGAGATACACTCCCTTAGCAAATTTTTCAAGCATACAATATTCAAATACAATATTAACTACAGACACCATACTGAACATAGACCCCCAGAACTTACTCATTTTATAATTGAAAGTGAGTACCCTATAAATGACACCTCCTCATTTCCCCAGGCCTGGCAACCACCATTCTACTCTCTTTCTTATGAGTTTGATTTTTTTTTTTAAGATTCCATATATGAGAAATCAGAGAGTATTTGTCTCTCTCTGGATTATTTCAATTAGCCTAATATCCTTCAGTTTCATTCATGTCATCACAAATAGCAGTATTTCTTTCTTTTTTATGATTGAATAAATATACCATATCTTTAATCCATTCATCCATTGATGGAAACTTGGGTTGTTTCCTTATTTTCGCTTCTGTGAGTACTGTTGCAATGAAAATGAGAGAATAGGTATCAATTCATGACACTTTGTTTCTTTGAGATATATACTCAGGAGTGGAATTGCTGAATCACATAGTAGTTCTATTTGTAATTTTTTGGAGAACTTCCATACTGTTTTCCATATTGGCTGTGCCAATTTACATTTCCAACAACAATGTACAATTACTCCCTTTTCTTCATATCTTCTCCAACATTTGTTATCTCTTTTTGATAACAGGTGTGAGGTAATACCTTATTATGGTTTTGATTTTCATTTCTCTGATGATTAGTATTGTTGAGCACTTTTTCATATACCTGTTGGCCATTTATATGCCCTTTTTGGAAAAATGTCTCTTCAGATCCTTTGCCCATTTTTAATTAGGTTATTTGTGTTTTGTTTTGTTTCTGCCATTGTGTTGTAAGAGTTCCTTATATATTTTGACCTTATCAGATACATGGTTTGCAAATATTTTCTCCCATTCTGTAGGTTACCTGTTTCTTTTGCTATGTATACACTGCTTAATTTGATGTAATTTTACTTGTTTATTTTTGCTTTTTTAACTTATGTTTTTGGTGTCATATCCAGGAAACCATTGCCAAGACCAATGTCATGAAGCTTTTTCCTTGTGATTTCTCTTAGGAGTCTTATAGTTTCAGGTTCTACATTTAAGTCTTTAATTAATTTCTAATTATTCTTTGTGAGTGCTGTAAGATAGGAATCCAGTTTCATTCTTTTGCATGTGGATATCGTTTTCTAAGCACTATCTATTAAAGAGACTACCCTTTCCCCGTTGTATGTTCTTGGCACTCTTGCCAAAGATTAGTTAACCATATATGTGTGGGTTTATTTCTGGGCTCTTTATTTTTTTTTAAGATTTATATATTTATTTTAGAGAGAGAGGGCGTGCATGAGTGAGTGGGGGAAGGGCAGAGGGAGAGGAAGAGAAACTCAAGCAGACTGCCTGCTGAGCACAGAGCCCGATGTGGGACTGATTGCAGGGCTCAGTCTCACCACCCTGAGATCATGACCTGAGCCCAAACCAAGAGTTGGAAGCTCAACTGACAGACTCAGGCACCCCTGAGCTCTGTATTCTATTTCATTGGCTTATATGCCTGTTTTTATACCAGTACCATACTGTTGATTACTATAGCTTTGTAATGTAGTTTGAAATCAGAAAGTGTGATGCCTCCAGCTTTGTCTTTCTCAAGTTTGGTTTGGCTATACAGGGTCTTTGTGGTTTCACACCATACCAATGGGTGAAAGAAGGAATCAACAGGATGTAAAAAAATATCTTGAACAAATGAAAATGGACACACAGCATACCAAAACTTATAGGATGCAGCAAAAGCAATTCTGAGGGGAAAAATTAGCAATAAATGCTTACATTAAGAAAAAGGAAATATCTCAAATTAACAACCTCACTTTACACCTTAAGGAACTAGAAAAAGAGGAACAAACTAAGCCCAAAGTAAGAAGGAAGAAAATAACAAAGATCAGAGCAAAAATAAATGAAAGAGAGACTAGAAACACAGTAGAAAAAAATCAGTGAAGATGAGAGCTTTTTTCGAAAAGATAAAATTGACAAACTTTTAGCTAGAGTAACTAAGAAAAAAAAGAGATAATACTCAACCAAATAAAAACAAAAACGAAAGAGAAGACATTATAACTGATGCCACAGAATACCAAGGATATTCAGAGACTACTATTAACAAATATATGCTAACAGATTAGAAGAAATTTAAAAACCTAGAAGAAATTAAAAAATTCCTTGACATATACAACCTATCAAGACTGGGTCATGAAGAAATAGAAAATCTGAACATACCAATAGTAGGTAAGGAGTAATCAAAAATCTCCCAACATAAAGCTCAGGACCATGTAACTTCATTGGTGAGTTCTACTAAACATTAAATGAATTACTATTAATGCCTCTCAAGCTCTTCCCCCCCACCAAAAAAACCCAAAGAGAAACACTTTCAGACTCATTTTATGAGACCAGCATTACTCTGATACCACAGCCAGACAAAGACAATATAAGAAATGGAAATTATAGACTACTACCCCTGATGAACATAGATGCAAAAATTCTCAACAAAATTTTAGCAAAAAGAATTTAATAGCCCATTAAAAGGATCATGTGCTATGATCAAGTGGGGTTTATACCTGGTGCCAAAGATGGTTCAATATGCCAAATCAATAAATGTGACACACCACATTAACAGAATGAAGGTCAAAAATAAATTATCTCAATAAATTAAAAAACACATTGGTCAAAACTCAATATACTTTTATGATATCACGTATCAACAAATTGGATATAGAAACAATGTACCTCAACATAATAAGGGCCATATGTGACAAGCCAACAGCTAACATCATATTCAATGGTGAAAAATTACAAGCTTTTCCTCTAAGGCCAGGAACGAGACAATGATGCCTACTCTTGCCACTTATTTTCAACACAGCACTGAAAGTCCCACCAGGACAATTAGGCATAACAAAGAAATACAAGGCATCCAAATTAGAAAGGAAGAAGTAAAATTGTCTCTTTTTGCAGATGCCATGATCTTATATACAGAAAATCATAGTGACTCCACCAAAATAACTATGAGCACTAATAAGCTAATTCAGTAAAGTTGTAGGATACAAAATCAACATACAGAAACCAGTTGCATTTTCTACATACTAACAGTGAACTATCTGAAAGGGAAATTTAGAAAGCAATCCTATTTACAATAGCATGAAAACCTATAAAATACCTAGGTATAAATTAAATCAAGGAGGTGAAAGACCTGTATGCTGAAAACTACAGAACATTGTTGAAAGAAATGAAGAAGACACAAATAAATGGAAAGATAACTCATGTTCATGGATTGAAAGAATTAATTTGTTAAAATGTCCATCTCCTTGAAGCAATTTACAGACTTCAATGCTATCCTTATCAAAATTCCAATGCCATTTTTCGCAGAAAAGGAAAAAACAATCTTAAAATTCATATGTAACACATGCTTTCTTAACACGTTAGAGATTTGCTCAAAGGTAGCCCATAACATTTTTGTTTGATGGCTTAAAGTCCCCATCACATTCCATCCATATTCTGTAGCTATAATATAGTTGATCATTGAAATTCTTTTTTTTAAAAGATTTTATTTATTTAACACAGAGAGACATAGTGAGAGAGGGAACACAAGCAGGGGGAGTGGGAGAGGGAGAAGCAGGCTTCCCGCGGAGCAGGGAGCCCGATGTGGGACTCGATCCCAGAACCCTGGGATCATGACCTGAGCCGAAGGCAGATGCTTAACCGACTGAGCCTCCCAGGCACCCTGATCATTGAAATTCTAAGAGAGAGTAAATGCAGCTAGTAACTAGAGATGTTTGCAGAAATGCCACCAAAATGGTGTAGGAGTGGAATGCTTAAAAGCATGGCAAGTGAGGGAAAAAAAATATAGGTTGACAGGGCCCAGCATTACAAATCAGACATGTTTCCAGGGAAGCCAGTATTTGTGTTTCTGTCACCAGCTACATGACATCTGATTAGGTAGTGTAAAGATTCACTGTCAAATGTTTGGCAAAACATGAGTGGGAAAAGGAGAAGACCATTTTATTTGTGTTAGTTCTCCAGAGATTATTACATTTTATATTTATTATATCTATGACTTGATAAGGGAGATAGCAAGGAACTTTTATTAAAAAAAAGACAAAGAAAGCAATGGGTTGTTATTATTAGTGAGGATGATGATTTTGATGAGGTTGGGAAACTAGTCAGGTAGTTGCTAGTGAGAGATGGGGAGAACCTGAATATAGACAGTGTTATGAAGATAGAAATTAAGGAAATGATCTTTAAAAGTATTCAAGAAGTGGAATTAAGAGAGTGGAATGAAATGTGGATGGTGAAGAAGAATGCTTTAAAAATAATCTATACATTTCTGATTTAGTTTAGGAGATAGATGGTGCCATTACTATAACGGGGAACATAGTGAATATGAATGGAGAAGTGGAGGTTAATAAAGAATTGAATAAAGGATACAGAATGGAAGTGAATAAAATGAGATAAATATAATAATTAACTCAGATTTGAACACATGAGTTTCCAGGTAGTGACGTTCAACAGACAGCTGGCTTTATAAGAAAAATCTTTGCTATAAATATGTATTTGGGAGTTTTCAATATATAAGTGTGGTTGAGGTCTTAAGTGGAGTTTTACTTATATTTATAGACTAAAAAGAGAGGAGGAAAAGGGAAGGAAGGAAAGAAAAGAGGGTGGAAAAGATGGGAATAGAAATAGTGAAAGATTGGAAAAAGGAGTTAATAGAAGGAGATAAGAAATGGCTTTGGAGGTCAGAATTAGGGTTTATCAGTGTAATAAAAACAAAGGAGCTAAAATCAGGAAAAAGAGTAATAAGAGAGACATAAGGGGCAGAAAGGTTGAAGAGACAACTGGCTACCTTGCTAGTGGTGACCTTAACAGTAGCAGTAGGGTGGTCAACTGGAAGCCTACTCTAAGATTTATATGGGGAAGATAAACAATTTCAAATAACTGTGTTTAGAATTCCATAGCTTAGGGGCGCCTGGGTGGCACAGTCAGTTAAGTGGCCGACTCTTGATCTCAGCTCAGCTCATGATCTCAGGGTTTTGAGTTTAAGCCCCATGTTTGGCTCCACAGTGGACATGGAGCTAACTTTAGAAAACAAGCAAACAAAAAAACCCAAAAAAACAAAAACCCTGAACTAAAGCTTAAATTCACTCAGAACGTAAGAGTAATTTGAAGACAATATCCATAATAGAGGTATTATAGAGCTTAAATGATTTTGTAAAAGAAATGTGTATTTACAAGGAGATTAGTAAATGCTGGAAAATGAAGTTATTTTTATAGATTTTAATTTGATTGTATAAATTTTTGATAGTTTGTGTTTTCACAGTACTGTGGCATTTAGATTTTTAAGCTTTGTAGAATTGCTAGCTGAATTGAAATAGATAGCTTAGGTTCTCTGATTTCCATTTAAATGCTCAACAAACTGTCTCAAAGAAGTGGTGTTGAATGGTTTATAACAACTTTAAGAGATTTGCAGCTGTGCTATGAATACCTCCAATTATACAAATATGACTTTCAAAATTACTTTTTGCTATTACCTGGACAAGTTAGTATGGAAGGAAGTGGTTTGCCTAGATATAGGAAGCTAATATAGATTTGAACATTTGATATATTCAAATAACCTCCTGTACAAAAGAAGGAAAAATTGCAGCAACTATTTATTACAGATAAAACTTAATTAAAAAGAAAGAGTTGAGTTTTCAGGATTATTATTATTATTTTTTTAAATTTCAGAGCCAGATATTTTTATTAAGTGGCAGGGAAGTCAATTAGAGTTCTCAATATTATCTATTGAATTTTAGATGACTCCATGTTTAGTTTTGGTAAGAAATTGATTGCATGGGAGGGCAGAATCTAGAATCATATAATCTTATATCAGGAAGATAGCTAGCTGTCATCTAGTTAGATCCAAACTCTGAAGGTGAAGAAATTATAGCTTGAAAAAGTTAAAGAGAAACAAACAGTCTGGGAAGGTGGGTCTAAATCGAGTGCTGCAGCAGATGTGGAACAAAGAGGTATTGACTTCCCATCACTGGGTAACTACAGGATGTAGGGGATAAACCATTAGGGGAGATTGGATATAAAACGAAAGCAAAGGCAAAGCTCAAATACCATGAAAAAAATTGCAAAACTGTAACAGAAGCAACTCTCTTAGCTACAGGGTAACAGATTAGGTATTAGTTGGACGAATGCCAGTTCTTATTCTAGAATCACCAGATTTTATAAGATTTTAAATATTACAGGTTGTATAATTAAGAGATACATTTGGTATTTTTCCTTACTAAAAATAGATATCACCGTTTATGGAATTCATTCTCTTCTATAAAATTGCACATTAATCGCTAACAGTTTTGTTGCCAAATTGAGAGACAGAGAGATGCATGGGTTTGGAGGAAGGAGCAGGGTTGGGGGAGAAAGAATAATTATCCATGAATAAAGATATTTATGTTATCTCTTAAAGTATCACTTTAAAGGTTAAGAGAGTTGAAAGCAGACTAAATTTCAAAAAACAAAAGAAAATGGAGTAAATAAATTAAAATCTAGCTGTATAGTGACTCATTATTCAGTCATTAAAAAGCATGGATTCAAAGAATTTATAATGACTTTGGAATAAGATAATTTATAATAAGCAGGAAACAGATGCTTAAACATATATATAATATAATGTAAGTAATATAGTATTACATAATATATGTGTATATAAGATGATACAGAAAAAGGGAAATCAAAAGCAAAGTTAATAATCTGCTATGATTCCACTTAATTTTGATGTTTCCCCCCCCATATCTCCCAACTTTTAAACTTCTTTCAAACAATGACTGTTTATTGCTTTTATTATGCTCGGTACTTGTATCATTTAGGTTTTAGTTACACAAATAACTTCAATAAAATGTATTTAACATAAAGAATAGCTAACCAGGTAAAAAGGGGTTAACTAGAGAAAGGGGTAAAAGTAAGCTCTAAGTGTAATGTGTTAACAACTACAGAAGGCTGTGCCACCCCTAGGACTGGGGAAGTTTGAACTGTGAACCAACTCAGAATTTAGGGAAACTTCTCTCCTTTTCCGCCTCTCCCAATGCTGAGATTCATTTCTCTGGGGAGTTGCTGCAGATACGTGCCTTCCCATCCCCATCACCCCCTGCAGTGAAGAATAGACTTGCTGGAGACTGCTCTCAGATACATGAAAGCTGCCAAGAAGAAACTTTTTGTAGACCATCAGGAACACACAGAGAACCATATTTTCAGCCATTTGTTGCTTGGGTGAGGGAGGGCAGGGAAAATGAAAGTCATCTTTTCCTTCTCTAGTTTTGTTTTAAGTGATTAATATGCAGTTAATAAATATGGAAAATATGAAAATGGGAAACATAGAAATGTGTCTTTTAATAATTTTTTAATTAATGTATACAACCTGGAGTTAAACAGTTTTAACTGTTATCTGGAGTTAACATCTGGTAGAGACAATAAATCGGTGCCTCGTACATTCATACATTGATATGACTATTCTCAGTCTAATGATTAAGTAGTGGATGCCTGCTGACTTTATTAAGGATGAATTAATGTGTTTCAAAATGCAAATCTAAAACTACAACTAAAAACATTGTTGTGTTGCTTTTGTCCAATTTTTTCTTTTTCTGTTGCTACATTTGATATTGTTTTCATCCTAAAAATATGTATAAGCATTACTTGTGACATAGCTGATTCTCATGGCTAAAATTTTGAAATAGAAATCTAAAATCCTTGTTAATTTTGAACTGTTAAATAAATATTTCTCTAGTTTTTTCCTTAAATCACATTAAAAATAAGCTGTAGTTTGATATTAACTTTGTTTTAAAGTTGTATACATTGTTCTTTTACATTTGAATTTTTATATTGATAGATATAGTGCTAGATATTAAATAAGTATGTTTTTGATATGAGTGAAAACCAATAAAAAGAAACAAAAAAATTTTGAGGAAATCCAAATTGAAATGATTATAACCAGCCCCAGTTCTTTACCCTCTAGGTTCATTCTTTGTCTTCTTGGTTTGTGTATTGTTTCTTTTCTTTTTTTTTGTCTTGCTTCTGGCTTATAAATGTCTTTTACTGTCAAGAGGGAAAGTGCCTCATCAACGAACAAATTTCCAGGGGAAAAATGTTCTATTTTTCTCACCAAATTTCTATGTAGTGAGGAATTTCTTCTTTAATCTCTCTCTTTTCTACTTAATCTAGCCTAGGGGAAAAACATACTTCTTTAATTTTCTGTATTAAAATATCAAGGGATTTAGGAAGGGGTTTATATTCAGCAGTCTTGAGAGAGTAAAGGACCTCTTAGATTATTTTAAAATTATGAATAGACATGAATTATAAGCAACTTAATGTCTGAAAATATCTGTTATAAAAAATTTTTTTGGAGGATAAGGCTTTATTTTTAGGGATAATGATGGCTAAATTTCTTATCAACAGCATAATAAAATAGCTCCAAAATGTTGAAATATACTGGGCTTAACAGCATTGATGAAAGAATTAAAAAATTTAATGAACATTTTTTTATTATGTTATGTTAATCACCATACATTACATCATTAGTTTTTGATGTAGTGTTCCATGATTCATTGTTTGTGTATAATACCCAGTGCTCCATGCAGAACGTGCCCTCTTTAATACCTATCACTAGGCTAACCCATCCCCCCACCCCCCTCCTCTCTAGAACCCCAGTTTGTTTCTCAGAGTCCACAGTCTCTCACGGTTCTTGTCCCCCACCGATTCCCCCCGCTTCATTTCTCCCTTCCTACTATCTTCTTCTTCTTCTTTTTTTTAACATATAATGTATTATTTGCTTCAGAGGTACAGGTCTGTGTTTCAACAGTCTTGTGCAATTCACAGCACTCACCATAGCACATACCCTCCCCAATGTCTATCACCCAGCCACCCCATCCCTCCCACCCCACCCCCCACTCCATCAACCCTCAGTTTGTTTCCTGAGATTAAGAATTCCTCATATCAGTGAGGTCATATGATACATTTCTTTCTCTGACTGACTTATTTCGCTCAGCATATTACCCTCCAGTTTCATCCACGTCATTGCAAATGGCAAGATTTCATTCCTTTTGATGGGTGCATATGAACATTTATCATTGTTCAAGCCTACACTGGGTCACAGAGAACAAAATGGTCAGTTTTCAAGAAGCTTAAATTTTAAAAAAAGAAACTTTTTGCCCAGTTTACTTACCCTTTTGCTCTTGTTGATTGCTTTTTTGATTGCTGAATTAAATATTGTAGAAAAAGATTAAATTAAAAGACTGATGACTGGGATGAAGAAGAGAACTAGACATGTTGTCATTGGTATTGCTTCTTTTCCTCTCTCTTTAGTGTTCCAAAATTAGGGGTCTGTAGTCCAGCCAAGAGTCTAGTCTGGCCGCACAGATGGGAGAGTGATAGAGTTGGATTTTAAGGCAGAGGAATGGGCAATTTCCCTTGTTATTAGCTAGAATTTTGTAAAAGTAACTTGCACATCAGGAAGATAAAAGTACTTGTTATTCCTTTTATTGTCTAGTAAACATTTAATCTAATTGTTGATTTGGGTTGAATCATATGCACTAAACCTCATTGTAGTTTCCATATCACTTTAGTTCATATTATATGATTTAAATATTCTGTAGATTAAAAAAAAATCTCCTTTTAAACATAACAACTGCATGCTGGGAGAAAAAATATACACTGGAAAACATTAAAAAGTTTTTAGGGTCCATTAGTTTAGGCCTCCGGCACACAAACGTGCACACCCACACAAAATCCCACTGTATTGGGTCCTTTTCATTTTTTATAGAAATTTAAATTTTCAAAAAATTTTTGCATATTTTATCACTGGAAAAATGGAATAGAAATATAGAGCAAAACAAAAGTGTTAAGATAAAGAAAATGTCCTTTCCAACTAGCTTCTATTAAAATATCTGTTCCATTCTAAGTAAATGATTATGAGATAATAGAAATTTTCTCTCCTCTCCAGGATGCCTTTCTTGATTGAGGTACTCTGACAAATGCTACTTTTCACTATTTAATTGATTTTCCTTTTTTTTTTGTTTATTGAGCCTGTTTTTGGCAGCCTTTCTATTTGCTTATGTTAGCAGTACTTAGAACCAATTACTACTTCCTTTACAAAATTTTGTAAAGCATAGAAAAATGTTTAAAATATAGTGGCTGTTTAAAAGTGCTGATGATTGTTAGTTTAATAAATAAAGGAAAGTTGACTCTTTTCCTTTAATAAGTTATTTTAAAATGTCCTAAAGGAGTCAAAGTACTTTATTTTTCTCATTATATCTTTATATGGTATAGATCAAGGTGGGAGCGATGGGGTGACTGGGTGATGGACACTGGGGAGGGTATGTGCTATGGTGAGCACTGTGAATTGTGTAAGACTGATGAATCACAGACCTGTACCCCTGAAACAAATAATACATTATATGTTAATAAAAATAAATGAATGAATACATAAATACATAAATAAATAAATACATGGTATAGTCAAGAGAATTCGTTAAGAATAGCGAAATATGCATACAGTTATATTGAAATATCTTGTCACAAGATGGCGCTGCTGTTTCAAATATGAGGCTATCTATGTCCAGCACTTTTTTTTTTTGGGTGATCTTTTAAAATGTTTAAAATGTTTTAAAACTACTTCATACTACTTTAAGGATCTTAGATCTCAGATAAACTTTTTTTTTTTTAAAGATTTTATTTATTTATTTGCGAGAGAGACAATGAGAGACAGAGAGCATGAGAGGGAGGAGGGTCAGAGGGAGAAGCAGACTCCGTGCTGAGCAGGGAGCCCGACGCGGGACTCGATCCCAGGACTCCAGGATCATGACCTGAGCCGAAGGCAGTCGCTTAACCGACTGAGCCACCCAGGCGCCCCTCAGATAAACTTTTAAAGAGAAACATTCACAACTAATGTTGCCTACTGGCTATAATTTTTATTTTTTGCAGATTTTTTTTTCTTTTAAAATCAAGGCATGTTGAAGTTCCCAGTCTCAAACATCCAGCTTTGATTAAATTTAGTTATACTAATATAATCTAATACTCTGGGGCAAAAAAATAAGCAGACGGACATTCCAGACCATAATACGTCTATTTTTTTACTTTCATTTCTTTATCAACTTGTTAAGAAAATAATTGATTCCATTTTTCTAAATGTCATTATCAGGGTGTGACAGTCAACTTTTGTCCAAGTTAGTAATGATTAATTTTAGGAAAAAGGAAATATTTAAGATTCTGAATTGGTATTTTGGAAAAAAAGGAGTATCACAAGAGCTTATTAAACGTATCTCATATGCACAAGTTGAAATAAAAACCGAGTAAAATAACATCATATGTTCTTATATTCTTTGTGAGAAACATTCATTTAGGCTTATTTTCACTCTATAAATAGTCACGGTTTTTATAGTTATAGCTATAATTACAGTGTATTTATTTTTTACATGAAAACAGTACTCTCAGAATAAAGTATCTGAGCTACAGAAGCCAAAGGTGAG
Source organism: Mirounga angustirostris (assembly GCF_029215605.1). Lineage (NCBI taxonomy): Eukaryota > Metazoa > Chordata > Mammalia > Carnivora > Phocidae > Mirounga > Mirounga angustirostris. Next base: position 103,704,634 of record NW_026991712.1, on the reverse strand, counting down.
AGGTGGTGCTCATTAAGCAGGCTGAGAAGACAAATAAGGATAAAAGTTTGCTAAAGGCAAACAGTCACCTTCACAAGTGTAAAGAGAAAAAGAATAATACCAAAAACAACCTTCCTGCCTGAAGTTACCAAGAGAGATGGGATTAGTTTAAAAATATAATTTTAGAAAAGATAGCATAACAGCTTTTAAGCTTAGCAAATTGTATCTTCTCAAGGGATAATTAAGTTAGGTCTCAAATCCTGAATGAACCTGCTTGCCATTTATAAAGCGCTTGTGTTCTTGTCTTTGGATTTAATTCATGATTCAGTCATGCTAGCATTTGTGGACGATGGCAGTCTCGTAAGCATACCTTCTGCAGTTAATCTGCAATGAGCCAGTCCTCTGAAAATTCTTTTTATTAGTTACTTGGAAGTAAGAAGGAGGAAGAAAAAGAAGAGAAGAGAAGACTGTATAGTTCTACATGAAAAGACAAAACCCTCCAGTTAGAGATTCCAGCAGTAATGTTACCTTATCAGAGAGCCCCTTCCTTGACTGCTCCTCGCTCTTTACCCCAGTGTCCTAATAGGGCAGATATGGACTTGTATTTTGCCTGTCTCCCTAACTAGACTATAAACTCTGTGGGAGCAGAAATACTGTTTTGTCCACTGTTGCATCCTCAGTGTCCATTCAGCACATAATAGGTATCTCAATAAATATTTGTTTAATAAATGAATTTTTATACATGTGTGTAGGGATATGATTTTTTTTAAAAAAATAATAAGCAATCTGTAGTAGCTATTTACTAAACATGAATTTGGCGTACTATTATTAGACAATGCCTAAAGTCTGGTTTTACATGACCAGAGCCTTGGAAACTTGTGTTGTTGTCGTTGTTTTCTCTGATTAATCTGTGACATAGAACATATAAGACATATGTAGAAGTTTGGTGAATCAAGATATTTGGGGTGTGGTCACCAAGGGGACTCACCAAGGGGCATTAACTTGGTAAATTCAACATATTTTTGGCCTGATTTCAGCCTTAGGCAAACAGTCAATCAATCTTGTTATTCAGTCTTCTTACTGGAGATTATATTATTTCCAGAATAATAATTTAAACTACTCTAACTTCTCAAACGGGCATACTTGCTCCTGGGGATAGCTGGCTGAGTGCTACAGCCAAAGTACTCCCGGGAGAGGGTTGGGGGGGCGACTGAAGAAATGTATGGATAAAGTGAAGCAGAGTGCTTCAGCCTAGGCCTAAGCATAAGTGTGTCTTCCAAACATTTTCTCTATATGCCTCTATGGACAGAGTTTGGATATTATAGCTTGAAATAATTTACCTTGAATTCTAAGACTATAACTAAAATATGTTTACACACTTTATAGTTTATAACATATCTATGTTTCTTTTATAATAAAAATAATGTTCTGACCTTACTGTCAAAAGATGATGCTCTGGATTGCTGTTCTCTCCCGTGGCTTCATATCCCACTGACACACAGCACTCAGCTTGAAATGTGGCTTACACCATCATTCATCCATTTATGTATTTGTCCACCTATTATGTGCCCAGTACTGTGCAATATGTTTGGGAGACAAACTAATAAACAAATTACAATGTGATAAATGCAATGATAGAATTGGATACAGGCTGGTATGAACACTGGAGAGGGGGGTGGTATGTAGCCTCACTTAGCAGAAATTTTATCAGGAAAACCTTCTTAGATGAGTAGGATTCAAGTGGAGAGAGACAGATAAAGGAGAATAAAGGAGGCATGAAGAGAAAAATTAAGTGTATTTGCAAAATCCATCTCCAAAGAGGTATGCATGTTATTGTGATAGATACATCAAGAGTCTGAACCAGAATACCCCGGAAAATGCTTAAATGAGCACTATTGAAGTCCGCTTCCCCCATTTTTTTTGTCATTTCAATTAAAAATCTGACATTGTTAAATGGCATTTTTTTTTTTTTTTAGAAATGTTAATACTTTAGTCTTGCTGGCTAGGAGTTATTTAGCATTTTCTCCATTGCTTGTAAGATACTCTATCAATATCTTAACCGTTCTTTTTTTTTTTTTTTTCTGAAAAGACAGAAGCCACTTTAAATGTATCCGTCAGTTGTAAGATGCCCCAGATTTAAGAATGTTAAAATGTTTAAAGGGTATCAAATAATGAAAGAAAAAAATGATGCTCCTACCTGAATTTATTACCAGAGCATATCTCTGCCCTGATTATATATGGCTAACTTTCAGAGGGTAAAAGTACTTAATGCTACTTCTACACTAGGCTTTTATTTGTCATTGTTAATATATGTTTATCTTTCAAAAATTCTCCCTCTATAACTGCATCTTTTTGTGTGAAAGCATTGAGAGAGACAAAGAAGAACATATAAGGAAGTAAACTTATGTTGAAATTTGGAAATTTGCTGTCTTGAGATTATTGTTGGTTCTTCCATATAACATTATGTCATCTTAAGCATTAAAGGTAATGGAATTCAACACATAAGGCATAAAATTAAGCGTAGATGGAAGTAACTACCTTTTCTCCCACCCACCTTTCCCAGTTCACTGATGTAGTCAGTGTCACCAAATATGCCTTCAAGAGACTCTGATTATCTTAATAGGTCCCAAGCCAAACCCTAGTAAAGGATATAGCATCACCAGAAGAATTGCTGGAATAAAAAATCTTAATATCTGATCCTCAAATAAATAAAAACAGTCTAATTCATTGGATTATCATCGTGTTATGTCAAATTCTAAGATGGTTTCCCAAGATTTTCTCTCCCTAAAATAGCGACATATGGATATTATGGAATAGTCACTCTCATGATTAGGTTATGTTATATGCCACAGTTGACCTTAAGAAAGCAAAATTATCCTAGAGAGAACTGATCCAACAGGTAAGTCCTTTTTCATAAAGAAAGATTTCAATGTGAGAGAAGAATTTGATGTGAGGAGGATTCTCTCTTGTTGGCTTTGAAGATGGAAAGGACTATGTGCAAGGAATGTGAGGTCTTTAGGAGCTTAGAGCAGGCCCTTGCTGATCCAGGAAGGAAATAGGGACTTCAGTCCTATTACTTCAAGAAACTGAATCCTGCCTCAGCCACATAAGCTCAGAGGAGATCCCTAACCTCCAGTTGAGCATGCAGCTCAACTGAAACCTTGATTTTAGCTTTGATTTGAGACCCTGAACGAAGAGCCCAAACTTGAACAACTCACCTACAGAACAATAAATGCATATTTTTTTAAGTTTGTGGTGATTTGTTATGCAGCAACAGAAAAATAATATAATCATGAAGACCAGTCTAATTTACTTGTACCTCCTCCCTGATGAGTACCAGCATCTCATCACATGCAGCCACTTCTATTAGGATTTTCTCAACCAAAATTCTTTTCCATCTTAGAATAATAATAATAGTTACTCTTGATTGGTCACTTTCAACATCCAGTACTAAATATTCCTGGATTATTTCAATCAGTTGTTTCATTGACCCTATGTTCAAGATGTTATTTACTATTACAATTTTACGGAAGAGAAAACTGACAGACTTTTGATGTTACTATTGTTTTGGGGTTCCGTGAACCACATCCATATAAGATGGCAAACTTAATTGATAAATATTGTGTGTATGCTGACTGCTTCACTGACACACACCCACCCACACACCCACACCCACACACACACACACCACACAGACTTTCCTGAGCATATATACATACACATATATGTGTGTGTATAATTTCTGAGACAGTTTTATAAAAATTAAGTCATTTTGTATAAAGTTGTTTCTTTTCTTTATCCCTCCAATATATAGCAAAACAGAATCTTGTGGAATATATTAAGGGTGTATTAAGGTCTTTGGCCTTTATTATGAGAACGGTGAAGATTATTAAGCTGAAAACGTGACAAGATCAGCTTTGTATTTGAAAAGTTACCTTGGTTGCAGGATAGAAGAGAGCTAGAGTTGATAAGGAGGACCAATTAGTCACTTACTTCGGTGATCCAAGCAAGGGATGATAATGATTTAGATTAGAATAGCAATAGGTGGTGATGGTGGGAAGTCAGTAGATTCAAGAATGAATATATAGGAAATAAAGTCTAAGTTTTCCTACGTTTTGGCTTGTGGAACAAGATGGGTGTTTGTTTCATTTGCTGAGTTGGTGCTATTTTCTTTCTATTTCTCCCCCTGCTCCAAAAAGGGCCAAGTTGGAAGGGAAGATCATGAGTTCAGTTTCATTGTTAGGTAACAGGAATAGTAGCACAATCTGGTAAGAGGGCCAACTCACAGGTGGTATGGCCGGCTCTTCATCTACTGTCACTCGTAAGCATTTGAGGAATTCTTCAACTGCCCTTAAGTGCTCATTCTTACGGGCTTCCATTGATTTTTAACTTCTCTCTCCTTGAGGAAAGAGATGGATTTCTGTCCTCTCTGTACTGGATTCTATCTCATCTTAGCTCTGCTTGGATGATTTTCTATCCCAACCAAAATGGTCTTGCTATCCAAACTGTAATAATATTTTTAAGAAATACATTACAGAAGTCTTTACTTAAGATTTTATACATTTTTTCTGACTATAAAAGCAATACCTGTTTAATTAAGAACATGTGTACAATATAGAAAAGAATACAGAAATAAATAGAAACAATTATAGTTGTACTATCCAGTCACACAGTCTGAATGAAGCCTCCTTGAATTGTTTAATTTGGTATCCTAGATTGATATCTACTATCAATTGAGGTTTTTCCTCCATTTTTAAAAAACAAAACACTGAAGAAAAAAAGAAAATATACTGTATATGTATTCATTTATACATATTTTCCCCAGTGAATACAGTTTGAAAATCTCCCCAGTTTCATTTAAATTTAGCTACAACAAAGAAGCTTTAGAGGAAAACCCATGTACTTAAAATGTACCAAAGTACAAGTGATAAAAATCCTATTTTTACAAATGAAATATTTCCATTTCCTATGCCTGTAAAAGTGTGAGTCAAAAAGTGAAATTGCAATAAAATGCATTAAAAATGTATCACAGAAATTGTCAGATTGTGAAATGGTCAAATAATGAAAGAGAAAAGTGGCTAGAATTTGGGACTAGCTAGTAGGAAATCTGAACTTTAAAATTCCTTCTATTACTTACAGTTCAGAAAGCAAATGTACCCAGGGTTAGCAAGTAAGGCCTTTATTTCTGTTAGCTACTCTTATTTCTTCTTATTTTTTTTTCCCCAAAATTGGGCTATGGGGCTAGAGATAAACAGTATTTAGTGAGAATCAATAATATGTCAGATAATATGATATAATTTTAAAATAGTTTTATAATAAAAAATGTCCAGCACACACAGAAGAAGGGTGAAGAGTGTAATGAACTCCATTTACCCATATCCCAGCTCTAACAATTATTATTATTTTACTAATCTTGTTTTAGGTATTGCTGCCTCCTCATTTTTTTGTGCTCTAAAGTATTTTAAAGCAAATTCCAGATATAATGTTATTCCCATTCTGAAAACCACCCAATTGTGTTAAAAGTTACAAATATAGTATATTAGTTTATTACTTGAGACAAACTTCTACTGAAAACAGTGCAACAGGGGCGTCTGGGTGGCTCAGTTGTTTAAGCATCTGCCTTTGGCCAAGTCATGATCCTGGAGCCCTGGGATGGAGCCCCGCATTGGGTTTCCTGCTGAGTGGGGAGTCTGCTTCTCCCTTTCTCTCTGCCACTCACCCTCTCTCATGCGTGCATGCTCTCTCTCTCAAATAGATACAATAAAAAAAGACAGTGCCACATAAGTCATAAATGTATATGAAATGCATCAAAATATTTCCAAAATATTTTATATTTTATAATGTCCTATAATAACATATGAAATAACAATCTACTTGATTCCGCAGAAATTTATTAGTGCCTTTTACTGGTCTGGGAGACAGTGTGGCTTCCAAAATAAATTTTGAACTGGTTTTGAAGCCTAAGTTACTTAACCTTCATGGTACTGTGTTAATTAGGGTTCTTTGTGTGGCAATGACCTATACTAAACTTAGGTCAGCCAAAACAAAAGAGGAAATTTATTTGAAGGATGTTGGGGTATTTAATGGAATAAACAAGCACTGGGCAAGAGGTTCAGGGACTCAGGGGTCAGAGACTTGAGTCCTGATGGAGCTTTCATCTGTTTCTCTTTAATGGCCTCTCTTGTTGTCGAGAAGTTTTCTCTTAAATGATAGAAAACACTGATGTTAACAGTTTTAAAACTTAGAGTTTATAAAAATCTAACACTCTTCATAAAGATACCAACTTCTGGAACAATCAACTGTGGTCAGGGGTAAAATGAAAAAAATTAAAAATACAGAAATAGAAATCATGTTGATGGGGTGCCTGGGTGGCTCAGTTGGTTAAGCGACTGACTTCGGCTCAGGTCATGATCCCGGAGTCCTGGGATCGAGTCCCACATCAGGCTCCCTGCTCAGCAGGGAATCTGCTTCTCCCTCTAACACTACCCCCTCTTGTGCTCTCTCTCTCACTCTCTCTCTCTCAAATAAATAAAATCTTTAAAAAAAAAAAGGAATCATGTTGATGGAATAGGTGAAATGTAGGTCTCAGGAAAGCTGGGAGAAAGGATGTTGTGCAAACAATCACATACACATTCTTTGTGGGGACTAAATGATTTTATCTGTAAAATGAAATCTTTGAATTACATGATTGCTGAGGTACCATCTAGTTCTGAATATATACCTCTTCCAAAGTCCCTAAAAATATCTGTAGGAAGTTTGTTACTTTGGAAGGACAGGAGAAACTATAAATAAATAACAAAATGTTGTATAATATGAGTTTATCTGAAGTTCAAGACTACAGTGTGACATTTTAAAGCATATATTCTAAGGTGACAAGCAATTAATATGAAACTCTAATAAGAGAAGAACCCCAAATGAGATGATTTCATTTGGCACTAAATACATATGAACTGTGCTGTCATACTGACATTCCCCAACATTGAAATTATGGCAAAGTAAAATAAAGAATGAGATATTTTTTTATGTAAAAAACAAGAGCCTATTTCTCATCTCTAGTATTTCATATTTTGAAGTCTCAGCTTTGGTCATTTTTAAACTTATCTAAAGCTTCTTTATAAGCTTAATGCTCATAACATAGCCTAAAAATTTATTATGTTTTCACATTGAAACCCCAATATGATTTTTTTTGTATAGACATTTTATTTTATGTTATTTTATTCAGTTATTATTTGTTGAGTGTCCAGTGAATATGTTAGGCTCTGATAAACAAAAAACATCTTCAATGTACATAATATTTCTCCTTATTTCTTTAAATTTTAGTATGGAAACTTCAAACTAGCACAAAAGTAGAGAAATTGATATAATGAACTCTTATATACCATCACCCAGCTTCAGTGATAATCAACCCAAAACTCTTTTAATCTGCTAGACACAATGCAAACATCCCATTTTCCCTGTCAAAATGTTATCAGGGAAAGCCAATAACAAAAGAAGGTTCAAATAAAATCCAGTCTCATAACATAACAAAGATGTCCAGATTTCAATAGAAAATCATTCATTGTACCAAAAAGATCTAAATTTTAGAAAAAAGATGTCAATAGATGTCAACAATGAGATGACAGAGATGATAGAATTATTTGACGAAATTTTAAGCTTTTTTAAGAAGATTTATTCATTTGAGAGAGAGAGAGTGGGGGGCAAAGGGGCAGAGGAAGAGAATCTCAAGCAGACTCCCTGCTGAGTGCAGAGCTCAGTGCAGGGCTTGATCTTATGACCCATGAGATCCTGACCTGAGTTGAAACCAAGAATCAGATGCAAAACTGACTGAGCCACACAGGTGCCCCTATTTGACAAAATTTTAAAGCAGCCATGATAAAAATGTTTAAACAAGCAACTAAAAATACACATAAGGCAAATAAAAAAGGAGAATGTTCAAACTATATGAGGCAAAAACTGATAAAATTGCAAGGAAAAATAGGTGAATACACTATCATAGTTGGAATCTTCAATATCTCTCTATCAGAAATAGATTCAGCAGACAGAAAAATCAGTAAGGACATAGTTAAATTCAACAACACCATCAATCAACTGGGTATAATTGACATCTATAGACTACTTCATCCAACAAGAGCAGAACACACATTTTTTTCTCAAGCTAATGTGGAACATTCACCAAGATAGACCATTATCTGGGTTACAAGACATATCTAAAAAATTTAAAGAATAGAAAACTACAGACCTATATTTCTCATGTATATAGATGCAAAAATCCTAAACAAAATATTAGCAAATTAAATCCAACAATCAAAGGCAATAATATAATACAGCAAAGGCAATAATATAATACAACAAAGATTGTCTCCTTAACAAATGGTGCTGGTACAGCTAGACATCCACATGCAAAAAAAAAAAAAAAAGGAAGGTAGATACAGATCTTACACCCTTCACAGAAACTAACTTAAAAAGAATCATAGACCTAAGTGCAAAATAAAAAAATATAAAACTCTTAGAAAATAACATAGGAGAAAACCTAGATGACCTTGGGTATGGCATTGCCTTTTTAGATACAACACCAAGGAAGGATCCCAAGGAAATAAATAATTGATAAACTGGACTTCATTAAAATGAAAAACTTCTGGGATGTGGAGAAAAGGGAACCCTTGTGCACTGTTGGTGGGAATGCAAACTGATGGGGCCCCTGTGGAAAACAGTATAGAGATTCCTCAAACAGTTAAAAATAGAACTGCCTTACAATTCAGTAATTGCACTGCTGGGTATCACCTCCAAAATACAAAAACACTAATTCAAAGGGATACTATATTTATAGCAGCATTATTTACAGCAGCCAAGTTATGAGGCAGCCCAAGTGTTCATCAAGTGATGAATAGATAAAGAAGATGGTATATATATATATATATATATATATATATATATATATATATATACACACACACACACACAAAATGGAATATTATTCAGCCACATAAAAGTATGAAATCTCATCATTTGCAATGACATGGATGCAATGACATGGATTTCACATAATGCTAAGTAAAATGTCAGTCAAAGAAAGACAAATACGATATGATTTCACTCATATGTAGAATTTAAAACAAAACAAACAAGCGAAGGGAAAAAATAAGACAGAGTGGGAGAGAGAGAAATCAAGAAACCAGACTCAAATATAGAGAACAAACTGATGGTTACCAGAGGAGAGGTGGGTGGGGGCTGGGTTAACTAGGTGATAGGGTTTAAGGAGTGCTCTTGTAGTACTGAGCACAGGGTGATGTATGGAAGTGTTGAATTACTACATTGTATACCTGAGACTAATATAACACTGTATGTTAACTAATGGGAATTAAAATAAAAACTTAAAATAAAAAAATAAAAGTGCACTGGTGTAAGATTGTGATTTGGCTTTTTTTTCTCTATTTTTCTTGAATTGTTGGTCTGCTCTTGGTAAAAAATTGTAAACACAGTTTGTCTTTATCTGCCCAGAAAACAAAGTTTCCATATTTTGTCTTTATCCACTGTCTGACTACTTAATAAGGTTAAGTCTCCTCAATATTAAAGAGTTAAGTTTTGCTAACAAGTATGTACCCTTCTGTATTTGCCTTTAGAATCTCTTATTGACACCTTGGTTAAACAGATAACTAAGTTATCTCACCAGAAGATGTACCTTAAAAGAATAGCTAAAGGAAGTTCTCTAACAGAAAGGAAATGATAAACTAATGTAACTTAGAAAATCAGGAAAGAAGAAAAAACACAGTAAGCCAAAATTAAGGATAAATACCCTGGGCTTTTCTTCTCCTTTTGAATTTTAAAAAGTATAGTTGATGCTTTTAGCAAAAATTATATCTGATGTGGTTTTAAACATGTACAGAGAAAATATTTAAAATGATATGCTATAAATGGAGAAGGAGGGTAAAAGAACAATAAAAGAAGTAATATTTCAATACTGTACTAGTAAAATTTAATGCCTACAGCAAAAATTACAAAAACTATGTAAAGAAATAGATTTAAAAACATAGATAGATAAAAATGAAATTCTAGAAAAGGGTCATGTGACTCACAAGGAGGCAGAACAAAATGAGGCAATTTCTTGAGTCTCTGAATTGAGGCAACTAGAACAATGAGAAACAGAACAAACAGAAAACAAAAATAAAATGGCTAACTTAAACTCTAATGTATTAATACTTACTTAGTATAAGTAGTCTGAATACATCAATTAAAAGAGATTTGCAGAATGGATTTAAAAACATGACCCAACTCTGTTGCCTACAAACAACTCATTTCAAATACAAAAATATGGGTAGAGGAAGATGACGACAGAGTAGGAGGAACCTAGGCATGCCTTGTCCCAGGAACACACCTAGATAACTATTAAATCATCCTAAATATCACAGAAATATGTGAAACCTGACAGAACAAACTCCACAATGAAAGCAAGAGAAGAGGCCATGTTGAAGAAGGTAGGAAGGGTGAAAACTGGGTTTAGGGGAGAAATGGATCATGGGTACTGTGGAGGGGAGGGAGCTGTGGTCAGGGAAAAGGGTGAGAGAGGGAGGAGCACTGATGGGAAGGCACAAGAATGTTTCCCCAAAACCACTGGCTTGTAAAATAAGAGAGGCTGAATTTCATGACTTCTTGCAACAAGTAGGGTTGAAAGCCTAGAATTTAAAGGTCAGCAGGCTTGGCTGGGATAGAACCCAGAGGGCATCCTGTTGAACCTGGAACAAAGGCAGGCAAACAATGTGGCGGCAGAAAGCATGGAAACAGTGATCTGAAGAATGTCTGGGACACACAATGGGGAAATTATTCGCTCTTTTCAGAGCACATCACTCAGAGGTAGCATTCACAAAGACACCTCTCTGGGAACAAAGTTGCTGGCTGGTGTCATTTTCCTCACCCACCCCAGCATAAACACAGAGCCACCTACAGGAAGCAGCGCATCAGAGACACTGGCTGCCTAACTTGCATACATGAAGCCCCACCCCCCTGCACTCCAGTGGAAATGCCTTCCTCAGTCACACTTGCTTCAGTCCCAGCACACTGGGTTCCACCCAAGAAGGCACAGATAATTCATATCTATCAATAATCACTCTGAATGTAAGTGGACTAAGTGCTCCAATCAAAAGACATAGGGTATCAGAATGGATTAAAAAAAAAAAAATAAGACCCATCTATATGCTGCCTACAAGAGTTTCATTTTAAACCTTAAGACACATGCAGATTGAAAGTGAGGGTATGGAAAAACATTTATCATGCAAATGGATGTCAAAAGGAAGCCAGAGTAGCAATACTTATATTGGACGAACTAGACTTTAAAACAAAGACTGTAACAAAAGACAAAAAGGGCACTATATTATAACAAAGGGGACAATCCAACAAGAAGATATAACAATTATAAATATTTATGCATCCAGTATGGGAGGACCCAAATATATAAAACAATTAGTAATGAACATAAAGGAACTACTTGATAATAATACAATACTAGTAGGGGACTTTAACACTCCACTTACATCATAAAACAGATCATCTAAACAGAAAATAAATGAGCAAACAATGGCTTTGAATAACACACTGGGCCAGATAGACTTAAGAGGATTTCACCCTAAAACACAGAATACACATTCCTTTCAAGGGCACATAAACATTCTCCAGAATAGATTACATATCAAGTCACAAAACAGGCTTCTACAGATACAAAAAGATTGCAATCATACCATGCACCATTTCTGACCACAACACTCTGATATTAGAAGTCAACCACAAGAAAAAAATCTGAAAAGACCACAAATACATGGAGGTTAAACAACATACTATTAAACAATGAATGGATCAATCAGGAAATCAAAGAAGAAATTTAAAAAATACATAGAAACAAATGAAAATGAAAACACAAGGGCCCAAAACCTTTGGAATGCTGCAAAAGTGGTCCTAAGGGGAAGTAATAGCAACACATGCCTACCTGAAGAAGCAAGAAAAATCTCATATGAACAACCTAACCTTACAGCTAAAGGAACTAGAGAAAGAACAACAAATGAAGCCTAAAGCCAGCAGAAGGAAGGAAATACAAAAGATTAGAACAGAAATAAATGATATAGAAACTAAAAACACAATAAAACAGATCAACGAAACCAGAAGCTGGTTCTTTGAAAAAAAATTGATAAGCCTCTAGTCACACTTATCAAAAAGCAAAGAGGACTCAAATAAATAAAATCACAATGAAAGGAGAAATAAACAACATCAGAGAAATACAAGCAATTGTAAGAGAATATTGTGAAAAACTGTACGCCAACAGATTGGACAACCTGAAACGGATAAATTCCTAGAAACATATAAATTACCAAAACTGAAACAGGAAGAAATTGAAAACTCAAACAGACTGGTAACCAGCAAAGAAAGTGAATCAGTAATCAAAAACTCTCAACAAACAAAAGTCCAGGACCAGAATGGCTTCACAGGTGAATTCTACCAAACATTTAAAGAGTTAATACTTATTTTTCTCAAACTATTCAAAAAATAGAAAAGGAAGGAAAACTTCCAAATTCATTCTATGAGGCCAGCATTACCCCGATACCAAAACCAGATAAAGATACTACTAAAAAAAAAGAGAGAACTACTGGCCAATATCCTTGATGAACATAGATTCAAAAATCCTCTGTAAAATACTAGCAAACCGAATCTAACAATACATTAAAAAAATCACTCACTACGATCAAGTGGGATTTATTCCTTGGTTGTAAGGGTGGTTCAATATTTGCAAATCAGCCAACATGATACATCGCATTAATAAAAGAAAGTGATCATTTCAATAGATGCAGAAAAGGCATTTGACAAAGTACATCATCCATTCCTGATAAAAACCCTCAACAAAGCAGCTTTAGAGGGAACATACCTCGACATTATAAAGGCCATATATGAAAAACCCACAGATAACATCATACTGCATGGGGAAAAACTGAGAGCCTTTCCCCTGAGGTCAGGATCACACAGGGATGTCCACTCTCACCACTTTTATTCAACATAATACTGGAAGTCCTAGCCACAGCAAAACAGACAACAAAAAGGAATAAAACGCATCCCAGTCAGCAAGGAAGAAGTCAAACTTTCACTATTTGCAGATGACGTGATAATATATTTCAAAAACCCAGAAGACTCCACCAAAAAACGCTAGAACTGATAAATGAATTCAGTAAAGTTATGAGATATAAAATCAATGTATAGAAATCTGTTGCATATATACCAATAATGAAGCAGCAGAAAGAAATTAAGGAATCAATCCCATTTACAATTGCACCCAAAACCATAAGATTCCTAGGAATAAACCTAACCAAAGAAGTGAAATATCTAACTTCTTTGACATCATCTATAGCAACTTCTTTCTTGATATGTCTTCTGAGGCAAGGGAAACAAAAACAAAAATAAACTATTGGGAATTCGTCAAAATAAAAACCTTCTTCACAGTGAAGGAAACAATCAACAAAACTAAAAGACAACCTTCAGAATGGGAGAAGATATTTGCAAATGACATATCTGATAAAAGGTTAGTATCTGAAATATATAAGAAACATAAAATTCAACACCCACAAAAATGAATAATCAAGTTAAAAAATGGGCAGGAGACAGGAGTAGACATTTTTCCAAAGAAGGCATCCAAATGGCCAACAGACACATGAAAAGATATTCAACATCACTCATCATCAGGGCAATACAAATCAAAACTACAATGAGATACCACCTCACACCAGTCAGAATGGCTAAAATCAAAACAACACAAGAAACAGGATTCAGAGAAAAGGGAACCCTCTTACACCGTTGGTGGGAATGCAAGCTGGTGCAGCCACTCTGGAAAACAGTATGGAGATTTTTCAGAAAGTTAGTATAGGACTACCCTATGATCTAGAAATTACTCTATGAGATATTTACACACAGGATACAAAAAATACTAATTCGAGGGGATACATGCACCCTGACAATGTTTATAGCAGCATTATCAACAATAGCCAAATTGTGGAAACATCCTGTGTCCATCGACTGATGAATGGATAATGAAGAAGTGGTATATATAAAATGGCATATTACTCGGCCAAATACAAAATTACAGGCTGTCTTACAATAAAAATAAAATAGATAAAAGAAGGGTGCCTGGGTGGCACAGTCATTTAAGCATCTGTCTTCAGCTCAGGTCATGATCCCAGGGTCTTGGGATCAAGCCCTGTATTGGGCTCCCTACTCAGCAGGGAGCCTGCTTCTCCCTCTGCCTCTGCCCTGCCCTCCATTCATGCTCTCTCTCTCTTTCAAATAAAAATAAATAAATCATGTTAAAAATAATTGAAATCACACAGTGTGTTCTCTGAACACAGTGGTATCAAATTAGAAATTAATAATAGAAAAGTAACAGGAAAATCTATAATAATTTGGAAACAAAACACATCTAAATAATCTACAGGTCTGAAAATGAAAGTCTCAAGGGAAATGTAAAAGAAAAAATACATTGAACTGAATGAAAATGAAAATACAACAGCATCAAAATTCATTGGGAAAGCTAACTTAGTGCTGACAGGTAAAATTCTCAATTCAATAATCTAAGCCCTACCTCAAGAACCTAGAAAAAAGAAGAGGTAAATAAACTGAAAGTCAGCAAAAGGAAGGAAATAGTAAATATAAAAGCAGCAATCAATATCAATAGAGAAAATTAATGAACTAAAGAGCTAATTCTGTGAAAAGATCAATAAAATTGACAACTATAGCAAGACTGACAAAAAAGAGAAAAGATAAATTACTAATATCAGGAATGAAATAGAGAATGAAACAGATCCTGCAGGCATCCAAGTGATAAAAGAATACCATGAAAAATGCTGCCCCTGTAAGTTTGACATCTTCGACAATTACAGACTAGGTTTTTGAAAAACATAGTTTGCAACTCACCAAATATGAAATAGATAATTTGAATGGCTCTCCAACTATTAAGATAATTGAATCTATAGTCAGAAAGAAATCTCCAGGGCCAGGTCATTTCACTGGAGAATGCTAACAAATATTTAAAGAACTAACATTGATTCTACACAATCTTTTCCAGAAAATAAAAGAGGAGGGCATACTTCCCAATTCATTTTTTAAAAAGAATAATATTAACCTGATTCCAAAACCAGACAAGAAGAATACAAAAAAAAGAAAAAAGAAAGCTACAGACCTAAATCCCTTATATACATATAGATGCGAAAGCCCATAATAGTGTTTTAACAAATAGAATTCAGCAATACTTAAAAATAATTGTACATTATGACTACCTGGGATTTATTCCAAGGTTGTGAGGCTGGTTCAATATTTGAAAATCAATCACTGTACTACCCCATATTAAGCAGGCTAAAGAAGAAAACTCACACAGACATATATAAATCAATGCAGAAAAGTCATTTGACAAAATTCAACACCCATTCATGATAAAAAAAAGTCTGAGAAAATATGAGTTGAGTGGAATTTCAATTGAATAAAAAGCAACTACAAAAATCTATAGCTAACCTACTCAATGGTGAAAGATGGAATGTCTTCCCCTTTAAAATCAGATACAAGGTGGGGCACCTGGGTGGCTCAGTTAAGCGTCTGACTCTTGGTTTTGGCTCAGGTCATGATCTCGTGGTTGTGAGACGGAACCCTGGTCTGTACTCAGCATGGAGTCTGCTTCAGATTCTCGGTCCCTCTCCCTCTGCTTCCTCCCCACTTGTGGTCTCTCTCTCTCTAAAATAAATAAATAAAAGCGAAGGAAAAAAAAATCAGATACAAGCCAAGGATGCCTACTCTCACTACTCTTCTCCAACATGGCGCTAAACATTCTAGCCAGTGCAAACAGGCAAGAAAAGAAAAAACATACAGATCAAAAAGGAAGAAATAAAATTGCCCTTATTTGCAGATGACATGATTATCTACATAGAAAATTCCAAGGGATCCACCAGAAAATTTCTAGAACTCATAAATGAGTTCAGCAAGGCCATAGAAAACAAGATAAACACAAAAATCAGTTGTATTTTTATATACTAGCAATGAGCAAGTGAGCAATACCATTTATTGTTGTTTAAAAAAAATTTGTGAAATATAACAAAACATGTCCAGAACATGCATGCTGAAAACTACACAGTGCTAATAAAATAAATAGAAAAAAAATCTTTAAAAAATGGAGAGTCATACTGTATTCAGGAGTTGCAAGACTAAAAGTAGTAAATATATCAATCTCTCCAAATTGATAAACAGGTTTAATGCAATTCCTATCAAAATTCCAGCAATACATTTCATTAATATAGATTACATTATTCTAAAACTTATATACAAAGACAAAGAATAGCTGAAAACTGTCTTGATAAGGAAGAATAAAGTGGGACTAATTATCTGACTTTAAGATTTTTTATATACTACATTAATCAAGACTCTATGGTATTGGCAGAAGGACAGACACATTTAATGTCATTCAACAGAACAGAGAATCCAGAAATATCTTACACAAATATGCTCAACTAATTTATGATGAAGGTGAAAAGGCAACTGGATGGAAGAAAGTCTTTTCAACACATGGTGCTGGAACAATTGGACATCCATAGGCAAAAACAAATAAACAAGTAAATCAAAGAAAGAAAAAGAAAAGAAAAAAAGAGAATTATCTCAGGATGGAACAATGACCTAAGCGTAAAAATGCAAAACCACAAAACTTTTAGAAAGACATTAAGAACAAATCCTAAGGCTCTAAAGCTAGACATAGAGTCTTTAGATATAATATCAAAAAGACAATCCATGAATACAGATTTGGTAAGTTGTCTTCATTTATTTTTATTTATTTATTTTTTAAAGATTTTTATTTATTTATTTGACAGAGAGAGAGAGACAGCTAGAGAGGGAACACAGGCGGCGGAGTGGGAGAGGGAGAAGCAGGCTCCCGGCTGAGCAGGGAGCCCAATGCGGGGTTCGATCCCAGGATCCTGGGACCATGACCTGAGCCGAAGGCAGATGCTTAAGGACTGAGCCACCCAGGCTCCCCAGAGTTGTCTTCATTTAAATTAAAAAAAATTTCACTCTGGAAAGACCCTGTTAAGGGAATGAAGCGATGAGCTACAGAGTGGAGAAAATATTTACAAACAAATTTCCAATAAAGAATTACAATGTAGAATATATAAATAACACTTAAAACTCAAACAAATAAATAAACAAAAAAACAACTCGAAAGTTAAAACAAACTCCAATTAGGAAATGGGCAAAAAAAAAAAAAAAAGAAAGAAAGAAAGAAAAGAAAATGGGCAAAAGACATGGAAAGAAATTTCTTTAAAAAGGATATGCAGAGGGGCCCCTGGGTGGCTCAGTTGGTTAAGCGACTACCTTCGGCTCAGGTCATGATCTCAGGGTCCTGGGTCCTTACTCAGTGGGGAGCCTGCTTCTCCCTCTCTCTCTCTACCTGCTACTCTGCCTGCTTGTGCTCTCTCTCTGTCAAATAAATAAATAAAAATTCTTAAAAAAAAGGATACACAGAGGGCAAGTAAGCACAGAAAGAGTTCAACACCGTCATCTATTAGAGAAATGCACATTAAAACCACAGTTAGAGATCACTCTATGCCTACAAAAATGTCAAAAATAAAAAATAGTGACAACACCAATGCTGGTGATGATGCAGAACACCTAGTTTGTTCGTATATTGCTGATGAAAATAAAAAAATAGTACAGTCATTCTTGAAAACAGTTTAGTAGTTTCTTATAACATTAAACATGCAACTACCATATGATCAAGCAATTACACACGCCTAGGCATTTATCCTAGGGAAATGAAGATTTACATTCATACCAAATCTGTACAAAAACGTTTATATCATTTTTATTCCTAATAGCCCCAAACCAGAAACAATGGAGATTGTTCTTCAATGGGTGGTAGTGAAATGAATTGTGATACCCCCATGCCATGAAATATTACTTAGCAATAAAAAAGAATAGACTATTGATAATAAACCTACAGAGAATTATGCTGAGTGAGAACATTATTTATGAGATATTTTTGAAATGACAAAATTATAGAATGAAGAACAGATTAGTAGTTGACAAAGGTTAAGGAGTGAGGGAAATAAATATGGTTATAAAAGGATAACATGAGAGATCATAGTAGTGATAGAAATATTCTGTATCTTGACTGTATGAATGTTAATATTCTTCATGAGTTTTTATTTTTTTTTATTTTTTAAAGATTTTATTTATTTATTTGAGAGAGAGAGAATGAGAGACAGAGAGCATGAGAGGGAGGAGGGTCAGAGGGAGAAGCAGACTCCCTGCCGAGCAGGGAGCCCGATGCGGGACTTGATCCCGGGACTCCAGGATCATGACCTGAGCCGAAGGCAGTCGCTTAACCAACTGAGCCACCCAGGCGCCCTGAATGTTAATATTCTTGTTGTGATATTGCATTGTAGTTTTGCAAGAGGTTCCATTAGGCGAACACTGAAAAGAGTACACAGGAACTCTGTGTATTATTTCTATAAAAAGTTTAATAAAAAAAAGAAAAAACCTGAGAAAGAGAGGAAATCCTGTCCTTGGAAAATGAAACCTGATTGGTTTGTTGTTTTACTTTCAGGATAAGCCACATAGTATGGGCAATCTTTTTTCATTCAGTAATATTCATTTATTCTTGTCCTTGATAGGGTAAAAAATGTCAAAACTATTTTTGCATCTCCTAAGAAATAACATTATTACTAAAGAGGTTTGGATTTTGTTTTTCCCTGCTGAATAAAGATGAGTAAAATGTGATTCAAATGAACTAAAAATGGATTTTCTGTTTGTTTGTTTGTTTATAGTCTTCTGTGCGGTATAGAGCATAACAGTAGCTGAATTTTATTTAGTAAATAGGTCACTGGGAATACTATACCTCCAGAACTGAACTGTAAGTCATCTGCATTTTTCTATTAAATTTTATATGAAATGCATATTATAAAATTCTATTTGTGTCACATAAAGTAGTTTGATAATGAGTAATTTCTTAAATAACAAAACTCAGGAAAAGGCCTTATAAAATCTATTGGAAATTCAGCAAAGTATTTGGAGGTTTAAAAATGTAAATTAGGATTAGACCATTGCATTTTCTTTTTTTTTTTAATTTTTTTTTATTCTTCTATTAATCCCCATACATTACATCATTAGATTTAGATGTAGTGTTCCATGATTCATTGTTTGTGCATAACACCCAGTGCTCCATGCAGAACGTGCCCTCCTCAATACCCACCACCAGGCTAACCCATCCTCCCACCCCCTCCCCTCTAGAACCCTGTTTGTTTTTCAGAGTCCATCGTCTCTCATGGTTCGTCTTCCCCTCCGATTTCCCCCGCTTCATTCTTCCCCTCCCGCTACCTTCTTCTTCTGTTGAATCTCAGGTCTGTACCTCTGAAACAAATAATGCAATATATGTTAAGAAAAAAAAAATAGACCACTGCATTTTCAAGAAGTTTTAGGACTCTTCAAATTACATATAGAGCAATAAATTCAAAGGATTAGATTTGTTTCCACTTCTTTATCTTATGTTTAAGGCTCAAAGACCAAATGGTTTGTCTAGTGTCACGAGGAGAGGAAATGTCAGAGGCTGTCCTCATACACAATGCTTTACTATCTATTTTAGAATTTTTTCTAGACTCAGATTTTTGTATTATCTAATTTAGAATCATTTCTGGGGCGCCTGGGTGGCTCAGTTGGTTGAGCGACTGCCTTCGGCTCAGGTCATGGTCCTGGAGTCCCGGGATCGAGTCCCGCATCGGGCTCCCTGCTCGGCGGGGAGTCTGCTTCTCCCTCTGACCCTCCCCCCTCTCATGCTCTCTCTATCTCATTCTCTCTGTCAAATAATAAATAAAATCTTAAAAAAAAAAAGATTAAAAAAAAAGAATCATTTCTGGATATTTTTTGTTGTTTTGTTAGAATTTAACTTACATTTAAAAATTGTTGCTAAGTTTCTTGTCTTACTACTGCTAACTAAGCAACATTTTGAACAAAACATTTAATAACAAAGGAATGAATCAACCTTTAAGAGATTGTTATTGGTTTCAAATAACAAGGAACTTATAAAAGGCTTAATGGGGTTATCTTGATAACTATGCTTATTAGTTTATTTTCTGTTTTTTTTTTTTTTAAGATTTTTATTTATTTATTTGAGACAGAGAGAATGAGAGACAGAGAGCACGAGAGGGAGGAGGGTCAGAGGGAGAAGCAGACTCCCTGCCGAGCAGGGAGCCCGATGCGGGACTCGATCCGGGGACTCCAGGATCATGACCTGAGCCGAAGGCAGTCGCTTAACCAACTGAGCCACCCATGCGCCCAGTTTATTTTCTGTTTTAAGATGCAATTTTATTTTATAGTGATGGGATCATAATAAAGAAAGATGCTCTGAAGGTCAAGTTAAAATAAGTGGATATTTGGTTCAGATTATAGATTCTACATTGAAAGGACATTTTAAAAAAGTAAAATAGTTTTAGAGATGTAAAATCTAAAAAGTAAGCAAAGGATAGTTTTCCCAAGAGCACTTACACATTCCTTCCATTCCCCACAAACCTTCTCAAAAGGTGCCAAAGAAGAGTGTGGAGAAGCCCTACAAAACACAGATGGCAACGCTAAGGAAGTAAGGATGTCTGTGAAGCTAGCTATTTACCTTGGAAAAGGCTTATTTGAGCTCCTCTTATTTGAGCTGACTGAGATTAATCAAAAAGGAAAATGCAGTAAAACTTTTCTCTCTTTTCTAAGCTCAAAGAAAGAGCATTTTAAGAGAGCTTTCCCCACCTTTGCATATGATCAGAAAAGGGCATTGCAGGAGCTTAAGCAAAGTAAATTACTGGCTCTAATATTTTTCAGAATATTTGCGTATCATTAGGTGCTTCCTGTCCATTCTAAAATAGCTTTCCTCTGATCTCAGAGAAGTTACCTGCACTTTCCCAAGGTTTACCTTGGATGCCACTTAAGTGTTTTAAAAACTTTTTATTGTGAAATAATTTTAGATTTATAGACAAGGCACAAAAATAGAGCAAAGAATTCACCTAGGTAAAATGCCAAATGTTAATATTTTACCACATTAGCCTTATCATTCTGTCTCTCTGTCTCTCTGCATGTGTGCATGTCTATATATGTGTGTATGTCATGTTTTTGTCTGAACCAAAGTTCAGTAGTTCAGTAGAGAGTAAGTTCCATTTTTCCCATTATTCTTGCATGCTTCAATATTTCCCAAAAGGCTAGGACATCTTGTATGTAGCCACAGCATAATCATTCAAATCTGAAAATAAACACTGATGCAATACTACCAACAAACTCACAGGCTCCATTCACATTTTACCAATTATCTCAACACACTTCATATAGCAAAAAAAAGTTTTTCTTTTTATCCAGGATCTAGTCCAGGATTATATATTGCAATAGGCCAAATGTCTCTTGGGTTCTTTCAATAGTTCCTTAGCCTTCCCTTATCTTTCATGACATCTAAGATTTTTTTTTAAAGATTTATTTATCTATTCTAGAGAGAGAGAGAGAGAGATCACACCCAAGAAAGGGGGGGAGGGGAGGGGCAGACGGAGAGGGAGAGAATTCTCAGGCAGCCTCCCTGCTGAGTGCTGAGAACAACCAGGCCCAATGGATCCCAGGACTCTGAGATCACCCCAGAGTCCAGGGCTCAACTGACTGAGCCACCCAGGCACCCCCTCATGACTTCTAATATTTTGAAGAGTACAGGCCAATTCTGTTGTAGAGTGTTCTTCATTTGGGGTTATCTAATATTCCCTCATAATTAATTCAACTTCTGCATTTGAACAGGAATATCACAGAAGTGAGTCTTTGTTTTCTTTACAACATATCAGCATCATGTTGATTCCATTACTGGTGATGTTTGTTACCTTTGATCACTTGGCTGGGGCAGTTTTTGCTAGGATTCTCTGTTACAAAGTTACATTTTTCCATTTGTAATAAATAATTTTGCTATTTGTTTACCTATTTAAATATCTTTGTCCTCAGCAAATTTTTACCCAATCATTTTAGTAGTCATGGATGATTCATTCTTGTCTGAATAAATTATCATTATAATGATCGCAAATGGAGATTTTTCTAATTCTTCTACATTTATTAGTTGTCAATCTAATGTAAGGAAGAGCTTTCCCTTTCCCTTCATTTATATATGTATGTATGCAATCTATCCGTGCATTGATATCAGCATAGATTGCAAATTAGAGGAAAAAATTAGGGGTGAGAATCTGGGAACTTGTGTACTTGACAGGACATTATAATTATAAAAATATCTGGGTTGGACTTCTTGCCCTTTTAGACGTAAAACATATATAATTATTTTACTCTGTCAAACATTAGTTTTAGAAAGAAATACAGTATTTTAGATTGTGTTTAAACTACTCACAAGATAATGGACAATTAAAGAGTTTTCCCTCTCAACCAACAAAATAAAAAAAAGATACATTTTTCTTTTAAACTAGCCAGATCAGGGCGCCTGGGTGGCTGAGTCAGTTGAGCGTCTGCCTTTGGCTCAGGTCATGATCTCAGGGTCCTGGGATTGAGCCCCACAGCGGGCTCCCTGCTCAGCGGAGGGGTCTGCTTCTCCCTCTCCCTCTGCCTGCAGCTCCCCCTGCTTGTGCGTGTGCGCGTGAGTGCTCTCTCTCTCTCTGTCAAATAAAAATAAAATCTTTAAAAAAAATAAACTAGTCAGATCAGTGATGTCCAATAGAAATATAATGTGAGCTGCATATGTAATTTCAAATGTTTTAGTAGTCACGTCAAAAAAAGGAAAAAGAAAAAAGTAAAATTAATTTTAATAATATATTTTATTTAACCTAATAGGTTGAAATGTAATTTCAATATCTAATCAATATAAAAACTATTAATGAGCTATTTTACAATTTTTGATTAAGTCTACAAACTCTCTTTTTGTACACTTACAGAACATCTGAATTCATACCAGCCACATTTCAAGTATTCAATTGCCACATGTGGTCTATGACTACTGCATTGGAGAGCACAGATTTAGATAATTGAAATCAAAGGATTTTTTAAATCTAGAATATATAGACACTTGTTTCAGTTATCCACTGTACTTTGCATGTGTAGACACAGTGTTATTTAAAAATAGAAAAAGTAGAAAGCATAATAAAGTCATAATCATAATACAATAAAAATTCCACTAAATATATTCACCCTCATAACACTATAAGAATAAAATTAGTAGAAAAATCTGTAACGGAGTAAAATGAATGGAATTGTTTAGTTAAACTCTCTTTTAAATATATGTATTTTATTAATACTTATGTATTATATTAGTTTGTCCAAATCAACATTTTTAAAAATTATTTTATTAGATGGTTCCTATGACTAGAGTTTTACAACTATGAAATAACAGTTTTTAGCATATATATCCCTCTTCTCACACCCTTGATCAAAAAGTACATACACAGACACATACATACATGCATAAGAAAAGCTGTATCTGTTGAACCCTTTTGCCAAGATACATCCCTTCTCATGACTTTAGGATTAAATTATTTATAAATAAAACTGAGTCATTAATTATAGAAGGATCCCACTTACATTTAATTTAGACTAAGATCAGTGGTGTTGGAAGAGCATGCGGGAGAAACTATAGCCACCTATTTCATACCAGGCAGTGTCCTAAATATACTGGTTCACTTATGCATGTAAATCGTTTAATTTTCACAAAATCCTATTATTAGCTATTATTAAAATTACAGTCATTTTACATATGAGGAAAGTAATGCACAAAGAAGTTAAGTAACTGTCTCAAATTTGCACAGCTAATAAATGTTAGATTTGAAATTCAAACAAGTAATCTAAAAATGAGTGGAAAGAAGCCCTGGCCACCTCAGACAGGATGAAGCAAGGGATGAAATTAGATCCATTTACCTTGCACAGAGATAGTATCTTGTAAATGGAAGGAGAGAGTCGGACTTTATGCAGAGATACAAACAACCCTGATAAAATATTTAACCAGTCCATACATTTAACAATTATGTATTTCTCTGTGCTAGATACTGTGCTGGGCATGTGGAGTACGGTGATGCACAGGACATAGAGTTTACAGTTACAGAGAAGCAGGGAAAGAAAACAAATAATTACAATACAACAGGCTTTCCTAGGAATAAACACAAAATCATATAAGAATAGAAAGAAGGGATACTAAACCCAGCCTTGAGCATTAAGGAAGGCTAAGAGTCCTGAAGAACTACTAAGAGTTGAATTGAAGACTTGCAAATATATTTAAAGATAACCTAGAACCTACAGTGTTACTTTCTTGAGGGTAACATCTCCACCTGGATGACCTAGACACATTTCAACCTCAAAATATGATTAAAGATAACCAGGAAACCCAACCTTAAAATTTCATGTGGAAGAACAAATGAGTGTTAGCAATTGTCGTGTACCTACTCTGTAGCAGATGCTGGTTATGTGCTTTATATGCATTATCTTTACATTTCTTTCTTCTGTATGTGCAATGAAGCTTCGTAGTGTAGGCAACCGGCCCAGGATTAATGTGTCAGAGCTCTCTGACTTCATAGAATCTGATTCTTCTTTCTCAATTGAACACTGATTCCCTCTTTTCTATAAAAAACTGCCACCTGAGAGAAAATGATTTGTTTACTACTTTGGGGTACTCAAAGAAAGATAAGAGGTTTATGAAATATTCAAACAAGTAACATTTTTGAAATAGTTACTAAAAGTTTCATCATATATAATGGTAATGATATTTTGTATTTGAAGAACAAAGAATTTTCATGGTCTATAAAGCTCTTTCATTTCTCTTATCACATTAGCTAGCATAAGTAATTACAGACAAGGTAACTTAGAGATGAGAATGCAGATATCTAAATAAATCACAAATTTAAAAGCACTTAGGTATATACCAAGCATATCCTTTGATACTTTTGTTCAGATTCAGATTTAGACGCAGATTTTTCAAGGTATCATTCTGTTCTTGTTTAACTCTCTCATGATTTTTATTTACATATTATTTGAAAAATAGATTATTTGTAATTATAAGGAAAATTAAACTTAATTGAAGTTTTTGAAAGTAGCAGTAGATAACTGAAAGATTTATCTTAATAGCTGGCACAATTGTTTCTCAATAATGTAAAACAATTATGTTTTTATATAGGCTAACCCAAAATATTAAATATTGAATATATTTTTATTTAAGCAAGTATTTATGAGAAATCTTAGAGATTTACATTTTGCAATGTGTACCAAGTATTCTCTGAATCTCCTGTTGTGAATGATCATATTATTTTATACATTTATGGAATGAAACTTTGTAAGGATTTTTTGCTGAGCTGATATATATTTCCTGGATTTTCTTCTCTTCTAGGAAGCATTACTCAATTAGACCAACAAATAAAGTAAAACAGCTCAAATAACTTTTCTGTTAAAACTGAATTTATGAAAACAAATGTCAACTTTATAAGATCATAGTAAAGTATCAGTTTTTTATAACCTTAGAATAAAATTAATATGAATACTAAAACATGCAATTTCTCTGACTTTTTTTTTTTAAGATTTTATTTATTTATTTGTGAGAGAGAGAATGAGAGAGAGCACATGAGAGGGGGGAGGGTCAGAGGGAGAAGCAGACTCCCCGCCGAGCAGGGAGCCCGATGCGGGACTCGATCCCGGGACTCCAGGATCATGACCTGAGCCGAAGGCAGTCGCTTAACCAACTGAGCCACCCAGGCGCCCAATTTCTCTGACTTTTTACTATTATTTGCAACATTGACTTATATTACACTTAAAATTTTCAAACAAAAAATTTCTTGGCAGCTAAATATATAAGCCAATTAATAACAAAATTAAAGAAACTCATTGATAATAATACAATAATAGTAGGGGACTTTAACTCCTCATTCACGGCAACAGACAGATCATCTGAGCTGAAGATCAACAAGGAAACAGGGCTTGAATGACACCCTGGACCAGATGGACTTAACAGATATATTCAGAGCATTTCATACACATTCATCTTGAGTGCACATGGAACATTCTCCAGAACAGATCACATACTGGGTCACAAATCAGGTCTCAATTGGTACAAAAAGATTAAGATCATACCATACACATTTTCAGACCAAAATGCTATGAAACTTGAGGTCAACTACAAGAAAAAATTTGGAAGGACCACAAATACATGGAGGTTAAATAACATCCTACTGAAGAATGAATCGGTTAACCAGGAAATTAAAGAAGCATTAAAAAATACATGGAAGCAAATGAAAATGAAAACACAATAGTGCAAAACCTTTGGGATGCAGCAAACGTGGTCCTAAGATGGAAGTATATAGCAATACAGGCCTTCCTCAAGAAATAAGAAAAGTCTCAAATACACAACCTAACATTACACCTAAAGGAGTTGGAAAAAGAACAAAAAATAAAGCCTAAATTCATCAGGAGAAGAGAAATAATAAAGATTAGAGCAGAAATCAATGACATAGAAATAAAAACAAAACAAAACAAAAACAAAACAGTAGAACAGATCAATGAAAGCAGGAGTGGTTCTTTGAGAGAATTAAGATTGATAAATCCCAGCCAGACTTATTAAGAAGAAAAGAGAAAGGACCCAAATAAATAAAATCGTAAATGAAAGAGGAGAGATCACAACCAATATTGAAAAAATGCAAACAATTAAAATTAAGAAATGTTTGAGGGGCGACTGGGTGGCTCAATCAGTTGGGCGTCTGCCTTCGGCTCAGGTCATGGTCCCAGGGTCCCGGGCTCTCTGCTCCGTGGGAAGCCTGCTTCTCCCTCTCCCACTCCCCCAGCTTGTGTTCCCTCTCTCCCCGTCTCTCTCTCTGTTAAAATAAATAAATAAAATATAAAAAAAATAAGATGTTTGATAAATGTCTTTTTTAATTTAAATTCTGGTTGGTTAACATACAGTGTAATATTAGTTTTAGGTTTAGACTTTAGTGATTCATCACTTACATACAACACCCAGTGCTCATCACAAGTGCCCTCCTTAGTATCCATCACCCATTTAACCCATCCCCTTGCCCACCTCCCTTTTAGTAACCCTCTGTTCTCTATAGTAAAGAGTCTGTTTTATGGTTTGCCTCTCTTTTTTCCCCCCACTGTGTTCATCTGTTTTGTTTCTTAAATTCCACATGTGAGTGAAATCATATGGTATTTGGCTTTCTCTGACTGACTTATTTCGCTTAGCTAATACTCTCCATAATATGTTCCATCCACGTTGCAAATTACAAGATTTCAGTCTTTTTGGTAGCTGAGTTATATTCCACTGTATATGTATATACCACTTCTTCTTTATCCATTCATCAGTCGATGGACATTTGGGCTCTTTCTATCATTTGTCTATTGTTCACAATGCTGCTATAAACATTGGGGTGCATATATCCCTTCAATTCAATATTTTTTAACCTTTGTGTAAATATCTCATAGAGTAATTGCTGGATCATAGGGTAGTTCTATACTAACTTTCTGAAAAATCTCCATACTGTTTTCCAGAGTGGCTGTATCAACTTGCATTCCCATCAACGGTGTAAGAAGGTTCCCCTTTCTCTGCATCCTCACCAACACCTGTTGTTTCTTGTGTTGTTGATTTTAGCCATTCTGACTGGTGTGAGGTCGTATCTCATTGTAGTATTTCCCTGATGATGAGTGATGTTGAGCATCTTTTCATGTGTCTGTTAGCCATCTGGATGTCTTCTTTGGAAAAATGTCTATTCCTATCTTCTGCCCATTTTTTAACTGGATTATTCATTTTTGTGGGTGTTGAATTTTATGTTTTTTTAATATATTTTACATACTAACCTTTTATCAGATATGTCATTTGCAAATATCTTCTCCCATTCTGAAGGTTGTCTTTTAGTTTTGTTGATTGTTTCCCTCTCTGTGAAGCTTTTTATTTTGATGAAGTCCCAATAGTTTTTGTTTTTGTTTCCCTTGCCTCAGGAGACATGTCTAGTAAGAAGTTACTTTGGCTGATGTCAAAAAGGTTACTGCCTGTGTTCTCCTCTAGGATTTTGATGGTTTCCTGTCTTACATTAGGTCTTTCATCCATTTTGAATTTATTTTTGCGTATGGTATAAGAAAGTGGGCGTTTCATTCTTCTGCATGTCACTGTCCAGGTGTCCCAGTACCTTTTATTGAAGAGACTTTTTTCCCATTGGTATTCTTTCCTGCTTTGTTGAAGATTAATTGACCATATAGGTGTGGATTCTCTTCTGGATTTTCTATTCTGTTCCATTGATCTATGTGTCTATTTTTTGTGCCAGTATACCATACTGTCTTGATCACTACAACTTTGTAATATAACTTGAAGTCTGGAATTGTGATGCCTCCAACTTTTCTTTTCTTTTTCAAGATTGTTTTGGCTATTTGGGGTTTTTCGTGGCTCCTCTACAAATTTCAGGATTGTTTGCTGGTGGTATTTTGATAGGGATTGCATTAAAGAAGTGGAAAAACATTTCATGATCGTGGATTAGAAGAACAAATATTGTTTAAAAGTGTCTATACTACTCAAAGCAATCTACACATTTAATGATAAATTTCTAATGAGATTTCATAAGGTGATGATGCAACTGAAAATGATCAAAATTATTAGTCAGGCACTTTATTTTGGCAGGATGCTTAACAGGTTTTGTTAGTTAATTGCTTCACAACTGCCAGTATTGGGGTGATCACCTCTCTTAATTAGGTAAATAGGTCACAATTCATTGCATATCTAGCAGATTTTTTTAAAGCCAGATCCTCCATTTATCAATGAATTTCTTTATGTAGAGAACTTTGGAAAATTCTGCTTAGATCATTAGGAATTGCACTTGCACTCTGTTACACCTTAGTAGGAAAAACAAAAAGAATTTGCCTATTTTCACTTATTCAGGTAGTTTAGGAAACTAAGAAAACTTCCATGTAAGGAGTTTTTCAAAATAAGTTTCAGTTATCTATTGCTGTGTGACAAGCCACTTAAAATTTCGAGACTAAGTACTAATTAATTATTTCTGATCATTTTGTGTGCTATATGGGCTCATCTGGGTAGTTTTACTCTCCATATGATATAGTTAAAATTACTCATGTGGCTGCCTTCAGCTGGACTTTCTTTGGGCTAGAAGGTCCAAGATGGTTTCTAGTGCTTTAGGGTTTATCCCAATGTGACCACTAAAGATTCAGTAGCCTGGTCTATACTACCTTACAGCTAGATGACTAAGCTCTTAGTAGGAATATTCCAAAAGGACAAGCTCCAAAATGCAAATGCTTATCAATCCTCTGCTTGCATCAATTTCCAAATGTTGCATTAGCCAAATCAAGTCATAGGACCAAGCCTAGGTTCAGTATGGGAGGGGATTGCACAAGGGCTGGTACTGGGAGTTAGACTCATTTAACATTTTACCATGATCTCTTCTGGTCCATGATGATCCACCCCTTCCACATTCAAAATAAATTCATGTCATTTTCAAGGCTCCAAAAGTCTCATCTCTTTATGTCATCAGGCCTAAACGTGAAGTTTAAGAGCCCACATCTGATTAATGCTCAGTGTGATCCCTCACATGCAGTTACTTGGGCTCAGTTGTTGGGTGTAGAGGCCTATAAACTAGAAAAGTAAATTACCAGCCCTTTACACATGGTCCATACAATGGTAACATAGAAGATAATCACACTAGATAGTGTCACTCAGAAAGGAGGAGAGGAAAAAAGACACATAGAAATTTTGAAATCCAGTCAGGCTCATGTAACCAGTTTCCCTACAGGGAATGTTTCTTAATTATACTCAGTTCTTCTCTTTATGAGTGGTTCCCCATTACCCTTGGCTCAGCTTGCTGGGCTCTTCTACCCTCTTTTTCAGTAAAAAAAAAAAAAAAAAAAAAATTGCTTTTGCTTGTAGCTGAGTAGCTTTATCATCCTACAGGGTTATGCAGCAGAGACTGAAGCCTCTTGTCAACAGCTATGGGAGTGAGCGGACAGGGAAGCAGATCTTTTATCTCTAAATGACTGCAGCCCTGGTCAACAGCTTGACTGCAGCCTATGAAAGACCCAAGATTGAACCGTCCTGTTAAGCTTCATCAGAATCTTGACCTCAGAAACTGTGTGAAGTAGTAAGTGCTTGTCACTATAAGTTCCAAGATTTAATTTGTTTTGTACCAATAGCTAACTAACGTATGGACACAAAATACCTTTGCCTTATATTTTATGGAAACAAATTGTGTGAACTCTGTTTTTATATAATATATCCCATTTTAATATAAAATGATGCTTTAGATTTCTCTCCATAAGTTAGATGGATGTCTTAGGAAGATAGCCTTTTTTATCCTTTTTTTTTTTCCTTAGGGGCCCTGTTAAAAACATCTAATTTAATATAATTACAATGGTCTAATATGAAGGACAAAATACCCAGGATTATTTTTAATGAGAAATGTCTTGCCTACATGGATAAGAAACCCAATATTTTTTTCTGGAAAACCAAAATGAAGATATGAAATAGAGAGATAAATCTTCCCAAATTTATTCATAAATCTAAAGTAATTCCAGGTGTGCCTGGGTGGCTCAGTTGGTTAAGCATCTGCCTTCGCCTCAGGTCATGATCCCAGGGTCCTGGGATCAAGTCCCACTTTGGGCTCCCTGCTCAGCAAGGAGCCTGCTTCTCCCTCTCCCTCTCTGCTCCCCCTGCTTGTGCTCTCTTCAAATAAATAAATAAAATCTAAAAAAGAGAAGTACGTCCAAACAAAATCCTAAATAGGAGGTGGGATAATATAATGCATAAAAGTGCTAGCGCTGGGGATGCCTGGGTGGCTCAGTCAGTTAAGTGTCCAACTCTTGATTTTGACTCAGGTCATGATCTCAGGGTCATGAGATTGAGCCCCACATCAGGCCCCTACACAGTGGGGAGTCTGCTTGAGATTCTATCTCTTCCTCTCCCTCTGCTCTTGCCCCTGCTTCTGTGCACTTTCTCTTTCTTTCCCTTACTCTAAAATAAATAAATATATCTTTAAAAAAAAAGGGAGTGATGGCTTTAAAACCAAATGGCCTGAGCAAAATACTGACATTTACCAGCTCTGTGATAGCAAATTATTTAACTCCTTGTGTCTCAGTATAGTCACCACTATTGAACTGAATAAATAAAACAATCAAAATGGAGAGTCACCATTTTTATTGTGATGAATCTATCCTAAGAAATATTTTCACATTTTCTTAAAGACATATGTATAGAAGTACTTATTATGCTGCTCAAAATAGCAAAAAATTCAAAACAATTTGAATTTCTATTTTTAGGGCAATTGCTAAAGGGATTAAAAGATCTCTCACATAATGATATACTGTGCAGTCATTACAAAGAATGGGTTTCCTATTATGTATAGTGATATGAAAATTGCCCATCTTACATTGTTAAGTGAAAAAAAGCTTGATGCATATCATTGTGTACACTCTCATCCCATTTATTAAAATAATAATAATAATAACTACATCAAAAGAGCTCTCTCACTCTATGTGTGTGTGTATGTATATATATAGTGAGAGAGGCAAATCTATTTTTGTATGAATAGAGACAAGATATGAAAGATTTCATATACAATGATAACAATGATTACCTTAGGGTTGTATGTTAGGGAGGTAGAAGGAGAGACTTTCACTTTCTGCTTTTTATCAACCAGGATTTTCAGGTATAAGTGACAGAAAACTGAAAAAAAATTCGCTTAAACAATAAAGAAGTTTATTAGCTCATTTAACAGGAAAGCTAGAAAGAAACTAGGCTCCTGGGCTGATTGACTCACTGGCTCAATTATGTTACTGAGGAACCATGTTCTTTCCTATTCTTCTGTCATCTGCAATTCACACCACCCCTCATGATTGTAGAATGATTGCCAATAGCAGAAAGGGCTTTTTTTCAAGGATGGTAGAAATTCTCTCAACGAAGAACAAGGATTCCAACAGTCCTCTTTTTGTGTTTCAAAGCCAAAGTTTGACAACATAATGAATCTTCAGCCAATTACTGACAAGGCTAATGCTTTTGCAGTTCAGCCCATCAGGCTCACCCCTTAAACTCAAGTCAGTTTCATAAGCCACATTAGTGCTATTCAACCAACATGTCTGTGATAGTATTGCTTACTACTGCTATTATTATACGATAAGATGAATTACTTTTTAAACTAAAGTTTAAGAAATATTGCAAATCTTGAAGATAATTTTCCGTATGCTTGACTTTCATCCAATGGTCTGCTAAAATTTTATTTAAATCCAGAGAATAGTTCTAAAATTTCTTAGATTATGATAAAGTGAGTACAATGTGGTAAGAAAAGATGTTTATGACAGTTTATCATGAAAGTGAAGATATTTTATAATCTGCTTTGTGTAAAATAGTATTACTTTCATAGTTTATATTTGCTTTAAAAAATAGGGAAAGGTACTAGTATACTATTACTTATAAAAGCATAAGGAAGGGGGTGCCTGGGTGGCTCAGTCGTTAAGCATCTGCCATCGGCTCAGGTCATGATCCTAGAGTCCTGGGATCGAGTCCTGCATCGGGCTCCCTGCATCGGGCTTCCCCGCTTTCCGCGGGAAGCCTGCTTCTCCCTCTCCTGCTCCCCCTGCTTGTGTTCCCTCCCTTGCTGTGTCTCTCTCTGTCAAATAAATAAATAAAATCTTAAAAAAAAAGAAAAAAGAAAAAAAGCATAAGGAAGGGATATTTTTTAATACTAGAAAATAAAGAGATGTAAGGTAACAAGTTTCTTCTCACCTTATGTAAATCTAAAAGTTCATAGAGGAGCAAAAAACCAAACCAAAACAAAACAAAAACCCAAAACCAAAAACTAAAACAAACAAACGTGATTCAAAGAGAATTTAAAAGTGATATAAATATCAAATTTTTCAACGCTAATTAAAAAAAAACCACTCTCAATGTAGTTAAGAAATACTATCAATTAGATCTTTTAATATCTAAGAAGTAATTTCTTTTTTTAAAAAATATTTATTTATTTATTTGAATGAGAGAGAGCACATGTGAGCGCATGCTGGGGAGGGAGAAAGAAGGAGGGGGGAGAGAAAGCTTAGCAGACTCTGCACTGAGTGCAGAGCCCAAAGGGAGCTCCATCTCAGGATCCTGAGATTACGACCCAGATAACAACCCAGATCAAAACCTGAGATCATGACCCGAGCTGAAACCAAGAGTCAGACGCTTAACTGACTGTGCCACCCAGGTGCCCCACTAAGAGGTAATTTTTAATAACTTACATATCTTTCACTGTGGTTGAGCAGATAATAAATTTCAGGAGTTGAGAAGGTCAAGATTAGTCAGGAGATTTATCATATAGGATATAATGCTAAGCATTTGTTTGAAAATTCATTTGCTGCTTTCTATGGTAAAGTGGCTTTTAATGAATTACCTACCTGTTTTCTATAGCTAAGCCACAGCTCTACTACAAAGATCTACAGTTATGGTAAATTAAAACTGATTTCTCAGCTCTTGGGAGACTATGGAATGCTAATTAATAATATTATGTGGAATGTGAATTAAGGAAACATTTTTAAGTGGTTGTCTCATTTCCGAATAAAAACAAAAGCCATATATGTTACAAAAACCAAATGAATTTAATCAGGTTTATCTCCCCAGTTACCTCTTCTAAAAAACAAAATGATTGTCCCATGATGAAAATTTGCTTTGAATGTGTAATAAGAAATGAAAGAAAACAACAATACTGTCAAGTTCTCATATCTAGTTTTGGTTTTGTTTGAGCATGGTTAAACAGAGAGCATAATTTAGGAAAGCCTGCATTAATAAAATTCCAAATTATTCCTTAAGATAGTAGTTGGTGAATGTGGCAGACACAATCATCTGTTTGCAAATGTTTAGCGGTGTTAGGCAATATGACCTTAATGCATAGAAATCTAATCAGAGGGGCACCTGGGTGGCTCAGTCAGTTAAGCGACTGCCTTTGGCTCAGGTTATGATCCCAGTGTCCTGGAATCGAGCCCCACATTGGGCTCCCTGCTCCACGGGGAGCCTGCTTCTCCCTCTCCCTCTGCCGCTCCCTCTGCGTGTGCTCTCCTGTGCTCTCTCTGTCAAATAAATAAATAAATAAATAAATAAATAAATAAATAAATAAAAGAAATCTAATCAGAATCTACTAAGCATTTGTGGGTAAGACTAGACTAAATTATTCTATATTCTTCACCTGGCTTCTTAAATTGATACTTTGTTAATAGTATTTCACAAATACATTTTCAAATAAGAAAACATCCTCAGCAGGGAGATGTCTCCTTGTAAGGGAACTCTTGAATGGAAGACATCATTAATACTATTTTAACTGCTTCCTTGCTTTCTTCCCCACAGATCTCTTATTTCATAAAGTCCTCCTGAACCTACACCTTCCACCCTCATCTGGTTTACATGCGCCTGCGCTTGCTTCATAAAATGCTGAGAATGTATCTATCACTGGGCTACTAAGTAGATCTAAAAGA
Organism: Mirounga angustirostris; assembly: GCF_029215605.1. Taxonomy (NCBI): domain Eukaryota; kingdom Metazoa; phylum Chordata; class Mammalia; order Carnivora; family Phocidae; genus Mirounga; species Mirounga angustirostris. The sequence goes on along the minus strand of NW_026991712.1, from coordinate 103,670,191 downwards.
ATACTTTTCTATATGAGCCTGTGAAGTGACTGCTTCTGAGTTTGGAATGGTAGGATTTTTCTATGAAAATACTCAAAATAGATTTTAAAGTAGAGACTTTTATATATATATATATACTTTTAAGATTTTATTTATTTATCAGTGAGAGAGAGACAGAGGCAGGCAGAGGGAGAAGCAGGCTCCTTGCTCAGCAAGGAGCCCGATGTGGGACTCGATCCCAGGACCCGGGGATCATGACCTGAGCTGAAGGCAGACGCTTAACTGACCGAGCCACCCAGGCGTCCCTTAAAGTAGAGACTTTTAAAAGCAAAATAATTTTCCTACAAATTACATGGCTACTTTGTTTTTGGAGAGGTTGGAAAGTAAAACACTGCATTTCACAGACTTGCTCAAGAGGGTCTAGCTAGATACATTCTCACATGATTTGGACAGTGAAACCTAGGTGTCATGGCAAGCAAAATCATGGACTTTGGAGAGTATAAAGTCATTTGAGGAAAGCCACACTCAGCTTCCCAGCCTTTAGCTATCAGCATTATGTGGATGAGAGGCAGTTTTGGCAACAGGAGCAGCCTGTTTCCTGGATTACAACCTTAGTGATGGGCCATTAAATTTAGGAATCTAGTGGCTGATCCTGACTTCCATTCCTAGCCTGGTCAACAATATTCTAAGCTACAATTCCCTGAATTAGAATTCCTTTCTGCTTGACATACTTTGAAAACAATTTTGCCTCCTTACAAAAGATTTAAACCAGAACTGATACATGCTCCTTGTTATAGTCTTCACTTGCATGTCTTTTCCCCTACTAGACATCAAATACTCTCCACGGATAGAGACGGAACTTGTCTTTGTTCATTCTTTCATTCATTCCTACATTCATTTTTCATACCTACTCTTTATATTTTTATGTTCTGCAATTACATATATGGCACAGAGATGCACAACAAATATCCTCATAACTAATGAATTAGTAAAGTGTCAGGTCAGGAAATATGTAAGGTACTAGAGATATAGAGATGAGACATCCTTAGCAACAATAAAATGATAAATTACATTTATTAAGCACTTACATGTCAGGCTCTGGGTACAGCATTTTATGTGCATTGATTTGATTTTCATTTTTTTGCTTGTTTGGTTTTATATTTGTTTGTTTTCTAATCTTTATAACATTCCTAAGATCTAGATACTAATTATCACTTCCCATTTTACACATAAAGCAACAGCAGATAGAAGAGGTTAAATAACTTGCCCAAAGTTGCATAATATTGAAGTAGGTTAAATTAGAACATAGGCAATCTGATTCAATAATTCTTACTCTTAATATTCTGAGATTTCTAATATAGTTTGCAAACAGATTCATAAACAGATTTATGGTACTACTGATAAATTCTACAACACATCAATTGGCAGGATCAGAAGAGGCTTAGGTCTGAAGAGAAACTTAGGAACTGAGGTACAAAGGATTAGCACAAGTTAGGGATAAGTGGGGTGATAAAGGAGGCTATTTTAGGTGGAAAGAAGTACACATACTCCAAAGAAGCAAAAGAAAAAATGAAAGCATTGCTCAAACAGCATAGCTATTATTATGAGGCTTAGTGAAGAGGGGTGAGAAATAGTTAAAGAGAGGCAAAGAGAGACCGACCACAAAGAGTCACGTATACATTTCTAGGGAATTAAAGGTGTGTGTGTGTGTGTATGTATGTATGTATGTTTTAATGGGGGCCACAGCATTTAAAAACCTTTGAGAATATTTCCATTATAAAGAGATCACTTTGGAGCAATGTGGACAATTTAGAAATCATTGTGTGGGGTGAGATTGGAACTGGGAATTACAGCAACTCAAGTAGAAGCAATTCTCATTTTTGGGCTCCCAGAATTGAACACAAGGACTAGCACCTAATATGAGAACAATACATATTCACCAATTCAAATTGAGCCTAAATAACCTGGGGGTCAGAGAAGTTTAATCATTTGTCAAAATTTACACCACTTATTGGTGGTAGAACTGGGATAAGAATTTAATCCAGTGCTTTCTTTTACTTTAAACAGAATCAGGGAAAAATTAATTGCATAGATACCATTTGAAATATGAAAACTTTTGCTACGTGTGTCTAAAAATACACTTGAAAAATACACACAGATGTAAAGTTATGGTTAAACTTCATTTCTTGTCTTTCATTCTTGTGTGCTTATTTTTCTAAGTTCATGATCTCAAATACTCAAGTTTCTACTTTCCCGGTGATCTCTGAAGTCACTTCCTTTGATAGATACTCCTCTCATTCCCAAGTTTCCCAGGTTTCTTCTAATGCCTAAAGGGAAAAAGGAGTGAAACAGGAAAAGAAATCTGGGCTGGGAAAAATTACCACCACAACCATTAGCTATTAAAACATGTCATTAGAAACTTAACGTAAAACCTATGAATTATTGAATCAGATTGCCTAGGTTTAAATCCAACCTACCCCAATACTGTGTAACCTAATGTAAAGCCTAATGTAAAAATATACATCATTTTCCTCTTAGAAAGACTAAGAAGCAACTCTTTGTTATTGTGTTGTGGTTATAGTTTCTTTTCTTTCCTTTTCGCAGTTACTGTTTCACCCTAGACTGTGTTCTCTCATGAGGTCCAGCCAATTGACAATTCTGTGGACTTAATCTACATGTTCAAGGACACTGCAAAGGTTAAGTAAATTCTATCTCTGATACCATGATCACCAAATTGTAAATGCTAGCAACCTTAGGTTTTGACAATTTGGGGCCCTTTTACTTTTGAATAGAGGTTCTATAACCACTGTGAAGTATCAAATTTGACAATTTGGGGCCCTTTTACTTTTGAATAGAGGTTCTATAACCACTGTGAAGAGTATTGCTATTACACCTTAGCAATGGGCTATGAAAATCTATGGCATAAGATTTGCCAAAACAGGTTTTATGAGGACTTGGTTTGTTCTAGAAGTAGAATTGGCCTAAGTATACTCTGGCATGTGAAAGATACACACACACACACACACACACACACACACACACTTTTACTTGAAATTAAATATACAATAAGTTTTAATTCAGTTTCCTTGTTTTCAAAGACAAATCTAAGGCAATGTGTTTAGAAAGGAAATTTTATAATTTAGCCAAAAATATCTAAGCATGCCATTTAGCCCTTTTGGTCTTTAGAACACCTCCTTGAAGGGATTGTCTTTGCTTAGATAACTTATAATCATTTTATACTTTCTCTTCTATTGAATGATTTAGAAATGACAAAACTAAAATTGAAAAGGAGTCAAAGCACTTGTTGTAATTGAGCATCAGAGGCACAAGCCTAGGGTACAACTGCATAACAGTGAATGTTCTTTTGCAGTTAACACCTGGGTTTTTCTATTTATAGGAAGATATCACAAGTTTAAACACAAAGGAAAATGACTCACAAATCCAATAAAATTTGGAATGCACGACTACCAGCAATATCAGGGGATTTTACCCGATATTTGCCAACAAATCAATAACATGATTAAATCCTTCTGTATTGTGGGCAATCAAATGCTTACTAACAGGTACTACTGCCTAAATTAATATAATCCCAGAAGTGCTCTGTGTCAAACCTAATAGCACCGAAGCTTAAAATTCACATGTGATAAGCTGGAGGATATTTCTTAATAATGCTTTAAATCAAATGAAATTATGTGAAGATTCTGAATTAAATGCTTCCACACTGAGTGGGCTCCATTTAAACTGCTCTTGTCTCTAGATGGCATGTTTCCTGCTGTCCATATTTCTTTATGTGCTCTACTCAAAGAAAGTAGGAAGCATTTAAGAACATAATGTTATTTTTTTCACTAAAACTATGACTGCATCTTGCAACTGTTTGTTATAAAGATTGCATTGACATGGCTCTCAGCATTCACACTTTCAGCCTCAGATCAAAAGTTATTACCTCTCCAGAGCCTACCCAGACTCGCAAGGAAAATCAGTGGCTTTCTCCTTTGTTTCTAACCTCTGTTTTATACAATTTATCACATTATTTTGTAATAGCCCTAGAGGGTAGCATAAGGATCTGGCATATGTTATTGAGTAAATGCAAAAGCCATATCAAGTAAGCAATAGAGTGTATGAACAAAATCTGCCATATAGTTTAATGGTAGTATGGGTTTTTCATTAAATATAACTTAACTTTGAAGATCAAGGTTTGACATGAAAGATAGTACAAACAAAAGCTATGCTGTAATTGTGTTTATGTTGACACAACCAGATTTTATCAATATGCTAACACTGTATTCTGCTTACTAGGGGGATTGCTAATACAGTTAACATAAAAGTTTCGAACAGCTATAACCTACCAGGCACCGTATTAGGTGTGAGCTAGGGTTAGAGGAATAAGACAAAGTAGTTGACCTTAAGAAAATACCAACTGAGTGAAAGAGGCTTTTTATTCTCAGAAATCTTTGAACTTATTAGAAATATATTCTATGCATGTCATTTATTTATTATTTCTATTGAATAATACTGATACTGAAAAAAAATAATGTGACATTAAAAAAACCTGTTTTTCCTCCTTAGAGAAGGAACTACAATTCTTTGGCCAACTTGACTCAAATTTAAGAATATGGACTAAAAATCTTTATTTAAGAAGTGCCAATGTATGTGACATTTTAGTGCACAGGCTAGTCATGTTTGAGAGAGAGAGAACAGAGCTAAGTCAGGGAAAGAAGGAAGAGGATGAAGAGAAGGAAAAGGAAAAGGAAAAGAAGAAAATAAAGTAGAGTTAAGTTAGAAAAAGGAAAGTAATAGGAATAGGATTAAAGGAAGTTGGAAATAGAAATAAAAGGAAAGAAAAAGGGAGTGAGGAAAACAAAAGAAAAATAGTGGAGAGGGAAAGTCTAACATACACAAAGGAAGCAAATGCAGATACAAAAGCAAGAGGAAACCAAAAGCAACAGCTAAAATAGTTGAAGGATTTCTAAGTTCTAGGATTTCTGAGGATTGAGCAAAAGGGGAGCATGTGTGTGATATAAGCAGAGAACAATTACATTGTGTAAAAGCTTTTCAGAATTATTTAACTCTTTAAATTATGTGGATGCATAACTTGGATTAAAATAAAACCTTAAATTAAGATCCTTCCTTGACCCTTAACTTTTCCATTTACCAACCCTTTCTTTGCTCTCTTTCATGGTAATATCCCTTAAAATAGTTAAAAGCACTTTTACCTCACCCTCCATTCTTCTCTCAAACCACCACAGTGAATTTTTAGTATCTACTACTCTACTGAATTGACTCTTGTCAAATTCAATGATGATCTGCATTTTGCCAGAGCCAATGGTTCATTGTAATTATCTTATCTGACTTGTCAATAGCATTTGACACAATTGATCGTTGGCTCCATTCTTAAAATATTTCTTCTAAGTCCACTGCGACATAACATTTGACTGTTTTTGTTGTTACTTTTTTTTCCCTTCTCTCTGCTTCCCTGGTGGCTCCTTTGAAATCTCCTTTGTCACTTTTACTCCTTTGACAGATTTCTTAGTGCTAAAGGACTCCTGTTTTTGGCCATTAGCCTCCTGTCTTTTCTCTTTCTAGGTTTTCTTCCAAGATGATCTTTTCAGTCTCACGACTTAAGTATTGGCATATGCTAATGACACTAAAGTTTATATTTCTAGACCGCTTGGTTCTAGACTATTATGTTCCATTGGTTATACAACATTTCCACTCTGTTTAGTAGACGTATATAAGCTAACAAGGCCAAAACAGAACTAATAATTCTCATCTTTTCTCAATCTGTTCTTACTTGAATTCACTCTTCCCCAATTTTCTCCATCCCAGCCAGGTATTGGCATAGTTATCTACTCTATTGCTCAGTGCAAAATATGAGTCATATTTCCTCATACTTCACACCTATTCCTCTGGATAGCCTGTTATATCTCTTCTGCCAAAATATATTCCAAATCCAAACATTTGTCACCATTTCTTTTTCCATTTCTCACTGCATTTCCATAATACTCTTGTCTAAGATTGTGAAATAGCCTCCTAACTAGAATTCTTTACTTCATTCTTGCTTAGTTTATCCTCCACATAGAAACCAGAAGTATCTTTCTAAAATGTAAATCAGATCATGCCATTTCACGCATAGAAGCTTCCAATGGATTTCCATTGAAATCAAACTTATATTCATTTACCTAGTTTATGTATTTCTGTATAATTTGGCCCCAACCTGGCTCTCCAAACTCATTCTTACTTTTTATTTACTATGTTCATTTCATATTGGCTGTCTTAGTTTGTTTGGGATGCTATTACAGAATACAGTAGACTGGGTGACTTGTCTACCCAGTCTGTCTTGACAACAGAAATTTATTTCTCATGTTTCTGGAGGTTGAGAAACCCAAGATGAAGGTGCTGGCAGGTTTGGTGGCCCCACTTTCTTGTTCATAGATGGCTGTCTTCTCTTTGTATCCTCACATGGCAGACAGGGCAAGGGAGCTCCCTCAGATCTCGTTTATAAGAGCACTAATCCCATTCATGAAGGCTCTATCTTCATGCCCTTATCACCTCTCAAATGCTCCACCTTCAAAGACCATCACACTGGGGATTAGAGTTAAATACATGGATTTTGGGGGAGGACACAATCATTCAGTCTATAGCATTAGCTTTTTTTATACCCCTCCAACCTTCAAACTGATTTCTGTTTCTGTGCCATGGCTGTTTATTCTGCTTTGAAATTTTTCCAGCAGATATTTACATGTCTTTCCATCTCTTAATTCAAGTCTCAATAAATGTCACTTCCTCAGAGAATTCCATGAGCACTCAAGCTAGAACAAATCTCTCTCTCTCCTCCTTGCCCACACTATGTTCTCTATAACACTAATTCATTTCCCCCCCAGAAGCAAAGCATCTGATTTCTTATATATGTTTTTCAATATATTTTTCATATTATATCATATTATTCTTTATATTTTTTTTAAAAACACTTTCTCCTCCCATTAGGATATAAGCTGCTCCTTCCATATATTAGTATCTAAAACAGTATCTGGCACAAATAGATGTTCTAAAAAATGCTATTTAGTGGGTAAGTGAATATGTTGTTTTAATTCTACTACATGAAGGGTGAATTCAAAAGTCCTTAAGATCGTTTGAAAGGGGGTGCCTGGATGGCTCAGTCGTTAAGCGTCTGCCTTCAGCTCGGGTCATGATCCCACTGTCCTGGGATCGAGCCCCGCATCAGGCTCTCTGCTCAGCTGGAGGCCTACTTCTCCCTCTCCCACTCCCCCTGCTTGTGTTCCCTCTCTCGCTGTCTCTCTGTCAAATAAATAAATAAAATCTTAAAAAAAAAAAAAGATGGCTTGAAAAATTGTATAAGTCTCCCAATGCATCTACTTTCAGTCCCCCTTACGTATCCTGAACTCTCACAATTCCAAACCACTTGTAGGTGTTTGAAGTAGCATATTGACTTATTCATAGCTCTTTACATTTTACGTAGTTATTCCCTTTACCTAAGTTTCTTTTCCCTTCACTTCATGAAAAATTCCAATCTACATCCACAAAAGGCATTTCCTCCTTCCTTACCCTATCGCTAGATTTAGTCTTTCTCTCTTTGCACTGTCTTAGCATGCTACATATTCCTAGTATCCAAAATTTATTACATTGTTTTGTCACTTTTTGCTCCATTTGCTTTATAACTTTTTAGATTGTGAAATCTTGGAGGATGGGAACTTTTATCTTATTTATATTTGTATACCTAGTACTTATAATGGCACGTGACATAATATATAATTCAGATATGATTGAGTCTCGAGAGAGACGGTTTTCACTGAATCTATACCAACACTGAAACAGAATTCAACATATTTTTGAGTTACTAAATGGAAATTATGATTTCCATAATGCTAGTGAACCATTTAGACTTTACTGAGATTAAGTGAGAAGGTAGAGGTTACATCATATAGTATGTATCAGTTTTTCTCCAAAAATCTTCAGTAGCCATCTCTTCCCAGAGTAACTTCTTGATTAACCATTTCTTTCTTGACCTTTTCCCTACTCTGTCTCGAAACCTTACTGTCTTCAACCTACTTTGCTACTGATATCTCTCTTCTTTTTTTCAATAACAAACAATTTAGCTCTAACTTTGTTTCTTTACTGTTATATCCTAATATCCACTATGCCACCTCAGCAATAAAAATAATTCATATCTCTTAAAATCTATGTATTTTAAATAAAAAGCAGAATGCCCTTATCATAAGAATTTTCTTCTTTAAAAATATTTTTTCCCTCCATTTCTAATAGATAATAACAGTGTTTGTTTAAAGTATGAATGATTATATATTCATTTTGTGTGTTGTCCTTATTGGATACTTTAGCTGTCAGGTCTATTTGATCTTCTAGTGTTAATGGCTGCTGCCAGCTAGATGCATCCTTAGTGAATATTTGTATTTGTTGGGATATAGACTACTTTATGAAAAAAAAAAAAATAACAGTGGCTTAAATGAGAACTAACTTTCCCTCTCAGGTAATGAAATGCAAATAGAGGCTAAAGGCTGCTTTGGCAGATATGTTCCATGACATTTTCTAGGGACTTAGCATTTACTATGTTGTGGCTTTGTGATAGAAAATTGCCTTTATTTTATATGGTCCCAAATGTATCATCATCACACTCGCATTCCAGGCAATGGATTGGAAGAAAGAATGGAATAAGAAACGCATACCCCTTCCCTTACATGGTAAAATTTAGAGTTGCTTACATTACCTTTGCAAACATAACATTGGCCAGGATGTGATCATCACTCTACACTTAGCTACAAGAAAGGCTCGGAGATATAGAGTTTATTTTAGTCAGCCATTGGTCTAGTTATTGTATACTTTAAAATGGTGAAGATAGTAAAAGTTAAGTGTGTTTTGCCACAATACAAAAATTGAAGAAAAAAAATCTTTGCCTAAGACCAAGTCACAAAGATTTTATTTTGTTTTTTCTTCTAGGAATTGTACAGTTTTTGGTTTTACATTTAAGTCTGTGATACATTTTGAGTTAATTTTTTCATGTGATGACATATATGGGGCACTTTTTTGGGTTTATGGATAGTTAATTGATCCAGCATCATTTGCTAAAATGCCTATATTGTTTTTATATACAGATTTTATTTTAGTTTTTTGGTTCAATTAAACATAACAATCTTTTAAAAACAATTCTCTATTAAAATATATGAATGGCTATATTTTTCTATATATGGTCATGTTTTTAAAAAATTCTGTACAAGTATGGTCATTTTTTTTCGTATTTTTCGAAAGGACAGAGTATTATATACCGACATGCTTATAGTTGTTATCTCTAGATTGTGAGGTTGTAGATGATTTTTATTTTCTTCTTTTTGCTTATGTTAATATATTTGCTTTCTAAAAAAGGGCATGGCTAATTGAGAAATAACAAATTTTAGTAAAATATTAAAAATATGTTTTGACTAGGGGTGCCTGGGTGGATCAGTTGGTTAAGTGTCTGACTTTTGGTTTCAGCTCAGGTCATGGTCTCATGGGTCATGAGATTGAGCCCCACCTCTGGCTCCATACTTAGTAGGGAGTCTGCTTGAAGAATCTCTCCCTATGGACCTCCCCCCACGCTCTGTCTGTCTCTCTCAAATAAAATAAAAAGTATGTTTTGACTATATGTGCACATTCATAGAATACAATTAAAAACAGAAAAAGTAAATAAAAAATTAGGGAGTCTTGTACTATGACAGAGAAGGGAAGATTGGACACTGGCTGGTGATAATTGATATGTTTTGCCACTCTCTCCTTCAAAATATATTCATCCTGAGAGAGAAATGGCCAAAAATTATGAACAGTTTATAGAATATAAAAATGGCCCTCAGACATAGAAAGAGATGTTCAATTTTATTCATAATAAGAAACATTAAAATTTAAACAAATGAAGTGATGCCAGTGAACATGGTGGAGTAGGTAGGTATCTCCAGAGGCATAGCTTTCCACACAAAAGAAATATGAGTGAAAGCTGTCAGAATCAATATTAACAGAATTCTAGAAAAATAAGCAAAGGTCTATAGCAACTAAGCAAATACTGAATCAAGAAAGAGACAATGAAAAAAGAGCAGAAGAACTTGGTGTCATGTTTACTTCTCTATGCACCACCTCTCTCCTTGGCTCCACTGTGATTTTAAAGATGACAGTTCATGTTCCCAATATAGAATCCTGCTTCCTGATTCCAGAAAGAGCATGGCAGACCTTGTTCTCAAAGGACTGCATTTCTCTGTCTGATCTGAGAGTTACCTGAGAAACTGATGCAAAATACTGGTCTTTGTTTTTCCTAACTAGAACTTCCTCATGACAGAAAAGTGATTACACAGATGACATTTCTTAAAAACACTGAAAAGGAAATAAACAAGCTGCTTCCCTCTGAGGCAAAAGAGAAAAACTGGAAAGAGGTTTTTTTTTTTTTTGAGAATTAGGGCATTGAGATTTTCTGTGTATATGGGGTGATTTAGAAAGCCATGCACATGCCCATAGCAGGAATCATGCTCAAAAAAACCTTGAGAAGAACTTAAGCTTTCATCTATGCCTGATCTTTAGCCTCTGCAAAAACAAGAAGTGAAGGCTAAAGCATAGTTGTAAACAGCCTAGCTAAACATTAAAGAAGACCCCAGCATAGAACCAGTTTGCAAAGACCAGAAGAGTTTTTTTTTTTTTTTTTTCTCCAGGTATTTAAGAAAAATCTGTTAAAACCATAGCTAAACCAAAACTAAAGGATCAGAGATCTCAGAGACCACACATAATAAAGAATATAACCTTTACAAAAATAGTATAGAAAAGTCACTACACAAAGAGCTATAACCCACACAATCAAGAGAAACAAGTCACAAGAAGGAAGAGAAAATGGTTTCCAGGGTTATTACATTATAATATTTCAAAATGTTCAGTTTTCAACCAAAAAAAAAATCATGAAACATGCAAAGAACAAGAAAGTATGGCCCAATCACAGAAGAATTTAATAGAAAACGTCCCTGAGAGAGCAGAGACACTAAACTTACTAGATAAAGTCAAAGAACTAAAGGAACCATGGACGAAGAACTGAAAGAAACCACGAGAAATATGCCTTAATGAATATAAAATATCAATACAGAGATAGAAATTATAGAAAGAAAAAAAAAACAGAAATTCTGGAGCTAAAAAGTACAATAACTAAAATAAAAAAAATCACTTGGGGGTGTTTTCCAATGGCATATTTGAGCAGGCAGAATAGAGTAAGCAAACCTAAACATGAACTTATCCATTCTAAGGAGAAGAAAAAAAGAATGAAGAAAAATTAGCAGAGCTTAAGAGATCTGTGCAACACGACCAAGTATACCACCCAATGGGAATCCCAGAAAGGGAGAAAAGAGAGAAAAAGGGTAAGAAAGAATATTTGAAAAAAAAAAAATAATGGCCTAAAACTTCCCATTTTTGATAGAAGACATGAATCTAAACACCCAAGAGCTCAACAAATTCCAAGAAGGATAAACACAAAGAGATCCATAATAAAAAAATCAAACTGGTTGGGGGTAAATATGGCAGAGGAGTAGGGGACCCTATTCCAACTGGTCCTGGAATTGAGCTGGATATCTACCAGAACACTATGAACACCCAAGAAATCAGCCTGAGATGTAAGATAATAGATCTGGATCTCTACAAACAGAATATTGCAGGTGGTTGGTTTCAAGGTATGAAGCAGGGAGCTGTGATTCCATGGGCAAATGTCAGAGGATAATTGGAAGGGGGAGGAAACCTGGCCATCGGGATCCTATACCGCCGGTGAGCTATAGCCTCCCCATGCTGGGGATGGGGCACAGACTTGCAGACTGGTAGTGGTGGGGAAAGGACTTTAGGGAAGCCTCCTGGACAGAAACTGGAGTGGGGGTGTGGCCGCATGTGCAACCTGGGGACAGCTGGTGGTTTTAGAAGCACAAAGGGCAGAGATGTGCCCCGACCTGGAGGTGAGGACTGGGAGCGCTGCTGAGGGGTGCACAATCCCAGGACTGCAGTTTATAGCAGCACAGACAGAAACAGAGATGGTGTGGCCTGGAGAGCTCATTGAAGAACAGACTTGATCTCTCTGCTCTGAGGCAGATGATTGGAAATGATCTCTTTTGCTCTCTCGGAAGAGACACAGAAAACCACCAGGGAAGGCCACCAGGGAACAAAAGGCCCCCAAAACCAGTTTCCACTGAACCCATCCCCTGCCACAGGGGGCAGGGCAACTCTGCTCAAACAGGGTTGCCTGAGTAACAGCATGGCAGGCCCCTCCCCCAGAAGACAGGCTGGGAGAACATTAGAGGCCAGGAACCCTAAGGTCCCTTTAAAACAGGTGCATCTTGCTTGGATCATGGTCAATAATTTGGACTCTATATATTCCCTCAACCACCCCTCAACGGAATGACTAAGAGGAGGAACCCCCAAAATAGGAAAGACTCAGAGACTATGATTTATGCCACAGATTTACAAATGGATACAGATATAATCAAGATGTCGGAGATGGAATTCAGGGTAGTAATTGTGAAGACAATAGCTAGAATGGAGAAATCAGTTAATGGCAACATAGAAGCTCTAAGGGCAAAAATGAAAGCTGAATTGGCAGAATTTAAAAATGCTATTAATGATATCCAACCTAATCTAGGTAATCTAAAGGCCAGGGTAAGCAAGAAAGAAGAATGAATTAGTGACCTAGAAGGCCAATTAATAGACAAAATGGAAAAGAGGAGGCCAGGGAAAAACAACGCAGAATCCATGAAAATAGAAACAGAGAAATAAGTGACACCATGAAACGTTCCAGTGTCAGAATTATTGGAATCCCTTAGGGGATGGAGAGAGAGAGAGGACTAGAAGATATATTTGAGCAAATCGTAGCTGAGAACTTCCAATCTGGGGAATAAAACAAACATTCGTGTCCTAGAGGCAGAGAGGACCCCTCCCAAGATCAAGGAAAACAGGCCAAGACACCGGCATGCTATGGTAAAACTCGCAATCTTAGAACCAAGGAAACCATCTTAAGGGCAGTTAGGGGGAAGAGATTCCTTATGTACAGAGGCAGGAATATCAGAATAATGTCAGACCTATCCACAGAGACCTGGCAAGCCAGAAAGGCCTAGCAAGACATATTCAAGGTACTAAACAAGAAGAACATGCAGCCAAGAGTACTTTATCTGGCAAGGCTGTCATTTAGAATGGATGGAGAGATGTAGAGCTTCCACAACCGGCAGAAGCTGAAAGAATATGTGACCACTAAGCCAGCCCTGCAAGAAATATTAAGGGGGGGGTGTTCTATAAAAGGAGAAAGACCCCAAGAGTGATATAGAAAAGAAATTTACAGGGACAATCTATAAAAACAAGGTCTTCACAGGCAATATGATGGCAATAAATTCATATCTTTCAATAATCACTCTCAATGTGAATGGCCTAAATGCTCCCATAAAAGGCACAGGGTTGCAGATTGGATAAAAAGACAGGACCCATTCATATGCTGTCTATAAGACACTCATTTTGAACCTAAAGACACATCCAGACTGAAAGTGAAGGGATGGAGATCCACCTTCCATGCCAACAGACCTCAAAAGAAAGCTGGGGTAGCAATTCTTATATCAGACAAATTAGATTTTAAACTAAAGACAGTAGTTAGAGACACAGAAGGACACTATATCATTCTTAAAGGGCCTATCCAACAAGATCTAAAAATTGTAAGTATCTATGCCCCCAACATGGGAGCAGACATCTACATAAGCCAACTCTTAACCAAAATAAAGAGTCATATTGATAACAATATGTTAACTGTAGGAGACCTCAATACTCCACTCTCAGCAATGGACAGATCATCTAAGCAGAAAACCAACAAAGAAACAAGAGTTTTGAATGACACACTGGATCAGATGGACGTCATAGATATTATACAGAACATTCCACCCTAAAACAACAGAATACTCATTCTTCTTGAGCACGCATGGAACTTTCTACAGAATAGACCACACACTAGGTCACAAATCAGGTCTTGACTGATACCAAAAGATTGAGATTATTCCCTGCATATTCTCAGGCCATAATGCTTTAAAACTGGAACTTAATCACAAGAAAAAAATTGGCAGAAATTCAAACACTTGGAAGCGAAAGACTACTCTGCTCAAGAATATTTGGGTCGGGGCGCCTGGGTGGCTCAGCCGTTAAGCGTCTGCCTCCGGCTCAGGTCATGATCCCAGGGTCCTGGGATCGAGCCCCGCATCGGGCTCCCTGCTCAGCAGGAAGCCTGCTTCTCCCTCTCCCACTCCCCCTGCTTGTGCTCCTTCTCTCACTGTGTGTCTCTCTGTCAAATAAATAAATAAAATCTTAAAAAAAAAAAAAAAAGAATATTTGGGTCAACCAGGAAATCAAAGAAGAACCTAAACAATTCATGGAAACCAATGAGAACAAAAACACATCGGTCTAAAATTGGCCATTCACATTGAGAGTGATTATTGAAAGGATACAGCAAAGGCAGTCCTAAGGGGATAACACATAGCCATCCAAGCCTCACTCAAAAAAATAGAAAAATCCTGAATTCACCAACTAACTCTACACCTTAAAGAACTAGAGAAAAAGCAACAATCGATGCCTAAGCCACACATTAGAAGAGAAATAATTAAGATTAGATTAGAAATCAATGAATTAGAAACCAGAAACACAGTAGATCAGATCAACGAAATTAGAAGCTGGTTTTTTGAAAGAATTAATAAGATCAATAAACCACTGGCCAGACTTACCCAAAAGAAAAGAGAAAGGACCCAAATTAATAAAATTATGAATGAAAGGGGAGAGATCACGACTAACACCAAGGAAATAGAAACAATTATTAGAAATTATTATCAACAACTATATGCCAATAAACTGAGCAATCTGGATGAAATGGAGGCCTTCCTGGAAACCTATAAGCTGCCAAGACTGAAACAAGAAGAAATTGACAACCTGAATAGGCCAATAACCAGTAACGAGATTGAAACAGTGATCAAAAACCTCCCCAAAAACAAGAGTTCAGGGCCTGATGGATTCCCTGGGGAATTCCACCAAACATTCAAAGAAGAAATAATACCTATTCTACTGAAACTGTTTCAAAAAATAGAAACAGCTGAAACAAATAATGCAATATATGTTAAGGAAAAAAAAAAAAAGATAGTGGGAGGGGAAGAATGAAGGGGGGGAAATCGAAGGGGTGGACGAACCATGACAGAGGATGGACTCTGAGAAACAAACTGAGGGTTCTAGAGGGGAGGGTGTGGGAGGATGAGTTAGCCTGGTGATGGGTATTGAGGAGGGCATGTTCTGCATGGAGCACTGGGTGTTTTGCACAAACAATGAATCATGGAACACTACATCTAAAACTAATGATGTAATAATGTATGGGGATTAACATAACAATAAAAAGGTTTTTTTTTAAAGAAAAATAGAAACAGGAGGAAAGCTTCCAGACTCATTCTATGAGGCCAGCATTACCTTAATCCCCAAACCAGGCAAAGACCCCATCAAAAAGGATAATTTCAGACTGGTATCCCTGATGAATATGGATTCCAAAATCCTCAAGAAAATCCTAGCTATTAGGATCCAACAATACATTAAAAGGATCATCCACCATGACCAAATGGGATTTATCCATGGGATGCAAGGTTAGTTCAACATTTGCAGATCAACCAATGTGATAGAACACATTAATAAGAGGAGAGAGAAGAGCCATATGGTCCTCTCAATTGATGCAGAAAAGCATTTGACAAAATACAGCATTCTTTCCTGATTAAAACTCTTCAGGGTATAGGGAAATAGGGAGCATTCCTCAAGTTCATAAAATCCATCTATGAAAAACCCACAGCGAATATCATCCTCAATGGGGAAAAGCTGAGAGCCTTTCCCTTAAGATCAGGAACACGTCAAGGATGTCCACTCTCGCCACTATTTTTCAACATAGTACGAGAAGTCCTAGCGACAGCAATCAGACAACAAAAAGAAATAAAAGGTATTCAAATTGGCAAAGAAGTAGTCAAACTCTCTCTCTTTGCAAATGACATGATACTTTATGTGGAAAACCCAAAAGACTCTACGCCAAAATTACTAGAACTCATACAGTAATTCAGTAATGTGGCAGGATACAAAATCAATGCACAGAAATCAGTTGCTTTCTTATACACTAACAATGCAACTGTAGAAAGAGAAATTAGAGAAATGATTCCATTTACAATAGCACCAAGAACCATAAGATAACCTCAGAACAAACCTAACCAAAGAGGTAAAGGATCTATACTCTAGGAACTACAGAACACTCATGAAAGAAATTGAAGAAGACACAAAAAGATGGAAAAATATTCCATGCTCATGGATCGGAAGAATAAACATTGTTAAAATATCTATGCTACCCAGAGCAATCTATACCTTCAATGTCATCCTGATCAAAATTCCAATGACATTTTTCAAAGTACTAGAACAAACAATCCTAAAATTTATATGGAATTAGAAAAGACCCTGAATTGCCAAGGAAATGTTGAAAAAGAAAAACAAAGCTGGGGGCATCACGTTGCCTGATTTCAAGCTATATTACAAAGCAGTGATCACCAAGACAACATGGTACTGGCACAAAACAGACATATAGACCAATGGAACAGCATAAAGAGCCCAGATATGGACCCTCAACTCTATGGTCAAATAATCTTTGACAAAGCAGGAAAAAATATGCAATGGAAAAAAAGACAGTCTCTTCAATAAATGGTGCTGGGAAAATTGGACAGCTATATACAGAAGGATGAAACTTGACAATTCTCTAACACCATACACAAAGATAAACTCAAAGTGGGTGAAAGACCTCAACGTGAGATAGGAATCCATCAAAATCCTAGAGGACAACATAGGCAGTAACCTCTTTGACATCGCCCACAGCAACTTCTTTCAAGATACATCTCCAAAGGTGAGGGAAACAAAAGCAAAAATGAACTTTTGGGACTTCATCAAGATAAAAAGCTTCTACACTGCAAAGGAAACAGTCAACAAAACAAAGAGGCAACCCACAGAATGGGAAGATATTTGCAAATGACACTACAGATAAAGGACTGGTATCCAAGATCTATAAAGAACTTCTCAAACTCAACACCCAAAAAACAAATAATCAAGTCAAAAAGTGGGCAGAAGAGATGAACAGACACTTCTCCGAAGAAGACATACAAATGGCTAACAGACACATGAAAACATGTTCATCATCATTAGCCATCAGGGAAATCCAAATCAAAACCACATTGAGATACCACCTTCCACCAGTTAGAATGGCAAAAATGGACAGGGCAAGAAACAACAAATGTTGGAGAGGTTGTGGAGAAAGGGGAACCCTCTTACACTGTTGGTGGGAATGCAAGTTGGTACAGCCACTTTGGAAAACAGTGTGGAAGTGCCTCAAAAATTAAAAATAGAGCTACCCTATGACCCAGCAATTGCATACTGGGTATTTACCCCAAAGACACAGATGTAGTGAAAAGAAGGGCCATATGCACCCCAATATTCATAGCAGCAATGTCCGCAACAGCCAAACTGTGGAAAGAGCCGAGATGTCCTTCAACAGACGAATGGATAAAGATGTGGCCCATAAATATAATGGAATATTACTCAGCCATCAGAAAGAATGAATACCCAACTTTTACATCAACATGGATGGGACTGGAGGAGATTATGCTAAGTGAAATAAGTCAAGCAGAGAAAGTCAATTATCATATGGCTTCACTTATTTGTAGAACATAAGGAATAGCATGGAAGACATTAGGAGGAGGAAGGGAGAAATGAAGGGGGGGATATCGGAAGGAGAGATGAACCATGAGAGACTATGGACTCTGAGAAACAAACTGAGGATTTTAGAGGGGAGGGTTTGGGGAGAGGGGTTAGACCAGCGATGGGTATTAGGGAGGGCACATACTGCATGGAGCACTGGGTGTTGTATGAAAACAATGACTCGTGGATCACTGCATCGAAAACTGGTGATGTATTGTATGGTGACTAACATAACATAATAAAATAAAATTTAAAAATAAAATAAAACAATCAAACTGTTGAAAGACAAATGCAAAGAGAAATCTCGAAAACAGCTAGAGAGAAGGAATTGATTATATGTAAGAAATCCTTGATAAGAGTAAAAAACCATTAGACACCATGGAGGTCAGAAAGCAGTGGAATAACATATTTAAAGTGCTGAAAGAAAAAAGAAAGTCAACCAAGTATTATATATCTGGCAAACTATTCTTCAAAAATGAAAGAGAAATTAAGACATTCCCAGAAAAACAAAAGCAGAGGGTGTTGTCCCTGGTAGACTTGCCTATAGGAAATACTAAAGTGAGTACTTCAGGCTGAAATTAAAGGATACTGGACAAGCACATTAAGCCATATGAAGAATAAAGAACACTCTTTAGGTAGCTACATGGGTAAATACAAAGCTGGTATTCTTGTATTTTGGGTCTGTAACTCCTCTTCTCTTTCCCTATATGATTTAAAAGACAAACCCATAAAACATTAATTAAAAATCTATGTTAATGGGCAACAGTATAAACAGATGCAATTTGTGACATCAATATAAAGGAGCTGTATAGGAGCAGAGAAGTTGTATACTATTGAAGTTAAGGCAGTATTAGTACAAAATAGATTGCTACAAGTTTAAGAGGTTAACTGTAATCCCCAGGGAAACCATTAGAAAAAAAAAAAAAACAGGAAAGGAAATGAGAACAGAATAAAAATTGTACACTGTGAAGAATCCAATAATTACAAATAGGCAATAATAGGAAATAAGGAACAACAAAGACGTACACAAAACAAAGAGCAAAATGGCAGAAATTCTTCCTTATCACTAATTACTTTACATGTAAATGTAAATGTATTTTCTAATTAAAAGGCAGAAATTGGCAAAATAGGTAACTTAAAAATATGATCTATTTATATGTTGTCTACTAGAGATTCACTTGAAAGAACTTAAGTGGCATCTGTTTTAAAATGAAGAGATTTAAGAGATACAATAAAACAAAAATCCATGTAAGAAATTTGTTTAGATTCCATTCCAAGAAAGCAACTGTATGAGTACATTTTAAAGGAACTGAAAGAAAATTTATTGTGGAAATTTGATTATGATATTAGAAGATACTATGGAATATCATCACTTTTATTGAGCATGATAACTCTGTAGCTTTGGGAACTCATAATAAAGCAATTGGGGGGAAATTATGAGATATTTAGGGATTGCCTTAAGATATTTTGTAAGAAAGAACATAATAAAGAGGGAGAAAGAAAATATAACAAAATCCTGATAATTCTCCTTTATGAGTAATGGGTATGGGATTCATAATACTATGATTTTTACTCTGTACTATTTTATAATTATAATAAAGATTATTTTAAAACACTCAGAGTGTGATTATTTCTGGCCCCCTCTACTGCTTTTTCCCTAATATAAGTCATCATTGTTTCTCACTGGGATTATTACAATAGCCTCTAATATTGTGCTCCTGTATCTACCAGTGTACACTTAGTTTGCAGGTAAAGTAATCCTTTGCAATAGAAATAAAAATGAATCCAACCTTAGCTTATAACTCTACCCTGACTCCCTATGTCCCTCAGAGTAAAAGTCAAAATTCTTGCAATGTCCTAGAAGCCCTTCAATGACCTTGCTCCACACAAGTCTATGACCCCACATCCACTGCTCCTCCCCATACTTGGCTCCAGTCATACTAGTCCTCCTCCATGGATGCACCCACCCAGCTGCTTCCTCTTCCTGGCATCCACAAGGCTAACTCCCTCACCTCTTTCAGGTTGGACTTTCTTAATGAAAGTTCTGGTGTGACCTTCCTTATCCTGTCACAACTAAAGTTACAACATACCCCTTCCTACCTCAAAAACTCCATCAACTCAACCTGCTCTAATTTTCTTCATAGAATTTATCATTTTTTAATATATTTTTTCTAATTTATTTCAATTCATTATTATCAGTCTCTCTCTGCTGAAATGTAAGCTCTACCAGGGCAGGAAGATTTATTTATTTGTTTGCTAGTTTGTTTAATGCTGAATCTCAAGTTCCTGAAATAGTACCTGAAGCATCATAGGCAATCAATAAATATTTTTTGATAGTGAATTAATTAATTAATTAGAGAGAGAGAGAGCATGAGCAGGGGGATGAGTAGGGTGGGGAAGAGAGAGGGAAAAAACCTCAACTAGACTTCATACTGAGCACAAAGCCCAACTTGGGGCTCAATCCTGTGACCCTAAGATCATGACTTGAGTGGAAAACAAGCTTTAGACACTTAACCAACTGAGCCACCCAGGTGCCCCGTGAATGAATGAATTTTTAAGCTGGTGGTAAAATTACACTTGAAAACATTAAATATGAGAATGTGTGTGAATTAGCCACAATACAGTAAAAATTCAATAAACATCAATTTAGATAAAATACATAATTAGGAGTTGGTTGTTAGTTTACAAAGTCTTGATTGATTTGTCTACCCATCTGGACCAGTTTGATATTCTCCAGCTAAAAGGGCACGTGCACTCTAATTTCTAATTAATACTATGGCTTTGGTTTAGTTTTGAGTGAGACCATGAAAAGTAGAACTTCTACACTTATCAAAACACATGACTTTTTTTTATATATGTCTGTTGCTGTTCAAGGGATGGTAATTAACAAAGAATGTAAATTTTTGAGAATTAATTATTGTGATATGTGCTCCAGGATATATCAGAAATCATAAATTGTTATTAAAATCGATAAAAATCACTTTTTTTTTAACTCACCTTTTCCAAAAGGAAAAAAACCTAGATGGATAAAAGTTTATTTAAAAGCTGTGTTCAGTCCTCTTATCTTCTCAGTGTGATACTACACCTCTTACTTAAGAAGAATCCATGTCAGTCAGTAATAAATGAAAGAAAAAAAGAAGAGTTATCTTTGAAATTAGAAATAAAATTCAAAGAGTAGAAAGGAGAAACATGTACTGTTCACATCCATTTGCATAACAAATTTAAAAATACTACATAAGTTCAAAGCTGGCTGGCGATTTCCCTTCAATTCTTTGATGAGTTGTGATATTGTTGGGCAGAGTGAGAAAGAAGAGGACCAAATGATGTTTATTTGTTGTGATTACCAAACAATTGAATAAATGATAAAGGAATGACAAGGAAAATTCAGGAAAATATATACACTTTATACCTTGATTTCAGCAAGGCTTTGTCTCTCTGCCACAATACCTTTATGAATAAAATAGAGAAACGTGGGTGAAATATGAACACACAATGAGTACATTTTAATTGGTTGAACAAATATACCTAATGATTGTTGATTAATGGATAAATGAGAGCTTTAACTATACAAAAAAGACTCTGGTTTATGATGTATTAACTCAGAAGAATAATAATGTCTGGCATTGTATAGCATTTGATAGTTCACAAAGGGCTTTCAGGTAAAATCTCTCGTTTGAGCCTCATCATAGCCTTATGCTAAAAGCTGGGACAATGTAAACATCTTTAACTAGAGATGGAAAATGATTTTCAAAGGGTAAGTGATTTATTTAAGAACTTGTAGGAGTGCTTATGCTTATTAATATTTCAGATGGTACAAACAAAAAGAAATAACATGTTGGATAAAATAATGCAGATTCAAAAACATCCCCAATGTAGATGCATAGGACAAATCTAACAAGAGAAAATTAAAATAACAATAATGTATGTAATAAACTGGACTGTCCTTTTTTGAGCATTTATCTCAGTTTATAATTATATATTTATTGTTGTGATTATTTGATTGTCTGATTCTTTCTAGAGACTATATAGCCATTGTAATCAAACTGTGCTCAGCAATCTATCTCCAGCACCTGGGGTAATGATTGGCGCTTGTAGTTATGTGTCAAAAAACTAAACAAATTCAGCACAAAGATTATAAAAAAATGAAGTATAAATCTCAGAACTCAAAAGACCTATCTTGAGAACTTTATATTAGAAAATAAAATAGGCTATTAGTTGACAGAACAAATAAAACACTGAAGAAAAAGTCTATTGTAATCTCAGCCTATGCAACTGTGAAAAATTTTAAGTTCACTCATATAATTTGGGTAATGGCCAACTAGATTGTGTGCAGAAAAACCATACTGGAAATTACTGAAAAAAACTCTAGACATACCTGAGAATGTCTTAAGCTAAAAAATTTTTTAAACAGTTGCAATAAGTTAATGTGTAAAGAGCAGATTTATAATGGATGGTTCTAAGATGAAACTAGGGTCAATGAATGGATGGTCTAAAGAAACCGTTTATGTTCTATGAAAGTGAAAGGTTTATAAGATATAAAAATAGAACAACTCCACACTGTAGGAGACAGTGTGAAATAAAGGAATCTGTATCACTGGAAGTATTTAAGTAGATTTGAATGAATTTGCCAAAGTCATGACAGAGAACATTTGTTTTCTTGGATAGAAATGTATTAGATTTCATTTATTATAACATATCCTTAATTAAATTGATTTTAATGTTCTTGAATATAAAATTAGTACCTTGCACTGGAACAAACACACACTATATATACATATCTTTTTGACATTTTACCTGATTTTTAGCACCAGGCCTTATATTTAAACTCTTATGTTTATAACAAATAAGATACGACTAGTTTTTGTTATTATTGTCAACTTTAAAAATATTTAGGTTCTAAACAAAAAAAAAGAGTTATATCAGATAGCTATTTATTAAGTTAAATTTTAAAAAGATGTTCAGAATGTATATGTATAAGGTATTTTGTAAGCCAAATACTGGATCAAATAAGTTTTAGATGAAAACAAAGAAAACGTTCTCAATCTTCCAGAAAATACTCTTCCCTATGTTTAGAAATTTATAAAAGGAATTTTGTGGCTTTAAGAGTTATGTCTGTTAGATTTTAGCATTTGGATGCCCAAAGTAGGATATTGACTTATGCCAATAATGCTAGCTTTTGCTTTGGTGTTCAGAATCACACACTGCAAGCCCATCCACTGAGAAATTCTTACTAAAGCATATCTGAAAGGCTAAGTGTTTCCTGCTGTGCTGAGTGTACTAATTTCCATTATCTTCTAGTGCCTTCCTGTTCGTAATCACCTGTACATGCAACCACCAGAAGAGCAGCACTGTGTTTATATATCAATACAATAGGCCATGCTTCTCCATTTTTTCTCTGCAAAAGAAGGTGTTTTACTCCTGATGTTCAATGCATTTTATTCTATGAATTTAAAGCAAGGTTAAAAAGAAGATTAAACAAGATTCATCGGGAAGCATTGCAAGTTAGTATCATACACCTGGCACATAGTTTCCAAAGCAAAGTGATTCTATAAGAAAGAACTGCTTGATAAGCAACAGAACTAACAAAGATGAGCAGGTGACAGTGCCCTGAAAATTAGATGAAAGTCTTCAATGTGATATTGCAGGATGAAAAGGAAAAGTAATGAGATGAGACAGAACAAAGGGAAAACAAGACGGAATAAGGAGAGGTCTGTTACAGTGCCAAATAGCTTCCGGAGAAGTAGTGGAAACTGTACCTTGTAAAATCTCAGAGTAGGAATTATAAAGTGGCAAAACTTTAATGACCAAAGAACAAGATGATAAAAGAAAGACAAATCAGAGTTAGGTGACTTTGAACATGATAGTTTTGTTAATGTTTTCTTTCATTAATAAAAATAATAATTTTAGGGGCGCCTGGGTGGCTCAGTTGGTTAAGCGACTGCCTTCGGCTCAGGTCATGATCCTGGAGTCCCAGGATCGAGTCCCACATTGGGCTCCCTGCTCGGCAGGGAGTCTGCTTCTCCCTCTGACCCTCCTCCCTCTCGTGCTCTCTGTCTCTCATTTTCTCTCTCTCAAATAAATAAATAAAATCTTTAAAAAAAATAATAATTTTAATATTTTTAATTTATGAAAAAAAATTATAGATCCTTGAAAACCTTAACCAATCAAAAGTAATATGATTTAATATTGGTAGATATGTTGGAAAACTTAGACTTACAGTTGAGTCTCTGAAGAGACTGCAGCCTCTACTGATACTAGGGGCCTGAGTAGAGGACCTATTAGAGCTGTGCCCAGATTCCTGTCCATGAGAACTGTAAGATAATAAATGTGTGTTATTTTGTTATTTTGTTATTTTTTTTAAAGATTTTATTTATTTATTTGAGACAGAGAGAATGAGAGAGAGAGAGCACATGAGAGGGGGGAGGGTCAGAGGGAGAAGCAGACTCCCCGCCGAGCAGGGAGCCCGATGCGGGACTCGATCCCGGGACTCCAGGATCATGACCTGAGCCGAAGGCAGTCGCCCAACCAACTGAGCCACCCAGGCGCCCCGTGTGTTATTTTTTTAAATGTGTGTTCTTTTAAGCTGTTAAGTCTGTGGTAACTTGTTATACAGCAGTGGAAATCTAGTACAGGCATTCATGCTTAAAACAAGAAAATGTGGGCGCCTGGGTGGCTCAGTCCTTAAGCGTCTGCCTTCGGCTCAGGTCATGATCCCAGGGTCCTAGGATCGAGCCCCATATCGGGTTACCTCCTCGGCGGGAAGCCTGCTCTCCCTCTCCCACTCCCGCTGCTTGTGTTCCTGCTCTCACTATCTCTGTCTCTGTCAAATAAATAAATAAAATCTTAAAAAAAAAAAAAAACAACAACAACAAGAAAATGTGACTTAAAGACTTTAGAAAGATATTTATTGAATATACGGTATTGAATTGAAATGAATGATGTCAGAAAACTGTCTGCTTGTTCTCATATTTGTCACCTATAATTGACTTTAAAATCTAAGTCTTTTCCGGGAGTACATTTTTCATTTCCATCTCTAGTTAAATTGGGGCTGAAGCCTCTCCTCTGTTTATTAAAATCTTGCTTTAGCTTTTGGGGAAAAAATCAGTAAAATGACTAATTCCATTTTTAGGTTAAAAATGCATAGAAGGTAATTTGGGAGAATCTCAAGATTTTTTCTTTGTTCTAAGTATTACCTAAATGTGCTTTAAAAATGCTCAGTCAATAAAGGCCATGTATGAGGGAAGCCTGGGTTGCTCAGTTGGTTAAGCATCTGCCTTTGGCTCAGGTCATGATCCCAGGGTCCTGGGATTGAGTCCCATGTCAGGCTCCCTGTTCAGCGGGGAGTCTGTTTCTCACTCTCCTTCTGCTTGCTGCTCACCCTGCTTGTGCTCTCTCTCTCTCTCTCTGGCAAATAAATAAATAAAATCTTTAAAAAAATAAATAAAGGCCATGTATGAAAAACCCACAGCTAATATTATACTCGAGTGAAAAACTGAAAAATTTTTCTCTAAGATCAAGAACAAGGCAAGGATGACCACTCTTGACACTTCCATTCAATGTAGTATCAAAAGTCCTAGCTACAGCAATTAGGCAAGAAAAAGAAATAAGAGGCATCCAAGTTGGAAAAGAAGAAATAAAATTGTCCCTGTTTGCAGATGACATGATCTCATGCATAGAAAACCTAAAGATACATAAAAAAAATTGTAAGAACCAGTAAACTAACTCTGTAAGGTTGCAGGATACAAAATCAACACACAAATATCAGTTGTATTTCTATATACTAAAAATCAACTATTTGAAAAGGAAATTAGGAAAACGATCTCATTTATAATAGCACCAAAAAAATAAAATACTTAAGAATAAACTTAACTAAGGAGGTGAAAGACTTGTACTGTCAAAACTACAAAACACTGATGAAAGAAATTAAAAAAGACAAAAACAAATAGAAAGACAACCGGTTTTCATGGATTATAAGACTTATTATTGTTAAACATGTCCATACTACCCAAAATGATCCAGATTGCAATCCCTACCAAAATCTCAATGGCATTTTTTTTTTTTTACAGAAGTAGAAAAAACAGTTCTAAAATTAATATGGACCCACAAAAGACTCTGAATAGCTAAAAAGTTTTGAGGAAGAACAAAGCTGGAGGCATCACACTTTCTGGTTTCATATTATATCAAAAAGCTACAATAAAATAATATGATACTAGCATAGATACAGATTATATAAACCAGTGGAACTGAATAGAGAGTCCAGAAATCAATCCATGAGTATGTGATCAACTGATCTTTGGCAAGAGTGCCAAAATACACAGTGGAGAAAGGATAGTATTTTCAACAAATGATACTGGGAAAATTGGATATTCATACGCAAAAATGAAATTTGACCCTAAACTCTGTGTATCTTAAACTATACAGAATAATTAAATCAAAATTGATTAAAGACTTAAATTTAAGATTTGAAACTGTGAAGTTCCTAGAAGAAAATACAGGCAAAAACTTCATGACATTGGTCTTGGCAGTGATTTCATAAATATGACACCAAAAGCACAGACAACAAAAGCAAAAATAGAAAAGTGAGACTACATCAAACTAAAATACCTCTGCACAGTCCTCACTGAACGGGCAGTAAGCTGAATGAGAGGCACTTCATTGATTCTAGGTTCCTTAATTGCTATAGACAAGGGCATAGTAATATTACACAGAATCTTGATGAAGAGAACTGCTGTCAGTCCCATATAAGGGACCTCCTTTGTGGAATTAGATCAGTCTATTATTCTTTCTCCAACTTGATCGTTAAGGAATATTTTTTTCAGGGGGGAGGGTGTATACAGAAATCTCATCACCTTCCCCATTAAAGACATTATAGAAACCAACCAACCAACAAAACAAAACAAAAACCCACTCCTACACAGCAAAGGAAACAATCAACAAAGTGGAAAGGCAACCTACAGAATGGGATAAAATATTCTCAAACCATGTATCTAATAAGGGATTAATTTCCAAAATATATAAGGAATTCTTACAATGCAATAACAAAAACATAAATAACTCAATTAAAGAAAGGGTTATGACTTGAATAGAGATTTCTCCAAAGGAGACATCTAAATGGCCAACAGGTATATGAAAAGATATTCAGGGGCACCTGGGTGGCTCAGTCGGTTAGGTGGCTGCTCAGGTCATGATCCCAGGGTCCTGGGATCGAGCCCCACTTTGGGCTCCCTGCTTGGCGGAGAGCCTGCTTCTCCTCCCTCTGCCTCTGCCTGCCGCTCCCCCTGCTTGTGCTCTCTCTCCCTGTCAAATAAACAAATAAAATCTTAAAAAAAAAGATATTCAATGTCGCTAATCATCAGGGGGATTCAAATCAAAACCACAATGATGGTTTCACAACCTAAATATCCACTGATGGATGAATAGATAAAGAAAATGAGGTATATCCATGCAATGGAATATTATTCAGCCTTAAAATGAAGGAAATCCTGCAATATGCAACAACATGGATAAATCTTCAGGACACTTTGCCAAGTAAAATAAACCAGTTTGAGAAAGGTAAATATTGCCTGGTTCCACAGTGTCTAATATACGTAAACTTATAGAGAATCAGGGAGTACAATGGTGTTTGCCAGAGGCTGGGAGGATAAGAAATTGAGAGAGTCACTAATCAAAAGACTAAAGTCTTAATTATTCAAGACAAATCAGTTCTAGATATTTGCTGTACAATTTTGTCCCAAAATGAATAATACTGTATTGTCACTTGAAAACTTAAGATGCTAAGTTTCTTGCTAAGTGTTGTTACTACGATAAAATAAAATTTAAAAAGATTTTCAATTAATAAAATAATTTTAACAAACAAGAAAAAATGCTGTTAATTAGTATACCCATTGAATAAATCAATAATTAAAATTAAATGTTTACTTGTTCTGTTTTTATCGAAAATAAAGGTGAATTATTTTAATTCATTAAATTATGTTTTTCTACTATTTTGACTTCAAAAACAATAAGCTGTACTTTTGGTCTAGGTGGCTATAATTTCACCTGCTACCCTTAGCAAACTCATTCACTCTATTACTTTGAAATATAAGCAAATATTGCATAATCTTCTTTGCACTATAGTAATATTAATAATAACAAGATAATGACAGTCATTATAATTGAGTATCTACTTTGTGCTAGTCCCTATGAGAATTTCATGTTTTATCTGATTCTGACATCCACTCAATGAGATAAATAATATTAGCCCTATTTTCCATCTGAGGGAATGGAGGCTTAGAAAGTTTATATAACTTATCTAAGAACATACATTTACTAAGTGTGGACCCAGGAATTTGAACAAGGTTCTTTAGATATGACCCAATGTGGAGTGATTCTGATAATTATAGGAATTATCCAAAGAACTATTATTGCATTTATAGATGAATACTCCTTTAAAAATATTGTGTAAGAATAAAAGGAAAATTAAAAGTGTTAAATATGTATCAAGACACTTTTAGAAAGAAAACTCAGAATATTCATGAAAAAAGTGAGAGCGAAGTAAGAGTTAGATGTGTTTGAACCCCAGTTTCATTCACAATCAAGCTTATAGAAAAGCTGTCTCCACTGAAAATTTTCTCGACTAAATAGTCCATTCAGTCCTCATTCCATGGTAATATGGCCTGTTACCTTTCTTCCTGAAATTTCAATAACTGAAATGATCTGTGAATTCCTAATTGTCAAATCTAATGAAAATTGGCCCTTGTTATAGCCATGCTCTATTAAACATTTGAAACTGTTGACTACCTCTCAATGAAATTCTCTCCCACTTTGGCTTTTATGATGAATTATTCCAAAATTCCCTTCTATTTCTATGGCTGGTCTTTGCCCTACATTAGTGTTATCCAGAGTTCTATCCTCGGATTTCTCCTCTTCTCCTCTATAGATTCTTCATGGGAGATGATATCCAGCCCATACCTTCAGCTGCTACTTGATCACTGGATACCCACTGACATTCTGTGCTCTAGAGTCATATAACCAAAGTTTACTCGAAATCTATACATGGACATTTCTTAATTGAACTCTTGATCTCCTCCTCATCCTGCATATATTTCTGGATATCTTTACTTCATTTTATATTTAGTATTTAGTAAGGGGCTCACAAATATGTGTTAAATAAATGGAATTACATACTTCTAAAAATGTTTGTTTAATCTAGAAAGTGAGTAATGATTGTCAGATTTTTTTCTAATCACAAAAACTCATTTCAGAGGAATAAGTAATTAAACTCATGGACTTCAAAGATCATATATATATATAATATTAGCATATATTTTATATTTATACGCTAAAATTAACAGATCTTTCTTCTCACAGACTAGTTTCAAGTATTTTTGGTTCTCTTTTTCTTCTCTGAAAACTTAAATTTTTCTTTCAGTGTTCCAATATCCAGGAACACAGAGCCCTAGAAAGATCCTTTAACCATTGTGATAAGCTGTACTGGTTAATTATTTCCGTAATACTGCTACGTAACAAATAACCCAAAATGTAAAATATGTTTTCTTTAGTCACCTTTTTGCAGACTGACTGGAATAAGCTCGTTTTGCCTGAATTCAGCTTGGTGTGACTCCAAGTTGAGGTTGGGTCCAGGTCTGCTCCACATGTTTTTCGTTCTCCTTGGACGAGTAGGCTGACCCGGGCATGTTAATTTCCTGGCACTACGCCATGGCTGAGGTACTACATAAAGTGCTGTTGAGTGTGAAGAGAAAGAGAAAAATATTGAATATTGATGATAGAAACCCTTCACAGGGGAGGTGACATTTGATCTGGACATTGAAGGTTGGGAAAATAAAATTAGTCAATTAGAGAATGAGGGAAGAGCATTTCAATTATTGATGATGAGGCACAAGATTATATTAGCTTAAAATAATTGATTATACTAGCTGAGGGAAAGGAGTTTGAGTTCTAGCACAAAAAGCAAGAAAACTGAAATCCCAACTTTTACAGAATTGACTTTTACAGAAATAACTATTACAGGATTTTGCAAACTGAAGGAGATGGGCCTTGTGGCACTGAGATAATGCATGTTAGACAGCCTGTAGCACATTGAATTAAAGGGCACTCAATGTGAAACTAGCTGCATGGGACCTAATAAATCTTACTGATGTGTTTGGTTTAGTCTGAATAATGTTCTTTAAAAATTTAAACTAATAATTTCAAATAGGGCAATTTCATATAAAAATGCAAATTTCTGGCAATGTCTAGTCTGTATTCCAATAGGATAAGAGCTGTCTAGAGCTGTGGGGTGGGCCCTTTGTTAAAAGTGATGTCTACTTTCCAAGTTAGTCCACACCTTACTAAATCCTATTGTCTCCCTTACCTGGAGGTGGATTGTCAGGTGCCATTTATCATCAAGCATGAACGATTTGTTTTTTTTTCTGGTAGAAGAGAAATAGTTCTCTGTACTCTATCAAAAATAGACAGGGGTGCCTAGCTGCCTCAGTCAGTGGATCATTTGACTCTTGATCTCAAGGCTGGAAGTTTGAGCCCCACGTTGGGTGTAAAAATTACTTAAAAATAAAATCTTAAAAAAAAATTAGATAAATGAAAGCTATACAAAAAGACACATGTTTCAAGAAAATTGGGAGAAAGCGTATTTATGAAGACTATTTCTCTTTTAATTTGCAACTGAGATGCTGTAATAGAAGATAATGATATTAAGGAGCCATTTCCAAAAACTACAACCCTAGTTTTATGCTTTCTGCTGCTGTTGCTGCATCTAATCCTCAGGACAACCTATCACAATGCAGGATCAAAAGTTTGCAGAAATTAGCCACCCCAAATTTTGAGAATCTCAAATCCTAACTTAAAAAGGTACGTTGTTACCCTCTTTGGGTCCACCTCTCTGCAAGAAGTTACCTGAGTTGAATTTTATGCCATTCATGCAGGAGAGAAACAGCATGGACTATTCCAGACAAGGTTATCCTGACAGTCATCTTTTGTTATCCCCCTTCCTACATCATTAACACCAGAGAAATGGGAAATGTTGGTTTCTGAGGAAATGCATTATACACTGGACCTAACAGAGTACAAAGCAATATCTCAAATTGAGCCTAATATAATTTTAATATCCCAAAGTGTTGCACAGCCTTAGGAAATATATGAAATAATGCAGTTTCCGTTTAAAAAGAAAAAAAATCTTTCAGCGTGAGCAGCAAATATGTCTTTTTATCTCCAAAAGTAAGGCTTTTGTGTTTGTTTGTCCCCCCCCCCCCACACACACACCGTGTGGGACTCCAGTAGGAAGTTTTCCCAGCAGTTGTTGACTGTGGGCAGGATGGGACTGAGAACTGGCCTACCACATACAGAGCTGCGTGCCACATCCCCCACCTGGCAAGACCCTGGTACGGCCCACAAATTCCTTTCTCTATTTTGGCGTGGACCCAGGAGCAGGCCCCTTCTGTGCTGCCCAATTTGGGTTCCCTAGACATCCCCTTACCACACAAAAGTCTGCAAACCACCTTTCAGAGGCAAAAGAAATGCAAAATCCAATTGAACTTGGTGGGAGCTGTAGACCTCTGTGAGTAGATGTAGATAAATCCAGGGACATGGATACAACATAGTTAATTTGCAAACATGGTAGATTTGGAGAGTTAACCCTATAAACTTGAGGAATAATATAATATTTCCTTAGTGAGAGAGGAAGACAAATAATTTTTCAATCCCAGAAAGATTTAAAACTGAATATAGAAATATTTAAGAGATTCAAACTCATAGCATTAAGATTCTTTAGGTGCATATTTACTATTGGTTCCTTTATTTATTTATTTTTTAAAGATTTTATTTATTTGACAGAGAGAGATAGCGAGAGAAGGAACACAAGCAGGGGGAGAGGGAGAGGGAGAAGCAGGATTCCTGCCAGGCAGGGAGCCCGATGCGGGGCTCGATCCCAGGACCCGGGGGATCACGACCCCAGCCAAAGGCAGACGCTTAACGACTGCGCCACGCAGGCGCCCCCTATTGGTTCCTTTAATGTTGAAGAGAATTGGACAACTGGAATCACAGGGGATCAACTGTGTGATTCCATTTTTAAATCCCTGTAATATCAAATTAAGACACTTAATTAGGAAGTCATTTGAGGCTTATGCTTTTTGTTGTTGAAATCTCACTGGTTTTTAATTAATATTTAAGATAATTCTAGTTTTATTTTATAAATTTAATTTATTAGTTTTACAGGAAGTTTAGCAGTTGGAAAATTATAGTCAGAAAACTGAAAATATATATAAGAAAATAAATTTTAAAAAATGTAAAATGTGGTTTAAAATGTTTAAATGTTTATAACTAAACTTGTAAATGGGACTAGGAATTACTGAAAATTCCTTAGAATAATTGGAGAATTTGCTAGAGCTTTAAAAAGAATAAGTGAACTGGGTTTAAAATGAACTTTAGGCTTAAAAGCTTAAAAATGAATTAAGTTTTTGCAATTGTAAATTTAACTAGTTGACTTTTTAAACATTAAAGTAAGCCTCTGAATATCCATTTCTATAAATAAAACTATCCTGAGGGTAAAAAGCAAAAGCAAAACAAACAAAAACCTTACAACCCCCCTTTAATATTAGGAATAAAGTACATAGCCATCTGGAATAAAGTGAGTGTTTGGCTATCTCTTTTCAAGACTTAAGGGCTTTAGGCATGTGCTCAGAGTCCTCATATTCTTCCCTGTCCAGACCAATATTAGGAATCAAAACTTGACAAGAAATATTACTGGAATAGGTAAAGATGCTCCATGAAGATCTTAATAAACTTCTAATATGACTAAATGCCAATAGATTTATTTGCTCTAGCAAATTCTCCAATTATTCTAAGGAATTTTCAGAGGGTTGCTGGAGTGGAGGGAGGTGGGAGGGATGGGGTGGCTGGGTGATGGACACTGGGGAGGGTATGTGCTATGATGGTGAGCGCTGTGAATTGTGTAAGACTGATGAATCACAGACCTGTACCCCTGAAACAAATAATACATTATGTTAACAAAGAAAAAAAGATCAGCTTTTGACTTCTGTTCAAACCAATTCTCAAAAGCAATTATGTGCTTACGTTGCTGCATATTAATTAAACAAACAAAAAATAATTTGAGGTAACTGAAAAACATGGTTAATTTATTTGAACAATTAGTCAACTTAAATTTTTGTTAGTTTTCAACAACTGAAAATTTCTTTGACATTTTGCAGTATTTTTAGTGGATTTAGGCTCCCTGGGGGTTTGGTAGTACATTTTTAATAGAGTCTAGGTTGTGCTCTCTTATGTAGTGCAGTTCTGACTGATTTTCATTCATTTCTTTATATTTTTGTGTATTTTTATTTTTTTCTTTCAATGAGCATAACAAGAGGAAAAAGTTATTAAACATAATGTGAATTTTAAAATATGCTCCCCCCCCCCCGAGACTTCTTAACTATATAAAGTGAAACTATAAATTGGTGTAACACCGTGTGGTGTAATATTTCTAGGACTTTAATATTTTAATGATTGTGAAGTATATCATTTTTAGATAAAGGAAGGAGCTTTGCTCCAAGCTCAATCTCTCCTGTGATGTATCTCAACTTCGAAGGCTATAGACTAATTAGACACACAGGATACGCCTCCCTATGGTTTCACTTCCCCTATATCGGTTTCCATTCTTCAGTCAGAACTTGGTAGACATGTTCTTTTCCTGTCAAACTTTTCCTTTTGAAGAAACTGCTTTTAATTACAACATTTAAAAAAGGGTACAACAACAAAAAAAACCCTCTTATCTAGCAATGATAAAAAACTGCAGCAGGTGGTCATAGCCACATGATCGTCAACCTCATGCAACGTGACTTTTGTCAAAGACTCTGATTGCAATCCTGCTGAACTCAACTGCAATTCTTGTGTCAGTCCTGTCCTGTAGTGCAAATCAATCATCAGGTACCCTTTGAGCTCTCGTGGACATTTAAGATTCCAAAGCCTGAGTCTCACATACATTTACAGAAGAAGCAGAGAGCAGCCACTCTCCAGTCCCATACTCAATCCCAGCATGATATGCAATAATGACCTGTCAGGAAAGGAGGCTGTGTATCCTCACACTGTGAAATACCCTGAGGGACTCTCTTTATGGATTTGAAAAAAGATTCAGCAGGGCTCTAGCCAGGAACTCATACACACAATTTCAAAAGTGCATCACAATCTTTTTAAAAATTTTCAGGGGTATCATTACCTTGGTGTATTTTCATGTGTCCTTTTTAAAAAAATTACAAAAATGAAAAGAATGGCCTGAAACAGTCTCCTGACTACAAAGAATAGTCACTTTTTTTTTAAGTTTTATCATTTCTTTTTTTACTTTAGCAGGGCGCTCTTTGCCTTGGAAGCATTCATTGATTTAGTTTCATTTTCGTCCATTCATGATGTGATAGATATTGAATGGTTAATATGTATGAATTAGTCATTGTGCAGAATTTGTTCTACTTAATTCAAAGGCTGAAATTATCCACATTTTGTCTTCATCTTTTCTTAGTAATGGGATGATCTTCAACACACTAAGACAATGATACTTGCATTTTTTTGTACAAAGCCCACCTAGGAAAAACCTCTATCAGGAAAATTCACGTATAAGATAAACACATGACTGTAAACTTAGAGGAGTCACAGATTCCTCGAAGCCCTGTGTTTCAGATTGGATTAGGGTGGAGGAACCCAACTCTAAGACAGTTTAGAATGCAAGATATTTGTTAGGTAGCAATACCTGTGGAAAGGAATGTGAGGATGCAAGATTGGGTAGAGGGAGAAGCTGAGCTGTGATAAAGAGCCAAAAAAAGCCTTAGACAATCATAATCGTATGGGAGCAATCACAGCCAGGAGCTTGTCAGGAGTTGGGTCTTTCTGTATTGATCCGTTATTGAATATGAGTTGCCCAAGAAACAGTGGATGTAGACCACCATGCAGTTGAGATCTCTGAAGGTGACTAAAGCCTGTTGATGACAGCCCTCCCAGCAGTGGGAGCAACAAATTCTTCCATGATCGGGTTCTGGGTGATACATCACAGTTTCCATCACACCCAGGTTATGAGAAACCCAGCCCTAGAATCTTCAGCTTTCTCCCTTCAATTTTAGCCACTGAAGTAATTTTCTGATATCATTTCTAAAATCTAAGTCCAATTAAGAACAACAATTTAATTCATATAATTCCTGCCTTACTTATATAATAATACATGTGGTTTACTAAGTAGGTTAAGTAATTTATATTTTTAACTTATTTTGAACTTTCTGGTCTTTTAAAAATAATATTATTTTAACAATTACAATCCAGTGAATGGTTTCAAACAGATATTAAAATAACAAAAAAATTGTTAGAATGAAGGAAAAGTTGACCTCAACACTACAAAACTTGGTGAATCCAAAAGGGCATCTCTTTCACCCTGGTTCCATTAATGCAGTCAAATGACTGACTGGCATGGCACAAAAACAGGAATAAATAGAAATAAAACATACGGCATTATTACCCTCCTCATTATAAAAAAATAACTGAAATAAAACAAGATGAAGGATAATAACATTTTTTTCACTGAAAAAAGTTATTGAAGTAATGAAAGTAATCTGTTCATTGTTAGAGATTTTTACCTTTTATCAATTTAGGTTGTTATTGAAATATTTTTATGCCTAAATCTAATTATGCAAAGAGGAGAGTACTATTTTCAGTATGCCATATTTAATTCTCTAAAAGGTCTTTGTGCAGTAAGGCCCTGAAGGGATGAATGATAGCCTGGCAGATTTTCAATAAATAATGACAATTTATCAGTAAAGAGGTTTATTTTCAAGAGATGAATAGCCAGATACATCTGTAACATTAATTTCCAAATCCCCGAGACAAAATAGCATTGCTAGAAATCATAAAATTTGGAGGACAAACTAGTTTGGGTGAGAGGCAGAGGGTATGGGAGAAGAGCAAAGATACATTTTATTTTATTTTATTTTTATTTTTTAAGATTTATTTATTTATTTATTTGAGAGAGAGAATGAGATAGAGCATGAGAGGGGGGAGGATCAGAGGGAGAAGCAGACTCCCTGCCGAGCAGGGAGCCCAATGCGGGACTCGATCCAGGGACTCCAGGATCATGACCTGAGCCGAAGGCAGTCACTTAACCGATTGAGCCACCCAGGCGCCCTACATTTTATTTTAGACATGTTGCTTTGTAGTGCTGTGGCACATCCAAGGAGATATGTATTAAGCAGGTTGCTAGAAATACACGTCTGGAGCTCAGGGAGAAAAGATCAGGCCCACTTGAGCAGGGGTGTCTGCTGCCTTAGGTTAGGCTCTCTTAGGTTAGGAAATGTATCTGGCATGTTTCAGAAAGAGGGGGTCAAGGAGGCTGAGCCACCACTCTGGTGAAAAAATTATGTATAGAATTATGTTCCATCACTAGCTGTTTGACCTTGAGTAAATCTCTCTGAACCTCAACTTTCCCTGTTATTAAAAATGAAAAAAATCAAAACCTATTAATGTTCTCTTAAAGAATGATTTGGATCAAACATGGCATAATTGTGAAAACATTTCATAAACTTAAAGGCGCTATTCAAATACATATTATCATTAATAAAGAGTGTGCATGGTAGTATATATTGAAATATTTAGGCTTGAAAGAGAAGTAAATTATTCACTTACTTAATGAACATCTGTTGTGTAAGGCACTAAATTAGTTCTGGAGAGAGGAAAATAAATAAGGTTTCTATCATGACTCACTAGTCCTATCAAAAAAAATAATACATGGGTATATGGCAGGTATAAGAAGATAGAAGAGTAAGCAAAGGATGTTTTAAGTGAATGAATGAATGAATGAACGCACAGAAGAGAAACCTTTAATCCAAACTCGAAATTTCCAAAAAAAGCCTTCTTGAAGGGATCTGTCTTAAAGAAAAATAAGTTGTTCTTCAGATAAAGAAGGAGCAATGGAAACTAAGAAATCCCAAACCCAAGCAATGTCAAGAGAAAATGCTGAACAGAAAATGCTTGAGAGGTATTGGCAAGAGACAAGGCTAGAGGTAGAGAGGAGGGGAAGATGGTGGTCAGATGACCTATGCCAAGCTAAGCTGCTTGAATTATTATGACGACATAGTGGTTATAAGGGAGGAGGTAGGTTGATCAGATTTACCTTTTAAGTGGGGCCCTCTGGCAGTGGTGTGGAAGTTTGATTTGAAGAAAAGGAAATTGGAATCAGGGAGACAAGTCCGGAACTTATAGCAAGAGACCAGCAATAGATAATGGGTACTTGAATTAACTAAAAAATTAATTTGAATTTAAAATATTGGTCACTGATTGAAGGGTGGAAAGTGAAAAAGAGGGAGGAAAGAAAACTGTCCCCCTGGTATCTGAATGGATGGTTGTACTAACTGCTGAGATGGAAAATGGTGAGGAAGAACAAGTTTAAGGAAAAGAAAAATTTTGTTTGGGTATTTTGAGTTAAGAAGTGACTTTATGATGTTTAGGCAGACATGATAGTAAGAAGCTGGATACATGAGTCTCAAACCCAGCAAACAGAACCTCTTCTAAGAGAGTTTTAGGCTAGAGATCTAGATTTGAGAAGCATCAGTAGAAAAAAGATGAGACAGATGATAGAAAGAAAGAGATGATAGACTTTTAAAAAAGACTTTATTTATTTAACAGAGAGAGAGAGAGAGAAAGCACAAGCTGGCAGAGCAGCAAGCAGAGGCAGAGGGAGAAGCAGGCTCCCTGCTGAGCAGGGAGCCAGATGCGGGACTCGATCCCAGGACCCCAGGATCATAACCTGAGCCGAAGGCAGACACTTAACCGACTGAGCCACCCAGGTGCCCCAAGATGATCCATAGTGCCTAGAATAGTGCGTGGTACTTAATAGTATCCAGGGAATATTTATTGATTAAATATGAGAAAACTTAAAGTTGTGAAAACAGATCTGCATACTCAGAGAAAGACATTAAAAATGAGCATGACAGTGTGGGTTGAAGTGGAAGAAAATCAGTATTTAAGGTATCGGCAAAGGACACTCAGAGGATAAAGAATAGGAATATAGAGAAGTATGAAAAGAATCGATCAATGGGAGATATTATGAAAATCAAGAATGAATAAAATTAAGGGAAAAAAATAAACAGTTCAACTCCTCTGTTGCTCCAGTTCATATGGCATTGTGGAGGTATCAGTTGTCTGCTACAGCAGAGGTAGAACTGGAAGTAGTGGGGCGTCTAGGTGGCTCAGATGGTTAAGCATCTGCCTTCAGCTCAGGTCATGATCCCAGGGTCCTGGGATTGAGCCCCACATCTGGCTGCTTTCTCAGTGGGGAGTCTGCTTCTCCCTCTCCCTCTGCA
Source organism: Mirounga angustirostris (assembly GCF_029215605.1). Lineage (NCBI taxonomy): Eukaryota > Metazoa > Chordata > Mammalia > Carnivora > Phocidae > Mirounga > Mirounga angustirostris. The sequence goes on along the minus strand of NW_026991712.1, from coordinate 103,632,098 downwards.
GTTCTCCCTGCTTATGCTCTCTCTTATAAATAAAATTTTAAAAAAAGAACTGGGAGTCGTTAATTGGCTCTTCTCTGAAATTTGATTTATTAATACGGAATCTGAAGTATATAGCCTTATGACTGTCAATGGGCACCTTCCCCAGCATGTGAAGAAATCCTTCCGGGGAATGATGTTCCATACTTTGCCCTTGTAGTATTTTCCATGTAGTAGCTTATCTTTTTAAAACTTAGACTAATATTGTTCCTTCCATGCTTGAGAGTCTTTAATGGCTCCCATTGAACTTATTCTAGCCTATTATCCTCTTAAAATTTGGACCCTGCCAATTTCTCCACCCTCATCTTGTTCGTTATTCCCCTTTGCTTCTTATACTAAAAATCCTTTCCTGACTTCCTCTTTCACATTTTTTCTTTCTATCTGGAATGTTCTTTCATTCACATAGTGGTTCTTTCTCATCTTTTAAGTCAGCATAAATGTCACTTCTTAAAACAATTCTCTAAAAACAACATAATTCAAAACAGGTTCTCTTAGCACCTCACTTTCCATATTCCTTTTTGCTTTTCTTCTCTTTTTTCTTTGATTGGTTATTTATCATACACATTCTCCACAGAATTATAATCTATAGAAGGAAGGGACTATATCTCTGTGGTTACTTCATGCTCAGTGCCTACCTCAATATGTGTAGAAGGAAAAAATAATAATGCTTGCTTAACTGTGTTGGTAAGTAATTCATTTATCTCTATAGATGTAGCTTGAGGGTACACAGCAAAGAAGAGATTTTTTAAATACACCATTTAACCACCTGATAAAACTGACACTCTACTTTGGAAAGAATGAGGTTGTGAGCATTTTTAAAAGTAATTGACTGGAAAGCAGAATTCACTACAATGATACTTGAGACACAAAAAACAAAACAAAACAGAAACAAAAACAAAACTAAATCAAGGTTATTTTTTGTAAAACACAGAATTGTGTGATTGAAATGCAGTATGTCTTGCTAATTCATCTGAGCCTCTCTTTTTAGCAACTTCCTAGGCTCATAATAGAATGTGAAACCAGAAATTCTCACACTCACTGAATACATACAATTGCGTGATAATGGAACTTCATAAACTTAATAGGTCTTTACTATTTTACTTTTTTTTTTTTTTTTTTTTTTTCCAGCCTCCAAACCGTTTATTTATCCCGACTTGGAGGTGGAGGTCGCTGGGTGGAGGTCGCTGGGGGGGGGGGGGCGGTGAAGCGGGCACAATATTGCGGGCGGCAGGGCCTGGTGCAGGCGTGGCCCTCACGCGAAGGTGGAGCCGGTCCAGCCCACGTTGGCCGCGTTCCTGTCGTAGTAGCTGATGTAGATCCTATCCGGGCTGACGTGCAGGCGCTCGGCCAGCGGGCCGCACAGCAGCTTGCTGTAGGAGCGGTTCTGCGCGCCTCCGATCTTGCCGATGCTGTGCAGACTGCGGAGCGCGCACGCCTCGCTTGAGCCGCCGAAGGCCGTGAGCTGGTCTGGGACCACGTGCACCGCGATGTACTGGGCCGGCTTGCCGGTGGCCTGCGCCCGCTGCTGAGCTCGGAGAGGAGCCCGTCCGGCGCGGAGGCGCTGGGGGCGTTGGTGTTCACCACGAACATCGGCATGCTGGCGGAGGAACGGCGGGGACTGGTGCACAGGAACTAACGGACGCGCGTCCGGCAGCAGCCCTTTACTATTTTACTTTGGCTCTTTCCTCTCACTAAAGTAACCCTCCTCCCACAGCTATTTGTCCCTCTTAATAACTGCACAAATTCCAATTCAGCAAATCTCTAGTGGGTATCCATTATGGGCTAGGATATTGTGGTGTTGAAAACAGAATACACATTAGAAGTAGTATTGGTGTTCAAGGTGTTTATCCTCTATTTCAGGGGTATTACAAGAAAAAGGTGAGCCATTAAGTGCTAGCTTGTATGATATAAATTAACAGAATAAAGGTGGGCTGCAACAGCCAAGGAGGCAGCATCTTCAAAAAGATGGCTAGGATTGGGTAAATGAGAGAAAATGGAAGATGAATGACACTCTGTTACAAAAGAATATTTAGAAGGCTCCGAAGGAAGATTGCCCCTTGAACATACGTGCAAAGTGGGGCTGTTGATCGTAATAGAGTAGAGATATGTCCACCAGCTGTAAAACAAAATTAAAATGGAGTCTTTGCTTCAGGTGGGAAAACACCCATGTGAATGAATAAATGATGGTAGTCATAGATTTTCTGTTTGAGTAAATGATGGATGAATTACTCAATAAGCAGCCTGTCTATAGAAAAAGTCTGGTTTCTTATCACATATCCTCCTTAGCGAGATGCAAGCATTTGCGCAGAAATGATTTGATTTGAGAAAGGGCAAAAAAGGGAGAAGCAACAGAGAGAGATGATAGGGGTGGCAAAAGACCGCAGAGGAAAATATCCTATGGATTTGTTTAATAACACTCTATTCTACTTATAGTATAGAGTGCTTTTGGTAATTTAACTCATGTGGCCACCTCACATCCATGTCATTTTAGATAAGGAGGAGAAAATATGATTTTAAAAGGGAAGAAATGACTACTTCGTATCTATAAACCATTCATCCCATGAAGCTTTAATAGAAAAGTTACATACGTTGTCATTTGAAAACAGGTAGCTGTACTCTTTTAAAGAAACTTAAAGTTGACCCTGCAAGTAGAAATTTCTCTTATGTAGAATCTGAGTGGGTTTTTTTTTTTTTTTTTTGGTGTGTGTGTTTCATTTCTTATTATTTGTAATGTTTTGATGTTTTCAATAAAAAATATTTTAAAGGACATCTATTTTTTTTTCTGTCCAGTGTATCTAATTGGAGGGAAAACTATGTGGTTTTATACAATTACATCTTAAGTGGGAAATTACTTTGGGCCTTTCTTCCTTTTCCTTTTTATCCTCAAATAATTTGCTATTGTGTATCTGAGAAAATATTACCTAAGAGTTTTAATAAATGTTTTTAAAAAACACTCAGGTAAAATTAGAAGTTGTGAGATAAAATTAATTGTGTTCTTACTGTAGGATCTTTGATTGTAAAAAAATATATTAGTATGCACTGTGAATCTTCAGGAAGTAGTATATTATCAAAATATTTTTCAAATTTCTAGATTTCAGGACTTTTTTTGAGAAGATTCTTAAAAACCTAGTGTTTTGCAAAATGTAAAACTGAATCTATTACATTAAGAAACAGCACATCTAAATGGTTTGAATTATAGGAGTAATCTCTGCTTTATGAAACCTCCAGATAGAAAAATCCCAAATGGAAATACTTTTTAAAGGGATTTAATACAGAGCTCTTCTTTTTATAAACCCTAGATTATTTTTAAAAACTTTCAGATGGATAGTATATAAGAATGATTAAGAACCAGACTTTGGAGTCAGATGCATCTGAATTCCAAGTTCATGACTAACTAAAGGTGTGACTTTGTTCTCCAAGAATTTATTACTATGGAGGACTGGTTGTTATATGCAAACAATGAATCATGGAACACTACATCAAAAACTAATGATGTAATGTGTGGTGATTAACATAACATAATAAAAAAAATACTATGTCTCTAATATGGGGCAATTCCTTCTAGTATTTGTGCAAATCAAATGAGATAAGCATATTATTAATATTATACACAGTAACTAATAAAAACACATGCTGTTATTCTCATATTGAAATTTATTATTATATTTAAGAAGATATGATGTGGTATATATAAACTTAATAAGTGTTAGTCACTGACAATTAAAAGTCAGTCTGAAAGAACAGCATAGTCTGAAGTTACTCAAGACCTTTTCTGTTATATTGGTTATTATATTGTGAAATTTAGGAAGCCTCTGCTCCAAGCCATGGGGTGGGTGAGTTACTGGAGTATCTTGAGATGAAAATGGCACTTCCATTGGTCAATCCCAAAGCACAATCCTTATGTTTAATGGCATTATAATAAATTTCAATATCTAAAGTCCACCAACAGAAACCCATCATGTTATTTATATAAAAACAATTCTAATATTTTACCATGTCTTATCAGGAACACTCCTCTATAATCAGTTACAATGGTATCACATATACTTAGCTTGCCAACAAGAGTGCAAGAACTATTTTATTACAGTGTAAAGCAGTCTCAAGGTAAATAGTATGTATAAATGACAGAATAAGCATGTGAATCCAGAGCAGACACACTCATGATGCATTAATAATTCTAATAACCTGATAGCAACTCATGCTTTTGTCCTTCTGTAAAGACATGGATTCCATGTTTCATATTCTAATATTCTCTTTTTTTATGCTTTTAACCACACAATTGATTATCTGTGACTTACAAATACCCCCCTAAAAAGATATTATTGGTTTGGCCATTGAAAGTCACTATAGCATGCCCATTAAGCAGAATTCTCAAATGGTCAGTCAATTCCTTTTTGCATAGTTATTAAGCATATAATTTGTGTCAATCACTTTTCTAGGACCAAGTTTCTCAGTGGGGACAAAATAGACATGATTACCACATTATTATTCCATATTCCATATCCAACAGGCAGCTGAGCAGGGTGACATTATTATGGAGCATAATGCATGGTCCAAGATGAATCGTGGAGAAATCTGGGATCAGCTAGACACTCAGTAAGTCTGCAATTTATCTTCAGTGTAGCATATTTTGATTATTGATAATAATTATTATACTAACATAAGACGAACATGCTTACTGCCTTAGGTATGAAACATAAAATAGCAACATGTACCTGTAACATTAAACTTAAAATTTAATTTTACAAACTGAAGGTTTGGGGCAACTCTGTCAAGCAAGTCTGTCACTGCCATTCTTTTAATAGCATTAGAAATGCTCACTTTGTGTCTCTGTGTCACATTTGGGTAATTCTGGTAATATTTCAAATGCTTTCATTATTACCAAATTTGTTATGATAGTCTGTGATCAGTGATTATAACTCACTGAAAGTTCAGGTGATAGTTAGCATTTTTTAGCAATGAAGTATTTTTTAATTAAGGTATATACTTTCTTTTAGACATAATGCTATTTCACACTTAATAAACTACAGTATAATGTAAGTATAACTTTTATATGTACTGGGAAACCAAAGAATTCATTCAACTCACTTTATTGCAATATTTGCTGTATTGTGGTGGTCTGGAATTGAACCCACAATAACTTTGAGTTATGCCTGTGGTTTGCATTGACTGGCTTATTTAGTTGAGTCTTATCAAAAGAAGCGTCGCTTTTCCCTTCACTTCTTACTAATTTCCCTCTGGACGTTACACTCCAAGAAAATGCTATATGTGAATTCTGTTATTTTTCTATTTGTTTTAGAACAGAGGAAAATCTTACAAAATTTTCATTAAGATGGAAACTAATAACTAAAGCAAGCCCCAAGAACCCTCCTGGGGAGACATCTATCACAGCATTGCATTGTTTTCCCAATCCCTACATCCACCTTACCTTGCACACATTTTAATTTTTACAAGGAATTTTCCATTTCATGGTTCAATGTCCCTAATTTTTTTTGCATTTTCCCTCAATTTTATCATTTGTCTTTTCTTCTCTCCACCCATTCTCTCTTTTTTTTAATTGACATGGGCCAAATCACCTACTCCACCACTGTTTGATGTCCAACTAATTTCCTTTGAGATGATGTTTTACAACATGATAAAATCCTAGTACTGGTTGTACTCATGCATGAATTAAATACATATTACATTGAACAAATATTTACTAAGCACTTAAATATGTCAGCTGGTAATTTAGGTGCTATAGATATAGCAATGAAACAAATAAAATAAAATAAAATAAAAACAAATACTCTTGTTTATAGTGGGCAAAATTCAGTCTGCAGATATCAATATGCAACTTATGTAATCAATACAATCTTGCATTAATAACATTACATGCATCTATTGGTTAACATAAATCAATATAATTTAGTTCCAATTTAGTAGAAAGTAATACACAAAAAATTTTTAGTGACTACACACAAGATCCTGGCTTGTCATTTTTGTAGTTGAGAACACAATTATTTATGATTCTTTCTTTATAAGGCCTTTTTGATTGTCACTCACTATGATATATGTATGAATAAGAATCTATCATAATTTCTCAATTGGTATTAAAAAGAAACTAACTCAGCAGTGTTGTCCTTGCTTATTCATCAAAAAAAGGTATTAAACTTGCCTTTTCCTAAACTCCAAAATCTTCCCTTTTCTTCTGGGTGTTTTCCTACATCAAGGTACTAGTGCCTGCTTTACATTTGCTAATTCCTATCACCTGGTTTTGCTTGTGAAACATTTCAGTTTTTCAAATTCTGTCTCATACATAAATTTTCTAACCAGGCTTCAACCAAAAGTGGTTAGCACATTGCTTTACTCATCACAGCCAAAATTAGTGAACAAGAAAATATTTGGCATTTAAAAACATCTGTTTTCTATTCTTTTTCTCGAACCCAATGAGTATTTTGATGATTGTTGCTTTAAATTCTCCATCAGGCATGTTACTTATATCTGTTTAACTTAGATCTTTGGCCATGGCCTTATCTTGTTCTTTCATTGGGATAAATTCCTCCAAGTTGGCATTTTGTTTAAGTCTCTGCCTTCTCTGTGTTAGAAAAGCCAGTTATGTCTCCTGCTCCTGAAAGTAATGGCTTTATGAAGAAGTCATGTAGCGTTCAGGGCCTGGTGCTTCAGGGAATGTCTCCAGTGTATGCTGTGTGTGCTCTGCTATTGTGTTTGGCAGCTCTGTCCTTTGGACCAGTTGTCTACAGAGGCTCTCCTTGCCTGCTATGAACAGTGTTTGGTCCCTGGCCTGAATGTGGTGAGCTTTAACTAGGTATACTCAGGCCTGTTTGTGAAATGAGACCTGATACCACCTCCACCAGAACTGAGCCCCTGAACTCTCTGATCAGGAGATGTAGTGTGGGCAGAGGCTTGTGCTGGTCTTCTGGGAAAAGGGACCACCACACTGGGACTGAGGCACATGTGACTGAGGAGGGCATTTCCACTGGAGTTCAGGGGCGTGGTGCTTGGTATAAGCAAGTTAAGCAGCTGGGGTTGGTGCTGTACTGCTTCCTGCCAGTGGCTCTGTGTTTATACTGAGGCGTGGGGGTGGGGGGAAACCGTGCCAGCCAGCTCCTTTGTTCCCAGAAAGATGTCTCCATGAATGCTGCCTGTCAGGAATGTGTTCCTAGAATAAAGAATAATCTCCACAGTGTGACCCAGGTATTTTTCAGATGGCAGTTTCCATGCATTCTGCCTCCAGGTTGCTTGCCTGCCTTCTCTCCAGGAGCAGGGCAGTGCCCTCCAGGCTCTATCTCAGCCAAGCTTGCTGACTTCTAAAATTCCATGTTTAAGCCCAGCTGGTTTCAAAAACTCACAAAATTCAGCTCCTCTCATTTTACAAGCCAATGGCTTTGGGAAACATTCTTCTTGTGTTTTCTCCTGTGTGCTCCTCTCCCTCTCACCCTACTCCACACCAAGTCTCCCTCCCCTCCAGAGCACTCATGATCCATTTCTCCCCTATACCACATCTCCGTACTTCCCATCTTCTCAATTTGACCTCTTCTCTCCCTTTAGTTGTTTTTTTGTTGTTGTTTTTTTTTAAGATTTTATTTATTTATTTATTTGAGAGAGAGAATGAGAGAGAGAGAGCACATGAGAGGGGGGAGGGTCAGAGGGAGAAGCAGACTCCCTGCCGAGCAGGGAGCCCGATGCGGGACTCGATCCCGGGACTCCAGGATCATGACCTGAGCCGAAGGCAGTTGCTTAACCAACTGAGCCACCCAGGCGTCCCCTCTCCCTTTAGTTGTGGACTTTGTTTGGTCTGTCAGTCTTCAGGTCAACTTCTGGGGTATTTAGAATGATTTGATGGTTATCTAGTTGTGTTTGTGGGATGGGATGAGCCTAGGGTCCTCCTACTCCACTGCCATCTCAGTGAGACCTTTACCACAGAATTAAACGAGTTAAAAAAAGAATTAATCAGAGATGAAGAATGCAATAAACAAGATTGGAAATAGGCTAGATGCAATGAATAACAGCGTGGAAGAAGCAGAGGAATGAATTAGTGACCTAAAAGATGAAATAATGGAAAATGAGGAAGTGAACAAAAAAGAGAAAGAATTATGCAACAAAATAGACTTAGGTAACTCAGTGACTTCATAAAACATAATAACACTCATATTAGAGGGGTCCCAGAAGAAGAAAAGAGAGAAAATGGGGCCAAAAATGTATTTCAAGAAATAACAGCTGAAAACTTCCCTAATCTGTGGAAGGAAACAGACATCTAGATCCAGGAGGCATAGAGAGCTCCCATAAAAATCAACAAAAACAGGTTAACACCAAGACATATTGTAATTAAGTTTGCAAAATATAGTGATAAAATTTTTTTTAAAAAAGCAAGACAAAAGAAGTCTTTAATGTACAAGGGAAAACCCATAAGGCTAGCTAGAGATTTCTCAACAGAAACTTGGCAAGTCAGAAAGGAGTGGCATGTTATATTCAAAGTGATAAATGGGAAAAATCTGCAGCCAAGAATATTCTATCCAGTAAAGCTATCATTCAGAATAGAAGGAGAGAGAAAGAGTGTCCCAGACAAAAACTAAAGGAGTTCGTGACAACTAAACCAGCCCTCCAAGAACTATTAAAGTTGACTCTTTGAGTGCAAAGGAGAGACCAAAAGTGACAAAGACAAGAAAGGATCAAAGATAATTTCTAGAAACAATAACAAAACAAGTAATAAAATGGCAATAAACACATATCTATCAATAATTACTCTGAATGTAAATGGACTAAACACTCCAATTAAAAGACCTAGGGAGTCAAAAAAAAAAAAAGACCCATCTATATGCTGCCTACAAAAGTCTCATTTTAGACCTAAAGACACATGCAGATTGAAAATGAGGGGGTGGAGAAACATTTATCATGTGAATGGATGTGAAAAGAAAGCCAAAGTAACAATACTTACATTGGACAAACTAGTCTTTTTGGTTCTTATTTTTTTTTTTTTTAAGATTTATTTATTTATTTGAGAGAGAGAGAATGAGAGAGCACATGAGAGGGGGGAGGGTCAGAGGGAAAAGCAGGCTCCCCGCCGAGCAGGGAGCCCAATGCGGGACTCGATCCCGGGACTCCAGGATCATGACCCGAGCCGGAGGCAGTTGCTTAACCAACTGAGCCACCCAGGCGCCCTCTTATATTGTTTTTATCTTGTTTTGGTATGAAGGTAATACTGGCTCATAGAATCATTTTAAATGTGATCCTTCTATCCTATTATCTGTAAGCTTTTGATAAATACTGTCATTAATTACTTTTTAAAATGTTAGGTAGTATTCACCAATGAAACCACGTAGTCTTAGGCTTTTCTGTGCTGGGAGATTTTTGATTCCTAATTCAACTGTCATTCATGTTATTGATCTAAGGAGATTTCCTATTTCTTAGATTCAAAATTCATGATTCAATCTTGGTAACTTGTGTGTTTTTAGGAATTACTTGTTTTTTTTTTTTTCTAAGTTATCTGATTTGTTAGCATATATGGTTTATAGTAATCTGTTACCATGCTATATATTTCTATGGTTATCTGTTGTATTGTTTTCTCTTCCACTTCTCATTTTGGGTTTTAAGTCTTCTCTCTCTCTCTCTCTCTTTTTTTTTTTCTCTTAATGTAGTTAAAGAATTGCCAATTCTACTTTTTTTAGAAAAACTAGTAATTACTTCAAATGTTATGTTACTGTTTATTTTGGTCTCTATTTTATTTATTTCTGATTGTTCTTTGTTATTTCTTTCCTCTACTAAATTTCAGCTTAGTTTCTTCTTTTTCTCGTTCCTTGTGATGTAATGTTGCTTATTTGAACTTTTTTTCTTAATACAGACATTTATAGCATAAATTTCATTCTAACATCTGCTTTTGCTGCATCACTAGGTTTTGAATACTGTGTTTTCTTTTTCTTTGGTTTTACAACATATTTTGATTTACCATTTGATTTCTTATTTGGCCCATTGCTTGTGGAGTAGTGTGCTGTTTAATATATACATATTAAATATTTAATATTTACATTGTAGATTTTCCAGCTTTGTTTCATTGTTGATCTTTAGTTTTGTACCATTGTGGTTGGAAAATATACTTGGTATGATTTCAGTCTTCTTAAATTTATAATATTTGTTATGTCACTTTTTATGTGATTTTCCCAGGGGATTCTTCTGTGTGTACTTGAGGAAAATGTGAATTCTATTTTTCTTGGATGGAATGTTTTGTATATATCTTTGAGAACCATATATTCTGAAGTATGCTTCAAGTAAAAAGTGTTCTTGTGGAAAAAATAAAATAAAATAATTAAATTAGCTGTTATAAAAATAAAGACATCTGTTGAATGTCAATCTAAAGACATCTGTTGAATGTCAATCTAAAGCTGACATTATTGACCACTTTTTAAGCTTCATAGTTAAAGGTAGTTTTTAAGCTTTCAACTTATCTTTTAATAGACGTTAACTATGGACTGAATTGTGTCATGTCCCCCCATCCATGTGTTGAAGCCTTAAATTTAATATGAATATATTTGTAAATAGGGCCTTTAATGATGTAATTAAGATTGAGTCAGGTCATAAAGGTGATCCTCTAATCCAATAGGACTGGTGTCCCTTTAACAAGAGGAAGAGACACCTGGAATATGCATGTACAGAGGAAAGGCCATGTGAAGACACAGTGAGAAGGCAGCTTTCTGCAACCCAGGAAGTAAGGTCTACCAGAAACCAACCCTGCTATCACCTTGGTATTGCACTTCCAGGCACCAGAACCAAGATAACTTTTTGTTGTTTAAACCACCCAGTCTGGTATTTTGTTATGGCAATCCAAATAGACTAATACAAATTTCTTATTTTAAATTCATTAAGAATAGCATTACATGGTTCTTGAAGTGCCAGAAATTTTCCCTACACCAATGTAATGTAACAAGGGAGGAGAGGGCATTAAAATACTTAGAAGGTATTATTATCTCCAATTTATCATTGAGGACATTATATGAACCCAAGTCTTCTTTTGAACCCAGGTCTTCTGATGCTATGTCAAGAGCTTTTACTATGGTAGTCATGCTGCTTCCTCATCTTCTTTCTGTTCTGATTTAAATGTTTTCATCTTTCACTTGTTTTGTACTTCTGATGTGTCTATAAAATTATCTCTGTCCCATGTTAATATTATTTTGCTGGTTTAGAATTTTTACTGTGTACCAGTCACTGAAAATACAATGATGGGCAAGAAGCAGTCTGTTTCTCTTTGGTGTTTACAGTCTATTAGAGAAGGTAATAAATTAGATCAGATGGTTAAAGGTACTACAAGGGTAACAAAGGTAAAGTAAATGTTTAGTGAGTGAAGGTGTGTGTGGAGGGGTGCGGTGGAGGTGGTTTATATATGATGGTCAGAAAGGCTCTCTGAGGAGATGGCATCTGACCAGAAGACATTTGATCAGATGTTTGGCCTTCCTTGAAGGAAAGAAAGAGAAGAGCCAGGTGAAGATGTGGGCAAATAGATTCTAAACTGAGACAAGGGAACATTCCTTACAGTGGTGTTTTTCAAACTTGTTAAGATCATTACAATCCCCTGGAAAGCTAAAAAATAAAACAAAACAACAACAGAAAACAGACAGGCCTTGCAGATGGTGACCTTCTTGCTGTGTGCTCACATGATCTTTCCTCTGTACAGTCTTGTAGTCTTGATGTCTCTTCCTACAAGGACACCAGTCCTATTGGATCAGGACCCACCCTAATGACCTCTTTATAACTTAATGCTTTAAAAGCTCTATATCCAAATATAGTCACATTTTGAGGTACTGGGGAGTAAGCTTTCAAGATAGACTTTTTTTCAGTGGGGGGGGCACAATTCAGGCAACAACATTTGGTGTTCTCAAATTTCATGATTTTTTTTTTTTTTTAAGATTTTATTTATTTATTTGACAGAGAGAGACACAGTGAAAGAGGGAACACAAGCAGGGGGAGTGGGAGAAGGAGAAGCAGGCTTCCCGCTGAGCAGGGAGCCTGATGTGGGGCTCAATCCCAGGACCCTGGAATCATGACCTGAGCTGAAGGCAGATGCTTAACAACTGAGCCACCCAGGCGCCCCTCATGATTGTTTTTACATGTTTTTCTTTTTTTACCCTTTTGGTAGTAATTTATTTTTTTTCAAGTTTTTATTTAAATTCCAGTTAGTTAGCACACAGTGTATTCATTACTTACATACAACTCATCAAAGGTGCACTCTTAAATCCCCATCACCTATTTCACCCATCCCCCATCCACCTCCCTTCTGCTAACTAACAGTTTGTTCTATATAGTTAAGAGTCTGTTTCTTGATTTGCCTCTCTTTTTCTTCCCCACTATCTTCATCTGTTTTGTTTTTTAAATTCCCCATGAGTGAAATCATATGGTATTTGTCTTGCTCTGACTTACTTTGCTTAGCATAACTCTCACAGGTTTTTCAACTGAAAACTTATTTCTTCTTTTGGCATTGGAATTGTTACTTCTATTAAACTTTTTATTACTATTTACTCTGTTTCACTTGCTTCTTTTTTCTTTCTAGAACTCATTTTTGAGAGATGTTAGAGCCTCTGAATTTATCCTTAATTTCTTTTAACTTCTCTTTCATATTTTCCCTCTCATTTGTATTTAGCTCTGAATTCTGAGAGAATCCCTTAGTAGATTTCTAACCCAGTAATTTACTCTTTAACCATATCCATCCTGCTACTTACACTATTGTTTTCAATTAAAATGATCAACTTTTAATTGCCAACACTTCTAGAGAATTTTTTTAATAGATGAATTATCCTCTTAAATATTCTAAATGTATTAATTATGCTTAGTTTAAACTCTTCTGTCTGTTTGCTTGATTAATTTTATTTCATCATTTAGAACCTCAGATGTTTTTACCTTTGCAACAGTTTGCTTTTGCATCTATTCTAGAGTAAATTTTTCTCCTGTTGTGCTTTCTTTTGGATCTGATGTTATTTACTTTCTATCTTTCAGGTATTCCTCACAAATTTGGACTATCATGGCACTTTTAATTTTGTTCTTGTCCACTTTGGATTTATTCTCATTATACGTGTGTTTGTGTATGGGTATAGAAAATACATACATGTATATGAACTCATTAGAGTATTTCCTCTTATTTCATAAAATCTTGGATGAGTGGGGATGTTGAAGTATTTGCTAAGCCTATCATCTTAATTCTATCTCTGTTATCTTGGAATACATTTATATTTTTCTTGATTTTTGTACTTATTAATTTATGTTTTATGATGAGCTATTTAATTATAGAAACTCCCTAATTTTCAACTAAATCCTGTTAATTTTTATTCTGAAACTATTCATATTTGTTTTTCTAAGTTTATTTTCAAATATATGTATTTTTTAAAGAAAGGATATCAATATATATATATTTTTTTGTCAAGATGAATTTTCTATCCACAAGCATTTTGTCATGATTAGTAAGATAATCACTACTCTTCCTCCTAATGAAAGTTTGTCTTCATAGAAAAGTACACAAGGAATTTTGGGTATGTTGGGTAAAACAAACCAATATTCTTAAAATAAGAATAAATTCATTTAAATTACTTTATTTATAAACAGCAATAAAATGTGAAATATAATTAGATAATAAATGTTGCAATGATGTTTGTAAAATATAAATTTAAGAATTTTATTAAATTAATTTTGCAGAATATGAAGATTATTTTAAGTAGAAACTATAAGAATAAAGATTTAGATATTACACAGGAAGAACATAGGAGATTTGGTTTACCTTCAGATACATGAATAAAATCTTTTGTACATTAAATATGAACTCACTAGGAAAGTGAAAAGAAATAAGAATACTTTAAATTTTAAGTATCAATACAAAGCAAATGAAAGAGTTAGGAAGATCTTTCATTGACTTGCCAAATGAAACTTTGGAAAGAGGCAGTCCACAGTAGGTGGCTATGACAAGGAACCTATAGCTTAGAGTCCTAGTCCTGGCTATGCTCTCCACTAACCTGAGGAATAGAAGGGGGATGGCTAAACATCTTTGGAGTTTTTTCTCTTGTTACTATTTATAGTTCCTGTCTATCTTTTAGGATTGTGGTAGATTGAAATGAGATAATAATATATGTTAAGTTGCTTGATAAATTTTAGGGAATAAAAAGGATCAAAGAGTTATTTATTCATTTATTTTTTCATGATTCTGTACTAAATGCATAGGTCTCAGATAAATAAACACAGTCTTTTTATTTTTTTTTTTGTCTTTCTCTTGAGGAGCTTATAGTCTTTAGGGGAGTTGGAGATGTAATCCAATGTCTCTGGGTGTTAGGACTTTTCCTTTTCATAACTTACCATCTATCTATAAATATTCTTTGTGGATAGAAAGGAAAAGAGTTGAAAAACCCATTGAACTGAGTGTTTTTCCAGCTGTTCCTTGATTAGTAGTTTAGCTACACTGCATCCCTCTATAGCCAATCAGTTAAGTACAGAAACTCCTGAAGCCCTCTACTGTACAATGATGGTGGTGTTGCTGCTACTCAACAGATTTTACAAGGGTAAAGGGCTTCTATTCCTTCTAACATTGCTCAGGTTTTAAATTTATTTATTTATTTATTTATTTATTTATTTAAACGGACATGTATTTCTCAGAGTTCTAGAGTCTAAAAGCCCAAGATCAGTACACCAGTGTATTCAGTTCCCTGGTGATGGTTCTTTTCCCAGCTTGTAGACAGCTGCGTCCTCACATTGTGAAAAGAGAGAGAGCTCTGTGTCTTCCACTACTGTCCTTTATTCCCCCAGCTTTATTGAGGCTTAACTGACAATTAAAAATAAAATTGTATATAAGTAAGGTATACAACTGGATGATTTGATATATGTATATGTTGTGAAATAATCATTACAATCAAGGTAATTAACATATGTACTATCTCACATAATTACCTTTTTCATTTGTGTGTGTGTGTGGTGAGAATGTTTAAGATTTATCCTCTTAGCAAATTTCAAGTACATGATAAAGTATTGTTAATTATAGTCATACTATTGTACATTAGGTCTTCAGAACTTATTCATCTTACATAACTGAGCCTTTGTACCACTTGACCAACTTCTCCATTTCCCCTTCTCCCCAGCACCTGGCAACCATCATTCTACTCTCTGCTTCTATGAGTTTGACTATTTTAGATTCCACATATAAATTAGATCATGTGTTTTTTATTTTAAAATGCAAGCTATCTAAAGTAATCAAACTGATAGAAAGAAAGTAGAATAGTGCTTTTCAGGCGCTGGAGGGAGAGGGAAATGGGAATTGTCATTCAGTGGGTATAGAGTTTCAGTTTTGCAAGATGAAAAGTTCTGGATTTCTGTTGCATAACCATGTGAATATACTTAACACTATTGATTTAACATTGCTTCAAACTCCTTTTTTTCTGAAATTAATGTGCTCCTGATAATTTTAAAGGTTTAAGTAGTTATACATTAAAGGAATTTGGGATTTGGATGATAGTTTAAAAACTACACAGAATGGATATTTGAGAGGTGGTAGGGAATTGGGTGTCACATATCTGAGATCGGTTCTCTATTTTATCTTAATGCAAAAGGCACAAAACATCACTGCCTACCCCTGGTGATAATAGAAGGCTTGATATGGAGACGACTCAGGAAACTGAACCTTCCCTATTCTATCACTACCTCCTTAACACCATTCCTTTTGTAATACTTACTCCTCTCTCCTATACTGAAAGTTTTTGTTCCTGTTCTTTTAAGTAGACTCCCTGCCCAATGTAGAGTTTGAACTCATAACGCTGAGATCAACAGTAGCATGCTCTACTGAGTGAGCCAGGTACCCCTAAAAACTCTTGAAGAAAAAAATACCTCAATGTTTTTTCACATTCTCCCAGATGTCGAATCAGTCTACTGGCTTATCCAGGAAACTGGTGTGTGTGTGTGTGTGTGTGCGTGCATGTGTGTGTGTGTGTGTGTGTACATGTGTATGCATGCTCTAAACTACAGTGTCATGGATGGAGAGATCTGTAGAGGGGACAAGAAAGACAAGATGAGTTATTTGATTAAATATCAAAGTTACTTTTACTCTGGTCCATCAAAAATCAGACATATCTGATCAAGGATGGATGGAATTGTTTCCCAAATATCTCCTTTTGTTTCCCTGAAAATATTATATTCTTCTGATCAATGTGACTTTGGCTTTATTTCTTATGAACTAATATGTTGGCCTTATACTGTTAAAACAGCATTTATCCTCTCTGTTAGAAAACATTCTTGTGATTAAAATCATTTTAGTCTTCTCTCCTGACTCAGGGGTGAGGAAATGGAAGCATAAAGAAAATCTTAGCTCACTATGTCACTAAAATAATAGCAAGATATCTAAGTTTAGCAGTGTAACTTTATAGTAGGCACAGAAGTGGCAAAATTCTACTTGTGGGAATCAGGGAAAGCTTAACAAATGAGGGGAGTTGAGCTCAATTTTGAAATATGTATAGACATTTTTCCAGAGGTAAAGGCATAGACAAAGAAATGTAAGGTGGTATTCATGAAGAATTCTCTCTGCTAAAGGAGACAAAAGTCTAACTCAAACTAGTTAAAGATAAAAAAGAATGCACTGACTCACATAACTGAAAAGTCTGGTATACAAATAATGTCCTCAGAGTTTGCTCTCTCAGATATGCTTTCTGGTATTCATTAGATTCTTGGAATTCTGAATTCCATCTGCTACCTTCATTCTCTTCTTATGGTGGAAAGAAGTTTCCTGGTGGCTCCAGGCTTATAAGGGAGTTTTTTCTTTCTCTCATTATCAATATAACAAGTACTTTAAAGGAACTCTGGTATATTAGTTTCCTATTGCTACTTTAATAAATTGTCACTTAGTGAACATAAATGTATTACAATACAGAAGGTCAGAAGTTTGAAATGGGTCTCTTGGCCTAAGGATGAAGTTGTCAGCTTGGCTGCAGTCCTTTCTGGAAGCTCTAGAGAAGAATCAATTCCCTTGACTTTTCCAGCTTCCAGAGGCTACCTGCATTTCTTGACCCCTTTATTCATCTTCAAAGCTTGCAATGGCTAATTGAGTATTTCTCATATTGCATCACTGTCACTCCTCTATCTCCTGCTCTCATATTTAAGGCCCCTGTGATTATCCTGGCCCTACCTGGATAATCCAGGATAATATTTCTATATTTAGGTCAACGTACTAGCAACATTAATTCCATCTGTTACCTAAATCCCCTTTGCCACATACTATAACATATTCACATTCACAGGTTCCAGGAATTAGGAAAACGGGCATTTTTTGGAGGCCGTTGTACTACATTCCACACACAGCCATCTCTTATGAGACAAAGGATGAGGTGCCATGTTTGGCCAAGTCTCAAACTGGTGTCCATACCTGCTATAGAAGGGTAGTGGCAGGATTACAGAAATTGAGAAGAGATGAAAAAGTACTTTATATTCATTTTCATATGGAAAGAGAATATATAATACACATAGACATTAGGTAAAATAAAGTAGGATATTGATTTAGAGAATGCTGGACTTAGAGTTGTGTTGGGAGAGTTGCCCCTCTGCCCACAAAAATATGTTGTTTAAAATCCAGAGAGTGAAAACTAGACTAAGAGTTCTGGAAGTCTTGTGATGCTTGACTTGAAGTGAATAAATTACAAAATGAAATGGTGGCCTCAAATAAGGTAGAGGTGAAGCTGTGAGTATTGAATGGGAGGGAGTGAATCTTGCAAAGATCATAGAGTTCCATGGTCTCTTGTTCACTCTTGCCAATGATTATATGGAATTTGTAGGAGGGAAAGTTTTATTTAGAGTACATGGAGCTCTTGGATTCCTCTTTATTTCCGCCCATGGATATGCAGAAGCTAGGGAGAGATCATCTTGTCTGAAGCATCCTGACACTAGATGATCTCTGTTGACACTCAGAGAATGTACTTAACATAACCTTTTTTCCCCTAAATATCACTGTGGTGACAGTGTAAAGATTGAAGCCAAGGGTTAGACTAGGGAACAAAAAATTCTATTTGTAGGGTATTTTGAAAACCCATCTGAGAACCTAAAATAGGACAGAAGTCATGATAATGGAAGAAAAAGATGGTTATAAAGAAAGTTAAGAAAATAGAATCGCTAATAGTAGATTTTTTTTAAAAAGTTTATTTATTTATTTGGGGGGCAGAGGGAGAGGGTGAGAGAATCTTTTTTTTATTAACATATAATGTATTATTTGCTTCAGGGGTACAGGTCTGTGATTCATCAGTCTTACACAATTCACAGCGCTCACCATAATACATACCCTCCCCAATGTCCATCACCCAGCCACCCCATCCCTCCAGTCCCCCTCCACTGCAGCAACCCTCAGTTTGTTTCCTGAGATTAAGTCTCTTATGGTTTGTCTCCCTTTCTGGTTTCATCTTGTTTCGTTTTTCCCTCCCTTTCCCAATGATCCTCTGTCTTGTTTCTCAAATTCTTCATATCAGTGAAATCATATGATACTTGTCTTTCTCTGATTGACTTATTTCACTTAGCATAATATCTTCTAGTTCCATCTACATCATTGCAAATGGCAAGATTTCAGTTTTTTGATAGCCAAGTAACATTCCATTATATATATATATATATATATATATATATATATATATATATATATATATATATATATACCACATCTTCTTTATCCATTCTTTATCCATTCATCTGTTGATGGACATCTAGGCTCTTTCCATAGTTTGACTATTGTGGACATTGTTGCGATAAACATTGGGGTGCAGGTGCCCCTTCGGATCACTACATTTGTATTGTATCTTTGGGGGTAAACACCCAGTAGTGCAATTGCTGGGTCACGGGGTAGCCCTATTTTCAACTTTCTGAGGAACCTCCATACTGTTTTCCAGAGTGACTGCAATAGCTTGCATTCCCACCAACAGTGTAGGAAGGTTCCGCTTTCTCTGCATCCTCACCAACATCTGTAGTTTCCTGACTTCTTAATTTTAGCCATTCTGACTGGTGTGAGTTGGTATCTCATTGAGGTTTTGATTTGTATTTCTCTGATGCCGAGTGATGTTGAGCACTTTTTCATGTGTCTGTTGGCCATTTGGATGTCTTCTTTGCAGAAATGTCTGCTCAGGTCTTCTGCCCATTTCTTGATTGGATTATTTGTTCTTTGGGTGTTGAGTTTGATAAGTTCTTTAAAGATTTTGGATACTAGGAGGGCAAGAGAATCTTAAGCAGACTCCGCACTGAGTGCAGAGCCCCATGCGGGGCTCAATCCCACAACCCTGAGATCATGACCGGAGACGAAACTAAGAGTTGAGCACTTAACCGACTGCGCCACCCAGGTGTCTCTTAATACTAGAGTTTTATGTCATTTCCATAACCTGGAAAAATAAAATATGCATTAGTCAGACTCTTTCAGTTTCTAATGGCAGAAATTCTCTTCAAACTGCCTTCATTCATTCACTCACTCATTCACTTATTGATTCATTCTACAACTATTTATTGAAAGCCAGTCATAGTACTAGGCTCTGGGGCTATTATAATGAACAGCACACAAAGATTCTGCCATAATGGAGCTTATATTCTTGTGGGAGAAAGAGACTATAAACAATTAAATTCATAAATGAGAGAATCCAGATTGTTATTTTTTTATTATGAAAGTGTGCAGTGACACAGTAACTGATAGGTTGTTAAAGAAAATGGTACTTTAGTTACTGTGGGAAGGTAGGTCCTCTATGCAGAACTGATATTTGAGCTTAACTTTAGAAAAATGGCTTATATTAGGACAGGTAACTAAAATACTTGTGTATTTTGGCTTCAGATATGCATAAAGCTGTCTTTATGTCTTTCTCTTTAGGCTCAGCTTATCTCTATCGGGCATTATCCTATAGAAAAGCCCTCCATGTGAGAAAGATGGCTGCTAGCTTGTTCATATACACATTCTCTTTGCAGAAAGAGATCTCTCCACTAAGAATTTCCTAGTACTGAAGGGGTAATACGCTCATCCCTGAAACAGTCACCGGGGTCAAGGGGATAGTATTTTTGGCCAACCTGGGTTATAAGACTCTTCCTAGAGTTGGGAATAGGTACCATACTGGAGAGATGCTTCACAAATAGAAGTGAGTAGAGGGATTCTGCAAAGGAACCAGATAAAGCAAGATAGGAAATCATGTAGGCAGAAAAAAACCCTGTGCTCCCACAATACACTATTGATTATCTAAAAATATCAAAATATGTGCTTGGATGGGGGAAAATGACTATTTTTTTTTCTTTTTGAAAATGGTTACCTTTTTTAAAGACAGAAAAACATTTAAAGTGTGGGACCCATAACAATAATGGGGTAGAAATTACTAACTAGACAATGCTGACTATAGTCATAGAATTAAATATAATCAGAAAATAGTATTATGAGATCTTAAAAAATATTGTCAAGCTTTTGCCTTGCAAATTTTGCTTAAATGCATAGAAATCTCTATTATAAATTATGTATAAAAGTAATTTTTGAACTATAAGTAATAGAATTAACAAATTTCCTTTAAATAGGATTCTAGACCAAAATAATCTGATGAACAAATACTGTTGGACACCACTGGTTATCAGATGCAAATAAATATAGTAGAATGGAACTTGAGGAATCACAAATAGGCAGGAAATATGAAAAGAAAAAAAGACATTTGTTTTTGGCAGGAGACAAGTTCAGTTAAGAAACTAATCTATCCTTTGTCAGGAATAATGTCTTACATTTGGACAGTTGAAAGAATTGGTAATCGCTACATATGAGTAAGAAGAGACTGAAAGCTAAAGTGTTCATGCACCAAGTAAATCAGTTTACCTGTAATTATAAATCTATATGCTCTTCTGATTTTTTTTTCTTTTACACCTTAATGATGGATAACATTAAACAGGGCATGCATTTAGAGTTGATCTGACCACCAAGTTAACTGAAATGTTAAAAGTCCAATGTTTTCAATGGGAAAGAGAAATCTTTCAAAAGGAGCTGTGTCCTTCTTAAAAGAGAGATCACAAAGCAAGTGAGACATATGATGGTGGCCATTAGAGAGAAAGATGAATGCCAGTTTGTGAAGTGCTGCTTCAGCTGTCTCAGGAGAGTAGCTGCCAAGCACACTCAAGGAAATACAAAATCAGACATCTGTATGTGTGCAGCATCCACCATGTTTGCTTTGAGGAGAGAGAACCATATGAAGCAAGACAGCAAAGGTGAAATCTAGCAAGATAGCCTACTTTATTGCCATGGCAACCCAAGCCTGATGAAAAGTAGAAAAACAATAAAATACCTCTGGAAAAAAATCTGTGCTATGAATACCTACTGGGTTGAAGAAAGATGCACTCATGGAAAAAGCACTTGACATTTTTACCATTTGGTGGTTCCTTGTAACAAAACCATGGGTGCTGCTTTGGGGAAATGCTGATTTAAAAAGCATTGCATTCACTAAATTATTGAATTTGTCCTGTTGCTAAATTCAGATTTACAGGTGAAAGCTGTAGTTTCAAATTAAAATCTTTAGTGCCATTGCAGAGGTCAAAGCATTAACATTGTCACTCTTCTTAATGCGTTTTGACAATCTTTTGCCATCAGATTTCACATAAATCGTGTGTTCAGTGAGAAATAGAAGTCCCAGAACATCCTGATATTTTGATTAAAATTAAAGTTATATTTTATTTGCCCAGATTGGATTGTCAAAGTTTCTCCATTATTTTTCAAAAATGCTTTCTTCAACTTGCTGTTTCTTGGTATGCAGTTCAGTATGGAAAGAAGACATTTTTTTTTTCTCTTCTGAAATTATTTAACTCTCACAGCTTTCTAAATTGTTCCAGGCTGTAGAAAGTTTTTAGTTGTTCTTGTGATTATTTTTATTCAAATAAGACTTCCTGGTTTGTAGAAAACTCTGGGAAAGCTTGTTTTACTTTTTTTTTAAGTCAGCTTCATTGAGATAATTTATATACAATAAAATCTAGCTTGTTAAAGTGTACAGTTAGTTGAGCTTTGACAAATGCCTGCAGTCATGTAACTACCACCACAACCAATTTCTTTACAATATTATTTTAGTGTTGATCAATACCACTTCAAGTTTGTACTGACTTGCTGTTGGTAAAATTCAGAAATTTTGTACTATATCCCACTCTCTTGTGTTATTTTTGTCATACACATTACATCTATATGTTGCAAACTCAACAGCAGATTGTTATAATTTTTTACTTAAGCAATAAATGTCATTAAAGAAATTAAGAGAAAACACACACAGATCTTTTCTTTATCTTATATTTACCTTATATTTCTAGTGTTCTTCATTCCTTCCTTTGGATTTGAATTATAATTTGATAACATTTTTTTTTCAGTCTGATGGACTTTTTTTCTATTTTTTAACTTAAATTCAATTAATTAACATATAGTATAGTATTAGTTTCAGAGGTAGACTTCAGTGATTCATCAGTCTTATATAATACCCAGTGCTCATTACATCACGTGCAGTCTGATGGACTTCCTTTAATATTTCTTGCAGTGCACTTGTGTTAACATTGAATTTTTTCAGTTTTTGTTAATTGGAAATACCTTTACTTTACATCCATTTATAAAGCATAATTTCAGTATATATTGAATCTTAACTGGTAGTTTTCCCTCCTTAGCACCTTGAATGTTATTTCAATGTCTTTTCATCTCCATTGTTTCTAATGAGAAGTCAGCCATTGATGGTATCATTTTGACATATGTGATACATACTTTCAAGACTTTTCTCTGTTTTTGGCTTTCAGATGTTTGACTCTTGTGTATCTAGGTGTGGTTCTCTTTGTATTTATACTAATTGGGGATTCATTAAGATTGTTGGATGTGTAAATTAATATTTCTTGACCAATTTTGAAAGTTTGGGGCCACTATTATTTCAAATATTTTTCTGCCCTTTATATTTTTCCTTTCTTCCTGAAAATCCAATTATGCATGTGTTGGAATACTTGCTATTGTCCCATATACTTCCAAATATCTGTTATTATTTCAATCTTTCCACTCTATTGTTCAGATTTGAACATTTCTATGGTTTCATCTCCAAGCTTACACATTTTTGTCTCCTGACATCTCAAATCTGCTGTTGAATAGAGAAACTTTAATTTCAGCTATTATACTATTCAGTCCTAGAATTTCCATTAGTTTTTTTTTAGTTTTTTTTATTTTTCAGTTTCCAGGTTTCTATTGAGATTCCTTATTGGTATGATTGTTTTGATTTTTCTTATTTTCCTTTAATTATTTGAAAGAAATAATTTAACAGTTATTTGATTGTTTGAATATGCATTCCTTTAATTCTTTGAATATATATGTCCAATATATATGTCCAATATATATATATATGTATATGTCCAATATATATGTCCAATATATATGTCCAATATATATATATGTATATGTCCAATATATATGTCCAATATATATATATATATAATATTTACTTCAAAGTCACTAACTCTAACATCTAAATCTGCTTGAAGTCAATTTCTTTATTGGCTATTTTTAAAACCTGATTATTGTTCACAATTTCCTATATTTTTGCCTAGTTCATAAAGAACAATTTGGTTGATAACTATGCATAGTAGATATTACACTGTGGCTATTCTGGGCTCTCTTTTGGTCTCTGGATGCTGTTTGTTTGTTTGTTTGTTTTAGTAGTCAATTATCTCACCTATACTCACATTATAAAATATTTTTCATTGTGTTATACAGCTACTGAT
The DNA here is from genome assembly GCF_029215605.1 of Mirounga angustirostris. Lineage (NCBI taxonomy): Eukaryota > Metazoa > Chordata > Mammalia > Carnivora > Phocidae > Mirounga > Mirounga angustirostris. The sequence goes on along the minus strand of NW_026991712.1, from coordinate 103,608,347 downwards.
GTCCCTGCTCAGTTGTAGGTTTTTTGTATGGTTTTGTTTTATTTGTTTGCTTGTTTTTTGGATTGATTCCCTTGTGGTCTTCTTGTGTCTGCATAGTTTAGAGATTAGTCAATGATTCTAACAGAGGTCATTCTCAGACACCTCCAGCCATAAGTTTTCCCTTCTATAATCCCTGCTTTGTGTGAATCGAGGATTACATGAGTAAATTCACAGTCTCGTCAGGCTTTCAATTTTCACTGAGCTCTCTAGGGCCTCTTGCATAATCTTGGCTTAGCTGCCAGCCAAGGATATTTGAAGAGTTTATCATCTCAGTTCTTCTCTGGCTCTCTTGCTTCCAAGAGAAATTCCCACTGAATTCCTACTTGCTCTTCTAGCCATTTTGGTATGAATCCACCACCTGCAACCAGTACTCCTGTGGGATTTCACCAACCAAACTGATGAGATGGGAACACTTCTAGGCTCAAATGGTCACAGACTCATTTTTCATCGACTGCAGTGGGGTTTTTCTTCTGAGTAAATATTTCTTGAATTGCTATATGTTTTTAGTCATTTTCCAGCATCCCTAAATTTGTTTTTTAATCATTTAACTAGTTTTAAACTTTTTTTTCCTGCTGAAGGGAATTGCTCAACCTCTTCCTAGGGGATTTCAAGAATAAAAGATTTTATTTATAATACACTGGGAAACACATTTGATATAGTCAATACATCAAGAAAAAAACCTCTTATTTATTTATTTATTTTTAAAAGATTTTATTTATTTATTTGAGAGAGAAAGCACAAGAGGGGGGAGTGGGAGAGGGAGAAGCAGACTCCCTGCTGAGTGGGGAGCTCGATGCGGGACTCGATCCCGGGACTCCAGGATCATGACCTGAGCTGAAGGCAGTCGCTTAACCAACTGAGCCACCCAGGTGCCCCAAGAGAAAAAACCTCTTATAGTTACTATAAACAAATTAATGTAAGTCCCTGGGGAAATACTTAATATAAGCTATCAGAACAGTTAACTCTTTTTTTAATTTTTTTGGAAGATTTTATTTATTTATTTTAGAGAGAGAGTGGGAGAGAGAGAGGAAACTGGGGGAGGGACAGAGGGAGAGGAGAGAGATAATCCCAAACTGAACTCCATGCTGACCAGGGCCTCAATCTCATGACCCTGAGATCATGACCTGACCCAAAATCAAGAGTCAGGCACTAACTGACTGAGCCACCCAGGTGCCCCAAGTTAGCTCTTTTAAAGAAGACTTCATTTTTTCATCCAAGTCTTCCATAATTTAACACAATATCTACTAATGAAATATATTCACCATATATAGCCCATATAGGACTCTTAATATTATGAAACATCTCATCCGATTGCACAATGCAGTCATTATAGCTTTAAAACATGTTACCAAAAGATGGATACACATGAAGCTTTCATTTGTGGTAAGGAGGGAAATATAAAATAATCAACTCCAAAAAATATTGAAATATACAGGCATCAAATTTCCTTCTCATATTAATTAAACATGTCTGGACACAAAACTATCATTATTTTTGACAGAAATAAAAATCTGTTATAGGAAAACAATATATCTTGATAAGAATAGTCATGATCAACTTTATTGGGTGCTTACTATAGAACAAATACTATACTAAGCTCCTTTATATAGATCTTACTGTTTGATCCACAGAATAACCCAGGGGTGGGTGCCCTTAGCAGAAAGTTTAATTTAGACCTTTGGAATAGCAGCATTGCCTTCCTGTTGTACAATGGTAATTTTTTTTTTTTTTTTTTTTTTTTTTTTTTGGTAGGGGAAGAGGCTTATTGTGTCTCATTTTTTCTCTCGGTACATTGGAGATAATTTAAATTACTAACTAAATATTCTTGACATTTAATTTTAAAATGCCCTTAAATGTTAGTCTTTGTTTCCCTTAACATTAGTAATCCTAGAACACTCTTCATTGTTAAGAAAAACAGTGCAGAGAGACCTTAGAACATGAGCAGTAATTACTTGGTGATTGATTTGAGTAATGATGCAAACTTTAGCAGGAGACATGCAGTTCAAATATCCTTTATTTGAAATGCATATGAATGTGTCTGATCTAAATTTCATAATACTAGAAGTTAATAATAAAGACAACTCCAGAAATTGCTAGCTTTCATATTTTGTTTCCTGAGTTCTTACTTCATTCCATTTATGCCTTAAACTAATGGAAAGCTTCAGACAATCTCTTTCCTCTTTTCCATCCTCTGAATTTAATCTATATTGCTCTGGGCTTCACATGTCTGGACCTGGGAGTTTTTTGGTGATTGTGGGCACTTTTAATTTTTATTTAGTTTATTTTATTTAAGGTGGGTTTTGTTGTTTTTTGTTTTGTTTTGTTATTTACAAAAAGTGTCTGCTAGGACTCAAATGTGCAGATAAGCCGCATCAAATCTCCACATTGCTTCTTTCCACTTGAATGAACACTCTGTAGGAATTGAAATCTCTAAAGGAAGAATGCTAATTAAGAAACTAAAAGAAATAGTATTTTCTAGTGAGAATTTAAAGAATTGTCAGCTTGATGGATAGCTGACTAAATCTCTATAATGTAACCCATCATATTTAAATTTGTTACACTCTCATATGGCCCTTCATTCCTTTTGCCTCTATTAATCTAATGTATGCATCACTGGCCTCTATTCCTTCAATCTACTATTAGCTGATCTTCCAGGAATGATATCTGGATCGTAACTGTTGTGTCTCCTCCTCTGTCTCTGTGTTTCTCAAATATTCAAAGTAAAGACCTCAGTCTGACTTTCCATGGCTTTTTTGTTACTTTTCCCTTTCACCTTTGATGCTCATACACAGTTTTCTTTAGTGTGTCAAACAATTGCTTTCCTGATGTCTCCTATATTTGAATCACTTTCTTCATCTGTCTGCCAACAGTCAGTCTTTAATAAAAGTCAAACTCCAGACTCATTCCTCTAAGAATGTTTCTCCAACTGAAGAAGAGATTTGTCTCAGGTTTTTGATACTGTTTTTGAACTGTTGTGCAGTAGATAAAAAATTTCCACATTCAGGATCTTATTTAATCACCTTAGCAACGTTGTGTAGTGGAGATATCGTTAGCCCCATTTTATATATGAAGAAGTGAAGTAATAATTGAGTTTTAAAAACTTCATTATTTTTTTTCTAAAATTTTATTTATTTATTTGACAGAGAGAGAAGGAACACAAGCAAAGGGCATGTGAGAGGGAGAGGCAGGCTTCCCGCGGAGCGGGGAGCTCGATGCAGGGCTCAATCCCAGGACCCTGGGATCATGACCTGAGCCAAAGGAAGACACTTAATGACTGAGCCACCCAGGCGCCCCTAAGCACTTCATTATTAGTAATTGACAAAAACTTTTCTCAAATCCAAGTCCTCTGTCTTTCATGAACAATAATTTTTCCATTACACTACTCTGCCCACACTATAAGGTACATTGGAAACTTATTTAATATAATACACCTGGGACATTCATTTAATTTAAATAGAAGTCAGTTTCTTTCTTTCTTTCTTTCTTTCTTTCTTTCTTTCTTTCTTTCTTTCTTTCTTTCTTTCTTTCTTTCTTTCTTTCTTTCTCTTTCTTTCTTTCTTTCTTTCTTTCTTTCTTTCTTTCTTTCTTTCTTTCTTTCTTCTTTCTTTCTTTCTTTTCTTTCTTTCTTTTTTTTTTTTTTTTGTAAAATAGACACCACATTAACACAACTCATTTGCTTATGGGGAGGGTTCTTATGTTAATAATAATATCTATACGTCATTGGGCAGTTTTTCTGTACAAACATATGGGCATTTTACTTTTGTTAGCTCGTTAATCCTTACAATAACATATAAAGTGCCCATATTCTTTCCTAAGGTCCATTCTTTGACTTGTACTCTGGATTCCATTCCATTTTGCATACTCAGAATATTATATCCTGACCAGTACCTCCATTTTCTCTTCCACCTATTTTTTCCTGAGCCCAAATCAATTTAGCTTTGCTCCTTACCTTCATCCAAACAGGTCTTAAAATTACGCAATTTTAGAGTTTATCAAATGTATCAGTGACCCCCATGTTGCTAAACTTATTGGTCAATTTACAGTCCTTCTTTAGTCCATCAGCAGCATTTAACACAGCTAATTACTCACTTTTCCTTGAAATATTTTCTCCATCTGGCCTTCAGAACACTAATCTTTTGTTCTTTGCCTATTCTTTGGCTACTGCATTTCTGAAGTACCCTGAATTTTCTTTCTCTAAACTGAAGAATCTCTGGATTCAATATTTTGATATTTTTCTTCCAATTATACTCATTACCTGGGAGATTTTCCTCAAACCTATAGATTAATTACCAAATATATATATATATACTGATTACTTCCAAATTTATTTCTCCAGTAAGGAGAATTCTACTGTATTGTATATATAATTAATTAACATTTTACTTGACATCTCTACTTTGATATCTAAAAGTCATCGCGAATGTACCATGTTCAAATTCAGACTCAGTGATTTCCAAACATGGTCTAAACCTGATTCTTCTTGTCTTCTTCTACCCCTTCTATGCTGTCGCTTCCTTAGACCACATATTAGTTTCTTATTGCCACTGTATCAAATTACTATATATTTTTGGGCTTAAAATAGCACACTTTTATTCTCTTACAGTTCTAGATCTGAAAATGAGTCTTAACACTTTTAAAATCTGAAAAGCTTTGGCAGAATTTTTTTTTTTTTCTGGAGGCTGTAGGGGATAAGCTATTCTCTTGCCTTTTCCACCTTCTAAAGGTCCTCTTCATTCCTTGATTATATCATGTATTATATATATTTTATAATATATCTCATATAACATTTTCTCCTCCGCTTCTGTTATCGCACATACTGCATCCTCTCTTTGACTCCTCCTGAGTCTCTCTTCAGAGAACTTTTCTGATTACATTGTGCTTCCCCAACTAATCTATGGTGATTCCCCCATCTCAAAATCATTAATTTAATCTCATCTGCAAAGTCCTTTTTGGCATATAAAGTAACAGTTCACAGGTTCCTAATTCACAGGGATTAGGACATATTTGGGAGGTCATTAATTCAGCCTACAACAGATCATAAGTCTTGGAGTCATTCCTGACTCTTCTCTCTCACAGTCTATATCCAATTCATCAGCAAATCCTGCACATTCCTCTTTTGAAATATATCCATAACGTGGCTATCTCTTACCATCTTTTCTGATCCCAAACTTGTAGAAATCACTATCATCTGGATTAGAACAATACTTCTAGCTAGTCCCCCTGCTTCTAAGCTTGCCACTGTTATAGCTTGTTCCTCACCCACCACTAGAGAGCTCCTGTTACAACTGAATACTTACCACATCACTTTTCTGATTAAGACCTTCAGTGGTTTTCAATTTCACTCAGAATTATATCCAAAATTCTTATCATGGTTTACATGTCTATGAATCATCTGTCTCCAGATTGACTATCTGCTCTTGCCTCCTATCACTTGCCCTTTGCTGGATTAATCATAGGACCTTTACATTTATATCCTTCTTTGTGCTTAGAACACTTTTCCTTAGATGGTTCCTTAAAGGTGGATCTCTCGTTACCTTTAGGTTTCTCTCATTCAGTCAGACAGGCTTCCCTGACAACATTATCTTGAATAGTTGAATGCCCCAAATATTTTGTCCTATCCTGTTTTATTTTTCTTTTTAGCACATAGCACCACCTGACACATTACAAATTTCTCTGTTTAATTATTATTTTCTGGTGATCTTCTTCCAAAGTCCATGCCAGCATTCCTCCTATATCCCCATGGCCAGAATAATGCTTGGCATGTTGGAAGCAATTAATAGATACGTGTTGAATGATTGAAAAAATGAATGCATAAATGAATGAATGCATGTACAAATAGCCAATTAAAGATAAAGATAATTTTCCTTCCCTTACAGGCCAAGAAACTGAAACCATATTAAGTTAAGTTACTTGCTCTAAATTTTGAGAAAACACATAACGGAACCTGGATTTGAGTTCACATTTGCCTGACTCAAAACTCCTAAAGGCTGTATATTGTATCAAATGCCCATTATGAAATCACTTTATATGTAAAAGCATATTATATTCTCTAAAACAGTGTACAGGTTTCAGGTTTTGGTACTGTTTACTGTGTATATACTATATATAGTTGATCTTTACCAGTGAGGAGCAAATTTGTACTCTTTTTTTCACTATAAAATGTTTTTACTTAACTAACATATGGCTCTAAGGGTCTACCAGCACATTAACTGAAGTTTTGTAATTAAGACATATGTATACATTAGGCATATTTACTCTTGATTTCAAGACTGCCTGTCATGTTCTTCTCTAGATATATCTGTGGCTCCTTCTTCTAACTTAAATGTCTCTCCATTGTTTTTCCTTTATCCCATGTAAAATAGCATTCATGCATTCTCTCTAACCTTTATCCTAATTTGTGTTTCTTCATAGATTCATTTGTACTATTTGGTATTGATTTATTAGATATTTACTTATTCATTTGTTTATCTCTAACACCAGACTGTAAACCCAGTAAAGGCACAGATTAACAATTTTTTTGAATTGTTACACACTGTTTCTGCATTATTTTCATTTTATTAATTGACCCAGAGCATTGAATAAAAATTATGAAAAATACTTTTAGTGGAAGTGAATATAAGATAATTTATTTAACAGTTTATTGGTCATAAATTATGAGACATTCTGTACTTTGGTAGAGATGTATTAACTTATTCCTCATAGTGTTGCTTAGAGCCTAACATATGCTAGAAACTCAAATATATTTTGGAAAATTGGCATGGATTAAGTGACCAATGGAGGCTGATATTATAGAGCCTTTTTCTTATCTGTGGAGCTTCATCCTTATGTTTTACAAAATTGCCACAGTCTGTGCCTTATTAACAGTAGTGTGGACTATATTTCAAGAACATGTTTTTGTATCTGGGAATATTGCTTATGCCTGGGAAATACTAATGCATAATGGATTTTGTGCTTAGGTTTTTTAAATTGTGTAATTTTTTTCACATTAACTATCATTTTAAAAATGAGGTTTACAAAGACATATGTTACCTTTATTTGATATAATTGTCAAATATTTCTTGCATTTTGCAGGTCTCAATGGTAGCCTGTGGATGTTGAGTGTAAAACCTTTAAAAATGTATTTTTTTTAAAGTGCCATTTACTTGAACAGCAACTTTCAGGTTAGAGTGCCTCTTTTTCCCATACCATATATTTAGATAATGCATAGACCAGAGGAGTAATGAAGTCATATATCATGGAAATAGAGATATGTCATTTAAGATAATATTGGACTTATGAGTGCTCAATTAATTTTATTAACTTGGATAAAGCAAGTTAATATTCCTTAGATAATTCACCATTATACTAAAGAATGTATCTCTGGAGATTCTCTCTGAGCTGAAATAATTTTACAAATCTATGGTTAATTAGCTTCATCCCTGAATATACCAAAATGAAGAAAGAGCTGAATGGCCTCTGAACTGTGTGTGCTTCTCACTTTACAAGTGGTCCAATAGGAGCAGTGTTTAGCATGCACACAGCTGATATGAGGCTGTTGGAATCTCCTTTGCATTCCATGCTTGCTTTCTGGGTTAATGGAGGGCTTACATGTTTAGAACTGTCAAATGAATATCTTTTTACAAGCATTACACCAATTTCAGAAAAGGGTAAAAGAACAAAGAATGTAATCTTATTCCACATAATTCAAGAGCACTCAATTATTTGGGCACTCTGAGATCATTATTTTATCATTTTGAAGAGCATGAAATTAATTGAAGGATAAAGTGGATCTGAGTTAGGCAAACTACATGATTTTATTTTAAATTGCTTCTTAGTGGTGATTCCTGTTGCTATCCCGGGTTTTTCAAATGGTTTCTTTTTTTCTTAAGACTCTTACTCCAACTCTCACTTTTAAATCTTATTGATACATGCCTTCTGTATTTCTTAAAATTGATACCTTATTTGATTACAACTTGAGCTCTGAATATTTTTTTGTGTGTATACTCTATGGTGTACACAAGAGAGAGGTTTTCATAGTCCTTAAAGATAGTGGTCATCTTTTATATGTTACTCTTTTGGAAGGTGTTTAACTTTTTGACTGATATGATAAGCCAAAGGCATCAATTAAATTTGATAATTAGCCTTCTGTGACTTGGGAATAACTGTAATTTAAAATAGGGTGATCAGGTAAGCTTCATGGTCTTCTAGTTGGTCAATGACTTGAAACAGGTAAGGCAAGGGAGTTAGCTGTGCAGACACCTAACAGAAAGCATTCCAGGAAGATGTTTCAGGCAGTGCAATTGGCCTAATATGCCATCATGTCTGTGGCATATAAGAAAGAGTAGAGAGGCTGGGTAACTAGAACAGAGTAATCAAGAGGAAAATCAGCAAGAAATAAAGTTGGTGGGTAGGAAGTGCAGATTACACAGGACCTCTACGTTGGATTAGTTTCCTAGGGCTGCTGTAACAAATTACCACAAATTGGGTGGCTTAAAACAACACAAAATTTAATCTCTCAGAGTCCTAGAGGCTAGAAGTGCAAAATCAAGGTGTCAGCAAAATCAAGCTTTTTCTCAAGTCTGTAGGGAAGAATCTCCTGCCTCTTCCTAGCTTCTGGTGGTTGGTAGCTGTCCTTGACATTCTTTGGCTTGTAACTATATCATTCTAGCCTCTGTCTCCACAGTCACATGGTGTTCTCTATGTCTGTGTTCAAATTTCCTTCTTCTTATGATACCAATTATCAAATGAAGGTCCACTCTAATTCACCATAACCTTAACTTAACTTGATTTCATCTGCAAAGACATTTTCTAAATAAGTCATGTTTTGTAACTCCAAATAGATATACTTTTTTTTTGAGGACTCTATTCAATCCAATATATAGATCATTCAGAGGCCTCTGGTTTTTATGCTGAAGAAAGGGAAGCTACAGTCAGATTTTGAGCAGATAAGTCACATGATGTGACTTTTATTTTAAAAGGACATCTCTGCTTAGCAGAGGAGACCATATGAAAAGACAATATACTTAATGGGAGAAAATATTTGCAATCATATATATCTGATAAAGGGTTAATATCCAAAATATATAAAGAACCCATTCAATTCAATAGCAAACAAAACAAAACAAAAGCAAATAAATAAAAAAAAACCCACAACAACAATATGTTAAAAAATGTGCAGAGGATCTAAATAGACTTTTTTCCAAAGACAAGACAGAAGGTCAACAAGGACATGAAAAGATGCTCAACATTACCAATCTGATTTTTTATTCAGCCTTTATTTATTGAACTTTTTTTTATAGTAACCATTTCTGTACTAAAAGGTGGGATACAGTGATGAATGAGGTAGTTTTCCTGCCCTTATGGAGACTACAAAATGTTTGATAAGATAGGCATTAAAATAAATAATTGTAAGCATGAGGAGTGTTATGGAAGTACAAAGGGCTGTGGTGGTGTTTAATAAAGAAACTTCTTCGGGGCCCCTGGGTGGCTCAGTTGGTTAAGCGTCTGACTCTTGAATTCGGATTAGGTCATGATCTCATTGTCATGAGATTGAGCCCTGCGTCAGTTTTTGTGCTCAATGGGGTGTCTGCTTGAGATTCTCTCCCTCTACCTCTGCCCCCCCAAATAAATAAATAAATATTAAAAAAAAGAAACTTTCTCAATTCCAGGTGGAAGGGGGAGGTGGAATTGTTCCATCTTGCCGGCATGTAATTACACAAGAAATGTTCTCTCTCTCTCTCTCTTTTTTTTAAAGATTTTATTTATTTGACAGAGACACAGCGAGAGAGGGAACACAAGCAAGGGGAGTGGGAGAGGGAGAAGCAAGCTTCCCACTGAGCAGCGAGCCTGATGTGGGGCTCGATCCCAGAACCCTGGGATCATGACCTGAGCCGAAGGCAGACGCTGAACGACTGAGCCACCCAGGTGCCCTGAAATGTTTTCTTCCTAGGACACTCTTACCTCTCATTTTTACTAATCACTCTTCAGGTGTCAATTTACATATCAGTTCTTCTCTTCAACTTCTCTGACTCTTAATTTAGGTTTATATTCCCATATTATTCTTCATTTCCCAATCATAACAGTCAGCTTTTAACAGTCAGATTTTAAAAAAAAAATTAAACATGTACTTAAAGATCACTTTATAAGTTCTGAGATAGCAAATATAATACTAATCTTATTTATTGCTGTATCTCCTTTGGTCCAGGGTACAATTAATTTTTGTTGAATGAATACACATAAATGTGCCTTCTATGAGTTACCACATGCCTAGCAATAAAAAGGAACTCCATAAATAATTTTTCAAATTAATGAATGAGGAGAGAAGTGTGACTATGACTTTCACCTTCTTCAAAAGGGCTTTTCCTCTTTAGGCAGAGACTTTTCTTTGCCAATCCCTTTAAGCAAGAGCATGACAGGATAATAATACATTTATGATCACTAAAGTGCTAAGTGTGTAATATGACATTTATCAGTTCTTCCACATGAAGTTATCTACTAAGAGGTGGGCATTAGGTATACATTGCTAATAATTCAGACTTTGTTCCTACCAACACTGACCCTCATCTACCCACTTCTTTTATCAAAAAAACAAACAAAAAAATGGAGTGCATGGGTGGCTCATTCGGTTAGGCGTCTGCCTTCGGCTCTGGTCATGGTCCCCAAATCCTGGGATCGAGCTCTGCATGGGGCTCCCTGCTCCACAGGGAGCCTGTTTCTGCCTCTCCCTCTGCTGGTCCCCCTGTTTGTGCTCTCTTCTCTCTGTCAAATAAGTAAAATCTTAAAAGAAAAACAAAAAACCCAAAAACCAAAAAAAGAGCACTATTTGTTTCCTGGATTACTGTCACATTTTTTTCAAGATTTTATTTATTTATTTGAGAGAGAGAGTGAGAGAGAGAGAGAGAGCATAAGCAAGGTGGATAGGCTTTCTACTGATCAGGGAGTCCGATGTGGGGCTTGATCCAGGACCCCAGGATCATTACCTGAGCCAAAGGCAGATACTTAACTGACTGAGTCACCCAGGTGCCCATTATTGTCACATTTTAAATGATTTTATAAATTTTATGGATCCCTAGAGATCACATAAAAAGAAATAAAAAAAATTTCTTTGTACATTTGTAATCTATTTTGATACTTTACAATCAATGTTTCCAATAATGGAAGTAATAAAATGTCTTATATTTAGAAACAGCTTGCTGTTTTCAAGATTCTTTTAATTGCATCCTCTCATTCAACTCCTGTGTTACACTGGGGAAAAATCTTATTATCATTACTTTTATTTTGCAGAGGAAGAGATACTCAGTTTAATGTCACCTCATTGCCTAAGTTTATATGCCTAGAAATCAAGGACCCTAGTGTTCTGATTTCAAATATGGATCTCTTTCTACTCCAAAGCATTGTCCTTCACTGAAAGGATTGTCTTAGCTCCATCAACACAAACCAGGAAATTGAACAATCTTTGAATGGATTCAACCAGTGTAGATAACCCTTCTCAATGAATTAGGGACTCTAATTTCCTCACTGGGGAATTTTTGTAGGGCAAAATAGCAGGCTTGCATGATTATTTCAGGTTTTGGTTTAGCTATGTAGATGTTTATTTTTGTTTGTCATTAGAATTCCTGTTTCTTCTGCATGTGGCTGTCCAATTTTCCCAACACCATTTGTTAAAGAGACTGTCTTTTTTCCATAGGACATTCTTTCCTGCTTGTCGAAGATTAGTTGACCATAGAGTTGAGGGTCCATTTCTGGGCTCTCTATTCTGGTCCATTGATCTGTGTGTCTGTTTTTGTGCCAGTACCATGGAACACTATATCAAAAACTAATGATGTAATGTATGGTGATTAACATAACATAATAAAATAAAATTAAAAAAAAGAATTCCTGTTTCTTAATAGAATTTGTTACATGCTAATAAAATAAAAACCAGTTTGGAAGATAAAAATCATTCCCTCATGTCTGGCATAATTAGATTGCCAAGAGCTAGTCCCAGTGCTGGCCCAGAAATCAGTGAAAGAGCTTACATATTTTCATTTCCCTGTCCTAAGAAAACTAAATTGCCTTGTTTCAAGAGGTTCAGAGTTATAGTGGATTGTCACAGATCACAGAGTATGTTCATAGAAATTGTCTGGAGTGACGATTATGCTGAACAAAATGCTCAAGTAGCTCTGAGGTAGCTATTGGTTTCAATGAGTCTCACTTAATACTCTTATTAGTATTCATTTTTATGGGATTTTATTTTTAAAATAAAAGCCTGGACTTTTCTGAATCCCAAATAATGGGCACAGATTCCACTTGCCCCTTATAAAACTCCAGTACAGGTCTCTTCCCTCTGACTCCTATCAGAATGGTTAGAGAGAAAGTGTGAGACTTAGACTGGAAATTACCAATTATTCCTGTGTTTCCTACCTTGGGAAAAATCACCGAAGATATTTCATTTTTTCTTCTTTTTTTAATCTCTTCTTCACCTCCAAAAAAAAAAAAAAGTTACCAAAGGTTCTATATAAATAGTGAGGACACAAACTTTAATAAAACTTTTCAGAGCTCGTACTAGTATTTAAGTATCATTGTCATTATTTTACTCTCATGTACATATATGGTTTCATATATTTTAGTATTGAATATGCTATTAATAATGGTGAAGCTTATCTTTGATTTGATAACCTATAAAAAACTCCAAAAAATCATTTAAAATTGAATAAATCAGCTTTGCATCTTGTATACTAACTGAGAACCTAGGAGAATTATGAAGCTTGTCATTTGAATCATCAGAAAAAATTTTAAAGACTTTCAAATTTGGTAAATAGCATCAACATTATTCATTTTAATTTCTGTTAGGGTCTATGTTCATATCTGGAAGATAGTAGAGAACATTTAGTTGAATGAACAAAAGAAAAAAGAATGAATAATTTTGGCTACATGACTCTTTCATTGTTGGATGTAAAAACCTCAATAATAAAACTTACATTTCAGTCTTCACTGCTACACATGCTGGAAACCACTGTTACCTACCTCGGAATACCACAATTATTTCTTAACTATTTTTTTTTTAAAGATTTATTTATTTATTTATTTGAGACAGAGAGAATGAGAGAGACAGAGAGCACATGAGAGGGGGGAGGGTCAGAAGGAGAAGCAGGCTCCCCGCTGAGCAGGGAGCCCGATGCGGGACTCGATCCTGGGACTCCGGGATCATGACCTGAGCCGAAGGCAGTCGCCTAACCAACTGAGCTACCCAGGCGCCCCTTAACTATTTTCTTTGAGTCTATCCTTGCTCTTGTTTGGGATATTTAATTAAAAAAAACAAAAATCTTTACTACCTAGGAAGTCTCTTCACAGTTAGTGGAGAAAGAAAACAATCTTATTATTGAATAGGCATTAAACTAGAGTTTGATGCACATCACAGGCAATCTGTTGAGATATTGCAGAGACAGAAAGAAAGCTCCCCCTTTTACATAGTCCAGCAAATTATATATATATAATATATGTGTGTGTGTGTATATATATATATATATATATATATATATATATATATATATATTTCCAAGATAAACAACAGCGAGTTCTCAAGTAAGAGGACTTGGCATCACCATTTGTCACGTAGTTCATCCTAAATTCACTTGGTAGTTGGGGTGACCATCTGTGTTAGCTAATTGGTTTTATCCAAAAAGGATTAAGAAAACCTTCTCATATCTTTATTGCAAGAGGTTGTTTAAAAACTCGGAGCAAGAAGCCTGTGAAGTTAGGCTCCTGCCCTTCCACAGAGACTGGGAGATGGGGGTGCTATCATTCTTGATGATTACATTACAAAGAAGGGTTCCCAGGCCCTTGAGAAAGACATTCCGGGCTTGTAAAGTTGGCAGGAGGTTTATTTAGCTTTTAAAAAGATTTACATAAATTTCAAAAAGACAATGAAAGAACTTACCAGTTTTCTAAGAAAAGTGCTCTAAGGAAAGGGATGAGGGACTCTCTTCCCTTAGTTTCAAGGGAGAGAATTAAGCCTCCTATTTTAAATTTGTATTTGTCATGCAGAAGCCAGAAAGAAAAATCTTTTTCAAAACCATTCTAAACCTTCCTATCTCACCCAGAGTGAACGTAAAATTTCTTAGAACAGACTCCAATACTCTATTTAGGCTTCCTTTTCCCCTTCCCCATCCTCTCTATGAGCACATCTCCACCACCTTCTCTCTGCTCTAATGTGCTGAACATACCAAACGATCTGGACTTACTCCAGTCTTGCTACCTGCTGTTTCCTCTCTCTGTAAAGGTCCTTCTCCATTTCCCTGCAGGGCTGCTCCTTCACCTTCTTCCTTCTGCTCAAACATCACTTTAGAGCTCCTCTGACCAGCATACATAGTATGGTACCTTTCTCCCCCACAATTCCTAACCCTCTTAGCTCTACCTTTGTTTATTTTTTTCCTTAATACTTTATCACTATTTGACTAACTGTATATTTATTTGTTTGTCAGTGTTCCCTTTATCTGTTGCTGCCTAACAAATCACACCAAAACCTAGTGGCTCAAAAGAAGGATGATGATTTTATTAACTCTCATGGTGGCTATGCATCAGGATTTCAGAAAACCTTTCCTGGGTCATCCTGGCTCTGGGTCTCTCATATAGTTGCAGGAACATAGTGGATGCAGCTGGAAGAGTGGGGCTGAAACATCTTGGAATTGGCCAGCTATCTCTCTTTCTTTCTTCTTTCTGTGTATCTCATGGCATCTCTACACGAGCTCTCAGCAAGGCCTAATTTGGGATTCCTCACAGCATGAATGCTTCAGGGCAGTCTGATTTTTACAGTGCGCTGAAAAACCTCAAGAAGTTTTTCCAGTACACTTAATTAACCAAAATAATCACAAAAGCATGCCATTTTCAAGGGCAATGGACACAGATCCCACTGCTTGATGGGAGGAGTAACAGAGTGATATTGTTGGAAGAGCATAAGAGATGGGGGTATTGTTGGTGCCATCTTTGGAAAATGCAAATTACCACATAATTTACTAACCTGTGGCACTTTTTTTTAAAAAGATTTATTTATTTATTTTTAGAAAGAGAGAGAGAGATTGGGGCGAGGGGCATAACGAGGGGAGAGAGAGAATCTCAAGCAGACTCCTTGCTGAATAGGGATCCCGATGCTGGGCTTGATCTCACGACCCTGAGGTCATGACCTGAGCTGAAATCAAGAGTTGGGCGTTTAACTGACTGAGCCACCCAGGCACTCCTACTATCCTGTGGTACTTCTGACTAAACTATAAGCCTAATAAGGGCAGGAACTTTGTTTCATTCACTGCTGTGTTTTCAGGACTTACAAATGTGCCCAAAATAATGTAGGTATTGGATGCATAGCTAAGTAATTGAATGAATGAAATATTGCATAAAGATCCTCATTGAAACTTGTTTTTCTTCTATTTAAAAAAAATGCACATTCATTTGCATGTCAAATAAAAAGATTTTGCTTTAAATATATTCACTTGAGGCTTATAGATCTGCCTAAAAACAATTTGTTGAAGAAGCTCTCAGCCCTATAGGCCTTTTCACAGATAAATCTAAAATTCAATCTGATCTTGCCATTCATATGTTTAAAATCCTTCAATGGTATCACCTAGCCTAAGGCAGTGATTTTCAAACTTTTAAACCATGGCTCTCAGCAAAAAATACATTGTACATGTTCCCATCATCTCCCAGAACACCAGCCCACACAAATATGTACTCATTTATGTATAAACATACTTATTGGAATCAAAGTCATATACCTTGCAATGCATTTTCATATTCTCTTTTTTGCCTTCTCTCCCCTCTTCTCCTTTCCCGTTCTCCCCTCCATTATCTCCCCCTCTATTCTCACCCCCATTTTTTTCTCTTCTACTTTTCATTTGATTAAAAATAAACAAATGAAAACCTCTAACACTGGTATGTATGGTCCACTGGACTGATTTTTCAATTCACTAGTAGATCACTATTTGCACCAGATCGGTGGTTACTTAGTAGGCATCCAACACCCTCCATAATATGGTGGTTGTCATCCTCTTCAGGCTCACTTCCTACCACTACTCTTTTTCCCACTTAATGCTATAAAAATGTAAACTTATTTATGATTTTTGCACCATTCTAACTTTGCTTTCATTTGTGATTTTCTCACCACCTGAATCAGTTTATTCTTTTTCTCACCTGCCTCTTATTGTTCACCCAGACCTGCAAAATATATAAAGAATTCACATGTGAGAAAAACAAATGTGACTTGTACATGGGAAAATATAATCTATGT
The DNA here is from genome assembly GCF_029215605.1 of Mirounga angustirostris. Lineage (NCBI taxonomy): Eukaryota > Metazoa > Chordata > Mammalia > Carnivora > Phocidae > Mirounga > Mirounga angustirostris. The sequence continues at coordinate 103,592,071 of NW_026991712.1, read as the reverse complement.
GACTTATAATATGGGAAATATATATGGAAACTAAGGGATTCAAGCTTTTATTTCCTTATATAAACTATTGCCTTGATCATCGACAAGTTAGGATAATAAATAAAATGTTCTAAATATAGACAATATTTGTGGGATTAATTTTTATTTTGCCAGTTTTTATTCACTGATTATTGAAATCTCTTTACAGAGTGATTTCACTCCAATAATTGATATTTTGTGGTAAGTTCCCCTTCCAACTATAAATCAACCTAATCATCATGTCATCTCATCTATTTTTCTCCATCTTGCTTATAATAGTTCCAGCTAACACAACATCAAATTTCTCATTGAAACTAGAAAAGTTCACATATATGAACTCCTCTAATTTATGTGTAAGATAGAGTTGATTTTCAGCTGGACTGGAAAACTCTAGCCTTATTTTTGGAGATGCCTGGATGTCTAATTTTAATTCTTAGTTGAGATATGGGCAGTGGGATTTAAAGTCTGAAACTACTCTGGTAACTCCCAGCACCAGTTTGTTTACTGATTGTTTTCATTTGACACAACCAGTTAGCCAACCTTGCTTGACTATGTGACCATAGAGGCATAAAAGACCATACTGGAAATTTATCTCCAGATAAATTGAGATCTCCTGAGGCCAAGATTCATCACACAGATCTTGAAAGTTCAATCTGGATAGGAAGCCCCTTGGTGTGTTAATAAGGACCTTTTGGAGCTTGCACATGGGGTGTCTCTGGGATCTCCAACGCTTGCCCGCACTGTTTCTTGTGACTGTAACTTCGCCTTTATATGAAAGCCTTATGTGAATACGTCTTTTACATTATGGTAAATTCTTTCAAATATCCAAATTTATGAAATCTTTGAACTTCCTGGACAACTTCCCTAAAACCCCAAATTATGTTAGTCTGGCACTTGCTTTCTTAGTAAATCTATGCAGGTTCCTAATGATCACATCTTTTTATAGGCTTAATAAGCCTCTATTTAATTATTTTTTGTAAAAGTTCCCAAGGATAAACATCAAACTCACAAATTTATAGCTCTTCAATTATGATATTCTTCCTCTTTGACAATTTGTTCATTTGTCTATCATTAATTGTTGAACTTCTATACAACTGACCATGATTTTCAAAGATTTCTCCAATCTCAAACCAATGTTGAGTTCTTGTTCTAAAGCTCTGATTGGTGAAGCTTGTGTTAGATTGAAATTGTCTGTGGCCTGGTGATATACAAATTTATGTGGCATTTCCTTTTTTTTTTTTTTAAGATTTTATTTATTTATTTGAGCCAGAGAGAATGAGAGAGAGAGAGCACATGAGGGGGGGGGAGGGTCAGAGGGAGAAGCAGGCTCCCTGCCAAGCAGGGAGCCCGATGCGGGACTCGATCCAGGGACTCCAGGATCATGACCTGAGCCAAAGGCAGTCGCTTAACCAACTGAGCCACCCAGGTGCCCTATGTGGCATTTCAAGGCACTAGGGACTCAACCAACAGGTCCAGGTTTGGTCTCAGAGACTAGAAAATGAGGCTTTTATAATCGTTCTCTACTTAACAGTTTCAAGTATTTATGGGTTTAAACAACTCCATCCTGCCTGCTTCCCACCAGAATTCCAATGACACAATTCTAATTGCCTATTTCATATTAATATTACCCCAAAGTCAACATGTATAAAAGTAATCCCCTTTGCTTGAAATATAACATGACTAATAATAGTGTCTAATATTTATCATATGCAAGGCAACGTTTATTTACGTATATAATATCATTTCGTGTTCATGCCATGCCTCTGTGGTAGATATTTAATGAGCTTTCTTTTACAGATGGGGAAAGTGAGGCACAGAGATGTCTGTTAGTTCTTTAGGACCATAAAGTTGATCAGTAGTGGAGCTGCATTTTAAATTCAGATTATTTACATTCCAGTGCTTGCAATTGTAAACAACTATTTTACATAGCTTTGCATAATGGTTTTCTTTTTTGAATTATTTTTTTTCTATAAATTTGTCAGACATGGTCATCTTCAATTTAAATTTTCACTGATTTCTCACAATGCCATTAACAATTTTGGGTGTCTTCACACATCTCATCCACACTCCTGATTTCACGGTTGCTGGTTTAGGCCCTTGTTCCTGGGGGAGCTAGAATGCTGCAAGCACTTCTAGATGGACTTCCTGTTTCTATTCTTTCCCCTGTCAACTCCTCTCTGTTCACAACTAATAGCATGATCATGTCTTAAATTTTCCTTGAAAACCTTTCTTTTAAAAAAGATTTATTTATTTATTTGAGAGAGTGAGAAAGAGAGAGAACGTGGGGGGAGAGACAGAGGGAGAGGGAAAGAGTAAAAGTTTTTTAAAAAAAATCTTTTTTTTAAAGATTTATTTATTTATATTCGAGAGAGAGAGAGCATGAGTAGGGTGGGGCAGAGTGAGAGGGAGAGCGAGAATCTCAAGCCGACTCAGTGCTGAGCACTGAGCCTGACAAGGGGCTTGATCTCACCACGCTGAGATCGTGACTGAGCTGAAACCAAGAGTCAGTTGCTTAACCAATTGTGCCGCCCAGGTGCTCCTTCTTTGAAAACCTTTTAATGGTGCCACATTATCTGCCAAAAGATGTCGAAATCCTTTTGTGTGGTCAGGACGTGCCAATACAGATCACAGTTCCTTTTTGCTCTTACCCTGTACTATTTCCGCACTTGGAGACTTAGGTCCTCTCACTCTTGACTTGTTCACTTGACCTTTCCTTCATTCTCTGACCATCAAAAAGCCCTTGTATTTTCTCACCTCAGCTTCCCTTGTTAATGATATTCCTCCTGTCTGAAAAGCATAGCTCAGGTCCTTTACCCCATTCAATCTTTTAGACTGCTTCTTTTCTATCTTCTTTCACTGAGCAACTACCACCCACTTATTGCATTTAAGACCTTGTGATATTAATTCCAATTTCCTTTGTCTCTATGTCTTAAATGGCACTTTAGCCCACTGAGAGCCTAGCTGGACAATTTATACATGGCAATTAACTAATAAATTCACTAACATTTATGGATTGATTGTTTTGTGTTTCATAAACTATGATACTTTATCATAAGATAAGAACAAACATCTCAAAACTTTCAGTCCAGCAAAAGGCAATTTAAAAGGCACTTGTCAACTGTTCCTTAGCTGTCACAATGGAAACATCTGGGGTATTTTTACTATGGGTCCAATCAACCTAAAACTGTATGCTAGGGGCAGCTAATGACTCTGATTACAGCTGAGGCACAAAGAAGGGCACTCAAGCATTCATTTCTAAAAGCCATGGAGTTAGGAAACCAGGTAGAAGTCTTTTGTGTCTGTGGAATTAAAGGTCACTAAGCTCCTGCATCATGCTGACTTGGAATCTACCAACCTGTCAGCCACGAAGGCTTGACTTTGTGGAGTGCACTCAAGGGATTGACTTCTCAATGTGGAATGGCCTTTACCCTAAAGTGAGTGCTTTTGCTTTTACAAACAAATTAAACCTCCTCATTCTATGTCTAGGTAGCCTGGAGGGAAGAAAACATTCTCTGGGATACTTCTTTTCCCCCAAAATATCATCACATTTATTTATTAACCCAACTTCATCAGAACTTGTTTTTCTCTGTATGAATATGATGTACAGAATGTATGTTTGTGTGCTGTAACGGTATTTGCCTTAAAGTCACATTACTACTGAGAACATACGCTGTATAGATATTTAGCACATATTTGGTTATATAGGCATAATATAAATTTATTATGAAGATGTAACACAAAATAAAAGAAGTAGATGCCAGAGAAATATATCTATAAATACATTTTAATGAAGCACCAATGAAGAATACATTCTTATATTTTTTCTAGGCTTTGAAAATATTGATTGATGCTATAACAGTCTTTGGGAAATTAATAACTTAAAGTAAGAAAGTGATCTAGGGATCGTCTAATTCAAATTCACTACCCAGTGCCAGCAAGCCTTTACAACACTCCTGCCTGATGATAGGCATTTGCCTCTACATTAAAGAAGTTACTGTTTGTGGAACTGAAAGCATCTCTGAATGGTGGCATACTTTTGACCCCATGACCATCCATCAATGTACCTAGTACCAGGTGACTAAGAAAACAGATGAATATTACATAGTGTGAAATGTATTGACTTAAAGATTGTAAGAGAAAAGCAGAATAGTCCTACCTAAATCTTCAATCAGACAAAAGGGCAGTTAAATTCCGTGCATGTGTAGTGTATAGCATAACTTTCAACATTTTGCCATTTTCACTAAGGATGAGTAATTTTTATTTATTTATTTATTTTTTAAAGATTTTATTTGTTTATTTGAGAGAGAGAGAATGAGAGACAGAGAGCATGAGAGGGAGGAGGGTCAGAGGGAGAAGCAGGCTCCCCGCCGAGCAGGGAGCCCGATGTGGGACTCGATCCCGGGACTCCAGGATCATGACCTGAGCCGAAGGCAGCCGCTTAACCGACTGAGCCACCCAGGCACCCCGAAAAATTGGCTTTAATTCCTTCTCATGCTGTGGTGAAGACTCTTCTCCACAATTTCTACCCCAGTAGTATCATAGCTAGATCCAGCTATACTCATTTCCTAGCCTCCCTTCTCCCTTGCTTTTAGATGTAGCTTCACGAGTTTTCCTCTCTAACAGACTGTGAGCAGAAATTATTGCTACTTCCAAGCCTGAACACTCTAAAATAACAATTTTAATAAAAACTAATTTTATTTTTTCTAAAAACAAAATATTCCAGAAAATTTTCAAACCATATATTTAGATATTATATGTGTATAGAATTTTTGTATTAAAATTTATTACTATTAAATATTTTTTAAAGATTTTATTTATTTGACAGAGAGAGATAGCCAGAGCAGGAACACAAGCAGGGGGAGTGGGAGAGGGAGAAGCAGGCTCCCCGGCGAGCAGGGAGCCCGATGCGGGGCTCGATCCCGGGACTCCAGGATCAGGACCTGAGCCGAAGGCAGTCGCTCAACCGACTGAGCCACCCAGGCGCCCAGGATGAGTAATTTTTAAATGGGCATTTGCACTCTTGCTAATACGGCAGGACTTGTGCTATTACAGTACTGACTGTAGCAGCTTAGAGGCCAAGGCGTTTGGAGTGGGTTCAAAATTGGTTTGATAACGCACTTGAACTTTACCCAAGATGCTAGCTAATATACTATAGGCAATTGATTTTCTAGTTTAATGTAGAAATTCCCCAAATTACTCCATTGACTCTCAATTTGGGTTGACCAGAGTAGAAATCCCCCGGGACACTTCATTAATCCCCATTAAGGGTACAGCTCTCTGAATCATGAAACCATTCAGTGTTTCAGTTTTCTCACCTACAGAATGACGAGTACATAGTCCCTGTGGTCCTTCTGGCTCTAATGCTTAGATACAGTTGTCTCCAGTGAATTCTTAGCTTTATGGTAATTCATTCACTTGCTAATATATGAAGAAACACTGAATTATGAAGACCAATGCAATGCTTTCCATATAGAAAACCATAAGTAAATATTTGCTGAATTAGTGATTTTCTTCGAGATAGTCACCTGATTATAGATATTACAACACAGTTAAAATAGGCAGGGATCTTTTTTCTAGCCTAAGCTGTGTTTATACCAATTTCTTACAAGTCTGGAGGATATGTGAAGTATACCCACAAAAGGACAGCTTGATCGAGATGTCAGATAAAGGGGTGCCTGAGTGGCTCAGTGGTTAAACGTTTGCCTTCAGCTCAGGTCATAATCCCAGGGTTCTGGATTGAGCCCTGCATCGGGCTCCCTGCTCGGTGGGAAGCCTGCTTCTCCCTCTCCTGCTCCCCCTGCTGTGTTCCCTCTCTTGCTGTGTCTCTCTCTGTCAAATAAATAAATAAAATCTTTAAAAAAAAAAAGATGTCAGATAAGTACTTGGGAAAGGACTCCTAAGAAGAGAGCACATGGATCCAAAAATAAAATGCCTTAAGGTCAGAAGGTTGTGAATATTTTAATAAAGAATTCTACTCTGTCTTAGATTGCTGTCTGTTTTCTCTCTCTCAAATTTATATACGGATTCTGAGAAGTAGAGTTAGCAACAAAAATGGAGAGAATATTTCCAAATTAAGGTCGTAGACTCAGCACACATCAAATTTTTCTCCCTCGTAAAACTCCACTAAAACTACAGTGAAGACATTTTTTTTAAACACATAAAGTAACAAGGGTAAAAAATGTAGGGGCAAAGATAACAGGGACAAAATTTTGAAATCTAAAAAATGTAGATGGAGGAATGTCAATTAATCTAGCATCCAAATCCCATGATGGCAATAAAGAAAAGTAAAAACATCCTTATTTATACTGCAAACTAATCTCAGGATGTCCATAGCTGAGTAATAGGTGATTCAGAAAAAGAAAACAAGGAAAATGGAGAGGGTTTTGTTATAAAGAATTATTCAAGAAAAATTTCCGAACAGAATGCTATGAGTTTCCATACTGAAATGGCCACTGAGTGCCCAGCATAATGGATGAAATAGGAAAGTCATTAGGCAATTTCAGAACAAAGGGGACATTTGATTTTGGTCATGGTAGTTTAGCCTTCATTAGACCAATCCTCCAGCTGAGTGCAATTAGAACATCTAGAGAAAATCTGAACACAACACAGAACTTAACAAAAGTGTGTCTTCAGTTTGAAAACATTGACAAATGATCAAGGCAGTGAGGGCTTGAAGGTTTGAGATACTCAAAAGAAGGGAAGCACAGTGAGACGTATCTGGTGTTTGGCCCCACCTTTCTCCTGTGGAATTGTGAATTCTTAAGCCAAAGGATGAAGAAACTGAGCAGAGCTTTTCTTGTTCCCTCAGGCTGAGGGGTCAATATTCACAGTTTAGAGTTCACTAAGGAATAAAGGCCTGAGAAGCTTCCCAAGCATTTAGTTGAGACCCTTGAAAGTCTGCACTCCAAGAGTAAGAGCAAACCAGAAAAGATGAAAATCTACCTTCAAACCAACTTCAAATCAACTCAAACTCCGATTGGGTTAAGGAGGTATGCCCCTAACCTAAATCCTCTCTGGAGGAATTTAACATCCAGAGCCCTAATTTATGTCTAAAATTTTTTCTGTGCCATGTAAAGCATTTGAGCAACAGTCATCAATATAATGTATATGGAGGTATAATATTTGAAGACTCTTACGCTGTATATCAAGTGGTATAATATCACTAGACAGTGATCAGTTAATAATGTATACTATAAACCTTAGAACATCCACTAATTAACAAAACAAAGATACTAACATAAATTAGCAGAGATAAAATACAATAACAAAAGTTTTTATGGGGTGACTGGGTGGCTCAGTCGGTTAAGCGTCCGCCTTCGGGTCCTGTGATCCAGGGATCCTGGGTTTGAGCCTGGGGGTTGGTTCTCTGGTCAGTGGGGAGTCTGCTCCTCCCTCTGCCCTGCCCCCTCACCTGCTCATGCTTGTGCATACTCTCTCTCTCTCTCTCTGAAATAAATAAATAAAATCTTAAAAAAAAATTATCTGAAAAGAGACAGAATAAAGAGAAAAGGTAAATTAAAAACATATAGTACAAATGGAAAACGAAGAGCAGTATGATAGATTTTAATCTAACCATATCAATAACACATACCAAATATACGGTCTAAATATGCCAATTAAGAGACAGAGATTGTCAGATTGGATTTTTTTTTTTTAAAGAGCTTAATTATGTGCTATGAGAAACATACTTCAAATAAAAAATACATTAAAAGTAAAAGGATAAAAATATGTATACCTCATAACTCTTATCAAAAAATAAAACTTAAGTGGTTAAATTAATATTGGGAAAAGTATGTTTCAAATTAATTGCTATTACCAGGGATAAAAACAGCCATTCAACAATGAAAAAGGGATGACTTTATCAGGAGGTTTTCAACAATCCCAAAATTTACGGACAAAAATAAACATAAGAAAACAAGTTTCAAAATACTTGAAACATAAGCTAAATAGGACTACAAGAATAAATAAACAAATCGACAATTCTCAAGATATATTTCAATACCCCTTTATCAATAATCGATAGAATAGGGAGACCAAAAGTTACTAAGGATACAGAAAATTTGAACAGCATTACCAGTCATTTGGACCTAACATGACATTATAGAATACTCTACATAACAACAGAATACACATTTTTCCATGTGGACACAGAACTTTTTTATGAAGATACATTTTATTCTGGGACATAATAAAAGCCTCAATAAATATAAAATAATTCACCATTTTTTCTCAATGTTGCAACATGTGCAAAGATATTCAACATCATCGGTTATTAGAGAAATTCAAATTAAAACCACAATAAGATCCCATTACACATCTAGTAAAATAACTAAAATGAGATGACTGGCCATGCCAAATATTTTCAAGGACATGAAAGAACCGGTAGAAAGAATATTAGAACTTGTATATGCTGCTAGTGGGAATGTAAAATGATGTAACTAGTTTGGGAAACAATGTGGCAGTTTCTCAAAAAGTTAACACATCCATGCCAGATGACATAGCCATTCCACTACCAGGAATTTACTCAAGAAAAATGGAAGCCTATTAGTCCTAGAATTTTAAATAAATGATGTTATTTACTCATTTTTTTTTCAGCCTTTCATTTTCACCCAGCATAGAGAGTCATTCATGTTTAGTAAGCATCAATTGTGCATGCCTTTTTATTCCCTAATAGTATCAAGATCATCAAACTGTTAAGCAAAATAGATATTATACTCCTAACTTGAAAAATATATCTTCTTCATGACCTAAAAGGCCGGTGTGAATTTAGGAATTCTATGATAGAACATAATGATGCAGAAAAAGTCAGACTATAGACCCATGACCTCTGGCCCACCCCGATAGTGGTCCACTCCAGTCTAGTCCCACCCTTAGACCTGTGCACTGCAAAGGGTCTCATACACTTCTGTTTAAGCTTTGCCCACACCTCCCCTAAATATCTGCCTCTTGAACACTACTGGGATTTAGGGTGACACATCCTGGTAGTATCTGACCTGGGAAAGTCAGGTCGGGCTTTGGAAAAAAGCTCAGGAAATCTGGGCAGGGAGCTGTGGGGTCCTGGGTCCTCAGAGAAGCGGGAACTTGGGCTTCACATAGGCATGCTCCCTTGGTGCCAGAACTCCTTTCTTCACGGGGAGGGGAGTAGCCAGAGCAGGCCCAGAGCAAAGTCTTATAGAAAATAGGTTCCACAGCCAGGAAACTTGCCCAGTGGGCAACTGGTATATATACTTTATATATGCTTTTTTAAAATTTTTATTTATTTATTTAAAAAATTTTATTTATTTATTTGACAGACAGAGACACAGCGAGAGAGGGAACACAAGCAGGGGGAGTGGGAGAGGGAGAAGCAGGCTTCCCACGGAGTGGGGAGCCCGATGCGGGGCTCGATCCCAGGACCCTGGGATCATGACCTGAGCCGAAGGCAGATGTTTAACGACTGAGCCACCCAGGTGCCCCACTTTTTAAAAATTTTTAAACCACTCATATATGCTGTGTCCACCTTTCTGTATGTGTAATATGATAGGTATATAATAACATAAAATTTAGAATGAGAATATATATATATAGGTATATATTATATATTAGGTATATAATAGAATAGAATGAGAATATATATAGGTATATATATATATTAACATAACTTTTAGAATAAACATTTAGAATGTTCTGAAGACTTTGGCTGAGTAGAGGAAGCCATGTTTTGGGGTAGAAGTAACTGGTGGATCTGGTGGGGGGATTTGCCTCACTCTGTGACTACACAACAGGGCTCTGGTGAGATGACATGGTAAGAGGAGCTTTGTGAGTATCAGGAAATGGTGTCAGCAGCTCTGAAAGCCCGAGAACCGGGGTAGTGACTTTGTGTGCATAAGATACTTCAACAGCACATCACCAGAGTGAACTGTAACTGTAAGGGAGAGAAGGAGATGGCCTTGGACTCTGAGGAGATTGTTTCTGCATACATGCCAGACACAGGGACAGAAGGAGGGAGCAGGAAACATATTTATGCTTTGCTTGGCTTTAACTGGCAACCAAGCTTCCTAGGATATAGCTAGTGTTTTAAGTTGTCCATCTTTTTGCATATGTTTTGTGCAATATTAATTACAGAATTTTGAATCAGAATTGACGCAAAATGCTTCTTAAATCTTATCACATTTAATCTATGTAAATACCTGAGATATCATTTTCTGGTCTTCCCCATTAAACTGTAATCTTGAGGATAGAAATTATGTCATTGCACTCCTCATGGATATCCGCATCTTGTTTCCGAATGAATGAGTGAATCTTATTTCTATTTTCAAATGGATACACTGAAGTTTGGCGACTTTAAACTTACACAATTGAACGTTTGACTGAGACAAACTAGTTTTGAGAGCAAACATGGAAAAGAGCTAAAACAACTTTAAGCTGTTAGTTTTAAAAGTTAAACATTTTCCATGACTTAGAATTGGAAGCCTTGATAAGCACAAGTACCATGTAAGCAGCAATGTTAGATGAACCCTCACCAAGGGGGAATGCGAGTTGGAATGGTTGTGGTTCTCATGGGTCTGATGCAGACCAGAGCCTATCTGTAAGAAAGTTTTTATTGATCTGTGATGAAATGAGTAGAAAATAAAAAGAATGTAGTGAGTTTTAAATGAAGATCAATTTACCTAATTTCATATAATGTTCTTAATTTAAGATCACATACCTTCAGCTTTTTTGGTGTCAAAAATTCCTTCAGTTTGTTAAAATCATGGTCAGTCTATCGATTGACTGATCTATTTATCTATTATCTATCTTTTCTGTATATATATATATATATATATATATATATATATATATATACATATCGACCTATCTATCATCTTATTCTGTCACGAAGAAGGAAACCTCTTGTCAGCTCCTTTTCAAAGAAAACATACCTACTGCACTAAAAAATTCAAATCTGAAACCATCATGTGCAATCCCCCCTTCAATCTGGAAACTATGATTTCTCACTAGAAAAGTGATAGATATTATTATGAAGATGTTTTTTGTACTCTCTGGTTCAAAAAACCCCCAGATGTTTAAAGTTAAATTGTTTACATCTTCTGTCATATAAAACTAGAGCACAACCTATCTCCATAATGAATGTTTCTGGAAGGGAAGATATGGCCGCATAGAAGCCACCTATCCGTAAGGCTCTTTTTGAGGTGGTACCTCAGGACGAGCATTGCTTGCTGACATGTGCAATTAGATTTTTTATTAGAGTGTTAGAACTTGAACAGAAGTTTGGTAAGTTATTTAAAAATAACCAATTCTTGCACTCCCATTAGCACACCTGAGTGATCTTATCAGGAAAGATACGAAGAATTTTATTCAGATTTTTAAAATTCAGATTTTGATTTTTTCCCTCTTATTCTACAAAAATAAAAAAAGACATTATTCATCACTCTACCCTGTTTTTTTTTTTTCCACATTTAAACTTGAGTAGAAATTGCTTTTACGCTGCGAATTGTGCAAGACTGTTGAATCTCAGATCTGTACCTCTGAAACAAATAATGCAATATATGTTAAGAAAAAAAAAAAGAAGAAGAAGAAGAAGAAGGTAGCGGGAGGGGAAGAATGAAGCGGGGGAAATCGGAGGGGTAGACGAACCATGAGAGACGATGGACTCTGAAAAACAAATAGGGTTCTAGAGGGGAGGGGGGTGGGAGGATGGGTTAGCCTGGTGGTGGGTATTGAGGAGGGCACATTTTGCATGGAGCACTGGGTGTTATGCACAAACAATGAATCATGGAACACGACATCTAAAACTAATGATGTAATGTATGGGGATTAACATAAGAATAAAAAAAAAAAAGAAATTGCTTTTATTTGGTCTCTTTGTTTTCTATAGGGGGTTTAAGTTCCTATCTGTCAATGTACTTCTTTCAATCAACATTGCCATTTCCATTTTCTGATTGAAATAATTCAATTTCCAATAGCAGTAATGATAATGGTCATCTTTATCTAAAAATGCTGCAGTGACATTTTTGAGAAATTATTACAGTCAAGAGCAGACCAAAACCCTCCTTGGGTAATGGAGGCACCTAGAGCAAATTTTCAGGTAGAGCACATCTGACTGGCTTCAAATGCTACATAGTCTTACTGCTTTACAGACAGATCTCATATATGCTAATGCATAATAGTAGTAACACACTTAAAGTAAAAGCTGTTTCAGAGGACATTTATTTAGAAAAGTGGAACTATAGCAGTGGAAATATTAAACTGATAGAAAAATGTTTCTCTCACGATGGAAAGGAACACTAACACCATGTTGCATTTTTCTCTGCTCTTCATGGAGCATTTGAAAAAGATTGTATCTGCCAATCAATAATCCAGTACCTGTGATCCTGTTGTATGGTCCAAGCCTAGAGTATGAACAGGAGAAATGTCATGATACTGACCCCTTAGGATTGCTCCATGAAGAAGACTAAAAAATTTGTTAAAGCCTACAAAAAGGAAATTAAAAAGTCAGAAAAGATCTATGTAAGTTATGAAATAACATTTTAGCAAATATAATCTCCATTTTATGTATACACCAGTAGACATGATAATTGTTCTGTTTTTAAGAATTCTTTCTTCCTCTCCCTTTGTTTTATTATTACTATTTTTTTTTTATTTATTTGACACAGAGAGAGACAGCTAGAGAGGGAACACAAGCAAGGGGAGTGGGAGTGGGAGAAGCAGGCTTCCCACCAAGCAGGGAGCCTGACATGGGGCTCGATCCCAGGACCCTAGGATCATGACCTGGACCGAAGGCAGACACTTAACGACTGAGCCAACCAGGCACCCCTCTCCCTTCATTTTAATAGGAAAGAGAAAAGGGGAAACAAGCTAAACTATTTCAAAGTTATTATAATAACAGACTAAGCTCAGTTGTCACCTCCCTTATGCCTTTCTTACTGGTTCTTTTTGACCCTCTGGAGTGAGAGGTATTTAGCTTCTCTTTTCCCATAACAGTCTGTTTATGTCCATCAGAAACATTTATCACACTACTGAAATATCCAATTTGTATATCGATTCCCCCTTTAGAATGTGGGCTCCTTGAGTCTTAGTCATTTTTTTTTTAAATTTTTAACACCTAGCACAGAGCCTAAGACATAGTAATAATCAACCAGTGTTTCTTAAATAAATATCTCTCAGTGGGTGATTATTAGAAGAGCATGTTCTAGTTGAAATTTTGTGGCCATTTGAATATGAAAATAATTTTTAAAATTCAGATATTCAGATGCCTTAAAAAACATAAGTAGTTACCTTGCATCGCTGGCATAGACTGAATATTTGTTTATTCATGGACAGAATATCCTTAATCCTACCATCTTCATTGCTATTTTAAAATTTGTCCTGAAGGTGGCAACATTGAATAATGTTCTGCAAATGTGTGTAAGTAAAGCTTTTTATGGCCAACTTTAATTAAAGTTTTATATTTTAAAATAAATATCCTTCCCCCAACACTTATTTATTCTAGGGTAGAAGAAAATATAATACTGATGTCTTACTTTTGTATCCAGTAACCTTGAATGCACATGTTGAAAGAAACCATTTACAGCTTTGAAGAATAAAAGTTAATCTAGATAAAAGGTTCAGGGTAGCTCTGCTCAAATTTCCAAATGTAAGATCAGTTTTAAACACAACATATGTTTCCTGCTAAGCAATTTATATCAATAGATGGGTTTAACTCTAAGGGTAAATCAATGCTTGTTCTTTGAGGTGAAAATTTATTTCCCTGCAATATTTATTTAAATTCAACATAACATTTTTAGTATTTAATATGATATGTTAATAAAAGAATACAGTTATTTTTTTTAAATAACTGCTCTAACAAATAACAACAAAAAGCAAAAAAACACAACTAAAAGAAATTCTGCAATCAATAAATACCCTTAAAAGCTACCAACAGTGCAATATATTTGATTATCACATGTGGGCATGCATTGTTATATTTTCTATTCTCAATTTTTTTGGTTCTTAGCCACTTAATAAACAAAGCTATACTAATTCATAGTCATCCAAATTTTCAAAACCCTTCTGTGAAATAAAAAGGTAGCAAGTAATGTTTTACAGAGGTTAATTGACTTGTATATGATCTGTCAGTAGCAAAGCCAAAAATGGAACTCAGTATTTTATCTCCAGATAATGACAACTGCTCATAATTATAATTCTATCGTTTTATTTATAGACAGTTCAACTGCTTTGCATAGCTTCTGGGAGACAGGCTAATACCTGCTTTCATGCTATTTTATATTAAGATTTTGTTATATATACAATTTATGTTTTGGCTTAGAGCTTTCTGGGCTCTCTGCACTAGCGAAGCATGCAATAAGAGAGTTCTAATGCATTACTTGTCAAAGCTGATATGCACATCCTTCCTATTCCTTTCTGTAAAACACATTTAGAAAATTGTCTTAAATTCTTTAATGAGGCTATTCTGAATCAAATGGGATTTTTAAAAGATAACTTTAGGATTAGCAAGCAGAGAAGCTACACGGTCAGATGAAGACAACGTGGAGGAATCATCAGAGCCATGTGGAATTAACTCGGTGTGTGAGGGAGGGTGAAGTGCCGTAAGGCAGGCGAGAAGAAACTGGTGTGTGGGGAGCTGAGCGGGAACTGGACGGTGCTTGTGACAGCATGAAACAGATGGAGCGTTCCGACAGGTGCAGTAAGAATGTACCCCAGACAGCATATTCACAGGCTTTAAAGATTCTGCACATTGATATTCTATTAGCAAAGAGAACGTATTCCAACATCACAATTTGCCAAAATAGGGTTGCCAGATGAAGAAATCAAATAGGCGGCGTGTTCGGGGTATAAATTTCCCTGCCACTGAATCTTGGAGGGCCAGTTTCCTCTTTTCTTGGCCTTCTGTCGGGCTTACTGATGCTTGCTGGCCTTCTGGCTGCATGCAAGAAACCCTTCTACCTCTTTTGGGAGAAGCAGCAACTGCAGGTGACAAAAGGGTCATTGATGTGTACCTCTGAAACAAATAATACATTATATGTTAAAAAAAAAAAGAAGAAGACAGCAGGAGGGGAAGAATGAAGGGGGGAATCGGAGGGGGAGACAAACCATGAGAGACTATGGACTCTGAAAAACAAACTGAGGGTTCTAGAGGGGAAAGGGGTGGGAGGATGGGTTAGCCTGGTGATGGGTATTAAAGAGGGCACGTATTGAATGGAACACTGGGTGATATACGCAAACAATGAATCATGGAACACTACATCAACAACTAATGATGTAATGTATGGTGATTAACATAACATAATAATAATAAAAAAGGGTTATTGATGGTTCTTATTTGGGCACTCTCCTCTGATTTTGGTGATCAGATCACTGGACCACATTTCCACACTGGGAAATCCACAGACTTGCCAGTGGGGCACAGATCTTCAAACAGCCCCCCTTTATTAGACCACATGCTAATAGCTATGCAATTCTCCCAGGAGTTGTCCCATATTGTTTTGGTGTTAAGATAAAAATCGTGCTTGAAAAAATGTATCTTTCTTAAAATGTTGCCTCTAGGGAAATTTAACTTCCAAAAATAAGACTAACTTGTAGTATTTGGTAAAAGTAGTAGCTATATATATATATACTTTATTTTCTACAGAAATAATCACTCAGTACTTAATCTTTGTTCTACTACATGTAAAACTCTAAAAATAATATTGAATATCAGCCTATTAACTTAATTTAACTTAAATAGACAATAAAAGGAACCTAGGGACTAAGCAGGTTTGTAAACATATATTCTCTGGTTATCTTTGGGCTTCTAGGTCCTCAGGAAATAATCATTTAGTGATCAAGTATGAATAAAACTGCCAGAAATGCTTTATGTATAACTATGGAGCAACTTATATGTGGAAAGACTGGCTTATTATTTAAACACACACACAGTGCTACAGGATGGTGAAACACTTCCCTGTGAAGTACCCTCTGGATATCCATCATAATCGCTATCATCCTGTATTACAACTGTTTATTTACTTGTTTACCTTTCTTATTTTACTGTAATTTCCCTGGGGCCAGGGTTTTATTTTCTTCTTCTTTATGTCCTCGAAGGCTCATGGTACATAGCACATAGTCATAGATATCGAACAAATGCTCACTAACTGATAGTTGAACTAATGAATTTTTTTTTAAAAGATTTATTTATTTGAGAGAGAGAGAATGAGAGACAGAGAGCATGAGAGGGAGGAGGGTCAGAGGGAGAAGCAGACTCCCTGCCGAGCAGGGAGCCCGATGCGGGACTCGATCCCGGGACTCCAGGATCATGACCTGAGCCGAAGGCAGTCGCCCAACCAACTGAGCCACCCAGGCGCCCCGAACTAATGAATCTTTATAAGAGAAGTTGGTATGTGAATTCAACAAGATGGCTCTGGAATTTCCTTATAAAAGAGATTTGGAGATGTAATCTGGTGGATAGAGTGGGCTAAATATTTGTTCAATAGGTTGGCAAGTCCAATTCTTAGAATTCATGCTGTTTGACGTGGCTCCGTGAAGAAACAGGGCTGATGTTTCAAGTATCTTGAACCAGCATTTTTCTCCTGAAAGCAATGGGTGCAAAATTTTATAACATAATTTAGCATTCTAAATGCTTTGTAAATTTTATCTTCTTTTTGAGTCCAAGAGGAGTATGTTTGAATAATAAACATTTGTATAGGACTTTCTACATTTCTTGAACTAATTTTTGTATAATAAGGTTTCATTTATTGCAGATGACAGGGACCCAACTCAAACCAGTTTAAGTTGAAAGGGAACCTATTGATTCATGCCAGATAACAAATCTACCTTTAGAAACGGCTAAATTAAGGGATTCAGATGAAGAAGTTTCTTGCTTTATCATTTTGTCCAACTTCACACTGTATTGGCTTACTTCACAGACTGGCTGTACCTGTAGTAAAGATCAATTCTGGTAGCTCTATACTAATAGCCTTATGGCTCTCCATCCATGTATTAAATCTCAGTGAATACTCTACTTCTGCTTGGCTCAGGTTGTATTCTGAATTGATCCTGAAGCTGGGATGATCTCTGAGTCAGAATTACTGTTTACAGGTAGATGGAATCTTCTCATTAACTTGGCCCCGGTTATGTGCTTTCTGGTAGTGAAGGGGCTGCGTCGACCATCTCTAAACGTGTGGAATGGGTTCTGTATGGGAGGTGTTTTTTGTTGTTGTTGTTTCGTTTTGTTTGGGGGGGCAGAGCAACAGAGACATCGTGCTGAGATAAAACAAAAATTATGCACTTGAAATCTTAAACCTATTACCTACTTTATATCACTCATTCATTTATAATATATGTGTTGCTAGTCTACTTAGATCCAGTTACTGGAATAGACAGTGAGGTGACAGAGACCTTCTGTTCTCCAGCACTTACCTTTATACTTCACTATATTCTTCTCATTCTTCTCCCTTCCTTTGCTCAGTGGTCTCTTTGGTCTTTCTGGACTAAAGGCTAGAGCTTAACTTTTAACAGCTACTGACATTTCCAAAAGAGAAATCTTCTTTTCTCTCCCAATTTCAGAATTCTGGTGAAGGGATTCATCAACTCAGTGTGGTCTCATGCCCATGCTTGAACCAGTCACATGGCTTTGGGAGCAGGATAACACTGTACAAAATGGTTGTTCCATCATTATCTATGACTCCCAGAAAATCAGGAGATTAGGCAAATAAATCAGTGTGTGCCTTACAAAAGAATCAGAGTGCTTTTCAGCAGTGCTGATGTTGGTATAGATATCCACGGTTCCTAATGTTCTTGCATGGACCAAAAGCTCAGCTGTGCTCTGAGGAACCTGCTCCCAAGACTCCTTACCTTAAGTCCATTCCCTTCAGTCAGAATCATTATTTGTTTCTCAAAAGAAGAAAAAAAATCAAAACAGATTATCTTAATATTTAAAAGGAGCAGATGATGCCCTTTTACCACATGAGAAAACTGAGGCAGAGTTGCCCAAGCATGTATATTCTGTAGCAAAGCCAGCATTCGAAGCAAGGGCTTTCCCTCCCAGAACCCGTCATTTCCGCTAAATCAGAAATTATAAACTAGCAGCTCACAAATGATTCCGGAACACAAAAAATTTTGTTTGTTCTGCACCAAACTGCACTCCAGTGTTTATCTGGAGATAATTTATTTTTGAAATTTAATTTCCAGCTTTTACAAACCAGGTTATCGGTGTAATGCAAGTGGGACTGCAACAAAGGCATCCTTCCCTACAAGGCATAGCAACCATTCTAAGAGTCTCTGCCTCGGGGTATAGCTCCCCGGGGTAGAGCATTTGACTGCAAAGAGTCTCTGTCTACTTTGCCAGGGCTCCATAACAATGTATTAAACATTTATCTACTCACCCATTCAAAATGTGGAGCTGGCAAACTAGCTTGAGGAAGATCAGGTGAGCACTGAGAAGCAAAGATCAAGATAAAGACAAGGAGCTCAGGTGAGCACTGAGAAGCAAAGATCAAGATAAAGACAAGGATTATACAAAACTTTGCAGAGGGAAAGTTCAGTCATTATCAGCTTTGGTCATTATCAGCTTACAGCCAAATCCAAAAGAGCTGCCCGTTGGGTCCTAAAGAAATCCTGTACTTACAAAATAAACTATCTGAGGGGAGATTCTCCTCTAAAGCTCATGGCAATGTAAATGCTGAACCCTCTTCACAGGCTTCCAGGGCTACAAAATTTATAACCCAAGCTGTATTCTGTTAGGTCACATGGCTCACTGACCCCACTAAATTAAAGTTCTTCACCACTTGTTGGAACTGATTTTCAAAGTATTGAGTCAATCAGCTAGACGTCATCTGCTTAAAGAGCCTACTACAAATGCTAGTCTGTCTTCAAATGTTAATCCTATTACTTTGTTCCTGTGACAAATTGAAAACAGCAAAAATGACTAAGTAGCTTCGTAAATCCTATACCATAAAGAATTTTAAATGAAGGAGAATAAGGGAAAAACTCAGGCTATCTAAAAGTGAAGAGGAAATATGACAAAGAATAACAGTAGACCCAATTTTAAGAGCCTTCAGCACTCAAGCAATATTTCCATGGTTGAAGAAAGCATTTCACTAAGGAATACTAAGAGAACAAAAAAATTCTAAAAGATTATGGTAAACCTTGCCTACAAATTAATGTTGATTCAGATCTCAACACTCCTTGGCATTGCTGTTTTTAAAAACACATAGCATCTATACTAGTTTTCTAGGACTGGCATAACAAAGTACCACAGACTGGGTGACTTACAGAGCATACATTTATTACCTCACAGCTCTGGTGGCTAGAAGTCCAAGGTCAAGTAGTCTGCAGGGTTAGTTCCTTCTGAAGGTCATGAGGGAAGGATCTGTTCCAGGCCTCTCTTCTTGGCTTGCACATGGCCATCTTTTCTTAATGTCTTCATGTCATCTTCCTTCCTTATGTGTCTGTGTCCAATTTCCCTCTTCCTACAAGGATATCAGTCATATTGGACAGGGCATAGCCTAATGACTTTATTATAATTAAGCCAACTCTTTATATACCCTTTCCAAATACAGTCATCTTATGAACTACTGGGGGTTAGGACTTCAACATATGAATTTGAAGGGAACACAATTAAGTCTGTAACCGTATTTATTCTACTTATGTTCTATGTTCTTTTTTGAATATAGATGACCTAAGGCACCTGGGTGGCTCAGTGGGTTAAGCGCCTGCTTTCAGCTTGGGTCATGATCCCAGGGTCCTGGGATCGAGCCCCGCATCTGGCTTCCTACTCAGCAGAAAGCCTCTTCTCCCTCTCCCTGCCGCACGCCCTTCTTGTGCTCTCTCTTTCTCTGTCAAATGAATAAATAAAATCTTAAAAAAAAAAAAAATGAGATGATCTATGTTAAAAGTGAGTAAATAGTTGCAAAGCTGGTTGTCTTTTCCTTCTCAGTCCTTTGTTGTATACAAAGGCAAGCTTGAAAACAAATGCCTGATAAGAAAGTGGATGCAAGAGACTAATGAATGGATAAAGAAGAAATTATATATATATATATATATATATATATATATATATACACAATGAAACATTACTCAGCCATAAAGAAATGAAATCTTGCCATTTGCAACAACGTGGATGGAGCTAGAGTGTATTACGCTAAGCAAAATAAGTCAGTCAGAGAAAAACAAATGCCATATAATATCACTCATATGTGGAATTTAAGACACAAAACAAATGAACAGAGGATGAAAAGAAGAGAGCAAAACCAAGAAACACACTCTTAACTATAGAGAACAAACTGATAGTTATCAGAAGGGAGGTGGGTGGAGGATGGGTTAAATAGGTGATGGGGATTAAGGAGGGCACTTGTTATAATGAGCACTGGATGTTGTATGGAAGTGTTAAATCACTAAATTCTACACCTGAAACTAATACTACACTGTATATTAACTAACTGGAATTTAAATACAAACTTGAAAAAAAAAATGGATCCAAGAAAATCTGGTGCAGAGCTCAAACAATTATGAATGTCAGTTTGACGAATCCACAGTTTGACCAGTGAAAAAAATAATGGAGTACACGAGTACACAACCCTACCATAAAAATATCTTTGGAGCAATCTGCCCACGGTGTGGAGAAGAATAATTCAGATCGTTTCTCAGGGACCTCGGTGGGTTAGAGGATGAAATACAGATTTATAAATATCTCAAAGTGTAAAGAATTTCAGGGACAAAGATGGCTCAAGCAATCCCCCACTAACTATACAGAATCAATAAGACATTCTGTATCAGCTGAATGCTAGAATCATTTGAAGAATTCATCTGAAGTTGTCATGATAAAAAAGATGAAGTCTAGCAAAGCCAAATATGCCCCAAAGCTTGGGCGCAAAAGAAACATCCCCTGCAGAAAGAAAGTGTTGCTTACATTTGTAAGAGAAATAATCAAATTTAGCATGCAGGGGAGCACTAGAACTGGGCGGCGGGTGGAGGGGGGAGTAATCTTTCCACAGATCTGTATAGAGCTTATTTCTCAGGCTAGGGGACCGGCTCCAAAACATTGATGGTAGTGTATTTTAGAATACTCAAAATTCTATTTTATTTTATTTTTTTTTCTTTAAGATTTTATTTATTTATTTGAGAGAGAGAGAGAGAGAATGAGAGAGAGAGCATGAGGGGGGAGGGTCAGAGGGAGAAGCAGACTCCCCGCCGAGCAGGGAGCCCGATGCGGGACTCGATCCTGGGACTCCAGGATCATGACCCGAGCCGAAGGCAGTCGCCCAACAAACTGAGCCACCTAGGTGCCCCCAAAATTCTATTTTAATGAGCTACACAGGTAGAGCCCAACTGAAATATTCTTCAGACAAAGTATGATGATCATACTACTTCTACTGGTGAATCCCAAGGTTTCCCATCAAGGCATAATCTCTGTGCATTCATAGACATGTTCAAGTGGCATTAGCTAAAAACCCTGGAGAGTGTATGAATCTGCCTTTCTTCTTTTCCCCAAACTGTATCTGCTCTTCATCGAACCTCTGATATTCATGCATTTGGACCTTTTCTTGTAAAATCTGCAAAAAAGTAGTTTATTTTTATATCTATCTATTGTCTCTCTCTCTGCCTATTTATCTAATCTATCTCTTTATATACACCTCATACTATAAAATACTATTTTCACTATTTATCTTAGAATTTTAACTATGTCAATAAATATAGCCTCACTTCTTTTATGACTAGATACAATACTGTAGTATAAACATAATGCAATTTATTCAAACTTCCATCTTGAAGGATAAAAAAATTCCCAGGTTTTTTTTTTTTTTTTCATTTAGAAAAAAGAAGAGGTAATAAGACATTTTTGAACTAATAACTTTATGTTATTTAGCGACATAGGCTTGTCACTAAAAGACAATGATATGATTCATAAAAAGATTCCAAGAGACCCAGTCAAAGGATATGAAGTTTCTTGAATGAAATGAAAAGAACAAGAAATATATTTATTCACTTAGCTATATAAGGCAGAAACAATAAGACATGCTTTAATTGGAGAAACAGACTCCCTACATTTACCAAATTTTCTCATTACAATACCTGAGGAAACTACCTGGGTTAATAAATGCGAATCACCCAGAGCTGCGGATAAGAAGACATATAACACTAAGCTTATCCTTCCCTGATGTTATCCATAAAGATTATGTGGCTTTATGCAAAGAAGTCTGTTTTGTTTTTGTTTTTACCTAGCATTCCATTATTTTTTTCTTTCCCCTGATATCTCCTTTTAATCAATTTAGCCAGTAGGATCTAGCATCATTGAGCAGTCTCACATCAGACTTAAACCCAGGAGACTGTGCTGTGCATATGTATCTTACGTGAGTGATACCCATAGAGGGCAATTGCAATGTAAATAGGGCCCATATAATTGTGTAATAGAATATCCTATGCTATAATTTAAGGAAAATTGCCAAAATATAGCTCAGAGATAATGATGTTTTGTTCATGGCAGAGGAAAGGAGACTTTTCAGAGATGGTGAAATAAATACATCATTTTCTCAGATGAAAAGATTTTCCAGAAATTATTCACAGGGCTATACAACTATTGATAGTATTAACTGTAAGGGGTAGGGATTTATTTTTCTGGAGTAAAAAACTCTCTTTACTATATTAAAATTAATTTATATTAGACTTTATTTTTTAGAGCCATTTTAGGTTCACAGCAAAACTGAGCAGAAGGTAGAGACATTCTCAGATACCCCTTGCTCCCACACATACATCTTTGACTATATTTTAAAAATTACTTTTCTAGTCTCATTCCGACTCTGAATTTTTTTCAATGTCCCTGCTTGCAGACTAGTTGCAAGAAATTGTTGCTAAATGAGTCCAACACATCCCTGATTGGTCACTGCATTTATATAATGGATGAGTGGGCCAATTTTTTTTTTTTTTTTCTGTTTTATCTCTTAGAAAAGAGACATTTAACACCTATCTGCACATAGTTTTTAAAAATGAAATTACTGGGTCAAAATTTTGATATATCTGACTTAACATTTTGATAGATACTGATAAAATGTTTTCCTAAAAGGCTTTAACCAATTATACTTTTGCTCTAAGAGAATGCCCATTAGTCCATGTCCTTAAATATCTTTGAAGTTATCAATAATTAATTCTAGCCATTTCTGCTAGGTTGACTGGGCAAATATTGTATACTATAGCTATGTTAATTTGAATTTCCTTGAGTAGATTTAAGACTGAGCCTCTTTCCGTGTTTATTGGCCGTTGGCGTCTTTTGTAAATTGCTTGTTTATATCTCTTCTCATTTTAAAATGAAGTTGTTAGTCTTTTTCTCTTTGACTTAAGGGATACTAGATCTATCGAATTTGAGAATCCCTACACTCTATATAAGACACATACTTTGATTCTTTTGATGACAATGAAGTAGTAATTAAAAGATTTAATGAGACATGGGTGTTCAGATTATCTTCATTTATCCTGTTTTAATTATAATGCTAAGAGCTAGCCAAATATAACTTCCGTTTTCTCACTCCTTTCCTGGAGATGGAATTCTTCAGGCATTTTCTCAAGTTCTCCCCAACTGGTGTTATTGTCATTTGATGATTGCTTAGCAAATGCTGTGATGGGGGAGGAAGTGAGATGTATTAAATCTATTTTTGTAATTGTTAAAGGTGAAATGGGAGTTCATGTGATCTTTTATTTTCAAATAAAAATACTGTTTATGTTATTATGTTTTGTTATTATGTTATAATGTTGTTCCCTGAAATACTTTATCCCTATTATATTACAGATATGTAAAAAGGAACATGCATTGTTTCCTATCAAAGAGGACTTTCTTTACCAGGGAATTTGTGGACATTTAAAGTTTTCTACCTTCAGGGGCGCCTGGGTGGCTCCCTGCTCAGTGGGGAGCGTACTTCTCCCTCTCTCTCTGCCTGCTACTCTGCCTACTTGTATTTTCTCTCTCTGTCAAATAAATAAATAAAATCTTTTAAAAAAATTAAAAAAAAATTTTCTACCCTCAGAATATGCAGTCCACCTTTCTCCGGGAAGGGTCATGTGTTGATCCTGGGATAACTTGTTTATTATGAACAGATAATAATCACATTCTACTAATCATTTCAGCTTCCCATGAGAGTCATGACATGGGTTTTCTGGTTCTCAACCCCATGAAGGAGATTTTTCCAAGAATTTCTCATTCCAGTTTGTTTGAACGATCTATCACCTATCTACCCATCCATTCTTTTTTTTTTTTTTGGATATACTAGGCTATGATTTATAGATATTTTCTTCTCATATCTTCCTGGCTTTAATTTTTATTTTATTTTAACTACAAACTTGTATGCATCGATGCACAGTTGGATAGGCATTTGCATCCGGCTCAGGTCATGATCCCAAGGTCCTGGGATTGAGCCCTGCCACCCCCCACCCTGCATTGGGCTCCCTGCTCAGCAAGGAGCCTGCTTCTGCCACTCCCCCTGAGTGAGTGTGCTCTCTCTCTCTCAAATAAATAAATAAAATCTTACAGAAACTAAAACAAAAAACTGTAGTTTTGTTTAAATGTAATTCATGGAAAGACATTCTGAACATGCAGCTAGACTAGGAAGTAGGGCATATGCTGAAGTTGATTTTGTTCCTAATTATTGAAATAAAGTTGTTCAAAAAATTTTAAAAATTATTCAAATGTAAAATAAAGGGGCTCCTTATTTTGAGCATAATTATATATTTGCTTTCAAAACATTGTTTTATCTTGTGCAGGTTGTATAATGCTACTTAATTGTTTTTAATTTATTAATAAAAGTACTTGCTTCAGGGTCTTCCTTCTGACATTGAGTTTTGCAATTTTTAAAAAAGCATTTATTAGAACCAATTTGCAGTTTTTTAGAGAGAGTAATTTTTGGACTAAAAGGCCTCATGTATTGAGCATTTACTATATGTCAGTCACTACACTAAATGCTTCCATATGTGATAATACCGAATCCTTGCAGAAATTCCGTGCGATACATACCATTATTTCTATCCTATAGCTGAAGAAGCTGGGGTTGAAGGGAGTAAAAGTACTTTCTCAGGGTCTCACAGCTAGTAAATGCTGGGTTTGTCTGATTTCAAATATGAGGCTCTCAACTACTGTGCTTTATGCCTTTCCTAGCTTAGCAGACCTATGGTGGAGGTATGTCTACTACAAAAGAGAACCTCCTAGATTCATCTTCCAATCTGAGCAAATTGTTTCTGTAGTCCATGTTAGGCTCTTTTTCTATGGAATAAAATAATATTTGCTCTACAATGATCTCCATTACCTATACAACTTCTTTCTAACCAGGTTATTATCCATATATAAATATTAAAAATAAGTCACTTAAAAAACAGTTTTTTTAGTTGTTATTATATAAGGCATAACTCTTATAAACGTTTATAATACAATATATAATATATATCATATATAAACATACATAAAATACAGTCTGTACATATGTTAAATATGCCTATTATATTTTAACAAAAAGTATATAATTCTTCACTACATATGTTTTATTTTAACAGTACTAAGATAAAAATTTTCAAAAACTAAGTTCTTACTAAATTATATATTTATTATATCGGAGAAAACCTATCATTTTCTGTTTCCTGTGAAGATTTTTTTATCTTTTAAGTGATTCATGACCAGACATTGGTACTCTATCTCAAAGTGGAACAAAGAATTATTTCTTTGACAATTGAATGGCTTAGAAAGTAGCAGGGGTTTAGAACCCAAAAATAGATCACCAACCTGCAGAGCAAGGAGACAATAGTGACTTCTTGCTAATGTTGAGCCTGTTCATAGGGCAGACTTTTCAAATATCAGCAATAAATGATACATGGTAAAGAAAAGAATATAGAGATAAAGGCAGAAAAAAATACTTTTTGCAAAAATGAAATAATGAGCAAATTTCTCTCTGGGATATGATTTTATATGTTGTGAAATTTTTAAAGTCTTCTAATGTAGCATTCTATTGTTTCAGAGATTTATATTCTGTATAATTTACAGGTACTATAAAAATATATTGACTATAGCATTACAATATAAAGTGTTTTAGTGGTGTATTACAGAATTTGATTTTTTATTTATTTAAATTTTTTGTTTTTGTCTCTTTCTGGGGGTAGATTCTATGCTTTAAAAAATTCATTTCTGAGACATCTCTTGCACAACAGTTTCTACCCTTTATATTTCAGCCAATTCCTCTCTCTTAATAAAAAATGAATCACAAAATTTGTTCATTGTATTATATTGTTCCAGTTTATGTGATTGAAAAAAAAATTTCTATTAAAGTGAGGCAGAGTATTTTGGTGGTCTTTGGCTTATTATATCAGTGTGTGATCATAAAGCCTTTGTGATAAGATGGCAAACAAGGGCATTTTAAGTTCTTTTACCAACTGAAAACACATAATGTTTTGTTCTGTTCAATTTATCAAGACATTAAGTTATTTGGGGACTTCTAAGCACCTTCATCTATATTCTTAATGCTATGATTTTCAACCTTTTAGGCTTTATAGTATGCATCTTTTATTTAATCAACTTTACTGTTATAAAATTTGCATACAACAGGTTGCATCCACTGAAGTTAACCATTTAATGACTTTTTAGAGTAGTATACACTTGAGAAAGCATTTCCTCAAAAAGGTAGAGAACATTGCCATCACCTTCAAAACATTTCTCAAGCCCCATTGCATCTATCCCTTTCTCTGCTCCTGGGTCCAGACAACTGCTGAATTGCTTTTTGTAACTGTAAATTGTATTGTACTTCCTGTAATTTTCTAAAATGAAATCATGTTATATGTATTTTTTCATGCCTGCCTGAGTTCCTTCGATCAGCATTAAGATTTGTCCATGCTGTATGAATCCATACTGATATAAATAATCCGTTCTTTTGGTATTAGGAATATTCCATTCAATGTTATTAAAAACATTTCTTCAGAAATATATTTTCATTTCTTTTGGATAAACACTTGGAGTAAAATGACTGGGTATAAGAATGGTGTATGTCTAGCTTTTTAAGAAATTGCCAAATAGTTTCCCCAAACAGTCATATCATTATTTTTTTTTCTGACTTCATCTTTTTTTAAAAGTTTATTTTATTATGTTATGTTAATCACCATACATTACATCATTAGTTTTTGATGTAGTGTTCCATGATTCATTGTTTGTGTATAACACCCAGTGCTCCATGCAGTATGTGCCCTCTTTAATACCCATCACCAGGCTAATCCACCCCCCCACCCCTCTCCCCTCTAGAACCCTCAGTTTGTTTCTCAGAGTCCATAGTCTCTCATAGTTCATCCCCCCCTCCGATTTCCCTCCCTTCATTTTTCCCTTCCTACTATCTTTTTTTTTTTTTAACATATAATGTATTATTTGTTTCAGAGGTACAGTTCTGTGATTCATGAGTCATATCATTATTAATTCCTACCAGCAGTGGGATGTACCAAAGTGAGATATTAAATAGCAGTCCCATTTATTCCATATCCTCACCAACACTTGTTATTGTCAGTCTTTTTTCTTTAATTTCAGTGATTCTAATATAAGAGTGTATATTAGCCTATAAATGATAGGCAACATGTACATGGTCAGTAAACACTAATGCATAGGGGTGTGTATGTGTGTGCATTTTATACATTTTTTTAAAAGATTTTATTCGTTTATTTAATTGACAGAGAGAGACAGTGAGAGAGGGAACACAAGCAGGGTGAGGGGCAGAGGGAGAAGCAGGCTTCCCGCAGAGCAGGGAGCCCGATGCGGGGCTCGATCCCAGGACCCTGAGATCATGACCTGAGCTGAAGGCAGACGCCTAACCGACTGAGCCACCCAGGCGCCCCTTTTCTTAATTTTATTTTTTTTTATTTTTTTTATGTGTGTGCATTTTAAAAGGGGGATAGATAAAACTGCCAAATTTGAAACTCAATGTCCTTTAATGAGTCAGTATATTCTTACTGGACAATTGTTTATCTTTTTCTTATAAAATGCGTGTGTGTGTGAAATGATTTTATAAATCTGTATCCCATTTTTCACCATTTAAAAAAATTATTATTGAACATAAGAGTTCTTTATATATTCTGAGTATGAGTCATTTACCAGATAAAAGTTAGAAGAATATTTCTCCCATCTAGTGGCTTGCATTTTAATTTTCTTAATACTGTCTTTAAAGGAAAAGTTTTTAATATTAATAAAGTCAAATTTATTAGTATTTTATGGTCTATATTTTCTGTCTTATCTAAAGAAACATTGCCTACCTTAAGTAAAAATATTTTCTGGGCACCTGGGTGGCTCAGTTGGTTAAGCAACTGCCTTCGGCTCAGGTCATGATCCTGGAGTCCCGGGATCGAGTCCCACATCGGGCTCCCTGCTCAGCAGGGAGTCTGCTTCTCCCTCTGACCCTCCCCACTCTCATGCTCTCTCTATCTCATTCTCTCTCTCAAATAAATAAATAAAATCTTTAAAAAAAAAAAAAAAAATATTTTCTATGTTTTATTTTAGAAATAAAATACTTTTAGCTATTACATTTAGACTTATAATACTTTTGATTTAATTTTTATCTATGGGTAAAATAAGGATTGATGTCCATTTTTTAAATACGAATAATCCAGTGTCCAACACCATTTATTGAAAATGTCTCTCCACATTCAATTGATTTTTAAAGTAAAAAATCAAACAACCTGCCATAAAAAATCTACACACAATCACTAGTTTTATTTCTTGAAAATCTCTTCTGTTTCACTGGTATATATTCTGCTTTTATACTGATATGACAGTGTCTTAATTTTTGTAGCTTTCTAGTTAGTCTGGAAATCTGGTATTGTGATTCCTTTCAGCTTTGTTCTCTTTTAAAATTGCTTTGGTCATTCTAGATTACTTGCATTTCCATATACATTATTAAGTGCCTTCTCAATTTCTATAGAAAATCTATTGACATTTTAGTTGATATTGCACTGATTCTATAAATCAAGTTAGTGAAAAATGACATTTTAATAATACCAAGTCTTTCAATCTCATTGTTGCCTGGAATTTTTGGGGAAATGATTTTACACATCTTTTCCTATATTTATTGATTCCTAAGAATTTTATTCTTGTCTGTATTTTAAGGTTAATATAAATGTAAACTTTCAAATTTGGCTTTTCAAATATTTTCTAATATATAGAGATGCATTGATTTTTGTAGATTAGATTTACATATTGCTAACTTGCTAAATTCACTTATTCTCAAAATAATTTTTTTGATTCATTAAGATTTCATATATTCAATAATTATGTAACTTAAAAATATAGACAGTTTTAATTCTTCCTCTTTAATCTGTAAAACTTTGGCTTTTTTTTGCTTATCTTATTGCACTAGTGTTTGGCTGTTCAGTACAATATTGATTGGAAGTGGTGAATGCAGGCATTGTGCTTTTTCCTTTCTTTAGGGGAAAGTGGCTATTTTTTACAGTTAAATATGATGTTGGCTCTAGATTTTTCACATATGTCCTTATTAAGTTACTGAATTCCCTTCTAATCCTAGTTTGTTGAGAGATTTAATCATAAATGGCAATTGCATTTTGTTAAATGCTTTCTCCTCACTTATGAAAATGTTCATAACATTTTGTCTTTTTTTCCAATTGATATAGAGCATTATATTGATTGCTATTTACATGTTAAACTACTTTGCATTGTAAAGGATGCCCTACTTGGTGATGGTCCATTATCGATTTTACATCTTGTGTTTGATTTATTTATATCTCTCTCTATATTTTTAAAGATTTTATTTATGTACTTGTCAGAGAGAGACAAAAAGCAGAAAAGAGAGAGAGCACAAGCAGGGAGAGCAGCAAGCAGAAGGAGAAGGAGGCTTCCCACTGAGCAAGGAGCCAGATGTGGGGCTCAATCCCAGGACCCTGGGATCATGACTTGAGCCTAAGGCAGACGCTTAACCATCTGAGCCACCCAGGCACCTGGAAGGTTTCTTACGTTACAATATCACATATATTTATTCTATTTTTTCTCCAGTACTTTTGTACTTTCTTTTTCCCCTACTTGTAAATCTGTAGTTCATGTGAAATTAATTTTGATGTAAGTTAAAGGCTTAGTTTTTTCTTAGAAAGATTGGCTAGTGGCAATACATGATTAATTTAATAATCTATCTTAAGCCTGCATCTGAAAAAAATCCTTTATCATATAAAATAATATCACATATACTTGAATCTGTTTCTATACTTTGTTCAGTTCCTGTGTCAATAGTATACTATTACTTAATTTATAGTTTCATAATGTTAAAAAACAAAATTCAGCTGAATAAATTTTAAAGATCTCATTGGCTTTATTCAATAATTCATGAATCAGGCAGCATTCCCTTCTAGCAGACAGAAAAGAGCTATGAGGAGCTGTACAAAAGGAAAGATAAATCAAGTACCTTTGGTTAGTCACTGTTTTCAAAATTTATTTTTCAAAATAAAATGCTGAATACACTAAAAATGTTAAGGGAAAAAAATCATGTTACCTCTTGGTTTTACCTGTCTCTCATTCCAATTGTGGCTGTGATGACCACTATAGTGTGAGCTTCAACCAAATCTTAGCATCTGTAGTTGAACAGCACATTTTCTGGTGACTCTGACCCTACCCCCTCCCACTAGGGTTTGCCTATTGGTGCTGTTAAGGCCAGCATGCAAAGAACTAAATGCCCATGAGGCACACCTCTGACCAGAAAGATCTGGAAACTACTGGATGCATTCTATTCTCCTTCTTAGTATTATTGAAGATGCCTAAAATTTATGATATTTTAGGGTGATGATCCCACAGGAAGGAACAGTCAGTTATATAGTCCTCCAATTACATGATGCATCCCTCTCTCATCTACTATCTTACTCCCCACTGCTTTTTCCTTGGGTGGGACTGCCTAGTAAAGTAATGACACAAAGACCACATGACTCATACTCCATTTTTTTGAAGGACTCAGACTGTTATCATTAAAAAAGATTTTGTTTGTTGGATAAAGAAGATGTGGTATATGTATAACACAATGGAATATTATTCAGCCACTAAAAAACGAAATCTTGCCATTTGCAACGATGTGGATGGAACTAGAGGGTATTATGCTAAGCAAAATAAGTCAATCAGAGAAAGACATGTATCATACGATCTCACTGATATGAGGAATTCTTAATCTCAGGAAACAAACTGAGGGTTGCTGGAGTGGTGGGAGGTGGGAGGGATGGGGTAGCTGGGTGATAGACACTGGGGAGGGTATGTGCTATGGTGAGCACTGTGAATTGTGTAAGACTGATGAATCACAGACCTGTACCTCTGAAACAAATAATACATTATATGTTAAAAAAAAAAAAATAGTAGGAAGGGAAAAATGAAGGGGGGGAAATCGGAGGGGGAGACAAACCATGAGCGACTATGGACTCTGAGAAACAAACTGAGCGTTCTAGAGGGGAGGGGGTGGGGGGTGGGTTAGCCCAGTGATGGGTATTAAAGAGGACACATACTGCATGAAGTACTGGGTGTTATACGCAAACAATGAATCATGGAACACTACATCTAAAACTAATGATGTAATGTATGGTGATTAACATAACATAATAAAATAAAATTTAAAAAAATATTTTGTTTGTTTTAGGAGTATTGTTAAATATTTTTCTAGAATGTATTCTCTATTGTTCCATATTATATAAATATGACTTCATGTTATAATTAGACATTAACAATGAAAAATAATATAAATTTTTTTTTAAGTCACTCTTTTAGTAGAAAGAGGAGAAAGAACTCGATTTCATGAATTATAGAGCTTGGCTATTGCCATTTAAGTTTTAAAATTTTAATGACTACGACAGCGAAACAAATGTAATGAGTAAAAATGTATGAATATACAGGTGACTGAGAGGCATAGAAAAATTTTACAATCAAGCAGCAGCAGGCTTATTCAAGGAACAGACCAGGAAAAATAAATTCTCTGGGTTGCTTTTTCAGTTTTTTCTGTTTTATTAATAATTTATAAGGTTAGTTTTGAATCAAAGTTTTTATATCATTTTTAAACAAGATATAATGGTGGAATATGGAAGACAAAGGAAAAATGACTGCAAGCAAGAGAGTGAAATTTTTTGTGATCAATTTGTACTGTCTTACTGAATTTTTACTAAAGACCACTTAAATTGTATATCAAAGAAAGCAGTTGAAATATATCTATTGGTAATTGGAAGTTTAGTATAATAAGGTAAACTTAAACATTTAAAACTTTTGTATATCATTCTTAAGTTATGTCACATAAATGTTGTTATTAAAATATTATTTATTTATAATGAAAGTAATTTCTTTATGTCAAAAATCTCAATTTCAAAGCCTACTTTCTCTTTATAAGACAAAGAGTTGGTCATTAAGGAGAATTACTTTAATCTTGTTTTCTAGTTTTCTTTATAATGTAATGATTAGTGCTGTAACAAAGATTATGGTTGTGAACATAAGGACACCCATTATGCTTATTTTCCATAAAATGAAACTTCACTATGTATTACAATCAGAATAACTTAAGTTCATCTGTATCAGAATATGCAATTTCTTAAGGAAAATAGGCAGAGAGTTTATTTATTCAAAATATTTGCTGCCAGACCTTTGTTGAATCAATATTGTCTTTGCTTGGGACAGCCCTGTTTCAAGCTTGTTATAGTGTAACTATTAATAGCTCCTTCTTATATTCACAAATTATTCCAGTTTGGATGGTAAACTATATAATCAGACCTGATACTGGCCTACATGCTGGGAAACAACTTAATGTATAAACAAGAAGCATATCTGGTAGTTATAAATGCTATGCTTTGCATGAGTTAGCTGTATTAGATTTGTAGGTTTGGGCCAGTACAGATCCTAAGGAAGAAATGATAATTAAGCTATTAGCTGGAGCTAGTCATATTAAGATCAGGAGAAAGAGTTCAAGCGAGAAGGAAAAGCTAGCTGAACTACTTTAAGGTAGAAGCAAGAAAATAGAAAGAAAACCGGAATAGTGGCAGAGGCAATGATATGATGGTAGATGAGCTAAAATAATTCAGAGGTAAACAGGGACCAGATCACCTGGCCCTTTGTAAGCCAATGTAAAGAATGTTGATTTTATTCTAAATGTGATAAGTATCTATTGGAGAGTTTTAAGTCAAGAAATGATGCAATTGAATTTGTTTTAAGAAAACACTCTGCTTAGTGGAGATTAGATTGTGGGGCAAAAGAGAGCACTTGGAAGTAGAAGACAATGATGACTTTGGCTAGGATGCTTGTAGTGGCTTGGAAAGTAGATGGATTCAGGAAGTCCTGACACTTGACCCAGACTTGCTGATTGATAGTGAGAAGAGTTGTGAGAGAGAGTTGGCTCATAGAGTTTTGGCTTGAGGAATTTGGTGCATAGAAAGAACATTTATTTAAAGCTTGAAAAAAAAAAAAGGAAAGAAAAGAATATCTTTGACATGTGGAAATTACATTAAATTCAAACTGAGTGTTCTAGAGGGGAGGGGGGTGGGGGATGGGTTAGCCTGGTGATGGGTATTAAAGAGGGCACATACTGAATGGAGCACTGGGTGTTATACGCAAACAATGAATCATGGAAAACTACATCAAAAACTAATGATGTAATGTATGGTGATTAACATAACATAATAAAATAAAACAAAAAAAAATTCAAATATCAGTGTCCACTAATAAAGTTTCATTGGAACACAACCACACTCACTTTGTTATGTATTATCTATGACTCTTCAACCTACAGTGGCAAAGAGTAGTTGAAACAGAAACCATATAGTTCACAAAGCTTAAGATATTTACATACTGGCTCTTTACAGAAAAGTTTCATGATTCCTAATAGAGACAACAGTTTGGAGCATTGTGAAGAGAAGAGAGAGCTGGTTTTGGAAAGGATTTGGGAGAATAATTTTTTTTCTAATGAAAGATACTTGAACATTTTAAAATGCTAGAAAATAGTCAATAGACAGGAACAGAAAGGAAGTAGTTGAAAAAAATTAGCTAATAATTTTTTTGGGGTAAAGGACTTAAAATAGATGAGAGAAGAGCATTTAAATAAGTGGTGCACCTGTCCTTTGGGTCTCCGTGGGAGACAAGCTAGTGAATATGGTTGCAGTAAGTGTGGAGATTTGATGGCAGAAAGAAACTTCTTGTTTGGTAAATATTGGATGTGAATGTGGGGGAAGGTATGTCCACTTTAATTTTTTTTGACACCTTTTGCAATAAAACAAAAATCTGAAAATGTACTAATAAGTCATAATCTCATTCAAAGAATAAAATTCCGTGATCATATGGGATATCCAGAGTTGGGAAGTTAGGGTATATTCCAAAATTTCTAATTTGTTCTAGCATAGATATTTTGGAAAGAGACTATTTATAAGCCTGATCTTTTTCATTGAATTTTTCTATTAGTAACACAACACTGGCAAATATTTTAGGTGGTGTTCAAAAATTTGTAATGATAAAAATGTTTTCCATGTTTTTTCAGTTCACTGATTTAGTTCCTATTATATTTCCTATGTAGCACTCATCACTGAAAACTTTACATTGAATTGTTTTACAATAAATATTTTTTTTGTGTAAAGAAATACTGTAGTTTCGGTTTCTAACTCACTTCCCACTCATTTTACAACATATTTTAGTGAAAAAAAAATCAATTAAAATGAATTTTTAAAAAATGACATCTCCCTGAACATCTGGTAATGGAATGTAATAAAATTTTTATATTCCTTTTAGAAATTGTTTTAGGGGTTAATAAAAAAATCTAGCAAACTCAACATCTGCTACTTGAAATTGTAACATTGAAAATCATTAGTAATTTTCTGTAAATAATAACACAGTAAAATGTTAACCATTTTATAAGTATTTTGATTTTAAAAATTGACAGGCTACTTATTAATCTTGTATTTGGATAGTTACCTTGTTATCCATCAGGCAGTTTTCTGGGCACAGATGTGCAGATATATATATGTATTTAGTTCTTTTTTTTTTGTTGTTTCATTAGCTAAAGCCTTGAAAATGAATGTGCTCAATTTAATTGTTTCTTTTTTTTTTTGAGGAAGTAATTTTATTGTATTGTATTATTTTATTTTATTGTTTTACTTCTTTTTATTTTATTATTTTATTTTATTTTATTTTTTATATTTTATTTTATATTTCATCATGGTAAATGTATTTTTTAATCACCATCCCCAACTTCCCCCATCTTCCCAAACCCAACTTCTCTCTGGTAACTGTGAGTTTGTTCTCTATAGTTATGAGTCTGTTTCTTGGTTTTTCTCTCTTTTTCCCTTTGCTCATTTGTTTTGTTTCTTAAATTCCATATATGTGTGAAATCATAAAGTATTTGTCCTCCTTCTCTGAACTGACTTATTTCACTTAGCATTACACCCTATAGATCCACACATGTCATTGCAAATGGCAAGATTTCATTCTTTTTTATGGCTGAATAATATTCCATTACACACACACACACACACACATCTTTATCCATTCATCTATGGATGGACACTTGGGTTGCTTCCATAGTTGGGCTATTGTAAAAAATGCTTCAATAAACATAGGGGTGCATGTATCCCTTTGAAAAAATATTTTTGGGGTAAATAGTAGCATGATTACTGGATCATAGGGTAGTTCTATTTTTAACATTTTTGAGGAAACTATACTGGTTTCCGTAGTGGCTGTACCAGTTTGCATTCTTACCTACAGTGCACGAGGTGATATCTCATTGTAGTTTAGAGTTGCAGTTCCCTGATGGTGAGTGATGTTGAGCATCTCTTCATGTGTCTGTTGGCCATCGTGTCTTCTTTGGAGAAATGTCTATTCATCTCTTCTGCCCATTTTTTAACTGGATTGTTTTTTGGGTAATGAGTAATATCAGTTTTTATGTATTTTGAATACTAACCCTTTATCAGATGTGTCATTTACAAATATCTTCTCCCATTCAGTAGGTTGTTTTTTAGTTTTGTTGATTGTTTCCTTTGCTGTGCAGAAGCTTTTTCTTTTAATGCAGTCCCAATAGTTTATTTTTTTAATTTTGTTTTTCTTTTGCCTTAAAAGACACATCTAGAAAAATGTTGCTATGGTGGATGTCAGAGAGATTACTTTGTGTTCTCTTCAAGGATTTTTATGGTTTCAGGTCTCACATTTGGGTCTTTAAGCTATTCTGAGTTTATTTTTGTGTGTGGTGTAAGAAAGTGATCCATTTTCATTCTTTTGCATGTGGCCATTCAGTTTTCCCAACACCATTTGCTGAAGAAACTTTTTCCCATTGCAGTATATTCATGCCTCCTTTGTTGAAGATTAATTGACGATGTAATTGTGGGTTTATTTCTGCACTTTCTCTTCTATTCCATTGATCTACATGTCTATTTTTATACCAATACCATACTGTTTTAATTACTACTGCTTTGTAATTTAACTTGAAATCTGGAATTGTGATACCTCCAATTTTGTTTTTCTTTTTCAAGATTGCTTTGACTATTTGACAGCTTTGTGGTTCCATACAAATTTTAGAATTGTTTGTTCTAGTTCTATAAAAAATTCCATTGATATTTTGATAGAGATGACATTAAATGTATAGATAGCTTTGGGGTAGTATAGACATTTTAACAGTATTTGTTCTTCCAACCCATGAGCATGAAATGTCTTTCCCTTCCTTGCATTGTCTTGAATTTCTTTTATCAATGTTTTATAGTTTTCAGAGTACAGGTCTTACACCTCTTTGGTTAATTTTAGTCCTAGATATTTTATTGCTTTTGGTGCAATTGTAAATTGGAATGTTTTCTTAATTTCACATTCTGCTT
The DNA here is from genome assembly GCF_029215605.1 of Mirounga angustirostris. Lineage (NCBI taxonomy): Eukaryota > Metazoa > Chordata > Mammalia > Carnivora > Phocidae > Mirounga > Mirounga angustirostris. The sequence goes on along the minus strand of NW_026991712.1, from coordinate 103,555,294 downwards.
CTTCATTGTTGGTGTATAGGAATGCAATAGATTTCTGTACATTGATTTTATGTCCTGTGACTTTACTGAATTCATTTATCAGTTGTAGTAGTTTTGTGGTGGAGTGTTTAGGGTTTTTAATTGTTTCTTGAATAGGTATGTTTTCGTTGCTATCCAATGTCATCTGATTCAGTTATTTTAAAGATGACTACCATAGGAGTTATAAAATGCCAGTCAATATATGTGGGTTTACAGCAGAAGTAGTTTCTTGGGTTTTTTTTCTTTGACTTTTGAGAGAAAAAAAGTTTCCAAAATAAATTAATGCCCTGAACAATGTTTTTAATCAGATTTATAAGGAATAATTTTTGTCATAAACTTTTAGAAAAAATAGAGATGAAAATTTAACAGGAGTTATTTTTTTAAAGATTTTATTTATTTATTTATTCGAGAGAGAGAGCGCACACGAGAGAAAGCATGAGTGCGATGCAGGGAGAAGGAGAAGCAGGCTCCACACTGAGCAGGGAGCCCGGTGCGGGCTGGATCCCAGGACCCTAGGATCGTGTCCTGAACACAAGGCAGACGGCTTAACTGACTGAGCCACCCAGGCGCCCCTTAACTGGAGTTATGAAAAGAACTCTTGAACAATGATAATGTAAAGTTAATGTCTCTGTTACATGAACTAGAAATAGCGTTTTACCCTATTTTATATAGTAAATTGTGTTAGTTTGATTTCAGTGAGGAACAGAAGCTAAAACAGAATTATACCTGCGAAAGATACATTTGGGGGGAAATCTGTGGAGGATAAAATGAGAGGGAGTAGGAGCTGTGGGGGGAGAATTCAGACCATGATTCAGGTCTGATACCAGGGGAAGAGGAGACCGAAGGAGGATTAAGAAGAGTACTGAACTGCAGTGTAGTTCTGTATTAGTTTTCCAGGGCTGCCATAACACAGTACCATAGGCCAAGTGGCTTAAACAATAGAAAGTTCTTTCTTAACAGTTCTGGAGGATAGAAATCTAAGATTGAGGTGTCAGCAGAGTTGGTTTCTTTTAAGCTTCTTTCCTTGGCTTGCAGATGGCTGTCTTTTTTTTTTTTTTTTTTCTTTGGGCGGGGGAAGAGGGGAACAAAGGCAGGGAGAGAGAGAGAGAGAGAGAGAGAGAGCATCTTAAGCAGGTTTTATGCCCAACATGAAGCTTGACATGGGGCTTAATCTCATGACCCTGAGATCATGACCTGAGCCAAAAATCAAGAATCAGATACTTAACCGACTGAGCCACAAAGGCGCCCTGATGGCCGTCTTTTTCCTGTGTCTTCATGTCTGTGTCCTAACTTCCTCTTCCTATAAGGACTCCAGTGATACTGAATTAGGAATCCACATGACCTAATTTTACCTTAATTATCTCTTTCAAGGCCATATGTCCAAATACAGTCACATTCTGAGGTCCTGGAGGTTAGGACTTCAACATATGAATACTGAGGGTGCACAGTTTAGTCCACAACAAGTTCCCAGCAAAGGTCAACCAGACCAATGAGGGGCCAAAGTAGTTGAGCAGTTCCCTGTTTGGCAGGAATGGATCAGCGTTAATACCCCTATCCTGCTCAGTCATCGCCTGGGAGCAGTACCTGGAGAGTGTGGATCAATACAAACAGTGTTGGATCCACAGAGGCAGTAGCTGAGGTCATCAGTGAATTGTTTTCCCTATAACAGGAGATCTAAGTGTTGTGTTTTTATGGCTATCATAAAAAACAAATCTGGCAGTTGCTTCTAAGCATCAGTGAAAAACTGCAAAAAAAAAAAAAAAAGACATCAACTCACCAACATTTTACTTTATTCAAATGGATAGTAGTAACAGCAAAATTTATATTAAAGATATACACATCCCAAACCCTTTCCAAATATTATACAGTCTGAAAAATAATTTAGAGTGGTATTGAAAAATCTGTAGACTCCATATATGCCTTTGGAACAGAGCAATGATTTGCATATTGACATAAGAACCTTATTCATCAGAACAATGCATCAAGGAATGCTGGCAGCTACGAGAACCTGCAAAAGGCAAGGAAGGGACTTTCCCCCACAGCCCCCAGAGGGAACAAGGTCCCTGTTGACACCCTGGTTTTGTCCCAGTGGTATCGATTCCAGGCTTCTGGCCTACAGAATGTGAGAGAATAAATTTCTGTTGTTTTAAGTCACCAAGTTTGTGGTAATTTGTGACAGCAGTTACAGGAAAGTAATACAAAAAGTAGAAAGCAAAATTTATTTTGAGCAAACATTAGTTTTAGTGCTCATCCTAAATGTAAGTTTTAGCAAAGTATGGTAAAGTGCTTTGCAAAATGAAAATTTCCATCAAAATGGTATGCCATTGACAACATAAATTTTCAGAAACATTCATTTATGAGTCAGAATATAACTAGTAAACAGAGTACATCGAGGTATTTAACAAAATCATTTTGTTTACTGAATATATTTTAGGTAAGTGGTAAATTTTTTCCATCTGAAGTGTTTTGCTGATCTGCCAGTGAGTTCTTTTCTTAAATCTGTCAAGCACAGTGAAACCAATGAACTATCTGGTAAAAGAATATGCCTTTTAAAAATATCTCTTTTATTTTGCTACAATATCTATTGATCCTAGTTTTATTCTGGGCTCTTTCGAAACTAATACCTGGCAGGGAAATAAATGTATAACATGAATCTAAATTCTAGCAAGGCAGTCAGTCACTGTTTAAAAGCATTTATCCTTAAATAAAGTCTTTAAAACTTGGTCTTTTACCCAAAGAAGTGATAACATTTAAAGGGAGATTTGTGAAAGTTTAGAAAAGCAAGATGCTTATAGCAACCACTGAAACAGACAGAATAGCTAACTGCCTGTTTTTCAAGGATCTTCTCAGTGGTGTTCTTGAACTTGGTAATAAATATGTCCCTAAAGTTATGCAGTTTCAGAAGCTTGACCTGTTGGTTACTCCCAGTAGATCCAGTAATAGTCAGTACAATATCTCATTTATTTTTCCAGGCCCTAGGAATACAGTACTAAACAGAGGAGGGGAACAGACAAGGATAGCAAACAAGTAATTATCAATAGTGGTAAGTGCTATGCAGAAAAATTGAGCAGGGTAAGGTAGATATGACATGCCTTAGGATAGTTGTTATTTTATAAGGTTGGTCAGGGAACTTCCCACTACTACAGTTAATTTGAGGATGTAAACCAAACAGAAATCTGAGAGGATATTCCAAGTGGAGGGACTATTAAGAATTCAGAGGGTGAAGCCAGGTCATACATATTCTTGTAGGCCATTGTTATGACTTTGACTTTTTTTTTTTTTAAGATTTATTTACTTATTTTAGAGAGAGAGTGTGTGTGAGCTGGGGGAGGGGCAGAGGGAGAGAGAGACTCTCCACTGGACTCCCTGCTGAGCACAGAGGGTGGGTGGGGAGGAGGTGGTAGTGGTGTGGGGCTCAATCCCAGGACCCTGAGATCATGACCTGAGCTGAAATCAAGAGTCCAAAGCTCAACCGACTGAGCCACCCAGGCACTCCAGACTTTGGTTTTTACTATGAGTGAGATGGAAAGCCATGCTATAGATGTGGATATACAAATAACTTTCAGTAGCCAGAAAATGATGAGAGAGCTCTTGTGTTATGGATTATATTTTTTCTGTGAAGTTTTGTAACTGAGAACTTGTTCTGATACAACTGTGAAGCAAAGTTATCACCTGGGAATAAAAGTTAGGTAGACATAAGAAGGACGGGAGAAAGGATGTGAAATACTAGTTTTAAAAAGTAGAATAGAGAAAATACAAATATTAATTGATGATTTGAACTTTGTGACCATGAATTTAAGGGGAGCCCAGTCAGAAGGGTTGTATGCATGTGTGTGTATGTGTGTGTGTATATCCCCAGTTAGATTATATTTGTAACAGTTGTGATAGTTTCTTATCCATAATAGAAATGACATTGTAGAATAATAGAATGTTTTAATTCTATTTCATATTGGAGTGGCTGAGCCATACATCAGGTTTTACTACCAGTTGGTTTCTTTCCTTACATTTTACTTTTATGTTGTGAAAATTCAATTAATTTTGACAGGTATTGGGAATGTCAGAAACCAAAGTGAGGTTTTGCTAGATAACTAAAAGTGAGAGAGTTTGGGATATGTGAAAGGGCTAAGGTGTTAGTAAGAGATGATGATAATGATTAATAATGGGATATAAGCTAGATAAGAAAAAAAGAAGAAAAAAAACCCTACAACAAAAAGGCAAAACATTGTAGGGCTAATAGATTGGAAATCTAATCAAGATCACACAATGGCTTGAATGAGAGTACTCCAGTGGGTAAACTGTTCAGACAGAGGATGGTATCGAGAATGAGCTATTTAAAGCCAAGGTTTTTAGAAGGGTACAGCTATGGGTGACAGAAAGGTCAATAATATGACCACAGGAGTGAGAGCTGAAATGGAGTGGAGGAAGAAAGTAGAAGTGAGAAAATTAAGATTATGAGTGATCATGATATTGAATGGATCAGTGGAGCTTGAATTTGCCAAAATGGTATTAAGAATCAGAGAGGGAAAGTTAAATGCCAAAATCATCAGTACATGAGAACATGTACCCAGAAAGGTAACAACATGAGAGTTAGTAGATGGTAAAGTTTATTGGCATAAATTCAAATATGAGGTTTGAAGAGGAAGCATAAGTTTTGGGAAATGACATTGGGGGATACCAGATGTTGAGATATATGGGATTGAAAAAAATAATCTCCATCACAGTACTACAGGAATAGCAATATTATGAAGTGAACGTCCTAAGTTTTAATTAGGGCAATAAAAGGAAACATTCAATGAATGACTTAGAATATGGTATAGGATGATTTTTCTTTGTCATCATCATAGACTATTTAGTGAGCTTTACACACATAAAAACCACTGATTCAAAGTAAATTTAAAAATAAGAATTTATTTGGGACACCTGGGTGGCTCAGTTGGTTTAGTGTCTGTCTGCCTTTGGTTCAAATCATGATCTTAGGGTCCTGGGATGGAGCCCCATGTCAGGGTCCCTGCTCAGCAGGGAGTCTGCTTCTCCCTCTCCCTCTGCCTTTCCTCCCCACTCGTGTTCTCTCTCTCACTCAAATAAGTAAGTAAAATCCTAAAAAAATAAGAATTTATTTAAATATGCATGTAATAAAGTAAAAATGTAGAATTATCAATATTTGTAATGACTGTGATAGCTTCTTATGATAGTGATGATATGGTAGATTAATAATATACTTCAATTTTGTTTGATATTGTGGAGTTTTAGACATATAAGCCCCTGCCACTAGTTGGTTTCTTTTCTTAAATTCCTAACACTTCACTTCTATTTTGTGAAAATTGAGCAAGCACTGACAGGTTATTGAGTATGTCAGGAAGTTCTTTGAGATTCTAATGGATAATTCTGATGATAGACCCAGAATCTAGAGACTTCTCACTGAATGCTTTTTGCAGCATTTGATCTGTATCAAATGCTAAGGTGGTGATGGTGTATCGTAATAAAAACTTTAATATGTGTTTCAGTTTAGAAGATAGAGACAAATAGACTTGTTACTCAGTTGTTGATGTCATTTGGTTCTGGAAAAAAATCTAGGAAGTAAAGAAAATCAAGACAGTTTTCAGTGAGTCTTTATATCACTAATTGGCCCTTTAATGATTTCTGATATTTGTTTACCTAAATTAAAATTCATGAAAGTCCTCAACTTAAAAAAAAAAACAAAACACTACAGTTTAAAAAGTGCTTATGAGACTGTTTTGACCCTAAAATAATAAGTTAGTCTATTCAACATATTGAAGTACGCTTCTTTATCAAGCCAACTGAAATCATGGATGGGTGTTTGCCAGAAATAGGTGTCATGGAGACAGGCTTTGACTCAAAACATGTGTGAACCTCTTTCTCTTTGAGAACAAGTGTGGACTTGTTGGACCCCTGAAATAGTATTTTGCAATTAGACTCAGTAGCTATGACTTAATGATGCTCACACCTCTCACAGTTCTTTTCTTTTTTTTTTTTTTTAAGATTTTATTTATTTATTTGACAGAGAGAGACACAGCGAGAGAGGGAACACAAGCAGGGGGAGTGGAAGAGGGAGAAGCAGGCTTCCCGCAGAGCTGGGAGCCCGATGCGGGGCTCCATCTCAGGACCCTGGGATCATGACCTGAGCCGAAGGCAGACGCTTAATGACTGAGCCACCCAGGCGCCCCTCACAGTTATTTTCAACAATGAAATCAATGTTTTCTGTTTTCTGTGAATAAAGCAGCTTTGGATTGACATTCAGACACAATCTACTTTAGTTGAGAAACAACATCCATTCGTGTGGCTCACACAGATGGTCTATTCCGTCCCTCAGGAATAATCTAATGATTAAGTGAAGTAAAAGAAAATTAAAATGTTCCTTTCTATTATGAGTTTTCAGGAATTAGAGAAGAAAAAGTGATCAAGTATTTCTGTTTCATATTTTTACCATAGATAGGTGAAGAATTAATTTATACTCTTTTTTTAAGATTTTATTTATTTGTCAGAGAGAGAGCACAAGCAGGAGGAGCGGCAGGCAGAGGGAGAAGCAGGCTCCCCACTGAGCAAGGAGCCCATGAGGGGCTCGATCCCAGAACCCTGAGATCATGACCTGAGCTTAACTGACTGCACCACCCAGGCATCCCTCATATTCTTTATATCAGCAGTTTTCCTTAGCACCTATTCTATAGTTATTGCCCTCCTCAACTTTCCTCATTGTTTTTACTTAACAGCCAATAATGTTGTTTAAGAAATTGATTTTTCCAATGATCCTATATGTTTTGTCTCAAGCACTAGTGCTTGTCATGTACTGTACTTTTAATGAAAAGAATTCGGTGCTTCGTGACACTATTTGACGGTTTCATAATAGGCAAGGCAAAGTGAGCACTTCAGGGGAATTCATGGCTCCCTCAATAAAAGATACTTCTCAGATAGTCATGATCATACTGATGGTCAGTCAGAGTATTGCAGTTTGAAAATCTGTAGTTTTGGTTCTGGACTCAGGCAGACCTGAGTATAAGTTCCAGCCCTAAATGTCCAGGGGCTAATTAACTGGTTCCTTTAAGCCTCATTTTTTTTTTTTTAATCTACAAAAGGATTATATAATAGTTCTTAACTTGTAGGGTTTTTGCAAAGTTTAAGTATGGAAGTCGATTTATCCAGCAATGGTGAGGATAAATTCATTCAGTAAATACTTGTGGCAAAGAATGTTTAGGGCATATAAGATACTTAGCATAGAGCTTTGTACATCAAAAAGCTCATGAAACACTATTAGTTTTGAGCTAAGCTCATGAGACAGATGAATAGAACTAGAATCAAATTTATCATATTCAAAAGAACTATATATGTCATATGCATCATAAAACTCACATTGACATGGCCAGTACCTTCCTTCTGGGTGTTAAACTTGGAACCCCAAATAATAAACAGAAAGTTGATTGATAAACAAATTAGGGCAAGGAGAGTTAATTAGATGAATCAAATATTTCTCATCACATCCAAGTAGCCTGAAGCACCATCCACACATTAGAATGGTCATGTGAATGGAACTTCAATTTCCTTGTCTAAGGCTTTCTCTCTCCTAAATAGCATTTAAATGTGCAGTAGTTATTTCACTTTTTTAATGCTTCCAAAGCTCTCAGTGTTTCTTTATGATAAGCACCGTTATTGTTTTTTTTTTTTTAATAGATATATTTCAGCATTCTACCCACAGTTAAATCCAGCATCTTTAGGATTAGATAGCCTGAGTTCTATTCCCTTCCAAACTACTTCTTAAATTCTGAAATATGGAAACCTCCTCCATTCCTTGGTTTCCTTTCCTATAATTGGGTATAGTTATTGGACTTATTTATATTTGTAAAAATGTTTTATTAAATAATGAAATCCATGTAAAGTGGCTAACATACAGTGTCTGATAAAGATGGCTACTGTTGATGAGGCATAAAATTTACTAGATTCCTGCTAGTTCTGACTCATTCTGTTTCTTTCTGTTACTTTTGCTCATTCCTACAAAAATCATTTATATGTTGCATTTATACTTTAGCAGCCAGGGCAATTATATGTCCAAATGAGGGAGATATCATAGTTTAACCTCTAAGTACTAAGGTACTTTTCATTAAACTGTCAATTCCAGCCAGTTGTTAAGATGATCAGTAGCAATTTATTTTATAATGTGTTTTATGTATTTTCTGTCTCCTCACATTAGAATGTTAGCTCACAGGGCAAGAATCTTTGTCTGTTTTGTTTGCTGGTGCTTCCAAGTGCAAACGAGGCACTCAATAGATATTTATTGAATGAATGAATGAATGAATGAATGAATGAGGAAAGTGGCAAGAAAGCAGTTCCATGGGGAGTGCACATTAAAATTTCATCAGCCCTGTACTTAAAGAGTGAATATTATCATTTAAAAAGATTCCAAAAGATAGATTTATTTTGGGGTTGGTATTGATTTGATGCAGTAATGATGAAGACCTGTTTCATTTTCTACCACGACTAGTATTTTACTTATGGCAAAATTAGAAACTTAGAACACTTCACTTGCTTTGTTGCATCTTTGTAGAAAAAGAATATGAATCCTAGATCTTTTGTAAAATAATCACCTTACTTTGTGAAAAATAATTTTATTTAAATTGAGATCAATCTTTTAGTTTGTAGAAATGCTGGATCTTATGATTAACAAGTAAAAGAAAATGTGTGAAAGTTAATTCCCTATCTGAGTTTTAAAATAATCACATTGAAGGTACATGTGAGAAAAGATCAAAGTCATAGAAGGAAGTGGTCATTTCTGATTTAATAATTCAAAAGAACAAGAGTAAAAATAGATATAAGTATTTTACCTAAGAAAAATAAATTATAAATGATAGCTAAATGGGATTTATTTTAGGAGAACACTATCATTTTCAATTTTCTTTTGGTTTATGTTTATTGAAACATAATGACAATAGGAGAAAAATAGTGTTCTGAAATGGATAATACTGGTCTAATAACATTATTACAGTTTTATTCCTGGTACTGGATTGGCAATAACAGAGCAGGAGATTTATAAAAGTTGGTTAGAAAATACTGGGAAAAATTTCTGGGAAAAATAATGAAAAGAGTTAAAGATAGTAGTGGATTGAGTATGACACACTATGTCCTTCAGAATTTTGTTTCCAACATTATCTCTCACCACATCTTTCAAAGGCCTGCTGATACAGTTACACTGAACTACTTGCTATTTCCCAAGCATGCTTTGTGTTTTTGAGCCTTAATTCCTCTGAAATGCTATCTCTTTTGTCTGAAACACTCCAATATCAAAGTGAAATATGAGTTCATTCATGGAGATGCTTAAGAGAATCCGGGCAGGATGTGTTGCTCATTTCAGTTCCATGCTCTGTGACCACATGCCAGGCTCTGTGTCCGGGGCTGCAGCTGGAAGATGCCAAAATGACAGTCTTTGCTCGTAGGAGGGGGTACCGGACAGGTGGCCCTCCGGGGAACAATGGCCCTTATAGTCAGTAGGCATTTCCTTCCAAATAACTTCAGTTACTGACTTCCTCTGTCTTCTTTGGGCCACCATCACCCACTCAGCAGTTGTACTCTCATTTTCACTGCTTTTAAATTTAATGTAGCCAGATAACCATCCAAGATGCCCTTTCTTGAGACTATGTTGTCTGGAACCAGTTCTGGTATAAAATCTCTGGCAGGCACAGTATAGGAAATGGAAACAATTCTAAGTAGCCTATGCAAAAAAAAAAAAAAAAAAAAAAAAAAGGAAAGAAAGAAAAGAAAAAAGAAATTTAATATAGGGATTTGGGGCACTTACGAAGTCATTGGAAAGGATGGAGGAATGGACGCTAGGCTGGATCTCCTGAAACGTGTCCTAGAAAAATGCAGAATTGATCTGCCAGGTAGCTAGTAATTCTGCCAAGATCAGGGAAGTGAGGAATGGGTTCACACACACTTAGCTGTGGCTATGATCCAGGGATCAAGAATCTGGGATTAGGAAGCCTCTGCAATCCTGCTGTAACTGCATCTCAGGATCCCATGGAGCTGGTACCTGGACACAGGAATGTAAAGTCTGGCTTCTGTCTCTGCCAAACTATCTTTCAACCCTTGCAAAGATAAGGACTGGACACTACTGCATAGCATCTCCTTTCTTGCCAGGAGTAAGTAGCCAAAGAAGCATAAGATAACAGATTCTACTTCATTTGCCTTCAAATTTCACAAAAGTGTAATGTAAAGTGTGGTAGAATTTAATTTGAATCCCAAAAGGTACCTAAAGTCTGCAAGACAGGAAGATATACTAGAAAGGGTGGCAAAGGACCATAGTCACCACAGGGATTTTATACCTTCCCTGGCAGTCTTGAAGCTGGATGCATGCCAATGCCAGGTAACAATCACCGGATTGAAAAACGTTTCATGCAACCTCGTGGCGCCAATATTAAAATCACAAATCCCTCGGTTTGTTGCACAACGTTATCACGCAAGTTAACCACATAAGACCATGAGATGAGGGAATTAACAAACCGCTCCGCAGAGGATCCGGAAAGGTGGTGTCACAAGCAGGGAGCCACCGGTCCCGAGTCCCGGGTGGGTAGTGCGATGAGGGTTGGCCTCGACTGCAGTCAGGTCGCCTGGACGCAGGCAGAGCGTCTGGCAGCATCCGTCTGGACCAGCATCTCTACAGGTGCAGTGTGGGCGGTGGATCAGCCTTGGGGCCTCCACCAGACAGCCCCTTCTTTGAAGGGGTCTGCTTAGCAGGGTGCACGGTTACACCCGAGAGTCTTTGCCCTATCAGCTTAGTCCATTCAGTCTCACCAAAGTCTCCACGGACTTTCCAAACAGGTTTTACTTACCTGCTGATCGCACAGCTCATGTCGAAGTCCTGCATCAGACCTTAACAAAAGACTAATATGAGAGTTGACATTAGCCACTGTGACTCCATTTTGTCTCAGTCTAACTTAGCTTATTCTCTGTAAGAATTGCATGCAAAGTTTCATACCATGACAAATGTAACCAGAGATGATATGAAAGGTGTAAGATGGAGATCGCCATAGTGTGTTGTAAAAAGGCAAAAGAAGGCCCTTTAGTTTGTCAATGTTTCTTTTCTTTTCTTTTTTTTAAGATTTATATATTTTTAGAGAGAGAGGAGGGGGAGGGGCAGCGGGAGAGTGAGAGAAAGAATCTCAAGCAGACTCCTGGGCTGGGGGCGGGGGCTAGAACTGTATTCTGTACATAATGGAGAGCCACCAAAGGTCTTTACATCTAGAGTAACAAAATGAGATTTGCATTATATACATCATTCTGGCAGTCATGTAGAAAAGAGATTAAATAGTTGGTGGGAGGAGACTAGAGGCAGAAAGAAGCAATCATTACATTATAGCAGCTTTCCAGGTGAAACACAATGAGGTTTAAACTAGGGCATTTGTAAATGGCTTTCAATTATGTGTGTGTTTTTCCTCTCCAATAGATTGTAAAATTCTCATTGAATGGGGCAAGTCTTATTAAATGTATTGTCCTCAAGATTTAGCATAGTGATTGACCTATGACAATCTCACAATTAACAAGATAGACTTGAATTTAAGATTCCTCAAAGAAAGTATCTGCCAACATCATATTAAATATGGAATTACAACTGCAACATTTTCGTGTCTAACAATAAAATTTTTCCTTTCTTCAAACAAAATTCTGGGTGGAGAATGGAAAAAGAAATTAGTAAATTGCACAGAATTGTTACAATTCTGCTTTAAAATATGGTAGCTAAAATAATTATTGTAAATTAGGATAATATAACAGAGTAACATATTATCTCTATTTATTAATATTTTTCTCCTAAGAGTTCAAACTATTTTGTAGGCCTACTATATCTTGAGATCTGAATAGTTCTATCCTGATTCATGCTTTGACTGGAGGCAAGTAATTGAATCTCTGCTCTTTATTACCAAACCTGAAATTTAAGATAATAGTTTTCCTTCTTTTTCTTCATAGGCAAACACTACAAGTTAATGAACTATTCATTATAATTAGAGCTTGAATTTTCTCAACTGAAATGGAAACTTCTACACCTACAATATATTCTTGTTACACTGTAGTAGCAATACATGTATTTAGCTAGTATTTTGAAAGTGACTGTTGTAATCGGTTCTTGTTGAAAAGAATGATCTGGTCATTTCTAAAAGGAAATTATTACCTATCTTCATAGCTAAGAAAATAAAATGAACAGGACATGCACTGCTAAAGTTTTAAGACGCAACTGTGAAAATTGACAGGCTATGAATGAAGATAGATGATTGGAAGGTAAAGGGTCATACCCCAAGGTGAAAAGTAAAGTGGAAGAATAGTCACATTCCTTAGAATTTTCTCCTTTATCTTTTCCTATAGCAATTTGGAAACTCAGTTCAAAATATTTTTCCCATAAAAAGTTTTTTATATGTCAACTCAAAATAATTTTATTTCTATTAATATTTGAGCTTTGTTATTTCTTAGCTAAGACGTAAATTATTAGAGAATAAATGGTTTGTTGTTGTTTTGTCCTCTCACATCCACACTTAGCATAGTAACCTACAAGTGGTGATTCCTTAGGTAGCATCAATTTGTAGATAACATCACAAAAGGCCTATCTAGAAAACAGATGCATTTTGCTTTAGTTATTCTTTCCTTCCTCCTCTTCTCAGATACTTGGCTTTGGGCACCTGCTAATGATCTTTCATCCCTTGTCTGAGACTTACACAAGCTAGAATGTCTGAGACTTACACAAGCTAGAAACAGCATGGGGTATTTATTATAAAGGGTGCTGTAAAGAGAAGCAGTTTGAATCTTATGTCCATCAATTAATATCGGCTTTACATAATAGGCAAGACATTAACATTTCTTGAGATTCAATACCCTTGCCTGTGAGGAAGAACTCTTGCTTTATGATTTTTGAATGAGGAGGTAATAATAATTACATTATTACTCATAGTTACCATGATTGAACTCTTATGTGCTTGCCTCTGTGGTAAATATTTTACACATATTGTCTTATTTAAATTGCACAATGACTAGATGAAATTGGCATCTTTTTACAAACATATTGTAGATTAGAAAACTGACACTCATAGGTTAATTATATCGTCTCAAGTTATAGGTCTAGTAAGCATTAAACATAGAATTATAGATTAGTTTACTCCAAAGTTCATGCCTGTAATCACCATCCTGTACATAATGAAAATTCTATGTTGCTACAACAATATCAAAATGTGAGCTTCCTGTGAACATTGACCTACATCCCTAAGAAGTCCTTTAGCTTGCTGTACATAAAATATATACACTGATTTTTCTCTTTTATTTCTTCTCTACCCCAATTAAAAAATTGTTTGCTCTATTTCCTGTTCTAAATTTAGACATAATTTTTCCACATCTTCTAAGGTCACAACTGGCTAATCTTATAAACTAATTTATGATTAGAAAAAAAGTAAGAAATGAAATAGATATTTCAGCACCATGCAGCACATTTTTAAGCATGGTCCTAATAAGAAAACACCCCCACTTTGGTCAGTGGGAGTTATTGTTAGAAATTTCAGGTAACATGGAAAAGAAAATAGCATCGTCTCATGCTGATAAAGCAGATATTGTGAAAAAATTGGAGACTGGTGATTCTATTTAAATAATGCCCTTCATATAAATACTGGGGAAATTAGATATTGACAGCTAGTGCACCAGATATTTGGCAAATGAAGTTCGACATAACATAATCTTATTGAGGAGCTCATAGTCAAGGGAAGAAGGAGAGAAAGGAGGAGAGAGACATTTATAGAAATTCAAGGGATGAATGGGTCAGGTTGCCATAAGAGCATAATGGAGAGAGAAATTACCAAGGAAAGCTTTTGCTGAAGGGTGACATTTAAGTTATATTTTGCTGCATAAATAGGGTTTTGTCAAGGACATTATAGAAGTTCTGTATATTTAACATGTGCAGAGCTTTTATAAGATAGCCAGTGCTTAGGAAAATGGACAGTTCTTAGGATGACTGCTCAGAAGGGTTGCCAGTATTTAGTTCCAATATAGCTCAGAATCCTTTGAAAATAAATGAGTACAACCAAAAATGGTAGAATAAGATGTTCACATAAGAGCATAGAGACCTTCTGTGCTGTCCTAAAAAGCAAATAGGACTTAATTTTAATTTTACTAATAAAAGCAATATTCTCAAATTTGCAGTTTAGAAAGATCATCCTACCACAAGTTTGGATGAAAAAACTAGAAACATGGTAAATTGTGCTTACCATTTATCAGATACTGTATTAGGTGCTTACCATGTATCCAATACTGTAATAATAATTACAATAGATTCTTTATTACCTCATCACAACAAATTATGAAGTAGTGGTTTTCTCTCTTTTATAGATAAGAACACAGACTCCTCAAGGTTTATTAACAGACCTGTCTATGGTCAAGTGATGGTGGGTATAGGAACTGCATTCAACTTTCTTACACCAAAAACATGCTCTTTTATTCTTTGGCTTTTTGTAAAAACAATAATCAAAAACTTAACAACAAATGAATAAACTAAATCTACCACCTCAGGAATAGCAAAAAAAGGCAATGGATTTGAGAGATATGAATGAAATGTGAACACAATTTGGCAATTTTCTTTACAAATAGAATTGTATAACCTCTGCTTCAAGCAAAAATAACTCTATCTTCAAAAATCCATTAGGGAACAAAGTGGAATTACTTAAAAGTACTTTGATCTCAAAGATAACTTTTGAAAATCTCTGGGTTTAAAAAACAAATGGAAGGCTTAAGACAATAAATTGTAACTGAACATAGAGGCACATCTTGAACATAAATTGAATAGTCAGGTCAGGAATGTGCTTAATCAATCTGAAGTGCACTCTGGAAAAGATGTTAATAATGACTAATAAAAATGGTTACTAAGCACTTTCAAATATAAAGTGCCATACAAGGTTAATAATGATGACCATCATTACAATAATACTTTTCAATTGCACAGCACTTCTAATCTAAGGAGTTCAGAAAATTATGGAGAAATTAACACATTACTGCTGGCAATATCCTGAACAGACAGCAAATGTTCAATATTTATAATGAATAATAGAGTGATCCAAACTCATGTAAGACATGATAACATTAGAACAATAGCTTCACATTTTTTGTTTCTTCCCATGTCTTTATAAACTTATACCACGTCTTAAATAACAGGAAAAAAAAGCTTCATAAAATCTTGCCATGAGAAGCATCCAGTTTAGTCTTTTTTCCTTAACTTTGTCCTTTTTTTCTCTCCTTTATTATGCAAACATGCAGGAAAACAAATGAATAGAATAATACACCTCTGTACATCAACTCCGTATTTGACAGCTAATAACACACTCTCTCTCTCTTGCACATCTATGTTCGCTGATCTGTTAGAAAGAGTTGCAGACATCAAAACTTTGCAACCCTCATTATTTTAGCACACGTATCTCTAAAACAAGAACATTATGTTATATAGCCACACTTTTATTATCACATATACAGAAATTAACAATTTACTACTATCATGCATGTTCAATTGTCTTCAGTTGTCTCAATAATGTCATGATAGTTTTCTTTTGAACGAGTATGCAATCAGGTTTTATTCATTGCATTCAGTGGAATATCTCCAAACTTCCTTTTAGTTAGGACACTGACTGCTTTGAAAAAATAAGACTAATAAGGCTAGAATGTCCTGCTTTCTGGATATGTCTTATTGTTTCCTCATGATAGCACTTAACTTTTCTCTTTCTACTGTATTTTCTCTAAAAGAAATTGCATTGTAAAACTTTGATTAGATTCAGGTTAAATACTTTTTGCAAGAGTACCTAGAGTTGATGCTATGACTTCATCAGTAGGCACATAAGTCAGGTTGCCTCACTGTAATTGAGGGAAATTTTAATGACTTGAATTCTGTCTGAATATCCCATTGCCCATCCTTTACATAACATATCTGCTAATGCTTTCTTTCTCAAAAGGCAACTAAATTCTTAATTATTTTCCTATGCCAATTTTTGGAAAAGGAATTACATGATAGTCACTTACAATGGTGGCAAATGACTTTTACTTTTTCTTTTTATAAATATCACTAGGGATGCAAATATTCTGGTTTATGTAATATTTTATAATTAATTGCTGTTATTATTTTTGCTCTGATGCTCAAATTGTCTCAAAGGTAGCCATTAAAAGTCCCTCCCAGCTGGGGCATATTCCTAGGTTTACTCTGTACTTTCCCTGATCTCATCTTGAAATCAATCATCCTTCAGTAAGGCATATGGTATAGACCATACATCTTGTTGCATAAGAAAGGAAGATTAATAGGAATTTTATACATAAATATTTTCCTATTTATGCAAAAATAAGAATTGTAATGAAAACCAAAAATGAAACAATAAAGTTACCTACAGAAAAGTGGGGAAAATATAGTGAGAGATATAGTCATGGGAGCAAGACTTTTCTGAGTAAACATCTGTATAAAGTTTAGACTTTTGTACAATTTATTTTATAGATCTAAAAAACAACTCAAATAAAAAAAAAAAAGAGAGACCAAACCTAAAATTGAAACCAAGTGGGAAGAATTGAATTTAACTCTATCAAATTGGTAACATAACTGTTTTAAAACATATTTTACAAATTTTTTACAAATTATTGGGCATTCTTCCCTTCAAAAGTTAGAGTCTATTTAGACTTCCTTTAGAATATGGGCTGGTCTCAGTGACTTACTTTTAACAAATAGAATATGGAGAAAAGAGGTGAAATCATAGACATTGTCATAGCCTCCCCTTTGGGATCTCTGTGTCCCAGGCCATGGAGAAAAGCAAGCAACAAATGCAGAGACTATGTGTAGGTATCTCAGCCAACAGCTAACATAAACCATCAGAAATTAGTGTAGGGGTGCCTGGGTGTCTCAGTAGTTAAGCGTCTGCCTTCGGCTCAGTTCATGATCTCAGGGTCCTGGGATCAAGCCCCAGGGTCCTGGATTCGAGCCCTGCATTGGGCTCCCTGCTCAGCAGGAAGCCTGCTTCTCCCTCTCCCACTCCCCACCCCCCACTTGTGTTCCCTCTTTCGCTGTATCTCTCTCTGTCAAATAAATAAATAAAATCTTTAGAAGAAAAAAAAAGAAGAAATGAGTGTGATCAGGCCTTCATAAGAAATCAGTGCTCAGCTGTCCTCTGAGCCACCTTAGTTAATGCTGCATGGAAAAGAGACAAGTAGATTTGTGGGCAAAGTAAATGATTTTTCTGTTTTGTTTTTCTTAAGCTTTCTTAAGGGGTGGTTTGTGATGCAAGAATAGATAACTAAACAATAATATTACAGAGAAAATAATTATTCAATGTGACTTCTGAATGTAGAACTCTACATCTAGGAAGGATATATTCTAAGAACAAAAAGAACCACAGAGAAACCTTAAACTTCACTCTATAAATTAATGTTGAAACATAGTAACTAATTTAGTTTTTATTTTAAGAAAATAAGGTTTCTAGTATAAGAGCTAAGAGAAATATAATACCCAAAACGTTAAGTCCTGTAAAATTACATTTGAATTGGACAAATGTATTTGAACCTACTTTATGTATATATACCCATACGCATACACACACACGCACACACACACACAAATACACACACTTCCTAGAGCTATTAACTGAGAGGATCTAGCAACAATGACATCCCAGATGTAATAAGTATATGTAACACCCAGAAATTATACTTTAAATACAGTTTCCCTCAAACCTGGTGCCTATCTCACTCAAGCTCTTTGTTCCTGAAGGTTAATAAAAGTACTGAGCTCTTTCTACTTCCCATTAAATTTTCAATGGCCCTTCATTTTATTGCCACTCAGATCCATGCTTTCCAATTTATTTCAGATCTGCCTGATCATATCCAACTGCATTCACTCCCTTTGAACTTGACCATGGAACTTGTTTGGGTTTTTATTCTTGATGTGTTCTGGTGCCTAAGTACGCTACTGGATATAACATGACACTCAGATGATATGCTCAAGGATTCTAAGACAGACATAGGCATTTTATTTCTTTATTCTGCTTACTTAATATCTCTTGATCGTGCTTTATTGATCAAAACTGATTGAATTAGGGGCACCTGGGTGGCTCAGTCAGTTAAGCATCTGCCTTCGGCTCAGGTCGTGATCCCAGGGTCCTGGGATTGAGCCCAGCGTTGTGGGGCTCCCTGATCAGCGGGGATCCTGCTTCTCCTTCTCCCTTTGCCCCTCCCCTGGCTCGTTCTCTCTCTCTCTCAAATAAAGAGATAAAATCTTCATAAAAACCCTGATTGAATTAGTAATGATAATGTGGTGATGGGAACCATCTACAGGCTTGTTGGAAGAAGTCCCATAGCTACTAGCAACCTGGTAGAAGCATCAAACTATTAGAAAAAATTCTGTAAATTACTATCTTAAGAAATCTAGAGTTTAAGTTCACAAAAAAAGCACAAGCAATGCAGGCACAGATTAGGGAAAAATCAAGAATTAAAGCAGAGGAAGTACATGGAGAAACAGATTTAGAAAAAAATCAGAAGTTAGAGGAACTGGGTCATGGAGTCACTAAAGTAGTAGGCGCTAGGTGTCCCCTTGACAAATGGATTGGGTCACCAGACCCACAGCTGAGTTAGGGAAATTACTGCTGAACCCCTACAATTTCTGTTGAACCCAAAATAGCAATAGGTATTGCTTTGATTCTTTGTGAGAATTGTTTGACTCCATATACTTTCTTTGTTTCCTACATTTTCATCCTTACTAAAAACTGTATCACTGGAAGAAACCTTTTACCCTGTGGCATGAAAGACAAATTAAAACAGTCTTCTCAGTATTCTCCACTTTTAAATACTTAGAGCTTCTGTAAGTTCTTATGTTGCTTGTCCTGGAACTGAAAACCTGATATCAGTCACCTTAACTCTGGCCCTCAAATAGAGGAGACGTGATACTTCCATTTATTAATTAAATATTTATTGAGGAATTAATTATATTCCAGGAGCTCTGCTCTGGGGAGGATGTAATCCATATCTAATAAGGGGAACAATCAAGTTGTTATAATTAATAATATAATCTGTTATGTGGTATAATAGATAATGAATTTAGGGCTTTGACTGGAACAATAGAGTAAATGACCCTTATTTAGTGAAACAAGAGAGCACTAATAGAAACCATAACATTTATGCTTGATTTAAGGTAAATATGTAGTAAATAAGGGGTAAAAGGGACTTTTGGGCAGAGGAATGTCCAGAATTTTGGTATTGTGGAAGGAACATATTATTTTTGGAAAATGAGAGAAAACCAGATAATATGTGTAGTTCATGTAAAAAAGTAATAACACTAACAAAAAATAGAGGTTTCAAGTTATTTAGTTTGGATAATATAGCTATGCTACAAAAAAGGCCTCATATTTTAGGGGCACCTGGGTGGCTCAGTCGTCTGAGCATCTAACTCTTGATTTCACTCAAGTTATGATCTCAGGGTTCTGAGATCAAGCCTCTCGTCGGGCTCTAGGCTCAGTGGGGAGTCTTCCTGAGGATTCTCTCCCTCTCCCTCTGCCCTTCCCCCCACTCACACACATGAACTCTCTCTCTCTCAAATAAATAAATAAACCTTAAAAAAAAGAAAAAAAAGACCTGACATTTAAGGTCATTTGTACAAAGCTACTTTGACTGTGAAGTGTTTCAAATTACTTATTACTCAGTAGCTGGGTATGTATTTAGCAAAAGTGTGTCATTTTTTTTTTTCTGTAATTAAAATCAATTGGTTCACATTAGTAGATATGATATTTTCATGTTTATATTAAACATTTTTATTTTGAACATTATGTCTTATGATCTATTATAGGCTTAATTAATTTCAGTGGACTATATCTCAAGTAATATGTTAAGGGTTTTAATTAAAAATTTCAAATGATACAGAAAAAGCAGATTGCTAAATATAACATTTTATGCCTTGAGGTTTTGGATAGAGATTCCAAGGAAAAGTGGGGGTTAAATGTTTTTACATGCCAAAGGTAAGTCCCAGATAATTTATCAAGATCTGGGTGAGACCTCCAGGTTATAATCAGAAAGAAAGATTGGTGGTGAGAATTTCTTTAGAGGGTTTGGTTAGAATGCTATGAGTTTAGGGGTGTGTATACATTTTTCCCACTCCCCAACTTGGCCTTCATCTCAAAGCATATGGGACAAGAGGGGTTTGAAGAGAATGGCTCAAAATACATAAAATCTATTCTCTGCAATTCAGAGTGGAAGTTAGACTTTAGAATAGTCTAAAGGCCAGAACTGGTTGGAACACTTCCTGCTAGAACAGGAGGGAAGGTCTGAGCTTCTAGAATTTGGCAGAAAGACTGCTACGTTTTCTCATGGGCCAAACTGAATAATGGAGAAGTGTTTGGGTGTTTGGGCATGGATCATCTGGAATAGACCCTATCCATAATTTTAGATCTTCCAGAGCAAAGGTTGGTACTAGAAGGGGGAACATAAGAGGTATCATAGGCAATCAGTTCGATAATTGTGCCAGAGAATGGTGCAAGGAAAAATTTTGATAAGTTCCTCTGAAGAATGCAAAAAGTACTTGAGAATAAAAACATTTAAGGCAATTAAGAATTAATACAAATCCAGTAAACTCCAGAAAATAAGAGCTTGGTTGGGCTTGCCTTACTAGCTTGCCAAAATTATTATAAATCTGAAATAATTAAGGTAGCCTCAAATAGAACGGAATAGAGCTCAGAAAAGCACTAACCACAAAACAATAATGACTTTGACTACATCAAAAATAAAGCCTTCCATTCATCAAGAGGTTATAAAGAAAATTAAAAGGACAGGAAGAAATGAATCACTGACTGGAAAAATATTTATAACATATATCACTGACAGAAATCCCACAATATACAGTGGATTCCCACACATTAATGAGAAAAACGAAATCCATCAGAAAAATGATGGAATATTTCTACAAACACTTGAATAAAAAGAAACTCCAAATGACCTATAAATATATACAAATGATACTCATCTTCATTGATCATCAGGAAAACACACATTCATAATGAGGAAAGTCCACAGTGAAACCACATAAACTGCAGTTACACACTCCCTAGGTCTACAAAAGTTAGAAGGAAAATCTAACAATACTGTTGTCAAGGATATGGCAAAATGAGAATTCTCATACCATGACAGGAGCATATCATGTTACCACAATTTTGGAAAACTATTTTGGCATTATTTAGTAAAGTTGAATGTAAATATACCACATGGTTCAGCAGTTCCTTTCTTGGGTAGGGAAACCTTTTCACTCATGTACCAGAAGGCAGGCACAAGAACTTCATAGCCACTTTGTTTATAATTGTTCCAAACCAGTAACAATCACTAGCTGACCAATAGAATGAAATAAAGTAGACTATATTCTTAATATGACATAGAATACAGCAATAAAAATGAACAAACAACAACTATTCACCAAAACATGCCTGAATCTCATAAAAAGAATATAGAGAAAAATAAGCATAAAATAATATTTATGTTGTGATGTTTATATAAAGGTTGGAAATGGTGATATTTATATAAAGTTTAAAACTGGGCAAAGCTATACTGTTTGGGTCACATTCATAGGCATTAACATATATTAACATATATATATATATTTTAAAAACAATCAATAAAGAAAATATTATCACAGGAGCCAAGACAGTGGTTAACGATGTGGGCAGGAGAATGGTGCAATCTAGGAGTAAACAGAAGGTATCTCTGACTCTGTTTTGTTTTTTTTTTAAACTTGGGTAGTGATTACATGAGTATTCCCTTTAAAATCATATTTAAACCTTACGTATGTTTTATGTACTTCTCTGAATATATTAAAGTGAACATTTTAATTAATTAATTAATTAATTAATTAGATTTTTAAATTTAAATTCTAGTTGGTCAACACAGTGCAATATTGGTTTCAGGACTATTATCCAGTGATCCATCACTTACATACAACACCCAGTGCTCATCATAACAAGTACCCTCCTTAATGCCCATCACCCATCTAGCCCATCTACCCACCCACCTCCCTCCATCAACCCTCAGTTTGTTCTCTATCTTTAAGAGCTTCTTTTTTTTTTTTTAAAGATTTTATTTAGTTATTTGACAGAGAGAGAGAGACAGTGAGAGAGGGAACACAAGCAGGGGGAGTGGGAGAGGGAGAAGCAGGCTCCCGCCGAGCAGGGATCCCGACAGGGGGCTCGATCCCAGGACCCCGGGATCATGACCCAGGCCAAAGGCAGCCGCCCAAAGACTGAGCCACCCAGGCGCCCCTTTAAGAGCTTCTTATGGTTTGTTTCCCTCTCTCATTTCCCCCCTCCCATATGTTTTGTTTCTTAAATTCCAACCATATGAGTGAAATCATACGGTATTTGTCTTTTTCTTACTGACTTACTTTGCTCAGCATAATACACTCTAGCTCCATTTACATCTTATGAATGGCAAGATTTCATTCTTTTTGATGGCTGAGTAATATTCCATTGTTTATACCTACCATGTCTTCTTTATCCATCAGCCGATGGACATTTGGGCTCTTTCCATTTTGGCTGTCATTGATAATGCTGTTATAAACACGAGGATGCATGTATCTCTTTGAATCTGATTTTTTTTGTATCTGTAAGTGAAAATTTTTAAAAAATCAGTAGCATGCTTAATGTTGCTGAGTTGATAAGCAAAACTCATTTCCTTTGATTTCTGATTAATAACTATGCTTCATTCCCCAGTCTTGCTTACAGTTAAGGATGGGTGTGAAACAACATTCTAGCCAGTAGAATGTGAGTGGAAGTGATGTGCAGGACTCTATGGTTTGGAGCATAAATATTTTCTGTATGTGGTTCTCCATGCTTTTTCTTGTTCAGCTGATATAATGGAAACAACACCTAGCAAGACCTTCAAAGATACTATCTGATGGGGCAGAGCTGCTAGCATCCTGAATGGTCCTGTATAATTGTATGTAAGCAAGAAATAAAGGTCTATTGTGTTTGAACCTTTAAATATTTTAGCCTACTCTAAGTAATATACGTAATATCTCAAAATTTTCATAAAATTAGAAGGAAGTTTACATAAAATTCTCTCTTAACAATTTTTGTAGGCACTAAGGTAGTTATTTTACTTCCTAATAAGTAGAGACAAGTCTCTGATTAGATATCTTAAAAAAATTATTTCTAATCCAGGATAATCTATATCTATAATTCAGGTAAAGAAATGTACAATAGGGAGAAGTTTGGCCATTTTGTGATTTGAACAATGTTTATGTTTCCTACTATGTTCTGACATGATTAAGGATTTAAATTGCTTTTTTCATGATCCATCATAGTCTCAGAGGGAACTTGTCTGATGAACCATGGAATTATTTATGTTTATTAAGAAAACACCAACTTACTCTACCTAAGTTTTGGTAGCTTGTATTTTTCAAGAAATTTGTCCTTTTTATCTAAATTGTCTAATTTATTGTCATAAACTTGTTCATACCATTCCTTTATTATTCATTTAATATCTATAGCACCCGTCTCTAGTGATAACCTCTCATTCTTGATATTGGTTATTTGTGTCACCACATGTTATTTCTAAATTAGTATGGCTAGAGTTTTGTTAGTTGTATTGATCTTCTGAAAGAACCAGATTTTGGTTTCACTTATTTTCTCTACTGTTTTTATGTTTTTTGCCCTTATTTTTATTAGTCATGTCATTCTTATTACTTTGGGTTTCATTTGCTCTTCTTTTTCTGGTTTCTAAAGTTACGTCAAGGTTACTGATCTTTTTTAACATGTGTATTTAATGCTATAAATTTCTCTCTATATAATAATTTAGCTGCATATTTCAATTTTTGATATGTTGTGTTTTCATTTTCATTCAGCTCATATTTTTAAATTTCTCTTTTTCAGTAATTCTTAGAATCATGGATTATATAGAATTTTTTCTTGTTGTTTCCAAATACTTAGGAATTTTCCAGATCTCTTTTTCTTATTGTTTGTAATATAATTCCATTGTTGTCAGAAAACATACTCTATATGGCTTGAATCATTTTCAATTTATGGAGGTTTGTTTTATGGCCAAGGACATGGTCTGTCTTTGAAAGAATGTGTATTCTGCCATTGTTAGGTGATATGCTCTACAAATGTCTATTAAACCCAGCTGGTTGATAGTACAGATCAGTTCCTTTATACTCTTAATGAATTTCTACTTGTCCTATTAATTATTGAGAGAAGGGTATTGAAATGTGTGACTATAATTGTGGGTCTTCAGTTCTATCAGTTTTTGCTTCATATGTTTTGAAGCTCTGTTATTAGGCACATAAACATTCAGGATTATTATGTTTTTTTTCATGATTGTGAAAATCTAATCCTAATCTATGATAATAGCCTTTCTTCTGAAACCTCATTTTTTTCCCCCTGATACTATTTTAGCCACTGAAGGCTTTTTTTGTGTGATTAGTGTTAGCATGGTATATCATTTTCTATCTTTTTAATTTTAACTTATTGAAATCTTTACATTAATAGTGAAGTTTCTTCCGTAGGTAGCATATAGTTGAGTCTTGCTTTCTGTAAATCCAGTCCGATAATCTTTTCATTTTATTGGGGTAAGATAATGTAGATGTAATGTGATTATTGATAGAGTTACATCTATACCTACAATCCTGTTTTTTGTTTTTTTATTTGTCCCATCTGTTCTTTTCTCTGATTTCTTCATTCTCTTTCTTTTTTTAAAATTATGTGTTTTTTTTTTAAGATTTTATTTATTTATTCATGAGAGAGAGAGGCAGAGCGAGAAGCAGGCTCCCAAGGAGCAGGGAGCCTGATGCGGGACTCGATCCCAGGACCCTGAGATTATGACCCGAGCCGAAGGCAGACGCTCAACCATCTGAGCCACCCAGGCGCCCTAAAATTATGTTTTTAATGATTCCATTTTATCTCCTTTGTTGACATATTAGTTAAAATGCTTTGTTTTGTTGATTTAGTAGTTGCTTTAGTGTTTGTATTACTCTACTTCCATTTATCACAATCTGCCTTCAAGTGATAGTACATGATTTCTTATATAGTCAAGTATACAGCAATATGTTTCCATTTCCCCTCTCCTGGCTGTTGTGCCATTTTTGTCACACATTTTATTTTACTTCCACACAGATTTATTTTTTATTATTTTCTTTAAATAGTCATTACCTTTTAAAAAATTCAATTAATATCAATTTTTTTGTTTATTGATATCATTACTATTTTTAGTGTTCCTCACACTTTATGTAGATCCAGATTTCTTTCTTATATCATTTTCCTTCAACCTAAAATAATGATTTTAATCTATATGTACATTTTAGTACAGGTCTGTCGATGCTGAAGTCTGTCAGTGTTTTCATGCTGAAAGAATTATTTCTTCTGCCTTCATGTTATAAAGATATTTCATTGGGTATAGAATTGATAGTTTGTGTTCCTTTGAGAATTTAAAGATCTTGCTCTTTGTCTTCTGGATTGCATTGTTCTGACAAAAAATCTGCTGACATGCTTATCTTTATTCCTCTATATGTAATGCATCTTTCCTCCCTTGCCCCCAGCTGTTTTTTAAGATTTTTCTCTTTATCACTGGTTTGAGGCAACTGGATTAATATGCTTTGCTGCAGAGTTTTTTATTTTTATTTTTTTCCTTTTTCTGCTTGGGTTTATTTAACTAATTGGCTCTGTAGGTTTTCATCATCTTTGGACATTTTGGGACCATTATTTCTTTAAACTTTGCTTTGTTACCCTCTCCTTCTCCTATATGTATGTTACCTTACTCTAAGTACATGTATACCAGACCTCTTAAAGTCTTTCTAGAGATCACTAATGTACGTGGTTTTGTTCTAGGGGACTTTTCTGTGCATTTAATTTTTGATAGTTTCCAGTGTTATAATTTCAAGTACATGTATCTTCTCTTCTGCGATATCTATTCTACCATTGATCCCATTGAATTTATGTTTTTTTTATTCCATATATTAGCATTTCAATGAGAGGATTTTTAATATTTTTCCTGGCCCTACTTATACATTCGGTTTTCCTTTTGCTTTTTGAACATATGGAAATCAGTTATAATAGCTACTTTAATGTCCCCCTTATATCAAATTATATATTTGATATATTAATTATATCAAATGTGACAATTCTGGGTCAGTTTAGATTTAATGATTTTTCTACTTATTATGACTTATGTTTTCCAGTTTCTTTGCATGCCTGGCAATTTATTATTGGAGATAAGTCATTGCAAATTTTACTTTTTTGTACTATAAATTCATGACCTTTTTCTGGGACATGGTAAAGATACTTGGAAACACCTGATCGTTTAGGTTTCTGTTCTCTAACTTGCTTGGTTACACAAGGGCAGACTTTTGTCTGAGGTTATTTTTTCCCATTACTGAGGCAAAAACATCCTGTGTATTCTACCTAATGCCCTGTAAATTATGAGATTTTTCTACCCTAGCTTGTGGGAACGGGTAAAGTTAGCATCCCTGTTGTGAACTCCAAGGTCTTCCCCTCTAATCCTTCAGGTGACTCTTTCCCTGTGGTTTCCTCATGTATGTGTCCTGACCATACTCAGCTGAGCCCTCAATGGAAATTCTATTCAGTTCTCTGCAGTTCTTCTCTTTCCAGTTCTGTCTTGTTCAGTCTTTGCCCTGTGTATTCTAGTTTCTTTGGCCTCCCCAGATTCCCATTTCATCTTTGGAAATTGCTGTATTCTGCCTGGCTTCTTTCTCCTTGCACAAAAACTCTCTAAGGTGGTAGGTTGAGGCAATCTGAGGGCTTACCATGTTTTCCCTTTTTCTCAGGGCTTGTTGTGGTTTGTTGTGTAACATCCAGCATCTTGAAAGTCATTATTCCATATATATTTTTGGTCTCTTCATTGTTTTAGGTGAAAGGTTAAATCTGCTCTGTTATTCCACCTTTGGCCAGAGCAGAATAACAATTTATTCTTAATTGCCCATTAGTTATAGATGCTTTTGTCCATGTGATCACTAGGAAACTAACACTTTCAAATTATCTGTTTGAGGGATGGTAATATTAGAAGTTAAAATTCTGCATGTCTAATCTGCATGTCTATTCAAGCGTGAGAGACATCAGTTCTTTCAGACTTTGAATGGTTCCATACCTGGACAATTACCTTGTCAATTCTGAGAAAACCACCTGTCTCATACACAAGAAGGCTATGCGATCATTTACACACTCTGGTTCATTTGGAACAATCCTCAGCGTTTATGCTGCTGTGGTTTAGGCATCAGCACTGTGCTGTGGTCTGTCCCTGTGCCTTTCCTCTGTCCACAGCTATAGTTCCTGATAAAAGTAGTTTCCACATGGACTTACTGATGCTGGCAGGCCAGGTCCAAGGCCCCAGAGAGGGTCATGCGGAACCAGCCAAGAGGGTCCTTGGCTTCTCACAGGATGGAAATCAAATGCGAGCCTGCAGGAAGTGAGAGCAGAGTTTATTGAAGACATAGAAAGAGCAGATGGACCATCTGGGAGACTCGGAAAGGAAAGGAGCATGAGTCTTGTCTTTGTTCAGGGTCTGGGAGTTTTTATTGAGGATTGTGGTCTGGTGTGCATGTCCTCTCAAGCATCCAGGAACCGGCTTGAACAAAGAGGAGGGGCTAGGTATTACTCCTTGGAGCCAGGGGGTCTTGACGTCAAGATGTCTAGAGCTGCTGGTCTAGAATACACACATGATAGCTTCGTCTGGTCATTCTCACCTGGTCCTTCCTTAGATGTTATCTGTTCTAAAGAAATTATTAATTCCTTGTCTCTGACAACTAGGACATACACTATGTGCCTTCTGAGGCATGTGTAAAGTAGGGGTGCTTGTCTTAGCAAGAATAGAAGCAGGAAAAGGAGCAAAATGCAGATATTTATGGAGTCCTTCATTTTCCCTTCTCATTGCCTTCTATTTCATCTTTTAAAAAATGTTCTCCTTTGAAAATGAATCCATAGCTCTTTGCAAACTACTTTTTTTTTTTTTTTTAAGATTTATTTATTTAGGGACACCTGATGGCACAGTCAGTCAAGCACCCAACCCTTGGTTTTGGCTTGGGTTGTGATCTGCACTCAACGGAGAGTCTGCTTGAGATTCTCTCTCTCCTCTCTCTTTGCCCCTCCCATTTGTGCTCACTCTCTCTCTAAAATATATAATAAATAAATATATATAATAAAAATATATAATAAATATATATATATATATATATATATAAAATAAATATTTAGGACCTTTCCCTTTCTCCCTCTCACTCTTTCAGTTCATAAACTAGACAAGAATGACTTCAAGTCAAGCCATAAATTTTTTTTTTTTTCTGTTTCTCTAAGACTTCTAGCCTTAAAGAATCTGGGTTTACTGCCAATCTCTCCCTTTAATTTTAGTTGGCTCATGCCATTAAGGTTAAATTCTTAGCTAAACATGTCTAACGCAGAAGTCAATTATTTTACACTTTAACGGAATTATCTTAAAACCTATTCAGTGTATTTTGGATCACCTGAAAATGATGGCTTGTAAATTTAAAAAAATAGACATTTGGACCAAACATGTAGATATTTTACCAGCCTAGATCAAA
The DNA here is from genome assembly GCF_029215605.1 of Mirounga angustirostris. Classification (NCBI taxonomy): domain Eukaryota; kingdom Metazoa; phylum Chordata; class Mammalia; order Carnivora; family Phocidae; genus Mirounga; species Mirounga angustirostris. Next base: position 103,526,715 of record NW_026991712.1, on the reverse strand, counting down.
GTTACGTACATTCATCTTTAAAACAGAAATTCACAAAAACGATTAACATTTTTTTCTGTATTTTGGTGTATTTATTCATGACAGTTTTATATCTCAATTACATACTTTTAATTTTCTACTTGGAAGATGCCTATTCTGAATAAAAATTTATTTTCAAGACACTGTCCTCTGAATACTATATTGAAAAAATCCAATTAACTCACACAAATTATAGTGCTCCAAGGGCATTCTTCTTTTCAGAGGAGAAGACTATAAAAACAAAAATTAATACTCACAAATGAAAACATAGTTACACAGAGTTCATTTTTTTTATGTTGATTTACCTCCCCTTACCAGCCTAAATTCTCATAGTACATTCTTATTTCTGTGTTTCTAAAACTAGTCACTAATATCAAAGTATTTCTTAGGTCTCTGTTTACCCCTCCTAGGCCCAAAGCTTGACAGTTATCAGAGAATACTTCTGGAGGAAAAAAAAAATCAAACCTGTACCCCTCCAAGGTTTACTATCCTTAAGTGGGAATAGATAAATCATTTCTAATATATTCTGGTTAGTTAAGATGGTTTTGTACATGCTTGTTTCTAGTAATATCTTGAGCTAGTTTTTCTTTTCATGCAAATTTGTAATTATTGTGCTTTTTTCTTTCATTTGGCATAAAAATCTATATATTTAGATTAAGACAAGCTTGTTAATTACTTAATTTAAATCTTAAATGTACTTATTATTTATCTACTTAATCTTTTGGTTTTATGAGAGGGTTATATTAAAATCCTGCACTATGTTTATAGCTTCATCAATTTGTTCTTTCATTTTTAAAAGTTTTTGGTGTATTTCAAGGTTATATTGTTAGCTACTTAAAGATCGATGACTATCCCCCCTTAGGGACTGCTTCTTTGTGGGATTTTTTCCTCCCTTCTTGTTTATGCTTGTCACCTTCAATTCTATTTTGTCTGCCATTAACATTGTTTTGGCTACTTTTACTTATGTCATTTCTGTGACTTAGTGCTAGGCAAGGAGAAAATTGTATATGCTCTGTCCGTCATCTCTATCCAAAAGCTTTAGTAAGTTTTATGTGTAATTCTTTCAGACTTTTAATGTCGGTAGTTCCAAAGAAGATCTTTTGTTTGATGACTTTATTCTGAGAAGAAAGACACAAAGTGGGAGAGCTGGAAGAAAGCTAAAATGGAGGAGAGGAAGATGGGACCATCACACCAGGGGAAATCATGGGTAAGGAAAATTTTCAATAATATATTTTCACTGGTGGTGTAGGCAGGGGGAGAGAGTCATAGGGAGAATGATAAGATATCTTTAAAAAGATTTCAAAATATTTGAATATTTGGCATTGATATAATTTTCTCTTTCATCTCTTACAAAACCCTCAGTTATATCTATACTTTTAATCAGCCTTTTTAAATGCCATCTGCACATGTGTATATGTATATCATTTTATTTTGATGATAAATAAACTGAGACTGATCTCCAGGTGAAAACAGAGACTGACCATGGTGACCTAGTCTTATTTGAGCTACACAAATATTTGGGTGTTACAAAAATGTCACAGTGTTTGATTTTTCATGTCCATGTTTATTTAAAAAAATCCATGTCTACTGAAAAAAATAAATTTGAAATCTCAGATCAAAATTAAAGCAAGTATGGTTTTCATTCTCTATCACCTAATTCTTACTAAAGCTTTCACTGAAACTTTCACTTTAGAGTCTACTGGATGTAGAGTCGTCAGGGATCTAAGATAACTCCAAGCAGACTAACAGATAAATGGTGTATTGATTCTTTTATGTATAACAATACTAGCTTAAATTTTAGATTGTGCACCAAATAATACAATGTGCATAGAGCACATTTACAAACTGTATAGTAGATCCATGCTTTCTCTTTGAATGTTAAAATCACCCAGGCTGAGACAAAGTAAAAACTATTTGACTCATTTTAAGATGAGGTTATTGAGTGCAATTGTTAAGCATTTTACTGAAAGTTGCCTATTTGCTACAGTGAAGCCAGATCTCAAACTAGTTTTTTCCCTAATACTTAGAATTTTTTCTTTATCACATAACTACTTCCTTGATTGATTTAGCATAAAAGCGCAAGTAAGAATTTTCTAATATTCAGAAAAACAAAAAGCCCCATTCAGTGAGAACTACATAGGAAACCAGAAAATCATACATTAAACAGATAATGTGGGGGCGCCTGGGTGGCTCAGTCGGTTAAGCGTCTGCCTTCGGCTCAGATCATGGTCCCAGGGTCCTGGGATCGAGCTCCGCATTGGGATCCCTGCTCGGCGGGAGCCTGCTTCTCCCTCTCCCACTCCCCCTGCTTGTGTTCCCTCTCTCACTGTGTCTCTCTCTGTCAAATAAATAAATAAAATCTTTAAAAATAAATAAATAAACAGATAATGTGTTTTTGAACATTAAAGCTGCTTTTTATTCTTTTGACTCTAACATATATGACCTTACTTGGACTCATAATTCTGGTCAAAAAATAAAGTTATTTTCATGGTCATTAAATAGTATTTGCTTTCATCTTCTTATGGCTCTGTTTGTATGTTACTTGCAAGAGAGTGCTCATAAAGCAATGTATATTAAATCATCAGACATAATACTCTACAAATAACCTATGAAAATGATAATGACTCTTCCTAATTAGCTAGTCATTGAGCTGTAATTAATGCAAGATAAATTAGACTATGATTATTAAAGAAAAGTCATGAAGTGCTTATGTCATAGTTTTTGGGGTTTTTTGTGTGTGTTTTTAATTCACTACACTCAGCTAAGGACAGACTAGGTTTAATTTGACCCTGCTCTGTTTGCATAAAGAAAGCAAATCAGAATTTTCAAAAGCTAAACCTGAGACATTTAGAGGAAGATTTTATTTCAGAACAGCTTTATGTTGAAGTATTATTTATCATTTTCATCTTGTTTTAATCACATAATATTTCATATGGAAGATTTTCATGACTACCTTTGAAAGGGTACTAATGTATTGCTTAAAAAAAAAAAAAAAGGCAGGGGCACCTGGGTGGCTCAGTTGGTTAAGTGTCCGACTCTTAATTTCAGCTCAGGTCATAATATCAGAGTTGTTGGATTGAGTCCTTCATGGAGCTGTGTCAGGCTCTGCACTCGGCGGGGAATCTGCTTGAGATTCTCTCTCTCTCCCTCTCCCTCTGCCCCTACCCCCCGTTCTCTCTCCCTCTTTCTCTCTAAAATAAATAAAATAAATTAAAAAAAAAAAGGCAAATGGAGCTCTGAAATCTAATTGTGGTTTTGGATGAGATCAACCAAAATATATTATCACATTATGTTTAAATGATTGACAGCTTGTTATTTGGAATTTATGTCACAAATGGTATTGTATGCAATTATATTAATTAGTCTAATAAAAATCAAAAAGTGACATCAGGTACTCATATTATTAAAAATGTTCTTGCTGTATTCCCTTCATTTGCATTCATAATTAGAAGATTTAAGTGACACTCTATTGTGACATCTGCCAGCTAATATAAAAGCTAATATAAGATGAGTAAGTTTAAACACATGAAAATGGGTATGCTTTTCAATGCCTTAAAATTAATTTGGAAGAATCCAAGTTAAACTATAGTAGGCAACAGCAATAGTATAATCTGGGGATTTTGGACTAAAGACAAAGCCTTATTTATATAGATTCTCCTTGATTGTATTCTCTGTCTACATATGATTCTTGGCAGTTTTAATTTGGATTTCTGCCTTGCTTAAGATTTAACTCTGAAGTAATTATGTTTTATAACACATTTGGGTCCTTAAGTTTGAACGGGTTCAGCATGGTAGATTAGGGCATGTTAGACTCATCTCACCAATGTATTAGAATCTTTCCATTCTGGCATCAAGTGAAAAAAACTTTAAATGATGATGAACTTAGAATTTTAATAGACTATAATTAATCTGCTGTAGCTTTTTTTAAAATGTGAATCTAATGTATCTGCTTTCTATCCTAATTATAATATTGGTTACAACAGTGTAATTTGTCATGCAAAACAGCTTTTACATTACATTAAAGTCAAAGTAGCACAGTTGGTAGAAGTTTACCAGTTTTGAATACTAATACATAATAAATACTCCAAGAAGTTCTGCTGAAGCCTTCTATTCTTGAAAATCTAAAGATGCCCCTTTGAATTCAGCAAAGACTCATACACCCTTATCCTTTTACAATCTCAAATATTCCTGTATCCAAGGATAAAAAGAGGGCAGAATACGAGGCTAAATGAGAATGGCATCACTCTCCTGGGCTTGGTTTTTCAATGCATTTGAAGGACATATTCTGTTTTGTCTGCTAAGTCAAATAAAAAAGTCAGCCTTTCAGAAAGATACATTGGTTACATTCTCACACCCTGAATCAACCTTTGTCTGTTGCAGGAAGACAGACATCTCATCTAATATTGGAATACTTCTATAATATTCTTCAACTTAACCTACCAAAGTCAGTATCTCTATCTTGACATAGCAGGAGTTAACCCCAGCTCTTGAGAGGCTAGTTAAGGCCTTTCAAATGCTCAGTATAACCCTTAAAGCCTGCATTTATTTGTTCAAAAATATTTATTGTCTGTCCTTAATGTGCATGGTCTTGCTACGAGCTGAATGAACTAGTGAGCATGTATGTAGTAAGCTGACCTGATAGAGCTTACCGAAGATAGATATGTAAATGCTTACCGAAACAAATGTAATGTTACAAATTTTAATAAATGTTTTTAACAAAGAAACAGGAGAGGCTAAAAGGAGCTAGAAAGGTTTTCTCTAGAAGATATATTTAATCCTACAACAGAGTGGTGAGAAAAGTTAGCCAGCAATACAGAATAAGGACTATTCCAGGGAGCAGACACAACATGAACTCTGTTTGAGCCTGATACCTCTACATCTGTTGGGATGACCACTCCACCACTGGGCTTGTCTTTTGTTTTAAATGTGCTGCAGTTTCATGCTTTTAATATTTGATCAAGTTGAACAAACAGCAGCTCATTGTTTCTGTGTATATAGCATTCTGGGTGTTGAATAGATTGTAGATAGGCGGTTTGCAATATCTGACATTTAACACAAATCAGGAAGTGTGGAAATACTAAGTTCCTTATATTTTAAGATCAATTTCACATTTTTTTGCACTTTTGGGCTCTGATGTGTTCTAGCATACTGACTTGTATTGGAAGTAATCCTGAGGTTTGGGTTAGACAAAATAACACAGAAAGCACACATTTATTTTTATTCTTTGAATGAAAAGAAAGTGGTGATAGTAAAGGACATATACTTTATCATTGGAATCAAATTGGTCATTGAGAACTCAACTTGAAAGAGCTTGCTTGAGAAAAAATTGGTGCTCATAAGTCTGACTGTGCAAGGGAACGCATACTAGAAAAGGGCCTAAGAATGAAGCTAGAAGTTTGTTCTAGAATTCATCATATATGCTGACCTGATAGTAAATATAATATAAATGTATTTTATTTTTAAAAAATATTTATTTATTTATTTGAAAGAGAGAGAGAGAGAATGCCCAAGCAGGGGGAGGGGCAGAGGGAGAGAGAAGATCTCGAGCAGGGAGCCTGACCCAGGGCTCAATTCCACGACCCTGAGATCATGACCTGAGCTGCACTCAAGAGTCAGTTGCTCAACTGAGAGAGCCACCAAGGTGGCCCTATAACTGCATATTAAATGTTGATTTTAACAGAATACAGAAAAGAAAAATTTACTGCCAAAAAACCCAAAATGGTCCGTGGGGCCATAGAAAATTTCTGCTTAAAAGTTAAGTATTCTGTGCCCTTAATTTTTAAATGTGTAGATCCCAACTGGGCATATTATTTTTCCATTTGTGTCTGTAAGCATTCGTTGTGTTACTACAAATCCTGATGAAAGGACTGTAGTCTATAAATCACAGTTTGTAATCCCAGGTTGTGTCCATTTCTCAGAAGTGACATAATTTTATCACCATTCTTCACAAAAAAATTTTTTTAAACCCTATTGGCTAAAATTATTCCCAGCTCAATGGTCCCACCCTCACCTCAAGTTGCCTATCAAGAAGATGGCTTAGCATGATTGTGTAGGCTTAGAGTCAGCCCCTGGTTGACCCTGGTGCTGGTGTATGAATTCACCCAGGGCTGATGTCCTGCCTAAGGGCTCCTTTGTCTCTTGAGCCACTACCCTGGCCACAAAGCTCCTATTATTAGATGACCAATTTGGTACTTCCCGCTTTGTTATAATTTTCTGAGAACTATAAAGCAGCATGGGAGTGGGATCCTTCTGTTGGTGGTGACCCACTTTGCATCCAGCAATGAAAACCCAAGAACATCTCTTCATGGGCGCGTGCTTTATGTCTACACCAGAGGTTTCTACTATTGTTTGTCCTCACCCTCTGGCTCCACAGTTGGAATTTGGTGTTTAGCTGTTACAGAATATAAATATATTAAAATCACTAACTTCTAAATCTTTTATGTATTTGTGTATTTCTTTAATTTTTTCAGTTGTTAACACAAAATTTTCACATGCATTGAAGTTAATTTGGTCCATATTGGAACATGAAATTAGAAGTGCAGGAGCCATATTTTTTACTTATTATTTTTCATAAGGTCAGGTATACAATATTATGTACAAAAAAGAGTTTGTTGCTTTATATAAAACTTCCATTTACTGATTAGGTCATTGGAAAGCAAACCTTATTATTTCTAAGTAATAATAAACAAAATTTAGAAAAAGCATTTCAGTATTCAGCTTATGTTCTAAGAATTTTGTAATGAAGGACTAAGTCAATTTCTCTTCTTCCTTTTCTTCTCTTTCTTCCAGTTCTGACAAAATGATACTTTAGATACTCTTTGGTAAAGATATAGCTGATTTGCTTTAGATAATATCTACTCAGCCAAAGTATGAAATGTCTTCCTTTAAGTTTATAAATTCTTCAGAATTAAATGTATTTTAACAAAGTACTTCTGATTATTTCAGTTTAATCCCCTAAACATTCTTTTGACCTGTCATATAAAACAAGTCACAATTTTAAGTATTTTTATTAATTATCTACAGGTGAATAGTGTTCACATAGCAATAAGTACTTTAAAAATAAAGATTAAGTGATTAAATATATTGCATTAATAATGGTTGCCATGAACGGCAGCATAAAATGTTACCACTGGAGATTAATAGTATAACAAATAAATAAGGTCTGATATTACATTAATTTTTTTCATCATTTGGTATTCCAGAACTTACTTTCAATAGGATCACCATGATTTCTTTCTAATTTTTTTTTTCCTGTCATGGAAAAATGTCCATAAAGTATTTCAAGTATGAGATTTTGTGGTTTAGTTAAGACAGCATTTGCAATGTCACTTCAAATAATATTCAAATATACCAGTTTATCTTTAACACTTTAAAATGTTTATACATACTGAAAATTCACTTTATTTATTAGAAGCCTCTCACTCTAATGGGAAGGAATATTTAAGGTAAATTAAAGATTTGCTCATTTTTGTTAAATGGTTAAAGTACTCTTAATAAAATTACATGTAACTTACATCTTATTTTCATTTCCTCCACAATTTTGTTTAGATTTTTTTAAAAAGAAAAGTAACACGAGTTTTAAGAATTCTCTTGAAATGAAACAAAATGAAAAGAAAATTATTTGTACTGACTACATTACCTTCATGAACTTGGTGTGCCTATGCAATTAGGAAAATGATTTCAAATTCTCAACTCTATCTTGTACCTAAAGAGTAGTAAATTACTTTAAAAAAATCAATAGTCTAAAGGAAATTGTTGTCACACTGGAATAGACTCCATCATTCCACATTTATCATTTGATTTATTGAGACATCTCGGGAGTAAATATGTAGCTCCATCTCACTTGTCATGTCAGTTTTAAAAATATATCTCAGACCTTTTTGCACAAGAAAACAATTTGCTGACTCATCAAAAGCATTAATCAAAGCTCATAAAAACTTGTAGTTTGTTTCTTTAGAATTTGCTAAGTGACTTTGTATTTATTTCCTCCATTGATTATCCCTAAGGGCACTAAGAAATTAGTCAGGCAAGCACATTATCTTCATTTTTGCATAGTTAAACTTAACCACAGAAAGGTTAGTGATTTGCCTAAGGCACATCTAGCAACTAGCTGATTTGGGATTTGAAGCCAAATTTTCTGAATAAATTGAGTGTTTTTTATTCTGTTCACCTCACAAGAGCTAAGTTCCTATCATTACTTAATGAGTGCTTTATCTTTATTTCCAAATTTATACCCTATTTTATAACAAAACTTTGTTTATATTCTTGTTGCAGATTTCTCATTGACTTTGCAGTAATACTACATTGTCCAAGCTCATGGATGCTCTCACAAAAGTTTAGTTTTAGGGAATATCACATTAAAATAATATGCTGAAGTACACCATTTTCCCTATCGCTGGTAACAATGTGGAATCCCAAAAACATCAAAAAATAAAAATAAATAAATAAAAATAAAATAAGCTTGAGAGAGGGAGAGAGAAAGCAACTTGCAGCTTGTTTTGTTATATTAGTTTGTGAGCAAGATTATAATATTAACAAGATTATAATCAATTGAAAGCAATGTGTAATTTTGAGTCGGTGAGAAATATAGTTGGATATTGATAAGGGTCTAAAAGCTCCATCAGGGTCTACTGAGACCCAGAGAGATAAATGCAGGCTGACATGAGAGGAAAGCCTATCTTGGAAATCCATATGAGGGGGTCTTTATATGCTTATGATTGCCAATCATACATGACAAAAGATACACATGCCTCTATTTTGTTAACTCACAGTTTTGAAAATGCCTAGGGTTACTACTGCTGGATAGACTTCAGTAGTGCAGAGAGCATCAGTAATGCATTTCTCACCTGCCATCACATCCAGCACTCTTTGGCTAAATATATATATATATATATATATATATATATAGTGAATTAGAGTTTCTATTACCCAATAGATATGAACAAAATAACCCCAAAGACATACAGAACCCATGCAGCAAGGCAAAGTGGGACATGTTTAATTTTTCTCATCTTCATTTTTTGTTTTTTGTTTTTTGTTTTTTGTTTTTTGTTTTGTCAAAATTGTACCAGCTTAGAGTCATAGATGTCTGTCATTTTGCTCAGGATCATCTTCTTATTTCATTTTTCTTTTTCTATATCTAAAACACTCCCACCATCCACATTCTATTCACTTAATGTAATCATTATATAGAAACATTTGAAACCAATTCTCATTAATCAGGCATTTCCACCATGACTTCAGTGAATAATTTGTATCTATGTGCTGATAGTCTTAAAAAGAAACTCATTTTCCCCGTGTGTAGCCCAACGCAGAAAACTTGATCATGAATAAATATTAGCTCTAACTCACCATGTTCTATAATACATGTATTGAGGGAATTCTTGATGATAATTTAATTTTTAAGAGCTGTTTATATATTTATATATTAGGCAATTCCAAATAGGAATTTAATTTATTTTATATTTGCAGCTATTTTCACATACATGCTTTTCCATCTAGAAAATTTCACTTCATAAAAAATCCTTTTTTTCATTTCTCTTAGGCTACTGAAATATAGCAGCTAATTCTTCAATATCCAGAGCCACTAAAAATAATTATTTAGAGCTTTTTAAAAAAAGATAAGCTTTTTATAGAAAGAATTACACATGGGTCTGCTTAAGAATTATTATTTTATTGAGCAGATATGGCATTTTATAAACTTTCTGTATTAAATTAAACTAGAAACAGAAGTTCAAACAAAAGGTTGTATATTGGCACAGTTATGATATTTCAGGATCTAAAAGTTCCCTCTGTAAGCAATAATGTGGAAGTTGGTTAAAGCATTTTAAGTAACTTCAGCTGATCATAGTGTCTCTTTTTCTTCTGCTATGAGAGGCAGTTCTTAAATTGTCCTCAATAATATATTTTTTTTTCCTTTCTGTGGGAGAAGACACTATAAGTAATTAGAGGATTTACAGCAGAGCTCTACATTTAGATTGGACAATTTGCTAGTATAGGTACTATTCCCCTTTATTCACAATTAAAACATTGCTAGCTTTGTGTCCAAGAAAGTTTGATTTCTTTAGTCAAGGAAAAATTAAGAAATGCATCTCATTCTGCTCCATGTCATAGTAAAGGTTTTAAAAATATCTGAAGTAAAAAAAAAAAAAATAGTAACTTTGTTAAACTTCATTTCCAAAGTATATTTGCTCTTGGAAACCAAGTTAAAAATTGCAAAAGCAGTAAAACCACTAGCACTTTGTGGGAAAACCAGTACATGGAATAAGCTTTGAAGAATATTAAATGGTTCTCTATAAATTATTTAAATGTGTTAATATGGACACAGACCTAAGACCTGTTGAGAAAAGGCCTGGTTGAGGTAAGGTTTGAGGACTTGTTCTAGCTCAAGAATATCCTGAGGGTGGGAGGGATGCCATATACTGGGGGGAAAATGCCTAAAGTGACCTTGTGATATATGTTTACATTGATATCTAAGAGGATTATGTCACCTAGTTGGAATCCATTATCGTTTATCAGTAGGGATTATAGATTCTTGAGAATAAGAGTGGTCAGGGTATTTTTGTTCTAGACATATCATCTTGTTAGTATTACAGCAACATACACAAACTTGAGAAACTAAAGCAAGATATTTATTTCAAGACAGCTCCAATGAGATATCAATGAAAACGAAGATGACAGAGCCAATGTTCTTCAATGTTCATGCAAAAGTAGAACAGATACTTGGTTCAAAGAAGAGGTGTTTCAGGATTTTGGATTGAGCTTGTTTTTGGAAGGCTGCAAGTCAGGCTTCATAACTCCTCTCCACAGGGCTTTTTTTTTTTTTTTTTTTTTTTTTTAAGATTTATTTATTTATTTTAGAGAGAGCACATGAGTTGGGGGAGGGACAGAGGGAAAGAGAGAGAAGTAGACTCCCTGCTAAGTGGGAAGCCCAATGCAGGGCTTGATCTCACAACCCTGAGATCATGACCTGCGCAGAAATCAAGAGTCAGATGCTTAACCAACTGAGCCACCCAAGCACCTCTCCACTGAGCATTGTATTAAGGAAGTTAAAAAAGAGAGCATACAGTAGTCAATTTATATGGAACCATAAAGACCTCAAATAGCTAAAGCAATCCTGAGAAAGTAGAACGAAGTTGGAAGCACTGCACTTGTTGATTTCAAACTATATTACAATGCTATAGTAATCACAGTAATACTGACATAAACACTGACCAATGGAACAGAATTGAGAGCTGTCAAATAAGCCCATTCATATGTGATCAGTTAATTTATGACAAAGGAGCCAAAAATATATAATGGTGAAAGGATAGTCTCTTCAATAAATAGTGTTGAGAATATTGGATATTCACATGCAAAGGAATGAAACTGGACCCCTACCTTACACCATACACAAAAATCAACCCCAAGTAGATTACAGACTTGAGTGCAAGACCTGAAATCTTAAAACTCCTAGAAGAAAACATTAAGAGTAAGTTCCTTGAAATTGGTTTTGGCAATGATTCTTTTTTTAATTTGGCACCAAAAGCAAAGGTAAGCAAAGCAAAAATAAATAAATGAGACTATATCAAACTAAAAAACTTCTTCACAGCAAAGGAAACTATCAGCGAAATGAAAGGTAACCTATGGAATGGGAGAAAATATTTGCAAACCACATATTGATAAAGGGTTAACATCCGAAGTACAGAAGGAACTCATACAACTCAATAAACAATTAAAAAATTAATCCAATAAACATGGGTTAGAGACCTGAATGGACATTTTCCCAAGAAGACATACAAATCCCAAGAGTTACATGAAGAGGTGCTCAACATTGCTAATCATCAAAGAAATGCAAATCAAAACTGCACTGAGCTATTACTTCTCACCTGTTCAGAATCTGTTACGCAAAAGACAAAAGATAACAGTCATTGGCAAGGATGTGGAGGAAAGGGAAATCTTGTACACTATTGGTGGGAATGTAAACTGGTACAGCCACTATGGAAAACAGTACAGGGTTTCCTCAAGAAATTAAAAATAAAACCATTATATGATCCAGCAATTTCACTTCTGGGTATATATCCAAAGGAGACTAAATCACTATCTCTAAGAAATATCTGTTCATTGCAGCATTATTCATAATTATCAAAGTATGGAAACAACTTTAGTGTCTGTCAATGGATGAATGGATAAAGAAAATATAAGGTAGATAGGTAGATGATAGATAGATATATAGACATATAGATACAGTGGACTATTATTTAACCTTTAAAAAGAAGGAATTTCTGCCATTTGTGACAACATGGATAAAGCTGCAAGGCATAATGATAAGTGAAATAAGTCAGACAGAGAAAGACAAGTACTGCATGGTATCACTTATATGTGGACTTTAAAAAAAAGTGGAACTCCTAGAAACAGAGAGTAGAAGGGTGGTTACTAGGGTGTTAGGAAAACAGGGAGATCCTGTTAAGAGGGTACAAATTTTCAGCTACAAGATGAATAGATTTGAGGATCTTATATAGAACAATGAATATAATTGATAATACTCTATTATATAATTGAAATTTGCTAAGAGAGTAAAACTGAAGTGTTCTGATAAAACAAAACAAAAACAAAAACAAACAAAACAAAACAGGGGTTACATATATGAGGTGATTGATGTGTGGATTAACTTAATGGTAGGAAGCCTTTTATAATGTATATATACATTAAATCATCACATTGTATACTTTAAATATATTATAATTTTGTCAATTATAGCTCAGTAGGGTGGAAAAAACAAACAAGATTTTATGTCATGACCAAGTAGAATTTATCTGAAAAGTGCAAAGATGGTTTAACATCTGAAATTCAATTAATGCAACACACTATCAGTAGAATAAAGGTTAAAAAAAGGTGATCATGTCAAGAGACACAAGAAGATCAACTGACAAAATATAACACAGTTTAATGATTAAAAACATTTAACAAAATAGGAATAGGAGAAAACATCCTCAACCAGCTAAAAGGCTTCATTGATAAACCCACCCCTAATGGTAAACAACTGAATTATTTCCTCTAAGATTAGGAAGAAGAAACAAATGTCCATTCTTGCCACTTCCCTTGAACATTATACTGAAGATTCTAACCAGAGGATTTAAAAGAAATTAAATAAACATACATATGTAATTTCAGAGAGAGAGTGCATGCATGTGTGCAAGCATGGGGGCAGGGGAAGAGGGAGAGGGAGAGGGAGAATCTCAAGCAGACTCCCTGCTGAGCACAGAGCCCTGGTGGGGGGCCCGATCTCACAACCCTGAGATCATGACCTGAGCCAAAATCAAAAATCAGATGCTTAACCGACTGAGCTACCCCGGCACCCCAGGGGGGGGGGGGGAAGTTCAAAACTGGTATTCTGAAAACTAGAAAACTTTGTTGTTAGAAAATAAGAATCTAAATAAATGGGAATTCATGTTAATGAATCAGAAGAATTATTATTGTTTAGATAGCAATACTCCCCAAGCTGATCAACAAATTCCGTATAATCCCTGTTAAAATTCCAGCCATTTTGGCAGAAGCTGATCCTAAGAATTTGTGTGAAAATGCCAGGAACCCAGAATTGTCAAGACAACCTTGGAAAGAAGATATTGGAAGTACTCACACTTCATGACTTTAAAGCTTACTCCAAAACTACAGTAATCAAAAAAGAGAGGCACTGGTAAAAGGACAGACATATAAATCAATGAAATAGGATTAAGACTCCAGAAATGATCTTTTACATTTATGGCTTATTGGTTTTCATAGAGTCCAAAACAATTTAAAGTGGAAAGAATGGTCTTTTGAACAACTGTGCTAGAACAACTGTATAGCCACATATAAAAAGAATGAAGTTGGAGTACTGCCTTAAACAATATATAAAAATTAATTTAAATGGTGGTAGGCATAAATTCAAGAGCCCAAACTATATTTATAGTAATAAATCTTCATGATCTTGAGTTAGGACAACCTTTCTTAGTTATGACACCAAGACCTCAAGCAATAAAAGAAAAATATATAAATTGGACTTCATAAAACCTTTTAAAAACCTCACAACTTTGTGTTGCATATGATGTTATCAAGAAAGTTAACAACCAGTCCACAAATGGGAGAAAATATTTGCAAATCATATATCTGATAAGGAACTTATATCCCAAATGTATAATAAAAAGATGAAAAAAGGAATTTAAAAGTGGACAAAGGTTATAAAGAGATATTTCTCCAGCAAAGATATACAAATGGCAATACCACTTGAAGAGATGCCTAATATTATCAGCCATTAGGCACATGCTAATCAAAATCACAAGAGAGACCACTTCTCATCTGCTAGGACAGTTATAGTGAAAAATTCGAGTAGGTTTTTGGCTAGAATGGAGAAATTGAAATCCTCATACGTAGACAGTAGGAGTGTAAACTGATACAGCTGCTTTGGAAAATGTTGGGAGTTGTTTAAAATGTTAAGCATAGAATTACCATACGACCCAGCGATTTCACTCCTGGATATAGACCCAAGAGAAATGAATACATACGACTATATGAAAACTTGTACACGAGTGTTCATAGCAGCATTATTCATAATAGTCAGTAAGTGGAAATGTCTAACACCTGCTAAATGGGTAAGGAGTGTATTACAACCATAGGGACAGACATCAGTATTAAACTCAGATGGATTGGAAAAGTGGGGAAAAAAAAGGTTCTACTTAATTTAGGGTATGAAGGGAAAGATTGTATCTTACAATCAGGATGTATAGCCTAGAGAAAAACAACATTCTCTGAGAGAGGGAAGAGCTTCCTGTTTTCCAAAATTCTTACCAACAAATGCATAGTTGTGAATGATAAAGTCTTGGTATGTAAAGGTCACAGAAGAACTATTAGAAGCACAGCTGTCACCTGTGAGGTCCAGCCTTAGATAGATACATTATGTATCTTCTTTTATTTACTTATTTTTTAAAAAAGATTTTATTTATTTATTTGACAGAGAGAGAGGCAGCGAGAGGGGGGAACACAAGCAGGGGGAGTGGGAGAGGGAGAAACAGGCTCCCAGCTGAGCAGGGAGCCCGATGCAGGACTCGATCCCAGGACCCTGGGATCATGACCTGAGCGAAAGGCAGATGCTTAACTGACTGAGCCACCCAGGCACCCCTGGCTACCCTAAATTTTTTTTAAGACATATGAGAATTTTTCAGAGCAAAGTTTATTTTCTGGATCTGTATTTTCTGTATTTGAGGAGCCATGCTCATCGACATTTTCAGGTCAACTGGTCTGAAATTTTATTTTTTTATTTTTAATTTTATTTAATTTTTGAAGTTTATTTTATTTTAGGACTGAAATCTTAAATCAGCCGTGCTTGAGGTTACTTATGAGAGCTATTCTGTCACAGAGACAATTTGCTGTAATTTTAGCCACCCTCTTGGGTTTGCAATGAATATTGTTTGCTTATATGTTTTTTTTTTTTTTTTTTTTAAAGATTTTATTCATTTATTTGACAGAGAGAGACACAGCGAGAGAGGGAACACAAGCAGGGGGAGTGGGAGAGGGAGAAGCAGGCTCCCCGCAGAGCAGGGAGCCCGATGCGGGACTCGATCCCAGGACCCTGGGATCATGACCTGAGCTGAAGGCAGTCGCCTAACCAACTGAGCCACCCAGGCGCCCTGCTTATATGTTTTTTTACACTTCTCATCACACCAGGATTTAGGCACAGCCCAATTTTAGGCACATTTGAAACACATGTGAAATTTTTGTAAGTTAATTTTACCTCTCTTGTAGTATAATCTTCCCTACTTTCCACCAGGTTCTCCTCCCTCTCCTTTTTCTTACTCCATCTCCAGCACACAGGAGTCCTCCAGCCAGCCTTTCATTCAGGATGCTTGGACTCCCTACCACTGGCACGACAGTACGTTCCTGTCTCTAGAATTTCCTTCCTCCAATTGATCCCCTTCTTAGAACTAAGGTCTTTCCCCTTCTGACTTAGAATTAAAATTTCATTAATACATGCTAGGAATATATAGCATAGTGCATACTCTGGAGCCAGATACTTAGATTCCTTTCCTGTGTGAGTTTTCTAGCTGTCATAACCAACTACCCCAAACTGGCAGGTTTAAACAATGGAAATATACTATCTTACAGTTCCTGGAACTAGAAGTCTGAGATTAAGGTATTAGTAAGGTTAGTTCTTTCTGAGGGCTGTGAAGGCTAATCTGTTCCATGGCTCTCTCCTAGTTTCTCGTGGTTTGCAGGCAGTCTTTGGCGTTCCGCGGCTTCTGCTACCTCACCCTAATCTCTGCCCTCCTCTTCACCTGGTGTTTTCCCTGTGAGTGCATCTTTCTCCAAATTTCCCTTTTGGTAAGGATACCAATCATATTGGATTAGGGACTCACCCTACTCCAGGGTGACCTCATATTAAATTGATGACTTCTGCAACAGCTCTGTTTCCAAATAAGTTCACACTCTAAGGTGTGGGGGGTTAGGACTTCAGTTTATAAATTGGAGGCAGGGGACACATTTGGTACATAATAACCTCTTACCTAATCCTCCCTGAGTCAAAGTTTTTGCATCTGTTTAAATTGGAATAACACTATTATCTACCTTAGAGTGTTTTTATGAGGATTGAGAGAATTAATATCTAGATAACACTTAGAACAATGCCTGACACAGAATAAGCACTCCTGATAATGAGGAAATTTGTTATATTTGTGATATTAACACATTTTAATAGAGATGTTCAGGGAAAATGTTCTTAACTCAAATCCTCCAAAACTTAAGAGAGCTCTATTTTCGCAGGCAGAGTTTGGGGTTGTCTATTTTTTACTTGCTAAATGAAATGGCGTTGGGGAAACAATCATGACATCTACTACTAAGTGCTGCTTATAGCTCCTGAAATGTCACAGTTACCTGGCATTAAAAAAACCACACAGATTGGTCACCAGAAATGTTTTCAGTATTGTGTTCCAGTAGCCCTCGGCCACCTGGTCACACATTTCAAGAGAGTCATGTGACCTGTGTTCCTTATAATTTCATTCGGGAGATTGCTACTGCAGTTTGCTTTATATGCAAAATTTTTAGGTTTTAACATAAAATTCTTCAATGTACATTTCCATACATTAATATGAATGGAAAAAAGAAACAATGCAAGAAAGTTCTCTTGGGCTGGCTAAACTAAGATATAAACATATTCGACACTGTTAAGATGTAAATGAACAACATACTGCATTCTGATACAGTTGCATAAATGTTTGTACTTCTATAATCAGGATAATAACAAAGCTTTGAAGATATTTTTATACATGTATTGTCTAAAATCCCATTAACACCTTTTCCACCTGCTTGCATTTTATGTTTTATGTTGTGATATTGACAAAATGATGAAGTTCTTGCTGTAATTTGGTTTGCACATTATTTTTAAGTGCGCTGCAAGCTCATATGAATAGAGGTTGTAAGGAACATTTTTAGGCAATTAAAAGATAAGCATAAACTCAAGATTCCAAAGTGATGGAAATAATTTAAATGGTGCAATAAAAAGTTCAAGCCTTTGAAAGAATTTTCTGTTTTGACAACTTAGACCTTAACTCTTTTATTGGTCTGTTTTTCATCTGTTTTGTTTTTTTTTTTGAGGTGCCATTTCCATACAGTATATAATCCTATAAATTTTGACATATGTATATTTTCATCCATCACCACATTCAAGATAACATATCCATTACCCCAAAAGTTTTCTTGTAATCTTTTGTAATCACTCCTTCTTGACCCTCTCCATGCCTCATCCCCTGTCCCAAGGAAATCATTGTTCTGCTTTCTGCCACTGTAAGTTAGTTTGCATTTTAAAAATATTATGTAAATAGAAACATACATAATGTACATAGTCATTGGCTTTTATCACTCAGCATAATAGTGTGAGTTATCCATGTTGATGTGTGTATCAATAGTTTATTCTGTATTATTGCTGATGAATATTACATTGTTTGGCTTTATAACAGTTTGTCCATTTACCTGTTAATGAAGGTTTGTGTTCTTTCTAGGTTTTGATTATTAGAAATGGAGGTGTTATTAGCATTGTACTTATGCTTTTTTTATCTGACTGGTCACACCTTGGTTTCTTTGCTGGTTTGTCACATAGCTAACTTGTATATAAAGAGAGACAATATTGCAAATCACTTTAGGAAAGGAGGATATATTTTTATTCAATTTAAGTTTGTGAATTTCTCAAATTTTTCATTTGTGTCATGGATACTTTCAATTTTCTTATTGGGGCCCAAGTTTTGAAAGGCACAGTCCTGAAGGAGATATTTTCTGTTTTGTTTGAGTGTTAATTTTTTATTTTGCATTGTATTTATTTTTCTAACACTGTCCCTTGAGACAGTGAATGCTGAACCCCTGTAATTGAAAATGATCAGGCTAATCTGGGTCAAATAGCCACATGTCAAAGAGTAATTCTTAGTGTGTGAGCTCCTTTCTATATCAACCATGGCCAATATCTTTAAATTTTATATTTCTCTGCAAAAGAAAAACCCACAAAATAGTGATTAGAAAAATTTGGTCTTTTGCACATTTGAAAAACTCTAACATTTGATAAAATGTTTTGTTTTTGTACTTTGGTGAAAATCCACAACTTATTGTGACTTTTTGCTTTAGGGCTTGGTTTTCGCAAACGGTAGCATCAGAGATCGCTGCCAGTCCTGAAAGAAGTCTTATCTATTTACAAAATGACCAAATGACAAAAGTCATTTTTTCACTTCAATCAGGTCCTGTTTTTTTTTTTTTTTTTTGATGATGTCTTTTGGCCATGTGTTCTTTTGGAAGGGATCATAATGAGCAATAAAATATTTGAATACTTTATTGTGAAAGAATCCAATTAAAATGAAAAATTAAATTAAATTAAATTAAAAATGACAAAGTCATTGGTAAAAAGTAACAAAATATTATCAAGTTATCCCTAAAAATAAATCTGTAGACACTGAGGAAACTACACAAAATTTTTGAATGACTTTGAGAAGTGACCATAACTTGCAATGTGTCTTATTTTTCTTTTTTCTCATAGATAATATCAAGAATGGAGACCTTGCAAAATATAGCTTCCATTGACTTGTAGCAAAGGAAATGACATAACATAAATTCAATTTAAAAGATATTGAGTAATTCTAGTGTTTCTTGAACACAAACATTTTTATCTTATGTGATAACCTATAGGAGCTCAGATTCTACTTCTTTTTATGTATCTTTGGGAGTCGAGGTTTATAGACTGATAAGAACAGATACTACACTTGATCATAGCCAAAAGGCGAGAAGTGATTGGAGTTAAGGTTTATAGAAAGTGTTGACACAGAAATATGGTGAAAATGTTGACCTACTGGATTGCAAAACTGACACTTGTTTGGCCATGTCAACCACAATTTATAATCTGAATATTTGATTCATGCCCCATGACATCATCCTTTCCATTAAAATTTACTCTCTGTTTTAGTTGTACAATTTACATTTATTTCATTTATTTTTAAGAGGTGGACTTTTTTGTCTAAAAATGAAATAACAGAGATTATTTTCATATTTCATGTCCATAAAAACATCCATTTATAATACAATAACATAGATACATCATATGAAAATTTTATTTAAAAGTTTTGGAATTATTTTATTTTCAGAGGATGTAAGACCCATTTCTTTATCAGATGCTCAAAAATAAAGTCAATAGATACTTATCTAGGAAATGTGCAATTCAATTTGTTAGTAGAAATTATCTCCAGGTCTAAAGGCACCAAACACAGTGCCATTCTATCTTTCTTACTGTCTTCTCCATTTACCTTCTTGTATGAGATGAATTGCACTTAGATGTAGTATTGTCAATGTTTGGGAAATACTGGAAAATGGGATTGGTACCAAAAAAGTAGAAACTGGAAAATTAATGTCTTGTTTCTGCCACAATATATAAAATACTATTCTTTTATAAAGTATATATTTTTAAGTTTTACATAAAACAACCACAAAATTCCAGATTGAATTATTAGAAAGTTTCAGGGAATGTGAAAATTTAATGTAGTTATGCTTATTTAACATGAGTATATTAGTCAGTTTTGCAAGAGTGTGGTGTGATAGCAAGCAATTCCAAAGCCTCAGTGGCTTACAATAACAAGAAAAAGATATCTTTCTCATTAAGATTACATGACAGCTGTAGAGTGCCTGCAGCCTCCTTCTATGTTGACTTCTGTCTGAGATTCAGGAAAACATAGCTTCTATCTGGATATTGCTTCTTCATGGAAAAAAGAAGAGTACGGTGGTGAAATCACATGATGGCTGTAAAAGCTCCATCTTTGAGCTGGCATGTATCACTTCTGCTATTTCATTCGCCAAGGTAAATGATCTAAACTTAGCAAATCTAACTAAATAAAACAAATGTTGCTAAATCTAACAAAAATTGTGGAATTTATATATATAAGACAAATAGAAGAGGACTGTAAAAAGTGAAGAGAAAAAGGAGACTAGTTGGGGATCTCAGGACATGAAGAATGACATGATGGTGAGTTCTCTGAGTTTCTTTTGACTCATATGTCCCAGACAGGGTGTTGGAGAAAACAGCAACCCAGAAACATCAATGGATGTAGACCAAAAAACAAACAAAACACCTTAGCAAAAACCTGCTCTCTCTAGCCAGAGGACAAAGAAAGGAGATGCTTAGTAAGACAGAAGTTTTTTTAAAAAAATATAACTGCTCTGTTGCAACCAAACAGAAAAAAAAAAAAATGTGGCCCTACCATTAGCCACATGAGCAAAGGCCAAGTGAGGAACCTAGACTTCCATCCCCACCAAACTTTGACATGCCCCACCCTCACCAGGGTGATATCAGAGAAGGTCAAGTAGGGAGTCAAAATTATCATCCCTGCCAGGAGCTAGTGGCCATTAAATAAGTAATGACATAAAAGATTTTAACAATATCATCAACAACAGGATTCAACTAACATTTATAGAACACTCTGTCCAACCACAGCAGAATATACATTCTTTTCAAGTGCCTACAGAACATATGTCAAGATAACTATATCCTGGTCTATAAAAGAAATCTCAACAAACTAAAAACAATTGAAACCATATAGAATGTATTATCTGGCCACAGTGGAATAAGGTTAGAAATCATTAATGGCAAGATAACAGGAGAATTACCAGACACTTGGAAACCCAAAGTAACACATTTCTAAATCTATTGTCATTGAGGACATCTCAAGGAAAATAACACTATACATTGAACTAGATGGAAATAAAATACAACATAAAAAAAATTTGTGGTACACAGATAAAACAGTAGTAAAGAAGGAAAATCATAGCACTAAGATGAATACATTAGAAAAGAAGAAAAATATCAAATATACAATGTAAGCTCCCATCTAGATTACCTAGAAAAAGAACAAAATAACCCCAGTTAAGCAGAAGAAAGGAAATATTAAAGATAAGAGCAAAAATGAATGAAATTAAAAATGGAAAACAATAGAAAAAATTAATAAAACGAAGATCTGTTTTTTCAAAAAGATAAAATAAAATTTGCACACCTCTAGCAAGACCACAAAGAAAAAAGAGAGAAAATATAAATTTTTAATATCAGAATGAGGCAATGGATATCTCTACAGACCTGGCAGACATAAAAAGAGATCATAAAAAACCTCTACACACATTTATTTGACATTGGAAATTAACCAATTCCTTAAAAAAAACAAAAAACAATTATATCTCACCTAATTTGAAATTGTATTCATAATTTTAAAAACTTCCAAAAATGAAATCTTCCAGCTAATTTTATTGGAGGATTTTAACAAACATTTAAAGAAGAAATTAAACTAATTCAATACAATCTCTTCCAGAAAATAGAAGAGGAAACATTTCCCAACTCATCTTATAAAGCTAGTATTACCCTGGTACCCAAATTAGACAAAGGCAGTACAAAAAATTGAAAATAACAGATTAGTATCCCTAATTAATGTGGTGGTAAGCTGATAAATGGTCTCATAAAAGATATTCAATCAAATCCCTGAAACTTGTGATGGTTAGCTTATTTAGAAAATGTGTCTTTGTGGATGTGATTAAATGATAAATCTTGCAATGAGGAAATAATCCTTTATTATCTGGATTTGCAAGCATCCTGATAAGAGACAAGGAAAAGGAGAATAGATAAAGAGGAAAACACAGTGTGAATATTGAGGCAGGGATTGAAGGGATATGGCTACATGCCAAAGAATGCCAAGGAATGCTGGGCAGCCACCGGGAGCTAGAAAAGCCAAATAACTTTTTCTCTTCCAGAGCTTATGGATAGAGCACAGTCTTGTCAACACCTTGATTCCAGACTTTTGTCCTCCAGAACTGTAAAAGAAGAAATTTATGTGGTTTTAAGCCATCAGGTTTGTGGTAATTTGTAATGGCAGCCCTAGAAAATCAATACAGAATTTGATACTGAGAAATGGGGTGCTCGTTTAACAAACACCTAAAAATGTGGACGTGGCTTTGCAATTGGATACTGAAGAGAGGCTGGAAAAATTTTGAGACACATGATAGAAAAAGTCTAGGTTGCCTTGAAGAGATTATTGGTAGAAATATGGACATTAAAGGTGCTGCTGATGAGGGCTCAGACAGAATGTGGAGCATAGAAGAGAAAGCTTCTATCATCTTAGAGAATACTTCTGTAGTCATAAACAGAATGGTGGAAATATATATGATAAAGATGATTCTGTACCGGACTGCAATGGTTTGTTTTATATAATGAGGAAGGTCTAGAAGTAGGTAGCTGCTTGCATTGAATTAGCAGCTTAGCAACATCAGGGCTGTTGTTCTGCAGTTCTCAGGTCCTTTCCCTTATGGCCCCATGATGACTATTGCAGCTGCAGCCACCCCATTTGCAGCCATGGCAGGAGGAGGATGGAGGGCCAGAGGAAAAGGCAGTATTTGTGTCAGACAGAGCAAAGACTTTCCCAGACACTCTGCAGCACATTTGACTTTTCTGTCATTGTCATTGTCTAGAACTCGGTCATACGGCCATCCCTGGCTGGAATTTGTTAAGGGAAAATAAACCTGGAAATGGAGATTTGGTCATCCAACCATGAGAATCTACCACAGAAGTCATACTGGGAGATGAAGGCCGCACTAGGGAGAACTAGAAGAGTCTTTTGTGGATATCTGAGATGTGTCACTGGATATCTGGTGACATCTGTCTGTAGAGAGCCAGGTCAGAATATCATGGACACATAGAATGGAGAGTTTACTGCTTTCCTACCCTTGGTATACCAAAAAAAAAAAAAAAAAAAAAAAATCATTTTAATATCATTCAAGAGAAATTAACTCCTCCGAGCCTTGATAAAGCATACTTACACTTCATACCTTAGTGAGTTTGTTTGTTTGGTTTTGTGATTTTCCTCTGTCTGAAATTTCTGTCCATATTTCTCCCTTTCTACCTGATGTAGAATTCCGATAGATCCTTCCAAACTCAACTACCAGTTTTTCTGCAAAGTAATATATATTACTTCAGTGTAGATGGATAACTTATCTTTGAATTCTTAACACCACTCAGAAATTCATTTGTAACTTGTAATTCATTTAATATGTACTGATTTTCATTTGTCACTTATAATTAATATAACATTCTTGACTGTCTACTATCTACCTGGCAGTATGCTCAGGTATGTAAAGGTGAAAAAAAAAAATGTATCTATATCAGGTTAGGTCCTGGCCCACAGTGGTGAGAACAGTGAGACAGAAACTGTAATAATTTAAAATGTAGTATGGGTAGGAATGTGGACATAGGAATGTACAAGGTAAAATAGGGACACATATTTTGCATTAATAAATTTTTATTTAATTGTCAATGGTCACCACATACATTATGCTCTTAGTTTCTGAAATGTGGTTTGAGAATATTCATTGCCATAGAGTAGGAAAGAACAGACTATTCACAACCAAGAAGTCTATGGCTTCTGATGTGACCATTGCAGAATGTATTATTATTATCATTATCATTATTATTATCATTATTATTATTATTTAGAGAGAGAGAACACGTGAATGGGGTTGGGAGGTGCCGAGGGAAAGGAAGAGAGAGAATCTTAAGTGAGCTCCGCACCCAGGATGGAGCACAGCATGGGGCTTGATCTCACAACCCTGAGATCATGACTGGAGCTGAAATCAAGATTTGGACGCTTAACCCACTGAGCTACCTGGGTGCCCCCGTTGCAGAACATTTTACAAAAGAAATAAGGAATGAAAAATGGAATGCCTAGAGGTACATTATTATTCAGTGATTTATATCTCCATTCTTTGGCACCATTGTGAAGTATCTCTGTATTTCCCTTCTGAACTCTACTGAAATTTTAGGAAATGCTAAATTCATATATTAATATCTCTATCAACTGTCTATCACCTATCATCTATCTATCCATTTATCGTTTTTCTATCTCTCCCTATAAACACATACTCAGGTAGTATTTGGTATTCTGTTGTTAGCACTGCACTTGCCTATCTGAAAAAGCCATATGAAAACTAAACCAAGTTGACATCTTCCTGAACGTTGCTGCATTCTTTTTTTTCACTGAAGTGTAGCTGAACTGAAGGTACCAGGCCCACAAGCACTCCTTTCTCTCCTTGTGTATAATCTAGCTCAAGTGTTATAGACATTTTCAGGTTGGAGAAATTTTAAACAAGCAACTAGTCATTTTGGAATGCCCTATTGTATAGGTTTTGATTCAAACAAGAAAAGAGTTTTAAATTCAACTTGTGTTCATCCAAAACAACCAAGGTTAAAATCAATCAATCAGTCAATCAACTTAGAAACATCTATGAACACCTACTCCTTTTATATGTCAGGCATTAAGATAGCTACCACAAAGAACTGGATATTTTTTTTTAAAGATTTTATTTATTTATTTGAGAAGGAGAGAGAGAGAATGAACAGTGAGAAGGGGCAGAGGGAGAGGCAGACTCCCCACTGAGCAGGGACCCCATGCAGGGCTCAATGTGGGGCTTGATCCCAGGACCCTGAGATCATGACCTGAGCCGAAGGCAGACTCTTAACCGACTGAGCCACCCAGGTGCCCCAGCACTGGATAATTTAAATCCAGCTTTAGTGGTTCTCTCAGAAGGCAGATAAAATTGTTATATAATTTCTCCTTGGCTTTGGAATGACTATCATGATTTAAATCCATGATTCATTGTTCTTGATAATGAAACTGAATGTTATTTTAGCATGATAATTGCTTTGTGTTTATGTTGAAATTAATCAACAATAAAGACCTCTCTTCATAAATATACATGTATTTAAAAACAAAAATGCACATCTTTGGGAAGAAATACAGATTTTTGGTAGAATATAATTATCTAATTTGTAGTGAATAAAAACTCTAAAGTTATAAAAACATGTGATGTTTAAACACAAATAACAAATTTATAATTTTTAAGAGTTATCTCAGCATTAGATTTTCTAAAACATGGATAAAATTTTATTTTCCTCACATTTTCCTGGTGAAAAAAATATAAATTAGGCTACATAATTATTTTCATCAGGTACATTTCCTAGTTTTTCCGAAGTTCCAAGTACAGAAAAGACCAAAACATAGGTATGTTTTTATTTAATAAAAAACTATTCCTGTTTCTTTTAAGGCAGTGTTCATTTATTCAGCAAACTCAGTGTGTACAAGGACTATGTCAGGAGAAACTGAGAAAAATAAAAAGATGAACAAGACACAGTTCTTCTCTTAAGGAGCATTTAATCTAGTAGACAATGTAAAGTGATGCTCTTAAAGAGCAAAACAAATGCAAAAAAGAATATTTGGTAGTGTGATAAATTGTTAAAGAATTTATAAGGTGGGAAAGAAGAACAATCATTTCCTGGTGGATATGAAATTAGAGTAAAAATGCTCCCTTAACTAACCCCCAGGTAACCAAATAGCTTTATTAACAAAAGTTCTCCACTCTCCCATTAATCATACAATTAATGTCCCAAATATTCTAAACACTAGTAACTAAGCTACTCTTTAATATGACCATACCTAGGGGAGCCTGGGTGGCTCAGTTGGTTAAGTATCAGACTCTTGGTTTCAGCTCAGGTCATGATTTCAGGGTTGTGAGATGAGTGCTGGGACAGGCTCCATGCTCAGTGTGGAGTTGCTTGAGATTCTCTCTCTCCCTCTCCTTTTGCCCCTCACCCCACTGGCATGTTTTCTCTCTCTCTCTCATTCGCTCTCAAACAAATAAATAAATCTTAAAAAAAAAAAAATATGGCCATACCTATCTGCATCCAGTAGTTGAACTGAATGCTTACCAGGGGTCAAGTGTGTGTTTTCAAACCTGTTTTTGCCAGGAGTACTTTTATTGTGATTACATAATATGTAATGAAGTATTATTGAAAAAAATTATTTATAAAAATCAAGTTGAAATCTCTGGGAAGTTTTATGCCAAATTACTACCCCCAAAATTGTTTTTGATTTAAAATTTAAAATATTTTAAACTATTTTATTTTAAATATATTTAAATTTTTAAAATATCTGGGGAAAATATCTCAATTTGCTTCATAAACATCTTTGTTCTTGCTCTATTCCAAAGAGAATAATATTGAAATTGTTACATTCTGAATATGGGGAGTAAATTAATGATCAGAAAGTCAACATTAATTTGTACATTTTAATATAATATTAAATATTGAATATTAAAAGTAAAATATTAAAAATGTCTGTGGACTGCACTCTACTAACTCATATCACTTTTATACATCTTACTTGATTCGGACAATTTTGTACAAGAGATAGGGCAGGTATTATCATCTTTTATTTACAGATGAAAAATCAACATTCCGGGCGCCTGGATGGCTTGGTTGGTTAAGCGTCTGCCTTCGGCTCAGGTCATGATCCCAGGGTCTTGGGATTGAGCCCCACATCGGGCTCCCTGCTCAGTGGGGGGCCTGCTTCTCTGCCTCCCTCTGTTTCTCCCCCTGCTCATATTCTCTCTCTCTCTCTGTATCTCTGTGTCTCGAATGAATAAATAAAAAAACTTAAAAAAAAAAAAGAAAGAAAAATCAACATTCACATAAGTTATGACTTCCCAAAGACCACACAGCTAGAATATGACCGAGATGGAACTTTAACCCAGGTTGTTTAAAGTGGAGTCTAATGCTGTTCCTACCTTTTTTTAAGTAGAATATTTTGGGGAGAAAAGTTCATTTGTTATCATGGAGTAAATCGGTTATGTGAATGTGAAATGTATAGATATAAAAAAGAATAAGACTTTACTCTTGTGAGTCATTACTCTAGTGAGTTGAGTGGTGTCTTTCCCAAATCTTTGTCTACCTGGAAACTCACAACCTAACTATTTGCAGGTGTAATTAGGAAGGGATTCCAATTTAAGATCATTCTGGATTATAGTGGTCCTATTCCAATAACAGGTGTCCTTAGAAAAGGGAAAGACACACAGAGACACAGGGCTAGCCATATGAAGATGGATGTAAAGATTGGAGTGTTGTGTCCACAAACCAAAGAATGCCAAGGATTTCCAGAGCAACCAAAAGTTAGGGAAAAAGCATGAAATAGATTCTCCCTCAGAGCATCCAGAAAGAACCAATCCTTTCAACACCTTGATTTCAGACTTCTGAATTCTTAAACCATAATATAATAAATTTCTGTTATTTTAAACCACCAAGTTTGTGATAATTTGCAATGGCAGTCCTAGGAAATTAATACAACCACTAAAACACATATGTGAGAAATCACAGGTGTACTTTCTGTCGGTATTAGCTCATTCCAGGTATCTAATTACTAGTTATTTGTCTGACATTGAAAAACTTTGCTATTATTATGGCATTGTTCCTTTTTAAAGAAGGAAGTGGCAGTATCTGTACCTATTTTTCTACTACCTCAGTTTCAGAAACAATGACTTTTTATTATTTAAACTGTTATTAAATTCAAGGAAAAAAACATCTAATATAGAAGTACTTCTGGGGCACCTGGGTGGCTCAGTCATTTAAGCAACTGCCTTCAGCTCAGGTCTTGATCCCAGGGTTTTGGAGTAGAGCCTGGCATCAGGCTACCAGCTCAGCAGGGAGCCTGCTTCTCCCTCTCCCTCTGCTGCTGCCCCTGCTTGTGCTCTCTCATGCGTGCTCTCTCTTGCTCTCTCAAATAAATAAATAAATTCTTTAAAAAAATAAATATTTCTGTAAGAAAGAAATAAAGACTTATAAGTACATTTCTCCAGCAAAAAACTTCCCTAGATTGCTGTTTTTAAATAAAAAACTCCATGTGTCTATGTTGATTCCAAATGGTCCCACATACAGCTATTTTTTGCTTGCATTTAGTTGTGAAATGTTGGATTACATAAGGCCAAAAGTGAAATGCAGATTTTTCTTTTCCAGCTTGAACCGTAAAATGAAAAATTTAAGAATATTATAGTGGCCCAGTAACAAATGGAAAGGCTTCTGTGCATCAAAAATTGTGTTTAAGTTGATTCAATGATAAATATTGAAAGGAAATTATCATCTATACATTTAATAAAGCAGGTTCTTCAAAATGGGTTTTTTACTCTGAAAATTGCTCATGCTATGCGGTTCTTGCAATCAGAAAGCTGACATAGAAATAATGTCCAGACCGCTAGCAGCTGGTTTAGAAGGCTACATGTAAGATTCATAGATGTATCAGTCAGGGTTCTCCAGGGAAACAGAACCAATAAGATAACTAATTGGTTATAGGAATTGGCTTTTATGATTATAGAGGCTGAGATGTCCCACAATTTACCATCATCATACTAAAGAACCAGAAAAGCTGCTGGTGTCATTCAGTCCAAAAATCTGAAGGCTTTAGAACAAAGAATACTAATGTCTGAGAGACAGAGAATATGGGCATCCCACATCAAGTAGAGAGAGCAAATGTGCCCTTCCTCCTATTCTGACCCTGAGCTGGTTGGATGATGCCCACCTGCGTTGGTGTGGGAGAGATTTACTCAGTGGTCTATTGATTCAGAATAGATCTAATCTCTTTCAGAAACAGCCTCAGAGACACACCCAGAAATAAAGTTTTACCAGCTATCTGAACATCGCTTAGCCTAGTCAGGTTGACACAAAATTAACCACCACAATAGGGTAACTGAGAAGTGTTCTCCTTTTACCTCAGCATTACTGAGTTAGATGTTCACACTCCTTAGCTAACCACCCCCCACAGCCCAACCCCAAGAAACATTCTCAATTTATTGGCATAGTCTGGGTCACTTTATTTAATTTTTAGCACATAGGGAATTTTTTTCTCCTAATATTATTTATTTATTTTTCTGGAAAAATATAGACTACGGTTAAAAGAATTAACATATTTATAGGCCGGAAACAACTCATTCTGCTTTACCTTACATATCTAAGATAGAATAGACCATAGTAAAATATTCCTTGGATATAGTATATCATTGTTGATCAAAGTGTGATCTTAGTACCACCTATATTAACTAAGTTGCTTATTAATAAAGAAATAAACAACAAAATAAATAAATCACATTCCTGAACTCTCCTCTAGACTTACGGAATCAGAAATTCTGAATGTGGGGCCCAGAAATTAGTCTTCTTAAGAAGCAAACCAGGTGATTCTAGGATACACCGAAGTTTGAAATATTTGGTATAAGAACTCTACCCTACGCATTTAAATTGCTATCTTATAAACTGAATTTTTATATCTCATTATATGTATAAAAGTAAAGCATGTAGTATTCTCAATCTGAGGAGTAAAAAAAAAAATGAATACTGGATAAAAAAAGGTTAAATATGTTAAATATTACAAATTGGTTGGTTCTGAGAAAATTCGGTATTGAAGTCTAGGAGAAAACAAAGTCAGAGCCTTGCTAGTCTCCATTAATATGGAATTAATGAAAAAAATTTAAATCTACTTACAGATTGTTTTTAGAACACATCACATTTTAAGTGGTAACTTTATTAATAAACATTCTTGTGTAGATAATTTTTGTATATGGAGTCTCCTCTTCCAGTGACTTGTAAACCAACTTCAAGGAAAATTAGAAAATAACAACAACAACAAAATCTTTAAAAGTAGGCGTATCTTCAGAGATAACATAGCTCAAATGTAGAGAGGAAATGAAACATGTAAGACTAAATTCCAACTAGATCCTTCTCTTGCTTTTTCTGTGGTTATTTCTCCCTTATGCTTTCTCTCCTATTCTACCTGCTTAGAACCAGTCTCCAAATTCACTTGAATCTAATTTCTAAATAGCTTATTTCAGACCATTCTGATCAAAGTCACCACTTATCTGGACAATTTAAGGTCTTCAATTTGCCATGGACATTCCCTCCAATTCATTCTGTAAATGGTAGACCAATTACATTTTCTAAACTATAAATGTCATCACATTACTCTTTGGCTTAAATTTTTTCAGTGGTTTTCCATTATCCTAAGGATAAACCTCAAGTCTTTTACAAATATTATAAGCTCTCCATGATCTGGTTCTTGACTTCATTTTCAGTCTTACATATGTGGAGACTTACAGAGAAATATTTGAAATCTGCATGGGGTGTTATTCTTTATTACAAAAACTGGGGAGGAAGGGCACTGTTACCATTTATTGGATAGAAACAGGAATGTTTGGGATCCTTTATTGCATAGGAAGTATAACTTAATAAAAAAAAAAATTCCTTGTGGCTCTTACATTGTTGACCAGATATCATGTAGATGGAAAACTGGTTTTAATTATTTGAGCCAAGGATCTAAGTCACTTTTATATATGAAAAAAAGCTATTTTAGGGGTGCCTGGGTGACTCAGTCAGTTAAGCATCTGCCTTCAGCTCAGGTCATGATCCCAGGGCCCTGGGATCCATCCCCAGTTGGGCTCCCTGCTCAGCAGGGAGTTTGTTTCTCCCTCTCCCTTTGCCTGCCGCTCTGCCTGCTTGTGTGCACGCTCTCTCTCTGTCAAATAATAAATAAATAAATAAATAAATAAATAAATAAATGAATAAATAAATAAATAAACCTTTTTAAAAAAGAGAAAAAAAAATATTTTGGGCATTCTATGAAGAGTTGCCAGATTTTTCAGGTAGGTAACTGCTATCGAAATCAAGAGAAAGTGTACTTTTTTGGAACTTTACCAACAGTTGTTTACTATTTTGAAAGATGATGTCACTTATGCAAAGCAATAAAGACTCAGCAAAGTAAATTATAGTTTAGGTTAGGGCTCTAATCTCAACTGGAATCTGGTGTGCTAAGTAAGAAAATTGACTTTTATGAGCAACTCCAATAGATGAACACAGTTTGGGGAAAAAGTTCAGGCTGAAATTCAGTGAGCATGCATGTACCGATGACTTAATCCAGCCATAATAGTAGATGTATGACAATATCTAGGTACCAGCAATATTGAATGATAATTTATTACTTGTGACAGAAAAAAACCATGGGAAAAACTCAACTCTGAAATTCATAAGGATCAGATAAGATTAACAGCGTATAGAATTATCAAGGGACAGCTTCATGGAGGAATTGAGATGAGTTGGCATTAGAAAAAAAAAAATTTTTTTTTGGTTCCCAAGTTTTATTTAAGAACTCATACAGGGCGCCTGGGTGGCTCAGTTGGTTAAGCAGCCGACCCTTGATTTTGGCTCAGGTCATCATGATCTCAGGGTTTTGAGACCGAGCCCCACCGTGCTTAGGATTCTCTCTGCCCCTCCCTGCCCCCCCCCTGTAAAAAAAAAAAGAAAGAAAAGAAAAGAAAAAAAAGGAAAATTTTATAGCATTTGGTTAGGCAGAGTAGATGGCAAGAAGGAAGTGGCAAGGAAGAGGACATTAGAAAACTGACAAGTAAATATTTTTTTGTAAGTTTGGGCCATTTTTAGTAATTGGGAATCATGAAAATATATTCCCAGAAAAATTCTCAGAAAAATGGCAAAACCTAAAAAAAAATTTTAAATGTGAACTTTGTCTTCTAATGGAAGAATCTTTTCAGTAAGGTCATGAGCTGCCATGTTGCACAATTTCAGTGGCTATATTTATATTTTATTTTATGCTGCTTTCTGAAGTTGTACAAAATAGAGGCCCTTTGTAGATTAATACCCTCTTTACTGGGGCTATGCCTTTTAACAGGATAATTCTGTTGAAAGTTGTTTCAATGGAAAAATACGTGCCTGTCATCTATTCATTGTACATACATTTTGTCACAGGCACATTTAATCATTTATTTCAAGCCTTAATCATTTAAAGCTTTTAAATTTATTGCAAATAGAGCTCAGGATAGAGAGAAGATATTTCTTTATCTGTAGAATGCTAATGTATTTGATTGAACGTATGAAGAACTACAGACTTTGAGTTGCATTCGAAGAGGATAATGTAGTGTTCCTTTGCTTAAATATGCTGCAGATCCAGTACTTCCACTTTAGGAATGTTTTATATTAATTCACTAAGAAAGGACATGTGCATCTTGTTTGGGTGTATTAGGGGAAGGGTGCAGGGGAGGGAGTTAAGAATTGCCAAGAAAAAATTCAGCAAAGATAAGAGTGGACCTGGGTTTGGGGTTCCTGGGCCACTCCTGCATGTTGTTCAGAGTAGGGAATATCCATACAAGTGTAAGCCTGTCCCTTCCACAGCCACATGCTTACAACTCCTTGCAGCCACTCAAGGCTCAGTATTGCAGAAGCAAACCATTTTTTATAAACCCCCGAAAAGTAGCTTCTAAAGTATAGGTTTTCTCAGTAAACCCCTAAGATACGAAGTTGGATGAAAATGAGGTTTACTGATAAATTCTACTTCCCTTAACTTCCATGCATGGAGTGAGAGTGAGGTCTGAATCAAGTTCACAGCGTAAATTGTACCAAATTCTGGTTACATAAAAGCTTAGAAGACATGTTTTATTTCTATTGTTCAGTTTTCTGTAAACTGTTGAAGGCAATCTTCTAAACAATTTCTATCACGCTTACAAACCTAGGCAACATTATGAATTCAGCTTATAATAGTATAACTGAGTATAATCATAACTGAGTATAATCATAACTACATATTTTATTGTTAATACTGATGAAACAAATTATACTAATTAAATTCTGAGGTTTAAGCTTTTGCTTGGGACTTTATTCTTTCTTGAATTATAAATTTAAGAAGTTGATTTTTCCTTCCCAAGTCATAATATCCCTTGATTTTGCCTATAAGTTGGCATGTCAGCCTTACACTCTATATGCCTCCTCTCCTTTCTCCCATCTTCCACTATTTCCTATTTATAGAGTAATGAATAAGAAATGCATGAATAAGAAAATGAATGAATAAGCCTGGAGACAGACTTCCCAAGTTCAAAGACCAAATATATTGATTACTGGCTATCTGGACTTGGTAAAACCTTTGTGCCTCCATTTCCTCATCTAAAAGTGAAACTGAAAACATGATTGATTTTATCTATTCACTATGATAATTTAAGGAGGTAATGCATGTATGAGGCTCAGCATGGTACCTCGCATATAAAAAGGACTCAATAGACATTATTAACATTATTATTGTTCTTGTTGTTTTTGATGATGTTATGATTTTTATATAATTTCAGTGAATTTATTCAGTCTTAAATTTTTCTATTTGCATTTTTTTACAAATCATAATTACATGTACTTACATAGATTTTGATATTCAAATAAATAAAATTCTTAGCCTAAGTCTTCTTTCTTTAGTATTTTTTTCTAGTATCATGACCAAACATCTTTTATTAAGTAGACATGTTTTGCTATGTTTGCTTTTATGTAAAGTGCACAAGTAAGTGGCAAACCATACTTCCCAAAAGCTTAAAGAATTATGCCAATGTGGATATCTACACAGGAATACAGTCTAGTGATTTATGGCTATAAAACTATTCCATTTTAAAATATCAGACTGTGGTAGGAGGGCAAAAATATATCATTCATTCCAGTAATTCTTACCTTTTTGATTTTAAGAAGTAATTTCAAAGGAAAAATAAAAATCATGAATGCTTACCTGAAAGTAATTTCACTTTCAATGTTTGTTTTTTGATCAAGAAAATATGTGATTTTTGAAAGCTACTATAAATTAACTAATTCTTTTTTTTTAAGATTTTATTTATTTGTCAGAGAGAGAGCGTAAGCAGGGGGAGCGGCAGGCAGAGGGAGAAGTAGGCTCCCCTCTGAGCAAGGAGCCTGAGGTAGGGCTCATCCCAGGACCCTGGATCACGACCTGAGTCCAAGGCAGATGCTTAACTGAATGAGCCACCCAGGCATCCCAACTAATTCTTTTAACAGAATTTATAGATCGTTTTAAGACACGGCATTTAAACATTTATAGTAAGGATATATATGCATAATTCATGTGTTCAGGCTAAAATAATGTTTGATGAACCAAACTTTGTAACTGTGATAGTTTCAGACTACTGATTTTACCTCCAAGAATACCACGTCCTAAGAAACAGCAGACTCTCTTACAACATCTCCTTAGTCCCTTTTTTCCAAACTTAACTATTCTCTAACCACGGGTACTGAAAAGCAGAAACAAAAACAAAAAACAAAGAAGCAAAACAAGTAAAAAGTAAGTAATGAGTAACATATAAGGTTTGGTCTCTCATTCAAATAGCTACTTTAGGAGGTAGAATGCACTTTTATTTCATTTTGCATTTGTTTTTAATTTGCCTATTCCAGTAGAATACTCAAACTTTCATTCCTTAAGTCACACAAAATAGGCAGCCACTTAAAAGAATTAATGATTTGCATTAGCATGATCACCAGTAAGTTTAAATATAAATATGTAATATATTTTTGCAAAAGAGGGAGAGAAAATAATATTTAGTAGATATTATTAGACCTAGTATTAGATCCTCTCAGGTTAATAAAAAATATTTTACAATATTAATCATAACTGAGTAGAATCATAACTGAGTTTTATATACCGCACCTATTTATAGAAAGACTTCTCTTGACTGATACTGTTCAGCCAGAAGTTGCGCAGGTAACTCCTTAGTGGGTGTTTGGTATGGCAATATGAACATCAAAGGAGAGTTTAAGGCAAGGAGTATATTGAGAGATAGAGGAAAGTTTCATAATGATAAAAAAATACCAACTCAAGAAGAAGCTTAAACAATATTTATTTTTTATACCTCAAATAACAAAGCTTCAAAATATATAATGCAAAAATAAGCAAATGTCATATAACCCAGCTTGGTATAAGTAACATACAATTAACTGCATAATTAATTCACATATATACACATTGCACTAAACAATGTGAGAATACATCATCTTTTAACTATCCATAGGTTATATTTAATAAATTTTTAACTATAAGTAGATCATATGTTGGGCAATAAACCTCAAAAAAATTTCAAAATATCAAAATCCTAGAGATGATGTCTCTGAGCACAGAAAAGATAAACAAAAAATCAAACAACATAACAAATTTAACAGAAAATAATTTTGAAGTTCCCAAATGTTTGGAACTTAAGCATTCAAAATAACTTCTGTGTCAAAAAAGAATCCATAATGGATACAAAGATAGCCTTCTTGTAAGAACTCCATCTTTCCTGTGGGGAAAACAAACAGACAAATATGTGGAGATTGGACCTGAGTCTATATGGAGAAGGAATCTTCTTCTTAGCTGAACCCAGCTTTCTAGATGTCCTTGCCTAAGTATTGGACATTTGAACGAAGCCTTGAATCCTCCACATGAACACAACCATAAGGTGACAATAATGAGCGATTCTAATCAGTCATTGGCACACTGAGTAGAAGAATTGCCAACCAACTTCTGTTTGAATTCCTGACTCACAAAATCATGATAGATAATGAAATGTTATTTTATTTATTTATTTTTTTAAAAGATTTTATTTATTTATTTGAGAGAGAGAATGAGAGAGAGAGAGCACATGAGACGGGGGAGGGTCAGAGGGAGAAGCAGACTCCCTGCCGAGCAGGGAGCCCGATGCGGGACTCGATCCCGGGACTCCAGGATCATGACCTGAGCCGAAGGCAGTCGCTTAACCAACTGAGCCACCCAGGTGCCCCATGAAATGTTATTTTAAACCAGAGACAGCCTACTGGGTCTGCTGAAGCTGTTAGAATTTTCATCCAGAAAAACAGAATTTTATTCTGAGACTGAAACCCAAGTTCAACCATTATACTTGCAAGGTGCTTTACACAGAAAAAGTTTGGAGAAAGACCTGTTCTATCTCTTGCTGGTGCCAAGATAATTTTTTGGAGATTCTGGAAGCTATGGAGGGTCACGGTATACATACGGTTTCAGGTGTCTGAGTATGGGAGAACAAAGCCGTGTAGGAGCAGTAGTCAGTCTCTGACGCTAATGGCCAGTTAGGCTTCCTGTTTCATGAAGGTCTCAGCCTACTGATAGTAATGCTACCTGTTAGGAATGCTTGAGGCATTCACCTGGGCCCCCATTACTTATGGTTGAGCTCCCACGAAACTTTCTCTAACTAGAGCCAGTGTTGTGACTGGACCAGCCCTTGCAGTTCTCATTATGATTACAAGACATACCTAAGCAACAACCATCAAGGAACTTTGAAAAATCAAAGCTATTACTCACAAGTCCTAGAGAGTACAGGCACTCCAGGGGACACACTGTGAGGTTGCAGGTAGAATGAGAGAGAAAGCATGTACCTTGGGTTCTGCTTTTATTGGAATTGAGGGTGTGAGCTTAGGGTTTCATGGGTTCACTCTCTATTGGTAAATTTAAAACATAAGAGTGGGAATTATGATGCAGGGTCACTCAATTGGTCTGTTATCTAGGTTACCCGGAGCTTTCTAAAAGGAAAACCTCATGGGTCGGGCAGCCTCATTTCTCATCTAGTTCTTTAGCTAGTAACTGTGTCATGAAGCTGGAAATTTGTTTATTTGGGATCTGTGTCTTTGAAATGGATGCCTCAGCAATCCAAAGCCTAATGTAAAGCATTTGCATTATAACCCCAAAAGCTTATTGTTAGGTACTTACACTATATACCTGGATTTTAATTGAGGAAGTAAGAAGTCACTGGGCATGAGGAGTTTTCCAGGAGCTTTGACATTCTCATTGGATGTCTGAAAAACTTCTACTAATTTGTTAATTGCTGAATCTAAATGCTCTAGAAAGGAGGAGGGTATGTGAGTTTCTCTTGCCCAATCTGCAGGGCCTCAGATGTGCGTAAAGAAAAGTTGGCCTGTCTGAACAGTGTCTTGGTGAAAAAGTCACACATGCAAAGACCTGATCAACCAGAGAAAAGATACTGAACATGAGTGTCTTAGTGGACTCCAAGGAGGTAGTTGCTGACATCTGGAGCCAACAGGAATGGCATATATTTAAAAGATAACAGGTAGTAAAGTTTAAGGACTAGAAGCTCCACTACCATCACAACCAGAGTTCCATGGATACTATTTAACCCTCCAGAGCTCAGAATGAATCCAAAAATAATCCTGAAACTCAATGAAAAAAAAAATCTTGTATATAACTGAAAAAAAAAATTAGATTGGCTGACTTTCTCCACCCCGGATTGTGTTATAATTCAACCTCTAGGTTAAGTAAGGACTAGAAATTAAATTCAGTTATAGGAAAATAAATGTATTGATATTTTTGGATCTGTTTTTAAAAAGTCTTCTTTAGTATTGCACTTTTAGTAAATTTACCACTCATCAGTATGCTTTAATACAGGATTTAATAAATACACTATTTTTCCAAGTTAAGTAAGACCACAGTTTACTGTTGATTATTTTCAGAGTCCAATATTGAAGGCCAAATTCAAAATTTACCAAGTACCTAAGGATTTAGTTAATTTTCATAATTTTAAGTGTTATAATCAAAACATATTTTTGTCAACTGTTTCTTGAAATATGAATATAAATTGTTATTGTATATTCATTTATGGCTATTTTCATACATAAAGGCTGTTGTTAATCATCTTTCCCCAGTCCTGCTGTCACAGAGATAGAAAACAGCATAAAACATTTTCAGTCTCCACAGGTCACTTAAAATTATCAAATGACCTAGAGGTAAAACAGACTATGTCCTATTACTAAACCCCAGGAATCATTAATGTTTCTTCTAGTATAATGAAATAATAGAATTTACTTTTCTTGCTTACAGTGTGATAAAATTCACTTATCTGGCTTATTAAGAACTTTGTCTCATTTATATTTGTATTTTCTTTATTTCATGAGTATAGAATGAATTCCAAAGGACAATGACTTGCCTGGAATTGTTTTCAAACTATATGTAATGTTCTTTTACTAAGAAGCCAGAGCAATGTAGAAGGCAAGGACTGACCCCAGACTAAATCATGCAGCAGGGCAGGATTTCTCTTCCACTCACTCTCCCTCTTCTCCTAACCTCCTCTCCGTAATCTTATGGATCATAAAACTGCCTTCAGACTTCCCACAAGGGTAGCTTTCTGACTCAGGAATATCCCATGGTTCTGATCTTTCCCTTTTCTCAATTTATTTTAGTTAACATGTCTTTAGGATCTGCTCAGAAACATATCATTATTCCTAAGATATCAATGGATGATTTAAAAAAAGAAGAGATCTCACAAGTTGTACATACATCCAAAGTGTTAGATTTAAGTAAAATTTTAAAGTTTGAAAAATTCTACCTTAACAATAAACATTTGTGTTTCAAAACAGTATTTGTCAGTATTTACCAGTTGCCTGAGAAAAGCAGACCCCTAAAATTTAATTTACTCATGTCTTGCTTTTCTCATGGGCTTTATTTTTTGAACTACTCAGGCTTAGATAGATAAAGCTGCATTTAAAGGAAAAAAAATCACTAACTGTGATAAACACCTATTAAAACTCCTCTATTTTCTATGGCACAACCGAAAGATAAGAAATAAATACATTGGGGATAAGCAGGAAAGCCGATGTAACAACAAAAAGATATGGAACTGGTAACTAAAAGGTAACTGAAAGGAAAAAAAAAATCTGATTTGCTCTTTAGATAAAATGGTACTTGTTTAATATTTAATCTCAAACTTAACATGTGTGAAAAGACATTTGATCTCCCTCTTGCACTCCTACCCCACATCTGTTTCTTAGAAAATGACACTAATTTTCACATTGTCATTCACGACCACATCCTTTAACTTGTTCTTGAATACTTTCAATCACAGTGCACATTCAGTCCTTCAGCAAGCCCTGTTAGTTCCTCCTTCAAAATAGCTCCTGAGTCTGCTCATTTCTAATCACCTCCAGTGCTTCTGTCCTTATCCAAACCACCAGCATTTCCCCAAGACTATGCAGTGCAGGATCTTCCTTAGAATTCTCACTGTTCAGTTCTTTACAACTTATGGACCCTTTTCTACACCGCAGCCAGACTGACCATTTATAAATGTAAATAAGATCCATACTTCTCTTCTCAGATGCTGCTGTGTCTTATCCATTCAGAGTAAAAACCAAATTTTACCTCACCTGAATGGCTCTGCATAACCACACTCTAACTGGTTTCCAACCTTGGCTCCTCTAACTGGTTTACTCCTCTTACTTGTTTTTGGTTTACTCACTTCATTTGGTCACACTCGTTTTCTTGCTGATCTCTCAATAGGCTAAGCTGATTCTGACTTTAGATTTTGCACTTTTCTTCTTTGTTTGGAATTCTCTTCTCTTCTCCCAGTTCTCCACGAAGCTTGTTCCCCTATTTTATTCCGAAAGCTATTCATGGTATTGTCCATGAGGAGAGGATTCCCTTGATCATTCCATGTGAAATTCTCTAGTCCTTGCCCTGCTTTGTTTCCTACAAATAACTTATCAATGGAGTATTATATTTTTCTATATTTGTTTATTTGCTTATTATTCGCTCTCTCAACTAGGACATAAAGTCCATGAAAAATTTTGGCAAGTGGATCCTTATTTGTTTCCTCAGAAATAATGCATTACACAGAGTAGGTGCTCATTACATAATTATTGACTAACTGTACTAATGAATAAACTGCAGGAATCATTCCCTCTCCAATGCATCACCAAGTCTCCAGGCCTACAGCCTTTAACTTCAGTACCACATAGCAAAACTTACTTAGATGTTGGTACCTAATTTTATTATATACTAACCTGCATGTCTCATCTTTAATTTCAGATATAGTACTAACATATTAATATTCATTTTAAGAAAATATAT
Source organism: Mirounga angustirostris (assembly GCF_029215605.1). Classification (NCBI taxonomy): domain Eukaryota; kingdom Metazoa; phylum Chordata; class Mammalia; order Carnivora; family Phocidae; genus Mirounga; species Mirounga angustirostris. Next base: position 103,486,651 of record NW_026991712.1, on the reverse strand, counting down.
TTTGTACCTTATCATTTCAGTGAAAAATATTGATCAGTAAGAGAACGATTCATTTTAAGTTAGCTGAGAGTATGGATAATGCAGTTCTAAAGATGACAATGCTCAGTATAATATTAATGAATTAGTATCATTATTTGATAAATATAAAATCTTAGGATATGAATATGGCAAGGTCTGTAGCACACATCCGGCAACATTAGTATCAGCGGGCAAAGGAAACTCAACTTCTCACCAGAGGTACTTGAGAGAGAGAAATTTAAGTGTTCCTTAGTAACCGGTGTATGAGATTTGCAGAGTTGCAAAGAATTTGAATTTTAGAAATGCAAACCGACATATTAGATCAGGGCTTATAAATAAGGGGGGCGGGTAATTTTGCCACCAGGAGACATCTGCCCGGTTTGCACACTTTTTTTGATTGTTAGGACTTGGGGGATGGTGCCCCTGCTGCTAAACATCCCACAATGTATGGGGTAGCCCTCCAAGCAAATTTTTCAGCCCCAAATGTTGATAATGTCAAGTTTGAGAAGCTGTGTCAGACAGGCAGGACTGTAATTTTGAGTTTTTCTTTAGGTTAGAATGCAAAAGAATGTTGAAACTTCTTTCAGACTTCAGGTTTACTACTCCATGCTTCTGATCCCTAAGCTGCAAGCCAATGCCCTCTCATCCCAACTCAGAGTACCTGCTCCTTCACTGTAATTTCTGCCACTCTCCCAGAAAATCTGATAACTGATAGATCAACTACTAGTTCTGGAGACTCCGGGAGCTCAAGCTGCCCATTTTTCTTCCTAGGATGTTATTTCATTCACATCTTTTCACAGAAGTGTTCATTGTCCTTTTTCCAAAACAGAATATGCTCTAAAATGACTTTTGTGAACTGATTTAGTAAATACTGACTCAAATTTTTCAAATATATTGAGGAAACTAAGCTACGCTTATGGTGGAATTATGTGATTTTAACTTTTCATGAAATGAAGAAATATTTTATTTTCCAATATGTTCAACATTTCTCTGTAATTGGAAAAAAAATGGAGCTCCTCTGTTGAGAAACTTCTTTCATGTCTCAGATTCAGCATTATCAAAAAACTTGTTGACTTAATCTGGCATAAATAGGGAACACTATCTTTACAAGTAGAATTAACCTTAGCTAATTCCTTAACTTTTATTCTATCTTAGGTGTATATTTGAATTAAGAATAAAATGTCTTGACATACAATGTTACATTAGTTCCAGGTGTACAACATAGTGATTCAACAACTCTATACATTATGCTGTGCTCACTGCAAGTGTAGCTACCAGGTGTTACCATACAACTCTATTAAGATACTATTGACTATATTTCTTGTGCTGTATCTTAACCATTCCATAACTATACTTCAGTAAAAAATAAATAACATGTGTTTCAGAATAATAGAAAGAAAAGGTTTTAAAGTGCAAAAAGAGGAACTAAAATTAACTTTTAAAAGAATGAAATGTCATGATTTCATATCACTTAATATGTTACATGGTGTATTTAAGTATATTATATTAGGTTTCACTTAATAAATGAAAACTAGATTTGTTTAAGACAGACCTAGATTAAATCCATGTTCAACCATTTACTCTTGTGAGTGTAGGCAATTTATTTAGCTACCAGGAGCCCTACTTTCTTAATCTCATACTATTTTATGAAGTATTATAAAGAAAAATAAGATGCTCAATGTAAAATGTCTCACTTGGTTCCTGACACTCATTAGATACATAATAAATAGGAGTGGTTATTATTATTAGTATGTAAGAATCTGATTTTCTGATGAAGCTGAAAGATTTTCAGTTCTTTAGAGAATTTGATCAGAACCTTTGTACTATATTGTGGTCCATGTTAACTCTTCATACAAAGACAAAATATCCTAAGGCACTCACTCTTTTAGTAAATATTGTTGAACATCTTATACATGGTATATTTATAAGAGAACAAAAGTAGACAAAACCTCATCTTCCTGTAACTTCTATTCTAGATGGAGGGAACAGGCAAAAAAACAAAACAGAAATACAATTCAACACAAAGTGAAATATTTAGTGTATGAGATGGCAAAAAACTAAGTAAGGAAGGTTGGGATTACTTTAGAGTTTACGGCTAGGTTTATATTACCTCAAATTATTTTTTATATATAACGTGAGGATGAGGTCAAGGTTTGTTTCCTTCTTTCCCTCTGGATATTGAGTTGCCAATCCTGTACTCCCCAAGCACTTCACTTTTTCCATTGGTTTTCTTTCAATTTTTGTAAATACATACATATATACATACATACATAAATGATCTCATTTAATAAATTTAATAAATGATCTATTTCTGACTTCTCTATTCTGTTTTATTGATCTATTTGTCTTTATGTCAGTATCACAAAAGAAATATGTTTAAATATGAAAGAACTTAAATTTCAAGTATGTGTATGAGAAGTGTTACATTTGTCATATGGTTTACCCAGTTTTTATTTAAGTTTAAAAAATCTGATATCTAAAATACCAAAATAGAAGTCATTATTTTGATAACTGAGTATATTACTGAGGATATGAACAAAAGGAATGCTTTAAGCTTCTTTAAGATAAGCGCAGCTTACATAAAGCTATTCTTGAATAAACATTAAGCAAATGAAAAGCTGATTGATGATACCTGATATAGACAATGTTTTATTTATCATCATTTGTCATGGGCCATTTGTAGTGATCAACTAAAAATGTAAAAAAAAAAAAAAAGAGAGAGAGAGAGAGAAAGGAGATTCTAGAATATTAGCCCCAAGAAAAGATTTTAAAAGAGAGGAGAAATCTCTATCACAGCTACTTGCACAAAACAGGCACACAGTAAATATATGCTGGATGAACTGAGGCATGCATAAATAAATGACTATTCTTGAAATATATATTGCTCTGACTATGATCTCCAGGACCATGATTGACATAATAGGCTACTTTTATATAGTGACAAAGGTTGAGCATCCAGAGATAATATGGCAATTTTAAGAAACTTCAAAGTTTGAAATTAGATCTGGATATGTACTATTTCTCTGTGTTTATCTTTATCTCACCTGTCACAACTATATAACGCAGTGTACATTCAAACTTTTTATTTCCAAAATTTTTTCCCATCTCTTTTAAGGTGTCTTAAAAAAATCTGTCTCATACTGACTTATCTTTCCCTACTCACACTTCCCCAACTCTTTCTTCATGCAAAAAAGCAACATTTTTCTATAAATCTTTGGATGAGTTGGCTAATGCCAAGTCAGTTATGTGCTTATAGTGTGAAAAAATTATAATGTATTTCTCTTCCTGAAATTTGGATTTAGTTCAGACCTTGGAATGTGGAATTACAACAAAAAAATCTCATCATCTGGAGGTTTGCGAATCATAATATTTTTTACCTTTATTGTCACTACATCACTTCACAAATTCGTAAGTACGTGAGAATAAACATACACTATTCCCCGCCGAGTATGTCAGTACAATAGACATTTATGACAAGTAAATTGCCAAGAAAACATTTGCAATGAACGTGATTTTGATGATAAGCTGTACCTTTAAAATAGAAATAAAAATTTCCAGGGCATCTAATTTTTATATTACAGACTTAGAGACTTTTATCATTTGAAGAATTAAATGTGTTGACAAAAACCTACCAGCAACAACTGACTGCACTGTTTTAGAGATCAACCCTTTGGAAAATCTAGCTTTTCTTCCCTAGCTGCCAAAAGGCTCTCTAGTAGTTTAAAAAAGCTCACTTACAGGGGCACCTGGGTGGCTCAGTCATTAGGCATCTGCCTCCGGCTCAGGTCATGATCCCAGGGTCCTGGGATCGAGTCCCACATCGGGCTCCCTGCTCGGCAGGAAGCCTGCTTCTCCCTCTCCCATTCCCCCTGCTTGTGTTCCCTCTCTCACTGTCTCTCTCTCTGTCAAATAAATAAATAAAATCTTTAAAAAAATAGTTGAGCACTGTTTAATAAGTTCTTGTCACTGTGCAAGTTGCTGATAAGACAGAATTAGAAAGGATACCCACCCTCAAAGAGATTGCCAACTCATATAGATTCCAAATTAGTAAATGATATTTACAACATGATGTTGTAGATACTATAATAGAGATAATACAAATAGAATAAATAAATGAAGAAAATCTAATCAATCCTACTTGAGAGTGAGTTGGTAGGAGGAGCACAAAGTTTTACAGAGAATATGAAGTTTGAATGAAATTATGAATAAATAAAAAGATTTTGCAAGATGGAATATAAAGAGAAGGAAATTCGAGAATGAGGAAATGCACACAGATACCTTCTTGACCAAAAATAAAAATGTAAGTTAAAAAGCTAACATGTCTTTTTTTTTATTAACATATAATGTATTATTTGTTTCAGGGGTACAGGTCTGTGATTCATCAGTCTTACACAATTCAAAGTGCTCACCACAGCACCAGTGTCCATCACCCAGCCACCCTAACCCTCCCACCCCTCCACTCCAGCAACCCTCAGTTTGTTTCCTGAGATTAAGAGTCTCTTAAAAAAAAAAAAAAAGAGTCTCTTATGGTTTGTCATATAATCTTACTGATATGAGAAATTTGAGAAACAAGACAGAGGATCATAGGGGAAGGGAGGGAAAAATGAAACAAGACGAAACCAGAGAGGGAGACAAAACATGTCTTTTTGATATAACGTTTCTATAGAGGGTATTGATATGCATCCTAATTTGAAATATGGTATTCCTTAAATTTAGGTATGAGGGCTATTGAAACATTTTCACTTTCTTTACCTGGAGCTTATTCAATATTAAGCAAGCAAACAAAAATATAATTATATAATGTGGAACACTTTACTGATGATTTCCATGCGATTCCTTAGAGAAGAATTTTCTTTATTCACAAGTGTTAATAGTCCAATCACATACCACAAGAAAAGAGAATCACATTTCTAACTTGTCATTGAAAGCAATTGTGGGGTAGTTTCAGACTATAATCTTCTGAAATATTGTAGGATTTCTTTGCATTAACCTGTGCACATTTGAGCTAATGCATTTTGTAACTAGAATTTCACAGATCAAATTCACACAGTCCTTTATGTGCTCTCTTAGATTTACTAATCTAACAAATGACTAGTTTGTTTTCAATCATAACATATATGTAACTGAGTTGTTTCCAATTTGGGAGGAGAAATAATGTAGTTTCTCAAAGTATAATATTAAGGCCCTCAACTGCTACGAATAACAGGTAAATTTGTCTTCCTTCTCCAACTCCTGGACTCTCCCCTTGGATGTCCATGTTTCTGAAGGTGGGGGTGCAGTGATTAGTATGCAAATATATTACCTTGATGGTGGTGGACTACAAATCTGGATGTGTTGTCCTCCATAACAAGTTCTTTGTTACTATTGCATGTTCAAAGTTTGGAGGTCTAGAATCACTATTGGAGCATAAATCTCTAAAGATATTCCCCTTTATATTGCTCACTTTAGAATACTGTCTTCCAAAACTCTGAAAGTCTTGAGTGATGTGTCTGGGCAGATCCTCCTTTTTGTGTTGCCTCCACTATTCACGCAATGGACCTTTGCTCCTTCAGATGCTATTCTTATTGTGCTCTTGGTTTTCCTAAAAATATGAGTGGAAAATTTACATTTATGAATGAAGGCTTAAATTAATTAATATCGATAATCTAGCAAGGGAGACTTCTGCTATTTTTAAAAATTTTTATGTCCTTAGAATGAAAGTATTGACTGAGAATTCTTTATACATGACCAGAGAAGAACCCATGAGAGACTTCATTTTTGGTGGTGTAGACCGAGCGGAGAAATGTTGACCTCAGCCAAATAAGAGAATTTTGAAGATGTCAACATCCATGTTTGAAGCTGTAGATTTCCCCAGCCAGATAGCTTAGTTTCTTAAATATAAAAATAAGTTAGACAGAATCTATTGCACTACAAGAACTTATAATTGAGTTAAATATATGGAAAAACACAGCACAAAATATAGTAGAAACATATAGGTTTGGGTGGGAGGAATGTGATAAGTAGAGCAAAGTAAGTAACCAGCAAGCAAAAAAAAAAAAAAAAAAAACTAAATTGGTATATTATGATTATGGGCATTGTGATACGGAAGTGCTGCTTTAAATTATGTCTCAGAAACATGACATAGTGGATGCTGTTGATGTGTTCCCAAGATCCTCTTTATTGGATCAGTGCACCTTCCCCCAGCTATTGACTATTGGCTCGTGATCTCCCCTCTGCAGGAGCATTGCCCTCAGCTGACCTGGAATTGCCTCTTGGAAGACTTTACACCACAGTAAGATCCCGAAGACACACAGACCCTGGGATACAAAGACAGTTCCCTCACCCCTAGTGCCTCCTGGTGGAACCCTAGCTCTCTTCATGGGATCAGTTTTTTAATATGTCGCTTTCAAAAGAATGACCATCTAAGGCTCTGATTTTTGAAATCCTGACCTAGGATCATGCCAAAAATGATTCTTGGAAGCAGGCTATAAGAATGGAGTTGTGAAGGTGGGTCACTTGCTGGCAAGGTGGCAATAAAAATCCCAATAAAGTAGGTAAAAAATGTATAGGGCCTGGAATACTGTAACAGTGACCCCTCAGACTGTCACCAATTGACTAGAAGAGGCGGTTTATAAAAAGAAATTCTCTAGTTGGTGTAATGTTTCTAATGTTTCAGAGGTATAATGTAAATAGTAATTATAAGGATTATGGAATTTGATGGATGTTGCTACGTGCCATTGATGTATTGAAGGAGAAAATGAGAAACACACATCTATGATCAGCCTTGTAGGAGGGTTGGAAAGCCTCTGGGCAGCTCCTTTAGAGACTTATTGCTCACAGCCAGAGGACAGACAGAGCTGAAGATGAGACACAGGACCTAACTGTAAGCCTGGAAAATCTGTACAGAGGATGGAATTTTAGTCTTGGCAAGTATCCTATGCCAAAAACAGAGCCTTAGTGAGAAAAGAGTAGGGTCTTGAAACTTCATATTGGGATATTTAGAGTGATGCACTTGAGAACCTGGAACTCTCAGATTCAACTCTTAGCTTTTTTTTCCCCCCAAGATTTATTTTATTTTAGAGAAAGAGAGTGATAGAATCCTCAAACAGACTTCTTGCTGAGCGCAGAGCCTGACAAGGGGGTGGGCTTGATCCCAAGATCCTGAGATCATGACTTGAGCCAAAACCAAGAGTCAGATGCTCAACTGACAGAGCTACCCACGTGTCCCTAACCTCTTAGCTTTAATACTAGCCCACTCTACCTCCCCTCTATGGAGAGGCCTCCAATGAGGCAGATGCCTTACAAAACAATGCTTGTCCCTCTCAGGATCTGCTACCCGCCCCCCAAACAGCCATGCATAATGAGAGAAAAAAGGTTAAAATGTTTCATTTTCCTGTTAGAGAAATGTTTGGGTAAAAACAAACGAAATGTTTGGGTAAAAATAAGCATTTGAGTAAATAGTATTTATGTTTAAAATGCAAAAATCCCTGTGAGAAAGCTGACCCTTATTTATTACATTTAGTGGGAACCATATTAATCAGGCCAGCGTTAAGCAAAACCTGACTGTGAAAAAGCCCCGCCCGCTAAGGGAGGAGATGGATCCTATGTCAAAGGAGCTGCAAGACCTGGCTAACATGTATCAGCAGGAAAAAGGAAAACATGCCCAGCAGCATATTCTGAGAGTCCTGGATCAAAGACTCTAAGCTGAAAAATGCAGTCTTTTGACATGAGAACCCATTCTCTCACAACACAGGATTTAACACCCTGGCAAGGGGCTTGGAAAGTCTTCCTAATGTACTGTTTGGTTGGCTCTTGTAATCTTGGAAAATTCACTGGCCCACAGTAAATAAAGTAGAGAAACTAGAAATCTGTGACAGACTGGAGTCATGGATAAAAAAAGCACAAAGAATTGGACCTATTAGACTGAGTCCAACATAAAATATTGGAAACCCACAAAATGAGTGTTTCCCAAGATGGAAAAAATACGTGCTTGGAAGGAGGATGCCAGTATCCCTGAGAAACTCAATTGTGGTTGTCTTTGCTCTATACAGGGCTGATGGCAGGACATGCCATTACAAACACTTGCTCCCTTCCATTGGTGGGATGATAGGATCCCAGCATAACAAAAGCCAGGTGGCAGCACTTCTGTGCCAGAAATAATGTGAATGTAATTACCCAAATAGGCAGCAAGGTCAGAATACCAGCCAGGGCAGGGACCTGGCTCACTGTTATCTATGGAAATGCTAGTAGAACATGATGTTCCCAGGTCCAAACAGATAGGGAGCCAGAAAAAATACTGAAAAAAAAATATATATGTATATTTATATTTTTATTTATATTATATTTAAAATAAATAAGCAGAATGCTGAGCTATCCAGTAAGAGTCAAAGTCCTTTGCCTAATTTCTAGAATTGAGCCTCTGTTCAGATGAAGAACTCATTGAATAAGGAGAGGTTGGGTCTCCTTAAAGGAAGATCTTACAAGAAAAGGTGGACAACAATATATGCTGTTGGTGCCCATTTGCTGGGCCAGTGTGCCTTTTCCCCAGATGTTGGGAGCGGTGGTTTCTAGGGGCTCACAGCTGCCCTTTGGTCAAAGCATTGACTTTGGAGGAATGGGAGCTGCCTTGCTCAGGAGACCATGCTTCCTCTGCTCCCTAACTCCTGGGGCTGTCAGAGGCTACTGACTGACTAACACAGGGTACAAAGGGCTGGCTGCCTTGCCTCAAGTGCATGGTGCAACTGATAGTCCAAGACACTGCTCATCTCCAGCCGAGACCACATTTTTGCTTAGATTTCTTTCCCTGCCCTATCGTGCTTCCCTTCTCCCAAAAGCTCTCCCTTGCTAAATCACTTTCTCAAGTGATTTAAAAAGTCACTATTTCAGGCTCTTCTTTTAGAGAAAATGACTTTGGAACCATGTTCAAAGTGAAAAACCTCATCTGGTGTCCAGAGAAGAGGCCTGATGGAAGGTTTTTGTATCCTAAGGGTCCCCCTCATTGTTTGGTACACAGTTGAGGGACAATAAAAACAAATCTGGTTCTCCCAGCTGCTAGAGTGTGCAAGTGACTCAAGCTCCTCTGTATACTCTTTAGTCCCATCATCTGTAAAATGGGGATAGCAATCACGTATATGGCACAGTGTACACATGATAGGACCTGGCTCAGAATATGTGTTCAGTACATGCTAGCTATTTGTATTATTTATCTTCAAATAGCTATCTGGCACTATTTCTTCATAAGACACACTATATAAGACTTAACATTAATAATAGTTGCAAACTTCAAGTCATGCTTATCTATGTGCCAGGCACTGTCGTAAAGCATTTTACATGCATTAATGGAATTCTTTTTTTTTTTTTAAAGATTTTATTTATTTATTTGACAGAGATAGAGAGAGAGCACAGGCAGGGGGAGTGGCAGAGGGAGAAGCAGGCTCCCCACTGAACAGGGAGCCCGATGTGGGACTCGATCCCAGGACCCTGAGATCATGACCTGAGCTGAAGGCAGATGCTTAACCAACTGAGCCACCCAGGCGTTCTGCACTAATGGAATTCTTTCAGTTACTCTGTGAGATTAGTATTATTCATATTTTGCATATGAGGAAACTGAGGAATGAATGGGCGTATGGCTTGCCCAACTCATCCTAACTGTGAGCAGTGAAGATGGGCTAATTCCCGAAACTCTGATTAGAGAGTCCGCACTCAACCGCTACACTTTGTTGCCTCCCTGTCAATCCTAATGACAAAAACAAAATTTAAGAACTAATTTGAAAGTAGATAACATTTTTAAAAAGAAAGTATCTTTTGTCTCCCTTGATACCGTCATTTTCTTTTCAACATTTTTTTGGGGGTAGTATTCAATCATTTGGGTAGACTGAATTTGCGAGAAAAAAAATGCCAGTAAATACCTTTTATTTTTACCATTTGGTTCCTATTGTGATGTAAAAGTGATTTGGATAGGAAATATGGGACTATTATGTATTATCAGAGGAAATGTGGAAATAGCTTGGTGCTAAATCTGCTTATATGTCATTTTTTTCACTATATAGAATTTGAACCTTTACAGATTCCTTCTTATTGTGAAGATTAGCTTTTCAGGACGATTTTGTGTTTTGATTTGTAGGAAATTCTTTAAATAACACAGGAAAGAAAATGCCTTCTTTGATTTCTTTGTCTTTTTAAAAAATTCCTTTTGATGATAGAAACTAGAAAGCTGATGGTTTAAATTATATAACTCACAATACATTTGTGGTCAATTTCATATAATCAACACATTTTCCTAGTTCTAAGTAAGGTATACTATTGAAAGCATAATTGTAATAATGACTTCGTGTGTGCCTGTCATTATGCTAAGCGGCTAGCTTGACCCTCGTTTTACAATGCAGGAACTGGGCCTCTGAGGATGCAAGAAACAGCCATATTCACACAGCTTCTGAGGGCCAGAACTGAAACTGGAACACAGGGGCTAGAAGACATCAAAACCCATTCTCATTGTAATCAATATGTGATGCTGGTCCCTGAAGGGGCAAGTCAGAATCATTTGATCTGGGGGAAATTGTAAGACATGCAGTAGACATATGGAGAATTTGTGAGTAGGAGGATAAATATGTTCTCTGGTAATTATCTTATGCTGATTGATAGGACTAAAAGAATTCAGATAAATGCTTGTGGTGTTTTGAGCAAGCTCCTTTCCATTGGTTTTTATAGCATGCAACTTTAAATGCCCACATGCACTGTCAATTCAATTAAGAAAAATCAAATTGTTTGTTATTGTGTAGATTTATAAGATGAAAGGCAGTGTGCAGAAGAATATTGCACAGAATCAGAAGGACCTGGATTTAAATTGTGACATTTTACCTTGTGATGATTCCTAACCTACTTATGCGTCCTTTTCCTTTTCTGCAAAATGAGGATAATATTGCCTACCTCCTATGGTTGTAGAGATTAAAAATCATGCATCAGCCACATGATAATCATTGCTACCATCATTAGCCATATTTTTATATCGATTTTCTGACAACCATACTACAAGAGTTCAGTGTTTTATTTTTCTGTGCTAGTGATATTATGCCACACATTATTCAGTCAGTATGATCACCAATGTTAAGTAGATGAAAGCCACTGCTTAAAATAAACCTTGTTCCTTTAGTACCTAGGAAGGTATTTATATTAGTTTCCTAGTGTTGCTGTACAAATTACCACAAGCTAGGTGGCTTAACACAACAGAATTTTATTCTCTCATAGTTCTGGAGGCCAGAAATCAAAGGCTTGACAGAATTATGCTCTCTCCAAAAGCTCTAGAGGAGCATCCTTCCTTGCCCCTTCCAGGTTTTGGTGGCTCCAGGCATTCTTTGCTTGCAGATGCATCCCTCCAATCTCTACCTCCAACATCACATGACTATCACCTTCTATACTTATATCCAAATTTCCCTCTTCCTATTTTTAAAAAGATTTTATTTATTTATTTATTTGAGAGAGACAGAGGAGGAGCAGAAGGAGAGGGACAAGCAGACTCCAAGCTGAGTGTGGAGCTCTACTTGGGGCTTGATCCCCACAACCCTGAGATCATGACCTGAGCTGAAATCAAGAACTGGAGGCTCAACCAACTGAACCACCCAGGTGCCACAAATTTCCCTCTTCTTTTTTTTTTTTTAATTTTATTATGTTATGTTAGTCACCATACAATACATCATTGGTTTTTGATGTGGTGATCCACGACCCATTGTTTTCGTATAACACCCAGTGCTCCATGCAGTACGTGCCCTCCTTAATACCCATCACCGGGCTAACCAATGCCCTCTCCCACCTCCCCTCTAAAATCTTGTTTGTTCCTCAGAGTCCATAGTCTCTCATGGTTCACCTCTCCCTCCAATTCCCCCTCCCCATTTTTCCCTTCCTTCTCCTAATGTCCTCCATGCTATTCCTTATGTTCCACAAATAAGTGAAACCATATGATAATTGACTTTCTCTGCTTGACTTATTTCACTTAGCATAATTTCCTCCAGTCCCATCCATGTTGATGTAAAAGTTGGGTATTCATCTTTTCTGATGGCTGAGTAATATTCCATTGTATATATGGACCACATCTTCTTTACCCATTCATGTTGAAGGGCATCTCCGCTCTTTCCACAGCTTGGCTGTTGTGGACATTGCTGCTATGAACATTGGGGTGCATATGGCCCTTCTTTTCACTACATCTGTGTCTTTGGGGTAAATACCCAGTATGCAATTGCTGGGTCATAGGGTAGCTCTATTTTTAAATTTTTGAGGAACCTCCACACTGTTTTCCAGAGTGGCTGTACCAACTTGCATTCCCACCAACAGTGTAAGAGGGCTCCCCTTTCTCCACAACCTCTCCAACATTTGTTGTTTCTTTCCCTGTCCATTTTGGCCATTCTAACTGGTGTAAGGTGGTATCTCAATGTGGTTTTGATTTGGATTTCCCTGATGGCTGATGATGATGAACATTTTTTCATGTGTCTGTTAGCCATTTGTATGTCTTCTTCAGAGAAGTGTCTTTTCATATCTTCTGCCCACTTTTTGACTTGATTATTTGTTTTTTGGGTGTTGAGTTTGAGAAGTTCTTTATAGATCTTGGATACCAGCCCTTTATCTGTAGTGTCATTTGCAAATATCTTCTCCCATTCTGTGGGTCGCCTCTTTGTTTTGTTGACTATTTCCTTTGCTGTGCAGAAGCTTTTTATCTTGATGAAGTCCCAAAAGTTCATTTTTGCTTTTGTTTCGCTAGCTTTTGGAGATGTATCTTGAAAGAAGTTGCTGTGGCCGATGTCAAAGAGGTTACTGCCTATGTTCTCCTCTAGGATTTTGATGGATTCCTGTCTCACATTGAGGTCTTTCATCCACTTTGAGTTTATCTTTGTGAATGGTGTTAGAGAATGGTCGAGTTTCATTCTTCTGCATGTGGCTGTCCAATTTTCCCAGCACCATTTATTGAAGAGACTGTCTTTTTCCCATTGCATGTTTTTTCCTGCTTTGTCAAAGATTATTTCACCATAGAGTTGAGGGGCCATACCTGGGTTCTCTATTCTGTTCCATTGGCTTATATGTCTGTTTTTGTGCCAGTACCATGCTGTCTTGGTGATCACAGCTTTGTAATATAGCTTGAAATCGGGCAACGTGATGCCGCCAGCTTGTTTTTCTTTCTCAACATTTCCTTGGTGATTCTGGGTCTTTTCTTATTCCATACAAATTTTAGGATTGTTTGTTCCAGCACTTTGAAAAATGTCACTAGAATTTTGATCGGGATGGCATTGAAGGTATAGATTGCTCTGGGTAGCATAGACATTTTAACAATGGTTATTCTTCCAATCCATGAGCATGGAATATTTTTCCATCTTTTTGTGTCTTCTTCAATTTCTTTCATGAGGGTTTTGTAGTTCCTAGAGTATAGATCCTTCACCTCTTTGGTTAGGTTTATTCCAAGGCATCTTATGGTTTTTGGTGCTATTGTAAATGGAATCATTTCTCTAATTTCTCTTTCTGCAGTTGCATTGTTAGTGTATAAGAAAGCGACTGATTTCTGTGCATTGATTTTGTATCCTGCCACATTACTGAATTGCTGGATGAGTTCTAGTAATTTGGGGGTGGAGTCTTTTGGGTTTTCCACATAAAGTATCACGTCGTCTGCGAAAAGAGAGAGTTCAACTTCTTCTTTGCCAATTTGAATACCTTTTATTTCTTTTTGTTGTCTGATTGCTGTTGCTAGGACTTCTAGTACTATGTTGAACAATAGTGGCAAGAGTGTGTATTCTTGACGTGTTCCTGATTTTAAGGGAAAGGCTCTCAGCTTTTCCCCATTGAGGATGATATTCGCTGTGGATTTTTCATAGATGGATTTTATGAACTTGAGGAATGTTCCTTCTATCCCTAAACTCTGAAGAGTTTTAATCAGGAAAGGATGTTGTATTTTGTCAAATGCTTTTTCTGCATCGAGAGGACCATATGGTTCTTCTCCCTCCTCTTATTAATGTGTTCTATCACATTGATTGATTTGCGAATGTTGAACCACCCTTGCATCCCGGGGATAAATCCCACTTGGTCGTGGTGGATGATCCTTTTAATGTATTGTTGGATCCTATTAGCTAGGATTTTCTTGAGGATTTTGGAGTCCATATTCATCAGGGATATCAGTCTGAAATTCTCCTTTTTGATGGGGTCTTTGCCTGGGTTGAGGATTAAGGTAATGCTGGCCTCATAGAACGAGTTTGGAAATTTTCCTTCTGTTTCTATTTTTTGAAACAGCTTCAGTAGAATAGGTATTATTTCTTCTTTGAATGTTTGATAGAATTCCCCAGGGAATCCATCAGGCCCTAGACTGTTGTTTTTTGGGAGGTTTTTGATCACTGCTTCAATCTCGTTACTGGTTATTGGCCTATTCAGGTTGTCAATTTCTTCCTGTTTCAGGCTTGGCAGCTTATAGTTTTCCAGGAAGGCCTCCATTTCAACCAGATTGCTCAGTTTATTGGCATATAGTTGTTGATAATAATTTCTAATAATTGTTTCTATTTCCTTGGTGTTAGTCGTGATCTCTCCCCTTTCATTCATAATTTTATTAATTTGGGTCCTTTCTCTTTTCTTTTGGATAAGTCTGGCCAGTGGTTTATCAATCTTATTAATTCTTTCAAAGAACCAACTTCTGGTTTCGTTGATCTGATCTACTGTGTTTCTGGTTTCTAATTCATTGATTTCTGCTTTAATTTTAATTATTTCTCTTCTAATGCGTGGCTTAGGCATCATTTGTTGCTTTTTCTCTAGTTCTTTAAGGTGTAGAGTTAGTTGGTGAAGTCGGGATTTTTCTATTTTTTTGAGTGAGGCTTGGATGGCTATGTATTTCCCCCTTAGGACCACCTTTGCAGTATCCCATAGGTTTTGGACTGATGTGTTTTCATTCTCATTGATTCCCATGAATTATTTAAGTTCTTCTTTGATTTCCTGGTTGACCCAAACATTCTTGAGCAGAGTGGTCTTTAGCTTCCAAGTGTTTGAATTTCTGCCAATTTTTTTCTTGTGATTGAGTTCCAGTTTTAGAGCACTGTGGTCTGAGAATATGCAGGGAATGATCTCAATCTTTTGGTATCTGTTGAGACCTGATTTGTGACCCAATATATGGTCTATTCTGGAGAAAGTTCCATGTGTGCTTGAGAAGAATGAGTATTCTGTTGTTTTAGGGTACAATGTTCTGTAAATATCTATGCGGTCCATTTGGTCCAATGTATCATTCAAAGCTCTTGTTTGCTTGTTGATTTTCTGCTTAGATGATCTGTCCATTGCTGAGAGTGGAGTACTGAGGTCTCCTACAATTAACGTATTGTTATCAATATGACTCTTTATTTTGGTTAACAGTTGGCTTATGCTACCATGTTGGGGGCATAGATATTTACAATTCTTAGACCTTCTTGTTGGATAGACCCTTTAAGAATGATATAGTGTCCTTCTGTGTCTCTTATTACAGACTTTAGCTTAAAATCCAATTTGTCTGATATAAGAATTGCTACCCCAGCTTTCTTTTGAGGTCCGCTGGCATGGAAGATGGATCTCCATCCCTTCACTTTCAGTCTGGATGTATCTTTAGGTTCCAAATGGTTTCTTGTAGACAGCATATGGATGGGTCCTGTCGTTTTATCCAATCTGCAACCCTGTGCCATTTTATGGGAGTGTTTAGGCCATTTACGTTGAGAGTGATTATTGAAAGATATGAATTAATTGCCATCATGTTGCCTGTGAAGACATTGTTTTTATAGATTGTCCCTGTAAATTTCTGTTGTAGATCACTCTTGGGGTCTTTCTCCTTTTATAGAGCCCCCCTTAATATTTCTTGCAGGGCCGGCTTAGTGGTCACATATTCTTTCAGCTTCTGCCAGTCGTGGAAGCTCTGCATCTCTCCATCCATTCTAAATGAAAGCCTTGCCGGTTAAAGTATTCTTGGCTGCATGTTCTTCTCATTTAGTTCCCTGAATATGTCTTGCCAGGCCTTTCTGGCTTGCCAGGTCTTTGTGGATAGATCTGACGTCATTTTGATGTTCTTCCCTCTGTACGTAAGGAATCTCTTCCCCCTAACTGCCCTTAAGATGGTTTCCTTGGTTCTAAGATTTGCAAGTTTTACTATGACATGCCGGGGTGTTGGCTTATTTTCCTTGATCTTGGGAGGGGTCCTCTCTGCCTCTAGGACTCGAATGTTTGTTTCATTCCCCAAATTAGGGAAGTTCTCAGCTACGATTTGCTCAAATACATCTTCTAGTCCTCTCTCTCTCTCCACTCCCTTTGGGATTCCAATTATTCTGACATTGGAACACTTCACGGTGTCACCTATTTCTCTGACTCTATTTTCATGGATTCTGAGTTGTTTTTCCCCGGCCTCCTTTTTTCCCTTTTTATCTATTATATTGTCTTCCAGGTCGCTTATTCTCTCTTCTGCCTCCGTTACCCTAGCTGTTAGATTATCTAGATTGGATTGGATCTCATTGATAGCATTTTTAAGTTCTGCCAATTCACCTTCTATTTCTGCCCTTAGAGACTCTATGTTGCCATTAATTGATTTCTCCATTCTAGCCATTATCTTCACAATTGCTAGCCTGAAATCCATCTCCGACATCTTGGCTGTATCTGCATCCATTTGTAAATCTGCAGCATATGTCATAATCTCTGAGTCTTTTCTATTTTGGGGGCTCCTCCTGCTAGTCATTCTTTTGATGGGTGTTTGAGGGAATGTATAGAGTCCAAATTATTGACCAGAACCCAAGCCAGATACACCTGTTTTGTTGGGCCCTTAGGGTTTCTGGCCTCTTGTTTTCCCAGCCTGTCTTCTGGGGTAGGGGCCTGCCACACTGTTACTCAGGCAACCCTGTTTGGGCAGAGTTGCCCTGCCCCCCTGTGGCAGAGGATGGGCTCAGTGGGAATCAGTTTTGGGGGCTTTTGTTCTCTGGAGGCTTTCCCTGGCGGCTTTCCACGTCTCTTCCATGAGTTAGAGCAGAAGAGACCGTTTCCAACCCTCTGCCTCAGAGCAGAGAGACTGCAGTCTGTTCTTCAGTTAGCTCTCCAGGCCACACTGTCTCCGTTTCTGTCCATGCTGCTATAAACTGTAGCATCCTGGGTTGTAACGCCCCTCCGCAGTGCTCCCAGTCCTGCCTCCAGTTCGGGGCATGTCTCTGCCCTTTGTGCTTCTAAACCGCCAGCCGCTCCCAGTTTGCGTGCGACTCTGCAGCTCCGGGTTTCCACCCTGGGGGGCTGCCCTAGAGTCCTTTCCCCGCCGCTACTGGTCTGCAAGTCTGTGCCTGTCCGCAGTGCGTGAGGCTGTCGCTCACTGGTGGCGTAGGATCCCCACTGACAGGCACCCTCTCGCTGCCGTTTATCCTCGGATATCTGCCCACGGAATCATGGCTCCCGGCTTTGTACCTCAAAACAAACCACCTATGATATTCTGTTTGTAGAGATCCAGATCTTCTTACATCTCAGGCTGGTTTTGTGGGTGCTCAGAGTGGTCTGGTAGATATCCAGCTCAATTCCAGGGACTAGTTGAAATAGGGTCCCTTGGGGCGCCTGGGTGGCTCAGTTGGTTAAGCGACTGCCTTCGGCTCAGGTCATGATCCTGGAGTCCCGGGATCGAGTCCCGCATCGGGCTCCCTGCTCGGCAGGGAGCCTGCTTCTCCCTCTGACCCTCCCCCCTCTCATGTGCTGTCTCTCTCATTCTCTCTGTCTCAAATAAATAAATAAAATCTTAAAAAAAAAAGAAAAGAAATAGGGTCCCCTACTCCTCTGCCATCTTCTCCCCCTCCCCAAATTTCCCTGTTCTTATAAAGGCATTAATCACATTGGAGGAAGAGTCCACCCTACTCCAGTATGACATCATATTAGCTAATTCCATCTGCAGTGACCCTATTTCCATAGCAAGTCACATGTACAGAGACCAAGGGTTAGGACTTCATCATTTCTTTTGGGTGAAAACCATTCAATCTGTAATAATACTTAAGGAAAGAAGTGATTTTAAAAACTGTCAAATTAAGAACTCAATTTTCATGAGTCTAGCATTCTCCCTAGTCATATGAATCCTTGAATCAACCTAACATGAAATCGGCCCCTCTGCTCCCTCACTTCAGACTCCCTCGTTTCTTACCTTTAAGGCTATAGGCTTCCCTCAGACTACATAAACTTCTGATAGCTACCTTGCATCACACATTCTTTGGATGATTCCTTTATTTGGCTTGTGCTTGGATATTTTTGTCCAAATTATTCACTTGGTGGGATGAATTACTAACGCAGTCATAGTGCTGTGTGATTTGCCAATGTCTCAGAATAGATTTTTTATGGATAGATTTTTATTCATCATGAAAATAGTAATTTACAGAATCTCAGACAATATAAAAATTGACTAATTTTCTGAACTATATAAAAAGCTCCAACTAGTCATATTTATTAGGTTTGGAATATATTATACACTCACATGCAGACTGTAGGGGAATTATTGGTAAAAATAAAGCTCAGCAAATCACAATGTTGCTACAAAGCAGTTTCTGTATCTATAAAATTTCCTGCTGTCTTTCATTCTTTGATATCATTTTCTTATTCACTGTTTGTATATGTTGTGGAATAGATGTACATCTATTTATAGCTTCTATAAATTTTCCATATTTATGTAACTTTAGTAGATACTGCTGAGCAGTAGCTCAGATAATTTTTGTTTGTACTAAGACAAATTTCAAAACTAATTCTGGCGTATTTGAGATTATTATCTCAAGAAAATAAACTATTTAAGGAAAACATTTCTATTTTCTTATGTTCAAGGTTTTTTTTTTTTTTTTTAGTTTGTCAAGCCATTTTTTTAAATTTTATTTTATTATGTTAATCACCATACATTACATCACTAGTTTTTGATGTAGTGTTCCATGATTCATTGTTTGCATATAACACCCAGTGCTCCATTCAATACATGTCCTTTTTAATACCCATCACCAGACTAACCCATCCCCCCAAGCAACTCCCCTCTGGAACCCTCAGTTTGTTTCTCAGAGTCCATAGTCTTTCATGGTTCATCTCCCCCTCTGATTCCCCCCGTACATTTTTCCCTTCCTAATATCTTCTCTCTCTCTCTTTCTTTTTTTTTTTTTAATAACATATAATGTATTACTTGTTTCAGAGGTACAGGTCTGTGATTCATCAGTCTTATACAATTCACAGTGCTCACCATAGAACATACCCTCCCCAATGCCTATCACTCAGCCACCCCATCCCTTCCACCCCCCCACCACTCCAGCAACCCTCAGTTTGTTTCCTGCAATTAAGAATTCCTCATATCAGTGAGATCATATGATACATGTCTTTCTCAGATTGACTTATTTCACTTAGCATAATACCCCCAGTTCCAACCACGTCATTGCAAATGGCAAGATTTCAGTTTTTTTGATGTCTGCATAATATTCCATTGTATATATATATATATATATATATATATATATATATATATATATACACATCTTCTTTATCCATTCATCTGTTGATGGACATCTTGGCTCTTTCCATAGTTTGGCTATTGTAGACATTGCTGCTATAAACATTGGGGTGCACTTACCCCTTCGGATCACTACATTTGTATCTTCGGGGTATATACCCAGTAGTGCAAATGCTGGGTTGTACAGTAGCTCTATTTTCAACTTTTTGAGGAACCTCCATACTGTTTTCCAGAATGGCTGCACCAGCTTGCCTTCCCACCAACAGTGTAAGAGGGCTCCCCTTTCTCCACATCCTCGCCAACATCTGTCGTTTCCTGACTTAACTAATTTTAGCCATTCTGATGGGTTTGAGGTGTTATCTCATTGAGGTTTTGATTTGGATTTCCCTGATGCCAAACGATGTTGAGCACTTTTTCATGTGTCTGTTGGCCATTTGAATGTCTTCTTTGGAGAAATGTCTGTTCATGTCTTCTGCCTATTTCTTGAGTGGATTAGTTGTTCTTTGGGTGTTGAGTTTGATAAGTTCTTTAAAGATTTTGGATATTAGCCCTTTATCTGATATGTCATTTGCAAATATCTTCTCCCATTCTGTCGGTTGTCTTTTGGTTTTGTTGACTGTTTCCTTTGCTGTGCAAAAGCTTTTTATCTTGATGAAGTCCCAATAGTTCATTTTTGCCCTTGCTTCTCTTGCCTTTGGTGATGTTTCTAGGAAGAAGTTGCTGTGGCTGAGGTCTAAGAGGTTGCTGCCTGTGTTCTCCTTTAGGATTTTGATGGACTCCTGTCTCACATTTAGGTCTTTCAACCATTTTGAGTCTATTTTTGTGTGTGGTGTGAGGAAGTGTTCCAGTTTCATTCTTCTGCATGTGGCTGTCCAATTTTCCCAACACCATTTGTCTTTTTTCCATTGACATTCTTTCCTGCTTTGTCTGGGCTCTCTATTCTGTTCCACTGATCTATGTGTCTGTTTTTGTGCCAGTACCATACTGTCTTGATGATGACAGCTTTGTAATAGAGCTTGAAGTCCAGAATTGTGATGCCACCAGCTTTGCTTTCCTTTTTCAACATTCCTCTGGCTATCTGGAGTCTTTTCTGGTTACATACAAATTTTAGGATTATTTGTTCCATTTCTTTGAAAAAAGTGGATGGTATTTTGATAGGGATTGCATTGAATGTGTAGATTGCTCTAGGTAGCATTGACATCTTCACAATATTTATTATTCCAATCCATGAGCATGGAACATTTTTCCATTTTTTTGTGTCTTCCTCAATTTCTTTCATGACTATTTTATAGCTTTCTGAGTACAGATCCTTTACCTCTTTGATTAGATTTATTCCTAGGTGTCTTATGGTTTTGGGTGCAATTGTAAATGGGAATGACTCCTTAATTTCTCTTTCTTCTGTCTTGTTGTTGGTCTATAGGAGTGTCACTGATTTCTGTGCATTGATTTTATATCCTGCCATTTTACTGAATTCCTGTATGAGTTCTAGCAGTTTTGGGGTGGTGTCTTTTGGGTTTTCCACATAAAGTATCATATCATCTGCAAAGAGTGAGAGTTTGACTTCTTCTTTGCCGATTTGGATGCCTTTTATTTCTTTTTGTTGTCTGATTGCTGTAGCTAGGACTTCTAATACTATGTTGAATAACAGTGGTGATAGTGGACATCCCTGACACGTTCCTGACCTTAGGGGGAAAGCTCTCAGTTTTTCCCCATTGAGAATGATATTTGTTGTGGATTTTTCATAGATGACTTTTATGATATTGAGGTAGGTACCTTCTATCCCTACACTCTGAAGAGTTTTAATCAAGAAAGGATGCTGTACTTTGTCAAATGCTTTTCTGCATCTATTGAGAGGATCATATGGTTCTTGTTCTTTCTTTTGTTAATGTATTGTATCACATCACATTGAATTGTGGAATTTGAATCAACCTTGCAGCCCAGGGATAAATCCCACTTGGTCGTGGTGAATGATCCTTTTAATGTACTGTTGGATCCTATTGGCTAGTATTTTGTTGAGAATTTTTGCATCCGTGTTCATCAGGGATATTGGTCTGTAATTCTCCTTTTTGATGGGGTCTTTGTCTGATTTTGGGATCAAGGTAATGCTGGCCTCATTAAATGAGTTTGGAAGTTTTCCTTCCATTTCTATTTTTTGGAACAGTTTCAGAAGAATAGGTATTAATTCTTCTTGAAATGTTTGGTAGAATTCCCCTGGGAAGCCATCTGGCCCTGGGCTCTTCTTGTTGGGAGATTTTTGATGACTGCTTCAATTTCCTTAGTGGTTATAGGTCTGTTCAGGTTTTCTATTTCTTCCTGGTTCAGTTTTGATAGTTGATACATCTCTAGGAATGCATCCATTTCTTCCAGATTATCTAATTTGCTGGCATAGAGTTGCTCACAATAAGTTCTTATAATTGTTTGTATTTCTTTGGTGTTGGTTGTGATCTCTCCTCTTCCATTCATGATTTTATTTATTTGGGTCATTTCTCTTTTCTTTTTGATAATCTGGCCACGGGTTTATCAATCTTATTAATTCTTTCAAAGAACCAGCTCCTAGTTACATTGATCTGTTCTACTGTTCTTTTGATTTCTATTTCATTGATTTCTGCTCTTATCTTTATTATTTCTCTTCTCCTGCTGGGTTTTATGCTTTATTTGCTGTTCTTTCTCCAGTGCCTTTACCTATAGGGTTAAGTTGTGTATTTAAGACCTTTCTTGTTTCTTGAGAAAGGCTTGTATTGCTATATACTTTCCTCTTAGGACTGCCTTTGCTGCATCCCAAAGATTTTGAATAGTTGTGTTTTCATTTTCATTGGTTTCCATGAATTTTTTAAATTCTTCTTTAATTTCCTGATTGACCCATTCATTCTTTAGTAGGATACTCTTTAACGTCCGTGGATTTGAGTTCTTTCCTACTTTCCTCTTGTGATTAAGTTCTAGTTTCAAAGCATTGTGGTCTGAAAATATGCAGGGGATGATCCCAATCTTTTGGTACCAGTTGAGACCTGATTTGTGACCTAGGATATGATCTATTCTGGAGAATGTTCCATGGGTACTAGAGAAGAATGTGTATTCTGTTGCTTTGGGATGGAATGTTCTGAATATATCTGTGAAGTCCAATTGGTCCAGTGTGTCATTTAGAATCTTTATTTCCTTGTTGATCTTTTACTTAGATGATCTGTCCATTTCAGTGAGGGGGTGTTAAAGTCCTCTACTATTATTGTATTGTTGCTGATGTGTTTCTTTGATTTTGTTATTAACTGGCTTATATAATTAGCTGCTCCCATGTTAGGGGCAGAGATATTTACAATTGTTAGATCTTCTTGTTGGATAGACACTTCAAGTATGATATAGTGTCCTTCCTCATCTCTTATTACAGTCTTTGGTTTAAAATCTAATTTGTCTGATATAAGGATTGCCACCCCAGCTTTCTTTTGGTGTCCATTAAGATGGTAAATTGTTTTCCATCCCCTCACTTTCAATCTGGAGGTGTCTTTGGGTCTAAAATGAGTCTCTTGAAGACAGCATATCAATGGGTCTTGTTTTTTTATCCAATCTTATAGCCTGTGTCTTTTGATTGGGGCATTTAACCCACTTATATTCAAGGTAACTATTGAAAGATATGAATTTAGTTCCATTGTATTGCCTGTAAGGTGACTGTTACTGTATATTGTCTCTGTTCCTTTCTGGTCTATGTTACTTTTAAGCTCTCTCTTTGCTTAGAGGACCCCTTTTAATATTTCTTATAGGGCTGATTTCATGTTTGCAAATTCTTTTAGTTTTTCTTTGTCCTGGAAGCTTTTTCTCTCTCCTTCTATTTTCAATGACAGCTTAGCTGGATATAGTATTCTCGGCTGCATATTTTTCTCATTTAGTGCTCTGAATATATCATGCCAGTCTTTTCTGGCCTGCCAGGTCTCTTTGGATTGGTCTGTTGCCAGTCTAATATTTCTACCATTTTAGGTTACAGATCTCTTGTCCTGGGCTGCTTTCAGGATTTTCTCTTTGTCTCTGAGACTTGTAAGTTTTACTATTAGATGTTGGGGTGTTGACCTATTTTTATTGATTTTGAGGGGGGTTCTCTGTGCCTCCTGGATTTTGATGCCTGTTTCTGTCTCCAAATTAGGGAAGTTCTCTGTTATAATTTGCTCCAAGACACCTTCTGTCCCTCTCTCTCTTTCTTCTTCTTCTGGGATCCCAATTATTCTAATACTATTTCATTTTATGGTATCACTTATCTCTTGAATTATGCCCTCATGACCCAGTAGTTGTTTATCTCTCTTTTTCTCATCTTTATTCTCCATCATTTGGTCTTCTATGTCACTAATTCCTTCCTCTGCCTCATTTATCCTAGCAGTTAAAGCCTCCATTTTTGATTGCACCTCATTAATAGCATTTTTGATTTCGACTTGGTTAGATTTTAGTTCTTTTATTTCTTCAGAAAAGGTTTCTCTAGTGTCTTCCATGCTTTTTTCAAGCCCAGCTAGTATCTTTATAATCATCATTCTGAACTCTAGTTCCAACATCTTACTAATGTCCATATTGGTTAGATCCCTGGCAGTCAGTACTGCCTCTTGTTCTCTCTTTGAAGTGATTTTTTCCATCTTGTCATTTTGTGCAGTGGAGAACAGATGAATGAGAGAACAAAATGCTAACAGGGTAACAACGACCCCACAAAAATATACACTAAACAAATCAAAGAGACCTGAAACCAGGGGAAAAGAAAGGGAAAGAAAGAAAAAAGAAAAAGAAAAAAAGAATATGATCAGGCTGGTGAATAGATCAATGCCACACACTAGATTTTGGGTGTATTTTGGTCTGTTAGGAGAAACGGCCTCGCAAAATTTTAATGAAAGAAAACTTATATATGTACAAAATAAGGGTACATACGATGAAGGGATGGAATATGACTGTAAAGATGAAAATTATAAAAGATTTTATAAAAGGAATTAAAAGGATAAGAAGTTGGTTGAAAAAAGAAAGAAGAGAAATTAAAAAAAAAAGGGGGGGGATGTAATGTGATCAGGTAGGAGACTAGAACAAAGCCATACACTAGAGATTTAGGGTATATTTTGGTCTGTTAGAAGAAACTGTATCCCAAAATTTTATAGAGAGAACAACTTACATATATACCAAAAATAAGGTTAACTAAAATGAAGAGATAGACTATGACTCAAAAAATGAAAAATAAAAAAGATTTTTAAAAAAGGGATTGATAAAATGTTGGTTGAAAAAGGGGAAAAGAAAAATTCAAAAAAAATAGAAAAAGAAAAAAATTAAATTAAAAAATTAACTTTGAAAGACTAAAGAATCATGGGAAAAAAGCCATGAATTCTATGTGCTGTATTCCCCTAGTGCTGGCGTTCTGCCGTTCTCATTGATCAGTAAACTTGGTCTTGGCTGGCTGTTCTTGCTGATCTTCTGGGGGAGGGGCCTGTTGCCGTGGTTTTCAAATGTCTTTGCCAGAGGTGGAATTACCCTGCCCTTGGTGGGGGCAGGCTAAGTAATCTGCTCGGGTTTGCTGTCAGGAGCTTTTGTTCCCTGCAAGCTTTCAGTACAGGTTTGGAGGATGAGAGTGAAAGTGGCGGCCTCCCAATCTCCACCCCGGAGGAGCTGAGAATGCGGGGCCCCACTCCTCAGTGCACCCCCAGAGAAAAGCAGTCAATCACTCCCGTCTCCCTGGTCTCTGGCTGCACTCCGTGCTCACCCGGCCTGTGACCGAGCGTTTATATCTCTGGCACCCAACCCCGTGTGGAGTCTCCAAACCCAGCAGATCCCTGCAGTGAGCTCCCATGCAGCTACTCCCGGGGGACGAGGGGAGTCTCCCCGGATCTGCTGCTTGTTGGGTCCCTGCTGGAAGAGCAGTGGCCTGACTGTGCAGCGGATCACAGTTTATGGCAACCCCAAGCGGAGAGCCCACTCCTCGGCTCTGTCTCTGCAGCCAGCTTCCCTGCTCCGATACCTGGGAGCTCTTCCACACTCAGGCACCCCCAGTCTTTCTGTGACCCCGAGGGTCCTGAGACCACACTGCCCCAGTGAGGGTTCCACCCCTCACTTAGCCACCGGAGCAATGTCCCTCAGTGGAGCAGACTCTACGATGCTCCGTGGCTCTATCACTTGCCGGTAGCACCTGATGGAGGCTCCCTCCCCCTGTGGTCTATCTTCCTGTACATCACCTCGAATTCACTTCTCTGCACATCCTACCTTCCAGAAAGTGGTCACTTTTCTGTGCAGAGAGTTGCTGCTATTCCTTTCTTCGATCTCCTGTTGAGTTCGTAGGTATTCAGAATGGTTTGATCCCTATCCAGCTGAATTCCTGGGGCCAGATGAAATTTAGTTTCTCCTACTCCTCTGCCATCTTGCTCCTCTTCTTGTCAAACATTTTTAACATGAAGTGAATATTTAAAAAAAAAATATGTTCATCCAACAGATATTTGTACAAGGACCATGGCAAACATTTGAGAGTTACAAAGATACATAAATCAGGACCTTCACCTCAAGGAGATTAGATTCTAAGAGGGGAAAATATGATGATCTAAACTGCCAACAGCTATATATTACAAGATAATAATGAAACCAACACTCTACAGAGATAGGAGGTACTGTAAATGAACCAGAAGTAGTTGTCTGATTCAGGCAGAGCTTTCAAGTAGGAGGAAACTTTGAGAATCTTTGCAGGATGAATGGAATTTTTCTGGGGGAGAACACTTCAAGAGGAGGTACCGGCATGAACTCTTCACTAAATTCATCAAATATCTATGAAATGAATTCTATAGGCAATAGGCTTTTCTTAGCTAATGAGATGAAATAGAAAAAGAACTTGCTCTTAATGAATATCTAGTCTTTACAAATACAAAATTATTCAGCTGAAATAGTTATAATTAAGGAAAGAATCTTTTAGGGACTATATATCCAGTTTGGCCAAAAAGATTGGATTTGACAAAAGGTAGTGCAATTTCCTACTTCATTTGACTATCATATTGTAGCCTAGGTAGGATATTTTATAATGGAGATTATCTGTTTTGATTTTTAATGATGCTTAAGAATGACGTGGTATTAATGCCAAACAGATTGTTTTATCTCTGTTTGTAGTTGAATTTATGTTCTTAAACATGGGTCACCATATGTTTATCTTTTGTGGTTTTTCTCTTTCTCCATTTTTCAAGATTCAGCTAGGCCATCACTCTCCAATTCCACTGTATAGTTCATTTTTCTCTGTAAATCAGATTTGTTCACAAATCTGTATTATTTGACATTTCTCATTCTGTTTATTTATCTATCTGTCCTTATCAGATGGTGATTTCTTGTAGAGTACATACTTCTTTTCATTTGATGAGAATATTTTTCAAAAAGTAAAATTATGACTCTCATACAAATAAAAAATATACATGTATCAAATGTTTTTATTTAACTCGATAGCTAATGAGGAGACCAGTAAAAGTTAAAACTGGCTCAAAGGAGACTGGAAAAAACAGACATACATATAGGCCATTGGGAATATGCCAATGAATTTGCCAATAGATGAAAAACGGGTCACCATCTTTGGAGTGGAATTTAATCTCCATGGGCCAAATCTTATCTTTATGGACAAGAATTATTTCTATTACTATCAGGTTTTTTGTTTTTTTTTACAATTTGCAGAGTTGTAAGACCCCATGCAAGAGAAGGCTCAGACTCCTGTGGAATTAGATAACCCTGTAAGGGTCTGTTAGAAAATGCTCTGCTTTCCACTTAATCTTTCTGCCCCTTTCAAAGGTTTTTACAATGATGCATATATCTCCTTGTGTGGTAGCCAAATGGAAATTTCATTGCTGAATAAATGTATTATGCTTGCTCAGTCTCTTTCCTAATCAGGTAATGAGAATTCTACCTAAGGCAGCTATAGGGTAGCAAAAAAGAGCCTTAAAACTGGTGTAAAAAGAGGTGGAAGTCTGGGTTGTAAGTTCTAGCTCTGTCATTAAGTAGTTATGTGATACTGGGCAAATCTTACCTCCTTTGAGCTGTATTCCTTTTGTCGGTAAAATAAAGATGATAAAAATGAACTCTGAGAACTTACTTTAAGAATGTAAGATTAAAAATGTGAAAATGCTCTCTAAATTGTAAAGTGCTACCTAAAAGTGAATTGCTGTTTTTATGATATTTACTACCAGAGTTTCTCTGTGGATGTACATTGCTTCTATTTTTTTTTTTAATCCACGAGTGTACCATTAACTAGATTGCTGTGAGAATGATACCTCTCTGTGTAGAAAAATCTAATAACAAATGTGTCTGCATTTAACTTTATTTTTAACTCCATAATAGTCCAAGAATAACTATTTGCTCTTTTGGAAGTTTATTCAACATAAATATGTGAATTAAAGCTTTAGAGATTATCTTTTTCTTTACAGAAGATTTCAGTCTATGAACAATACTTTTAAAGATATCTAGGCTTCCAGCTCAGTGTGTGCTCTAATTAGGGAGCACTGGGATAAGATTTTCACTGTGATCTGCTTTTGAAAATATTTTAGTGAAGAGAATAATTTTCATAAATTTCTTCTTTATGCCAAGTTTAATGGAGGTCTTCACAGAGCGATCATTTTGTTTTAAGAAGGCACTCGATTTTTGATCTGTTGTATACCTGCTGGTCTGTGTGAAATGCTCTGTTTTCTCTGGTGTCATAGTTTTCTTTTTTGGCTAGTTACTAATGTGAAAAGTGTGGAGTTGATAATGTTTTAAACATTTTAAATAAAAATTTAAAGGCTCTTGATGCAGAAGATCCATGCTGTATCTGGATGAGATAGTTTTGAAGGCTTTTATTATCTACAGTGATCCTTTCATAGTGAGGTGATGAGTCGCAAAAGGGAAGTTGACGGTTGACGTGAAAGGAATTCAAAAGAAAATAAAATAGAAAAAAAAAGTGGTAAAGAACAAACATTAAACAGCTGCTTGATTACTTCACGGGTTTACTTTTAGGTCATTATATTTTAATGCCATGGATCTCCGGCTTTTCTCTTCTCCTTGTCTTCTCCTTCACCCTGTGTACCAATATCTATTCTATTTCTCATCATTGACCAAAAAAAAAGGGAAGAGGAGTCCTAAGAAGTGGAAATTTAATCTAATTGATGAGAGTGTCATCATAAATATTATTCTGTGAAAGTGTTACAACAGAGAGAGGGGTGAATCAATGTTGGAACTTAGATAGAACTGGCAAACTGGTTGGATGGCCCAAGAAAGCATATTTTCAGGTGATTCAGGAACATCTCACAAAGGAAATTACCCTAGGGGATGAAGGAACCAGGGATGATCTTAACTTTATAAGAAAATCAAAGTCCTCAGACAAGAATCTTGAGAAGAATGTTGGCTGCTATTAGGAGTTCATGCAAGTTATCTTGGACCTATATCTGGATCCCAGGGAGAAAGGGAATGTAAATAAAGACTTAAAAAGAAGTTTTACCTGGCTCTGAAATGTATTGGGAGCCCTCTGAGAAAGTACAATACCAAAGAGAATCATATTCTTCTTCTCAATACCACTCTTTCCTCTCTTCTGTCTTTACTCTGAGCTGAGTGGACCAACATGAAGCTTTAGCACTCTAAAGGCTCCAAATAGCCTCCAGGAGAGATGCTCTGTGGAGTAGTTGGACTGATGATAGCCCTAGTGGATGGGCACCCACATTCCTGGAAACTGCATTTGGGAGGAAACAGGGTAATTTCCTTGGTGCCTAACAGAAAGTTTGGAATCACTGGAACATTCCATCTGAGAGGTCAAATGTCAGGTATGGGTATGGCTAAGGACTTCTGGGGACTTGGCAGAGGACTGAAGTCAGCAGATTAGTGCAAGAACTGGCTTCATGTGGATGCCTAGTTTAAAGTGAACTTAAACATATCACAAAGATTGGTGAGGAATTAAGAAACACAGTTTACAGAGAGCAACCTAATTCATTTAGAATTAGTCTGATTTTTGTTCAAATCTCTCAAAGAAGCATAGAGGTCACTGCAATGGAGTTGACCATATGAGAATTTATGTTAACAGCACGGAAGTGAATAAATTCATCATTTTGTAAGTGCCGTTTTTCTACAATACTTGCATGGTCAAAATTCCATTCTATTACAATTTCTTGTTCCACAAAAGAGGATTTATAAGGCAATCTAACCCTGAAAATACAATCTATCCCAGCCTAATATGCCACTGGTTTTGTTTTGTTTTGTTTTGTTTTGTTTTGTTTTGTTTTAAGAAAAAGAAAAAGGCTAAAACAAGTACCTGTGGCTCTATGCCCAAATGCTTTATTTCTTTGAATAAAGCTGTTGGAGATCAACACCTGCACATTTTCCAACACCATCTCATTTTATAATGGGTGTTTGGTGAGTATACTGTGGTTCCTGGTGTCATTGTCTTTCCTCTCGCTGGTATTTAGGAATGTATCATTTGCGTGACAAATGATTGTACCGGTCTTGGCAGTGAAGGGCCATTCTGCCATGGGAAGATAGGCAGAGAGGGACCTGCAGCTGAGGCCAGTTTAACATAACTCTTATCCGCTTGGCTAGCTGCTTTTGGACTTGTCTGTATCCGTGGGGTAGATACCCGGAATATGTTGGTTCATACTGCAGCTGTGGCAATAAACGGTAAGCTAAGAATTTCCTGTTCCTCTTTGAGTTAAATCCACTTTTATGTTAGTCATCTAGCAGATGCTTCTGCTACATAAACGGAACAGACTATTTGTGGAAAATCTTAAAGTGGGTCAGTGATGACACACCTTAATATTCCTCTAGTTCTTTTGAAAGATTCGAGAAAATTGAAATACTGCCCCCCATGGAACTGCTCAAGTTTTGTTCGCATATAATCCATCCTTAATACTTTCCTTTCTGCACTGTAGGCTGAAAGATAAAACAGTAAAAACAAAAACAAAACCCTCTGTATCGAAATTCATCACATAGACTGTCCCTCATTGCTCACTTTTCCACTACTGTCTGGCTTAAGTATGAACACAGAAAACAAAAATTGTGCAGAAAATACTTATGCAAATACACTCTTGGTCTTTACGTGTAGACAGAAGTCAGGGCAGAGCTGTTTGTAAATGGTCCTTTGTATGTGAGTACCTGAACAAGGAAAAAGCAAAGCAAAATGGGTGGACACATTCATGGGTGAGAGTTGGAACAAAGAGACTTTAAAAGCCACATTTGAAATTATAAGAGGAGCTCCTGGGTGGCTCAGTCATTAAGCGTCTGCCTTCGGCTCAGGTCATGGTCCCAGGATCCTGGGATCGAGCCCCGCATCGGGCTCCCTGCTCGGAGGGAAGCCTGCTTCTTCATCTCCCACTCCCCCTGCTTGTGTTCCCTCTCTTGCTGTGTCTCTCTCTGTCAAATGGATGGAATCTTTAAAAAAAAAGAAATTATAAGAAAAGGAAAAAAAAATCAAGTTAAAATGCTAGAGAGAGACAATAGTGTTTGCAATCCTCATTTACTAAGCAAATTTTATTAAGCTCTTACCAAGTACAAGCCGCTCTCCTGGGTACTAGAAGTAAATTTCCCATCCCCCAAGATCTTACAAATTTCTAGGGGAAAGAAAAGTTCTCTCTACATATGAAACAGGCGATAACTATGATTTTTTTATTATCAAAAGAAAAGATATTCTAAAATGCTCACAAAACAGGTTATATGTCTTGAAGAATTTATGTCCAAATTTAACTTCATGGCCCACAAATTTAGATTTCCAACCAAAATTTATTTTCTCAGTTTCGAAAATCCATCCACCTCCATTTGGATGTTTCGAGGACACATAATATTCAATATGCTTAAGAAAGAATTAATTATCTTCTAATGAAAATAGCTCTGTTTCAGTGTCTCTCATCACACTAACTGATACTGCCATGCATCTGGGTGCAAAAAACAAAAATCCTGTTTCTTTGCATCAGCTATGACATTTCCCTGTTCCCCACCCACATATCTAATTCACTATTAATTCATGAATCTTCTGTTAAATATCTTAAATCTGAGCATGTCTCTTTTAGCACCACTGCTCTATTCCAAGCTACAATCCTCTATCACTTAGATTCCTCCATTGGTCTACAAACTGATCTGTCCCCATCCTTTTTGGACTCTTCCCCTTCATTCTCCCTATTGCAGGCAGAGCATTTTTTTTTTTTTCCAGAATGTAATTCATATGTTATCTCACTACAGGAAATCTCTTAATGTCCGCCATGCTCTTAGGATAAATATCCAACTCTTTACTAAAGCAGATCTGCTGATTTGTCTTTGGAACAAGTCATAGAAAATGAAGCCCAAACTGGCTTCAGCAAACAGGGTTTTCAACTGCATGTGTTAAAGGTCTAAGAAAGTGGCTCACTTCAGGCACACCTTGCAGCACTTTGCTGTTTCCTCCTTCCAGAAGAACCCAGAGGAGTCCTGGGCTCCCAGCAATCCTCATTTGATGTTAATAAGAACTAATTATTTGTCATCTTAAGCGCTTAGTATTTTGAGGGTTCCCGCCTCCCAGCTTAACCTGAATATAGAATGTGACAGCACCGAGGTGCTGCGATGATGGAACACCCAAATCTGTGGCACTGGCTGTACGGGAAGGGGAAAGGCAGTGAGAACACATAAGAGGCTGAGAAAGGGGAGACCACAGCATTCTGTTGTGAAATATTTGATAAAACGACCACTTGGAAGGCAGAATATGTACCTTTGAGCTTTAGGTAGAAAGGTTTGGAGCAAAATAATGGCAGCCTGAGTTGGTCATTTGTTACTCTATTTAGAAAGGTACTTCAAATAAGAAATGAGCTCAGAAAAAAAAAAAAAAAAAAAGGTTTCCAAGGGGGAATACATAAACTTAGAGACTTGCAGAGTTGAAAATGCATTTTTTTCTTGATCTCCAGCTGGCAAATAATTCTCAAATTAAAGTCAAACCTAGTGATAAAAACCAAATCAAGGGTGTGGTCACAGAAACATAACCTCAGGCAAAGACTAAGTCAAAGGCATAAATGTCTAAACTTTCACTAAGTCTGATTTTATTAAGTGGCCCTCAGTAAATCCTTTCATTTGGACAAAATGTCTTAAAGATGAGAGTGCACTGTTGTCATCTTATGGAAGCCTGATAAACTCAAAGAACCTAAATTAAGTGGAGAGAGAGATTGAGAAAGGTGTGTTTTGGGAAGATTTATGAGTTTGGCTCACAAAGAGCCGACTAGAATCAGAGAGATAGAAACTAGCAAACTTTTTTGAGAGAGATGTACCGCCAACGTGCCATGTATCTTGATTAAAAATACTCTAAATATTCTAGACATAAAATTTCCCTTAGTCCCTTAAATCTCTTCAGGTAGGAAAATTTGTTCAATGACAAGGAGGGCACGCCCCAATGCCTTCTTAAGCTATGGCCAAAGAGAATAGCCCCAAAGACAGTTAAATGCCCAGAAGCACAATGGACAGAGTTGTCGACTCTATGGGACAGAACTGGGGCCTAATCAAGAAGCATTTCCTAGGTTAGAGACAACCTCACATATGCCCAGTGAGTTTTCAGAATTTCTAAGAACCGATGATTATTGCAAATATTTTTTTCTGTTTTTATGTATATATTCCTTATAATTATTCTGTCCCTGTTCCCTTATTATTTGGGGTATGTAGGGGAGCAGATAACTTGTCTTTTTTTTTTAAGATTTTATTTATTTATTTGAGAGAGAGAAAGAGTACATGGGGGGATGGGAGGGTAAGGAGAGGCAGAGGGAGAAGAAAAAGCAGGCTCCTCGCTGAGTAGGGAGCGTGACCCTGTGGGGCTCAGGGGCTCAATCCCAGGACTCCGGGATCATGACCTGAGCCAAAGGCAGATGCTTAACTGATTGAGCCACCCAGGTGCCCCTTGTCTTTTTAATTGAGAGTTCCTCAATTCAAGAGAAGCTTTCACATCTAAGTTGGAGCACTAGGTCTTGGGCTTTGAGCCTGTTTTTACTTCTAAAAAAGACATTTGAGTGCTTTGTAGAAGAAATGAATATATTTTGCCTGCTGTATGGACATAAATACTATGGTATATTGTACCATTTGTTTACTGTCATTCGTTCCCTCCCCACACTGGCCATGCTTTCTGGTACCACTTACTTTGGGCTTAGCCACATGACACACTTGTGCCAATTTGATATGAATATTTGTGACTTGACACATCTGGACACAGGAATAACTACAACTGGATAACTTGACTGGGCTTCTCTTCCTCTACTGCTCCCCACAAGCATTTTTCCCAGATTGAAGCTCCTCCCTCAGTTTGGACTCTGGATCGAGAAGGCATATGAAGCCAAGTCGAGCTCATCCAAAAGCAAAGCCCGGCAGAACCACAACTGAGCAGCAAACCTCATGTAATGTGTACAAGAAATGAAGAGTTACACTGAGATTTAAAAAAAAAAATGGTTCTTAGTACTGTATAACCCCAAAAATACAGATTTCAAATATTCTAAGCTTTAATGAGAAAGTTGTTATAATGCTAAGTAATAACAGCAGGGTACAAATTTATATCTATAGAATGATCCCAATTATATAGCAAAGTATTTTTAGAGTTAAATGTATTTATTACGTGAGGGGAAAAAACTAAAATGAACACTAAAATGTAAACAATGGTTATTTTTAAATAGTAGATTTAAAAGATTTGGGGCTTTGTACTCAGAAGGTCTAGATTTAATTTTCTGTTCAGACATTCACTAGCCACGTGATTTTGAAGTAGGCAATTTAACTTGTCTTCCTTTAATTATATCTGTGTCTACCTCGCTGGGATACTGTGGGATTCGGTAAGATATGACTGTGTAGGTATTATTATGTGTAAGTAAATTAGCACAGTACTTCAGAGTAAGCTGTATATAAATGTTAGCTATTATTATGACTATTATTTTGATATTATTACTATAATTTCCCAATTGTTTTATGCTGGGTATATGTTACTTTTAATCAGGAAAAAAATCAACATCATAAAGATAGAAAACTTAAACTGTCAATTTCTGATATAAAAATATCATAAAACGCTAGATTATGAAATTTCATTTCATAAGATGAAAAAGAATGACACCTCGTCAAAAGGAATAGTGAGCAGCTAGAAGACAGCTCCAGAGGGGAAGCATGCTGGAGCTGTTTTGATTAGCAGTACATGGTCATTAGAGGAGCTGACTGATTAATCTCCATGTATTGTAAAGACTAAGTTGAAAGTGATCTAGAAATGAGAAAAAGGACAGAGGAGTCACTGCAAAAGATACTTGTGTCTGGAAACTTAAGAATATTCTTTGTACACAGTGGGATGCATTTTGGTGAAGTCCTGGCTGATGTGCTAGGAAAAATACCTAATAAAGACTTGATGCCTGCAGAGAGGGAACAGGCTGAAATTTAAGCTTTTACACCTCTTTAATGGGAAACAACCCAGAGAATGACTTTTCAGCAGAGTTAGAGGATCTCTTAAGTATAGATTCTTAAAGGTCTCTAAGATCAAAAGGATCTTCTGAGGTCAAAGCTACTATAACCTTGATGGATCAGTAGTGAATAAAAGAGACCCAGGCTGTATTTATAAGAACTAGAAGCATAAATATAAGCTATAAAAATGCTCTGAACCTAAAGATTGTGGAAGAGAAATAGACATTAATCTTCATAGATTATTTTTGTAATGCAATATATTCAAGAACAGGCAACATGTTTTTACTGATGACCACATATAGTAGGCACTGTGAAAAGAATGCTAAGTGAAGAGTCATAAAAGCACTTAATGCTGCTCCTGAATTTCTCCATGACTTTGGCTGTGATGCTTACCATCTTGAGATTTCAGATGCTTCACTTATATAAAATTACGATTGCATTACACGATCTTTTATGTCCCTTGTCTTTCTAACCTTTTTATATTCTTCAATTTCTTCACATCTTGATACAGAGACATATTTCACTTAACATTAATATATATTTAGAGATAACTGAAG
Organism: Mirounga angustirostris; assembly: GCF_029215605.1. Lineage (NCBI taxonomy): Eukaryota > Metazoa > Chordata > Mammalia > Carnivora > Phocidae > Mirounga > Mirounga angustirostris. The sequence continues at coordinate 103,451,284 of NW_026991712.1, read as the reverse complement.
CCTAAAAATAGGTACTTTCGAAATTGAAGTATAATGTTAAACGAGCTTACAAATCGTATGAATGCAACTCAGTGAATTTTCACAAGTGCTTAATCATGTAACCATCATTCAGATCAAGAAACTGATGACCAGCAACCCAGATGGTTCCTCTTGTCTCCTTTCAGTCACTAGTCTTTCCCAGGGAAACCACCAGCCTTTGTCACAGCAGCAGAAAATATTTTTGCCTATTCTTGAACTTTATAAGCATGGAATCATACGGCATGTTTTTTTTTTTCTGTCTAGTTTCCTTCTCTCAATATTACAGCCATCAGATTTCAACAAGGATATTTAAAACAACAAATAGATAATATGTTAGTTGTGAGGTCACAGATGGATAGAGGAGGCTTACCTGCACTGTTACATATAATCTAAAAATTATCATTCTGTGGTATGTTATCTTCCCACTTTTGTAGGAATTAACCTTAAGTAAAAGAAACAAAAATTAAGCTAAACTAATAGATGGACCAAACAACTTAGTCCATTCTCCTAATTTCTTTCTTTTTTTTTTTTTCAGGAAAAACAAAAATGATTATTTTTTAATGACGAAGCCTTTAGATGGTATGCTTAATATTCACTCTATATGAAACTTCAAGAAACATAACATTTACTATAACTCAAGTAAATATTTTTCTTTCTACCTTATATACATATTCATATTTACTCATAAAAAAAGAAACAATCACATGCAAATTCTTAATTGTTATAATGCCTGGCATTAATAGATCATATTTAAATTACTTCGAAAATTCATGTGGTATAATGACAAATTGTTTTTTTTTTCCATATAAGTGTACGCATGAATCTCTATTACCTATTTTATCCATCCCTCCACCCCCCTCCCCTCTGGTTACCATAACAATTAAGAATCTGTTTCTTGGTTTTTCTCTCTCTCTCTCTTTTTTCCTTTGCTCATTTGTTTTATTTCTTGAATTCCACATATGAATGAAATCATATAGTATTTGTCTTTCTCTGACTGACTGACTTCACTTAGCATTATACCCTATAGAGCCATCCATGTTGTTGCAAATGGCAAGATTTCATTCTTTTTATGGCTGAATAATATTCCATATATATAATATCTTTCTTACCCATGGACAGTTGGGCTGCTTCCATAGTTTGGCTATTATAAGTAATGCTGCAATAAACCTAGGGGTGCATAGATCCCTTTAAATTAGTGTTTTTGTATTTTTTGGGTAAACACCCAGTAGTGGGATTACTGGATCATAGAGTAGTTCTATTTTTAATTTTTTAAGGAAACTCTATATTGTTTCCATTCCCCCAATTTCTGTAAGCAAATGTCACAGGTTTATTAATTCAAAATGTCTTCCAGAACTACTTAAAATTAAATATTATACAATTCACCAAATACTTATTGAGGTTTTGCTATGTGAAATGTATACTATTAGCAGGCAAGAATAAAAAACAAGGTAAAGAACATATGGTTTCTATTTTTAATGTAAGTTTACAAAGTATTTTATTTTATTTTTAAAGGTTTTATTTATTGATTTATTTGAGAGAGAGACAGAGTGAGTAGGGGGAGGAGCAGAGGGAAAGGGACAAGCAGACTCCCTGTTGAGCATGGAGCCCATCAGCAGGTTTGATCCCAGGACCCTGAGATCATGACCTGAACCGAAACCAAGAGTCCCACACTCATCCGACTGAGCCACCCAGGAGTCCCAGTTTACAAAGTATTTTAAATAAAATTATTTGTCTCAGCAGAATGCATGAAATGTTAATAGAGTTACATGTTTTGGTAAAAGGTGAGGAAAAAAGAGATGTGATACGTACTGAATGGAGCACTGGGTGTTATACACAAACAATGAATCATGGAACACTACATCAAAAACTAATGATGTAATGTATGGTGATTAACATAACAATAATAAAATAAAATAAAGAGATATGATAATCTGCTGGGGAGTACAGGGAAATAGTTTCAAACTAATGGGAAGATTCAGAGAACTCTAGAGATGCACCATTGGTGCTAGAAATTGTGGATTGTGATAGGTTGGAAAACGTGGGGAATGGAGGTGGGTGAAAACATGGGATTAAGCAGTCCAGCCAAAGGGGACAAACTAAGCAAACAAATTTTATCAGTTGTCTGTTACTTCATTACAAAACACTCCAAGGCAGAAGAAATTCTACCTGTGAACTCCAGCATCAGCTTCTAAGAATTTCCAGCCTGTGCCTGCCATACACATTTCAGACTTGCCAGCCCGTGTAATTGAAAGAGCCAATTCCTTGAAATAAATCCCTTTATATGTATATATGTGTGCATGTAAATATGTATGTTTATATGCAATTAATTGTAATATATATGAAATTAAAATAAATAAATATTTATTTTATTTTTAATTAATTAATTAATTAATTTCTGACATTATTCCATGGGGGAAAAATGGATTACTGGGGAGCTTGCACTTATTTTTGTCTTTTGTTTATGTTATCTTAGTGAGTGAATAAAGACTTGATCGTTTCTTCCAAAAAAGAAAAACAAAACAAAAATAAAAATAAAAAAAATACTCCCCCAAATTTAGTGGCTTAAAACCACAACAATAACTTATTTTACTTAGGTATTTGCAATCATGGCAGGAGTTACCTGGGGTGGCTTGTTTTTGCTCCATGAGGTCTTAATGGTGGTAAACCCATTTTTGGTATGGCTCACTCTCATGGTTACAATGTAGGTTCTTATGGTCTTCTGGAAACTCGGTTGGGGCTATAGGCCAGAGGCATCTCTTTTTGGTGACAATGATCCAAGAGTGAAGATTTCAAGAGAACAAGGCAAATATGCAAGGCATTTTTATGGTCTAGGTTTGGAAGTCATATAGCATCACATCCACCCTGCTCTAATGGTTGAGGCAGTCACAAAAGCCCACATGATTTCAAGAAGAGAGTACATAGACTCTACTTCATTATGGGTGACTTTCAAATTTCTAAAAACCATGTGGAAGAATGTAGAATGGTGGTTGCCAGGGGGCTGAGAGGTGGGGGAATTAGAGGTTGGTAAAAAGTTGTAAATTTTCAGTTATAAGATGAATAAGATCTGCCAATCTAATAGATCGCATGGTAGCTATAATTGAAATTGGTTAAGAGAATAGACCTTGAGCATTCTCACAAATAAAAAAACCCAAAAAAACAAAACAAAACAAAATGTGATGTGTAGATGTGTTAACTCAATTGTGAGAATTCTTTCAAAATGGATGCATATATCAAATCATATTGTACACATTAAATATATTACAATTTTATTTGTCAATTTTTCCTCAATAAAGCTGAAAAAAGAAGAAATAAAAATCATGTAGGACAGGGAATATTTGTGTGTCCATCTTTGAAAAATGCAATATGCTTCTGATGTCACTGTCTGTCGTCTGGCCACAGTAAATATTATTTATTTGCAAAATATACTCACCTTTAAGCCCTAAACTCCCCATGTTCTCAACATATTATGGGATAAAGCTCATGACTTGAGGTATGTTATTTCAATATGTGGATGAGGATTTTCAGGTGTATTTCCTTGACTATAGTACCATGAGTACCATTTTTTTAAATTAAAAAAATCAGTGAATTAAAGAGATGAACTATGGCTTCTCCACACACCCAGCATACAATGGTAGGACAGGCACAAACCAATACAGAGATTCTTGCTCAAAACAAAGAAAAAGAGGAGGTTCCCAGCAGTCACTGGTCCATGTCAATCCTAAAACCCAACTGGGCACTTCTCACTGCTTTCTTGATTAGGGCTTATTATTACTCTGAGAGCTGTTCTCTGGGCTTTTGGCTCCACTATCTGAAATCTTATTTCATCCTTTCTTTTCCATAAAAATAAACGAATACAAATCAGTAAAACTGAGATTGAAACTGAGTCACCTTCTCATCCTGCTTCATGTCCATAAAATGATGGTGGTTAAAAATCCTTTCTTCACTTCGTAATGTGTCTGTCCTTGATAGTACAAGTTGACAGTACTCTACCAACATATTTATCTTAAGGTGCTCTGGGTTTTTCTATGAACCTTATTGTGGTTCTCTCCACTAGACAAAAGCCACCACCTTATGGCCACCACTTTCAATATTTCGCCTGGAAATGTGCTTACTTCTATCATCACAGTAATCAAGCATATTTTCTATTTTCTACTTTCTTGCAGGTGACAGAGTTGCCAAACCTGCTACCATACCATAACACAGATTTCCTTTCCTTCAGTTTTCAATATCATCTTTCTTACAGTGAGTCCTCACCAAGAGCCTCCTTGAAGCCCTTTATTTTACTAACAGCCCATTCAAGGTCCTTCCCACTTCTGCCTGCCATTCAGCCCCAAAGCCAATGCCACACATTTGAGGGGTTTTATGGTAGCACCCTAGTTCCCAGTGTCTATATCTATTTCAGCTAGTATGCCTGAATAAAAACCACCCCCCAAATTTTATTACCACATAAATTCTATGGATTAGAAATTTGGGGAAAGCCTGGATGAAAGGTTGTTGAGTCTCTCATGCAGTTGTAGGCAGACTGGGGCTGCAACTAAACTGGAGTGGTTGGGAGCTGGTCAGTCATTTCTCTGTTCACATAGTCACAAGGATTCTCCATGTGTTTTCGTCAGGTGGGGCAGTTTGTGCTTTCTCTCAGTGTGGCAGCCTCAGGACTGTTAGCAAGAACATTTCAGTGAGTAAGGTAAGCAATGCATGTTTTTTTCTTCCTTGGCTTTAGGGATCATGCAGCATCCCATCCATCTCATTCTATTGGTTACAAGTAAGCCATAAATCCACCCAGATTGAGGAAAGAAATTAAACGCCATCCTCGAAGGAGGTGTCAAATTTCTAGCACAGAGTTTGTCAAACTTTCTGCAAAAGGCCAAATAGCAAATATTTTAAGTTTTGCAGGCCACATACATTATTCTTTATTATTTTATAATTAAAAGTGTAGAAAACAATCCTAGCTCATGGGCAGTGAAAACACAAACAAACAACAACAACAAAAACAAGATGGTGGTATGAGTCTAGGCTGATTTAGTTCATAGTCTGTAGTTTGCCAACTTTGGTCCAAAAGAATATGTGGGATAAAAAATAAAAAATAAATAAAAGAATATGTGGGATGAAGGATATTTTTGCTGCAGCCATCTTCGGAAAATGCAACATGCCCCCAAACTAAAGATGAAAGTGACTCTGGGATATATGACAAGATGAGCATTGAGGCTCAGAAAATATGAATAGAGTAGAAATTTTGATTTGGTGCAAAGTATTATAAACTGTGAATTCTTAATAATAATTTTATATTTTATTCCATACTCTCATTATCAGTTCTTATGCCCATGTTTATTAAACAGTTTCTAAATTCTGGGAGCTATGTGAGGCACTGGAAGCTTATAGGTAAGACTGAGACACAGACCCCACACTTGAAGAACATACAGTCTGTTCGAGGGACATACACATACATGCATGATAGTAAAGTACCATCAGTACTGTAGGAAACATACAAGGTGCTCTCAAGGATTAGTGCATAGAAGGAAAATTAGTTTTGTTTTGAAGGATGGGGTCAAAGAGAAGAGGATATTTTATGCACCGGCCTTCGAAGGACTAATTTAAGTCATTAGGCATAGAAAGGGGAAAAGGAAGTGGAAAGTGCACAGTAAAATAATTGTGAAAATGCATAGTATATATAGTGAACTGGGAGTAGGTTGGAATTGCAAAAGTTTAGGTAAATGATGTAAGAGTAGGAAAGAAGTAGATAGTTAAACCAGCTTATGGATGGTCTTTAATGGCATGCTAAAATGTTTGGGGCTTTTTTCAAACCCTGTATCTTGAATTCTTAGGATTCATCAGGGGTGTCCCAGGATGTAGGGAGTAAGAAGATTTAGTGGGCAAAACTCTGGACCCTCCACCCTGTAGCACTCCCATCTCTGCTTTTGTCCGAGAAACTCTCTTTTTATCTATACACTTCATTGCAGAGAAAACGATAAAGAGCTATTGCTAAAATAATGATAAAATCAGTTGATAATCACTGCTATATGCAATGAGAAGCTATCCAGTGTTTTTAAAAAGGAGAATGATATGCCAAATTATGTTTTTTAAAGTGTTGTTCTGAAGGCCTGGTCGAGAATATGCATTTTGGGGGATGTAGACAAATAAAGCAGGGACGGCAGTTACACTGATGCTGACAATTTGAAAAAAGCCTCAATTAAAAGCAGTGGTAGCATAGATTTTAATAAATGCATTTAGGAAGTATTTTTAAAGTAATTCAGAAAGCAACCGATGTGAATAAAAGTGGGAAAGTGGAGCCAAATGAGGATTCATAAAACAATTGGAAAATTTAATGCAAATGGAATAAGGAAAACAGGTTTGGAATTTGAGGAAGATAATGAGATTCATTATGAACAGATTAGGTTTGAGGTATTACCAGAACAGCAGTACTCAGTAAGCAGCTGAAAATACATATTGGAGCATGAAATATAAGTTAGAAAATCTCAACAGAGAGAATCCAGTTAAAGACTTAGGAGCAGATGACATCCCAGTGAGATATATGTAACAAAAAAGAAAAAAAATGAATCAAGACTGAACTCTAGGGAGTCAATTATTTAAGAGCTAGAGAAAGATAGTAAAAAGAATAATAGAGAAATATACAAAAAGAATCAAGGAAGAACAATCCAAGAATCCAAATTAAAACAAAGCCTGAGGGGGAATAATAGTCAACAGAAGCAAATTCATCAGAGAACAAACAATGTCAAATGATAATTCAAATGAAGCCATTAGGTATTGGGGAGAGAAAGTCATTAGGAAGTTTTGCAAAAAATTTCAGTAGAAAGATGGGAAGAGAAGTCAGATTTGGTAGGAATTTATAGCCTTGTTATTTTGATTTATCTTGTACTTCACATTATTTGTTGGATCAATTTACATTGTGCAAAAATTAGCTGTTAGGTATCCTCAAAAAAGTAAATGAAACCATTAGCACAGAAAATTACTAAAATTTAAAACTTAAATTTACATTGAAAACAAATTCCTGAAATTTTTCAAATTTAAAAATTTTCTCATTAAAATAGTTCCAGAATGAAATACTGAGATCGCATACCATATATCAGAGAAAATGTACATGGAGCAGTAAATGCTTTTAGTTATATGGCATTCACACCATCCTATTGCTCTGTCTCATTTGTGGATGTACTGTATTTTAGTCCACTAATCCTTTCTGAGTCCCTCCATTAATTTATCTAATATACTACCTGTTAGGCAATATGAAAATCTTTTTACTTAATGAGTTAAGCTCATTTGCACCTATTGATATTATTGATATGTTTGCTCTGTGCTAACCATTTTATATAGTATTTCATTATGTGGTTTATTTACTCAATCTTTATTTTTTTATTTAGAAAAGCTTTTATTTTAATATTTACTTTTGCATGAATAACTCTATCCAAGTCAATGATCTTTTTCCAATTTTCTCTCATTATGTATTGATTAGTACCCTACTACAAGCAAAAGGGAAATTAGCACTAACCAGTTCTTCCCCCCCTTTTATCAGTCATTCTGATAAAACTGGTAGATTATATAAAAGGAAATTTTTTGACTTTCCACACTTACAAGTGACCTTTTCTAGAGGCCTAAAAGCAGATGATTTCTAATTCATCTGGAATAACCAGCATTCTGAATCTTATATTCATGATCTCTTATTTTCTTTTTTTTTTTTTAAAGATTTTATTTATTTATTTGACAGAGAAAGACACAGCGAGAGAGGGAACACAAACGGGGAGTGGGAGAGGGAGATGCAGACTCCCTGCCGAGCAGGGAGCCCGATGCGGGACTTGATCCAGGGACTCCAGGATCATGACCTGAGCCAAAGGCAGTGGCTTAACCAACTGAGCCACCCAGGCGCCCCATGATCTCTTATTTTCTTAATAGTATTGTTTTATTGTACTTACAGATATTACTATAGAGTATAATTTTGAATTTAATATTTTAAATTTTTTAAATTTATATAAAAATCATGCTTTATTTTTAAGAATTGTCCTTTGTGTTAATGCTAACATCTATTCATATGATAATATGTGGTTCTAATTCTAATTTGTGTTGACTTCTTTATAATAGTCATGTGTGTGTAAACTTATTCATCCTCTTCCCATCATTACCCATTTATGTTTATTCCAGGCTTTTGCTATCGTGAATAGTGTTACTATGGATGGACATTCCTTTACCTAAATGAACTAGGGAAAGATTCTCATCTTTTTTCACATGGTTAATTATTTTTTTCTTACTAATTTCATTCATTGACCCAATAATTCTGGCTTATTTTCAGTTCCGTACATGCACTGGTCATTGTGTGGGCACTCTGTTCTGTCCCGTTAGTCTATTTCTGTCAACAGATCACTAGCTTAATTACCATGGTTTCATAAGTGTACTTCTTTGTACTAGGATCCCATCCTCTCTTCCTAGATCCAGTGTTGAATTTAAGTGTTATTTCTCCTTGGTTTCCTACAATCTTTCAATGTTTCCTCAGCCTTTCCTTGTCTTTCAAGATCTTGACACTTTTGAAGTAACGGGTAGGTTATTTTTTGAATTCTCAACTTTGGTTTCTCTGATATTTTTTCATAATAGGACTGTGGTTATGCTTTTCAGCCATTGTACCACGAGAAGGATGTTGTGTTTTTCTGAGTGCATTATATCATGGACTTCATGATCATGTGTTTTTACTGATGATGTTGTCATTGATCACCTGATTAAGGTGCCCTCTGTGGACTTTCCCTACTATATATAACATTACTATATATCACTTTTTACTTAGTAAATACTTGGGGGGGAGATACTTTGATATGATGCAAATCCCATTTCTCCTCAGATGTTAACCAGTTAGTTTTAGTATCCACTATTAGATTTCATTAGCAGAAATTGTTACTATGATATTTGCTTAATGCTGATTTTTTATTTCCCTCTTTCCTTACACATTTATTGTCCCTTATTGCTTATTTGAGTATGGACTTTGGATATTTCTTTTATTCTGCAGGCTAATCTCAACATTATCATTATTTATTTTTATGTTCAAAGTGTTCCATTTTGGGCCATTAGGTTGGCTCTTGTGTTCTTTTGACAAGCTCTCATCTTTCTTTGAGCACTTCCTTATTTTCTGGAACTGGGTTCATGTATTTTCCCTGCCTAGTTCTGGAATTAATCACTTTCCCAAGAAGCCCCACTTCTATTTATTGGTGAATAATATTTAGAAACCAAGTCACTGTTATGCATTTGGGGGCTATTTTTAATTTTAAAATTATATCATATATTAAAAAGTAAGGTTCACACAGCAACAACAACAAAAGATACTTCCATTCTGGGGGGAACATGGGAACTAAAAATGAGAGAGACTCGGATTTTACACACACATTAAAACCTATGTTCATTGAGTGGAATTGTCCACATTATTTTAAATCTTAATTCTTTTTAGTCTCTTGATTACCATATGTGGATGATTTTGTCTAAGTAAAGTTTGTATGATATAACTCCACCATCGTATGAAATCACAGATTAGAGAAAGCTTTTCTCATCTTGGCATCTCATCTTACTCTTGCTTGCAGTTGAGAAAAATCCAATGATATAAATAAAAGAAAAAAATAAAGTGGATTTTATTTAAATTTTCATATTTCCTTGGGAAGCATGGACCTCAGGGACAAATAGAACTGGGAATCTCCTTGAACACTTGCAGGGCTCCTGCTCTAACATCACAGTCTCTTTCTGTGTTATTGGATGCAATTTCCAAATTGCTTTATTTTGTGAACTTGGCTTCTGGCACTCCCATGACTCATGTAGTATAGTTTACTCATCAAATAGGGACTGAATCTCTTTACTCCGCCAAATCAACAAAATCATGAAGATGGACTATTTGGCACTGTTGAGCTACATGCCTATCCCTGAACAAATCAACACTCATCAAAAGATGTAAATCTATAATTAGAATCCCTCACTAGAAGCATATGGCAGAAATGTGGGAGAAATATTTCCCCAAAAGGTGGAATATGGTCTCAGAGATTGAGTACTCAGAATAAAAACCAGAGTCTGTAGTCTTAGGAAATAATTTAAAAGATAAATAAGAATCCGTGTGTGTGTGTGTGTGTGTGTGTGTATTAGGGAATATTCTGTGCAAATGAAATTAGAACCTTCAGGTCAAGAAGACACAAAAAAGCATAATGTATCAAGAGGAGCCTGTGTGAGCAGGAATATGGAGTGTTTCAGAAGAAATGAGCTTATAAAGAATCTTACATGAAATGTTTAGAAGTTTGAACTTTATCCTGGAGTTGGCAAGATCTTTTTATATATTTATTTTTGTCTTAACTAGGACCACAACATTATCAGATTGCACTTTGCACTTTTCAAAGCAATCACTTTGGCAGAGGTTATTGGATGGGTCAGGGGCAGAAAGTCCTGTTTGTGTGAGGAATGATGAGAGAGCTTACGTAGGGATTATAGAAAAGGGAAGAGAAAGTAAAATCAAGTCCCTCAAGCTTATTTTATTAGAAGGAAAATAGTAAGTCAAATAGTACACCTGATTTTGTTTGACCAAATGGTTAAATGATTATGTTATTTATAGTATGATCTTCCATCCCAGTTTGCCTGAGATATCACGTTTACACGCATTGCCTCAGCATAAGTATGATTTAGTGACCCCCTTTCACTCTCAAGTGTGTCTTGTTTTGGTCATCAGATTATTCCTAGATAGTAAGATTATAGAAACAGAATTGGGTTTGAGAGAAAAAATAATAAATTATTTTAGGATATATTGAGTTTGGCACATTTGTGCTAAATCCAGTTGTAAGTGATCATGTTAATCTGATTAAATATTCCAGTATACCGTAATTAATTTGCTTATGTGGACTAGATCAGTTGTTAAGCATCCTGAATAAGAGATTTGGATCCAAAGTGGAAATGTTTGCTTTGCTTTGTCTCTTTTCTACTGACTGCATTGTTAACCCTCGCCAACTATCTTGTAAATGTACAGTATTAGATGTGAGGGATCTGGGTTCGAATATATCCATCACTTAACATGAACCCATTACAATCCTTGGGGAAAAAAGCTCACAAATTAAAGACCTCGTGGTGGTCTGTAGCTGCTTTTGCATGTGAAGTAAAGCATGTGCAGTAAATATATTTTCTAAATCAAAACCTTAGATATTTGGTCCTGATAAAACTGTTTTGTGATGCTTCTCAATACAAAATGCAGAAAATAAAGTAGACTACAGATAGTAAAATATTACAATTCCTGTGAGTTTAATGATTTTAAGGAACAAAAATATCTGAAATAAAAAAGCATTTTCCTGAAAGTACAGTAACTGTAAGATTTCAGGATAATTTAGGAATATTTCTTTCTTTATTATCTCATTTTTTAAAAGATTTTATTTATTTGTCAGAGAGAGAGAGACCACAAGCAGGGGGAGGGGGGCAGAGGCAGAAGGAGAAGCAGGCTCTCCGCTGAGCAAAGAGCCTGATGTGGAACTTGATCCCAGGACCCCCGGGATCATGACTCAAGCTGTAGGCAGACCTTTAACCTATTGAACCACCCAGGCGTCCCTTTCTTTATTATCTCATTTAATTAACACTTCTCATGGAAATGGTACTGATTTTCTTACCTTCATTTACCTTTTCACATTCCATCCTCGACATCTTCCACAGAATATAAAATGTAGCAACTTAACTTTAAGAATTATATATTCTTTTCCCTGGATTGGATTAAAAATATTTTCTTTGTCAGATTTCTTCCTGTATCATATATATACATTCCTTGGGGGCAAAATAACAAATAAAAAATTAAACCAGAATGATATCTTGGAAAGAAATTCATTTCTCTTCAAATCCATTACTCAGCTTCAGGATATATTTTTAAATTTCAAAAGCTATTTACTTCATAGTTTTATAAATGCTTGTGCTGTTTTCCAACAAAGTACTTATCAAAAATGAAACAAGGGCGCCTGGGTGGCTCAGTTGGTTAAGCGACTGCCTTCGGCTCAGGTCATGATCCTGGAGTCCCTGGATCAAGTCCCGCATCGGGCTCCCTGCTCGGCGGGGAGCCTGCTTCTGCCTCTGACCCTCCCCCCTCTCATGTGCTCTCTCTCTCTCATTCTCTCTGTCTCAAATAAATAAATAAATAAAATCTTAAAAAAAAAAAAAGAAACAAAAAATTGTTTGGTTTCACAAATCACCTAAGAATTTTTATTTATTTTTTTAAAGATTTATTTTTTTATTTTACAGAGAGAGATATGGGTTACATTTAGCTTTAGTAATATGTTATAAAAATAATTGCTTTTAAGTAGTTTTAGTTTTATAAAGAGTGACAGCAAGGTCCTCCAAATGATTGATAATGAATATCTTTGATATAGGAATGTTAAGGTCAAGCTTTAAGAACCCATGGAGGTGGGAGGTGTTAGTGAAGGGTACTAACTTCAGTTAGAAGATGACTAATTTAATGTAATTTAATGTACAGCATGGTGATTACTGTTAATAATATTGTGTATTTGAAAATTGCTGAGAGTAGATCTTAAATGTTTTCACCACGAAACAAAAACCAAAATGGTAATTGTGTAAGGTGATAGATATGTCAACTGACCTTATTGTGGTAATCATTTCACAATATATATGCATATCAAATCATCACATTGTAAACCTTAAACTTACACAATGTCGTTTGTCAATTATATCTCAAAAAGCTGGGAGGAAAAAGGCAACTGAACACTCAAGTTATAAATAATGTACATTTGCTCTTTTTTTTAAGAAAGAAATCATGGAGAGAGGTTGTAGTGATTTATTTTTTAAAAGGAATGAAATTTATAAGCTGAGTCCATTGTGGTTCTAGTAACAAAGCTGATGAGTGGGTAGTGAGTTGTTATATCAAGATAAAAAGGCATTTCAGAAAAGGAAGAATCAGGAGGGAGAAAGAAAAGGCATACGAAAGCAGAGTGAATTGATTCAGAAAAGTGAGGTAGAAAAAGCACCATGAGAAAAGACAGGACAGGAGGAAGTCAAAGAAACAACAGGACAGATTTGTGTCTGGGGAAGGGGAAAGGTGGAAAAGGTAGAAAGTGTTGCTAAAGTGTGACTCCACATAATAAAGTAGTGACAAAATCTGCTTCTTGAGTGAATTTAGATACCGGTCACTTTTTTTTTTTTTTATGTTATGTTAATCACCATACATTACATCATTAGTTTTTGATGTAGTGTTCCATGATTCATTGTTTGCGTATAACACCAAGTGCTCCATTCAGTACATGCCCTCTTTAATACCCATCACCAGGCTAACCCATCCCCCTAACCTCCTCCCCTCTAGAACCCTCAGTTTGTTTCTCAGAGTTCATAGTCTCTCATGGTTCGTCTCCCCCTCTGATTTCCCCCCCTTCATTTTTCACTTCCTGCTATCTTTTTTTTTTTTTTTTTTACATATAATGTATTATTTGTTTCAGAGGTACAGGTCTGTGATTCAACAGTCTTACACAATTCACAGCACCCACCATAGCACATACCCTCCCCAATGTCTATCACCCAGCCACCCCACCCCTCCCACCCCCCACCACTCCAGTAACCCTCAGTTTGTTTCCTGAGATTAAGAATTCCTCATATCAGTGAGGTCATATGATACATGTCCTTCTCTGATTGACTTATTTCGCTCAGCATAATACCCCCCAGTTCCATCCACATCGTTACAAATGTCAAGATTTCATTCCTTTTGATGGCTGCATAATATTCCATTGTATATACATATACCACATCTTCTTTATCCATTCATCTGTCGATGGACATCTTGGCTCTTTCCATAGTTTGGCTATTGTGGACATTGCTGCTATAAACATCAGGGTGCACATACCCCTTCTGATCCCTACATTTGTATCTTTGGGGTAAATACCCAGTAGTGCAATTGCTGGGTTGTATAGTAGCTCTATTTTCAACTTTTTGAGGAACCTCCATACTGTTTTCCAGAGTGGCTGCACCAGCTTGTAGGCGGGGATGCGGAGAAAAGGGAACCCTCCTACACTGTTGGTGGGAATGCAAACTGGTCACCTTTTTAATGTGGGCATTATTCTAGCTAAGATGGTTAGATAAGAATGTCTACCTGTAACCAAAATGGAGTGTTCCAGGTAGATGGTCAAATAGTTGAAAACTACGCTTTCCATAGAAACTAAAATACTTCCTATTATAAGAAAGGCACATATATAGAACATGCTAGAGCTATTCCTCCCTCCCTTTTCCATGGCAAGCTTAAGTAATACATTGTGATCCTTTCCATATGGAGTCTGGACATGGTCTTACAAGACTTGCAATATAGTGCTTAAGAGAGCTACTGCCAACCAACATTGGCACATGACCAAAAATCTATTTCCCCTATCTAGTTGAATCAATTTTTAAGCTTGTGCTAATCAAAGTTAACATAATAAAATCAAATAATATGGCTAGAAAGGCATCAAACAACATTGGGTTTGACTTCTGGCTATAACGACTGAATCTTTGAATTAGAACCTTTCCAAAATTTGATCTAAAACATTGCTGAAAACAGAGCCACTGGAGGGATTTTAAAAAGCTGGGGAAATTCTTAGGTCCAGCATCTCAGCCTTTTGGCCTTTTGATGCTATTTTCCTACTTCCTCACTCCACTTCCTAAGATGAGTGTTATGGGTTGAATTGTGTCCCTCCCAAATTCATATACTGAAGCCCTTACCCCGACTACCTCAGAATGTGACTCTATTTGGGGAGAGAGACTTTAAAGTGCAAAATTGGAAGTGGGATCATTAGGATGGATCTTAATCCAGTATGACTGGTGTCCTTTACAAGAAGAGGAGATTAAACACAGACAGCACAAACTGAGGGAAAACCAGGTGAGGACATAGAAAGAAGGCAAAAATCTTAGGCCTCAGAAGAAATCAAACCTGCTGACATCTTGGTCTTAGAATTCTAGTCTCCAGAATTGTTCTTTTTTTTTTTTTTTTTTTTTTTTTTTTAATGGAAGCTCTAATAAACTAACACAATGACAAATATTTCCTAGTTCTACACACCACCAAAAGTGAGATGTTAACTGATGGATCATCCCATTTTTAAATAGGTTTACAGATTCTGCCTTCCCCCCCTACATTTTTAGAGGTAAAATTGTCATGAAATCAAGCCAAGTATTTATCAAAAGTTTTGTTTCTCACTGAATGAGATGTCTAGCAGATGTTTTTATTGTCAGGATCTTGGGTCAGTACTATATTTTGTCTTTTTGACTATTGTATATTGTGAGTTAGCAAAGCATGATCTCTTTTATCTTATTGCATAGCATATTTGTTAGAATTCCTACTTACTTAACTTTTCATTCTATCTAATTCCCATTGATCTTTAATTATCTTGCTCATGATTTTCATTGAGTATACTTTCTTTTTCTTTTTCTTTTCTTTTCTTTTATTATTATGTTATGTTAATCACCATACATTACATCATTAGTTTTTGATGTAGTGTTCCATGATTCATTGTTTGCGTATAACACCCAGTGTTTTTATACAATACTAGAACTACTTCTTGTTAATGAGTATCTTTATTTTGAATTAGTTATTACTCTTTGTTTCTTTTGGTTAGTTTTGAAATCTGCCAAAGCATCTATGATTCTATTTTTATATTTTGAATAATTTCATGTTCAACATCCATAATCTGTGCTTTAGTATATAGACATCGGGTGCTATAATTGTTTCTTTTCTTTAATTATGCTTTAAATGAATTAATAAGAAACTTGGTTATCATTAGGTTTTATGATTTTTTTATAGCCCCTTCTTCCCACTGCCATGTCATTAGTGGAGCTCTATACAGTACAATTTTCATGCATATATCTGGATATATTTCTCCCCTTAACATAAGATCTACACATATTCAGATCAAAAAGTGTATTCTTTCCAGTAATTTTCTCATTAACTTTGGGAAGGGGCATCCTTAGCCTTATTTTACAGGTATAAAAATGTGAAGATGATGAGTTTATGTCAAATAATGGAATTACTCTCTCAAAAACTATGACTAGGGGCACCTGGGTGTCTCAGTCGGTTAAGTGTCTGCCTTCTGCTCAGGTCATGATCCCAGGGTTCTGAGATTGAGTCCCACATCAGGCTCCCTGCTTAGAGGGGAGTCTGCTTCTCTCTCTCCCTCTGCCGCTCCCCCTGCTTGTGCTCTCTCTCTCTGTCAAATAAATAAATAAAAATCTTAAAAAAAGAAAAATTAGGACTAATATCATTGAAGAACCCTAAAGAAAAATAATAAATCAGCAAGGCGCATCTGATTCAACTGGTCATATTTCTGAATCTATAAATATTTTTTTAACTATTAAGTTCAATATGTTTATTGACATCCACAAATAAGAACACCAGCATCTTTAGTTTCTTTTCAAATGGGAAAAATAACCCAACACCCAGTGAGACACAGACATGTGTGCATATTTATATGTTCAGATACACATGAACAACAAATTTTAAACTCCAGATCTTATAAAAACAATCACAAACCACTCTGACAATGGTATGTTTTGGTTTTGGAACCATGCACCATGCTTGTTTACCTGCTGAATATGTGATTAGCTTTCAAAACTCAGATCTAGTATCACCTTTTTATAAAGCATCTTCAGACTCTCCCTGAGTAGCAATGACCACTTCTTTCTGTGTAAAGCTTTGTATTTTTATACATTTGATATCCTATTACTGCATTTATTTGCATGACTGCATCACATAAATATATATATATATATATATATATATATATTTATATATATATTTAGAGACAGAGAGTGAGGCAGAAGGAGAGGGAGAGAAAGAATCTCAAGCAGGCTCCAAGCTCAGTGTGGAGCCCAATGATCCTGGATCCCGCAACCCTGAGATCATGACCTGAGCTGAAATCAGGAGTCAGACATTTAACTGACTGAGCCACCCAGGAGCTCCATGATTGTCTTTTTGTTTTATTAGACAATAAAAACTTACTGAGTATAAGAATATATTCATATTTATATCTTCAGTATTTAGCACTTTGTTTGGCAAGTAAGTACTTAGTAAATGTGTGTTAAATCAAAAAATAAATGTATGTAATGCAAAGTCTTTAAATATAAGAACAATATGAATATAGTTTTTTCAGGGTTCGGACAACCTAAAAAATGTGTATTTGCATTTTTGCTCACAAAGTAAAGCGTGTTAATGCTTCTTAACTGTTAAGAGATGGAGTTGGACTATTATACATAATACTAATGAGCCTAAAACATATGGACCATATCTCATTTTTGTGCCCCAGTGCCTACTACAGTAACAGTGAGTGGAAATGAATAATGGATAAAAAGATGATTAATGTGTTTATTTATTACTGAGAAAATAAGAACACTTGCAGCTTTGACTGAGATAATATGGAGTCTTAACAGATTTTAAAATTGCTGAAAGAGTATTAAATAGGGGCGGCTTGGTGGCTCAGTTGGTTAAGTGGCCAACTCTTGATTTCCACTCAGGTCATGATCTCAGGGTGGTGGGATTGAGCCCCGCAGTGGGCTCCATGTTCAGTGGGGAGTCTGCTTAAGGATTCTGTCTCCCTCGCCCTCTGCCCTTCCCCTTGCTTGGGAGCACTCTCTCTCTCTAAAATAAATAAATAAATCTTAAAAAAAAAAGAGTATTACATAGCAAATATACAGTATGTATCTCATTGACTTTTTTAAATCAAATCTCTGATTATGTAATAAACTAGTCTGCTCTTCCTTCACTCTTGATACAATCAGTTATACATGTGAAAGAAAAAGAATGAACTTATTCTGATACTAGTTATATTTTCCTGAAATAGAATTTTTTTGCCAGGATTTAACTGAGACATCTTTTGATGCGGTATTTCTGATTGCTGGTGGTAATCTGGTTGGCTTATCAGTATCTAGGTTCAGGATGTTTCTTTTGCTTTGCCACACAATACCAGAGGATGACTTTTCCAGATGGAAAATAGTTTTAAGTCAAGGATGTATAAAACTGGGATGCCTGGATGGCTCAGTCGGTTAAGCGTCTGCTTTCAGCTCAGGTCATGATCCCAGGGTCCTGGAATCGAGCCCCACATCGGGCTCCCTGCTCAGCGGGAAACCTGCTTCTCCTTCTCCTGCTCATCCTGTTTGTGCTCTCTCTCTCTCTGTCAAATAAATAAATAAATAAATCTTAAAAAAAAAAGGATGTATAAAATTAAGTTAAAAAGGAAAGAAAACTTTGTAATACAATTTCAGCAAATTTGCATTTCATCATCATTTATGTGTTTCACTTTCTGTATATTTCTAACTAGCAATTTCTATATTTGCCATCAAGAATCTATGGCATTACAAACTCAGACTTGTGTGACATGATGAAATTTTGCTTCCTGAATTTTAAGTGCAAAATCTGGCATGCTCATTTGCATTTGAGGAAATTTGTGGTTGAGGCCAACAGCCACGTTTCTCTTCAAGGATGTTCAAAAACATTTAATTATGAACAAAAAAAAAGGTAATATTTAAACAAGTCAAATTGGATACTTTTTTTTTTTACACAAATCAGTTGCATTTTTGGTTATTTTCTCCTACTATTTTCTGACATTTATATTCTGGTTTAGTGAACTTTGTTTCCTACTGACTCCCCTTGGCCATGGTCATTCTTCAGTCTGTGGTTTTCTCACAATTTGGGATACCTTCACTTCACTTCTCTTTATATTTCAAGTTCTCTATATTTTTGAATATTGAACACTTGTTTTCTTCTTCCCAAGAGCCTTCCAGAAACATTTCAGGCCCACTTAACTTTTCCTTTTTGCCCCTACTGTCAGTCTCCTTCTTACTGACTCTTAATTATTTTAAATAAATAAATCTATGGCTCTAAATAGTAACAAGGCTCTTAATGACAGGGCTATATCTTACAGTTTTTATTGTTTCCTATTTCACCAAACCAAGTGGTAAGCACAAAATTTCAGTTCAATTCAAAATATCTTTTGAACGGAAATAAATGAATCTTGAAAAATGCATTTTATATTAGAAAAACTATTATCAAAAGCTGAGGTGGAATACAACTGACACTGTAGTATAAGAGAGGCTACTAAATTAGGAGCTACCAATGTAATCACAGAAACCCTAATGAAGAGGTTAATACATAACACACTCTCGATTTTTGTTATCTATTGCTGATAACAAATCTCAAAATTTAAACCAACAAGAGCCATTTATAGTTCGTCATTGTTTTGTGGTTTGCCTGACCATTTTTGGGTGGGTCTTCTGTTCCATGTTGTAACGACTAGGGCTTCAATCGCCTAGAAGCTGCTTTGATCTGAGACATCCAGGATGGCTGACTTGAATGTCTGACAGTTTAGTAATAGCTGTTGGCTGGGAACTCAGTTGAGGCTATTAATCGAGGTGAGGTAGCTCTCATATGTGTGGCCTCTCCCTGTAGCTACGGAGATAGTAGTGTCTCAATCCCTATTAGTAGAAGGAACTTCTCCCTGTAGCTTGGGTTTTCCACAGAATGACCGTTGGATTCCAAATTGGAGTGTTTTAAGTATGTAAAATAGAAACCACAAATCCCTTTAGCAATAGCTTCGGAAGTTACATAGCATCACTTCCACCAGCTTCTGTTGGTTAAAGCAAGTAATGAGGCCAGCCAAGGAGAAATAGGGAAATGGATAGGAGGAGTGGCAAAGAATGTATTGTAATCTTTAATAAAAAAAAAAAAAAAATCTCTGATTTTCAACAAAATCCTAAACATTCAATAAATGCCTATCTAGTTAGCTGACATTTTAAAGTTAGACTTTTCAACTATTAAAAATTAGTGTTGGGGCGCCTGGGTGGCTCAGGTGGTTAAACGACTGCCTTCGGTTCAGGTCATGATCCTGGAGTCCCTGGATCGAGTCCCGCATCGGGCTCCCTGCTCGGCAGGGAATCTGCTTCTCCCTCTGACCCTCCCCCGTCTCATGTGCTTTCTCTCATTCTCTAATAAATAAATAAAATCTTTTTTTTTAATTTTTTTTTAAGATTTTATTTATTTGCGAGAGAGAGAATGAGAGAGAGAGAGCATGAGAGGGAAGAGGGTCAGAGGGAGGAGCAGACTCCCTGCCGAGCAGGGAGCCCGATGCGGGACTCGATCCCGGGACTCCAGGATCATGACCTGAGCCGAAGGCAGTCGCTTAACCACCTGAGCCACCCAGGCGCCCCAAAATCTTTAAAAAAAAAATTAGTGTAAGTGATCAAACTGGATTTTCTATCTTGCAACGTTAAGTTGCACTCAGGTGGCTAAGACATTATTTTCAGTGAGAAATCTTTCAAAATTTAATATGCTTTATCCGATTTGTTTAAAACAAGTATAATTACCTTTGTTCCTACACTTTAATTCTTGCTCAACTTCACCTGTCCACTGAAGGAGACAAAAATCAGAGATTTACAGATTTGGAATCCCAAATGATGGTCCCAGACAACATGTCAATCATCGGCACATATCATTAAAAGCTAGAATGGTTTCAGGTTATTGCCTGTGCTTTTGTGTCCAGTTCAATGGATTTAGCTGACATCTTGTTTGTTTGTTTGTTTCCTGAAATTCCTAAGGAATCCACTAAAGTGATTTCATGTTAATAGCTCTGTGGGTTCCTGAAATGTAAGGATATAATCACAGCAAATGAAATGCACCATCAGAAGGTATCAGTGCTGGACTGAGAACCTGACCTAATTAACTGGAGTTAATAGCACAAAGAAGATGGTAAGGTAATTGTGGCTCCCTGTAAAAACACTGCCAGGGTGGCTGGACTTAAAGGAATAGTATTTTTCCATCAGAAATTACAAATCAAAAACTGTAATGATAATCTTAAATTTTCTTTCTCACGGACCCTAAATGTAGAATTTAAAGAGAAATATGTGAATAGGCAAATTATAATACTGATATAATTATAGGGTATATTATTCACTTAGGGAAACTGAAAATACATGATTAAACCAGTTTTGTAATTTGTACTACATTTTTATCATTTAGGTTTTTTAATTCTTCATTTTGAAATAAATTGAGACGTATAAAAAGTTGCAATAATAGTTATAGGATTCTCGTACACCTGACAATGTCCCAAAATGTTTAAGTCTTATGTAACCACAATATGATTATTTAAGCCAGGAAATTAATACTCTTATAATACTATTAAATAATCTATCAGCTTTATTTAAATATCATTAATTGCCCCAGTATCCAATCCAAGATCACAAACTGCATTTTGTTATCATGTCTATTTAGCCTCCTTTAATCTGAGACAGTTTCTCAAATTGAAGTCATTTTTATCTATGATGAGAGAGTAAAAAAAAGTTCCTGAAAGGCAAGTGATATTACTATTTTTAGAGCATTAATATCCCCTCATGTATTAAGATCTGAAAAAAAAAAAAACCAACTTGTGAAATTGTGGTCAATTGTTTTTTTTTCCCACCCAAAATAGTTTCTTAGAGATAGATAATATTTAAGATAACCATTTCAAGGACAGGGGTCTGGCCACTAGATGACAATAGCGTCCTTCCCAATTTGGCAGGATTTCTTTCAGTCTTGCCTAGTTTCCAGTTTAATTGGCATTCCAGTTTAATTGGAATTGCCAGTTCCAATGGCATCCTAATCAAAGACTTTCTAATATTTTCTTACTATCTGGAATTGGCATGCTTTTCTAGAAGATTCAGCATTATACAGATCACATTGTCTTATAAATAGCTGTTTACATATTTATTTCCCCTACTATACTGTGAAATATTTAAGGAACCTGTTTGTCTCTTCTTCATTTTTATGTTCATGGTATCCAATACAATAGCCGATATATAGTTGTTTGTCAATACATGTTTAATAAGTAATATATTGGGTAATATCTCCACTATACCTTTAAAACAACTTTCAAAGAAAAATGAGCATTAATCTTTGCTGAGTACTTCATGTATACTCTGTATTATTTAATGCTTTGCTTTTTAACAGAATTGAGAATTATCTTTAAGTTTGTTCTTTACAGGCTGGTTTGGAGTTCTCTATTGGTCAGTTACCTTGGAAAATAATAATTATAATTGTGTAGTCTTAATATTAAAGGGTCTTTCATTTAACTAAAGTAATCTTCTTGGTCATCTTTCAGCCAGTGTTGGCAATATAATCCAAGTTTAGACCTATTAAATGTAAACAGAAGTATACTGTAGGCTTCCTCTTGAGTTTTTGTTCTTTTTGTATAGATGTTATTTTGTTTCCTTCCTTCATTTTTTCATCAAAATTATTACTCCTTTATAATGAGCTGTTGCAGTAGGCATCTTATGATCATGGGAGGAGCTCACAAGGGAAATCTGAAGACAATAAAAAGGTTATAAGCCCACTTTTATTGAACTACTGAAGAAATGACAATAATTACCTACATCTGGAATGTTTGTATGTGACCCAAATAAGCCCTGTATGTTTGTGTCACTATATCTGCGCTTTGTTAAAGTTTGATTCATTCCAAATACCTAAAAATAGGTAAATTGGAAGGAGCTGTTGCTTTTTATTAATCAGATTTTAAATTCCATGAAGCAGGCATCATGTTTATCCTTATATTAACTTTATAGTGACTCCTAGAGGGCCTCATACATACTAGGGGGCTGAAAAAATATTTGCTTAATAAATTTATGAATGAATGACTTCTGAAATTCCTAGATACACATATTTTAAATTAAACTATTCTTCTTTTGAGATGCCCATTCTTACTAAAAAAGCAAAAGTGGATTTTTCAGGAATCAATGAAAAACTCAAAAATTATTAGAAGGAATATTTGATTTTTATTTTTTTTCTCCATATTACTGTTAGGTTTGACATGTGTCTACCCCTTATTTTTTGATTGGTATGTATTCTGATTGAACTGTCCTAAGTAAATACAATGAATCCTCCCATCATCTCTAAGCTAATAATCAACTATACCTGATTTTGTGGCTTAATCCAAGACTGTTGTAAAAGCCCAAACCATCTTGTGTTATTAAGTATTCTACTTCTTAGGGTGACTGGAGAACTTTCTCCTGTTATTTCTATTATAGAAAAGCTTGGTACCTGAGGGTTAATAAAGGAAACAAAGATGGGGAGATTTGTGATAGACATTGAATCTGAGATCTGTTAGGGTAATAGAAGAAGCTACAGAAAATAAAATGCTAGAAGCAGCAGAAAATAAAATTAATTTTGTCTCTTAATCCTTCAGTATGCATTTACTGAAATGCATTTGACTTTTTCCAGTGTCAATAAATCAGATAAATCACAGTGCCTTTTAGGAGACTGGGCAACACAAAGCTCCTCCTTGGGTCAAGATCCATTCTCCACCCCTGACAAAACAAAGAGCTAAGGTACATGTAACAATGCAACATGTAACTTAGGACCACCTCAATATCATTCTGGTTGTTGATCAACGTTAGTAAAACCAAACTACAGAAGGATGCAGGGAGAAAATGAGACAAACATAATCTGGGGAACAAAGTTGTTGTAAAAAATCAGAACACATGAATTATGAGGTCATGGATAGGAGGTCAGAAAGATCGTTCATGAATTGGTCGTGGACAGAAATCACATTGGAACTGTTTAAGCCTTAAGTTTTCAAGCCTATTTAAACCACCTAGTTGCATTTAGAGTGAATGTAATAGCTTTCTTTTCTCTTTTTAGATAAATGAATTGCATAAAAATAAAACATAATGATCTTTCCCAGAATTTGTTATCCCGTTACTTAAACTTAATAATTTATTTTTTAATTAATAGACTTTAATTTTTAGAGCTGAAAGAAGAAAGCATAAATTTCCCATATAACTTCTCATCCATACATGCACAATTTCCCCTATTATTAACACCTTACATTAGTGTGGTACATTTATTACAATTAAGGTACCACTATAATGCATTATTATTATATTTTATTTATTGTGTTATGTTAATCACCATACATTACATCATTAGTTTTTGATGTAGTGTTCCATGATTCATTGTTTGTGTATAACACCCAGTGATCCATTCAATACATGCCCTCTTTAATACCCATCACCAGGCTAACCCATTCCCCCACTCCCCTGCCCTCTAGAACCCTCAGTTTGTTTCTCAGAGTCCATAGTCTCTCATGGTTCGTCTCCCCCGCCAATTCCTCCCTTCATTTTTCCCTTCCTAATATCTTTTTTTTTTTTAACATATAATGTATTATTTGTTTCAGAGGTACAGGTCTGTGATTCAACAGTCTTACACAATTCACAGCACTCACCATAGCACATACCTTCCCCAATGTCTATCACCCAGCCACCCCATCCCTCCCACACCCCACCACTCCAGCAACCCTCAGTTTGTTTCCTGAGATTAAGAATTGCTCATATCACTGAGATCATATGATACACGTCTTTCTCTGATTGACTTATTTCACTCAGCATAATACCTTCCAGTTCCATCCACATCATTGCAAATGGCAAGATTTCATTCCTTTTGATGGCTGCATAATTATAATGCATTATTATTAACTTAAGCTCACCACTTAGACCAGGTGTTCACTTTTTGTGTTGTGCCCTCTATGAGTTTTGACAAATGCATAATGACATGTATTCCCTATTACTTTATCATATGGAATAGTTTCATGCCCTAAAAAATCTCTTGTTCTCTGTCTATTCATCCCTCTCTACCTCTTCTCCAAAACCCTGGGAACCACTGATCTTTTTGCTGTCCCTATAGTTTTGCCATTTTTAGAATGGCATATAGTTGGAAACCATACAGTATACAGGCTTTTCAGATTGGCTTCTTTCACTTAGCAATATGCATTTAAGTTTCCTTCATGTCTGTTCATGGCTTGAAAACTCATTTTTTTTCTGATGCTGAATTATATTACATTCTTTGGATGTGCCACAGTTTATTTAACCACTTACCTACCAAAGGACATCTTTGGTTGCTTCCAAGTTTATTCAATATTGAATAAAGTCATTATAAACATAGTGTGAAGGTTTTTGTGTTGGCATATGTTTTGAACTCCTTTGGATAAATACCAAAGACTGTAATTGCTGGATCATACAGTAAAAGTATATTTAGTTTTGCAAGAAACTGCCAAACTGTCTTCTAAATGGCTATCCCATCTTGCATTCCCACCAGCAATGAATGAAAGTTTCTGTTGTTCTACAGTCTGGCCAGCATTTGGTTTTGTCAGTGTTTTGGATTTTAGCCATTCTAATAGATGTGTAGTGTTATCTCATTGTTGTTTTAATTTGCAATTCCATGATGCCATATGATGTTGAATATCTTAACATATGCTTATTTTCCATCTATTTGTCTTCTTTGATGAGATGTCTGTTCAAAACTTTTGACCACTTCTTAACTGGGTTGTTTTTCTTCTTATTTTTGAGTTTTAAGAGATATTTATATATTTTGGATACCAGTACTTTACCAACTATGTGTCTGCAAATATGTTCTCCCAGTCTGTCTGGTCTCTTTGTTCTCTTAGCAATGATTTTTTCAAGAAAATAAATTTGAAAACTAGCAATATAACAATTTTAAGCTTATTTATAATTTGTAGAGATTCTCTGTGGCAATAAAACATTATATGACTATAATTATTTAGATGACAAAGAAATCTAATAAATAATGTAATTCTAAATAATCCCCAACTGTTTCTGGGAAAATTATTTTCCATTATTTGAAAAAAAATGTGCTTAGTGGTATTGTTGGCTATTGGTGTAGCTGATTAATGAAGGTTGAAGAAATAAGATGCTCCTAGGTTTTATTAGAATATAATGTTGCCATAATTGACAAATGGTTTATAACTTCGAGCTCTTGTTTCTAAATATGTATACAATAAGCAGAGGCTTGCAACTTTTTCATAGAGCTACAGATGAGAGTGGATTTCATGAACAATTTATTGATCAATGGTCTATTAATTATTCAAAAATAAGAAATTTAATAATGCAAAAAAGTTAATTCAACTTAATTTATACTAACTGGCCAAATTATAGGTTGATTTTGATCAAGTAACTGAGAATACAGCTATATTAGGCAGATTCCCAGATACAAGGAAACTACCTCTGGCTGATTTAAGAAAAATACACAAACTTGCTATATCAGACTCATAGCGCAGTGTGGCAGAGATGGATAGCTACTAACAGATTCTGTACTTCCTATTCTATTGAATAGAGTTGTTGCTGAAAATTTGCTGCAAGCTATGGACTACATCTTCCTTCACCTGTGAATCTACATAGGTCTGGTGTCTGGTCTTATTAAGGAATGTGAGCATAAGTGATTTGTGCCACTTTCATGTAAATAATAACTTTGAAATTGGAGTAACTTCTCCAGCCTCTCTCTCTCTCTCTGTCTCTCTTTCTCTCTCTCTCTCTGTTTCTCTCTGTCTCTCTGACTAGGTCCTCGTGGGGGTTGTAGAGTATCAAGATGGAAACAGCCTGAACCATCTACTGACCAAAACCCCTTTGAAGGTTGAGTTGATGAGAAATGAACTTCGGTGTTTAAACCCACTAAAGTTCTGAGTGAATTATTAAAGCAGCCACAGTTACCTTAACTGATATATACCTAGATTTTCTGGAATTGTAGATGATCAGGCTCGGAAAACTGGCAGCAATAATGGAAAAATAAAAGTAAAAACCACAGCTAAATCTCACCACTGAGTCATTTGGGTAAAGACACTTCTGTTTCCGCAGCTGAATACTGGAAACGGTAACTCTGATTGGTATTGGCACTGGACACTGGCTGTTGTTGCTGGCTGCGCTACCACGAGCACAACAGGATACCTAAATTCACTGCAATTTCTATAGCTGCCGCTAGGATTTATTTTCCATTACCGTGCAATTAACTCTTGACTCAAAGTCACAAGTGACATTGGATTAGCTTATGTCACATTTAGGTGTTCAAGCTGCAATGTTGGGAACTGGAAGGTGCTGGAAAAAGGAGTGTCTGCCCTTTTTCGCCTTTATAGTGGGAGACAAGCAACTAGACTCCTCTGCTGGACAGTCATCTGTTTATTAGAAGACTATTTGTATATACATAAAACTGGCATTTAACACATCAATTTTGAGAAGTATATTAGTTACCTATTGCTGTATAATAAATTAATACCAAATACGAATGACTAAAAGAATAAATATTTCATATCTCACAGTTTCTATGAGTTACGTATTCATGAGCAATGTAGCTGAGCGGTTGTGTCACATGGCCTCTCGTGAGAGACCTGATGGGACTGAAGAATCTGTTGGTTTGGCAGGAGCAGGAGGATCTTCTTCTAAGATGGTTTACTCACATGGCTGTGGACAGGAAACACTAGTTCCCTGTAATAGAGGCCTCTTCACAGGGCCATTGTGTGTTCTCATGACATAGCAGCTGACTTCCCCCAGACTCCGTGATCTGAAAGACAGCAAGAGAGGCGGATGCCACAATTTTCATTATTATTTAGCCTCATAAGTCACACACCATCACTTCTGTCATATTTTATAGGCCACACAGACCAGCCATGCATGGTACAGTCTGGAAGAGGATTACACAATGGTGTGAATATCAGGAAGTAGGGATCACTGGGAATCAGTCTGGAGATTGGTCACCATGGTAAGTGTGGGATTTGTTTTGTCACTGTCCACCTCAATTTCCACTACAGAATTTTAATTATGGCATCTGTAAGTTTTAAATAAGAAGAGGTTATTTTATTGACCCAGTTACTACCAAATATTGCTCTAAGTTTAATTCTTTAATTGATATCTCTACCGGTTTCTGGGGTTCCAGCCCATTTTATGGGAAGAATAACTTGTTTCCAGCTCTTAAAAATGACTGTCAATAGCATTATTGATATTTCTATATCTTCATATTCCCAAGGCAGAATTAAACAAATGGGCTGGAAGAGTTAAGAGGTGAGGTGAGAAGTTGATGCGTTCACTTGTCTGAATGGCAGTTTAAACATATTACTTAGATGCCAGTAGCTGAGGGAGGGAAACGTAGAAATATATTAAGAATCCAAAAGAAATGATGAACATTCAGAACCAGGTGATGACTTCTTGCCCTTGCCTGAAGGAAAGTGTGTTTGCTGGGAAAATGCCAGTGGAGGAAAGAGTATGTGGTCCAAACAGAGAGGACAAGGAAAAGTTTAGAAGGATATAAGGCCTGATAGTGAATGGGGAACAAAATCATGTAGCATTTTATGGACAATTATAAACACAGTGGATTTTAAGAGAAGATTTTAAAGGGATTTGAGTAAATGGAAAACATTTAAAAAATACCTTAGGGAATAAGGGTGGATGCAGAGAAATAGAATAAGAGGATAATGCAATAATGGAGGCAAGAAAAAATGGCAGCTTATCAAATATTAGATATATTGTGATGGTAGAGTTAACACAATTTGCTTCTGAATTGTATGGGAGGTATGAGAGGAAGAGATAAGTCATGACATCAAGGTGTTTGTCCTGAGATCCTGAAGAAAGTGAAAGATTTTTTGAAAAAACTGTCTTTTATCAATAGCAGCAAGAATCAAGAGATTGGTTTTAAATCTGTTATGTTTTTAAGGTGCTAAAAATCTAGGGAAAAGTTAGACAGTTTGATACACCAGACCTGGGAATTCTGAGGTTTACAGATTTGGGAAGAGGATCAAAAATCAGAAAGGAGACTGGGAAGGAGTGATATGTAAGATGGGAGAAGCCAACTGTAGAAAGTGAGTCAAGAGAACAGAACTATCAAATTGTACTAACGGGTAAGAACTGAACAGTGAATACTGGGTTTAGTCACAATGTTATCACTAGTGACCCTGATGAGCTTTGTTTTAGGTGAGTAGAGACTACAATCCTACCAGAGTGAGATCAAAGAAAATGGAAGAGATGAGTAAGAAGTAGCAAGAAGCTGGGCTGCAAAGGATGTTAAGAAAAAGAACAATGTCTGTAGAAGAATTTAGGGTCAAAAAAAAAAAAAAAAAAAGAATTTAGGGTCAAGATCAAGGTTGTTGTTTTGTTTTGTTTCCCCTAGAGGAAGAACCCAAAATGCATGTAGAAGTGTCTGGTACCACACTAGTTTGTAGAGTTGAGACTCTTTATTTAATTTTGCTTTGATTTTCATAGAAGAATATACATTATTGAATTTTCATTTCAAACAGCTGAAATAAAATAGAAGATATTAGATATAGACTGATATTGTTGAGCTACAGATGAGAATAGGACATCTACAGCAGCTCTACTTTCTTAGACAACTAAGAAATGCACAATATCTGGTTAAACATTTTTAAAGAGAGAGAGAAAAAAAAAAAACAGAGGGGCAGAAGGAGGAGGAGACAGAGAGAATCCCAAGCAGGTTCCGTGCTCAGCACAGAGCCCAGTGCGGGGCACAATCTCATGACCCTGAGATTATGACCTGAGCAGAAATCAAGAGTCGGATGCTTAACTGACTGAACCACCCAGGCGTCCCTGTTTAAACACTTTTAATTTAAATGCAAGTCTTAAAGGTTTCAAAGTTTTATTCATGTATTTGTCAAGCAAAAATGTTCTTTCAGGATGAAACAAATTCCATTGGATTCTGGCACGGGATTTCTCAATCTGTGAATGTTTTGAGTGAGGAGGCCACAAAATCTAGTATAAGCATTCCATTGCTTGCAGACCAATAAATGAAGGCATTGCCCCTTTAATATATGATATAAGTAAAGACCTAAAGATATCTTCCAACTGGAAAGGTTGGGAATCAGAATTTAGGGCCATAAAATATGCATATCTTTCCCATTGCTGGGTGCCTGATTAATAAATTCATCCAACCACACTCTTTGAGTTTCTATTTCGTACAAAGCAACGTACACAAACAAAAAATATATTAACCCGAAACAATTATAATTTGTATGTTGTGGCTTAACATAGGCTTTTTAAGTTATTTGAGTAGAGTTTTATTGGGATCTGATAACTATTTTCTGCAGGAGACAAGTTAGTGTAGAGCCTATTTTGACTTAAATAGCAATTACTTTTTCATCAGTTAGGAGAAGATGACAATTTACTACTTTCTCATCTGCATTATCTCAGTTTTGGAGTCATTAATGGCAACAAGATACCTTGATCAGGAAAATCCTGGTGTTTTCTATTGAGGTAACTGGCAAAGTGAGGTAACAGACATTCCTTATCTGAAGAAAATACATGCAAATCAGCTTTTGTCTCACCCAGTAGAATAATAAGAAATAGATTAGTTCCCTTCTCTTTGTTTCCACAGCTTTATAACTGTTTACCTACATACAATATAAAGGAGATTACTTTGTGATTACATGGGAAGGCGATTCATGTTATTTGGGAGATTACATTACATATTTAGGATTATATCATATTACATTTTAGTGTGAAAATTTATACAGTAATATTATGGAATAATAAAGAATGATGATCTCTTAAAGAAAGAAACAAAGTAAACATTGACCTAATTCCTTGAAAATACTTTATAACAAATATTATGATTTATAGGGAGATTAGTAGTTCGTACATTTAATTTATTCCTTTAATCACTACAATTTGGACCCTTAGTATCCCACCATCTAAACGGCTTTTAATAAAAAGCTGCTGATGACTTCTAAAAATCTGTCTCTCTCTCTGCTTTTAGTTTAGTTTTTAATGTCTAGGGAATCTGGCGTTTTACACTTTACTACACAACTCTTCCTTCTCAGGAATCTCTCCTCTCCTGGCTTCTGTGACACCTACCACTTCAGATTCACCTACTTTTCTGAGTCTTCTCTCCCAGTTTTTTTTTTTTTTTAATTTATTCCTTTATCTTTGCTGTTTGTCTATACTCTTTCTTATCCTGATCTTTAGATATTTTTTATTCTACAGGCTTTTGCATTCAGCTGATGTCTTTTCTTCTTTATTTATTTTTTTAACTCTACCATTTTTTCTTAACTCTGACTTCACATTACAATCACCTGGGAGATTTTACAAAACTGAATCTCTTGGTCCCACCCACAGAGATGTTTCAAAATTTCTGGGGTACATTCTGGGCATTTTTATTGATTTAAAAGTTCCCTAGGTAATTTTAAAGTGTAGCCAGATTTGAGAACCACTGCTATTTACGTTCTCCTGTGGTGATCTCATCCACTCGTAAAGCTTCAACTACCTACTCTAAACAGGAAATTTATAAATATGTATCAGCAGCTCTAGCTTCTCTCCTGAGCCACAGGCTTGCTACAAATAATTGCTCAGCTTGGATTCCTTCCTTCCTTCACTCATTGAATGTTTTTGAGTTCTACCAAGTGCTAGGTCCTCTGCTAGACATAGGGATTCAGAAATAAGCTAGGTATTGTTCCCCTGAGGGAATGTGAGGGTATATGAAATAAAGACAATGCACAAATAAATAATATGTCATCATAGCTAAGACAGAGGTAACAGGAGGAAAACATAGGATATACATGTAACCCAGATTAGGCAGACATTTAGTATTTTCAGGAAACATGTCTCAGGTATGAATAAATGTTAAAATATATTTTGAAAATGGAAATATATTTTCCAGGGATAAAAGAATGGTGACATGGGGAAAGAAAGGATTATTCACAGGAATAGGGCAAAGAAAACTAGGATATAGTTGGGGATGTATACTTATAGGTTTCTCCTGCAAAACTTTTTTCCTGTAATGATTTCCCAGTAAAACACCTCTGTTTATTTTTATATCTAAACTTCATAGAACAAACATATCTTTTGGTTAAAGGGTCTTGGCCAAAGTTTATATAAGAAAAATTTATATTTATGCCCTCAAAAGAAAAATAATATGTGGGAAGTTTCCAGTTATAGTCCAAAACACAGTTGGTAGAATGTCAGACTCATGTGTAGATATTTTAAAAATCACATTGAATATCAACAATGGAAACACGTATATCTCCACTTTCCTGGTCCTGAGAGAGGCTCACACTCATATCCGGTCTGTGACATCCTCTGTCACTGTGTACTTTGTCATTGTCCTGAATGTGTTTCAACTCTTTCTTTCATATTAGCTTTCATTTTTGCTTTAGAGTTGTGTCATGTTAAAGTTTTTTAGAAAGTTGAAAGAAAATTCATACAGAAGGTAGCAAGGGGCATGACAAAAGGGATTAAAATGGAAGCACTGCAGTGCCCTACAAAGAAAATTACTAACCGGAATATGAACAAAGATGCATTTTGCAATTTTTTCATGCTAGAGCCTCTACCACCTACCCTGAAGACTTATGAAGCCATCTTTCTGTAGAGTTCTTTCAGATGCACCAAAATGATGGAGACTATCAGGTCCTCCAAGTCTCACAATTGGTCTAAAATTGTCCTTTCATCAATCACCTATTCAGTATCATTTTTTTAAACAACTTTATTGAGTTATAACTCACATATCATTCAATTAACCCATTTATGGTCTACAATTCAATTGTTAGTATATCCACAGAATTGGACAACTATTCACCATGATCAATTTTAGAACATTTCCATTACCCCAAAAAGAAAACCATACCACTTAGCCCTCACCCCTAAGCCCTCATTCCCCCAGCCTTAGGCAACTACCAATTGTGAGACTTGGAGGACCTGATAGATTTGCCTATTCTAGACATTTCATATAAATGGAATCATATAATTGTGGTCTTTTGTGATTGGCTTCTTTCACTTAGCATGTTTTCAAGGTTCATGCTTATTGTTACTTCTGTATTCATTCTCTCTCTTTTTTTTTTTTTTTACATCAAAACTTGGGCTTAGTTTTAGTGATCTCATAACTTTCAGTAAAATCAATTTCCATGGGAATCCAATTAATTGAGTTATTTTGCTGTGGTAAAATACACACAAAATGAACCATTTCAATCATTTTAAAGTTGTGCAGTTCAGTGGCATTAAGTATATTCACAGTGTTGTGCACCCATTACCATTATCTAGTTCCAGAACCTCTTCATCACCCCACATGAAAACCCATCACACAGCTACCCCGATTCCCTTCCTCTATAATCCCTGGGAACTACTGATCTGCTTACTGTCTCTATGGATTTGTTTATTCTGGATTTTTCACAGAAATGGAATCATACAATATGTAGCTTTTTTTAATCTGACGATATGTAGTTATTTATTCTGAGCCAGGTCCTGTGGCACTGTACCACAATGTTATTTGTAAATGGGCAAAAGAGGATCTGTAGCAAACTTCTCATTACACAAATTGGTTTTTAGCAGAAAAACAAATGCTTATTGAACCTGTATTATGTGCCAGTATCAGATTTAAGTACTTTACATAATATTTTTCCATCTTTATTGAGGTATAATTTTTTTTTTTTTTTTTTTTTTTTTTTTTTTTTTTTTTTTTTTTTATTGAGGTATAATTGACAAACAAAAATTGTAAATATTTAAGGGGTATGACTTGGTGTTTTGATCTATGTATACATGGTAAAGCAATCCCCACAATCAATCTAATTAACATATCCATGACCTCACATGGTTATCATTTTCTTTGTGCATGTGTGTGGTAAGAACATTTAAGACCTACTCTTTTAGCAAATTCAAGTATACAATAACGGTATGGTTAGCTTTATTCACATTGCTGTACATTAGACATCCAGAATTTATTCTTCTTACATAATGGATACAAAGGATAACTTTGTGTCCTTTCATCAACATCTCCCCATTTCCCCTTTTCCCCAAGCCCTGGCAACCACCATTCTACTATTTGCTCCTATGAGTTTGACTATTTTAAATTCCACATATAAAAAACGATCATACAATATTTGTCTTTCTGTGTCTAGCTTATTTCTTTTATCATAATATCTTATAGTTTCATTCATGTTGTCATAAAAGCCAGGATTTCCTTCTTTCTTAAGGCTGAATAATATTCCATGTTTGCATCAATATACTATTGAACCATGAGCATACCATATAACATGAATATATATTGTACCTAAGTATACCATGTTTACTTTATCCATTCATCAGTTGATAAATATTTGGGTTGTTTCTACCTTTTAGCTATTATGAGTATTGTTATTATAAACTCATATATCTATAACCAATCAATTTTTGACAAAGGGGTCAAGACCAGTCAATGGAGAAAGAATTGTCATTTTAACAAATGATGATGGGGCAACTATATATCCACTCTAAAAAGAATCAACTTAGATCTGTTCTTCAATAATATATAAAAATTAACTAAAAATGGATCAATGTAAATATAAGAGCTAAAACTAGAAAACTTTTAAGTATAAATCTTCATAGCCTTGTATTAGACAAGTTTTCTTAAATATGACATCAAAAGCACAAGTAACAAAAGAAAACAGATAATTTGGACTACTAAATCAAAATTAAAAACTTTTCGGCTCAAAGACACCATCTGAAAAGATGCTCAACATCGTTAGTCATCAGAGAAATGTATACTTCACAATGAGATAACACTTTACATCCACTAGGATGGCTAGGTCACCACCCCCCACCCAAAAAGGAAATTAACAAATTTCTATAGGCTATGGAGAACTTAGAACCCTCATATACTGCTGGTGGGAACATGAGATGGCACAACCACTGTGGAAAGCAGTTTGATAATTTCTCAAAATGTTAAAGATTGAGTTACTCCATGACCCAGAAATTCCACTTTTAGGAATTGCTACCAATATATCCAGGATAATTGAAAACATACGTTCATACAAAAATCAGCACTATAAACTTTCACAATCGGTGACAAACCGTGCCTGCTTCAAACCTACTCTGTTCTCCCTCCTCAACTTTTTACATGATTCAATTCTCTTTCTCACTTGGGACTAAAACATTTTTAGCAGAATCTTTTTTTTAAAGATTTTATTTATTTATTTGACACAGAGAGAGAGAGAGGGAGTACAAGCAGGGGAATCAACAGGGAGAGGGATAAGCAGGCTCTGCTGAGCAGAGAGCCCAATGTTGGGCTCAATCCCAGGACCCTGGGATCATGACCTGAGCTGAAGGCAGATACTTAAACGACTGAGCCACCCAGGCGCACCGAGAATCATTTTTTTAGAAGATTTATTTATTTATTTGAGAGAGAGAGAGGGTGAGAACGAGTTGGGGGAGGAGCAGAGGGAGCGAATCCTCAAGCTGACTCCCCACTGAGCATGGAGCCCCATGTGGGGCTCGATCTTACAGCCTATGAGATTGTGACCTGTGCTGGAAGCAAGCTTTCGATGCTTAACTAACTGAGCCACCCAGGTACCCCTCATTTTGTTT
Organism: Mirounga angustirostris; assembly: GCF_029215605.1. NCBI lineage: Eukaryota > Metazoa > Chordata > Mammalia > Carnivora > Phocidae > Mirounga > Mirounga angustirostris. The sequence continues at coordinate 103,416,175 of NW_026991712.1, read as the reverse complement.
CCTTGTTGAGCATTTTAAATTTAATTTTTTCTAACAAATATTCATTTGTGTGTGTTTTTACCTTTCTATATTATAAATGTTAACATTTATGGCCTAGGGCGCCTGGGTGGCTCAGTTGGTTGAGCGACTGCCTTCGGCTCAGGTCATGATTCCGGGGTCCTGGGATCGAGTCCCGCATCGGGCTCCCTGCTCTGCGGGGAGCCTGCTTCTCCCTCTCCCACTCGCCCTGCTTGTGTTCCCTCTCTCACTGTGTCTCTCTCTGTCAAATAAATAAATAAAATCTTTAAAAAAAAAAAAAAAACATTTATGGCCTAACAAACAAATGTATATGTTACTACATAAAAGTATAAAAGTTAACTGTTTGTTAACAAATATATTGATTGTTTAGCGATGACACAGATATTTTCAGCATTGTGCATCCTGACATTATCAATTGTTATAAATCTAAGCTTTTAAATATATTTTAGTTACATTTTTCAGAAGTTGGTTAGGAGTTTTAACTTGATAACACTTGATATTTTTTTCCATTGGGAAATGGGGTCCCAGGCAGTATTTTCATACGTTGTCTAATTTGAGGGAAAGGATTACAGATGTTACCTCAAGAAAGCAATGTCTTTACTTCATCATTCCCAGAAAACAGAGCTCCATGGTAGCAGCCTGTTAGAGAATATATGGGCTGGTTTTAGATCATAATGATCTGTGTTACCATGAAAAAAAAAATTTAAAGATTTTATTTGACAGAGAGGAAACGCAAGCAGGGGGTGTGGGAGAGGGAGAAGCAGGCTTCCCGTGGAGCAGGGAGACTGATGCGAGGCTTGATCCCAGGACCCTGGGGTCGTGACCTGAGCCGAAGGCAAACGCTTAACAACTGAGACACCCAGGTGCCCCTACCATGAAAAAATTTTGTGTAAAGATGGCTCTGGAATATCTGTAAACAATCTTAGTGATATGAATTTATGTAAACTTAGAGAGTTGGTTCTGCTCTCAATGTTTAAACAGGATCAAAGGGGCCATACTGGAGACGATGGACTGGCCTAAAGGTTATAGCAGTGATCCATGCAAAAAATTCAAAGAAATTTTACAGAAACAAAGAAAAAGGATAGAAAGAAAGTGATGGATTTTAGAAATGCTAAGGACATAGACTCAAATGTATAGGAGACCAACAAAAGGCAATGGTGAGCATAAAATATTAGTGTTCAAACTGGGATAATTTTCACAGTGAAAGGGGCTGCTATTATTAATTATATTGGGCAAACACACATCAGCTATGTGTCCTGAGGGAAAATGAGACCTGAGGCCATCCTTGTGGTATGTCATAGAAAACAGTAAGAATAGAGATATTTCACAAGAGTATTTATGCATCTGGCACTGTGGTTAAGTGTATTCCAATAAGTTTTATCACATAATCCAAATACCAATCCCATATAGTTAAAATCTACTTATGCTCAGTTTACAGATGATAAAACTGAGATCAGATAGATCTGAACTTTCAGAACTTTTCAGAACTTTCCAAAAGTGAGCAACTAGTAACCTATATTTGAACACTGGACTTCCTGATTAGTAAGTACATTTCTTCAATTATTACATTATTGCCTTTTCCTTTTTTTTTTTCCATGTGCCAAATGATTTACTTTTTATTTTCTTATTGAAGTATAATTGACATATAACATTATATTAGTTTCAGGTGTACAACATAATGATTTGATATTTGAATATATTGTAAAATGATCACAGTAAGTCTAGTTAACATCCATCACCATGCATAATTACAGATATTTTTTCTTCTGATGAGAACTTTTAAGATTTATTCTCAGAAACTTCAAAAATATACAATAGAGTATTATCAACTGTAGTTACCATATGTGCATTACATCCCCATGACTTTTAAAAATTAATTTTATTTTATTATGTTATGTTAGTTGCCATACAATACATCATTAGTTTTTGATGTAGTGATCCATGATTCCTTGTTTTCGTATAACACAGATATAGCGAAAAGAAGGGCCTTATGCACCCCAATGTTCATAGCAGCAATGTCTGCAATAGCCAAACTGTGGAAAGAGCTGAGATGCCCTTCAACAGATGAATGGATAAAGAATATGTGGTCCATATATACAATGGAATATTACTCAGCCATCAGAAAGGATGAATACCCAACTTTTACATCAACGTGGATGGGACTGGAGGAGATTATGCTAAGTGAAAAAAGTCAAGCAGAGAAAATCAATTATCATATGGTTTCACATATTTGTGGAACATAAGGAATAGCATGGAGGAAGGAAGGGAAAAATGAAGGGGAGGGGATTGGAGGGAGAGATGAACCATAAGAAACTATGGACTCCGAGAAACTGAGGGTTTTAGAGGGGAGGGGGGTAGGGGGATAGGTTAGCCCGGTGATGGGTATTAAGGAGGGCATGTACTGCATGGGGCCTTTCTATTCTGAATTGCTGATAAAGAAGTAACTATCCTTCAAAATAATATCTTCTAACAATTAATAATATCTTGACAGGTGTAATTGAGCCTTATCATGTAGAAGATGTAGAGCTTAGGGTGAGGGAAAAATTTGCTTGAGATCCACATGGTCCATATAAACACTTCTTAGCTTCTATTTGCCCAATTTTGATGAGAAATGGACAAGTGTAGCAATTCCAGTGTGAAAAGAGCATGGTGACAATGTGCTCAGATCTCTCAGGTCCGGCCACCAGGAAAACAACTGAGACCAGAAGTGTTGAGGGTGAGAGAAATCTAGAATGGGTGTCATAAGAGGAAGAAGGTGACTGTTATTTGTGGCCTAGAGACCAGCTGCAGTGGTGGGAACTGTTGTTTGACCCATTTACTTTTCTGTTTCCTCCAGGGGTTCTCTTTCTGGGTGAGATGGAGAAAACCTATGTGTCTCTCCTCCTCACTATGGCTATAAAAGCTGGTCCACACTCATGGAGCAGCTCTTTGAGGATTTGAAAAGTAAAAGTATCAGGTAGGTTGAGGAATAGGACCAGAATTCAGATCCTGAGGTAGGTAGTATACTGTTGTTTTCACTTTCCTTTGGCATTCTCTAGCCTGAGCTCAATGTAGTCCCAAGCACAGACATAGCCACTGGGGTATAGACAGGGAGCAATCCAAAGAAGCACTGTAGTTCTGCCTTGAGGAGCCTGGCAAAGCCCCATTTTTCCATTCTTTTATTTTCTTTTTTTTAAAATAATAGTTTTATTGGAGAAAAATAAAACCACCATGTACACAGGGAAAAGAGCACAAAAAAAATTAATACAGAACAACTGAAAGTCACAATTACCCAATGTTGTTTACAATTACTTTTCAATGTCTTCAACAGATCCCCTCAACTTATTTTTTAATAGTCTTGCCAATTTTTCAGTTGAAACAGCATCAAGTTTTCAAAAAGTAAGAACCTCAGGGAAGGGACCAGTCCAAGATAACGAAAGTGACACCAAGAGTCTCCACCTAACAGGGACCAATTCTACCTAAAAATTCCTTAAGAGTAACTACTGAGTCTTGTGGAATAGTCTATATATCTCAGAAACCATCAGGGATGAGTTAGAACACTGACATAAATGGTCCAGTTTGGAGAGAAGACAAACAAAATAGCTGCATTTCCTTGTTAGATGAGCTCATGAAAGGAAAGCAGGGAGAAGCTGAGAAAATATAGGCAATGGCTGCTAATAAAGAATTAGGAAGGCATTCTGAATACTACATACTGTTAACAGTGTGCAAGTTGGTGCAATTAGAGAGAAAGCTGCAATTGTTCAGATGAGAAAGATGCTTAGCCACAATCTCCTTGTTTCAGAAGTGTACAACCAGCTGAAATTTGCAATAAAGCCTGCTGATCTTAAGAAGAGAATAGAATACGAATTGCTTTGATGCTTTTGGCAACAGTGCTTTTCCCTGACAATTTGGAGCTAGTCCCTTCCTTTCTTAATTCTCTTGTATCCCTTGCCCCAAGTCATCCTGTGGGGCCAGCCCTGTGAGCAGGAGTCCTGAGGAGCCAAAATTCCGAAGCAGGAAATCTTCCTTTTTGATCAGTGGAACTGTGGCCCCAAGAGGGTGTGATGAACCCCTATTAGTGTTTTTCTTCTCTGCCCTCCTGTTACTTGGTCCCAGAAGCAAATGAAGTCACAGAAAAGCAGAGCAGAGGGGGTACTAAAGCTGCATCTCTCTGACTGGAATAATGAAAAAGGGAGCCGTAGAAACAAAGTACCAGAGAGATTGCACAGAAGGGGTTGCTTAGGGAAAGCAGACTCCACAAAGTTGTGTATGAAATCCTGGGCTCATCTCTGGGGTGTACATGCATAGTTCCGATCTCAGTAGAATGTCAAGGACTCAGAGAATTGGACTAACAGACCATCAACTCTCCAGCTGGAGGGCACATGCGGAGGAGACCCAAACAGTCCCTCAGACACTGAAGTGACACTGGAACCATGGTCCACAGAAGTTGGTTGGAACTTGTGGCCTGCAGAGGCTTTTTATTTTGAGAGGAAAGAGAGATTCTAGTTAGAAGATAAAATGGGTACTCAGTTCCGCAGAGTACAAGATCGGACACAAGCCTGAGATAAGCATACAAATCAATTTAGTCAACTGAATAAGTTGCTCTCTTTGGGGACAGAAAAAGAGATTTATACTTACATCCACTATCAAAAATAAACCAGCAATTGGAACACTGTTAGAAACGTGTTTAAGTAGGAACAAAACAAAACATCACATCTGATCTATTAATCTTTTTCTTAGATATTTAGAATACCACTTTGTGAAATACAGTTAAAAATTGAAATCTTAGAACATCAATGCACTTTAAAATTGTAAGTCAGATTAACTGTACTAAATAAACACTTAATCCTAGAGGTTTGTGATTTTGTATAGAAAACACACATGCAAAAGTTTAAAAGGCGTCCAAAACATAGATATATACTTTTGAAAAATAAATATTTGCTTGTGAGTTATATTTTATTCTTTAAGTGCAAGTAAATGGTTACTAATTAATGGTGATCAGTTTTCTCTTTTTTTCTAGGAAAATATTAGATAAAACACTAGATCATAATTGATGAACTGAATGATTTCCCAAGGAGAATAGTTATTTATTCATGAGTGATAAAACACACAAATTATCTCTGGCACACTAGAATAGAGTTTAATTTTGAACTTCAGGTAGAGACTAATAATTTTTCCTTATGAATCTAATTATAAGTGTCATTCCAAAAGCTATTTTTACTTCTGCTTTGGCTTAGTGACATTTTAAATTTCTAATAATTGTAGTATTAAAGATTCCAAAGGTAAATAAGATATAGGTTTAACCTTTTTTGTTTTATAAATTAAGAATACATTTTTCTGATCCCTTTTCTCATATTCACCAGAGAGCAGAAGGAAATACAATATAATTGATAATCAGTAAGAAATAATAAAATTGCCTTATTCTGGTGACTTATATGGTGAGTTATGTTTTAATACTGCTTTAGTTTCTTTCTTTCTTTTTTTTTAAAGTTTTTATTTATTTGACAGAGACGAGAGCACACAAGCAGGGGGAGCAGCAGAGGGAGAGGGAGAAGCAGGATCCCCGCTGAGCAGGGAGCCCGATGTGGGGCTCGATCCCAGGACCCTGGGATCATGACCTGAGCTGAAGGCAGATGCTTAACGATTGAGCCACCAAGACGCCCCTGCTTTAGTTCCTTTAACTGAAGTCTTTTAACCTGGCTGGATTTACTATTTGTTTTGTGTACATTGTGATATTGTTTATTTTTTTAAGAAACGCCATGTCTTTAATCTATACTTTAAAATGTTTAAATTTATACAACTATTATATTCTAAACATAACTATATCTGCAGATCCGTCTTTTCCCACTACTAATCTTGTTGCATTAATCAGTCTCTCTGCTTAATTTTAGTCTTGTAAGTAGTTTGCCAATTTTGTCTCTTCAAAATCTATATTTATTCTTTGTTAAACTTACCATGTGATTTTACCTTATTATTTGTTCCTCACCATCTTTACATAAATTATTTTCTCATGGTTGTTTTTTGAATCCCATATCTTCCTTCTGGCTTCATTTTTTTTCTCTTTGTTGAAGGGATGCTTTGTGAGCCTGAATGTCTCACAATGTCTATTTTGCATGTACTCTTATGGTAACTTTACAATACATATAATTTTATTGTTACAGTTCTATTCTCTTCGTACTTGTCTCATGGCATCTACTTTTATTTTCTGGTGATTTGGAGCATTTTCTTTAATTCCTCACATTTAGCAGTTTCTCTAAGTTGTGTTTAGATATTGAAAGAAATATCCGCTCGGGCGCCTGGGTGGCTCAGTTGGTTAAGCGACTGCCTTCGGCTCAGGTCATGATCCTGGAGTCCCTGGATCGAGTCCCGCATCGGGCTCCCTGCTCGGCAGGGAGTCTGCTTCTCCCTCTGACCCTCCCCCCTCTCATGTGCTTGCTCTCTCTCAAATAAATAGATTAAGTCTCATGATCTATAGACTGAGCCGTCCAGGCACCCCTCTGTAATGCATTTTTATAGATTTTATTCATTATATTGTAATCACTTAATTCTTCTTCAGCTATACCCAGTGTTAAATTCTCTTTTAGTAGTATCAAATCTATCCTATATATTGGCATTTTTACTGTATTTTTAAATTTTCAAAGTTCTTATAAAAATTTGTTTTATATTTAGTTTCATGACTGCCCTTTAGTGTTTAGTAAATTCTTTTTTTTGGGGGGGGTAAACATTATTTCATTATTTATGTGAGGATTATAAATAGAGTTGCTTTATAGTCTTTCCATCTTGCTCTATTATCTTGTCTTTTTTTGACGTTTTGTTCAATCTTCTGAATGTCTTTCATGGAAGTGGATATTCTTTCATGTTTGGTACTTCAGCTTAAGAGCTGCTGGGCAGAGGTCCCTCTATGTGTGGTGATTTGGTGTTTGCCTAAAGCCTCATCCTATGGAATGTATAGGCCTTTAGTTAGCAGTTTTGCTTGGGGCTAGGGGTGGTGCACTTTTAGGTTTTGGTCTGGAGTGTTCACAACTGGGGTAGTCTGTTGAAATTCTTTCAGTCATCTTTTATATATGGACTGTATAATTCCAGCTCTACCCTTCATGAGTGGATACCAGTTATAAATTCCTGACAAATTCAGGTTGTTTGTCTTCTATCCTCAGCTAGCCTTTGAGATCATATGCCTTATGTCTCACCTCACATCATAGAATACAAACCTTCTCCCCATTGTGAGTTTCATTTTTATTTTCAATCAAGATATTTCTTTCTTATTTTCAAACACAGCTATGTATTTTTTAACCAATAGTAGTTTTCTGTACCAATGTAATTTAGGTACGATGAAATGTACCCATTTTAAATATATAGTTCATTGAGTTTTGACAAAAGTATACACAGTCAAGATCTATAATGGTACCATGACCTACATAAAATTCCCCCATGTCCATTTTTATTTTTAATATTATTTTTGAAACAATTTCAAACTTAAAGAAAAGTGGCAAGTATAGTACAAATAACTTTCTATCCTAAACCATTTGAAAATATGTTGTAAAACAGATGCCCCATTACCCTGAATACATTGTGGGTAATTCCTAAATGCAAGGTTGTTTTATTACAAAACCACAATATGACTATCAAAACCAGAAAACTAACTCTACTACTTTACCACATCTAATCTTCAAACCCCACTCAAATTTTGTCAGTTATCCCAATAATGCTGCTTATAGCAAGAGGATCCAGTTGAGAATCAGGCTGTTTAAGTATCAGGTCTTTATAGTCTCCAACAGAAATGATTTCTCAGTTTTACTTCGACTTCTGTGACTTTGAACTTTGAAGATACAGATCAGTTACTTTGAGGAATGCCCCACTATTTGGTTTGCCTCATACTTTCTCATAACCAGATTTACATTGTGTTTCCTCAGCAAAACTACTAGACGGTGATGTGTGTTCCTCTCGTAGCATTCTATCAGTTCTACACAGGTTCAGATCACCTTATTACTTTGTTGTTTACGGTGATCCTTTCATTAATGGTCATGTCTTGTGGTTCACTCCATTGTGAAAGTATTCTTTTGACCTTTGTAATTATTATGTGTTTTGTAGAAATGTGCTTTGGAATAACTCATTACTAATCAAACTCTATTCATTTATTTATTTCTGTGTGGATGCATGCATCCCCATTTTATCCAATGCATAATGACCTATTTTTTTAAATTTTTTATCTTTATACCTACATTGTCCAGATTTGGCCAATGATTGAGAACTCCTTCAAACTGGCTTCTTTGTCCTCTTGACATGTTTCCATACTTCTTTAAGCACTCCCTTGCTTTCTGGAACAATGAGTGTCCCAGGGTCATCTTGCAATCTACCTGTTCTTCCCCTGGATTTAGCCATTTCTCCAAGGAGCCCTCATTCCTTTTAGTGAGTAATGATATTTATAATCCAGCATGTTGGTGTTATGTTGCTCACTGCTATTAGGTGCTGCATTTACACTAGCTCTTGTCCTTTAACCTAAAATCCCTGTCTGCACACTGTTTCCTTCTCATGTCATGTCTTCCTCATCATCCCACCTTTCACTTTTAGGCAATGTTTCTATATAACCTTTCCCCATTTTCTGCAAACTACTGTCATCTTGCTTTTATTCTCAATAGTCTACCTCATAACTTAAATCAGCCCCTATTTCCATGTTCATGTTGCAGCATTTAACATCATCACATTGTTTTTGAACAATGTATAAAATGAAAAAAAAATCACTGAAAAGATTACTGTTGTTATTATTAAAATTATGAACTATTCAAGACTTGCCAAAATATCAAAAGAAATTTATTCTTAGAAGTGGAAGAAATTTGAGACATTAGAACTTCAAATTAACATATATATTTCTAGGATTAATAAAACTTTTAGAATTTTAATTAATATACCACAAATGGAGCTAAACGAAAATTATTTTATATCTTAGATTACATAAATGTTGAGAAGATTTTGATATTAGTTACTCTCAGTCCACCCAACTTTTACAATATTATGTTCAGAAAAATCTTTAACTTTGATTAGCTAAAGTGCAAAATTTAACTTCAATTTTAATATCAATAAAATTTGTTAACTTTCATACTAAATTGTAGGTAAATAAATAAGTAACTTCTATTCATGATGAAGGGCACCTCTTGTAGTGCCTTGAAAAGCTTCAAGAAAATAGTCATGGGATAGCTCAAGAAAAAAATGTACAAGCAATGCATTATAAATTTACAAAAATCTGAGCGCCAAAACAGATGATCTTTCCTTTAGAAATTGTTGACTGACTTTATTTGGATTTTAAAGCACCCCAATTTATAAATACTTGGTGAGAATACTCAAGCACATTTGTATTTCCCTTGTTTAAAAGACTGATCGCATGCTGGCAAGGGCTAAAAACTGCCTGGTTCACAGATTTAGCGTACAAATATTTGCCTGGAAGCAATCTGGGTAACCGTGCTTCTTTAGAGCTGGCAACAGGATAGCTGGCCAACAATAGATAACCCTGAAAGAAAAAGAAACACAAAAAAGAGTTCAGGCTGTTAATCGGCACACCCCAATCCCCAAATGCAAATGTACAGTAAAGTCTGGTGCTTTGTAACTACACTAGTAAGTTCAGAATTAATTTAATTTAATTTAATTTAATTTTTTTTAAAGATTTTATTTATTTATTTGACAGAGAGAGACACAGCGAGAGAGGGAACACAAGCAGGGGGAGTGGGAGAGGGAGAAGCAGGCTTCCCGCAGAGCAGGGAGCCCGACATGGGGCTTGATCCCAGGACGCTGGGATCATGACCTGAGCCGAAGGCAGACGCTTAACGACTGAGCCACCCAGGCGCCCCAAGAATTAGTTAATTTTAAAAAGTATTTGTTGAGCACCTATGTCACCATTCCGGGTACTGGAATAACAAAATTGACTAAGACACAGTTGCCCTCAAGGACCGATCTTAGAGTTTGGTGAATATAGTGCTCCAGTCAGATACAGAAACAGTACATTCCATTATCAGCTTTGAAGGGCTGTGTTAAAGATAAGTTCAGGATGTCTTTTCACTGATTATGAGGTATCTGAGAGAATAGCCATCCTGGGCCTAAGCTTAGCACTTCCATACACAAATTGTATTGTGTGAAGTTGTCGTTCACTGCCATCAGACAAAAAGCCTCTATATCTTAGATATAAAACTTCTCATGCAATTTGTCCATGAAGTAGATGGTTGAATTTAGGCATTAGTACTATGTCTAAAATGTAAACATGTGATAGACTTTCAGTTATAGTTGCTTGCTTTAAAATGTCTTCTCACACTTGTAATGTTGCAGGAGATAACCACAAGCACCTGGTTGTCTTGATGTGGCAGGTTACACGGCCCCTACTTGCTTGGCCGTTTCCATTGAATCAGAGCCTCACTCAGCTGACTCTTTCGGGTGGGGAGTCCAAGGCTCCCTCTCCCTAGTATCCTGAGGCAATTAGATATCACAAGGCTCAGATACAACTGCTATTCCTCCTGCCCAGAGAGGACAACCTGGCTCCTTCTCAACCATCTGGATGTCATATATCTTGCCTAGAGTAATGAAACCCAGTGATTCTTTCCTCTCCTCTTTGACTAGGGAACTTTCCTAATAAGCTCTCTGGAGGATTGGGAGGCAATATTCTGTAAGCACTTTTAATCTGCATATTTTTATTATTAATATATTTGAAATATATATATTTCAAATGTGTCTGTATTTCCTCTCTCCATTGATATTTGTACATCTTTTGCTTGCTTTTATCTTTTGCAGCTGTGGTATATTTCTTATTGCTTTGTATAAAATTTAACATCTTTATAACTTTATTGAAGCATATTTTACATGTTGTATTGTATGTACAAGTCAATGTGTTGTGTTTTTGTTTTTTTTTTTAGGATTTATTTATTTATTTTGGAGAGAGAGAGTGGGGCGGGGAGGGGCAGAGGGAGAAGGAGACAGAATCCCAGGCAGACTCTCTGCTGAGTGTGGAGCCCAACACGGGGCTCGATTCCTTGACACCTAGATCATGACCTGAGCTGAAATCAAGAGTCAGATGCTTAACGGTCACCAGTTGTCTGGCGCTCCATCAGTGTTTTGTTTTGCTTTTTTTAAATAAACTTACCAAGTTATACAAACATCATCAAAAATCAGTATTCAAATATTTTTGTCACTCCATTAAGATTCCCAATGTCCATTAGCTGTTAACCTCGTCCTGCCACCCATCACTCCCTACTCCAGATAGTCTACTAGTTACTAGTACATCCCCTATGAATTACTAGTACACTAATCTACTTTCTGTCTGTAGATTTGCCTTATGGGGGGATATTTTATATATATTAGAATCATGAAATATGTGGTATATTTTATCTGGCCCTTTCAATTAGCATATATGGTTAGTTCATTCTCCTTCTTTTACCACTGAATAGTATTTCATGGTAGTGGTATTTTATTGGTATATCTATGAATTCACCAGATGATGGTTGCTCTCATTTTGCCTTATGAATAATCCTGTTAAGAACATTCATGAGCAAGCCCTTGTGTGGATATGTAAGACTTAGCATATTTTGAAATCTTACTGACATCATCAATATGATATCATTTGATATTAAAATGCAAGTGTGCTTGTCTGTTTGTTCATATGGTTTTTGTGATGATAAAATGCAATATAGGAAGTACAATTACTGGTTCTTTATTCACTTCTCAGATGTTTCCTTTAGGTTTCATTATAAACTGAAATTTGAAAATCTGCTTTTTATTTTTCACGATTTTCCTTGCTTCTTATAATTTTCATTATTGTACCCTTCCACTGTTTTCTGGAAAATTTTTCTGTTTTATATTACTGTGTCTGTTGTTAATACCAAAAATTCTTTTCCTTATTGTCTTCAATGTCCCCAATGTGAATTTTATTCCATTAATCATTTTGGTTTATTTTATATTTTTTATTTCATTTAGCTCCTTTTAATATTTCTACTTTCGGTTCATCCTCCCATCTCCTTATGACTCTCAGTTACTATTATTTTCCATTTTATTTAGCCTATCAAGTAGGTATTATCTCAGATTTTTATCTTTTTGCATTAGTGCTTTCTCAGATCCCATCACTTATTCAACTACTCAATGCCTCAATTTTCCTATCTGTAAAATGAGAATAATAGTAATGCTAATAATAATAATAATAATAATGATAATGCCTACTGGATAAGTTCAGAGTCAAGAATAACGACAAATTACTTTCCAGAGAGATGCATAAATAGAACAGAACTTTGTACAAAATAAATGTTAGGCATTTATTTTTAATAAATTTTAAATAATCTAGGCAAATGCCAAGATTTTGCCTTAGAGAATCATGCTTACCTAAAATTGGGCCTAAAATAACAAATAGTAAAAGAGTGATTTCACTTCAGACAGAATTTTCGATCTTACTAGGAAGGAACTTACATCTTTGAATACCAGGAATACCTGGGCTATTAGGCTCTTGGGGGATCTTAAATAATTTAATCTCATTTCATTGTAATATAATTCATGTAACGCAGCCTGCTCTCTCACTGAGGAAACAGGTTCAGAAAGCTTAAGAAACTTTCTGAAAGTCACACAGCTATAAGAATATATGAGTGAGGGATGCCTGGGTGTCTCAGTTGGTTAAGCATCTGCCTTCAGCTCAGGTCGTGATCCCAGGGTCCTGGGACTGAGTCCCTCATCAGGTTGCTTGCTCAGCGGGGAGCCTACTTCTCCCTCTGCCTGCTTCTCCTCCTGCTTGTGCTCTCTCTCTCTGACAAATAAATAAATAAAATTAAAAAAAAAAATATATATATATATATGTGAAACTGGTTATATAACCCAAATATGTTAAAACATAAAATCCAGGTACTTTTCACTATATAACACTAACATTTATTATAATAGTTTAGGTAAAATTGTTAGTCAATCAGCTGACATAATCTTGTGGTTTTATCATTTTTTACATTTCCTTTAGTAGAAAACAAACAGATGCTGTGGACTTCATTATGCCCTCAAAATGTGTAGAAGCATGGAGTAGTGCCCCACCCATATCCTGTCTCCTGTATGCCAACCCAAAACCCTCCTACTGCGTGCTCCAGGGACCCATTCATTGCCTGAGAACTTTCTCTGATGGAGAAGTGCTTATACAGAACAGCTCTAAGGAGTTAGCTTCCCTGGGAGCAGCTTTCAACCATTGAATCCCTTCCCTTTCGAGTGTGACAACTGTGAAGGGTGCTCTTTATAATCTCTTGAAGATCCTCTAGAGGTTTGGGCCCCAGTTACAGAGTAATGATTTACTCATTACCATTAATTAACGTTGGCTTTCTTCCTATCCATGTTGTATTTTCCCACTGTCCCACTGGTGCTTCCTGGGATCAGATCCTCTTCCAAATAAACTATGTGTGCTCAAATCCATGTCTCAAGCTGGCTTCTGAGGGTATTCGACCTAAGACAAAGGGATCCATTGTGAAAATATAAATTGTTTCAAAATTGATATAAATTTCTGGGTGATGTATAATGAATTATTCAGATAATTAAATTATCTTTGATTTTTGATCTTTTATATTTGAATTGAATTAAGATAATTGACTTATTAGAAGAAAAATGAATCAGTATTTCCTTGTCAGTGTTTTTTGTTCTTTTAAATCAGGTCACATAAAACCATGTAAAACTGAAAATTCTGTCAACTAATTCCTAGTCATCAAACATAACCAGGTATGGTTTTCAATATGTGAAATATTTCACATTATATCTAATATCTATTATCAGTACCTTATCTATTAATAGTCATTCACTTTAATAAGTATTACTAGAAATTACAACAGAGCATTATATTCCATCATATTAATTTAGCAGGTATTTTACTATTATTATTGTAACTTTATTGCTAGATATTAAAAGAGTATATATCTCTGTCCTAAACATAGTTTTTTTCTGCAGTGAATATTCTGAGTTTTTTTCTAATATGGAAATGATAAACATCCCTTAGGTGTTAAGATACCACACATTCGAACATGTGAAAGATAGAATTTGATTCTAGGAATTGGAGTTAAACATTATTCTAATTGTGTTTTTACATATTTTGGGAGGAAAATCACTCTGATCGCCGTGAGATTGTTAGAAATATAGAAATTATTAGTACACACCAGACATAAAAACTGAATAAACTAGGACTGCACTCTTTACTGTTTGTCCTTAGAAGTTTGCATTTCTAGCGAAACATCCTGCTGCCATCGTTATCTTTTTCAGAGCTTGCTCAAATTCCATGAGGACTTCTTTTGGATTGCTTGCCACAAAGATTACATTCTCTTTGGAGTTCAGATACCATACATCAAAAACCTGGAGCTTTTGCAAGTTTTCCCGCAACAGGGGAAATATATCCCCTACAAACTAAAGACAAAGTCAAAAGAGCGGTAAACAACTTTCTAGTTCTCTTCTCCTAGTTTCCTTCATTAAAGAATATAACTACACTCAGTCCCCCTTTAGCAGCCTTCATCTTTAATACTAAATCAGTGCCACGAATATTGTAAGTCTATAATTATGATAGGCCAATTCTCATTGTTTGTTTGTTTTTTCTTGGTTCATGGCTTCCTTACATATAAGCAAGAAAGATAAGCAGGAACAAGTATTTTCTAAATTTAATTATTGCAGGTTTCCAAGTAGAGTAAAATTAAGCTTTCTGGAATAATATAATGCAAGACTATAAACAGAAACAAATCACATCAATTTTCTTTAGTTTATTGTGCTCGATTCCCTTATGTTTTATTTTACCTCCTCTGGAAAATAGGGAAAATCTGACTTCTGGGACTGATTTATAACCATCCAAGTCACTATTCAATCTACCCAATCTTGAGAGAGTTATAGTGATTATTCCCAGTAGGACTACTTTTATCAAGTTCATTAATTTCTCATTACAATGTTTTGTTTTTACTTGTTTTTTTATTTTGCACATATAGATTTATGACTCATATCTCCTTCCTAAGTATGACTTATTACCCGATGTTCTCCTTTATCCTGTTTATTGTTTTTAATCTTAAAGTCCAACTTGTCTACATCAATATCACCACTCTTACTTGTCTTTGGTTTGCATATGCCTGTTATCTATTTGTTCACTTCTTAATTTTAACTTTTAAGTTTCATCATGCTTAGGGTGTGTATATTGTAAGCAGCGTCAAAATTGTTTTTTGTTTTTTTTTAACCTCAGTCTGATAGTTTATTTTGATGGGAAGATTTTAGTCTGTTTATATTATATGTAATGAATGATATACTTGATTTTATTTATTTTATTTTAGTTCATGTTTATTACTTATTTTACTTTATTGATTCCTTATTTCCACTTCATTTGCCTTTGCTTCTTTGTTCAAGTGTTCTTCATTCTATTTTCTTTTTCTTGCTAACACAGAATTTCTACTGCCAATTTCCATCTATTAATGATTACATATTCTTTCCCTGATCTTAGAGTCAAAGACTATAACCAAACATTTCTCCATGAAAGATGTTCAAATTCCCCTCTATTTCCCTGAACACAATATTCTTATTTCTAGTACTCCAATCCCCTCTTTTGTCTTTACCATCCCCTTTCTCCATTCTGGAGATACTGTTGTAATTATTTTATTTCTCTCCCTGTCTTCACTCACCCTCAATATTTTATTGTGATGAAGATAGCTAAGGCTACCTGGAATTTCCCTTACAAGAGCTCCCTTTCATCTCAAAAGTTCTTTTTTTAGCTTTTGTATTCCTCAATACTATACAGTCTATCCTTCTCCATAAGTATGTATCACAAGGTTCTTTTATTACTTTTTTTTCATTCCTCTTATTTCCTCATCTTGAAGTTTTTATTATTTTTCATGTGATGTTTGCTTAGAATCTTTTTTCAAATATTTTTCTGAAGTTTGGAATATGATGGTATTTGGAATATGATGGTAATATATAGGCTCAGAACTTCTTCATGTCCTCAAATAGTTTTCTACATTTGAGGTAAGTTGTTTTTTCTGTCTAGAAGTTTGTGATATTTTCAATCTAATACTTGTATCAGAATTTGCATTGTTAGGTATCTGTTTTGGAACTCAGAACTTTCTGAAGAGGAAAGTCCAGTGCCAAGTCTCTCTCTCTTTTTTTTTTTAAGATTTTATTTATTTATTTGAGAGAGAGACAGTGAGATAGAGAGAGCATGAGAGGGAGGAGGGTCAGAGGGAGAAGCAGACTCCCTGCCAAGCAGGGAGCCCGATGCGGGACTCGATCCCGGGACTCCAGGATCATGACCTGAGCCGAAGGCAGTCACTTAACCAACTGAGCCACCCAGGCGCCCCAGTGCCAATTCTCTTATTCCTTACGTTGAAACCCCAACAGAGTCTCTGGTCTCTTGCAAAAAATATATATATCTGCCTTAAGGATCCAGAAGTTGGTTTCCTCCACCTCCAAGCCTAGGCATTTCAAAACTTTAAAAGTTTTTGCCTCAGAGCAAGCATAACAGGAATACTTTGAATTCTCTCAATAAAGTGATTTCTCACATGAAATTCTAGTAATCATATGGTTTCATATCCTGAGAAAAGGGGAGTTTCAAAGCCACTGATAAAAGATGGACAGAAAGTACCCATCGTTGGGGTTGTTGCTGCATGTTGCCTTCTTTGTCCCACGTTCTAGGAACTGTTGTAACCATAGATTTAGAAAGAACTTCTTAGTAAAGTCAATCATCAGTAAGGAATCCAGAAAATTTTCACTGTGTTCCATGAGTCTCTCTAAAATTCCAGTCCAAAAAGAATAAAATACATGTTCATAAAGTTATGGAGAGTCCACAATACCCACATGACTAATTTTATAGCTTTGTATCTAGTTCTTTGTAGTTGCAAACACTCTTCTACTTTTCGTTTATAATATGGAAATGAAATATAGACTTTGGAGTGTCTTATTTTTAGGTTCTAGGAGCTTTATATACATTACCTTATATAATGTAAGCTTAATCATAAGCCTACTATGTAGCTGTGTTTTATAGATGTGAAACAGAAGCTTGCAGAAGTTACATGCTAGCCTTAAGTTTACAAATAGCTAGTGGTAGAACTGAGCATATCCACTCCATAGAAAGAAAAGTAACTGGTAAATGAGAGGTCTTATCAGAACACTATTTGACTTCTGAAGGAAAGATGTGATGTGAGTTAAGAGTTAACTAAAATTACATGTGCCTTTTCAACCTTACACAGATAAAAGCAAGTTACATTACTTCAAATGCCAACCTGCTTCTGGAAACACATGCTTTATGGAGAGAGGATTGCTTAATGAAGTACTTGGCTACTCCTTTTGTGACAAGTATATTTGAGAATGTTGTGAAATAGCCATAGATTATGGACCTCACCACACACATGGCTATTAATGCAATGAGACATGACAGAGCATGAAATGTGCAATATCCATTCACATTGAAGGCTAAGTGCCATCAGTGCATCTATGTGTGAATTAATATAGTATCACCCACTCCTGGCTGTGGAATGTCACACAGTGGTGGTGATTGGGATTGTAAAAATGCCTTAATCAGATATTAGTTGGAAAGAACAAGTATATGCTGTCACATCAATGACAAGGTTTAAAAGTGTTGAGCTAAATAAATTATGTTCCACTATAGTCACAGCCCATTAATCCCATCAATTGTGTAATTATTTTGAATTACCTTATTTGAACTACAGTTCAATTCTGAAGTCTTATATATAAATCACAGGACATTGAAAAATAAATTAAAGTCAGCAGTATATCTTTTTAATTCCATTTCCAGAAATATAAACATGTAAAAATACAAATTGGATCATATTCACTTTTACGTATTTAGGAACAGAGCCATGCTCCATTGCAAGTTTTCTTCTTTCTCTCTCATATTTGTAATTTCTCTCTTTATTAGCTACTCCCCCTCAGTGTATGTGCTTCAGAAACTTTCATGTGTAAAATTTACCTCCTTAGATCCTATAGGGCACTATTTTTCTGCTCTTAACAAGAAACGTCCCCAAATACAATTACCAGTTACTATCACCACTTTCTTATCCCTCGCTCCATCCTCAACTGAGAACAATCATCTGTCTACCTAATATCTCTATTCCCATCTCCAATGCCAATAATTATACTGAAACTGTTTTAACTAAAGTCAACAATAATTTCTCAATTATTATAAGTGCTTCTTTTCAATTTAGATTCTTGTTGGACCCCTCTTATGTTTGACAAATTTGATTACTCCCTTCTTGAAAAATCTCTCCTCTCTGGTGTCCATTAGACTACTTATACTAAGTCCCCTTCAATTTCTTTGGTTATTTCTTCTCAGCATTCTCCTCTTCCTCTTCATACTCTTTAAATATTTCTGTTTTCCAAGATTCTGGTTTTGCCCCCCCTCTTTAATCTCATTCTATACCCACCCTGGGAAATTTTTTCCATACCCTGCATTTCCAGTGATTTTTATTCAGACTTGAACACTAGTCTACACTTCTCTGATCTATGGTCTCATATATTTCCTACCTACTAGGTACCTCTTCTGATGGGATGTTCAAATCAACATGGCCCAATCTGTTTATTTTCTCATAATCCTTATCTTGGTAAAAGGTTTCACCATTAAGACATTTATCTGAGCCTAATAACTAAGAGTCATCTTGAGTTTCCCGCTTTCTCTACCTCCTTCACCATAAAGGTGTCTTTACTGACCGCCTTCCCTAAGTAATAGGAACATTAGTGGATTTATGCTTGCAC
This sequence comes from Mirounga angustirostris, assembly GCF_029215605.1. NCBI lineage: Eukaryota > Metazoa > Chordata > Mammalia > Carnivora > Phocidae > Mirounga > Mirounga angustirostris. The sequence continues at coordinate 103,397,467 of NW_026991712.1, read as the reverse complement.
TCATCAATCCATGATTTTTACTAGCTCTATATGTCATGACTTGCATCTTTATACCCAAAGAAATATTTTTGCAGTAGGTAATTTTTCTTTCAATGTTTTAATATATTTTTAAATTTTGATTAGACTCAGTGCATTAAATAAATCTATTACTCAAAATTTCTAAGTTAAGCCTTTCATGTAGCATCACTAAGTTCTTTATTTTAATTCATTTCTTGACTGACTATATTTTATCAAGTATATATTTTCAAGGCTGACTCATTATTTGCCAGTATCTTATATTTTACCCAGCTTGAGAATGTTATTGTGTGTGTTTGGTTTTACAAAATTTTATTACATGTGTAATTTTTTATATCCACCAACCCAGTAATAATACAGAACAGTTCCATCTTTTTTTTTTTAAAGATTGTATTTATTTATTTGACAGAGAGATAGACAGAAGAGCACAAGCAGAAGGAATGGCAGAGGGAGAGGGAGAAGCAGGCTCTGCACTGAACAGGGAGTCCGATGTGGGACTCGATCCCAGGACCCTGGGATCATGACCTGAGCCGAAGGAAGATGCTTAACCATCTGAGCCACCCAGGCACCCAGAACAGTTCCATCATTAAAAGGATCCTTCATATTGCTCTTTTATCTTTATACACACATACCTCTTACCCATCCCTGTCCTTCTGTTCCTAAGCTCTACCAACCATTGATCAATTCTTCATTTCTATAATTCTGTCATTTCAAGTATATTATATAAATTGAATCATACACTATGTAAATTTTTGTCTTGTTTTGCTTTTACTCAGAATAATTCCCTTGAGATTCATCCAAACAGTTTTATGTATCAATAATGTATTATTTTTTATTGCTGGGCAATATTTCATGATATAGATATGTGCTATATAATCAGAAACTTTAAGATATAGCAAATTTTTTTTGAATTTATTGTTATTGTCATTATGGCTTATGGTACTATGGAAGAAAACCACCAAAATATAAAATAGAAATAAATGTCAATCATATAAAATTAATTTTTAAATTAAAAATAGTGCATTTATAAAAAAGATGGCAGTTATATTAAAATACTAGCTTTCAAAACAATTGAACAATTCGTCCCCCAAATCCGTATGAGCCCAATAAAATCTCATTTTTAAAATTTTTTCATTACAATAGATAGTGAAATTTGGGTAAGAATACTGTGCTATTTTTCTAATTCTATGAAACATGTTACCAAAACTTGGCATTTTGAAACAACAGTCATTTATTATCACACAGTTCTGTTGGTCAGAAGTTCAAGTAGGCTCACTTGGGTTCTCTGTTACAAGTATTATTAGAAAAAAATCAGTGTCTACTGGGCTGGGCTCTTATCTGGAGACCCAGGTGAAGAATCTACTTCTCAGCTCATTCAGGTTGTTGGCAAGATTCATTTCCTTGTGGTTGTAGAACTGAGATTCCATTTCTTTGATAACTGCCAGACAGGTTCTACTCTCTTTCCCAAAGGCACCTCTATTTCATTGTGCATGGCCCCTTCCATCTTTGAAGTAGCAATGGCTCATTGAGTCCTTCTCATTCTTTGAATCACTCTTTCTCTTCTGCTGTCAGACTGAGAAAACTTCGCTTTTAAAGGGACCCAGGGGCACCTGGGGTGGCTCAGTCAGTTAAGTGTCTGACTCTTGATTCTTGATGTCAGGGTCATGCAATTGGATCTGTGTTGAGCTCCGTGCTAGGTGTGAAGCCTTGTTAAGATTCTCTCTCTCTCTGCTCCTCCCATCTCCCTGCTCATACGCATGCATGCGCACACTCCTTCTCTCTAAAATAATAATAATAAATAATAATAATAATAACAATAAAATAAACAATAAAAAATAAAGGGACACAAATTCAGGTTCTATTTAGTGCCACTAACTGACAATGGGGCTAGCAGACATCTTATACTGGGTGGGATTGTTGACAAATTTTGCTTTGCTAGGCCTAGGCCCCTGAGACATCTGCTGGGCTGCTAAGGAGTGACTCTCTCTTGTGAGCTTGTAAAATAGATCTGAGTTTCAGGACAATCATCTGCATCTGATATGAAAGGCAAGGCAATCCTTAAAAATCCTCAGAAATTTGCTGGAAAACAAAAGGAAGTAAGTGGAACAGAAAGATAGTCTTAGAATTCTGTGACAGGGCTACATGGGAGGGACAATTGTGAGAGGCAGCCGTATTGGCCATTGCCCATGCCATACCCTTCAGAATGCATCCTAGGTGTGTGGTAAGCACAAAATGGATAAGTCAACTGGGAAGGGAAGAAAACGCCTGGAAATGCAACAGTTAAACAGTTGTTAAGACACCTGAGCGGCTATAGCCAAAGTCATATGCTTAATTATTTTACTTAAGAAATGGAATATTGGCTCTGTTTTTCATAGTGTGGAAAAGAGTCTGAATCTCTTTCTAGTCTGAGATAGTCCTCTAATCAAAAAGTAAGCAGGGTAAGATTCTTGTTGTCCCCACTGTGGGAGAAAAATCAGAAGCAGCTGTATCAGGAATATAGACATATAATAAATCTGTAGGGTCAACCATATTGGAAGAAAAGTCATGTCTGGATAAAAAGGAATGGGCAGTACATCTTACAGTGAATGCAGAGTGAATGAATCTGAAAATACAAGTAATAAAAGTGTGACTCTATTTTCAGCAAGCATTTAGATGGAGCTAAGAATTTTTCATTAAATATAAGCATCATAATGCATAGAAATGCTTACCTCACTTCGCCAGCAGAGAAAAGTATTAGGCTGAGAAAAGAAATCCAGAATATCTAGACAATATAAACGAGAAATTAAGATTTAGTAAATAGAGAAATTCTTTATGTTCACCTTGCTGAAAGTTTTAAGCAATTCCTAAGGGAATTAAAGATAGAGGAACACAAGAATTCCAGTTTTTAACCTATTGTTTTAAAAAAACATTTGTTTAAATTAACCTTATAATGACTATAACATGCGTTAGTCATTCTCAACTACACGAAAGCACCCATGTGTGTCTTTTTTTTTTTAAAGATTTTATTTATTTATTTGAGAGAGAGAGAGTGAGAGAGAGAGCGCAAGAGGGGGTAGGGTTAGAGGGAGAAGCAGACTCCCTGCCGAGCAGGGAACCCGATGTGGGACTCGATCCCGGGACTCCGGGATCATGACCCGAGCCGAAGGCAGTCGTTCAACCAACTGAGCCACCCAGGCACCCCCCATGTGTGTCTTGACATTAAACAAAGTTAATTAAGAGTAAGAGCCATCCTGGAACAGCCTCTGTGCCGTGTATTCTCCACCCATGATTCAGTGTGGAGGGAAGCATTTGATACCACTGAAATTTGTACCCTTCCTCCTAGACAATTTCAGAAGAGACAATCAGGATAACTTGTAATTTGCTTTATATCCTTGTTTGTTTCACCAGGAGAGGAAGACCATCCGTGTCCATACCAGGCTCCAGAAAGGAAACAGAAACCACAATTAGTTGAAAAATGGAAATTCAATATGAAGGATTGTTAACCAGATACAAAGTTGTTAATGAGGTAACTGAAAAGGTGAAAAGAGAAAAAAAAGTAGCTATTGTAGAAACAGTTATTAACCCTGGAGCCAAGGCAACAAAGAGAAGGGGTTGGGATTGCTCTTGGTAATTTAGATCAATTTCCTCACCTCTAAAATGAGGCTGGTGGACTAAATTGTGTCTAATGTCCTATGGTTAATATTCCCCACAATCTGTGACTTAAAATTCTGTGGTTCTATAAACCATGCTCAATTAACCCTTATATGGCAGAATAGCGAGGGTTGTGCTTATATTTCAGGTAAAAAAAATAAGTGCTGACATATTAGGATAATGTTATCTGATGTATACAATAAACCCCAAATTATAATGACCCAACCATCATTGAACCTTATTTCTTGTTCACTTAAAAGCCATAAAAAGATGACCCTGATTATTAGGAGATTCTCTTCTATTCAGTGACTTAGGGATCCAGGGACCAAAGTCCTTCCATCTATGGGTCCCCTATTCCACCAATCGTTATGCTCATCCAAATCAAAATGGAAGGAGAGATAATACATAGGGTTTACACATGGGAAGTTTTTATGGTCATGCCTTGAAATGGTGCCCATTCTTTTCACTCACATTCTATTGGTGAGAAATCAGTCACTGTCAAGTCCATTTGGAAGTAAGGTAGGAATATTTAGTCTTGCTATGTCCCCAGCAGGAAAAGAAAGATGTTTGGTAATGAGCTAAGAATCTCTGCTACAGCTCGCCTTATGAGAAAAACCTAAAGCAGCAGCATTTTGGAGTCTAAACTTTCCAATATGAGCTGCTTAATCAATCCATGTTTTATTTTTTTTAAACATATTCAAATTACTTTTATTTTTCCATAAATTAATTATTATCCTTTTTAATAACTTTCTTTAGAAGTCATTACTTTACTTAAAAATAAAATACTACATATTAATTTTGTCTTTTGGGCGCCTGGGTGGCTCAGTCGTTAAGCGTCTGCCTTCGACTCAGGTCATGATCCCAGGGTCCTGGGATCGAGCCCCGCGTTGGGCTCCCTGCTCCGCGGGAAGCCTGCTTCTCCCTCTCCCACTCCCCCTGCTTGTGTTCCCTCTCTTGCTGTGTCTCTCTCTGTCAAATAAATAAAATCTTTAAAAAAAAATTTGTCTTTTATTCCAAAATAAAATGCCTTTTTTTAGTACTAAGTTACCACAATGTGCTGAAATATTCTATTTATATATTCATGTCTCCCACTGCAATTTATTTATTTATTTATTTATTTATTTATTTATTTATTTATTTCACGTGCATGGCGCGGGAAGGGCCAGAGGGAGAGGGAGAAAGAGAATCTTAAGCAGGCTCCACGGCCAGTGTGGAGCCCGACAAGGGGCTCAATCCCAGGGCCCTGAGATCATGACCTGAGCCAAGGTCAAGAGTCAGATGCTTAACCCCATCTTCTGCAAATTAAACTGTTCTGTGCAGGAACTATATCTTTTTCATCTTCTGTATCTTTAGCATCAAAAGGGCACAATAAAACCATTTAAACTGTTAAAAAATGAAATGACCTCAAATGAAAATGAAATAAATGTTTTAAATTCTTCTCATTTCTACATTTTATTGAATAGGTTTAAGGTTGTTAATGCTATAAGAGTTTTTTTGTTGTCATTTTGTTTGCTTTTGTGTGTTTTTGTTGTTGTTGTTGTTTTTAGGAGCAGCATGAAATCAAGTAGTCTTGGAAGTTACTAGGGTAGAAAAACAGGACTGTGAATACACTTGTAGAAAATGTGTTCTCTGGGGCGCCTGGGTGGCTCAGTCATTAAGCGTCTGCCTTCAGCTCAGGTCATGATCCCAGGGTCCTGGGATCGAGCCCCGCATCGGGCTCCCTGCTCTGCAGGAAGCCTGCTTCTCCCTCTCCCACTCCCCCTGCTTGTGTTCTCTCTCTTGTTGTCTCTCTCTCTGTCAAATAAATAAATAAAATGTTTAAAAAAAAAAAAAAAAGAAAATGTGTTCTCTCCCTAACCAAAGCCTGAACCCAGCACCAGAATTAATATAATACCTGCCCTCAGTCTCACACCCCATTGTGATGGCTGGTTTTATGTGTCAACTTGACAGAGCTAAACGATACCCACATAGCTAGTAAAATATTATTTCTGTGTGTACCTTTGAGAGTTTTTCAGAAGCTTTGAATTGGTGAACTGAGTAAAGTAGATGGTCCTCCCCAGTATGGGTGTGTGTCACCCTACTTTTTGAGGGTCTGAATAGAACAAAACGGCAAGGAAAGGGCATATTCCCTCTGTGTTTGAACTGAGACATCCATATCCTTCTTCCCTGGGACATTGGTACTTCTAGTTTTCAGGCCTTTGGACACAGATTGGGATTTATGCCATAGGCTTCCCTGGTTCTCAGGCCGTCAGACAGACTCAGACTGAATTATAGCTACTGACACATCTGGTTCTCAAATTTGTAGACTGGGGACTGTGGGACCTCTTGGTCTCTATGATTGCATAAGCCAATTCCTATAATAAGTTTATATATGTGTATATATATGTATATACATATACATATATATATATTAAATTTATAGTTACTAAGTAAGGCCATTTTCTTGAAATATATATATATATATATATATATATATATATATATATATATATATATATACAGCTTATAAATTCTGTTTCCTTGGGGAACCCTCAGTAATATATCCATCCTTGGTGTGAAGAAGTAACTCTCAGGAGTTACAAATGGCTTCACTAAAACTCATAAACTTAATTAACAGAGATGAAGAAACATACTTAGTAGGTTTGTTCCTCCCCAAATAGGGATCAAAAGTAAACCCACTAATAGATGTTTCTAAGACCTCACCTTTACCCTATTGTCTAGGGTCAAAAGAAGATCTGGAGTTCCACTTCCAGCGAAGGTAAATTAATGAGGTGCCAGAAATTAGCAGCCGGCAGGCTCTGACCCTTGAAGAGAGGTGTAGACCGTGGACTCTCCTAAGGATGATAGTAGGGAGCAACTGTTGCAGGCTAAGGTGGTAAAGGTGAAGGACAGAGGCTTGAAGGATGGTTTTTCTCTATGAGCTTTACAGACTTGAGCAGAAAACTATTTTTTGCCCCAATTTTTTCATCTGTAAGGTGAGAAGTTTTGACTAAATGAATTCTAAGGTGTCTTCAGTTCTAAATTCTAATAAGCATAGTGGTTAAGAGCTTTTGCTCTGGAGAGAGAAGACCTGGAACTGAATATTGACTTTGACTCTGTAAGCATGGATGAGTGATTTAATCTCTCTAAATCTTAATGCCCTTACTAACAAAATGGAGATAATTATAGCGTTTTCCTCATAAGTTAGCATATAACTCCCAATGTAGTTATTAAAATTTCTATTACTGGATATCAATCTCTCCAAAAGTAATACTTTTCAAATACCTCATTTATGTAAAATCTGAAAATCAATAGGATTGTTATGAGAGTTAAAGAAGATAATGCATATGGAATGGTTCTGTATAAAATAAAGAATAGGCATTGTTATTAATCGCAAAGTATTTATGTTTCAAGAAAATGGCCTTACTTAGTAACTATAAATTTAATCATCACTTTCTGCTCACCCCATATACACATCATGCATAATGGGGCGGGGTTCATAATGATCCAATCTAACAGTTTGACTCAAAACAATGGACTAATTTTTCCTTTACTAGATTCAGAGACAAGGATCAATTGAGAAATACAAATGAATTAGAGTCTTATTCATACAGGTGAATATTTAGATGCTAAAATATATAGTCTTGGAAATAACAAGAAACACTATAAAACGGGGAAAATCTGAGTGGGCTTCTTAGGATAAGTAACACTTCCATAGTTGGAAATTTTTAGCAATGCTACAATGAAGCAGGGTGGGGGAAGGGAAAGGTGGTGGCAGTTGGAGGTCCGGGGAACCCATGACCACAAACAAGAGAAGAAGATGGCAAGACAAGCCTTTGTGGGAAAGGTAAAAATGAGATTGGTAGAACAGTGCTGCACATACGAATCGATAGGGGAAGATAAGTTTATGTCAATGTTGTTTCTCACTTAGAATTAAGTATGCGCTTCAACAAAGCTTTATCTCTGAAATACTAAACTTGCAACTTTTGGTTTTCCTATGGTCACATCACAATAAATATTCAACAAACAGGAAATTAAAAAAGAAATATTCTGTATGAATTGAACTGTACTTTCAAATCCCTGTTTTTGATACCCAGATGTATCTAATTTTGTTGAAGGTACCAGGTACTCTGAAGTTAGATTTCACAGGCAGTTGAGATTCTCCTTTCTTTCTTGAACTCAGTGAAATTCTTCGGCAGTGTAAATCCCTTTGAAGTCAGGTCGATATGCCAATGTTGAATCAAATTTTGTGAACTTTAAAGCTCACTCTGTTGTGGAGGATATCCTGGTGAGGCTAGATACTGCAAAAAGAAATGAAAATAGGACTTGAACATTTTAACTAACTTGTTTTCTGAAGTAGTATTTGAGGTTTCTTATTCTGTGAATATTCATCTTTTTTATATACTTAAAATATTTAATACTATAGTATTGTTACTATCATATTCCAAAATTTTACTTTATATCTTTTTTTATGCCATAGAAGTCTGATAAACGTACTTTAGATGGGAATTTTACCTTCCTTTTATCTCACATGAAGAAGTTGTGGGGAGAGCATAGAGTTTAGAATCTTAGAAGCTTCATGAAGACTTCAGCTATGTGTCCTTGGGTCAATTGTATTCAAAAATTAATTAAAAAAAATCTATATTATACAGTTTTTATAAGAATGTATAACAATGCATGTGTGAGTGCTTAATATTCAATTATAGTAAATTTAAAGCATTTGAGTAAAATTGATTTCCATTTTTTCCCCCATGAAACACTAAGCATTTTCAGGGCCACGAATAGTTCAGATTAAATTATTTGATTATTCACTCAAAGTGGTGAGTATGTGGGCAACATTCCCCTGTTGTGTTAGAATGAGATGCTGCTATATTAAAATGTTATTATAGAGCCTTCTTCAAACAAATCAAAAGCAATTATCAAAAAAATGACATTACCTTCCAATACCACTTGAGAGAAAACACTTGTTATTTAATTAAATGACCAGATCCATTCTTTATCAAATAGGTATTGAGAGTCAATTCTGTACTAGGCACTATTTTCACTAAAAAAAATGCAACAGCTCTTCCTGTGCTGGTTAGTAATGGCGGATGTGAAGATCCTGAACCCCAAGGCCAAGGTGCCCCAAGTCCAGGCGGCACCGGCGGTCAACATCAGTGCAGCCCAGAGGGTGTAGGATGTGCTGAGGACTAACTTGGATCCTAAGGACTCCATAAAGATGCTTGTTTCTGGTGCTGGAGACATCAAACTTACTAAAGATGGTAATATGCTGCTTCATGAAATGCAAATTCAACACCCAACAGCCACCTTATAAGCCAAAGTAGCAACAGCCCAGCATAGCCTAACTGGTGATGGTACCACTTCCAATGTCCTAATCATTGGAGAGCTGCTGAAACGGGCTCTCTACATTTCTGAAGTTCTTCATCCCAGAATAATAACAGAAGGATTTGAAGCTGCAAAGGAAAAGGCACTTTAGTTTCTGGAACAAGTCAAAATAAGCAGAGAAATGGACAAGGAAGCACTTATAGATGTGGCCAGAACATTTCTTCATACTAAAGTGCATACTGTGGGGCGCTTGGGTGGCTCAGTCGTTAAGCGTCTGCTTTCGGCTGAGGTCATGATCCCAGGGTCCTGGGATCGAGTCCCACATCGGGCTCCCTGCTCAGTGGGAAGCCTGCTTCTCCCTCTCCCACTCCCCCTGCTTGTGTTCTCTCTCTCGCTGTCTCTCTCTCTCTCTGTCAAAATAAATAAAATCTTAAAAACAAAAGTGCCTACTGAACTTGTTGATGTGTTTGTTTGTTTGTTTTTGCTAATGTCTTAACAGAGGCTGTAGTGGACTCCATTTTTGCCATTAAAAAACAAGATGAACCTATTGACCTCTTCGTGATTGAAATCATGGAGATGAAACATAAATCTGAAACTGATACAAGCTTTATCAGAGGTCTTTTTTGGGGCACAGCACCCTGATATGAAAAAGAAAAAGAGGTTGCACATACATCCTCACATGCAATGTGTCATTAGAATATGAAAAAGCCAGAAGTGAATTCTGGCTTTTTTTACAAGGGTGCACAAGAGAGAGAGAAACTCCTAAAAGCTGAAAGAAAATTCACTGAAGATAAATTAAAAAAATAATAGAACTGAAAATGAAAGTCTGTGGTGATTCAGATAAAGGATTTGTCGTTATTAATCAAAAGGGAAGTGACCCCTTTTCCTCAAATGCTCTCGCAAAAGAAGACATAGTAGCTTTGAGTAGAGCTAAAGGAAGAAATATGGAAAGGCTGACTCTTGCTTGTGGTGGAGTAGTTCTAAATTCTTTGGATGATCTAAATCCCGATTGGGACATGCAGGACTTGTTTATGAGTATACTTTGGGAGAAGAGAAATTCACCTTTATTGAGAAATGTAACAATCCTCATTGTCACATTATTGGTCAAAGCATCAAATAAGCACACACACACTCAAATAAAAAATGCAATAAGAGGGGCACCTGGGTGGCTCAGGGGGTTAAGAGTCAGCTCTTGATTTCGGCTCAGGTCGTGATCTTGGCGTCCTGAGATCAAGCCCTGAGTTTAGCTCCATGCTCAGTGGGAAGTCTGCTTCAGGATTCTCTTTCTCTGTCTGTCCCTCCCCCTGCTGGCTCACGCACTCTCTCTCTCTCTCTCTCTCTAAAATAAATAAATAAATCTTAAAAAAAAAAAAAAGATGAAATAAGAGATGGCTTGCAGGCTGTTAAAAATGCTACTGATGATGGCTATGTAGTTCCAGGTGCTGGGGCAGCGGAGGTGGCCTTGGAGAAGCCTTGATTAACTATAAGCCCAGTGTAAAGGGCAGGGCCCAACTTGGAGTTCAAGCACTTGCTGATGCCTTGCTCATTATTCCCAAGGTTCTTGCTCAGAACTCTGGTTTTGACCTTCAGGAAATGCTAAAGTTCAAGCAGAACAATCAGAATCAGGTCATCTTGTGGGTGTGGACTTGAACACAGGTGAACCAATGGTAGCAGCAGAAGTCTGCCTGTGGGATAATTATTGTGTCAAGGAATAGCTTCTTCACTCCTGCACTATGATTGCCACCAATGTTCTCCTAGTTGAGGAGATCACACGGGCTGGAATGTCTTCTCTAAAAGGTTGAACTGAAGCTTCCCTTGTATCATCTGAATCATGAAGACTCTACAGAGTGATCCCAAGAATATAGCTATGGAATTTTTGTCCAAGCTTCAAATACTTTTCAAAGGAATTTTCTTTTCCCATATGAAAAAAAAAAAAAAAAAAAGAGAGAACACTGACATTCACATTCTGAAGTTCCGAAATTATAATTACAGTATTTTTAAAAACTGTACTACTGTGTTCACACATTAAGCAGTCTGTTTTTACCCAGTGGACAGGATGATTTGCTTTAGCTTCAGTGATATAAAAGTATCATGTTAGGTAAGTATATATTATCTACCTTGTTATTAAATGTTCCTTGAAAAACAAAAAATAAATATTAATTAATTAATTAAACACTTCTGTCCTTATGGAGCTCATATTTTATAGTATTTATATATGTAAACACATATTACATATATAAATTACATATATCAAGGTAATATATAAAATTAAATGTATAAGTATAAATATAAATCTTTGTATTTATTATAATTTATTTTAAGTAAAACATATAACAGTAGGAAGTGCTATAGAAGAAAAGAAAACAGAGCAGAATTAGGTGTTTTAGCGGTGGAAGGAGTCCCTTGAATGTAGGTTGAATTTTACACAAATTAGTAGGGTAGGCCTTAGCGAGCCAAGACTTGAAGCTGAGAGAGCAAGCATTGCAAAAACCTGGGGGAGTACATCTGAAACAGAGGCAGTGCAGCGGGAAGGATCTAAGGCTGGAAGGGGTCACCTCAAGGGTTTGATTAAGCATGGTTTGCTGGAAGCAAGGAGGAGAATAATAGGAGATGAGAAAGTGGGGCTAATTATGTAGGACCAATAAAGCTATTTCAGAACTTTCAATTATTTTGTGAGTGACTTAGCAAAGAGCCATGGGTGGGATTTGTGGGGAAGATGGGATTGTTTAGGTTCCTATTTTGAGAGGACAGCTCTAGGGCGCCTGGGTGGATCAGTTGGTTAAGCGACTGCCTTCAGCTCAGGTCATGATCCTGGAGTCCCAGGATCGAGTCCCGCATCAGGCTCCCTGCTTAGCAGGGAGTCTGCTTCTCCCTCCGAACCTCACCCCTCTCATTCTCTCTCTCTGTCATTCTCTCTCTCTCAAAAATAAATAAAATTAAAAATATATATATTTAAAAAAGAAAGGACAGCTCTGACTGTTATGTTGCGAATAGACAGCAGAAAGACAGGGATGTGGGGGTGCCAGCAATGTAGGAGGGGAAAGTGGTCAGGTGCAGATCTCACTTTGAAAGTAGAACCAGCAGGGTCTCCTGGGCGGGGGAGGGGGGCTACACATGGGACATAAGAGGAAGTGAGGGGTCTCAAAGACCTGTAAATTTTTCTTTCTTCCATGGTGACATGGCTTAAATATATTTAAAAGACAGACATGTTGGTACTAACCTTAGGTAGGCAGTCATCACAATTCTCACGATTTGGTCTGGCCCCCGTCACAGCATTGCATCTCTGGAATCACAGTGTTAATCAAACTACCATAAAAACGTTGGGGGTCTTATCTTCGGATATAACTTAGCACAAAGTATAGTTTCTGATAGCTCAAAATGAATGAAATTCTGCCAGACAAACTCAAAGGAAATATTATCCCCCAATTTTTCTTTTTTTAGTCCTAATAGCTGGTTTTTAATAAAATGGATAGGTTTTAAAGAAAGAATTAAATGTATTGAAAAAAAGTGAATTGCCATGAGAGTGAAGTTTTAGGTCATTTTAATATAATTAAAATTGTCTTTTGGAAAGCATTGTATAGAATGAGCGAAATAAAATATCAAAAACAATTACTTTTAGAGTCAGTTAACACTAAAACCAGAATCTTACAAATTAGCCAAAGCAATTTAGTTTATGGTGGGTAAAGGAGTGGTTAAAACTCTTTTTAGAGCTAAAAAGATTTTGGTTAAAACACAAATATTCAATACACTTAGATGTTTTTAGCTTCTTTGTCTTCTCAACAAATGAGATGATAATAATCCCCTTATAGAATTGGCATATGATGAGGAATGCAAATAATTTCAATAAATTGGCTTGTAATTATGTGTAACATACATATAAGTTACTTAGCACAATATTTAAATATCTAGAATGTGGACACCCCCACAACCAGCATTCCTTTTTTTTATAAAATTAAATTCAGATTTTCTTTTGGAAGAGAACCTCTTTGCCATCAAATAGGATCTGTTGAGACTATAGTCAGGAACTGTGTCAATTTGCCTGCTCATAAAAATTGCTATACTGCTATAAAAAATAAAATAAACACAAAAATATGAATAGCTCCAATATAGTAGAACTGTATTTGTCACTTACATATGAGTTAAGGGTAGGTGTTACAGGATGGTGGAAAGTTCTCCTCTAGGTAGGGATTTGGAGATTGATGATATTTCCCATTTGGTGATTCTACCTACCCCAAAAGCTTATTGGAAATGTGTATTTAGCCAGCAGAAAGATAATAGAGCATGGAGGAATTATGTCTACTTCTTAAGAGACTAGGGTTTTCTGTGTATGGTCCACTGACAAAAATTAGTCATATGGCCACATCTAACAGAAAAGGGAAGCTGAAAAACAGTGTCCTCAGCTACTTAGTTATTCCTCAGCTCTAATTTTAATAAGGTAAAATTAAAAAAGGAATTTTGGTGGATAATGAGTCATGTTAGTCAAGGTCATTGAACCATACCCTAGGTCAAATGTAGCACCTGAACGAATATTAGCCAAGTATATACTGTTTTCTTTTTAGCTGTATGTTTTTGGAATTATTTCTTAGTGGTTGATCTATGGATTATAGCATACATCTCAATCTATCTCAATATACTTCAGATTTATACAGTTGCAGTGAGAGGTAATTTGCTTCACAATGGTTTCCTTCATTCTCCTTCTTTTGTGCTATTATTGTCAAATATATTACATCTATATATGTTACTAATCCAACAATATAGTGTTATAATCCTTGCTTTATATAATTTTAGGTCTCTTGAAGAAACTAAGAAAAGAAAAAAGAAAAATATATTTATAGTGTTTTTTTTTTTTTAATTTGCCTTCTTATTTGCTATTTTTGGTACTCTTTCATTTTTTCCTGTGGAGTAGAGTTAATATCTGATGTCACTTCTTTACTTCAATATAGCTTACCCCCACCCTAAATTGTGCTGTTCTTGTCAAAGATGACGTGTCTCTATATGTTATAAGACCAACAGTTCAATTTTATAGATATTTCTTATGGCATTATTTTTAAAAATCAATAAAGATAACAAAAGAAAAGAAATATGTAGTTACACTGTCTTTTTTCGTTACTATGTAATTACCTTCATGGCAATCTTTATATCAATTAGAATTACCGTTTGGTGACACTTGTTTGAATAACTTCCTTTAGTGTTTCTTATAATTTTTATGCCTCTTTTCTCTTTCTTCTTTCCTTCTGGTACTCCCATTAGGCATATTTTGGTACTTTCGGTGATGACCTAAAGGTCTCTGAGGTTCCATTCATTTTCCTGGATTCTTTTTTTTTTTCCTTTCATTTCTCCATTGCATATGTTTTGGTAATCTCTCTTCAAGTTGGCTTATTCTTTCTTCAGTCAGCTCTAATCTGCCTTTTTAGAGAATTTTTCATTTCCACTGTAATTTCCAATTAGTCTATCATACCTAATACATATAAGAGTACTAATATTTTCTAGGGGGAAAAATCTTAACACTTTTTCACCTAATAATAACATTTCATCTGAATCTAGGTTTTTCAACATTACAAATTAGGTAAGCAAAAATGAACAATAGTCTGTATCATGATCTCACCTCTCACCATTTTTCCACCATCAAAAATACTGTGGTGTGGTGCAGTTGAAAATAAGTGAGATAAACCATTAAAAACAGTAAGTTAAAACCTTAAACCTATGGCTTACATGATAAATCGGAAAGTTATAGAACCAGTTTGAGACTCAGTTCTTCAGATGGTGATAATATGTGCCCTCAATTCTTCCAAAAAATTATAAAAATAGAATAACCTCATATATGCTAAAACTTTATAAACCATAAAAGTCTACATAACTATTTAATTTTATTAAAAATTATTAGAATAAAACATTTTTGTAATATAATTGCGTAATGCAATATATAATAAAAGTAACTTTATGTAACATATTATTTTATGTAACATATGACATACTTAGTAAATAATATAAAATGCAAATTTGTATGAACTAATGGTTAAACATACCTAAGTTGGCAGTGTTATTGAAAAGAGTAATCATTTTTATTGCAAGGTAGAAATTTATCTGAGCTACCTGGGAGAGATATCATAAGGCCAGTGATTCACAGGAGTATATCCAGAGGTCAAAAATCCTCATGGGGATGTAGCAAATATAAAGAAAGAGAGCCAACAGAATTCGTCATTCTAGTTGCCCAAAAGGGAGGGCCTTAGGAACAAGAGATAGAGTATGGCCAGATTAAGCTGAGGTTAAACTCTGTGCCTTGAGAATGTCATTCCTCCATAAACTTAATGTTAAAATGAGAAAACCCCATGTAAACTTTATATCAGACATTCTTGCACACTCCTCATTTAAATGGGACAGTTTGTCAGTAATATTACAAAATAAGCTATATATATATATACATATATATGTGTATATATATGATTTTATTTATTTATTTGACAGAAAGAGGGAGAGCACAAGTAGGCAGAGTGGCAGGCAGAGGGAGAGAGACAAGCAGGCTTCCCGCTGAGCAGAAAGCCCAATTCAGGGCTTGATCCCAGGACCCTGAGATCATGACTGAACAGAAGGCAGACACTTAACCAACTGAGCCACCCAGGTGCCCCAAAGCTAGATATATTTTGGTATGCTTGTGATCTCTGGAGAAATGCTGGTGCAGTGCTTATGAAGGGTCAAAGAAAAGGCAATGATTGTATAGAAAATGAATATAGAATAAAACTCAAGAACTAAAATGGGACTGAAAATAACAATTATGACCACAACTTTCCAAAGCAAGATTCACTGTAATTTAAAACAATGAATTAACACTTCAGGAAAAAGTGCTTCCAATGAATGGCCACTATAAAAGATGGGGATGCTGGGGAACATTGTGTATTTGGATACAATTTTGGAAATATGGTATTTGTTCTCAGAATATCTACTCTTTTACTAAAGAGTTTGTTTCTCTTTTATCCATTCATTTGTCCATCCATCCATCCATTTAATAAATATTTATTAATATGTGCTATATTAAATTATGATGCCTATAGTAAGAAGGTAAGACACTAATGCATGTGCAACCACTTGTCCAGTAAAAAAAACATTTAGAAACAAATATAATTCCACAAAAACATACTATATATTATACATTCCTGTTTTTGGTGGATTTGAATCAGAAGTTACAGTCTCAATGCATGAGTATTTTCTATTACAAATTTGAATCCTTACAAAACTTGAAATTTCAGCATACTATTTTATTTGTTGACATTCATTCACCCAATTTTATTTGCACAACACAATCTTTTTTTCTTTATCTTTTTATTCTTGAAAGATGAAAAGTCTGAAAATATGCCAAAGTTTCAATGCCAAAGCAAAGAAATTTAAATGATGGAAGCTCTATCCACTAAACGTTTAGGTGAACACTTTATATAATTGGCACTTTTTAAAAATCTTTTACTCCAGGTGGCTCGTTTCCTTTAAATGAAAAATATATTTTATTTGTATGCATTTATCTCTACAGGCATGCATCTTCATAAACAAGTTTTATTCAATAAACTATTTTGTACCTCTACAACTTCCTTTATTTTATTAGATTTCAAATCTGTGAAAGCACAAAGCTATTTAATTCCATGGTTGTCAATTAATTGCCTGCTGAGATTCCACCCTGGTAGCCCACTGAACCACCACTGCTCTGAAAATTAAATGGAGCTATTTGCTCTGGTTATAAGTTATACCCTTATGCCAGATAAACCACAAATGATTAAGTCTTAAGTTATACAAGAAAGGTTTTGCATTTCTTTTGTGGAATTGATTTTCACAACTGGCTACTGAGAATATTTATCAGAAAGTACCACTTACAATGTTTCTTCATATAATGTGGTAAGTTTACCTTCCTATTCTCAGGGACCTGAAATCTGAGGCGTATTGAGCAGTTTTTGTCATTGTTCCTTAACAAAAGATTGTATTATTGGAGAAGAAAAATACTGGTCATTGTTTTCAGATTGCTGTGTGACAATGAAAAAAAAAAAAAAACACATTTTGGAAAGTGCTAGGATGTATTGATTAAGAATGACAGCCTCTTTTTTTTTTTTTAAAGATTTTATTTATTTATTTATTTGAGAGAGAATGAGAGAGAGCACATGAGAGGGGGGAGGGTCAGAGGGAGAAGCAGACTCCCTGCCAAGCAGGGAGCCCGATGCGGGACTCGATCCAGGGACTCCAGGATCATGACCTGAGCCGAAGGCAGTCGCTTAACCAACTGAGCCACCCAGGCGCCCAGACAGCCTCTTTTTCAATCCACTGTTTTTACCTTATATGTCAATTAAAGCAGTATGCGTACTTCCACAGACTGACTCATTTGCAGAAGCAGACAGCTCTTGTCAGATACACACAATATTTGAGCCCTAGGCCCCTTCCTTGCCAGCAGACCTACAACTCCTTAGGCGTTAAGTGTGAAGGCAACACCTGCTTCTTTCTTCATAATTGTCCTTTCCTTAATAATGATACTCATTTGCAATATCATACCATATAACACTTTGTACCCAGTAAAACATAGTTGATGAAAAAAAATATAATGATGATAGAGTTTTGTGCTACTATAAACCGTTTTTTTTTTTTAAAGATTTTATTTTTTTATTTGAGAGAGAATGAGATAGAGAGAGAGCATGAGAGGGGCGAGGGTCAGAGGGAGAAGCAGACTCCCCGCCAAGCAGGGAGCCCGATGCGGGACTCGATCCAGGGACTCCAGGATCATGACCTGAGCCGAAGGCAGTCGCTTAACCAACTGAGCCACCCAGGCGCCCCTACTATAAACCGTTTTAATAGAGTATGAAACCGCGGTGAATCTCAGTTCTGATTCTTATTGCACAGATTACTTAACTCGTGGCATGATTTCAATGGTTTAGAGGCAATAAACCTGACTTTGTCTTAAATGTGTAAAAGTACATAAGCAACACATATTCATACTTACAGCCAAGGGTACAGGAGGCAAAGACACTACAACTCATTTCCATGTCCTGCTTAAATAATTATCTGTTAACAAATTTAGATCATGCGACTAATAAAGGTGAACACAAAGACCATCCCTTGGTGTGTGCAGAGTTACTAGAGGGGATGGGAAAGTGAGAGAGAGAAAAAATTAGCCTTTCCTGCATTCAAACAGAAGTCTGAAGAACACAGTCCTAAGAAAGAGTTCTTCCTATTTCACAATGTCAGCCACAGCTGTGTGTTGACTCTGTTAAGCATTGTAAAGAGCAATAGATAGAACACTACATCAAAAACTAATGATGTGATGTATGGTGTTTAACATAACGCAGTAATAAAAAAAGCAATAGATAGAGATAGTCAATAGAGATAGAGTTCATTCATCCAGACATCCAGTTACCCATTTTTAAATTAATTTAAACCAGACATTGATGTTTTCAATATACCATCTGAACAAAACAGAAAAATCCCTGCCCTCAAGTTGCTTATAAGATTAAGGAGCCAAAGTTTAAAAGGCCTATCATGCTGAATTAAAGGGATTAGAGTTTATCAAGAAGATGAATAGTCATCATAGGCTTTCAAGCAAGGAGTACCATAATTAGATTTTCCTTAGAGAAAGATAAAATCTTGTACCTATCTTGTAGATGATAAATAGTCATTAAAGAATTTTAAACAAGATAGTGCCATAATCACATTTGTATTGCTATAAAATACTTTACTCAAAGGTGATTTGGAAATTGCATGGGTGAAAAGCAAAATTGAAAAGTGTAGTGAGGGATTATATTCATAGTGTTAGAGTAATCCTGGAGAAACAACAACAACATGACGGATTGGGGGTTTGAAGGAAATTACTTGATTTGCATAATATTAAGGAGGTATTAACAACAGGGTTTAGGAACTGATAGGATATATAAAGTGGTAGGGGGATAGGCCAAGACAGTATAATGGGGGTGGGAGAGGCTTGGGAACTAATGACAAGATTATTTTATACATGTTATCTCTCTCACATTGCAAATAATATACAAATCTTTCTTGATTTACTATGGGGTTACACCCTGATAAACCCATCCTACACTGAGAATATCTATAAGTTGAAATGCGTTTACCTCTGAAACAAATAATGCACTATATGTTAAAAAAAAAAAAAAAAGAAGAAGAAGAAGATAGTAGGAAGGGAAAAATGAAGGGGGGAAATCGGAGGGGGAGATGAACCATGAGAGACTATGGACTCTGAGAAACAAACTGAGGGTTCTAGAGGGGAGGGGGGTGGGAGGATGGGTTAGCCTGATGATGGGTATTAAAGAGAAATGGAGGACTGGGTGCTATACGCAAACAATGAATCATGGAACACTACGTCAAAAACTAATGATGGAATGTATGGTGATTAACATAACATAATAAAAAAAAAAAAAGAAAATGCGTTTAATACACTTAACCTACCAAACATCAAAGCCTAGCCTAGCCTACCTTAAATGTGTTTGGGACACTTATATTAGCCAACAATTGGGCAATATCATCTAACACAAAACCTATTTTATAGTACAATGTTGAATATCTCATGTAATTTATTGAATATTGTACTGAACATGAAAAATAGAATGGTTGCATGGGTACTGAATGGTTGTGAGTGTATCAGCTGTTTACCCTCATGATTGTGCCACGACCCATCAGAGAGTATCTTACTGCATATCACTAGCTTGGGAAAAGATCAAACTTCAAACTTTGAAGTGTGGTTTCTACTGAATGCATGTTGCTTTAGCACCATTGTAAAGTTGAAAAACTGTAAATTGAACTATTGTAAATTGGGGAACGTCTGTAATTCACCAATTCCTTAAACAGCTACTACTTTTCACTGCTCCCCTCTGCAGCAAAATTCCTGAAAAGAATGATCTATGCTGTCTCCAATTCGTCCTCTTCCATTCTACCTTACACCATCTAATCAAACTTTCATGACATAGCATGACTGAAACTATGCTTATCAATGTAATTAATGATTTCCAAGTTGTAAATTCAGTGGTCAAGTCTCACTCTTCTTTTTGCTTGGCCAATTAGTAGCATTTGACATAGCTGACTATTTCTTCTGTTTCAATAATATTTCTTCATTTGGCTTTCGGGGACCCATATTCTCTAGGTTTTCTCCTATCTCATTTACCTCACTCTTTCTCCTTTCCTTTACTGTTTTTTTTTCTCTTTCTACCTCTTAATGTTAGTGTTGCTCAAGGCTCTGTTCTCTCTCCTTTTCTCAATTTATATTCACATTCTTGATTACTGCATCTGGGCTCATGAATTTAAGTATCATCTACATGCCCTGTAGATGATACCAATTTACCAAATAATGTTACCAATTAATATTTCCAATTCAAATGCCCTTTTGAATTCCAGACACATATTCAACTGCTTCCTCAGTATCTCTATGTGGTTGTTGAACAGCTATTTTTAATTCAAAATATTCAAGAAGTGATTCCTGCTTTGTCCCCTTCCCCAACCACCCACTATCACTTCAATCTGTTTCACTTACAGTGTTCCCTCATCTAAGTTGATGTCAATGAAATGTCTCAGTGGCCCAGACTAAAAAACTGAAGCCATTCTTAAATCCATTTTAGTTCTCATACCTCAGAGGCCATCAGGAAATCCTATCAGTTCTACTTTCAAAATATTTCTAGAATCCTAGACTATTTCTCACCCTCTCCACTGCTACATTTATGGTAAAAAAAAAAAAAAGATTTTCATTTCTCATATGTATTGTTGCAACTGCTTCCCACCTGGAACCCTTGCTTTCACTCTGTCCCTGTAAAGTCTCCTCTCTAAAAAAAAAAAAAAAAAAAAAAAAAGCCAAAGTGAACCTTAATTTTATTTTATTTTTCTTCAAAGTGAACCTTTAAAAAAAGTAAGCCAGTCATGTAACTCCTCTCATCAAAAATCTTCAGTGGTTCCTTATTCCACTCAAAATCAAAGACCTTACATAATAAATGAAGCTCTACATAATACAGTAATCCTAGGAACGCTCTGCCTTCCTCTTCTATAATTCTTCCCCTCTTTGAGTCAGCATCAGCAACACATATATTTACTATTCCTTGAAAAAATAGATCTACTTCTATCTTAGAGACTCTGCTCTAATTGTTTCTTCTTTCTGGAATCTTCTCCCTATAGATACCTGCTTAGCTAACATCCTTACCTCTTTTATGGCTTTGCTCAAATTTTATCTTCTCAGTGAGGTCCATCTTGACAACCACAAAACAGGCTGCCTGAGAAGAAGCAGGGAGGAATGGAGGAAAACCAAGAATATGAGATGCCAGAAAAACTTTACCAAGAGATCTTTTTTTTTTTAATTAGTAAGGAATTGAGAGTGAGAAAAACACATGATCATGTAGGATAAGGACTACATGGATCAGTTTGATTTAGTAGAAAGACCTTGTTGGTGATCTTGGCACAGTTAATGTAAAATAATCTGAAATACCCCCAAATTGAAAGACCATCTTATTTCCACCTATCCCACTCCCACTTTTTTTTTTTTTTCTTCAGGAAAGGATGGTGAAATCCTTTTTCCTTATCCATATAAAGAACATAATAATACCGGGTTGATAATTGTAGAATTTTATCTGGAGTCTGAATTTGAAAGTCACTGCTCTTCCAACATACTGTTGTGCTAGTACATATATTTTGCAGGAGAAAACTGAGACTCTGGGCCAAATAAGGTAATTAAAAACAAAATAAGCCTGCCATCTTTTGGAAAGTATTTACTTTAATTTTTATTATTTTGAAATGATAACAAGATGATGTCTTTGAAAACCAAATATATCATTTTATAGATCGATACACCAACAGAATATATTCAAAGGTGCCATTTTTTTGAGGCATGACATCATATGTTCAAAATATGGATGATCTTGGATGTTGGAGTGATAGTTATTTTAATAAAAGGTACAAAAAGTCAATAGCTGTACCCAGCAGGCCCCTTAGCTTTGGGTCCAGCCTGCTGTTTCTTCAAAATGAGAGACCATCTCCAGTTGCTATACATTTGTGGACTGTTTTTTTTCTGTACTGATAATGTTATGTTTGTTGAAAAAGTGCTTTGGAGTACTCTTGAAGTGTTATTTGTATGTTTCTTTTTTTTTTTAAGATTTTATTTATTTATTTGAGAGAGAGAGAATGAGAGAGAGCACATGAGAGGGGGGAGGTTCAGAGGGAGAAGCAGACTCCCTGCCGAGCAGGGAGCCTGATGCGGGACTTGATCTAGGGACTCCAGGTCATGACCTGAGCCGAAGGCAGTCACTCAACCAACTGAGCCACCCAGGTGCCCCAGTTTTGTATGTTTCTTATGGAAAAGACATGTAGGGAAAGCAAAAGTCACATTGGGAAAATAACCTCTAAGAGTTTATATTACAACATCTATTCTTAATATTGCCACAACCTCTTTTTTTAATGTAATAACCTTGAAATTTTAAGTCCCAAATTTACCTGTCCATTTAAAATTTAAATTTTTTTTCCTGCTTCCTGTACCAGAGACTGCATCAAATAAAAATATTTTGTTGAGATACTCAGTAATCAATGTTCACTACGTCTTAATAAATTTGTTTTTGCAAGGTTAATGACAGGTCTTAAGATTTGAAGACTTGCACTAAGTTGTTTTAATTTCAAGATATCAGAAATCCAATCATTTAGCTCTTTATTTCATTAAAAGGATACCCTCAATTAATAATAACATAAAGTATTTAACTGCCCACTCATTACAGAGTAAAACAAAAAAAAAAAGGGGGGGTGGTGACTGACTTTAGAACACTTTTAAAGAAACATAACCACCTGAGTACAAGTTAACAACTTCCAATTTATCAGCCATCTGGCTGCAACATCTGTTGCTGGTTGATTGCCAGTGTTCATTTGCATGGTCTGGATTACCAGGTGGGGCAAAGAAGAATTTTCAGTAGAAGAGGATCATTCCTTGGACAAGAGTATACATATAACAGTACCTCTCTTCACTAGAAGCTCATAATTTATTGGCACATTTAATTATTTTCTGTTGAGAACAATGATCTGTCCTATTGCTCTTGTCCCAGCTTAGGTTAGAAACTTGCTTGGCCCTGCCCACAAATGAATTGATATGTTATTACTGAATTGCTTATCAATAAACAACCCTTGAGCATTGCAACTCTTGAGCAGTGCTGTGAAAGGAGATGTTAGATATGCAGAAATGGATACAACAGTCATTTCCTTCTGGTAAGCCGGACTGTGGAAGACAAAGGAAAGTGGAAATGGACCAGAGCATTGGTATGAAACCTGGGGCCTTGCTTTAGTTACAGTTACTGAAAGCATTTTATTAGGAGAGTGATTTGAACTTGACACAGATATAGAGTTTAAAATGTTAAGCAATAGTCAAGGCATAGAGAAAGAAGCTGAGGACTACCATAACAATCCAAGATATAGTAGTTCTTATCATCCTGGAATCTGGATATTGGCTTCTTAGTCTCCATTTCTGCCTTCTCCCACCATTTCTCTGCCAAACAATGACTTCTTTTTCTCAATATGGTTACCTAACACTGCTAACCAGCTTTGCACATTGCCCACTTTACTCTGCTTCAAGCCAGGTTCTGGGAAACTATTACCTTTCTAGGGCTTTTATTATGTTTTGTTTTAATTTTTAAAATACTGGTTGTCAATGTTCAGGTTCAATTTTTTTTTTTTTTTTTTTTTTTTACTCTTTCTCCCCTTACTTAAAACCTCTTTGTTAGAACTACTGATGTTCTCTACCTAAATTCTCAATCCTAACTAAATTCCTAGCATTTGACCTAGTTTCCCTCAGCCCTATTTACAATAGCTGTTATCTGTCCCAGAAGAATTCCTCTTTGTCTGCAGCCCTCTTGACTTTTAATTTGAACTGTTGCCTGGAATATTCAGCTTCTCTTCTCTGCTCATCAGATGGATCCCTGGTCAACTATAGTTTTCACTATCATAGCTGATGTTGCTCACTCTGGCTTGAAATCTTTTGTTCCCCCATCTGGTTAATTTTTGTATGCTGATGAGCTGCCCTAGGTTTTACTCCACACTAGGAAGTGTGTTACCGTCCATGTCCTTACTATGAAAATGCCTTGTATATGATCCTATAAAAGGCATTTTTTTATTAAGAAAAAACCTTTAAACCATAACTTAGCCATTTTAGTATACAGCTTTCTGAAGGCACACTTCTGTTTTCTTCTTACCCCTAAGATTAGTTCTTGCATAGCTATTTCACAAAGCTCCATTTAGGTGCCCAACATATTTAATTTAATGATTTTGCTCTTTCAAGGATAATAAACTCAAATTACTTTAGAAAGGTTACATACTTATGTGAAACCCTAATATGTAAGTTGATGAATGAAGAAGGTGTATCTCTTCTGTATATTCAAATACAACAACAAAATGGCCTCTAGCAACAGCATAGTAATTTCTCTCAACCAAAGCTTTCTCTGAGAACAACCAGAAAATCAGAAAAAAATATTTTTCAAAATCTGTTTAAAAGTACCAAGGCAATAAGAAACTGTGGATCCAAGACTCTGAGAGAAGAAAAACATAGGAACTGAGCCTGATGTTTGATGCCATTTTTCACCTGTGGAATTTGCTGTTTCATAGTGCAGCGGAAAAGCCGAGCAGAACTTAAACAGTTCTAGTGGGCCAAGTGGACAAAAGTTGGAATTTCAGGCTTGACAAGGAGGAGAAGCCCTAATAAAAACACCAGGCCTTTGGATAGGACCCTGAAGACAACATCCTAAGAATAAGGAGGCCATACTTTGTTTATTCCCTGATTGGATCAATGTGATCCAATTCCTGCCTATTTGTTTTACAGGGAAAAAAAAACAACAAAAACACTTTTGGAGGGAGTAGCATCATCTAGAGAATCAAATTTTCTCTACACTATTTCAACTACAATGTCCATATTCAACTAAAGAAAAATAGTAAGGAGGCATATAAGAAAGCAAAAGATTGACCAAATAGTAATAGAAAAAAAGAAGAGACAAAATAGACCTGAAGTGATTCAGACATTACAATAATCAGATAATGACTTTTAATAATGTGTGGTTCATAAAATGAAAAAATGGCAGATAACTAGAAAACGAAAAATAACCACATGAAAATACTAAAGTTAAGAAATACAATAACCAAAATTAAGAATTAAATAAAAGTTTCAACAGCAGAAGAGAGATGCAGAAGAAAAAAACGTTGAACTCTAATATAGGTCAGAAGAAAATTTATCTGAATTTACTGATGTAGAGAGATAAAATGATGGAAATTTATAAAAGAGTAAATATATTAGGAACATGCTGAAAAAACAAAAAAACAAAAAAAAAACAAAAACACTTACAAATTGGAGTCCAAGGAAAAAAAGAGAAGATTAAGTAGAGAAGAACTGATATTTGAAGTGATAATGGCTGAGATATTTTCCAAACTAATAATGTTCAATCACAAATTCAAGGAACTATTTGGGCCTCAAACAGAAAAAATAAAAACAATCTACTCATTTAAATAGAAACAGTCTTAAAACAAAAGGCAAAGGGAAAAACCTTACAAGCATTTATGAGGCATACCGGTTTCAAAGATTGACAACTGACTTTTCACCACAAATGATGGACAATAGCTAGTGATTATTTATGTGAGTTCACTTTAAAATAATATATTAATTCTACATTTATGTAACCTCAGATCTTTTGACTCTAAAACAAGTGTTCTTTCTACCAAGGCATTATAGGATTAAAATTGATTTATCCAGGGACGTCTGGGTGGCTCAGTTGGTTAAGTGGCTGCCTTGGCTCAGGTCATGATCTCAGGGTCCTGGGACTGAGCCCGGTGTCTGGCTCCCTGTTCAAGGGGGAGCCTGTTTCTCCCTCTGCCCCTCCCCCCAACCCATGCTCTCTCATTCTCTCTCTTTCAAATAAATAAATAAAGTCTTTAAAAAAATCATTCACCTATAATCTCTCTCTGGTAAAAATTTTCTTTAACCCAAATTTTCTCATTTATGACCCTACACATCTTAAATAAATGTTAAGTCCCTGTGTTATATTCCTTAGTAGACAATATAAAGGAAGACCTGCATATGGAGGATACACTAACATTTATGAAATATCTATGGTGAAATTTATTATTTGTTACTAATTTTTTATATTAATATGATCTAATAGGAAGAGTTTAAATTTTGAGCTGAGTAAGTGGAAAATTGACACCTCGAGGTTTTTGTCTAACTGTGTGACTCTTGGTGTTCTATTCTTTATTTAGGAGTTTTAGATTCCCTGTCTTAAAATGGAAATTTCTTAGAAGATAAAATGTGTGTATAATTTAAATGAGTTGTATTTTCCCTATGAAATGTTAAGCAATATTCCATCAACAAAACAGTTAACTTTGTTTATAAAATTCTACTTCTATTATTTGCCTAAATTTGGACTGAAATTGTTTTATGTTTGTTGTTTCTTCTTTCATTGATAAAATGCATTTTATTGTAAAATGTGCACAATACTCAAAGAAGAAAATAAAGGCAATTCATAATTTTGCCCCCCCCACAATTCTATATTTATTTTGCATATGTTCATACATATTTATATATAGATAGATGGATATTCTACTGACATATACATACTAATATACATATAATTTTATATTTATATATGTTTTTATACATGTATATATATTATATATATTTTATATACATGTGTGTGTATATATATATATATATATATATATATATATACATGTATATATCCATTTAGGTGCCCAACATATTTAATTTAATGATTTTGCTCTTTCAAGGATAATAACCTCAAATTACTTTAGAAAGGTTACATACTTATGTGAAACCCTAATACGTAAGTTGATGTATTCTACATCAACTTATTAATTTATTTATACATGTATATATATAATTATATACATTTAATTCTGGCTGATAAAATAAAATAGGTCCTTTTCTTAGAGTTGCCCTTCTGTGATTTCAATGGCAATTATTTTATCTAGGTGAATATTGGGAAGTCTAATTTTCCACCTATACCTGCAGGTCTATTCTCAGTGATCTATATTGTGCCAATTCTAAAATATTCTTTATTTTTAGATTAACGTACCTATAAAATATTGCATTTAATACTGTCTCTATGTAGAACTAGACTATAACCTATAATAAATTTCCCAACCATTCTTAACCTCAATTTCTTCATTTATAAAATTGGGATTAGTGATACCTATCTTTCTGTGTTGTGGTGGGGGTTAGATATAGGCTATATAAATTACTAAAGTCTTTAGTACTCATTTATTAAATAGCTATATTGTTGTCGTTCCTTGCAGGGCAGTTTTTCCATTGTACCCAGTGGAAAAGAGTGTGGTGAGTGAAGACATTTCCAAGAATTTGCCCTCATGCACTTGTGTTGCTGGCTCAAGACTGAGTTAGACCTCATGCTCGAGTCCCACCCACTAAAATAGATTTAATTTAGAGAAACAAACTAACAACAGAAAAGAACAAGTGTCGACAAAGACGTGGAGCACCTGGAACCCTTGCCCATTGCTATTGACAATGTAAAATGACACAGTCACTGTATAAAACAGTTAGTTCCTCAAAAAGTGAAGGTATATACCAATATCATAGAATATTATTCAGTCATATAAAGGAATGAAATACTAATACATACTCCAACATGGATGATCCTTGAAAACATTATTCTAAATGAAAGAAACCAGACATAAAAGGCCATATGTTATATGATCCTATTAATGTTAAATGTAACATTATGTTACAGATTATGTAAACCCATAGGACCAGAAAATAGATTAGTGGTTGCCAGGGGCTGGTGGGGAGTGGACAAGAAATTGAGAATGACTCCTAACAAGTCAAGGGTCTCTTTTGGGAGTGATAAAATATTCGGGAATTCAATGCACAACCCTGGGAATATACTAAAACAACCGAATTATGCTTTTCAAAGGACTGACTTTTTTTTTTAAAGATTTTATTTATTTGACACACACACACAGAGACCACAAGCAGGCAAAGCAGGAGAGGTAGAAGCAGGCTCCCCACTAAGCAGGGAGTCCAATATGGGGCTCCATCCTAGCATCATAAGATCATGACCTGAGCCCAAGGAAGATGCTTAACTGATTAAGCCACCCAGACACCCCTCAAAGGGCTGATTTTATATGTAATTGAATAGTGGTGTTTTTTTAATTGTTTTTTTAAAGAGAGAGACAGAGTTAGGCTGAAAAACAGGAGATTGTCAAATCAGAAAATCTTTATGGGCACATTAAGAGTGGAAATTTATTCTGTTGGAATTAGGTACTCTTTCAAGCATTTTAAGCAGGAAAGCAACAAAGTTTCGTACTTAGCTAAGAGGGCATTCCTAGGAGATCTGGAACAAGATGTATAGGTGATCAGGGTAGAGAACATAGGAAACAGCAGGGACCCATATACAAAACAGACAAATTAGGACTTAGAAGGTTGACTTGAGAAAAAAAAAATGGATAAACCAATGGTTTATTTATTTATTTATTTAAAGATTTTATTTATTTATTTGACAGAGAGAGACAACACAAGCAGGGGGAGTCAGAGAGGGAGAAGCAGGCTTCCCGCGGAGCAGGGAGCCCGATGCGGGGCTCGATCCCAGGACCCTGGGATCATGACCTGAGCCGAAGGCAGACGCTTAACGACTGAGCCACCCAGGCGCCCCAACCAATGGTTTATAAACCAACTATGTGAGTAGGTGATACAAGCCATTAATTCACAATAAATAATTATAAATAATTCAGTATTTTGAATTATGTAGAGTAATTCATATTTGATAAAAATAGCAGATGCCAAAATGTCAAATTTTAAGACTCCTTAAACAGATGGTGCTCAAGTGAAACACAATAAATGATCGATTTGTATTTATCATAGATAATTATTAAAGATATTTTCTACAATGTTAACAAACGAACAAGCATCACATTTCAAAGAATTTCAGAGGAGCCACTATTTATTTTAAATTAATTTTCATAAATATTTAAATGATATTTGATTCTGAATTCTGTGAAGCCACTGACCATGTATTTTTGACTTAGAATTTACTTCCAGGGCCCAGTCATGAGCTTGGTGCATCAAAGGTGTTTTAACAGTGTTGAATTAATTTATATATATATGCTAAGCTGAAGTTAATAATTTGAATACCATTTATCTAGCATTCTCTATGGCTTGGGTGTTGTAAGAAGGACCCTGAAAACATTATCTTATTTTTTTCCTTCAATTATGCCATGAAGTTTACAGAAAATATAATTAATATTCATTTTATAATTAGGTAACAGAAGCATCAAGAAATGAGGTGACGGGGCACCTGGGTGGCTCAGTCAGTTGAGCATCTGCCTTTGGCTCATGATCTCAGAGTCCTGGGATGGAGATCCACGTTGGACTCCCTGCTTAGGGAGTCCGTTTCTCCCACACCCTCTCCCTCTGTGGTCTCTGTCTCTTTCTCTCAAATAAATAAATACAATCTTTAAAAAAAAGAAAAGAAAAGAAATGAGGTGATATGGGAAGTATCACACTGCCAGTGAGTGGGGAATCCTGGAAACGATTTTGGGGCAATGGCTGGGATTTGGGTAGGACAAGTGTTCAAATTTCAGGGCAAGTTCCTGTCTTTATTCAAACATCTGATATTTTGTTCATTGTGGGCTTTGGGGCTTTAATTTCTATTTTTAAAATGTTACAGTAAATGGTGTTATTTTGATTACACAACTTTCAGCACCTCTTTAAATTTTGTGCCTGAGGTAAGTGTTTCATTCCCCTCATCCTTCTCCCAGCCCTGCTCTGGTCTGGAATATTACATTACAGAAATGTAGCATTAGTTAGATAGATCCTAGAGATCACCAGACATCCAGGAGAGTTTAACACCCAGATTGGAAAATTGAAGGTTTAAGGAGGATTTGTATTGGGAGAGAGTAAGGAGAAGAATATTTCAGATAAGTCATCATATCCTGCCCCCACCCTCAACCCCAAAACCTGCACCAGTGAAAGTACATTTTAGTTTGTAAGATATTTTATCTTAGCATGTGTGTGTTTGCTATATGATTATCATTAATTTTAAGGTAAAACATTTATAAATGTAAGAAATTGCCACCGTTATATTCATGCCAAAGCTTGTTTTCTATTTTGCTACTTTTAATGTAAAATTCAGTTTTCTATAACCCTTTATATTGATTTTGTTTAGCCTTAGGCTTATAGATTTATTTCCACCAACAGAGACCTTCCCAAATAGCTTGAAAGTAAATATATTATTTTGTTGTAGTATAAATATATATTTTCTTGTAATAGCAGACTCCTAAAATGCTCAGAACGTTATAGGCCAACTTCATCTCCAGTGTAGCTGGCGTGCATCTTTCCTTCTTAGACTTCTGAAGGGTGACTCTCTGCCCTTTAAGAAAACTTTTATTTAATCGTAGAGATAAAGGCCAAAAAATGTGTAAATGTAAGCAAATTGTATGAAAATATACTTGCAGTTATCTAATTACTACTTTGGATGAATGTAGCAATGGATAAATTATTATGATCACAACTCTCATTTATGTTTAACAAAATGGTAATATTACCAAGCTCAATTTCAGTTAGTATATTTATTTAATTCATTATTCTGACTTCTAGAAAGTAAATTATTGGAGAATTGTCGCTTATTTTTGGCTGTATCCATACAAATAAATCAGCCTGATGAAATCATCTGAAACTAAGGTTTGTCAACAGACTAAATATGTGTGTGTGTATGTGTGTGTGTGTGTATGCGCATGTGCATGACAGAATGGAGTACTCTGACACCTTCATCCCTTTTATTATTTCTGTTCACCCTCACTGCTAGGAGGGAGGAGGTCTTTCATAACAATAACTTAATACGTTCTTCGATAGGGGTTTTATGTGTCATGAATGTTCTTCTCTAATTATAAGAATCTACTACAATCCTTTGTGGGGCACCTGGGTGGCTCAGTCGGTTAAGCGGCTGCCTTCAGCTTGGGTCATGATCCTGGGGTCCTGGGATTGAGTCCCTTGTTGGGCTCCCTGCTCAGCAGGGAGTCTGCTTCTCCCTCTCCCTCTGCCTTTCCCACTGGTTGTGCTCTCTCTCTCAATAAATAAATAAAATCTTAAAAAATGTACTACAGGGGCACCTGGGTGGCTCAGTCATTAAGTGTCTGCCTTCGGCTCAGGTCATGGTCCCAGGGTCCTGGGATCGAGCCCCACATCAGGCTCCCTGCTCCTCAGGAAGCCTGCTTCTCCCTCTCCCACTCCCCCTGCTGGTGTTCCCTCTCTCGCTATATCTCTCTCTGTCAAATAAATAAATAAAATCTTAAAAAAAATTGCACTATAATCCTCCAAAGATGGAACCAGGAACAGGTTTTACCAAACCAGGAAGTAAGGGGCTATGGATCCTCTTAATCAAAAGGAGGTCAGATGCTGTGGGAGAGGCATAGGCTTAGAAAAGGAGAGAAGAAGGGAAACAGATTATCCATTAACTGTCTCCAGGATAGACACATAATCCACAGTAGCCCATTATAAGGTTCACAAAATGTTAATATGAGGATGGTAGGACAGAGGGTCCTTTCTATCCCTTTAGGATAATAGGAGTATATAAGGTTAACATATATTCCGCATTTTCAAGGAATGTTCACCCGATTTATACTTTTTTTTTAGCATAAGTATAATAGTATCCTTTTTATTTTCAAAGCTGTTTTGGTTTGGATAATAATCAGTCTAGTTATTTTTGCTTAAAGGATCAAGTAAACTTGATGCTGTTGGTGTCCATCTCTCCTGGTTAAATGAACATAACATGGGGCAGAATAAAATCAGCCTCTGAAAGATTACCAGGCAGAGAGATTGGAAACCAGAACTGCAAGGCGACTATAACCTCTCAATTGATGTATGTTTCAGGCCTCGACAACCTCTGGTTTGAGCCAATTACTTGAGCAAATAAATTCTCTTAATCCTTAAACTGGCCACTCACAACTGGAAAGATAATACACTCTTTATTCCCCCCATTGTTGACTTGGATCAGGTCACCTTTGTCTAGTCTTCCATATTGTGCAACTCCTGTGTCAAATTTCATATTGCACTTTATTACCATCATCTGTTTACTTATCTTACCCCCCTGTTAGACTGTGAGCTCTGTTAAATAGGCCATGTCATATTTGTCTCTTTATTTTCAGTTCCTAAAAAATATAATATTTAATACTAAGTAAGCGATCAGTAAGTTTTATTGAAGAAATATAAGATTCAATGAGTGAATGAGTGGGTGGATGCATCGTTGATGTGTTCAATAGGGAACCAATGAAATATAACGTCCAAATGTTTTCCTGGTAGATTGGTCCAATGATGGAAAATAAACATACACATAAGGTCCATATTTGTGTAGGTCCTGAAAGTTCTAAAACTAAATTTGAGCAGTGGTAGGTAATCTCTCTCTTCTGTCTCTTGATCAAACCCACTAGTGTAGTACCTCCACTAACTTGGGAGGGAATTCTCTGTCGGTTCTCTCCCTTTTCTATACTTCTTGCAAGCAGAGGCACTGAAACTTTGTTCTAGACTATCTTTTCAAGGATGTTACATACTAGACATCCTCAGAAAATCAGACCTGTCTCCTTCTAGAGCAGGGGGCAATTTTGTTTACTGACCAGTATGAGCAATCCATCTCTCCCTACAGAGCAAAGGTTAGTCATGTTTGCTTATAGACTCTTACTTTAAATAATTAAAATTAAATATGAAAGAACGTGTGTATTAATTTGGGCTGTCATAACAAAATACTATACACTGGGTGGCTTAAACAAGAGACATTGTTCCAGAGGCTAGTAGTCCCTGATCAAGGTACGGGCAAGTTTGGCTTCTGTTGCTAGCTCTCCTTCTGACTTGTAGATGGCCCTTCTTCTCATTGAGTCCTCACATGGCTTTTCTTTTCTTTTTTTTTTTTTTTAAAGATTTAATTTATTTATTTGAGAGAGAATGAGATAGCGAGAGAGCATGAGAGGGGGGAGGGTCAGAGGGAGAAGCAGACTCCCTGCTGAGCAGGGAGCCCGATGCGGGACTCGATCCTGGGACTCCAGGATCATGACCTGAGCCGAAGGCAGTCGCTTAACCAACTGAGCCACCCAGGTGCCCCACATGGCTTTTCTTCTATGCATACAGTGGGAGGGAAATCCTAGTGTCTTCGTCTTCTTATGAGGACACCTCATTTAACTTTAGTGACTACACTGAAGGCTCCATCTCCAAATATCGTCACAGTGGGGGTTAGGGCTTCAACATACGATTTTTGGGGAGGGGACACAATCCAGTCCACAACATTGGGGTTCCTTAAGTTTGGGGTTCCTTAATTGATGCAAACCTAATGCCTATGGAGCATCTACTTGGGTTCCTCTCTACTGCTCATGTGGGATAAGGGAGATAAAGAGAGCCTGCACACACCTGAAGTTCATGCCACTTTCTGCTTGCTAGGCAATGAGTAATAATCTCCTTTGTCCTCTTCATCAGTGAGTTCTGTGTCTTCTGCCAGCATCCATGAAACTAACTCAGGTCCATTATGGTTATTGACTCACCCCACGTCAAAGTCCCTCCCACTCATCTGTAAGTCCCTGGGAATGCCTCTTGAATGCTCAGAAACAAGCCCTCACACCCCCACCAACTGCTAAGATTTTCGAGATTTTCAGTTGTGTGGTGATGCGCACTACTGTATTAGTATAACACTGCTTTGATAAATGCATAGGGCAACCTCGATGCTTCTGTGATCACTGAATACCTCCTATCTTTATAGCAGCATCAACATCTGTGGCCCATTGAACTGACTCATATTAGTGTCCCAGGCACACGACTGTCCTATATTCTCCTGTACTGATCACACTGTATTGCTGTTTTGTACACCTGACATATCAAAGATTGTTATATGAAAGAGGTAAGTCAATTTTTAACTTTTCAGCTCCTCTCTCTTTGTGATTCAAATGCCTGTCAACATAGGTGTGAGCCAAATCAATGTGACAGGCTGGACGAAGAATATTTTCTCTCCTACATTTTAATTATCATTATTGGTTGAAGCTTCAGTGCAGAATCTCTTTTACTTTAGAGTTATTTTCACTGTAGGTGCTTTAATTCCTAAAGGAATTAGATACCTGCTGGCCCCATAAGTGCCTCAATATATTTGCATTCGGCCTTGATCAAAGTTTTGACTCATGCATGGACTTCCTGCTATACAAGTACAAAATATCTACAATTAGTCATACTTGTCAAAATATGTGCTAATAGCAAGTGCTGTGAGCATTAAAGAAATATTTCAATATATTTTTAACTGTAACTTAAAGGGTTTTCATTTTAATTAGAGGAGTGCTTTATTTTTATTCCTTTCATTTAACCAATGACGTATTTTTACATCATTTTAAATAGAATGGAGACATTGGCTAAATTTTGTATTTTCCTATCACAGTTTGAGAGAGGGTTTTATTTACTCTTCTTTGGATTTTTATTATTTTCAGAAATATATCAGTTGGTTATTTCACCATATGAAAGATTACCTGGTAGCAAAATTTTAATCCCCAAATAAGGGATTATTTATTGTGTGCCTACTAAACATTAGTCATAATGCTAAACCCATTTCGAGTTCTCCTGATTCATTTTTGTTACAAATTTAAATATTAATACTCTGAATGTTATTTGAATTATATGCAATAAAATTCAATTGTCTATGGCTGATCTCTATATGCAGAACTGAGAACTATATCATGCCATATGTTTTTGAAATATTCAAATGCAATGTTAGGCACCAGGATAGCTATGACACTTTCTTTTGAAATATATAAGATTTAGAAAACAATAAAGCTCCAATTTACACTAATTTTAAAAGGGATGAATATCTAATATCCAAATAGACTTTCTACAGTTTTCAACAAAAATCTTTGAGTTTTACAAATAATACATTATATGTTAAAAAAACAAAAACAAAAACAAAGAAGAGAGTAGGAAGGGAAAAATGAAGGGGGGAAAATCGGAGGGGGAGACGAACCATGAGAGACTATGGACTCTGAGAAACAAACTGAGGGTTCTAGAGGGGAGGGAGGTGGGGGGATGGATTAGCCCGGTGATGGGTATTAACGAGGGCACGTTCTGCATGGAGCACTGGGTGTTATACGCAAACAATGAATCGTGGAACACTACATCAAAAACTAATGATGTAATGTATGGTGACTAACATAATAAAATTAAATTAAAAAAAATTTTGAGTTTTACTTCTGATGTTTTCTTTTTCTTTTTTCAGGAAAATTTTAATGCAGTATCTAATTAAGCAGAGGAAAAATAATATTTACAGTGCCCATATGTTAATCATTTTGATATAAAGTAGACTAGTATGCTCAAAACTTGTCATTATTGACCTAAAGAATTTAGAAATATGATCAATACACAACATATTTTTAAGGAAAATAGTAAAAATTGAACACACAATATATATTCTCTTTCAATTCTTTTAGACCATCCACATGGTTCTCTTGACTGAAGCACTTTTCAACTATTGGCACTAAGAAACAGTCTAGGTAGTTGATGTACAGACCAAAACACCTATTTCTCTGAACGTACCGTGGAGTACTCTAGTTTGGGTACAATTCCTCTTGAGATAGATGTGATTTAAGGTGTAATGGTATTTTTTTTTAAGATTTTATTTATTTATTTCACAGAGAGAGAGAGCATGAGCGGGTAGAGGGGCAGAGGAAGAGGGAGAAGCAGGCTAAGCAGGCTCCCCACTGAGCAGGGAGCTTGATGTGGGGTTTGATCCCAGGACCCTGAGATCATGACTGGCCAAAGGCAGACATTTAACCGACTGAGCCACCCAGGCACCCCTACGGTGTAATGTTATTACTCTTCCTACACTCTGGCTAAACTATCTAGGTCCCATCTTTTTTAACCTGAAACTTTGCTTAGAGCCTCATGCCTGTAGGATAACTACCATATGTTCAAGAGTCGGGCTTTGTGTTCTGGGTTAAAAATCACTACTATTTCACACCTCTGTGCACATTCTCCCACTCCCATCTATCCAAACAGAAGCAGCTTTTTACTGATTCCTTTCCTCAAAACCATTCTATAATGACTAGGCACTTAATATCTTATTAAGTTATTTCCTCTAAAGACCCAGGCAGAAAAGAGAAGCTTTAGATATTATTGGCTTTACTTCTCTACTCTATTTATGGAAATGAGTCTAATAAATCAGGACTTTAGTTAAGCTTGGCCTTTAGACCAATATAAAAGTGACTTTGGAGTCATATCAACAGGACTGTCTTTTGAGTATTGACCTGTACACACTTGGTTTCTTCCCCTTCTTTTCTCCCTCCTTTTTTCTTTTCTTTCTTGCTTTCTTCCTTCTTTTTTTTTTTTTCAGTAGGAGAATACATTAGAGAAAATATCATTTGCAGGCTGAAATTTTTAAATTTTAACTCTTGAGTTTCCAGAATTATTAAATCATCATCTATACATTCTGTTATTGTGTAGCCTATTTTGTTTGGGTAAGGACATTTTCTGGAAACACTCAGGATATTCATTGTAGGTGTGAGTTCAAGATAACTTTACGGATAAAAATCCTAACAAGTAAAAGGAAAATTAGGTAATTGCAATCAAACTGGTTTATGCTAATAGGCTTCACTTTTTCCCTTCCTGTTTTTCTCTTGCCAGGTCATATGCTTACCATATCCCTTCACTTTTGAATCTAATGTATGCTGTAGCTAAAGTATTTTTAGCTTGCCCCATGTTTTTTTTTTTCTAATCACTGTCCTCTCTGACTCCTACTCTTCCCTCTATTCACATAATCCTGCCCTCTCTGCTTCTTACTCTCTTTTGTTTCTGAAGTGCATTATAATCTGCCTGCTTCTTCTGTTTCCTCGATGCGTCAGCTCACTGGTATTCACTTCCTGAAACGTCATCTTTTCTTCTTGCCTACTACTTGTCATGTTTTAGCTTTGCCTCATCTGCTTTTTATTTGTAATTCTTTCTGGTTTCCCTTGTTTTTCACCTCCTTTGTTTATTTATTTATTTATTTATTTATTTATTTATTTATTTATTTACCTTCTGTCATCTCTCTCTTCACACTTCTACTTGCTTTGTCTCTAATTTCTACAATTGATTACTCATGCTTTTAGTGAATTAGTGTCAAAATCGGTGCCATGTAACCCACCAGCTGCAAACTCAGTGGCTTCCAACAACCAGCACCATTTTTCTTACTAATGGTTCTGCTTCGGCTTATAAGTTGAGTTCACGTCTCCTCCGCTTGATTTCATCTGCTTCGTGGATTGATAAGATAAATTGAGCATAACCTTCTCATCATGGATCTAAGGGACAAAAGAAGCCAAGTCAAATCTCTGGTCACAGCAAATTCACTCACATTCCATAGGCCAAAGTAGTAGGCCAGGGATCTACATCTTACCCCCCCACAAAAAGGAAGGGAATTATCATTAAACAATAATCCAACACATCACACTATCTTTGCTCTCTCTTATATTGCTCATTATCTGTCCATCTGATCTAGTTGATTTTTCAGCATCTCTGCTCACACAGTGCTTTGCTTCAGGTCCCAGTCCCACCCAGCTTCCTCCAGCCCTGCTATATTTTGCCTTGTGCAAAAGCTCTTTGTTGTAATTGGCCTCTGTGTAACTTGACAATGAGAACTTTATTAACTTCTGGAATTCAACGAATAGTTCACAGCCAAACAACGTGAAAGAAAGGGTGCAGCTGATCCCTGGGAACAACATCTAGTAACTCAGATACCGTCAGAAATTTATCCGTTTTTCTTCTTTGCTTCTTTTTGTGAGCTTCATTCTCGCAACCTACTGGCTTAGTTTACATGATTGGAAACACAGGGAACCATCAAATTTCACGTTTTAGGTTTCCCGACCCTAGAGAGGATCTGCATTTTTTCCCCTCCATTCCGGTTTAAACAAATCAGAAAGCCAGCTTGAAACAGGTGGCCACTCCTAAACCTAGCAACGGTGTGCAGTGTATAAGGACAAGGCAGTCTCAGTGTGGGTAAAGAGGGGCTCTCGCAGGAGAAAAAAGAGGGGATGTGTGCACGGATCTCTCAACATCTTTCACATTCCTTATGGTATTTTTTCTCCCTGTTTTATCTTATCTATAAGCCTAGAGCCCACTCTAATACTAGCACTGCTGTTCTTGGCTTGGTAATGAATGTTGCTTATCCATGGCGGATGCTGCTAGAGATAAGCATAATTGGATTAACAAAAATCCATCACCAACACATAGCTTTTGTATATTTACAAGTATATATATACTTATCTATATGATAGATATAATCTATAATATAAAAATCATTATTAAATCACTTTGTTTTAGGATAATACTATGGAATGATATACCAAAAGACAATACTATTTTTAAAGAGAATATAAAATTTTATATGAAGTCCAAGATGTCATGCAAGTCTCCTTGACAGGAGAACTGCCCTATTCAATAAAAACTGGATGATGTTCCTTCTGTAAATATAGATATCACACGTTAGGGAGAAAATAAATTGCACCATCAATTCTAGAACAGCATGACCCTAAAACTGTGAGTCTATCTCATTTGTTATATTACACATGTGAGGATTATATATTAATCTGACTGCCATTACCAGTGATAACCTCAATAATAGGTGCCTGAAAAGGGGGAAGGGCAAGTACTTTGAATGAGCTGCAGAAAGCCTGTTAAGTGGTAAAGTGTGCCTAAAATACACTGAGGGAAAAATATAATCCTCAAAAAAACAGAGGAGTTCCTTATAGGCAATAAAATAAAATCCTCTGTGGCCACTTTTGCTTTATGTTATAACCTGAATGTTATGAATAAATGTAACACTGAGTTGAAATAATTTCCCATCTGGTGGCTGACCGTACTGTCTTTTCCTTTTGTTGTAAGCACAGCTTATGACTCTTCTGAAACACAAATGAAGAATTTTTCAGACAGGCTGTAAAGGAGAGCCTTACTTACCAAACTTGGAAGAGCTATGTTAAATATATCCTCAATTTTATATTGTTCCCTCCAAATCTCAAAAACCTGAATAGAAATGAAAATTAGACATCACTGGACCTACTAGCTATATGTGGGCATGTTTCCACTCATAATTATATTTACTAACTTACATATTTGATTATATTGGGAAAATGTTAATGATCACCCTGTGACAGTGCCTTAAGGAATCCCCAAATGATAAAACAAAACAAAACAAAACAAAACAAAATAAAAAACAAAAACCACGCACAAATTAACTTCCAGTGTGAAATAGTTCATTGGTTGACATCCAGGTGTTGTTATGTATATATATTTAATAATGCAATTTAATATTATGTAATAAATACTACTATTTACACAGGGCTGCATGAAAGATGACTTAAAAGCAGTTTGATTTCTGGCCCAAAAAAGTTTGCATTTTTCATCTGAAGATTAGATAAGTATCGAGTATTTTTTTAATAAAAGGCTGAGTATGTGCTATGTTACAATAAATCTTTATACAAAGACCTTAAAGATGAGGAGTGGCTAAAGATCACAATTGGAAACATCAGAAGAGGCTTCTTGGAGGAAATATCATTTAACACAAAGATTTAAGAATGGCTAGTAGTTTGATAAGTAGATATGAGAACAAAATAATTATAAGAGATTTAAGTGATTTATATAATCACTACTTAATAAATGCTAATTAAGTCTCACTTCAGGTTTTTGGACAACATAAGTGAAGAAATGGAGTTAGTAAAGAGAAACCAAGTTTGAGAAGTGGTCGGTAGTACAAATTACTTGGATCACAGCATCCATGAATGAGAAGTCTCAAGCATTAGACTGGAGACAAGTGAGAAGTCACAGTGTGGAAAACCTCAGAGATAGTGTATTTTGTTAAATAGACAGGAAGGAGGGGTGCCTGGGTGGCTCAGTGGTTTAAGCTTCTGCCTTCAGCTCAGGTCATGATCCCAGAATCCTGGGATAGAGCGAGCCCCACATCAGGCTCCCTGCTCAGCAGGGAGTCTGCTTCTCTTCTCCCTTTGCCCTTCCCCCTGCTCATGCTCTCTCTCTCTCTCAAATAAATAA
This sequence comes from Mirounga angustirostris, assembly GCF_029215605.1. Taxonomy (NCBI): domain Eukaryota; kingdom Metazoa; phylum Chordata; class Mammalia; order Carnivora; family Phocidae; genus Mirounga; species Mirounga angustirostris. Next base: position 103,357,497 of record NW_026991712.1, on the reverse strand, counting down.
ATAAAATCTTTTAAAAATCAATCAATCAATCAATAAGTACACAAGAAGGAAACCTGAAATTTCCTGGGAAAGAAAAAAGCAGTCATAGTTATAATTTAAGAAGATAATTTGACCAAAGTCTGTACAGTTGATTCTGGAGGAGAAACCTGGAATCCGAGAGATCAACTAGGAGGCTTTTGCAATAGTCCTTTTGATAGATAAGCTGTTCACAATATGCTTCTCTCTCTCCTTCTGAAGCACATAATATTCCACTTCCCTGTTCAGCTGAAGTTACAGCAGCTATGTGACTTGCTCCAATTTCCTGTCCCCCAATAAAAAGACATATGGGTAGAAAAAATTTTGTTTAATTTTTATTTTTTATTATTTTTTAAAGATTTTATTTATTTATTTTTTGACAGAGAGAGACAGAGTGAGAGAGGGAACACAAGCAGAGGGAGTGGGAGAGGGAGAAGCAGGCTTCCCGCGGAGCAGGGAGGCTGATGCGGGGCTTGATCCCAAGACCCTGGGATCATGACCTGGGCTGAAGGCAGACGCTTAACCATCTGAGCCACCCAGGCGCCCCCCCTCCTTTTTTTTATTTTTTAAAAAGATTTATTTATTTATTAGAGTCAGAAAGAGAGAATGAGAGTGCAAGCGGGAAGAAGGACACAGAGAGAGGGAGAGAGATCCTCAAGCCGACTCCCTGTGGGGCACAGAGCCAACGTAAGACTCATCAGGGAGCTTGATCTCATGACCCTGAGATCACGACCCAAGCCGAAATTGAGAGTCAGATGCTTAACAAGACCGGGCTACCCAGGCACGCCTCATATGGGTAGAGAATGGTAGAATCAGGACATGTTTTGCCACCTTGCGATACCTCTGCCATTTCACAGGGACTGCCCCACCAGCATCAATTCTGGAGTGAAGATTGGCATTCCTGCAAAGTGGTGTCCTCTGGCATGTAGTATGGGTGAGAAATGTCTTTGAAAAATTAAGCCACTCCGATGTGAGGGTTTTTTTCATTTCTCCACAACCTGGACTATAGTGACTGAAAGGTAATTAAAATTTGGACCAGCATTGAGTTAGGCAAAGAGAAATGAAAAAATGTTACTTTATGGGCATGACATTGCTTAGACTGTTTTTAGTCCATCCTCTGTCGTTCTGGTTTTCTCTAATTTTACAACACCTAGCTCTAAGGCCTTCCCAGGTTTCCATGAGATGTGCAATATCATTTTAGGTAATATCATATAATCCTTGGAAATGTAAAATCGTGTAACATTTAGAAAAGAGATAAACAAAGGCCACATGAGAGCCATAATAATCAAAGAAAACTTAAAAAATTGAAAGTATGATTTTTTAAAAAATGTTTAATTTCAATGTACTTAATATACAGTGTTATATTAGTTTTAGGTGTACAATGTAGTAATTCAACAGTTCCATATATTACTCAGTGCTCATCATGATAAATGAACTCTTAATCCCCTTCACTTATTTCACCCATCCCCCACCCATCTCCTCTCTGTTCTCTGTAGTTAAGAGTATGTTATTGGTTTAATCTCTCTTTTTTTTTTTTCATTTGTTCACTGTTTGTTTTCTTAAATTCCACATATGAGTTAAATCATATGGTATTTGTGTTTGTCTTTCTCTCACTCTCTTGTTTCACTTAGCATTAAACCCTCTAGATCCATCCATGTTGTTGCAAATGGCACAATTTCATTCAAAAAGCATGATTTTTAAGGACTACATTCTTCCTAAAACTTTTCTGACCCTCTATTATTATTAATTTTACATTTTTATTTAAATCTTATTCCTTACAAAAATTTTCTATTGAAGTATATTTTACATATTATGTTAATTGAGATGTACCTATTGATTTGATACTTTTATATATTGGGTACAATTGCCAATGTAGCAATAGTTAGCACTTCTATCACATCACGTAATTATAGTTTCTTTTTTAGTTAGAATAATAAGATCTAGTCTTTTCATAAGTTTGAATATTATAATTCAATATTGTCATCTACATTCACTAACTTTGCATTAGATCTCTAGGATTTATTTACTATGAGTTACAAGTTTGTACACTAAAACAACATCTCTTTTATTCCCTACTCCCCAATCCTGTGAACCACCATTTTGCTCTCTGTTTCTATGAATTGGGCTTTTTTTTAGATCTCATATGTAAGTGATATCATATAGCATTTGCCTCTCTCTGTTTGACCTATCTCACTTAACATAATGTCCTCAAGGTTCATCCATGTTGTCACAAAAGGCAGGATTTCCTTCTTTCACATGGCTGAATAATGTTCCATTGTATACATATGCCATACTTTCTTTATCCATTCATCTGTCAACAGGCACTTAGGTTGTGTCCAGAGCTTGGCTATTTTGAGTAATACTGCAATAAATGTAGGAGTCCAGAAATCTCTCAGATATCCGGTTTTCATTCTGTTACCCAGAAATGGAATTACTAGATCATATGGTAGTTTTATTTTTGTTTTTTTTTGAGAAACCTCCATACTGTTTTCCATCGTGCTGAACCAATTGACAGTCCTACCCAGCCGTGTATAAGGTTCCCTTTCTCCAGATCCTTGCCGGTGCTTGTCATCTCTTATCCTTTTATGATAGTCATGACATGTGTGAGGTGATATCTTGTGGTTTTGATTTACATTTCCCAGATGATTAACAATGTTGAACGTCTTTTCATATACCTGTTGGCCATTTGGGTACCTTTCTTAAAAAAATGTCTACTGAGTCTCTCTGGCCGTTTTTTAATCTATTGTTCTTTAATAAGTGGAGTAGGGTACCAGTTTCATCAGTATCAGCTAGAGTCTAAATAGAAATGTAAATTCCCGAGCCCCAGTGCAGCTACAAATATGTTCTCTGCTGGTGAAGCTTGGGAATCTATAGTCTACATGAAAATCTCAGAGAACTCTAATGCCACACGAGCACCACTAGTATTTTGTTTTGTTTTGTTTTTAAGATATTATTTATTTCCTTGACAGAGAAAGAGAGAGAGCACAAGTAGGCGGAGCAATAGACAGAGGGAGACGGTGAAGCAGGCTCTTTGCTGAGCAGGGAGCCCTATGTGGGGCTCGATCCCAGCACCCTGGGATCATGACCTAAGCTGAAGGCAGACGCTTAACCACTTAACCACACCGAACCACCCAGGTGCCCCTCGCCAGTAGTGTTAATGTGACCTCCCTTCTTCAAACTTTTAAGGCATTTTTTTTCTTCTTTCTGCAATTGTTACAACACTTGACATGGTCTACCTAATTGCTAGTGATTTATATATCTTATATTTTTAGTTGTGTGTATGCTCCCAGGAGCCATAAGTATCCTTACAACTTGTATTCTCCATAGCGTATAGCAGTTGTCTCATAGTAGATATTCAAAGAACAATACTCAGTATATGGGTCCTTGATCTTAGTCACAAAAAAATAGAGATACAGAGATTTGTTAAATGACATTGGATATCTCATGGAAACCTGGGAAGACCTAAGAGGCAGAGAACTAGTGACAACACCCAGTCACCACCTCAAAGTTCCTCCCAGGAAACATTAGCATCTTTGCCACTACTATGGCCCCTGACATTTTCTAGGGGCTCTTCAACCTTCCTCCCTGAAAAATGGTGCTTTCAACAGTGTATTTGACAGATGCTAAATTCTGGGAAAAATTACTTGTCTCTTTGTGCACTTCCACATTCAGGTCTTTCATGAATGACTATGGATAGAGGAACTTAAGTTAGATGCTGGATTCCTGGCAAGGGAGACATATACTTTGGCAATGCAGAACTCATAATATAGGACAATTTCAAAATGAAGGTTATTTGGTGATTTAATCTGATCACAGACTCCCAGAAACACCATAAGCCTAGAATGTGAGAGACATTTTTTTTCATTTATTTTTTATCTCTCTTTTACTTTTTGTGCTATCTTTCATATTCAAATTTCTGCCCCCCTTCCTCTTGTCAGCAGCAACTAGAAGCCCTCTGTCTAGGTCATCTATAAATGCGTTACGTAGTCATGATTTGAGACTGTAGAGTTCAATAACTTTTTCCTGTTGCTTGTTGGTTGTAGGTTTACCTTTTGATCTTATGTAATGTTTCATGTGATGCCAAATTGGCCATTTGGGGAGAGGATTAGTGACCTCATCAACAATATAAAATGGCTAAACAAGTTCCCTGTAACAAATGCACAAAATGGCAGTGTGAGCAGCTCTTCTTTTAAGGAAAATGGAAAGCTGTGGGCACGAATAAAAACCTTGTCTGGTATTATGGTTTATGTATTCCTATTTTAATACGTATTTTTGCTCTAGCATTAGTTGCTAGAATAATTGTATGCTTTCTAGTCAGTAAAATATGGGGAGGGACAAACCCTTGATGAAATTTTCTGTGATAAGATATATTAAATGGAAATGATTAAATAATTGATAATTCAATATTGGTGGAATGAAATACCAAAGAAGGAGGTGACAGTTTCCAATGAAATAATGATACCTAATGAGATATCTAGCTACCCATCTTCACTTTCTAGATGAAATACACTTTTTAAACTATTACTGCCATCATTTTCCAGCAGCTGGTTCTTCATTATATCTATGGTCATTTTCTCTCACTTAACCTGAATGAAGTGACTATTACAGTTCAGATCAACTTCAGGTGAACTTTCATCTGACACCTGTATGTCCAAACACTTCCAGCTCCCTTTACACCCCATCATGCCCCAACTAATCTTTACCTTCCATGGACACCTCTTTCATGAACTTGTGACCTCTCTTCTATCCCAATTTGTTCTTCATCTAACTATATAATATAAAGTTGCTTAGGTTTGTTTTATGTCCCCATCTCATCTCTTTCTCAAAATTTAAATTCTTGAAGAGAAGTCCCAAGCATATTCTTTATTATTTCTCTTTAGTTCTTGTTCCTCACACAAAATATAGTATAAATGTGTGACTGAACAAGCATGCATCCAAGATCTCTCCCCTCAGCCTTTTACTGATATCAGAAATTTCACATTTGACAAACTTTTGGTTATATCTTAAACATTAACTTCTCTGGCTGGACCTTTCTCTTTTTTCAAAAAAAAAAAAATTTTATTCACTGAGAGAGACAGAGTGCTCATGCGAGCAGAAAGAGGTGCAGAGGAAGAGGGACAGACTCCACGCTGAGGGTAGAGTCTGATGCAGGGCTCAATCCCACAACCCCAAGATCATGACCTGAGCTGAAATCAAGAGTTGGACCCTTAACCAACTGAGCCACCGAGGTGCCTCTGACTGACCTTGTTTTAAAATAGTTTCCTGTACTGGAAGGGTAATACATTAATCCAAATGTACCTTATTGTAAGTTTAATTGGCAGCTTTATCTCACATTAAAAGCCCAAGTCCTGAGAATAGAACACTGCAATATGGGCAAGTGGCTCTGAATGTGAGAAGTACAAAAGCCCCCGCATGGAGACAGAGGGGGCAACTTTCTATATAAGGGGTGTTCAGGGACTTGGTTGAAAAGAGACATTAAGAGACTTGTCTTGAGGGGGTGCCTGGGTGGCTCAGTTGGTTAGGTGTCTGCCTTCGGCTCGGGTCATGATCCTGGAGTCCTGGGATTGAGCTCTGCATCGGGCTCCCTGCTCAGCGGGGAGCCTGCTTCTCCCTCTCCCTCTGCCACTCCCCCTTCTTGTACTCTCTCTCTCTCTTTCTCAAATAAATAAAATCTTAAAAAAAAAAAAAAGAGAGAGAGAGAGAGACTTGTCTTGAAGGTGAATGTTTGTTTCCAGAGGATGCTTTGGGGCAAGGTCTGGTAGAGACTTTAAGGAGCTAAAATTTCCTTCAAAGCCAACCTTGGTATGACTTCTATAAAGGCAAATGCTGAAGAGTTAAGCACTAGTTCTGGTCCTCCAGATTATTCATTTAGTCAACAAATGTATAATTTGTGTCAAGCATTATTTTAGGTCTTAATGATACAGTAAAAAATGAAACAGTATTACTAAGAAATCCATGGAACCGAATTTCAGCTCTTGTGACTTGGTTATCATATCTCTTTCAAAGCCATGTGGAATGTTTCTTTCTTTATAACATTTCTGAAAATTAATATGGCCATTCAGTCCCCCTTTTCATGACAGGTGTATTTGATAATAACACAATATTGAAACAATAAATCTGCCCAGTAAAAATCAAGCACAACAGCTACTCCATCACAATGAGCTGCTCTTCTCAACAGAAGTACCACCCTTGGGAGAAAAATAAGAAATAAACCTATATTTCCTGGGGTCCTGATGTGTCCTTCTGGGATGAGGTTCACAGGTAAGTGGTGAGGATTCAATTTAAAGCACAAAAAAGATCAGTAAGAAAATGTCTCAAGCAAGGAGAAATACCAAAAATAGAGAGAAGGCTGCTGGCAGGTCATCTTCACATAAAAACGTGTATCTAAATCCTCTTAACATGTTGCAGACTCATCTTTACACCATGGGCACCTCAGACTTCCCCACCCTAAGATGTACAGAAAGCAAACCACTGCTTTGGGGCAGATGGTCACAGTTCAGTTAAGTTTTTCCTAAGGAGCACATGAGTTTGTTTTGAACAAAGTACTGGTTTAAAAACAAAAGACAATTTATCCTCAAAGCAATGTGTGTCTTTATTAGACCAAATATTTGCCAAGAGGATAAACTCTGCATGACCAGCAAAAAAGTCTTTCTTCAGTAATCCCCTGATTTTACTTTAGATAAGTCTATTGTCTCATAACTGTGTTAGATAAAATAAGTTAAATTTCAAAATATAGTATGCATAAAAAAGAAGTTTAATGTGTAATATTTTATTTTTTAATTATTTTTTTAAGTTTTATTATGTTATGTTAATCACCATACATTACATCATTAGTTTTTGATGTAGTGTTCCATGATTCATTGTTTGCGTATAACACCCAGTGCTCCATTCAATATATAATATTTTAAAGAACAAATAATCTGAGTAGAAAAATGAAATGATTACCACCAATTTAGTAGCTCAGAATAACACATATTTATTATCTCATCATTTCTGTGGATCAGGAGTCTGAGCACAACTTACCCAAGTCCTCTGCCTCAGGACGTTTACTGCCGGTCTCACAAGGCTGAACAAAGCCAAAGCTGCAGTTTCATCTTGAGGTTCTGTTGAGGAAGGATCTGCTTCCAAACACCTGTGATTGTTGGTAGAATTCCATTCCTTGTACTTAAAATGACTGAGTGTCTCGCTTTCTTCCCCGCTGTTGGGTGGAGGCTTCCTTTATTTCCTTGCCATGTGGGTCTCTCCACAGGACAAGTCAAAACACAGCAGCTTCCTGTGTTCAAATCCAGCAAGAGAGAAAGAGTCCACTAGCAGGATGGATTATAATCTTATGTACTATAATCACAGAAGTGTTAGCCCATTACCTCTGCAGTACTCTACTGATTAAAAAAAAATTATAAGATCTGCCCACACTCCAGGAGAATTACACAAGGCATGATACAAGGAGGTAAAACTGGGGGTTATACTAGAGCCTGTCCACCTATATGACCCTTAATTATTCATGTCCCTCCATCTGAACAGTACATTCATCTTCTCTCAAGGTCTCCAGTGATTCAGTTCATCATAGCATCTGCTCAAAGTCTGGATTATCACCATCTAAATCAGATTAAAAATGTGGAGGAGGCTTTTTGGGTGTGGTTCCTCTTTTTTTTTTTTTAAGATTTTACTTATTTATTTATTTGAAAAGAGAGAGAGAGAAAGAGCACAAGCAGGGGGGAGGGGCAGGGGCAGAGGGAGAGGGAGAAGCTGAGCAGGGAGCCCGATCTGGGACTCAATCCCAGGACCCCAGGATCATGACATGGGCCAAAGGCAGACACTTAACCTACTGAGCCACCCAGGCACCTGGGTGTGGTTCCTTTTGATCTATAGATATGTAAAACTTGAAAGACAAATTTTCTCCCCTCCACACCCAAAATACAATGGTGGGACAAACATAGAAAAATGGCCATAGCTGTTCCTGTTTAAAAATGGGGGACAGGAGACATACAAAGGAGTCCTTGGTCTATTGAAATTCTGAAATACAGCTGGGCAAAAGTTGGATATTCCTTAATTAGGTATTAAAGGCATGGGAATAATTCTCCATGACTCTTGGTTCCACCCTCTAAGTCATTCTTTTATTTTATTTTATTTTATTATTATTATTATTTTATAAAAAGTAGCATTCATTTGTAACTGAGTGGTTTTTTCAGTCTGCTTCTTGACAATAGAATTTTAGGGTCCAGCAGACTCTTTTCATTTTGTATTCTGTCTTTCTTTTTCAGTCCAAGTTTTCAGTTTTGTTGTTGTTGCTGTTGTTTGGTTTGGTTTGATTTGGTTTGGTTTGGGGTTGAAATAACTCTTGAAAACTTGGTGGATCTTCTGTGGATTTCACTCTTAAACAAGAGCCACACCCACAGAGATCTCTGAGGTTGGCCCTCTCTACCTTGATCTGCTGCTAAGAGGGCTGAGAAACAATGTGATTTTTCTTACAGGCCTTGTTCATTGAGAAGCTCCATTTATCTCCTCTATTTCTTTAATGGGTCCTTTGTATGACTGAATACTCTGACCTTTTGATCTTTCTAAGATTTTCACAAAGCATGAGTCACTTCCTCACTTTTTCTCTCAACCAGGGCTTATCTTGATTCCACTTTCCTTAATAATGCTCGCAAACCATTTCTTGACTTGAGCCTCTTTTGCTATGTGGAGTGGCTGAGAATTTTCAAAATAGTCAAGCTATGTTTCCTTTATGTTAAGCAACTCTTCCCTCAATTTATGTCTCTCCTCTCACAGTTTTGCATAAATGGGAAGAAGCCACCTTGCTTGGAAATCTTAGCTGGATAACCAAGTCCATCCCTTACACATTCTGATTTCCACATAACTGCAGGATAGAATTTTGGGAAGCTTTCTGACACTACATAACTAGGCTCTCTCCTTTCTCTAGTTTCCAATAACAGGTTCCTCACTCTCTTATGAGCCTTCACCAGCAATGTCCTTGAAGTGCAGATCTCAGCTAACCATCTGTTGAAGGCCCTTTAGGCTGTCTCTATCACCAGTGCAACTGTAGTTGGAAACATGGAGGTCTGGGCCACCTGCTAATGCAGCTTACTGGTGCTCTCTGCTCCTACTCATGCTTTCTCCCAGATGTAGCCTTTCCATCTTGTAATGGATTGTTTCTGGGTCCATTCTACTTTATGACTTGGTGTGTCCAATAAAACCATTTCATAATAAGCAGTTCTACACACATTTTCACGTGGTGCTTGCTTTATGTTCAAGCATTCTGCATCTACAAGGGCCACATAACATAGAGTATATGGGTATCAAAACATACATAATTCTTTAATGAGTACACCCAGGAGTCTGTGTGCGATTCTCCCACTGGGGCATGTTTTCAGGCTTCACCTTCCATCATTTGTTATCCCAAACACAGTCAATGTCATAGAGCCTGGCAAATTGTATGGTCCAGGTGGCAGGGACCTGCTGCAGAAACCTTACCTGATTCAGGCCCCATTTAGGTGGCAATCTTCCACCCGCTATCTAGTGTATTAGTCAGATTCAAAGAGATCTAGCTGTTGCTGTGCTTCCTTCTTTGTGATAGGGGACAAAGTATGCAGCATTTTATTTTTGACTTTGCAGGAAATGTGCTGGCATGCTTTTGATTACCTGATGTCTAAAAAATGAACTGAAGTCCTAGGTCCCCGAATTTTCATAAGATTTGCCTCTCATCCTCTGGAGCACATGTGTCCTTCCCAAGTTTTCTATCATAACAGCCACCTGTAGTTTGTTCTAATCACCATGATGTCGTCAGTTCGTATGTAATAGATCAGTATTAGTTATTAGTATTATTAGTATTCAGGAAGATGCCTGAGCCATTAAGATCTTTTCAGACTACATTATGACAGAGGGTGGTATATTTAACGTGATCCTGAGACAAAACTATAGATAGTGTTTTCCATCCCATACAGATGCAAACTCTTTCTGATTTTCTTATCTAATTAGAATCTAAAAGGAATGCATTTGTGAAATATCTAAATAAGATTTATTAAGTTGCTCTAGCAATGATAGCTCATCTGTCAGTCTAGCTGCAACTGAGGGAGGCTGGGATAGTCTACAGTCATTCTCCAAGATCTCTGTATTTTCTGCAGACTAAACTGGAGATGTAAATGATAGAAATATGAAAGGACCCACCACCCACACATACTTTAGGTCCTTAACAGTGGCACTAACCTCCACCATCCCTTTGGAGATGCAATATTATTTTTAATTTACCATCTTGGCCAGGAGTTGGGGCAGTCTCAGAGGTTTCTACTTAGCCTTCTACATTTATGATAGATAGTACCTAACCCATAGGCCAAGGATCCAATATGGAGATTCCTCTAACTGCCAAGTATATCAAATCAAATTATACTTTGAGACTGAAGACATTACCGATAGTTGGGTCTATGGACCTAATTAGTCCTCTGTAAGCTAAGTTTTAGCAAGAAGTTCATTGAATGCTTTTTCTCCTAGGCCTTAATGTTAATGAGGAGGGGGAGTTGTAAACACACTTTGGATGTGTGGGTAGCAATACCAACTCAATCCCTGGAAAATTCTGGGCATTTTCCTTTACCCAATGTTCAGTCCCTCCAGTAATGTCTACACATTTTTAAGGAAAGAACTGGAGGAATCACTAAAGTATATACCTGCCACAGTGTTGCAGGATGCTTCCTCCCTGGTACCTGACCACCTTTTCAGTCAATGGGATCTGAAGCTAAAATTTGGTTAATATCTAGGAATTGAGCAAGAGATCATAATTTTGGGAATGGGGGTATCAACTACCCTTAGTATCCCGATTCCTTACTCTTACTCTTTTTTTTCTGATTAGAGATACTCCCCAGCTGCATTGTAAACTGTACCATGTGGCTCTGTGATATACTAACAGTCTCTTCAAATTCTTGCAGGTCAGAGCCCCTTGGTTGTTCCTTTAACCCTCCAGATTGTTAAGAATCACTGTGGCTTCTAACTTCTAGAGGTTATGCATCAAAACCTGGCTTCTATTATTTTCGAGCCACATACTTCTGTTGATGTTAATGTAACCAGGTCTGTGATCACTTCTACTATCATCTCTAGCCTGTAGAAGAGAGCCACCACTGAACTTTTTAATGCTGCTAGTGTGCCTTTCGCCAGCCCATTTCTGATGACCTTCGAGGATGGCATGTCCTCTGGATATAACCCTTTGGAACACAGTTCTCTAGTAGATCTGCTTATCCTGCATAATATATCCAATATATGCTTTCCAGACTTTAGGATCCTGGGTTTTCCTCATCAGAACACTGATTTTAGCATAATGGATTGGCTTGGTTGGAGTCTCTGCAGATCTGTAGCTATAACTCTCAGATCCTGGGTCTCTTGCTCAGCTGCAACAACTCCTCTACTACACGAGACAATTGTCTTTTGCATGCGCCAAAAAGGCCCTCTCTCTCATACTTCTCTGTCTCTCATACTTGCTTTCTTAGTACCCTTCTGTGGGTCATCAATGCTACTTACTAAGCTAGGACACTATCATTGCAAGCATTATTCCTTTCCATAGTTTTAGAATGCCTGAATATTGTAAACTTGCACAGATGCTTATCTCCACTGGGATATTTTCAGAGGTCATCATTTCAATGAAATATTTACAATTGGGACTCAACCTTATGCTTGGCACTAGGACAAGAATGGGCTTCTTGTTCCCAGGATAGATACCAGCTGCAAGATTTGCTTATCTCCTAAAAATCTGGCCTTCAAAAATTCCCTTACATTTGATCCAGCTCAGTCATTGAAGATTTCTTTAATGGATGGGTTTTTCTGATCCTTTTGTCTATTATATATTTGGGAACTAAATCTCATGGGCATTGTTACATTTATGGGAATGTAAGGATTTATTTCCCCTTTATTCTTGCTTTCCTTATTTTTCTCACCCTTGTTGTAACAAAGAATGACAAGTGTGATGCCTTGTTAGGTTAATAATGCATTGATATTAGGCTAAAAAAGAGGGTCTTTATTAGCATGAAACAATTTTCCATGCTTTTTGAATGCTGGAAGACTTAAGCCTGCTCATTCTTGCCCTTCAAGAATTTGCAACTCTTAGTGAGGAGGCATACATAATTGATAACCTTCTGACATCTGTAAATATCACGGCAATGTTTCCTTTTTGATAACTTTGAAAAATACAAATAGATATATTTTTCTAGATAATATTATTGTAATAATGTATTTTGCAGTTTATGAGTACTCATACTCCAATTTTTAAAGGTTTATATGGAATCAAATTAATTTCTTACATTAGTTTTCTGTTGATGTCTAATTAATTACCCCCAAAATGTAGTTGCTTAAAACAGCAAACATTATTTTACTGTCTCCATAGGTCAGGAATGTCAGTATGGCTTAGCAGGATGCCTCTAGTTCAGGGTCTCTCATTAGGTATCAGTCAAACTGTCAGTTGGTCTGCTCTGAAGGTAGACTAGAAGAAGATCTGCTACCAGCATCACGTAGATGTTGGCAGGATTCAGTGCCTCATGAGCACCAAATCCTGTAGTGAGAGCCTCAGGCTGTAGAACTTCAAACTTCCATTTCTCATCGTTGGCCAGAGTCTCTCTCAAGTAGCCTGCCACATCAGCCTCTCTCCAGAGGAGCTCAGAACAGAGAAGCTGGCTCTCTTAAGAGTGAATGAGTCTAAGAGTGGGTGGGGATGAGCACCCAAAATGGAAGCCACAGTGACCTAATCTCTGAGGTGCCATCCCATTATTTCTGCTGTATTCTGGTCATTACAAGAGAGTTAATACATGTGTCCCACACTCAGGGGAGGGGATAACACAAAGGGGTAATATCAAGTGGTGGGGACTATTGGGGATCATTTAGAGGCTGCCTACCCCATTTCTCCTCCAACAATTTTGGTATAATTTCTCTTAGAATTTGATGGTGATGTATTGCATAATACAAAGCGCATCATAATCACTTAAGATGTCCTGGGCTTTTCCATTATTTACACTGCTTGCTAGCAGTGTGATTTTGGCAGATTAATCTTGGGGTACCTTATTTCCTTCTGGAAAATATGAGACAATAATGCCTTGCTCATAGTTGTAATTTTTTCTAAGAATGGCCCTTAGCCTGGCTTCAAATCACATTTGTTAAAATAAAAACAAAAGATGGCTATTAGTAATTTTTTCTTTGAATGGAGTACTTAGTTATTCTCTGCATATATAGCAGCCCTGTAAAATTGCAAATAATAGAGTTGTCTTTTGGTGTTTAAACTCCAGTGTCACAAACATTATTAGTAAATACACACAACGGAAGGTTTTCTAAAAATTATTATTTGCCATGTCAGTGGGAACTAACATCATACTTAGATGATGTGAAAAATCAGTTTGGACCAGTTTCCACTCTCTGCTTTACTGAATTATAAAACTACAAGTAGAGTGGGTCAGGCAGTGGTAGCTATCATTATGGCTCTCCCACTCCCACACCTCTCCATCCCCCTTGCAGCATTAAGGACCACCAGCTGGGGACTACATGACCTCTTAATCTCTCTAGGTCTCCTCTTTTATTTGTAACATGATGGAGATGGACTAAGTGATTGGGGAGATCCCTCTGAGGGTTTGTCCGTTTCCTGGAAAGCTATTATAAGCTGCACCTATTTTCACAGAGAACAATTTCTTAAAGCTGATCCCTATAAAGAGAAATTCTTAGCAATTAATCCTTATAATACTGACTGCTCATAAGGGCTTTCCTTAAGTCTATTTCAAGAATTATATTACATTGATATATTAGACATTTCAGCAATGATAAAAAACAAATTTACTTGAGTATCCTGTGTATATTATTAAATAATTTTTTTAGATGTTAAGAATAATTGAAGCTATCTGCATAATCTGAGAAAAAATTGCCAAGATTTATGAATATATTTTCATTAGATTTTAATGTATTTGCCTATTGTTTTATGTTTTATTTTTATATTCTATAATAAATTTCATTAATGATTGCTTGGGGTACAAGAAAATATATTATATATTGGAAGGTCAAAATACATATTGGTTTTCTCTATTTTTTAAATACATTGTTTTATTTTATTAAAATAAAAATATATTTTCACTTAGGCAAAAATCTGGTTATAGAGGTCTTTTTGTTTTATAGTAGAAATGGTTGTATAGTAGAAATAGTAGAAACAAGATTTTTGTAATGTGCTTTCCATTTCGGTTTTTTTGTGTGTGTGATTTTGTAAATAATGCTTCCATTCCTTTAGAAATGTGATCCTGAGGTATCTTTGGCAGTGTCCTGTGGGGCAAATATAGAGAATAATATAATCTGACCCTTAAATAACCATAAATGACTAAATAAATGTCCAAGTCACTAGGGGAAAGAGAAGGTCATAGAATCTGTATTTCAGCTGGCAAAGCAAGAATAAATTTTGCCCTAGAGAATTCAGCAGTGTTCAAGGAGGCAGAGCATTACTATGTCACCATATTGACAGAGGACAGAGAAAGGTTTAATTAACTCAATAGTTAACCTTAAAAGTTTAAAAGTATCTACAACTGGAGAGGTAACATCAAATCCACTATCTCTTGACAGAAAGGGTTATTCATTTGTGCAACAAATACGGAGCACCACCTGTATGACATGCTTTCGTGGGGTTTACGATCTAAATGGAGAAATTGAAATTAATAAAATTATTAAGTAAATAACTGTATAATTACAGACACAGATGTGCCATGAGGGTATTTAAGAGAGGAACTTGAATGAGTCTTCAGAGGTCAGGAAAAGGTGACCTAAAGTAGTGACTCTGAGAGGTGATAATTGAGGTCATTTACTGGCTAACAAAGCGGGGGAGGAGAACAGACAGGGACAGAGAGAATAATAGGGCCCTCAGACTTATGGTAACTGCTGCAAGTACAGCTATTCAGTAGCAACAGAAAACGGGTGAGTTTGGACTGGGGGGGGAGGAAGGGAAATAAAAATGGATATATCAATGTAGATGAAGATCTTTAGAGGGTCTACACTTTGGAGATATTATAATATCAGATTTTCTCAAATATTTTCAAAATTCAGTGATTCGTAAATAAGAGTAACAATTTAATTCTAGGAGGCTGGGTAGATCAATTTTTTTTGAAATATGGGGATATTCTAAAGTTTATTTCGGGTGCCAATACTTTATGGTTTCCTGAAAACAAGCTACCCAGTGAGAATTCCCACACTGGGTGGGGCCCTGATCCTGTGAAGCATTGTAGGCCATGCTAAATATTCTGGTCTTTGTTGAAAGAAAAGGTAAGCAACTCTGGTTGCAGAGGGATAAGTGATTTGGAAAGAATACAGGATGGAGCAAGTTCTGGTTGGAAGACATGTAGTAAGACATTTCAAAGACATGTAGAAAAGGAGCGTGTGGGGGAAAAGAAGACTGACACATCATTAAAAGTAAAATTAAAATTAGAACATTTATATCCTCTAATTTTCTTGCTTACATGGATTCTACTTATTGAGATGTTGAATACTGAAGAATCAGAGGGTTTCTTTTGCAGAGTGGGTGCTGAGATTATAGGTCTGTGTTTAATTCTGAAGCAGCCTTGAGAAATCCAACTTGAAATATTTGAAGAATAGAGTTGCATGCAGAGGTCTAGAATGAGAGGTGGGCTCTGGGCTAAGAATATTATTTTAAAGGTCATCAAACCGAAGAGAAGACAATGCCTAGAGTTCTTGTGCTCACTCTTAAAGTAGCTAAAAGGGAATCTGAAAAGGAGACCAAGAAGGATTAGCCAGAAGTATAGAAGTATAACAGTAGAGGGTGATAAAAGAGAAACCCTGAATAAAAGAAGGATATAAGGAAACCAAACCCAAAGTATCAATTCAGTCTTCAAGGAGACAAAAACAAACAAACAAACAAGGAGAACCCATAGATAAGGAAGAAGATTGCCAAATCTCTGAAAACTGGGTTGTGCCTTTTATGTTCATCTGATTTGTTCCAAGAGATTTAATAGGTGAAATCTTTTTATAACCTTTTTCCATGTAATAACTAATTATTGATTGCCTATTATGACCAAGACTGAGAGAGAGAGAGGTGAAGAGAGAGAGAGAAGGGGTAAGGGAGAGGAGGGGAGGGGAAGGGGAGAGGAGGGGAGGGGAAGAGGAGAGGAGGGGAGGGGAAGGGACAGTGGATGGGAGGGAGGGGAACTAGGAGAGGGAGAGGGAGAAAAGGAGAGACAAACTTTTCTTATTTTCATGGAGTTACATTCTAGCAGTGACAAAACAATCAGTGTGTTAGGGAGGACAAAGTTATATGGGGTATTCAGGGAAAACCTTTTGATGCAGTAACATTTGAGCCCTGAATGAGGTGAATCATACTTACATATCATTAAATTACCGCTTGGTAAATGAAGGTTTTACTTTCTTCAGGAAAACAGCTCGTGCAGTGATTGTGCAGTTTGAACAAAATGCTGACGTGGGCCCAGGACACAGTGCATCAGTTGTCACACTGTGTTTGGTCAGATGGTTTCAGATGTCCAACAGTCAAAAAATAAGGAGATAGCACCTGTCCTGTAAGTATAGCAATTATGCTATTGATAGATAGAAATAATGTAATTGGAGAATATTGAAGTGCATTTGAATGAACATCGGTGTAAACATGGATAATGTGTTATAATATGGTAAATATATACACCTATGTGCCGAATAACATGGCATAGGAATGTGCTGTTCTCCTCAGGAATCCGAATAGGTTAAAAAAAAATGATTCAGATAAAAATATATGGGTAATGAAATTAATTCCTACTCTGCTTCTAGATATCCAATAAAAATTACCTGTTAGGGTTTATAGTATTCATTAATTTCTCTAAATCGGTTATTAAATTTACCATCATTATGATGCCAGCTTGCTTAGGGGAATAGAGAAAAAATCCTCCAATCCAAGATTAAAGTAAATTCTACAAATACTGCTCAGCTTCTATCTGCATTTACTCTAATTTCACAGACTACTACTGATGGCCGTCACATAAATATATGTAGAAAAAATTTTTTAAATGTTAGTGGCATGTAAATTTAGTCTATTGTGTTTCAATAAGTTACTTTATATTTTCTTTGATTTTATGGCCTGGCAGGGGGTAGTTATTCTTTTTTTTTTTTTGAAAGAGAGAGCTAGAATGCAAGCAGGGGTTGGGGGCAGAGGCAGAGGGAGAGAAACAATCCCAAGCAGACTCCATGCTCAGCACAGAGACCAACAGGGATCTGAATCTCACAACTCTGAAATCATGACCTGAGCTGAAATCAAGTGTTGGACATTTAACCGACTGAGCCACCCAGGCACCCCAGAGTCATTCTTAATTACTGTCTTTCTCTGATCTCACGTCTAATATGTCAAGAAATCCTGTTGACTCTACGTTCAAAATATAACTGATCATTTCCCACTAATTCTTCTGATTCCATGCTTGCCCAAACCATCATCATCTCTAAATGGACAATCGGAATTGCCTCTTAGAAAGGTATGTCTTTCTGATGATCTGTTCAACAGAGCTGACAAAATGATACTGCGTAAACAGAAATTAAATCATGTCATTCTTGTGCACACAGCCTTCCAATGGCTTTCTTTCATACCTCAAATGTAATCTGAAGTCCTTATAAGGGCTTACACAACAGACCTTATCATTCACTGCATCTCTCACTTTATCCCCAGCTCATTTTCTATTTTGTTATTCTCTTCCAGTTATGGCATCTCCTTGTGGTTCTGGGCTTTTTGGATGTTTAGCTGCATCCCTTACCTCCAGCCATCAGAGGCCAGAAGCACACCCTGCCCCAGTTAAGAAAATAAAAAATGTCTCCAGACATTATCAAATGTTCCTTAGTGGGTAAAATTGACTCCCTCCATTGAGAACCACTGATTTAGAGGAACCTAGAAACCCAGGATTCATAGCTATCATGTCCTTAAATTCGTTTTCATTTTCAGGTCCTTTATATAATTCATCACTGACTGGCTAACTTTCCCAAACAAATCTTGGATGTTTAGTGAACAATACATCTTCTTTTGGAGGAGAGATCTAAAAGTAAAACTTGGCTACACCACACAGCATGTAATAGACAAATTGTGTAGTCTTTAAAATACTATGGAAACTAACGCATGTGTTAGTTTCCTGAACCTTTACCATCACAATGGAAATATTTTTTGAACACTGAAAATGTGCTTCCAAAGAGAAATCACAACTATTTAAAAGAAATAAAAATTGGTCTCTACTTAACTTTTTTAGCATAAACATTTTTATATAAAATACTTATGTCAGGCATTATTGTGTAAAAAAAAAACACTCCAATAAAGCAATAAGCACTTATTTAAATACACAAAGCAATAAAGGTTTATTTAGTTCACAAGTTTACAACTCAGCTGGGAGGTTCTGATGACCAGAAAGATATGGGTTCAACTAGAATCAGGGAGCAAGCTTTTGTGCCTGCGGTCAGCCGCAAGTCAGCTAGTCAGGTTTGCTGATCTTGACTAGACTATCACACACGTCAAAGCCATGGCTGGAGTAACTGAACCAAGTTGTCCCCACTGTACAAGGTGTCTGATGTTCTAAAATGTTGACTTGGGTTTGTTCTCGTGGCAGAGGGTGAGTTCCAAAAGAGAATGAAATCCCACGAAATCTTTTGAGGCTCAGGTTCAACAATGGCACACCATCGCCTCTGCCATGTTCTGTTGGCCAAGAGAGATTCCAAGGGCAACTCAGATTCAGGGCTTAGCAAAGAAGACTCCTCTTAGTGGTGGGAGGAGTCAAAGTCCCTTTACAAAAGGATACTGGGAAACCACTAATGAAATCGTTACCATGAACCACATGAATATTTTTTTTAGATGTTTGAAAATTCCCACCTACATTTCCCTTTCTTCAAGTCCTTAGGGTTTCAATATTTAAAGGTAGTATAAATCCTGTTTTGTTCCAACAGGTAAATACTGGACATCCTGCTTAATTTGGCATTTGGTGACATTCTCAGCATAGCAGAGCCCAATGGCCAAAAGAAATAGAACTTCAATTTTTTTTTTGGAAGTCATCAGTGATCTTCTCAGATACTTATACTCTTGTAAAAGGAATATTTTACAAAGTAAATTTGAACATTAATGTCTATTTTGAATAACAAATGTTTATTCAAAAACAATTATCAATGTAACATAAAAGGAGAAAATCTGAAATCACTCCCAAGAAAATAATTTTAATGACTTTTCATAACTTAATGTTTGCTTTTTGGGGGATTATAAGCCTCTTCAAACATCTGGCATTTGTGTTTATGCAGAAAATTCTTATTTGGGCGTTACTTAATTAGAATCAAACAATTCCGTTTTTCATTAGCACTTGGAAAATAATGATCCATGCCAACTGAGTAGAGTCAGAACACTTTACACATTGATTTGTAAATATTTGAAACCATAGTAATTCTTTCCTTAAAGACACAAGGTTGTCAAAGGAGTCCTTTATTTTCATGCAAAAATAATTTAATTTTTCTCTATTTAAATTTTATATAAAATTTGAAGGGGGAATGCCATGGATTAGAAGTTTATGACCTTGTCCTCAATTCATGTATTTCATATGATACATATAGAGTAGCTCCTCTCTTTACTAGCAAAATAGTCTGAAAATATGATTGAGCTTTGATAAAATTGAGTTTACTTCATTCTTCATCATGAATGTATCATATATATGACATATAAATGTAATAATATTAAAAAAATCAATACAAATGTGTTAGAAAAATATATTGAGCTCTGGACTCTGGGAACCAATCTGAGTGTTACAGAAGGGAGGAGGGTGAGGGGATGGGGTAACCGGGTGATGGGTATTAAGGAGGTCATGTGTGGTGATGAGCACTGGGTGTTATGCGACTAATGGGTCGTTGAACACTACATCAAAAACTAATGATGTACTCTACGCTTGCTAATTGAACATAATAATAAAAAATAAATAAAAAGAAAAATATATTGAGGATTTTAACAAATTTGGAAAAAAATGCTAAAACATGTCACTAATTTTCTTCTTTATATTTTTCTATCCATTTTAATTATTTCCACAGTACAGTTGCATTTATTTTGTAATCAGAAAGAAATAATAAACTGATTAGTTAACAAACTAAACAAAATCAGCAGCTGCTCTTTTCACTTGACATATGATTGCTCATTTTGGCACATGAGATCTGTTTGAAACAGATTTTTATACACATTAGCAAATGTTTCCTGTTTCTTTCTCATTAACAACAATAATAATTATAAAAACACAAACAATGACTATAGCAGCTGATGTGTACTGACTG
The DNA here is from genome assembly GCF_029215605.1 of Mirounga angustirostris. Taxonomy (NCBI): domain Eukaryota; kingdom Metazoa; phylum Chordata; class Mammalia; order Carnivora; family Phocidae; genus Mirounga; species Mirounga angustirostris. Next base: position 103,337,220 of record NW_026991712.1, on the reverse strand, counting down.
CATTCTACTTATCTAGTACTATTCTAAACAGTTTACATGTATCTGCTCATTTAATTCTCACAACAATATAAGGTACAATTATTATTCCCATTTTATAGATGAGAAAACTGAGATAAGGAGATAATTTAACTTACCCAAGGTCACAGCTAGGAGTGGCAAAAAAGAAAAGTACTTGTGAATTAATCAGTGTTTCTTCTAATGCTATATTGGTTGTTATGTGTATGTTTTGGAAAATATCTCAAAAGAAGGCACATTACTGCAAAGAATAATATACGATTTTCTTGCACTTGTTCCTAAAAGTTTGACATTAACTAATAGAAATTCGTTTCTTTGAATTTAGAGTACTTGCAATATGAATCTCAGAGAAACATTAGAAATGATTTTAGTGTATATTAAATATTTGTACTAATTAATAATTATATTTAAGAATAAAGTAATCCTAATGTGATTTTATGAATATATTATTATATTATATAATTATATATATAGTCTTTTGGAGATAACTGGTTATGCAAACAAAGCCCATTTTTATGACCTGTTTAGTACCTGGAAATTAAGTAAAATTAAAACAGTTAAATAAATTAAAAAAACAGTAAAATAAGTAAAAACAAAGCAATGTGTATTATGCTATACAATTGACTCATTTAATCCTTTCAACAATTTATTTGATAGGTATTGGATTAGCAGTTATCTACTGATGCTTAACGAAATACCCTAAAATTTAGCAGCTTGAAACAATGAATATTTATTACATCATAATATCTACAGATCAGGGATCTGGGTACAGTTCAGCTGTATGCCTCTGAATGAGGATCTCTCACAAAGTTGTAATGCAGTTGTGGACCAGGGTTGTAGTCATCTCAGGGCTCAACTAGGGAAGAACTAGCTTTCAAAGTCACTCCCATGATTGCTGGCAGATCTCAGGTCTTTGCTGCCTGTGGGCCAGGACATCAGCTCTTTGCCATGCCTCCCCTTCTAAGGCAGTTCACCATGTAGCACCATAAGCTTCTCTCAGAGTAAGTGAGGAAGACAAGAAAAGAGTAAAAAAGAACAATAAGCTGGAAGCCACAGTCACTTTAAGACTATTCTCAGAAGTGACTTCCTATTACTTTTTGCATATTCTCTTCCTTTGAAGCAAGTCACTAGATCCAACCAAGGGGTTTCACGAGAGAGTGAATGAACGGAAGGAGGCGGGATCATTAGGGATAGTCTCAGTTGTGGCTTATTATAGGCCATTTTTTTTTACAGGTGAAGAAAGTGATTCCTATTTAAATACTGAGAAAGAGAGCTGAGATTTGGGCACATGTCTGACTCCATAAGTACATCGTATTTCCTCCAATGATTGATTATATCTAGCTATGATAAGAGAGATACAGAACTCACCATGGTAAAAGATAGAGTGAAGTCAATATATGAAGAGCAGTGTAAATAGAATGTTTTTAGGTTTCTATGACAATATACAGGATTTAGCATAGTCAACCGAAAGAGGAGGCAAAACTTGAGCCTGGTTTATGGTCAACTTGGAATGTGGCTTTAAGCCAAAAATGGAAAATGGCTGCATTGAATAGACACTCAGTGGAGGCCTTGAAAAACAGTAGAGAAAGAAAATCTCAATGGGTGCAGCATAAGGCAGGACATCTGCTTTTTAAGGAAGGAACTTTGAACCATTGTGAGAATATTGACATATTCCTGGTGGCCTCACTATCTGGTCAGGGGCCTGTGAATAGAAGGACTAGAAGACCAGAAACAAGAAGGTCTGCTATGTGTGTGCATGGGCACATATATGGGAGTGGGCACAGATGTACAGATTTTTGTATCAAATGTTAGTGCCACCAGAAAGCATCCATGATGGAAAGGACACTGAACAAGTCCACCTCAGAAATGGCATGGTGGGGAACATGCATGGATGGAGTGATCACAGTGGTGGAGAAAAAGGCCACTTACGGTGCCAACAGCATAAATTTACACTTTCCTAGGCTAATTTCACCAAATGATATGGTATATCAAGGATTAAGGGAGTTAATGCATTTAAAGTTACAGAAGGGTTCCTGGAACATAATAAGAAATGAATAAAGTCTAACTCATTATTAGTAAAACAAAAAAGACACAGAAAGATAGTGTTTAATTATACTCTATTCAAATGAAAAATTCTCTGCCACAGAAGAAATCATAAAAATGTTAAAAGACAAGTAACAGAGTTTCTGAATGCCTGTAACAAGCCTGGAAAAAAAAAAATACATACACAATAATAATAGTGGTTATTTCAAGGAGAGTGAAAAAGGTTCTTGATTAGTGGACTTTTTTTTTTCCCGAGATAACATCCATCCTATTTCTACGTGTCTTTCTTTCCCTTAAAATTTTAATTCATTCTGGGGCACCTGGGTGGCTCAGTCAGTTAAGTGTCTGCCTTTGGCTCTGGTCATGATTCCAGGGTCCTGGGATCGAGCCCTGCGTCTGGCTGCCTGCTCAGTGGGGAGCCTGCTTCTCCTTCTCCTCCCTGCTTGTGCTCTCTCTCACTATCTCTGTCTCTCTTTCTCCCAAATAAACAAAAAATCTTTAAAAAAAAAATTAATTCATTTTGAAAAAAGTAATATCTGCACAGGACAATAAATAGAAAATGTATACAATTTTAAAAATTGACAAGGCACAAGATATATCCAACATATCCAATATTGAATATATCCAAATTATGTGTGTGTGTGTGTCTGTGTGTGTGTGTATCTTGAAAATCTTTCCTTATCAGAAATATCTGGGTTGAAGGATAGATACATTTTTAGTTTTAAAGGTTATAGCCGGGCGCCTGGGTGGCTCAGTTGGTTAAGTGACTGCCTTCGGCTCAGGTCATGATCCTGGAGTCCCGGGATCGAGTCCCACATCGGGCTCCCTGCTCAGCAGGGGGTCTGCTTCTCCCTCTGCCCTCTTCCCTCTCGTGCTCTCTGTCTCTCATTCTCTCTCTCTCAAATAAGTAAATAAAATCTTAAAAAAAATTAAAATTAAAATTAAAAAAAAAAAAAAAAAGGTTATAGCCAAAATAACTCCATGGATGTTTACACTCCAGTCAGTCAGTGCTCATTACTTTTCCCTTTCTATGAGTGAGGTAGAGCACCTTTTTATATGTTTATGACATAGATTCCTGATTCCTGCCTTTAAATGCTGCACATTCTTTAGGTAAAATACTTCCATTCATTAGAAGGGTTATGCTGTTAAACACAATAGCATCACAGATGTTACACAAATGTATCAGACTTCAATGAATTATTCTAAAGAGAATTGCAATCCCTATCATGAAAACTTTACTCCATATTTTAGTATATGGAGTTCATTTTCATGATTTGTGCTTTTCAGCCTTGAAGTCCAAGAGAATATCCTTTAAGTGTGCAGTCTAGGTCCTAACCTTATTACCTTGTCTCAAGTCCTTAATTCTTCCTCAAAGTGCCCACTTCTTTTATTTTTGCCATCACACACATTTTTGGAAAGCCTTATTCAATATCCACAAATGTATTCTTGTCACAATGTCAATTTTCTTCCAGTAATAAGTATGTTTTTCCAAGTAGGTGTTCACACACTGGCCCCCACAGACAGAGGCCAGAGAGGGACCACAGAAAGAGGCAGACGCCCCAGATGGGTAAGTGGCAGGTTTAATAAGCAAGGGAACTTACATACGAGGCTTGCCTTAGGCCACCCCAAGATGCATAGATCTCCCCACCGGCCCTCCAAATCTTACAAGTTTATCCTTTTCTGCAGTTTTGGTTCCCCAATTTTCAGTTTCCCACAGTCAACCAAGGTCTGGAAGATGATCCTTCTGGCGAATCACAGACAGTCAATAGTCTCCTAACTCTACATTCACAGCGCCTATGTCATCCACCCCACTTCATCTCAGCACAAAAGACATGTTGTCATCTCATTTCATTACAAGAAGGGTGAGTACAGAACAATAAGATGTTTTGAGAGAGAGAGAGAGAGACCACATTCACATAACTTCTATTACAGTCACTTATAATTGCTCCATTTTATTATTATTGTTAATCTCTTACTGAGCATAATTTATAAATTAAACTTTATCATGGGACAAAACATGGTATCTCTTAGGTTCTGGCACTATTTAAGGTTTCAAATATCCACCAGGGATTTTGGAATGTGTTCCCTGAGGGTAAGGGGGGGGATATCGAAACCTTAAGGGCATCAGTCACATACATATTCCATATGGTCTCTACAACAACTTACTCTCTCAAGGCTGTGTTCTTGAAATGGTGCTCACTGTGAGAATGGTGCGCGGAATGTATATTCTAAGGAGAGGAAAAGGGTGAGGAACCTGTAGTTGCCCGGATCCAGTTCAAGTGTCAGTGGGCATTCAGATACTCTCAATGACTTCCTCCAGCACTCCATCCTTTGTGATTGGCTCTTACAACCTTATCGTCGTCTCCTTCTCCCACAGTGTGCCCTGACCTGTCAGCTGTTGGTCTCATTAACATGAAGATGGTTCATTTGGTGGCTTTCTAGCTGCATTGGAGGCAGACACCACAGCAAGAATATAGGAACATCCAAGAGAAACACAAATTAAAATAATGATTCTAAAATTAAGCGACAGGTTTTCCCACCAAGAGCCCCATGATCAGAACCACTGATTTATTAAGTTACCTAGACTGGGGTCCCATTACTTAGAGTTTTTACTTGTATCCTCATGTGATTTAATACTGATACATTAGCAGATTCATCACATAGGAACACACAACATTTTCTTTGAATATTATCCAAAGCTATCTTATTTTGGAGGACAGCTTTTCTCATTAAAGATACTTCAATGTTCAATAAAAACAAGCTTTGCCACCCACCATTTAAGGTTTGTTGGGTGAATTTAGCAAGGGCTTCCATGTGTGCTATAATGTTTGTCGAGCCAGCGGAGGGGACGAAGACAGCCACCACGTGATCATACTGATGGAAAATGGACTTTATCCATCTGGTGTTGAGAGGCCTGAGGAGATGGACTGGGGGTGAGATAAGTCAGAACAAGACCCCTACTTCTTTCCCTTCTTTCAGAAGTGCATATTCTATTCCAGGTATAGTGTTTTTCCACAGGTCCAGCTTGCATCAGAATAACAGGATCTCAGTGGAGATTGAGCAGGTCCCCTTCATCTAGGGGTGCAAACTAACTCACCTATCCTAGTGGAATGTCCCATTTCAAATTCTAGTAGATATCTCCTTTGTCAGGCATGATGGGGCTTGGTGTTCTCAGCAGTATAGCACTTTGATCCATAGCCATGGATATTTCCTGAGACTTCCACATTTTTATAGAATTGGGTGCTTCAGCAGGGGTCCCCAGTCTGTCATATGGGACAATAGGCTCTACTGATTGATCTTTCAAATGTATTAAATCCTGGGATAGTACTTTAGTCCACCCCGCCAAGGTAGGTTTTACCTGTTAATAATTTAACCTGCACTTTAACATTCCATTTTCCCTATCAACCCTGCTTCTTACAGGTGGTAGAGGAGATGGAACCTCCATGAAACATCATGTTCTTTTGCCTAGTTTTACATGTCATGACCTTTGAAATATGACCACTGATCACTGTCTATTCAACAAAGGTATTCATACATGGTACTCAGCTTCTCTAATCCCCTGATGGTAGCAGCCTGGTCTGCACAGCCACAGAAGAAAGCTTGAGTAAGGCCAGGCACACTCCATACAAACCAAGGCAAATTTAGAACCCTCATTCAGAGGGAGAGGACCAAAAGAATCAATTTGCCAATCCCTCCCCATTTGGAAACACTAATGAATTGCTCCAGAATCGTTTGGCAGTTCCCTTGAGTGTTGTTTAGAACACACAGGACATGCTGCTACTGCATTAACTAAGTCACTACAATTCGGGGGTAGTCCAGAATTCTTGGCAATACGCCATCCCACCCAGGTGCTATCGTGGCCACTTTCTATGCATCCCGTCTTCTGTATCTACTGAAGGATCGGTTGCTAGTTGTTGTACCCAAACTAGGGTATCAGCTCCATGATCTCCGGGGAGTGTCAGCCCCTTATGAGTCAGGATGTGGAAGAGAGTAAGGACTGCCTGAGGTTCTTGCGGGCAGACCCAATGTCTTTCCCCATATCCTGACCCCACAGGACTTATTCATCATCATCCATCTCTCGGCTTCTCATTGTCCACGCCATAGAGTGAATCCATTTTAGAACAACCCAAGTGTCGGTACAAAGGCTTAATGGCCATGGCTCATGAGTGATCACTAGCCAAACTGAGTTCAGCCCACTGGTAGCTGTGTTTTTCTCCGTTGTCATTTAGATGATGTAAGTGTTTGGCGGAATAGTGACTGCAATCCATATGGGCAGTTTGCCCTAGCTAGACTCGTCTATATAAGACCAGTTGCAGAGGGAGCCACAAGAATAGGGTTGGGGGCATTTGCAGGATCTACATACTTGACAGGACCTAGGAGCACCTATATTTCTAGATACAATGGGCTGGCACACTGGGTGCCCTCTGCTGCTGATAAGCATGTCACTTAGTGTGGGAGTTTGAGCTATGGCAGAGGTGGGTCAATGGAACATATATTCATCCCACTCCTTGAAAGGAATGGAATTTCTTACCATAATATGATGTTTTTTTCTTGAGGGGTGCCGTGTACACTGCTAAGAGCTATTGCTCTAGGTGGGTATATCAGGCTTCTGTCCCCTTTTAGAACCAGGACCAAAATCCTGGTGGTACTCTCTCCTGTTGTCTCTGCCACGGTGCCCAATTCATGCCTTCCACAGTCACAGACACATCTAACTCAAATGGTAGCCCTGCTTGGGAGATGCCCAGAACTTTAATCTGTTTCTCTAGTAGTTTTGTATTTTCAAAGGCTGCTTGCTGTTCTGATTCCCAGTGCCACATAGGTCCTTTTTTAACCAAATGGCTTAAGGGACAAAAACACTGTGCCAAGTGGGGAATAAATGTCCTTCAAAATTCCAAAATCCTTACAAAGGTCTGCACCTCTTTCATGTTCTTAGGGTTGGATAGGCTTCCATCTTTTTAATCACAACTTCTGGAACAATGCATGTCTTACCCAACCAAATGACCCTCAAGGACTTTATGGTGGTGCCTGGGCCTTTAATTTTCTGTGGGTCTGCCACCACTTTTACCTCATAGATGTTACAGCAATATCTGCAGAGTATCCTGTGGCAGAGGCAAATTGTCACATGTTAACATTATATCATCAATATAATGGGCCCATTTTACTGATGTGGGGAAGGAGAACAGGGATAGGACCCAGGCTATCATCCCATGACATACTGTGGAGCTGTACCAGTTAGCCTTAGTGAGACACTTGAAAGGTCCATTCTTGCCCTTCCCACATGAAGGCAAAGTGATCTTATAACTTAGAGGCCAGGTGTACTAGAAAAAGCATTGGCTAAGTCCATCAGAGCATGGTATACTCCTTTGACTATGGCCAAGGTATCTAAGATGGTGGCAATGCTGGCCATAGCCATATGGACGCAGGTACTACCTATTCAATTCTCAGTAGTCCCTGGTCACCTGCAGTGAGCCATTTGGCTTTTTCTCATTTGATTACTCTAACCAAGAGATGGACTTCACTGATAGAGGTTCACATAGTTTCACCTTGTAGAATATTAATGCCCAAAATGTTCTCTGCTCCTGAAGAGAAAAAAAACTCATATTCTCATAGGGGAGGGTTGCCATGTATTAGAGTGCATTTGATCCCAGTGTCAACCAGAGCCATCACTTTTTGTTTATTTCTGGGGGACCAGTGAATAGTTCACCCAACTTGACACCTCTGATTGCCCCCAATGGCCCTCACCTCGAGGCAATCCTGACCTGCATCCATTGGTGGAATGCATCAACCCCAAATAGGACTATACGCTTGAGCCTCTGCTGGAGCAGACAGGGCCATCTTGGATGGTAATGGCAGGCAGGGCAGCTCTGAACTGTTGTTCAGGTTTTAAGGCTTTCCACAAGCTGACCAACACAGCATTGGGTTGTCAGTGTTCACCTTTCCAGGTGGAATTCCAACAGCCAGGAGGTCAAACCACATTTGCTTCCAGGTTATTTTTTTAGGACTCTTTTTAGCTGCTTGGGATAGCATTTTGGCTTCTTGAGTTCCCTCTCTGTCTTGGATCTTTTTCACAGCCTGTACCCATTCCTTGGATTTGTCAGTGTTTCTCTTTTGCAGAACAGCACACTAAGTTCTCCAATGTATTATCCTGCTCTCCCACCTTGTCTGCCAGCCCTGAAGCCAGCAGAGTAGTGGACATCCACATGTCCTTCTCTAATCTCAGCTCTTCTTCCAACTTCCTCACTCAGCCTTCAGTCTCTAGCTGGGTGTTGGTGGCCAGCTGAACTGCCCACTGTAGAGGCCAGCGCACTGTGGCAACTGTTCACTGCCCTTCTTTGCTGCAGTGCCCCGCGCACACTTCCTCAAGCAGACACATCAAGTCAGCCGGTGTTTCAGGCAGTGCCCATACTCACTCAGTCACATATTCAGTCCAGGTGGTCTCAACAACGCCTTACTCTCTCAAGGCTTATGTCTTTGAAACCATTCCCGTTGTAAGAACAATGGGCATTTCAAGAACAGGGGAAAAGGTGACTAGGTCTTGCTTGAGGCTCAACTGGTGGTCATATCCTCTTGGTGACTCCTCCAACAGTAAGAGATAATCAGGGTAGAATAATGCTCTAAGTAGAAGAGTCTGTAGCTGTTTATAGCATATCTGGTTCTATAGAGCAGTCTGAGGCTACAGGTCTTAACAATACACATAAAGACAGCAGTAGGCATCCTGAGTCCATTGCCCTTTGAGATCTCCCTGTGTCAGTTGCAGAAATGCTTTGTTTTTTCCCTAGTCTTCTATGTAAAAAAATAAATACACTAATTAATTAATTAAGGATATGCTCACATCATATATTTCCCAAGGACAAATGTTAACTCAGAGACAATATAATCTAAACCCCTAAATAGGAATAGAAAATATCTCCTCAATATTTGTAAACTCATTTTTTAAAGATTTTTTTTATTTATTTGACAGAACGAGAGAACAGGAGAGTACAAGCAGTGGGAGCTGCAGAAGGAGAGGGAGAAGCAGGCCCCCGCCGAGCAGGGATCCTGATGAGGGGCTGGATCCCAGGACCCTAGGAACATGACCTGAGTCAGAGGCAGTCATAACCAACTGAGCCACCCATGTGCACCTGTAAACTCATTTTTTTTTTACAGTGGGAGAAGTACTGAATATTTATATAACTCATTTATGATTTTATATTTCCCATTAATTAGAACTTTGTAAATGATAGATACCTAAAGGAAACATGCAGGCTCGCTCTATCACCTATCTACCTATCATCTATCTATCATCTATCTATCTATCTATCTATCTATCTATCTATCTATCTATCATCTATCTATCTATCTATCTATCTATCTATCATCATCATCATCATCTATCATCCATCATCTATTTCTCTATCTGATTTCATATATGCTTATAAAATTGGGAAATTCAAATAACTGGATATGATTAAAGATGGCAAGATTTAATTCTTGATAAATGTCATTGAGATTTTTATCTCTCAATTTTTTGGGGTGTTGTTGCTGTTCTTATTCAGCTTTATTCTTAGGCTCCCTCCTTTATCGTGGCTATAAAGGCAATGAAAATCCCAAACCCATATCATCTTTACAAGTCAGAATCTTAAATGAAAAATAACAAAACAAAACAATAAACTTCAGGAATAATGAGGGGAGAGAGGTCAGTATTTTGTTTTCTTACAGCTCCAGAAAAGTTCTTAAGAATATCTTTTATTATTTCTATTTGGATTGCATGGATTTCTAAACCAATTGCTGTGTCCGAGGCCTTAACTTCTTAGATTAGGCAATTTTATATATTTTTTAAGATTTTATTTATTTATTTGACAGAGAGAGACACAGCGAGAGAGGGAACACAAGCAGGGCGAGTGGGAGAGGGAGAAGCAGGCTCCCCGCAGAGCAGGGAGCCCGATGCGGGGCTCGATCCCAGGACCCTGAGATCATGACCTGAGCCGAAGGCAGACGCTTAACTGACTGAGCCACCCAGGTGCCCAGGCAATTTTATTTTTTATGCCCAGTCCTGAGGCAGGGGAAGGGAAGCCAGCCCCACTAAATGGTAGAACTGGGATAGCTCTGAGATGAGTTTGCTTTCAAAAGGAAGTTCAGCTGGGCAGACAAAAAATCCTCATCAACTGTACTAGCTTTTTTGAAACTTCACTTTTGCTTTCAACTTTTGTGCTTAAATATGTTCCAGAAAGAAGAAAATACAGATCCATTATCGAGTCAAATTAGTTTCTAATAACTGCTTCCTTAGTTACAAAGACCCCAGATTCTTTAAATAATTGCTCATAAAAATTTAGTAATTAGTCAAAGATCATCCTTGTCTGCAGTTTCTGATTGTGGGAAAGGAATGTGGTCATTTTTCTATTTGTAGTTATATATATATTTCTGCTTCTTTTTTTTAAAGATTTTATTTGTTTATTTGAGAGAGAGAGAGTGAGACAGAGAGAGATCACGAGCAGGGGGGAAAGGATAGAGAGAGAAACAGGCTCCCTGTTGAGCAGGGAGCCCAACGTGGGACTGGATCCCAGGACCCTTGGATCATAACCTGATCTGAAGGCAGACACTTAACTGACTGAGCCACCCAGGCGCCCTCTATTTCTGCTTCTTATGATGCATACACAAATGTGTACAAATGTGCCTATAAACACAAACACACACATACATATATACATATCATATATAAATTAATTTGGGGTATTTTACCAATTATATTTATATACATTTATATCCCAGAATACATATGTGAAATAATTCAGAAAATATGTACATATTAATCAGATCTGGATTTGATTTAGAGATTATTTTAAGACTTATACATATTTATTTTTTAAAACAAAACAAAATATAGACTTACCAAATCATGCTATATTTGAACTTATTTAAATTATATACTGTTAATCATAGAAAAAATTATGATTATTCCTGTCTAATATAGGTTTTATAGAGTATTCTGGAAAATAGATTCAGGTTATACTCCTTTTATAAATTTTCTCTGTTATTTTATAACAAAGCCTTTGATTAGTTTAGAATAATATGGATATATTTGCAAAAGTGTCTAAATTCTCCAGGTTTATGTTTTTACTCCCAAAGGAAAGCATGTTTTTAAATGTTTAATAAAGCTTTTTAAATGTGTAGTCACAAATGTTATTTCTAAAGCCTGAATTTAATTTCTGCCTGATTTGAAAAATTGTATTTTTTATGCAAAGGCACATCAAAAGAGCAAACTACGCAAATATAAGACAGAGATTACTGTAGATGCAAGCAATATAGCAGAAAATGTGGTTTTCAGTAATTGAAAAGGCAAAATGGCACATGCTAAAAAAAGAAAGCATCACATAACAATTCATAGCAGGTGCAAATACAGTGACCTTGATATAATCCTCACCTTGTAATCAGTTTTGACTTCTGATTTCCTTGCATTGAAGGACATGTATAATTTGAATTATAATATGGATGTACATAAATACATTTGATGACAAAACCTAGTGTAACTACAAAAATACATTTAAATCATGTTGGATGATGTTCCAAATACATCTAAAATATAGCTAAAACTGAAAAAGTCAAAACATATCTATTAAGAATTAGGGAGAATGCTGGAACTGCATATTTTAAACTCTTATATGTAAATAAATTTCCCATTAATAAGACATATCAAAAGACCTGTTGGCTAACACAAATTACAAATAAAATAATCCTTACTGTGAGTAAAATCTAACATTATTATTTTTCAATTTATGAATTTAACAAGATAGTACATTTAAAACATCAGTGTGAACACACATATTAGGTGCTAAGTAAATATTAGCTTCTTTTTCTTATAGAAAAAAATCCTTGGAAATTTACAGTGGTTGGTTGGTTTTTGCTTTTTTGAGAGAGAAGTTAGGGGGAGGAAGGGGAGGAGCAGAGGGAGAGAGAGAGAGAGAATCGCAAGCAGGCTCCACACCCAGCGCAGAGCCTAACATAAGACTCCATCTCACAGCCCTGAGATAATGACCTGAGCTAAAATCAAGAGTCGGACACTTAACCAACTGAGCCACTCAGGCATCATAGAAACTTACAGTGTTCTAACAAATGCTAATAATCTAGAAAACTGGAATTAGTACTGTTGGCTACATTAAGGCAAAGAATTAGAATAATCCAATTGTGAAGGAGGTCTAGGTCTGATTGACTTTCTTACAACAAAATATTTTTGTTTTTTTGACAGGCAATGCAATCACTATGATCCTAAAACTTGATGATTCTTTGAAGACTTAAAATATAGGATAGAAATTGATGTATCTGTTAATTTCACGAATTTTGTTTTTGACTATATTTCAATTGTATAATTATAAATAAAAAGTATATTTAGCTTTTGGTATTTTTGAAAAATATATCAATTCTTTATATGAGTGTTTGATCTCATAAATATTCCTGGAACTCTTTATTGCTGGCTGTTTATTGAACTCTCTGTTGATCACGGTGAAGCAACAAAGCAGAGTGACTAATAGCATGAAATTTGAAGTCAGGAAGGCAAAGTTAAAATACATACATAAAATGAGAATCTCAAGCAGACTCCACACCCAGCTGATCAGTGCATTCCAAGACATTAAAGTGCCACTTGAGAGTAATTTCTTGAGATGAATATAAAGAAGTACTTGAATGAATCACATAATCTCTGATAGGGTAAACTTGAATGAATTACATAATTTCAGATCAGGGTATATTTGAAAAAATCATTTTTTTTAATTTAAAGACTTTTTTTTTTTTAAAGATTTTACTTATTATTTGACAGAGAGAATGAGAGAGAGAACACATGAGAGGGGGGAGGGTCAGAGGGAGAAGCAGACTCCTCGCCGAGCAGGGAGCCCGATGCGGGACTCGATCCCGGGACTCCGGGATCATGACCTGAGCCGAAGGCAGTCGCTCAACCGACTGAGCCACCCAGGCGCCCCTTAAAGATTTTTTTTTATTTTAGAGAGAGAGGGTGAGTGTGAGTGCACATGCACACAGAAGCAGGTGGGAGGGGCAGAGGGAGAAGGAGAGAGAGGAAGAGAAGCAGACTCCCAGCTGAGCATGGAGTCCGAGCCAGGGCTCAATCCCAGGATCCAGAGATCATGACCTGAGCCAGAACCAAGAGAGGAAGACAACCGACTGAGCCACACAGGTGCCCCTGGACAAATTCTTAATCTGTTTATGGTTAAGTTTCTCATCAGGAAATGAAAATAATGAATAACACTATCACACAGAAATGTTATCACAAGACTAAATGAGATAATAGGGCACATGGTTCTTAGCACAATGTTTGTCATTAAGTGCCCAACATGGTTAGCTGTTATCAGACTGCAAAAATAGAGAGCAGGTAGTATATCAGTTATTAAGGATTCAGAGTAGATGAGATTCATAAATTTCCAAATTTCAAATCCCTTATTGAAGTGTTCTCGTTTTGATTTATTAGAAAATTTGAACACAATGCTTCATTTTGAGCATATTTACCATAAGTTTTGCCAAGAAAAATATGATTTTACTTGGGGCAGCATGTCATGGGCACATACAGAGGCAGATGGACCCCTACCCGAGGTTTGGTTCAGATGTTGAGACTGATGAAGCAAAACGTACCAAAAAGGTATAAAAAGTTTTATTATCTACATAATCGAGGTGTCTGGGGAGAGCAGGGCAGACTTCTCAAGCTAGCCCTAAATCATTTGAGCCAGCAAGGAAAAGAAATTGGTCTGGGTTTTTATTGTAGTTGGGAGGTGAGTCAGGTGAGAGTTTAAGCACAGGTGGGACTTGCATTGTTTAAAATACCGATTCCCCTCCATGTTGAGGGAGGGAGCACATAGACTGTCCTATCAGTGTGTCCAGATATGGGACACAAGTGGAACAGAGAGAGGCTAGACTTAAAAACTGTCAGCAGTCATATATCAGAAAAGAAAATGTAGTCAGACTTCTCATTATAGCAAAAAAAGGTATGTGAATTCCTTTAGTACTTCTTTATATTCATCTTAAGAAATTACTCTCAAGTGGTGCATGAATGTCATAGAATGCACTGATTAACTTAAGTAATATTCCTGGCAGTCCCAGGGAAATTTTAATGCTGGTCAACCCTCTGCAATTGTCTTCGTTCTCTCCTTTCTTATAATTCCTTCTTTCTTCTCTCTCTTCCTCCCGCCTTCCTTCCTTCCTTTAGTCATTGTCTTTTTCTATTTTTTTCTTTTTATGTTTATAAATACATTTACTTTTTTCATAGTGATGCAGTAGAATGATAATAAAATGATATTTGTTTCATAATTTAAGGATTTAATAAACATACATGATGAGTTGTAAAGTAAGCACTAAGGTAAAGAAATTTTTTTTTCTGTTGTTATGTGTTGTCATCTTTTTTTATAGACTTTTTTAAAGGATTATATTATATTTTATTTATTTATTTGACAGAGAGAGACACAGCAAGAGAGGGAACACAAGCAGGGGGAGTGGGAGAGGGAGAAGCAGGCTTCCCGCGGAGCAGGGAGCCCAATGTGGGACTCGATCCCAGGACCCTGGGATCATGACCGGAGCCGAAGGCAGACGCTTAATGACTGAGCCACCCAGGCACCCATGTCTTGTCATCTTATTTACACTAGTCTCTGATGAGTTAAGGAAATAGAACTTATTGATGACACTCAGTTCTTGAACTTATTTTTTTAATTGAAGAAACTTGAAATGACATCTAGCACTGTAAAAATATCTAGAATATGAAAAGGTGGTTATCTTTGGTGACAGTCATCTTGTTCTACAGCTTCCAAATTTTATGAAAAATAAGTTTTCACTGTTGTTATAATGGCCTGATTCTCATTTTTAGTCCGATAGCATAAGGAGCCTTTAGGCATATTCTTCACAGATTATATTTAATTTAAATTTTTTAATACATGAAAAGTTCTTGGCAGCTATTTCATAGGATTATTTCCCTCTTCCCTAATAAAATATAAATATGTTATCCAAACTAATTTATATTCTGTCAGTTCAATTCAACAAGTAATTTTCAAATGCATATTTTGGGGTCACTGTAATTTCATAAAAGTAAAGAGAGTAAGGCAGAGAGAGAGAGATCATATTTTTTACTGCATGTAAGGTAATTATTAATACATTGGGAAATCTGAGATTTATGCAGATTAAAAAAATTAGAAAAGAAAATGACATAGTACAAACCATAAGCTAACTAAAAATGTTAATGACAAAATTATGTTATTTTTAAGAGTTTCTGTATTTCCTGACAGAGCTATTTGTATGTTTTTCACTCCATCTAATAAAGCAATTGCTGCATATAAGCTGTCCAATTCTTGTTTCTCACTGTGAATTAATGAATAATAAAGATGATAATCATGACCACTGAGTAAAATGAAGGATGACTATTACCTAATTATAATCAAAGAGGGTTAATAAAAGATAGACAGGGTCAGGAAAGGTATAGATTTGAGCGTTTACCCAGAGTAATCATCATAAACAAAGTTGTAAGTGCATGGGAAGGATGACCTTGATATATAAGAATAGATAGTAAAAATTAAAGGAAAAGTAAAAGACATTCCTATAAAATAGTAGAGTTTAAAGTTGGCTTCCAAAACTGGCACCAGACTATGAAAACCTGTTTTAGTGAAAGATTTGAATACAATATTATAAACAATGAAGAACTGGTATAAATAATTAAGCAGAGGAAAACCAGAATCAAAACAATATTCTGATTAATGTTCTCATTTATTACATGGGGAATATTGGACGAGTTGGGACTGTGAAAAAACAGTGAAAATCTAGCAATGTTGCAAGCTGAGATGTCTAGACTGGAGACTCCTGAGATCCTATAACAGAAAGGATCCTATAACTATAGGTCCTGTTCTGTTGCTTTTCTCAAAGCTGCCACAGATCCTAATTATTAAACTCTTCTTTATCCATTCTATATTGCTCTGTAGCTGGCACCTCTGCTGTTCTAGGTAGTTTATCTGGTATCATAACTCTGACCTGTATGTTTGAGGGGTCTTAGATCCTTCAATTGTCCTTTACTATCAAAATTGAACTAGGAAGTATCAAAATATACTCAATAGATCACGATGATACACAAAAAAAATTCCTCCCTGTGCCCATTATATAATAGGATCTGACCATGATGGCCTTAACATTTCCCTTAGCTTGACTAAACTTTAGACAGTTTCTTCCTGGCTGTAACCTTTAATCTCCTTTTCTTAGAACATTTAATTTAGAAAACTTGCAATTATATTTTCATCTCTGCCACTTTGAAATATACGTAACTATTCTCCCAACTTCTTGCCAATATTACAAACTAAGGAATTTCTTCATAAAGAACCTGAGAACCATTTCTTTGAAATGTAAACATCAAAGGATATAGCATCCTTATCTCCCCATGTCTGTGGGAGGGTAGGAACCTGACTTCAGTGGGTGCCAGTTAGGAAATACAGATGGTCTAATCACAGAGAAAAACATTTGTAAACTCGGGAATAACTCAGTGTACTAGGCACAGCCCATTGATCCATCTCTCCCCTGCAGAGTCCCCCAGTACGTTTCCACTAGCTCATTCCAGTGCTTAAAATTTCTCCTGCCTTTCATTTTAGTAGAGCTGGGTTCAGTCTCTCTCTGTCATTTAATATTGAATAAAGTCTTCCTTGCCACTGTAATATAAGCACTGATACTAGCTACTGGATTTAGCAGTGGACACCACTGTAACATTCATAAATGCACTGTCAATGAAGTGGAAGGTGAAAACCTGGCGAGTATGGTTCAAGAGAGAAGAAGGTGAAATAAATGGAGCTACAGACAAGAGAAATTCTTTGTAGATGTTGTGTGTATGTAGATGTGAAAAGACATAAAGCAATGGGCTAGTAACTGGAGGAAGAAGTGAGGTCAAGACAGAATTTTGACAGATAAGAAAATAACTTCATGCTTGCATGCTGATGGTAATAATCAGAGTACAAGAATAAATGTTGATGATTCAGGATAACATGGGGACAATTTCAGGAATAAAGCCTTTGTGAACACGATATAGAATGGATACAGAGCAAAATAAGTCTATGGTCTTAGGTAAAATGAAAGACAATTCATGGTAACAGAATGGAGGTAGTATGCTCATAGAGACAGGTAGATGTGTCAAAATTAAATTGCCTGTGTTCTCTTCTAAATATTCCTGGTCTTCTAGTGAACTAGGAACTAAAATTGAGAACAGCAGGAGGTATAGGACATTTGAAGAGAGATAAGACATTGTCTTGAGGAATAATCTAGGATTAGACCACCATGTATTTAAAGTCAGATCAGTCAGCATGTTTGATTTTCCCTTGTTAGGCAGGGTTAACCCTGTAAGTGTAAGTGTAGGGAAATGGTAATTAATCAATTTTAGGTTTTTGTCAAGTGAGTACAAAGTGGGGCAGGGGCACAGGAGTTGAGGACAGATGTTTTAGTGTAAGTGGCAAAGAGGATGAACAAAAATTAGTGCAATGTAAAAATTGGTATATCACTGGATTATAGATCCTGGTAAAAGTGAAGGATTGTGGAGTTAGACTACTAGAAAGTGTAAAAATGGGAAAATAGAAGACGGTACCTTATGTATTGGATACTTAAAACTGATACGTTGAAGGGGTTGTAGTTATTGGTAGTCATAGGTCTAACTCATGGACAAAGGAGTGAATGGGTATAGAAAGGTGAGAAAAGGATTAATGGAAGAGTTTAAATATCTGAGAAGACAGTGTATTAAGTCATTATCTACGCAGTTATTGAAATAACCAAGGACTTCAATAGAGTAGTACTGGAGAGAGGTCATTGTTTACGGAAAAAAAGAGGTAGTAGGGATTAGAGTCAAATGATGTGAATAAATAGTTTTATAGGAATATATTTGCCAAAATGCTTTTCTAAATCCTTAGTAATTACTCCTGTGAAAAACTTGTAGTTTTTAGGAATTTTATCACCTCATAAAAAGTATTCTAATAATTTATACTAAACTTAAAAAAATGTCTTTATATATTTTGGAACTTTGGGTGGTTTTTGTGTGTGTGCAGGATTCTCTCCTTTTCATGTTCTTTTTAACAATCATTATATTTATAATAAAAATATATTACGAGTTTTTGAAGTTATTAAAAAGTATTTAAATTAAATATTAAACTTTTAAGATTTGTAAATATATCTTTTAATAGAGAGTTAGGAAATTTTAATTATTAATACATCTCAGGAAAAGAATCCATCAAATTAATAGTTATCTTTATCATGAATTTTAGCAGATTTAAAGAAAATTAAATATTGCCATCATTTTCAGTAAGTAAATTATCATTTTTTCTACAACTGCCTCTATATTTCTTTCCAGAAATGACATCAAAGTATATTCAAGCAGGATGATCAGTTTGTAAAATTGAATAGTCAATGGCTGTGTGATATAATTATGGATATAATTTAGAAACAACACAATTTAGGCAAAGATATACAATATATTTATAGAAAATAAATTTAAAAATAAGTTTGTGAATTGAGAAGCCTAGCTTATGAATCAGAGAATTTGGAGGTTTTTAAGTGGATCAATAATGTCAAACACTAAAAAACCCTAGGTAGTTATTAAAAATACTGATGCCTGATTCCATTTCTAGAGGTTATGGTTTAATCTATACTGAGTATGGTTGAGTACTATATCTGAGTAGATCTACTATATACTGAATACTCTAATATATCTAGAGTATGGTTTAATATATACTGATATATATAGTATATATATGTATATATATGCTGATATATATATAATCAGCATATATATATGTGTGTATATATATATATATATATATTTTTTTTTTTTAGTAACCCAATTTCTTCTAATGTATAGTCCTGGTTGCGAACCACTCCAGTAAGCAGTAAAGGTTTCCAGAGAAGAGGTTTACATGCAAAGATCTCCGTAGTGCTATGCCTAGTTTTATATCATTGTAAGAATACTAGAAATCCCTCAATTAATGGATAATATTCCCTCAAATTAGCAAATGCAAATGAAAGTGAATATTTAAGGGAAGGGAGTAATACTTTTTATCATTTAAGAAAATAAAGAATATGTTAAAGAATATGTTAAAGAATTGTTTTTTCCCAAAAACCTTTTCTGAAGAGTCTAAAATTTATAAATCAGAGGCAATAGTAGGGTGCTGCTACAAGTAAATGTATAGATTGATATCTAAAGTATCCTTAGTCACTTAGAGGTGAACTACAGGAAAAAAAGAAAAAGACCACTAAACTTGTAGCCAGAAGGGGTTAAACTGGGCTGATTTTCCACCTTATTAGTCTTACTCATAGCAATATAATTTAGTATGGCCTGAACTAAGCAGAAGTGGAGGTTAGCCTTGGGGTAAAGAAAATACAATTACTTGCTGTTTTGATTATTCTTTTTAAAATTCTCCAGCCATCCCACCTCATTATCCAATCTATCCTTCCCCTTCTCTGGCTTGCTGTTTGCCTGGGAAAGTTTGCCTTTTTGGAATATAGGAGACTTGGTGACAAGGTTTTCTGTGGGACAGTTATAAATTTAGAAAGACTTTTTGGAATAGGCACAAAACCTGAAGTTATTTGGTCCAATGTGAATGTACACCAGAGAGAGCTATTAGTGATTAGGTAACTATTTTATAGCTATCAAACAAGATCTTCCTTTAACCAACTTGGTGCTTGATCTAAGACTCATAAACAGAATGGCCATGGCAACAGGGATGGTAGAAGCAAAGTATGCCTTTGAAAACCTCAACTTCCTCTCACCAAGGTTCATCTAGCTACTAGATATGCTGAGTGCTCAACCTACTAATATCAGAGGCCAGTGAAATAACGTTATTCCTGGAGACGACCAGTAAGCTACCTAATGTCAGGATATTTTGATTGGGCCTCTTCAAGAAGAGGATAGTGATGTGTCCTCATTTTAATAGGTATGTATTTAAAAAACGGATTTTCTTTCTCTGTAGGCAATAATACTACCAGTACCACAATGTGTAGACTTACAAAATGTCTTAGTCATAGTCATGATGTTCTGTGTAACTTCATTTAAAACCAAGAGACTCAGTTTAAGACCCATGGGCTTTACTGTTCTTAACATGTACTCCATCACCAGGAAGAGACTGGAATGATAACATAATGGAATGGCTTACTAAATGCTTAATAGTGATCTTGCATAAGATCAGGTTATGGTATCACCTTCTAATCAACAGTCAATGCACAGTGCTAGGTTTTTGTTTTGTTTCCATAGACAGAATATGCATATTCTGGGAGTTCCTCCTTTCACTAATTATACTTAAAAGTCCCCTTATAGAATGGTTGTTTCACATCTTTCCAAACTTGAGGTGGGTTGGTTTGGGTGTCTTTTTTCTCAAAGAAGAACACATCAATGATGAAACAGTTATTTAGAAGCTAACATTGCCCCTTAGTCAAGAACATCTCTTCCTACTATTAAGCCAACCCTCAGAAAAAGGAATTATTATGCAAACTTGGGTAATTTATTTCAATTATCTAGGGGAAATTGGGTGGATATTCCCCAATGAAGGCATTCAGAACTGTATTTAGAACTCTGAGGCTTCAGTAGGGCCCTGCTTAATATTTCAAGTTTAACAAACTCACTGGAAAACTACAACTTCTTCATAAAGACAGGACCTCTACAGACCTTTAAAGAGGATTTAACCTTTAGATTTACCTCTAAATTTTACCTTTAGATTTTACCTCAAAAGGTAAAATCCTATCTGGTCAAGTGCTTGTTCAGGAACCTGGAAGTCTATGGAAGAAGGAGCTCATAATTCTCATCTTAGCCTCAAATATGTTACAGAAACTTGAACTATGGCAAATGTGCATATTTTATGTTAATCAATTAGTTCTTTTTTTTTCCCTCTTTTTCTTTCCTATCTTGTGTAGATTGTACGAGTAGTGGCTAGTACTCCTGATGGAATAGGCACAAAACCTGAAGTATGACTAGATTGGATGGAAGTATGACTAGATTGGCATTACTGTGATGATATGGTTGGTGAAGGGTCTTCTGTCCTCTCTATGTTCTGAAAGAGAAATAAGTCAGATGAAAGGAAAGAAGAAGTGATGCCAAGTTGCAAAAATGGTAAGCTGGGCTGGGTATTTTATGTTTACCCGCTGACACATTCTTCATCCTTCTCTGCTCTGCTTTGTGCCCAGGCAAGTTGCAACTACAGACTTTACCATCTATATTCTCTTGCTTACTATTAACCTTTAAAAGATGCTAACTTTGACACTTCTCATGACTTTTCCTACATTTGATACCTGAGTTCTCAAGGTAATACATATTAATTTCCTCACTAAAGAGTTGGAACTAAAGAGACATCTTTGGCAGTGTTTTAGTCAGGGCCCCGACAGAAAACAGAATACACAGTCGTTAGAGTTTTTAGATAAGTCCTTCAATATGTGTTTAGTTCCACTTAAATACATGTTTTTAAAATAAAGGAAATGGCAAATATGAAAGATTTAAGGAGAACATATTAGATAGCCTAGAGGCATTACGTGTTATGGTTAAAACCAAGATGCATCCCCAGATTATTTAAATAAAGAAGCATCAACAAAGGGACTATTAATGGAAGTGTTGACAGTGTTCAGTAAAATATGTCTTGTTAAGGTGAAAGACATATTTTAGTGTAATGATTCTTGAGGTCTTGGTGGTCATCAGAAAAAAATAAAAACATAATGGAAACCTTACCTTTTGGTTAAGAAGTTTGACCTCAATGTTATAGATAATGGATATTTAAGTTGTTGAACAGGGAAATGAAAAGGTGTTTTGAGGACTATTCATCTGGTGGCACTTGTAGGCAGAATGAGTAGAAAGGGGAGCCAAGTAGATAAGCTAGTAGGCTGTGGAAGTTGGCAACATACAATATAGCACAGTGGAAAGGACTCTGAACTAGAACTTGAAAGTCCCAGGGTTTTTCTTATCCTCTCAGAACTTCAGTTTCACTGCAACCGAAGTGAAGATAAGAGGGTTTGTGTGGAACACTTCATAAGATGGTTGCAACCATTAAATAGAATACTATGTGAAAATGCTTTGAAAATTGTAAAATGCCATGCAGCGTAAGTTATTATTTACCCTCTGTTAAGTTCAATGTCTGGTGGCCTTGGACTAGCAGGATGGCAATAAAAGTAGACAAGAAGGTATGGATTGGAAAATTTCCAAGTAGGAATAGTTGATAAAACATAGTGACATTGAATATGGAAATAAGTGAATGCTGATAAAATGTTTGGAACTTCATGCCTGAGGCAATGATGTGCTAAGAGAAATGTAAATGAAGAACGGAGGTGGACTTCGATGAAAATGTTCCTTTCAGTTTAGAAATACAGCAGGCATTTTAGATGTGCAGAATTTTAGCTAAAAGAAGGTTAGCCTAGATATATCTATATAATTTAGAGGCATTTCAACTAATACTTATTGAGAATCTATGATATGCAAGATATTGTAGTACATGATTGTATGAGTTATCTTTTGCCACAACAATTCTATAAGACAAACCACCTAAAAACTCTGGCTTAGAACTACAGTCATTCATTTAGCTCATGAATCTGTAGATTGGCTGAGTGGTACTTTTTGTATTGGTGGGGCTCATTTATATATCTGCAATTGGCTACAGATCAAGCTCTGTTGACCTTGACTGGACTGTCTCATATGTCTGGCAATCAAATGGTTGTTGCCTGGTTTAAGCCTTAGCCCAGACAACTGGAGAGACACATCTCTGCTCCATGTAATTCATCCTTCAGCAGTCTACCCTGGACATATTCTTATAGCAAAGCTAGATGGATTAGATTAATCAGGTAGAAAGTCACATAACCTCTTGAGACCTAGGCTTAGAACTGGCACAGTGACTTCTTCCATATTTTATTGGCCAAAGTAGGTTAAAGATCAGTCCAAATTCAAGGGAAGGGAAATAGACCTTATCTCATTAATAAGAAGAATTAAAATCACATGGAAAATGTGTAATAGAGGGAAGATGGAAGAAATTAGACCATTAATGAAATGTCTGCCATAATGGTTATTAATTCATTGATTACTTAATTAATTTACAGAAAAATTATTATTATTATTATTTTTAAAGATTTTATTTATTTATTTGGGAGAGAGGATGAGAGGAGAGAGAGAGCACATGAGAGGGGGGAGGGTCAGAGGGAGAAGCAGACTCCCCGCTGAGCAGGGAGCCTGATGCGGGACTCGATCCCGGGACTCCAGGATCATGACCTGAGCCGAAGGCAGTCGCTTAACCAAGGCTTAACCTGAGCCACCCAGGCGCCCCAGAAAAAATTATTTGAGTGTCAATACTAGACGCTGGGATAAAGCAATAAACAGAAGAGAAAAGATCCTTGCTTAATAGAGTTTATATGTTAGTGATTAAGGTCAGTGAAAAATAAGCAACAAAATATCAATTAGTAATAAATTCTGTAAGATATACAATAGAATAATATGACAGAAACTGGTTGAGTGGTATGTTAGATTGGATGGTTTTCTGAAGAGCTGATATTTGAATTAATGCAAGAATTAAAAGAAGAAACTCTTTGAAGATAAGGGCAAAGAACTTTGAGGATAGCAAGAAGAACCTATGCAAAGACCATAAAGTATGACAGATACCAGTATATTTGAAGATTAGAAAGAAGGCTAGTGTTGTGGGAATCTAGAGGCCAAAGTGGTGGATGATAAGATATGAGATTACAGAATCAAGCAAGAAATAGAACATGTTAAACCTTGATGCTGCTGGTAAGGGTCTCAGATTTTAATCTGGTGAGATGAGAAACCATGAAGAGTTTGATGCACAGGAGTATCTTTCAATTATTGTGCATCAAAAGTAGCATTCTGGACTTCTGGTTTCCAGTTGGCATGTAAGGAGCTCAGAAGTAAATAGCTGAGCAAACAAAAAAACAATCAAACAAACAAACAAATTAAAAATTCTTCTTAGATTTTTGAAAAAAATGGAGGTCACAGGGAAAACTGCTGCTCATCAAATTAGAGAGAGAGAGACAGGTAAGTATAGAAATTCACAAATTGCCAGGATAGAGAGTCACAGGCAGAGGCCTCTATGGGAACCAGTCCTGAGAAGGAATAAGTGAAGGTAAAATAAAACTTTTATTTTTTTTTATTCTTAATTGATCTAGCAGATACAGTTAGTCATAAATAAATATAGCAATGATGTATTTGTATATGTATTTTAATGCATGCTTATAAATAAGAGTGATCAACAACATCAATGATAGTTGGTACTGGAGGGATGAATCAGAAATACTTTGTTATTATAAGGTACGTGCACTACCTGTGAAGTGATATAGTGCTGTTTGAAAGTAGACTTGGATTATTTGTAAATGCATATTGAAAACTCTAGGGCAACCACCAAAATAATTTTTTTAAGAAGTAGAGTTTAAATGCTAACACAGGAGAGAAAGTGGAGTCATATAAAATGTTCCATTACAACCATAAAAGTCAGGAAAAGAGTGAAGGCAAAAATAAGAATAAAGAACAAGGGTAACAAATAGAAAATACTTATAAATATGGTGGACACTATATCAGACTGATGAATCACAGACCCGTACCCTTGAAACCAATAATACATTATATGTTAATTACAAATAAATAAATAAACATGGATATTAATCCAACTACATCAATTATCAATTTAAATGTCAATGGACTAAAAACACAAATTAGAAGACTGAGTTTGTCAGAGTCAATTAGAGACCCAACTATATGCTGTTTATAAGAATTCCACTTTATTTATTTATTTTTTTAAAGATTTTATTTATTTATTTGTCAGAGAGAGACAGCGAGAGAGGAACACAAGCAGGGGGAGTGGGAGAGGGAGAAGCAGGCTTCCCGTGGAGCAGGGAGCCCTATGTGGGGCTCGATCCCAGGACCCTGGGACCATGACCTGAGCTGAAGGCAGACGCTTAATGACTGAGCCACCCAGGCGCCCCAAGAATTCCACTTTAAATATAAAGACACGTAGATTAAAAATAAAGGAATGGCGAAAGATATACCATATTAAAACTAACTAAAAGAAAGCTGAAGTGGTTATATTAATTTCAGAGACAACAAACTTCTGAGCAAAGAAAATGATTTGGGGTAAAGAAGGGTATTGCATAATGATAATGGAGTCAACTCTCTAAGAAGACATAACAATCCTGAATGTGTACATGTCTAACAACAGAGAGTCAAACCATGTGAGGCAAAATTCATAGAACTGTAGGGAGAAATAGATGAATCCACTGTTATAGATGGAGACTTCAACACCTCTCTATTAGAAATGGGCCAATCCAGCAAGCAGAAAATCAGTAAGGCCCTGGTTGAACTCAAGATCATTAATCAACTGAATATAAAGGGATTTATAAACTACTTCATCCAAGAACAGCAGAATACTCATTCTTCTCAAGCTTACATCAAACACTCACTGATAGACCACATTCTGTGTCATAAGAAAAACCTTAACTAATTTAAAAGAATAGAAATCATATAACATATGCTCTTAGACCACAATGGAATCAAATTAAAAATAAGTAACAGAAAAATACCTGGAAAACCCAAAATATTTAAACATTAAACATACACTTCTAAGTAACATATGGGTCAAATAAGAAATCTTAAGAAAAATTTAAAAATACTTTGAATTAAATACAAGTTAAAATACAACTTATCAAAATTTGTGGGATTCAGCAAAAGCACTGCTTAGAGAGGAATTTATACATAAAATAAAAGAAGAAAGATTTAAAAACAATAAGCTTCTATCATAAGACTCTAGGAAAAGAAGAACAAATTTAATCCAAAGTAAAAAGAAGAAAAAAAGAAAAAATAAAAGAGCAAAATTAATAAAATTGAAAATAGGAAGTCAATAGAGAAAAATCAGTGAACCGAAAAATTGTTTTTTTGAAAAGATTAATAAAATAAATAAGACTTTAGACAGGTTAACTAACACAGAGAACACAAATTACTAGTATCAGAAATGAAAGAGGATATCACTACAGAGCTAAAAGACATTGAAAGGATAATAAAGAGATGCTATGAACAATTTGAGGGCCAATTCCTTGAAAAACAAGGTTAATACACAAAGGTCGCCTGGGCGGCTAAGGTCGCCTGGGTGGCTCAGTCCATTACACATCTGCTTTCAGCTCAGGTCATGATCTCAGGGTCTTGGGATCAAGCCCCGCTTCAGGTTTCCTGCTCAGTGGGGAGTCTGTTTCTCCCTCTCCCTCTGCCCCCACCCTCGCTCGTGCTCTCTTTTGATCTCCTTTCAAATAAATAAATAAAATCTTTTAAAAATATACACAAAGGTTAATCAGTTTCCTATATACCAGCAATGAACAATCGGAATCTGAAATTTAAAACACAGTACAATTTATATTTGTATCCTCAATAATAAAATACTTAGGTATAAATCTAACAAAATATGTACAAGATCTACATTAGAAAAACTATAAAACTCTGATGAACTAAATCAAAGAATTAAGTAAATGGAGAGATATTTGGTGTTCATGGGTAGGAAGATTCAACATTGTCAAGATGTCAGTTCCTCCCAACTTGATCTATAGATTCAGTGTCATCTCAATCAAAATCCTAGCAAGTTATTTTGTGGATATTAACAAACTGATTCTAAATTTTATATGGAGAGGCAAAAAATCTGGAAGAGCCAACAAAGTTGGAGGCCTGATGCCACCCAACTTCAAGGCTCACTGTTAAACTACAGAATCAAGACAGGGTGGTATTGGTGGAAGAATAGGTGAATAGATCAATAGAACACAACAAAGAACCCAAACATAGACCCACACAAATACAGTCAACTGATCTTTGACAAAGGAGCAAAGATAATACGATGTAGAAAAACAATCTTTTCAACAAACTGTTCTGGTCAACTGGATATCCACATGGAGTGGGAAAAAAAGAAGAATGTAAACACAGAGCTTACACCCTTTGCAAAAACTAATCCAAAATTCCTCATGGACTAAATGTGAAATTCAAAACTACAAAAACCCTAAAAATAACATAGGAGATAATCTAAATGACCTTGAGTTTTCAATGAATTTTTGGATATAACACCAAAGGTAAAATCCATCAACAAATGGATAAAATTAAATAAAATTAAAATCTTCTGCTCTGGGAAAGACAATATCAAGAGAATGAGAAGATGGGCCATGGACTGGGTGAAAATATTTACAAAAGGAGTATTTAATAAAAGACTGTTATTCAAATTACTTAAAGATCTCTTAAAATTTAACATTAAGAAAATGAACAACCCAATTTAAAAATAGGCAAATGACTTGAACAGAGACCTCACCAAAGAAGACTTACAAATGCCAAATAGACATATCATTCCAGGGGTGCCTGGGTGGCTCAGTCAGTTAAGCATCTGACTCTTGATTTTGGCTCAGGTCATGATCTCACACTTGTAGACTCAAGCCCTGCATCAGGCCCCATGCTGGGCAAGGAGCCTGCTTAAAATTCTCTCTCTCCTTCTCCATTTGCTCCTCCCCCTTCTAAAAAAAAATGGCTGAAATTCCAAAATACTGACCCCAAATATTGGCAATGGTGTGGAACAACAGGAATATTCATTCATTGATGGTGAGAATGTAAAATGGTACAACCACTTTGGAAGACAGTATGGCAGCTTCTTTTGTGTGTGTGTGTGGGGGGGGTGCTGTTTTTATTTTTATCTATTTATTTTAGTTTTAAGTTTTTATTTAAATTCTAGTTAGTTAACATATAGAGCAATATTAGTTTCAGGAATATAATTTAGTGATTCATGAATTACATATAACACATGGTGTTCATCACAAGTGCCCTCCTTTTTATTTTTTTCAAGATTTTATTTATTTATTTGAGAGAGAGAGAATGAGAGACAAAGAGCAGGTGAGGGGGAGGGTCAGAGGGAGAAGCAGACTCCCTGCTGAGCAGGGAGCCCAATGCGGGACTCGATCCCGGGACTCCAGGATCATGACCTGAGCCGAAGGCAGTTGCTTAACCAACTGAGCCACCCAGGCGCCCACAAGTGCCCTCCTTAATACCCATCACCCATTTAACCCATTCCCCAACCCACCTCCTCTCCAGCAACCCTCAGTGTATTCTTTATTGTTAAGAGTCTGTTTTATGGTTTGCTTCGCTCTTTTTTTTCTTCCTATGTTCATCTATTTTGTTTCTTAAATTCCACATATGAGTGAAATCATATGGAATTTATCTTCCTCTGACTTATTTCATCCATTTTGAATTTCCTTTTGTGTATGGTGTAAGGAAGTGGTCCACTTCTTTATCCATTCATCACCTGATGGACATTTGGGCTCTTTCATAATTTGGCTATTGATAATGCTGCTATAAACATCGGGGTGCATGTATCCTTTCAAATCAGTATTTTTGTATCCTTTAGGTAAATACCTAGTAGTGCAATTGCTGGGTTATAGGGTAGTTCTACTTTTAACTTTTTGAGGAACCTCCATACTCCATACCTCCATACTATTTTCCAGAGTGGCTGCACCGGTTTGCATTCTCACCAACAGTGTAAGAGGGTTCCCCTCTCTCCACATCCTCGCCAACATCTGTTGTTTCCTGTGTTGTTAATTTTAGCCATTCTGACTAGTGTGAGGTGATATCTCATTGTTGTTTTGATTTGTATTTCCCTGATGATGAGTGATGTTGAGCATCTTTTCATGTGTCTGTTAGCCATCTGGATGTCTTCTTTGGAAAAATGTCTATTCATGTCTTCTGCCCATTTCTTACCTGGATTATTTGGTTTTTGGGTGTTGAGTTTCATAAGTTCTTTATAAATGTCGGATACTAACTCTTTATCACAGATGTTATTTGCAAATATCTTCTCCCATTCTGAAGGTTGCCATTTAGTTTTGTTGATTGTTTTCTTCACTGTGCAAAAGCTTTTTATCTTGATGACGTCCCAATAGTTCATTTTTGCTTTTGTTTCTCTTGCTTCCAGAGATGCGTCTAAATAAGTTGCTACAGCCAATGCCTGTGTTCTCCTCTAGGATCACATTTAGGTCTTTCATCCATTTTGAATTTATTTTTGTGTATGGTGTAAGAAAGTGGTTCAGTTTCAAAAATCTCCCAACAAACAAAAGCCCGGGGGCAAGATGGCTTACCAGAGGAATTCTACCAAATATTTAAAGAAGAGTTAATACCTATTCTTCTCAAACTATTCCAAAAAATAGAAGTCAAAAGGAAACTTCCAAACTCACTCAATGAGACCAGCATTACCTTGATTCCAAAACCAAAGATCCCATCAAAAAAGAATTGCAGGCCAATAACGCTGATGAACATGGATGCAAAATCTTAACAAAATACTAACAAATTGAATCCAAAATATGGCAGCTTCTTAAACATACTCTTATCATATAATCCAGCAATCACACTCCTTGGTATTTACCCAAATGGGGTGACAATTTATGTCCACACAAAAAGCTGCACATGGGTGTTTACAGCAGCTTTACTCATAATTTCTAAAACTTTGGAAGTAATGAGATACCCTTCAGCAGAGGAGTGGATAAATAAACTTTGGAACATCCAAATAGTGGAATATTATTCAGCAATAAAAAATGAGCTATGAAGCCATGAAAAAGCAGAGAAGAAACTTAGATGTATATTTTAAAAAGCCAATCTTAAAAGGCTACATACGATATGATCTCAATTATGTGACATGCTGGAAAGGCAAAACTATGGAGATAGTAAAAAGACCAATGGTTGTCAAGGGTTTAGGGGGGAATAAGCTGAGTACAGAGAATTTTTAGGGCAGTGAAACTATTTTTTTTTAAGATTTTATTTATTTATTCATGAGAGACAGAGAGAGAGAGAGGCAGAGGGAGAAGCAGGCTCCCAAGGAGCAGGGAGCCCGATGTGGGACTCGATCCCAGGACCCTGGGATCATGATCTGAGCCGAAGGCAGACGCTTAACCATCTGAGCCACCCAGGTGCCCGCAGTGAAACTATTTTTATATCATACTATAAACATATATCATTCCATATTTGTCAAAACCCGTAGATCATACAATACCAAAAGTGAATCCTAATGTAAACCACGACCTTTGGGTGATAATGATGTGTCAGCGTAGTTTCACAGATTGTAATGAATGTACCACTCTTATGTGGGATGTGGGTGGGGAGAAACTGTGTGTGAGAGGAGCAGGGAATGTGTGGGAAATTGCTGTACTTTCTGCTCAATTTTGCTGTGAATCTAAAAGTGTTCTAAAAAATGAAGTCTATTTTAAAAGCGTATTCTGGATGTTGTATGAATAATGGATGTAAAATAGCCATAGATGATAATTCCTACTATCTGTGAATACATAAGCCAGAGACAGATACAGAAATATAAATAAATTAAATAATTAAAAGGCAAATTAATAGAAATGCTGAACCAGGCCACATGTAAGATGCAGAGTGAAGCCAGAAGAGAGAGGTACTCATTTTGACAGGGGGCATGTATGAAGACTTCATAGACATAGTAGCACTTGCTCTAGACATAGCACAATGAATAGAAATTCAATATGATGAAAAGGATCTATAAGGTATTCAGAGCCTAAGGAAACAGTAGCAGAGAAAGGATGGAAGTTTTAAAATGCATTTTGGGTCCAGGTGTTATTTAGGCACAGAGTAGCCAAATTTTGAATGTATATAAGCATATAAGTAATGTTTTATTTGTGGCAGGAATGTTGAATTGTCAAGCACAAACGTAACATTTTGTTTTTACACTTTTTTGTTGTCATACCTTGTGGTTTATTTAAAAAGTGCTATGATTTTGTTCCTACGTACTGTGTTACAATTGCTCATTCATAAATATTTCAAAGAAATATCTAACTAGTTACAATTACCAAACTATAGGTAACTGTAATATAGTCCAAAGGATAAATGCTAAAGGGGTGTCTGGGTGACTGTCTGGGTCAGACAGTTAAGGGTCTGCCTTCAGCTCAGGTCATGATCCCAGGGTTTTGGGATAGAGCCCCGCATGGGGCTTTCTGCTAAGTGGGGAGTCTGCCTCTCCCTCTCCCTCTGCCCCTAGCCCTGCTCCTGTGCACACTCTCTCTCTCTCGCTCTCTCTCTCTCTCAAATAAATAAATAAATAAAATCTTAAAAGGAGAATAAATGCTAAAAATGACAAAAACATGTCTGTGCATGAGGATTATCTAATATGAAAAGATCATATTTAAGAGTTTGAGAGCAAGAAAAATAATTATTTGAATGATATGGTAGAGTCTATATAAAGGCAAGAGATCTAAAATATCTCAAAGGAAATTGAAATCTCTATTTTCTAATAAAAATATTCTGTTAAATCAGGATTGCTTTATATGGTTAGATATTTTAAGTTCACTTTTCCCTCCCTCCCTCCCTTCCTTCCTTCTTTCCTTCCTTCCTCCCTCCCTCCCTCCCTCCCTCCCTCCCTCCCTCCCTTCCTTCCTTCCTTCCTTCCTTCCTTCCTTCCTTCCTTCCTTCCTTCCTTCCTTCCTTCCCTCCCTCTACCTGCTTCCACCCTCTCCTCTTCCCTTCCTTCTCCTCTTCTTTTACCAAAAATCTCCTACACTTCAGCACACTTTTTAAACAACATTCTCTTCTCATTAGTATTTAACAATGATCAGAGTTCAAATGTTATGATTACCTTTATTGTTTCATAACTTCCTGTTCTAGTAGAATAATTCTTCCAAATACTTTTCAATAACTACTGAAGTTTTACAGTCAGCAAATTTAATACTAAGTTTAAAAGTCAAAGAATATATATCTTGATATTCATGTGGAAGGAATCACAACAAATTTTCTTTTGTATATTTGTGAGACTATCCGTTACTCTGATGACCAATGATTCTGATAAGTTTCCTACATATTTTCTCCATTTGTTGGCTATTTATTACTTATTTTGTAAAGTGCCTTCTCAAATATTTTACCTATTTTTAAATAGACATTTCTTGAGTCTTTGCTATTGATTCATAGGATTTTTGTTTTTTTTCTCAAGCAAATCTTTTGTTGGCCTAAGTATTGTGAATATATTCTCCAAATCTGTGGCCTAGGTTTAATAACATTCAGCTTATCAAATTTTTGTTTGATGGGTAGTTGCTGTTCTTTCCCCAGCCATGGGTATTGTTCTCACCTGTCTGAACTGATCAGTACTTAGCTAAATACTTGTGCGGGGGCTCTCTGTAGATCTTTGGAGTTCTCTTTCTCTGCAGCTATCTTCTCTGTTAGTCTGTCATGCTAGCTTTGATCTACTCTAGCTGCCTCGGTCTCTTCAGACACTCAACTCCATTTTTTTTTTTTTTTAAGATTTTATTTATTTATTTGACAGAGAGAGAGAGCACAAGCAGGGGGAGTGGCAGACAGAGGGAGAGGGAAAAGCAGGCTCCCCGCTGAGCAGAGAGCCCCATGCGGCGCTCGATTCCAGGACCCTGGGATCATGACCTGAGCCAAAGGCAGATGCTGAACCAACTGAGCCACCCAGGTGCCCCCACTCAGCTCCATCTTAATTCAAGGAGTTGGCTGGGCTAGGAATAGATTCCTCTTCCATGTGCGGTGGCCTGGTAACTCAAGGCAATGAGCTGGGACAGTTACAGGCTTCATCTAGATTGCTTCTCTCAGGGATCACTGCTTTAATGCTTAATGTTGAAAATCAGTGTTTTATATATTTTTTCCCTGCTTTTGGTTGTTTTAGGTGGGAGAATAAATCCAGTCCCTGTTTTTCCAGCTTGGCCCAAAGCAGGAGCAGAAGAAACAGAAATCACTCACTCTCTCTGTGTCTCTCACTCTCTCTCTCTCAACTATTTCTTTCTCCCATGGTTTGTGTATGTGTGTGTTGATTTATCATATACATACACGTACAAATATGTAAATATATATATATATATAATATACATGCATATGTGTAAGTATATATATATATATTTATACATATGCATCTTCATCACATGTTTCTTGCTTACACATCCTAAAGGTAAAGATGTAGACATTGAGGATATTTGTTCTTGTGCTATGAATGGGAGAATGGAGAAAAACTATCTCGAGTTGAGGTCCTCATATATTTACTCTTTCTAATACCTAGAATTATTTCGGCATCAATGCTGAGTGCTCAAAGGAACTCATCACAGGGATGGGGAAGGATTTCAGCCTACCCCCTTGTCCATGGTGGTTCAGATGTCTCCGAAAGACCTCTGGAACATTTCTTATTTGGTATTTTTGCATTTTTTCCAATTAATAAATCTGACACACAAACAGCAGGTAATTGCCTTTCATAGAGATATATTAGTTACATATTTTCTCGTATTATCCTATAGGTCTCTATTGATCTGTATTTCAAATTTGTCATCAAATTCTGGCATTCCTTTTAGTCATATTTCCTAGGATCCTTCTATATAAAAATTCTCTGCCACATAGATTTGGCCTTGGGCTACTGCTTCTCTTATTACTGAAATCATGCTTAATTTTTAACCCTTAGGACCTAAGCACAGCCTACTCCATGAAGCCTGCTTGGATTAATTTATATGTGATCCCCATAATACCTTGGAGATATTTGTTTTATAAATAAAAATGAATACATAAAAGTTTAATAGAACTAAGGACAAAAAAAAAATATTTCTTATCAGGCACTATATAGACTTGAAGTAGAAAGAGATTTTTTTTTTTTTTTAAGTTGCTTTGACAAGCCTATCTTCACATGGAACTGAATCATCAAAATTGATTTGTTCTAGAAAATGAGGATCAGGTTTACTGACACTTCATGATAGAAGTGTGAGGAAAAAAAAGAGGATATCCAGGGGAATAGTAACCTTCTTTCAAATTCTACATTTAAAGGAGAGTAGATGTGGCAAAGAAAAGTTTTAAACTTGGTCACATTGAGGTGTGTCATGATAAACTACACTTTGCATATTCTGATGACAAGTTCTCTCTTATTATTTGTATTCACAAATACAGGAAATGTGTAAGATATTTGTTGAGATTCTCCTAGACAACTATAGCTGTAGAGAGAAACTTTTTTGAGGGGAAGACAAAGGCTGATTTCTGGTTGAGCATACCTGGGTTCCAGTTTTCATTCGGGCAAGATATATCTGTACTGTAATAGACAAATATTGGTCATGTCTCTGTCTATTGGTGACAGAACCTATATCCATAATTGAAGGAAATGCCAAATTGAAGGAAATGTTTCTCTTTAAGACCCAATTAATGCTATAGTTCCCTCAGATAGCTAGCTGCTGGAGGGAAGGTCAAGCTGAAATTAAAAAAGGAGATTGAGAAGGTGATTTTCCTTGATTTAGGGAAATATCAGAGGCGGTGTGTGTGTGTGTGTGTGCTCGTGGTGGAGGTGATGTTACCCAAATCGTATAGGAAATCCCTTTGTTCTTTTTTCAATTAGCAATAATCGCGCCTCGGATAAACCTCATTGGCTATGATACTGCCACTGCGCAAAGCTCCTTTGTTCTTTTTTAAATTAATTGGCAACTACTGTTTCTGTTATCTTCAAAGCATTAGTAATTAAGAGATCTAAGCTTTAGATAGATAGATAGATAGATAGATAGATAGATAGATAGATAGATAGATGATAGATAGATATAGATATAAGTAATATAGATATATAGAGAGAGAAAGAGAGATAAACACACACCTCAGGAAGAAAAAGTTTGCAATAAACTCCATAAAATCAAGTACTTTTGAGTGACCTTCCCAGACAAAATGGACAATAATCACATTGTAGATAATAGCAAAAACTACAGGGGCTGGTATGTTCTTTGAATACCCAGTCTCACTGAAGAAATAAAATATCTTGTCGTTTACTCTTTTTATCTTGACAAAATTTATGCATTCACAGTTGCCACCGTAGATCTAAACACTAGATATTGCTATGTTTGTTAGTTTAATTGTTTCAACTTTTTTTCTTTTTTAATATTATCTTTTTTTCTTACTGTTTGAACATACTTGCCTTTGAGCAGTGATTTTTTTCTTTGTTTTTCTGAAGCCGCATGTTCTTCTGTGCTGCATTCAAGGTCACAGTCTCTCTAGCCTTGCCTGCTGTACATAGGCAGAGCAATAAAGCAGGTAATACTCTTACTCAATTGAGGTGCAGATCTCATTTCTGCTGAACATCTGTGCAGTATGAATCTCAATATTACACCCTAAACACCAATTTTTTGGTAATATTATCGACTTTGCCTCTTTGCATTTTTATTTACGTTGATATGACTCAACTGGGATATGCTGTTGTTGAGGCATGCATAACTTTAATGACATAAAATGTAGGAAAAACCATACTACTATTAGGAAAATGTCAGTTTTAAGCAATACAATTTCTAATAAGAAACAACTTAGAGAGGTATTAAATATTAGAGAATAAGGTGCTTCACTATTTAGAGAATGACACTTAGAGAAAAAATGGGATCATCATATCATAAATGAAAATAGATCATTTTCTGTGATAATATCAGAACTTCACCTCCTTTTCAGCTTTTATTCTCTCCTACCCAAAGATTTCACTTACTGCAATGCCGATTTCTAAAATAGACAAATTAGAACTACATAAATCAAAGGCAATGAACATCAGTGGTTACAAAAAAGTAGCAAGTCTAGCAATTTGCATATTATGTTCAGGCTGATAAATATTTAACTTTTTTGAATTAGAACTTCTCTATATTCAAGCACAGAACATTTAGATAAGCATAAGAGTGGAACACCTCTAATTCATTTGTGTTTTCTTTCTTTTTTTTTTTTTTTGAAGATTTTATTTATTTATTTGAGACAGAGAGAGAGCACAAGCTGGGAAAAGGGCAGAGGGAGTGGGAGAGGCAGAATCCCTGCTGAGCAGGGAACTGAAGTGGGGACTCAATCCCAGG
Source organism: Mirounga angustirostris (assembly GCF_029215605.1). Lineage (NCBI taxonomy): Eukaryota > Metazoa > Chordata > Mammalia > Carnivora > Phocidae > Mirounga > Mirounga angustirostris. The sequence continues at coordinate 103,301,358 of NW_026991712.1, read as the reverse complement.
AACCTGAGATCATGACCTGAGCCAAAGGCAGACGCTTAACCCACTGAGCCACCCAGGTGCCCCAATTTGTGTTTTCTGTCTTGATGATGAGTATGAGTAAACATATTTGTAGTAGATTCAGGGAAACATAAATGAAGTAGTTAGATGTATCAAATTTCCCAAATATTTAGTGAATTATTGAGTCCCACTGCCCCATTTACTGGACAGGCAACTGATTCCATGATTATTTATCTAGGACTATAAAAGAGTGTGCCTGGGTCTCAGTCTGAAGTCATTGTTCTTATGATACTAAGTATACAATCTGTAGTTTATGGTCCATGAAGAAAAAAAATAATTTTCTTTGATTTCTTGTCCAATAATATCGAACATACATACACAAAATCAGAAAAAGAGAGGAGCTTCATTTTAAGGGAATTTCACTCAAACAAAGATGAAATGTCATTTTACATTCATTGATATTTTTCCTTTAAGACAGCACTTTGTGTAAGTCTTTACAAACCCTTTCAAAATGAATTGGTCTCCCTCTGTGCTTTCAACAATTCCTGATGGTAGTTTGACATTAACCTTATGACAATTAGACATTTTATGTCCTCCTTCATTCACAAATATTTGAGCTTCTTAGAGAAATGGACAGAATGCTTAGTACCTAGCAGAAACCAAAAACTTGATAAATGCTTTCTAAATAAATCACCTGGATCCATGTTATGTAATGAAGAGAGAGATATGAAAACATTACTGTGGACAATATGCTAATGACATTATTGTGCTGTTTTTAATTTAGATTCTGCAGCTTGACTGAGATGTGGGAGACTTTGCCAGAAAAAAACACTAATGATAATAATAAAATTAGAAACAAAATTCCTATGAGAAAGGCCTAATGCAATCAGTAACTGTTTTAGTGGGGATCGCTACAAATGTGTATGAGGGCAATGTACTTAATGATAATCTAATCTGTGAATGTGAAGTAAGCCCCTTAGAGACAATGCCACATGTTTCCATTATATATTTTCTTGGACCCTTGTGGGAAATAAATCAGTGTTAAATAACAATTATCCAGTATAGTTATTTTCATTGATAAAATTAAACAGTTGTTTGTTAGATTTCCATTTAATTTGAGCTATAAAGCTATAGGTTGTGGTGTATCTTATGCTAATAAACTTGTGTCTTGACTTAAAAAGACTCTTCTGCCTCTCTGTGAAGCAAAGTTTATGGATGCACAATAATCTTTTTCTTTTTTTTCTATCATCAGGGCTTCTGATTATCATTGTTCCATGAACTGCCTTTTACCATTACAATTTAAAAGGCTATTTAAAAGTTATCCATATAAGGAAAGAAGACCCTTAATTGTTTCTCTCAAAGACATTGAGTAAGATAGTGAGATACTCTACCTACTCATCTGTTGCTGTCCTTCTGAAAGTGTGGTGGCCAAAACAAACAAAATAATAGCAAAAATAATAGACCAGATAACACCTAGGATTTACTGACATGGTATGTTAAAAATGAGAATTAAAGGAATATTCTTTATAGATTTTATTTGTCTCCACAAAAATAGTTAAACCCAGTTGTGGTCACTGGCATTTTTCAATGTTACAAGCTATTTTCCCATGCTCAAGAAAGGGTTGGGATTTTCTGAGTAGAGATATTTGCAAATTTTATGGAATAATAAAATATTCAATAAATAGATTATAAAGCACTTGATAAAATTTTAGAGGCATATAAATACCAAGAGATGCAGTCTATTGGGAAAAGGAAACACATATGCACATATATGCATACCCTCAACCTCTAGCAGCCTCACTGGTCTTTTTTGTTGTTCTTGTTGGGGGCGCTGCGAGGAGGGCAAGTAGAAGAAAGGACAAAATAGGAAGGGAAAATGTAGATGGGATCCTTGGAAGCAGTTAGCCCCTTTTCTGAGGAGTAGAAGTTATTACCGCTTTTTTTTTCTCCCAAATAACTAAAGCACCATGAATTCTTCTGACAACTCCTCTCTATTGTAAATATTAGTCACTGAAACTACCGTTCAATATTTTCTTCAAATGAGAACACTATTTTAAAGTTGCAGGCCATTATTATAAAATTCTCGTTCACTCTAGGCTGTTTTTTGATCTAGTCCACTGACATTAATTTTATCTGAGACACATTGTCTATCATCTTTCCCCATGGTTTTTATGCAATTTACCAGAAATGACTAGTGCCAATTGAGTGAAAAATCTATGGCTTGTTCTTGTATTTATATAAATAATATTACAACGTAGAAATTGCTGACGTTTCTATGTAATGCCAAGAATACGTGTTTAAAGTGCAGAGAAAACCGCCCAAGGAGCAGGAGATTGGAAGGCACTTTGCGGAGCGCACTGTCAGAAGGGTGGCAGACGGGTCCTTTGAAGCGAATGTACTCCGATTTCCTGGGGCTGCTGCTGTCGGCAACAGGAGCAGCCTCTGAATGAGAAATAGTTCTGTCTAATCCTGCCGAAGACAGATAAGTCTGCCAATTGAAACTGGAAAGTCCTGACAGCCGACGGCATTGGTTTTGTAATAGCAAAAGACTGATGTTGAAATATCAGAAATGGAATAGCATTCTCTGACAGCAAGAAGCTAACATGTTTGATGAGAAATTGGAGCCATGATCATTTCTAGTCAAACAAGATGTCTGTTCATTCAAAGCATCAAATTTACCTTCCTTGCCAAAGTTCAAGATTCATTTCATTACCGGCGTATTTTTTTGTTCCTTCCCCCTTATCAAGTGTAAAAACATACAGAGGCACATGTCTTTGATATATTTTACAAGGTACCAGCCTTTTCTATTTTCCTTTTAATGAGGATCATAATGAAAAGAAGGATACAGTGTTTCCCCACAGTGTTCAATCACATCACCACAGTCATTTATAAAATCTACTCCATTTAACCAAGTCTGCACATTTCAGATTTTAAAGAAGTTTTTATTCCAACATCTATCAAATTTGAGCTCCTTTCAGATCATTTTTTCCCCCATTCTAGCTTATAACCTATCCATTTGCTACCCATTAGCCCTAAACACCTTTGTGATAGATGAGACTACCTGGATTGGCCTGATACAAACCTGATATAAACCAGAAAAATAAAAGTCATCCTTCTGAAATGTGATACTGGAAAATTAACCAAACTATAGTGGTTGAAAAAAGAAAAAGGAATTTAACTACTATTCCCCTAGATATTAAATGTAGATAATATTTCATTTACTGACTTTGGCTATTCCTCTTAGATAGTTTCCTCCAAGTTTTAGGAGTCTGCTTAATAATTTATCAGAACCAAAGTAGCACTCTTTGAAGCAGAATTTTGTTATGTAGTGTTAACTTTATTTATTTATTTATTTATTTATTTATTTATTAAAGATTTTGTTTATTTGACAGAGAGAGACACAGCAAGAGAGGGAACACAAGCAGGGAGAGTGGGAGGGGGAGAAGCAGGCTTCCCGATGTGGGGCTCAATCCCAGGACCCTGGGATCATGACCTGAGCTGAAGGCAGACGCTTAACGACTGAGCCACCCAGGCGCCCCTGTAGTGTCAACTTTAGAAAACAAAGGAGCCAGTCATTTTACCAGCAAAATGAGCTTGTTTGGAAATACCAGAGAATTATAATTCAGGACAAGCAGACTATGGCAACCCATAGGTAAATCTGGAGAACAGAGGAAAGGGGCTTGTTTTTATGGAAGAGAGGGGGAAATTGCCAGGGGCTGTTACAGAATTCAGGATGGTGATAGATTCTCATTGGCTGAGAGTGTCTTTTTCTCATTGGCTGAGCTGTTGTTGAGCAAGGAGAAATTCTTCCTTCCTCCTGCTAAGTTGTGTAAAGCAAGTTTCCTCCAGTTTTGGGTTGAGTGATAATGTGTGAGTGCACCCCCCTTCAGGGCTTCCTGACTCCATTTTTAATAAGGTGTCCTTTATTTATTTTTACAATGGAAAGGTTTAGAGATTCTTCCCATGAATTATAAGAATAAATATAAAACAAATGCCAAATGGATAGCAAACTTCCTTTTAAATACTTTTTTTTTTTTTTTTTTTTACATATAGTGCATGCTTATTTTAAATGCATACCATTTTCCTGATTTTAGTTTGGCAAATGTCTCTCAAAAACAATTTAAAACATCTTGTGAAAACAATTTAAAACATGCCCCAGTTAACTACACTCTTAATAGTTCTTAAAAACAAATTAAACCCTGATAAATACACTATGTTATAGATAGTAATAAAAGTTACCAGCACATACATGCACACATATATTGGCAGAGTGCAAATTTATAATATGACTTAAGTAGAACTTTAACATAGTTTACATGTTGTTTTGAATTGTGGCAGTTTGTAACATCATATAAAAAATGGAAACATGAACCATTGACTCAAAATTTTATCTTTTCTTGATTATTGATGTCAGTTCATTACATTCTACCATGGGCATAATTTGTATAATAAATCCTATTGCATAAATGCAAGATTTCTCAAATGGTTTGATATCATGGAACCTAGATAATTTATATTTAGTTTATACTCTTTATGACTTAATGCTATTTACCAACAGAGTTCCTAGGTTTACTGTTTGAGAAGAAATGAGGAAAATTTTAAATCACTATAAATTGGGTATATTTTAGAATACTGTTTAGTTCTGAATGACATGTGATTCTGTGGACCAAGCTTGGGCTTTAGTGTTAGTAAGTATAATTGAAAATCAAATCTCCACAATTTATTTGTTATCTGGCTCTTGGTAAGTAACAGCTCTTCTGACTTTCATTTTCCCCATCTGCAAAATGCATGTGCTGAGAGTACCACCTTGAGGCTATACTAGTCACTTCTGGGATTTACCTAGGTATGGAGATGTGGCATAAGGAAAAAAAGAAAAGGACAAATCATAGAAAGACATTAGACATATGGGCTTATTTAGTTACAGTTGCTACAACCAGAAAATGGTGGGTTTGACATCTTTGTTGTTTTTATGCTGATCTTCTTGTCTAGCTTCCCTGACATGGTTCTGATCATTCTGGTGATTGGTTTCAAGAAGATGGGAAAGATCTGAGTCATACACAGATTGCTAAACTACTCTAAAGCATGAAATGGCAAAACTTTGGGGCCAAGGGTAAGGTAAAACATTCTTGAACTTTACTTAAGCTGTTTTAGTTATGCACAGCTTTGGTCAGCTCTTTTAGGGAAAAACATTCAGATGATTTTTTCCACTTCACAATATTTTATTGCATGCCTGCTGGGGGTCAGGCAATGTACTTGGTGTTAAGAGTAACGCAATCAAATAAAATATAGGACATTATTTTTAATAAACCTGTAGGACAATAGCTCTTGATTTAACTTTCCCTTATAATTAGTAGTTTATTTTCACTACTAGTATTACCACTAGCTACCTCTATATCACTACCACTATTGCTACTGATATTTTAATAATAAGAATTACTTGAACAAACATTTTATTGGGCCATTCTTCTCTGCTAAAGCCTCAAAACTCATGATTCAGTTCCGACTTTTCCATGGGTTTCTCTGGCTTCCTATGACCACTGATTCCCAATATGGTATCGCCTGCTTGAGCTCCGAAGACATGTTTCAGACTATGCACTAGTTACCATGTAGATGTACTACAGGCATCTCAACCATGTCCCAAACCGAGCAGATTCCTCATCACCCTCTAGTTAGCCATATTCATTCTGGCATGTAATTTTGTCAAGCATATTTTTAAATATATGTTTTTGTGATATTTTCATTCTCTTCTATTTATATAACTCCAGACCCCATCACATTTGTGTCAGCTATTACAGTATGTTTTCATTTACTCCAGTTATTACAAAAAACTCAGTTTTCTAATCCCCAAATGGCTAATTCTCTCTTGTGAATCTATCTCCCAGAGTGGAATAGGAGGTCTCCTCACTTTGAATCTTACATCATCACACTATATCACCCACTAGCACTCCAACAGCACTATTTCTGACTACTTGCCCAGGACTTCCTTTCATTCCTTGAAGGTTTTAGTTACTGGCTCTGTGTTTATCTCCGATACCAATTCTGCCATAATTCTTGATTTCAATATCCAGATACATCATTTTCTTTACTCCTTGTCCTAGTTATATACCCTTACTGAGTTACTCAGTCCTAGCTATAATGATGTCCTAGATTTGCAATTAACAATAATTGCACTCTTCCATAGTCTCAATTTCTAGACACAGATTTTTATCCACTATCTTACCAGGTGACCATTTTCCTCTCACGCTTTGATTCCAATGATCATTTAACCCCACCAGAGTAAATCATTTATCCTTTCATTGTTCTTCATCCCCTTAAAGTCTTTATTTTGGCTTCTTGGCCATCTTAAATTATCACACTCCCAAGTCCATTGTAATTGTCTCCATTACTATAACTTCCTTGGCAAAGCCCCAACTCTAGGAAAAAAAATCAATTTTTGCCCATTTTGAGCTCCACCACAGATGAATGTGACTAGAGAAAACACACAACTTGGTGTATGGAAAGTCCATTTTTTTGCCCATTTCTTTTGTCCAAAATCCTAGTTAGCCAATATATCTTCTTATCCACACCATATACAATTCACCCATAAATTATGTCAGCTGAATAATTTCTCACTCTTCCACTGCTACCACCTGGTCCAAGTTACAGTCATCCCTCACACCGGTTATTGTGTTAACATCTTATCTGGTCTCGTTGTTTCTGCCCTGCCTCCCACTTCAGTCTATTTGCAACCCATATGATCCATTTGAAATATACATAAAATCAAGCTACCCTTTTGCTCAGAATCGTTCAGTGACTTCTTATCCAGGTGAATGCCAAAATGTTTACAGTGACCTACACCATCTGGCTCCTGCTTACTTCTATGATCCTACCTCTTATCCCTGTGAACTTCACTTACCTTTTAAAATGTTTCCTTAAATGTTACCATCTCAGTGAGACCTTCCTTGACCATAGTATTTGAAATTTCAGACTTACTCGCAATGGCACTCTATACTTCTCTTCCTTGCCATATTTTTAGAAATATCATTACCATCTGATGAAGTGTATATTTTGCTTCTGGGTTTCATCCCCACCTTCACTGCCTACCACCCACTTAGAATGTAAACTCTCTGAGGGCAGGGATTTTTATTTTCTTTTCTCATGTCTAAAACACTGTTCGTAGACACTCTCTTGGTATTTATTGAATAAATGCATTAATAAGGAAATGAACTAATGGTTGAGCATGGCTGAAGAAAAAAAAATAATGCATTCTCTTCATTTGTGAAAAGATCACATGTTAATCTAAGCATTAAGATTACTCTCCTTTCCCCTGACGGGGAATGAAGTAGAGGTCCATAACAACCCCAAGGTCTGGAGATAGGAAATAAGCTTGTAGCAGCACTGCTAAATTGACTTGAAGAAACTGAGGATTGAGTTTTAAGAAGCTACTAACAAGACAATTTAACCATCATCACTCTTGCTTTGGAAGTCATTTTAAATATCAGTGATAGTACTGCATGTGAAATGATAGATTTTCTGACTTCATTTTGGATATTTATTTATTTTTTTTTTAAAGATTTTATTTATTTATCTGAGAGAGACACAGTGAGAGAGGGAACACAAGCAAGAGGAGTGGGAGAGGGGAGAAGCAAGCCTCTCGCAGAACAGGGAGCCGGATGCGGGGCTTGATCCTAGGACACCGGGATCATGACCTGAGCTGAAGGCAGACGCTCAACGACTGAGCCACCCAGGCGCCCTTCATTTTGGATATTTCAAAAAAAAATGTGACAGCAGAACCTGGAGAGTAGGTGTAGGTGTTTTTTTAGAGGATGCTTTTATCTATGGTTCAGAATGATCTTTTCTTTCTTTTGTTAATTAATAGAAAACTTAGAGCCAGATTTGTCATTCACCTTCTGCAAGTATATAGCACTTCAGAAATCGATTTTGTGTATATCTAATTCATATGGGATTCATTTAACAACTAAAGCAATGAATAGAGTAATATTTTTTAAATACACATAAACCATTCTCATTTTAATGTATATTTGTTTAGCAAAATTTGGTAATCTTATGGTGGCCATGAATTCAGCCATCCTCCCTGGTGATAAGCAAATAAACTACGTGATACAAAGAGATTAAATGGACAACATTCACTTCCCATTTGTTACATAAATGTTCCTCATGTTCAATATAATGAAGAAGGAAATCAGTAACACTGGTGGACTACAGGGGTAACAGCAGGGCCAGGCTAAGCCATTGAGAGGCTCTGGGGAAACATGGCAAGGATTTCTGATGTTGAACATGAGGGCATACTTATACTGACTGCAGACCCTGTTTCTATATTCTAAAACTTGAGATGCTCAGTTAACTGCTATTTTCCAGAAGATAAGTTTATGAACACATGAATTTAGGGAACACTGGCAGAATCCCAATACATCTTTTCAGCCTTAGAGTTGTAACTACCTTGTATGTAAAGACATAACCTGTACAGTTGAATGAGGATAAATATATTTTGAATAAATATTTTAAACGCACACACACAAAAAATCTGAAAACTAAATGTTCCCAACAAAATTATATCTCCATACACAGTGATGTGGAGCAGAATTTCAAACACCCATAGAAAGGATTTTAGTTCACTGCACTCCTTACTGTTCTCTCTCTCCCATGAACACCTCCATATGTTGAACTTTTTAAAAATTTATTTTAATTTGGTGATGGACGATTAGTAACTTAACTTGTGAAAAGATCACACATATCATGATTGAAATCATTAAAATGACAAAATACCACATTTTTATTTTAAAAAACAAGATTTTTCCTCAAAAGCAGAGTGCAAATAAGAGACCATTTGTTATATTCAGTATAGCTTTTTTAGCCAATATGATGCCTGAGCCTTTGCTGCTGACTGGGAAACACTCGTGATGGATTGTGGGCATCCACCTCACTGTATGTCAGTTTTTGATTTCTTTGGTTTCCCAATGTGTGAACAATATCAGCACTTCAGTATTTACAACCTGGACTGTGACCCTCAAATTACAGATGGTCAGAATCCAGACCTGTATTTGCAGGGCCTAGGGCAAGAGTGCCAATAAAGGTCTTCACCCTGTGTTTCCAAATATTAAAAAATTCTGATCTTCTGACCTTGGCAAGTAGCTCTTCATAACATCTAGAAGAAGGCCAGGTTAAAATGCAGAGTTTCAGACTCCCGAGTTTTCCTCACTAGGATATGAGAGCATAGAAGGAGCCAGTTCCCTGACCCAAGTTTGCCACTCTTCGTCTTCTGGCTCCTCACTGCATCTTGACCATGATGTGCATATCCATACCCATGTACATGGCTGTGTGACCTTGTTTCTACAGTCCAAGCTCTGTCAATACTCAGGCAAGTAACTACACATTGTTTGGCTTCATGCTCAGTACTTTGAACATGGGAAGTGGACAGGACCTGGAAGCAGGCTTGGAGTCATTTGGACAAGCAGTTCAGAGATCCCAGATACCTTGGACATGGCCTAAAATGGGAGGCATGGGATCCAAGTGAAAATGTCCCTTGGCCCTTGAGACTATTCCATGGGGCATCAAAACATTCAGAGGAGGGCCAGAGTGGGTTCCTGGGCCTTTGCCCATGCATAAGTGTATTACAGTTTAGGTCCATATTTCTTAGAATTACTGGTAGGAGTAGGATAACAAAAGACTTGAACTTAGATTAAGTCACAAAACATTAAATTCTAAGTTTTTATCAGTTATGGTATTATTACTACTCATTATTATCATTGCTGCTATTATTACTGTATTATAACTACTCAGTTTACATGCAGTTTTTATCTTTTTTTAACAGCTTTATTGATGTATAATTGATATACCCTAAACCCCATGTTTAATGTGTATAATTTGATGAGTTGGCATATACATATACCCATGTTGTGCCAAAAAATCTTTAAGAAAATGTACTTATTATCTATCATATATGGCATAGATATATAGGAGGGATATCAGTTTTGTAGCTCTTCATTATTATTCCTCTTTTAGTTTTCCCTTTCCCCAAATTCCTAAAATTCTTCCCATGTGGAAAAGCCACTGAGTGAGGGATATTGGTAGGAGAGCCATGAAATGTGACTGGTGGAATAACTGAATTCACACAATTCATTTAACTAGTAAGAAAACTATAATAGTTTCCAGAGGGACTTACATATGTCTTTTTCCTGTATCAGTGCTGGATTTGGTTACCTCATATAAGAGAATGAGTAGGGTTATTATATGATCTAATATTAAGGGAAAAAATGTTCTTTTGATATCAATGGTTGAATTACTTCTCTAAAGTAACACCTGTAAGAGATGTTTTGATGATATCAGAAAACTTAAAAATCTCACTAAAATTATGATATCTAAAAATTAGATTCACAGAAACTAAATTTAGTTCTCCTGTCATTCAGATTCACTTGTTAAATTCCTCATGACATTCTAACTGGTAGAATGGCAAAAATGGCCAGGGAGAGAAACAACAAATGTTGGAGAGGTTGTGGAGAAAGGGGAACCCTCTTAGACTGTTGGTGGGAATGCAAGTTGGTACAGCCACTTTGGAAAACAGTGTGGAGGTGCCTCAAAAATTTCAAAATAGAGCTACCCTATGACCCAGCAATTGCACTCCTGGGTATTTACCCCAAAGGCACAGATGTAGTGAAAAGAAGGGCCATATGCACCCCAATGTTCATAGCAGCAATGTCCGCAATAACCGAACTGTGGAAAGAGCCGAGATGCCCTTCAACAGATGAATGGATAAAGAAGATGTGGTCCATATATACAATGGAATATTACTCAGCCATCAGAAAGGATGAATACCCAACTTTTACATCAACATGGATGGGACTGGAGGAAATTATGCTAAGTGAAATAATTCAAGTAGAGAAAGTCAATTATCATATGGTTTCACTTACTTGTGGAACATAAGGAATAGCATGGAGGACATTAGGAAAAGGAAAGGGAAAAATGAAGGGAGGGAAATCGGAGGGAGAGATGAACCATAAGAGACTATGGACTCTGAGAAACAAACAGGGTTTTAGAGGGGAGGGGGGGGAGGGGAGTGGTTAGCCCGGTGATAGGTATTAAAGAGGGCACATACTGCATGGAGCACTGGGTGTTATTCGAAAACAATGGATCGTGGATCACCACATCAAAAACCAATGATGTATTGTATGGTGACTAACATAACATAATAAAATTAAAAAAAAATTCCTCATGACAGTAGAATACTGGTTTTAGCAAGATTACACGAAGTTATCAAAATGTTCTAAATAATTAACCCTTTTTCTTCTCAGAAGTGATTTATGTCTTTTGCTTTGTTCAAAGTTGGATCAATATGGTTTTACCCAGCATGCTTGCCTTGTTATTAAGTTCAGGATTTGTTCATTCTGAGTAAATTCTGTAAATAAATTATAATTATAATGTTATATCTAATTATATAATTGCTTCATATATAATTTTTCAGTTTTATTGAAATATAATTGACATACAGCACTATATAACTTTAACATGTACAGCATAATGACTTGACTTTTATGTACTGCAAAGTGATTACCACAATAAATTTAGTTATCTCATATAGTCACAAAAAGCAATAAAAGAGAAAATATATAATTTTATATATAAAAGATAAGATGTCCCACTGCATCAAGATTAAAGGCAAAAACTGGGCAGAATTCAATTGTGAGTATGTATGTCACATGAATGAGGTGAACACAAATTAAATAATCAAAGTGGTGAGATTGCAATCATTTGTTTTAAGCGATTTAATTAATTTAAGTCTCTATGGCCATACAGAGATACTTTTAGCCACCTTCATCGTGGGAAACATAATTATAAAACTCTTCCTGTGTGCAAAGCATAACTTGGATGTTATCAAGAGAAAATGTATATTCACTGCACTGCAAGAGTTAATTGACAATATCAATAAATAAGTATCAACCATGTAGAAATTCCAGGTGGTAAATAAGGAAAAGATGAAGACCAAGTGTTCTAAGACAGAAGAAAATGCCAATTACACTTGGCAGCTTTGTTTAATAGAAACAGCAAAGCAGGGTGTTAGAAAGTTTAATTTTAGTTAATTCTTGGTGCAAAAAAAGGGAGAGAAGTACATATTCAGGGAGACAGTTTGTATCCAGATTTCTTCTCTAATTAATATCTCTTATTAAGATTCTCTGAACATTTGTAATGAAAATCTGGAGTTAAGTGCTGTAAGGTTATAAATTGTGGTCAGAATTGTGGAGTTGATATATGAAGTGTCAATAACCAGGTGTGGGCATGTGGGAGACAAGAAAGCCAAAGGACTCTAAGAGTACTGTATTAAATGTGCTATCTACTCATTTATCACAGGGATTCTCAACTCTGCCTGTGTGTCAGAAGTTCCTTGAGAACTAAAAAAAATTAAAAAAAAAAAAAAAAAGCCAACGTTTTGGTCCCACCCAGATCAATTTAATCAAACTCTTTGGACATTTTAGTAGTGATTTCTGTGCAATTTTATTTGTGTTTTAAAACTTTCTGTAGCCAATGTTGAGAAGCATAGATTTGGAATCATGATAAAACTGGGTGTAGGAGTCTTGACACTGAGAAAGGGGACTAAGTCTTAAAAAAAGAAAAAAAAAGTGTAGATGTTACTATGATACAATTAGTTAGTGAGATATTATACACCTGCTACCTGATAATTGAGTATAATAAAAGCAGTATACAAAGTGTCTCATACTCTATGACTACAATCATAAATATAAATATATACATACTTAATTTTATATATAAATGTGAATATTTGTTTAATTAAGGTGGTAGGATTGTAAGATAAAATATTTCATTTTATTTAATGTTACCATAACAGTACTTTAATAAATATGTTTTTGCAAAGAAAATTGAAGATGTTACTTTAGAAAATGGCTAATCAGCATGAGACACATCTGTATTTAGCTTTTGATCATAGAACCAAAGTCATGGAAAGGAAGCAGAAGTCATAGTTATTTCTGTAAGGAATAACCTCATTTTCTCATGCAAAGAAAACCTGATCAGATTTCCTTTACTTCAGTCTGGGAAAGGCCAACGCTGTTGCCACACCTGCTCATCAAGCGAAGCCTGCTCTCCAATTCCTCTCTTCTTCCACCCCCAGTTCTTCCTGTACTTGGACTTTTCATTGCACTCATGGCAGAATGCGACTTTATTTAATGAGAAAGTTTTTGACCAGACTTTTGTGCTACCACATTCTGGACATTTTTGAAGATGTTAAGGATATCAAGACTAAGATCACTATCACAAGGTTATGAAGAGCATAGAATTTGAACTCCTATAAGCCTGGGTTCGAATGTTATTTCTATCTTAAATTGCAAACATGGCAAAAAACACCACTCACACTGTCCCACTCTCCCTATCCAGCATAATTCATTTAATTTGTTTAATGTCTCTCTCTTATCATTAAAACATGTGCTGCATGTTGACAAGAACTTTTATTCCTTTGTTCACTTGCTATCCTTAGTGTCTAGAACATCTGGCTTATAATATGTTCATAAAAGGTGCTCAGTAATATTTATTAAATGAGGAAATAGAGAAACAGCATCCCATGGGCATTCACCATCCTGATTACTGCCCTTTTTATAGTTTTGCCTAGGGTGGCAGAGTCAGTAAGTCGCAGTGACAGAATTTGAACACAGGTTTGTCTGAGTTCAAATTCCATGCTGGTTTTACTGGTTTTTAAGCAGCAAAGCATGCTTTCATCTCAAGGCTTTTGCATTTGCCATTTATTCAACTTGAAATGCTTTTTTAACAGATAACTGGATTTTTTTTCCCTCACCCCCCCCAGCTCTTTACTTAAATGCCAGAATATTAAGACCATCATGACTAAGATGGAGTGACTGGACAGGCTTTTCCTCTAAGTGAGAGGAGAAGTTATTGTAACAAAGAATGAGATTACTTGGTTTATTATTATTTTTTAAATTTTTTATTGTTATGTTAATCACCATACATTACATCATTAGTTTTAGAACTTGGTTTATTTTTAATAGGATCGCTTTGAGTAAACTATTAGGATAGGCTGAAAGCAGGAAATGGCAGAAGCCATATCAGAAGTTACTGAATTAATCCAGGAGAGAAATGATTATGGCTTGAACAAGAATCATACCTTAGGCGTGAAGTGGTTGGAGCCTGCTTATATATTGATTATAGAGCCAATGGGTTATTCTGTAAGAACAGGTATGGTTTAAGATGAAAAATAAATCATGAGTGATTCTTGGACTCTTGTCTTGAGGAACTGGAAGAATAGGGTTGTCATTCTCTCTGGTCCAGAAAAATACAGAGGAATTGGTTTGGGGTAGAAGACAGATGAGGAGTTCGGTTCTGCTCCTATTAAGTTTAAAATGCCCATTAAATATCCAAGTGGTAATGGTAAGCTGTAGGACACACGAATGTTGAGTTCAGATATTTAAATTTGGAAGTCATGACCATAGAGAGAATATTTAAAGTGACTAAGTGAGGGAAAGTGGGTGGGGGGATGGGTGAAATAGGTGATGGGGATTAAAGAGTACACATCATGATGAGCACTGAGTAATGTATAGAATTGCTGAATCATTATATTGTACACCTGAAATTAATATAACACTGTATGTGAACCAAATGGGAATTAAAATTGAAAACTTAATAAAAAATAAATAAAGAGACTAAGTGAGATTACCAAAGGAGTAAGTATAGATGGAGAGGAAAAGATGTATTGGAACTGAACCCAGAGCATCAATGTTTAGACATTGAAGAAATGAGGAAGAACCAGCAGGAAGACTCAGAAAAGAGAAGCTAAGTGGGAGAAGTAAAACCAGAAGTATGTGAAGTCTTGAAAGCCAAGTTCTAAGAGGAGGGAATGAAGAACTACATCATGATTGCTTATAAATCAAGAAAAAGTAGGAATTGAGAACTGAGTATTGGATCACACTCTATGTCTTTCTACACGTTGGCTGAATTTTCCCATACTGGCATCTTCCATATATCTGGAAACAGAGTCATTAAGAATGTCCTATATTTCATAATCTTTCTACCATAGACACTAAAAAGGTTCTCAAGCTTTAGTTCAAAAGATCCTGAGGAAAATGCCCACTTCCAGATATATAAACTTTGGCCCAAGATAATTTCTCCATGATCATGCCATACCATCATTTATAAAGGCTGAGGGGACATGTTAAAGACAAAATTAGAGATTTCTACTGCAATAGTTTCTACTGCATACCAAAAATGCAAAAAAAAAAAAAAAATTTGTAAAGCTAAGCAACTTAACTGAAGCCATATAGGTAAGAAGAGTTAGTGTTTAAATGTAGGTCTGTTTATAAAAATCATACACTCGTCTCAAACTCGACACATTTATTTTTTATCTTGTTTGACTCGCTGAACTATTCTAATGTTAACATGTGCTGTTAACATGTTCATGTTTTCTCCTAATATGGGATTGAGATCTAATAACAGTGATGTACAGAGTCATCAGAGGTTTCATGGTATAGGGGAAAAACAATTTAGGAATGAGATAAAATAGTTGTCAAATCTTGACAACTACTTCATAGCTGGATGTACTTAGACACAATATTCAATCTTCATAACCCTGGTGCCCTCCTTTGTAAAATGAGTATACTATTGTACCAACGTCATGAAGTTGGGTATTGAATGAAATAGCATATAAAGTATCTAGTATAGTTCCTAACATACAGTGTGCAAAAAAAAAAAAAAAAAAAAGCACCAATCCCAAGACCTCCCAAAAGGAAAGAGGAGGAGGCTGGGGCTGTGTGGGGGTTGGGCACCTGACTGGAACTGAATGGTTTATTATGAGAGAAGATCTTAGAAGACTGTAAGTTTGGGTTCTTAAGGAACTATCATTGTCATCCAAGTGGTCTAAGTAAACTCCAGGGACAGAGATGGAAGAGAAGATGAGTTGGATGAGTATCAAGATCTTTGATACAGTGTCAGTTCTTGGCAAAAGGCAGATTGCATGTTCACTGTAACAGTGGAAACAAGGTCTAGTACCTTTGTGCATTGAGAACCAGTAGCAATGAGGCATAGGGATAGAGCTATAAGCAAATCTCTCTGGTATATTCTGCAGGACTCCAATCTTAGTATGTAAATAGAGTGGAAATTGGTGCTTTATATTAAGAGGCAGTTAACTAGATTGGCCTTTCACTGGGAGAGGTTCGGAAAATTAGCTTTGTCTCTGGGATTATGTGAAATCTGTTGGTCTATATTCACACTGGTCAAAAGGCAGCAAATTATTTCTGGCTCTCACTAACCTGTATACTACACTGGACTTTCTGACTCTGGACCTGAAATAGGATGAGCCTAAAGTTACCAGTTTAATTTTCTTCATAACTGGGCAAGCTAGAGGAAAATAGGAAAGGACTAATAGCCATTCATCTTGGATTCCTCCATTCATGTACATAGACACATCAGAGAATTTCTAGATGCATTGTGGAATAAGTCACATAATATGAGGAAAGTTAAATTTCAGGAGGGTGAACTGAAATATACTGCTATAAACAAAATTATTTGATATAGATGATTGATTACATTAAAACTGAATTGCTTTTGGATTGTCTGGAAATTACAAGTCTCTGGGGTTTATGTACTTCATTAGCAGAGAGCATGAGCATCCTGATTTTCTGCTGAGCATGAAAGATTTAAAAAAGTGAAAGGATGCTGCAGACGTCTTACTCATTTCATTTCTGCTGCCATGCACTAGAGTCAAGCTCAGTGAATTAATTTTTCCCTATTCAGGATAACTTCAATTAAAAATAAAATTAAATACCTTATATCATCAATTAAAGACCATATATACAGCCAAGGACTAATAATAATAATATTTTGCTTGTGAAAAATGCACCCACATATGATTTTGAATATTTTGTCTCTAGAATCACCAAGGTGCTTAGTGTTCATATTCCTGAGAACAGATTATATCAAGAGTTTCAATTAAACACAACAGACTGTGGGTCTGATTTCTAAAATCAGATAAATTATATTTTCAGTTGATAGTTATTTTAATGATATAAAATTACTTTCAATAGACAACCCTAATATGAAACTAGTGTAGCTCCCAATTTATTTAAAATGCATCATCCAGAGTAAAAGGCATCATCAGATATTTTAATTCCAAACAGATTAAAATTAATATCTTTTGTTACTAGAAATAATTCTGAAGATCAGTGAAACTTTATTAGAATAAGATTCAGCAAATGAAATTATTTTGGTGTATAGTGCCATTTTAAGTAGGATAAGTTCAGCTACACTGAACATCTGAATAATGACAAAACCCACAAAAATAAACTAACCTAATTGGGAACTGGGAGATAAATACAAGTTGAGGACATACTGAGTTGTTGAAATATACGGTAAAAAGGAAATTCTTTGAAGTCTTGGTTCTGGTAATAGAGATAGCTTGCATCCACTAATTTTTCCATAAATAAAAATGATAAACTATGGAAAAATTTTTGATGGCAGTGGAGAGAAGACAAAAACAGATACTGGAAAGGATCCAACCCATAAAAAAGGAAACCATACTGGGTGATATTCACTTTTTTTTTTTAGCTTTCTTCCTGAAGGCACTGCCTTGTCCACAAGCAATTGGATAGCTAGAACTCAAGCAGTAAAGCACAATCATTTTGGCTTGAAGTGTCAGAGGATAAGCTTTGAGATTTTCTGGGTGGCTGGAAATTGAAGGATAGGGAATAAAGCAAGGAGGAAATCACACAAGTGGAGAGCCCAAAATCTGCACGTAAATGGATCTCAAATCCTTGAGTGACTTCTGAACTACACATGAGAGGGAGAAACTCCAGAGAACCTGCTGGAAAGAAGCATTTGGGAGGCAGAAAAGACAGCAGAGATACCAATTTTTGCGATCAGAGGAATAAAAGTTTGGAATTTGAGCTACCCAGTTGGAAGAGTTTGGTAAACATCTTGAGCTGTCTAAAAATTGACACAATAAAATATTAATAGTGAGCATTTATTAATTTAACTACCTACTAGAATAAAAATTAATACTTTGGGAGAAGATATCATAATCAAGAATCTCTAAAACATTTTATTCATAGTGTTTGCTGCACAATAAAAATTATTTGAAATAAGAAATAGAAGGGGCATCAGGGTAGCTCAGTCAGTTGGGCATCTGCCTTCAGCTCAGGTCATGATTTCAGGGTTCTGGGATCCAGCCCCACATCGGGCTCCCTGCTCAGTGGGGAGTCTGCTTCTTCCTCTCCTTCTGCCTGCTGCTCACCCTGATTGTGCTCTCTCTCTCTCTGTCAAATGGGTAGATAAAATCTTTAAAAAGAAAGAAAGAAAGAATGAATGAAATAGGAAATTTTTACTCATATTTAAGAGGAAAAAATCAAAAGAAACATACCAACAGGGGGCTTAGATATTGGATTACCAGACAAGAATTTTATTTATTTACTTATTTTTAAAGATTTTATTTATTTACTTATTTGAGGGAGTTTGTGAGTCAGGGGGAGAAGCAGAGGGAGAGGGACAAGTGGACTCTGCACAGAACGTGGAGCCAATGCGGGGCTTCATCTCACCACCCTGAGATCATGACCTGAGCTGAAATCAAGAGTCTAATGCTCGACTGACTGAGCCACCTAGGTACCCCTAACAGACAGGATTTTAAAGCATCTAAGTTACTTCAGTTCAAGATTTAAAGGAAAAGATGAACCAATGGAGAATCTCAGAAAAGAATTGGAATGTATGAAAAAAATCGAAATTTGAAAACTGAAAAGTGCAATATCTAAAATGAAGATGTCAGTTGATGGGCTTTCCAGCAGATTGGAGATGACAGAAGACAGACAGTGAGCTTGAAGAGATCAAATAACCTCTGGGGCAATATCAAGTGGTATAACGTCTGCATAACTGGCATCTCAGAAAGAGGAGAGAGAATAAGTGAGAAAAACTTTGTGGAGAAAAGAAAAGCTGAAAATATCCTCAACTTGGGCGCCTGGGTGGCTCAGTCGTTAAGCGTCTGCCTTCGGCTAAGGTCATGATCCCAGGGTCCTGGGATCGAGTCCCACATCAGGCTCCTTGCTCAGCGGGGAGTCCAATTCTCCCTCTCCTTCTGCCCCTGCTTGTGTCCCCTCTCTCGCTGTGTCTCTCTGTCAAATAAATAAATAAAATCTTTAAAAAAAAAAAATCCTCAACTGGGTGAGAAGCATTTGTTGACAGAGCCAAGAAGCATGGCAAATCCCACGAAGGATAAGTATAAAGAAAACCACACATGGGCACATTTAATCTAGCTGCTTAAGACTAAAGATATAGGAAAAAACCTTGAAAGAAGCAAGAAAAAAAGAACATATTCAAACAGGGGAATGACACAAACAAAATGTGTTGGCTCTTTTAATAGAAAAACTGGCAGCTTAAAACAAGTTATAACATTGTATTGCTGGGTTTATAACATTTGTAGATGTGAAATATATGACACCAAAGGCATAAGATGGTGAGTTGGGGCACCTGGGTGGCTCAGTCATTTAAACGTCTGCCTTCGGCTCAGGTCATGATCTCAGGGTCCTGGGATCGAGCCCCACATTAGGCTCTCTGCTCAGCAGGGAGTCTGCTTCTCTCTCTCTCAAATAAATAAGTAAAATCTTAAAAAAAAATATGGTGGGTTGGTAAGTAGAACTACTATGAGAAAGTTCTTATATTTTAATTGAAATGATAAAATACTAACTATAAGAAGTGCCACCAAAAATTGCAAGGAGGTTTACTTCAAAGTAACTAGAGCAATTAAAATGCAATGATAAAAAATATATAATTAACTCAAAACTTCCGCTCATGACAAGTTGCTGTTGATTAAATGAAAATGCAATGCAAAGACATAGAAAAACTATTTACAATAAATATTTACAAAAACATATAAAGCACTGCTGAAAATTAATAATAAATATACTGTTTGGCATTTTCTTGAAAAATTTTCTTAAAAACTTAGCATATGCTTACTCCATGAGCTAGCAATTCCACTTCTAAGTATTTACCCAAGAGAACTGAAAGCATATTTCCACTAAAAATCTGGCATAAGTATGTTTATAAGTATGTTTAGCTTTAGTAGTCATACATGCTGGAATAACACAAATTCCATCATAAGGAGAAGGATAAACAAATTGTGGTATATTCATTCAATACTATTTTAAAATAATAATGATAATAAAGTACCACTGCTACAACACTGTGAATAAATTGAAAAATTATGTTTAGCAAAATAAAACAATCACAGAAGGGTTTACATCATTTGAATCCATTTATATGAATTCAAAAAAAAACCAAAAGAAATCTTTAGCATAAAAAATTAGAAAGTGGATGCATTTGGAGCTAGGGAGAGGCTGGATGGGGAAATATGAATTTTATGGGGTTATGTAAAAGTTTTCTGTTTTGATAAAGGCTTAGGTTACACAAGTATATATATTTAATAATACTCATTAAATTGTAAAGATCCGTCATTTCACCATATGCAAATTCCCCCTCAATAAAAAAAAATATGTAAATCTTACAATTTTGTTTGACTTCTTAAAATTTTCTTTCAAGTTTTTTTTCTTGCTAATATTTCTGTTGGGTCAAATAATTTTTAAAGTTGTTTTTCATCATCTTAGAAGTAGATAGTCTCATACATTTTTATTTCATTATTATTGCTTTCATTTATTATTTATATAGCATGAATAATAAATGTGATAGTCTACAAATAAAGTTCACACATCAAAGACCCTTGCAATTCAAAAATGAGAGATAAATTGAAACCAAGAAATGCGCCATGTTATATATATAAACATAAGATCGGTTTACATCTGTTTTCTTGCTTCTTTATTTTTTCCTTTTCATCCTGTATTCTTTCTTATTATATTAGGGAAAAAATAAAGAAATTGTTATTTAAAAAGCTTTAAGAGGAAAATTCACAGATGACTTAAGAGATGCACATAGTCCTGCAACCTGGGGTATTTCGAAGTGGATAGTTATTCAAAGCCTATTTCAACAGAAAAATGAAAGAGAATGGATCCAAGTGGATGAAGTCTCTACATTAATACACTAAAAGATGGTAGTGGGAAATGCATTTTAACATTTGCTCTTCTATTTCCTCATAATGGTGTGTGCTCTCTTTCTCTCTCTCTCTCCTTCTCTCACCATATATGTATAAACACACACACATATATATAAAATATGTGTATGTGTATAATACATATACATACAACACATACATGCATGTACATACATTTCACCCTTGAACAACCCAAGGGTTGGGGGGTATTGACCCTCATTCAGTCAAAACTCCATGTATAACTTTTGACTCCCCAAAAACTTAACTACCAATAGCCTACTGTTGACTGGAAACCTTATAGATAATATGAACATTAGATTAACACATATTTTGTATGTTATATGTATATACTATATTCTTACAATAAAGTAAGCTAGAGAAAAGAAAATGTTATTAAGAAAATCATAAAGAAGAGAAAATACATTTATAGTACTGTACTTATTCTTTTTTAAGATTTATTTATTTATTTGAGAGAGAGAGAGGAAGAGAGAGCACAAGTGTGAGGGGTAGAGAGAGAAGGAGAGAGAATCGCAAGCAGACTCTGCACCAAATGCAGAGCCCAACGTGGGGCTTGATCTCACAATTCTGTGATCATGACCTGAGCCAAAACCAAGAGTTGGACACTCCATCGACTGTGCCACTCGGGTGCCCCATGTACTGTACTTATTTTTTAAAATTCTCATATGAGTGGACCTGTGCAGTTCAAAGCCATGTTGTTCAAGGGTCAGATATATATATATATATATATATATATATAGTTTCTATTCAATATTCAATATTGTCTCATTTAATATTTTATTAGGCATCTCTACAATTTTCACTGAGTGAATTTCAACTGAGTGAATTTGTAAATTTAATATTTGCAAAGTTAAAATTATTAAAATATCTCTTCTCAGGTGTTCCATGTGTATAATGAGCATAATGATAGAAAGTACAGTGTTACTATTTACACATTGATAGAAGAGGGACTGATATATTATTACTCTATACAAGTTTTCCATTATTATTCAAATTAATTTATCTTAAATTTTCAACAGTATTGCTGTTTTTCTAGTAAGTTTGTTGTTTATGTGAACAGTTTCTATTTTTTTCTTATTATTTGTAGCCTAGCAGCTTAAAAAGAAGGTTTTTCAAATCAAATTCATGTTTATACCCACAGGAATGACTCAATCTATGTAACAGTAAACCGAAAATAAAATTAAAGGAGAGGGGGAAAAAAACAGAATTGCTTTGTTTGGTAGTGTGCTTTTAATCTAAAAGCAATGTTTTCTCTTTTTGTTATGAGTTCAGGAAAAAAAATCATAACTTGGAGTATCAATAATTTATTTATTATGTACATTCTTTAAGAAAAAGATAACTTAGTCAATATATATTTACAGCAGATTAAAACTAGGTGAGACACTGATGGAGGGGACATAAGTAGATACGAGAGATTATTTATTCTCCTTTTTGTTTATTTAATTATCTCAATCTTACTTACTTCTACAAAGAGATAAAACAGCCTGTGGAAAATTTAGCCTGAAAGATAATAACCATGAAGCATCCTCGGCAGGAGCAGGCTCTTTGATTACCTGTGTCTCTAAACCAGTCTGGCATCAAAGCAGGTTTACATTATTTGAACACCTGAAGGCCAGAAAATTCTCTTCATGGTCTACATAATTGTAACCATGGTCTATGTGGTCATCATCCTAGTTGGGAAGAACTTTTTTTTCCTTTTTGTCTCCCAGAATAGCATCATTTTGTGTAAGTTGCAACTGTTCTTTGAGCATCTACAGTTAGGCATTGAGCTGGGTATTAGGGATACATCAGTGAAAAACATGGTCTCTTCCTTCACAAATTTCACATTTTGGAGGTAGAAGAAAGCCGACCCCCAGATGGGTATGTGCCCAACAGTATACTATGTGCTAATATAAACATATTCACCAAATGCTATAGAGTACATAGTAAGTTCACATGAAATGGCCTGGGAGATTAGTAACATTCAAGAAATATTTATTGAATTTGGTTTTTCCTGCAAGAAGGTAAGTGAATAACTGGGCTGATTATTGGAAAATACATAATTTTGTCAGATGGAGAGGGAAGGGGATTGACACTGGATACATAGGGATAGTATGTGCTCAAATCAAGAGAGTGCAGTGTATGCTTTGGAAACTGTGTGCAAGTCATTGAGTATGTGTGAACAATTTCAGCAGTTTGAGACAGAGAGATAGCCAGAAACCATAAAGGAAAATATCTTGAGTGTCATTCTGAGTTTAGAAAGATAAAGGGGATACTGACTTTAATCAAGGAGTGACAAGATCAGTAGAAAGACTACTCTGGCAGATTTGTGCATGTATCTGAGGCAGATAAGATGAGATGTCTAGTATTATAGATAATACATTTTTAATTCATTAGCTAAAATGGTATACGAGTATAGAAAGAATGGATATTCAGAAGATAAAATTGAAAAAGCTTTGTGATTAATTGAAGGTGTGGGATCAGGAAGAGGGAACAAGTTTCTGACTGATGATTCCCATATGAAACTTTCATTTGCCAACGTAAGAAACAAAGAAAGAGGTGAATACATGGGGAATAAGATGGTGATCCCAGCTAGTTATTTATTCAGCAGAAATGTATTGAGCATTTATTATGTGACAGAAGCCTAACCCGTTAAGATGATACTTTCTAGTGGGAGAAATAATACATATATGTACACACACACACATATATGCTACAAACTATTTTATATGTATGTAAAACATACATATATATGTGTGTATATATATATACACATATATATACATATATAAAGTATTTTTGATGTTGGTAAGTGTAATGGCTAAAAGTAGGCAAGGGAGATCAGGATTGTAATATAGGTTGTAGTTTTATATGATATTGTCATAAAACCTCGCTAAGAAGAAATTAAAGGAAAATCCCAGGGCAGGTAAAGGAATAAGTTAGAGGCTATCTGAGCTGGGAGTGAGAGGGAAAGTTCTAGGTTGAGGGGGCAACCATTTGCAGTCCCTGTTATGAGAATATCCCTAGGAAGTTGGTATATGCTCAAGGAGGCCAGTATGGCTGCAGCCAAATGAACAAGGCATAAAATATTAAGAAAGGAGAATGTTTGAGAGGGTGGAGCTAATGGATCATCTAGAGCTTTGTGGATCAACGTAAGAACTTCATCTTTTGAATGAGATGGGATGCCACCAGAGGATTTTGAGAAGATTGATATGATCTAACTTATGCCAACAAAGAAAAGGAAAGAAAATACATTCAGGGCTAACATGTTGAGAGCAGAGGAGATGATGGAAACAAAGAGATCCATTTTTATGTATTTACAATGATCTGGTCAAGAAATGATTGTAGTTTGGGCCACAGTGATAGAAGTAGAAGTGGTAAGAAATTTCCAGAGTCAAAATATTTTAAAATCACAGGCAAAAGAATTTGGAATGCAAAAGAAAAGAAATACTTAATGACTGTAAATTTTTACTTAAAGAAGTGGAAGAATGAAACATCTATCAACTGAGCTGGGGAAAACTGAAGAAGAAATACTTTGGTGTGAGAGTTCAATTTTGGAGAGACAGTTTTGAACATACTAAACTTTAGATATCCCTAAGACATCCAAGTGATACTACATAGAGGAGGAAAAACTAGATATGCCTTTCAAGAATTTACTGAATGTACCAGAATTGAGATATAAATTGTTGAGACATTAATATGTAGATAGTGTCATAGTTAATTTTATGTGTGCAATTGACTGGATCACAGAGTACCCAGATATTTGGCCAAATGTTATTTCTGAGTGTGTCTGTAACAGTGTTTCAGGATGAAATTCACATTTCAATCAGTAGACTGAGTAATGTGGGTGAGCATTATCCAATCCATTGAGAGCCTGAATAAAACAAAAAGTGGAAGAATTTACTCTTTTTTTTTTTTGCCCTGATTGCATGAGCTGAGACATTGTTTTTCTCCTGCCCTAGGACTGAGTCTTATACCATCAGTGTTCCTGGTTCTTGGGGCTTCAGACTCAGGCTGGAATTTACACCATTGGCTTTTGTGGGTCTCCAGCTTGCAGATGGCAGCCCTTGAAACTTCTGTTTCTATAACCACGTAAAAAGTGAGCTCTATGTAATTGTGTTTTGAAGTCTGGAAAATGAGGAGGAGCCAGCAAATTGAGAAGTGATGACCTAGATAGAAGCATAAACAGAAGTGTGTGGCGTTCTGAATGTCAAGTGAAGAAAATGATTCAGGGGCGCCTGGGTGGCTCAGTCATTAAGCGTCTGCCTTCGGCTCAGGTCATGATCCCAGGGTCCTGGGATCAAGCCCCGCATCGGGCTCCCTGCTCTGCAGGAAGCCTGCTTCTCCCTCTCCCACTCCCCCTGCTTGTGTTCCCTCTCTTGCTGTGTCTCTCTCTGTCAAATGAATAAATAAAATCTTTAAAAAAAAAAAAAAAGAAAATGATTCAAAAGTGGGATGAGGTAAGCAATTCAAATGCTATCATTAACCCAAGTAAGATGAAGGCTGAGTGTGAGCTAGTTTTAGACATATGGCATTTGATTTGTCTCTGGTTTTAGTTGAATATGAGTGTGGATTATGGAAGAAAATTCTCTCTCTCTCTCTCTCTCTCTCTCTCTATATATATATTTATTTATATACACACATGCATATTTAATAATTATTTATGGTATTCGAAGTCGAAGATGTGGTAAAATTTCCCAAGAAAATAACTAATCATGATTTGAAATCAAGAAAATGATTAACTAGGGGCGCCTGGGTGGCTCAGTTGGTTAAGGGCTGCCTTCAGCTCAGGTCATGATCCCAGGGTCCTGGATCAAGCCCACATCAGGCTCCCTGCTCACAGGAAGCCTGCTTCTCCCTCTCCCACTCCCCCTGCTTGTGTTCCCTCTCTCACTCTCTCTCTCTCTGACAAACAAATAAATAAAATCTTTAAAAAAAAAGAAGAGAAAAGAAAATGAATAACTAAATCAAGCTGATACATTAAGAGGAAGAGACAATAAAATAGGAAAGTGAGGCTTGAAAAACATTCCAAGATATATCCATGTGTTCCTTGCATTTCTCTCCACTTAAGTATAGACTTTCTGGTTGGGATGGCTTTTATTTCTTCTTTCCTAATTGCTCGGGTTTAGATTTTCAGTACTATGTTGATGAAAGTGGTGAAAGGGGGCATTCTTGTATCCCTTCTGATCTTAGGGGAAAAAAAGGTTTTAGTATTTTTCTGTTGAGCATGATGTTAGCTGTGGACTTGTCACAGATGGACTTTATTATGTTGAGGTATATTCCTTCCAGACTTAATTTGTTGAGCATTTTATCATGAAAGAGGATTTGATTTTGTCAAATGTTTTGTTTATGCATCTACTGAGATGAACATATGATTTTTTATCTTTCATTCTGTTAGTATGGTGTATCACACTTACTGATCTGTGTATGTTGAACCATCTTTGCTTCCCAGGGATAGATTCCACCTGATCATGGTTTATGATTCTTTTATTTATTTATTTTTTATTTTATGTATTTATTTTTATTATGTTATATTAATCACCATACATTACATCATTAGTTTTTGATGTACTGTTCCATGATTCATTGTTTGTGTATAACACCCAGTGCTCCATGCAGTACGTGCCCTCTTTAATACCCATCACCAGGCTAACCCATCCCCCCACCTCCCCTCCCCTCTAGAACCCTCAGTTTGTTTCTCAGAGTCCATAGTCTCTCATGCTTTGTCTCCCCCTCTGATTTCCCCTCCTTCATTTTCCCTTCCTACTCCCTTCTTCTTCTTCTTCTTCTTCTTCTTCTTCTTCTTCTTCTTCTTCTTCTTCTTCTTCTTCTTCTTCTTTCTTCTTCTTTTTTTTGGTGCTGTTAGATTCAGTTTGATAGAAATTTGTTGAGGATTTTTGCAGTCTATGTTAATCAGGGATATTGGACTGGAATTTTCTTTTCTGTAGTGTCTTTGTCTGGTTTTGGTATCAGAATAATGCTGGCCTCAAAAAATGAGTTTGGAAGTGTTCCCTCTTCTCCAAATTTTTGGAAGAGTTTGAAAAGGACTGGCATTAATTCTTTAAATATTTTGCAGAATTTGCTTGTGAAGCCATCTGATTCTTGGCTTTCTGTTGTTGGGAGGCCTTTGATTACTAATTTAATCTCCATACTAATTATCAGTCTATTCATATTTTCTATTTCCTCATGCTTTGGGCTCTCTAGCTATATCTCTTTGTATAATTGTTAGCATTTTTTCTAGGAAGAACAATATAAATCTTTAATTTATCTCTACATGCTTAGTTAATATTGAATTACTTCAGATAGTATATAGAAACCTTATAAATTGTGTTTCCATCTACCCAACACCTTCATATTTAATGTTATCATTTGGCCATTCTTTCTTTTTTTTTTTTTTTTTTTTCCTGTTTCTTCTCCATCTGGAATTCTCATTACTTATGTGTTGGACTGTGTCATATTGTTCTACAAGTCTCTGAGATTCTGCTAGTTTTCCTTTAATCCTTTTCTTCTCTCTTTTTTGGATCGACTTCTATTAATGTTTTGTAAAATTATTTCTTTTTTCTGCCAACTCTACATTAAAATTGACCTCTGTATTAAATTTCTATTCTAGTTATTTTACTTTAGCTGTAGAATTTCCATTTTTTAAGTTTTAATTTCTGGTGGTAAACTGTATTCATTAGTAGATTTTTCAGTTCGTTCTTTGAACGTATATCTACTTAACTCTTTTGTGATAGCTCTTTTGAATTCTTTATCTGCTAGACCTAGTATCAAGTGCTCTTACAAAGTGCTGGTATTGATTTCCCTTTTTTCTGAGTGTGCTTTAGAATTTAACAAATTTAAGTTGGGTTAAAACTGGGCATTGTAGATTATATGTTGTGGCAAATCTGAAATCTGTTGTGTTCTTCTGCAGAATTTCTTTCTAGAAGACAGTTAAATTACCCAGATTCAAATTGTGAAATTTTTCTCACCTCTGGTATTAATTTCCTCTTTTCTTGCAGTTTTACACTGCTAATTTTTTTTTTAAACCTACCTTCCAAAGGCCTCTCTTGTACCTTTATAATGTGGTATTTAGGCAAAAATTTGGGTAAAGATGGTGTTTACTCATTTTAGACCGAAAGGCACCCCCAGATTGAAAGTGAAGAGGTGGAAGACCATTTACCATGCTAATGGAAACCAAAAGAAAGCTGGGTGGCAATCCTTATATCAGACAAATTAGATTTTAAACCAAAGACTATAATAAGAGATAAAGAAGGACACTATATCATACTTAAAGGGTCTATCCAACAAGAAGATCTAAGAATTGTAAATATCTATGCCCCTAACATGGGAGCAGCCAATTATATAAGCCAATTAATAACAAAATCAAAGAAACACATCAACAATACATTAATAGTGGGGGACTTTAACACCCCCTCACTGAAATGGACATTTCATCTAAATAAAAGATCAACAAGGAAATAAAGACTTTAAATGACACATTGGACCAAATGGACTTCACAGACATATTCAAAACATTCCATCCCAAAGCAACAGAATACACATTCTTCTCTAGTGCCCATGGAACATTCTCCAGAATAGATCACATCCTAGGTCATAAATCAGGTCTCAACCGGTACCAAAAGATTGGGATCATTCCCTGCCTATTTTCAGACCACAATGCTTTGAAACTAGAACTCAATCACAAGAGGAAAGTCAGAAAGAACTCAAATACATGCAGGCTAAAGAGCATCCTACTAAAGAATGAATGGGTCAACCAGGAAATTAAAGAAGAATTTAAAAAATTCATGGAAACCAATGAAAATGAAAACACAACTATTCAAAATCTTTGGGATGCAGCAAAGGCAGTCCTAAGAGGAAAGTATATAGCAATACAAGCCTTTCTCAAGAAACAAGAAAGGTCTCAAG
The DNA here is from genome assembly GCF_029215605.1 of Mirounga angustirostris. Classification (NCBI taxonomy): domain Eukaryota; kingdom Metazoa; phylum Chordata; class Mammalia; order Carnivora; family Phocidae; genus Mirounga; species Mirounga angustirostris. Next base: position 103,272,422 of record NW_026991712.1, on the reverse strand, counting down.
TACACAACCTAACCCTCCACCTAAAGGAGCTGGAGAAAGAACAGCAAATAAAGCCTAAACCCAGCAGGAGAAGAGAAATAATAAAGATCAGAGCAGAAATCAATGAGATAGAAACCAAAAGAACAGTAGAACAGATCAATGAAACTAGGAGCTGGTTCTTGGAAAGAATTAACAAGATTGATAAACCCGTGGTCAGATTTACCAAAAGGAAAAGAGAAATGACCCAAATCAACAAAATCATGAATGAAAGAGGAGAGATCATAACCAACACCAAACAAATACAAACAATTATAAGAACATAATATGAGCAACTCCATGCCAGCAAATTAGATAATCTGGAAGAAATGGATGCATTCCTAGAGATGTATCAACTACCAAAACCGAGCCAGGAAGAAACAGAAAACCTGAACAGACCTATAACCACTAAGGAAATTGAAGCAGTCATCAAAAATCTCCCAACAAACAAGAGGCCAGGGCCAGATGGCTTCCCAGGGGAATTCTACCAAACATTTCAAGAAGAATTAATACCTATTCTTCTAAAACCATTCCAAAAAAAAAGAAATGGAAGGAAAACTTCCAAACTCATTTCATGAGGCCAGCATTACCAAAACCAAACAAAGATACCAAAACCAGACAAAGACCCCATCCAAAAGGAGAATTACAGATCAATATCCTTCATGAACATGGATGCAAAAATTCTCACCAAAATACTAGCCAATAGCATCCAACAGTACATTAAAAGGATTGTTCACTACGACCAAGTGGGATTTATTCCTGTGCTGCAAGGTTGGTTCAACATCCACAAATCAATCAATGCGATGCATTACATTAATGAAAGAAAGAACAAGAACCATATGATCCTCTCAATAGATGCAGAAAAAGCATTTGACAAAGTACAGCATCCTTTCTTGATCAAAACTCTTCAGAGTATAAGGATAGAGGGTACATACCTCAATATCATAAAAGCCATCTATGAAAAATCCACAGCGAATATCATTCTCAATGGGGAAAAACTGAGAGCTTTCCCCCTAAGGTCAGGAACACGGCAGGGACGTCTGCTATCACCACTGCTATTCAACATAATATTAGAAGTCCTAGTCACAGCTATCAAACAACAAAAAGAAATAAAAGGCATCCAAATTGGCAAAGAAGAAGTCAAACTCTCACTCTTTGCAGATGATATGATACTTTATGTGGAAAACCCAAAAGACTCCACCCCAAAACTGCTAGAACTCATACAGGAATTCAGTCAAGTGGCAGGATATAAAATCAATGCACAGAAATCAGTGGCACTCCTATACACCAACAACAAGACAGAAGAAAGAGAAATTAAGGAGTTGTTCCCATTTACAAAACCCCAAACCCAAAACCATAAGATACCTAGGCATAAATCTAACCAAAGAGGCAAAGGATCTGTACTCAGAAAACTCTAAAATACTCATAAAGGAAATTGAGGAAGACACAAAGAAATGGAAAAATGTTCCATGCTCACGGATTGGAAGAACAAATATTGTGAAGATGTCAATGCTACCTAGAGCAATCTACACATTCAAAGCAATCCCTATCAAAATACCATCCACTTTTTTCAAAGAAATGGAACAAATAATCCTAAAATTTGTATGGAACCAGAAAAGACCCCAAATAGCTAGAGGAATGTTGAAAAAGAAAAGCAAAGCTGGTGGCATCACAATTCTGGACTTCAAGCTCTATTGCAAAGCTGTCATCATCAAGACAGTATGGTACTGGCACAAAAACAGACACATAGATCAATGGAACAGAATAGAGAGCCCAGACATGGACCCTCAACTCTATGGTCAACTAATCTTCGACAAAGCAGGAAAGAATGTCCAATGGAAAAAAGACAGTCTCTTCAACAAATGGTGTTGGGAAAATTGGATAGCCACATGCACAAGAATGAAACTGGACCATTTCCTCACACCGCACACAAAAATAGACTCCAAATGGTTGAAAGACCTAAATGTGAGACAGGAGTCCATCAAAATCCTAAAGGAGAACACAGGCAGCAAGCTCTTTGACCTCAGCCACAGCAACTTCTTCCTAGAAACATCGCCAAAGACAAGGGAAGCAAGGGCAAAAATGAACTATTGGGACTTCATCAAGATAAGAAGCTTTTGCACAGCAAAAGAAACAGTCAATAAAACCAAAAGACAACTAACAGAATGGGAGAAGATATTTTCAAATGACATATCAGATAAAAGGCTAGTATCCAAAATCTATAAAGAACTCAACACCCAAAGAACAAATGATCCAGTAAGAAATGGGCAGAAGACATGAACAGACATTTTTCCAAAGAAGACATCCAAATGGCCAACAGACACATGAAAAAGTGTTCAACATCGCTCGGCATCAGGGAAATCCAAATCAAAACCTCAATGAGATACCACCTCACACCAGTCAGAATAGCTAAAATTAACAAGTCAGGAAATGACAGATGTTGGCGGGGATGCAGAGAAAGGGGAGCCCTCCTATACTGTTGGTGGGAATGCAAGCTGGTGCAGCCATTCTGGAAAACAGTATGGAGGTTCCTCAAAAAGTCGAAAATAGAGCTACCCTATGACCCAACAATTGCACTACTGGGTATTTACTCCAAAGATACAAATGTAGGGATCCGAAGGGGTACATGCACCCCAATGTGTATAGCAGCAATGTCCACAATAGCCAAACTATGGAAAGAGCCAAGATGTCCATCGTCAGATGAATGGATAAAAAAGATGTGGTACACACACACACACACACACACACACACACACACACACAATGGAATATTATGCAGCCATCAAAAGGAATGAGATCTTCCCATTTGCAATGACATGGATGGAACTGGAGGGTATTATGCTGAGCGAAATAAGTCAATCAGAGAAAGACATGTATCATATGACCTCATTGATATGAGGGATTCTTAATCTCAAGAAACACACTGAGGGTTGCTGGAGTGGTAGGTTGTGGGAGGGATGGGGTGGCTGTGTGATGGACATTGGGAAGGGTATGTACTATGCTGTGAATTGTGTAAGACTGTTGAATCACAGACCTGTACCTCTGAAACAAATAATACATTATATGTTAAAAAAAAAAAAAAGAAGAAGAAGATGGCAGGAAGGGAACAATGAAGGAGGGGCAATGAAAGGGGAGATGAACCATGAGAGACTATGGACTCTGAGAAACAAACTGAGGGTTCTAGAGCGGAGGGGGTGGGGGGATGGGTTAGCCGGTGATGGGTATTAAAGTGGTCATGTTCTGCATGGAACACTGGGTGTTATGCACAAACAATGAATCATGGAACAGTACATCAAAAACTAATGATGTAATGAATGGTGATTAACATAACATAATAATAGAAAAATTAAAAAAATAAATTAACAAAAAAATTAAAAAGATAAAAGCAACAGATTCACCATCTATTCCCCTGCACCTTTGTTTATCTGAAGTGGATTTCTCTTTGCCTTCTGCTTGCTTTTCTCTTAGGCCTCTTGGATTCTACCCCACACTGTCAGTCAGGCATTTGGACAGAGTTTATACTTAAAATTTTGAGACCCACTTCTACAATTTCTTGGTGCCAAAATTCCTATTTACATTCTCAGCTGAGTTTTGAGTCCTAGACTCTGTGATCGCTAGTAACCTGAGAAGGTAAGCCTGTAGCTTCTGAGACTTTTTCTGCCTCCACAGCGTCTATTATCCATAAAACTCTGTGTGATTTGGCACCACAGTGCATTCTCTTACTATCTTCACTTGTCACTCCGCTAAAGACACTGTAGCTTACTCACTGACCTTTGAATATTCAAAGTATAGGCTTGTTGTTACAGCATTCATATTCATTGCTTCCTTTACATAGAATAAGACCTTCTTTCAAGTCTTCCAGGTCTCAGCTCATAAATGATTTTATCAGAGGGGGATTTCCTGTCCACAATTTCACCCTTTTTTTTTTTTTTTAATTTTCTTCAGAGCAATTATCATTTGCTGCCATATTAGGTATTTGTTTTACCTGTGCGTTGTCTGTCTTTGGCCGCTAGAATGGGAAGTCTAAGAGAGCATGGACTTGTCTGTTTACGTTGTTCAAGCTGTATTGCCAATGACTAGAACAATGCCAGGCACTAATTTATCACTCAAGAAATTCTTATTGAATGAATAAATAATGGGTCAAATTGGCAAATATTATATATTTAGCACACTTGATATCTTATAGAAAATTATTTTCTCTTCCATATAATTTTAGGATTAATTTATTATATGAAATAATTGACTTGTGATTTTAATTCCTTGCTTATTAACTATTTTATTTTAGGAATGACTATTAAAATATTTCAAAGATTTTCCAGCATAATTGAAGTGATAACATTTTTATTCTACTCTCATCCTTTGTTGAAATGAAGAAATTAATGGAATTTTCAATTTCAACCATACTTGCATTTTTGGTGGGTTTCTGTAATGTGGGATTCTTTGATTATACAACCTGATTTTATTTACTAATATTCTATTGATGATTTTTGAATCATTTTTAGTATATAAAATTATCCTCTGTTTTTATGCTTTATTCTTATCCCTATCAAATTCTGGAATTGGATTTATGCAATCTTCCTACAATGTGTTGGGAAGTTTTCATCTGTTTCTATACCCTGCAATTTTTTTTAAAAAATGTTGACATTACTTGTGCTTTCAAAAGGTTTTTTATTTAAGCAATGCCCACACCCAATGTGGGGCTCAAACTCATAACCCAGAGATTAAGAGCTGCATGCTCTACCGACTGAGCCAGCCATGGGCCCTTACTTGTGCTTTCAAAGTACAACTTACTAAAGGTGTAAAAATCTGTGCTTAGCGATTTTCTTTTCAATGAAATATTTCAGGAATATAAAATATTGGAGATTATAATAAGTATCTTTATATCTACCACCTAATAATACATAAAACTTTACAGAAACAAATTGGAGCCCCTTTGGTAGTTCTACTTGATCTAATTCCTTCCCCTTTCTCCTCAGAGAAAACTATTATGGGAATTTATCATTTCCATGCAAGCTTTTTTTTTTTCTTTACTGATAGGAGGAATTCTTATTGCATAGCATATATCAATAACAAACATAGAATGCTTAAATGTATTAACATTTTTTGTAGATAGCATATGTGTTATATGTCCTTCTGCACTTGTATTTGTTTCATTTCATAGATTTTTTAAAATTTCCAGAATGGAATATTCAGTTCTAAAACATGAGTTTTATCTGCTTTGTAGCATTATATTAAATATGTATAAATATGCACATACCACAATGTATTTATCATTTCCTTGTTCTTGAGCATTTCATTGTTTCTAGTTTTTCTACCAAAAAAAATTACCCGCTATGAGCAATCTTTTACATTCTTTTTGTGCAACTCTGCAAACAATTCTAAGGTTATTTACCCAGGAGGGGAATTATTGAACTGTGATATGTGAGCATATTCAATTTTTCTGCCAAATTCTCTTTAAGTGGTTGTTCCAGTTTATACTCCACACAATGGTATACATGAGTTCATATTGCTTCCCATTATATTGCCAATATTAGTTACATCCACACATTTCCATTTTTGCCAATATGTTTGAGATGAAATGAAATTCCCTGTGATTTTCAATCGTATTTTGCTGATTGTAAGATTGGGCTTCATTTCACACGTTTTTGTTGTTATTCATTGGCCATTCAAATATATTGTGAATTACCTATTAACTTCTACTCATTTTTCTGTTAGGTATTACTTTTACATTTTGAAAACTGATTGTTATTTTGAAGTTTTATACATTGCAAATATCTTTTCCCAGTTTTAAATACTTTGTGTTTCACATTGCTTACGGGGACTTTTTAAAAAATAAATATTGAAAAAGTTCACAGCTTTATTGAGTTTTGCATACCATACAATTTGAAGATTTCAAATAATACATGCACTGTGGATTCATAACCACAATCCACTTTTCTGAACATTTTATTACCCACCCCAACTTCCCTTGATCCTGTTTTTAGTCAATACCCTTTCTCACCCCTAGACTCAGACAACCACTAATTTAATTTCTCTCTCTGTAGATTTGCCTTTCCTAGAGACCTTTATAATAAATGGGATCATATAATACATTTTCTTTGTGTCTGATTTCTTTCACTTAACATAATGTGTTTCAGGTTCATCATGTTGTTGCAAGCATCACTAGTTTATTCCATTTTGTATGGGTATACTACATTGTGTTTACCCATTCAGCAGTTGATAAATATATGGGTAGATTCCAGTTTGAAGCTATTGGAAATAAAGTTGCTATGAACACAAAAGTCTGTGTGGACATATATTTTCATTTCTCTTGAGTATATACTTAGAAGGAGGATACTGGGCCATATGAAAAGTACATGTTTAACTTTTTAAGAAACTGTCAAACTGTTTTCCAAAGCTACTGAATCATTTCCATTCTCACAAATATTATATGAGTTTTAGACTTGCAAACAAGGTCATGGCCAGGATTTTAAATTTTGGACCTTATATTCAGTGTGTAGTGATATATATATATATCTTTTTTTTTTTGAGAGATAGTAGGGGGAGGGGTAAAGGGAGAAAGAAAGAGTATCCCAAGGAGGCTCCACGCCCAGCATGGAGCCTGACAGGAGGTTGGATCCCACGACCCGAGATCATGACCCCAGCCAAAATCAAGAGTCAGACACCCAACCGACTGAGCCACCCAGGCACCCTACAGTGTGTAGTGATTTATTATCATTAATTTTATTTTGCATTTCGCTAGTGACTGATGTTGAGCATTCATCGATATGCTTATTAGCTATATATATGTATATTTGTATATATAAATTTGGTAAAATGTTTTCAAATATTTTGTCAAATATGTAGTACATTTTAATATATACATTTTTCACTTAATATATTTCATTTAAAATAGTTAATATTATCAATTACTGTATCTTTGCACCCAATTAAGAATATAGTCTTTTTATCTTGAAATCCTTCATCTGAAATTTATTTCTGTATATGTTATCTAGTACAGTCTTACACTTATTATTTCTGATGTGGCTAAACAATTTCCTTAGCAACAGATTGGATTTTCCCAAGTTTTTCCTAATGATTTGTGATGCCAGCTCTGATATAAATCAAATTTCTATACATATAGACCTGTTTCTAAGTTTCTAACTCCCCTATTCTCTCAATAACTTTGTCTTGGTCTGTGGGAAACTACTATATACTTACTTAATGTTACTAAAAATACATAAAATTATATATACATGATTATATATTACATGATACATCTATCTATATTAGAAAACTTGGTATATCATAAAATAAATCTCTCCATATATACATTTTCAAAATTATTATCCTGGGCTTTTGCTTTTGTATATAAATTGGAGCGTCAGCTTTTAAATTGCCATGAAAAAGACTTTTGATATTTTAGAGTTACAGAGAATGAATAAATTAAATGCATAGCTTGAATTAGGAGAATATTGTCATCTTCATAATATTTTGGTTTTCAAGCTATGAATATGACTTTCTTAATGAGCTTGAATAATGTTTTATTACGTCCATAATATTTTGCACATTTTATTGAATTTAAGCCTAAATCTCTTTTGATTTTTGTTGCTATTATAAATGGTATTCCTTATTTCTCCTACAGTTATATTATTTCAAGTGTTAGATGCCAGTATATAAGAAAAGGAATTAATTTTTATATTACAATATATTGATTTTACCATTGCTAACCTCACATTTTAGTTCTTATAAATTCCCAGTAAAAGCTTTTGTATTTTCAGTGTAGATAAGTATATCTTCTGAAAATGACTGCTTTATTTCTTATATTCTAATATCACACAAATTATTATTATATATTTTTTTAAATTTTCCCTTGTCTTAAAGCATTGCCTAGAACTCCAGAACAATCTTTATGAAAAACAATGACTGCTAACCTTCTTGTTCCTTGTTTCTGACTTAGAAGAAATTATTCCCTAGTGTCTTAATTGGGAAGTGGTTTATAATTGTCATTTCTCTTCTTCCTATTGCTTCCTCCATTTCTTCTCTCCTTCCTCTCTTCCTTCTCTCCATTTCTCTTCTCCTTCTCTACCTGTTTCTCCTTTTCTTCCTCCTTCTTGTTCTCTTTGTTTGGTTCCTCCTCCTTCTTCACCTTCTTGCTCTTCCTTTCAGAGTTTTTAGATCAATTTAAAACTTTTCATTGAAGTATAATATAGAGAAATGTGCACATAAGTACAAAAACTCAGTAAATTTTTGTACTCCTAGGCCATTTGGTGGCAGTTTCATTAATTGTGTCTTTTCAAGAGCGTTGTTCTTTTAGTTTTCATTCTTTTAGTTTTTAAAGTGGATGGGGCATGAATTTTTACATAGTATCCTCTAAAATTAAAGAACTTAACTTTTCCATTTCTCTCCCCCCCCCAAATCTCTTCTATCAGATACGTGTTTCCCTTTTTTGTTGTTTTTATTTGAGTTTTCTTTCCACTTGTCTTAATTAGACTTGCAATGTTTGGTACTTTTACTTTTCAAAGAAACTGGATTTTTATTTTATAAATCAGTCTGATTTAAATTTTTTTCTATTTCATTAACTTCTATTTTTCAGTTACTAATGTATCCATTCTATTTATTTTAGACTTACATTTTTTTTTTTACATTTTTAATTTCTTTCTACTTTTATTTACTTGTTTGGTGATTTCTAGTTATACTACATAGTTATTAGCAAGTACTTCCAGGATCTAGGTCCCTGAAGTTTAACCGAACATACAGCTAAAACGTGAAGGACACTTATTACCTTAACTTATTGACTAAGGTATATTTATCTGTCTAAGTCCCACATGTATAAAAATTAGATATTTTTTCAAAATTTATTCATTAAATCATGTATTCAAGGTATTTTGAGACTCTGTCATATAGATGGCAGAAAAATACATGATCTTTGTCTTTGAAGTTCATACTGTTTAGTGGAAAAGATTGACTTAGAAGAAGGAGATCATAATACAGGTGTCTATGAGAGGTTAAGCATGATATTAGGAAGCTGTGAATGAGTATTACACACAAAAGATAACATTTGTGCCTGAGAAAAGGGGTTGGGTATTTTGGTCAGAACTATGAAAAAATTTGAAGTAAAAACAGATTCTGTAAGTCTGGTTTAGATGTTAAATGGGAGTAGGAAGAAATTAGTGATGAACCTATATCTTAGTAAGAAGTGATTCATTTAATAAACGTGGGGCTGGCAGAGAAAATAAAGCCAAAGGACATGAAAACACCTGCAGAAAGTACCACTTTCTCAAAATAAGGAGTGCAACTCTGAATATTGTATATCTTCTTGACTGTCCTGAATGTTTCAGAAAGTAACACAATTATGTAGTCAAAATTCAGCAACTGTTACAATTCTCACATCCTAGCAAATCACACTAAGTAATAATAAAGCCATTATGGTTAAGTAATGCTTCTACACATTGGCAAATAAATGGTCATATGTAGAGTTTAAGTGGAGAAAACATACCAGAATTTAGATGCTGAAGCTTTTCTTGATAGAAAAGACTACTTCTAAAATCTAAACTGGTGAGTGATTACCTGGGATTTTCTTCTCTGAAACAGTTCTCTGTGTTTTAATATCTCTCCCTTGTTCTCTCTCTCCCTCTTTCTCTCAAGCTCCCTCTCTGAATTTCACTGTCAAGACACCCATGTTTGTGGTCTGGGATTTCATTTTCAATTATTTCTCCCTTTTTTATTGTGATTGCAAGCCTTTTGGTAATTAATCAGTAGTTCCTTTTGCTAAAGTGTAGGTATCTCTGCACTAGAGAATTCCAGATTCTCTTTATTTTTTCTTAGATTATGAGTGAAAGACAAACTATGGCATTCATTACTTTCTCAGACAATTGAAAATTAATTTCTGATATATTAAGTCAGTAGGAGGATCTCACATAAATTCCATTATTAAAATCAGCAAATTGCTGTGGTCTTTCCATTGATTTCATGTTACACTAATCACTATATTCATATTCAACTATGTAGTACAGCTTCAGTTGCAAATGTTCTTAAAATACAAAGAATTTTACATACAATTGAGTAAGATTATAAAAAGAGAATATGTGGATTTTCATGAAAATCAGAAAAATATTATATAAAGGCACTTTTCCCACTGAAGTAAGTCCTCATCATAATTCAGACCTGATTATCATAGGTCTTTATTGTGAAATGAAAAATCTGGGGGATGATTATTTTGTTTATGTGTGTATTGATTTAGTGCCTACTTTGTGCTGAAAAGTTGGCTTGACCATGTTTAGAACAATTAATTGTATTATCTCCATCCTGAAGAAATGTGTTGCTTAGAGGGATATGTAGCTATTTTAAAAGTTAAATTGACTAGAATGAGTGAGTTCCATCAAAAGACATAAGCATAAACAGAGATGTATAAAATGAGTGGGGGTTCATTTTGTACTAGGCACTAGGCATTGTGATGGACAATTCCAAATGGATTGGGATGTACTTCTTATGAATATGAGCATGTAAAGCTGTGTATATATGAAAAACGTTTTTTTTTTTTTTAAGATTTTTATTTATTTGACAGAGAGAGACACAGCGAGAGAGGGAACACAAGCAGGGGGATTGAGAGAGGGAGAAGCAGACTCCCCGCTGAGCAGGGACCCGGATGCGGGGCTCGATCCCAGGATCCTGGAATCATGACCTGAGCGGAAGGCAGACGCTTAATGACTGAGCCACCCAGGCGCCCCTACATGAAAAGGGGTTATAAAGAAATGAGTCCCTAATTGCATGGTGGAAAACATCATAGAGATTTCAGGAAGGGCTTGATATTTAAAATTTTGTAAAAGATGAGTGAGGGCTACTTTTTCCATATAAATATTATTACTGATACTGAACAGTGTTACTGGTGTTTCTTTGGCTTATTTAAAATAGTATGTCTCTATACTTGGTTTCCAAGAAACATCTGGATTCTTATCTTGGATACACTTAAATGGGTAATTTGTCCTTCATGAGCTTGAAGTTTTATCTAAATTAGAGATCTAAACAAGTGAAACTGCTGTAGAAATATAAAGATGAGTGAAAATTAACATGGGCACACTAATGCTTCAACAAAGCTTGACTTTAAACTGAACCCTTTTTTCTATTCTCCATTCAGGAAGCCTCCCCCTCCCCTTCACTTGTTTTTCTGTAGAATCCTTTGTTCCAGGGGCGCCTGGTTGGCTCAGTCATTAAGCGCCTGCCTTCGGCTCAGGTCATGATCCCAGGGTGCTGGGATCAAGCCCCGCATCGGGCTCCCTGCTCAGCGGGAAGCCTGCTTCTCTCTTTCCCACTCCCCCTGCTTGTGTTCCCTTTCTCGCTGTGTCTCTCTCTCTGTCAAATAAATAAATAAAATCTTTAAAAAAAAAAAAAAAAGAATCCTTTGTTCCAGGAACTAGGTATCAATGTTGCTACTTAGTGAAGAGAAGACTCGGATGGCATGGAGGGTGCCAGCAACAGTCAGGAGACTGCCTTGAAGACACCATGAGCAGGGCTTGCAGCTCATACTAGTTTCCTATTAAACCACCAGATCCTGTAACTTCCTATAAAACCCCTCAGGCTTTTTAAAATTTTTTTAATTTTGTTTTCTTATGTTAATCCCCATGCATTACATCATTAGTTTTAGATGTAGTGTTCCATGATTCATTGTTTGTGCATAACACCAGTGCTCCATGCATAATGTGCCCTCCTCAATACCCATCACCAGGCTAACCCAACCTCCCACCCCCCTCCCCTCTAGAACCCTCAGTTTGTTTTTCAGAGTCCGTTGTCTCTCATGTAAAACCCCTCAGGCTTTTATCCTGCGAAGTCTTGCGGTCTTGGAGGCATTAGCCTGCTGTAGCCTCCTTTGCCTGGCAAACTAATAAATTATCTTCCTTCTTTATACCTAAACTGTCTTCATGTTACATGTTTCATCTCCGGAGCACAATTGGTTTTTGACAACACAAGGAAGAAACTAAAATTTATCTTATCTTTGTAGTTCAATTAGATCCTTTGAATTTTTTTTGCATTACCTACTTCCATGTCACCTTAATTCTCTGTGTTAAGCATTTACTTTCATTGCCATTCTGCTTATGCAGTATGGTTCAGAATATAAACAGACCATAACCTGAATCTCTCTCTCCCCACCTCTCTCCTTCTATTACCATCAACCACATTTAATTTAGTGTTGTAGAAAAAAAAGTTTAAGTAGTAATAAAGAGAATTAAAATCTCCTGATAATCCCATAAATTCCACTTGTGTTCATTTTCTTGGTGGTCAAAAAATCCTCCTGCATCCATACTACTCTGGGCCACTGCTAAGTGGTTTCAGGAGATAAATTTCACTTCATGCTTCTCTCCGAGCTTACCAATTCTCTCACCAAAAATCCCTATCAGTGGTTTCTTTCTCTTCTGAACCCATACTCACGTGTTCCCTGCTATCTTTATACTACTTTCTTTCCAGCAATAGCTAGAACCTACTCTAAGAACAGAGTAAATTAAAGCCCCAAATAAAGCAAGAACTAGTCTTAATGGTTATGTAATAAATTTCCTGTTATAATCTAGGACAGAGTTTCTCAAATACAGCACTCTTGACGTTTGAGGCTGGATAATTCTTTGCTGTGGGGGGCTGTCTTGTGCACTGGAAGATGCTTAGAAGTATCCCCGACCTCTATGCACAAGATGGCAGGAGTACCCCCCTCATTTGTGACAAAACTGTCTCAGGATATGTCAAATGTCTTCTGTAACCCATAAGGCTGCCAGTTAAAATGCAAGAATCCCACCTAAATTTGAATTTCAGATAACCAAAACAAATACACTTTTTTTTTTTTAAATTTAAGCATATCTGAAATATTGTATAGATCAGTTATACTAAAAAATGTTTACCTGAGATTCAAATTTAACTATATATTTTTATTTTAAATCTGGCAATTCTACTTGAGTCTGAGGAGGGTAGGCAGGGTGGGGGGGGGCATAGTTGCCCCATTTGAGAACCACTATGATTATATTAAAAAGTAAAATAAAAATAAAATGTTTTAGACATAATTTTGGCACTGCCATGTGTTTAAGGCATTTAGCTAAATGGGTTATTGTTACTCTTAATATAATTATTTTGGTATGTTCAAAAGTTTGCAATAGTGGAAAATAAAATAAAATGTACCACTTAGTTTCATTATGGGGTCTCAGCTCTTGAGGAATTTAGTGCTTTGACTGATAGCTGTATAGACAAGAGGCTCCATTGCCTTCAGTTTTCTGCAGCATTCATTAGGCCAGAGGCAGGCTTTCTTCAGATATAAAAATGATGGATGGAATTCAGAACCTGATAGTTACTCTCATGATACCATAGACATCCGGAATATGCATTTGCCCTCTGAGTAAAGCCTACACACTTTGCCATGTAAACCCCCAAGTGCATAGACATTGAGCCATTTAATCTGCTCTGGGCCCATGTCGCCTAATTCTGCAGTTGATATAATCATCTTCAGACACTTACAGGTCTCTAGACGACACAGCTAAAGAAGATAAAAAGACAAGGTGAACTTGTGTTTGCCCTCTCATTAAATTTTACAAGCTGCTATGTTTAAGTTTCTATTTTATGGACCACTTAGGCAACTATTAACCTTTAAAAATACATTAGCATTTTTATTTCAGACTTTCAAGAAGACGCAGATGAAAATAGAAATTAATGATAGTGGGGAGTTCTGACTTACAAATCGATATTCGGATGTTCAAAACATGGTTTTCCTCTACCACATTAAGAAAATATTCCAAATAATCCACCTATCCTAGTTCTTCTTTAAAACTGACTACATCTTTTGTTGGTACAAATTATAGTGTAATGGCAGTAAGCATGTCCAGGTTTATTGAAATACAGTGTTAGAGAATTATTACTGGTGTTCTATTACTTTAAATTGAAAGATGATGAAGACTTATGAGCAGAGAGAGACTCATTTAAACACAGTAAAATTGAATCTATTTGCCTTAAAAGATAATAATTAAATAAAATTTTATTAGAGCTTTTAAATTTTCATTTTAAAATTTGCACTGGCTAAAAATCATCTTCTATAATGTGGATAATTTAGGCAGATAATGATTAAAAAATATGAAATACTATGATTTTGTTTTAACATCACCGGTTATGAAAATGTTCTTTTTGCTGGCAGAACTGAAAAAATATGGTATTTTTAATATTAGTCTTAGAACATTTAAAAAATGTTCTTAAAAATATAAAAACATTATTTTTTAAGGATGCATTTTTGGCCTCATATTATTTAATTTATTTTTGCAAATTTGGTGCAATCTATTAGACTTTGGACATTAAAACAGTCATTCACAGCTTTGAAAAGTCCCTTATAGAACTTTGAAATTTAACATTAAGAATCTGTAATTTTACACCAGGCTAACTGCACATGGAGCAAGAATGATGTCTGTTTTACTGTGTGTCCACTTTCAGTCAGGTTATAATGAACATCTAATGCCACTTCAAATTTAAAAATAAAATTCCTGTGGGCACCTGGGTGGCTCAGTAGGTTAAGCACGGGACTCTTGATTTTGGCTCAGGTCATGATCTCAGTGTGGTGAGATTAAGCCCTGAGTCGGGGCTCTGTGCTGAGTGTCAAGCCTGCTTGGGATTCTCTCTCCTTCGCCCGCTGCCCCTCCCCCACCCATGCAGATGCTCTTGCTCTCTCTCAAAAAAAATCAAAATTAAAAATAAAAAAATTCCTGGGCTCCTGAGTGGCTCAGTCAATTAAATGCCTGTCATAGGCTCAGGTCATGATCCCAGGAACCTAAGATCAAGCCCCATGTGAGGCTCCCTGCTCAGCAGAGTTTGCTTTTCCCTCTGCCTCTGCCCCTGCCCCCAGTTGTGCTCTCTCTCGAAGAAATAAAATGTTAATAAATAAATAAATAAGTAAAATTCCTAAACATGCCAGCTTACAATGAACATGATCTGTTCTATGTGGTTATGATACAAAGATGACTAAAACAGGGACCTATTGGCAGAAAGGGTTGGAAAGGAGAGAAGAAATTTGAAAATCTTCCTTTTCTTTCTATTAATGTGCTCTTGGAACTGTTGCAGGGCGATTTGTTGCATGCTTACGGCTATAGATTCTGTTTTCTTAAGCAAGATGTAAGAAAACTGGAGCATTTTTCATTTTGAGCTACTTTCTCCATTAGGAAAATATGAGACATTGTTGAAAGCCATGGTTAAAGCAAAAGACAGAGTAAAGAAAAACTGCCAAGCAGTGTTTGGAATGAGAAAGCACTAATCTTGAAGTAAGGAAAAATCAGGTATTTAAGGTACTAATGGAGGTAATGGTTTGGGAGTGGAAGGGTCCCCAAGACTGTTTTATAGCTTAGTTGTATAAAAAGTCAACTGAAAGAACTGTTTCGCAGGTACGTTCTAAGAAGCTAAAAGCCCAAGACAGCTGGTGATCGTGAGGACTGGACACTAGCTTAGGTGGAGCACGGACCTCCTCCTTTCCCCAGCCTTCACCTCCCCATGGTCTAGCTAAATGGTTGTGGGAGACCAACTGAAACATGGCTTAGGCGCTCTGGTGTTAAGTGGCAAATGACAACTTGGTAACAGTTAATGAAGTTTGGAGACTTATAGAATAAGTGGCTGATGTCATAAGGTAGAAAATAGTATAGTGATGGCATTTTGGATCAGCATGTGAGGTATTTTATGTAATCCCTGGAAGCAGAAGACTGGGTTAGTATGATTTAATCTAGGGAACTAATAACAATTTCTAGCTGTGATATACTTACTTTTACAATATTATACCCCTAGATACTAATAATTTGTCTGGTCATTTTACTTATTTTATATCAAATTTAGAGGACCATTGTGCTAAACCAAGGCCTATAAAACACTCTATTTTTCCTAATAAAATTGATACAGTATCAACTTCTTAAATGAGTTAAAAGGCAGATAAAATCATCACCTATCTTAAACTTAACAAAAATCCAACTTTCTTTTGATTCAGAAAACATTTCAGAAAAATTATAAATTTTATTTTCTTCTGTTTAAATATCTGATTTTGAATCCTCAGAGTTTTCCTGAGTTTGCTGGATGCTGCCACATTAGAGATGAAGGCCAGACAGGGTGGGTTTATGAGGTGATGTATTTTCTCCCTGGAAACTTTTAAACCTTGAACATGAAAACATTCTGAAAATTCATCATTGTTTAGTTTTGGTCCAAACCATTCAATATGGCTTTAATTAGCTTTCAAAGTCCCCAGCACAAAATAGAGTGGTGGCAGAAATAAATTGTTTAAAGGAAAATACAGACTGTGCTGAAATGCACAGCCTAATCTTCAAGAAATACTATATTCTAAGCACGACATAGTGTTGCCTTCATATTGCCTTTGCCTCATTTTCATTTAAAAATGTGTTACTTCCATTTTCCATAGAATATAAATAGCTTCAGAAATTTAAAGTTAACTGAAAATTGTAGTCAACGGTGCTTTTTGTGCAAGAGTTCACATTTGTTACTTAAAGGAACAGTCTACTCTTAAAAGTTTATCACTTATGTTCTTTGAGATGGTGTTTATTCACAAATTATTGAAAATGGAATACAAAGATGTGACTCTCAAATGGGAAACAGTGCTACTGGGATGACTGTTGGTCATCTTCATGTGAGCATAAGGTTATGTCCAACTGTAAACTTTCTGTGTCAAAAAGGGCAAATGATGCTTAGATAGGAGGAAGGTTAGTGAAATATAAAATGAAGCAGTTACTTAGAGGGTGGAATTGAAATAGTCTGTGGAAAACTACAAGTTTTGAATATATATTTTTCCTTAGAAATTTATCCTACAGTAATTGTCCCAAGTTAAACTTGGGATTATAAATCTATATGGATTATTCCCAACTGATTAATATTAAAGATATCTTACATTTTACCAATATATTCATTTGTATTCTCAGAAAATTTTGCAATTATTATCTCATTTTCATTTAATGGAACTTCTCACAAAAGCTGGGTAGTTGTTTTTTTTTTTTTTTTTTACCACTTGAAACATAAGAAGACTTATAAAACTACATCCACTGGCTTGTTTCCACTGAGAGAAGCAGAGATACTTTCTATTCTTTCTATTTCGTCCTGTGCATGCAAAACCTTAGTTTTACAAGATGTCAACAACAACAACAAAATGTTTAGATATGGCAATATAGAAGTTCTGTTTTCTTCCAGGTATGGAGGGTGCTTTTCCATGGAAACGGCATCATTTTCATTACCCGGGCAATGAGCTTAAAGATTTCGGCTTCCAAGATCCAGCCTCTGCAGCTTGAAGATTTCAGTTCCCAAGATCAGGACACAACCACCATTCTGGTCTCCAGTGCTGCCAAGTTATACAGCCCAATCATGTGATACTCTAGCCTAAACCCCTTCATCTCAGCAATGTTAGCTATGTGTCTTGGGACTAATTATTTCTCTTTCCCATATCTCACAGTAAAATAATATTTACCCCATAAAGAGTTGTAAGAACTAAATGAATTAGCATATACAAAGCTTTTAGAACCTGGTAAGTACTCGATAAACAGACACTATTGTAATTTTATTATTAACATTTAATTTGTAAACATTATGATCATATTTAAGAGCAATCAGAATAGTAATTACCATTTTTGTTTCACACATTTACATGAATTGTCTTATGGAACTCTCACAACGATTAGTAACTACTAATCCTAACTCCATTTTACAAATGAGAAAACTGAGATCATAGATAGGTTCATTAAAATTGTTTGCATGACTAGTAAATGGTGGAGTTTAACTGCAGAACTGTGATTCTTAAATCCCTGGAGTTTGACTACAGAGCCATGATTCTTAAGAGTTATAATAGATGTCTCCTTCTATGTCTCAAATCATGTTCTCTCTCCTCTTGACTTCCAGACGCATCCTAAGATTATTTTTCTTACATAAATTGTTAAAGGTGCTCATTTCTGCATGCATTGGGAGAAAATCTAATTTGTAGTTTTATATGAGAATATCTCTCTGATCCTTTTGCATTATTCCTAAATTTGTGAAGAAGAAAGCATGCCAACAAATCCAAGTTAGATTGGATTACTATGTGGCGATAGGAATATTAGGCAGCTGGGTGGATAAGTCAGGTTAATGCAGGAATGCATAAACTAGGGTCTCTACTATTGAAAAACTCAGTTCTTCAATTCACTCAGGAGAAAAGTTCTCTGACTGTTTTGCCAGTTTTGTCCTCAAGCTACACGTTTGTCCTCTTAGAAAGGTGTGTGCCATGTCTTCCCATAGTCCCTATGGACTCAAATATCTGTTTAACAGTCATGTCATAGTATTATAAATTATACATTTTTATCATTCAGTAAAAAATTGATATGCTGCACAACTTGAAAGCTTATGTACTAACATCACTCAGTCTTGATTTTTTTAGGTACAACTAGTGTTAGTATATATTGGTGAAATTAAAGTGTGGCATGCGTACTCTTTTTATTTTTTTATTTTTATAGATTTTATTTACTTATTTCACAGAGAGAGGTGGGGGGAGAGAGAGCGCATGAGCAGGGGGAGCTGCAGGCAGAGGGAGAGGGAGAAGCAGGCTTCCCGCTGAGCAGGAAGCCCAATGGGACAGTCCACGATGGCAGTCCCTGGGGCTCAATCCCAGGACCCTGGGATCATGACCTAAGCTGAAGGCAGATGTTTAAGTTACTGAGCCACCCAAGTGCCCCTACTCTTTCTAATGTCAGATTGTGATCATGGCTAAGAGAAAGTAAACATGACTAAGGAAATCATTAGTGTGCACTTCTTTTATTATTACCCATACTTAAACCCAGGATAAAAAATCTTAATATGTCCCTGGAAGAGTGTTTACTCTCACTTAATGCACAAAGGGCAAAACACATTCCCTTAGAACGGGGAAGGAAAAAGATAAAGCTGCTTCAATATCATCTCTTACATTAGAACAGAAAGATAGCTTCAATAATTTAACATTGTTTTCTAACTTTAAAGCAAAATGGGGTCATGATGCCAGAAAATTGTATTTAAAACCCTATTTACATAGCATATGCAAAGCATATATTTTGAGTTTTATAAATTTACTTCATTTAGAATTCTTGTTTTTGGAATTTTTATTAGATTATCAGTGTTCAATTTCTTCTGCCTACTTGGCTAACTGATGGGTTCCATAAATATTGAACCCCATGAATTGTACTGATTATATTCTCTGTGCTCAGAATTCTTACTCTTAATTAAATGATGATGCTCATAAATTTCAGACCATGAATTGTCCAGGAAGCCACAGTTAGAATGTTTATCAGCCAATCAGATCTCTTAATTCTCTCTGAAATGAATGTGGCTTCTATATAACATTGAATGTGATGGATACAGAGTGGTTGTTAGATTGGCCTTCTTTGTTTTTGTAAGCACTAATATTTTGGAAGATAAATAGTACTGGATGCTTCATTTACTTTGATTGTTTTTAATCTCAAGATACTTTGGAAAATTTATTATGCTATAAAGCTTGAGTTAGCTACAGCTTTTCTGTTCTGATCCAAATAACCAACAGTCATCAAAACTTCAGTAATTCAGAAACATTGTGTCATGGTTATAACAACAAAACCATTTCAGAATGAAACTAATTATTGATTATCCCCAGGGCTTTTGAGATCAAGTATGCCTCAGTATAGTTAATTACGCCCTTAGCCCTGCAGAGTTTTTGCAATGGCAGGTTCAATTTACTTAGTAAAAGTATTGCTTTTTAAGATTTGCAGATGAGTCAATTAGACAGTCATTAATTGGGTGGCAATTGGAAATGTGTTGTCCAGTTGGGAAATGGGCCACTCCAATAATTAATGTATACTAATGCAAGCATTAATGACCTTGCGCTTTTCCCCATGTATCCAAGGAAAAACAAATCAAAGAACCATTCAAGGAAAAATAGATTTTGCTGAACTGGTATCTGAGACAGATATTCAGACTGCTTATTGAATGTACCAAAACCCTCAAAATTTCAGGGTAACAATAGCTACACTTACCTGAATAAAACTAAATACCAGGAGGCTTATAATTAATTTTCATAGCACAGTATTTTCAATATTATTTATTTGATAGGTGGCTTCTGTCTCTTTTTCATTGCTAATAGCCTTCAAAATATAATAATTATAAAATTTCCCATTTTAAATGAATTATATAAATAATACTAAAGATCTTATTGAAACAAACCATCTAATTTCTCAAAGGTTAACTAAAAAAATTTAAATGTTCACTTTTCTCCTTGGAACACATGGTAATTAAAGTAATAGAATTATGCCATGTCCTTATTTATGAAACATCTCAAATCGTTAACATACTTTTTTTGAGTAAATTGTAATCTCTATATTATCACTATTAATTTAAGGCTGTGGGGTGCCTGGGTGGCGCATTTGGTTGAGTGTCCACTCTTGGTTTTAGCTCAGGCTGCGATCTCAGGGTTGTGAGATAGAGCCCCACAAAGGGCTCTGAGCTCAGCATGGAGTCTGCTTGGGATTCTCTCTTCCTCTCCCTCTGCCCCTCCCACTCATGTGTGCTCTCTCTCCCTCTCTCTCTCTCTCTCAAATAAGTAAATAAATCTTTAAAAAATGATTTATTGAGTACAGTACCAGATGGGATATCAAAGATAACCTTCTTCAAGGATCCTACAATCTTGTAGGAAATACAAATATGCAGATCATCAGTGGGATACAATGGGATTATTGTCTTACCTGCAGGACCCTGAAGGAAGACTGATTTATTCTGATTTAGAAAGAGAACATGAGCTATACAAAATAAAACAAAAGTAAAACAGGGCAAAGGAGAGGAGAAGTCCAGGAAGGGGATGTGATTTCAAATAGAATGTTCCAAGTAACCTCACTAAGAAGTATCTGAACAAAAACCTGATGTAGGTATGGAACTGAGTGGTTTGTATAGATGGAGGATGGATATTCCAGGCAGAGCAAAAACCAGTGCCAAGTCCCTAAAGCTAAGGTGTGCCTGACATGCATATGGGCCAGTCAGACCTGAGATAATAAAGGACTAAGAAGAATAGTAGATGAAACCACTGAGGTCATGAGTGAAGATCACAGAGGACTTTTAGGGCAGTGCGATGACTTTGGCTTTTACTCAGTGAGCAATGGGATGCATTGGGAAGGTCTGACCAGAGCAATGCCATGAACTGACATATTTTAAAATGAACTCTGTGGCTGTTATATCGTGAATACTGTGAGATCAGAAAATGTAGCAACAAGGATATAAAAATTGATTGCAGTAATCCAGGTGAGAGTTGTTGGTGAGTCAAATCAGGATGGCAACAGGGGAAGAAATGAGTGGCGGTTTAGATTCTGAACAGATTTTGCATGAATCATTCCATTTTATGCTTTAATTAATTTACTTGTTATACCTTTTTTATTATTTTTTATTGGTTTTACTAGAAATTATACATCCTGATGTATTAAAATCTTAACAAAAAAAAAATGCTACTTCTTATTTACCTATATGTTTCCTTCTTTTTTTTTTTTATTTGTTTATTTGACAGAGAGAGACACAGCCAGAGAGGGAGCACAAGCAGGGGGAGCGGGAGAGGGAGAAGAAGGCTTCCAGCTGAGCAGGGAACCCTATGCGGGGCTTGATCCCAGGACACTGGGATCATGACCCAAGCAGAAGGCAGACAAGGCAGACACTCAATGACTGAGCCACCCAGGCGCCCCTCTATGTCTCCTTCTTAGTAGTCTTCCTTTCTTGCATTGTCAGAGTTTTATCTAGGATAATTTTGCTTTTGTCTTAAGAATTACCATTGATATGTCTTTTGTTTAAGTCTGCAGGCAAAACAGTCTCTCAGTTTTGGTTATCCATAACATCTTTACATAGCTAGCATTTTGAAGGATATTTCCAAAAGATTCAGAATCTAAGTTAGTTTTAAGTTTTACTCCTTCTGTTTAACAGGGTTATGCCTTTATTTTTCTTTTGGCTTTTAGATTTTTTGTTTGTTGCTGGCATTTAGCAGTTTTATTATATGTAACTAGGTGCAGAGTTTTGGGTGGTTTTTCTTGTTGTTGTTGTTTAATAACTTCTCCTTGCTTTTG
The DNA here is from genome assembly GCF_029215605.1 of Mirounga angustirostris. NCBI lineage: Eukaryota > Metazoa > Chordata > Mammalia > Carnivora > Phocidae > Mirounga > Mirounga angustirostris. The sequence continues at coordinate 103,250,367 of NW_026991712.1, read as the reverse complement.
GAGAGCTTCTTGAACTTGGAGTTTGATTTTTTTTTTTTTTTTTTTGGCCAGTTGTAAGAGCTCCCTGTTACTTTTCTTGTATTGCCCTGCCCCTTCTCTCATTCATCCCATTCAAAGACTGAAATGACACATATGTTACAACCTTTACTCATGTCTTCCATATTGGGTGTTTCTTATATTTTTTTATTTCCTGCTTGCGTTTTACTGTAGAGAGCAAAATGGAGTCTCTCATGTCAAGCAGGGGCCTGCGGTCAAGCTATGATACAAGCAGTTAAGGTACTGCAGCTACGAGATATCGCCAGGACCAGCATCAACTGACACCCCAGAACTGATAAGGAGCAGAACCAGGAGGTCTGCAAGAGGTCCCCTCTAAAAAGGGGAGGATTTGGGCAGCAAACTCTTCAGACCTGACCCCTCTACAGGGGTAACAGGCAGCTGCCGCCAAAGGCTCTGCCCGATGGATCTCCCAACAGAACCAAGAGCCTTCCCTGCTTGAACATCAGTAGCAGTAAGTGCTGAGAGCTGATCCGGAGCAGACCGAGGCCTTATCTCAACTGTGGGCCCCAAGACTGACTTCGCCTTTGGTTCTTTAACTTCTTGCACCCCTTCTGTTGTCTTATTTATTGTGTGGTTTGTCTTCTGTCCTGCTCTGTGAAGCCAGGTGAAACGTCATTGAGTTTGGAATCCTGAACCTGCTTTCTAGTTGTGATTTAACTTTGCTTTATGATTGAATAAAGCTGACATTGTGGAAAGACACAACTCTGCACACCTTCATGGCATGCTCATGACATTTACACTGAACGTTTCTACTCACCTAAAGTCCAATTTGGTTATGTGTCAAATTCATAGTTAAATCTATCTGATAAGTTACTTATTGTCAATATTGTCATTTTCTGTTCCAGAATATTCATTTAAATTTTAGTACAGATTCCAGATTCCATTCCTGGTGAAATTCTCTATCCTGTTTTCTACTTTACTAGACACATTAATTGTAATAATATTTTTAATCACAATAATTTTTAACTATGCATATAACTTCAATATTGAAATGACCTAGAAACCTATTTTTAGGGTCTATTTTTTCTCTTTGATTTGACCATTTGTTCCTGTTTTCTTATTTGCTTCGTGTGTGTGTGTGTGTGTGTGTGTGTGTGTGTGTGTGCGCGCGCGCTTGTTTTTTGTTTTTGTTTTTCCTTTTTGGTGTACCAATTAAGTTTTGGCCAAATTCTGGATATTGCATTTGAAAAATTGCAGAGATTCAGGATGACATTATCTTCCTCAAAAATTTCTATTTTTGTCTGAAGAATTTCTATCAGGCAGAGGAGAGTTAGATAACTTTGATACAACAAGATTTGATATGATTTGAGGCTGAACCTTGGTCTTCCTGAAGAGCTTGTCTTTTCAATTTGCCTTTACTCCTAGAGTTTCTTTGGGGCTTTCATATAATAATACAATGTTTCTAAAGTTATCTCCTAATTGGTGAGCCCTAAAAAAGTTTTTGCTTCTCTTCCTTAGACCCATGAAATTGCCAATTCTCTGTTTGTTACCTTAGCCCCTTGCAGATTATGAATTGGCAAATTCCTTGAGGGAAGATGTAATATCTCCTTTTGTTACAGGATTTTTGTCCCCTTAGTGCCCAGGTTCTTGGTTGCACTGCTTTGAAGAATGAAGTGGCAGACCAGACAGCGTAGTGGGCAGCAAAGAAGTTTATTGAGCAAGAGTATAAAGCTCCAGGAGTTTCTAAGTTTAGGGGTTTTTATGAGCTCTTTTGTGGAACTTTCTTAAGCAATTAGGGTGTGCTGAGTCATGCCAATCAGGGCTTTGATCATGTATCTGTCTACCTATTAGGTTAATATCCACTTGCTGATGGTCTTTTTTTGCTGACATCTGGGGCTTAGTTCTTAACTGCCCCTTGCCTGTGATATTGACAAATGCTCTCGTGGCTAATTGTCTTATTTTAGGACGTTTGGCAGAAGTCATTTCTGCAAAGGCTGCAAAGCAGAATGTCAGTGAGGTCCTGTCTAACTTGCAAAACAGGATGTCAGTGCTGTTTTATTTTAGCTGTCCTGACTCCGTATTTTCTTGTTGGGAACCCTGGCCCTAACTACGTAACTGTCCAACTGACTCCTAACACTTTTTCCTAGGGATCTTTGCTCCTCCAACAGATTCTAGCTGACTCTGTTGTTCTCTGATGCCTACAAAAGTGGGGTGTGTGTGTGTGTGTGTGTGTGTGTTGTATCTTGTTCAGTTTTTAGTTGTTCTTATAGGGAGGGTTGTTTTCTGATATAAGGCTACTTCTTCATAGCCAGGAGGAATCATTTGGGGCACATTTTTAAGGCAAATCCAACAAGGATTTGTATTGATTTGGAAGCAAAGTGTGAGAAAAAATGAAATCAAAGATGATCTCAAGATTTTTGGCTTCAGCCACTTTTAAGGGAATAGATTTGTCATTAAATAAGGCAAAACTTAAAGCAGTTGGTTTAAGTTTTGAGAACAGTTCAAGTTTTGAGAACAGAACTTCAGTTATAACTGAAGCTCAAGAATGGGAACTGGACAAGAGATGTAAATAAAGTCACTAGCCTAAGGACAGAACTTAAATCATGTGGCTAGAAGGATGTGAGTATAGATAGAAAAGGGGGGAGGAGCATGGACTGAAGCCCAGGGCATTCCAATATTCAAGATAGGGGGAAAAAGAGGAATTGGCAAAGAGCCTATGGATATACAACCACAACAATAAGAGGAAGACAAAGAGAATGTGAGGTGCAGGAATCCAAAAAAGAGCATATTTAAGAAAGAACAACTGTATTAAATGTTGCTACTAGGTCAAGAATAATGAAAACATAGCCATTGGATTTATTGATGACTTGGAAAAAAAAAACAAAACTCTCAAAGAGAAAAAGAACTTCTATATGGAGTTGGTTTAAGAAAGAAAATGAAGGGAGTGTTTGGAGGCAATCAGTGTAAACAATTATGCTAGGAATTTTGCCCAAATGAGAAATGAAAAATTATTTCAGTAAAGAGAAAAAGATAAAGATGAATTATAAATAAAAATGTTAGTCAAGGGGCGCCTGGGTGGCTCAGTTGGTTAAGCGACTGCCTTCGGCTCAGGTCATGATCCTGGAGTCCCTGGATTGAGTCCCGCATCGGGCTCCCTGCTTGGCGGGGAGTCTGCTTCTCCCTCTGACCCTCCTCCCACTCATGCTGTCTCTCATTCTCGCTCTCAAATAAATAAAATCTTTAAAAAAAAAAAATGTTAGTCAAGTTGCATATCAACCAAAGGGAGAAGTTGCCAAGACATTTTTCATAGGCTTTATTTGTGAGCAGTTTTCGGTTCAGAGCAATATTGAGCAGAAGGTACAGAGATTTCCCATATACTCCTTGACCCCCACATGTGCACAGCCTCCCCTATTATCAACATCCCCCACCAAAGTGGTGCATTTGTTACAACTGGTGAACCTACATTGATAACTAATAATCACCCATGGCTCATAGTTCACATTAGGATTCACTTTTTGTGTTGTATATTCTTTGGGTTTGGTCAAATGTATAATGATATATTTCCGTCATTATAGCATCACACAGAGTAGTTTCACTGCCCTAAACAGCATCTGTGCTCTACCTATTCATCCCTCTCTTCCTTCTAACCCCTGGTCTTTTTAATGCCTTCATAGTTCTGCTTTTCCAGAAGGTCATATTGGAATGTAGCCTTTTCAGATGGAGTTTATTTTAATAAGAAAAATAAATCCATTTTTATATCAGCTAATGGTAGAATAGGAAAATAATCATGTAAGACAGGAAAGAAAGGCTGATACAATGTTCTTACGGAGTCACTAACAGACGCAATATTTACTAGTTTAATCCTCACAAAATTCTTTTTTTTTTTTTAAGATTTTTTTTTTTTTTTTTTTTTATTCATGAGAGACAGAGCGAGAGAGAAAGGCACAGGGAGAAGCAGGCTCCCAAGGAGCAGGGAGCCCGATGTGGGACTCGATCCCAGGACCCTGAGATCATGACCTGAGCCGAAGGCAGACGCTTAACCATCTGAGCCACCCAGGCGCCCCCTCACAAAATTCTTTTAAGTAGATAGTATTACTATTATCATTACTTCTATGTTATATATGGAAAGACGGAGGCTCAGTAATGTATTCAGATTCTGCCAGAAGACCTTATTTTCCACAATGATCTTTTCCTACTTGCTAGTTTAGTCACTTATTCTCATAGTCATAATCTAAACATCAATATTCTTTTTTTTTAGACTTTATTTATTTGAGAGAGAGAAAAAGCAGGGGTGGGGAGGGACAGAGAGAGGGGGAGAGAATCTCAAGAAGACTCCACACTGAGTACAGAGCTCAACAGGGGGCCCAATCTTAGGCCCCCAAGATCATGGCCTGAGCCCAAACCAAGAGTCAGAGGCTTAACTGACTGAGCCACCCAGGCACCCCTAGACATCAATATTCTGAATCACTGCTCACCTTACAATCTTATTTTTTTTTAAAGATTTTATTTATTTGACAGAGAGAGAGAGCACAAGTAGGCAGAGAGGCAGGCAGAGGGAGAGGGAGAAGCAGACTCCCTGCTCAGCAGGGAGCCTGATACGGGGCTCGATCCCAGAATCCTGAGATACGACCTGAGCTGAAGTCAGTTGCTTAACCAACTGAGCCACCCAGGAACCCTCACCTTACAATCTTATTTTCATGCTTCCTGGTCACTGACAATAGCCTCTTATCTTTCCAGCTCGCATTTGTCTCACAAGTCTTTGACATCACTGGGACTTGCTATTTATTATTCTTTATATTTTTCTCTCTCTCTCAACTCCTCATGCTCTTCTTTCCCTCCTTACTCCATTTAGATTCCATGGTCCAGTATCCCCATCATTGACTCAGATACAGTCCCTATTTCCTTACACCATCTCTCTATCATACTCAATAGGAAACATCTCATCCCTGATTAAATCCAACTTTACTACCTTTTGCCTACACCCTAGAAGCTGGGTCTAGCCACAGAAAACACACAACCATAATGGTTGATACATTTTAAATTCTTTTTTTTTTTAAGATTTTATTTATTTATTTGACAGCGAGAGACACAGCGAGAGAGGGAACACAAGCAGGGGGAGTGGGAGAGGGAGAAGCAGGCTCCCTGCAGTGGGACTCGATCCCAGGATGCTGGGATCATGACCTGAGCCAAAGGCAGTCGCTTAACTGACTGAGCCACCCAGGCGAATTCTTGACAACATATGTGGGAGCTTAAGTTTGCCCAGTGATGGTCTCACACTTGCCCCTGCCATTTCACTCTCGGTCTCTGAGACAACTATTTCCTCACTTTGCTTTCCCCCTCAAACATGGCATTGAACATGCCTTCCTTCCTCCTCACATTCAATTTGTGGTCCTGCTTCCTGTTTCACTGGGAGAAGGAGTAGAAATCAGAGCACTTCTATACCCTTCTGCCAGCAATCTCAACCTGCTTCTGCACCCATGTGATCTACCCCCCTGATTCCCACTGATGAATTTGCCTTGCTCCAAAATATGGAGAACCCCCGATTTGTGTGCTGGATCCCTGCACTTCTTTTCTACTCAAGAATATTCCTAGAATTTTCCTCCTTAATATCTCAACATCATCAGGGTTTTTTTTTTTTTTTCTCACAACTATTTTATTCTCACCATTACTCAAATAATATATTTCTCATCTTAAAGAAAAATCATCCCTTGACCCACACCCCCTGCAACTACCATTCAAAGTTCCTGCTTTTCTTTACATAAAAGCATCTTGAAAGAGTTCTCTATACTCATTGTCTACATTTCTCTGCCCATTCTCTCCTAAATGGCCTCTTGCTTCCTGCCCGCCACCAACAGGTTTTTTTCAAAGATCAGCGATAACTTAGATTTTGCAGGATTCAATGATTAATTCTCAGTCTCTGGGTTATATGACCTACCTGCAGCATAGGTCACAACTTCTTGAAGTCTATCTTTACTTAGCCTCCAGAATCTCACTCTCTTCATTATCATCCTACTTCATTGGGCTGATGATCGCAGGTCCTTTCGATGATTCTTCTTCGTTTCTAACATAATGCCCTTGTAAAGGCTTGCTGCTTCTTCTTATCTTCCTAAATCACTGCATACATCAAGATTTTAAGATCGGGGGTGTTGCATTTAAACTTCTCCATGTGATGTCAATGACAGTATTAAACTTGCTACCCCTGCTAACCAGCTCAGCACAGCACCACTGAATTCCTTTTTGGCCCAGTGTCCAAGGCTTTGGATGGCCTGGATAGACTGCTTGTCTCATTTGGGAGGCAGTTATATTTCTAATGCCTTTTCTAAAAAAAGAGTGAAATTGGGACAAAGAGCAGACTAAAGAACCGAAAGGAGAAAATGAGTTAATTCCCTTGCTGTCTGAGAATTTTTATTTTGTTTTACTGAACTATAAAAATGGATATATAAAAGAAATATCAAGTGGTAAGATGAATTGAAAGCTCTGCTTAAGGTTCTGAATTATGGCACTTTTCTTTGGAAGCTTAGAAACATGAGCTTTCTGGTTGCACTTTTTTGAAGGTAGGATGGTATGTATACATTACAAGTGATGGTGAAATAGGTTTCAGGAGCTCTCCTAGGGGAACGATAATTTGTATAGCTTAGTCTCACAGTGGTTGACGTGGTAGTTAGTTTTGTTTACGGTATTGTGCTTATTGTGGTCCAGCTTAAAATATTCACACTTACCTGTTCTCCTAGTGGATTTTTTCTACATAGCTTAAAATATTATATGCAATGCTTAATTCTGCAGTAACTTTCCCAGCTTTTTCTGACATATGGGATATCTGACATTTAAATAATCTTATTCAACAGTTAGACATTTTTATTTTTTGACCTAGTCCTTATTTAACCATATATATATATATGTCAAATGTTTGGATAAAATTTGTCTCTTTTATTATTTAGCGGTTTTCCCTAGCAGTGCATTTGCCTCTTTTTTTTCCTGTGTCTTTCCTGGTTTTATAATAACAGGTGCAGCTGCAAAAGCACACCGATAACACACACATCTGCCAATGAAGGTAAAAGCTTTTCACAGCACACATGCCCACGTTGTGCTAGTTTCGGTTAGATAGATTCGGCTATTGATGCCCCGGGTCACAATGCAATTTAGAAGCAATTAAAAGGTAATGAATGTGCTGAACTGAAACCTGAGCCTGGAAGGCTTTTTCTGGAGAAAATAGATGATTTGTGTGTCTCTATTGTCCCCCGCAGTAGTGTCTTTAGGCAGAATGACAATGTTAAGGGCTACAGACAAATGGGTAAGGTATAATTTTGATTCATTTTTCTTGCGATGCTTATAGAGAGTTATGAATACGTCATTGATACAGTAGCATGACTCATCCTACAGATAGTTATTAGACATCAACTACTTTAAGAGTCAAATTGCTATTGTGAATATCTATTTTTAAAGGCACTCTTGTTGAAATATGTTTCACAGTATGGAATAGTAACAGTCTTTGATGGTGTGTGAAGCATGCACCCTCAGTGTGGATAGGATGTTGGACATTTTCACAGGCTCCCACAGAGCTACCTGCAGGATGAATACCCTAACTCTTGAGGCAGGATGGCCTATGTGCCTAGTTAATGGCACCATGCACCAAACACTGACCAAATAAAAATTATGGTTATGATTTTAGACATGAAAACATCAGATAGTGTTGGTCACACTGCAAAGATGGAGCTAAAGTAGTACCTTGCCTTTATGCCATTTTATTACAATGAATAGATTTTTATTCCAAGAATAATTTTCTGATTGATCCTATCACTGACAGTATGCAATCCCTTATTTGGGGTGTGGTTTCTTGTACCTGGTCTGTGACCAGAAGAGACTTTGAATATGACTAAAATAACAAAGTGACTATGTTACAATTCAGAACTGGCAGCGTGACATCTAGCCCATGCCTCCCAAATTTTCATTTTCATTTTCTTGTTTTCCTGGTAGCCTTGAGATTAGAAGTTCTAGATAATGTCTTGGCCAAGAAAAGATAGATTCTTCTTGAAAAACAAATATTACACCACTTTTAGGTGAGTTGTTTTAAAAAGTAAACAATAAAATAACATGAAAGAGCCATTTAAAGGCCACTTCACTGAAAAATTGCTTATTTAGAATGGAGAGTCTCCTAAACTGTCATGGTTCCCCAAGTCATGCTCAAAATTTTATTCTATGACTTTGTCATTACCATTGGAACTGCCACTGACAGAAATCAATAAATATAGACAAAAAATGTGAAATTATTGGTGTCTATTGTTGCCATTTAAAAAGTCCCTTAGGGGTGCCTGTGTGGTGCTCTCAGTTAAACATCCAACTCTTGGTTTCCACTCAGGTAGTGATCTCAGGGTCATAGGATCAAGCCCCCCCGCCTCGTGCTCTGTGCTCAGCATGGAGTTCCTTTAGGATTCTCTCTCCCTCTCCATCTGCCCCTCCCCCCCCACTCCCTCTCTCCCTAAAATAAATAAATAAATCTTTAAAAAAATAAAATGTCCCCTGGAACACATTGGATTGACTATTGTGCTCTCTCTCACTTCAGGATCTGTATTCTTTACATATTTGTGACCATTTTTTATGTGCACTTCACCAGTGTTCATTTTGACCATAACTAGTTATTGCAGAAACAAGCAGGTATAGAGAACCAACTATGTGTCTACCATGTGCTAGAGGTACAAATAAGGATTGCAGCACCCAAGTCTTTGAGGAGCAGGAAGTATAGCAGGAAACATGTAACATTTTAATGCTATCTGCCCTCTTTTAAATTGTACATACAATCTGGATAAAAAAGTAATCAATTAAGTCTACTATTCAGTTTTTTTAGTAAATTAATAAATTTTGTTGAATTTATTGACTCTCATGAAAACTTAGTGTCAAGCAAATATGTTCTAAATCCCATAGCAGGATTTGCCTTTAATTATCTGGGTAATAGGAATGGAGACCTGCATTTATAAATACTAGAAATCTATACTGTGCTGTTTTACAAACTAGGAAAGTAATTCGTCAAATTTAAGTTGGCTATAAAAAAAAAAAATCATAATCTCATTTAGAATGAATGTAGTTAGGAGATATTTGTCTTTTTTTCAACATTGCCAACTGGTTCCTCTGGAATATGTTCATAGTTGACCTCACTTTGCTTTATTCAGGACAGAGCCATTTCCTTTAAGTTCATACATTTGCCCACATTTAACATACATGGTGTTTTGTTGTTTTGAATATTTGCAAAGTATCTCCCCCAGAGAATTTTGAAAAATGAAAACAAACAACACATATAGCAGTCCCAAGGTGGATTTAATAAGGGCCAAGGCAAGAAAAAAAAAAAAGAAAAGAAAAGATAATAGGAAAATTATAATAGTCAACAAAAAAGAAGTAACAATCAAAGCAAGAGCTATACATCTATAGGAAGAACAGAAGTCACAGCATGTTTGAGGTAAAAAGAAATGTGTCAAGAGGAAGGGATGGACAAGCAAGAAAAAATTGTTTGGGCTGAGAAATGTGGGGATATTCATCCATTCATTAAAAAAATTTTCAGCTTTCTCTTGTAGAATGTGTTAGTTATCCAGATTGTCATATACAGAAGAATGTAGAGTTAATTTCTTTGTTTTTTGCTTTTGATAAGAACATGGATAGAATACAGTGATTAAGAGCATTAACATTTATGATCCCGACAGAAACTGATTCATATAACAAGTATTTAAATTCCTCAAATTAAATTTCTCCATATGAAAAATGTAGACAATAATGCTTATAGCTGGGCGCCTGGGTGGCTCAGTCAGTTAAGCGACTGCCTTCGGCTCAGGTCATGATCCTGGAGTCCCGGGATCGAGTCCCGCATCGGGCTCCCTGCTCGGCAGGGAGTCTGCTTCTCCCTCTGACCCCCCCCCCTCATGTGCTCTCTCTCTCTCATTCTCTCTGTCTCAAATAAATAAATAAAATCTTAAAAAAAAAAAAATAATGCTTATAGCTGATAAGGTTGTTGTAGAATTAAAAGAGTAAATGTTAATAAATCACTTAGTTTGTGCCTGATAACAATTACGGTTTCTTTGCTCTTATTATTTTCCACCCAGAAAAATATGGCACTTGGAAAATTCCTTTCTATATGCCATGCTTCACATCTCCTTGCATAAAAATACGATTCCCTAAGATGACATACTAGCCAATTGTCAAGGATATAGTTTTAGATTCAGTGATAGAGTCAATTTTCATGTGTCTCATTTAATCACCAGGTCTGGGGAGAAAAATGTCTTCATCAGCTGACTTCTCTCAAGCCCCCTCGGAGGATATATTTTTGTGGTGGCAAATGTGCCTTAGATATCGAACAATATTTTATATGTAGTTTCCATAGTTCAAATTACAAGCCCATCAACTGGTTTCCATATAGACTTGCAAGAAAATATACGGGCCCAGTATCCAAACTTTTATTGTTTGTTGGACTAGTTTAATAAAAGCATACTTACTCATGATTTAAAGATAAGTAAGGTAGTTAACTTTGGAAATAGTAATACAGAGAATGCTGGTTCAATTAATAGAAAAAATAGCCTACATCAATTCTTACCAGAATACTGACCCTTCAAGATATAGAGTAAAAACAGAATCTTCTCCCAATTAATTTTGGAAAATACTGTATAGTCTATTCCTGATTTCGCTTTACAAGGTAAATTAACATATTAAAATCTTTGAAAAGGCCTAAAGTAAAGGAAGCTTCTTTTAACTTTGATTAATACCCTTGATAACTAGAGATGGCTGGCTCAGGGATTATTGATCTGCGTTAAGTAATTGAGTGTGGCTACATTCTTTTATCCTCAACACCAAACATTCCTCACCTGATGTTTTCATGACTTTGTCAAATGAACATTTATTAAGTAGAGCCCAGGGATGTCAGGGTGTTGGAGAGCAAAGGGGAAGTGAAATAGAGAAATGTATTACTCCCAGGCCCTGGAGGCAGTACAGGCACACTTGGAGGGACTACACGGAGAGGTCAAGGCCAAGGGCAGACAGAGGGTAGGGCGGGACCTGCAGTGTATACTGTGTTAGGGTCCTTGTGCAGAGTGCCCAGGGGTTCCCAGGATAAGGCTAGATGTGTCAATTCAAACAAAAACTAGTGGGGTTTTGGTAAGCTTTCTGGAAGGTTTTATCTAAGGGGCTCATAAGGGAAAGGCCCGGGGAGACTGGGGAGTATGCTCATCACAAGGGCATCGTTGGCAAAGTCAGTATCAGGAATTTACTTTTGCTTGTGACTTTGTGGCTATTGTCTTGATCATGGCTCTCAGTGGAGGAACCAACGTCGGTTCAGGGCCCCTGCAGCCCACTGAGCTGCACAAAACGGATGCTGCCAAGACAGCACTTCCATAAGACAGTTTAGCTATTTTTCAACAGATGTCCTTTACTGAAGTCCCTCAAACTATTATTTATATACCTCTGGCTTCAGATACTCTGTCTCTTGAGGATGTCGGTTAAAATGCAAGTATTTACTTGAAAGATTTCTTTTAGCAAGCATTATTATTACTGTTACTATCTTTTAGAAGAGAACAAAGCCATCTGAGAATAACACACAAGCCATAAAATACTGGCACGTTTACTTTCCCAAGCTGGAAATCTGGGGGTTTTATGTAAGGTTTTGTTTTTCCCCATCCTATACTGCATTCCATCAACCTCCACCTTTCATTGATCGTACCTCAGAAATATTTAGTGCTGTGTTGGAGCCGGCTGGTGTGTGCTCAGGAGAGCTGATTGTGTGTGCCTCTTCCCAATTCTGCATTCAATGATATTTCAGTCTGAAGTTGATAAGGTGGTTTTAAATTGGCCATGCTGGGGGCATTTATATAGCACAGAAGCTGCCAAATGGTCCAACTCAGGTATTGTTTTGAGCTAGTTAAACATTTACCAGCACACCACTGTAAATATATTTGCACTCTGCTTGTCCTTTGCATTCTCAGAGCTCCACACCAGTCTGGCCTCCTCCTGTCTGACCTGGAATATTGCAACATGGGCCTCGTCAGTTAAGTGTATTCGTTACATAACTATTATATGCTCCTTCATAGAAAAAATTAACTAATGAGTAAATAAGACATTTTTTAAAGATTTTATTTATTTATGTGAGATAGAGAGAGAGAGAGAGAGCATGAGCAGGGGGGCAGAGGGAGAGGGAGAAGCAGGATCATGACCTGAGCCGAAGGCAGACAGTTAACTTACTGAGCCACCCAGGCACCACGAAACATTTCTTTTCTTTCTTTTTTTTTTTTCTGCTTAATTCCTCAGCCTGATGTCTGCAGATAATATCTAAGCTCCTTAACAGGTGTTAAAAGGCCCTTTATAATCTGGTAACTCCTTCATTTTCTGTTTTGTAATTTTCTTTAGTGGCTGAACTTCTCATCATTCCTGAAATGGCCCTGCTTGTCCAGTCAAAATATTCTCTCACTCATTTCTCCAATAGGTAGGAAAGTCATCTTTCAAAACATTTGAAAAATCATTTTCATTTCTGCTCTGTTAAGCCTTTCCTGAATAGCCTGACTTGTTAAATTTTCCTTCCTGTCTTCCTCCACGATTTCATATATAATTTTGAAGTCTCATGTAGAACTAATTACACTGAGTTGTAATTATCTGGTAATATGGCTGGCCTCTCCAGTAGATTCTGAGTTTACTTACACCTTGATAGGTAGGCACCTCTTGAATTGATGGCTCCCCAGCCAAATAGTCTCACTACTCACAGTAGGAAGTTGGGGGAGCAGAGAAGGAACATTGTGGACAAATTTGACAGACCTCTACGACTTTGTCTAGTACCAACTCTTTATACCATATGATGAAACACAGAGCATTTGGACCATCAAACATTCCTTCATAAAATAAGCAATCTCATTTAAGACATAGGCATTTAAACTGAGCTTATGAGAGATTGTGAAGTGAGGGTTATTAATGCAGAACCAAATTACTTTAGAGCAGGCAAAACAGTGGACGCTTATAATGGATTTTTCCAGTCATATGTCATTTGAAAAGCTCATATTTTCAAGAAAAGGAGGGAAAGTGGGTTGAAAGAAAATCAGAAAAGGATTTCTCCTTTTAATCCAGGATTAATTCTATTATAAGGTGAGGGTATATATGGTGGATATTGATTCAAAACCCCTTTTAATGTGATATGACACACGTTTAAAAGCAATTTATTTTAACTGCTTCCAAAGCTGCCTGAAATCCTATTAAGGAAAGGATGTCTGAAGAAATACATCTTACTTGCTGTAAAGGGTTTACATATACACGTATCTCAGAGTAATCCTGCCTCAACAACAAATGTTATCTCTAATGCAATGTTATGCTGAATAGTCATAAGCTGCTTTACCTATAATTCTATAGGAAATATTTGGAAGAACACAGTATATCTGTGTCTATGATCCTTTTGACTAAATTAAAAACTATGTATGGAAGAGAAGAAAGATCATTATCTAAAGTGAGGCTCATTCATCCAGAAAATATTTACTCGACATCCCTGTTAGGCAAGACACTGTTTCAGGCCCTTAGGATAAAATGATGACTACAAAGAGACAGAATTCTTACTCTCTCTCTGGGAGACAGATATTAAATAATAGCAGTAAAGATGCACTATGAAGGAAAATGATGAACCTTTGAGGGCATGAATAGATCAAAGTGTCCTAAGGACTGACATTATTACAATTTGGTGGCCTTTTTAAGGAAAATAATGCAAAGTACAAATAAAGTCTCATAGACAGGATATTGGAAGGAGTTCCAGAAAGTAAGAAATTCTGATGCTTCAGCTTCATTAATATCATTATTCACCTCTGTTCTAGTGTATTTGACAAAGCCACCTGATTTAGAGGGTATTATTCCAGGGACAGTATCTGAAAGAGTAGCTCTGATATTGGAAATGACTCTTGATCTGAAATGAAAGACAAATAAAAGCATAGTAGTTAATTGATGGGGTCAGGAGAAGGTGCGGGGGGAGAAGCGATAAACATTTCAGAATGCATAGCTCAGTCAGTGACATTATGACATTTGAGAACATGATGCTTTCTGGGAACTAAAGACTGGACAATTTGACCAGATCATAGAAAGTAGAGAGACAGAGGTGTCTGAGAAGCTGGAGAATTGGTAGTGGCCAAAACATAGTCTTGCTAAGTTATGGCGTCATTTCCATCTCCCCATCCTACCCTCAATAACTTTTTTAAAAATATAAGTGGATTAGGTATAGACTATTTAGGATATCACCTTCTGTGGGAGATGGTCTTGACCATCACTGGGAGTTAAGTCCCACGGAACCCTACTTTTTCGCTTCTCCTTTCTTCAATCCTCATGAATGTGGACTTGTTTGAATTGCATTATTCTGTTTTATACCCATGTTTCATTTAAGGAAGCATGTATGCGTGTGCAATAATAACTCTATATTAATTTGGTTTCTACTTTTGGGAGAGCCATTTCTAGACCAGTGATTCTGATGCTCATATTTTCATATTTTTATCTGAGTTAATGGAGTGTTGTTTTCATGCTGCAAATTTCGGAAGAGTGGAGCATGATCTTCATTGATAGAACCCAAAGCACTCTGCTGTATCCATGTAACCCCATCAAAAGCCAAAAATCCAACTGAGTAAATTTAAAGATCTAATTGGCTTTATTAAGTAGTTCATAAATTGAGTAGCATCCCATCTAGTAAGTAGAGAGATGCTCCCAGGAGTTATACAAAAACGGGTTTGTTTCATTAGTAAAAGAAAAGAAAGAATTGTTTCAAGCACTGACATTCTCTCTTAGGGGGCAGTGCAGGGAGACTCATTCAGAAGATTACTTCATCTTCTTGGGGGGAGGGAGCAAGGGGTTGGATCTAGAGGACCCACATGACAGAGTACCTCATCAGTGCTTACCAGAAAATTCCTGACTGACCAGTTAAGATTACATTTCTGGGGAAGGTTGAAAGTGCAAGTAAATATCAAACTCCAGTTTGGAGACTTGGTTTAAGTGACACCATTTTGGGTCCATGGTTTTCTTTTTAACACCCTTTATGTTACTAGTGTTTGAAAAAAAAGAAAGGCATAGTTTGTCTCTTCCTATTTAAAGTCAGATGATTTTATTTTCATATTTCCAAGAGCTAGACTTTAACTGTGATATCAGGATTACTTTTTGTTTATTCAACTCTTAAATATGGGTGCTTACAGCTACCAAACCCTAAAAGGATTTTTTTTTTTTTTAAGATTTTATTTATTTGACAGAGAGACACAGCGAGAGAGGGAACACAAGCAGAGGGAGTGGGAGAGGGAGAAGCAGGCCTCCCGCCGAGCAGGGAGTCCCATGCGGGGCTCCATCCCAGGACCCTGGGATCATGACCCCAGCCAAAGGCAGACGCTTAACGACTGAGCCACCCAGGCGCCCCCCTAAAAGGATTTTTGTAAGGTTCAATGGAACTAAAATATTCATTCATTCATTGGTTCATTCATTCCATATTTATTGTAAACTTACAAATTTTCTGCTTACTGTATTATATTGAATCTAAAACAAAACATCATTATTTCATATACCAACAAGAAATAAAAAAATAAATGCTTATAATTATTTAAGATATTGCCAAGTGTAAGATGCATCCAGATTTTAGAAATATTAAAATGTAAAAAAAATCTTAAAATAGATAAAATATTATAATATTGATTTCTAGGATATGAAGAGGAATGACTCCCCTTTCTAATAAGAGAATTGCAACATCTTACTTCCAAATTGAGCTGTTTTTTTCCTTCAAAGCCAGAGTGTGCAATGAAGAGATTCAAAACAATTAAACAAACAAACAAAAACCTGCAAACCTGCATTAAAACACACACACCCCAAAAACAAACAAACAAACAAACAAACACAAAAAACCTTCAGTTTCCCACCTCCTGTATGTCTTCCTTACTACACAAAACACTTCACAGCTGGTCACCAAATATGTAGGGGGGTTTCCCCACACTGAACAATTCTCTGACACCAGCTGGGTATTCTACAATTCACTTCAATTCTGACCCTATCTACCTCTATCAGCTCCCACTGGCTAAGGTCTCGCTCCCTCAAGACTGCCCTTACCTTACTTCAGATGCCAATCCCAAGTCTGGTTTGCTACCTATGCTTCTGACCAATGGGCTCATAAACCAGAGTTTCCCAAGATTCCCTCCTCAGGTTTGATTAATTTGCTAGAAAGGCTCATAGAATTCAGGGAAATATGTACTTACATTGACCAGTGTCTTAAAGGATATGATAAAGGATAAAGATGAATAGCCAGACGAAGATATACATAGAGCCAGGTCTGGGAGTTTCCAAGGCAAAGAGCTTCTGTCCCTGTGGAACTGGGGTACATCACCCTCCCATTGTGGATGTGTTCACCAAGCTGAAAGCTCTCTGAACCCTATACTTTTGGGATTTTTATGGAGGCTTCCTCATATAGGCATGATCAGTCATTAACTTAATTTCCAGTGCCTCTCCCCTCTCTGGAAGACAGGGGTAGGGCTGAAAGTTCCAAGCTTCTAATTATGGTTTGATCTTTTTGGTGTTCAGTCCCCATCCAGGGGCCCATAGAGAATCATCTCATTAGAACAAAAGACACTCCTATCATTGAGGAAATTCCAAGGGATTTAGGAGCCCTGTGTCAGGAGGCCGGGTCAAACACCAAATATTAGAAGAAAAGTTGCTCCTAGTGCTCTTATCAGTTAGGAAATTACAACGGTTTTAAGAGCTCTGTGTCAGGAACCAGAGGCAGAGAACAATATATATATTTTTTCTATATTATATATATATATTTTTTTTTCCTACTATCTCACAAAACCCATTTTTTGTTCAAGGACATTTTTAAAAAGAACTAATAAGTACAGGTACCTTATATGTATGTGGCCAAGAATACCCAAATACAGCAGAATTGCCAGAGAAACCTGATGAGGTAAAGTAGATTTAGTGAGACTGGGCAAGACATAGAGCAGATCTTAGAAATTATAACAAACATTCACATCCAGTAGGGGGTGGCCCAATCTTGAGTGTGAATTGCTTATGAACAGGGCTGACTACAAACAGGCAGGGGTTATGGGTACTGTAAGCAGAAAGAATTAAGGGTCCCAGAAAAATAAATAGAAGTCATTTTAAGCCCCCAGCTCTTTTCCTTGACCTATGCCTTACAGGCTCTATTTGCCCAAGCACACTTCTTGCAGAGCTTCCTAGGAGGTGTCAAATTACAAAGAAATGCAAAATGATTTTAAGAAAATAAAGGGAATGCAAAAACTAACAATCTCTACCAGACCAGGAAATTGCCTAACCATATCAGAGGCTATAATAAATCAGTAGTAAAACGATTGGTTCTGTTTCAGAAATAAGCAAGACCCCACATTTCTTACCTGAGATAAGAAGCCCAAGACCCCATCCAGTTTATACTGCCTCTTCGAGCACACCCAAAGCCCTTCCCCTTTGTCCAGCAGTTACCTCTGCTTTCTTATAATGTTAGAGTCTTCACACTAGGAGGAATACAAGTTTCATTAACAGAACCTAGGATGCATCTTACACTTGGCAATATCTTAAATAATTATAAGCATTTATTTTTTTATTTCTTGTTGGTATATGAAATAATGATGTTTTGCTTTAGATTTGTTTCTGTTGCATCCTAGGTTCTATGTATATGTTCTTTTCTGTTTTCTAAGTATACCCGTGCAGCTTTATGCCCGCCTTTACATGTGATGACAAAACTCCCCTTTCTGAATATTCATCCTAAACTTAAAAAAAAAGGAACCCACTCATCCCTGCTCAGGGAGTCACACCTTCGGAAGTTATTCTCCATGATCTCCTTATTTGTTGCAAATAAAGTTTATTTTATGTGTAGTCTGCTATAGTCTCTGTCTGTAACTCACCAAGGAACAGACTCATGTTAGTTTGGTTACAGTATCAGGTAAGCAAAGGAGAGAGAAATAAAGCTAGAGCTATAGAGAGAGTGGGAACAAATGAGCAAAGTGCCTCAGAAGCATAGAGGTGGCATATTTAAGAAGCTACTTTTTTTAAAGAGAAAATCCCTCCTTTGAAAGCAGGGTAGTATCCCCTGATGTCCATCGGCCAATGGTGAAGTACATGAGGAAATTCAAAGTCCTTGGTAAAAGTTATACTGAGTTAAGTTAGGATCTGAGAAACCTGGCCACATGGAAGCACCATTAGTGAAGAAATTATCTCTTATTTTAGCCACACAGGAGGGAGCCCATGAGATCACAGAGAAACTGAACAACCTACACTGGTCCTTCACACACATCTCAGAATTCTTTATTATTGCTGATATGGGAAGATTCACCCTAGATGCAAATGAGCAAAAAAAAAGCATGAAGACTCTTTTTATTCAAAGATACTATTAATAAGAAAAAAATGCAAAGGAGAAAGAAGGAAAATACATTTTAAAAAGCAGCAAAGTATTCTTGAAGGGAAGAGAAATTCACCCAGAAAAATGTGACACAAAAAGTTTGTGACCCACATGTCCAATGCTTTTTTTAATTACCTTAATGAGGCAATTATAACTATGAAGAAAGATTGTGAAGAGGGAAGGGATTCCAGAAGCACACATGACCAGATAACAGGGGACTATGTCCAAATAGCAGATGAGATGAATTTGCCAGAACAAAATGAATCTAGGTGCAAAAGATGTACAATGAAGCACATGAAGGTTGAAATGGAAACTGTAACCAAAATGAATGACAAATAATATCAAAAGAATATAGAAAGACATAGAAAGAAAACAATCAATAGAGAAAACTGACAAAGAAAATGCAACCTACTCATTTGAAATCCCTGAAAAAGAATAACCAAAACACCAGAACAGAATGAATATTCAAAAATATAAACCAAAAATAATTCCCAAAATAGTAGAGACTATTGGTGTACAATTAATACATTTTACACACACACACACACACACACACACACACGGTATTCCTGTAAAAATTCGCCCAGAAGAGCAGCATATCTTTATACATATAAAATATATTTTTCGATAAAAAGAAAAAAATCTTTGGCCATCTCAATAAAAGATCAAGTTATTTCAAGTTATTTTAAAGAGAACAACCAGACATTCTGGTTGTCCTGAGTCAGTTTCTGGCTTCTATCTTGTGTACTGTCCAAGTTTTAGTAAACTCTCATAAGAGTTTCCCTTTAGGGGCCCCTGGGAGGTTCAGTCATTAAGCGTCTGCCTTCCGCTGGGGTCCTGATCCCGGGGTCCTGGGATTGAGCCCCACATCTGGCTCCCTGCTCTGCGGGAAGCCTGCTTCTCCCTCTCCCACTCCCCCTGCTTGTGTTCCCTCTCTCGCTGCATCTCTCTCTGTCAAATAAATAAATAAAATCTTAAAAAAAAAAGTTTCCCTTTAGAAATAAATTGTAAGATCAAGCTGATGTAGTTCTCACACTTTTAATGTCTGCGAAGAGTAGAGACCTACTTCTAAGAAGGTCATTAAAAGAATGGGTCAAGTGTTTTATATTCAACTCATCTATCTAATATGAAGACTGTTCTGAAATTCCAAGAACTCAGGGAATATATTTCCAATGCCAACATCCTGATCAGTCACCTAGATCAAGATCAACAAAATATGGCCTGCATGCCATTTCAGGCCCTTCACCCATTTTTGTAAATAGCTTTATTGGAACATCTGTGTACCTATTGCCTACAGTTTTTGTTTGGTTTGGTTTGGTTTGGTTTGGTTTTGGTTTTTTTTCATTGCAACAGCAAAGTTGGGTACTTGTGACAGACATTATATGGCACACAAAACATAAAATATTTACTATCCAATCTTTACAGAAAAACATGGCTGACCTCTGGTCTATACAGTTTCACACTAGAATTTTAGGAATCCTTGAAGTGAATTGAAATCAATCCTTCAGGGGCACCTGGGTGTCTCAGTCATTAAGCATCTGCCTTCGGCTCAGGTCATGATCCCAGGGCCTTGGGATTGAGCCCCACATCTGGCTCCCTGATGGGTGAGAAACCTGCTTCTCCCTCTCCCACTCCCCTTGCTTGTGTTCCGGCTCTTGCTATCTCTCTCTCTGTCAAATAAATAAATAAAATCTTAAAAAAAAAATAAAGCTATCCTTGAAAATATTGTTTGTGAAATAATTTTATTGTTGATAATTTTGTACAACCAGAATGTTAACTACTAAACCATAACAATTTCTACTTTATTAGTTTATGTGGATGAGGAGAATATATTATTATTTTTTCTTAATTTAGAAAACTGAAGTTCATTTCATTATATTAAAATGCGTGTTTTACCACAATCAGGCAGAATGGGATTGATTCCTTGAGATGTAAACTTGGTAAGCCCCCTTCCAAAGTCTCTAAATGGTCCAGGGTAGCTGCTGCCAAATGGTGGAAAGAAATTTTTTTTTTTATGCTCCCACCAATTGCAGGACAAAGAACAAAACTTTTGCAGCATTCTCATCACCTGCTGTCTCAGGAGTAGAGAATAGGTTTTTTAATAAATATCTCCTACCCAAGCTACTTTCTGCTAGTATCAGCCTGCTGAATCAGCTTCAAGAATACATATTTCATCTAGCTCTTGAATTATGTCTCAGCAACAGTATATGAGCAATAATTTAGCTTTCCAAAATAAATATCTTGAGCATATCTCAATGCCACATTTTCTTGTTATTTTTCTTTCATGTTTACGATATAGCTACAGAAAACTAAGCTAGCATCTCCTGTTCGAAATCTAGTATCCTCCTATATCTGATTGTAATACATAAAAAAACATAAGGTGTCAGTTTTGCACATTGGAATAGGAAGCTTTAAGAACTCACGCAAAAGATGGTAAGAGAACCAAAGAAGTTTTTAATCTAATAAGCTTGGAACTTCCACAGAAAATAGGAATTTCTGGACAAAATCTAGGGAGGTCTATCTTCCTGAATTCCTGTTAATAAGCTCTGGTTTTCCTTTATGGTAGCCTTTGTTTTTTGTTTTTACCTTTGTTTAAGTATATGTGCCTATTTGTGCTATGAAATTATTATTCAACTTCTTAAGATTACATGTAAAAATAATTTAAAATGCTTTTCCTAAGTTTTCAAGACAATCTTACATACAAATTACATATGCTATTTATAAATTTAGTTATATTTAACTAATATCTTCATTTTTTAAGTCAATTAAATTTTCTCATATATTTTAAACTATATTAAATATTTAAGTACTGTAACACCTGGTCCTTTTTGAAGTTATTATAAATAAGGTTGTTGGCAAAACCCATATTTCTTGAGTTCAAGTTGAGTCCTTGTCTACTTCTTGGGTAACTTCTTTCAATTTTATGTTCTGTGTGAACCTGTAAAACTGCTTTAATTATTTTTTTCTCTTTTTTAAAATTTTTTATTGTTATGTTAATCCCCATACATTACATCATTAGATTTAGATGTAGTGTTCCATGATTCATTGTTTGTGCATAACACCCAGTGCTCCATGCAGAACGTGCCCTCCTCAATACCCATCACCAGGCTAACCCAACCTCCCACCCCACTCCCCTCTAGAACCCTCAGTTTGTTTTTCAGAGTCCATCATCTCTCATGGTTCGTCTACCCCTCTGATTTCCCCCCCTTCATTCTTCCCCTCCTGCTACCTTCTTCTTTTTGTTTTCTCTTAACATATATTGCATTATTTGTTTCAGAGGTACAGATCTGGGATTCAACAGTCTTGCACAATTCACAGCGCTTACCAGAGCACATACCCTCCCCAGTGTCTATCACCCAGTCACCCCATCCCTCCCACCCCACCCCCCACTCCAGCAACCCTCAGTTTGTTTCCTGAGATTAAGAATTCCTCATCAGAAAGACATAGTGCTGAAAAACCATGTTTTTATAAAATTATAGTTAGAAACTTGACTGTTTAAAATCCTATGTGTAAGAACAGAATATCTGATTCTTGAGTCTGAAGGATCTGAGCCACTTTGGCAGAGATATACTCAATTTCTAAACCATGTTTAGAGCTACCAAAAGAGGATACAATATTTTTAGGACATAATATTTTACAACTTCGTAATTTTGTATTGAGTTGACTTCTCAGCAGAGGTCTAATGGTCACCCCGTTCACACAGTCCAATTTTGTTTGTTTTTTTTTTAATTTTTTATGTTTTTTTAAATTTTATTGTTATGTTAATCACCATACATTACATCATTAGTTTTTGATGTAGTGTTCCATGTTTCATTGTTTGTGTATAACACCCAGTGCTCTATTCAATATGTGCCCTCTTTAATACCCATCACCAGGCTAACCCATCCCCCACCCTCCTCCCCTCTAGAACCCTTAGTTTGTTTCTCAGAGTCCATAGTCTCATGGTTCGTCTCCCCCTCCAATTTTCCCCCTTTCATTTTACCCTTCCTACTATCTTCTTTTTTTTTTTAACACAGACCTGTACCCAATCTTGTTTTGAAACATCAAAAACACCAGGTATAAATTTACCTGAACTTGACCCTTCCCCCAAATTCTCTGAGGTGATATCTTCACTTGTAAGTGGAAGATGGAAGGTATTCCATGATTCCTCTTAATGGAATTTTTTTTTTATTATGTTATGTTAATCACCATACATTACATCATTAGTTTTTGATATAGTGTTCCATGATTCATTGTTTGCATATAACACCCAGTGCTCCATTCTGTACGTGCCCTCTTTAGTACCCATCACCAGGCTAACCCATCCTTCCACCCCCACCCCCGAACCCTTACTCTTAATGGAATTTTTTAAAAGGTGAATTTCTGCAATATTTAACTGATTACTTCACTTAATTGAGCTCACCTATATTTAAATTTGATAATTTTATAAATTGTTAAAAATTGGGAAGGGAGCAGTACAATGCTCACCAACATTTTAGATTATGTCCAATTGTATTACAGTCTTTCTAAAATGAGTTTTCTGTGATGAACTTAACAAATTCATTTAGCATATGTTACTTAACATATATTTGAACATAGAGAAGGCACAATTCGATATATTTCAGATACAGTAAAATAGTAATCATTTTAATAAAATTTTACTGGAACAAAGAAATACATTTTAACTTGTAAATATAAATGTGATATATGATAAAATTATTAAGATAAACTTCTATGAGAGAAAATAGTCTTAATTATATTCCTTAATACAGCAAAGTAATAGTAGCTTAAGTATCAAAGAAAGGGAGAAATTTAAGTACAAATTACTATAAAATCATGAAACTTATGGGAGAAAAACTGGCACACAGATATACAACATTCTCATTAATTTATTCATATATTTACTCTGAATAATATACCACCAAGCCTAAACTCTTAGCATAATATTTTCAGAAAAACTAGTTTTTTAAGTCATTGCATAGTACAAATAACTAATGAAAGTTTCTGTGATAATAAATTAAAATCAGTGTTCATATTTTAAAAGTTATTTAAATTTAATTTGCTTAACATATATTGTATTATTAGTTTCAAGGGTAGTTTAGTGACTCATCAGTTGCATATAACACCCAGTGCTCATTACATCAAGTGCCCTCCTTAATTCCCATCATGCAATTACCCCATCCCCTACCTACATGCCCTCCTCAGTTTGTTTCCTAGAGTTAAGAGTCTCTTATGGTTTGCATCCCTCTCCACTTTCTTATTTTATTTTTCTTTCCCTTCCCCTCTGTTCATCTGTTTTATTTCTTAAATTCCACATATGAGTGAAATCATATGGTAGATGTCTTTCTCTGACTGACTTATTTCACTTAGCATAAAATCATCTAGTTCCAACCATATTGTTGCAAATGGCAAGATTGCATTCTTTTTGATGGCTGAGTAATATTCCTGTGTGTGTGTGTGTGTGTGTGTGTGTGTGTGTGTGTGTGTGTGTGTGTGTACCACATCTTCTTTATCCATTCATCTGTTGATGGACATCTGGGCTCTTTCCATATTTTGACTATTGTGGACATTGCTGCTATAAACATTGGGGTGCATGTACCCCTTCAAATCACTATCCTTTGGATAAATCCTAGTAGTGCAACTGCTGGGTCATAGGGTAGTTCTATTTTTAACTTTTTGAGGAACATCCATACAGTTTTCCAGAGCAGCTCCACCAGTTTGCATTCCCACC
Source organism: Mirounga angustirostris (assembly GCF_029215605.1). Taxonomy (NCBI): domain Eukaryota; kingdom Metazoa; phylum Chordata; class Mammalia; order Carnivora; family Phocidae; genus Mirounga; species Mirounga angustirostris. The sequence continues at coordinate 103,226,299 of NW_026991712.1, read as the reverse complement.
AACAGTGTAATAAGTTTCCCCTTTCTCTACATCTTCACCAACATCTGTTTTTTCCAGAGTTGTTAATTTTAGCCATTCTGACTGGTAAGGTGGTATCTCATTATGGTTTTGATTTGTATTTCCCTGATGCCAAGTGATGTTGAGCATTTTTTCATGTGTCTGTTGGGCATTTGTATGTCTTCTTTGGAGAAATGTCTGTTCGTGTCTTCTGCCATTTCTTGATCGGATTTTTTTGTTTTTTTGGGTGTTGAGTTTGATAAGTTCTTTATAGATTTTGGATACTAACTTGTTATCTGATAAGTCATTTGCAAATATCTTCTCCCATTCCATAGGTTGCCTTTTAGTTTTGTTGACTCTTTCCTTCACTGTGCAAAAGCTTTTTATCCTGATGAAGTTCCAATAATTCATTTTTGCTTTTGTTTCCCTTGCTTCTGGAGACATGTCTAGTAGGAAGTTGCTGTGGCTGAGGTCAAAGAGATTGCTGCCTGTGTTCTCTTTGAGGAACTTGATGGATTCCTATCTCACATTTAGGTCTTTGATCCATTTTGAGTTTATTTTTGTGTATGGCATAAGAAAAGTGGTCCAGTTTCATTGTTTTGCAGGTTGCTGTCCAGTTTTCCCCAACACAATTTGTTGAAGAGACTCTTTTTTCCATTGGATATTCTTTCCTGCTTTGTCAAACATTAGCTGACCATAGAGTTGAGAGCCCATTTCTGGGTTCTCTATTCTTTTCTATTGATCTATGTGTCTGTTTTTGTGCCAGTACCATATTGTCTTGATGATTACAGCTTTCTAATACAGCTTGAAGTCTGGAACTGTGATGCCTCCAGATTTGGCTTTCTTTTTCAACATTACTTTGGCTAGTTAGAGTGTTTTCTGGTTCCATACAAATGTTAGGAATGTTTGTTCCAGCTCTGTGAAAAATGCTGATGGTATTTTGATAGGGATTGCCCTGAATGTGTAGATTGCTTTGGGCAGCATAGACATTTTAACAATATTTGTTCTTCCAATCCATGATCATGGAATGTTTTTCCATTTCTTTGTGTCTTCCTCAGTTTCTTTCATAAGTGTTCCATAGTTTTCAGAGTCCAGATCCTTCACCTCTTTGGTTAGGTTTATTCCTGGGCATCTTATGGTTTTTGGTGCAATTGTGAATGGGATTGATTCCTTGATTTCTTTCTTCTGCTTCATTGTTAGCATATAGAAATGCAACTGATTCCTGTGCATTGATTTTATATCCTGTGACTTTGCTAAATTACTGTATCAGTTCTAGCATATTTTTGGTGGAGTCTTTGGGTTTTCTATATAGAGTATCATATCATCTGTGAAGAGCGAAAGTTTGACTTCTTTGACAATTTGAATGCCTTTTATTTCTTTTTGTTGTCTGATTGCTGAGGCTAGGACTTCCAATACTATGTTGAACAACAGTGGTGATAGCGGACATCCCTGTCATGTTCCTGACCTTAGGGGAAAATCTCTTAGTGCTTCCCCATTAGGTATGATATTCACTGTGGGTCTTTCATATATGGCTTTTATGATATTGAGGTGTCCCCTCTATCCCTACACAGCAGAGCATTTTATCAAGAAAGGATGCTGTATTTTTTCAAATGCTTTTTCTGCATCTATTGAGAGGATTATATGGTTCTTGTCCTTTCTTTTATCAATGTGGTATATCACATTGATTGATTTGCAGGTGCTAAACCACCCCTGCATCCCAGGAATAAATCCCACTTGGCCATGGTGAATAATCTTTTTAATGTACTGCTGGGTCTTACTAGCTAGTATCTTGGTGAGAATTTTTGCATCCATGTTCATCAGGGATATTGGTCTGTAATTCTCCTTTTTGGTGGGGTCTTTGTCTGGTTTTGGGATCAGGGTAATGCTGCCCTCATAAAATGAGTTTGGAAGTTTTCCTTTCCTTTTTATTTTTTAGAACAGTTTCAGAAGAATAGGTATTAATTCTTTGTTAAATGTTTGGTAGGATTCCCCTGGGTATGTTCAGTTTAATTTAGTGCCATCACCAATTATTTAGAGTTAAAGTGATCCTTTGTTGGAAAATTATAACTGCCTAATAATAATTACTAGAAGACTATAAACAAGAATACTCCTTAAATTTTTTTCAACAGAGAAATAAGTAAACTCATGAAAATTGCTAAAACATAATAATGAGATAAAATAATTATTTTTAATGCACATTTTATGTAACATTGCCAGATAGTTGAGAGGTGGTCATTTTAGTCTGTTGTAGAAAAATGCAATGCTTCAAAATGTTGTCTGTGTTAGAACCACAATAGTTAACCTGGTATTAGAGCTGTCACAGATTGGCTCAGTTGAAGAGTCCAGGCTGCCAACCCCTTTGCTTGTGGGAATTGGAACATATGTGGGATAAATGGTGAACGCTCCATTCATTAAATGTCCCTCCAACCCTTTGTCTAAAACTGTGAGCATGTATTTTAATGTTCCCTCTACCTTGTACTGTAAACTACAGACATCTTTCCTGGCATGTTAGAAGCCCTGTTGTAAGTCCTGAGGTGAGAATTTTGTGTAGAGAATTACACTTGGGTTTCTGTGTTACAGTTCCCACTAACCTTAGGGAAAGAAGTTAATTGTACTTAAGCCTCTTGAATAATTCAGTATTAGTACTACAACAAGATGATCCTCCTAAGAGAAAAAGGAACACATAGATTAAAACAGGAGCATCTGCCTTTGCTTCTCTTGGCTTTAAATTTATGCTCAAGGTATTTTTATTAAAGTTAAGAAAACATCAGTATGCATCATTTAAAAATGTATTATGCCAAATGGTCTGAATTTTTTTCAGATTATCTTATAGCATCTGACATCATTTTTTTCCTCGAATTTCAACTTGATTCTTATTAAAAATACATCTGTACGTGACATAGTTCTCATTCAAGCATTTAACTTAATAAGGGTCATTATTTCCTTATTCAGCTAAATCTCAATACCATCCAGGTCTTCAGAGAGGATTTTGTCTAGCACATTACTTTCCTAGAGCAAGACAACCCTGTAATATCCCTTAATAATCAATTAGACCTGAAATGAAGTCTGATATGGTGTTAATGGCTTCAGACACTTAGATACTTTGAGTGAACAAGAACCTTAAAGATTTTTCTAGTAGGAATTAAATTTGAAAAGAACAGCAGATTCTTATAAGACTTTTGCTAAGTAAAGAATATTACTAGAATTTATATTTTTCATAATTTTATGTATTAGACATGTTTTACATACTTAGTTCATAATTATAAAAAGTGATATCATCATGTAGTGTACTTAGAATAATGCATTTATAACATTTAGTAGAAACAAAAAATGAGGTTGATTAAAAATTTTAAAGGAATAATGGAATAAAAAAAATAGATCAAAAGTCCAACCAAAGTACCTTCAATTTCCCAAAGTAAGAATTGTGTTATACTTCTTACCCTCGTTTCTTGTTCTCTTCCACTGTCATCTATCAATTTTTCCTGTGCTAACGCTGATTATTGGTCTAGTTCCCAAATTATTACCCAGAAGGCCCTGACTATACCATACTAATCTGATGGAAAAGACCAAAAATAATATTTAATGGCTATCTTCTGATGACACTTACTGCGTGGTGCTTTATATACATTATCCTATAATAACCTCAGAGTCTCAAAACCATCCTGTGGGGCAGAGAAATAGCATATGCTATGGTTTTAAAGTGGGAAGCCATGTCACATAATCATGGAACAGAGAAAATGCATAAGTGGCTTGGCCACAGAAAACACTTGCATACATATCAGAGGATGAGGTTGAAGAGGTAGACAAGGCCAAATAATATAGAACATTATAGTACATGTAAATAATTTAGAACTTTATCCAAAAACATTGAGAAATCATTTGCAGAGTTTTATAATTGCTTGAAATTTTTGGATTTGCCTGTTTAAAACATAACTGTAGCTAAAATGTGTAGAATAAAATGGTGGAGAGAGAAGAAACTGCTAAAATCCAATTTAGTATCTTAGGTAAGTCATAGTTTTCATGAAAATATAATGGTATTAATCAAGAGACAAAAGAGATTGTGGGTCTAAGATATATTTGGGAAACAGAAATTCTTCAGGATATTCTGTATCATAACCACCTATTTACTGGTCTCTTTTCCCCCATAAAATTAGATTTACTCATCACTGAACACCTAATGTCCTGCATATTTCCTAGCACATTGTAGCTTCTGATGAATAATTTAGCCCAAGTCATGGACCAATAGCCAGAAAGCCACAAAAGAGCCCACACAATGCCACTGACAAACCCAGCTGGATCACATGGTCCAGTCTGTAAGTCCTCAAGGTCATAGGCATTAGTATTTTCACTGAATGTATTCTTTCTGACTTAAACTTTGAGTTTTAGGAACTGAAAAAAATCTTTATCCCCAAATCTATTGATTTTGAGTTTGAACGAGAGCAGAAAGAATGGTAAGCCCAAAATATAATTTGTATTGAACACTGTGTACAACCTATCTGTAAACAATTAGATTGAAAATTGATTATTTTAACATAAAAACCTAAATATTAAGAAAAATAGGATGATAAATGGATTTAAAATAGTTCCATCTACTCTTTAGATAGATTGTTCAACTAATTTAGCACATTGAGTTGTCCTAATCATTTTTCATATCATCATGAGGAAGTTTGTTAGCATTGCTACTAAAAAGCTGTTAGTGATAATATAAACACAAATTTAGACTTAAAAAAACAAAACAAAAAAAAAAAAACCTCATGGTTAATATTTTTCAACAATTTTCTCTAGTTCTATAACATTGGCCAAAGGCATAATTAAAAGACATTTGAGCAACTGCACAGAAATAGGCCTTCCAATTGGGTCTATCAGGATACAAATTTCATCACCTCTGCAATTGAAAAGTTAGGAGTCTGTTCTAAGCACTAAAATTGATTTATTAACTTCAGATTCATGCCTAGATAATTGTGGAAAATAATTTTAATAAAACAAAAGCAGAAATTGATTTTGTTGAATTTAAGGTCTATATATAACAATAAGAATCACTGTTGGCTTCCTTTTTCTAAAAAAAGCTGGCCTGTCTCTGAAAACATATCAGTATTCTTATTCTTTTGAGGGTTATTATTTTCACCAGTAATAGATTGAATCTAATTCACTTTTTTTTTTTTTTTTTTTTTTTAGTGTTTGTTGTGGGTCAGAGACAATGCTCATGGTAGCCAACACATGATTCCTGTCTTTTGGGAGCTTACTGTTCAGTGGAAGACAATATGCAAACTGTTATTTAGTATAAAAGCAATAATAGAAATATATACAACCAGGCAAACCCACACCTTCAATGGACCCAGAAATCATGTATAATCTGCTACAGAATATTAGCCATTTGGTTATTACTTTTTTTAAAGATTTTATTTTTAAATAAGAAAGCCTGGGTGGCTCAATCAGTTAAGGGTCCAGCTCTTGGTTTCAGCTCAGGTCCTGATCTCATGGGTCATGAGATCGTGTTACTTGTCAGGCTCCCCACTCAGTGGGAGTCTGCTTGGATATTCTTTCCCTCTCCTCTCCCCCTCCACACTCTCTCTCTCTCAAATAAATAAATTAAAAAAATATATATTTTATTTTTAAGTAATCTCTTCCCCCCACATGGGGCTCAAACTTATAACCCTGAGATCAAAATGCTCTGGGGTGCCTGGGTGGCTCAGTCATTAAGCATCTGCCTTCAGCTCAGGTCATGATCCCAGGGTCCTGGGATCGAGCTCCGCATTGGGCTCCCTGCTCTGCGGGAAGCCTGCTTCTCCCTCTCCCACTCCCCCTGCTTGTGTTCCCTCTCTCGCTGTGTCTCTCTCTGTTAAATAAATAAATAAAATCTTTAAAAAAAAGAAAAAAGAGTCACACCCTCTACTGACTGAGCCAGCCAGGCATCTCTTAGTTATTATTATTAGTTTTTAAAGATTTATTTATTTATTTGAGAGAGCGAGAATGAGAGAGAGAGAGAGTACATGAGAGGGGGGAGGGTTGGAGGGAGAAGCAGGCTCCTTGCCGAGCAGGGAGCCTGATGCGGGACTCGATCCAGGGACTCCAGGATCATGACCTGAGCCAAAGGCAGTCGCTTAACCAACTGAGGCACCCAGGCGCCTTGGTATTATTTTTTAACAGAGAATCTATCCCAAATAGAAACTACATCCTATAAAAATTATAATCTTTTCACTTCTCAACAAACTTGGCAAATTCATCATGACCAAGTCATACTTTTTCCATCCCTCATCAGACTTTCTGTTCCTTATTTATAAGACAACAATGGTACAATTTCCATCGCCCACTGGTGCAGCAGAATGTAACAAATGCATAGAAGAAAGGAAAAATACGATAGTAGTTTTAAGTGTTGACAGTGGGTTTGGACGAAGCTGATATGTCCACTGGTATTGAATCTGAAAAAAGCATCAATGTATTTTGTTATATTAACAAGTTGAGATGGATGTCTATTATGTGGAACAGGATGAAATCACCCAAAGCATTCCATGCTGTCATAACAATTCTAGAGACATAGTAGGTACAACCTACTTTCTCTTGTAAATAAATGTCATTTCTTCTTGCTTTAACTTAACTGGATCAAGTCCTTTTTTTTTTTTAAAGATTTTATTTATTTATTTGAGAGAGAGAGAGAGAATGAGAGAGAGCACATGAGAGAGGGGAGGGTCAGAGGGAGGAGCAGACTCCCTGCCAAGCAGGAAGCCCGATGCGGGACTCGATCCAGGGACTCCAGGATCATGACCTGAGCCGAAGGCAGTCGCTTAACCAACTGAGCCACCCAGGTGCCCCCTGGATCAAGTCCTAATAGCATGCCTTCTAAATTGTGTAAGACATAAATATGTGCAAATATTTACATATATATATATAGGGGAGAGAGAGAGACTTGAGAATTTTCATATGAAATCTATGAAGAGTAAAACACTCAATATGATTGGAGAAAACACCTTTTTTACCCCATAATTTGATTTTTGTTTTTTATTAGTTCATATTTTTTAACCTATAGCAAAAATAAAATCTCTAGAGGAAATTTATATATAAAAAGGGAATATGTCCGTTTTATTCAAAAACCTGTATCGTTAAAATAGTAACATCTGTAATTTTTTGTTTTGTGTCCTGAATTCAAATGCTTTTTTAACAGACAAATATTGTTTGTCCAACAGCTCTCCCTTTGATTCTTTCATGAAAATAAGGTGTTTTCTTATGGTACCGTGCAGTGAGCAGACAACTAAGAAAAAAAAAAATGTATAACAGATGAGCCTGTAGCATTGAGTGAAGCACCAGTTACTGTGCTGTGGCTAGAACTGCATAATAAAAGTAAAATGCCAGGGAGGCTTTAGAGAACAACTTCATTACTGAATGTGGAAAAGAAAATTCAACCTTAGTAGCTGAGAATTATTTTCAGAACTACAGATGGCCATCATGTGGCAAATGTCCCACTCATTTTTGTTTATCCATGCCTTCAAAAATTTTTTTAAAACCCCATTAATTAATTATTCTTTTTATTTATTTATTTATTTATTTATTTATTTATTTATTTATTTATTCATGAGAGACAGAGCGAGAGAGAAAGGCAGAGGGAGAAACAGGCTCCCAAGGAGCAGGGAGCCCAATGCGGGACTCGATCCCAGGACCCTGAGATCACGACCTGAGCCGAAGGCAGATGCTTAACCATCTGAGCCACCCAGGCGCCCAATTAATTATTCTTATACCCAGTATTTGATTTATTCTTAAACTTAAGAATATTTTATATTTTTTGTTTTGACTTTGGCCTGAGAAAATATGTACGTATTATATTTATATATATTCATGTAGCATATAATACAATATATAATGTGTATATATATTCACATGCATATATATTTCAGATTTCTGACTTCTATTCTGTATTGTTGGTTTTATTTTCCTTCTTGGAAGGAAGGAAACTTGATCAGGGTTGGCAGCATTTTTGGTGTTTCATCAAAGAATGTTGATGTGTATTTTCTTATTTGACAGAGATTGCAACTCTTCTCTTCCTCATCCAGAATTCCATGAGCACTCCACAAAAGCAGTGAAAGGCTGAAAGTTGTCATTCTTGTATCTCTGCCTTTGTGTTTTGGCACTTTTGCTCTCAAATGTTATCAAATCAATACGATCTAATCAAAGTACATTGCTAGTATGATCATGGTTATACATAACTTGGCACTATGCACCAGCAGATAACAGTGTTATTTATTTTGGAATACTGAAGTGTATGGTATGTTTCTATAGAATGCTCTTTATACATCTGCAAAGTTCATTTGTGTCTATATAAAAGAATTAGTCAAGAAACCTTCATTCTACAAAATAAAAAAAAACATTTATACCTTGAATGTATGAAGTCTGTTTCTTGGCTTCCTATGGTTCAGAATATAACCTCATTACACTTACTAGCATGAATAAAAAGTAATTTATTTTTTTTAAGTTACTAATTATGTTAACACTAAGAACAGTCTAAAACAGGAGATTCACTGTCATATTTTTTTTATTTTTTAATTTTAATTTATTGTTATGTTAATCACCATACAGTACATCATTAGTTTTTGATGTAGTGTTCCATGATTTATTGTTTGCGTATAACACCCAGTGCTCCATTCAATACGTGCCCTCTTTAATACCCATCACCAGGCATATTTTTGAAGCCAAATCAACTGTTATTGTTTAAACATTTATTGTTATGATAATACCATGTATGTCTTGATTTTAGGTAACAAGTTTAAAAAACACAATCATAGATAAAGCTGTCTCTAGTATTCTATAATTTTGGTCTTTATTATTCCACATGTAATCTGACATATATAATGCATACTTACATAATTTTTCTCTCTAGTCTCAAACTATACAAACTTTTTGTAAATTGCTTTTTATTCAACAGTACAATCTGTACATTTCTCTATGTCAATAAATAATGTTTTTAAACTATTTTAAAGCCCATAAAATATTCTCCATGGAGAAGTGAAATAACCATGATTAGAAGAAACTATATCCATAATATAAAAATGGGCTCTACTAGTTTCTTCCTTCCTCTTTCCCTTTTTTCTTTTTTCTATTTTTTTGATTTATAAAAGCATGAGCATAGCATAAAAGTCAAAAGGAACAAAAGAGTAAACAATGAGAACTCTGCCTCATATTCCTTTCCTTCACCCCTCACTTTTCTTCCCCAGGGGTTATCACTCTTCGAACTTTCTGTCTGTCCTTTCAAATACTATAAGCATTGACAAGCATTCCTCTGATTTGGGTAGAATAGCATAAAAATTAAGAACATGGATTTAAAGTCAAAATCTGGCACCTGAGCTTTTTAAACTTTGATCTTTTATATAACATCCTGAGTCATTTTCTAATCTGTAATTGAATATTATAGAGGCAAATACATAGCAGAAGTAGTATAGAAGTTTATCAGGGAGTCAGCAGACAAATATATTATTTTCTAAATTTGGGAATCCCTTAGTATCTATCGACATTTTAAAATTTGTATACTGTGGATTATTTGCTCATTTTTATAAAATGTTCAGTGTTGAACACTCCTTTTTATTCATAATTTTATATTATCGCTTTTTAAAAAAGACTTCTCAAATTGTCCTACAATTTTTGATTTGTCCCTGCCTACAACAGTATTCAAGCTCTGAACTTGTACCTATTAACCCCCAGTTCATAGATCCACATTTGTAACTTTTCCAGATAATCTACATTAAGATCTCTGTAGAGAAGTTCCAGTCTCCCAGAGGCATAGAACAAAGAAAGCAATCTGGAAATCTATATGCTTCTCAAAGACTTTTTGCCTCACATTCTTCTGCTATCTAGATTCTAGAACTTATTTTTTTTTTCCCCGATTTAAATCTGGTTATTTTTCACTACTCCTTTCTGACTCTAACTCCAAACTTAATTCTCTTCTTTGCTTTAGTTTGATACTATACCCTTCAATAGAAAGAGGGCACAAAATCTGAGGAGCTGGAAAATATGCAAATCTTGACATGAAAAGTAGGAAGAACTCTGAAGGAGAGTTACTTTCTTTTTTTTTTTAATTTTTTAATTTTTTAATTTTTTTGGAGAGTTACTTTCTTAAAGTAACAAATTGTGTTATAGTGAAAACACTTCACCTAAAATACATAAGTTTCACTAACATATGGCTGTTCTAGAAACCAGATTAATGAGTGGTTCTCAAACCTAGCTGGGTATCAGAAACAAAGGAACTTCATGGAAGCATTAACATACCTCGTCTACCTAACTCTATTGAACCAGAGTGATTGGGAGTCTGAGATCTCATTTTTTCTTTTTAATTTCCCCAAGTAAGACAGATATAAGTGCTCCAATGTTTGTTGTGCAAATGCTGACCTAAGAGTTTCCTGCTATACCATAGGTCATTGAATCTCTGGGATCAGCCCCTTAGTTTGCCATGATCTGACTTTGTCATTAATGGAACCAAGAGGCTCCTGCGTGACCCACAGTCTAGGTGATTTTATTTATTTTCTCTTCTCAACTCTCTAATAATACTTATTGAGAAGCTACTATTACTGGATAGCATGCAACGAAATTTTATCATCATTTTCCTCAGATCCTTACTCCAACTCTGTTATGGGTTGAATTGTGCCCCCAAAAGAATATGTCGAAGGTCTAAACTGCACTCTCTTAGAATGTGACCTTATTTGGAAACAGGATCGTTGCAAATGTAATTAGTTAAGATGAGGTCTTACTGGCGTAGGGTGGGCCCTTGATGCTATATGACTGGTGTTCTTATTGGAAGAGAAGAAACACAGAGATGGAGACACCCAGGGAGATTGCCATGTGACAACAGAGACAAGATTGTAGTGATACAATCATAAGGCAAGGAACACTGAAGATTGTTGGCAAACTACCAGAAGCTAGGAGAGAAGCAAGGAAGGATTCTCCCCAGTATGTGTCAGAGAGAGAGAGAATGGCTTTGCTCACACCTTGACTTACTACCTCCAGCCTCCAGAACTGGGAGACACTAAATGTCAGTTGTGTTAAGCCATCCAATTTTTGGTACCTTGTCATGGCAGCCCTAAGAAACAAATACAAGCTTTTTGAGATATAATGTTATTTTCATTTTACCCAAGGAGAAATTGGGTTGAGAAAGCTTAAGTAATTTATCCAAATTTACCATATTGATGGTAAATAGCATTGTCTGGTGCCAAATCCAGTATAAGTATTTCTTACTAACTAAAATTTTTTTTCAAAAAACTTTTGTATAACTCATTCAATCTACTGTGATAAAATACGATAAAAAGAGATATTCTATAAAAGCCTTTGAGTGGAATCTTAGATGCATTTTCTCTCAATAAATAGCATTAGAGTTTTTTTTTTTCTTTTTTATAAGAGTGACAGAGAAAGTACTAACATTCTCTGGTGTCTCTAATTGGATGCCATATGTTGAACTCTGTCAACCCAGTACGTCCCGCTGCCCTCTGTGACACCCCTTGAAATCAATGAGAATGCTAAAATTAAATCAGACTTTATGTGCAGAAAGAATCATAAAAGCTGTATAATCCAAATACTCTGGTTAATGACTGAACACATGAAAAGCACAGTAGAACCCTATTTGTAAAAATCAATACCAGTCCTCATTTGTAAGAGGCAACATTTAATGCCTTTTCTGTTAACATCAGTTTTGAGGAAATGTTTTATATGCATCATTTTTAGAAACACTCCAGCTGCAGGTTTGAAATAGAAATCAAAACACTCATGGGATTGTTTTGCTATGTATGCATGCAGATACAAAATGATATTTAGAAAGAAAAAAATGAAAGTATATAGTTTAACAAAATGAGTTTCAAAGAACATTCTATTTCACTAGATTCATGAGGTAAAACTCATTTATAAGATAGACACCCTTAAAATGGGACTACTTTTGGGACAATGTACATTTTCATATACATAAAATGCCCGTATATGAAAAATGCTTAATATAATTAACAGTGGCAATATTCAAATATTTTTTATTTCATTTTAATTTATATTTGATAGAGTAAATTGGACACATAATTTAGCAGTATTAGTAAGCTATATTCTGGACAGTCCATTGAATATTGAAAGCTTTCTGAAATAACCCGAATACATTTAGTGCCTTGATCACATATCACGTTCTAAAAGAAAATGAAGTCCTATGGATAATATAATCATCAAAAGAAAATTTGTAATACAAGTGCCTCATTTTAATTTCATTTTCTGATATATTTCTAATACTCTTCAGTAAAAACTTTGCATCTTCTAGAAATGAGTCTTATCAATTTTTATTTAATAAATTCTAAAATGAAAAACCTCAAGTAATTAGAAACAACACAAAGTTTCAAGTGCATGTAGAAAGATTGGTGGCACTCAGGGAGCCTTTTAGAGGTCAACTGGATTAACCATATGTAGTACATAAATATTGCTCAAGTTATGTTCAGCCTTATTTTCCTACCCTATGACTTACTAGAAGAATGGCAACATATTTAAACTAAAACTAACCCAGTTAACGTTCAAACTAGAGAACAAATTTAATGGATCGTATCCTTTTAGCTGAAAGGAAGAAATAATGTGATATAATTATATGTTATAACCTCATGGAAAATGGAATAATTGCAGACCTGTTTCACAGTACATTGTCTAAGGAAACAGATATATTTTTCCCTTGTGAGTTTTGAATGCATGCATACTGATATATATCCTTGTCAGGTATAGATTTTTGCATTGCTTGTTTTCTGTCTGGTTCTTAAACTAGAGTCAAAGCAACGCATGATTTTGCCCAATGGTTTATTATCAAAATCTTTGGACCTGGACCAGCCCTTACCGGTTTAACCTAGTTTATGTAACATATTTTTTTTTTTTTTAAAGATTTTATTTATTTATTTGACACACAGAGAGAAAGCACAAATAGGCAGAGAGGCAGGCAGAGAGAGAGGCAGAAGCAGGCTCTCCACTGAGCAGGGAGCCCGATGCGGGACTCGATCCCGGGACTCCAGGATCATGACCTGAGCTGAAGGCAGTCGCTTAACCAACTGAGCCACCCAGGCGCCCTATGTAACATATTTTTAATTCAACATTTTTTAAGTGACCTCAGGCCAAGTTGAGAGTCATGTTGATATCAGCAGTTTGGGCAAAACTCCTGGCTTCTCTGTTTGAGGTTGATTCTAAATTTAAAGGATGTTTTTGCATTCTTAAATTAATAGACATCTCTTTATGTGGAGCTATAATATGTTAAAAGAGTATCTAAATTGTTATAAGATATTATTAATTTAATTTTGGAGGTTGAGAATTATTTTGGTAAATGTCTACAGTCTATAAGGTTATTAAAGAGAAGACATATTTGTCAGTATGTTCCTTTAAAAGGATCCACATATTTGGCATATTTGTGTGCAAATGGTTTGGCTTAAGCTCTAGGTATTGCTTGAAATTGGGACTAACTAAACTGAGCCAAGTTAATGATGGCTGGGATTCGCCATCACCACATTCAGTGGTGATTATGCTTCAAGGAGAGGCCAATGATGCATCTTAAGAAGAAGGATGCACAGGACATTATTATTATAGGTTGTGAAGTATTTCCATTGTAAAATAAATTTTCACTAACTTCTGTAGCCACTTGGTCCATTTCCTAATTGTAAATTGGTGATATGAAGGGGATGTTTCAGGAATGGTTCGGAGACAAGGTTTTTGTTGTTGTTGTTGTTATTTTTATTTAAAAATTTTCATTTTATATTTTAACTTCTATTCATATTCTTTGTGCATTCTCATTTATGTTTATATTCAAGTTTCTTAACTTCCCTACATAAATCAAATTAAGTAGCCTAATAAAGCTTTGTCACCATATTGCCAATGAACTTGAATATATTTCTGAGAGTTATATTTTATCTATGTCAAGCTTCCTTAATAAAGGTAACAATTTGTTCATAATCATTGGTCAAAAAATTTCACCTCTCAGGAGATGCTCATTTGAGTGGTGATACTGCAGGTGCATAGTTTATTCATAAACTTTGCTAGTGCCCCAGTATCTGAATTCACACAAACATTCAAACAAAGTATGACTTTCACATTGTTATCTTTGACATTGAAATAATATTGACACAAAAACATTTTTTTTTATATTTTATTTATTTATTTGAGAGAGGGAGAGCACAAACAGTGGGGAGGGACTGGGGAGAAGGAGGGGACAGAGAGGGAGAAACAGACTCCCTGCTGAACAGGAAGCCTGACCTGAGGCTCAATCCCAGGGCCCCAAGATCATGACCTGAGCCAAAGACAGATACTTAACAGACTAAGCCAACCAGGCGCCCCTACTTGAAAATATTTTAAGAAGTTTCAGGTGAGCTAGAGTTTTTAAAATCTACTTTTTGTTTTTAACAGTAATTGTTGCATATGGCTTATCTAAATACTACAAGTTTTGTATGCTGGGTTAGGGGCATGGACATTAAAGGCAAACTCAGTTCTACTATTCACTGCTTGGGTGACTTTGGAAAGTCACATAACCTCATTGTGTTTTGATATTCTTATGTATGAAATGAAGTATTAGAATTGTTAATTCAACTCCCATGGGAAATGACTTTAACTAGAGTATAGCGTTCATGTAGTTTCTTTTGCCTTAAAACTTACAAACTCTATATATTTCCAAAGATACTTTTCTTCAACCTTCTTTGTTGGAGTTGTTTCATATATTTGCAATACAGTTACATTGTTTATCACATTCTGCATTCCACACTAGACTGTCAGCTCTCCTAAATGGTACTTTAAAATTAGAATTCATTAAGGTTCACTTTTTTCCAATGGATTTTGACAAGTGCATAGTACCATGTATCCAAAATGACAGTATCACACAGATACTAAAAATAAAATAAAATAAAATAATCCCTTATGCTTCACTTATTCAGTTCTTCCTTCTCAACCCAAACGCCTGGCAACCCCTGATCTTCTTATGGGTGGTTATTGTTTTGTTTTCCAGAATTTCATATAATTGGAGTTATCTAGTCTGTAACCTTTCAGACTGGTTCCTGTCACTTTGCAATATGCATTTGACAATAACCATATTGTTTTATTTTTAGTACTCACCCTTTTGAATGCTGAATAATATTCCATTGTATGGCTATACTACAGTTTATCCCATTCAACAATTGAAGGATATCTTGGTTGCTTCCAGATTTTAGTGACTTAAATAAAGCTGCTATAGACATGTGCATTTTTTTTGTGGACATAAGTTTTCAAAATAATTGAGTAAATGCATAGGTGTATAATTGCTGGATCATAGGATAAGCTTGCAAGGAACTGTAAAAGTGTTTTTCCAAGTGACTATATAATTTTGCAGTCCTACCAGTAAACAACGAGAGTTCCTGTAGCTCCACATTCTCACCAACATTTGGTATAGCCAGTGTTTTGTATGTTAGCCATTCTAATAAGTATGTTTGGCATCTCATTGCTGTTTTGATTTTAAGTCCTGTAATAAAAAATGATCTGTAGCATCTTTTCATATACTTATTTGCCATCTTTATACCTTCTTTAGTGAAGTGTTTGTTCAGATCTTTTGTCCATTTTAAAAATTATGTTATTTCCTCATTTTGAGTTTTAAAAGTTATTTGTATATTTTGGATCCAATTCCTTCATCATATATATCTCTATAAACATTTTTTTCCTGTTTTGTGGCTAGTTTATTTATTTCCTTAACAGTGTCTTTCACAGAAATAGGAAGTTTTAAATTTTAATAAATTCCAACTTAATATTTTTTGTCATTTTTTTGTGTTGTATCTAAAAATTCATTGCCAAACTCACAGTCACATAGATTTTCTTCTGTGTTTACTTCTAAAATTAACGACTGAGCCACCCAGGGGCCCCTATTGTGTTTTTTTAAAAGTCTTGACATCAGGAAGTACTTGTCTTCTAAGTTTGTTCATCAACATTTTGTTGGTTATCTTTAGTCATTTGTCTTTCTATATAAACTTTAGAATCAGGTTGTCAATATCCCTAAAATAGGTTGCTGTGGTTTTAATTAGATTGTATTGATCTATATAGTAAATTGGAAAGAACTGACATTGTAGCAATAATGAGTTTTTCACTCAATGAACACAAAACAGTTTTTTGTTTATTGGATCATTGGTTTATTTCATCAATTTTGCAGTTTTCCACATATAGATTCTGTACATGTTGTATTAGACTTATACCTAAGCATTTCATTTTTTGGTCCTATTGGAAATAATCTTGTGTTTTTAATGTCAAATTCCAAGTTTTCATTGCTGATGTATAGCAAATCAACTCATTTAAAAAAAAAAAAAAAATATATATATATATATATATTTTAAAGATTTTATTTATTTATTTGACAGAGAGAGACACAGCGAGAGCGGGAACACAGGGAGGGGGAGTGGGAGAGGGAGAAGCAGGCTTCCCACCGAGCAGGGAGCCTGACGCGGGGCTCGATCCCAGGACCCCAGCTGGGATCATGACCTGAGCCGAAGGCAGACGCTTAACGACTGAGCCACCCAGGCGCCCCTTTTAAAAAATATTTTTGCTCATTACTTCACTTTTTGCTTACGTGGTTTCTTATGAGAAGTTCAATGTAATTCTCATTCTCCTGTCTTTATAAGTAAGGTGTTTGTTTTCGTTTTTCCCTTCTGTTCTCCTTTAAGATTTTCTCTTTATTTATTTATTTATTTATTTATTTTGGCAGCTTGAATGTAATGTGCTTAGGTTTACTCATTTTTTGGTATTTATTGATATTTGGTATTTTTCCTGTTTGGGGTTTTCTGAGTTTTCTCGGTCTGTGGTTTCTTGTTCATCATTAATATTAGAAACTTACTAGTAATAATTGTTTCAAATACTCCTTCAGCTGTGTTGTTTCTTCTCTTTCTGGTTCCATTTAAAAGAGTATTTCATCTTTTACATTGTCCTACAGTTCTTGGATAGTCTGTTCTGTTTCTTTCATTCCTTTTTTGCTCTTTGCCTTTGCTGTGACTTATCTAGAAGCTCATTGCTTCTGATTTTATCTCCAAGTGCATCCAGGTTACTGATAAGCCAATCAAAGGAATTCTTCATTTCTGTTATAGTTTTATTATTATTATTATTTCTACTATTTCCTGTAGATTCTTCCTTAGAGTTTCTGTTTCTCTATTTACATTGCTCACTCATTTTGTACATGTTTTCTGTTAGAACTCAACATATAAACCATAGATATTTAAAATTTTTTGATAATTCCATATGTCATGCCTGATAGTCCAATGTCATATCTGAGTCATTTTCTGATGCTTGTGTTGTCCCTTCAGACTGTGTATTTCCTTGTTGTTCAGCATGTAATTTTTTGTAATTTTGTTGTTGTTTTGTCAAAGGCAGGAAATGATGCATCTGGTAATAGGAACTGAGGCAAACAGGGTTTTAGTATATACTTGAGTCGTAATTGGCTAAAACTTGGGCTATGTTTAATGTTTGCTGTAGTTGTAGATGGCAGAGACTTCAATTTCCTCTGCTGTCCTTGTTTATGTCTCCCCTACGAATTTTGGGTTTCTCTAAGAACTCCTTCTTTAATAGATTCTGTACCTTGCAGCTTTTTCAGCTGTAATCCACAATTATTAGACTGGAGAACTTTTGGTGTGATGACAAAGTGTTGGAGAAGGAAAGCATTCCATAATTTTATGATTAAATCTTAGTGTTTTAGTGGGTCTCTGTCCTTAGGCTGTGACATTCACAAGTATTTCTTAACTTTCTTCTTCCCTTCAGATGAGAAAGGCAGTCTGGAGGGTTTGGAGTTAGACAGTAGTTCTTCCTCCAGATCTGATAGGGCTCTAGTAAAATATTTTCCTTTGGAAGGTAGGCTTTTGTTATGGATATCATACAGGCCATATTTTTAAATAGTTACATTCCAGGGTGCCTGGGTGGCTCAGTTGGTTAAGTGTGGACTCTTGATTTCAGCTCAGGTCATGATCTCAGGATCAAGAGATCAAGCCTTGTGTCACGTCAGGCTCCACACTCAGTGGGGAATCTGCTTGGGATTCTGTTTCTCTCTCTTCCTCTGCCCTCCCCCCTGCTCATGCTCTCTTTCTCTCTAAAATAAATAAATCTTTAAAAGTATTGATTACATTCCTCTTCCCCTTGCCTGAAATATGAAGGGGTTTTCCTCATATCCTTACTATGTGGACCTGGTGGGTCCCTTGAGGTAAAGCCAACAAAAATGTGGTGCCCTCCCCAAGACTGGGCTCCAGGCTGTGTCCTATCTGAGTTTAATTCTGATGATTGCTTTGTTCCTTCAGATGGAAAGTTTTCTTGCTTTTTAGCATGCCATGTAATTTTTTTTTTTTTTTTTGAAAGTAGAAGTGTTTTCTTGAATAATAGAAGCTGATGCAAGTATACGTTTAGTGTGAGGATTTATGTTAGTCTGACTAGGAGTTGGGCTATGTTAAATGTTGGCTAACGCTGTAGCTGCCAGGGGCTTCAGTTTCCCTACAGTTCTTGTTTTTGTTTCCTCTTTTGACTTTGTTCATCCTTGAGTACACTTCCTTAAAGAAAGTTTGCCTCTTGCATCTCTGTCATCTGCAATCTATGCCATTACATGGAACCCTGTTGGTGTGGTGCTAAAGTGTGAGGTGGGGAAACACTCTACAGTCTTGTGATTAAATCTCAGTCTTCTCGTGGACCTGTGTCTCTGGTTGTGACTTTCACATGTGTTTCTGCCCTTTCCCCACATAGAGAAAGGAATGCTAGAGGGGGCTGTGGTGCAAGGAAATTCCATCCCCAACTGGAGTAAAGCTCTGATAAAGTCTTTGCTCTAGAGAGTAGGCCTTTTAAATAGAGCATACTGGGCATATTTCACAATGATTACTTTTACTGTCTCCCTGCCAAAGTCTCAAGAGGATTGTTCTGGATCTTCACTGAGAGAAACTGGTAAAGGTTTCTATATCCAGTAATTTATCAAAATGACCATTTTACTATTTCTACCATTTTGTAGCTCCAGCAGCTTCTGCTCTAGGTAATCAAATATTGGCTGTGACTGAATTTCTTCTGTCTTCCAAATTTCAAGATGGCAATTTGCTTTTGCAATCTCAGTTTTATGATGGTCCAAGAAAGGTAACTGATGTTTTTGTTCAAAGCTTTATTTTTATAACAACAAGAGGGAAGACTTCCAAGGTCTTTACCTGTCAGAATTGAAAAGGGAAGTCTCTTTGACATACTGTTTCTTATTGTTTCATATTCATTTCTTTCTATGCCTCATTCTGCAATCCCTTTTTTTTTTTTACATATAATACAATTCAACAGTTCTCTCTTCTAATTTGTCTAATCTGCCATTTAAGTCCATTTTGTATTTTGAGGCATCTTTTGTTTTTTATTATCCTTGTTTTATCTCTTTTTTTTCCCCCCTGAAATCCTCCATCTTGTCACTTAGATATCTGAAACATATCAATCGCATTTATTTGAAAGTCAATATATGACATCTTCAATATCTGGATAACCTTTGCTCCCATCACTATCATTTGTTTTCTCTATTTCTTATCAATTCCTGTTATTTTTACATACCTTGATTGAATGCCTGGCATTAAGTTGCTGTTTTTTTGTTTTGTTTTGTTTTGTTTTTAATCATGACTATTTGAGTCTCTTAATTATATTACCTCCCTTCAGAAATAATTTACTCTTGTTGCTTTTTGGAGGCAGATAAGGCACAGAAAATCTTTAACCAGACTGGAGAATGTGCTTCAATCTTTGTGATTGTCACATTATTGCCAGCTCTCCTTTCCCTCTAATAACTTGTTTCTTCCAATGCCTTACCTGTCACCATTGTCCTACTTGTCACATGCAGAACTCCAATTGTTTGACTCCAGCCCATGAGACCAAAGAGCTCAGGCTCATTTTTGCCTCTCATTTTTGCCTATTTTAGATTTGACAAGCACCTCAAGGGAAAAGGCAGACCCTGTCTAGGTTCCCATTCTTTCTGTGATTGTATTACCTCACATCTTTGCTGTCTTCTGAGCTTCAATCTGATTTTGATTTTTTTTTTTTTCTCAAATGTAAATTTTCTAGTTGTCCTCACTGGGAGAGAGGATCTCGGATAAGCTCTTCTTCCATTGCCCCAAGTAGAAATACTGTACTAATTTGCACAAGCTGTGTGTCTAACAGTTTTATTCAGTAAAAAATATACATAAATAAAATAATATGCAAAAATGATTGTGGGTGAAATTATAAAATGTAGTCAAAATAATGAATTTTGAGAACAGAAATTTACACAATATAAATATCAATAGAGAAAAAGTTGTTTAAAAGGCACCAGGCCTTGAGGTCTACAAATGCTTAAAGTATCCAAGTGTCCATAAACTTCACTGACAAAACCCATTTTGTTAATGTGGAAGTTATGTGAAAACTAGGACACTGCTATTGTTGAACAGCACAAAAATATTTTTAGAGGCCTTGGATGTGACTTTAACAATTCACCTTTTTTTTTTTTTAAACTTGGACATTTTCATTTTTCTAGGACATTTATCATTTGATTTTCAAAGCAACTATGATCCCTGCTTACAAATTTCTCCTGGAAATAATAGTTCTAAGAAGTTCTGAAAATAGCTAACCAAAGTGTTCAAAAAAATGAAGGAAATTGGGCTCCCTTAATGTAAATGTTTGCATGTAACATATTTTTATATTATTAGAAAACTGTATAATTTAAGCTATTAGGTTTGCAACAATATATCCTGAAGAATATAATCTCATCTGTTTTCAGGCCATGTAAATGATGATAATTACAATGTGAATGACAGTACAATCACGAATGCAGAAGTCAGAGCAGGCTCCTAACATCTCAAAGCTCCTTTCCCCACTGTTCTAACAATGGTGTGTATTTCTTGGGAATAAAGTAGATATTTTTCTTGACTAATGTCTAAATATTAAGTCACAAAATGAGTGTCAATGCCGTGTTAGCATATGGTATTATGTGGCTAGTTTCTATTATAAATGAAAAATTTGACCATTGCATTGATTTCTGTCATTTCCTCTGTTTCTTTTTCCTTTAACAAGGCCCCAGCCCTTTCCCTGTCATTCTCAAGGATAGTAATTTTTTTTGATGCTTTAAGCAAAGATAGCATTGGTCAGAATTATTCATGTTTTTTTCTCTTTATCCAGCTGACAAAAGTCCTCATCTCGGAGGACTGATATTAGAGTAATATCCCAATTGATTTCATGACACCAAACATAACTTTTTCTAATTTGCAGCAGTTTTCACTTGTTATTACCAATTACCCTTCCGCTCATGTTTATGCACATTACTTCTATCTTCTACTTATTTGAATTAATAGATTAAACAAAAAATCTATTTTGTATAAAATACAAGGTGTTTTTTCTACCTCCACTTATTACGTCTTTCTACTCTATTAACTACATTCATTGTGAATGTAGTTCATTGTGAGCACAGAAATATGCATCATTGTGTTACTTTAAAAAACTATGTAGGCTATACAATTCTAAAAGTTACAGAAGTTGTAGATACATCAAATCAAAAAGTCACAGTGAAAATTAAAATTTGTGAACTAAATATCAAAATGGAGAGGAAGAGAAGAAAAATGAATGCAAATTTACTTGAACACTTATGCTAAGAAAAAATAATTTAATTCTGAATCTTTTAGCAGCCAAACGCAAGAATAAAATACAATGTACTACAGAGTTTTAATTATCTAACAAAAAACATACATCTTTAATGGTGGGCTCATTTTTCTCCCCAGCTCTGAATTCTGAGAGGAATGGGATGGCTTACCTTGTATTCTGAACATCAAACCATATATAAAAATGATCCATATTACCTATTTTGTTTACAAAAATACAATGAAATTTTAGGTACATGACAATTCTTTTTTTTTTTTCTTTTTAAGATTTTATTTGACAGAGAGAGAGAGAGACAGCGAGAGAGGGAACACAAGCAGGGGGAGTGGGAGAGTGAGAAGTAGGCTTCCTGCAGAGTAGGGAGCCTGATGTGGGGCTCGATCCCAGGACCCTGGGATCATGTAGGTACATGACAATTCTTAAATAAACCTCCAATAAATGTTGAATGTGTAATATTATAATCCTGTGTGGGTAATAATGGAAGTTAGAAGGTGAAATATACTATCCAGGAGTGGAGTTTTGTAATGATTCAATATTGAAGCATGTATGTCTAAACACTGACATATAACTATTTCTGCTGAGTTTGATAGCGGAGATAACAGACCATTCAAAACTGGGGTGCTAAGGGAGATTTGATGGACAGATATTATGTTTCTTTAAATGAAAGAGGATATATAATAGATACAGAGGGGGGAAATACTATTTTAAGAATATTCCAGTTTATGAATGTGGAAACAGCTAACAGCAGGCAGTAATACCTCTACCCAGAGGTGAGTTGCAGTGATACCTGTGGATATGAGCATTTTTTTTCTAAAAACTCTGCTCTGAGAGTATGATACATTTTCTTATAGTCATGATATTCCAAATCTTGCAGTTAATTTAATTTGTTACATTGTGGGTTCTTTTAGACTTTTGGCATACGAAGCAACACTAATTTTTACAGCATTTTCCCTCCAATTCCTGGCCCTGAAGTACAATTGGCAGAAAACCAAGAATCATGAGCTAATTTTAAAAGAAACTGATACTTCTGAATTCCTTCCAATAATAGTTCTGTAAATTCTGAATAAAGAACTGGAGTATTATACTCTTGCAGCAATTTTCGCTCTGCCTCTTTCAGGAGAAAGTTTTTGGATTTAGAGGAAATTTCTTTAGTAGCCATAAAGGAAGAAGCAGGGAAGCTGTGGGAAGCCAGAAGAGAAATGTCTATGAATTCAGAAGTTGTTTAAAAACTGGCAAAAAGTTTTGTCCTATTTAGCCTTGGAGGCTATGGGTATTATTTAGGAGCCTAAAATCTAAGAGCAAAATTTAAGAACTATGTTGCATAGACAAACAATGCTAAAGATAGTCAAATGCAGTCATATGTTTGGAGCTCAGGTTCACTTGAAGTCAGAGACAGATCTGAACATTGTAACCACTGGAGGGTTAAAATTGACAGTTAAGTATGAGCAGAGGCTTTTCATGAAAACAAAAAGACCATGATTAGGTCAAGAGCAGAAAATGAAACTGAACGGCTTGTAGGAGCATTTTTCGAGCTGAGGTCAAAAGCTGAGATGGGAAAGATAAAATTAAGGAAGCAAGGAACTGAGAAGTAAAGCTCATGAAATGGTTAGAGACCTCTAGTTTTTGAAAGTTTCAGTCTTAGATTCTTGCTTCAGGGCTATGACTACGGCAACTGGGGTGGATGGAGTTTTCTGGCATTTTTTAATTCTAAGCCTGAGACTTCTCTGGTCCACTTTATCTGTCTTCGTCTCATTTATCAATTCATAACAAACAAATCTCTTTCTTTATAAGTTGATCCCATCCAGGTTAGGATATTAATAAATATAATAACTATTATTTAAGCCAACACTGCAGCTTCCTGGTGCTCCATAGGGGAAGCATCTTTGGGTGAATGTTCTTTTCAAATCTGCTCTGTTCTGTCACCCATTTTTGATGTTAAATACATTACAGTAAAACATTTGGACTGAACATTTCCCCTATATTTCTTCCTAGGGCTCAGTAACATAATAGAAATCTTTGCCTGGAATTCAGTGGATGTTGATAAAATCACACCGTTAATTGATGCTTCTCAAATGGGACGATCGCTTAAAAATGAGCACTTTGACTCACTGTCATTGAAAACTTCTTCAAAGAAGAAAAACAACCAATACTATGGTTCTAATTATAACTATCTTAATTAGATTGAGCTTGACTTTTCAAAATACTAGTTGAGTAATATTGGAGCAAAAAATCATTTTAAAAGTCACAGTTAAAACATAAGCTGGAAATGACAAAACTTGCTTTTATTTCATTAGTTAGGACTTTCAGTTAAGATTTGAAATTTTTTTTTTGTATCATATCTTCAACTCAAAAGGCTACAGTTGTAGAGCTCTATCTTAAATTGATAGATTATGGATTTTGACTTTTTACATCTTAATGCATATATAATACTAAATATTTCACTATTTATGCATTATTTGTAAATGTGTCATTAAGTCAGATGGATGTTATTCTAACTCTCTGCTCCTCCTTCTTGTTGCTTTTGACTACTTTTTCTGTCTGCAGGACTAAAGGAAGTCTCACAATCCCAAGCAAAAGCATTAGACACTAATGCTATTCAAAATAAGATAAAAAGTTAATATCACTTTAGTACCTAAAATACTCTAGGTAATCATCATTTCACAGATAATAGATTCCAACATCTTTGTCATTTACATCAATGATAATGCTTATTCTTGTTCACCAGTACTGAAAAAGATGTTGACAATAAGGATACAATTATTATAATGATAATGTTTTCCCTCATAAATATACCAACAAGATCTGCTGACCCTCATTTATTTTATTCTGTTGATAATTTACAAGAAATTGTTACCATTGTAGCATACTGTCAATGGATAGAGGCCTATGGCAATTTTCTCATAGATATTTATATGAACACTGCCTGTTCTGTTTTACCAGCAAGAATTGTATAGTTGATAAATTGCATTTTTAACTCACTGGAATACTTTTAATGTGAAGTAAACTTTGACATAGATTTCCAATTCTTCTGGAATGTGCTTTAAAAATAATTAAAAGAATTAATGACCTCTTGTAGCTTTTACCAAGTAGGGTGCTGTTGGTTGTAACGATCTTTTCAAGATGATTAAAACAAATTATGGCTCTACAAAGAAATCATGAAGCAAACAAAAAATGAAATAAAAGATTGCTTTAAATAAATAATTTCTCATTTTGATGAGTACATTAGGTCATAGAAATTAGAAACAAGTATCCATTCTAATAATATTCTAGATACTTTTATTTTACTGATTTCCATGGAAAGAACATTTTATCTGATAAATTTTGTGTCATGTTGGCTATAGCTTGCGATTATGTTACTCTTTTATTTAAAACACTTTGACATATTCCTTTTTATTGCATCCTCTATTATAGACTCCGTTTGCATCCTAACATAATAAATGAGGCTATGGAACATGAATCACATTATTTTAATTATTTGAACCACCAGAAAAGACATTTTAAAGGCTACTTAAAATAATACTGTCATGTGTTTGGCATTGTTCAATATAGGACAGTTGGCTGTGATGTGACAGCAAAGAGGACGTCAAAGAGTTCACATCCTTGTTGATGTAACAATATAGAAATTTACAAGGATAAATTGACCTGATTTATCCAAGACTTACACGTTTAATATACATAACTGTATGTGTTTTATAGTTTTCTTAAATAACTTCTGATAACTGACTTTCCTGATTAATCACCATATTTGTTTTATAATGCATACTAAAAACAACACTCATTGCTTGTGAATGCTCAACTATTCTTTATCCTAGTAAACCCATATATATTTGATTCAACCATTTTAGTTTTATGCTTATCTAGGTGTGCTTGTTTTTAAGCTGTTGACATTGGTTGTTCTTTTTATACAATTACATAATATATATGCCATATATCAAATAAATATTTATTTTTTAAGTATTTAATAAAATTTATTCCTCTTTATTCCCCTGTCTTTTTTACACTTCATTGTTTCTCTTTCTTTATAATTCTCTTTATAATCCGCACATTTTTTTTTAAGTTTCAGAGGTAGAGTTTAGTGATTCATTAGTTGCATACGTCCATCAGTTGCATATGCCCATCACTCAATTACCCATCCCTCCACCCACCTCAGTTCCAGCAACCCTCAGTATATTATATTTATATATTATATTATACTAATGCATATATTATAGCATACTATATATATCATATATTATTTAATACAACATATCACTATATAGTTAAAGTTAATATATATTTAAAATTTCAAAACAAAATATAAGTAAAAAAAAACACATTTGAATATTATTACAGTGAAGCTAGGTTTCATTATTTCAGACAATGCAACCTGAGTATGGTCACACTCTTGCAAACCAAGCTGAGACAATATCCTGAATCTTTTTATTTCTAGTCCAAACTTTGTCCCATTAAGTTATACTGCTGCTCCATCACTATAATTGAGGGTGGAAATGATTGATCTACTTGTTTCATGAAATTGCATATTCAAATAAACTTCCAGAATTTTTAATGTTTTGGCAGTTCTCACAGTTTTTCTCATCATAGTTCTTCCATAATTTTGCTAAAAGACACTGGTATATTCAATCAGTAAATTTTGTGATATTTGCCCAATAGGAAGTAAACTGGATTATTCTCTATAAAACACAGGCCTTTATATTGTGTATATGTGTATATTTGTGCTCATATATGTGTAGATATCGTCTACCTATACCCACTTATATGTTTTACATAAGACAGTTTACCAGTAATAGTATAGATAGTGATAGATACAATGAGTGGTAAGAAGGAAAATTGGCATGATTTGTTAAAGTTTCAAGAAAATGCTTCATATTTGGAGTGAAAATATATTTACCTTCAGTCAAGTGCAGTGTTTAAACCTCATGTATTTATTGTAAACCAATATGGTAATTTAGATAAAAAATTAAAATGTAATTTTATGTACATGTTATACCTTCTATGAACCAGCATTTTTCTGGGTGTTCAGATTATAGGTAGATGGCACATGAATCCTACCCTTGAAATGTTAATATTGTGCTGAAGAAGATAAACATATAGAGTTATAACAATGCCTACAATATGTTAAAATAACAAAAGGTTGTACAATGTGTTTATGGCCCTACTTTGCACAAGCTATGAGAACTTTTGCCCAGTTACTGGCATGGTTTTGGAGTGTTTTCTCTTGTTTTAAACTATAACTCATTTTCAGATACATTAAAGTGCAAAAAATAACTTGCAAATTGGGAAAAACAAGGATTGAGTTGAAAAATGCAAATTTACTGTTTTAATGTATACATTTTTACTATAGAGAAATAAAAGATCTATGAAACTAAGTCTATAATCAGCAAGTTAAATTTGCTGCATTCTGTGTTAAATAACTTTGTTCACCTGTATATTATTAGATTAGTTTTATTTCAGAAATGACAGGTTTCTAGGAGTTTTAAAATTTTAACAGAAAAAGTTAAGACAGATTTCATAAAACAAGTTATATCCCTTAACTTATATTCATATTATCATATATATTAACATACACTTCAAGTAAATAATTACACAATACCAACATTGTTCCCTGTTTAACACATGAAACTTAATATTTTACATAGAATAAAACATAAGTTTAAGGAAATTGGATTAAATATTCAGTAGTATGTTCAATGCACCAAAAAATTAATACTGGATTATATATTCTAATGTGATCTAATTTGTCCTCATTGTTAAAATGTATAATTCTAGCCAAAGTGGTTAGTACTTGAGCTCATAATATATCGCAGTAAATTCTGAGTTTATAAGACAACATCTTTCTCCATATTACCTTTAAACATATTAAATACGTATCTCCTTTACTCTTCTTTGGATTGGGACACTTTCATTGACCATATTATATTATAATGCTTGATTTATTATTAACTTTAACTTTTCCCAAAAAATCCTGCCTAAATCTGGAATGTTCTGTTAAACTAAATAAAACCTTTACTGAAAAAGCATTAGAAATTTATAGAGCAGTCCAACAAAATTATTTTGACTATAGGTTTACTTTTATAATGGAGTCTTTATTTAAAAAAAATGTTTTTTTTCTTTTTCTTTTTTTTTTTTTTAAAGATTTTATTTATTTGACAGAGAGACACAGCGAGAGAGGGAACACAAGCAGAGGGAGAGGGAGAAGCAGGCTTCCCGCTGAGCAGGGAGCCCGACGTGGGGCTTGATCCCAGGACCCTGGGATCATGACCGGAGCTGAAGGCAGACACTTAACGACTGAGCCACCCAGGCGCCCCAAAATGTTTTTTTTTTCTTTTCACGTAAAGATATGTTTCAAATATATCATTGAATCATTTTCAATTACAGACAATGGCATAATATGCATTTGAATTTTGCCTGGCTAGCCTATTATCCTAAAAAAACTTCTGTCATCTATGTCCATATCTGAAAAGAAAGATCTAGAAAGCTTTGCAGTAATTGATTCTCTCTTTATTCATTTTGTTGTCGCTTTCAGAAGAGATTTTAAGAAGGATGGTTTATGTAGAAATAGACCAGTTTATAAAGTATTGGAAAAATTGATGAAATGAGCATGAGAATCAGATGATGCTTCATTTTGTTATTTCTAATATTTTTCACTTTTTTAAAGATTTTATTTATTTATCTGACAGAGAGAGACACAGCAAGAGAAGGAGCACAAGCAGGGGGAGTGGGAAAGGGAGAAGCAGGCTTCCTGCAGATCAGGGAGCCCAATGCGGGGCTCGATCCCAGTACCCTGGGATCATGACCTGAGCCGAAGGCAGACACTTAACGACTGAGCCACCCAGGCGCCCCTCTAATATTTTTCTTAATGGCAATGGGAATCATGCTATATATTTGAGGTTGAGTAAAAATACTAAAATGTAGGAAATATTATATTTTATATAAGTTAGCATCTGTACAAGTGATTATACACATAAATTCCTATATATTATTTATTATATTTGCCTTTTGAAAATGTCCCTGAATATCCCATGTTCTTTGAAATCTGCATGCATTTGCTTCACTGTTATTTAATCCTATATTAATTTTTCTCCTTCTCTTTCCATTAAGATTCAACACATTTTTCAACATTTACCTCAGATATCAGCCACATCTGAAGTTTCCATTGGCCTCTAATCAATATTAGAGTCAAATTTTCCATTTGACTCAATTCCTCCTGAATTTCTAAAAATATCTCTATCACAAAATTTATATTGATCTTGGTTCAGTAGCCTGTTTTCCTTACCATATTTAATATTGAAGTCAAAAGACCACAGTCACATACAATAGACACTGAATAAATATTTGTTGAAATTAAATCAATCCAATACCTTTCTCTTATTTTACAGATAAAAAGCTAAATTTCAAAGCCGTGCAATTCATTTGTGGCTTAACTAGGAACATAAATAGAACTTAGGAGTATTAGCCTAGTATTCATCATTTTTGTTACACTGGGGACAAGAAATGTGTTTGCTTTGTTATTAGTTTACCCTGTTCGAAAATACAATTTAATAGAAGAAAAGCTTTCTTTCAAAAAGTATTCAAAACTGAGATTCTATTTCCCGAGACTTTGTATTATATCAGAGGTATAACAATGAAGTGGGTCAGCAATAAAATTAATAATTCACCAACGAATAGAAAGCATAACTTGTACTGGAATCGAGTTTACATATCTCTGTAAGGGAGAAAAGTGATATAATTTGATCTGGTGAATTTCAGAATATCTCTGTCCTTCTTTGCCTCTAGTCTTGCTTTATCTTACTGCCATTAACATCTCTGATGCATGCTCTTTGGACCAAGCAAGATGAATAATCAGAGTTGATTAAATCAGTTTTCTCTCCTAGGTATGTGAAAATGAAAGAGATAGGTTGAGTTACTATCTTTGGTGAGGTTCTATAGAAGAGACAGAGATTTGCATGCACACAATTTATTGGGAATATAATCAAAGGGAGTGAGGGAATCAAACAAATTTATAATTTCAGTTGCAGTGAGTCCAGCTTCCTCAGAATTCCATAGTGATTTCAGGAAGAAAAATTGCACTCTTGGACAAGAAGGCTGTCCTTTTCACACCTGTGTCAGTCAGTCATTGGTTGTAGGTCTCCCCTGGGTGGTGTGTTTTTACCTCCTGGGTGAGGAAGCTACTATTCAGCTAAGGGCAATTTTTCAGAGAAGAGAGCATCTGTGAACTATTAAGAGGCCAGTGCAGGTAGAAGCTGGTTAGAAGTGCAAGGGCTGCTAAAGGGAATATGAGTAGGGCCCCATCAGTATGCACTATTTTGTTTGATTTTGAATATTTGAACATTATATATGGATCCTTGATAATATGTCATTGCTTAATTGAGAAAATGTTCATAAATATTAATATTACTTCAAGTATATATTTATACTTATAAAAATGTATTTTTTAGATCTGGGAAATTTTTTTGCACCCATTCCAACTTGTAAAAGTATTCCACAATAGCTTAAGTTTAAAGAAATGCTAGATTATAGATTTTTTGATGATGTTTCCACCTTTAAAAATACATTGCATTTGTTTATTTATTTATTTACTTACCTATTTACTTATTTACTGAGCCACTCAATTATTTATTGTATTTAGTTTACTAACTTATTGTCTAATTCCTTTTTAATAATTATTTCTACTTTTAATATCTTTTAATAGAAATAATTTTATCCTTAGGTATTGCTGATTAGTGCTGAAATGATAGGAATCATTTTTTTTTTTTTTATTGTTCAGACCTATAAGGGGAAATAGAGAATTAAGAGAATGCATGGATTTACTATTTCCATACCTAATACCCTCAAACATTCTAAACCAAATGCCACTTTATAAGCTTCAGGCTTCTAGATTTAAACTTAATCTACATATAACAAATAGATTTCGCTGGCCAAATTGATCAAGGTTGGTATCAAGTTTCAGGATGATGTTCTGATTTTGACCGTGATGGGTGACATTATTTGAATTCATGTAAGCAAATACAGTTTCAAAACAAAATTTAAAAGTTTAAATGCAATAAAAAACTGTCAATAGAATAAGGAATTACTGGATGAAAGCTGAAGGAAAAAGTGGAACCCAGGAAGGTAAATGAGCAAAGGAAATGTTTGAATTGAAGATCTTCTCCAGTACTAGTTCAGCTCTCCAAAAGGCTGAAAGAAACTCATGAACTTGCTCTTTTTTCCTTTCAAATAAGTGGAACAACATTTTAAGCTCTCTGTATCCTCCAGTGAAAATTTGAAACTAATAGTTATTAGTGTATAGAAATGCAACTGATTTTTGTATATTGATTTTGTATCCTGCAACTTTACTAAATTTATTAGTTGTAACAGTTTTGTGGTGGACTTTTTAAATTTCTATATATAAGAGCATGTCACTTGCAAACAGAGACAGCGTTACGTCTTCCTAATTTGGATGCCTTTTATTTCTTTTTTTTTGCGTGACTGCTCTGGGTAGGACCCTTGACTTCTGTTCACTGTATACTCTCCTGGTTCTTATATATATATTTTAACCCCCGTGTTTTCCTTTGCTAACCCTTCACTCTGCTGTAAATTCTCCCATTTTAAGCCCACGTTTTCTTTCATATAGTGCTCCTATTCATGTTACTAGACACAATCCTTATGCCGATGACTACATTCCAATTTTCAGATCTGCACTGCCAACTTTTATAGATTTCTATATATGTGCCTCACTATCATCTTACACTTATTCTTTCAGAGTGTTTGAACTTACACTAATGATAGCAATTTGACTCTTCCCCTATAGTAAATTCTCTCTTAAATTAATTATTTCAAATTGTTAATTTCATTTTGGTATTGGGCTGTGTATGGAACATTTAAAATTTTGCTTGACCAGTGTCTTTCTCCATGTATCAAACTCCCTCAGTATTCTTGCCAAAGGGGTAAATAAATGAGCCAAGATAAGTCTTTGCCAGGATTTAAAAAACTGGATATGGGAAGGAAACATTGTTTGTTTGTTTTTCTCATTTATTGAATGGAAGTCTAGAAAAAATTTAAGCTCAGTGCTTCCAGTACAAGCTAACTCACAGAGTGAGAGGTTGGGGTGACAGGGCAGAGAGAAAATGTTTAAGACTCTGGTTCCAGTTCATCCTTGGACCACTAACTGGCTTCTCTCATTTTTTGGTTTGGTGAATAAAATATTATCTCTTTGCAATAAAGTAATTGTGAACATGGTACTTTTTATGGAAAGAAATAATGCTCTAAGACAATAAAAAGTCCTACATGATAAAGCGTTTTTTGTTTTTTGAGAATCTGCCTCTCATCTCAAAAAATTTTCTGTGCACACATACAAATATTGTTATATAATTTTGCAACCACTGCCTCCCAAATTAAGCCGTCTTAAATTAGAAGCCTATCCTTCATACCAATCCTAAATGAAATACAATGCATACATTTGGTGATGCCATAAACAATGTTTATGAAGCTGCTACTTTGTACTAGTTACTATGCTAGGAATAATACAACGATTTATATGTAGTTATGAATAAGTAAAAATTTTGGCTAGCATTCCCAGGGACAGTTTGATTATTTTTTCCAGAAATTATATTGGCATTTCTATCGAAACACTAAACACTGGTTTCCAGGTTTCACTCTAAACAGAAGAGAATACTGGCAGTTTCCTTCCTTAGTGCGTTAGTTTATGAATTTGGAGCTGACTTTCTTTTCAGAGACAATGGAGCCCATGTGGTGAGTTTAGAGAGATAGAGAACTGCAGTATCTCAAAGTCATAGCTACCATCCTGCAGAGAATATTGGAAAAAGGAAAGCTTCTCATATAAATCAGTTTATAGCCTTGATATGCACATACTGAACTTGGGGCATGTGCTTGTCCAAAGACTAAGACTCATTATCAATGTCCCTAAAGATAAAAAGCAGATATTAATTAATATTAATTAGTTAGTAAATAGCTTCAGGTTCACTGGAACTTATTGTGTCCTTATAGGCTCCCCTGAAGAGTGTGGTCTGTCTCAGGACCTTCAATAATAAGTAGGTCAGTGGGAGTGATGATGGCAAGGGGTAACACTATGTCAGCCCCTTTTCCTCAAATTTGTGTATTCTAGATATTGGAAACATAACATCATATATTTGTTGTTTGTTCCATGTATAAACTGCATTCTGAGGACAGCACCCTAGTCTTACAGGATGGCATCCCTAAACCTGAACTTTAGCTGAGTCTTTAGGCTCTTCTGATACTCTATTAAAATGGGTGCTTCTGAATGAGGATGTACAGAGTCAGTGGATCCTCTGGTGAAGCAGTTATGTATCTCCTTCATTGTAAAATGTGTTCCCATGGGTGTGATATTATCATGTGGAATCCCATGAATGTAAGTCAGGCATTCTGTAAGCCTTAAATAGTGATTTTGGCAGAAAAATTGTAGACAGAGGACCATATCCAGAGCAAGTGTCAATTCCAATAAAGATGAATCACTGAATCCTCCAGGGTTGAAGGAGACAGATGTAATTAACTTTCTACTAAATCACAGGCTGGTCTTTTCACAAGATGGTATCATATGAAGGAATTGGCATTATTCATTGCTACTGACAAGATGAGCAATCAACAACAGCAGTAGTTAAATCAGTCTTGGTGTCAGTGAAATCATTCTGGTGAACGCTTACATGGCCTCTATCCTTGCTACCATGCTGCTCCACTTGTGGCCCTTTGCAAAACATCATCATACACAAGAACAGAGGTTAACTGAGGGCCACTGGGAAATCTATCTTATGCACTTGGTTGTTGAGTGCTTCTGCGGTGGATGTTCCCTAGTGGGGTTTGATAGTGAGATAAAAACACCCACAGACTTTTTATTCACTTCCATAGATCCAGTCACTTGTTTTTTGTTTTGTTTTGTATCGTTTTGTTTTGTTTTGTTTTTGTACCCTTTGTATATGATCTTCTAGTTATGCACCTTTTTAGATGCCTGATCAACCAAACTTTTTATTATTGCCCTTGAATTTGTTTACTTTCTTATCTCAGTCAATTTCCACCTCCAAAGTGGAAATACCACATACACTGCTTGTATTTCTGTCCATTTAAATGATTTCCACTCATCACCGTCCTTTAGGGGTGAAGTTGGAGTGTGGCAATATTTTATATTTAGCACACATCTACATTTCAAGCAAATTATATCTCCGAACCAGACCTGTGTTTTCACTTCCCTTCCCACAGACTGGTCATATAAAACCTACCCCCAGGCTAAAAGCATTGAGTTGAAGGAGAGACACTGGTACAAAGAGGGAAGTAAAATGGATGTCTGGGTTCAGTTCTTTGTGTAATTGAAATGCCCTGTCTGGGATCGGTTGAGACCAGTGCCAAATATACTCACCATTGTACAGTGGTCTTTTTCTGTGTCTATTAAATCTCATGACTTACTGGTTCTGAAAATATCCAATGTTAGAAAGTCATTCAATTTCATAGTTAATCAATGTCCTCTAGCTAGGTGATAGTTTCTTATGGGTCTCAGAAGCATACCAGGAACTGCTATTTAAATAGTTCGTCATTTCTTTAGGTGTAATGGATTCCTCCAGCAATGCTGGATCTTCTAGGTCATCTACTCTGAGCAGGAACAGCAGGGATTCTTTTTTTTGTTTTGTTTTTAATTTTAATATGTTATGTTAATCACCATACATTACATCATTTTTTTCCTAAGAACAACCTTTATTTTTAAAAAAAATTTATTATGTTATGTTAATCACCATACAGTACATCATTAGTTTTTAATGTAGTGTTCCATGATTCATTGCTTGCGTATAACACCCAGTGCTCCATTCAATATGTGCCCTGTTTAATACCCATCATGGGCCTAACCCATCCTCCCACCCCCCTCCCCTCTAGAACCCTCAGTTTGTTTCTCAGAGTCCATAGTCTCTCATGGTTCATCTCCCCCTCCAATTTCCCCCCCTTCATTCTTCCCTTCCTGCTATCTTCTTCTCCTTCTCCTTCTCCTTCTCCTTCTCCTTCTCCTTCTCCTTCTCCTCCTCCTCCTCCTCCTCCTCCTCCTCCTCCTCCTCCTCCTCCTCCTCCTCCTCCTCCTCCTTCTTCTTCTTCTTCTTCTTTTAAACATAGAATGTATTATTTGTTTCAGAGGTACAGGTCTGTGATTCAACAGTCTCACACAATTCACAGCACTCACCATAGCACATACCCTCCCCAGTGTCTATCACCCAGTCACCCCATTTGTTTTTGATGTAGTGTTCCGTGATTCATTGTTTGCATATAACACCCAGTGCTCCATTCAATACATGCCCTCTTTAATACTCATCACCAGGCTAACCCATCCCCCCACCCCACTCCCCTCTAGAACTCTCAGAACAGCAGGGATTCTTATATCATGGTCTAGAACAGCGGTAAAACTGTTTTATTCTGGGGCGCCTTCATTCTTGCAGTCTTCCAAGTCGTTCAGTAAAGGAGCTGGAGGAGTATCATGAACTATGTTTTGTGCTGTCACCAAAATCCAAAGAAGCCCACCCAGCTTTGTGTCCTGCTGTTTTTACTGGTTGCTTTAGGATGTATAAGGACACATTTTTAACTAATTATAATCTATTTTCAAAAGACATTATACCACTTCACATATAGTGTAAGAACCATGCAATCGTTTCCATTTCTCCCTCCTGAACTTTATGAAATTATTGTCACATGTTTTGCTTATTCGTGTGACCCAAACTCTAACACATTGTTGTTGTTTTTGCTTAAAAAGTCAGTTATCTTTAAAAAGTTAAATATTGAGGAGAATGTCAGATATTTGCTAATATAGTTACCATTTGCTCTTTTTACTTTTGTGTCAATCTGTATTTCTATCTGGTGATGTATTCCATCTGCCTGAAAAATTTCAACTTTTCTTGCAATGAAAATCTGCTGGTGATGAATTCTTTAAGATTTTTTTAATATCTGAAGATGTCTTTACTTTGTCTTTGCATTTGGAAGATACTTCCCTGGATGTAGAATTTTATTTGACTTTTTTTTTTCCTGTACTTTAAAAATGTTATTCTATTACCTTCCAGCTTGCTTTGTTTCCAGGAAAGAATCTATTGCCATCCTTACTTGTTTCTTTCCATATAAAGTGTCTCCTTTTTTTCTGGCTCTATTAAAGATTTTTTATTTATTACTGGTTTTGAGGCTTATGGTTATGAGGTGTCTTTATGATGTTGCTTCATGTTTCTTATGCTTGGAGTCCACTGGATTTCTCGAATCTGTGGGTTTTCATAATTTTTACCAAATTTGGAAAAACTTAGTTATTATTTATTCAAATATTATTTCTGTTTTTCTCCTCTCTCCTGTCCTGCAGGGACTGTGTTACATACGCAGTAGGCCTCTTGAAATAGTCTCACAAGTCATGGATGAGCTGTTCTTATTTTTATTAGTATGCATTTTTCCTTTCTATATATCATGTTTGATAGTTTCTTCTTGCTATGTTTTTAAGGTCACTAATCTTTTCTTTTTCAATGCCTAATCTAATATTAATCCCATCTGGTATAATTTTTATCTTTTGCATTATATTTTTTATCTCTAAAAGTTTGATTTGGATTTTTTAAATATATCACAAGTCTCTACTTAACTTTTGGAACATAGAGAATAGAGTTGTGTATCTATTTTAATGTCCGTCTCTGCTAATTATAACATCTGTATCAATTCGGTGTTGATTTTGAGTGATTTTTTTTTTCTTTATATAGGGCTTAGTAATTAATTAATTTTTTTCTTAGTATAGTTGACATGCAATGTTACATTAGTTCCAAGAGTACAATTTAGTGATTTGACAAGTTTATATATTATGCTATGTTCACTATGAGTGTAACTACCATCTGTCCCTTTACATCCCTGTTACAATATGATTGAGTGTATTTCTTATGCTTTGTCTTTTATTCCTATGATTTATTCATTCCATAGCCAGAAGCCTGTCTCTCTCTCTCTTTTATCCCACCTTTTTTCATACCTGGGGATCTTGGATTAGATGTTAAACACTGTTGCTTTACCTTGTTGGTTTCTGGATATTTTTTGTTCTTATACAACTTCATGAGCTTTGTTTAATGCTACAGTTAAGTTATTTGGAAACTTTTTTATTCTCTTGAAACATGTAGTCTAAATTTTGTTAGTTAGTGCCAGGACAGTGTTCAGGGTAGGGATGATTATTCTTCACTTTGAGGCAAGACTCTCTCGAATTCTTTATAAAGTTTTGTGGATTAGAAGATGTCCTAGGCTGGCATGTGGGAACAAGCACTGTTCCCTCTTTTCTTTATTAATGGTTCATTTCTTGGTCTGAGGTAGTTTCCTCATATGCATGTGTTCATCAGTACTCTACTGAATAATCAAGAATACCTTCTGTAGGTCTCTGGGCTTCTCTGTGTGTGCAGCTCTTTTCTATTATTTACTCCTAGGAACACTAGCTTCCTCAATCTCCCCAGACTCTCAGCTCCATCTCCTTAACTTGGGGAAATCTGCTGGGCTCTTCCTCAGTTTTCCTTTCCCTGTGTCATGGTCTACAAACTCTCTGGATGCCATTGGGCAATTGTGTTTTTGTTTTGTTTTGTTTTATTTAGAGAGAGAGAGAGAGTGCAAGTGTTCATGCACCCATGAGTGGGGGGGGAGGGGCAGAGTGAGAGAGAGAATCTCAAGCATTCTCAGCACTGAGCTCAGAGCCCCAAGTCAGGCTGATCTCACAGCCCTGAGATCATGACTTGAGCCGTAATCAAGAGTCAGACACTTAACCAACTGAGCCACCCTGGTGCCCCTGGGCAATTGTTAAGCTCACTTATTTGTTTCCCATTTCTCAGTGATCACTGTTTTTCATGGCTTGATGTTTAGTGAATCAAAAATCATTGTTCTGTGTAATCTGTCTGGTTTGTTGCTGTTGTTTTTGTTTCAGAAAGGACAGTAGATGCAGTCCTTTTTACTACATCATTGCCAATGGAGTGAATCTTCCTGTGGTCTTTTTTTTTTTAATATTTTAAAAAATTATTTAAATTCAATTTACTTAACATATAGTGTATTATTAGTTTCAGGGGTAGAATTTAGTGATTCCTCAGTTGCATACAACACCCAGTGTTCATTACATTAAGTGCGCTCCTTAATGCCCATCACCCAATTACCCCATCCCCCACCCACCTCCCCTCCAGAACCCTCAGTTTGTTTCCTAGAGTTAAGAGTCTCTTATGGTTTGCCTTCTTCTGTTTTTATCTTATTTAATTTTTCCTTCCCTTCCCCTATGTTCATCTGTTTTGTTTCTCAAATTCCACATATGAGTGAAATCATATGGTATTTGTCTTTCTCTAACTTATTTCAATTAGTATAATACCTTCCAGTTCCACCCACGTCATTGTAAATGGTGAGATTTCATTCTTTTTTGATGGCTGAGTAGTATTCCATTTTATATATAATATATATACATAAATATCACATTATACACACACACACACACATATATGTATACACACACATATATATTTACCCATGCATCTGCCAATGGACATCTGTGCTCTTTCCATCATTTGGCTATTGTTGACAATGCTGCTATAAACACTGGGGTGCATGCACCCCTTCAAATCACTGTATTTGTACCCTTTGGATAAATACCTAGTAGGGCAATTTGTTCGTCATAGGGTAGTTCTATTTTTAACTTTTTGAGGAAACTCCATACTGTTTTCCAGAGTGGCTGTACCAGTTTATATTTCTCTGGTCTTTTAAAGATTTTCTTTTTGTTCTTGGCTTTAGCTATAATAATATGAGGTGCATAGGACTTTGTATTGTTTCTGCTTCTGTTTCCTAGTGCTTATCAAATATAAGATTTGATTATTTTTTTCAGTTTTACAAAAGTTTCAGGTATATTATTCTCAAATATTGCTTTTCTCAATCTGTTTTTCCCTGTCTCCCTGTGTCCCTCTCTTTATCTTTCTTGCTTTCTTTCCCCTTTCAAGACTTCAATTATACTTGTTAGAACATATTCGCCTTATTTCCTATCTGTCATCTATACCATCTTATTCTGCATATGTCCCCCTTAAAAAATATTCTCCATGCTTAATTGTAGACATTTTAATCTGACCCCAAAACCAATGTATTCTCTCTTCCACTATATCTATACTTCTATTCAACCCAACCACCGAGCCATAATTTTACTTATTTTTTTTTCTTTTTAGCTACATTTGTTGCCCTTAATAAGTGGCGGAATTCCAATATTCAGGTAGTGAGAAATGAGAAAGCAATTACTCTTCTACTTTATCTTAAAGTCTAATTTATTCTGACAGCCCCAAAGGAATCTTTCTTCCTAATAGTTTAGGCTAAAGTATATGCTGGACATAGGGATATATTAATGATAATTATCTCATGTATTCAGCTGATTCAGTTTTATAATCAGATTTGTAGTTCTATGCTAAAATTTCTCCTCCTTTCTCTCAGGTAACTCTATCCTATAACTCTCCCAATCTTAAATAATTTCTTTTTCACAAATTAACTCTCTCCCAAATTAATATTCTCAGTACTCACAACCACTACAATAACCTAATTATATTTGCCTTCTAATTATACATGATATAATATATATATATCATATACATGTGTATTATCTTCATATATATATATATATATATATATAATCTTCACTTTCTGGAATAAAAAAGTGATGAGAGCCAAATAACAAGATCTATATCTTTTAGTTCCCCACAGTATGTAATATATTACTCAAATCAATACATAGTGGGTCAAATATCAAATAATCATAATTAAAGATGAATAATTATTGCATCAATGTTTTATCTAAAAGTGTCCTTATTTCATGTTCATTCTAAATTATATGCATATAAATTATCTCTTTTTTAGAGGTCTCTTTCATATGTAAATTTTAAAAATATTTTTTTATTTTTTGGTATGTGTTTGTCCTCCCTTTCTAGACTAGCTTACCTTTTTTTCACCATCCCCACTGCTTTTAATTTATTTTGCTCTCCTGTGCTCAATGACATCTTAATTAGTGGCCCTTACTTGTTTAAAGGAATTTACCCAAACATGAATGATGAGATTCATTTAAAGTACCTAGCATTTCTAGTACCTGTTGTTTCAAGTAATTATGGCTCCCGACCCTCTATTTTTAGGTCAGATTATTGGCCAAACTTTCTAATCTAGATAAAAACAAAACAAAACAAAAAAACTCTGCATACTTTATTTTTTATTTTCTATATGCTATGCACCCTAACACAATAATTTATTTTTATTATATATGAAAAATGGGAGTGACACCACTCATTATTACCCCTACTGACACACTAGCAAGATTTTTGTTTCCTGTATCTACACTAAGCTCTACTAGCCTATAGGTCTATCTCCAAAGGGAGCAATGATTCCATTGAACTAGAACTTAAGACTTTGGCCCACCCACTTTGGGCTTCTCCTGCTTCTGAATCAAGAGGTAAAAAAGGGAGTTACTGTACTGGATGGGTAATTAACCCTAACTACCAAGGGGAATTTGGACTACTATTCCACAATGGAAGTGAAGAAGAATATATCTAAACTTTAGGAGATCCCTTAGCACTTTTCTTAGGGCATCTTTTAGTTTTATCATGCCCTATAATTAACGTAAGAGAAACTACAACCACTCAATCCAGGAGGGCTACTAATTGCTCAGGCCCTTCATGATGAATTTTTTGGTCACCCCACCAGGTAAAGAACAATGGCTAGCTTTATTTATGTATATATATAATCTTTATTATAAAATTATTTTGTAAAAATATTATTATAATATTATAAAAAATATCCTTATTTTCATGTAGATAGATAGCAAATATCTTTATTTTCCCCCTTAATCTTTTATTATGTAACAAAGAGTGCATTGACTTTACATCATAATATATATATTTTTTTTCCATCTCTGGGAAAGGAATTAGTACATTTTCAGGTGTATGCAGGATAGTTGTGTCATGTTAGGCAGAATTATGACCTTATTATTGTCTTTACTTGGTGATTAAGTTTGGTTTAAGGGGACATGGGTTAAATTTGTGACGGCTAATTTTAAGTGTCAACTTAATTAGCCAAAGGTGTCCAGACATTGGCCAACATTCTGAGTATGTCCTTGAGGGTGTTTCTGCATGAGCTGAACACTTGCATCAATAGAGTAAAACAGATTGTACTTCCTAATGTGGGTGAGTTTCATTCATCAGTAGAAGATACGAATATAACAAAAAGGCTAAGAAGGAACTCCTGGTATCTGGCTGCTGAGTTAGGACATTGGTATTTTTTGGCTTTCAGAGTCAGACTGAAATATCAGCTATTCTTCAGTCTCCAACCTGACAGCTTTCAGACTAGAATTTATACCACCAGCTCTCCTGTTTCTCCGGCCTTCTGACTTATACTAGAACTATCTATCAGTGTCCTGGGTCTCCAGCTTGTCGACTACAGATCTTATGATTTCTTAGTCCCCATAATCACATAAGACAATTCCTTATAATAAATCTCTCTCATTCTTTCCCTCTCTCTCTCTCTCTCTCACACACACATACACACATACCATGTTAGTTCTTTGGAGAACACTGACTAATACACTATTTTTTAATAGTGTTTGATATAAACAATTGCATATAGTTTATGATTGAAAATTGCCAGTATGTACTCTCAAATTAATTTTATTTATGATATCCATGTATTTAACTCTTATTGTTATATTGCTTCATTTTGTAGGCTTTGGAGCTAAATTACCTGAGTTTGAATTTTGCTTTACTGCTTATTAATCTCAGGTACTTGAGTATGTTTCTTGACTACGCTGTATTTTCATTGCTTCTTTTGTAAATGGGGATAAATTAGTATCTATCTAAGGTTATTGCAAAGATTATTGTGAGAATTATTAGGTGCAAAGTTCATTTAAAAGGGCTTGGCACAAAATAAGCATTCAATCAGTATTATCTATTTATTATTATTTCCCCAAATCATAGGCAGTATGTAAGTCTTTTTTCATTAGATATTCCTTGCTTTTCTTTGGTCAAAGTTTGACCATTCTTATTACATCAGACCATTTCAGCAAGGTTTATTCTTCAAGGATTTTTCTTTTTTCATCCTTTCAAATAATTATTGGTTTGATTTATCTGTCCCATATTCTACCATAAAAATTCATTATATTAATGAGAATATGCAAGTTAGATTGATTTGTTTTAAGGGTAACACCCTATAACACACAGATAAGCATTTAAAGTTCTAGCTATAAAGAAAATAAGTATTAACTCAATTCACTTTCTTATCATCTAAAAACGCTGAAGATACAGAGATAAATAAGGAAAGATCCTTGACTGTAAGTAATTCAACATATGGTGGGAAAGATAAAGACATTAAAGAGAAGTATAATGTAGTCCAAGTACTTTTCTTCCCCATGTCAGCATTATCAACCATCAGGATTAAGCAGACAGTTTTGTTTGCTGTTTGTCTTGAACTTTTCCTACCTGAAGTGTTTTTCTGGATCAGGTGTCTTTTCCCATAGCCCCAGAGTCTGATGTGTATTACATCACTGGAACCTAGAGTGCTACTTAACGTGGTAGAGGATCCCTTCTCTCAATGTGAGCCAGCGAAGAGCTAAAGCAAAGCAGATCTCTCTTCTTCTTTCTCTTTATACCTTCATTCTTCCCCAGAAGCTATCAGACTATATATATATATATATATATATATATATATGTTTTCATACAGGTTTGGAGACCATTTCAGGGGGGAACTGTAATATAATTTCTCCTGAAATATTTGATAGATTCTGGATTCTGAGTTTCTGCCTTGAGGGAGAGAATAGTGTCCATAGTTTTCTGTTTGTTTTATTGTCCCTTCCTGACTCAGTTTTTTGAAAGGTTAGTCAACAGCAGTGACCACACAATTTATGTCTGTTGTTTTATATTTTTCTCCCAGCTTGGAGCAGTATGATGTCTCTACCATTCGGGGACAATTTTTTGGTAAAAAGTTATCAATAGCATTCACATTGCCACAACCTATGAACAGTTATAGTCCCTTCTGGCAGAAATCCTCTATAATATTTGACACTATTGAGCTATGCACCCTTTGTTAAAACTCTTCCCTCTTTCACTCCTTTAGTGTCTTTTTTCTCTTACAACATCCTTTCCTTTCATCCATTAAAATGTGTGTTTTTCAGGAATCTACCTTTGGCTTGTTGCTCTCTTTTCTTTCTCATTCACATTTCAGCACCTAACTTCTCTGCCTCTGTGCTCCCACAGAAATGTGAGCATGCATCTTTCTTTACACTGTATTGAACTGAATTAATATGTTTACATGGCTATATTTCTCACTCGAATGTGAGTTTCTTTGGGACAGGGACTTCATTATATTCATTGTTCTATCCTAATCACTTAACATGTTGTTAGTACACAGAGAGGGACAATGAAATCTGTGGAAGTGAACTGAACTGAACTATTTAGTAGGGATAATGCAGAGAGAAAAAGTCAATATTTTAAAATTCTCTATAGGAAAGGGATGAATTATTTCTAAAATAAATTTTAAAAAGCTAAACATATTTTGGGAGACAAAAGAGATAAAGAATGTGAACAATGTGGTTTTGCGCATACATGGAATAGGAATCGAAGAACCTGAGTGGACAGAATTATTTTGATTCAAGACAGTGAAATTTACTAAAATGCTTTTGACCTTGGTTACTTTTTTCTCTCTAATGTCATACTCCTCTCTTTCAATCATGCTAGTGAATTAGGAATAAAAACAAAAGAGTTGGGTAAAGCTATGATTTCAAGTATGTGGAAATTTAACTAGATACAATTTCAAGGTTTCTAGGCATGCATTACAGTGGGAATGAAATACTGGCTTGCAGCAAGAGCATAATAGATCATGTTGGCAATGGAAAACTATTTCATGAATTTACACAAATGAATTTAACTTACTGAGATTTGAAGGGGTGAAAATATGGGAAAATTGAGCCAAATTCTCAATATCTGTCTCAGGATATTTGATATTAATTATACTTCAGATAAATAAGAATATTAAGATACTCCTTCAGGCTAATTGGAAATAAATGAATAAATAAGCAATTTTTCTGCATGTCTTAAGTACCTTTCTGAAATTATAGAATTTGCAGATAGAAATAAATTTAAAAGACAAGGCCTCCTGGCCTTCATTATAAAAGAACTGAGTAAATTAACTGGGAACACAGCAGGGTTTTATTATCAAGGAAAAAATTAGTTCAACATCTTTTAAAACACAATTTTGGAAACTGTGAGTTCACTGGAAAGCAGAGTAAGAAATATATTTGACCGTCAAAGAGAAGCATTCATTAGTTCTATCATATGTCCTTTCATTTCTTGTTTTTCTCCTCTTCTCTCTTCCATGGCACTGACTCCGAGTATTTTCTACTTAGTACAAAGGGCTAAGAATATAGTAGCCAAGCAAAATCTTAAAAAATTAAAAGTAACTATCTTGTATTCAAGAGATAATTAACCAGTGAGTGAACTGGTTAATTTATAGTCCTTCACCATTTATTTACATTTCCTTTTCCTCCTCAGTTTTACTATTATTGTCCACTCTACAGAAACAAATAAGGCAAGATAATTTTTGGTAAGGTACTCATGATGCCTACCATAGTAGCCTCCACCTATAAGACTGTTTTTAAGAATCACATGTGAGGGGTATCTGGGTGGCTCAGTCAGTTAAGCGTCTGCCTTCTGCTCAGGTCATGACCCCAGGGCCCTGGGATTGAGTCCCGCATCCTCTTGACCTTGGGCTCCCTGCTCAGCAAGGAGTCGTCTTCTGCCCCTCCCACTGCTCCTTCACTCTCTCCCTCTCTCTCAAATAAATAAATAAAATATTTTTTAAAAAAGGATCAAATGTGAAAAAATAATCACATGTGAAGTTTTAAAGTATAGACACTCAGAGACATATTGAATCAAAATCCCTAAGGGAGGGGCTGAATGTTACATTTTTTTAAGAGGTTCACAGTTAATTTTAACTTACCAAGGGATGAGAATGGCTAGCAACTGAAGTAAACAAATACTTAGTGGATTGTGAATGGTATAATAGTATGAAAGATGTATTTCTGACTGCTAGTTTTATGTCAAAAATTGAGGTCCTGAACTGAATACTTGTTTTGGGGCTTCAGCAATTACTAAACTGAGCACTCGTATAGTCAGAGAATACCTATGTAGCTTTCTTACATTAGGGATGGAAGGAGTTCCACCTCAGTAAAACTACTTTGTCAAATTTATGTGCATTATAACATTATATTAAAAACATGTTACATTAGAGAATATGCAGAATCACACCAAATTCCATGAAGTAGTCCACACACTTTGCTTAATTAATTAATCTATTTATTTATTTATTTATTTATTTATTTATTTATTTATTTA
Organism: Mirounga angustirostris; assembly: GCF_029215605.1. Taxonomy (NCBI): domain Eukaryota; kingdom Metazoa; phylum Chordata; class Mammalia; order Carnivora; family Phocidae; genus Mirounga; species Mirounga angustirostris. The sequence goes on along the minus strand of NW_026991712.1, from coordinate 103,181,369 downwards.
TTTATTTTTAGTTACAGTATGCTTAATCCTATTTTAGGTATTAGAGAATTAGCTGTGAATTTTTATGTTTGAATCCCTCAAAACTCTCTAACTTCCCGAAGCTGACATTTTAGTGGAGGAAGAGAGAAAATAATTTTGCAACAACTGAATAAATAAGTGAATTTTAGTTCAATTAAATGCTAACATGAAAATAGAATATATCATCATAGAAAATGAGGGAGGATCTAACATAACATAGCAAAAAAATAAAAATCATAAAAAAAAGAAAATGAGGGAAGAAAGATATTTTAGCTAAAATGGTCAGAGATTATATTTAAATTAATTTGTAACAATCAAAAGAATGTACTATGTGAGGATAAGTGAAGGAGTATTTCTGACAGAAGAAAAAGTTGGTCTAAAAGGCTAAAGATGGAAAAGAGCTTGATGTATTCAATTAGCTGAAGGTTGGTCGGTAAGAGTACATTGCTTTCAAATATGTATAATCTACTTCATGTCAAATGTTTCATGTCAAATGTATGACTAAAGAATAACAAGTGCTATTTTAGCATAAAATAGTAACTAACCAAGCTTTCTATTTAAATTTACTAACTTTTGCAAATAAAGCCTAAACCCAGCAGGAGAAATAATAAAGATCAGAGCAGAAATCAATGAAACAGAAACCAAAATAACAGTAGAACAGATCAATGAAACTAGGAGCTGGTTCTTTGAAAGAATTAATAAGATTGATAAACCCATGGCCAGACTTATCAAAAAGAAAAGAGAAATGACCCAAATAAATACGATCATGAATGAAAGAGGAGAGATCACAACCAACACCAAAGAAATACAAACAATTATAAGAACATATTATGAGCAAATATTGCCAAAAAATTAGACAATCTGGAAGAAATGGATGCATTCCTAGAGATGTATAAACTACCAAAACTGAACCAGGAAGAAATAGAAAACCAGAACAGACCCATAACCACTAAGGAAATTGAAGCAGTAATCAAAAATATCCCAACAAACAAGAGCTCAGGGTCAGATGGCTTCCCAGGGGAATTCTACCAAACATTTAAAGAACTAATACCTATTCTTCTGAAACTGTTCCAAAAATAGAAATGGAAGGAAAACTTCCAAACTCATTTTATGAGGCCAGCATTACCTCGATCCCAAAATCAGACAAAGACCCCAACCAAAAGGAGAATTACAGACCAATATCCTTGATGAAGAAGGGATACATTCTCACCAAAATACTAGTCAATAGGATCCAAAGTACATTAAAAGGATTATTCACACGACCAAGTGGGATTTATTCCTGAGCTGCAAGGTTGGTTCAACATCTGCAAATTAATCAATGTGATACAATACATTAAGAGAAGAAAGAACAAGAGCCATATGATCCTCTAAATAGATGCAGAAAAAGCATTTGCCAAAGTACAGCATCCTTTCTTGATTAAAACTCTTCACAGTGTAAGGATAAAGGGTAGATACCTCAATATCATAAAAGCCATCTATGAAAAACCCACAGCAAATATCATTCTCAATGGGGAAAAACTGAGAGCTTTCCGCCTAAGGTCAGGAACATGGCAGGGATGTCCACTATCACCACTGCTAATCAACATAGTACTAGAAGTCCTAGCCTCAGCAATCAAACAACAAAAAGATATAAAAGGCATCCGAATCAGCAAAGAAGAAGTCAAACTCTCACTCTTTGCAGATGATATGATACTTTATGTGGAAAACCCAAAAGACTCCACCCCAAAACTGCTAGAACTCATACAGGAATTCAGTAAAGTGGCAGGATATAAAATCAATGCACAGAAATCAGTGCCATTCCTATACACCAACAACAAGACAGAAGAAAGAGAAATTAAGGAGTCGATCCCATTTACAATTGCACCCAAAACCATAAGATACCTAGGAATAAATCTAACCAAAGAGGCAAAGAATTTCTACTCAGAAAACTATAAATACTCATGAAAGAAATTGAGAAAGACACAAAGAAATGGAAAAATGTTCCATGCTCATGCATTGGAAGAACAAATATTGTGAAAATGTCAATGCTCTCTAGAGCAATCCACACATTTGATGCAATACCTATCAAAGTACCATCCACTTTTTTCAAAGAAATGGAACAAATTATCCTAAAATTTGTATGGAACCAGAAAAGACCCCGAATAGCCAGAGGAATGTTGAAAAAGAAAAGCAAAGCTGGTGGCATCACAATTCCGGACTTTAAGCTCTATTGCAAAGCTGTCATCATCAAGACAGTATGGTACTGGCACAAAAACAGACACATAGATCAATGGAACAGAATAGAGAGCCCAGACATGGACCCTCAACTCTATGGTCAACTAATCTTCAGCAAAGCAAGAAGGAATGTCCAAAGGAAAAAAGACAGTCTCTTCAACAAATGGTGTTGGGAAAATTAGACAGCCACATGCAGAAGAATGAAACTGGACCATTTCCTTACACCACACACAAAAATAGACTCAAAATGGATGAACGACCTAAATGTGAGACAGGAGTCCATCAAAATCCTAAAGGAGAACACAGACAACAGCCTCTTCGACCTCAGCAGCAGCAACTACTTCCTAGATACATCGCCAAAGACAAGGGAAGCAAGGGCAAAAATGAACTATTGGGACTTCATCAAGATAAGAAGCTTTATTTATTTATTTTTTTATTCTTATGTTAATCCCCATACATTACATCATTAGTTTTAGATGAAGTGTTCCATGATTCATTTTTCTGCATAACACCCAGTGCTCCATGCAGAGTGTGCCCTCCTCAATACCCACCACCAGGCTAACCCATCCTCCCAACCCCCTCCCCTCTAGAACCCTGTTAGTTTTTCAGAGTCCATTGTCTCTCATGGTTTGTCTACCCCTCCGATTTCCCCCACTTCATTCTTCCCCTCCCGCTACCTTCTTCTTCTTCTTCTTTTTTTTTTTTTTTTCCTTAACATATATTGCATTATTTGTTTCAGAGGTACAGATCTGAGATTCAACAGTCTTGCACAATTCACAGCGCTTACCAGAGCACATACCCTCCCCAGTGTCTATCACCCAGTCATCCCATCCCCCCACCCCACCCCCCACTCCAACAACATTCAGTTTGTTTCCTGCGATTAAGAATTCCTCATATCAGTGAGATCATATGATACATATCTTTCTCTGTTTGACTTATTTCACTCAACATAATACCCTCCAGTTCCATCCACGTCATTGCAAATGGCAAGATCTCATTCCTTTTGATGGCTGCATAATATTCCATTGTATATATATATATATACCACATCTTCTTTATCCATTCATCTGTCAATGGACATCTTGGCTCTTTCCACAGTTTGGCTATTGTGGACATTGCTGCTATAAACATCGGGGTGCACGTACCCCTTCGGATCCCTACTTTTGTATCTTTGGAATAAATACCCAGTAGTGCAATTGCTGGATCATATGGTAGCTCTATTTTCAACTTTTTGAGGAACCTCCATACTGTTTTCCAGAGTGGCTGTCCCAGCTTGCATTCCCACCAACAGTGTAGGAGGATTCCCCTTTCTCCGCATCCCCGCCAATATCTATCGTTTCCTGACTTGTTAATTTTAGCCATTCTGACTGGTGTGAGGTAGTATCTCATTGAGGTTTTGATTTGGATTTCCCTGATGCTGAGTGAAATTGAGCACTTTTTCATGTGTCTGTGGCCATTTGGATGTCTTCTTTGGAAAAATGTCTGTTCATGTCTTCTGCCCATTTCTTGATTGGATTCTTTGTTCTTTGGGTGTTGAGTTTGATGAGTTCTTTATAGATTTTGGATACTAGCCCTTTATCTGATATGTCATTTGCAAATATCTTCTCCCATTCTGTCGATTGTCTTTTGGTTTTGTTGACTGTTTCCTTTGCTTTGCAAAAGCTTTTTATCTTGATGAAGTCCCAATAGTTCATTTTTGCCTTTGCTTCCCTTGCCTTTGGCGATGTTTCTAGGAAGAAGTTGCTTCGGCTGAGGTCAAAGAGGTTGCTACCTGTGTTCTCCTTTAGAATTTTGATGGACTCCTGTCTCACATTGAGGTCTTTCAACCATTTGGAGTCTATTTTGGTGTGTGGTGTAAGGAAATGGCCCAGTTTCATTCTTCTGCATGTGGCTATCCAATTTTCCCAACACCATTTGTTGAAGAGACTGTCTTTGTTCCATTGGACATTCTTTCCTGCTTTGTTGAAGATTAGTTGACCATAGAGTTGAGGGTCCATGTCTGGGCTCTCTATTCTGTTCCATTGATCTATGTGTCTGTTTTTGTGCCAGTACCATACTGTCTTGATGATGACAGCTTTGTAATAGAGCTTGAAGTCCGGAATTGTGATGCCGCCGGCGTTACTTTTCTTTTTCAACATTCCTCTGGCTATTCGGGGTCTTTTCTGGTTCCATACAAATTTTAGGATTATTTGTTCCATTTCTTTGAAAAAAGTGGATAGTATTTTGATGGGGATTGCATTGAATGTGTAGATTGCTCTAGAGAGCATTGACATCTTCACAATATTTGTTCTTCCAAGGAGATAAGAAGCTTTTGCACAGCAAAAGAAACAGCCAACAAAACCAAAAGACAACTTACAGAATGAGAGAAGATATTTGCAAATGATGTAACAGATAAAGGACTAGTATCCAAAATCTAGAAAGAACTTATCAAACTCAATACCCAAAGAACAACTAATCCAATCAAGAAATGGGCAAAAGACATGAACAGACATTTCTGCAAAGAAGACATCCAAATGGCCAACAGACCCATGAAAAGGTGTTCAACATCGCTCAGCATCAGGGAAATCCAAATCAAAACCTCAATGAGATACCAGCTTACATCAGTCAGAATGACTAAAATTAACAAGTCAGGAAACAACAGATTTTGGCGACAATGTGGAGAAAGGGGAACCCTCCTACACTGTTGGTGGGAATGCAAGCTGGGACAGCCACTCTGGAAAACAGTATGGAGGTTCCTCAAAAAGTTGAAAATAGAGCTACCCTACAACCCAGCAATTGCACTACTGGGTATTTACTCCAAAGATACAAATGTAGTGATCCGAAGGGGTACGTGCATCCCAATGTTTATAGCAGCAATGTCCACAATAGCTGAACTATGGAAAGAGCCAAGATGTCCATCAACAGATGAATGGATAAAGAAGATGTGATATATATTTATATACAATGGAATATTATGCAGACATCAAGAAAAACCGAAAAATTGCTCTTTGCAGTGATGTGGATGGAACTAGAGGGTATTATGCTAAGCAAAATAAGTCAGTCAGAGAAAGACATGTATCATATGATCTCACTGATATGAGGAATTTGAGAAACAGGACAGGATCATAGGGTAAGGGAGGGAAAAATGAAACAAGATGAAACCAGAGAAGGAGACAAACCATAAGAGAATTTTAATCTCAGGAAACAAAATAAGGGTTGCTGCAGTGGTGGGGGGTGGGAGGGATGGGGGAGCTGCGTGATGGACATTGGGAAGGGTATGTGTAATGGTGAGCACTGTGAATTGTGTAAGACTGATGAATCACAAACCTGTACCTCTGAAACAAATAATACATTGTATGTTAAAAAAAAAAAAAAAAAGAAGATAGAAGGGAAAAATGAAGGGGGGAAATCGGAGGAGGAGACGAACCATGAGAGACTATGGACTCTGAAAAACAAACTTGAGTGTTTTAGAGGCGGGGGTATGGGTTAGCCTGGTGATGGTTATTAAGGAGGGCACGTATTGAATGGTGCACTGGGTGTTAACATGCAAACAATGAATCATGGAACACTACATCGAAAACTAATGATGTAATGTATGGTGACTTACATAACATAATAAAATAAAATTAATAAAAAATAAAATAAAACACACACACACCAAAAAATAAATAAATAAATAAATAAATAAATAAATAAATAAATAAATAAATTTACTAACTTTTATTATAAAAATTGCATTTCCTCCTTTACTTATTATTTTAAATATAAGAGGTGAGTGTTTTTACCATTGCTTTAACTGAAGAAGAGCAGCTATTAAAGTGTATTTTTTTTTTTTATTGCAGCTTTTGCTCTGGCTATAAGTTTCCTGATACAAATATCTCACTATTTATTTGGGATTAATTTAAATTTTATAACTGAGTATATGAGCTTTTATTATAAATATCTATACAGCATTTATAAAGAAGTGGTTACATGAAACAAAATTTCTCAAAAGGGGCTATAATGATTACCAATTTTAGGATGCCATTATATTGTTTTAATCTCATATGACAAGTTTACATTTTAAATTTAATTTGTTGTTTTTAATACAGCCATATTTAATATTAAATTTTTTTTGCAAATACTGAGCATACAAAAAATCAGATTTTCTATTCAGATTTATAAAACCAGAAATCTTACCTTTCTTCAAAGTTTACTAATGATTTAAAGGATTAAAGCAATTAAAAAGCTAAGACAAAGTACTGAAGGATCTGGAGGCCCTCAAAGGCACTTTCCTGGATTAGTCAAATATTCTTTGTCCCCAAAGAGATGAGTAATTTAAATGCATTGTGTAAGTTATTTCACCAAAAGGTAATGAATTTTTATGTTATGAAATATCTCTATTTTATGCCCCAGGGTATTGTATGACTTCCATGACTCTATATGGAAACATTTATTATAAATACATAGATTAAAGGTTTACTTATATTAAATAGTCCTTAATTCAGACTCCTAGCAAATATCACTGATCTATTTACTAAAGATTATTTCTCATGTTAAGAGATTAGACCCAGTGAGTGTCCCATCATCCCTCACAAAGGGAGTCCGTGGATGGCTAGCCAACTGCTCGAACTCCATTCTCTCCACATACACCTTAAAAGCTTAGGATGAAAGTCATCACAGTAGAACACTATAAGAGAAAATGTAGTGATTTCACAAGACATAGCAAGGATTCAAATTCTAGCAAGCTTAATGATGTCAAAAAACAAAGTCTTGAAAGGCACAATATGGTCAACATATAGAATTTAAGGTATAGTGATTACAATACTTCTGTTGAGGAAAATTCTCATAAAAAATTAACTGTTTTAGAATTTCAAGGATTTTTTAACTATTAATGCTCTAATAAGGTAAACATTTTCAATTTTTTTAAAGATTTTATTTATTTTTTGACACAGAGAGAGAGAGACAGAGAGATAGAGAGAGCACAAGCAGGGCAAAGTGGCAGGCAGAGGGAGAGGGAAAAGCAGACTCCCCACCAAGCAAGGAGCCTGATGTGGGGCTCCATCCCAGGACCCTGGGATCATGACCTGAGCTGAAGGCAGATGCTTAACCAACTTGAGCCACCCAGGCACCCCAATAATTTTCAATTATTAAAATATAAAATTATCTCAGTCATAAATAATAAAATACTGACATGGATTGTGACTAGGTCTATTTTTTAAAAAATAGAAATCCTTTCACACAGAGCACACTGGAATTTACTTATTGGTTTCTTGTTTGTTTGTTTTAAAGATTGATTGATTGATTGATTGATTGATTGATTTAAGAGAGAGAGGGAGAGAGCATGAGTGGGGGCGAGGGGGCAGAGGGAGAGAAAGAGGGAGAGAGAATACCCAAGCAGACTCCCTGCTGAAGTGGGGGTTGATCCCAGGACCCTGAGCAGAAATCAAGAGTTGGATGCTTAACTGACTGAGCCACGCTGGTGCCTCTGGTTTGTTTTTGTTAAGTATCTATACCTATGTGAGAGCACATTGTTATTTGTAATTTTTTAGCTCACTGTCAGCCTTAATATATACATTTGAGTCTGAATGTTATCACATCCTGGGCTTCCTGTGTAATCATATTTTGGGACTATAAGACACATATATCTCTTTCATTTTCTTATGTGCTTTCCTTTGTGTTTCTTTTTCTGTTTCTTCTTTCTCTCTCATTCTATCTTCCACCCTCTAGCCAATTTTTTTCTCTTCCTTCATTTCCTCCCTTTCTTACTATTACATATGAAACCATTTGGTAGTAAGAAAGGAAGGAAAACAAGAGTTTCTAGTTCTAAAGTACAGTGAACTGAAATTTGAATCAGTGAGAGACTTTAGATATACCACCATGCCTTTCAATCTCTTTCTTCAGGCTAAAATTAGACAGACGGGAGTACTCCTAATGTCCTCTCTAGTTTAAATATCCTAAAAGTTTGGGGAAATGTTCTCTTTTTAAAATGCTGATACTTTAGAGGTGGGACTAGGAATTGAAAGTGATGGTATTTGATAAAATCTAAGAAGTAAATAGTTGGAAAACATATGAAACCATTTGAAGAAAAATAATGACTCCATAAAGAACTTTGGATATGTTGAGTCAACCAGATGGGGTGGAATTCATCTTGTCAACTTATCAGTTTATCAATGTCCTATTACTTTGATGCTTTTATATGCATTTTCAAATTCATCTAGATTTAATGAAACACTTATCTAAAAATTAAGCTTTTTGTTTACTCAAAGAAAAGGACTTATTATATCAATGTTATTTAACCATACTCATAGTTTGCTTTATTGAATTTCTTAATATGCTTATTACCTGATACGTCCAGCATTGTCCTAAGTAATTCACAGACATTATCTAACTTAATTCTCCTAATGGCTCTGTGAGATACAGATAATTTTTCATACACAGAAGTTTCAAATCCATTTTAGTGTTTATATTCACTTGGCTGCTCTAAAAAAATGTATTTTCAAAATTCCAAATGTTTATAAAAGGTTAAAATCTTATGTTACAGGGGTGCCTGGGTGGCTCAGATGGTTGAGTGTCTGCCTTCAGCTCAGGTCATGATCCCAGGGTCCTGGGATCGAGTCCCGCATTGGGCTCCCTGCTAGGCGGGGAGCCTGCTTCTCCCTCTGCCTCTGCCTCTCTCTCTCTCTCTCTGACTCTCATGAATAAATAAATAAAACATTTAAAAAAAATAAAAATAAATAAAATCTTATGTTACAAAGCTTCAGATGCATTTTCCTTCTGATCATCACTCTTGTAGGAAATATATTTCTTTTAAGGTAAATAGTACGAAACACCATTTTGATGATGTTCTTTTCATTAAATGTTGTTTCAAAGAATTTTTAATAACAAAAAGATATCAAGGTTAGGTTTGAAAATAGCTTTACCAGCATATTGTTTTTATATTCATATGCAGTATAGAGTATAGTACTATAGTATAGAGTACTATATCCCAAATAGGTATAGATGGAGACCATTTTAGTTTTCTTTGCATCTATAGAAATGATATATCAATTTTATGCAAATACTTCTATACTATCAGTGATGGTAATGCAGTTATCTAATTAAAATGTAGATTTAAGAATGTTAAGTATGTGTTTAAGTAAGGGTATATTTATGTTGTGCGAAGAATGTTTAACAGTAATTGAGAAACATGGTGTTTTGTCTTTGCACTGAAACAAACTTCTTATGGGACTGAGTAAGATTAACATTTTCTAGATTTCATTTTAGTAATCTTACTTTATTATCTCTGTCACCATATAATCCCAATGTAATGAGAGTTGGAATAACTCTTTTTTGATAATCTAATCCATATCTACATTTTTACCAATGAGTAAACTGAAAACCATACAACTTGAATAACTTCCCTGGGCAACATAGTTAAAAGCCAATCTAAGGCCAGGACTTAGTTATCTTACTTCAGGGCTCTTCATACCTGTCCTTGGTCACTCAAGTGTGTCAATGTTGCAAGGAAAATTCATCCTACCCTTACGAAAACAACTCAAATGCATACGAACAATGAAAGTGAGTGCCTTCTGCAATTAACGAGCATAGGAAAATACATCCCAACATAATTATAAAACAGAATAACCTAGCAGTAATAGAATAGCCGGTACCAGAAGGTATGAACTCTAACTGAAAAATTATGACTAATTTTATTTATAAATACAATACTATACAATTGATCCAATGAATAAATATTTCAACTCATTTTTGTACACAGGTAAAAATAGGAATTCAAAATATGTAAATTAAAACTCTAGTTTCCTCTGCAGTAAATTATTCCTCTATATAACATTACATTTCATGGTTTTTTCCTTTATAATGTTGGCAACAATTCACATCCCTGTTAAGCATATGTATAAATGGGCGCCTGGGTGGCTCAGTCGTTAAGCGTCTGCCTTCGGCTCAGGTCACGGTCCCAGGGTCCTGGGATCAAGCCCCACATCAGGCTCCCTGCTCCGAGGGAAGCCTGCTTCTCCCTCTCCCACTCCCCCTGCTTGTGTTCCCTCTCTCGCTGTCTCTCTCTCTGTCAAATAAATAAATAAAATCTTAAAAACAAAGCATATGTATATATTATAATGTAATGTTCTTTAAAAAAAAAAAAAAATAGTGCCAGGGTGGTTGCTTTTGTGCCTGGAGCAATATGACAATCATATGGCCAAATAAGCTGAACAAACAAGAAATTAAAATCATGGATGAATCTGAGCAAAAGCAATCTTAGAAGAGATTTTAATATATTTTAGAGAGTTATATATGAGTGCAAGTATAATAAGGTTCCTAATGCATAAAGAATGGTCCTAAAAATTAAAATAAAACCCTTTCTATGCATTCTAAAAAATACATGCCATTACAATTGGGAAAAAAAGGTCTCTTCAAGGTCACAGCTAGCCTGTAATAAATGATTGTTAAGGAGTTTGTTGAGGTATTTACTATTGGTCTGTTTTCAAGCAAGCAAAAACTTCATTAAACTAAAGGCAATTAATTTAAAATGCTTCAAATTGCAACTAATGAGCTTACAGGATTCATTACCAGTGAAGGTCAAAGAACTAACTAGATTCCTGAGTTTATCTCTAGTTGTATGACTGACTTGAGTATTGTGAGGTCTATCATGCACCAATCAATCCAACTATCACTCAGCAGTAGGGCTGCAGCAAGGCACGCTGTTGGGAAGGTCAGAGTGGATTCTGTGGACTATGTGTATCACATTAACATCACATTTCTCTTTTGAATGACTTAACTCTAATTTTGTTTAGAAGGTCACTTAAATTTTGGGCACCTGGTGCGGCTCAGTTGGTTAAACAGCCAGCTCTTGATGTCGGCTCAGGTCATGATCTCAGGAGCCCGAGATCAAGCCCCACACTGGACTCCACACTCAGTGGGGAGTCTGCTTGAGGACTCTCTCTCTCTCCCTCTCACTCTGCCCCTTCCCCTGCTCTCTCTCTCTCAAATAAATAAATAAATCTTCAAAAAAAAATCACTTAAATATTGAAGTGTCCCATGTTTCTGAACATAAGAAAATAAACGAATATCTTCTATCTTAGCTAACATATTTATATATTCTTTTTAAAATCCATTGGGAATAAAATATTTTATTTTATTTATTTATTTACTTATTTATTTTATTATGTTATGTTAATCACCATACATTACATCGTTAGTTTTTGATATAGTGTTCCATGATTCATTGCTTGCGTATAACACCCAGTGCTCCATGCAGAACATGCCCTCCTTAATACCCATCACCAGGCTAACACATCCGCCCACCCCCTCCCCTCTAGAACCATCAGTTTTTTCCTCAGAGTCCATAGTCTCTCATGGTTCGTCTCCCCCTCCGATTTCCCCCCCCCTCATTTTTGCCTTCCTACTATCTTCTTCTTTTTTTAACATATAATGTATTATTTGTTTCAGAGGTACAGGTATACAATGGAATATTATGCAGCCATCAAAAGGAATGAAATCTTGCCATTTGCAACAACATGGATGGAACTGGAGGGCACTATGCTGAGCAAAATAAGTCAATCAGAGAAAGACATGTATCATATGATCTCACTGATATGAGGAATTCTTATTCTCAGGAAACAAACTGAGGGTTGCTGGAGTGGTGGGGCGTGGGAGGGATGGGGTGGCTGGGTGATAAAATATTTTATTTTTATAAATTAAAAAAGGATCACAAGCAGCTTACAATCATGGATGGTATAGACAAAATGTACCATATTGAAATCAGTGAAAAGTACCAATCATGTACACCATCTTGGTGTACCACAGTGACTGAGATGGCATTGAAAAGTATTTTCTAATCACATTTTGGTATTTATTTGTTTGCCCCCTCATTAATGTTTATTGCTCCCCTATTCACTTTTTGAACAATTATTTGTTAAATAATTATAGAACAGTAAATATTGTATAGTTGGTGGGAATAAGAAAATAAATGTAGAGGCATCTGGGTGGCTCAGTTGGTTAAGCATCTGTCTTCAGCTCAGGTCATGATCTCAGGGTCCTGGAATTGAGCTCTGCATTGGGCTCCTTGTTCAGCAAAGAGTCTGCTTCTCTCTTTCCCTCTGCCTCCAGCTTGTGCTCTCTGGTGCACTCTCTCTCAAATGAATAATTTTAAAAAAGAAAATAAATGTAAAATTGTCTTTCCTCTAAAGAAATTTAGAATTTGGTAAATAGAGTAAACATTCCAAGAACAATGAGGTATCATTACAGCTGCTATCACAGAAGCTTCTCCAGAGCACCATGGAACCACTAATGAGCACTTGATCACTGTAATTAATCCTTATAATAATGTGATTTTTAAAATTTATCCCTCTTGTGTAGTACTTATCTGCTGAAGCAATGGTCTACTCTGATCTACAAGGCCTTACCTGAAGTTGAAAGTCTATAAATCGTGTGCGTATGTGCATGTTCAATATTTTCCTGTCCACACTTTATAACATGGCATTTGGAAGTTGTAAGACAAGATATAGGAAGACTAGTTTAAAGCCTATTGAATAATATTGGCAATCTATTATGAGTCTTTAAATTCAGTCATCAGTATTATCAACAGGAAGGAAAGGATATGTACAATAGTGTAAAGAGAAGAATAGTCAGGACTTATGGCTTCTTGGATGTTAGAATTGAAGAAGAATGTTTTTGGCTTGAATCTTTAGATGCTATCACTTAAAATAAGGAAAAGAGACTTAAGGAGAAGTGGTCTGAGAAAGAAACCAATATATAAGATGTGGAGCATCTTGAATATTATCTGCCTGGATGACTTCTAACGGAAGGTTTTTTGTTTTTGTTTTTGTTTTTTAACGGAAGGTTTTAAGTAGTCCAATGGGTACATGGGAATAGAACTCATGTAAAGATATTTGGTCAGCATTTTCATCTTTAATCAGAGGGAACAAAAATTAGTTTTGTGAATTTCAAATAATAAATTTGTAATTATATGGACTCTTAATTACAGAGACCAAAATGGTGGCTTCCAGAAGGAGGTGGGTGGGGGGATGGGTGAAAGAGCTGATGGGGATTAAGGAGTGCATTTGTTGTGATGAGCACCAGGTGATATATGGAAGTGTTGAATCACTGTATTGTACACCTGAAGCTAATATTACACTGTACATTAACCAAAGAACTTAAAAACATAAGCAAAATAAAAGATACTGCAGAAAAAAAGATACATTGGCCACTTGAATGAGTTGGAGCCTAAAAAAAAAAATTTGTAATTATGTGTTTTCTGTTTCAGTGAATATCCGACATCTTCATTCAGAGTAACTGAAAAAAGCTAAACTTTTATTATTTAAACTTCATAAAACTCAGTAAGTGTAAAAGAAGTGTAAATAATTAAACTCTCAAGGACTTTTTCTTTTCAATTTATAGCATTTATAATTCTAAAATTATTAAAGCTTAAAATTGAACTAAGATTTATGACAGCTTGGGTTAAAATATGGTCTGAAAAAGAGAATATTTAATGCACAAGATTCAGAGAGAGGAGCAAAGATCAAGGAAGATCAGTTTCAGAGAGGCCAAAGAGAAAACAATTTCAAGACATAAGTAGTCATTGGTTTCAAATGCTTTATATTGGTCAAATAATAGGACTGAGCAATTCAATGCATATTTTATATGAAGGAGGAGGGCATTGTTTTATATAATGTTGCAAGTGGACACCAGATTCCCAATGTTTAGGGTATATTAGAAGTGTGAAAGTAACACAGATGGTAATTTATACCATAGAGAAACTGGCTAAAAAGGGAAGGTGATTGGGAAGTAGCTAGAAAAGTTCATGGTCAAGTAATGTGTTGTACTTTTGGCATTTATTTTTAGTCTTAAGTATATTTTAAACATCAGTAGTTTTTTCCAGCTGGCAACAAAGAACCCAGTGAAGACGGAGGGGTGACTAATACAGAAGAGAAGAGAAAGAAATGATTGCACAAAATCCTGCAGTAAATGGAAGTGATCATATCAAGATCTGGGCTAGGGAGCAGATTCTTACAAGTAGATTGGAAGGGACAAGATGACAGATTTAAAGCTATAGAGGCAAAATTTTCAGTTTATTATCTGCTTAGGGAATTACCTTCCCAAGTCTTTTTTTTTTTTTTTTGCATCTTTTATTTACCCTTTGGACATAGCATAGAATTAAGAATCATCTACGTTCAAATTTTAGCTACTATTTACTAGCTAAGTGACCTAGAACAAATAACATCCAAAGATGGAGAAAAAATTCAATTATGGAAGACATTTTTTTAAAATAATGAAATCGGGGCGCCTGGGTGGCTCAGTCGTTAAGCGTCTGCCTTCGGCTCAGGTCATGATCCTGGGGTCCTGGGATCAAGCCCCGCATCGGGCTCCCTGCTCGGCGGGAAGCCTGCTTCTTCCTCTCCCACTACCCCTGCCTGTGTTCCCTCTCTCGCTGTGGCTCTCTCTGTCAAATAAATAAATAAAATCTTTAAAAAATAAAATAAAATAAAATAAAATAAAATAAAATAAAATAAAATAAAATAATGAAATCAGTAAAGGCTGAATGTTTCATCAAATAACTATGTTTGAGATACTCATTTATCTTTAAAAATTCATTTAAATTTATATCCATCTACTTTTCTTTTATTCCTTGTCTTGGTCAAAATATCTCTATTTACCTAGTCACTTGCATCTTGGATTTATCCTGAACTACTTCCTTTCCATCACGCCCTATGCCAATACTTATGTCCAGCAAATCAGATGTTAACCTCTTGATTTCCCTCCTTATGAATACATTTAGGATATTTACTTATATTCTCCAATATTTATCTATATTCTAATATTAGAATACTCAGAATATTTTTCACCTGGACCACTACACCAGCTCTCTAACTGGACTAAATTCTTACAATCTTGTCTCATATCATTGTCCATATCACCAGTAATAATCACCTTTCTAAAATCCTCCAATCTTGTCTCATTGATTATTAAATAAGATACATATTTCCTGGCATTATATATTAGGACACTCATGATCAATGTCTCCTAACCATTTTTTAGATCTCCGTCATTGTCATTCCTCACCTATATCATTATACTTCAGCAATCTGGGACTATTTGTTATGCTCCAGATTTGTTCTGCTGTCTCTTACAACCTTTCCCTTGACATCCAGTTCATTCGTATTTGAAATTTCCTCTACTGTATTACTGTTTGTTCTTCCAACTCCCTCCGGGAAAATGAAATTTTCTTGAAGGCAGAAATTTTATCTTACTAGTCTTTTTGTTTTATTCTGTATAGCCTTTGGCACAGAGTTAATGAAATTGTTCAATATTTGATGAATTCATGAAATAATGGAGGCATAGGCATATGGAAAATAGGTTTATGAATGGATAAAAGAAAGCCAACATTCAAGGTTGGAGTAAGTTAACATTATACTCTATCATATTAGATCGTGGCTCTCATGTCCTATTTTTCCTTAGCTAGAACTTATTCTTAGCCAGTTCCCTATTCATGAACTTATCTAAAATCACAACTCATTTTTTAATATTCTGAATTTCAATCAGAAATAATTTTCCATTTGATGGCTACATAATATTCTATTGTACATATATATACCACATCTTCTTTATCCATTCATCTGTCAATGGACATCTTGGCTCTTTCCACAGTTTGACTATTGTGGACATTGCTGCTATAAACATCAGGGTGCACGTACCCTTTCGGATCCCTACTTTTGTATCTTTGGGGTAGATACCCAGTAGTGCAATTGCTGGGTCGTATGGTAGCTCTATTTTCAACTTTCTGAGGAACTTCCATACTGTTTTCCAGAGTGGCTGCACCAGCTTGCATTCCCACCAACAGTGTAGGAGGGTGCCCCTTTCTCTGCATCCCTGCCAACATCTGTCATTTCCTGACTTGTTAATTTTATGGTGAGCGCTGTGAATTGTGTAAGACTGTTGAATCACAGACCTGTACCTCTGAAACAAATAATACATTATATGTTAAAAAAAAAAAAAAGAAGATAGTGGGAAGGGAAAAATGAGGGGGGAATCGGAGGGGGAGACAAACCATGAGAGACTATGGACTCTGAGAAACAAACTGAGGGTTCTAGAGGGGAGGGGTGGTGGGGGGATGGGTTATCCTGGTGATGGGTATTAAAGAGGGCATGTACTGAATGGAGCACTGGGTGTTATATGCAAACAATGAATCATGGAACACCACAACAAAAACTAATGATGTAATGTATGGTGATTAACATAACAAAATAAAAAAAATGTTAAAAAAATAAAACATTCGCACACACACAAAAAAACTAATGATGTAATGTATGGTGATTAACATAACATAATAAAATAAAATTTAAAAAGAAAAAAATGATAAAATAAAATTAAAAAAATTAAAAAAATATATCTTTCATTTTATTTATCAACAAAATTTTCTATAGTTCCAGAGGTGATAGATAGCCTATTCTCTGGCCTCTCTTGGTGGGAGTTTAAAAACTCCTACAGGGGTGCTTGGGTGGCTCAGTCACTTAAGCCTCTGACTCTTCGACCCTCTTATTCAGGGGCCTGAGATCCAGCCCTGCATTGGTTTCATACTCAGCAGGGAGTCTGCTTGTGTTTCTCTCTCTCCCTCTCTCTCTCGCCCCCCCATTCCCCTCCCCCTTGCACTCTCTGCCTCTCTCTCTTTCTCCCTCTCTCTAAAATAAATAAATAAATAAATAAATAAATAAATAAATAAATAAATAAATAATAAATAATAAATCTTAAAAAAAAAAAAAACTCTCCTATAATCTTGTCAAGAAAGTAGCACATTCTAGTTAGCATGTCTCCTGAAGTACTATCTGCTCTCAAATCCCAGTTACCTTGTTTCTGTGCCGCATTATAATGATTATTTTTTCCCTGTTCTTTTCCATTTCTTCCACCTTTTCCCTGTACACAACCAGTGGCAGCACATAAATTCAGTTTAGGTGAATTACTGTGCAGCCCCTTAATGTCTCATTCCATTTACCTGAATACTGAGGGGACATGGTGCTAGTGAGGAACCTGACAGGCAAACTAGTTTCAGTTAAACCTTCTTAAATCCTTTTCCATGTCTTTGAAATATGCAATATAACTTGAAACTACACTAACATCAAATAATACAGAATTTTATTCTGTAGAAAAAAACATTTAACCATTAATTTACTACTCTAAAAGTACTGAAATATAAAACATAAAAGTTTGTTTATACTATTTTAGTGTTTTAGGATCTGTCCCACAAACTATGAAATCTATAGGTTAGAAAATGATCTCTTCCAGAAACATGGAAGTCCAGACCCAAAATATGTAGCAGAGTAGATCACTGCTAAATGCTACATGGCTTATTAATACCCTTTAGTTGTTTTACCCCTCCAAAAGTTATTAGCATTCCATTACTTTGTAACTCATCAGCATCTCCAAATCATAATAATAATGATTCCACAAATATAAACTATGAAGTTGACTTGTGGTTAATTTTGGAAACATAGAATATTCATGAGTTGTTCTATTGCTATTCTTATGTATTTAAAACTCTCTTAATAACTACTTTTGGAAAAATAATTGACTCGGTCATTCAATCTGAACATGCATTTGATGGTTATTAAACTCAGACACATGTCTACAGAATTCAAATATCTAATCTCCATTAAGATTAAAATCTGAAATCAACTTCCTATTCATAACGTAATTGTACTGTGTTTTGACAAGTGTATCATCATAATCTGAGCATCGGGTGTGGATGTGCAACTATGTTTTCCAATAGTTAGGAACATGTTTGTCCCTTTATCAGATCATTTGCTTATTACAAATGTCTCATATGCCTATGATGAAAGACACTCTCGGAAAATCAAAGAAATCCCCAAATAATTTGATGATGTGGACTCTAAACGGAATATACAATATTTTTTAAGTGCTTAGGACACTCCCCAAGGGTGAGACTACTGCTAGTGTATTGATTAGTGTTTGGTGAAGTGACATTGGGCATGGATATGTTAAAATAAGAGTTCTCACCTTGCAACTCAACACACTGCTATCATAAAAGGATGATAGGGATGATGATGTGACTGGAAAAAATGATCTTCCTCTCATTTACTAATTATAAAACTCTAAGTTCCCTGTGAGGAATTAATTTACAATGAAATAATTTATTCATTTGTTCAAGAAATATTTTTTGTACCTATTACATATGAATACAGTGATAGATCGTATGACTTGCTCCGTTTCCGACCTGGGCCGGTTCACCCCTCCTTAGGCAACCTGGTGGTCCCCCGCTCCCGGGAGGTCACCATATTGATGCCGAACTTAGTGCGGACATCCGATCGGCATAGCGCACTACAGCCCAGAACTCCTGGGCTCAAGCGATCCTCCTGCCTCAGCCTCCCGAGTAGCTGGGACTACAGGCGCGCAGCACCGCGCCCGGCCTGATAGATCATATGAATACAGAAACGGATAAGTTAAAAATGGTCCATGCCTTCTGGGCTTATTTCCAAAGGAGGAGACACAAGAAATAGTTATTAAATAATTAATTACACTGTGATAAGAAAAATGAAAAAGTACAGAAAGCTGTGACGGTATTAAGAAAGAACCTTGATATAATCTGTGAAGTAAAGGTAGGTTTTTTTTGTGGTAATATCACTCAATCTGACATCTAAATAATGATTAAATTTGAGCTAAGACATGGAAATGAGGAGAGAGCTACAGGTTCAGGAACATCTCATATGAGGGCTTTGAGATTCGAGCAGATAGCAGAAAAATTGCACAATCTCAGGCTGGAACCCTGAGAATTGAGGAAAGAGTGGTTGGATATTGGGCTTTGAAAAAGGCAGAAGCCAGATAATGTAGTTTTTTGTTTTGTTTTGTTTTTTATGTTATGTTAGTCACCACACAGTACATCATTAGTTTTAGATGAAGTGTTCCATGATTCATTGTTTGCGTATAACACCCAGTGCTCCATGCAGTACGTGCCCTCCTTAATACCCATCCCTGGGCTAACACATCCCCCCACTCCCCTCCCCTCTAAAACCCTCAGTTTGTTTCTCAGATAATGTAGGTTTTTGTTGGACCACATTAAGCATTCTGGATTTTAATCTAAAAATTATTAAAAGTTTTAATAAAGTCTATCTGTCAGAATCATACAATATATAAGATAAATTAATTGTCTTTTTTTAATTTTCATTGTAGTAAATTAAGTTCCTTGCCCAGAAGCAGTGTGGAGGGACTGTCAGAGCAGTGTTCCCTAAATTTAAGGTTGGAAATCTTGCAAGGTTTTGAAGCATCAGAATCAAGAACAACTGTCTACATTGGATCAAATAAACCTGTGCCCACTTTGATGAAAAGGATAAAAGATTCCTATATAATCATTTTCCACTAAGTGGATGACTGGTTCTCAGGTTTATGGCACTGGAGAATGAGCAGTGACAGTAACCAGGTCAGTCTTAATAAGAGGAGGATTATATTGTTAAGACTTCACTTAATCTCCAGCCCTGCAACCAGGATCTCTTTTCTGTGAACTGGGGAAGAATGCTGACCTACTTCACAGAAATGGTTTTCCCATATTGCTTTATGTATAAGTCTTCTCTGCTTTGAGAGCTTCTGCTGACCCACCACCTGAGACACAAATATGCTGGTCATAAATTAAGAGGTCCACTAATATAGATCTTCCCAAACATTTTTAATCCATCCATGTATTTCTTCTAAACATCTGGCTATTCTCTCAAAGCATTATTCATAGATACCTCAAACCAGGCCTTCTTTCCCTTGAGGTAAAATTGAAATGATGGTTGTGACAATTGAGGTTCTGACTACTAAGAGGAGTTCCCTTCTTCACCATAATTTACATTTTTCCAAAAGTGGGATTTTAATACTGTTGTAGTATACTTTTTGCTGGTGCAAGTAAATGGTATAGTGTTGTCTATATACCAGAATTGAGTATTTTTCTCATCAGCCCAGTGGTCATAGAAATTACTGATGTTGTCATACATATGTTTTGAGATGAGACATTAAGGGGCCGCACGGTAAAGCTGTGAGTGTAAATCAACTACTAACACAAAGTGCCTGTCCTTGCCTGGACATGCTTAAAATAATCTCATATGTACCACCTTTATTTCATGAGAAAGCCCTGCTGAGAATGTCTAAATTTATTGCCAATAGGATTGTCATAACTCCTAAGTTACCATGTGGAATTCAGGTTGGACAATCATCTCATACCATGCTAAGAATTTTAGTTTATATCATTGTACAGAAACAAGAAAAGAACAATTTCTCAAAAGAAAAATAGTTAAGGTAGCACATCTTTTTGTCCCAGACCTTGGGGGACATCACTATGACTCTTCTTTTTCTTTATTGAGTATAGCTGAACACAATGTTACATTAGTTTCAGGAGTACAACATAATGATTCGACATCTCTTTACATTATGCTGTGCTCACCACATTTTTCCCAGCCCCACCTTTCTCTCTGAAACCATCAGTTTGTTCTCTGTGTTCATAAGTTTGATTCTGTTTTTTTGTTTATTTATTCAATTGCATTTTTTTAGATTCCACATATGAGTGAAATTATATGGTATTTGTTTTTCTCTATCTGACTTATTTCATTTAGTGTAATACCCTCTAAGGCCATTCATGTCACAGATGACAAGATCTCAAACTTGTTTATGGCTGCATGATATCCCATCATCTTTTCCATCAACAAAATGAAAAGGTAACCTACTAAATGGGAAAAGATATTTGTAAATGTCATATCTGATAAGAGGTTAAATATCCAAAATATATAAAGAATTTATACAACTGGACACCAAAAAATAGCCTGATTAAAAAATGGGCAGATATTTTTCCAAAGAAGATATACAGATGGCCAACAGACACATGAAAAGATGCTCAACATCACTAATCTTTAGGAAAATGCAAATCAAAACCACAATTAGGTATCATCTTACACCTATCAGAATGGCTAGAATCCAAAAGACAAGAAATAACAAGTGTTGGCAAGGATGCAGAGCAAAAGGAACAAAAATTGGTACAGCCACTGTAAAAAACAGGATGGAGTTTCCTCAAAAGATTAAAAATAGAAATACTACATGATCCAATAATTCCATTATTGGATATTTAACCAAAGGAAATGAAAACACTAATTTGAAAAGATATGCGCCCCTATATTTATTGCAACGTTATTTACAATAGCCAAGATATGGAAGCAAACAAGTGTCCACTGACAGATGAATGGATAAAGATGTGGTACACACACACACACACGCACACACACACACACACACACTATGACTCTCTGATGGCCTTTACCATAGAGGAAAGTCAAAACTCTCTTTACAATAGATACTTAAGCAACACTAGACCAATAGGTTTATAATGGATAGATAGTAAAGCTGTATACACTGCAGCCTATATCATCCAGAAGCCTTTCTGTGCTACTTTAAAGATGGTCTTCCCTGACTCTAAATGATCAGAGAAGTGTAACACATACCATTTCAGATTTCTGAAAAGTCTACCAACATTTGACAACTTGGTTTAGTGGTGCAAGAAATGCCAGATACCAGAGTTTTCATGAGAATGATCACCTTTCCTATGGCATGCAAACAAATTACCATAGCATCTAGATGCTCTCTCCTCTTCAGGTTCTATTGTGATGAGAATACCAGTGTCATTAAAAGATGTCTTTTGGGATAGTAAGATGGTCAAGTTCCTTCAAGACTAAGTGGCTGTTCACAAACCACAAGATGATTTAACACTGAGGTAAGACATTAGAGGTAGAGTGTTGCTGTTCTTGTTAGAGGAAAGACAAGTGCTTCCAGTTTTTCTGACTTCTGGCATAGAACTTTCATTTTAATCAGAAAATAAGAAACAATGTTTCAGGCACCAAGCTTTTACTTATTTGCCCATTTTAAGAGAACATATCTGAAGTAGCAGTGACAACTAAAGTCAGTTAAAGATTAAAAATGTGATAATCCACGGGCGCCTGGGTGGCTCAGTTGGTTAAGCGACTACCTTCAGCTCAGGTCATGATCCCAGGGTCCTGGGATCGAGTCCCGCATCGGGCTCTCTGCTCCTTGGGAGCCTGCTTCTCCCTCTGCCTCTCTCTCTCTGTCTCTCATGAATAAATAAATAAAATCTTAAAAAAAAAATGTGATAATCCACTCTTATTTTTAAAGATTTTATTTACTTGAGAGCAAGAGAGAGAGAGAGAACAGGAGCAGGGGCAAAGGGACGGCCAGAGGGAGAGGGAGAAACCGACTCCCTGCTGAGCAGAGAGCCCAATGCAGGACTCGATCCCAGGACCCTGGGATGATGACTTGACCTGAAGGCAGATGCTTAAACAACTGAGCCACCCAGGTGTCCCTGACTCTTATTTGTTAAGACCCATCTGTTTCATTCTCCAGAAATAATTGATAACTAAAAGAAGATGTGAAAAAAATTATTTCTTCAGTTTAAAATTTTAGATTGTTGAATATATTTCTTTGAACTTTCCCAAAAAATTGATACTGTTTTTGATTGATTGATTAATCAAACACTAATATATAATTACTGCATGCCAAACATTATTCTAAGTGCTCCATATAATAGATAGCATTCTAGAAAATAGATATCATAACTAATTACATATATCAAAATTAAAATCTAAAATGATTAAGAAATTTGTGTAAAGTCACAAAGCATTTAAGTGGTAGAACTGTGATTTTAACCTGTGTGGTCTAATTCTAGAGTTTGTGCTCTTAATTACTACTATTTTGGGAAGTAAAAACATGTTTGTGGGAATTTCCATTTGGGCTTTCTCATAATAGACCCTACTTCTTTGGTCAAATGACAATAGGAGATTTATTTTCTTTTTTAAGATTTTTAGTTTTAAGTAATCTCTCCAACTTAACATGGGGCTCAAACTTACAACCCCAAGATCAAACTTACAACCCCAACTAAGCCAGCCCGGCACCCCTAGGAGAATGTATATAATTGTAGAGCACATTTATTCCTGAACTATAAATCTAGTAATTTGTGAAGGAATAATGGATTAGTTTTAGAATTAAGGTAGGCTTACCATGAAGTGAATTTCATTCAAGACTTCATTTATTATTTGGTGCTCTAGCCTCCACTGTAATTAAGGAAAGAAGAACATGTCTTAGTCTCCAGATAAATGAAAATATATAGTCACTGTTGACAAATACTAAAATGATCTAAGTGTTTCACTTTCTGATTGTGTAGTTATTCCTTTGTCTTTGGAGAAGACTAGAAAGAAGATTCTGAGAATGTATCTTATTTTTTTTAGGTCTTTCTGAATCTGTGAACTAAATTGGCTTAGGAATTAATTCAACAGTCATGATTCCACTGTTTCATATTAAACTTCCATTACCTAAGCCTAATTTTATTTTATTTTAAAAATTATTAGTAAGTGGAATATTAGCAGGTTGCCAATCATGTGATCTTATCAATTGCTAATAAAGATTCCTGTGTGTGAGATAGATCTGATAAATACCTGGGCCCTGCTGTTGATGAAACTGGTCATTTTGGCCCTCACAGGATTCTGCCATGTCCACTAAAATCCATGAGCCATTTTCAAATGAAGTGAGTTTTAAGAGTATCATTATATTGAGGGATTTATGGCATATGTATTTATCATTGGCCACTACTGAGGTTTAGTCTCAGACAATTGACCAAGCAAATAATTTAGATTTTATTCTGATAATTGACTAAAAACCAACAGGGAGAAAAATAATCTCCAAATACAGATGTAGGGAGAAGAAGTGAGAGTGCATTCATAATTTGTAAATCACCCATTTTGCATCTATATATTTTTATAGGATGCTTAATACATCTACTTCACTAAAGCCTTGAAAAATTCATTAGTGAGTAATGTGTCAGCATCTTTGAAAAGGATTTTCATAGCTTTGGAAAATATTTTTATATGGGTGAAGAAAGCTCTGTAATACATTGATTAAAAGGACAAACTCTGAATCATAATGGTCTGTTTCATACTCACTATCTATTAGTTTGGCAAATTGTGTAAACACTCTCTGCCTCTTTATCTTCACTTGTAAAGTAAGGGTGACGCTAATAACAACCTAAGAGAACTGCTGTTAGTGTTACCTGTCAAATAGAGAAGTTCCCCACCTTCTACAGTCTGAAACCCTTAATTGGTTTCCTAGAGGTTGGCCGTCAGTGAGGGCCACTCACTGCTAATCATATAACATGCTTTAATTCTTTACTGTTCCTACTTTTGGGATTTCAACACTAATGCCAGATTCAAAATTTCTGGGTTTTTTTGTTTGTTTGTTTGTTCTGTTTTGTTTTGTTTCTTTTTGTATCTGATTAGGTGTGCCTTGGCTCCATGGCCCTGCTTTAAATGTCAAGGTAACCGATTAAGGGAGTATCTAGTCTTTCCATCATGTATACTGAGAATTGAGTTCTGCATCCTATGACACCTTAAGGTTATATAAACTTTATAAGGTTTAGATGATTGGAAGATTAAAAAAATGATATATATGATTTAAAGGTAGCTCATACAGTTAACTGTAATGCTAGAATAACCTTCTGATTATATTTATCTCCTCTGATTCATCAGCTTACAAAAAAAGAGAATTTGCTAGTCAATAAAAATAAGTATTCCATTCTACATGGCAATTGAAGATGATAATGAAATTTGCTAATGGGACTCCATCCAAAATTTTAAAAATTATGGACTGTGGTAAAAAGTCAGTGGAAATATCTTTATAACAACATGGTTTTCAATTTTTTCCTTTGATATCTATTTAAACTCAAAACATACCATTTTCTCCATGTACCAATAGTAACTATCCTCTCAGTGTAACTAATAGTTATCTATTATTGTTTATAGGCAAGGCAGACATAAGCGAAATGCAGAACAGTGTATACCAAGTAATAATCCAATAAATTCATATTAATAAAATTGTGAATTATTTGTTGCCCATGCCTTATGAGTTGAAAGATTTTGCTATTTTCTACCTTGAGAATTATTAACTTTTAAGGCTTTAATAGGCTAGATAATAATTCTCAAGTCAAATTTCAAAGATTAAATTATTTGTCCAGATGTGTTTTCACATATTGATTGTCTTGCAACAGATGTGTTCTTTGGAAGGTTTTAAATTTAAATTTGAGGCTATTTAGTCACAATGTATATGGCTCATATAGAAATCTATATTGCAATTAAAGAATAGTTCTGTGCAGAAGATAACTATATTCTTATATATGTGACCAGTAAATTGTAATTTTGTCATTTCTGAAAAAGAAATCACATCTGCTCTTTCTTTGGTATTTCTTCTTATATCACTATACAGCTATTAACCAAAAACATCTGTGATGCATAGATAAATCTACTAACTGGAGAACAGCACAGTTACCTAACTCATAGCTCTATTTCAATTTGTGACTGAATTCTATTTATCCTCTATACAGTGACAAATTTAAACTTTCAAAATGTAAATTGGATCGCGTTGTTTCTGTTCATTCATATTTCTGTTAAAATTAGAATCAAATCCCAATGCTTTGCTGTGACCCTCATAATTTTCAAATCAACCCTAGTTGATTTGCAACTAGACCCTCATAATTTTCCACCTTTCTAGCTCCCGATGCCCACTTGGTGCCATTCTTATTGCCTTTTGGCATACCTTTTAAATTACTCATCTTTTAGTTTTGACATTCATTAAGCATTATTTAGACTGTCTTTGCACATATCACTCCTTTTACCTACAAAAAAAAAAAAAAACCCCACTAATAATTCTTCTTATTTTTTGTTCATCTAGGTCCTTTTCAACAGTCAAGTAGATGAAAATATTACTTCTTAATAGAGATTTCCTTTTACCATCTTATCTTTATTCTTGACACTAGATTCTTCAAAATATCAATATTTAATTTGATTTTAATTGTTCACTTATTCTGAGTCTCTGTATCTAGATTTTAAGCTCTGTGAGATGAGTGAGGTACTTTGTTTGCTGTGTTCATAATCTCATGCTGAGTGCTAAGCAAAATGTCTGGTGCCTACAAATATGATATCATTTATTGAATAAATGGAATGAGTGAATGAATGAATGGAATGATTGAGACTTCATGATAAACCGCTTTATTTGTGTATATATATGCACATATGCATTAATATTACTCTTGTTTTAGTTGTTTGACAATAGTGTAAATCATTATAACTAGAGACTTCACAAATGTGTTGAATAACAGACTGACTAACAGACTGACTCAGCATTTTCTGTGGTTTTAAAAATCTACAAGGAAGGAAACTATCCTGAAAAATTGTGCTATTTCTTCAATAATAGAGCATGTATATTTAAATTTTATATTAATGTGTATGTATATAGATATATAATGATATATATGGAGACAGAAAGAGAGGGAGTTGGAGAGAAAGAGAGATTTAAGCTTAGTTTACAGGGGTACAGACATGTGCATATGTTTGCAGGTAGTGGTTGAAGGTATATTCTAAAGTTCAATTTTATTATAGTCATAGCATTAATTTAATAGTACAAAATACTTTAATAATATTAAAATAAGAATATAAAATTTGTTGTAAAAACAATTGTATATATAGCAAAATGATGTGTGTGTTTTTTTCCTTTTCATCTGCCTTGTGTAGGAAAGACACACAAGTAAAACATATAGATTCTAATATTACAAATGCTATATCAGTGATTTAGAGGGAATACAAAAGAAGAGTATCAGGAAAGACTTGCTGAGAAAAATTGTAGTTGAACCCTGAAATATAAATAGAGGTTGGTCATGGGTTGGAAGACTTAATATTGTTAAAATGTTCATAACTTGCTAAAGCCATCTACAGATTCAGTGTAAACCCTATCAAAAATCCCAATAGCATTTCTTTTAGTAAAAGAAAAATAATTCTAAATTTCAATTGGAACCATAAAAGACTCTGAACAGCTAAAGCAATCTTGAGAAAGAAGAACAAAGATGGACACATCACACTTTTTGGTTTCAAAATATATTACAGAGCTAAAGTAATTAAAACACTATGAAACCAGCATAAGGATAGACATATGGAACCCAGAAATAAACTCATGCATTCATGGTAAACTAATCTTAGAGAAGTGTGCCAATGGGGGAAGAATAAAATCTTCAACAAATAATGCTAATAAAACTAGATATTCACATGCAAAGGAAGGAAATTAGACCCTTATCTTACATCATTCACACAAATAAACCTAAAAGGAATAAAGATTTAAACATAGACTTAAAACTGTAAAACCCCTAGGAGAAAATTTAAGGGAAAACATTCATAACTGGTTAAGACAATGATTTCTTGAATAGGACACAAAAAGCACAAGCAACAAAAGCAAAACTATAAAAGTGAGACATCAAGTGAAAAATAGCACTTCCATGGAGTGCAGAATAATAAACAAAGTGAAACGAATCCTAAGGAATGGAGGAAAATACTTACAAACCATGTATATGATAAGCAGTTAATACCCAAAGTATAAAGAACTCATACAACTCCATAAAAACAGCAGGAGCAACAATACCATATAACACAATTTAAAAATGGGCAAAGGACTTGAATAGACATCTTTCCAAAGAAGATATACAAATGAACAACAGGTATATGGAAAGCTGCTCAGCATCACTAATCATCAGGGAAATGCAAATCGAAACTACAATGAAATATTATTTCACATGTATTAGAATGGATATATCTATATACCTATATGTGTGTGTGCGTGTGTGTGTGTGTGTTGGTAGAGAAGTGGAGAAACTGGACCCTCATATAATGTTGATTGGAATGTAAATTGGTGGAGCTTCTGTGGAAAACAGTATGGAAGCTCCTCAAAAAGTAAAAAAAAAAATGTAACTACCATAACATCCAGAAATCCCATTTCTGGATATATATCCAGAAGAATTGAAATCATGATCTTAAAAAGATATCTTTACTCTCATATTCATTGCAGCAGACAAGAAATGGAAATAAGCCAAAAATCTATCATCAATAGATAAATGATAAAGAAAGAAAATATGGTACAGTGAAATATAGTCAGCCCTAAAAAAGAAAGGACTTGTTGCATTTGTGACAAAATGGATGAGCCTGGATAATATTATGTTAAGTGAAATAAGCCAGTAAAGGAAGGACAAATACTGCGTGGTTTCACTTATATGAGGTAACTAAAATAGTGAAACTCATAGAACCAGAGTAGAATGGTGGTTGCTGGAAAGGGGGGGAAGGAAGGGAAATAGAAAGTTGCTGTGTGATGCATATAAAGTTCCAGTTATACAAATTCTAGAGATATGCTATTCAATATTGTGCCTTTAGTTAATAATGTTATATTGTACACTTAAAGATTTGTTAAGAAGGTAGATTTCATATATTTTTTTTTTTAAAGATTTTATTTATTTATTTGAGAGAGAGAATGAGAGAGAGAGAGCACATGAGAGGGGGGAGGGTCAGAGGGAGAAGCAGACCCCCTGCTGAGCAAGGAGCCCGATATGGGACTCAATCCCGGGACTCCAGGATCATGACCTGAGCCGAAGGCAGTCGCTTAACCAACTGAGCCACCCAGGCGCCCGGTAGATTTCATATTTTAAGTATTCTTACCATAATTAAATAAATAAATAAATTAATTAATTAATTAATAGGGGTTGATCATGTTAAAAAATATAAAAGAATTATTCTGAGCACTATGTGTAAAGAACAAAATAAAAGGAAAGGCAAGTATCCTTGGGGTACACAAAATTGCTTGGCATGGTCGTACTTATATGTAATTGTTTGTGTATAATGAGTGGACCCAAGTAAAACTTTACTTTTAAAATATTACATTTTAAACTATATATCATAATCATTACAGTGATCTTTTTTAAACTTTCAATTACTTCCCTATTCTATCACATTTTAAATGTTCAAGATCATTAAAAGTTAGGTGGAACAGCTAATTACTCCTAGTTTGCATATAAGGTAAATGAAGATAAATTGAAGATTCACAATAAATCTCTGGACAATTTGAGCAACAGCTCAATGACTTTCTAAAAGTCATTCAAAACCAAAAAAACATTTTCCCTTAAAACCCTAGTAAAATGTTGATCTAAAATAATTTTACATTTAAAAAAGGACAAATGAATAAGCATCCTGTTCAATTCAAGTTTCAATGGAAAAACCTGCAACATATGAAGAAACATAATTTACCTTGACACAACGTCATTATTTGTTAAGATAAATTAATAAACAGCACCTTTGGGTGCAACCAATCTATTCAATTGCTGTCAGTGTTGATTAGAATATGTCTAAACTGTAATAAACTGTGAATGTATTAATATATGATAGTGTCCTTTGTTTATTTAATGTGAAGCAATTACCACTTATTCATTCCACCAATCACAATTTTCCATGAGTGATTCTGCCTCTTCTTACACTGTTCAAATGAACAGGGCCATTAGTCACATTTTATTGTTGCCCAAAACTATTATTTACTCTGAGTTAGAGATACTGTGGTGATTTAAATAGGTAATATGCAACCTCACTAATCAGGTTTGTTCAAGAGATGTATGATTAGTAATATCAGAAAGAAAAAGATATCACAAATGAAAACAACATAAATTGAATCTTAGTATATATGTGCATTTGTTAATTGCAACAATATTAAATTCAAATCTTCCATGAATGTTTTTCTACTAAATAGTACAATGTCCCTTATATATTAATATTTGTTTTTTATAAGAACTTCTTTACAAAACAGTTATGGTCAAATGAATTGAATGTTAATTGTATCAATAACATATCACATTACTTATAAAAATTATTTCTCTTTATTTTCCAATTGTGACTTTTAATAATTTATTTTCTCTCTCTTTTTATTTTGCAACTATTTGTCTTTATTTCCTGAAGACTAGGTACTTTCAAATTTATCAAATAATTATATCTACTCTGACTCAATTTTCTCCTATCCATTTTTTCATGGATAACTTTGAATTTCAAGACTGTCTGGTTTGGTTTTGTATCAGATTTTAGATTGACATACTGTACTTTCTTCAGATGTCTTATGCTATATAGTACATATTTCTTTTACTCCATAACTATGAAGGGTTTCAAATATTTCTCTGGTATACAGGCATACCTTGTTTTACTGTACTTCATGGATACTGTGTTTTTTACAAATTGAAGGTTTGTGACTCAAGCAAATCAATTAACACAATTTTTCTAACAGCATTTTCTTGCTTCATGTCTCTGTGCCACATTTTGATAATTCTTAGAGTATTTCAAACTTTTTTCATTATTATTGTATTTGCTATGGTGATCTGTATTAGTATAGTGATCTTTGATGTTACTCTTGTAATCGTTTTGGGGTGCCACAAACCACACCTATATAAGGTGGCAAAAAATCCATAAATATTGTGTTCTGACTGCTCCACAACTGGCTGTTTGTTTATCTCTCTGTGTCTCCTTGGGCCTCCTATTCCCTGAGACACAACATATTGAAATTAGACCAATTAACAACCCTACAATGGCCTCTAAGTGTCCAAGTGAAAGGAAGAGTCACACGTCTCTCACTTTAAATCATCAAAAGCTAGAGATGATTAAGCTTAAAGAAGGCATGTCAAAGCTGAAATAGGCCAAAAACTAGGCCTATTGTGCCAAATAGTTAGGTCAGTTGTAAATGCAAAGGAAAAGTTCTGGAAGGAAATTTCCAATGACCATGTGAATAATAAGAAAGTGAAACAACTTTACTGCTGATATGGAGAAAGTTTTAGTGATAGATAGAAGATCAAACCAGACATAACAATTTCCTCAATCCAAAACCTAATCCAGAGCAAGGCCCTAACTCTTCAATTCTATGAAGGCTGAGAGAGGTGAGGAAGCTGCAGAAGAAAAGTTTGAAGCTGGCAGATGTTGTTTCATGAGATTTAAAAAAAGAGGCCCCTCCATAATATCAAAGCGCAAGGTGAAGCAGCAAGTGCTGATGTAGATGTTGCAGTAAGTAATCCAGAGGATCTAGCTAAGACAATTAATTACAGTGGCTACAGTAAACAACAGATTTTCAATGTAGACAAAACTGCCTTCTATTGAGAGAAGATGCCATCTAGGACTTTCATAGCTAGAGAGAAGTCAATGCCCAGCTTAAAGCTTCGAAGAACGGGTTGACTCTCGCTGGGGGCTAATGAAGCTGGTGACTTGAAGTCGAAGACAATGCTCATTACCATTCTGAAAATCCTAGAGCCCTTAAGAATTATGCTAAATCTACTTTGTCTGTGTTCTGTAAATGGAACAACAAAAGCCTGGATGACAGCACATCTGTTTACAACACAGTTTACTGAATACTTTAAGCCCACATTGAGACTTACTGCTCAGAAAACAAAGATTCCTTTCAAAATACTACTGCTAATTGGCAATGTACCTGGCCACCCAAGAATTCTGTTGGAGATATACAATAAGATTCATTTTGTTTTTGTGCCTGCTAACACAACATCCATTTTGAAGCCAATGGATCAAGGAGTCATTTTGACTTTCAAATCTTATTATTTAAGAAATACATTTTGTAAAGTGATAGCTGCCATAGATAGTGATTCCTCTTATGGATCTGGGCAAAGTAAATTGAAAACTTTCTGGAAAGGACTCACCATAATAGATACTACTAAGAACATTCATGATTCATGGGAAGAAGTCAAAATATCAACATGAACAGGAGTTTGGAAGAGGTTGACTAACCTTCATAGATAACTTTGGGGGCTTGAGACTTCATTGGAGGTAGTAACTGCAGGTGTGGTAGAAATAGCAAGAGAACTAGAATTGGAAGTGGAGCCTGAAGAAGTGACTGAATGGTTGCAATCTCATAATAAAACTTTAATGGATGAGGAATTGCTTCTTTTGGATGAATCGAAGAAAAGAGTTTCTTGAGATGGAATCAACTCCTGGCAAAGATGCTATCAAGATTGTTAAACTGACAACAAAATATTTAGCCTATTGCATAAACTTAGTTGATAAAGCAGTGGCAGGGATGAGAGAATTGGCCAATTTTGAAAAATCTACTCTGTGTAAAACTCTATCAAAGAGCATCACATGTTATAGCGATATCATTCGTGAAAGAAGAGTCACCTGATGCAGCAAACTTCATTGTGTTTTATTTTAAGAAATTGCCACAGCCCCCAACCTTCAGCAGCCACCACTCTGCTCAGTCAGCAGCTGTCAACATCGAGGCAAGACCCTCCATCAGCAAAAAGATTACAACTCACTGAAAGCTCAGATGATGATTAGCATTTTTAACAATAAAGTCTTTTTTAATTAAGATATCTACATTTTTTAGATATAATGCTATTGCACACTTAATCAACTACAGTATAGCACAAATTTTTTTGTGCACTGGGAAGACAAAGCATTCATTTAGATTAGCTTGATGGCAATATTCACTTTATCACAGTGGTTTGGAACTGAACCTGCAATATCCCTGAGGTATGCCTGTGTGTGGAACAGTTATTAACACAGGAGGAAACATGCTACAGTGGAGTTAAAGATTTTGCTTTCTTAGAGTAATAGTCAATTACCCCAGTTGTATTTTCTCCAATGCATTCAGAAAACCTGGCTTTTCATTAAAATGCTTTCAATCTTTTGAGCAACTGTATTGAGTCAAATAAAGGTTTTTAAAATATCGATATATAAAATTCTAAATTTTATGTATGTGACCACCAGTAACGTACCATGATATATACCATGGCAAAAGATATGTGGGTCCTGTAAGGAATAAGCTGCATTGTGTAGAAATATATTTCTCAAAAATATTTGCTTTTTGTCTAGTTTTATTAAAAGCAAATGTAACTACAATTATTCTGCTATTGAAGCAACTCTAAAATTATCTACAGAACACAAATTAGTAATAAATGGGATAAGATTTTCATAGAAACTATTATATTTTGCATATATTTTTCTCTGTATATTTGAGTTAGAATGTCCCAAAATTTGTGATTTGAACGGGGTACTCACCAAAATAAAAATTCAGAACCTTACCATATATGACTATTACTTACAGAAGACTTTTAGTGTTTATAGACAACATTCAATATTAAAGAGCACTTTAAAAATACAAAGTTTTCTGTAAATGGAACAAAAGATGAATACCATAATGAATTATAATGTGCATTTCTGAAGTTGGATTTGTTAGGACATATTTGCAGTGAAATTTTTACTATGTGAGATAAACTTTTTGACAGTGATTATTATTGTTTTAATCTGCTGGGTTTTAAGTATGAGTAATGACTATGAGTTTTTTATTATTAGCAATAGATTTTCACTTAGCCTCACACATGCACGCACAAGCCTTATCATCATTGAATGTAGGATCACATGTTTGTGATTTAACTTGCTTGGCTGTATTGATACTGTTTTGAGATAGTTTATGAGTGTATGAAAGTTAGATCAATTAATGGTATGTCACTAGTTTGTATATATAAGATTTAAACTGTAACTTGAGTTTAAAATTTTAAATTACACTTGATTTTCATAGTGAACATTGATAACTTCATTGATTTCTATACGTTTCACTCAGTTCATTTTGGTTTTGACTGCATTATCACCTCATTCTCTAAGCTTCATATTCCTTTATTTTTTCTTCTGCTTCCTAAAAGAGAAAGTAAATTGAATACAAGTGCACTTACAGAAGAGTACTATGGGGATTTGAACTTGCTTTTTTTTTTTTTTTTAGAAAGATTTTCTTTTTTTTTTAATTTTTATTTATTTATTTGAGAGAGAGAATGAGACAGAGAGAGAGAGCACGAGATGGGGGAGGGTCAGAGGGAGAAGCAGACTCCCTGCTGAACAGGGAGCCCGATGCGGGACTCCATCCCGGGACTCCAGGATCATGACCTGAGCCGAAGGCAGTCGCCCAGCCAACTGAGCCACCCAGGCACCCTTGAACTTGCTTTTGAAAATAATCCAGACATCAATTATCTTACAAACAGGAGGTACTATGACCATTACAGGCTCAGAATCATAAGGCAGTCTAATAAACACACAATTTATTTTCCTACAAATCTTGATTTTGAAATACTAAGAATATATTAACACTTTTACTATTTTAAATAAATATTACATACATATGGGAGTATGGTTTAATTTCATATCCTATTTAAAACATCAAAAGAAGAAAAATATTAGACAATGTTTTCATGAAGCTATGAGTTAAATTTCCAATTAAATATTCAGATCCCCAAGAAGAAAGAACAAGTGTCCTACAGAATATTCAAGTTTACAATATCCTGATCATGCTATTTATTTACTCTATGCTCTTCAGGCAATCACTTCACTGAAATCGAGCATACTGAAATTTTAAGTTACATATTCCTCAAAGCTCTACTAAGAAAATCATGTAAAGTGTGGAGCAAATTTTAAAAAAAGTTATAATATTATAATAGTTTGACTTAATTTGGGGCTTCAGAGGTCAGCCCTTTGATAAAAAATATGTTTGCTGTGGACCATGACTAGATTACAAAATAGTTGACAAAAAGCAATCAAGAAACATTCACATGGCCCTGGCTCCATCATCCCTCCATCTGCCTCCACACCATCATCAGTGGAGAAAACATGGTTTGCCTAAAAGGCCATCTATAGTCCTATGTCACTGTCAGTGTTCTAACTGTAAAGGAGTCACACTCTAAGTGATAAATCCTTTTCTCCTTCCTCTTCTCCACTCTAGAGAAAGCTCAGCACCTTGCCATACAGAAATCATCAAGAATATTCTTAACATACTACACATTCCTATTTACATCCAGTCATCAAAAAGCCACAAGACTCAGCTGTTATACTTTATTACCTGATTTCTCATTTCCGTATAGCTTTTTGATTCCCCTATTCTGATTGAATCATATATTCCACCCCACTGTGGAAAGACTTTCTCTGTGCTGTCTTGAATGCACCATTTCTAACAAAATCTCTCACTTTTAATTTTTCTCTAAGTTTTCCATTCTCCACTTTGCTCTAATTAAAATTTAATGGTGCCCTGAGAACATTCTTCACTTGATCTTAGCCAAAAGGCCGAGAAGCGATGCCCTGAGAACATTCTTGACATAGTTTATGCTCCTGTACCTTATGTTCCAGAAGCTGGAGATGGAATAGCTGTCGTCATCTGGCCTCCAGAGTACCACTGTCTCTTTCCTGGGATCTATTTTCTTCTTTGTTTACTTGCATCCCCTCAATAATTTTATCTAGTACACTGGCTTTAAATATGAAAGCTGAAGACTCCTCTAATTTTTTACTGCCAGCCTTGATGTGTCCTTGAACTGCAGTCCCTTAAATTCCACTGTTTCCTTAACAATTCCCTCCACATGGATATCCAATTAATTTGTTCGAAATGAAAACATTAATTTCTTTGCTCCCAAAATTATTTGTTCTCCAGTATACCCCCATTTAATTTGATTTCACATTTCTACTTTGTCTGACCATTCTCTTTTTCTCACACTTTATATCCAGTCTACCAGCAAATTCTGTTGATGCTAACATTTAAATATACACATAACCTGTAATTTTGTGTACTTTTGATAAAGAAACATTTTGTCCTTTCCTTCAGTGACACAGCTTTGAAAAAATAAAAAGAATCTATAATGCATCAGTTTTATAATTGGGATTCCCTGCTATATAGAGTTGATGGTTCCATTCCATTACTATGCAATAATTTTATATGAAGTGGTATTAATTGCACAGAGTTCAGTGAACTTAATGTAATAGTAAATTAAAACTGCAGCAAATTAAAGATATACTCAGTTGTAGAAATATAGGTTTCTTTAAAAATCTATTTTGAGAATTCTATAATTTACAAATTAATACTTTACTTTCTTTAATGATATTAAACTAAATTAGTTTATTAAAGATTGAATGCAATCGGCATCAACAGCCCAATAATGAAAACCTTTCTTTTAATTCCCAAGGTATCATAGAGAGTGGATATTAAGTGAATTTCTTTCCCTTTTTTTCTCTCAATGTTTCTCAAATAGGTATTTGGATATTGGTATTTATTGGTATTGGCATTTAAGACAGGAAACATCTTTGCTCTCAAATACATTTGCAGGCCATACAGCAACCCTGACTCTCAAGGAGCTATCAATAATATTTACTGTCATTTTGATTCCCAAAAATGTACTTAAAGATTTCCAGATGCCTCCAAAGAAGAGAAATACTGTCTGACTTACTCATCAACTAAACAGTTTCTATTTACAAGTATAACAGTGGCCAGCACCTACCAAAACATTATACTGTGTAGAGCATATAGGGAGCTAACGTATGGTGAGGCAACGGTTTTGTCATCAAGTGATATAAAAATATAGAGCATTACTCTTCATTATGAGCTCCTAAGACCTAATTTATTTTTGAGTTTTTCTAGTCTGCTTGATATCACAGCTTCCATCTACACAGGAATAGAAACCTGAAACATTCTGAGTATACTAGAATTGGAAGGGTTACTGCCTTTGCTAGCTTTCTAATTGACAATCAGAAGCAGCATTCTTTCACTAGAAGCTGGTGAGAGGTAAGATAGGGTAAATACAGATTTTTATCTTATTTAATTCAAAAAGTGAATATTGAATATATCATTTTAGTTTGTACTGGGTTCTATAGATAAAGTTAATCAAAAGAGGTCTATTTTTCTCATTGAGATTTCTGTATAAAAAAGAATAGAAATAATTACATAGCAATCACAATATAGTATTAAAAGTGTTATTTTATGGGGAAAGTAAGTATCTATACATTTAGAAAGCTTCTTGATGTGCTCACTAATGTCTGAATAATGTTGAAGAGTTAACTATGTGAGGGGAGGAATATAAGAAAATAATTGTCACACACAGGGAGAGACTATGGTATGATCTAGAGGTTACTTTCAACTTAACAAATAACAGTAACCAAATTTATGGTGATATATACATATGTGGAAAATTCACAATATTGTGGAAATTAAACAAGACACTCTTAAACAACAAATGAATAAACTAAGAAATCACAAAGGAAATTAGAAAACACTATAGAGAAAAACAAAAGTGAAAACACAACCTACAAAAACTTACAGGCCACAGCAAAAGCAGGGCTAAGAGTGAAGTTCACAGCTATGAACATTAACATTACAAAATTAAGAAATACCTTGAGGCGCCTGGGTGGCTCAGTCATTAAGCGTCTGCCTTCCACTTAGGTCATGATCCCGGGGTCCTGGGATTGAGCCCCGCATCAGACTTCCTGCTCGGCGGGAAGCCTGCTTCTCCTCTCCCACTCCCCCTGCTTGTGTTCTCTCTCTCACTGCGTCTCTTCTCTGTCAAATAAATAAATAAAATCTAATAAATAAATAAATAAATAAATAAATACCTCAAATTAAAAACCTAACTTTACAACTTAAGGAATGTGAAAATAGAATTAACCCAAAGCTAGCAGAAAGAAGGAAATTTTTAAAAAGATTAGAACAGAGATAAATGAAATAAAGACTTTTTAAAAAGTAAAGAAAAATCAATGAAACCAAAAGCTGATTCTCCTAAAAGCTCAACAAATTTAACAAAACTTTAGCTGGATAGACTAAAAAAAAAGGAGTAAAGGCTCAAATTACTAAAATCAAGAATGAAAGTGGAGACATTACTACCAATTCTACAGAAATATAAAGGATTATAAATGAGACTGTGGCCAACTGAATGCCAAGAAATTGTATAAACTAGATAAAATAAACAAATTCCTAGAAGTATAAATCCTACCAAGATAAACCACAAAGAAACAGAAAATATTAATAGAAATATTAGACTGTATATTAACTGACTGGAATTTAAATAAAAACTTAAAAAATAAAATATGAATTGATCTATAACTAGTAAGGATATTTAATAGTAGTCTAAAATCTACTAACAACAACAACAACAAAAAAAAACCACGTGAACCAGATGGTTTCACTGGAGAATTCTACCAAGTATTTAAAGAACTAACACCAATCTTTATCAAACTTTAACAAAAACTTGAAATGGAGGGAAGTGTCCCCAACTTATTCTATGAGGCCAGTACTATCCTGATACTAAAGACAGGCAAAGATACTAAAAAAAAAAAAAAAAAAAAAAAGCCCAAAAAACTTCAGATCAGTGTCTCTTATGAATATTAATGTAAAATCCTTAACAAAATACTAGCAAACTGAATTCTGCAGCATATTAAAGGGATTATACAACATGAAAATTAATCCTTTGTTGAAAAGCTGGTTCAACATGTGAAAATCGATCAATGTAATACACAGACTTAAAGAATAAAGGGGAAAAAAACACATACTCATCTGAATTGATGCAGAAAAACATTTGACAGAATTCAACATCTTTTATAGATTTATTTATTTATTTACTTGAGAGAGAGAGAGAGCACACCAGCAGTGGGAGGGACAGAGGGAGAGGGAGAAGGAGAAAGCAGACTCCCTGCTGAGCACAGAGCACCACGGGGGGCTCCATCTCATGACCTGAGCAGAAATTAAGAGTCAGATGCTTCACTGACAGCCATTCAGGCACCTCCAACATCTTTTATAATAAGAATACTCAAAAAAATTAGTTCTAGAGGAAAACTTCCTCAACATAATAAAAGCCAACAGTAAACATCATACTCAGTCATGGAAGACTGAATTTTTTTCCTCTAAGATCAGGAACAAGGCAAGGATGTCCATTTTTACCACTTCTACCCAACATAATACTGAAAATCCTACTTTGAATGATTAAGCAAGAAAAAGAAATAAAACACATCCAAATCATAAAGGAATAAGTAAAATTCTTTCTGTTTGTAGATGGAACAATCTTCTGTGTAGAAAACCCTAAAGAATTCATGAAAAAAAACCTATTAGAACTAATAAATCCAGCAAAATAGTACACTTAAAGTCAACACACAAAAATCAGTTGTATTTGTATATACTAAAAATGAACAATCTGAAAAGGAAATTTAAAAAATGATTCCATTTACAATATCATCAAAAAGAATAAAATACTTAGGAATTGACTTTACCAAGGAAGTGAAAGACTTCAATAATAAACACTACAAAACATTTCTGAAGGAAATTAAACACCAATAAATCAAAAGATATCTTGTGTTCACAGATTGGAAAACTTCACATTATTATGACACCAATAGTAGCCAAAGTGATCTACATATCAAAATTTCAATGACTATATATTGCATAAATAGAAAAAAATCATCCTAAAATTCATATGGAATCTTAAGCATTCCCATGTAGGCAAAATAATCCTGAAAAAGAACACAGCTGGATGACTCATATTTCCTAATTTCAAAACTTACTATGAAGCTACATCAAAACAATGTGGTATTGGCATAAAGACAGACATACAAACCAATAGTATAAAGTAAAGAATATAGAAATAAACTCTTAAATATATGATGTAATGATCTTCAATAAGGCTGCCAAGACCATTCAGTGGAGAAGAGACAGTCTGCAATAAATGATAATGGAATACTGGGTATGAACATGCAAAAATAGTGAAGTTGAACACTTACCTAAAATCATATGCAAAAAATTAACTCAGAATGGATCTGTGACCCAAATATAAACCCTAAAATCACAAAATTCTTAGAAGAAAGCATAGTACAAAATCCACATGGCATTGGATGTGGTAACAATTTCTCAGATATGATATGAAAGGGACAGATAACAAATTGAACTTCATGAAATTAAAAAAAAAATGTTCATCAAGAGACACTACCAACATGGAAAAAAGCAACCCACAGACTAGGAGAAAATATTTGCAAATCATGTATCTGAAAAGGGATTAACCTTCAAAATATATAAAGACTCCAAATATTCAACAACAATAAACCAGATTCAAAAATAGGCAAAGGAACTTGAATAGATATTTCTCCAAAGACATACACAATAAGTACATGAAAATATGTTCAGCATCACTAATCATTAGGAAAATGCAAATCAAAACTACAATGAGATACCCCCTGATATCCATTAGGATGACCACTATCAAAAACAAAACAAAAAACAATACAATTTTTGGCAAGAATGTGAAGAAATGGAAGCCCTTGTGCACTAGTGTTCGAAATATATACTGGTATGGTCACTGTGGAAAATAGTATGGAGGTTTCTCCAAGAATTAAAAGTAGAATTACCATATGATCCAGAAATTCCACATCTGGAAGAATAAGAATTGAAAGAATTGAAAGCAGGGCCTTGAAGAAATATTTGTATACCCATCATCATAGCAGCATTATTCAAACAGCTGTAATATGGGAGCAATCCAACTAACCAATGATGGATGAATGGATAAGCAAAAAGTGGTATAAACATACAATAGAATATTATTCATCCTTTAAAATGAAGAAAATTATACTACCACATGGATGAATCTTGAGGACATTATGCTCAGTGAGGTAGGTCAGTTACTAAAAGTTAAATAGTGTGTGATTCCACTTAGATGAGGTACTTAGATTAGTCAAAATCACAGAGACACAAAGTATAATAGTGGTTGCCAGGGGATAAGGGCAAGGGAAAACAGAGTTATCGTCAAATAGGTACCGAGTTTCAGTTTTATGAGAAAAAAATGTTCTGAAGAAAGATGGTGGTGATGGTAGGACAACACTATCAATGTACTTAATATTACTGAACTGTACACCTAAAATACTTTTAAGATACTATGCAATGTATATTTTTACCACAATCAAAAAGCTAAAAAAACATGATATATGCTCACTACTTAATGTTGGGTTATTTTTTCTTTGATATTTTTCATCTTTATTATCCTGTGCTGCATTTCAGGTAATCTTTTCAAGGGCAAACCTTAGTTTACTTGTCTTTTTTATCTCTTTCTAATACACTATTCGTCGGCTTAATAATTTCATTTATAAAATTATTTTCTGGTTGATTCTATTTAAAATTTTACTTCTGGTGATGTTTGAATAATAGAGACCACATTTACATTCCTTCATTGCAGTTATAAAATCAGAACAAATATATGAAACGAAGGTTTTCATCCATTAGTCCAGAGTCAGGGAAGGACAGGGAGAGATGGGAAATACATGAGCTGGACACAATGAGAGTCTGATCTCACTGACTGGAGAGTTTCCAGCCCACGATACAGAAAGCTGCAACCCTAGCCAAGTTCGGCAGTTTTGTTGATTTGAGGAGTTTAGAGTTCTGGGACGACTAAGTTAGAATCTGTGCGGTAGAAAAGCACAGTGGAGAAAATTGCAGAGAGAGAGAGAGAGAGACAGCTAAAAAACCCCTTGATAATGGTCTTCTTTGATCTTTTGCTGAGTATTTTTGTGTCTGCATAGGAGGAAATTATTAAGGGTTGAGGAGAAAATACCGGAAAGACAAAAGTAGGGTAATGTCTGAAGCCCACACATGACTGAAAATTGTGTTTTTACCAGAATGAAAAGAACATCTTAATACACAGGA
The DNA here is from genome assembly GCF_029215605.1 of Mirounga angustirostris. NCBI lineage: Eukaryota > Metazoa > Chordata > Mammalia > Carnivora > Phocidae > Mirounga > Mirounga angustirostris. Next base: position 103,139,831 of record NW_026991712.1, on the reverse strand, counting down.
TATGAAATGGAGTCATCTGAAAGATATTACCTCAAGTAGGATTACATTAGTCCCGTGTTGAGAGCTACTCTCAGCCCACCTAAAAAAAAAATTTCCTAAGCATACCAAAACCCAAAAATATCATGACCCAGAAAATATTCTGGAGAAAAATCAAGCAATAGAAATACACCCAGATTAATAGATGGAAGAATTAATTGACAAGGATATAAAAACAAAACAAAACAGAAACTATTGCAAATACACCTGGATGTAGAAGAAAGCAAAGAACAAGCATGTCAGGGAGAGGTATGGAAGATAGTAAGCAAACAAACAAACAAAAACAAAAAAACCTATATATAACATATAGAGATGAAAATACATCTGAAAAGTACACAGAATGCAAGTAACAGCATAACAGAAACCTCAGAGATAAAGATTAGTGAACTTAAAGGCAGCAATAGAAAAGATTCAAAATGAAGTGAAGGTAGAAATAAAGATAACACCATTATTAAATTACTAAAAACATTTGACAGAGAAAAAAAATTAAGCCTTTGGAGAAAACATACACATTATAGACAGAGGAAGAAGTAGGAAATTTACAGATGTTTTCTCAGAAATATTACAAGCTACAAGATATTAGAAAATATCTAAATAGCTGAAAGGAAAAAAATGTCAAACTAGGATTCTATATCCAGTAAAAACTTATTTCAAAATAAAGGCAGGCAAAGAAAGACAATTATCATATGGTTTCACTCATATGTGGAACATAAGGAATAGCACGGAGGACCACAGGGGAAGGGGGGGAAAACAGAATGGGAAGAAGACAGAGAGGTAGACAAACCATGAGAGACTCTGGGCTCCAGGAAACAAACTGAGGGTTACAGAAGGGAGGGGGGTGGGAGATGGGGTAGCCAGGTGATGGGTATTAAGGAGGGCACATGTTGTGATGAGCACTGGGTGTTATACACGACTAATGAATCGTTGAACACTACATCAAAAACATGATGCACTATATGTTGGTTAACTGAATATAATAATAAAAAATAAACAAAAACAAAAAAATGATTGACAAAAAAACAAAAATAAAGGCAAAATTTTTTTTATATATATGCAAAAGCTGAGAGGATTTATTGCTGACAAAACAGCATTAAAAGACATGACACAAAGGAAGGATTTCTGGGTGAAGGAAAATGATACTAGATGAAAATGTGGATTTAGAATAAAGAATAATGTGCCCTGGCAATGATACATGTCGGGATGATTATAAAGACTTGCTTCTTATTTTTTTTAAATAAGAAATTTTTAGATCTCTCTAAAGGATAGCTGTGAAAGATAACTGACAGTGTATGGTAACATATGTAGAAGCAGACTATATAACAACATAACCACAAACTAGGTGGGAGAAATTGGGCATACATTGTTGTAAAATTTTACATTTTTTGAAATGATAAATGTTATTTGAAGGCATATAATGTAGATATAAGATGACCACTGTAAATCATTTAAAAAGCAGAATAAAGATATATAGCTAATTAACCAACTAGGGAAATTAAGAATAAATACTTGTAATTATGAAAAAAGGAAATAGGGAAAAGGAAACGAATAATTGACAGGACCATTAGAAAACAAAAAGCAAGATGGCAGATTCAAACCCAAATATTTTGGTAATTGCATTAAAATTAAATTAAATTAAATGCAAGAGCTTGTCAAATTGGATAAAGATGTAAGACACAACTATATATTGTTCATAAGAAATCAACTTTTAATATAAGGATGCATTGTGCTAACACAAATCAACAGAGCACTGGAATAGCTTTAAAATATCTATCAAAGTAGATTTCAAAGAGAAGAATAGTGCATGAAAGTATTTAATCCAATTTGTTTTATTTTTACCCATAAAATAAAATCTCATTATCTCGTGTATTTTTTCAAAAACCTAAAGTCATGATATAATTAATAGACTAAAGATATCACCAACTAGCTCATAGTGATGACTTTACATAATCTATGGTTGATTAATTCGTAAATTTTTGGACTTTTAAGAAGTCTTTAATTTTTAAATAATTTATCAAACTTCACTTGATGATGTTTGTACTTCTAATATCAGTTGTTTGAAAAAAATACAGGGATAGAAAGCTACTTTGAATTTAGTAACTTTAAAAAACAAATTTTATTTTATCATTATAATACTGTCAAGACACATTTGAAAAATAGCAGTGAATATGCACTCAGTTGAGTGTTTCTGTGTAAAATTTACAATGCTCTCACCCTACTGAAATATTTCTTTTTGCACTGACTTTAGTAAACTTCAGCAACTTAGCATTTTGTATAACACATACACATGCAAAAACAAACCAAAAAATCTAATTTATTCTACTAAAAGTCTACAAAAATACCTTATTTCTTGAAAGCAAAAATGAGATGACTAATTTGGGAGATACAAAGACATGCAGAATAAAAATTATATGTGATATAGATCCTATCTAATAATCATATTAATGATATTATTATTCTTTTACATAGTGTAAGAGGATGATAAAAATAAGTTTCTTGATGAATGTGTTTAATGGTCAGCTATGGTGAATTGAGTAATGTTTAAAATCAATATTCTATTCCTTATAAATTAAGCCCTTAGCCATCAGGATATTACTTAGTGTCTTGCAATGTAATTTGTCAAATGACCCTTAACGGTAAATTTATAGAATGTAAGTCAATATTTGAGTATAGTAAGAGTATCATTAACTGTGGATTATAACAAGATCATTCATTGGCTTCTTTTTCTAAAAGTATTAGACATAACTCCAAGCATTTGTTTTCCACTTGTTGTTGTAATATATATTTTCCTGTTGGAATCTACTTATTAGTTATTTTCCCCTTTTAAACAAAAGGAAAATTACTGTGGCTTGTTCACCTTTATGTTTTAATATATCAATTTGGCACATTAACCTGTCAATAGTGTCCTTTCCCTCTATTAAATACTAAAGAATTTAATCTTATATTCAGTGGGGAAAAATACTTAATATAATCCAGTCAAAAAACTTAATATATTGATCCTCTATGTATTAAATCCACAGTGTGATCTGTATATGTAGATTTATGCCTTCCATTATAAATTCCTTCTATGAAATACATATGTATAAAGATGTGGAAAATGTTAACAGAATACTACTGTTGTAGGTCTATATTTTATATTGGTAGAGTTTTTTTCTGTTGATAAATAGTTACCCAATGAAACAGAAATATAGCTGTACGATCTCATAAATACAATGTCTCCTGTACAGGGGACATTGTGAGATTTATCTTTAGAAGCACTGTATGTTAGTGCCAGTGATAAACAGTAACTTACCAGGAATAGGTGTAGTTCGTTATATGCCAGTAGTTTTTTTTTTTTTTTATTGACTTTTTTGATCTTAACATTTAATGCTAGCTATAATACTAGATGTATGGCTTTAAAGAAAACATTGAACTCTTTTGGAATGTTGAATGCATAGGCTTTTACATTCTTGAATGATATACACTATCCATTTTTTAGTATGTTTTGTTGTAGACCATACTATTATTTACTTGTGCAATTATAAACATCAGACTACTTTACCCATTTTCTCTTTCCCTACTGTTAAAAATAAATAAGAGTTAAACCAAAGTAGAATTTTTCAATCTAGCAACCTCAGTGTATATGTTGCTAAGGATAAATAGATGAAGTGTTTAGAGTTAATGATCAAACCATATATGGCTTCATATTCTCTGTACCAGTTTAAACAAAGACATATAATCAAATATTGTTGACATTTTATTGTTGCTTATTAAAATATCATAGTGGTTCTTGAAAAATATATCAGAGTACAGTATTAAAGCAAAACAATACAATCAATTCTCTAATTCTCAGCAAAGCAGTTCATTTTTCTGTATCACTTAACTTGTTATTTCAGTTGTTATCCAATGAAAAGAAGATGTCACTAATTACATTTATTACTACAATTGCATTTGGGTCAGTTTCGTATTCTTCCTGCTTTGAAGGGTATCTCATTTCCATATTTTAGTATAAGTAGATATTTGCTTGAAAGACAATATGAGTAGAGAGATATTTCTCTTTTTTCTTTTTTAGGGCATTAAGAAGGGCACATGATGTGATGAGCACTGGGGTTATATGCAACTGATGAATTATTGAACTTTACATCTGAAACTAATGATGTACTATATGTTGGCTAATTGAATTTAAATTTTAAAAAAACTACAAAAATAGATTATAGCATACAGTGAATATTATAGAATTAAAATATATAAGCAATATTAGATGTATAGAAATATACATGTTTATAAAGACAGTTTCTTTTATAATAGAGCAAAAGCAACATTCTGAAATCTGTTTTTCCCCATAGACCACTGCATAAACTTGGAAGAGGGGGCTATAAAAACATTGAATGCCAGGAGTATCACCTAATAAGCTCACTTATTAAGCCAACAATTTAATAAATACCGTAATACAGCAACCTGTAAAGAAAATCCCTGAAACTGTTAAAAAGTTCATTAACACATAATGAGAAAGAATAAAAATTCTGTTTAAAAAAACTGAGCTGTACCTAACAAATATTACTAGCTAATTTTTGAGGGGATAGAATAAAAAGTATCTGTGTGAGTGTGTATGTATGTGCACTTGAATACATACTTACATACACGTATTTGGAGTAGTTAAAATATTATAGAAATATGCCATTTTTTTGAAGTCTTTGAAGATAAACTCAAACTCTCATGGAAGCATTGCCTTTGTGAATATTTTTAAATTATGTTTCATTTATTCTAGTTTATTAGTTTATTCAGGTTTTCTAATGATCTATTAGATATATTTTCTAGAAAATTGCTCATTTCAAAGATAATATTCAGCATAAAAGTTAGTCATAATATTTTATTTCATGATTTTAATCATATCTATAGAATCATTTTTTTATTTTACCAACATCACCAATTGGTTTTTACTTCATTTTATTGTTTAAAAATATTTTTTCTAAGATAGATTTGAATTTCTCACCCTTATAAATTTCATTCTCCATGAAGAACTTATTTTTTCTTGAAGTGTATACCTGCTGGTTATGAGTCTCTAAGATTTTGTTTATCTGAGAAAGTTTTTATATCCCCTTCACTCTTAAAGGATAATTTTTCCAGATATATAATCTGTATGTATATAGATTTTTTAAATATATATTTTAAATACAGCTACAAAATAGCTCACTAGGATTTTGTTTGGAGTTTTGTTGGATTTACAGATCAGATTGTGAAGAACTGACATCTTCACAATATTGAGCCTTCCAATTCATAACCATGGAAAACCTTTGCATTTATTTAGGTCTTTAAGATTTCTTTCATCAGAATTTTGTAGATTTCTGCACATAGACCCTATACATATTTTGATTTATACATAAGTATTTCATTTTGTTGGTATTATAAATGATATTATTATATTTTAATTTTAAATTACAATTGTTCATTGCTGATATATAGAAAAACAATTGACTTTTATACATTAACTTTGTATCCTATGATCTTGCTGTGTCTTCATCTTTGTGCCAGGAGAGTTTTCATTAAATATTTTGAATTGTCTGCATAGACAATCATCTTATCTGTGAATATAGAATATTTTATTTCTTCTTACCCAGTCTGTATACCTTTTATCCTTTTGTTATCTTATTATACATTTGTTGTCTCATAGTTGATAGTTTTATCAGGAATGAGTATTAGATTTTTTCAAATGTGCTTTCTGCATTAATTGACATTTTATAGAGTTTTTTTTTTTTTCTGTAGCCTGTTGATATTCCAGGTGAATTACATTGAATCATTTTCTAATGTTGTATATTTGGAATAAATTCCACTTAATTTGCTGTATTTAATCCTAGTGAGCTCTTTTATATCTATTGACAACTTATTTTAAAATTTATATGGAAAGGCAAAAAATCTAGAAAAGCCAACAAAATACTGACATGAAGAAAAAAGTTTAAGGGGCACCTGGGTGGCTCAGTTGGTTAAGCGACTGCCTTCAGCTTAGGTCATGATCCCAGGGTCCTGGGATCGAGTCCCGCGTCGGGCTCCCTGCTCTGCGGGGAGCCTGCTTCTCTCTCTCCCACTCCCCCTGCTTGTGTTCCCTCTCTCGCTGTGTCTCTCTCTGTCAAATAAATAAAATCTTTAAAAAAAAAAAAGAAAGAAAAAAGTTTAAGACTTAACACAGGCCAATATTATAACTTAGTATAAAGCTATGGTAATCAAGAAATAGACTCCTAAATAAATGAAGCAGAATGGAAAGCCCAGACACAGACTCCAAACAAATATAACCAACTGCTTTTGATAAAAGAGAAAAGGTAATTCAATGGGTAAAGGATGGTCTTTTCAACAAATGACACTAGAAAAATTGCCTGATTAATAATAATAATAATAATAATAATAATAACCTAGGCACAGACTTTGTATCTGTTTTCACTAAAATTTACTCAAAGAGTTTTATAGACCTAAATTTAAACTCAAAACAATAAAACTTTTAAAGAAAACATTTTTAAAAGTCGATCTAGGTGACCTTGAGTTTGGGGATGAGTTTTAATACCAGAAACACAATTCATGATACAAAAATATAATTAGGTGGACTGTATTAAAACTAAAAATTTCTACTCTGTGAAACACACAGTTAAGACAAACTAACGTAAGGCACGGACTGGAAGGAAATATTTTCAAAATTCATATGTAATAAAGACTTCTCACAATATACAAAGAACTCTTAAAACTCAACAATAAGAAATCAAATTAAAAAAAGAAAATGGCATAAACAGACACTCGATACAAAGAGATGTACAGATGGCACACAACCATATGAAAAGATATTCCATATTGTTTATTATGGAATTGCAAATTAAAATAATGAGATATCACTACACACCTAATAAAATAAAAATGCAAAAGACTAGCAATATCAATTTTTGGCAAGGGCGTGGAGCAACAGAAACACTCATTTATTACCCAAGTGATTTAAAAACTTATGTCCACACAGAAACCTGAATAGAAATGCATATAGCATCTTTATTTATAATCTCCAAAAACTCAAAGCAACTAAGCTATCCTCCAATAGTGAAAGGATAAATAAACTTGCATGTCCCTACATAGCAATAGCATTCAGTGATTCAAAGGAATGAGTTATCAAGCCACCCACAGATATGGATGAATCTTAAATGCATATTACTAGTAAAAGAAGTCAGTTTGAAGTCAGTATTATACAATTCCAACTGTTTGACATTCTGAAAAGGCAAAACTATAGTACAACAATCAGTTATTGCCAGATATTTGGGGAAGGGAAAGGAGACTTGGATAGGGACAGACACTGAACATTATAGAGCAGTCGAACTATTTTGTTGGATACTAAAATTATGGATTCATGCCCTATGTATTTGTCAAAATTTTTAGAACTTTACAGGGACGCCTGGGTGGCTCAGATGGTTAAGCGTCTGCCTTCAGCTCAGGTCATGATCCCAGGGTCCTGGGGTCGAGCCCCATTGGGCTCCTGGCTCAGCAGGGAGCCTGCTTCTCCCTCTACCTCTCCTCAGCTCATGCTCTCTCTCTCTCTCTCTCTCTGTATCTTTCTGTCTCAAATGAATTAATAAGATCTTAAAAAAAAAAAAAGAACTTTACAGCACACAGTGAATCTTAATGCATGCAAATTAAAAAAGAGAAAAAAACATTTAAAAGGTCAGAGTAATTCTGAGATGGAATGCAGAATTTACAAAACAATCTAATTGCATTGTATATGAAATAAGCTTACTGAAAGAGGTGAGGGGTGATGATCTACTGGACATGAGTAAAATGAGTAGAATCAGTAAAACTGAAGGTAAAAGAAACTGTACATAAGTACTACACTGTAGTTGATAAATTTACATCCCACTGAGGTATGGGTTAACAATTTTGATGTTGTTACACATGCATACTGAAATTGAACAATTATATAAATGGATGATGGAAGCTGGTTTTCTCCCTGTTGGAGTGGGAGTTTACAGATAAACAGGAAAGCAGGCTGAATGATGCATGTTGTAATGAATTAGATTTGGAGATATCAGTAAAAACTTACGTTTAGCTTAGTATAGATACATATGGTTAACATAGATGTATTTATTGTTATGTGTTCATACAAAGGTTAGTATATACACTCAATATGTTTCTTGTTTTGTCAGCTGAGATTGCCCAGAAGCATCGAAACCCCAGTAGCACTGAGCACATCTAATACCCATATCTTAGATTCTAATATCATTATCCAATAAAAAAAATCAGGACTCCTTGGAGAAATGTCTGATTCTAGAAATCAGGGACTATGTGACCAGAACTATACAAGATGAGCCTGGAGCATCCTGTTGTGCCAGGATATAAGAAAGTGATCAGAAAGGAAAGCAAACACCAAAGGCATATTCCATGAAGAAAATAATTCATAAGCTGGAATTGATAGAATTAAAATCTTCTGCTCTGTGAAAGACAATATCAAGATAATTAGACAAGCCACAGACTGGGTGAATATATTTGCAAAAGACCATCTGATGAAGGAATGCTATCTGAAATATACAAATAACTCATAAAACTCAATAGTAAACAAACAACCTGAGTTTTAAAAGGGCCAAAGACCTTAACAGACACCTCACCAAAGAGCATTACAGATGGCAAATAAGCATATTTAAAGATGCTACACACCATATATCATCAGGGAAATGAAATTAAAACAATAATCAGATAACACTACACGTCTGTGAAAATGACTAAAATCCAAAACACTGAGAAGGTTTTGGCAAGAATGTGGAGCAACCAGAACTCTCATTCATTGATGATGGGAATGCAAAATATCACTGCCAATATTGGAAGACGGTTTGACAGCTTCTTACAAAATGAAACATTCTTACCATGCAATCCAGGAATCACACTCCTTGGTATTTACCCAAAGGAGGTGAAAACCACTGTCCACTCAAAAACCTGCACATGAATGTTTATAGCAGTTTTATTCATAACTGTCAAAACTTGAAGGAGCCAAGATGTCCTTCAGTAGGTAAATGGAAAAAAAAACTGTGGTATAGCCAGACAATGGAATATTATTCAGTGCTGAAAAGAAATGAGCTATCAAGCCATCAAAAGACAGAAGACAAAAGACAGAAGAAACTTAAGTGTGTATTACTAAGTGAAAGAAGGCAATCTGAAAAGGCTACATATTTATATTATTCCAACTATATGACATTCTGGAAAAGGCAAAATATGGATACAATAAAAGATCAGTGGTTGCCTGGGGAAAGGGGAGGGATAAAAAGACAGAACACAGGACTTTTAGCACAATGAAAATACCCTGTATGCAAAATGATAAATATCTGTCATTATACATTGGTCCAAAGGCATAGAATGTTTAACACCCAAAGTGAACCCTAATGTAAGCTATGAACTTTGGGTAATTATGATGTATGAATGTAGGGTCATCCTTGGTAAAACCTGCCAATCTGGTGATTGATCTTGACAATGGGGAAAAGGCTATACATGCTTGGGAGTAGTGAGTAAATGGGGGAAATCTCTGTACCTTCCTTTCAATTTTGTTGTAAACCTAAAACTGCTCTAAAAGAATCTTAAAACAAACAGAAAGAAGGAAAATCAACCCCACAATCATGAATTCTGTCAAAAGAATACAGGGGCCAAGTGAAAGAGCTTTCACTGACCAAAACAGGAAAATTTGAACAACAAAAGAAAATATTTTATTACAAGCCATTTTTAAAATAGAAATCCATTAATCCATACTGATATACCTAAATGACTGAATAAATAAACAAAGAGGAGAGGAGACAAGTTTCCCATGCAGAGGAATTCAACATATTTATTTAGTAACTCTACTCAAGGAGGTGGAAAAACCTCCCAGTTTTTAAATGTGGATTGTTCAAAGTGACATCTTTCCAAAGAGTACAATACGGGAAAGGGAGAGGAAGTAGTAACTTTATACTGGAGAAATTTAATAAATAATTCCTCAGCAAGGTGATCAAGGTTTATATCAAAAGCGATAAGCTCTGTTGATGTATCTACCCTTGATATGATGTGACAAGAACATCATTTTACCTCTGTGGTTTTCCTCCTTAAAACACATACTCCCAGACTAATCATGAGAAAAACATTAGACAAGTTTCAGTAGTGAAACTATCTACAAAATTCCTAAGCAATACTCCTCAAAACTGTCCAGGTCATCCAAATAAAAATTATAATATCTTAGATTAGAAAATGTTACAATCAAAAGGAGCCTAAGGAGACATGATGATGACTATAAATGCAATGTTATCCTGCATGGGATTCTGAAACATGAAAAGGATGTTATGTAAAAAAGGGAATCTGAATAAAGTATGGATTTTAGTTAATAACAATGTGTCCCTATTAGTTCATTGATTGTAAAAAATGTACTAATGTATGATATTGATGGTAGGAGAAACTGGATACAAGATATATGAGAACTCTGTACAATCGGTGAAGTTTTTATGTAAATTGAAAACTGTTCTAAAAAGTAAAATTTATGAAAATATACAAACCCAATGTTATTATTAGAGTAATCAGCAATGAAATTACAGTTCAGTAAATATAATTAGGGACAAATCTAAAATAGAGAAAAAGAATTCTAATAATTATATGTTGTTTATAACTGTATTTGTATAGTATTAATGTAGAGAATCACTATTACACTTCTGTCATTCAGCACTATATCTAAACACATTGATTAATATAAGTGAAATTGTAATTTCCATATTAAACACCTACAGGGGGTATAGCTCAGTGGTAGAGCATTTGACTGCATATTAAACACCTACACTTACACTTTGAGCAGTCAATTTTTAAAGATTTAATGTGACAAAGAAGCTCATTTTGGGGGGCAGCTAAATTTACCCAACCTAGTTGTAGTAACTTTTTTCTTTTCTTTTTTTTTTTAAAGATTTTATTTATTTATTTGAGAGAGAGAGAGATAGCGAGAGAGGGAACACAAGCAGGGGGAGTGGGAGAGGGAGAAGCAGGCCTCCCGCAGAGTAGGGAGCCCTATGTGGGGCTCGATCCCAGGACCCTGGGATCATGACCTGAGCTGAAGGCAGACGCTTAACGACTGAGCCACCCCGGCGCCCAGTAACTTTTTTCTTAAGAAGTTCTTTTTTTTTTTTCACCCTTATGTGTCATTGAAAACAAGTCACATTTTCTCCTTGAATGGAGTTCCATAGTCATTAAAAATATCAGAAAATAAGCAAGCTTAGTTGTCCACTTCTCATGTTTAGAAAGAAGTTGAGATTGAGTTGGTTTATTCATTTTTTAATGCTAAAATCTTATTCCATAGTTCAAACATTCTCCCAGAATGCTTCACCTCCTTAGTCATTGTACTTTGGATTCAATAACACTTCTAAATCACCAGCTTCCTTATTATTACACAATACAGAAAACCTCAACTGTAAAGCCTTGACTTTTACATAGTTACTATTTTTACTATGTCACTAAACACATAGTTTGGTTCACCTGACCCTTTTTTCCATGGCAAAACTTTTCTGTGAAGGAAACAGTACATTTAATTCATATACGAGTACAATCCCTTTGATCTGGATAATCATTCCAGAATATATTCCCATCTTTGAGATTGTGTCATCAGAAATTACTTTACCCTAAAGTTAAATTCCAAATCTCATATATTGACAAGATAATCATTCATAATGTTATACGATCTATTGTACTTGTTGACAATGAAGCTAAAAATATAATTATTTCTCTACATCACCATAATGTTCAAATTATATCTTTCCTAAAGGAATTGCAAAGAAGAATAGTGTGAGAGTTTTATTTTTCTGTAAGTTGGTTTTTATATCATTAGCTAGTTCTTGAAACTGTAATGCTATAGGCATCACCAGAAAACAGAACTCAAGTTACCTTTGTTGCCATAGATTCACCTAACATTCCCAAGCAAACATCTCTGTTTCAGTCCTTTATTAATGTCTCAGTAATTGTATATATTTTTTAGTAATAGTAAACCCCATAATGGTACATTTTCTTATATTCTATTCACTTTAAGTGACAGTTAACAAAGTATTATAATGAATTACCATATTTGACTCAAAATAAAAGTTAAGAAATACTTTGAATCATCTCTGCCCTGTTGTAAAGACAGGTTGACCACGTAGTTCGATGTCATGAATGGTAAATACTTATAAAAGGTTTTAAATTCTTATTCTCAATCTGTACTTATGTTGTAACTACATTATCGATAACAGCATTTTGCTGCCTGGACCCAGTCCCAGGACTACACTTAGCTAGCAGTGTTCTAAAGGAATAAAAATCTAACACATCTAAATGTGTGTAACTTCTTTTCAGGGAACAGATTACTCAATGCCTCATTGAGCATCAACAACATTTCAGGTATGTAATAGATCAAACATTGACAGGATTTCTGCTCAGTAGTTGTATAAAACAGAAAGGGAGATAAGCAGAAGGATATAATTATATATATTCAACAATGAGGAAAGTTAAAAAAAAAAGGAGGAAAATTTTCAAGTAAGAAGGTGCCCTTCATTATTCATTTTTATATTTGTCATATTAAAGTCTTTCAGCTAAAACCTATTTACAAATGAAATGTAAACAAATGAACTACCAGGCATTTTACATGCAAATAATACATTGAACACATGTCTCCGAGTAGTTTTCTGTTATTCCCAATATGAGAAAACCTATCTTGCCAACATCCAAAGGGATTTGTAGGCACTTGAATATTTTATAACCCTTTGAGTTTTTCTAATTGAAGCCCATATTATCAATACAGTGAATAAATAAGTAGAAAATATTTTGAAATTAACATCATGCCATACAGATAGCTATTCTGATAATATTTTATCACACAAAATTATGATTAGGAAAAGTCCCTTAATTGGGGGAGCTATTATTTTAGTACTATAATTTGTGAAACTTGGAAGAATTACAAAATATGTTAAATTTTATCATAATATCTACATTTCTAGGAAAAAATGTATTTATTTATTGAATTTAAATGTTAAAAATACTATGTTCAATGAATAAAGTTATGAGCTTTAAGGTAATATTCAGTAACTTTAAGCTTTTTTAGGGTTTTTTTGTTTGTTTCAATGACATAATTTGTTTCCATTCATTAATGAATTTTCCTCTATAGGTGAACTGTGTCCTTTGATAATTGATTGGTTTACTCAACAAATATAATATACAAATTACCTACAGTTATTTATTTATTATTATTTATTTTTTAAAATATTTTATTTATTTATTTGAGAGAGAGAGAGAGTACAAGCAGGGGGGACTGGCAGAAGTAGAGGGAGAAGCAGGGAGCCTGATGCAAGGCTCGATCCCAGGACCCTGGGATCATGACTTGAGATGAAGGCTGACACTTAACTGACTGAGACACCCAGGCGCCCCTATTTATTTATTATTAAACACAGATCACACTTATATTATTATTCATTTCCCTCACTTAGTAACACTGTGTAGCATGTTTCTATGAAAAAAAAAGCAATTAATATGTAAAATCAATGATAACAGGAACTCAGAAATTAATAGTTGGTATATAATATTGACCCAGGTGAATATTTGTTATTGAACGGAGGGGTTTGATTAGCTCTATTGCTAACTAGGGATAATAATATCTGTCTTATTAAAATGCTTTAAATTCTTGTATATGTAACATGATCTAACATTCTCCCTTGAGTTTTCCTTTTGACAGTTGTTCCTATGGGTTCCATGTTCCTGCCAATGATTCTCTGTTGTGTCATTAACCCTCATTTTCTTGGTTATATGCCATTGTCTAGATCTATGGACTGAAAATCTATAGATTGATATTGCAAAGATGTTTCCTTGGGTATGATCTTTATTTAATTCAAGACCATACATTTTAGGATCCTATATTTCACTTCACTCACTATATATCTTGGACTTTATTGATTGAGGAAAATTTATACATTGAATGAAACACAACAACAAGAGATAGAATTAAACTGTATCTTAATTATTAATTTTGCTGTAGTTAAATCTCACAATGTACCAATAAGCTCTTCATGATCTCGATGTGTCAGGAAAGAACTCCAAAGATTTTGCCATGAGCAATGGGAAGAGTGGAATTGCTATTTATGAAGATTGAGAATACTATAAGAGAAGCAGATTTGCAAGAGAAAGACACAGGTTTGGTTTTAGGTGTGTTAGTTTTGAAATATGCTAGATATTCTGATTAAGAAATCAAGTAGGCAGGGGTGCCTGGGTAGCTCAGTCTGTTAAGTGTCTGCCTTCTGCTCAGGTCATGATCCCAGGGTCCTGAGATCGAGCCCCACGTCGGGCTCCCTGCTCAGCAAGGGGGTCTGCTTCTCCATCTTCCTCTCCCTCTGCCCCTGTTCGTGTACTCTCTCTCTCTCACTCACTCTTTCAAATAAATAAATAAAATCTTTAAAAAAAATAAATCAAGTAAGCAATTTTTATATTATCTGTACTTAGTACTCTGCTGGAAATATAAATTCTGGAAATGCTAAGTTATACATGATATTTAAATTTACAGGAATGGATGAAATTATAGAGGAGTTGTATATAAAGAGAAAGGATTGGTGAGGAGGAATAACAGAACTAAGAAAGAATTTCTAGAGAATTTGAGCAACAACCAAAAGAAATGGCATCTAAGACCATGTAAAGATCTTTTTTTCTGGAGGAAGAAGTGATCTATGAGCAATGTTGCTGATAAATGCAGGTAAGTACTGGAAACTGATCATTGGACTTCCCAACCTGGATATTACTAGTGACCTTGACAAGTGTAGTTTTGATGGACTTATGGAGATGATTATAAAGAATTTGAGAAGAATGAAAGAACATAGTAACACTGAAATTAGAGTGTAGACAACTCTTTGAAGACCTTTTGTAATAGAAGAATGGGGAACTCGGTGAAAAGCAGGAGGGAAAGTGAAGTCACTCGATGAGAAATATGGACTATTTCTATGCTGATTGCAAAGATTCATTTGAGATGGAAAAGATGTTAGTGCAGAAGATAAAGGAGACAATTGCAGAATTGCAGATTTTTGACATAGCATTTTATTATTATAAATTGTTATTTTAAAATGCCATCTTAAAATATGATCAATAATTAAAGGCAAAATCAAACATGGCAGTCACTCCTGTTTCTCTTCTTATTTTGAATAAAAATAAAAAGGGATGTATAGAAATGCCTGAAGAAAAAATGTGGTCCCTAAAATGTATATGCATTAGTGGGGCACTTGGGTGGCTCAGTCAGTTAAGTGTAGGACTCTTGGTTTCAGCTCAGGTCATGATCTCAGGGTTGTAGGATGGAGCCCTGCCTTAGGCTTTGCACTCAGTGGGGAGTCTGCTTGAGACTCTCTCCTCTGTCCCTGCCCCTACTCCCACACATGCGTGTTCTCTCTCTAAAATAAATAAATAAATCTTTTAAAAAAGCCATATACCCATTACTGTTGTTAAAAATTAACAATTAGTCTGCTCTGCTACTAAAGAAAGATACAAATATTAACATAAAAAATAGTTACCATAACTGTCTCTTTCTAGAAATCTTATAATCATAACTTATCATAAAAATCTAATCTCTGCAGCCTCAGCTTCCAAGCATTCAAAAACAAGAATATTTTAAATACACTTTATACTGGAACTTTTGAAGAAATATACCCCGTATGTGAGGCAAACAGTAAAGGTTTATGTTACCTAGTGACATTCCATGAGCCAAATTGACTTTTTAGTCAATTAAAGGTTGTACAACTGTTCAGTTTTCAGTTTTTAGTGAACTTTTGTGCCAGAGACACATATAATTCACACCTACCAGCAGTACCTCTTAAAAAAGTAAAGATGGAATTAGGTCCGTCACAACTTCATATTGCAAGGTTTCTTCTAATTTCACCAATTTTATCTTCATAAGTAATAACTCAGACTGAGTTTTCATTACATGCTTGAGCTCTATACTAAGGGCTTTGCATGGATCTCCTCAATTTAAAAAGGAAAAACAACAACAACAAAGGTGAGAGTACTTAAGGAAACTGTCTAAGTTTATATTTTTAGTTTACAGTAGATTTG
Organism: Mirounga angustirostris; assembly: GCF_029215605.1. Lineage (NCBI taxonomy): Eukaryota > Metazoa > Chordata > Mammalia > Carnivora > Phocidae > Mirounga > Mirounga angustirostris. The sequence goes on along the minus strand of NW_026991712.1, from coordinate 103,123,760 downwards.
AAATTTGAACCCAGGAATATTTTTCTCTGAAATCTGAATATCCAATCTGTTCCTCATGAATAAACTATGGAGGAAATTCTCAAATATACTTAAGAGAGGGAACAAAAAGTTGTCCCTTTAAAGTTAATTCAAATTATGTACTACAAAGAAACATATAGGTGGACAAAATTACTTGATCACCTTAGAATGTATTTGATTGCTCCCAGTAAAAGCTGTTTCCTGCATAAGAAAGTGCATACGAGATAATGGGGTGAAATGATTAAGTTTGGGAGACCCAGCAGGAAAGCAAATGGCCACCAGCCAACTCTAATCTTGATTGGAGGCTGTACTAAGGGCAAGATTTTACAGATTCTATCTACCGAAGTCTCACTTTGCATTCCTTTCCCCTTAGGCATCTGTCCTTTTTCCAGTGCCACGGCTCCAAACACATTATTTTAAAAAATGTTTATTGAAAATCCATTATATGCCAGGCACTCTGCTAGATACTGGGCATACAGATATGATTAACACAGTAAGAAGAAAACACAGTAAGAAGAAAACACAAGATATATTCTACTAAAGTACATCATCCTACTGAAGAAAACACATCACCAACAAAAAGAACATCAACAAATACACAGGGATTCAAGGATAAAGATGTTAATTTGATTACAGCATGACCCTGTTTATTTGGTTGATTACAAATGGATGAAACAATGAAAAGTTTTGATAAAAATAAAATTAAAGATTTCTGTTCAGTGAGGAATATCTTGGGGCAAAGGTAATAAATATAGTAGAATATAATAGGAACACATAAATCAGTAAAAACATACAACCAAAAAAACAAAGATCAGATATTCCAGTAGAAAATTAGGTGAAGGATGTGACAAGATGGTAATTAGAGAGCAACTCAAATTCTGACGAGATAATAAAGTGATCTTCAACCTCATTTGTTTTTAAAGAAATTTAAAAAAAATGAAACAAAATCAAATATTACCTTAGAGCAATCACAAAGACCAAATTAGAAAGCTGTATAATTCAAATATTTACCTAGGATATAGATGTAGAGGAACCCTCACACACTGCTCTTGCGAGGGTTTATGGTGCAAACATTCAGGATGGCAGACCATCACTGTGGATAATCATGCAAATTTGGTACCAAAAACTAGTATGACCTAGTGATTTGCTCGTGAGTTTTTATCTCAAAAATTCACACACATAAGGGGGCATATATGGAGATGTTCGTTTCAGTATTATTTCTGGTGATAAGAAATTGTAGACAAATGGGTTGTCTATTGCTTAAAGAGTAAATAGATAATATATATTAAACATCCTGGAGACAATTAGAAGCAACATAGGAAACGTACACAGAAAAGCCAATGCAACTTAAAGGTATGCTATCGATTAAAAAAGAGCAGAAAGAGCTATGTAACCAAAGAACATTTACAGAAATTAAAAGTAACATTAAACATATTGGAATCATTGCCTGTGGTGGGGAAGAATTGGAGTGAGAAACTGGGATAAAGGGGAATAAGTAAATCAGAAGGGTATTTATGTTCTTTGAGCTGGCTGGGGCAATATCACAACCCCCTGTTTCTAAGGTCCTCATAAGAAAGAAAAAAGAGAAAAAAAAAAAGAAAAAAGAGATTAAATGAATAGTGCACAGTGAAATGGCAGGTACAGTTTGTGTTCTTTGTAAAATACATAGGGTATCTAGTCCCTAAAAAATCCAAAACTATACCTAAATATTAAGAAGTCAAGAAAGAGAGGGAGCATCTCATCGGTTTGCACAGTCACACAAAAATAAATCAGTGACAAGACATAGTCATCTCTGGGCCCTTGGACACTACAGGCGGTCTGCCACAATGATTTTAAGTGCCCACAATTACGAAGTTCCTTATAGTGATCTGTTCTTTAGTCTCATATTCCTGGACTTTATGTTATATGAAAAATATAATATAGGCATGCACTCTTTTTGAGAATACATGTCAGTATTCGAAGGGACAAAATATTGCACCAAATTTTGAGATAGAGCTAGTCCAAAAGAGTGGAAATTAATTCAAGATTTTTGCTTTACAGAGGACTGCTTGTTGAATTGTAATAGGTTAATCATTTTAGGAAAACTACTTTCAAATATTAAAAATTATAAGTTCTACCATGAATCAAAGCCCATTGTGGCTGAATTATAAGGTCACGGGTGACCCTGACCTGGCATCTCCAGGCAGACCAAGTGCACATTAATTCAATGTTTTCTAATATTATAGTTAGAGCAGAAATGAAAGCACATAGCTAGAATATTCCCAAGGCTTATATATTATGCAGGCAGCACAGAACAATGATTATAAATCTCCTTCTAGACATAGCAAAAACTGACCTTACAAATCTGCCCTTACTTTAGGTAGCAGAGAGGTTAAGGATATGATAAGAAATTTTCCTAAATAACTTCCCAATGCCTTGATAAATGATGTCATCCATCACCACTAATGTGGACGAACTGAATGGAATTAATTGTTTTGCAATCATGATCTGGTACAGAGATCAAGGTCATAGTATTGCATCAGCAGAGCATTGACCAGTTGTGAATTATTCTTGATGAGACCGCCAATTCTTAAATCTTGAGCTGGTGCCCACTGGAGGCCTATGAACAATTATAGATTATAGGGCATCTTATACAATACCGTTATTCACAGCTCCTACATACTGCCTCTGTGAATTATAATAATGCACATGGCATAGGAAACTAACTCTAAAGAATATTAAGCATTCGGGTGGCAGATTAAAAGAAATTATCTCTGTGATTATTTAGATATACTTGAGTACTTGTCATTTATAATCTTTATAATAATGCTTCTCTCTATCTTGAAATATCACAACATAGCCCATGCTCACTGCTTTGTTTTCAAGTGCATATGAACTTCAATTGATATAAATATTAGATAAAATTAAATTAATTCCTGTTAACTTCCAATTTATGCATGTAAAGTCACCTGGAGATGTCAATTTCTTTCTTACAATCCAGTTGTAAGGCTTTGAGGATCCGAGCATTAAAAATCATGTGAAACATTGGAATAAGTGGTCCCCAAGGTGAATCAGGATTTCACCAAGCCAACCTAATATGACTTGACAATTCTAAAAACTTTTTTTCTAACTCCAACAAAAAAACAAATGTGATACTGATAAATATCTAATTATATTAATAAACTAGCAAAATATAGGTATGCTAAATTTAGTACTGAGACTGCATGCTTTTTGAAGACAAAGTTTATGTATTTTAGACAAGGAATTACTAGCATTTATAATTGTGTCAGTGTGTACCAGTTCTTTAGTACTTGCTTAACAAATAGATGATTTAAATTAGGATATCTACTTTTCAAGACCTCTTGTATCTCATAAATGTATTTAATCTGCTCGTAGGAGACCTTTCCAAGTTTTACTAGAGCAATATTTTTTCCTTATCCTTTCAAATATTACACCAGAAAACCCAGGACTGTTACTGAAAAAATTATTACAAAACCCTTTTGAAAAGAGCTATTGATGTAAGTTGCAAACTATACATTTTAAGTTTGTGCTATATAAAATATTAAAACATATTTTAAGTAAACTGAGCAATCCTACATGTATGAATTATAATGTATGCTTGTAAAGATTCATGCCTATATTGCTAAAAACATCTTAAATGCCTATTTTGAAGGGTCAATATAAAGTTGGGGAACATCATAAAATATATATGCACATATGCAGTAATGTGGGTATAGTAGAGACAGGGAGATAGAGAAGCAGAGAAAACAAATATTAATAATCTATGTTCTGAGGAAAAAGCTAAATCACCAGGAACAATGCTAGCACTGTAAAGAAATAAAAATGTAAAATAAAATATTTTTTAAAATCAAATGTATAAGAAACCTGGAAACATGGTGATAAATTTGTTGGCTTAAGGGTAAGTTTTAAAAATGCAGTATGTGATGGGGCGCCTGGGTGGCTCAGATGGTTAAGCGTCTGCCTTTGGCTCAGGTCATGATCTCAGGGTCCTGGGATCGAGCCCCATATCGGGCTCCTGGCTCAGTGAGGAGCCTGCTTCTCCCTCTCTCTCTGCCTCTCTCCCTGCTCATGCTTTCTCTCTCTCTCTCTCTGTATCTCTGTGTCTCAAATGAATAAATAAAATCTTAAAAAAAAAAAATACAGTATGTGACAATCTAGGAAAAGTTGTCATTTGGTTTTGAGGGACTATCAGAGAAAAGTAAACACAATACAAAGTTGAGACTTGATTTACCTGATTGGATCCAGGTGATCTGCTCATATTCTGCTGTGAGATGGAAAATCTAGTCATTTCTGGAGGCTGCTTATATTGTCCAGCATCTTTACAGTCATATACAATGTGTAGCATGCAGGAAAACAGTAAAAACATGCCGGGAACAGGGCCAAATGACCAAAACCCAAGAGACAATACACAAAATAGAAACACTGATAGGTCATCTGGCTGTTGAAATTATAAACATAGTCTATAAAAATCTATCATTAATATGCTCTCCCAAAGATGACAAGATAGAAATTTTCACAAAAGAGCTATAAAAAAAGATAAATAAAAATTCTAGCACTGAGAAATGAAGCAAGTCAATATAGTGTAATAGCAGCTTAGTACAGTAGAGAGAAACATCACAATAAGGAATAGCTTAATACAAAGTATACAAATTGAAACTTGGAAAAGACAACACAAAAATAATAGAAAATAGTTTAGAAGGTATATGAAGAATAAATCTGAGGTTTAACTTATGTCTCATTGTATTCCTATAGGAAAAGAAAAAAAAGTATGTCATATGGGATATTTGGAAACAAAATACTGGCTGAAATTTTTTGATTAATTAACATTGATTCATTTATTGATGGACACTGGGTTGCTTCCATATTTGGGTTATTGTGAATAATGCTGCAATAAACATAGGAGCATAGTGGGGCATGTATCTTTTCCAATTAGTGTTTTTGTATTCTTTGGGTAAATATCCAGTGATAGAATTACTGTATCATATGGCAATTCAATTTTTATTTTTTTGAAGAACTTCCATACTGTTTTCCACAGTGGCTGCACCAGTTTGCATTCCCACCAACAATGCATGAGGGCTCCTTTTTCTCCACATTCTTACTGACACTTGTTTCTTGTATTTTTAATGAATATTACTCAGTCATAAAAAAAGAATGAAACCTTGCCATTTGCAAAAACATAGAGGGATCTAAAAGATATAATGCTCTGTGAAATAAGTCAGAGAAAGACAAATGCCATATGATTTCACTCAAATGTGGAACTTAAGAAACAAAACAAAGGAACAAAGTACAAAAGAGACAACAGGAAAAAAAAAAAAAGACTCTCAAATATAGAGAACAAACTGGTGGTTACCAAAGGAGAGGTTGGGGAGGGGGAAGGATACACATATCATGATGGGCACCGAGTAATGTATAGAATTGTTGAATCAGACTGGGTCAGTCAGCAGTGCATGTGACTCTTGATCTCAGGGTTGTGAGTTCAAGCCCCACATTGGGTGTAGAGGTTACTTAAAAATAAAATCTTAAAAAAAAAAAAGTTGTTGAATAACTATATTGTACACCTGAAACTAATATGACACGTGCATTAATTATACTGAAATTAAAAAATTAACTAATCAATTAATTTTAAAAATATTAACATTGAGCCACAAACTCAAGAACTCTATGATGCACAAGCAATGTAAAATGCAAATAAAACCATATAGGTAAATAGGCAAACACTTGAAAATTTAAAATAAAAGAAAACAAAAATATTCAAATCAGGCAGGGGGAAAAAATTATGTTATTCTTTGTATATAGAGTCTTATCTACATTGGATATAATTTCACTCCCAACTAAATATCACACCATACCTCATAAATAAACACACTTTGATACATGTTTAAAAATTATTGTTAGCCCCAAATTGGAATTCATTTATTGTTAAAAAATTATATTAAACTAGCATATAATACACATCAAAAATGCACAAAGAAACTGTATTGTAAAATGTATATTAAGTGAAAGAAACCAAGTCAGACATAGAGAAAAAAGTTACAAACTGTGTAATTCTATTTATATAAAATTTTAAAGCAGGTCAAAATCTAATAGAAAGTTAAGAATGATTATCATATTCTAGAAAAAGGAGAGAGATATGACCATAAAAGAAGAAAAGATGGATTTTGGGGGGCCCTAACTATGTTCTATTTGTTTACCTGAACAGTAATAACAGTATATTTATAATTAATTATTAAATTATGCATTTATGTTTTATACACTATGTGTGTGATGTGTGTGTTGAATTTCAAAATGAAAATAAAATTTTAAAAAATCTAGCAACTTTATTAGTTTTATATTGCTGCCACAACAAACTATCATAAACCTCTTGACTTAAAATGACAGAAAAATATAATTTTACAGTTCTGTAGGTTAAAAATTTGACACAGATCTTGTTGGGCAAAGTCCAGGTGTCAGGAGAGTTGTGTTCCTTTCTGGAGGCTTTCAGAGAAAATTCATTTCCATGCCTTTTCTAACTTCCAAGGGCTTCCTACATTCCTCATTCATGGTCTCCTTCCTCCATCTTTAAAGCTAGCAATGTAGCATCTCTCTGACCATTCTGTAGTCACATTTCCTTCTTCCACTTTTAAGGATCCTTGTGGTTACATTGGTCTCATGTGGATAATTTAGGTTAATCTCCTTATTTTAAAGTCTACTGCTTAGCAACCTTAATTCCTCCTTGCCACATAAATTAACATATTCACAGGTTCTGGGAGGTTAGAACGTGGACATCTTTGGGGAGTTATTATTCTATATACAACAACTCTAAACAAATTTTCACAGTATTTAAAGAGACGAGATTATCCCTGGCATATAATGATGTTTTCCCGAGCTATGGTCAGCAAGCAAGACTTTGAATTATTTTTCAAGTTTGATGAAGCACTTGTTACTAATGAAATTATTTATTATAGCAAAATGAGGCTAGTTAATATTCCCCATTCCTCTTTTGACTTTAAAAAAAAAAAGATTTACTTATTTATTTGAGAGAGAAAGAGAGCTCACAGTTGGGGGAGGGGACAGAGGGAGAGGGAGAGAGAATCTCAAGTAGACTCTGTGCTAAGCACAGACCTGGGGCTCAATCTCATGACCCTGAGATCACTACCTGAGCCAAAACCAAGAGTCAGAGGCTTAACCCGCTGCACCACCCAGGCTCTTTTGACTCTTCTTAATGCTACTGAAACTAATAAAAACTTTACCAATTTAATTTTTTATATAAATTAAAAAAAAACATTTCTTATAAGATTATAGTGTTTGGCTCATATATCACCAGAATATTTACAAGATATACCTTATTTTTTAGTATATTAAATTAAAAGATTTCATACAATATATTTTTGTAAATATATATTTTACAGCACACAATACCATTCCTTTGATGTCTAATAGATAGGATTTTCAGTAAATTAATACGAGCTTGAGTTTTGTAGAGAATAATTTTAAGTTATTTGGAAGAACAATAGTTTTGAAAGTTTTTGGCTTATTAATTGTTTATATTCCAATTATCCTTCTAAATACAAGTATCAGAAAATTGTTTAAGAGGTTTTGGGGGTTCTACCAGGAAATTCATATTGACTATTAGGTATTTCACATATATGAAATTTATGAAATATTTACAAATTATTCTATAATTCATAATCATTATTAATTTATACAGAATCACTCTTGAGTTAATCTAAACTTGATATATTGTGATTTATTTTTCTGTTGTTAGACATATTTATCTCTCACAATACAGTATACCTCTCTGTAGTCATTCTCTTTTCTTTCATATCTTTTAATTTTTATGTCTATTTACCATCCTACGTCCCATAATCTTTCTATTTTTCTTTAATTATTTTATGACTATCAGGTTTTCTGCTTTTGGTCAACTCTTCCTTATTCTTGTGCTATAATCAGTAAGATATAAGAGCTCATGGCTAGAGCCCCTTGATGCTCACCACAATAAAACTGCAGATGACTTCATACAGATCTTTTCAGATGGGCCTCCCAAATTTCTGATGTTTATGCACATTTTAGCCTAATTATCCAAAAGGTTTTATAACAATGACCCCAGAAGTATGACCCTTCTTCATAAACATCTTCTTATACTAATAGGCTCTGGAAACCCTCTTCCTCTTTTCCTCCCATGTGAATAGAAATTGCTGAACTTATGTGCATTTTAATATTATTAAAAGCTAGAACCAGTGGGGAGTCTTAGCAGAGACTGATGAAATATTTCCAAATGTTGAATAAGGGAGAATGTCTAAGACATTATCACCTCCATGTTGTACTTAATAATTTGCCAAAAGAGGAGAATCACCCAAGTGCTTTAAGAGGTAGTATGTGTCCTCTATCCGACCCTTAAGAGATTCACAGAACAAGAGCCAGTCTTTAGCATCATTTTAGAGAAGTTGGTTATTTGGAATATGCCTTTGTATTTCAAGAAAAATTTTTTTACTAGAAAACTTTAGAAATAAATACGATAATTCTAAATATGATATATTCTAAATAATTAGAGTATATGTGCCTAGAATATAGTTTGAAACCAAATTTCATTTGAGAGGCTTTGTGTCTCTCGATTTTTTTCCAAAAATTTATAAATATATTTTACTACGTTATTGAATATTCCACAATTATTTATGCAAAAGTATACTTGTGATGTATGTATCCCTTCATAAAGTTGAATATTTGACAGAGAAATATCACTAAAAGCTCACAAGTGCAAATAAGAATGCATTTTTCTTTAAAATATTCTAAATCTTAATGTAGTACTGGATATACCTTATCGTGTTGTAAATAAGATTTTATATATGGATTAGTTTTTAATCTCAGCACTAGGCAAATTCAATTAGAAATATATACATGAGTTTTTAAATTTATTTTATTAAAGAAAAGCCAAAGGCTGAAATTGTTGGCTATAGAAGATGTGCTTTACTGATTTACTATTGAATTGGAACAAAAATAGAAAACAAAAAAAATTTGACTTTGAATATCAATTATTGAAATTAACCAAGCTTATCAAACCTTTGAGTTGGATGACACACAAATAACATACAGTTAAATGATCACTACCAAAACCAATTCTCCTGTTCACTAAATTTGAGAGGCATATATGTCAAATAAATGTGAGAAAAGGGTCCATTTTTATTGTCAGTATAATTATTCTTTTCAATGTCAAAATATAACTACCAATCATTTGATTCCATCCTCATTGAATCCAAGCTTTATAAATTAGCATAAAATCTTGCAGGTTTCATAGTTGTTTCTCTAACAGTAGAGATTTAAAAACCCTCTGTGGAAGTATAAGTTGGAAATTGCCTGTTCGGAGAAATTTATGGTTTTATTACTGCTGCATATTGACTATTCCTCTAGTAACCCACAGGCAGAAAGTAACAGTTTATTTATTCAAACTGCAAATGAAATTGGGCAAGAAAAGTAATTAGCAAGCAACAAAAAATAATGGAAAAACACCCATAAAAGTAGTTTGGAATTTATGTGGGTTGTCAGATCCTTAGAAAAATAACACTTTAGTTTTAAAAAGGTAGAAAACTATATATACATATATTTTTCAACAAACTGCCTAAACATATGTATAGATTTTTCACACAAAGGCGATACTGAGAAATGCCAGTATTGTTTCTTAACTTTTCAAATAATTTAAAATTCTTCTTAATATAATTTTAAGTATTCTGTTTAAAATGGAAATTTATGGTGAATGATCTGTTTACTTTTTAATTAGAGAGACAGAGCGTGTTTGACTATCTTGTTCTCTGAAATGTCAGCGATGGATTTTTTTATAACTAACAGATCTCACTAACATTGCACAAACCACCAAGACAATACATATATTTAGGCAAAAAATCAACAATAATTACACCTAAATATTAGTGTCAGTAATAAGATAATAGTGATGCTATTTTCTGGGTTGTAGTTAATTTTTTTTTAAAAGATTTTATTTATTTATTTGACAGAGAGAGACACAGCGAGAGAGGGAACACAAGCAGGGGGAGTGGGAGAGAGAGAAGCAGGCTTCCCGCGGAGCATGGAGCCTGATGCGGGGCTCGATCCCAGGACCCTGGGATCATGACCTGAGCTGAAGGCAGACGCTTAACGACTGAGCCACCCAGGCGCCCCAAGGGTTGTAGTTAATTTTGTGATATGAAAAAATTATGCATCCGCCAGAAAATAAGTCATATATTATTGAAAAGATAATTCTTTTTAAAGTAATATGTATATTAGTCACTGAATTGTCCATACAAGAACATTTAGTTAAAAGATTACAAAAAATTTATTTAAAGCTTAATGCTTGGTGCATTATTCACTAGGGACGTCATATTTTAAAACTAAGGAAAATTAAAAATTCTCTAACATCCTGGATTACCAGGCAAGATCAATTTAAAGCACAGCTAGATCAGTTTATTAAGAATTTTTATCCCATTTCTGTTGTCCTCAAAAAGTTTAATAACATTAGAAATTCCTAAGAAAGCCTTCAGAAAAATTTCTTGGCCTGGTCGTCAGAATATTTGGCAATCTCTGAACTAGTTCCCCTACTTTTATTATTGTTATTATTATTATTATTATTATTGAAATGTAGTTGACATACAATGTTATATTAGTTTTAAGTGTACAACATATTAAACTCAGCAATTCTGTACATTACTCAGTGGTCACCCCAATAAGTGTAGTCACTATCTGTGGCCATAAAATGTTACAATATTATTGACTATATTCTCTATGCTGTACTTTGAAGTTCCCCTAACTTTTTCATTTTTTGAAGTTACCATAACTTTTGATTATCTTCTACCTAAATATCATTTGAGAATTGGTCCAGATCCCATACATCTGTAAAGCCTTTTAGTTATCCTAGGATTCACAACTATCATCTTCATTTGTTCAGTGAGCATATTGGTTACATATGTTTTTTTACATCATTGAAATAAATGAATGAAATGAGATCTCTATCCCTACAAGAGCACAGGCTAGAAGTTGGTGGGAGAGAATGATCAGGTGTATAAAACATAATTAAAATGTATTAAATACAATGATGTAATAGAAGTGTGTGCAAAATACTTTAGAGTCACTTAAGTGAGAATATTTCATTGCATATATGGGGACATTTCAAAATAGTTAAAATATTTACCAGAAACCTTCAAACTATCTACTCCTCAACAGACTCTCTTGTTGATTTGCCAGTTGAAATCATATCTTACTCTGCACATTCATAGTGCTTAAAACATGTTTGTCGAAAGAATCACAGCTTGTAACCATTTATGAAATATAACACAATTCCCATAATTGTCTTATTCACAATGCAAAACTGCCCAAACAACTCTGCATTTCTGAGGTCTGCTCCAATTCGTTACCTTCTGTCTTATGCTCTTTAGAAATCAGATCAAAATTTTAAAAGAGAAAAGCAGAATGGGATACTCAGTTCATTGTCTTTCCCTTTTCACCGCCATACTAGTTTAAGTATCTTGCATGCGTGCTCAGTTTCTTGCCGTGGGTAATGGATCTGAGAATGGTCTGAAGGAGAAAGTAACTGCAGAATTTTGGTTCACATCTTTTAGTGCCTTCCCAGCCCTTTCTCCCAGATTTTGTCCCCTACTCATCACTTTTCCAGTGCCATTTGGTTGTTTCTTTTCTTCTCTCCATCTATTTTTTATTTATTTTAAAGTTTCATTACTTTTAGTTCTTAGTAGGAGTCCACTGGTCTAATTTTAACACCTCTATCAGAAATGGAGTAGGAAGTCCAAAAGAGTTTTGACTTTGAAATTATATAGACAGGGATTTACATTCTATTAACTCCTTACTGGGAAAGTAACTTACCCTTTTTAAAGATTAAAGTCCTTCATCATAATGTGCAAGGTTTAATTCAAAATTAAGTTATTTCACTCATATATGTGAAATATGCATAACATGTAGCTCAGTAAAAAAAAATCCTAATAAATGCCAGGTTTTTCTTAGAGCAAAATATTAGATAAAATATAGAAAAATCATATAAAAATAATTCAAAAGACTGTATTTTAAAAATGAAACAATTTCAGATAAGGAAAATGGGTTAAGCAATCTAGCACAATTCTAAGCACAATACAACAAGATGGACAAGTCTTTTTTTTTTTTTTAATATAGCTTTCATAAAGGCAAATAGCTGTAAGTATCCGATGTTTGAACTAAAGGAGATGATACAGAATTTTTTGTTTTCTAATACCATGCTGCTATTTTCCAAATGACAGATGCAATAATAACAATAATTCAGGAAAAAGACACAAATTAGGTATACCAACCCAACTCCATTACTCTTCAACTTCTCTTAAAATGATCTGTGTTCTTATCAGTATTAGCATCCTATTGAGACAGTATTCATTTTTCACTGAAAATATAATAACCATGTTAAAGTTTCATGTTATTTTGATGAGAAATGAATACTAACAATATTGAAATATGCCTTGAAAAATCTCTTACCACGTGTACGTACATGGATCTACCTTCTACTTTAGCTAAAATTAATTTGACAAAAGCATTGTTCGATAAGACAGGATTTGATCTATTTCTGTTTATATGATAATGTCACCACTCACATGACACATACAAGCAATATATAGCTGACAAAAAGACAAATAATAGAGAGATTTGTTTTCTTTAAATTTGGGATAGAAAGGTAGTATATTCCAAATCAGTTCTATTTTGAATGAGCATTATAAAATCAGTTAAACATTTCATTTTTTCATAATTCTGACAAAGAAAATGTAGTAGTTTAAAAAAACATGCAATAAATAAATAAATTAGAAAAAATTAATTGAAAGCACTTGATTTCATGAATACCTGTGGGTGTTAAAAGTCTAATATTTAATTTAATATTATTTTGCATAAGAATCAAACTGATAACCAATGATGCCAGAAGTAAGAAGCAGTTTTATTAAAGTGGAATAAAGATATTTTTACTATAATATTGATGAGGCAACTATGAAGATGGCTTTTCATTTTGGATTTTTTTCCCCTTTGTGTGCAATAAACATTGGAGCATTAGATTTATGATTTAAGACACATTATGATTTAATTAATTTGAATAGCAAATAATTATTCTTTTAATCTAGATTCATATCTGTGCACCACTACATTCTTCATTTAAATATTTTAAACTGTATTTTTTAAAAATATGACTGCCCTTCATATAGTTCATAAATTAATGTATAATTGCCACAGGGAAAAGTCAGTCAAAAATTAGAAGCCATTCTACGCCATCTCATTTTTTCTGTCCTCAGATTTGAATCTTTTCTATTTTGGTGTGTGCTTTCCCACAGCCATCTCCAAGTACCACTATTGAGCTAATGAAGTTGATTTTCTTGCCTTCACTTTCAATGACATTTCCCTTTTCAACTTGGTTGTCACTCTCTGTGGAGAGGAACAACAATTACCTTAAGATGTGTGTGTGTGTGTGTGTGTGTGCATGCACGTTCAGATACATATGTGTTTATTCATTCATATTTAAAGGAGTAATCACCTTGGATGGATGTAATTTTGAGAACTTGAAGACCATTTACAATATCAAGAGAGCCAGTTCATCACTGATCATGTGACCTATGCCGATTGCCATTTCTGAGTTTTTCTTTACTCTCATGGAAAGGTAACATGTAAGAATTTTCTGTCTTTATCATGACATAAATTATGATATAAGAAGCTCTGTTTATGAAATTAGTTTGTGGCCCTTCCGCAGCTATTTCCCTGGTGAGGAAAATACTGAAGAAATGAATATGGCATAATCTTTTCTGAAATCTTCTGTTTTCTTCTTGTCATGATACTTCAACTCCTAATTAACTTCTAAATCCAGGCCCATCTATATCTTAGGCTGATTTATGTACTTCTAGTCTGGGGGAAGCTACTGTTCTAATGGTATAGATATTTTAGTGACTGACATAAATGTCTATAATTTATATTTTAATTCTAATTACATATTTAATCAATGGTCCTTCTATAATTCTAGCTATTCATGATCCCAAATATAGTAAACATCTCTCAGTTGCAGTAATCCTTCCTGCAGAAGATTCTTGTCAATATGTTTAATACTATCCCTATCCCACCATGATTTTGGTAGGGGTTCATAAGATTCACTGTGTTTCAATGAGCAGATAAAGCCTTTCAGGGTATGTAGCGCCCAAAGTTTCTTCCTGCCACTACTTCTGTCATTTCCTTACTTCCATTAATGATGTTCTCCTGCTTAAATCAATTTATGTGTGTAAGTGTAAGCTCTGCAACAGCAAGACATTTATTCTGCCCAGAGCCACACCTTTCGGACCTAGAAGAGCACGTATTTTATAGTAGAAACTTAAGGGGTAGTTCCTGGATAAATCAATAAAAGAATGAATAATTGTTGCGTGTGTGAATTGAGAATAGATTCTTTATGACAAACCTTCAGTGATATTTTAGAAGAGACTTTGTCTAACATTTCAAATTACATGAAATAGGTTAACTAATTCACCTTCTACGCAGCTGGAACATCAAGTAACGAGAGAAGAATTACAATCGTCACCAAAATCAGCTGCAATTCCTATGATGCTTGGCTTGCGTGTATTTAGTTTTAGAGACTCAGTGGGGTACACTTGGGAATTTCTGGAACCAAATTATGTTCACTTCAATCATTGTAATGGGTCATTTAGTTTAGTTCATTACACAAAAATTTGATCCTGTGGAGTTTTCAATTAGCTCAAGATTCAATCTGCAAGGTGTTGGTCTGAAAACATATCAAGCAACATCAACTGGAAAGTTTTCTCCAAATCATTTTAGACTTTTTAGAATTCTAAAGTCACTGTTTTGAACAGTACTAGGAAAGCAAGTTGGAAAACACAAAGGAGGAGATTTCAGTGTTTCTTTTGATTTTTGTGGTTTTGAAAAAGAAAAAGGGAATGGGTCAAAGGAAAAAAAAGAAATATCATCTTGAGGTGACTCTGGTTTTTCAAATGAGATAAAACCAGTCATCTCGCAAATGACATGGTCTCTTTACACTAAAATATGATCCAGACAGCTGAGGTCAGAGTAGAGCTTAAAAAGGCAACATACATAAGCTTTTTCTGGTGTTGAAGTACTACTAGATTAGGTGAGGTTATAGCAGCTGAGTTTTCAGTAGTAATTTAAATTGAAATTTTAAAAAAAATTTAAAGATCATGTGCATGTGTGTGTGTATTGTGTGTGCTTGGTATCTCTCGCACAATATTCTAGTCTGTGCAATGCCACAGAAGAATGTCCTTGCTTCTAAGACAGTTAACCCTATCATTCATACTGATATATTCTCTACGCCACATAAAAACAGTCTTTGTTCCTTTAGGCAGAAAAAAATGTCCCCTTAACTAACTCTGTCCCCTTACTTTCATAGGAACATCTTCCTATTTTTCTTTTGTGTCTATCTAGCCTGAATTAGTTTTCTTTCACCGTATTACTTTCTTTCCCCTTTCTTCACTCTTTTCCTGTTAATTTTCTTTTGCCCTCTTTTCATTTTTTTTTCAAAATTTCTCAGGTTTTATCATATTTATTTTTTGAAATTTCTGTTTTGTTATTTTTGTCACTCACCTATGTAAGCACTAGGAAGTATCAGATAAATAGGAGCAAAATTTATGATGTGCCTTCAATAGAGGAGAAGCAAACTGTTGAATAAGGAGGTGGCTGAATTCAGCAGTGAACTTGTGAGGGATGCAAAATGACAGGTAGACAAACACTGCATCTTCTCCTTTCCCCAGCATTTTGGCATCCTTGCCTTTTTCAGGCCCAAGTTTGATCCTGCATCCTTTTAACTTGCCAAATGTCATTTGGCAATTGAATGCCAATCTGAGACTTCATATATTTATGTCTTTCATCCTAAGAATATGCTTTATATTTATAACTTTTATTTCTTGTATAGACAAATTTTGTAGTTCGTATTAGCAAAAGAGAACTCGAACTGGAAGGACACTTATTTCTTTAAAATATGGATTCACTTATTCAAATGCCTTTTGCCAAACAATTCTTTAACTTCAAGAAAACTGTTTATCCTTTGACCTCTACCCTTCTTTATAATTACTCACTTCCTTCATACATGAATTCCTTTGCAAACACTCCTGAGTGGTCTTTTTTCTTTCTCCCCTATATTCAACTAAGGAAGAAGCACAGTAACTGTGGTTAGACCCACTTATCCACTTACTCTATATAACTGTATTCATGAGGCTGAATTTACCTGAAAAAAAATTTATAGCTTTGATGATTGGATACACTTTAATGTTCTGAGCACAACTTCTAAACCATAAACATAAAATTGACTTGAAATCCTATTACACTTTCAGAGTTTGTTGGCCCTCTACTCACTAAAAGTATATTCTTCTTTCTTAAATATCCATTAATTCTCCATATTCTACTCCTTAGCAAAAATTTCACTTCTCTTCTTCCATCAATTAAAGTAGGCTCTTCATCACCACTTGCTGCCTAGTCAAATTAAATTTTAGACCAGAATGGATAGTCTGAAATTATCTCATTTACCCATTTGCTTAACTATAATTGCCTGTGTCCTTCTCAGCTTTTTGGCATACGCTGTGCTAAATGTGTGTGTATGTGTGTGTATGTGTGTGTGTATGTGCTCTCTTTCAAGTCTCAGAATAGCCATTTGATCTTGAATTTATTATCCCCATTTTCCAGGTGAAGGAAAGGATCTGTAAGATCAGAGATAGGATTAAACCCTGCACTGTCTTTATAACATTTTAATATACTGCAGTTTTTCCTCCCAGACCACACAACTAATGAATTTCAGTGTCCTAAAGTTTCTATATCTGGTAATAATAAAATATGTGACTGATACTATTATGTAATTTTATCATCACATGAAATTATTAAAAGGCAGTTTGTACATTATAGAGACATTATTCTTTCTGTTTAAGTTATAAAAAATAAGCTAACTACAAAATTTCCTTGAAAAGTTCTGACATTCTCACAAAGCTAATTCAAAATATGATAAGCCCTTTGAAGAAAACTGATGAAAAATCTGAGAAAAAAATTACATGTGAACACCTAAGGAGAGGGAACAGACAAAAAAAGGGGGCCCGAAACTCAATTTTGAGTAGCTCCCACATTTAGTAAGGTAAAGGATGAATGACCTAGTAATGGTAAAAATCCATCAGTACATGGTGGTTATTCTTATTTTTTTATAAAATAAAATGTATCTTTACACTGTAGTTACAAACCTGTAGATTTTAGTAATTTTTCAAAAGTTTTTTTTTCTTTTAGCAAAGTCACTAAAATCAAAAGTCATTCGATAATGCATTGCCTAAGTACATGTTATTAAAATATAGTTACAGGTCTGAGTTAAGTGTTTCAGTATTATTCAAGAATTGTTCAAAATCCGTATTACAGAAGACTTATTATAATACATTAAATAGAGGAATACCTTTCAAATAACATACACTTAACTTGGGAATTATTTGAGTAATCTCCCACTCAAAGAACAATGGCATTAAGGTTTTTATTGGAGGAAATCAATGTTTTAACATATAATATCCCTCATATTTAATAATCTTTCATGAATCTAGTAGTTGTGGGTTCATCTAAATTCATTTAAAAGCCATTACATACTAAATTTAATTTCATTTAATTTCAAATGACAAGATTTTGAAATGGACACAATCGCTAAATGCATAAATATAACTAAATTCCTTATCCCTCTGGGCTTCCATTTCCTCATTTGTAGAGTCAAGCTAATAATACCTACCTTATTTTTTTCCAAGTTTTTATTTAAATTCCAATTAGTTAACATACAGTATAACATTAGTTTCAGGAGTAGAATTTAGTGATTCATCACTTACATACAACACTTGTTGCTCATTGCAGTAAGTGCGCTCCTTAATGCCCATCACCTGTCTAACCCATTCCCCTGCCCACCTCACCTCTGGTAACCATCACTTTGTTCTCTATAGTTAAGAATTAATACCTGCTTTATAGAGATGGGGAGATAAGGTAAGATAGTACTTGTGAGAGCAACCAGCAATGAGTGAGACTCATATAAGAAGACCGGTACATTCATATTCAGCTTGAAAACTATGATTAATTTTCTCAGCATTCTATATAGTTGAAACCTATCGACATTTTTGAAGCAGTTTACTTTCTATTTGCCGATTACTGCTGGGGAGAAATGAAACATTTCACTAACCATTTTAAAGAATATTCAGAGCCTATTATATTCGTAATTATCTTAATAAAGCTTCTTATCTCACGAACAAAATTCTGCAATATCTGGCTTCTCTCTGGAATCTAATGTTGTAGCTAAACAAACTAAAAACAGTAAGTCCAATGTTGAAGGGAAAAATCAAGCCTAAATGTAGGGCATTGTGTAAATACTAAACTTAAAGTAGACAAGACTGCTGGATTTAAATTTAAAAGCCCCACTTTGATCTCAAGTGCCCCATACAGACTGAGCAGGCTGATTGGATCAATCGTGGCTTTTACTTTTGATTAAATTTAACTTCTCTACATAGATGCAACTGGAAACAATCAATGCAGGTAAAAATAGGGAGCAATTAACATATAGGTGACCGGAGTTTCATGCTTATCCATACAGATATACACTATTATTCATCTTGATGATAAATTTATGCCTAAAGCTTGAATTTATAACTTGCATATTTCATATAGCAATAAAAGGAACATTCACAGCAGACATAAATTTTAGTAGCAGCAAATCATCTTAGAAACAAACTCGGAGTCCCAAACTCCACAATAATGGACACAAATAGGATTAGCTGTCTAGTACCCATTTTTTTTAAAGACATTCTTTTCCTCTTATGTATCTACTTTCTGTGGAGTCCTGTATGCTAATGCAAGTTGGGGCACTCTCTTCCAGGGAGTGGAAAGCAGAGTTTGGGGTTATGTTCCTGGACTCAAACTAAGCCAACCAGTTTGATTTTCCCTGAGTTTTTACTAAGAAACAGAGAAAGTTTGGTCATTCTCTCTAGATTGGCTGAGTATGGGTTTGATGGTTTAGTCAGGTTAGGCTACATTATGCTGAGTAACAAATTCCAAAATCTTATTTAACAAAATAAAGAGAAAATTTTCATTCACACCAAAGTCATTGTTGCTAGGTGGTTGTGGCTTAGGAAGCAGAGAGCTTTCATACTACCACATGCAGCATAGAGAATTTTCCTAGCCTTCCTCCTTTCTTCCTAGAATCTTTCATATTTATTTTTAAGATTGCCTTGGTGGCATCCAGCTGATAGCTGGATGTAAAGTGAGAAGGACTTTGAAGAAGACACTCCCATAATTAACAGTCTCAGCCTTGATGTTAGGTCTGACTTGTGTCCATAGAGCCCAGTGCTGAAAACTAGGCACACAACCTTACCAAGATGTAAGAGAGGCTGGAAAATGTTTAATGGTGAGACAGGGAGAAGAAAAGGGTTTGCTGAATATCTAAATTATTTCTATCACAAGATATAACAACTGAATGTTCTTGATGGATAGGTTTCCCACGAGGTATTAAATATATAAAACTAATATATTGCAAAGTTAGAGAACATTTCAAAAAGTCTGCTCTCTCTTCTCAGACTAATTGCAACTATGGGGGTACCCTAGACCATCCTTAGGTTTAATAATTCCCTAAAAAGACTTGAAGTACTCACTGAAAGCTATTACACTCATAGTTAAGGTTTATGACCGTTAAAAGAGAAAGATTAAGGTCATCAAGGGAAGAGAAAGATAGGGCAGAGTCCAAGGAGGTTCCAAACATGGATCTTCCCATTGTTTTCTCTCTGTGGTATCATGGACAATGTTATGTTCCTTGAATTGATGTAGGATACTATGTACAGAGTATTGCCAACCAGGGAAGCTTACCTGAGTCTCGACTCCAGAGTCTTTGTCAGGACTCCCTCACATGGACAAAGTAGAGTCCCCAAGTGACTGATCTCAGCTTCCAGTCCCTCAAGAGGTCAAGCTTATACCAGGTGACCCAGAGCCCTTACCCTAAATCATATTATTAGATTACCTTGTGTGGCCAGTTCCATCCTAAATTACATTGTTAAAATACCCAGGTGATCCAAACTCCCAGGCAAACAAAATCACACTAACAAGTATGCCATCCCAAAGGCTTAGAGATTACCTTCCAGAACCCAAGCCCAAAGACCAAACTGCAATTTGGTCTAGATTAAATTCTTTACTATATGCATGTAGACATAGCCATGGAATACCATGAAAGCAGGAAAGAGATTAGTGACAGTATTTGAGCCCTTGTCTCCAAATATTCCTGAAACCATAATTCCTTTCTGCAGTTTATTTCAACCTTTCCTTTAAATTGGTTATGCCATCAATTCTTTCATTTTGGGCATATGTGCACACTTCAAACTAGATATTATGTTTGTCTTACGTAAACACCCATGTTTACCAATACATTTGATATTAATTGTGGTCATAAAACTAAGTGGTTTCCTTAACACCAGCTCTAACAATTCAAATATATGACACGATTCCCAAAAGAATAACAGGAGAAAACAAATTCCCAAGGCATGTAATGTACTGAAGGAAGCAAAACTGGTTGTGAGAAAGCATGTACACTCAAAGTAAGGAAAGAGGGATTTTTATAAAGTTTCTTCTCTATGGCAGTGATTTTATATAAAATTATTTTACTTAGTATTCACAACACCCACAGCCCTCCAATACCATTATTTAGCAGGGAAAACACTGATATTATACTGGAAACTTGCATAAGATATTGAATAAATTAGTAAGCAATGGATATATATTTAAACAATGTTCTTATAGACACAAATCCTGTTATATTGCTACGTCACATTGCTTTTAAAGAAACAACTACTATCCAGCCTATTATTTTGTTTGGGAAATTTTCAAAATAATGAAAATGGAAAATATAGAAAAACCTGTTTTTCAATCCAGGAGCAATGAATAGAAACCTTATTTGTAAATAAAAGCAAGTAAGAATATTGCAAATTACATAGTTTTTTCTTAACAAGGGTAACACTTATCTATTGGGATCACCACCATATTTGTAAAATGGAGGGTTAAACTTTTAGTGTTTTCTGGAGGATCAAATGAGTTAAAATGTGTAAAGCACTTATGAAAGTTCTCAGCACATAGCAAACCTTGTATTGTGATTAATAATTATTATAACTATTATCATTATAACTTTTTAATTTATATAAGTATCGCAAAAAAATTTCCAGAGTATCTAAATTTTCCCTATTTTTGATGGACATCTTAATTTTTATATTCTGAATTTATGAGTTAATTGTATTTTCTGCAGGTATTGTTCACAGAGTGTGAAAATTTATAAATAATATTTTGAGAATGGAGCTGGTGTAAAATCATAAAATCATTAACAATCATGTTTTAAATGAATGATGATTTAAATGCTCTATGACCAGTTTGACTTCATATAAGGTACAAACATTGAATCTGGAGGGAATTTTTAAAAAATGTAATAGAATATAAAGTTAATAATAATGAAAGAAGTACCTGAAAATAAATAGATCAGTTAAACTGTGGAAAAGGTCAATAATGTGTATTTATGTTAGGCTAAGTCCTTTTTACAACACATAATGGAACATTAAGAAGTAGGATATAGTTAAGTAAAAATGCAAAAATGAAAATAAAAGTCATGATAATAATGTTCAAATTGTGTGAAGAGGATAGACTAAAACATTTAATTCTATGGTTGAGATGTCAGTGGAGGATGATAATAAACGGCAATATAATTTTAAAATAAATTGGGTATAATAAAGTGGAATTAACTTTTAATGAGCTGATCTCTTTGAAGGCATTAAAAATTAAGGTAAGTTTGGAGAGTTTTACTTATGTTTTTCTTTGTGGTTGGAAGGTAAAACTGAATTTTTATTTTTTTTAATTTTTTATTATTATGTTAATCACCATATATTGCATCATTAGTTTTTTTTTTTTAAGATTTTATTTATTTATTTGAGAGAGAGAGAATGAGAGAGAGCACATGAGAGGGGGGAGCGTCAGAGGGAGAAGCAGACTCCCTGCCAAGGAGGGAGCCCGATGTGGGACTCAATCCAGGGACTCCAGGATCATGACCTGAGCCGAACGCAGTCGCTTAACCAACTGAGCCACCCAGGCGCCCTCATTAGTTTTTTATGTAGTGTTCCATGATTCATTGTTTGCATATAACACCCAGTGCTCCATTTAGTACATGCCCTCTTTAATACCCATCACCAGGGTAACCCATTCCCCTACTCCCCTCCCCTCTAGAACCCTCAGTTTTTTTCTTAGAGTCCATAGTCTCTCATGGTTCTTCTCCCCCTCCGATCCCCCCCCTTCATTCTTCCCTTCCTGCTATCTTCTTCTTCTTCTTCTTTTTTTTTTTTTTTAACATATAATGTATTATTTGTTTCAGAGGTACAGGTCTGTGATTCAACAGTCTCACACAATTCACCGCACTCACCATAGCACATACCCTCCTCAATGACTATCACCCAGCTACCCCATCCCTCCCACCCCCCACCACTCCAGTAACCCTCAGTGTGTTTCCTAGGATTAAGAGTTCCTCATATCAGTGAGGTCATATGATACATGTCTTTCTCTGATTGACTTATTTCACTCAGCATAATACCCTCCAGTTCCAACCATATCATTGCAAATGGCAAGATTTCATTCCTTTTGATGGCTACATATTATTCCATTGTATATATATACCACATCTTCTTTATCCATTCATCTGTCAATGGACATCTTGGCTCTTTCCATAGTTTGGCTATTGTGGACATTGCTGCTATAAACATTGGGGTGCACGTACCCCTTCAGATCCCTACATTTGTATCTTTGGGGTAAATATCCAGTAGTGCAATTGCTGGGTCATATGGTAGCTCTACTTTCAACTTTTTGAGGAACCCCCAAACCGTTTTCCAGAGTGGCTGCACCAGCTTGCATTCCCACCAACAGTGTAGGAGGGTTCTCCTTTCTCCACATCCCCACCAATATCTGTCATTTCCTGACTTGTTAATTTCCTGATCTGTCATTCCCCGACTTAGCCATTCTGACTGGTGTGAGGTGGTATCTCATTGAGGTTTTCATTTGGATTTCCATGATGCAGAGTGATGTTGAGCACTTTTTCATGTGTCTGTTGGACATTTGGTTGTCTTCTTTGGAGAAATGTCTGTTCATGTCTTTTGCCCATTTCTTGATCGGATCATTTGTTCTTTGGGTGTTGAGTTTAAGAAGTTCTTTATAGATTTTGGACTCTAGCCCTTTATGTGATATGTCATTTGCAAGTATCTTCTCCCATTCTGTTGGTTGTCTTTTGGTTTTGTTGACTGTTTCTTTTGCTGTGCAAAAGCATTTTATCTTGAAGTCCCAATAGTTCATTTTTGCCCTTGCTTCCCTTGCCTTTGGCGATGTTTCTAGGAAGAAGTTGCTTCGGCTGAGGTCAAAGAGGTTGCTGCCTGTGTTATCCTTTAGAATTTTGATGGGCTCCTGTCTCACATTTAGGTGTTTCAACCATTTTGAGTCTATTTTTTATCTGAACAACTTAAAGAACTTTATCATACCTTTATTAACAATTCATCAGTTCTAATGGAAAAGAAATAACAGATTGTCATAATTATTTAGAATATATTCATGCAAATTAGCTTTGCTTTACATACTTATTTTTCAGGGAATCACATATATTTAATAGAAACTTTATATAGCAAATCTCTTACTGCATTTTAACTAAGCTAACAAACAGCTTCTGAGCTCAACTCACCAGGGTGTACTTGGGTAGACCCAGTGTTCAACAAAGATCACAGTTTGAGTCTTGGTATAGCTAATCAGGATAAAAATCAAACTTCAGGGAGTACTGATCTCCTAGGGATTACAGGGCCTGTTCTTAAGAAAACATTGACTTCAAGGAAATCCTTAGAAATATAAAAAATGAGAATTGAAAGAAATGGATTAAGAAGAGAAAACTATAAACAAAGAGTTAGATACAACAATTTGCTTCAAAATTATCTGAAGAAACTATAATTAGGCATAGTGCAATTATTTTGAATGTATAACTAATAAGGAATCATTTTAAAAAAAATCATTTCAAAGTACAGTATAGAATAGTAGTAGAAAAAGAAAGTATAATTTAAATATATATGTACATATACGCACACATATATATATTCCTCTCACTCCTTTTATGACTTTAAAGATAGAGGTAATTATTCAGATGTAATTCAGTATTACTGGTGGTTCCATTACATTAGAATAGAATGTTTGTGAAAAATTTTTGTCAGCTGTGGTAAAATTTGAAATAGCAAAAGAATTGTGACATTCCATCTCTGATTTCCAGCATGATTGTTTGTCATAACTGGGTCAGTCACCTTTTAGCCAGATAATGACTTTTAAAAGACATATATGCCATCAGGAAAAAGAAATGCAAGGAAGAACCTATAGGAAGAAGGAGAAAATAAAAGAAGAAAAGGAGAGAATGCCCCCTATGTATTTTATTAGAGCAACAACAACGGAGTCTATCATTTATAACATTGGTAAGATTTGTCAAAGAAAATTTGCACCAGGTAAGTGAAACAGGCAGGGAAGACTTTATTCACGACTGTTGTAACAGTGGAGAGAGATTGAACTCAATTCCATTGAAACAAAAGGTGGAAGAGCTTCTAAGCATTGGGGTGACCTAGTGGCAAGTACTGGAGGACATTAGGGGGGAAGTAGGTCAATGTGATTAGTCCATTTGTGTTTGCTAATTGGAACTTCCTGGAGTTAGGTTCCTACCCTCCCACAGAGACTGAAAGAGACAGTCATTAGTGTTTTTTGTTTGTTTGTTTGTTTGTTTGTTTTTTACATTTCAAAGGCATGTCTTGCAAATCCTTGGGTTGTTAAATTGGTAAGAGTCTGGGAGAAGATTTACATCTCAAAGGAACAGAGAAAGAATTTTATAGCTGCAGGCTTAAATGCTCTAAGAAGAGGAAGCCTGGGGATTGTAGCCAGAAGACACGTGTCTAAAGTCTGCTCAAGCTGAGGAGAATGTCGAGGCTTTCTTGGTCACATTTATAGATTTTTACTTCTGTCACTATATCTCATTAAGTAATTCCAATCTCTTTGTGTTACTCTTTTTTTTCCCTCTGTCATTTGGTTTTCTCTTGCCCTCAAGATATTCATTCCTATCATTTTTTTTTTTAGTGTTCTTTCTTTTCTCTTCTAAGTTCTTCCTTTTCTGCTAGCAGTCCATCTTAGCTTAGTGACTCTCCAATGTCAATCTCTATTAATCACATCTCTTGCTATGAAACTTATTAATTGCTTCACTTGGAATGAATCTCTCATTCAAGCTTTTATACAGATTAACATAATACAATCAAAGGCATTGAAACAGTATTAAAAGACATAGACATAAAAACAATAATAAAATGACAACTGAGTTAGAACCCAAAATCTTCATTGAAAATCATCTTTTCTTGCACAGACATCAGATACTTCACATTCTGAGATACAGTTTTAACTGAATGGTTTTCACTACTAAAACTTTTCTTAAAGCCCCACCATAAAAATATTGTAGACATTAAAATACTTTTAAAATGCATTGCCTTTTAGGCAAAATTTTGTTTTAAGTACATGTAGCAAGTAATAAATATAAAAGTGTTTAGAGACCCACATTCAATCACCTATGCATTAAAAATATAAACTTAGCATGTATTTTGTAACACTACTTGTATATTACCATTAACTGGTAATATATACACATATTAGTTTATGTTCTTTTATAAACAGTAAGTGAAAATGATGTAATAGAATATATAGCAAAATTAGGACTTTATGAAAAGAAAAAAAAAGCATATATACCAAATTTAATCTTCCAATCAATGTCCAATATATTTTTACAAAAATAGATAAAGAATGTACATATTAATGATTACAAAAGAACAAAAATCAAAAGGTAATTTTTAATTAATTCTAAGTTACACTGTGCAAAAATATAAGTTAAATAATGTCACCATTTATTTACATCTATTTATAGAATATGAGTAAGTTGATAGCTGTAATTATATGCAATACATTTATACTGATAATTATAAGCACCCTCCATTATTAAGGCAGATGGTGTTATTGAAATAATTCCTTTGTTCTAGTAATTATATCTTCCCATTGGAGATATTCTAAAATAGTTCAAAACTTATTGTATATCAATAATAGACTCAGTGAAATTTCTACAGACCACATTTTTGAGCAATAAGGGAGGGGGATATCTTATATGTTCCTGTCTCCTGAGGCATCTCGCAAAGGTTACAGCCTATTTCTGTTATTGAAGTTTTGTGGAGATAAATACCTGTGCTCCTTTCAAAGTCCTAGATAGATAAGTATGTCTGTCGAATTCTAGTCAGAATCTGGCAGAGTAAAGCATGACATATTCTTTCAATGTATGCCCTCTATTTCTTTTCTTTAGTATTCTTTATGTGAAGTCTGGTTGTAATTGTATAGACATTCTGAACTGCTGATGGTAGACAAATTGTCAGTAACAGAGCAATGCAACTATTTTGCTCTCTGATATTGGCATGCATTTAGAAAAGCAAGCTCTTCTTTTATCATCTTCTGATTCTAGAACAATGGCTCTCAAAATGTTGTCTATGACTAATTATATAATAACCAGCTGGGATTTATAATAAAAACACATATTCTAAGGCCCTACTATGGTCTTACTGAATCTTGAGGATAGGGCACAGGAATTACAATTTCTTTTTTAGAAGTCTTACAGAGTTTTGTTGTTGTTGTTATTTTATTTCTTTTCTTTTTTCTTTTTTTTAAAGATTTATTTATTTATTTTGAGAGAGAGAGAGAGTGTGCAAGTTGGGGGAGGGGCCCAGGGAGAGGGAGAGAGAATCTCAAGCAGACTCCCTGTTGAGCACGGAGCCTGATGCAAAAACCAAGAGTTAAACACTTAACCAACTGAGCCATTCTGGTGCTCCTATTTCTTTTATTTTTTAAGTTAAATTTTGATTATACACAAATTTACATATATTTCTTAAATCTGATTTCTCCAAATCATTTATTATATGTTAACTCCTTGCTGTGGCTCCTCATTACAGATCCATTGTATGTAATCAACAACTATTGATTGATACTATTTGCTGAATGAAGTTTATTTCTTCTAACTAAATGGACACTGGCTTAAAGACTTTTTTTTCATAAATTATTATAGTTGAGAAAGCCCAGATTCTGAAACTCAGCAAAAAATATCAAATATCACTTCTTCCCATATCAGTTTCAACTTGGGCAATCCATTGAACCTTTTTAACCTCTTACTTTTGAAGTGGAAATTATAGACCATATATTGAACAGGTTACAGCATATTTAATGAATAGCAGAGACAGTGATAGACAAAACATATTAATAACTCAATATTTTTGTTCACTGAGGAATGAAAATTATTCCCGTGTTTCTAGATTTCATGATTTATGGTAGAGCTTAAAGGACATAGAGAGTTGTACACCAAGCTGTACTACACACACACACACACACACACACACACATGCACACACAAACTTCTCTGCTGCTGTAAAATTCCATGGGTGGATGGAGTGGAAGTGGAGTGATAACAATATATCTTATATAAGTGAGTCACATATGACATAACAATTAAAGTTGATATTTGAGCCAGGCATTAGAGCCTTGATAGATATGAACAATGGAGAAGGATTAAGGTGAGCAAGTATAAGCTAAGCCACAAGGAATGAACAAATATATAATAGTTAAGAGAAAAAACAAGTAGTTCAGTGTAATCAGAAAAAAAGGCATGTTAGAGAGTGGTATAAAACACTGAAAAGAATATTATATTCTAGGGATTTTTAGCTTTAAAATAGAATAGGAATTTTTTTTTTTTGAATGATTTTATGCATGGAAGCCTCCCAATATCAGTAGTGCTTTAGACCTTCTCCCATTGTGGTTGTAGTGGGAAAGAAGGTATGCTGTAGGAAAGACAGAAAGCAGATGTGCAGCCTGAAACTGAGCTGGGTGTTCACTGTGAGGTGTGGCAGATGGTGTATAGAGGAGTGTGAGTGTGAGACATGATTAATTTTATATTACAAATAAATAATTCTATCTGCAGCAGAGAAATAATTGGAGAAGGGAAGAGTGGATGCAGTGTATCCATTGAAACCATGCATGGCTTCCTACTGCTCTTTAATTTGGTCTACAGTAATCTAAATGCATTGACCCCTATGTAACTTTCAGCCTTAGCTCCTTGTCTTCAATGATCTGAAGAATCTGTCCCTCATTTATGTCTTCAGTTTTGTCTTCACTTATTCCATCCTTTTCTCCATGTTCTAGCTCCTCTGACTTTTTAGTTTCCTGGGTACCGTCTTCTACCACAGGGCATTTATATCCATGATATTCCTTTGGCCAATAACTATTTCCCATCCTCTCTTAACCTAATTGACTCCAGTTTTATTGCTCATATCTCAGCTAAAATTTCTTTCTCAGGGAAAGTCTCATTGTTCTCCCTCCTATATTAAATGTTCCATCATATATGTTAATATCAAAAAAGTTAATATCAACATATATCTCTCCTTTGTATACTCCCTCTATTGGATTTCCCATTTTTGTATATAATCCATCACCTACACTAATCTATACACTGTATGAGAATTGTTTTTAGTTACCTTTTTATATCAGGACTAGCATGGTGCCTTCTACCCCAGTAGGCATTAATAAATAATTATTGAATTATGAAAGGGCAATTACTGAGAACACAATTTTTAGGAGACAGCAGGGAAATTGTAGGATGGCTGGGAGCTCAAGAACATGTTATATCTGTTGAAGCGGTAGAATTTACAACACTTGGTCACAAAATTAGATCTAAGCCATAAAAGTGAAAAAAGTAGGAATGACTCTAAATGTCAGTTATTTTCTTTCCCATGAGAAAAACTACTAAATGGCCTTTCCAATGGACCTTTCATGATGCTACCATTCATGGTTCTATTATGTCTTCTACTAACTCTTTCTTATCAACATCCTTTATTCCAGTCAGAATGAAGTATGCCATACTCTTCCATGTGTTCAAAACTGTTATCACCTCTGCTTGTAATATCCTCCCTATTTTTCCTTGTTGCTATCTTCTCCATAAAGTTAACATATTATTTTATTGAGAAGATTTACTTGAACTTTATTTTGATATAAACATTATTACTCTCCTTTTATAATATCTGTGACCACCACTACAATACCACTTATCATATTATAATCTAATCACTGCCATAACATATCTCTGCTGTTTTTGTAAAGATATTTTTCATTTCTTTTTTTTTTTACTTCATTTTGCCAATGTTTGCCATCCTGTAGGCACAAAAAAGATACATATGAAATGATTAAATTGTCTGGAAATAATGCAATGAATATAATGAATATGTTTGAGAATGACTATACAAGATGAGACATAAACACAAAGGGCTAGAAATAAAGTGTTGCTAAGCAAATAATATTTGTGATCAGAATATATCTATGAGTGAGGCAATGGAAGTTGGTGTTGAATATTATGATAACATGTGAAATATGATTATTTATTTAAAAAGAAAAGGTAAAAAATTTAAAATGACCCATATTCCAAATGGAACATTACATGGAAACAAGTAAACCTAGTATTTATGTTAAAAAATGAGTCTGATCTCTGAACACAGAGACTTTCACATTAGATATAAGGGTTGGATCCTTCATTTATTAATGCATCCATTCAATAGGTATTTGTTACATGACTGACACTGCTTGATAATGAAAAAGACAAGCAGAACCAGACTCAGTCATTCTCCAAAGTGCTTCTAGCTTAGTGAAAAGTCAGACATCAATCCAATAATCACAAAAATAAATTTAAAAAAGAAGAAAATGTATAGTGCTCTAAGATTATAGAACAAGATAAAGTAAGGATAGGGGAGGTTTCCTGGACAGTGACATTGGCTTGAGATCTTAAAAAAACAAAAACGGGTGTTGAGTGTCATGATGATTCTTGTTTTCTACTCTGGTCATGGTCTCCAGGTCATGGGATAGAGCCTCTTGTCACACTCCACACTCAGCGGGGAAGCTCCTGGAGATTCACTCTTTCTCTTTCTCTCTCTTCCTCTACCCTTACCTCTGCCTCTCTAAAAAATAAATAAATAAATCTTTAAAAAAATAAAAATAATAAAAAAACAATAACAACAAAAATGTACCAACAATTTTTAGAAAACCAGGTACAATTATAGAGAAGTGAGATGATGTCAAAGAGAGTTTACCCTGGCTTACTTATTTCCAAATGAGCCATGGCAGCTTGTTATAGAATAACAATATTAAGGTACAAGGGATTTATATTCTTTTGATTTGTTTCAGGGTTTTTCTAGTTGTTTAAAAATAATTTATAGTATCTTTCATCAAAAGATCACACCACTCCAAAGTCAGCTCTAAAACCAATTGTCAGGGGCGCCTGGGTGGCTCAGTCGGTTAAGCGGCTGCCTTCGGCTCAGGTCATGATCCCAGGGTCCTGGGATCGAGCCCCACGTCAGGCTCCCTGCTCGGTGGAGAGCCTGCTTCTTCCTCTCCCTCTCCCTGCTGTTCTGCCTAC
Source organism: Mirounga angustirostris (assembly GCF_029215605.1). Lineage (NCBI taxonomy): Eukaryota > Metazoa > Chordata > Mammalia > Carnivora > Phocidae > Mirounga > Mirounga angustirostris. The sequence continues at coordinate 103,093,201 of NW_026991712.1, read as the reverse complement.
TTGTGCTCTCTCTCTCTCTGTCAAATAAATAAAATCCTTAAAAAATAATAATAAAATAAAATAATAAAACCAATTGTCAGAGAGTGATTCAAAACTTGAATAAGCCTTACTCAAAACACCATATGAGATCCCTTTTGTATAATTTCTTACAATACTACTTCTTATAGGAAAGTAATTGATTAACTTTCTATTTAGTGTTTCATAAAACTACATCTCATAATAAAGGTGAAGAATAATGTCTTAAGCTCCTCAAAAACATAAAATTATGGAATTAATTTACATCAGGTGCTTTTAAATACAGATTCAATATCTTGCTATGTGGCATTCATAGGTTTCAAAAATAATACCAAATGCTAGGTTTGACATTTTACAAGCAACCACAAAACTAGAAAAAAAAAAAAAAATTGTAGGTAAGAGGATGGAGAAGGACACAATGAAATATTCCTTTTTTTTTTTTTTTGGTTTATTATCAAAAAGCAATTTTCAAATTTTATTTATAAAACATCTCATGTACCTTTTCACTGTGTATTGGATTTGATAGTACCATGCTTCTGAAAAGAGGCAAAAGGGCAATTCTTGCAGCTGAAGGTGACCTTTATTACATCTTTTTCTAAGTGACTTCTTTCACAATTGCCAGGCCAAAAAGAAAAAAATTTAGAAGGCAATATCTGGCAGAATTGTGCTCTTTTTCTTTGTTTTCCTACACTAAATAAAATTGATCTTTATGCATTCATTTAATTGATTTTTTTAATGATATGCAAAGAAATGTAATTCTCAAGTGTTCATTCTGTCATGGTGACTAATCAGTTTTTCTGTGTCCTGTATTTTACTGCTTAGAGAAAATGCTATGTCAGTGATAATTTTCATTAACACATTCAGCACATGTCAAATGTTCCACATTAATGGTCACATAACTCTTATAAATGGAAAGAGTTCCATTGAGACACTTAATAAAAAAAAATAATCAATGGAAAAGGTACATAAAAATATGTTTCCTTTGGAAAATGAGTTTCTCCTGTATAGAAAACGCAAATGTAAACTTTTTTGATTCCTATAAGATGAATACACCCAGTAAATGCCTACTTATGATCCTTTGGATTTATTTATATCAGTCACTTTAATGTGTTTATAAAGTGACTGTGAAATCCCAGCCTCTGAGTTAACTATAATGTTTTCAGTAAGGTTAATAAGGTTTTTGTATAATGTAGATATAAAAGCCAATAAGGAGGTTTTAGAGATGGTGCAGTGTGAGATTTATACTAAAAACATCTAGAGTCAGTATTAGATGTGTGATGAGTCTTTACATGGATTATTACCTATTTTCAAAGAAAACATACTAGAAAGATAGGGCGGAGTAGTGGAAATTAAGCTCACTACTCCAAGTGTGATAAATCATTTTAGAAAAATTTCTTGAGAATTCTATCAATTACAATTTATTACATTAAAGTCTGCACAACTGAACTAGAAAGTGTAGGAAAGTAAAAATGGAAAATGATAGGTGAAAAGATTTTATATTTTAAATGATACAAATTCAGGTCATTCAAAATCCTCACCAGACTTGTTTTAGTTACAAAGAATTGTCTGCTATATAGACTAGACTCACCTTTACACACCAGTGTGTGCTTCACAAATGAAATGCATGATGAACCATGAACCCCAGTCAAGTGAGTTGTGTCAGTTTGCTTTTGGCTACACCCATTTCTCCAAACACAGATCAATAATAATAAAATGTGAAAAAAGCAACTTTTATTTAAACCCGAATAACTATTTATGTGAACTGGAGATATAAAAACAAGACAAACAAATCATAGATTTTTATGGCTTCCAGTGCTGAATGAGGCAAGAATGGTCAAGAGATAAATGGTTCAAATAATTGGAATTAAAATTCCTTCACTTAAGACAGAGAAAGCGGGGGGGTGGGGGGTGGAGCAAGGTGGCGGAAGAGTAGGAGACCTGGATTTCATTTGGTCTCAGGAATTCAGCTGGATAGAGATCGAACCATTCTGAACACCTATGAACTCCACAGGAGATCAAAGAAAAGAATAGCAACAACTCTCTGAATAGAAAAGCAACCACTTTCTGGAAGGTAAGACATGCAGAGAAGTGAATCCGAGGCAATATTCGGGAGGATAGATGGCGGGGGAGGGGGCCTCCGGCGGCCACTTCTGGCAAGTGATAGAACCATGGAGCACAAAATCGGAACTTTTAGAAGTCGGCTCCGCTGAGGGACGTCACTCCAGTGGCTAAGCGGGGGGAGGGGGGGAACCCTCACGGGACAGTGTGGTCTCAGGACCCTCGGGATCACAGAAAGACCGGGGGTGCCTGAGTGCGACAGAGCTCCCAGGTATTGGAGCGGGGAAGCCGGCTGCAGAGACGGAGCCGAGGAGTGGGCTCTCAGCTCGGGGTTGCCATAAACTGTGATCCACGGCCCAGTCGGGCCACTGCTCCTCTAGCAGGGACCCAACAAGGAGCAGATCCGGGGAGACTCCCCTTCCTCCCCCGGGAGGAGCGGCGCGGGAGCACACTGCAGGGATCTGCTGGGTTTGGAGACTCCACACCGGGTCGGGTGCCAGAGATAGAAATGCTCGATCACAGGCCGGGTGAACACGGAGTGCGGCCAGAGACTGGGGAGATGGGAGTGAGTGACTGCTTTTCTCTGGGGGCCCACTGAGGAGTGGGGACCCGAGTTCTTGACTCCGGGGCAGAGATTGGGATGCCACCATTTTCACTCTCATCCTCCAAAGCTGTACGGAAAGCTTGCAGGGAACAAAAGCTCCCGAGAGCAAACCCGAGCAGATTACTTAGCCCAGACTGGCAAGGGTGGGGCAATTCCACCTCCAGCGAAGACATTTGGGAACCACGGCAACAACCTCTCCCCCAGGAGATCAGCGAGAAGAGCCAGCCAAGACCAAGTTTACCAATCAATGAGTATGGCAGACTCCAGCGCTAGGGGAATAATGCACATAGAATCCATGGCTCTTTTACCATGATTCTTTAGTCTTTCAAAGTTAATTTTTTTTTAACTGTCTTTTTTTTTTTTTCATTTTTTCTTTTTCCCTTTTTCAACCAACATCTTATCAATCCCTTTTTTAAAAAACATTTTTATTTTTAATTTTTAGAACCATATTCTATCCCTTCATAGTAGTTACCCATATTTTTGGCATATATATATGTTGTTCTCTCTTTAAAATTTTGAGATAGTTTCTTCTAACAGATCAAAATATACCCTAAATCTCTAGTGTATGGTTTTGTTCTACTCTCCTGCCTGATCACATTCTCTCCCTTTTTTTTTTCTTTTTTTTCTAAATCCTCTTCTTTCTTTTTTCAACTTCTTATCAATGCCTTTCATAAAATTTTTTATAATTTTCATCTTTACAGTCATATTCCATCCCTTCATCATATCAACCCTTATTTTTGTACATATATAAGTTTTTCTTTCTTTAAAATTTTGGGAGGCACTTTCTTCTAACAGACCAAAATACACCCAAAATCATATAGTGTGTGCCACTGATCTATGCACCAGCCTGAGTATATTTGATCATATTCTGTTTTGTTTTGTTTTGTTTTGTTCCGTTTTTGTTTGTTTGTACCTTTTTCTTTTTCTTTTCTTTTTCTTTTATTTTCTTTCCCTTTCTTTTCCCCTGGCTTCAGGTCTTTTCTGATTTGTTTAGAGTATATTTTCTGGGGACATTGTTACCCTGTTAGCATTTTGTTCTCTAATTAATTTATTCTCCTCTGGACAAAATGACAAGATGGAAAAAATCACCTCAACAAAAAGAACAAGAGGTAGTACCGACTGCCAGGGACCTACTCAATATGGACATTAGTACGATGTCAGATCTAGAGTTCAGAATCATCACTTTAAAGATACTAGCTGGGCTTGAAAAAAGCATGGAAGTTATTAGAGACACCCTTTCTGGAGAAATAAAAGAACTAAATCTCACCAAGTCATAATCAAAAAGGCTATTAATGATGTGCAATAAAAAATGGGGGCACTAACTGCTAGGATAAATGAGGCAGAAGAGAGAATCAGTGATATAGAAGACCAAATGATGGAAAATAGAGAAGCTGAGAAAAAGAGAGATAAACAACTACTGGATCACGAGGGCAGAATTCGAGATATAAGCGATACCATAAAACGAAACAACATTAGAATAATTGGGATCCCAGAAAAAGAAGAAAGAGAGAGAGGGGCAGAAGGTATTATGGAGCAAATTATAGCAGAGAACTTCCCTAATTTGGGGAAGGAAACAGGCATCAAAATCCAGGAGGCACAGAGAACCCCTCTCAAAATCAATAAAAATAGGTCAACACCCCGACATCTAATAGTAAAACTTACGAGTCTCAGAGATAAAGAGAAAATCCTGAAAGCAGCTTGGGAGAAGAGATATGTAACCTACAATGGTAGAAACATTAGATTGGCAACAGACCTATCCCCAGAGACCTGGCAGGCCAGAAAGGACTGACATAATATATTCAGAGCACTGAATGAGAAAAATATGCAGCCAAGAATATTATATCCAGCTAGGCTGTCACTGAAAATAGAAGGAGAGAGAAAAAGCTTCCAGGACAAACAAAAACTAAAGGGATTTGCAAACACGAAACCAGCCCTACAAGAAATATTGAAAGGGGTCCTCTAAGCAAAGAGAGAGCCTAAAAGCAACATAGACCAGAAAGGAACACGGACAATACACAGTAACAGTCACCTTACAGGAAATACAATGGCACTAAATTAATGTCTTTCAATAGTTACCCTGAATGTAAATGGGCTAAATGCCCCAATCAAAAGACACAGGGTATCAGATTGAATAAAAAAAAAAAAAGACTCATCAATATGCTGTCTGCAAGAGACTCATTTTAGACCCAAAGACACCTCCAGATTGAAAGTGAAGGGGTGGAAAACCATTTACCATGCTAATGGACACAAAAGAAACCTGGGGTGCCAATCCTTGTATCAGACAAACTAGATTTTAAACCAAAGACTGTAATAAGAGATGAGGAAGGACACTATATCCTACTTAAAGGATCTATCCAACAAGAAGATCTAAGAATTGTAAATATCTATGCCCCTAACATGGGAGCAGCCAATTATATAAGCCAATTAATAACAAAAGCAAAGAAACACATTGACAACAATACAATAATAGCGGGGGACTTTAACACACCCTCACTGAAATAGATCATCTAAGCAAAAGATCAACAAGGAAATAAAGACCTTAAATGACACACTGGACCAAATGGACTTCACAGACATATTCAGAACATTCCATCCCAAAGCAAGAGAAAACACATTCTTCTCTAGTGCCCATGGAACATTCTCCAGAATCGATCACATCCTAGGTCATAAATCATGTCTCAACTGGTACCAAAAGATTGGGATCATTCCCTGCCTATTTTCAGACCACAATGCTTTGAAACTAGAACTCAATCACAAGAGGAAAGTCAGAAAGAACTCAAATACATGCAGGCTAAAGAGCATCCTACTAAAGAATGAATGGGTCAACCAGGAAATTAAAGAAGAATTTAAAAAATTCATGGAAACCAATGAAAATGAAAACACAACTATTCAAAATCTTTGGGATGCAGCAAAGGCAGTCCTAAGAGGAAAGTATATAGCAATACAAGCCTTTCTCAAGAAACAAGAAAGGTCTCAAGTACACAACCTAACCCTCCACCTAAAGGAGCTGGAGAAAGAACAGCAAATAAAGCCTAAACCCAGCAGGAGAAGAGAAATAATAAAGATCAGAGCAGAAATCAATGAGATAGAAACCAAAAGAACAGTAGAACAGATCAATGAAACTAGGAGCTGGTTCTTGGAAAGAATTAACAAGATTGATAAACCCGTGGCCAGATTTACCAAAAGGAAAAGAGAAATGACCCAAATCAACAAAATCATGAATGAAAGAGGAGAGATCATAACCAACACCAAAGAAATACAAACAATTATAAGAACATAATATGAGCAACTCCATGCCAGCAATTTAGATAACCTGGAAGACATGGAGGCATTTCTAGAGATGTATCAACCACCAAAACTGAACCAGGAAGAAATAGAAAACCTGAACAGACCTATAGCCACTAAGGAAATTGAAGCAGTCATTAAAAATCTCCCAACAAACAAAAGCCCAGGGCCAGATGGCCTCCCAGGGCAATTCTACCAAACATTTCAAGAAGAATTAATACCTATTCTTCTGAAACTGTTCCAAAAAAATAGAAATGGAAGGAAAACTTCCAAACTCGTTTTATGAGGCCACCATTACCTTGATCCCAAAACCAGACAAAGACCCCATCAAAAAGGAGAATTACAGACCAATATCCCTGATGAACATGGAGGCAAAAATTCTCACCAAAATACTAGCCAATAGGATCCAACAGTACATTAAAAGGATTATTCACCATGACCAAGTGGGATTTATCCCAGGGCTGCAAGTTTGGTTCAACATCCTCATTCAATCAATGTGATACAATACATTAACAAAAGATAGAACAAGAATCATATGATCCTCTCAATAGATGCAGAAAAAACATTTGACAAAGTACAGCAAACTTTCTTGATCAAAACTCTTCAGAGAATAGGGATAGAGGGTACATACCTCAATATCATAAAAACCATCTATGAAAACCCACAGCAAATATCATTCTCAATGGGTAAAAACTGACAGCTTTCCCCCTAAGGTCAGGAACACAGCAGGGACGTCCATTATCACCACTGCTATTCAAAATAGTATTAGAAGTCCTAGCCACAGCTATCAGACAACAAAAAGAAATCAAAGGCATCCAAATTGGCAAAGAAGAAGTCAAACTCTCACTCTTTGCAGAAGATATGATATTTTATGTGGAAAACCCAAAAGACTCCACCCCGAAACTGCTAGAACTCATACAGGAATTCAGTAAAGTGGCAGGATATAAAATCAATGCACAGAAATCAGTGCCATTCCTATACACCAACAACAAGACAGAAGAAAGAGAAATTAAGGAGTCGGTCCCATTTACAATTGCACCCAAAACCAAAAGATACCTAGGCATAAATCTAACCTAGGAGGCAAAGGATCGGTACTCAGAAAACTATAAAATACTCATTAAAGAAATTGAGGAAGACACAAAGAAATGGAAAAACATTCCATGCTCATGGATTGGAAGAACAAATATTGTGAAGATGTCAATGCTACCTAGAGCAACCTACACATTCAGTGCAATCCCCATCAAAATACCATCCACTTTTTTCAAAGAAATGAAACAAATTATCCTAAAATTTGTATGGAACCAGAAAAGACCCCGCATAGGCAGAGGAATGTTGAAAAAGAAAAGCAAAGCTGGTGACATCACAATTCCGGACTTCCAGCTCTATTACAAAGCTGTCATCATCAAGACAGTATGGTACTGGCACAAAAACAGACACATAGATCAATGGAAGAGAATAGAGAGCCTAGAAATGGACCCTCAACTCTATGGTCAACTAATCTTTGACAAAGGAGGAAAGAATGTCCAATGGAAAAAAGACAGTCTCTTCAACAAATGGTGTTGGGAAAATTGGACAGCCACATGCAGAAGAATGAAACTGGACCATTTCCTTACACCACACACAAAAATAGACTCTAAATGGTTGAAAGACCTAAATGTGAGACAGGAGTCCATCAAAATCCTAAAGGAGAACATAGGCAGCAACCTCTTCGACCTCAGCTGCAGCAACTTCTTTCTAGAAACATCGCCAAAGGCAAGGGAAGTAAGGGCAAAGATGAACTATTGGGACTTCATCAAGATAAAGAGCTTTTGCATAGCAAAAAAAACAGTCAACAAAACCAAAAGACAACCAACAGAATGGGAGAAGATATTTGCAAATGACATATCAGATAAAGGGCTAGTATCCAAAATCCATAAAGAATTTATTAAACTCTACACCCAAAGAGGGCACGTTCTGCATGGAACACTGGGTGTTATGCACAAACAATGAATCATGGAACACTACATCAAAAACTAATGACATAATGTATGGTGATTAACATAACAATAAAATAATTTTAAAAAAAGAGAAAGCAATGGATCTTCTTCATAATCCCAATAATAAAATAAACTTGAAAAAAGCCTTGCTGCTGAATTTTAGCTAGGTTAATTCTTCAAGAAATTGGACAATTATGAAGACACAATTTGAGGAAACACAATTTGAAATAAAACATGCCTCCTGTACCTTTGGTGACTGGAAGTCCAATATCGTATCACAGTCATTCTAAAACACACTTATACATCCTAGTTCTGTGCTGGGGTCTAAGGACCCAGTAGAAGTGATTGTGTAAATGTCAGAGTGATTTTTCAGAAGAGTGAGATGAAAGCAGAACAGAGAAAGAGATTGAGAAGTTGGAATAAAAACATATAAACAATGGAGAAAACCTCTAGCAAGAAGAAATAGTCATAAAATACAATTTAAAATTCAAAAAGCAACCTGATAGTATTTGCACATCATAAAGCTTGTGTTCATTTAAAAGCCAAGATTATATACAGTCTATTGTTTAAAACCATTGATAAAAATCACAAAGTTTTGAATGAGAGAATTTGTTAAATGATACTTTTAGTAATGATCCCAACTACTTAGAACATGTGATAGAAAACATATACCATTTTATTTAATTTTATTTTTTTTAAAGATTTTATTTATTTATTTGACAGAGAGAGAGATAGCGAGAGCAAGAACACAAGCAGGCGGAGTGGGAGAGGGAGAAGCAGGCTTCCCGCCGAGCAGGGAGCACAATGTGGGACTCGATCCCAGGACCCTGGGATCATGACCTGAGCCAAAGGCAGACGCTTAACGACTGAGCCACTCAGGCGCCCAAACATATACCATTTTAAACAGCAAAAATAATCCTCAAATGAACCCAATAATAAATCTTTAAAATGTATGCAAAATATATATCAAGGAAATGTTAAAATAAATTTAAAAATACAATAAAGTAATGAAAAATGTAGATGAAAGTCATGAATATAACTTGGACTAGGAATAACAGGAGTAATATTTGTCATCTCACATAAAACAATTGAAAAACTAGACAAGGCTTCTGCACAGCAAAGGAAACAGTCAACAAAACTAAGAGGCAACCCACGGAATGCGAGAAGATATGTGCAAATGACATTACAGAGAAAAAGCTGGTATCCAAGATCTATAAAGTACTTCTGAAACTCAACACCCAAAAACAAATAATCCAGTCAAGAAATGGGCAGAGACATGAACAGTCACTTCTCCCAAGAAGACGTACAAATAGCTAACAGACATATGAAAAAAACGTTAATCACTAGCCATCAGGGAAATACAAATCAAAACCACATTGAGATACCACCTTACACCAGTTAGAATGGCAAAAATGGACAGGGAAAAAACAACAAATGTTGGAGAGGTTGTGGAGAAAAGGGAACCCTCTTACACTGTTGGTGGGAATGCAAGCTGGGACAGCCACTCTGGAAAACAGTGTGCAGGTTACACTAAATGTTAAAAAATAGAGCTACCCTATGACCCAGAAAATGCATTACTAGGTATTTATTCCAAAGATACAGATGTAGTAATCCGAAGGGGCACCTGCACCCCAGTGTTCATAGCAGCAATGTCCACAATAGCCAAACTGTGGAAGGAGCCAAGATGTCCTTCAACAGATGAATAGACAAAGAAGATGTGGTTCATATATACAATGGAATATTACTCAGCCATCAGAAAAGATGAATACCTACCATTTACATCGATATGGATGGAATGGATGGGATTATGCTAAGCGAAATAAGTCAAGCTGAGAAAGACAATTATCATATGATTTCACTCATATGTGGAACATAGGGGAAGGGAGGGAAAACTAAATGGGAAGAAATCAGAGACGGAGACAAACCATGAAAGACTCTGGACTCTGGGAAACAAACTGACGGTTACAGAAGGGAGGGGGCTGGAGGAGGATCAAGTAGCCGGGAGATAGGTGTTAGGGAGAGCACTTGTTGTGACCAGCACTGGGTGTTATACACACTAATGAATTGTAGAACATTACATCAAAAACTTATGATGGCTATTGGCTAACTGAACATAAAAAATAAATAAATAAAAATAAAATAAAATAAAATAAAAAATGAGGTTTTTCAATTATAAGTGGAATAAAATGTATTATAAGAAATTAACAAGTAGTTAATATACAAGTAATCATCTGTCCTCTAAAATCTGAAATGTATTTGTCAGGGAGGAGACATATATGGTATAATAAAAAAGAGAGGGTATGAGCTTTAGAGTTAGACCAGACTATAAGTCCAAACCACCCACTACAATATGCACTGAGAGCTATGCAATACATAGATATTCCATACCTATTAATTAGGAGTAATTTTTTATATAAGGATTAATTTTAATGTCATAAAAATTAACATGCTATTAGAAATAATGAGTGCTCACAAATTCTAGTTGCTTAAACATCAATTTCCTCCCTCTCTCTGCCTCTCTCCTCTCTTACCACCTTTCTACACAAAGCATGTAGTAAATTGTAAATTTCATCTTTGATACAGTTGGAAGATCAAGAGGTGTGACACCAAGTGGTGTCCATTAAACAAATATAGATTGCTTTTGACCTACTCTGCTTTGAAGAAACTGCAGTGCCTGTAAGCTCTTGAATGGTCAATTAATTCTAGAAGACCATGAAAACTATTCTTCACAAAATTTTTAAAATCCAGTTGTTGACTATATTACTAAAGAAGAGATTATGCTCTATACATAGTGTTGTTGATAAATAGCCTTTGAATATTCAATTTTATGTATTCTTAGTGTCATTTTATTGATTTTAACTTTATTATTAACTAAAATGTTTTCTTTAGTCCCATTAATATTCATGATTAGATTTAACATAGAAGAGCTATTCCATTAAATTTAAATTAAATGCTTAGTTAATGTGTGTTTAGAACGCATTATTGTTAATTGTTTATGCTGACTCCAGTCATTATATCTCATGCTGGCTCTGGATTGCTTACCATGCTGAAAAGTGCAGCTGGGTCAGGTGTTTTCTTTTTGAAGATGGATAGGCAATGGTGATTGAAAATGTAAATGATATAGAATCAGTTCTGGCCCAGTAGAAGCATTCTCTCAAGATCAAGCTTTTGATGAGCCGTGTTACAGAGTAACTACCCCAAATACCTATTAGACTTAAACTTCTTGATTCACAATAAAACACTATTATTATCTGCTTCTATCCAGTCTCCTTTTTCTCCTCTTTCAGCAGTTGACACAGCATTGAGTGTGATACTGCAAAATACATATCATCCCTTTGCTTGAAACCATTCACTAGTTTTCAGCACTTGAAGGATATCTGATAGCTTTGCCCCTTGCTTCCCTGCTTATACAAATGGATTCATATTTTCTTCACCTACTACTATTCTCTTCAAACTATACACTCCATTAGTTTTGAATTTACCATTTACATTTCTTTTCACTCTTCCTGCTCCATTGCATTTGAACTTTTCCACATGTTATTCTCTCTGTTTTACTCCCTATTGTATCTGGCTGACTCTCTCACTTTAGTTCTTGCTTTTAAAGTCATTTATTCTGAAATGTTTTGATTTTTCTCAGTTGAATATATAAGATGTCCATCCTATATATTTTGACAATACTTCATACTGTCTTTATTACAGAATCTATTATACATTATTATAACCAAATCTTAGTTGTATTTATTTCCTACAAAATTATAAATGCCATGAAGTTTTGGAAAAAGACAAAAATCCCATCCTAGTGGTTGGCACAAAAAGTAGGCTCAAAATAAATAATAGAGACTTCTGATGCAGATGAGCTGGCATAGATTCATCTCCCTGCTGCTTCTCCCTGTTAAGTTTACCTATGAGCCCTGGGCAACGGACAACCAAAGACAAGCTCTGCCAGGTGTATAAATGAAGGCATATTGGTTAGGGATCCCAGGATTGGAAAAACAAACAAACAAACAAAAAACATGACACAAGTTTTCTTACGACTCCCCACCCAGCAGAAAAATTTGACTGGGCCTGGCATTTCCTGATTCCCAAACTAATAACAGAAGGCAAGCCAAGTAGACCCACCTCCCACCAAGAGCAAACAGGAGTCCATTTGACAACACCAGGCAAGCCAAGCAGAACTGGCAAGAAGGATGAATTGGAGAGCACACTAACAGTAGGCCTCCAGAAGAAATGATCCTACCCCGCCCCCTCACTTTTCTCACATTGGGTTTGACTTCCCTCCCCCAACCAGAAACATGGCACAGCTCAAGAGCACCCACAAGGGGGGTTCTGCTGCAACAATGCCATGTTCAGAAAGTGTTCTTTGTCCCCATGGGCTAGAGATTCTCTTCCCTCACCTATGAGTACCAGATAGCTCACATTAGTGAAGCTCCTTCCATCCCCTCAAGCGACACTAACAGTAAATTGTGAGCTTCACTAGCATGAGATAAACCAAACAGACCACATAGTAACTCAAAACCTGAAAATTATGTCATCATTGGAATAACAACCCACAGAACTGGCCAGGACCTTTATGCAAAACTTAAACTGGGTGACTTCTTGCTAAATAAGAGCTGTAAGTAAAACCAAGAGTCTCCTACATAAAGGACAAAAAAATATCTAGGACACAATCAAAATCACCCATCTTAATAAGAACCAAAAACTAAAAATGTGAGTGAGAAAAAGCAATTAATTCATTCCAACACTACAATGAATTAAAAGTTGGAATTATCTAACAAGAATTTTAAAGCAGCCATTATACGTATGATTCAATACAAATTTTCTTTCTTTTTTTAAAAATTTTTTTAAGATTTTATTATTTATTTGAGAGAGAAGGATAGAGCACAATCAGGGGGAGCAGCAGAGAGAGGGAGAAGCAGGCTCCCCGCTAGCAGGGAGCCCGATGTGGGGCTCGATCCTAGGACCCTGGGATCATGACCTGAGCCGAAGGCAGATGCTTAACCGACTGAGCCACCCAGGTGCCCCTCAATACCAATTTTCTTAACAATCTTGGCGCATCAGAAAAGAAGAGAAAATGGAAAGAATACAAATATGATTAAATAAAATAGACTATCCTTCCCCATACAAGTTTTCTAAATGTATGTGATAATGCAAGTAGAAATTATAACACAATCTGATACTCATAACAATAATATTTAGAAATAAGGAGGATAAAGGAACCTAAATAGAAGTAAGGCTTCCTCGCTTTACTTGAAGTAATAAAATATCGATGCTAGCAGACTGATAATCACGTGTATTGAAATGTTTAGGGTCCCACTAAAAAAACTATGGAAAGTAATACATTCAAGTCCACTAAAAATAACCAATATAAAATTGTAAAAAAAAATGTACAAGTAATGCACACGAAGGCAAAGAAAGAGAAGCAGAGAAAACAAAGCAACAACAACAACAAAAATAACACAGCACAAAATAAGCCCTAATATGTGAATAGGTACCTTTAATGTAAATGGCCTAAAAATAACAATTATAAAGCAGAGTTTGAAAGTCAATAAAAAAAAATAGATGCCATTTTTAGGAAGTGCACCTAAAATGCCATTTTTATGCCATTTTTAGGAAGTACACCTAAAATTCAATGTTATAGGTAGGTGAAAAATAGAAAGATGGAATAAAGGTACACCATGCAAGATTTTATTTCAAAAAGCAAGAGTGGCTATATTAACATCAGGTAAAGAAGACTTCAAAGAAATTTACTAGAGACAAAGAGGAGCATTACATAACAGTAAATAAAAAAATATACCAGGAATATATAACAATCCTAAATGTGCACACATCAAACAACAGAGACTAAGATAATTGAGACAAATATTACTAAAGTTGAAAGGATACATAAACAAATTAGCAATTATAGTTGGGATGTTAATAGAACTCCTAGCCCTAATAGAAAATATGGATGGATATAGATCTGAACAAAATAATAAACCAAAGGATCTACTTAGCATGTTTAGACCATTACACTAAACAGCAGAATAAACATCTTTTTCAAGCATACTTGGAACATTCACCAAGACTGACAATCTGCTAGTAATAACATAAATCTTAACAAATTTAAAGGAACCAATCATATAAAGTATGTTCTCTGATCCTACTGAAATTAAATTATAAATCAACAATAGAAAGACAATAGGCAACTCTCAAATCACTTGGTAATTAAATAGCACATTGATAAGTAATTAATTGCTCTAAGAGGACAGCTATAAATGGAAAATACATAGATCAGAATTATAGTGAAAATACGACATATCAAAATATTTGAGACATGGCTAAAGCGATGCTAAGAGTTAAATTTATAGCAGTAAATGTTTACATAAGGAAAGAAAAAAAGTGTTAAGTCAGTAATAAACATTAGGGTTTATAATGCATGTAAAGTTTTTAAAAACTAAGAATGCAGACTATGGTAGAGAATAAAATTATACTCCTGCCATGTTTTGCATTATTTGTGGAAAAGAATATTATTTAAAGGTAAATTATGATAACTTAAGCATGCATGTTGTAACTTCTCATGAAATTAATAAAAAGAGGTAGAGCAGGGGCACCTGGGTGGCTCATCTGGTTGGGCGTCTGCCTTCAGCTCAGGTCATGGTCCCAGGGTCCTGGGATCGAGCCCCGCATTGGCCTCCCTGCTCAGCGGAAATCCTGCTTCTCCCTCTCCCACTCCCCCTGCTTGTGTTCCCTCTCTTGCTGTCTCTCTGTCAAATAAATAAATAAAATCTTAAAAAAAAAAAGAGGTAGAGCAGAACAGTTAATAGGGAACATAGAATATGAAAATTAAAAACCACTCACTTCACCCAAAGCAAGACAGGAAAGAGAGAAAAAAGACAACAAATGAAGCATATAAAGAACAAATAGCAAGTGACATATGTAAAAATGACAATTTTTTATTATTTTTATTTTATTTATTTATTTATTTATTTATTTATTTATTTTGAGAGAGGGATAGAGTGTGTGAGAGGGGGGGGGACAGAGAGAGATAATCTCAAGCAAGCTCCATGCTCAGTGGAGCCAGATGTGGGGCTGTATCTCACGACCCTGAGATCAAAACCTAAGCCGAAATCAAGAATTGAATGCTTAACCAACTGAGTGCCCCTTAACCACCCAAGTGCCCCCAAAATTACAATTTCAATATTTATTAAATGTTAATGAACTAAACTCTCCATGTAAAAGAGAGAGGTTATCAGGATAGAAAAGCAAGACAACTATGTATTGTTTATGTCAAACACAAATAGGAAGGCAAAGAAAAGTTGAAAATAAGAATGGGGAAAATGCCACATAATTGCCAAAAATAATAAAGAGATTTAAGAATAAAATATAGGATCATGGGAAAGTAAAAATTTAAAGGTGAAATTGCAAAATTTATGTATCGTGATAATGTAGGAGAAATGTTGACAGGGAAGAAAACTTCAAAAAAAAAGTGTTGCAAAGTAATTCAAAATAGAGCTACCTCTGACCCAGCGATTGCACTATTTGGTATTTACCCCAAACACACAGATGTAGTGAAAAGAAGGGCCATATGCACCCCAATGTTCATAGCAGCAATGTCCGCAATAGCCAAACTGTGGAAAGAGCCGAGATGCCCTTCAACAGATGAATGGATAAAGAAGATGTGGTCCATATACACAATGGAATATTACTCAGCCATCAGAAAGGATGAATACCCAACTTTTGCATCAACATGGATAGGACTGGAGGAGATTATGCTAAGTGAAATAAGTCAAGCAGAGAAAGTCAATTATCATATGGTTTCACTTATATGTGGAACTCAAGGAATAGCATGGAGAACATTAGGAGAAGGAAGGGAAAAATGAAGGGAGGGAAATCGGAGGGGGGAGATGAACCATGAGAGACTATGGACTCTGAGAAACAAACTGAGGGTTCTAGAGGGGAGGGGGTGGGGGGATGGGTTAGCCTGGTGATGGGTATTGAGGAGGGCACATTCTGCACGGAGCACTGGGTGTTATGCACAAACAATGAATCATGGAACACTACATCTAAAACTAATGATGTAGTGTATGGGGATTAACATAAGAATAAAAAAAATTAAAAAAAAATAAGATAGCAGGAAGGGAAAAATGAAGGGAGGGAAATCGGAGGGGGAGATGAACCATGAGAGACTATGGACTCTGAGAAACAAACTGAGGGTTTTAGAGGGGAGGGGGTGGTGGGATGGGTTAGCCTGGTGATGGGTGTTAAGGATGGCACCTACTGCATGGGTGTTATACAAAAACAATGAATCATGGAACACTACATCAAAAACTAGTGATGTAATGTATGGTGATTAACATAACATAATAAAATTAAATTAAATTAAATTAAATTAGAAAAGAAAAATGCATGCAAGAAAAACAAATGAAGGTCTTAAATTTATATTACACAATAACATAAATACATAAACTTGGATTCTATTTGTTTTTGTTTTAAAATTAACCAAAGAAAAAAATACATTTTTTTTACATATCCTCATAAAATATTTTTCTGGATTTTACTATTTTCAGTTCGTGAATTCAGTGTGATTCATTAAAAAAAGATCTCACATTTCTGCCCAAGACCATGCTTGGCTCACAATAGATAGTTTATACAGTACTTATCTTTGACATTTTTAATGTCATTTGAATTCTCTTTCTCATGAGTTTTTTAAAGTTCTGATTTAATAACCCCTTTGGTACTCATTATCACTTTTTTAAATTAAAGAAAAAAACCCTAATATTAGGTTTTTCTAGTTTATAATATAAAGTCAACTAAACTGTCATTTAAACAAATAAAAGCCATGATTTGGTGGCTTTGAAGAATACACTTCCCAAGTTAAGCATAAACATAAACATGCCAAACATAAGCTTTTCCCTATGAAAAATAACAGTAGGGACAGTACAAAGAATATTATAACGATAATGGTAGAATGGTTTTTAAGGTTTTGGGGGGAGTCCCAGTAACGTCATTTTAGTAATATTGAAAAGTGTTTTATTCATTATATGCTAACTATTATTCCTTATGTCTCTATACTGCTGGTTGAGAGGAAACACTCGTCTATGTCCCCAAACTGGGTGATCTATATTTTATTCTCTTTTTTAAAAAATTGCATTGAAAAGGAAAAGTTAGAAATATAACCTGAGCAGCAAGGGAGATAAAATGTTTAATGCTGTTCCCAAGAATTTGTCTCTCCAAACAGCCCCACCAGTTCATAAATGTTTCATCAGGATTTTTAACATTCAAATGTTTACTAGTTAGCATTATTTCAGAGGACAGTAATTTAATTAATATCACAAGTATGATTTTACAATAGTATTTTTTATTTCAGAAATTTTTGCAAAGCTTTGTTAAAACAGTGCCTGCTGACTAAGTTTCCAACTTCCTGAGCAACTCAGATACTCTCCAAATGATTTCCAAAACCAAAAATATCTGCCAGTAGATATTTGCTAAAAATTTATTTTTCTCACTGAAGCTGAAAAATACACAGTTATATAATAAATCATGTATTACAATTGAGACAAACAATTGAAAAGTATTCATTAATTATAATCATAGGGTGAATAAAGCCCTCTCTCAACTTCAATAAAATTAGGTTATGATCTTATATCAGTGTTAAAATTCACAACAATAAAATATGGAACTGTTGTAATTGAAAGTGAAAAGGGAGGATCAAGAATCAAGGGAACCATAACAATGACTGATTCTTTCCTAACTATATTAAGTTCCCACAGAACTTTCTTTACTCCCAAAATTAATGACTGCATACAAGGATCTCATTACTTGTTTTATACTTTTATAATGGTAATTATTAAATAGTTAACTATGGGGCGCCTGGGTGGCTCAGTTGGTTAAGCGACTGCCTCCAGCTCAGGTCATGATCCCAGGGTCCTGGGATCGAGTCCCGCATCGGGCTCCCTGCTCTGCAGGGAGCCTGCTTCTCCCTCTCCCACTCCCCCTGCTTGTGTTCCCTCTCTCGATGTGTCTCTCTCTGTCAAATAAATAAATAAAATCTTAAAAAATAAATAAATAAATAAATAAATAAATAAATAAATAAATAAATAAATAGTTAACTATGACCTAAAAGAGTATAATACCCATTGAAGACCAAAATACTACCTCTACTTGTTTTATTATGATGCTGATTAACATAGAGAATTTGGGCAGATATTACTTTTATGCTTTGCATCATTAAAGAAAGCAAATATACATTTATTTAGACAAAGCATTTCTTGAGGAGTTATAATTTCATTCCACAGTGCTCTTTATATGCCAACATAAGTAGAGATTGTGTTTAGCTTTCATAGATGAGTAGGTGACATTTAGGCATGCCCACATGAAGTACACTTAAGAACTAGAAGCAGTAGCCCACAATGTCACCTTTTAAAATTTTTTTTATCAAATTTTTAGGATTTTTTTAACATACTAATTTTGTCTTTCCTTCTATACTGACAGCATTTCCTATTTCCTCAATGTTTTTTACAAATTTTATATTAAAATAATTAAATAATCAATTAAAGTTTTAGACATTTTATATATTTCTGCCAGTGTTCTCTGGAATACCAAAAAAAAAAAGAAGAGGTATATGTACAAAAGTCCATTTTAGCCATAACCTAACACATATGCGTGTGCGCACGTGCACACACACACACACACACACTAAAATTGTCATAGAAGAAAGCTAATGAGGAAAGTTAAAGAAATGAATATACTGGGCGCCTGGGTGGCTCAGTTGGTTAAGTGACTGCCTTCGGCTCAGGTCATGATCCTGGGGTCCCGGGATCGAGTCCCACATCGGGCTCCCTGCTCGGCAGGGAGTCTGCTTCTCCCTCTGACCCTCCTCCCTCTCATGCTCTCTGTCTCTCACTCTCTCTCTCTCAAATAAATAAAAAAAATCTTTAAAAAAAAAAAGAAAAAAGAAATGAATATCCTATGATCCCACCAAAATAATTAATTAATTACAAGTAGGAAATTGAGAAGGAAATAGCTTGCATCTAATTTTTAATGCTTCACTGAGATATGAGTTACATACCATAAAATTACCCACTCTAATCATATAATTCAATGATTTTTAGTAAATGTATGAAATTGTGCTGTAATCCTCGTAATCTGAATTTAGAACATTTCCATATCCCCCAAAGAAACATGAGGTCCATTGGCAGTCATTCCCTAGTCCCACCTCAGCTTACACCACTAGTCTACTTTCTGTTCTATAGATTTATCTTTTCTGGACATTTCATATATAAGGCAGCATACAATATATGATCTTTGTGACAAATCTCTTTCACTTACCATAATGTTGGTAAGATTCAATCATTTTGACATGTGCCAGTAATACCACCCATTTTATTATCAAATATAAATCCAAGTATGTATGGATAAGTCACATGATATTTGCCCATTTACTAAATGATGTACATTTGAGTGGTTTACACTTTGGGCTATTATGAATAGTGCTGCTATGAACATTCACATACCAGTCTTATGAGACATACATTTCTATTTCTCTTGGGTAAATACCGCACGGTGGAGTACTAAAGACTTATGGTAACACTTTAATGCATTAAAGGCCAAACTGTTTTCCAAAATGGCACCATTTTACACCTCTTCCAACAATGTATTAAGTTCCAGTTTCTTCTCATTTTCACCAATATTTGTTGCCTGTCTTTTTTATTATAGCCATTCTAATAGATGTGAAGTAATTCTGAAAATGTAGCCAGTAGAATCAAGAGCCACTGGACTATATAATCTCAAACCATATTGTCTGTCACTAGTTCTATGCATTTGCCTTTTAAGACGCAAAGCAAAACAATTTTTATCCAAGTTTACTGCTTCCACACTTAACTGATATATACTGATTTCCAGAGATAAATGTCAAACAGTATGCCTTGCTTGCATTACTTTGACTATTTGGTAACTACACATCAGGCCACTAATCTCTCTTATGCCACTATAAAAATACATAGGCTGTATTCTGACCAAATGACAGTACATTAGAGTCAGAAGGATAGCACTCAAGGGGGCATATGCTGTTCATAAGGAAATGCAGGTAATTACGTTCCTAGTGAAGTATTTTAAACAGCTTGAGTTGAGCCTCTGCTGGTTTTCCAAACTTGGAGCCCAAAGTTTCACATATCAAAACCTTACTCTTTAAAGTCTTCTAGTAGCTATATAAAAGTTGGTTTTACTAGAGGAATTGAGCAATTTCCATACTCATTAACTGCTGGCAATGACACTTTTTCATAGGTTATCTGTGCATCCTGTGTATAAAGTTGCTTATTAGTACCACCCTAGCACTTTACAGATAGTTGATAGGCAAATCTGTATCATGTACCTTTTATTTGTCTTCGGATTCTCACACCTTTAAGACTACTCTATGTATCAAAAGAGAGATGGAAGCTAGGTTGTTGACATAATTAGATCACTCTAACATTATCCATGCTCTCTTACTATTTTCTTAAAGGAAACAGAAGGTGTTTGATTTCTTTCTCAACTCTCTTTAATATCCTAGTCCTCTAAAAGAGTGTTGTATAGGCAGAGCTACAGAATAATGTTTTAGTATAATTCTATGCTGTCAACTAGTTGAGTACCTAGTCAGATACCAGTGCCAGATACTGTCCTAGATACTTGGACAAAAAATACTGTCTTCATATTGTTTACATAGCAATTTGCTTTTGTGAAGCTATTTGAGCACTTTATGCATGAGATATTGTGGCTGGTAACAGGGTGGTAAAATTGGAGATGTTAGTGATGTTCAGATTAGAGATATGTTTCACACTGACCAAATGTTCTATAATTACTGAAGTTGACATTTGGGAAAAGACAAGCTGGATTTGTAGAAAAATAGATGAGTGCGTGTGTGCATACACACACACAATAATAATATATATTAAACAAATGTAGCTATTATCTAGTTAGAGAGATTACTGAGTCCTACAAAATAGGATAATATTTAAAATTGGTACTAGAATCAGTGATAAGTTAGGAATAGATCTGTGGCTTACTATAATGAGATATTTTTGGAAATTTTTAAAATTCTAGAAAATTTCCAACGATCAGTATATGAATGTGTCTGATTTTGTAAATCTTGGGCTACATTTGTAAGGCAATAACCACTATAATGAAAAATCTGATGATTTGCTTATCTTAGCAATCAGTTTATGATGTAGTGACTTCCAAATGTAACATTCTATTTCACTTACAAAAATTAGCAAAATTGTCTGATTTTGAACAATAAATAGCAACTGCTCTCAAAAAGAGAAAAATGATCCTCTTACAACTAAGTTGTAAACTTCTTAAAGTCAAAGGGTGTACCATATTTGTCTTTTTACCTCAAAATCTAAAATTTCTTGGTATATTTTAAGAATCTGATAGGCATTTTATTGATTCATAGAAATCTGAAATTTCCATTTTTTAATTATTCATAACTTCACCATCTCATGTACATCATTCTAATATCAAGAAGGAAGCCAAAATGATGCCACATCTGAAAACCATTTATCATCACTCTTTAGTATGTCCCAGGGAGGTATCTATATATACATTTTTGAATTTAATATTGCCATTTTAGGTCAAATAATATCACACTGAAGAAAACCTCAAGTATTTCCTTATTGGGCAGGCCACTTTGTAATTTTAAATAGGTAAAACAGTTAATAAGAAAAAATATATTCTTGCTTAATGTTAGATTCACAGATACAAATATGAACCCCCCGATTTCAAAGAAAATTGATGAAGATCATACTATAAGGCACTTTGTTTCTGACCAGAAAAACAACTTAAACATCTCAAAGAAGATGCAGATGTCAAACATCAATGATAACCAATGTGCATATCATGGTCCAGTAGTTGTTGGTACTTAATTTCAACAAAATCATGTTCCTGCTGCAACCTTTTCACTGTGGCTGTTTAAACTTGACAGTAACTTTAAATCTTGTTGACAGCTACTTCCCTTACCTTTCAGCAAGCAGTTGGTTGCCGTTCAAATGGTATCGCACAGAAAGGTAATTCCCAATTTCACTCCATTCGTCTAAACTCAAATGTAGTCATTTGGGACAAAGTGGAAACTGGGTCAAAAGTGCTAAAGCTTCCCAAAAGGATATACAATCCACTGGGCAATTAGAAGTGCAGTAAAAAACAGTGACTCAGTTTCATTTTAACATAAAAATCACCTTGACTTCTAAATTGTTCCAGACGTTATTGTTTGATGGTGGGGGATAAGGAATTGTTTCTGTGATAGAAGAGTAGACTGAGATTACACACTCAAAACCAAAATGAAGACAAATGACTCACCTTAGGTAAAGGTTTACTCCAAGAATGGATGTGCTGTGTGATTATTAATATTCACAGAATTCCCCCTTGCTACTCTTTTGCAAGGACTTCTAGCAGCTAAAGTGCAAATGTCTAGCATGGCCTCCTTATTGAGATAGGTAATTGCCTGTATTTGTGTGTGTGGGTGTGTGTGTGCGTGTGTGTGTGTGTATGTACCTAATTTCAACAATATAAACAAAATTTATATAATTTTGATAGACATATATGTTAATTTTTTGAATCTGAGTAGACGAATCAGTGGCCAATTTGGTCAGCTGTAAAAACAGACACAGCTTAATATCCTTATTAAAAAAGAATGGCTTTGAGTCCTGGATCTCTAATTTATTAGATGAACAACATTGGTTAATTTCCTTAAACATTCTGAACTTGAGATGTCCTGTCTGTAAAATGAGGATAGGTACTCCAGGTACTTCAATCATGTCAACCACACATAAAGGGCACAGTATAGTTCAAACACAAATCTAATGATACTGCCCCGCTGACCCCATTCCAAATATCTATACCTTTGCTCAAGTGGTTTCATCATCTGCATGATATATTTTTCCCTCTCAGTCTTCAAAATTTCCCAGAAATATATTTTTTGTGGCACTAAATTATCCTCTGGGAAAAATTCACATCCTCTATGCTCCCATAGCACCCCATAGGAATCTATTATTACTCCAGTTACCATTTTATGCTGAAATTGTCCATTAATGTGTCACTTTTAAACTGGATTTAGAACATCTTAAAATCATATGCGTGTTCCACTCCATTTTTGTTTCCAGCTTTTGACACTGAAATCTAGCGCACTCTAGGTGCTCATTAAATGTTGATAAATCAGTATTCTAAGATTGGAACTAGAGCCACAGTAAAAAGAAATAAGCAATTGTGCAATCACCTTTCTTGCTTTTATTTCTTTTTATCTTTTCCCTCTGGAACTACATTTTTAAAGAATGATATTTGGAAAAGCACATTTAAGAACTAGGTTAATTATTTACTTCACTGATGAAACTTTATAGAAGACATAGCAAAGTCCAGAGAAAAAGATTCAAAGAATAATTTTTAAGAGACAAAGGAATTTAGAAACTTGAGATCACAATTCTCTTTACTAAGATCATTTCATTCAGCAATAAATAGAGAGAACCTCAACATAAATTGTTGAGGAAAATATGTATTATATTTTTTCAAGATTTTCATATATATATATATATATATGATGAACACCACCATTTACTTTAGAAATTATACACATTCTCCTAGTTACTTGATAAATATTTTCAATTTTCTTTCTCAAACAATCCTGTGGGGGAAAAAAATGTTATTACCCCTAGTCTACAGATGAAGAGATTGTTAATTAAGTCTATAAAGATGCTAAATGACAGAGCCAGGATGTGAATCTAATTCCAATGTTTATACTTTTTTTTTTCCATTATAAACTCTCAAAGCCCTATTTTAACCTAAGAGGTAGATATATTTTATGGTGAGTAACCATATTATGAGCCAAATTCAGTAAATTGTCAAAATTTAATTCCTATTGCCTCGTGTAGCTTTAGTGTTCCCTACCATCATTCTTATGTTCAGATTATTTTGATTTGTACACAATGTAGGATATTTGGCTAATGCTAATATTTTAATAAATTATTTAGTTGAGACAAATATTAATAGCCTACTTCCTTGAGTTTAGACTATTATTTTACATACTTTAAAATACATGCAAAAGAGTATGGAGGTTCCTCAAAAAATTAAAAATAGAACTACCCTATGGTCTAGCAATTGCACTACTAGGTATTTACCCAAAAAATATAAAAATGCTAAATCAAAGGGATACATTCACCCCAGTGTTTATAGCAGCATTATCTACAATAGCCAAATGCAGAAACAGCCCAAGTGTCCATCGACTGATGAATGGATAAAGCAGATGTAGTATATATATAATGGAATATAACTCACCCATAAAAAGAATGAAATCTTGCCATTTGCAATGATGTGGATGGGGCCAGAGAATATTATGTTAAGCGAAATAAGTCAGAGAAAGACAAATAACACAAGGTATCACTCACATGGAATTTAAGAAACAAAAGTAAACAAGCAAAAGGGGAAAAAAAGAGAGAGGAAGAGGCAAACCAAGAAACAGACTCTTAACTATAGAGAACAAACTGATGGCTACCAGAGATGAGGTGGATGGGAGGATGAGTGAAACAGGTGATGAGGCTTAAGGAGTGTACTTGCTATGATGAGCACGAGGTGATGTATGGAGGTGTTGAATCAGTATATTGTACACCTGAAACTAATATTACACTGTATGTTGACTAACCGGAGTTTAAATAAAAACTTAAAAATAAATAAATAAAATACAAGCAAAAGACAAAAGACAAAAAAAAAAAAAAGGCTAATCTATACCCTGGGTTTTCTGGTTTCCTTTAATATCTCAGACCTGCTGAGTTTTAACATTCAGATTCATTGAATCAGGTTTAGGCTCTAACAGAATAAAATGCTCATAAGCTTCTTTAGGGAGGACACATTTGTTTGAAAAATTGGCACATACCTAATTGCATTGCATGTCCTGGTAAAAGAATCCTACTTTATATGAGGAACTTTGGCGTTATTCACTGGAATTTCTTAAACTAAATCAAGAAGTCAGCATTGGCAATTAGATTACTGGAACAGTTTGCTTTTTCTAAATACGACAGTGTGTAAACCAGAGGCCACATAAAACAAATAGATGAAGCAGGTGTGAGACAGACTCAGAACTGGAAGACTGCCAAGTGATCAGCTCCACCAAGGTTTTATTATCTAACCAGAAACACGTTTTTGTTGATATTTAGACTTTCTCCCTCTAGATTAACTTCTGCCAACTGGATAGAGTTCAGTGAACACAATGGTCATAACTATTCTGGACTCAGGTAACTGATTGGCATTATAATCTGTGCTGTACCCAAGATTTTTCTCTGCTTGCATACAAAGACATTGATAGAACCATGCAACTTCAACCATTTCTCAGACTTTTTATATAGACCAACCTAGAGATGTATGCCCGTACTTTCTTTACATTAGAACTTGCTTTAACAAGTAATTTATATAATAATCAGGGAAATAAATGTAATCAATAATTGCTTCTCCCAAATTGATGAGTCAAAACTGAGGAGTTTAAAATTTAAATCCATGAAAAAAGTTATAGATTATAAAAGAGATGACAGGTGTGGAAGGGACAGGAATTGTATCTATCCAACAATAATAAAACTAGGTTGGCTGTGATAATTTATATCTCTGAATTAGATGTAATCAAAACTGTAAGCTTCTTTGATTCTGTATCTCATTATGTATTCAACAGATGTATTCAAATATCCATATTCATGCTTCTTCTCCAGGTCATAACAACACTTATGCTACCTCTCATATACGAATATCACCTGAGTTACTCACAATACTGGAACATTTTACTATTTCTTTGTTTCTTCCAAGTAAGATAGATTTATACAGATTTGGTTTTGAACAACAAAGAAAAATATAAGTAGTAGAAAGGAAAGTAAATTTAGGGCAAAAAATAAGTTTGGAAAAATATTTTTGTCATATATTGCAGATGATGGGTTAATATGCCTATAGTCATTTTTTAAAGTAACTATTGGGTAAAAATGACATTAAATGATAAAATTATTTTAATTCTGTTAGTTTCTTACATATTGCACTGGCAAGGACCTCTAGTAGAATGCTCACTGGAGGAGCAACTGGGTGGCTCAGTTGGTTTAAGTATCTGACTTCAGCTCAGGTCATGATCTAGGGTCCTGGGATCAAGCCCTGAGTCTGCTTTTCCCTCCCCCTCTGCCCCTCCCCCTGCTCATGCGCTCTCACTCTCTCTCTCTCAAATAAATAAATAAAAATCTTAAAAAAAAAAAAAGAATGCTCACTGGAAGTGGCGAGAGAGGATATCCTTGCCTTATTTCTAATTTGGGGAATAAATCTTTTAGTCTTTTATCACCAAGTTATTGTATTAGCTGTAGGTTGTTCAGACATATTTTAGATGGTTGAGAATGTACTCTTCTATTTCTACTTTCTTGGGAGATTTTTCTCAAGCATGAATGTTGAAATTTGTTTAAAACAATGCTCTTTTTATTTTGCGTCTCTTAGGATGAGCATATAATTTTTGTTTTTCAGTTTATTAATAAGGTAAATTATATTTTTTAAATGTTAAAATGACTATACAAATAAACCTACACCAATTGTAGTGATGTATCATCCTTTCAATATATTGCTGGATTCTGTTGGTTAAAATTTGGGTTTGAAATTTTGCATCTATATTAATGAAATATATTAGTCGACAAAACCCTTTTTTTTCTAACAGCTGTATCTGGTTTTGCTATTGGAGTAATCCTGACCTTTTAAAATTAATTGTATTGTGTATTCTTTTCTGAAAGAATTTATATAAAATTGGCATTATTTCTTCTTCAAATATTTCATATAATTCTCCAGTGAAACCATGTGTACCTAAAGTTTACCTTGTGGGAAGATATTGAATACATAATGCAATTAATTATCATAAGCTTATTCAGATTTTCTATTCATTTTCATCTCAGTTTTGGTAATTTGTAAATTTCATAGAATTTGTCCATTTCCTCTAAGTTTTAGACTGTTTTAGAATAAAATATGTTCATGAAATTTTCTTATCCTTTTGATACCTTTAGTAAATATGATGAAGTCTCCATTTTCATTCCTAATAATGATAATTTGGATTTTTCTTTTTCATGACTGATAAAACTAGACTTTTGTCAATTTTATTGAACTTTAATAAAACTCCACTTTTTGTTTTCATTGATTTTGCTTTAGTCCATTTTGTTTCCATGTAAACATATCATGTATCCAATGAACACATATTTTCACTCTAATATGGGAACATAATAAATAATTCTGAAAAAAAGGCCTTTCCTGCTTCTAGGGTCAAAAGTTTCCAAGTGTCTTTCAGAATTGCTAAGAAATTAAAATTGAATATGCCATCCCTAATTGCCTACCCAGGACTCAGAGTACTGCCTGTCAAATCATCTCTAGATGGTGCTCTGTGTCTACCTGGACTCTGGAACAATCTTATGCAATTACCTCAGCAGATCTGGATGAATTTTCTTCAGTTTTGTAAAATTCTGTTCTTCAGTGCCCCTTTCATCTAATACATTCCATTGGTCAAACACACATAAATGCTTGCTTTTATGGAGGCTGTACTGTTTAGGGTTCTCTAGAGAAACAGAATCAATAAGACACACACACACACACACACACACACACACACGGAATTGGCTCACAAAATTATGGAGGCCGGCAAGTCCCAAATCTGCAGAGCCAATGTTCCAGCTCAAAGGTTATCAGGCAAGGGAATTCTCTCTTACTCAGGGGACAGTCAATTGTTTGTTCTACTCAGGCTTTCAACTGACTAGATGAGGCTCACCCACATTGGAGAGAGAAATCTGCTTTACTCAGTCTACTAATTTAAATTTTAGTCTCATCCAAAAGCATCCTCACAGAAACACCCAGAATGTAAACCAAATATCTGGGTACCCTGTGGCTCAGTAAATTTAACACATAAAGTTAACTATCACAGGAGTCAAAGATGCAAGTGAAAATAAAACTCTACTCTTAGTTAGCTTATGTCTCCAATGCAACAAATTATAGACATTTACCCCTGTATTCTCCGTAGATATTTACCTCTGTGTTCTCCATTGATATTATTACACCAGCCAAATATATCTGGTGAATGTTTGGTGGATAAGCCATAATACAGTCTGAAGGGGTTGCACTCTGGCAACACAGCAGAGTGGTTAAAAAGCTGGGATTTGGGGGGCGGAGCAAGATGGCGGAGGAGTAGGAGACCTGGATTTCGTCTCCTCTCAGGAATTCAGCTGGATAGGGATCAAACCATTCTGAACACCTACAAACTCAACAGGAGATTGAAAAAAGAAGAGCAACAACTCACTCATCAGAAAAGCGACCACTTTCTGGAAGGTAGGACGAGCGGAGAAGTGAATCCGAGGCGATATTCGGGAGGATAGACGGCGGGGGAGGGGCCTCCGTCGGCCGCTTCTGGCAAGTGATAGAGCCGCGGAGCACAAAATCGGAACTTTCAAAAGTCTGCTCGGCTGAGGGACGTCACTCTGGTGGCTAAGCGGGGGGTGGAACCCTCTGGGACAGTGTGGTCTCAGGACCCTCGGGGTCACAGAAAGACCGGGGGTGCCTGAGGGCGGTAGAGCTCCCAGGTATCGGAGCAGGGAAGCCGGCTGCAGAGGCGGAGCCCAGGCGCGGGCCCTCAGCTCGGGGTTGCCATAACCCGTGATCCGCGGCACAGTCGGGCCGCTGCTCCTCCAGCAGGGACCCAACAAGCGGCAGATCCGGGGAGACTCACCTTCCTCCCCCGGGAGGAGCCGCGCGGGAGCGCACCGCAGGGATCTGCTGGGTTTGGAGACTCCAGACCGGGTCGGGTACCGGAGATAGAAACGCGTGGTCACAGGCCGGTTGAGCACAGAGTGCAGCTGCAGACCGGGGAGACGGGAGTGACTGGCGGCTTTTCTCTGGGGGCTCACTGAGGAGTGGGCCCTGAGTTCTCGGCTCCTCCGGGGCGGAGATTGGGAGGCCGCCATCTTCACTCTCCGCCTCCAAAGCTGTACGGAAAGCTCGCAGGGAACAAAAGCCCCGGAGACCAAACCCGAGCAGATTACTTAGCCAGGAGGGGGCAAGGGCGGGGCAATTCCGCCTCCGGCAGAGACATTTGGGAACCACGGCAACAGGCCCCTCCCCCAGAAGATCAGCGAGAACAGCCAGCCAAGACCAAGTTTACCGATCAATGAGAACAGCAGAACTCCAGCGCTAGGGGACTACTGCACATAGAATTCATGGCTTTTTTACCATGATTCCTTAGTCTTTTAAAGTTAATTTTTTTTTAACTGTCTTTTTGTCTTTTTATTTCTTTTTGAATTTTTCTTTTTCCCTTTTTCAAACAACATCTTATCAATCCCTTTTTTAAAAAAAAAACATTTCTATTTTTCATTTTTAGAGTCATATTCTATCCCTTCATAGTAGTTTCCCGTATTTTTGGCTTATATATATAAGTTGTTCTCTCTTTAAAATTTTGAGATAGTTTCTTCTAACAGATTAAAATATACCCTAAATCTCTAGTATATGGTGTTTTCTATTCCCCTGCCTGATCCATCCTCTCCCTTTTTTTTTCTTTTTCTTTTTTCTTTTTTTAAATCCTCTTCTTTCTTTTTTCAAACAACTTCTTATCAATTCCTTTTATAAAATTTTTTATAATTTCCATTTTTACATTTTCCATCCCTTCATCATATCAACCCTTATTTTTGTACATATATAAGTTTTTCTTTCTTTAAAATTTTGGGAGACACTTTCTTCTAAAAGACCAAAATACACCCCAAATCTAGTGTGTGGCACTGATCTATATACCATATAGATCATATTTGATCACATTCTGGTTTTTCTTTTGTTGTTGTTGTTTTGTTTTGTTTGTTTTTGTTTTTATCTTTATCTTTTTCTTTTTTTTTCTTTTTCTTTTTTCTCTCTTTCCCCTTCTTATCCCACTGCTTCAGGTCTTTTCTGATTTGTTTAGAGTATATTTTCTGGGGACGTGGTTACTCTGCTAGCATTTTGTTCTCTCATTAATCTATTCTCCTCTGCACAAAATGACAAGACGGAAAAAATCACCTCAACAAAAAGAACAAGAGGCAGTACCGACTGCCAGGGACCTACTCAATACGGACATTAGTACGATGTCAGATCTAGAGTTCAGAATCATCACTTTAAAGATACTAGCTGGGCTTGAAAAAAATATGGAAGTTATTAGAGAAACTCTTTCTGGAGAAGTAAAAGAGCTAAAATCCAACCAAGTAGAAATCAAAAAGGCTATTAATGAGGTGCAATCAAAAATGGGGGCGCTAACTGCTAGAATAAATGAGGCAGAAGAGAGAATCAGTAATATAGAAGATGAAATGATGGAAAATAAAGAAGCTCAGAAAAAGAGAGATAAACAACTACTGGATCATGAGGGCAGAATTCGAGAGATAAGCGATACCATAAGACGAAACAACATTAGAATAATTGGGATCCCAGAAGAAGAAGAAAGAGAGAGAGGGGCAGAAGGTATAATGGAGCAAATTATAGCAGAGAACTTCCCTAATTTGGGGAAGGAAACAGGCATGAAAATCCAGGAAGCACAGAGAACCCCTCTCAAAATCAATAAAAATAGGTCAACTCCCCGACATCTAATAGTAAAACTTACGAGTCTCATAGACAAAGAGAAAATCCTGAAAGCAGCTTGGGAGAAGAGATATGTAACCTACAATGGTAGAAACATTAGATTGGCAACAGACCTATCCACAGAGACCTGGCAGGCCAGAAAGGACTGGCAGGATATATTCAGAGCACTAAATGAGAAAAATATGCAGCCAAGAATACTCTATCCAGCTAGGCTGTCATTGAAAATTGAAGGAGAGATAAAAAGCTTCCAGGACAAACAAAAACTAAAGGAATTTGCAAACACAAAACCAGCCCTACAGGAAATCTTGAAAGGGGTCCTCTAAGCAAAGAGAGACCCTAAAAGCAACATAGACCAGAAAGGAACACAGACAATATACGGTAACAGTCACCTTACAGGCAATACAATGGCACTAAATTCCTATCTTTCAATAGTTACCTTGAATGTAAATGGGCTAAATGCCCCAATCAAAAGACACAGGCTAACAGACTGGATTAAAAAACAAGATCCATCGATATGCTGTCTGCAAGAGACTCATTTTAGACCCAAAGACACCCCCAGATTGAAAGTGAGGGGGTGGAAAACCATTTACCATGCTAATGGACACCAAAAGAAAGCTGGGGTGGCAATCCTTATATCAGACAAATTAGATTTTAAACCAAAGACTGTAATAAGAGATGAGGAAGGACACTATATCCTACTTAAAGGATCTATCCAACAAGAAGATCTAACAATTGTAAATATCTATGCCCCTAACATGGGAGCAGCCAATTATATAAGGCAATTAATAACAAAAGCAAAGAAACACATCGACAACAATACAATAATAGTGGGGGACTTTAACATCCCCCTCACTGAAATGGACAGATCATCTAAGCAAAAGATCAACAAGGAAATAAAGACTTTAAATGACACACTGGACCAAATGGACTTCACAGACATATTCAGAACATTCCACCCCAAAGCAACGGAATACACATTCTTCTCTAGTTCCCATGGAACATTCTCCAGAATCGATCACATCCTAGGTCATAAATCAGGTCTCAACCGGTACCAAAAGATTGGGATCATTCCCTGCCTATTTTCAGACCACAATGCTTTGAAACTAGAACTCAATCACAAGAGGAAAGTCGGAAAGAACTCAAATACATGGAGGCTAAAGAGCATCCTACTGAAGAATGAATGGGTCAACCAGGAAATTAAAGAAGAATTAAAAAAATACATGGAAACCAATGAAAATGAAAACACAACTGTTCAAAATCTTTGGGATGCAGCAAAGGCAGTCCTAAGAGGAAAGTATATAGCAATACAAGCCTTTCTCAAGAAACAAGAAAGGTCTCAAGTACACAACCTAACCCTCCACCTAAAGGAGCTGGAGAAAGAACAGCAAATAAAGCCTAAACCCAGCAGGAGAAGAGAAATCATAAAGATCAGAGCAGAAATCAATGAAATAGAAACTAAAAGAACAGTAGAACAGATCACGAAACTAGGAGCTGGTTCTTTGAAAGAATTAACAAGATTGATAAACCCCTGGCCAGACTTATCAAAAAGAGAAGAGAAATGACCCAAATCAACAAAATCATGAATGAAAGAGGAGAGATCACAACCAACACCAAAGAAATACAAACAATTATAAGAACATATTATGAGCAACTCTATGCCAGCAAATTAGATAACCTGGAAGAGATGGATGCATTCCTAGAGATGTATCAACTACCAAAACTGAACCAGAAAGAAATAGAAAACCTGAACAGACCTATAACCACTAAGGAAATGGAAGCAGTCATCAAAAATCTCCCAAAAAACAAAAGCCCAGGGCCAGATGGCTTCCCAGGGGAATTCTACCAAACATTTCAAGAAGAATTAATACCTATTCTTCTGAAACTGTTCCAAAAAATAGAAATGGAAGGAAAACTTCCAAACTCATTTTATGAGGCCAGCATTACCTTGATCCCAAAACCAGACAAAGACCCCATCAAAAAGGAGAATTACAGACCAATATCCCTGATGAACATGGATGCAAAAATTCTCACCAAAATACTAGCCAATAGGATCCAACAGTACATTAAAAGGATTATTCACCATGACCAAGTGGGATTTATCCCTGGGCTGCAAGGTTGGTTCAACATCCGCAAATCAATCAATGTGATACAGTACATTAACAAAGGAAAGAACAAGAATCATATGATCCTCTCAATAGATGCAGAAAAAGCATTTGACAAAGTACAGCATCCTTTCTTGATCAAAACTCTTCAGAGTATAGGGATAGAGGGTACATACCTCAATATCATAAAAGCCATCTATGAAAAACCTACAGCAAATATTATTCTCAATGGGGAAAAACTGAGAGCTTTCCCCCTAAGGTCAGGAACGCGGCAGGGATGTCCACTATCACCACTGCTATTCAACATAGTATTGGAAGTCCTAGCCACAGCAATCAGACAACAAAAAGAAATCAAAGACATCCAAATTGGCAAAGAAGAAGTCAAACTCTCACTCTTTGCAGATGATATGATACTTTATGTGGAAAACCCAAAAGACTCCACCCCAAAACTGCTAGAACTCATACAGGAATTCAGTCAAGTGGCAGGATATAAAATCAATGCACAGAAGTCAGTGGCATTCCTATACACCAACAACAAGACAGAAGAAAGAGAAATTAAGGAGTCGATCCCATTTACAATTGCACCCAAAACCATAAGATACCTAGGAATAAATCTAACCAAAGAGACAAAGGATCTGTACTCAGAAAACTATAAAATACTCATGAAAGAAATGGAGGAAGACACAAAGAAATGGAAAAACGTTCCATGCTCATGGATTGGAAGAACAAATATTGTGAAGATGTCAATGCTACCTAGAGCAATCTACACATTCAATGCAATCCCCATCAAAATACCATCCACTTTTTTCAAAGAAATGGAACAAATAATCCTAAAATTTGTATGGAACCAGAAAAGACCCCGCATAGGCAGAGGAATGTTGAAAAAGAAAAGCAAAGCCGGTGGCATCACAATTCCGGACTTCAAGCTCTATTACAAAGCTGTCATCATCAAGACAGCATGGTACTGGCACAAAAACAGACACATAGATCAATGGAACAGAATAGAGAGCCCAGAAATGGACCCTCAACTCTATGGTCAACTAATCTTCGACAAAGCAGGAAAGAATGTCCAATGGAACAAAGACAGTCTCTTCAACAAATGGTGTTGGGAAAATTGGACAGCCACATGCAGAAGAATGAAACTGGACCACTTCCTTACACCACACACAAAAATAGACTCCAAATGGTTGAAAGACCTCAATGTGAGACAGGAGTCCATCAAAATCCTAAAGGAGAACACAGGCAGCAACCTCTTTGACCTCAGCCGAAGCAACTTCTTCCTAGAAACATCGCCAAAGGCAAGGGAAGCAAGGGCAAAAATGAACTATTGGGACTTCATCAAGATAAAAAGCTTTTGCAAAGCAAAGGAAACAGTTAACAAAACCAAAAGACAACCGACAGAATGGGAGAAGATATTTGCAAATGACATATCAGATAAAGGGCTAGTATCCAAAATCTATAAAGAACTCATCAAACTCAACACCCAAAGAACAAAGAATCCAATCAAGAAATGGGCAGAAGACATGAACAGACATTTTTCCAAAGAAGACATCCAAATGGCCAACAGACACATGAAAAAGTGCTCAATATCGCTCGGCATCAGGGAAATCCAAATCAAAACCTCCATGAGATACCACCTCACACCAGTCAGAATGGCTAAAATGGACAAGTCAGGAAACGACAGATGTTGGCGGGGATGCGGAGAAAGGGGAACCCTCCTACACTGTTGGTGGGAATGCAAACTGGTGCAGCCACTCTGGAAAACTGTATGGAGGTTCCTCAAAAAGTTGAAAATAGAGCTACCATATGATCCAGCAATTGCACTACTGGGTATTTACCCCAAAGATACAAAAGTAGGGATCCGAAGGGGTACGTGCACCCCGATGTTTATAGCAGCAATGTCCACAATAGCCAAACTGTGGAAAGAGCCAAGATGTCCATCGACAGATGAATGGATAAAGAAGATGTGGTATATATACACAATGGAATATTATGCAGCCATCAAAAGGAATGAGATCTTGCCATTTGCAACGACGTGGATGGAACTGGAGGGTATTATGTTGAGTGAAATAAGTCAAACAGAGAAAGACATGTATCATATGATCTCACTGATATGAGGAATTCTTAATCGCAGGAAACAAACTGAGTGTTGTTGGAGTGGGGGTTGGGGTGGGAGGGATGGGGGGACTGGGTGATAGACACTGGGGAGGGTATGTGCTCTGTTAAGCGCTGTGAATTGTGCAAGACTGTTGAATCTCAGATCTGTACCTCTGAAACAAATAATGCAATATATGTTAAGGGAAAAAAAAAGAAGAAGAAGAAGGTAGCGGGAGGGGAAGAATGAAGCGGGGGAAATAGGAGGGGTAGATGAACCATGAGAGACGATGGACTCTGAAAAACAAACAGGGTTCTAGAGGGGAGGGGGGTGGGAGGATGGGTTAGCCTGGTGGTGGGTATTGAGGAGGGCACATTCTGCATGGAGCACTGGGTGTTATGCACAAACAATGAATCATGGAACACTTCATCTAAAACTAATGTTGTAATGTATGGGGATTAACATAAGAATAAAAAAATGAAAAAAAAAAAAAAAAAGCTGGGATTTGAAGGCAGAGCCAATCAGAATTCAATTGTGTCCCTTGTGATCTAATGTGATCTATAGCTTCTCTGACTCATCTCTAGACTTTTTCAATTATACCCATCTTGCCAGTATGCTGGAAGGGCTTTACAAGTGCTTGGCATGATGCCTTTCATACTGTGGGCCACTTAAGGATCACAGGAAGGGTTTCTTTACTAGTTTTATGCATTCGTCTATGCCTCTCAACAAGCCTTTCTCCAAAACACAGGCACAGTAGTTTTTCCAAGACACACATCAGATCACACCACTCTGATTCCATCCAATGACTTCCATTAGAATAAAATCAAACATCTTGGCCTGAGTTGTAAAATCCAGTGTTATCTGAACTTGGGCTAATTCTCCCGACTCATACCGCTTTACTCCAGCTATCCTGGCCTTCTTCCTTTTTCTCGGGAAACTCAGGTTTGTTCCACCAAGGACTTTGAAGTAGTTGTCGTCTCTGCTTGGCATATTATTTCCCTACTTCTGTGTGGCTGCCTCTTTCTTGTCACTCAGATCTCATCTCAAATGCAATCTCCTCAAATGGCCTTTTTTCATCATAATTTGAAAGGAGTATGTATCACTACCAGATGTTTTTCCTTAATTTGTCAGTCCAGCTCACTACTGTGTTCTCCAGTCATTAAAACTGTGCTTGGCACAGAGAAGGCATTTAATAAATACCTTTGAATAAAGGAATGGGTTATTTCCAATCACATAAAACTCCACCTCATCATGCTTAACTCTTCCAGCTCCATTAATGTTCATACGTACATGATCACAAAGTTCTGTTGATTCAAATTGTTAAATAAAAGTAAGTTTACCTTTTTTTTCAGTTCAAAATCTCCAGATCTTAAGAATAACTTGTAGAACTATCGAGTTCCATTATCTTAAGAGAATGCAACTAAATTTGCCTGTATTGTATTTTCAAATTACTGGTTTAACTACCTATGGCCATTTTGTTGAATTATAATGTTTTTCTTCTACAGTTTTTTCTTTGTTCTGATGAATGGCTGAACACAGGTGTATCTCCTAATTTAGACACTTAGCTTCAGCCACTGTAATCAATCAACTGCCATGAACAGTTCCCTAAATGTTTCTTTTTCTTGCCTCAGTGGGTATTTAAATTTCCTAATAGAAATCACTGGGGTAAAAAGCTAGGAAGTATCTTAGCAATTTCAGAAGGTTACATGAATAACAATTTCATATTTTAAAATGTAGAATAAAGACAGGATAGTTAACCAAAAAGTTACTTTTTGTGGTATAAAACTTGGAACTTAAATTGGAAATGGAGAATAACTTTTAAGCCAGCATTCCTATTTTTCTTGCCCCTAGGAGAAAAGAGCTCAGTCCTACTTTAAATTAATTCTGTGATACAATTTCCCATGAGGATTTTTCAAGTTTGACTTTTTCTAAAACTTCTTTGCTCTGGTGATTATATTTTCCTAATCATGATGAGAAATAAAAATATATTTCCAACAGGTCTTTAATCCATTAGCTCAGGTCTTTAACTAAGAGAGACTTTCCACACAAACCAAAAATACTATGTCTGGCCACCAAGCGGTGGTAGAATGGTAACAAAAATTCTTATGATAATTACTTCTAATCAAAGCATTCAGTAAAGCAAACCTATATTGGAGTTGAATTAGAAAATTATGATTATTGGATTTATGTTAATGTTCTTAATCTCTAATAAAATAATCCTGTATTCTTAATTTTAAATTTAGGAGGTAGTGGTTATCAGAACGACTTTTCAACATTTGAGTATTTACAGAAATAATAAACTTGTTCTAAGCCAGAATTATGTGATACAAACATCTATTTTCTGTCTGCAAACAGCAACTATATAATCCTTTCCAAACCCAATATTCATGGATCCATTCAATCCCTTTTTCCTCTCTATAAATCACATTGTTTTTTTCCAGTCTCCATAAAAGAGTGTTTGGAAAAGCATTAAGAAAATGAAGACACAAAATGACCACACAGAAATGAAGGTGATATATTGTAGTGTATTTTAGTCATTCTTTCTCTATGTTTAGCTCATAATTTTGCTATCTCTTAGCAGTTACTCTACCTCCCCACTAATGTGTATATGGGACACTTGTTTAACTCCCCAGAACATCTGTAGAATGACTCCACCAATACTCCAAACAATATTATTGAGCAAAGTAGATTTTTATTATTTTAAAAGGGAAGAGAAAGTCGAGTTTTTACATCACTGAGTCCATGCTATTTGACAGTATATATCTATTTAACATTTCTTTTTTCCCAAATTTTTTGGGGGGAATGGGTCCAGAAGATTTCAAGGGTCAGGGATCTTAATGATGCAACATCATACTAATAAGGGCAGCAATCTTTGTTTTTACCTTTATATTTTAGAAATTCTTCACCAGTATATGTGTATTCTGCAGAAGATGAGTTAGCTGAGGTATCAATTTAGATTTTATTTTTCATGTTGGGAAGCACTTAAACACTTATTTTATATTTTGTACCAGTGAAGCTTTCAGAGCTCTTAATAAATAATTGTGTATTGTGGATTTATAAGAGGGACATGTACTACGTGAACTACACAGAACTTGGCAAAATAATTTGTTCATATATATTATATGTATATATATGTATATATAATTTATCAAGCAGAAACTTTATTCAAATATTTTGTAAGGCTGGTGTTTCATGCAACTAACTTTGGGAAACTCCCCTCATGAGAGATGATCAGTTGTGCTTTTTCCTTTTAAAATATATTCTATAAACATGTGTTACCTTATCTTGAGGCAATAATTTTGCATGTTAATAGATATAGATAAGTAAGGATGATAATTGCAGCATTGTTAATCATAACCAAAATAGTAAACAATCTAAATAACTAACAATAAGGAATCCGTAAAGGTAATTATATGTCCATGCAAAGCAATACTATGCTGCCATTAAAATTTAAGATGTAGGGGCACCTGGGTGGCTCAGTCCTTAAGTGTCTGCCTTTGGCTCAGGTCATGATCTGAGGGTTCTGGGATCGAGCCCCGCATAGGGCTCCCTGCTCAGCGGGAAGCCTGCTTCTCCCTCTCCCCCACTTGTGTTCCCTCTCTTGCTGTGTCTCTCTCTGTCCAATAAATAAAATCTTTAAAAATAAATGAATAAATAAATAAAATTTAAGATGTAAAAAAAGCATCTTATAAATTCATGTGTACATTATGATCCCATAATTTAAAAGTAAAGTATACATTTATTAATATTACAAATATTTTTGAGCATATAATATGTGTTAAGTTAGTTAATTTACTATTGAAGAAGACAACTGGGATGCTGGGATACTTATTTTTTTAATTTAATTTTATTTTATTTAGAGAGAGAGAGAGAGAAAGCAAGAGTGGTGGGAGAAGGTCAGAGAGAGACTCCTAAGCAGGCTGCACACAACGGGGGCTCTATCCCATGACCTTGAGATCATGACCTGAGCTGAAATTAAGAGTTGGACACTCAACCAACTGAGCCACCCAGGCACCCCTTGTGATAGTTAATTTTAGGTATTGAGTTGACAGGGTCACAGGGTGCCCAGATATTTTTTTAAAAACAATTTTGGGGTATATATGTGAAAATATTTCTGGATGAGATTTGCATTTAAATCTGTAGACTGAGTAAAGTAGATTGCCCTCCCCAATATAGTGGACATTATCCAATCCTTTGATGGTTTGAATAAAAGAAGAAAGTGGAGGAAGGGAGAATTTGCTTTCTGGCTGACCACTTGAGTTAATATAGTGGCTTTCTGCCCTCAGACCAGGGCATAGACCATCAATTCTCCAGGTTCCTGTAAGGCCTTCAGATGTGCACTAAGACTGTACAACCAGCTTTCCTGTGTTTCCAGCTTCTTGATGGCAGATCATGGGGCTTCTCAGGTTCCACAACCACATGAGTCACTTCCTTATTATATGCATGTGTGTGTTTACTTTTGGTTCTGTTTTTCTGTAGAATTCTAACTAATCCAAAAACATTGTATTCAGGAACTTCTTTATAGAGAAATTGAGTGAAGAATACAAATGTTTACAGTGGATAACTATGGATGGTATGTTTGTGATTTTTCCCCTTTTATTTTTAAATCTTATATTTTCTGTTAATAAATGGTTTTAACATTGCTAGTATAGGGCTTTCTTAGAATGAATGATTATAATAAATTACTATTAAATTAGGTTTGTTAGATTTGGTTTTATAATTTCAGATGCTCACATATTTATATATAAATAAAATGAGTTATTTATTTACTTGCAAGTATTACCACCATTTATCACTATCAAATTTGTATTTAGTGCTTATGATGATAGAACTGTTAGACCCCAAGGAAGAAATTGACAATATTTATTTTACTCTCATTAAACTAAACAATACCTACTTTGTGCCTACATTCATGAAGTTTATTGTGTACTTGCAGAAAATACATGACCAGGGGTGCCTGGATGGTTCAGTCAGTTGGATGTCTAATTCTTGATCTCAGCTCAGGTCTTGATCTCAGGGTTGTGCGTTCAGGCCCCACACTGGGCTCCATGCTGGGCATGGAGCTTACTTAAAAAAAAATACATGACCATGCTTATCATTCTCACTTTAATCCATTGCCATAAACTTCAAAAAGACCAAGAATTCATACTCTATACTCCCAGGGCACTCCCCCTGCTCTTTTCATAAAAGATTATTTTATCTTGTATTCTCTCTTTAAACATCTAATACTTTTTTCCCCAGTCTCATTCTTAGCTGTTAACTAGCATCGCATGTCAATAAAACAGAATTTCCATTAAATTACTCCCACCACAGGGTAGAAGAATCTGTCACATTCTCTGCCTTTTCTTCTGTTATAATACACTGTGCATGTTCCTATTCAAATCTACTTCCTCTACTTAGGCACTAGGATTCTATAATCTATTCAAGGATATAAATCCATAAATGTTTCTCTCTACCTCTCTCCATCGATTTTGGTCCACTACTTAATAATTCATTAACGTGGGAAGTTATACTAGTTCTCCTATCTTAAATGAAATAAATTTGTTTTTCTCATGAACCCACTTCTATCATCCATTATCATTTTTCTCTTCCTTACCGGCAAACCTCTCTAGATAAGTTGAATGTACTTGGTGATTCCTGTTCATCGCATTCTATTCTCTTCTAAAATCTCTCCGAATGAGTTATTGAAATATCTCTTTGTCATTTGTCAAAGTTATCAAAAACCTCTACATTGCCACATACAATGGCCAATTCTCAGTCTTCATGTTACTTGACTTATCACCTGTAATTGATGTAGCAATGGCTCACTCCCTTTTATGCGATGCATTGTCTTCACTTGGTTTCAAAAAGGAATATTTTCCACCTTTCTTTGCACTCATGAGTTGATATTTTGTAATCCTATTTCATGGTTTGTCTTCTTTTTCCCATTCTGATGTGTCTCAGGCATTATTAGCCTTCTTTTCTCCATGAATACTCATTGTCTTGGTGATCTCCTCTATCCCACTGGTTTTAAATATATTTCGCAAATGGCTGACTCTTGAATTTAAAGTTTTACCTCAAATCTCTACCAAAATCCCTACTTGTACAACCCACCATCTCTCTGACATCTCTTCTTGGATGACTAATAAACAGACTGAATTTAACACATTTACATATAAACTCCTAATTTTTTCCTTCCCCAGATGATTTTCACAGACCTAGTCATTTCATTTGACAGTCCCTTCATGCTTTCAGTAGCTCTAGCCCAAAATTGAAGTCTTGGTTCTCTATTCATTGATACCCCAAATGCAATCTATTAAGAAATATTATTTTCTCTAACTCCATAATATATTCAGAATATCATATTTTCCTACAATTTCCATAGGTAATTTTCTGCTTTGAATCCCAGTCTTCACCTCACACCTAGATTATTATAAGACAACTTCAATGGAAATGATAAAGTCCTCCTTTATCCCTCTCTAATCTATTTTTATCACAAAACAAATAATCTTTTAAAAATAGAAATATAATATCATGATACTCTTGTGCCCCAAATCATCAAATATTTTTGCATTTCAATGAGAATGAAAATCAAAATTCTAAAATGGTCACACCCTTAATTTCATCTTCATCTTGATTCATGTAATCTAAGTGAGATATTTTATTGGGCTTTTCTGCTCAAACCTGGTTAGATGCCATGACTTACCACTTGGGAACTAAAAGCACTTTCTTTGTTGAACCTTAAAAGATCCCAAATTCTAGATTTCTGTATGCCTTTCCACTTCTGCTCGCACATCAGCCAGTTAGTTTTTTGAACTCATCTCTTTTTGCAATAACTTTCTAAATATAGGCAAAATTAATCAACACACAATGTGAGTTTCCAGGTTTTCAATCTAAGTTTCTATCTTCATCCTCTAGGCTGAAGTGACACATGATCTGCTATCCAAAATACAGCAAGCAGCAATTTTGCAACTTATTTTGCTACTGCATGAGGTAGATATCAGGCTATCTATAATGTTATATCTGTACTTCTATCATCCATTACCCAAACCACTAATTCATTCTCACATATTTTGTATTTTTGTTACAATATATTAAATGCTCTATTAATCAGTAAACACTAACAAATACTACAGAACAAAGATCAAAATCTCAATGACTTAACCCAATAAGTTTCTAACTTATACCAAAGTCCTACTTGGGTCAGGCTGCTCTCCTGGGCAGCTCTTATCCAAGAACTAACTTAGGGTATTCTTATCTGGAAGAGTTTGCCTTCTCATTCTGCAGCCTGTAGTAAATATGTGCAATTCTATTTATCTGTCCAACATCTGAAGCTATTCCCTGATTGAGTGCTATCCTCTTTTTGAGTGTTGGTCAGGAACAGTGTTATATGCTACTGTGATTTAAGAAAAATGATAAATATCCTTTTTTCCCCAGCCTTCCTTGAAACAAGTATATGAGCCACTGATTAGAATCCAGCAATCATCGTCAGATACACTGACACATATATGTTGAAGCAGAGAATAAAGAATGCAGATAATATCTCTGCTCATGGTGCTAACTACAAGAAAATTAGTGGATTTGCGATAATGGCAGGTGTACCAGCTGCAACATTCAGGCTGTCCTGCCACCAGTGTCAAGTGGTTCAACAGCATTGCTGATACTTGGAGAAGGGCCGTAGCAGATTACCCCAGACCAGTTCTGAGTATGAATTTGCACATCTTTTCTTGTCTCTATGCCTGTTCTACAACCCTTTGGGTGACATCATAACCTGCTCAATATCTTTTTAGTGAATTCCTTTTCTGCTAAAATCAATCAGAGATACTTTTTTTTTTCCTGCTTTTAACTAAACTCTGATTGATCTATGGCCTTAGCAAGAATCTAACCGCTTTAAACTGACTCTCATCTCAGATGTGAATAAGTGACCATCAGCACATAAAACTCTCATGTAAAACTAAATAGTTAAATTGTGTTGTGGTGGTAATAATGTGTTTTTTTTCCCCCCAATGATATTTATTGAGGGCTACACTCTTCTGTTATATTCAGACTCATTTTTGGAAAGTCCTCTATTTTTAAGACAAAACAAGGAGATTGAAGGTTTTGGTTAAAGGAAGAACAATATCTTGTGTCCTCTTCAACTTCTGTTTTGCTGCAAATGGGCTTCTATTTTAGAGCATAGTTGCCATGAATATGCTAATAATGGATTCTATGAAGGTTAAGAATGAAATCATAAGTCTTACCCTATATTAGTGAATTAACCAAGTCCAAGACTCTTCTGGAACACAATCTTTTTTTTAACCTGTGGAAGTAAACATATTATTGACCATATATTCATCGAATTTAATTTAAAAAGTATTGATATCAAAGTTCCTAGGGGTTAAAGTGTGTGAAAGAATTTGAGTGATAACAGTCAAAACGATCACAAATTTAACTTGAGAAAATTGTGTAAACCAAGACCCAACTTGCTGGGCGAGTATACATTTCCATCTAACTGAAAGTATATTTAAAGTGAAATCCCTTTTATATGTTGAATAGAATAAACATATGTCACTAACCAGATATAATAAAAAAAAAAATCCAGAAACAGAAGATAAGAGATTTTAGTAGAAATTAGTACAAAAGTTCCAAATATAATGGTTTAAAAATTAGATCAAAAAGTGTTTGAAGTGGACTGCATTCTTGCTATATGCCTTTACTTCAAATGAAATGAGTTTGTACAAACTACACATGTCCCAGCCAGTAATCATAATCATGGGAGCAGTAAGAGAATGAATGATTTGGTGCAACATGTTTTCTGTGTATGTTTGTAAAATACCTCAATAATTTTAGTTTTTTAAAGATTTATTTTATTTTAGAGAGAGAAAGAGAAGATAGAGAGAGAGCAAGCTGGGGGGGGGGTAGAGGGGCAGAGGGAGAGAGAGAGAGAGAGAGAATCTCAAGCAGACTCCCTGCCAAGCACTACCCATGAGATCATGACCTGAGCTGAAATTGATGCTTAACTGACTGAGTCATCCAGGTGCCCCAAACACCTGGTACATTTTATATATTTATAAATGGTACATTTTCTATTTTAAAAATCTTCCTCTTAATATGTATCATAATGGTTAGCACTGATTTATCAAAATATTAAGTTTAAACATTTAGATTATGAAAATGCATATAAAGTATTAACCCAGTTACTTTAAATTGGCAGGAGTATAAATTACCCATTTTATAATCAGAAAAAATTATCATTAGAATAAATTAAAAATCTATTTTTTAAAGATTTTATGTATTTATGTATTTATTTATTTATTTGAATATAAAGACACCAGTGGAGGGGG
This sequence comes from Mirounga angustirostris, assembly GCF_029215605.1. Classification (NCBI taxonomy): domain Eukaryota; kingdom Metazoa; phylum Chordata; class Mammalia; order Carnivora; family Phocidae; genus Mirounga; species Mirounga angustirostris. Next base: position 103,049,192 of record NW_026991712.1, on the reverse strand, counting down.
AGGGTGGTGGGAGAGGGAGGGGCAGACTCCCTGTCGAGCAGAGAGCCTGAAGCAGAGCTCAATCCCAAAACCCTGGGATCCTGACCTGAGCTAAAGGCTGATACTTAACTGACTGAGCCACCTAGGCGCTCCCTAAAAATTTATTTCTTAAATTGTTTCACAGAGGTATCCAAAGCCAAATCAGGAAAGAAATTCCACAAGATACTATCTCTCTTCCTGGAGGATACCTGTAGTCAGAGCTACACAAAAGTTAAACAATAAGACCTCATTTTATGCTTGTCACACACCACTGCGTGTGTTTTGTTTCTTTCATTCACAGATAGATACAATGCTCTAAATAGTGGGTAGTTTGCTTAAGTCATCCCTAGAGACATAACCTGCAGAAACTGATAGATACTTTTACCCCTGTACAAATACAGAATTAATTTGGATTATTCTCAAAAAAATATAAGAAACTAAATCCCATTATTAATTGCAACCTCTTTAGTTTTTAGATATTTCTCCACTCAATTACCCAAAAAGAAAACATTTGACTACAGCTGGCATGGGAAGCCTGAATATTGTCATTGTTTCTATTATGATATTTGTTTTTGATATGCAAATAAAGGTATTTATCATTTTTAATTCAACTTAATGTTTATATATAGTTAAATGCTATGCAATTATTTGAGATTGGTTTTTCTTTCTCTCTTTTTTTTAAGATATTATTTATTTAATAGAGAGAGAGCATGTGCACACAAGCAGGAGGAGGGGCAGAGGGAGAAGCAGACTCCCCGCTAGGCAGGGAGCCCAATGCCGGGCTCATCCAAGGATGCAGAATCATGACCTGGGCTGAAGCAGACACTTAGCCGACTGAGCCACCCAGGTGCCCCTGAGATTGGTTTCTCTTCAAAATAGAAATAGTTAAAGTGTTTAGACATTATCTTTTGTGATGTTCAAAGTGTATTCTATAATGTAGACTCTTTATAGTAAATTTGTCTTGTGTAGAATACAATGTTTAATTTATTCAAGATTAAATTTTTAAAAGTTTTATTTTATTCTTATTTACATATTTCTGTGTGGTAAAATTTATATTAAAAATAATTCGTTGTCATGGCTTTCTGGCTCTAGAGATGGAATTACTTGGGTTTGACTCTCAGTTCCATCACTTGGATTTTTAATCTGAGCATGTCATTTAACCTTCTTTAATCTTTATACCTGAAAATGAAGATTTACTTATCTCATAATGTTATTTTGGAGAATTAGCTGAGGAAATGTAGGTAGATTAAAATCTATTAATAATTAGTATCAACTTCTTAAATGCTTTATAGTTTTCATACTATACTTTTCCATATATATTAAAATCATTCTTGCATTAACCTTCTGGGGTAGATATTATAAACTATACAGGTAAAAAAAAATGGAGACTAAAATAGGTTAAGTGACTAAGATAATTAATAGTGACTTAAGGATACAATACAAATCTTTCATTTCCCTTTTCAATGATGTTTCCAGGATATTTAGATTAGTAGAAATGAAGGAGCATATATACAGAAATTCAAAAATGTGATGTTTGGAAGTTAACATTTTTTTGAGTTGCTGTTTGGTTTTAAGGATGGAGGGACAAGGACATGATCAACTTATAAATACATGAATGCTCTTATTGTATGCACCATTGTATCTGTTATGTTTAAAAGACAACCACATTGTTCTATAGAGTATCTTCAGATTTATATCACACAAAAAGAACAGTAATGCCTCTTAATCTGATGTAGTGTCTTTAGGTGAAAAATAAATCATAGAACACTATAATTCTATCATTGTCATGTAAATACTCAAAATCTAATACATGCATATTTCTATCATTTTACACAGGAACAAATTCTGTGATTACATATGATGAGGTATAAATAATGGGCATTTCTTATTTTTAATATAATAAATGTTCTACTTTTTAAAACATTTGCTTTATATGTTTTCCTTATATAAGAATTTTATATTTAAAAATTAAAAGATGTTTTTGTCAATTAAAACTATAACTCCAGGGGCACCTGGGTGGCTCAGTCATTAAGCGTCTGCCTTCAGCTCAGGTCATGAGTCCAGGATCCTGGGATGGAGCCCCGCATAGGGCTCCCTGCTCAGCAGGAAGCCTGCTTCTCCCTCTCGCACTCCCCCTGCTTGTGTTCCCTCTCTTGCTGTGTCTCTCTCTGTCAAATAAATAAAATCTTAAAAAAAAAAGAAAACTATAACTCCAGCACAGTCAGTATATAATGCTATATACTGTGTATATATATATATATATATATATATATATATATATACACTATATATATACTGTAAGTATAAAATGCATGCACACAAATTTAACTTGATTTAAAAAGAAAGATCCTTTGGCCATGGTAACTAAAAATAGAAGCGGTCAATAATAAAGATACAGAGTTTGTAAGACACTCACAATAGATGACAATATATTTGCAGATTGACTCAGGCGAGATGAAAATTACACACACACACACACACACACACTCTCACCTAGGAGAGCACAGCGATCAAGAGAACAATGTACAATTGTTCTTCACTGACTATGATGACTTAAAAAACAACAAGCAACATGCAAACAAACAAAAATATGAGTAATATTTTTGCAGTCTAATTACTTCATTCAACTTAACTAGTTGGCTCAGAGTATCACAATCAACTGCTCAAAGATAATATTTCTAAACCACAACGATTCTATATTCAAATTTTTTTAAAAAAATCTAGCATTTCCAGGAAAGAAAAAAACACATAAACAAAAACATTGCAAATAAAATGTCACAACCAAAAGCAAAGAAATTTAGAGTCATTTTCTTTAAACTAGAAAATCAAAATCACTGAATAAGAACTCCATTGTGCTAAATATTGTCCTCTGTAATTATAAATTCAGCTGATTTGCCATCTGCAGAAATAAAGCAAGGCTATTGCAAATGCTTATAAATACGGAATAGTTTAAATTGCATATGTGGGCCAGCAGATGTCACTCTTGTTAAAAGACTGTCTGAATAATCTTTTTATGAAGGGTAATTGTCTGCTGGGGTCGTGGGTAGAATTTCAACATATGAAGAATTTAACCCTGACCCTCTTTTCACCTTTACCACCTACTTGGCACTAATGACAACAGGATCAGTAAATTCAAAGTGTCAGCTGCCCTGCCATCAGTTTCCAAAGCTGTTTGGTCTAACGGTAATTTATGGGCAATGGTTACATAAGCAGCCTTGCCAAATCTCTGTAATTATTGCAAAGATGTAACCAGGCACCGAGAATAAATGTTGCTTCCAGCTGAACCAAGCCCTGACATTACTATAATTAGGTGGATGATTCATGTCATTTGCTCCTCCTAGAAGATATCTAGAGTAACCAAAAAATTAAGTTGCATTTTTTTTAAGCTGCAATTTTTGATCTTAAGGATTTTCTTTTTGTGTCTATGTGTGTGTGTGTGTGTGTGTGTGAGTGTTTCTTTTATTAGACTAGAGTTCGGTCACTTAAGAATGGAAAAGGTCTGTCAATGCTTCACCCTTGATTACTCAAAGCACTGGTAATATCTTAGAGTATGACCTTCTGGAAAGGTCACTGGTGTGAGGTATTTATGAAGCTAACAAATAATTTTAAAAATAAACTTCCAGAATTCAGATGTAATATCTGGAATACGCATTCATTGGTTGTTTCCAAATTGAAATAAAAATAATTAGACGTGACGTGTGTGTCTGTGTTTGTGTGTGCACGTGCATGTACACATGAATGGGAACCTGATCACATGTGTGGTAGGCTGTGTAAGAAGAAAATAGCATATTTTTGTTATTTCTTAGGATATGGAACACATATTAGCTGCCATACAGTGACTCTGTAGGATTCTAACAGAATTCTTCTTCAGGGTAAAGTTATCATGGTGATAAATGATTTCTTATATTAGTAAGAATGGCCACAGCTTCTATGGCTAAAACTGTGAATGATGATTAAAAAAAAAAATTCTTGAGAAATCCTGGGTTCCAATACCAGTTCTTTCCATATTGGGCATGTGAGCTTGGCAAACTATTTAACTTCTCTTTCTGTAGCTTTTTTCATTTTAAAATAAGACCATACCTGTATCTTACAAGTGTTGTGTGGGTCAGATGCAATAATGTAAATAAAACAACTCCTACAGTGCTTGGCCCTTTTAGGAACCCAAAAGACATGTTAGCTCTCAGACTAAGTAACTGGAACTCGCCAGTATGACTGCTGACATGATCAAATGTATTCTAATCTGCTCATCAAGTACATTGTCCAGTTGGAAGATGTCCTAAAGATTATTTATTCTATTACCCCACCCCATGTAGCATTATTTGCTTTAATATTTTGAGAAAATGAAATTCAGACACTACCTGAGCATTTCCAGCTGACTGCCTTACAAAATAGCTCATTCCATTCTGACCAGCTCTACCTATACTAGTAATATTGACTTAAAATCTGCTTTCCAATTGCCACGTCAATCTGGCCCCACACCCGGACTCGGTAGATATACAAAATAAATTTTCCACATCAAGACACCTTAACATTTTATGACAGCAATCATTTTATAGCAATAGATTTCCAGTTCTTTCAATATATTTCTACATTAATATTAAGATACATTTATTATTACCATTTGCTTTGAGGACTTAATAAAATTTTGCTTGTAAAATTATAACCCAATGCCTCACATATAATAAATATGCCATAAATCTACATTGTTTTTGCCATATCCATCATTTTATGTACTAGCTCCTGAGGATACACCACATTTCATCACTCTATATCTTACAATATTGTGATTAAACAGATGTGGAATTGTTGTCCTTCATCTTCTAATACTTAATTTTTATTTTTATTATTCTTTCAGGAGATGCATCATAACACTGACTCAGATTGATTTGTCCTAAACAAGAATTCTTACATAATTTAGCACTATAGATTTCTCCTGCTATCCAAAAGTATAGCATTCCTATGAAGACTTTTGAAAACTGAAATGGTGAAAGTTGAAGAAACCATTACCATTTTGTAAAAATGAAAATCTTCCTTAGGTTTCTTTTGGTTAGCAAAAACAGGTCTTTCTTTTTCTTTTTTTTTTTATTTTTATTATGTTATGTTAGTTACCATACAATACATCATTGGTTTTTGATGTGGTGATCCACGATCCATTGTTTTCGTATAACACCCAGTGCTCCATGCAGTATGTGCCCTCCTTAATACCCATCACCGGGCTAACCAATCCCACCCCCCCTTTCCCTCTAAAACCCTGTTTGTTTCTCAGAGTCCATAGTCTCTCATGGTTCATCTCCCCCTCCGATTTCCCTCCCTTCATTTTTCCCTTCCTTCTCCTAATGTCCTCCATGCTATTCCTTATGTTCCACAAATAAGTGAAACCATATGATAATTGACTTTCTCTGCTTGACTTCTTTCACTTAGCATAATCTCCTCCAGTCCCATCCATGTTGATGTAAAAGTTGGGTATTCATCCTTTCTGATGGCTGGGTAATATTCCATTGTATATATGGACCACATCTTCTTTATCCATTCATCTGTTGAAGGGCATCTCGGCTCCTTCCACAGTTTGGCTATTGCGGACATTGCTGCTATGAACATTGGAGTGCATATGGCCCTTCTTTTCACTACATCTGTGTCTTTGGGGTAAATACCCAGGAGTGCAATTGCTGGGTCATAGGGTAGCTCTATTTTTAAATTTTTGAGGCACCTCCACACTGTTTTCCAAAGTGGCTGTACCAACTTACATTCCCACCAACAGTGTAAGATGGTTCCCTTTTCTCCACAACCTCTCCAACATTTGTTGTTTCTTTCCCTGTCCATTTTTGCCATTCTAACTGGTGTAAGGTGGTATCTCAATGTGGTTTTGATTTGGATTTTTCTGATGGCTGATGATGATGAACAGGTCTTTCACAAAAGCAGAGTGGCTTAAAACAAACTTTTGGATAGCAAAGGAAATTTTTTGTGGCTTGAAAATCCAAATGGCTTGAAAAGTAGGTTTTTTAAACATTAATTTAACTAAAATGTAAAGGAAAATATCCTCACATCTAAGGGCATTAATTTTTAGGGGCTCCTGGATGGCTCAGTCGATTGAAGGTCAGACTGTTAATTTCAGCTCAGGTCATGATCTCAGAGTTGTGAGATCGAGCACTAGGTCAGGCTCTGTGCTGAGCATGGAGCCTGCTTAAGATTTTCTCTCCTTCTACCCCTCCCCACCTCTCTCTCTATAAATAAATAAATAATAAGGACATTAGTTCTAGCTAGTAATGTAAGTGAATCCACAGTAAGCTATTGTACCAATCTGTCATTAAGGCTAGCTACTTTTTATAATAAAGTACAATGATTTACATGGGAATTAACACTAAGCTGCATTTATTTCTCTATGATTTGAGTTCTTGATTAAAATCACTATGTTGAGGACACAAGGATAGAATCTATAGATGATGCTGCAGCTAAGTCAAGTACACATCCCAAGGAGGTGGCTGTTCCAGTGATAACAAATAAAAGTGGTTGCTGTCAGATGATGGCTGATCCTCCTAGTAAATAAAGCCACGTTTTGTTGAAGCATTGGTCTGTGCTATCAATAGGCTGGGAACTCAGCAATAGTGGCAACCAGGTCCTTCTTGGTAAGGCGAAGTTCATGCAGTTGAACTCAGGCATAGTCTCCATCACTTTATATACACGGCCATTAAGTAAGCACTGTTCCTTCTCTCCTTGCTTTAGGCAACATTTTTATCAGAAGTTGAGTCCCCTCTGTGGTTCAATTGCCCGCAAGACAATCCACTTCTCCATAGCCCCAGCTCCAGCTAGGAAGCACTCTGTCATATCAACAGCTCCAGCTGGGAGACACCAAATCCTAGGGACTGGTAGTGCCATCTTTTCCTTTTTCTCTCCAGGCCAAGGCACACTGGGAGCTAGTTTCTGTTTTTTAAATTGCTATATCTCTTCAACCAAAAATTTCTATTAATTCTAATCAGAAGTTAATAGCAATATGTCCAAATCTATCCTGGGACCATTTTTCTAATCCAGAGTGATTGACCTCAGAAAACCAGAGATGTTACACATGTGATCTTTATGATATCACATGAGATTTACAAGCTCTGACAAAATATGTCCCACAGGTGGGCCATAATTCTGCAGGCTGAGTAGCCAAAGTATATTATCTTAGCAGCCATCCAATTATGAGCAGGAACCAACTATACTACCCAAAGTTTTTTTTTTTTTTTTTACATCGAGTGCTATTTTAATAGAAGTCTCATGTCTAAGGAAAGAGATATACATAAAAACTGCTTCTGAAAAATTTGTTTAGGGAGAGTGTTCATCAACAAACTAGTAATTTCACTTTAAATAGTTTTATAAGAAGTTGTAGATAGTGAAGTTATATCACAAATTTCCTGTTCATCTGTAAAACATTAGATCATCAATTGCCTCTTATTTGTATTTTCATATATATTCATTCATAAATGAATATATATGAAAATTCCTACATATGTATATATGATTTGATTTCCCCTATTTGTAATAAGACTGACATTTTAGTATCAACTATGTTCCCTCTAAGTTAGATTTATACTTATATATGTATAGCCTCACCTATTTGGTAGAAAAATGATATAAGATATCATTTAACTTATTTATGAGATATCAAATATCTTATTAAATTATTATTATTATTAAACTATAACCTGAGACATCAGAATATTTAAAATATGGGTTATATATTTACCTAGTTATAGATGTTGTACAATATACAAAATATTTTATTGTCTAACTTGGAAGTTAATATTAAAAGGACAGTCACTCAATGTATCAAGGGTTTTGCCCTTAATGATCCTGTTATGTCTTATTATATTTACTTCTTTGGATAAGGAAGCATGGGTAATACCAAAATTCAGGATTAAAGGACTTATTAAATTTTATTTCAAATGCACAATATAACAGAGATGTACCACTACTTATAATCTGCCCAAGAAATTTTTCAAGCATTGAAATTCATGCTTCCTTAAAAAACAAAAGTTGAAAGATAACTTCAGACGAAAATAACCTTAGGGTCAAGATGTCCATTGACAGATGAATGGATAAAGAAGATGTAGTATGTGTATATATATATATATATATATATATATATATATACAATGGAATATTATGCAGTCATCAAAAGGAATGAAATCTTGCCATTTGCAATGACGTGGATGGAACTGGAGGGTATTATGCTGAGGGAAATAAGTCAATCAGAGAAAGACATGTACCATATGACCTCACTGATATGAGCAATTATTAATCTCAGGAAACAAACTGAGTGTTGCTGGAGTGGTGGGGAGTGGGAGGGATGGGTGGCTGAGTGATAGACATTGGGGAGGGTATGTGCTATGGTGAGTGCTGTGAATTGTGTAAGACTGTTGAATCACAGACCTGTACCTCTGAAACAAATAATACATTATATGTTAAAAAAAAAAAAAAAGAAGATAGTAGGAAGGGAAAAATGAAGGGGGGGAAATAGGAGGGGGAGACAAACTATGAGAGACTATAGACTCTGGGAAACAAACAGGGTTCTAGAGGAGAGAGGTGTCGGGGAGTGGGTTAGCCTGGTGATGGGTATTAAAGAGGGCACATATAGGATGGAGCACTGGGTGTTATATGCAAACAATGTATCATGGAACACTACATCAAAAACTAATGATGTAATGTGTGGTGATTAACATAATTAAAAAAACACTAATGATGTAATGTATGGTGATTAACATAACATAACAAAATTAAAAAAATAACCTTGGGGCAGAAGGAATAGTAGACCATTATCCTTGATATAAGGAGCTGTTTAGAAGACAGCCGTGTAAGAAGGTTGCTTCCTGTAATAGGATTGCAATACTTTTAGACATATTTTACAAAACCACCTTGAGTCTTCTTAAATTCCTGTTTAAGAACAAACAAAGCATAAAATCGGAGGAACCAAAATAGTCAAGTCATGGAAATAATTTTTCATATATATTGACAAATATAACCTTCAGGAGGAACTATTTCCCAAATTATGGGAATTATTACTCTGACATTAGTAGTTAAGAACAAGTAATAATTTGCTTAATATCAAACTTTTTGTTTCCCAGGTCCAAAAACTATTATGGTGGATTTGTATATCTTTGTGTGTATGAACAAATACACCTACTATTAAAGACTTCTAAGTTTGATTGAATTACGTGGGTAGTCTGTGGAGAACTGCCTATATATTCTTAAAGTTAGGCCAAAAAATCATTGCATATTATTCTTTAATATATTTTTGAAATTGATCACAATAACAATAAATTATTTGACTTACAATTAAAATAAAGTATTATAAATACATTATTTTAAATTATATGGCAAAATACGTGTCTATTGTTTATTATGTAAAAACAGATTAAAATAAGAATACTATATTTTATGTAATTTCATGAAATTATTGTCTACTGAGACCTCTGAAACAAATAATACATTATATGTTAAAAAAAGGAAGATAGCAGGAAGGTAAAAATGAAAGGGGGAAAATCGGAGGGGGAGACGAACCATGAGAGACTATGGACTCTGAGAAACAAACTGAGGGTTCTAGAGGGGAGGGGGGTGGGAGGATGGCTTAGCCTGGTGATGGGTATTAAAGAGGGCACGTTCTGCATGGAGCACTGGGTGTTGTGCACAAACAATGAATCATGGAACACTACATCAAAAAGTAATGATGTATGGTGATTACCATAACATAATAAAATTAAAAAAAATAAACGCTGAAACACAGATGCAGGAACAGAAGAATCATGGTCTTTATAGGTTAATATTGAATAGTGCTTTGGAATTCATGGCAAACTTGAGTGAGAAAATGTCATGTAATGATTTAAATTTCTCTCTTAAGGAAAAGACACAAAATAAATAGGAGACACATGCGATGACCTACTTCCTTATTAAGAGCTTTCATTTAGTACATGCATATTATAGGACTGATATTCTGCTATGCAATTTTTTTCAATCTGTTGATTATATATAATTTCAAATTTACAGAACGTTTTCAAAATTGTGCAATCATACTCTTTTTTTTTTTTTAAGATTTTATTTATTTATTCATGAGAGACAGAGAGAGAGAGAGGCAGAGGGAGAAGCAGGCTCCCAAGGAGCAGGGAGCCCGATGCGGGACTCGATCCCAGGACCCTGGGATCATGACCTGAGCCGAAGGCAGACGCTTAACCCTCTGAGCCACCCAGGTGCCCGTGCAATCATACTCTTTACCCAGACTCACCAACTGTCTGTTTTGCCTAATTTGCTCTCTTTCTTCTCTTCTCTCCTACTCCAGGGTGAGAGAATAATGAAGTCAGAAAGCTGAAGTTGTTTACTTTTTTATTCAAATAAATAGGCAACTTTTCCCTTCAAAATGTTTATTTGGGATGTTTAATTCAGTTGAAACACATGGGAAGGTTATTCATTCAAAGATTCTTTCAGTCAATAGCTACTTATATATACAGAGTACTGTACCAGAATCTAGATATACAATGGTAAACAGAAATAGAAATGGTCCCTGATCTTATTGAATCTAAGTTCCAGTGAAAAAAGCAGGCATCAGAAAATAACCACACAAATTTCTATATAATTTCCAACTCTAATAAGTGCTGTGAATAAAACTTACAGGCTATAATTTATATGAGGAAATGATGTCTGTCCTGAAATCCAAAAGAAGGTGGAGTTTACTATCTGGAGAAGATGAGAAGAGCAGAACTGCACGTGTGGAGGGGGAGAGTAGGAAGGGGTCCCTCAAGATCCCTCAACAGGCTAGTAGCACTGTGTGTAAAGGGGAATGGCAAGCATGGAAGGAGGTGAGGCCTCAAGAGGACACACAGGGCAGATGCAGGCCTTAATTACTCATGCATGGAATGTTGTCTTTATTTTTTAAATGATAAAGTAATGAAGGTTTTTAAGTAAGGTGGTATCATAATCACATTTATGTTTTTAATTATTATTTTGGTTGCAGTAATAATAATAGACTACAGAAAATTAAAAAATGGTCTTAGGTAGATGAATTAAAAAGTTATTTCAGAAGTCCATTTTGGATAAAGGTGATTTTGGTAAAACTAAGCAGTGCATGGATTTGAGATATATTTATTAGGCAAATAAAATATGTTGTGGCAATGGACTGAATAGGACTGTCTCTGTTATTCAAGTTTGTCTAGAATTCCTGCAACAATATATTTTTGAACACCTGTTATGTGCTAGACCTGAACTGCACTCCTGAGTGGGATGAATTCTTAGTTTTCAAAGACTTAACAATCTAGGAGACTAGACAGAAATGGCTAGTATATTTTTAAGTACAGCTAAATTGGGGGCGCCTGGGTGGCTCAGTTGGTTAAGTGCTTTTCTCTTCAATCATTGTAGATAGTCCCGAATTAGCAATTAATTCTGTTAACATCTAGAAATGTAGATATTTATAAGAACTAATCAAAAATATACCCATATGTATCGAATTAGATAGCTTAGATTTTAGGGTGCCTTATTTCCAAACCACATTCTACTTGGGAACATTTGCTAATATTTCTCATTTAGCTAAGGTGATAAAACATCCTCAAGCCATGCAGGACCAAATGTATGTAACTCCTGGTGATCGCTCCAGTGTTTGTGAAAACATCTTACACTCTCACTATGAACTCTTCCCAGTAATTAGATAAATAAGAATTCAGTGAGCAATCTAGACCCATTATCTCATCTCCCTTCTGTTTCATCAAAACTGCACTTTGCAGCTTGGGCACTTAGCCAGAAGCCTAGAAGATTATCTATTACAGATTGTCCTTAGCCTCTTTATGACACTCTAAGTCAGGCCCTTAAAATGAGAAACATCATTGTCATCACATTCAAAGCTTCTGTTGAGGGCAAGCAGAGTCTAGCACTTTGGAAGTATTGATTGCAAGAAACAGAAAGCAATTCAAACTAGCTTAAAAAAGGAAATTCACCAGAAGGGTTTTGGATATCACAGTGGGCCGACCTAATGATAGCAGGAGCAAAGTGAGTTCCAGAGGGTCACAGAGCAGGAAGTAGGACCCAGCATTTACCGACTGGGAAGGACAGCATCATGAACATGACACTGTCAGCGATGAGAACAAGAGCACAGCCACCACCAGATCTGCTCTTCGGGCAGAAGTGATGAAGGCTGACAAATGTCCACTGGTGAGGATGCCTGCGGTTTTGATGGCCCAGGGTAGGCAGAGCCCTCAGAACGCCAGCTCCTGGATACATTTTGCTGGATGTCAGGGTTTGATTTTAGACTCACGCACATTCTAGGTATTTGTGGAAAGTTGAGTAGATACAGGGGCATGGAAACACAGTGACCAAATCCAGAATGACTATGGGTGCCCTGGGGGTTACTTTGGAAGCTGTGCTGAAGATGTCACAAGCCAGTGGCACTGGCTTCGCCCCCAAACAGCCTGTGGTTCAGATCCAGCTCATCACTTCCTAACTGTATTTTCTTGAGCAAGTTCCTTGGCTTCCATTCTCAGTGCCCTCACGAGTTAATTAGAGATAGGGTGATAGAAAGATAAAAATAGACAATATGCACTAAAGTCTTAGCTCAAGGCTGGAAAATCCTCAGTGCTAAATTAGTGATTTTGTTGTTGTTTTACGAGCACCACCATAGTCATTGCCAACTTCATTTTATACGACATGAAAACAGTGAACTTACAAATTCACTTAGGGGATTAAATTATGAATCAGAAAAAGAATTGGCAGTAGCGCATTTGAGAAGAGAAAATCAGAATCACACCTTTGCAAAGAAAGTTATTTATAATTACAACAGTTATAAATTTCCTGAAGGAAATATATTGGCTATAGGGCCACTTAATGTCAAAAGGACAAAGATCTTGTTGTCTAGAAATCCAAGCATTTTTCTCCCAGGTCTGCATCTTAGGATGTTTGTTAGAGACTTAGGACTTTTTCATTTATGAATTCTTCCCTTCTTTTTTTTTTTAAAGATTTTATTTATTTATTTGAGAGAGAGAGAATGAGAGACAGAGAGCATGAGAGGGAGGAGGGTCAGAGGGAGAAGCAGGCTCCCCGCCGAGCAGGGAGCCTGATGCGGGACTCGATCCTGGGACTCCAGGATCATGACCTGAGCCGAAGGCAGTCGCTTAAGCAACTGAGCCACCCAGGCACCCTGAATTCCTTCCTTCTTATGGTATATGTGGGGCAATGGGAGCGATGGGGGTCACGTCATATTGATTAAGAATTTGAAATCCGAAGTCAGACTGCCTGCTTCAAAGCTATATTTTAACTTTCTAGCTGTGTGATCTTGGTTAGGTAGTAACTTCTCTAAGCTCATTTCCTTGTTTCTAAAATGGTAGTAGAAATAATTCTAGTGCACATCTCACAGAGTTGTTCTGACAATAAAACTAAATAATGAGATAACATAGGGCAGTTAAATCAACAGAAAGTACAGATCTTCTTCAACTTGCAATGGGGTTACTTCCCCAAAAATACCCATTACAAACTGAAAATATATTAACTTGAAAATGCACTTAATAAACCTAAACTACTGATCATCCTAGCTTAACCTAGCCTACCTTAAATGTGCTCAGAGCATTCACATTAGCCTACAGTTGGGCAAAATCATCTAAAACAAAGCTTATTTTACAATAAAGTGTTGAATATCTTATATAACTTGGTGAATAATGTGCTAAAAGTGAAAAACAGAATGGTTGTCAGTGTGTCAGTTGTTCACCCTCATGATCCTGTGGCTGACAGGGAACCGCAACTCTCAGCGTCCAGTATCACAGGAGAGTATCGCACTACATATTTTTAGCCTGGGAAAAGATGAACATTCCAAATTCAAAGTACAGTTTCTACTGAGTGTGTATCATTTGCACACCACTCTAAAGTCAACAAACTCAAACCATCAAAAGTTGGGGACCACCATCTTACCGTGTTCAAATGATGGTGGTAGTGATGGTGGTGGTGACAATGTAAGTCAATGGTAAAAACTTTTTTTGGAGTTGCCTACCTGGGTGAAATAAATTCTATTTTTTAATAAGGAGAACTGGACAAAGGTTTTTTTTCTTTTTATCCTATGAAAATATGTGAACATTCTTTTATAACTAAATATATGATATATGTTGACTAGGTGAATGTATCTGAAACAAATTGTTAGAATTCTAATGACACATTTCAACCTATAACTTAAATGATAACTACAGATTTTGAACCTTCTTAAATCTTATTTGGAAACAAACTTTTTAAAAAAAATTTTTTTTAGCCAACATAATCATTTAAACTATGGAAATTACTGTTTCACTCATTCAAAACTGTAAGAGTACATGACTTTTTAACACTCTAAAAACCTAGAAAGGGTCAAAATAGTAACTGGATTTATGTTTTTGTGTACAGTCTCCTATACTCCAGTAATTCAAAAAAAAGTTACATATGAAACTGACCTGCTAGATTTAAAAAGGCTAAATGGTTAAAAAATAATAATAAAAAAATTAAAAAATTAAAAAAATTAAAAGGCTAACTGGATGTAGACATTTAATTCTGCAGGTTTTTTAGTCTTTCATTTGTGTTCATTCATTATTTCTCTCCTTAAATAATTTATCTTGAAAGCTCAGGAGGAATTGCAAGTGAATCTAAATTATATTTTCTTTAAAAGTGAATTTATTGTTACTATCAGAAAATATTCAATTATCTTTCAGTTTTGGTCTCTCATTCTCTCACATTATTTATAAAATAAATTTGTTTTCACTTCAACCCATAGTTTTATATTATAACAAATGTTATCTACAAGTAAGTTTGCAAAGTGAACATGAAAAGAGTGATATTTTATGTACCAACTGATGACTAATTATTTGCCAATTACACGAATAAAATTGAAAATTTGAGTGTGCTGATTCTTCAGCCAGTTGTCTCCGAGGTAAACCATGCCTCTCTTCTGTGTTCAACAAACAGTTTAAATACAAAGCAACATATTATGTATATTAGCTAGTGAATTAAAAGTATATAGACAACTATTTGTAGTAACAAACAGTAGTAGCAACCAATGGCAAGAGTAGCAAATCCCCAAGTATTATAGTTATCCATGCTGTTGAGGTAACATAACAAATAGTGAAAGCTGTGAATGTTCTTTTAACTTTTACATAAATAATAGTGAATTCATTTGAACCAGCTTCCCATTTATCTCTGATTATCATTTCTTTGATCTGCTCTTTCAGCGAGCCAGAAGTGCTAAAGAATGGAAACCAATCATTATTAATTTTTTTCCAGGGCAATTTCTTCTAGTTCTTATATATAATATATTCATGACCCATCTTAGAAAATCTGATTGGGGAATTTTATTCACTTTTACTTTTAGGACACATGATTTCTCATGTGGACTTGTAGAGCTGAATAAAAAGTTCAGTTTTTCTAATTACAGCTAAATCCTTAGTTTATTATCTTCGTTTTCCCTTCCATATTTCCCTCTATATAGTTTTTTACATCTATTGGTACTGACTCTCAATAATTAGAACTATTCCCAACTCTTGCATTATATCTACTTTAAAGTCTTTTTCTATGTTCATTCATATTGAATTGGCAGTCCAAGGATTAAGAGTATCCTACAAATGTTAATCCCTTCATTCATTAAACCATCAACTATATAAAAGGGAAGGAAGGAAGGGAGGGAGGGAGGAAGGGAGGGAAGCAAGTTTCAAATATGTATTTGATATTATTATCAGTCAGGATGTAAGCTTTAAGTCCCTCACTCACTCAAACATCCAGATATTATTTGAGAAAGCTCTATGGAGAAATTGATTCAGTTAATCACTTTAATGGTAATTTTAGGACACAATATTTTTTTTTAAAGATTTTATTTATTTGACAGAGAAAGACACAGTGAGAGAGAGAACACAAGCAAGGGGAGTGGGAGAGGGAGAAGCAGGCTTCCCATGGAGTAGGGAGCCCCAGGCGGAGCTGGATCCCAGGACCCAGGGACCATTACCTGAGCCGAAGGCAGACACTTAACGACTGAGCCACCCAGGCGCCCCGCTGAAGACACAATATTTTTTTTTAAGATTTTACTTATTTATTTGAGAGAGAGAGAGCATGAGTGGGGGAGGGACAGAAGGAGAGGGAGAAGCAAAGTTCCCACTGAGCAGGGAGCCCTGTGCGGGGCTTGATCCCAGGACCCTGAGATCACGACCTGAGGCGAAGGCAGACACTTAACCAACTGAGTCACCCAGACACCCCTCAGGACAAAATATTTAAAATGAAAGGATTTAAAAATATTGATAATAGAGAATTTGAAATAAAAATATTGCATTCAAGTTCAAATTCTGATTCTTCTATACTGTCAACTAAGTTATCCTGAGTAAATAACTTACCTGAACACTGATTTCCCCATCAGGGAATAATAGTGCCAATTATCTTATATTTAAATGTTTAATTCAGTAATTAATTTAAATAAGATTTTCATCTGAAAACACAAAAATTTAAAGCAATCTATAAATATGGTGGTATTTTATTAAACAACCTGAAAAAATCAATAGGTGGAGAGTAGTTAATGTAATTAAACAAACAAAAATAAATAAAGTAAGAAATAGCACTCCACCATTGTAGGATAAATTGTGTTACTTATGAAACCCTGATTTGTAGAAGGAATTTGCCAAAATAAGGGAGAACCCGAAGACTCTTTTTTTTTTTTTTAAGATTTTATTTATTTATTTGAGACAGAGAGAATGAGAGAGAGAGAGCACATGAGAGGGGGGAGGGTCAGAGGCAGAAGCAGGCTCCCTGCCAAGCAGGGAGCCCGATGCGGGACTCGATCCGGGACTCCAGGATCATGACCTGAGCCGAAGGCAGTCGCTTAACCAACTGAGCCACCCAGGCGCCCGAACCCGAAGACTCTTAAAACTTATATGCTACACCCAATTCTATCTGATGAGCAATTCTATAAAAGCAACAGGACCATATGGATGTAACAAATACCACCATCTCCTTCCAAAGTAAATGACAAGTAGAGTGAAATGTTGAGCAAATGCAGAAAGACCTGGATAATTAAATCTGACATTCATTAACATCTTTAACTCAATAAGCCTCAATAATTTATTACTCCTTGGAAATACAGACAAATATATCAATTAGAAGAGATATTTGGAGAAACTCTGGATATCAAAAAGTCACTATAGAATGTAAAATAGTTGTATGGCTAGACATCGGGAACGAATATTTAGTTACATGCTTTCCAGTATACTGAATAACCTCAAATTGAGTGTTAGCTCCACTGCATCTTCTTAAGGAAAGCAGTCCTTCATAATTCCTTGAGCATCACTCCTATGCTGAATAACCCCAAGTTTTGAGCAATACACTGCAACCTAGTCCAACTTTCTCAAACTTTTGGTCTCAAGATACCCTTGCACTCTTAAAAAATACAGAGGATTCCCAAAAGCTTTTGTTTACATAGGTTTTATATACAAATATTTACTTAAAATTGAGAAATTCTTAAATATTTATTGTCTTTTAAAAACTACCTTGTCTAGCATTTTTTTTCTTTATAGACATGTTTGTTTGTTTGTTTATTGTTTCGTATTTTGATTTAAATTCCAGTTAGTTAGCATAACAGTGTAATATTAGTTTCAGGTGTGGAATTTACTGATTCATCACATGCATACAATGCCCAGTGTTCATCACAACAAGTGCCTTCCTTAAAACCCATCACCCATTTGGCCCACCCCTCACTCACGTCCCCTCCAGCAACTCTGTTTGTTCCCTATAGTTGAGTCTATTTTATGGTTTGCCTCTCTTTTTTTTCCTCCTATATTCATTTGTTTTCTTTCTTAAATTCCACATCTGAATGAGATCATATGATATGTATTTCTGAGCCTATCTTATTTTGCTTAGCATAATACTCTGTAGCTCCACCCATGTCATAGCAAATGGCAAGATTTCATTCTTTTTTATGGCTGAGTAATGTTCCATTGTATATATATGCCACTTCCTCTTTCTCCATTCATCAGTCAGTGGACATTTGGGCTCTTTCCATAATTTGGCTAATGTTGATAATGCTGTTATAAACATTGGGGTACATATATCCTTTTGAATCAGTATTTTTGTATCCTTTGGGTCCTGGTAGTGCAATTGCTGGATTGCAGGGTAGTTCTATTTTTAACTCTTTGAGGAGCCTTCATACTATTTTCTAGAGTGACTCCACCAGTTTGCATTCCCACCCACAGTATAAGAGGATTCTCCTTTGCTTGCATCTTCACCAATGTCTGTTATTTACTGTGTTGTTAATTTTAACCATTCTGACAAGTATGGGGTGGTATCTCAATTGTAGTTTTGATTTTTATTTCCCTGATGATGAGTTATGTTGAATTTTCATGTGTCTGTTAGCCACACAATTCTTTACTTCAGAATACTAAAACAAATACATAAAAATTCAAAACTAAAAAAAAATAGAATAACATACAGTTAAAATAGAAGAATCATATATATTTTGCTCTGAATCTAAAAATGCCTGCAAATAATACGCACTCTTCAACAAATTCTTTGAAGGGAGGTATTCTAAATTTCCTTGGAATTTATTTCTGGTAACCCAACAGAATATTTCTTGATAATATTAATATAATTTCCAGTTAGTTGTTTTATTTTAAATCTAACATCTTCTATTATTTTCCATTCCTAGTTGAAACCTGTCTAGCATATGTGTTAATCATTTGTGTTGTATTTCATTATAAAAAATGTTTTACATTTATTTAAAGAACAGTGCAATAAATATCTAATAACAACCTAACCAAAACGGTTAAATTCCTTTCATTGTATATTATAATGGATGATTATTATTTTAACAATAATTACTTATAGTTCTTCTTTTCCTGAAACTAATATAATGTTGTATGTTAATTATATTTCAATTAATAAAGTTCTTTCAAAATTAAAAAAAAACTACTTTAATAAACCCACTGCAAGTCAACCCTTTATAATGAAAATAACTGCATTTTCTAAAAAATAAAACAAAAATTAGTAAAAAGAGTATTATCACCTTACATTTTTGCAAATTTCTTTAGTATCTGGATTAACAGAAGACAGCTACACTTCAGATCTATATCTGAATTCAAACTGTTGTGATTTGTAGCTTTGGATAAAGTTGTTCAATCCAGCCTTAGGCAGATATGTAAGTAGAAAAGGGAGCAGTATATTAATAGCCTTTTCATACAATTGAGGATATTCCCCTTTGACATGATACCAAAACTGGACAATTGTTCCATAAACATTGGTTACAATGTGGGATGTGAAACAATATGAATAAATACTTTTGTTCCTTACATTAGAATGAATTGTTTTCTCTTGTAGTTTGTTTTTCTTAAGTTACAGTCTTTTTAATTTTTTTAATTCCAGCATAGTTAACATCAGTGTTATATTAGTTTCAGATGTACAATATAGAGATTCAACAGTCCCATATATTGTGCTCTTCAAGATAAGTGTACTCTTAATACCCTTCACCTATTTTTTTGAACTTTGAATGGATCTTTTGCTCATGCATAATTTTGGGACACAATGAGAAAGTTTCAGAAAATACTGGTTTACTGAGAAATGCAGATTTTTCAAAAGTTGACACATTTATTATATGATATCAAGAAATCACATTAACAACATAAGCAATGTCATCAGCTATTTCTGTAGGCATTGGGAAGCCATCAACCTCATGGCAGTGGACAGAAATTTCCGAAAATTCTAATTTTCTCTTGTGTCTCAGGTAGTTTGGGATGCCATAGCAAAGCAGCATAGACTCAGGTGGCTTTTTTTTTTTTTAAAGATTTTCTTTATTTATTTGAGAGAGAGAGAATGAGAGAGAGAGCGAGTACATGAGAGGGGGGAGGGTCAGAGGGAGAAGCAGACCCCCTGCCAAGCAGGGAGCCCGATGCGGGACTCGATCCAGGGACTCCAGGATCATGACCTGAGCCGAAGGCAGTCGCTTAACCAACTGAGCCACCCAGGCGCCCTCGGGTGGCTTATTAACAACATGCATGTATTTTCTCACAGGTCTGGAGGCTGCAAGCCTAAAATCAGAGTGCCAGGCAGCATGGTCAAGTTCTGGTGAGAGCCCTCTTCCAGGTTGCAGACTTCAGACTTCTTGAATCCTCAAGTGGTGGAGAGCAGAGAGAAATAAACTCTCTGACACTTAGAAGGGCACCGATCCCATTCATAAGGGCTCCACCCTAATGACATCATTTATTCCTAATTATTTCCCAGTGGTCCATCTCCTAATAACATCACATTGAGGGGTAGTATTTCAACATATGGATTTGGAGGGGGACAGAGAAACTTGGTTCATAACAACTTTGAGAACTCAAATGTCATAATTGGTGACAGTCGTTGCTGGTTTTCCTTGAAATGATAGACTTTCTTTTTTTTTTTTTTTTAAAGATTTTATTTATTTATTTGAGAGACAATGAGAAAGAGAGAGCACAAGAGGGGGAGAGCAGGAGAGGGAGAAGCAGACTCCCCACTGAGCAGGGAGCCCGATGCGGGACTCGATCCCGGGACTCCAGAATCATGACCTGAGCCGAAGGCAGACGCTTAACCAACTGAGCCACCCAGGCGCCCCATAGACTTACTTTCATTCATTTTCAAGAAAACATATGACAGATACTCAAGTCTGGCTAATCATCATCTGTCAGTCATTCTTTCAAGTACAAGCAATGTTCTATGAAAAGCCTTCAAATTCAGCTTGCAACTTGATGGTACCAGTGTTTTTCTTCAAGAACATCATTATGAATTAGAATGCAGCAACTGTTTTATGAATAATTTCTTCACTTTGTCATTTTTTTTAAAAATATGCACTCAAGGGCGCCTGGGTGGCTCAGTTGGTTAGGCGACTGCCTTCGGCTCAGGTCATGATCCTGGAGTCCTGGGATCGAGTCCCGCATCGGGCTCCCTGCTCCGCAGGGAGTCTGCTTCTCCCTCTGACCCTCCTCCCTCTCGTGCTCTCTGTCTCTCATTCTCTCTCTCTCAAATAAATAAATAAAATCTTAAAAAAAAAAAATGCACTCAAGAGATTGAGATTTCGTAACGTTGATAATTATTACCACTTTCCCAGGGCATTTTCAAGAGAAAGTGGAACTTCTTTAGTTAAGAGAAGGTGGCTATAAAGAGCATTACTAGTACTACAGTAGACTAGTACTTAGTATGATAGTTTGTTGTTGCCACTGCTTTGATTTATGCCGTGGCCCTAGCTATTTCACACATCATTGGTTTTGTACTGTCGGTGCAAAAGGCAACGCAGTGCAGGAGGGAGATGAAATCTCAATATCGTTATGTCCATTGTTTTGAATTTGCAGACTCCCTGAAAGCCTATCTAGGACCACTGGGGCTCCATGGGCCATATTTTGAGAATGGCTGGCCTCATGTGAATTCATTTCCAAATAAAAGTTTTCTAAATGGGTCCAAAGAAAGGACTGAATAGTTCATCCAGCTATGACAGTTAAAGGAATTTGAAATAGAGGAGCACAAGGGAAAACAGAGATAAGACAATTAACAGAAGCCAGGAGGGGGTGACAACTGTAACATTGAGAGGAGACTGGAATGCAGGAAGGTGGAAACATACAGATGCAGAGAGAGGCAGAGAGGCAGAGAACTGAGGCTTTGTGAGAGCAGGTCACCACAGTTGCTGGGGACATGTCGGTGCCGAATTAGTAATGATGTTACAGATTTTCATAAACCAAAACTATTAAAGCATTAAGAAAAATATCTTAGTTCCCTAATAGTCTTACAAATAAATAGCCTTTCCTTACAAATCGCCTTATAATAATACATTTTTGTCACTTGAGGTAATATTTACATGTTTCTATTTCTTGGAAAGATTTTTGGTGAAATAGGTATAGGTCTTTATAGCAAATTGTAATTATTCCTTTGTATGGTATTTATCAGAAAGCAAATCTACTGTATCAGTGGTGAACTTAATTAGGTTTCATTAATAGGAACCAAATGGGTTAAGACCATGAATTCAGAAAGATATGTATGGGTCAGCCAAAGAGAGAGAACAAAAATTTGGAGTTTGGTCACAGATAAATAATAGCAACAAAAATAATAATAATCATATGAACAAAATATGTTCCCTTTCTCTTTTTTCTTACTGCACAAGAGTGAAATAAATTAAGATCATGTTTGGAGACCAATCATACAGGGTTAAAGATCTCAAAAAAGACCAGCAGTCACACAGCATTCCTTTATTTTTTTTTTTTAAGATTTTATTTATTCATTTGAGAGAGAAAGTGAAAGACACATAGCGAGACAGAGAGAGAGAGAGAGAAAGCTCAAGCAGGGGGAGCAGCAGGCAGAGGGAGAAGCAGGCTCCCTGCTGAGCGAGGATCCTGATGTGGGACTGGATCCCAATGTGGGACCAGATCCTAGGACCCTGGGATCATGACCTGAGCCAAAGGCAGACGAAGGCAGATGCTTAACCAACCGAGCCACCCAGGCACCCCTCACACATTATTCTTAATTATCTTTACTGCAGGTTAACTTGCTGCATATATGAAAAATACAGTCAACAAGAATCACCGGCAACATCAACTAGTTGCTCTTTGGGGAGAAACCTGGGAAGAAGTTCAAAATAAAATTTCACAGTGTATAAAATAGAGACTTTGAGAGATTGATTTGGGGTTTTAGGTAGGATCGATTTTATTAGGTTTCATTGTTCAGGAACTACTTATATAATGCAAAGCCTCTGGACTTCTCACTAACATGTTCATGCACGATATGAACTATATGTTTGTGCATTCCAGTTGCCACTAAACTCTTTTTGTGGCCTTATTGTGTGGGAAGCAAGGTGGGGCAAAGTTTCCCAAAGAAGTGGTTTTGGAAATTCCATTTGAATTGTCTGTGTAGAGGTAATGCCATATCTAGATGTCTAAGAAAATTTAAACCCACCCAAACATGTAGGCTAGGGCAGTAGAATGAGTCAAAAATTGTAAAATACTTGTACATCATGACTCATTACTTACAGACTTTGTAGTCAACACTGATTATAAGAAAGATAGAGGTTATTTCTTTTCTTTGTGTTCAAATGAAAGCCCAGCATAATATTTTCATAGAACTGAAACGAAAGCGGTCTAAAGTTCAACTAGAAGAATAAGGTGATACTGACCAACACAGTTTTGAATAAGAGTAATGACAGTGGTTTACCTTCCAGATATTAAAATAGTAATTACAATGTTTTGTTCTGTGTATTTATTTTATGATACAGTTTTTGTCTCTTCTGTTCTACAAGTATGAAATATTTCATAATTAAAATGAAAAATAGAGGGGCGCCTGGTTGGCTTAGATGGTTAAGCGTCTGCCTTTGGCTCAGGTCATGATCCCAGGGTCCTGGGATCGAGCCCAGCATCGGGCTCCTGGCTCAGCAGGGAAAGTGCTTCTCCCTCTCCCTCTGCCTCTCCCCCTGCTCATGCTCTCTCTCTCTCTGTCTCTCTGTGTCTCAAATGAATAAATAAATTTAAAAAAATCTTTAAAAGAAAAAAAATGAAAAATAGAGGGGCACCTGGGTGGCTCAGTTGGTTAAGCCTCTGCCTTGGGTCCAGGTATTGAGATTGAGCCCCGCATCAAGCTCCCTGCTCAGTGGGAAGACTGCTTCTCCCTCTCCGATTCCCCCTGCTTGTGCTCTCTCTCTCTGTCAAATAAATAAATACAATCTTTTTAAAAAAATGAAAAATAAAGTGTTACCATTAAAAGCACAAATAAACCAATGGTACATTACAGTTCAGATCCAGATTATACAAAAACTCAGTATTGGGTAGAGGTAGTATCATAATTGCCAATGAAATATATATATATATATATATATATATATATATATATATTAGATTTTATTTATTTATTTGATAGGGAGAGACACAGCGAGAGAGGGAACACCAGCAGGGGGAGGGGGAGAGGGAGAAGCAGGCTCCCCACAGAGCAGGGAGCCCGATGTGGGACTTGATCCCAGGACCCTGGGATCATGACCTGAGCCGAAGGCAGTCTCTTAACCAACTGAGCCACCCAGGCGCCCTGCCAATGAAATATATTGTTATTCAATACTTGTCACTCGCACAACTAGGTAAATACTTAAGGAAACATATAATTTTATCTTCATTCCCAGAAAATTTCTTAAAGTGTAAACAAATTGTAAGTGAACAAACACTAACAATAACACAACAATCTTTATTTTATAACACTGAAACACATGAAATACATATACACACACAATATATAAGCCAATTAAATGTGCATTTCAGAAGTTACAGAAGTTAAATCTTTTATATCTGAACATTTCTCACAAACTTAACAGGTAAACTATAAATTCAATAATAAGGGAAAATATGCACATAAAATCTTAGAGGAATGGCATATTAATAAATATGTTAATAAAGTTAACCCAACTATGATTCAAAGGAAATAAAATTATGATAATAAAATACTAAATACAAATTTTAAATTAACCAAGTTTAGAAATATAATAGTACTCAATATTGGTAATTGTATGTTTGATGGACACTTTTTGTATATGTTTATGAGAATATAAATATATAAATATTAACAGAAATCTCTGGAAAATATTACATTTTTTATTAATTTGCATTGAAAAAAGAGTTTTACCCTTCAACCTTTCAATTCCATCTTAAGAGACACAAATTAATGCATTAGAGAATTAAGCAGGGGTTTATATACAAGAAGTGGTTCAATCTGAGGATCTGAAACTAGATCCCAATATTTGGGGGATCTTACTGTAGTCTTTTACTTTCTTTTTTTTTTTTTAAAGATTTATTTATTTATTTATTTGAGAGACAGAATGAGAGAGAGAGCACATGAGAGGGAGGAGGGTCAGAGGGAGAAGCAGACTCCCTGCCGAGCAGGGAGCCCGATGCGGGACTCAATCCTGGGACTCCAGGATCATGACCTGAGCCGAAGGCAGTCGCTTAACCGACTGAGCCACCCAGGCGCCCCGTAGTCTTTTACTTTCTAAGGATGCTTTTTGAATTTTCTTTTATTATGGAAAAATTCTTTTTTTTTTTTTTGAGACAACATTTCAGTATTGAAATGTCAGAGTAAAAACAAAACCCTGTTGTTTTAGAATGGAAAGGTTCAAAAAAAGGGAAAACATATCTTTTATGCCTAGTAATATAAATGGTTATAGCTAAAGACACAGCTCAGGAAAATATGTTCACCAGGAAGATGAACTTAAATAGTGAGGGAAAGGGAATATATATATATATATATATATATATATATATATATATATATGTATGTATATATATTGCAGGAAAAAAATATATATATAGGAGAAAAAATATATATATATACATATATTTTATTCTCACTGGGCCTAAAAACCCTGGAATATGTGTTAAACCCTTGGATAAACTTGATTTTTAAACTAACAGCAAAGATAAACTTGATGTTTAAACTAACAGCAAGGATGGGGAGAATAGCATTTAGTGACAAACAGCATGGAAGAGGCTAATGTATGGACTCCGGAAATAGTCATATATGTAGATGTGATTCAATTTTATTCCTGCTTTGTCATGTTTTCTGTTATACACAAATCATCATAAACTATTTTGAACCTTAATATTTAACTTATTTATATCTGGGGATGAAAAAGGACCAATTTCCACATGGAAGAAAAGTATATAGAAGTGGACAGATTCAGACAAGGGTCTGATACAAATACAAGATATGAGAAGCTGTTTTCCACAGAGAATTGCCTTTTAGAAATATTTTATCCTAAAGAAAGAACTAAATAGCAAACAAAGAAGATGAACTTATGAAACTTATAATCATCTCTTCTGACTGGAAGAAAAACCTCAGGAAAAGAATTGATAGAATATAGCCTTTCTTGTCCTTAATTAATATGGAGTCTATTATTACTGCATTTGCCCTTCGTTGGTAAAATATAGTATATGATGGCAGGCTGAAATGTCTGCTGTCATAACCGAAAAAAAAAAAGAAAAAGCTAAATTAATTACAAAGATTATATTATGAAAGGCATCAGGGAACTTTGTGTAAACAATGAGGAGCAGATGATCAAAACTCTGGAGAGGAGAGAATTGTTTTGATGTAAGGTGATAACATCTCGCTAGCTGTTCATTTTCCCCCACTCTGGGCATATGCCAGGTTTTACCAAGGAATGTTTACTAAGTTTAGGGTCTATTTTGGAAGACAGAAAAGCTAGGCCAAACATTTCCAAAAGGCAGAGTAAAATCATTCACAGACTGAGTGATACTTGGAATCAAAGATGGGGAAGGCGTTGCCTCTGAAACATGACAAGCACCCACCCCAAAAAACTGAAACTACATGAGACTGTTGGCTGAAGAGCTGAGGTGGGAACATAAGACAAAGAATTAAATGTCCGGGGCGCCTGAGTGGCTCAGTTGGTTAAGCGACTGCCTTCAGCTCAGGTCATGATCCTGGAGTCCCGGGATCGAGTCCCGCATCGGGCTCCCTGCTTGGCGGGGAGTCTGCTTCTCCCTCTGACCTTCCTCCTTCTCATGCTCTCTGTCTCTCATTCTCTCTCTCTCAAATAAATAAATAAAATCTTAAAAAAAAAAAAGATGATCAATATTTAAAAAAAAAAAAAAAAAAAAAAGAATTAAATGTCCGCTATCCTTTTCATTGCTGAGGAGGTAACTCCCTGGCTCTGAATTAAAGGCCTCACAGGGAGAATTTGAGAAACAGAGTGAGATGAGAAAAACAAAATTACTAACACTGCATCTCAGCCCTAATGCTCCTCAATCCTGGATTGAGGATTTGCCTCCATATTATCTCTCTGTCAGAGAAAAGGGGGCTATTTCTGATGGAATAGAACATCATCTGGAGCCTCTACACGATATTAACATACAATAAAACATACATTTTGTGTTTATACTAGCATACATTTTATACAGGTTAGAATACAACTAAAAATTACTATCCATACAAAGAGGACAGACTATATGACCAATAACCAAGAAAAAAACTAAGGACACAAGATACAAATCTAGATATTATCCAGGTGTTGGAATTGGCAGACAAGGACATCAAAACTACTATAACACACATGTTCAAGAAAATAGGGAAGACCAGCAAAATAGATAAAAGCATGGAGAAGTTAACCATTGAACTCCAATCTATAAAAAGAGTATCAATGATTAATCCAGAAATTTTTGGGAAAACATTAAAAAGTAAACATTATATTTGAAACTAAGAAATCAATCGATTTTTGAACAGTGTATTGGCCACAAAAGAAACAAAGACTGGTGACATGAGACAGATCAATAAAAAAATATCCAAAGGAGAAAAATATAGTTTACAAAAGGAAAAATATAGTTTACAAAAAGGAAAGGAAAAATATAGTTTACAAAAGGATGTGTGTGACACTGGGTGTTGTATGTAAATGATTAATCACTAAATCCTACACCTGAAACTAATATTACACTGTATGTTAACTAACTGGAATTTATTTATTTATTTATTTATTTATTTATTTATTTATTTATTTATTTATTTATTCATTCATTCATTCATTCATTCATTCATGGAGGGGAGGGGCAGATGGAGAGGGAGAGAATCTCAAGCAGACTCCACACCCCTGCACGGAGCCTGACATGGGGCTTGATTTCACCACCCTGAGTTCATGAGCTGATCCAAAATCAAGAGTCAGACACTTAACCAACTGAGCAACCCAGGCACCCCATAACTAACTGAACTTAAATTAAAACTTGAAAAAATTTTAAAAAATAAAAATAAATAGAAGTGAAAAATAAAAAAAGATGTGTATGAGAGAAATGTGAAACACACATTATATGTGCACTTTTCACAATGTATGTTATATTTAAGTAAAAACATTTTTTTAATTAAACGTAATTTTTCCAGCTGGTTTTGCTTCTTTAATACTCCAGATATTCTTTGAGGCCATTTTATGAATTTAAAATAAAATTACACTGACTTTGTAGCTAATTTAAGTTTATAAATTATTTTATAGGGGACTGCCATTTTTATAAGTCCCATCCACAAACTTATCACATCTATATCATATCACTTATTCATTTTTTAAATATTCTTAGTTAATTTTAATACACTTTAACATTTTTATTATTCTGTTCCTGGAGATTTCTTACTAAGTTTAATTTTGAGTATTTTTTGATAATTCCTGTAACTATTTTGAGTATAATATTTTATATTGTCTTTCTCAAAGGGTTTTCATGATAGTTAGGGAAGCTATTGATCACAATATATTTATTTTGTTTTCTTATTACTAGACCCCAAGTAGAATAGTCAGGTAATATGTACATCTTAACAATTCATATCTATAATTTCCTTATTTATATCTTTGATTTTAAGTTCTTTTAAAATCACATATGGTAAGAAATGATAGTCATTTGCCAGTGTCACTGATATACTCTTAGTTCACTAGGAGTATTACTAATGTAGTGATTCTTCCCAAGAATATATTCATAGTACACTGATGGGACTCTCCCCAGGAATAAACACAACAGATGCCTAATGACTGACACAGAATGAAAATTCAGTAAATATTTTAAATATTGAATGGATAGGCAAAACTATTCTCTCATCTTATAAGAGATTTTTACTTCCACCATTTTCAAATCTCTTCCTAAGTCTAAAGAATTTGATCTTATTTTTTTCCATATGCCATACATATCCTAGATTATACATCATATTATATGAATATCATACAAACCAATCACATATAAGATCATAATACTTCTGAAGAATTTGGAAACATCAATATTCAAAATCCAATATATGGCTACCAGTCTTATTCTCTTTGACAAATGATAGGCTATACAGTCCAACAAGTCAGTTTGTATTTTGAGAAAATGAGTCTACACCTGCAAGACTTTTGTATTAAACTTCTCTACATTTCAGTATATTGGCAACTATGTTAATATATTGTAAAAGTAGAAATGTTTCACTCAGTTGTATGTGTATCTATATATCTACATCTATCTTTGTCTATCCATGCAAATTACAATGACAATTTCACTCTGATTTTTTTAAAATTGACTCACATTTTTATATAATTTTCACAAAAAATCCCCACAATTTCCTTCTAAAAGGGCACTATGATGATGATATTTACACACTCTGCCATAATATGAAATGTGCCCATTAAGTATCCACTTAGTACTACTAAAATCCACAGGCATTTTCTTATTTATATCCTGAGAAACTAAAAATGGTCCAGGTTTTCTTTTCAAGTCAGACCACAAAATGAAAAGGGACTCAACTATTAACTGTGGCTAGAGGTACTACGTGGTGAAACAAAATAAAAACAAAGGATGACCACCTATAGCTGTGCCTGGAAATTTAGAAAACAAAGGTAATATTTATAGGAAACACCTATTGGCACAAGGCTCTCTTCTTCACACACACACACACAGATACACAGATACACACATTTAATTTATTTAAACTTACAACGTAAATACAATTACTATCCATATGTTAGAAATGAGGAAACTGAAAAGTTAAGGTACTTTATTAAGGCTATATTGTATTTTAAACAATGTTACATAGTAGTGAGAAGTAGAGCTCTGATCTAAACCCAAGTGGTATATTGCATAATCCCTCATTTTAACCAACATGTTGGACCTTCTGTTTTACCTCTTAAGTAGAAGCTAAGACGATATAGAAAACATGACCTATATCTCTAGTTCATCATGTTTATTAAACACACAGCACAATGCCTAACACTCAACTAATGCTCCCTTTACTTTCATCTTTCTCTATCATATGCTATAGCAATATCTGCTGGGTGTCAGATAGACTTTAACTTAGCCTTACTATGTACTCTAGACTGTCAGACAAAAATCTTAGCAGACCTTGAAAACATTGCAAGTGATTTCAATTCTTAACCACAGTGGAGTAACATGAAAGAGTGATCACAGCTATTTGCCCAGAATGTCCAAGTTTGCAACAGTTACTTGTTAAGATTATAAAGAGCACTCAATCCTTGATCAAAAGGGCATTCCAATTTGGAGCATAAAATTTATGGCAACCCTACCTATGAACTATATACCTGGTGCTGTTGGCTGAATTGTTTTTTCCATAACCCCCATTTTGATGGTATTTGGAGATGGAGCCATTGGGGGGTAATTGGATTTAGATGAGGTCATAAGGGTGGGGTCTTTATAAGAAGAGACACCAGAGAGCTTGCTTGTGAAGACACAGACAGAAGGTATGAAAGCCAGGAAGAAACCCTTCACTAGAACCTAACTATGTTGGCACCATGATCTCAGACTTTCAGCCTCTGGAATTGTGAGAAAATAACTTTGTGTTATTTAAGTTCAGTCTATGCTATTTTGTCATGGCAGCTTGCACTGACTTACACCTGCCATCAAAATATTGTTAAATAAATTGTATTTAAAAACAAAAGTCCAGGGCCAGATGGCTTCCCAGGGGAATTCTACCAAACATTTCAAGAAGAATTAATACCTATTCTTCTGAAACTGTTCCAAAAAATAGAAATGGAAGGAAAACTTCCAAACTTGTTTTATGAGGCCACCATTACCTTGATCCCAAAACCAGACAAAGACCCCATCAAAAAGGAGAATTACAGACCAGTATCCTTGATGAACAGGGATGCAAAAATTCTCACCAAAATACTAGCCAATAGGATCCAACAGTACATTAAAAGGATTATTCTCCAGGAGCAAGTGGGATTTACCCCTGGGCTGCAAGGTTGGTTCAACATCCACAAATCAATCAATGTGATACAATACATTAATAAAAGAAAGAACAAGAACCATATGATCCTCTCAATGGATGCAGAAAAGCATTTGACAAAGCACAGCATCCTTTCTTGATCAAAACTCCTCAGAGTATAGGGGTAGAGGGTACATACCTCAATATCATAAAAGCCATCTATGAAAAACTCACAGCAAATATCATTCTCAATGCGGAAAAACTGAGAGCTTTACCCCTAAGGTCAGGATCGTGGCAGGGATGTCCACTATCACCACTGCTTTTCAACATAGTACTAGAAGTCCTAGCCACAGCAATCAGACAACAAAAATAAATCAAAGGCATCCGAATTGGCAAAGAAGTAGTCAAACTCTTACTCTTGCAGATGATATGATACTTTATGTGGAAAACCCAAAAGACTCCATTCCAAAACTGCTAGAACTCATACAGGAATTCAGTAAAGTGGCAGGATATAAAATCAATGCACAAAAATCAGTGGCATTCCTGTACACCAACAAGATAGAAGAAAGAGAAATTAAGGAGTCGATCCCATTTACAATTGCACCTAAAACCATAAGATACCTAGGAATAAATCTAACCAAAGAGGCAAAGAATCTGTACTCAGAAAACTCTAAAATACTCATGAAAGAAATTAAGGAAGACACAAAGAAATGGAAAAACATTCCATGCTCATGGATTGGAAGAACAAATATTGTGAAGATGTCAATGCTACCTAGAGCAATCTACACATTCAGTGCAATCCCTATCAAAATACCATCCACTTTTTTCAAAGAAATGGAACAAATAATCCTAAAATTTGTATGGAACCAGAAAAGACCCCAAATAACCAGAGGAATGTTGAAAAAGAAAAGCAAAGCTGGTGGCATCACAATTCCAGACTTCCAGCTCTATTGCAAAGCTGTTATCATCAAGACAGTATGGTACTGGCACAAAAACAGACACATAGATCAATGGAACAGAATAGAGAGCCCAGACATGGACCCTCAACTCTATGGTCAACTAATCTTCGACAAAGCAACAAAGAATGTCCAAGGAAAAAAGACAATCTCTTCAACAAATAGTGTTGGGAAAATTGGATAGCCACATGCAGAAGAATGAAACTGGACCATTTCCTTACACCACACACAAAAATAGACTCAAAATGGATGAAAGACCTAAATGTGAGACAGGAGTCCATCAAAATCCTAAAGGAGAACACAGACAACAGCCTCTTCGACCTCAGCAACAGCAACTTCTTCCTAGAAATATCACCAAATGCCAGGGAAGCAAGAGCAAAAATGAACTATTGGGAACTCATCAAGATAAAAAACTTTTGCACAGCAAAAGAAACAGTCTACAAAACCAAAAGACAACAAACAGAATGGGAGAAGATATTTGCAAATGACATATCAGATAAAGTGTTAGTATCCAAAATCTATAAAGAACTTATCAAACTCAACACCCAAAGAATGAATGATCCAATCAAGAAATGGGCAGAAGACATGAACAGACATTTTTGCAAAGAAGACATCCAAATGGCCAACAGACACATGAAAAAGTGTTCAACATCGCTCGGCATCAGAGAAATCCAAATCAAAACCTCAATGAGATACCACTTCACACCAGTCAGAATGGCTAAAGTTAACAAGTCAGGAAAGGACAGATGGTGGTGGGGATGAAGAGAAAGGAGAACCCTCCTACACTGTTGGTAGAATTGCAAGGTGGTGCAGCCACTCTGGAAAACAGTATGGAAGTTCCTCAAAAAGTTGAAAATAGAGCTACCATATGACCCAGCAATTGCATTACTGGGTATTTACCCCAAAGATACAAATGTAAGGATCCAAAGGGGTACATGCGCGCGGATGTTTATAACAGCAATGTCCACAATAGCCAAACTGTGGAAAGAGCCAAGATGTCCATTGACAGATGAATGGATAAAGAAGATGTGGTATATATATACAATGGAATATTATGCAGCCATCAAAAGGAATGAGACTTGCCATTTGCAATGACGTGGATGGAACTGGAGGGTATTATGCTGAGCGAAATAAGTCAATCAGAGAAAGACATGTATCATATGATCTCACTGATATGAGGCATTCTTAATTTCAGGAAACAAACTGAGGATTGCTGGAGTGGTGGGGGTTGGGAGGGATGGGGTGGCTGGGTGATAGGCCCTGGGGAGGGTATGTGCTATGGTGAGCGCTGTAAATTGTGTAAGACTGTTGAATCACCGACCTGTACCTCTGAAACAAGTAATACATTATGTGTTAAAAAAAAAAAAAAAAAGAAGAAGAAGTTAGCAGGAAGGGAAAAATGAAGGGGGGAAATCAGAGGGGGAGATGAACCATGGGAGACTATGGACTCTGGGAAACAAACTGAGGGTTCTAGAGGGAGAGAGTGGGGGGATGGGTTAGCCTGGTGATGGGTATTAAAGAGGGCACGTACTGAATGGAGCACTGGGTGTTATACGCAAACAATGAATCATGAAACACTACATCAAAAACTAATGATGTAATGTATGGTGATTAACATAACATAATAAAATAAAATAAAGTAATAACTTACAAACTAATTAAAGTATATGCATATAACATTTAACTTGCTTTATATGGGGCGCCTGGGTGGCTCAGTTGATTAAGTGACTGCCTTCAGCTCAGGTCATGATCCTGGAGTCCCAGGATCAAGTCCCGCATCGGGCTCCCTGCTCGGCAGGGAGTCTGCTTCTCCCTCTGACCCTCCCCCCTCTCATGCTCTCTCTCTCTCTCATTTTCTCTCTCAAATAAATAAATAAAATCTTAAAAAAAAAAAAAAACTTGCTTTATATGAACAACTAGGAAAAAACATATCTGGCCCGAAGTTATCCTTCCTAACTCTGTTTTTTGTTAAAGTGTAAATTGAAAATCTCAATCTAAAAGCAACATAAGATAAATTTATATTATATAATTTTTTAAATGTTGTTGCACTTCTATTATGGCAAAAATATTTACTTGCTTTTGATTGTCATTTATATCAACAATCAAAATTTGTTCCAAAACATTTTATAGTTAACTCCTACATTACTTATCAGTTATTATCTAATTTAAAAAATAAGCAGATTAAATCACAGAGTTTTGTATTAGACATATTGTAATTTTTATTATATATCAACCTCAATTCTTCAAATTTTGAAAATGTTTATTTCTCCAATTTAACAGAGAAGAAAGGATCTGTCTAATATGAATTGAAAGATTACTTGACATCAATATATCAAATACTCTAAGTTCTATAGTAAATATTAACCTGTACTCAAAATTCTTTGAAGAATTGGTGAGATACTTGTTTGCTTATAATGTGACCATTTGGGTCTGTTGAAGATTTGCCAAGTGTGTAAATCTGACTTTAGCTTGTTTAGATCTCTGTGCCATCACTATCCATATATTGTTGACTTCACTGTTCAGTATCTGTCTTATTATACCATAATATATTGAATAGACAATCACATACACATAAATATAACTTCTTTCATCTACAATGTAATGATTAGAAAAATGTGTAGTTGTGCTTGTGAGAAGCAACCAGAAGTCTACAGGTTATTAAATATTTTTGTTTTGTTTTTTTTAAGATTTTATTTATTTATTTGACACAGAGAGGTATAGTGAGAGAGGAACACAAGCAGGGGGAGCTGCAGAGAGAGAGGGAGAAGCAAGCTTCCCGCTGAGCAGGGAGCACAATGCAGGGCTCGATCCTAGGACCCTGGGATCATGACCTGAGCCAAAGGCAGACACTTAATGACTGAGCCTCCCGGGTGGCCCTATTAAGTTTTGATAAGAATCTTATTTCCTTCAGAAAAAATAGAAGGGTTCATAAATTATAATTTATATTGTCTATAGGTGTGCAGATGTGTCTGAATCTATGTGTTTTAAATATAAGGCTTCTTTGCTTCCTGGAAATTCCAAAAATAATTGTGAAGTTATCTTATACTTTGGTTAAGAATGTCATTCACATTTAAAAAATATAAAGGATTCTTTTTCTTTTTAAAAGATTTTATTTATTTATTTGACAGAGAGAGACACAGCAAGAGAGGGAACACAAGCAGGGGGATTGGGAGAGGCAGAAGCAGGCCTCCCACAGAGCAGGGACCCTGATGTGGGGCTCGACCCCAGGACCCTGGGATCATGACCTGAGTCGAAGGCAGACGCTTAACGACTGAGCCACCCAGGCGCCCCAAAGGATTCTTTTTCTTCTCTCATAAATATGAGAGTAATATTGTCCCATCAATCTCTTAGACAATATAATCAGTGAGAATTTACCTAGAAATAATTTCACTTTGGTAGTTCTGTCACGTATGACATAATTCAATTAAGATACTGGAGGAATATAGATACTCAAAGTTATATCAAATTCATCAGTAATCCCAAGAACGAGGCATTAAGTTATCATTAGTACCAAAAATATCCAAACTTCTAAAATGCCTTACAAAATATTTCTGTTAATATTTGTATCCCAATACCTTGACTTTTAATTTTTTTATTGTTATGTTAATCCCCATACATTACATCATTAGTTTTAGATGTAGTGTTCCATGATTCATTGTTTGTGCATAACACCCAGTGCTCCGTGCAGACTGTGCCCTCCTCAATACCCATCACCAGGCTAACCCATCCTCCCACCCCCCTTCCCTCTAGAACCCTCAGTTTGTTTTTCAGAGTTCATCGTCTCTCATGGTTCGTCTAGCCCTCCGATTTCCCCCCCTTCAATCTTCCCCTCATGCTATCTTCCTCTTTTTTCCCTTTTTTTTCCTTAACATATTGCATTATTTGTTTCAGAGGTACAGATATGAGATTCAACAGTCTTGCACAATTCACAGTGTCTATCACCCAGTCACCCCACCCCCCACTCCAGCAACCCTCAGTTTGTTTCCTGAGATTAAGAATTCCTCATATCAGTGAGGTCATATGATACATGCCTTTCTCTGTTTGAGTTATTTCGCTCAGCAAAATACCCTCCAGTTCCATCCATGTCGTTGCAAATGGCAAGATCTCATTCCTTTTGATGGCTGCATAATATTCCATTGTATATATATATATACCAGATCTTCTTTATCCATTCATCTGTCAATGGACATCTTGGCTCTTTCCACAGTTTGGCTATTGTGGACATTGCTGCTATAAACATCAGGGTGCACATACCTTTCGGATCCCTACTTTTGTATCTTTGGGGTAAATATCCAGTACAATTGCTGGATCATATGGTAGCTCTATTTTCAACTTTTTGAGGAACCTCCATACTGTTTGCCAGAGTGGCTGTCCCAGCTTGCATTCCCACCAACAGTGTAGGAGGGTTCCCCTTTCTCCACATCCCCGCCAACATCTGTCATTTCCTGACTTGTTAATTTTAGCCATTCTGACTGCTGTGAGGTGGTATCTCATTGAGGTTTTGATTTGGATTTCCCTGATACCGAGTGATATTGAGCACTTTTTCATGTGTCTGTGGCCATTTGGATGTCTTCTTTGGAAAAATGTTTGTTCATGTCTTCTGCCCATTTCTTGATTGGATTCTTTGTTCTTTGGGTGTTGAGTTTGATGAGTTCTTTATAGATTTTGGATACTAGCCCTTTATCTGATATGTCATTTGCAAATATCTTCTCCCATTCTGTCGGTTGTCTTTTGGTTTTGTTGACTGTTTCCTTTGCTTTGCAAAAGCTTTTTATCTTGATGAAGTCCCAATAGTTCATTTTTGCCCTTGCTTCCCTTGCCTTTGGTGATGTTTCTAGGAAGAAGTTGCTGTGGCTGAGGTCTAAGAGGTTGCTGCCTGTGTTCTCCTTTAGAATTTTGATGTACTCCTGTCTCACATTGAGGTCTTTCAACCATTTGGAGTCTATTTTTGTATGTGGTGTAAGGAAATGGTCCAGTTTCATTCTTCTGCATGTGGCTATCCAATTTTCCCAACACCATTTGTTGAAGAGACTGTCTTTTTGCCATTGGACATTCTTTCCTGCTTTGTCAAAGATGAGTTGACCATAGAGTTGAGGATCCATGTCTGGGCTCTCGATTCTGTTCCATTGATCTATGTGTCTGTTTTTGTGCCGGTACCATACTGTCTTGATGATTACAGCTTTGCAATAGAGATGGAAGTCCGGAATTGTTTTGCCGCCAGCTTTCCTTTTCTTTTTCAACATTCCTCTAGCTATCCGGAGTCTTTTCTGGTTCCAAACAAATTTTAGGATGATTTGGCCTATTTCTTTGAAAAAAGTAGATGGTATTTTGATGGGGATTGCATTGAATGTGTAGATTGCTGTAGGTAACATTGACATCGTCAGAATATTTGTTCTTCCAATCCATGAGCATGGAACGTTTTTCCATTTCTTTGTGTCTTCCTCAATTTCTTTCATGAGTATTTTATAGTTTTCTGAGTACAGATCCTTTGCCTCCTAGGTTAGATTTATGCCTGGGTATCTTATGGTTTTGGGTGCAATTGTAAATGGTGTCAACTCCTTAATTTCTCTTTCTTCTGTCGTGTTGTTGGTATATAGGAATGGCACTGATTTCTGTGCATTGATTTTATATCCTGCCACTTTACTGAATTCCTGTATGAGTTCTAGCAGTTTTGGGGTGGAGTCTTTTGGGTTTTCCACATAAAGTATCATATCATCTGCAAAGAGTGAGAGTTTGACTTCTTCTTTGCTGATTCGGATGCCTTTGATTTATTTTTGTTGTCTGATTGCTGAGGCTAGGACTTCTAGTACTATGTTGATTAGCAGTGGTGATAGTGGACATCCCTGCCGTGTTCCTGACCTTAGGCGGAAAGCTCTCAGTTTTTCCCCATTGAGAATGATATTTGCTGTGAGTTTTTCGTAGATGGCTTTTATGATATTGAGGTATGTACCCTTTATCCTTACACTGTGAAGAGTTTTAATCAAGAAAGGATGCTGTACTTTGGCAAATGCTTTTTCTGCATCTATTGAGAGGATCATATGATTCTTGTTCTTTCTTTTGTTAATGTATTGTATCACGTTGATTGATTTGCAGATGATGAACCAACCTTGCAGCCCAGGGGTAAATCCCACTTGGTTGTGGTGAATAATTCTTTTAATGTACTGTTGGATCCTATTGGCTAGTATTTTGGTGAGAATTTTTGCATCCCTGTTCATCAGGGATATTGGTCTGTAGTTCTCCTTTTTGATGGGGTCTTTGTCTGGTTTTGGGATCAAGGTAATGGTGGCCTCATAAAATGAGTTCGGAAGTTTTCCTTCCATTTCTATTTTTTGGAACAGTTTCAGAAGAATAGGTATTAATTCTTCTTGAAATGTTTGGTAGAATTCCCCTGGGAAGCCATCTGGCCCTGGGCTTTTGTTTTTTTGGGAGATTTTTGATGACTGCTTCAATTTCCTTAGTGGTTATAGGTCTGTTCAGGTTTTCTATTTCTTCCTGGTTCAGTTTTGGTAGTTGATACATCTCTAGGAATGCATCCATTTCTTCCAGGTTATCTAATTTGCTGGCATAGAGTTGCTCATACTATGTTCTTATAATTGTCTGTATTTCTTTGGAGTTGGTTGTGATCTCTCCTCTTTCATTCATGATTTTGTTGATTTGGGTCATTTCTCTTTTCTTTTTGATAAGTCTGGCCACGGGTTTATCAATCTTGTTAATTCTTTCCAAGAACCAGCTCCTAGTTTCGTTGATCTGTTCTACTGTTCTTTTGGTTTCTATCTCATTGATTTCTGCTCTGATCTTTATTATTTCTCTTCTCCTGCTAGTTTTAGGCTTTATTTGCTGTTCTTTCTCCAGTTCCTTTAGGTGCAGGGTTAGGTTGTGTACTTGAGACCTTTCTTGTTTCTTGAGAAAGGCTTGTATTGCTATATACTTTCCTCTTAGGACTGCCTTTGCTGCATCCCAAAGATTTTGAACAGTTTTGTTTTCATTTTCATTGGTTTCCATGAATTTTTTAAATTCTTTTTTAATTTCCTAGTTGACCCATTCAGTCTTTAATAGGATGCTCTTTAGCCTGCATGTATTTGAGTTCTTTCCGACTTTCCTCTTGTGATTGAGTTCTAGTTTCAAAGCGTTGTGTTCTGAAAATAGGCAGGGGATGATCCCAATCTTTTGGTACCGGTTGAGACCTGATTTATGACCTAGGATGTGATCTATTCTGGAGAATGTTCCATGGGCACTAGAGAAGAATGTGTTTTCTGTTGCTTGGGGATGGAATGTTCTGAATATGTCTGTGAAGTCCATTTGGTCCAGTGTGTCATTTAAGGTCTTTATTTCCTTGTTGATCTTTTGCTTAGACGATCTGTCCATTTCAGTGAGGGGGGTGTTAAAGTCCCCCACTATTACTGTATTGTTGTCGATGTATCTCTTTGCTTTTGTTATTAATTGGCTTATATAATTAGCTTCTCCCATGTTAGGGGTATAGATATTTACAATTGTTAGATCTTGTTGGATAGATCCTTTAAGTGTGATATAGTGTCCTTCCTTATCTCTTATTACAGTCTTTGGTTTAAAATCTAATTTGTCTGATATAAGGATTGCCACCCCAGCTTTCTTTTGGTGTTCGTTAGCATGGTAAATGGTTTTCCACCCCCTCACTTTCAATCTGGGGGTGTCTTTGGGTCTAAAATGAGTCTCTTGCAGACAGCATATCGATGGGTCTTGTTTTTTAATCCAATCTGATACCCTGTGTCTTTTGATTGGGGCATTTAGCCCATTTACATTCAGGGTAACTATTGAAAGATAGGAATTTAGTGCCATTGTATTGCCTGTAAGGTGACTGTTACTGTATATTGTCTGTGTTCCTTTCTGGTCTATGTTACTTTTAGGATCTCTCTTTGCTGAGAGGACCCCTTTCAATATTTCTTGTAGGGCTGGTTTCATGTTTGCAAATTCCTTTAGTTTTTGTTTGTCCTGGAAGCTTTTTCTCTCTCCTTCTATTTTCAATGACAGCCTAGCTGGATATAGTATTCTTGGCTGCATATTTTTCTCATTCAGTGCTCTGAATATATCCTGCCAGTCCTTTCTGGCCTGCCAGGTCTCTGTGGATAGGTCTGTTGCCAATCTACTGTTTCTACCATTGTAGGTTACATATCTCTTCTCCCGAGCTGCTTTCAGGATTTTCTCTTTGTCTCTGAGACTCGTAAGTTTTACTATTAGATGTTGGGGTGTTGACCTATTTTTATTGATTTTGAGAGGGGTTCTCTGTGCTTCCTGGATTTTCATGCCTGTTTCCTTCCCCAAATTAGGGAAGTTCTCTGGTATAATTTGCTCCATTATACCTTCTGCCCCTCTCTCTCTTTCTTCTTCTTCTGGGATCCCAAATATTCTAAGGTTGTTTCGTCTTATGGTATCGCTTATCTCTCGAATTCTGCCCTCGTGATCCAGTAGTTGTTTATCTCTCTTTTTCTCAGCTTCTTTATTTTCCATCATTTGGTCTTCTATATCACTGATTCTCTCTTCTGCCTCATTTATCCTAGCAGTTAGCGCTCCCATATTTGATTGCACCTCATTAATAGCCTTTTTGATTTCGACTTGGTTAGATTTTAGTTCTTTTACTTCTCCAGAAAGGGTTTCTCTAATATCTTCTATACTTTTTCAAGCCCAGCTAGTATCTTTAAAGTGATGATTCTGAACTCTAGATCTGACATCGTACTAATGTCCGTATTGAGTAGGTCCCTGGCAGTCGGTACTACCTCTTGTTCTTTTTGTTGAGGTGATTTTTTCCATCTTGTCATTTTGTCCAGAGGAGGATAGATTAATGAGAGAACAAAATGCTAACAGGGTAACAACGTTCCCAGAAAATATACTCTAAACAAATCAGAAAAGACCTGAAGCAGTGGGAAAAGAAAGGGAAAGAGAGAAAAAAGAAAAAGAAAAAGAAAAGGAAAAAAATAGATAAAGATAAAAACAAACAAAAACAGAACAAAACAAAACAAAAAGACAGAACGTGATCAAATATGGTCAGGCTGGTATATAGATCAGTGCCACCCACTAGATTTTGGGTGTATTTTGGTCTGTTAGAAGAAAGTGCCTCCCAAAATTTTGAAGAAAGAAAAACTTATATATGTACAAAAATAAGGGTTGATATAATGAAGGGATGGAATATGACTGTAAAGATGGAAATTATAAAAAAATTCTATAAAAGGAATTGATAAGAAGTTGTTTGAAAAAAGAAAGAAGAGGATTTAAAAAAAGAGAGAGAGAGAAAAAAAGGGAGAGAATGTGAGGCAGGGGAGTAGAAAAAAACCATACACTAGAGATTTAGGGTATATTTTGATCTGTTAGAAGAAACTATCTCAAAACTTTAAAGAGAGAACAACTTATATATATATGCCAAAAGTACGGCTAACTACTATGAAGGGATAGAATATGACTCTAAAAATGAAAAATAAAAATGAAAAATAATTTTTTTTTTAGAAAAAAGGGATTGATAAGATGTTGGTTGAAAAAGGGAAAAAGAAAAATTAAAAAAAAAAAAGACAGTTAAAAAAAATTAATTTTGAAAGACTAAAGAACCATGGTAAAAAAGCCATGAATTCTATGTGCTTTATTCCCCTAGCGCTGGAGTTCTGCCGTTCTCATTGATTGGTAGACTTGGTCTTGGCTGGCTGTTCTCGCTGATCTTCTGGGGGAGGGGCCTGTTGCCGTGGTTTCCAAATGTCTTTGCCAGAGGCGGAATTGCCCCACCCTTGCCCAGTCTGGGCTCAGTAATCTGCTCGGGTTTGTTCTCGGGAGCTTTTGTTCCCTGCAAGCTTTCCGTACATCTTTGGAGGTGGAGAGTGTAAATGGCAGCCTCCCAATCTCCACCCTGGAGGAGCTGTGAACTCGGGCCCCGCTCCTCAGTGAGCCCCCAGAGAAAAGCCGTCAGTCACTCCCGTCTCCCTGGTCTCCGGCTGCACTCCGTGCTCACCTGGCCTGTGACCAAGCGTTTCTATCTCTGGCACCCGACCCCGTGTGGAGTCTCCAAACCCAGCAAATCCCTGCAGTGTACTCCCGCACCTCTCCTCCCAGGGGGAGAAGGGGAGTCTCCCCGGATCTGCCACTTGTTGGGTCCTTGCTGGAGGAGCAGTGGCCTGACTGTGCCGCGAATCACGGTTTATGGCAACCCCAAGCTGAGAGCCCGCGCCTGGGCTCCGCCTCTGCAGCCGGCTTCCCTGCTCCGATACCTGGGAGCTCTGCTGCACTCAGGCACCCCCAGTCTTTCTGTGACCCCGAGGGTCCTGAGACCACACTGACCCACGAGGGTTCCACCCCCAGCTTAGCCACTTGAGCGATGTCCCTCAGCAGAGCCAACTTCTAAAAGTTCCGATTTTGTGCTCTGGGGCTCTATCACTTGCCAGAAGTGGCCAACGGAGGCCCCTCCCCCACCATCTAGCCTCCTGAATATCACCTCGGATTCACTTCTCCACACGTCCTACCTTCCAGAAAGTGGTCGCTTTTCTGTTCAGAGAGTTGTTGCTCTTCTTTTCTTTGATCTCCTGTTGAGTTCGTATGTGTTCAGAATGGTTAGATCCCTATCCAGCTGAATTCCTGAGAGGAGACAAAATCCAGGTCTCCTACTTCTCTGCCATCTTGCTCCGCCCCAATACCTTGACTTTATATCACAAAACTTGATGTTTTATTCATCTGATAGGCATGCATGTGTCTTGTTGGGCTACAAAGAAGCATAAGGGGAAAAATAAGATGTGT
This sequence comes from Mirounga angustirostris, assembly GCF_029215605.1. Classification (NCBI taxonomy): domain Eukaryota; kingdom Metazoa; phylum Chordata; class Mammalia; order Carnivora; family Phocidae; genus Mirounga; species Mirounga angustirostris. Next base: position 103,006,827 of record NW_026991712.1, on the reverse strand, counting down.
AGATTTCATGGTAATCAGATTTCACATTAAGAATTTTGATGGTAATATGAAAAGATAGACTGTCTGATTAAGAACCAGGTAAAGTCAATAATAACTTTATCATAGAAACATATGGCATTGGGCATAATAATATTTATTTCATGGTTCTTTTTTATCATTTGTGTTTTATTGCCATTTTGGATAAAAGCAATTTTATTTGGATATATTTTTCTCTGTGTTAATCTGATTTTTCTTTTTGTTGTTCTTAAATTTAGGAAGTAGAAGGTAATAAAAATGAAAGTAATTATACATAACATTTATTAAGTGTTCTCTATGGACTAGTCACAGTACTAAGTATTTTACTCCTGACCTTATGTTTGCAAATCATCGCCTCACTATAATTTCATCTTAATGCACAGTAAAAAATGCCACTAAAATTTTGGAAATGATAGTTTGTTATAGGAAGAAAAAAACCAAGCAGCTACAAAACAAACTAGCAGTTTAATAATTTAGACTGGTAGTCCTTCTATGATCATTTGCATTACTACACACTGTGTATTATAATAGATATTCACACAATAGCATTTTAGGGAATTTTTTAAAACTAATATTTAACATAAACGTATACATAATTTGGAAGATTAAGCCATCAGAACATGTTAAATTTCATTTAGGCGACTTATATACCTTGGATTACTCAATTATGTGACTCAGTGGTTCTTCATTTAGCTTACATTAGTTGGACAGTTGAGCTTCTGTCACTTGCACTGAAGAATACTGACATTTGTCTGGAGATATAAAAGAACAGATTCTAGCTTCTTGCTTAATCTCAGATAGTTCTACATTTTTTTCATTTTAAATAATTAAGTACTTGTATTTTAATATTGTTGGAGTGTAGGGAGAGATAGATTTTTTTGGGGGGGGGGCTCCTTCAAAACCTGAATTCCATCTAAGAAAAACAGCATGAATTGAATATAAAAAATCTGTAGATTTTCTTGTCTGAGGAACTTGTAATCATATCTAAATTTCACCCAGCACTGAAATAAGTGCTAAACCAGAAATTAAAAAGTCTCATAATTCTCAAGGAGACAGAATATAAGTGTGTTTAGGACTTGAAACTTTCAGGGGAGCTGAAGGACACTTGAATTGGTGGAAAGTTGGATCCCTAAACGGCCAGATGGTGAAAATAGGCTAACTTCCTGAAAAACAAAATTCACAGAAGAGAAAACTTCCAGAGGGATGAGCAAGAATCTCTTTGGAGTAAAACGTGTTACTGACTTAACTGCTTATCACCTTAAAAGGAGATCCTTCTCCCTAAGTAAAACAGGAACTTCAAATAAATAATAATAATAATAATAATAATAATAATAATAATAATAATAATAATAAACATCAAGAGGTCAGCCCACAAATTATCACCAGAGCTTTGGTGATGGCGCACCACTGGGGAGTTATGGGAGTGGGCTATCCAGGTAGAATATTTCATCACTGACCTTGCTTAGCATTGTTGAGCATCATGGTAATCAAAGTTGGCCAATTTTCAGTATTTCTTATTGCTATTTTAAAAAAATTCTCTTGAGAATATGCACCCCCTTTTTGCCTGCCTTGGGAACAGGCTGCCCCAAGTGCCCCACACCCTTGATATGCCATCAGCTTAGGTAATGCTGGCAGAACTGTAATCACTGAAATAGACTTCAGTCTTCTTCACTAGCCCTAGGAGAGTGGTTACCTCGGATGACTAGGAGAAGAGACAATTATCAAGCAAAACAACTGACCACCAGGGAGAAAGCTTAAGTACAAAATATCACCATAGACCCATGTGCAATTCCTCTCTATTCATTAACATAACTGCACAGGGAAAAAAACACAGTCCTTAACACCACAGAAAAGTAATAGACTGAGGAGTACTTCCTGCCATACAAAGACTATGGAGCATGGTGGTATTTTTGCTATTCCAATCTGTGTACATAAATCCCACAAATCCGCTTTCTTCATACTGCATTCTTAAATTAGGTGACTACACATTACTCGTGTCAGGTACTGGCCTTCCAGAAGCTGTTTTCCCCTATACATCTGGATGGGGAGTCTAGCTAAGATGAATGAGACAGTCTACCAAAATAACACAAGACCTTGCTGCTATAAGCATTCCCCAAAAAGTCACCTCACACAATAAAAGTTATCGCCCTCACTTTTTGAGTGCTTAGACTGTGCTAGATCCTGTTCTCAGAGCTTAAAATATTTTCTAATACTTATAAAATGTGATGGCAATATTATAATTATTCCCATTTAAAAATGATGACAATGAATCAGAGAGAGAATAAGAAATTTATTAGGTCACAAGTAGTATATTGTTTTCCTAAAGCTTTCATAACAAATTATCACAAACTGACCAGCTAAAAAACAACTGAAATATATTGTCTCATAGTTGTGGAAGCCTGAAGTCTGAAATCAAGGTGTGGGCAAGGTTGGTTCCTTCGGGAAGCTCTAAGGGAGAATCTATTTCATGCCTCTCTCCCAGTCTCTGACACCTGCTTGCAATTTTTGGCATTCCTGGGCTAGCGGCAGCCCTCCAACGTCTGCTTCATCTTCACATGACCTTCCCCTTTGTGTCTCTATATCTTTAATCTCCCTCTTCCCCTCATAAGAACACCAGTCACTGGATTTAGGACTAAGTCCTAATACATGCTCATCTTGAGATTCTTACCTTAACCATATCTGCAAAGACCTTATGCCCAGTTTGGTCATATGGCGAGGCTCCAGGTGGAAATGAGCATAGACAATCTAGATCCTTTCAATTACAATGTTAATCTGTTGTTAAAAATCTTCTGTTGAAGCTTTTTGATAGTCTCTAATGGAATCCCACACTGTATTTCATAAAGCTGTCTTTTGCAGAGTACCTCAACAAGCTAAGGATATGAAAGCAAAACTCTGGGAAGGAGTTTTGTGGGAGCAAGACAACAGGGCCCAGGTATGCAGCTATATGATCTCTTGACATAATCAAAGGGAAAGCAATGGTAAATCTCAAAGAGTGGATTGTTTATATGTTCTTCAATCTTTTATAATTATTACTCTGTCACACAGAATGAAGTTGAAGAATGCTTTCACTTGTCAGCTGTTTATATTTCATCTTTAGTGAAATGCTAATTGTGTGCTTTGTTTATTTTCTTTTCAAGTTATACAGCTTTTCTCCTTTTTTTGTATAGTTTATTAAAATATTATAGAGGTTAACCCATTACAAAATATGTTCAATTCTTTGCCTTTTCAATTTATTGTGATATTTTCAATTGTCTTTTTCTTTTGGATCTAGCTATTTTTAAAATCTTTTCTATTAGGGTCATAATTAAATAGATCTATCTATATTTTCTTTCAGGATGTCTGTATTTTCTGGTTTTACATTTAAATATTTGTACATAGCGTGTGAAAATCTAAATTTCTCAAGGTGCCTGGGTGGCTCAGTCGTTAAGCGTCTGCCTTCAGCTCAGGTCATGGTCCCAGGGTCCTGGGATCGAGCCCCGCATCGGGCTCCCTGCTCCGCGGGAAGCCTGCTTCTCCCTCTCCCACACCTCCTGCTTGTGTTCCTGCTCTCGCTATCTCTCTCTCTGTCAAATAAACAATTCAATAAAATCTTTAAAAAAAAAAATCTAAATTTGTCTTTTCTATGTTGCCACAAATCATTAAGTGATTATTTTTTTCCAATGAATTTAATTTCTACAAAACATTAAACAGTAATTGAGCAGCATAGTAAAGATTTTATATATCATTAAATTGGGTTTAATTTATAAATCTGATTTTAGGATCTTTGAGAGTAGGAAGTCTGTTTACACTCCTCAGTTTTATCCAGTTCATTAAAAAAGTGCTCAAGATAGGGGTGTTTCTGTGGTTCAGTCAGTTAAGTGTCCAACTCTTGATTTCAGCTCAGGTTATGATCTTGGGATTGTAAGATCGAGCCCCAAGTCAGGCTCCCGGCTGAGCATGGAGCCTGCTTAAGATTCTCTCTCTCCCTCTCCCTCTCTCCTCTCCCCCCACCCACACTCCAGGCCCTCTCTCCCCAACCCCCACCCCCATGCATGTATGAACGCATGCTCTCCCTCTCTCTAACAACAACAAAAAAATTTTAATAAAACTACTAAGGATATATTAAATTGAATGGAAAACATTTATCTGGACATTGTCACATGTTTATTTGCCTGGATGAAACTTAGAATATTTTTATTTAGATTCCAATAGCCCCAACCCAAAAGATGTAGGTTGGAATTAAAATTTTATCATATTTTTATTAGAACTGTGTTGAAATTATAACTTATTAGAGAGAAATGTATAACCTCATATAGCAGATGCTATGTCACCTCATTTGCTTAGGTTTCTTTGTTTTCTTTCTTTCTTTTTTTTTTTTTTAAGATTTTATTTATTTGACAGAGAGAGACACAGCGAGAGAGGGAACACAAGCAGGGGGAGTGCGAGAGGGAGAAGCAGGCTTCCTGCAGAGCAGGGAGCCCAATGGAGGGCTCGATCCCAGGACTCTGGGATCATGACCTGAGCTGAAGGCAGATGCTTAACGAATGAGCCCCCCAGGCACCCCTGTTGTATTTCAGTACATATTTAAATTCAGTGTGCAAATAACTTATAATGATATAAATCCTATGCCCTTCCTATGTTAATACTAGATAATTCATACTTTTATTGTAATTGTGAAGAGGCCTTTCCACTCTACTGTACAATGCTTGTGGTTAACAATACCACTAATATTTCTTCAGTTAATTGGTAAGCAGAAAATTTTGCAATAATTTTTTTAAATGTTTTATTTATTTATTCATGAAAGTCAGAGAGAGAGAGAGGCAGAGGCAGAGGGAGAAGCAGGCTCCCCGCCTAGCAGGGAGCCTGATGCGGGACTCGATCCCAAAACCCTGGGATCATGACCTGAGCGGAAGGCAGACGCTTAAACATCTGAGCCACCCAGGCGCCCAAATTTTGCAATAATTATGCCATTTACCCCCATAGTGGTAATTGTCTAACTGAATTGACCAGATTTACATCAAATAATATTTAATAGTGATGACATTTAAGCATCCTTGTTTTTCTTATGATTTTAATAATCCCTTTTAATATTTATTCTCAAATATGATACTGTTTCTTGGTGAAACATTTTACTGTTGTTTTAAATTTAGTTAATAAGGGGCTCCTGGGTGACTCAGTTGGTTGAGCGTCTGCCTTTGGCTCAGGTCATGGTCCCAGGGTCCTGGGATCGAGCCCCACATAGGTCTCCCTGCTCTGTGGGAAGCCTGCTTCTCCCTCTGCCCCTCCCCCTGCTTGTGTTCCCTCTCTCGCTGTGTGCCTCTCCATCAAATAAATAAATAAATAAATAAATAAATAAATAAATAAATAAATAATAAATTTAGTTAATCAAACAACAAATTATGATACTAGGCAATTTTTAAACTCTGAAATGCATTGTTAATATTCACATTTGTTTTCTCCTTCCTTTATCAGTAAGAAGGCTTATTTATGAGATCCTTTTGTTGAAATTCTTTTTTTTCCTAAAATAAACCTTGTACAATTTGTAAAATAAACCCCAGGTTGCTATATTATATCATTCTTATAATGCGCTTCAGATGGTAATTTACTTTTATTTTAATGTTTGTGTATTTATTCTTCAATAATATTAGAACACAAAGTGTTTTAGGTGCCTTCATGAGATGGTGTAGGCTTGTAGGCCCCTTGCAGGCCCAGATCATTTGAGGACTGCACTGAGGTTAAGGACGGCCAGGCAGGCCTGGGCCAGGAGGAGAAAACGTTCTCTTCCCCTTACCTCATGTTGCAAGGCCTAAATGCCTGGATCAGCAGGAAGTGGCTCTTGCCTCGCTTAAAGTGTATCTTTCTAAACAGAAGTGTTCTTTCTAAAGACAAAGAACATGTTGTCTCCAAAGGAAGGATGGCTAAGAGAATTCTTTATTCTGCAAGCATAAACAGGATGTATTTTGTTCTTAGTGAATTTCGTGTATATTTCACTTCACGGATGTTGGCTTGATACTTTAAGTACACATTGTTATGTTTATCTGATCACTGCGAGTATATAGCTATGTGAGTAATAAACGGCAGTATGCAGTTGCAAGTGCTGCCTTTGCTCTGCATCCCCTGTGTCCTGGTGATTTCGTAGACCCTTACCCAGGGACCCCAACGCACTAGACGTTGACAATTGGCGCCCGAACAGGGACCCTGAAGGACGTTCAGGAAGGGTGAGTAACTTAATTAAGTACAGGGTGATGGGACAAGAAACTTCTACTCCTTATGTTTGAATGCTGAAGCATTCACTTGCTGTCTATGGTATTACTGTCGCTTCTAATGATATTGAGCTGTGTTTGAAGGTGGTTCGGGAATGGAATCCTTGGTTTCCAGAGGAGGGAACTTTAGACATGGATAATTGGCGGTGAGTTCGACATAATGTCGAGAAGGCAATGAGACAGGGAGAAAAAATTCCCGTGCGGTTTTGGTCTATTTGGTCGATTATTTTTACAGTGCTTAAAGCAATGGAGGACGACCGCAAGGTCGAAGACTTCCATAAGGAGATGGCTCCTTCAATACAAGACCTCCCTTTAGATACGGATGAGAAAAGGGCGGTAGAGAAAGATACCTTTAAGCTTACACCATCCCGTGAGCCTAGCGAGTGTGGTAATGAAGAACCAAAACCGAAAGTAAAATCGGATCCCGAGGTGGAGCGTGTATGGAAGGTTTTTCAGCGGGTTATGGCTATGGCGGAAGAGTCTAAGAAACCCTCTAGGAAGCCCTCTGCTCCGCCTTTGCCGTCTGTACCAGCTCTTTCTTCTAAAAATCCTTTCCTTTCTGCTGCTTTAGCTGAGCTTGCTGCGCTAGAGGATAGCGATGACGAGGGTGGCGCAGGTAATTCTGTCTTTGCTTTTCCTGTTCTCAGGCCTCCCCCAATCCAGGGGGTGGCACAAGCACCATATTATGACGGAATAGGTATAGAAGATATTGGTTGCTTGAAAAAGGCAGTGTCTTTATATGGACCTCAATCACATTATGTTAAGGAGCTAGTTAACGGTCTGGCTTGACATTATAATAATTTTTCTCCTGAGGACTGGAGGGTCCTCTGTCGGGCTCTTTTAAAGGAGCCTGAATATCTGCAGTGGCAGATGTGGTTTTCTGAACTTTGTATGTATGTACATGTGGTAATAGATACATATTCTCAATTTATATGGGCCACAGCACAAAGTGGAGAAACTGCACAACATGTTATCACCCATCTCTTAGAAACTTTTGCTGTGATGGGTTTACCATCTATTATTAAAACAGATAATGGACCTGCATATAGCAGTAAAAAATTTCAAACTTTCTGTGAACAATATGGTATCATGCATAAAACAGGCATTGAATACAATCCTCAAGGGCAAGCCATTGTAGAACGTGCGCATAGTACTTTAAAGTTGCAAATTAAAAAATTAAAAAGGAGGAAAAAGGACCATATTTTAGCATTCACTCAATCTAATGCGCGTTCTATTTTGCAACAAGCTCTGTTCGCATTAAATTTCTTGAATCTTCCGCAGGGAGATATCCTCTCCCGTGCAGAGAAACAGTTCATAGAGGGAGAGGTCGCTCCCCCTCCATTAAAGGAACATATATGGCTTAAACCAACCGCAGATGCAGAATGGCGACCGGGGCTATTGCTTTACAGAGGGAAGGGTTATGCTTATGTCTCCACAGAGGATGGACGGACCTGTTCCTGGCTCCCTACGCGATGGATCCGGTCAAGGGCCAATTCGAACGGCACCGTATCCCACCAGGCGACGGATGGGGAATCCAGACCAAGATGAACTTCCGTTACAGGCCATGGCACATCTGAATTTGGGAGGACGACGTCGCCGTCGGCAGATATTTGCTACTGCTTTGCCGACTTGGGGGCAAATTAAAAAGCTTAGTGGGGAAGGGCAAAAAAAATCCTGCAGCGAACGGGGAAGGCTTGTACGCCTGACAATTTATTTTTGGCTATGTGTGCCTTGCTTACTGTATCAGATGCCGCTACGTTGGCCAATTTACTTCTTAAGCAACTTGAGGGACTAGATCCAAAAGGTATTTTTCAGAGTTTGGGGCATACTGCCGGAGGAATGGGATTTGTATTACTGATTGTTATCTTATGCTTTATGCTGTTGCATTTTTGCTATCTAAAGCCTTCCCAGAATTCTATGGCCATCCTTTGGAGGGCACTTTTATTAAAACAAAAGAAAAAAGAAGGAATTGAGATGGTGTAGGCTTGTAGGCCCCTTGCAGGCCCAGATCATTTGAGGACTGCACTGAGGTTAAGGACGGCCAGGCAGGCCTGGGCCAGGAGGAGAAAATGTTCTCTTCCCCTTACCTCATGTTGCAAGGCCTAAATGCCTGGATCAGCAGGAAGTGGCTCTTGCCTCGCTTAAAGTGTATCTTTCTAAACAGAAGTGTTCTTTCTAAAGACAAAGAACATGTTGTCTCCAAAGGAAGGATGGCTAAGAGAATTCTTTATTCTGCAAGCATAAACAGGATGTATTTTGTTCTTAGTGAATTTCGTGTATATTTCACTTCACGGATGTTGGCTTGATACTTTAAGTATACATTGTTATGTTTATCTGATCTCTGCAAGTATATAGCTACGTGAGAAATAAACGGCAGTATGCAGTTGCAAGTGCTGCCTTTGCTCTGCATCCCCTGTGTCCTGGTGATTTCGTAGACCCTTACCCAGGGACCCCAACGCACTAGACGTTGACACCTTCATAGTTGGGTTTTGGTGTAAATTTTATATTAGCATTCTGAAATTAATGGGAGATTTTTCTTCCTTATGCTTTGGGATAATTAGACTAATACAGATATTAATTTTTGAATGTTGAAACAAACTTTTTTGTGTAGATGACTAGAACTAGTGTGCTTTAAAGGGCCTTAACGTTTGACAAACGTCACACTATCATGTGATTATTCATTTATTTAGATTTCCTACAACTTCTCATAATGTATGTTTCCCTTCATAAATTTATACTGATTTCCAGATTGTTACCATGTATTTTTTAAAAGCTAATTATCATTTGCAAATTCTTCTCCCATTCCATGGGTTGTCTCTTTGTTTTGTTGACTGTTTCCTTTGCTGTGCAGAAGCTTTTTATCTTGATGTAGTCCCAAAAGTTCATTTTTGCTTTTGTTTCCCTTGCCTTTGGGGACGTGTCTTGAAAGAAGTTGCTGTGGCCGATGTCAAAGAGGCTACTCCCTATGTTCTCCTCCAGGATTTTGATGGATTCCTGTCTCACATTGAGGTCCTTCATCCATTTTGGGTTTATCTTTGTGTATGGTGTAAGAGAATGGTCCAGTTTCATTCTTCTGTATATAGCTGTCCAATTTTCCCAGCATCATTTATTGAAGACACTGTCTTTTTTCCATTGCATATTTTTTCCTGCTTTGTCAAAGATTATTTGACCATAGAGTTGAGGGTCCATATCGGACTCTCTTTCTGTTCCATTGGTCTATGTGTCTGTTTTTGTGCCAGTACCATGCTGTCTTGGTGATCACGGCTTTGTAATATAGCTTGAAATTGGGCAACGTGATGTCCCCAGCTTTGTTTTTCTTTTTCAACATTTCCTTGGTGATTCGAGGTCTTTTCTGATTCCATACAAATTTTAAGGTTGTCTGTTCTAGAACTTTGAAAAATGCCATTGGAATTTTGATCGGGTTGGCGTTGAAGGTATAGATTGCTCTGGGCAGCATAGACATTTTAACAATGTTTATTCTTCTGAACCATGAGCATGGAATTGTTTTTCCATCTTTTTGTGTCTTCTTCAATTTCTTTCATGAGTGTTCTGTAGTTCCTAGAGTATAGATTCTTTACCTCTTTGGTTAAGTTTATTCCAAGGTATTTTGTGGTTTTTGGTGCTATTGTAAATGGAATCGATTCTCTAATTTCTCTTTCTACAGTTACCCTGTTAGTGTATAAGAAAGCAACTGATTTCTGCACCAATATCCAAGACCTATAAAGAACTTCTCAAACTCAACACCCAAAAAACAAATAATCCGGTCAGTAAATGGGCAGAAGACATGAACAGACGCTTCTCCAAAGAAGGCATACAAATGGCTAACAGACAATTGAAAAAATGTTCATCATCATTAGCCATCAGGGAAATTCAAATCAAAACCACATTGAGATACCACCTTACACCAGTTAGAATGGCAAAAATGGACAAGGCAAGAAAAAACAAATGTTGGAGAGGTTGTGGAGAAAGGGGAACCCTCTTACACTGTTGGTGGGAATGCAAGTTGGTACAGCCACTTTGGAAAACAGTGTGGAGGTGCCTCAAAAATTTAAAAATAGAGCTACCCTATGACCCAGCAATTGCACTCCTGGGTATTTACCTCAAAGACACAAATGTAGTGAAAAGAAGGGCCATATGCACTCCAATGTTCATAGCAGCAATGTCCGCAATAGCCAAACTGTGGAAAGAGCCGAGATGCCCTTCAACAGATGAATGGATAAAGAAGATGTGGTCCATATACACAATGGAATATTACTCAGCCATCAGAAAGGATGAATACCCAACTTTTGCATCAACATGGTTGGGACTGGAGGCGATTATGCTAAGTGAAATAAGTCAAGCAGAGAAAGTCAATTATCATATGGTTTCACTTATTTGTAGAACATAAGGAATAGTATGGAGGACATTAGGAGAAGGAAGGGAAAAATGAAGAGGGGAAGTGGAGGGGGAGACAAACCATGAAAGACTATGGACTCCGAGAAACAAACTGAGGGTTTTAGAGGGGAGGGGTTGGGGGGATGGGTTAGCCCAGTGATGGGTATGAAGGAGGGCATGTATGGAGAGTACTGGCTGTTATATGCAAACAATGAATCATGGAACACTACATCGAAAATTAATGATGTACTGTATGGTGACTAACATAACATAATAAAATAAAATTTAAAAAAATACAAAAATTAAAAAAAATTAAAAATAAAAGCTAATTATCTTTTAATTACTTCAATTTTTTTGGTGATGATATATATTTTCATGCATAATATGTAATTTGACCTCTTTTTTGTTTAACTTTTTAGTAATTTCATTTTCTAAAAGATTAGTTTTTTAAAAGTAATAGCAGGACATCATATTAGCGCTATTATTCCATATCTTTTTTTTTAAGAGAGAGAGAGAGAAAGTGCATACCCTGGGGTTGTGGGGGGGCAAGGACAGAGGGAGAGAGAGGGAGAGAATCTTAAGTAGGCTCCACACTGGGCTCGGAACCCAGACGCAGGGCTCAATCTCACCATCCTAATTTCATGACCTGAGCCAAAATCGTCATCCCTCAACTGACTGAGCCACCCATGTGTCCCTCCGTATATCTCTTTTTAAAGGTGGTTTGAGTGGATTCTACTTCTTGCAAACAAATTATTTCTAATACAAACTGCCCTTGTAATGTATTAGTTTAGTAGATATTTGACCACCTTTTATTTAAATTTATATTTATGTTTTTAGAAAACTTTATCATATATTTGAAATCAGGAATAACTTTTTAACTCAATATGGCATTTTTAAATAGGCATGCTTGTCTCATTTACATGTATTCCTTAATTGATTTATTCTCAAATTTATAATCTTATTTAATATTTTTTGATTTAATGTTTTCCTTCTCTTTATTTTTACTTCTGTCAGCTGCAGAATTTTTTTTTTTTTTTAAGATTTTATTTATTTATTTGACAGAGAGAGACACAGCAAGAGAGGGAACACAAGCAGGGGGAGTGGAAGAGGGAGAAGCAGGCTTCCCGCTGAGCAGGGAGCCTGATGCGGGGCTCGATCCCAGGACCCTGGGATCATGACCTGAGCCAAAAGCAGATGCTTAATGACTGAGCCACCCAAGCACCCCAACTACAGAAATTTTTGTTTCCTTCCAACATTTCAGTTGAAAAAAGTTATTATGAAGCATTTATATAACATGCATGAACTTTAATTAAAAATCAAGGTGTAACTATGTATGGAAAATAGTTTGGGGAGCCATGTTAGAATTATATGACCTTTTAAGGAACTCTAGGACAGAACTATCAAGATGCTTTCAGAAATTTGAAATATCGGTAGTGATGAGCCACATTAATATGAGGTAGGGTTCTAAAAGTGATTTCTGTGACTCTCTACATGTAAGATATGCATTGCCTTTGTTTCTGTTAGGATGCACAGCTCCTGATTGTATTTTAGGCCAGACTCTCTATTTGTACAGTGTACCCATGACCTTCAAGTCACAGAAGGATATCATTTCTTTGTTAATCCCTGCTCTGCATCATCCTGTTCACCCTGGTAACTGGCTTATTTTCATCAGTATAACAACATACTTTAATATCACTCATATTGAAAAATTTCACAGGCAAAACATCTTGTCACTATGGTCTTCTACAAGTATTGCATTTTTTCTGTCCAGTTTCTAGGAAAGATATTCACCATTATAGCCCCAGAATTTATTTATTTATTTAAGATAGAGAGAATTAGAGAGAGCATGAATTGGGGGTGGGGAGGTGGGCAGAGGGAGAGGGAGAACCAGACTCCCCGCTGAGCAGAGAGCCCAATGCATGGCTCTATCCCAGGACCCCAGGATCATGACCTGAGCTGAAGGCAGATGCTTAACTGACAGAGACATCCAGGTGCCCCTCATGTATCCAGTTTTCTAACTGGGGCCAGCGGTTCTGTCATTGGATAATCATTTTTAAAGATAATAATGTATATGTGTTTTCATGTTCTAAACATATGTATATGACTTTATATTACTCATAACTAAATATATATTTTATATCAAAACAAACTTAATACTAATTCACATATACATATTTATAAATATAGGCTTATAATGACAACTTACTGTTTTTTGTTTTTTCATAAACAGATCTATGCAGAGATTTTCTTTTTCACTACATCATTTACAATTTTTTTGTTCTATTTGTTTTATTTGCCTCTTAAGATACATAAATATCTCTGTAATATCTCTGTTGTCCCAACTATGGAGGTATCAGCTCTCTGTCTTTATTTTTAATATTTTTTCAATAGATTATAGGATTTTCTTATGCTATGGTGAGTGCTGTGAATTGTGTAAAACTGATGAATCACAGACCTGTACCTCTGAAACAAATAATACATTATATGTTAAAAAAAAAAAAAAAAGAAGAAGAAGATAGTAGGAAGGGAAAAAATGAAGGGGGGGAAATCGGAGGGGAAGACGAACCATGAGAGACTATGGACTGAGAAAAAAACTGAGGGTTCTAGAAAGGAGGGGTTTGGGGGGATTGGTTAGCCTGTTGATGGGTATTAAAGAGGGCACATATTGAATGGAGCACTGGGTGTTATATGCAATCAATGAATCATGGAACACTACATCAAAAACTAATGATGTAATGTATGGTGATTAACATAACATAATAAAATAAAATTTAAAAAATGACAAAAAAAAGAAGATAGTAGGAAGAGAAAAATGAAGGGGGACAAACCGGAGGGGAAGACGAACCATGAGAGACTATGGATTCTGAGAAATAAACTGGGGGTTCTAGAAGGGAGGGGGTGGGGGGATGGGTAAGCCTGGCGATGGGTATTAAAGAGGGCATGTATTGCATGGAGCACTGAGTGTTATAAGCAAACAATGAATCATGGAACACCACATCAAAAACTAATGATGTAATGTATGGTGATTAACATAACATAATAAAATAAAATTAAAAAAAAATATTTTCTTGAGATTACACTTTACAACCCTGTCTGATGTTTGACAGACCTCAGTGGTGTTTTTTGTTGAATATAATTTTATTATAACTTTATTATGATTCATTTGTATCCCAACACTCTCTTCTTTGACAGTTTTCCATCTAATTTTGTAGTGGCCTATGAAAGAAATGAGTTCAACTTTTCATTTCTCACCATCTTACCCATACCCCAGGTAAATCACTTAACATTTCCCAAAATTGTAGATTCTTTCATTTTTCTTCCTAAAAAAAAAAAAAAAACTTTTTTGTACTAATTACTTAAAAACTGTGGACTTCTCGGGTTATCTTCTGTTTTCCAACTCTTATTAGTGACATGAATATAGTGTCTTTTATAAGATCTACATCAGTGAAAGAGGTGTCATAAATGACCGATGGTAATCACTCTTAGCACCAGGAAAGTAAGTATGTAAACCAGAAAATGGATACTCCATAACAGAGGCCTGATCTTACTTCTTGAGAAAAGAACATAATTTATAGGCTTCTGTTAATTTTATAATTCTTTAGTATTGGTGCAATCTCTTTTTTTATTTTATTTTATTCTGTTATGTTAATCACCATATATTACATCATTAGTTTTTGATGTAGTGTTCCATGATTCATTGTTTGCGTATAACTGGTGCAATCTCTTTAATAAAAAAATCAGTGTAATAATTGTCCATTGGGGCATCAATTTGTGAACATTCCATTAAAAGACAGAGAATTTCTCCATATACTTACGGTCTGCTGTAAAGGATGATTAGGGATTTGAGATTTTATAACTCAAGATCTTTATTTTCCTTATGTAAAAAAGCAAGTACATCCACTTTAAGCACACATACAACTTTTTTAAAAATTTGAGTATAGCTGACACATGATGTTACATTAGTTTCAAATGTACAACAGTGATTCAACAAGTCTATATGTTATGCTACACTCACAAGTGTAGCTACCATCTATCACCGTGCAGTTCTATTATAATGCCATTGACTATAGTCCCTAAGATACCTTCTTTATTAAGACCCATATGTCGTCAATTGTGTCCAAACCATTATCACTTAAAACCCATTAAAATAATTACTTGGAATTAACTTAGTAACCATCCTTGTTCTGGAGACGAGAATGCTGGAGCACTTAATCACATGAAAACAACTGAGGACAAGAGTTCTATCTAAACATCTTATGTGGGGCGCCTGGGTGGCTCAGTTGGTTAAGTGACTGCCTTCGGCTCGGGTCATGATCCTGGAGTCCCGGGATCGAGTCCCGCATCGAGTCCCACATCGGGGTCCCTGCTCGGCAGGAAGTCTTCTTCTCCTTCTGACCCTCCCCCCTCTCGTGTTCTCTGTCTCTCATTTTCTCTGTCTCAAATAAATAAATAAAATCTTTACAAAAAAAATAAAAAATAAATAAACATCTTATGTGCTTCAACTGTATGAAGCATAGAATTTTTTATAAAAAAATTTGAATGTAACTTTTAATGAGCAAATTTGAAATATATATTTGACTATTTCCATACATTTTATTAAAAATATAGGCAAAACATTTAACTAATTTATACCTCAATAATTTTGTCAGTGCAAATATATGGATGAATCTGCTTACAGCTCAGATATCATGAGGACTAATAGGGTTGTAATTTTAGAAAGGTGGCATTCCTTAGAAAACATACTTAATAAATATATATAAATATCATTTTGACTAATAGGAAATCAGTTGCCATGGCAGCGTTTTAGGAAATACAATCTATGTCTTCAAAGCATGCTACTTACTGAGGTGTTTTTAAAATGTAGGTAATATGAAATTGGTGATATTAGACCCCATTATATCTACTTGCTTTTATATAAGATTTATTTGAGGTATGGAATTCACTCAGGTATGGGGACATTTTTGTGCACAGAATCTCTTAAAACCTCCAGAAGTGCCTTTTAATGTTAAAACCTATGCTGTGAAATGTACACATCAGGCAAAGAATTCTAGTAGGTAGATTTACAATAAAGATAATAAATGTCTATTCTAAATAGCTCTTTTTTGGAATTTTTTAATTTAATTTTATCATGTTATGTCAGTCACCATACAATACATCATTGGTTTTTGATGTGGTGATCCACGATCCATTATTTTCGTATAACACCCAGTGCTCCATGCAGTATGTGCCCTCCTTAATACCCATCACCGGGCTAACCAATCCCCCCTCCCCCCTCCCCTCTGAAACCCTGTTTGTTTCTCAGAGTCCATAGTCTCTCATGGTTCATCTCTCCCTCCGATTTCCCTCCCTTCATTTTTCCCTTCCTTCTCCTAATGTCCTCCATGCTATTCCTTATGTTCCACAAATAAGTGAAACCATATGATAATTGACTTTCTCTGCTTGACTTATTTCACTTAGCATAATCTCCTCCAGTCCCATCCATGTTGATGTAAAAGTTGGGTATTCATCCTTCCTGATGGCTGAGTAATATTCCATTGTGTATATGGACCACATCTTCTTTATCCATTCATCTGTTGAAGGGCATCTCGGCTCTTTCCACAGTTTGGCTATTGCGAACATTGCTGCTATGAACATTGGAGTGCATATGGCCCTTCTTTTCACTACATCTGTGTCTTTGGGGTAAATACCCAGGAGTGCAATTGCTGGGTCATAGGGTAGCTCTATTTTTAAATTTTTGAGGCACCTCCACACTGTTTTCCAAAGTGGCTGTACCAACTTGCATTCCCACCAACAGTGTAAGAGGGTTCCCCTTTCTCCACAACCTCTCCAACATTTGTTGTTTCTTGCCCTGTCCATTTTTGCCATTCTAACTGGTGTAAGGTGGTATCTCAATGTGGTTTTGAATTGGATTTCCCTGATGGCTAATGATCATGAACATTTCTTCATGTGTCTGTTAGCCATTTGTATGTCTTCTTCAGAGAAGTGTCTTTTCATATCTTCTGCCCATTTTTTGACTTGATTATTTGTTTTTTGGGTGTTGAGTTTGAGAAGTTCTTTATAGATCTTGGATACCAGCCCTTTATCTGTAGTGTCATTTGCAAATATCTTCTCCCATTCTGTGGGTTGCCTCTTTGTTTTGTTGACTGTTTCCTTTGCTGTGCAGAAGCTTTTTATCTTGATGAAGTCCCAAAAGTTCATTTTTGCTTTTGTTTCACTAGCTTTTGGAGATGTATCTTGAAAGAAGTTGCTGTGGCCGATGTCAAAGAGGTTACTACTAGGTTCTCCTCTAGGATTTTGATGGATTCCTGTCTCACATTGAGATCTTTCATCCACTTTGAGTTTATCTTTGTGAATGGTGTTAGAGAGTGGTCGAGTTTTATTCTTCTGCATGTGGCTGCCCAATTTTCCCAGCACCATTTATTGAAGAGGCTGTCTTTTTTCCATTGCATGTTTTTTCCTGCTTTGTCAAAGATTATTTGACCATAGAGTTGAGGGTCCATACCTGGGTTCTCTATTCTGTTCCATTGGTCTGTATGTCTGTTTTTGTGCCAGTACCATGCTGTCTTGGTGATCACTGCTTTGTGATATAGCTTGAAATCGGGCAACGTGATGCCCCCAGCTTTGTTTTTCTTTTTCAACATTTCGTTGGCGATTCGGGGTCTTTTCTGATTCCATACAAATTTTAGGATTGTTTGTTCCAGCACTTTAAAAAATGTCATTGGAATTTTGATCGGGATGGCATTGAAGGTATAGTTTGCTCTGGGCAGCATAGACATTTTAACAACGTTTATTCTTCCGATCCATGAGCATGGAATTGTTTTTCCATCTTTTTGTGTCTTCTTCAATTTCTTTCATGAGTGTTTTGTAGTTCCTAGAGTATAGATCATTTACCTCTTTCGTTAGATTTATTCCGAGGTATCTTAGGGTTTTTGGTGCTATTGTAAATGGAATCGTTTCTCTAATTTCTCTTTCTACAGTTGCGTTATTAGTGTATAAGAAAGCAACTGATTTCTGTGCATTGATTTTGTATCCTGCCACATTACTGAATTGCTGTATGAGTTCTAGTAATTTGGGGGTGGAGTCTTTTGGGTTTTCCACATAAAGTATCATGTCGTCTGCGAAAAGAGAGAGTTTGATTTCTTCTTTGCCAATTTGAATACCTTTTATTTCTTTTTGTTGTCTGATTGCTGTTGCTAGGACTTCTTGTACTATGTTGAACAATAGTGGTGAGAATGGACATCCTTGACGTGTTCCTGCTCCTAAGGGAAAGGCTCTCAGCTTTTCCCCATTGAGGATGATATTCGCTGTGGGTTTTTCATAGATGGATTTTATGAACTTGAGGAATGTTCCCTCTACCCTTATACTCTGGAGAGTTTTAATCAGGAAAGGATGTTGTATTTTGTTAAATGCTTTTTCTGCACCATTTGAGAGGACCATATGGTTCTTCTCCCTTCTCTTATTAATGTGTTCTATCACATTGATTGATTTGCGAATGTTGAACCACCCTTGCATCCCGGGGATAAATCCCACTTGGTCGTGGTGGATGATCCTTTTAATGTATTGTTGGATCCTATTAGCTAGGATTTTGTTGAGGATTTTGGAATCCATATTCATCAGGGATATCAGTCTGAAATTCTTTTTGATGGGGTCTTTCCCTGGTTTGGAGATTAAGGTAATGCTGGCCTCATAGAATGAGTTTGGAAGTTTTCCTTCTGTTTCTATTTTTTGAAACAGCTTCAGTAGAATAGGTATTATTTCTTCCTTGAATGTTTGGTAGAATTCCCCAGGGAATCCATCAGGCCCTGGACTCTTGTTTTTTCGGAGGTTTTTGATCACTGCTTCATTCTCGTTACTGGTTATTGGCCTATTCAGGTTGTCAATTTCTTCCTGTTTCAGTCTTGGCAGCTTATAGGTTTCCAGGAAGGCCTCCATTTCATCCAGATTGCTCAGTTTATTGGCCTATAGTTGTTGATAATAATTTCTAATAATTGTTTCTATTTTCTTGGTGTTAGTCATGATCTCTCCCCTTTCATTCATAATTTTATTAATTTGGGTCCTTTCTCTTTTCTTTTGTATAAGTCTGACCAGTGGTTTATTGATCTTATTAATTCTTTCAAAGAACCAACTTCTAGTTTCATTGATCTGATCTACTGTGTTTTTGGTTTCTAATTCATTGATTTCTGCTCTAATCTTAATTATTTCTCTTCTAATGTGTGGCTTAGGCATCGTTTGTTGATTTTTCTCTAGTTCTTTAAGGTGTAGAGTTAGTTGGTGAATTCGGGATTTTTCTATTTTTTTGAGTGAGGCTTGGATGGCTATGTATTTCCCCCTTAGGACTGCCTTTGCAGTATCCCATAGGTTTTGGACCGATGTGTTTTCATTCTCATTGATTTCCATGAATTGTTTAAGTTCTTCTTTGATTTCCTGGTTTACCCAAACATTCTTGGCAGAGTGGTCTTTAGCTTCCAAGTGTTTGAATTTCTGCCAAATTTTTTCTTGTGATTGAGTTCTAGTTTTAGAGCACTGTGGTCTGAGAATATGCAGGGAATAATCTCAGTCTTTTGGTATCAGTTGAGACCTGATTTGTGACCCAGTATATGGTCTTCTGGAGAAAGTTCCATGTGCGCTCGAGAAGGAGTATTCTGTTGTTTTAGGGTGGAATGTTCTGTAAATATCTATGAGGTCCATCTGGTCCAATGTATCATTCAAAGCTCTAGTTTCCTTGTTCATTTTCTGCTTAGATGATCTGTCCATTGCTGAGAGTGGAGTATTGAGGTCTCCTACAATTAACGTATTGTTATCAATATGACTCTTCATTTTGGTTAACAGTTGGCTTATGTAGATGGCTGCTCCCATGTTGGGGGCATAGATATTTACAATTGTTAGATCTTTTTGTTAGATAGACCCTTTAAGAATGATATAGTGTCCTTCTGTGTCTCTTATTACAGACTTTAGTTTAAAATCTAATTTGTCTGATATAAGAATTGCTACCCCAGCTTTCTTTTGAGGTCCGCTGGCATGGAAGATGGATCTCCATCCCTTCGCTTTCAGTCTGGATGTGTCTTTAGGTTCAAAATGAGTCTCTTGTAGACAGCATATGGATGGGTCCTGTCTTTTTATCCAATCTGCAACCCTGTGCCATCTTATGGGAGCGTTTAGGCCATTCACGTTGAGAGTGATTATTGAAAGATATGAATTAATTGTCATCATGTTGCCTGTGAAGATGTTGTTTTTATAGATTGTCCCTGTAAATTTCTGTTGTATATCACTCTTGGGGGCTTTCTCCTTTTATAGAACCCCCCTTAATATTTCTTGAGGGCTGGCTTAGTGGTCACATATTCTTTCAACTTCTGCCAGTCGTGGAAGCTCTGCATCTCTCCATCCATTCTAAATGACAGCCTTGCTGGATAAAGTATTCTTGGCTGCATGTTCTTCTCATTTAGTACCCTGAATACGTCTTGCCAGGCCTTTCTGGCTTGCCAGGTCTCTGTGGATAGATCTGCCATTATTCTGATGTTCCTTCCTCTGTACGTAAGTAATCTCTTCCCCCTAACTGCCCTTAAGATGGTTTCCTTGGTTCTAAGACTTGCAAGTTTCACTATTACATGCCGGGGTGTTGGCCTGTTTTCCTTGATCTTGGGAGGGGTCCTCTCTGCCTCTAGGACTCAAATGTTTGTTTCATTCCCCAGATTAGGGAAGTTCTCAGCTACGATTTGCTCAAATACATCTTCTAGTCCTCTCTCTCTCTCTCTCCACTCCCTCCGGGATTCCAATTTTTCTGACATTGGAACGCTTCATGGTGTCACTTATTTCTCTGATTCTATTTTCATGGTTTCTGAGTTGTTTTTTCCTGGCCTCCTCTTTTCCCTTTTTATCTATTATATTGTCTTCCAGGTCGCTTATTCGCTCTTCTGCCTCAGTTACCCTAGCTGTTAGATTATCTAGATTGGATTGGATCTCATTGATAGCATTTTTAAGTTCTGCCAATTCCCCTTTTATTTCTACCCTTAGAGACTCTATGTTGCCATTAATTGATTTCTCCATTCTAGCCATTGTCTTCACAATTGCTAGCCTGAATTCCATCTCCGACATCTTGGTTATATCTGCATCCATTTGTAAATCTGCAGCATAAGTCATAATCTCTGAGTCTTTTCTGTTTTGGGGGCTCCTCCCCCTAGTCATTCTGTTGATGGGTGTTTGAGGGAATGTATAGAGTCCAAATTATTGACCAGAACCCAAGCAAGATGCACCTGTTTTCTTGGGACCTTAGGATTGCTGGCCTCTTGTTTCCCCAGCCTGTCTTCTACGGGAGGGGCCTGACACGCTGTTACTCAGGGAACCCTGTTTGAGGGGATTTGCCCTGCCCCCCGGTGGTGGGGGATGGGCTCAGCGGGAATCAGTCTTTGGGGCTTTTGTTCTCTGGCAGCTTTCCCTGGCGGTTCTCTGCATCTCTTCTGCGAGTCAGAGCAGAAGAGACCATTTCCAACCCTCTGCCTCAGAGCAGAGAGACTGCAGTCTGTTCTTCAGTGAACTCTCCATCCAAACCGTCTCCGTTTCTGTCCATGCTGCTATAAACTGCACCATCCTGGGTTGTGCACCCCTCCGCAGCGCCCCCTATCCTGTCTCCAGGTCGGGGCACGTCTCTGCCCTTTGTGCTTCTAAAACCACCAGCCGCTCCCAGTTCACCCCCCCGACCCCGCTGCTCCGGGTTCCCGCCCCGGGGGCTGCCCTAAAGTCCTTTCCCTGCCGCTACCGGTCTGCGAATCTGTGCCCCATCCCCAGCGCTCGAGGCTGTCTCTCACTGGCAGTGTAGCATCCCCACAGCCAGGCACCCTCCCACTGCCGTTTTTCCTCTGATATCTGTCCGCGGAATCACGGCTCCCCGCTTCCTACCTCAAAACCAACCACCTGCGATATTCTGTTTGTAGAGATCCAGATCTTCTTACATCTCAGGCTGGTTTCATGGGTGCTCAGAGTGGTCTGGTAGATATCCAGCTCAATTCCGGGAACCAGTTGAAATAGGGCCCCCTACTCCTCCGCCATCTTTCCCCCTGACCCTAAATAGCTTTTGAAATGAGATGGGCAGGAGTGCCTGAGTGGCTCAATCATTAAGTGTCTGCCTTCGACTCAGGTCCTGATCCCAGGGTCCTGGGATCGAGCCCCGCATCGGGCTCCCTGCCCAGCTGGGAGCCTGCTTCTCCCTCTCTCACTCCCCTGCTTGTGTTCCCTCTCCCTCTCTCTCTCTCTGTCAAATAAATAAATAAAATCTTAAAAAAAAAAAAAAGAAATGACCTAGGCAATAAACTAACCATTAGATATGAGTTAGGTAACCTATGCTTTTCTCAACCTTTAAATCCAATTTGAATGTGTATGTGCATTATATTTTTATTTCCATACAACAGTCAGAGATTTGACACAGCAATACCCATAGTTTCCTCTGATAAAAAAAGAAAAATCACGTCTTCTGTATTGGCAACATAGCTGGTAACTACTACATATTAAAAATATATTAAAGACCTCTAGTTTTTCAAATTGGCAGTAATTTTACAACTAATAATGTAATGTTCTTACTTTCTCTTCTGTAGTTAAGGGTAGAAAGCAATTGAGCAAGAAAATCTTTAAAGCCACAGAATTGTTACTATTCAGCATAACACATTTACTCTTTAAAAAACAACAAAAAAAAAACCAAGTTATTCAGTACCAGCACTTATGTGACAGGCAC
Organism: Mirounga angustirostris; assembly: GCF_029215605.1. NCBI lineage: Eukaryota > Metazoa > Chordata > Mammalia > Carnivora > Phocidae > Mirounga > Mirounga angustirostris. The sequence goes on along the minus strand of NW_026991712.1, from coordinate 102,984,474 downwards.
CATTCTGGGTACTTTGGATATGATGTAATTGCCCCCTGGATTAGGAGTACACAGTTGATGGATAAGAAGAAAATTTCAAGACAGACCAAAAGTGTCATTTTGGTACAAATATTGAGTGTTATAAAAACAACACAGGAAAATCATATGGTTGAACCTTGAATAGATATTAGCTGGGAATGCTTCCTTGATAGAACTTGTGACGGACATAATTTAGCCAGAAGAGGTATTACTGACTTGAATTGGGGGTAGAAAAAAACTGGGAGGGACACAGTTGTAGGTAGAAGGAGGGAGAAGTCATTCCAGGAAGAAGAAATAAGATATGGACAGGCTAATGGTAAGAGAAGTAAGAAAAAAATGACATATATAATGGAGTGTTCATGGTTCAGTTTAGCTAGTACAAGAATGTTCTCTTTGGGAAAGGAGTCAGAGGTCAGACTCTGATGCAGGTATTGATCTTTTTTTCTACTTGCCAACATCTGATTTGAAATGTCTTTACTGATTCTGTGAATATTTTAATTGATTGCAGATTTCTGAAAGGTATGTTTTGATGACAGACATGATTCCTTTGTTTCTGTTTATTTGACTCAATCTGACCAATTTCCCACAGCTGGTGATGATGTTCTCAGGTCTGACACTACACCGCTTTTATCATTCCTTGTATTTTCTCATCTAGAAAGAGCTATTCTAGTTTTCTTCCAAAAATCTGAATAGGGCTTTCCCTGACAGTTGGATGCTGTAGATGGCTTTCTTTACTTTTGTGTGTGTGTGTGTGTGTGTGTGTGTGATAGAGAGAGAGAGAGGGAGAGAAATACCTATTTGGATCATTGCAGAAAATAACAGATTGAAAGCAATATTGCCAGAAAGCAATGCCAAAGCAATTAGGAACAGGAGTATTCAGCTCCTCTTTCCAAACCAAGGATTAGGAAAGGCATAGAGAGAGAGAGATGAAAGAAATAGGTACTTAGTGGCTACCAATAAGAACGTTGAATATTAATAGGTCCATAATGAAATCCCAAAACTGAAAATGCAACTATAACTTGCATTTAGCCAGGCATCTTGCATTTAATAGATCTTTAATAATTAAGCCCTGAAACTGACGCATCCAGATCAGCTTTATATTTATGATACTCAGAAGAAGGATCTCTTTTGCTGAGCGAAGTTATTATTTATGGAATTTGAGTATTAATTTTAAACATGTAAACAATTATCCCACTCTTTTCCTTCATACATTATGATGCTTACTGTACCAATAATTCAATAGTATGTTACCTTTTGCTTATTTTATTAACTTCTTTGAAAGGGAAATGTGACAAGAATAAGCCTATATTTTGTCACTGAAGGTGTTGTTGATTATATGATTTATTTTTTTCTAAATGAGCAATATTAAATACTAAAAATTTGGTTGCTATTTCAAACAATCCTACTAATACCTTTGAGTGACCATTATTTCTTTCTTTTTTTTTTTTAAGATTTTATTTATTTATTCATGAGAGACAGAGAGAGAGAGGCAGAGGGAGAAGCAGGCTCCCAAGGAGCAGAGAGCCCGATGCGGGACTCGATCCCAGGACCCTGGGATCATGACCTGAGCCGAAGGCAGTCGCTTAACCAACTGAGCCACCCAGGCGCCCGAGTGACCATTATTTCTGAATCAAGGGGGCTTACGAATCTGATAAATAATACTTAAACTGTATTTTTCAGTGTTTTTTTAAATATCAAAACAACAATGTGCATGCTCACAAAATTTATATGAAAGATTACATGAAATAATATTTTATATATTTATGGAATAGACAAAGTAAAATTTCCACCATAAATAAACCTTTTTCTAACCATAAAATATTGCCAGATAACCAACAGGGATTGAGCACCATGTTGGAACAAAAATAGTCCAGAACTACACTTTCAAAGTTGAGCACCTGCTGTAAAATAACCATCTGTGATTAACTGTAATTTAATTATGGATTCATTCCTTTTGTGTATACTGGAAGGATCTCATAGGTCTTCCCCAGTTGGTCGACAATCAACTTCTGGCATTTTGTTAAGGAAACTTGCATATTCCCTTAGTAGCACCTGCTAACTCTATCTCATTGCAAATTTTGTAAAGATCTTCAGGGATTTTATGGTGGCATTGATAAGCAAATAAATTATTAAACTTGGAATCAAAAGCTGCATTCATTAATCATCTGCCTTAGAAAGCTGATGCCCTCAGCCTTAGGATAAGTTGGTGTTTACTTGTAAATTATATAACTTCAGATATTTAGTGAAATAATTCAGGCAGCCAAATATTTGTGACCCATTTTAATATCTTACAAAGAAGCTTTTCATCATTTTATCCACAACTGTTTATCTTTTTATAAGAATTAGATTCTGATGGTATTATATATTTTATATATATTTTATATATTATATATTTTACCTTTGCACTCATTATTTGATTGTTCTTTTTATTAGATATTTTTAAAATATCATATTCTTTTTTATCATGTTCAGTTAGCCCCAAAATATCATATTCTTACAAAGATTCTTCATTAAAATATTACTGGTTCAGGGACACCTGGGTGGCTCAGTCATTAAGTGTTTGCCTTTGGCTCAGGTCATGATCCCAGGGTCCTGGGATCCAGCCCCACATCGGGCTCCCTTCTCGGCGGGAGGCCTGCTTCTCCCTCTTCCACTCCCCCTGCTTGTGTTCCCTCTCTCGCTATGTCTCTCTCTGTCAAATAAATAAAATCTTAAAAAAATAAATAGATAGGGTGCCTGGGTGGCTCATTTGTTAAGCGTCTGCCTTCGGCTCGGGTCATGATCTCAGGGTCCTGGGGTCGAGTCCCACATCGGGTTCCCTCCTCGGCAGGAAGCCTGCTCTCCCTCTCCCACTCCCGCTGCTTGTGTTCCTGCTCTCGCTATCTCTGTCTCTGTCAAATAAATAAATAAAATCTTTAAAAATAAATAAATAAATAAATAAACAAACAAACAAACAAACAAATAAATAAAATAAAATATTACTGGTTCAAATTTTTCTACCTTCACAATAACTACGAGGTAGAACCAATGTTCCTCTGACCCAGATCATCTTCTGTAATGGTAGAGTGAAGAATTGTGTGAACTCCCTCTAAAACAAGAAAATATGGTAAAAGAACTACAATTACAGAATTGTAGCTAAAACCACAAAACAAAATAAAAAACCTACCAAGAGAAATTATTAATCTTCATTACGACAACAGTCTATAATGCTTTAATTTGGAGCAATTCAAATACCCCCCTCTCTCTCTAAGTAATCTGAATAGATCTATAAAAAGCAAAGAGTTTCAATTAGTAAAAGAGAGAGAGAAAGAGCCGAAGAGGAGAGGTAGAGAGAGAGAAATCCAGGCACAAATGACTTCACTAATAAACTCCTCCAAACATTTTTTGAAAGACTTGATAGGAATCCTTCACAAACTCTTCCAAAAAAGAGTACACTTCTTAAATCATTCTACGAGGTCACTATTACTGTGATGTGAAAATCAGGCAAACATATTACAAGAAAACTACAAGCGTCATTTTGTGGTGGTGAGACCACAAATAAAGGAGAGCACAGGGCTGTGGAGGGAGGAGGAGGAGTGTGGGGTGGAGTGCTCTGGAGGCCTGGGCAGTGATCCAGCAGCTTGGCCTTGGCCTATGTGAATGTGGGTGGCAACCACCCTCTGAAAAGGATTAAGATTCAAGATGACCAAGGAGAAACCTCTTCCCAAAAAGTTTCCACTGAGTGAAACAGACTTCAAAGTTATAGCACGTGATGAGTTAATTTGAAGATGGAAACAATGTGAAGCATATGAAGCATATAACCAAGCTTCGGAGGGCAAGTACACAGATCGTAATTAATGATGCAATAGCTTTAAGGGAGTCTGAAGAAAAACTAAACAAGAGTCTGCGCACAGGGAAAACATCCTTGTAATGCGACCAGCAACCAAGGAGCAAGAGATGAAAGAGTGTGCTACTCAAATCAAGTACCTCAAGCAAATCCAGCAGCCTAGTGTTGCCCAACTGAGATCAACAATAGCAGACCCAATGATCAACTTGTTTTTTTTCTAAAAATGAAAGGTGAACTATGATAGACTAAAGTCAAACTGGAGCAAACCCCAAATGAACTGAGTGCCTGGAGGTTTACATCTGATAGGTGAACAAATCGTACTCCCCAGTCAAGACTTCCCTGATAGTTCCACTAGGAGAAAGTTCTGGTGGGACAGCCACGTACTGGTTTCCACACCAAGACTTAGACTTTTTGAGCCAAAAAAAGCCACTTTTTACACTATCCGGCTTGTAACGGTTAATGTAAAACTTCCCAAATGAAACTTATGCTTTAGCTTTTTTCTCTTCCCCTCCCCCTGCTTCCAAGGCCTGATGGCATGGGACTATTCCAAAGTGGCTGCCTCTGAAAAATTGCCATTCTAAAACTTGTAGACACTTGAGAAATGTTTCTGTTTGAAGAAAAGAGAGGGGAAAATGGAAATATCTTGTGTGTGGCACACTGTGTCTTCAGTTTGGAGGAAAGAAAACCTACAGTTTTAATATCATGAATTGAACTTGTAAAATTCCAGCAAAATGTAAAAACAGGATACCCATCACTCTTAACCTTGAGCATAGTGACTTAGAGACACTGTATGTCAGTGTTACCAATAAAACTGTGATTGTTGTTGAACCTCTCAGTCAAAACTCAAATGAGGTGAATTTTGCCTTAAAAGTGTTTATTTACTAAGAACCAATTTAATAGCCATGAATCAAATAGTAGATGTCAGTACAGGTAGTTCCTATATTTAACCACTTAGTTTGGGGCTTTATATAAGTGATTGAGCCTTAAATCCATGTGGTTTTAATCAGTGGTTTGTTCTTTGAATGGTTGCTAATGCTGTAGATGATCTTATCAAGGACTGTACAAACAAAGATATCGTATCAAACTTCAGGTTGAAACTGTTGGAAGCACTAGAAACACTCATTTCACTACTAGATTGTATAAGGATATTGGCTGTGATGAGCAACTCACTGCATTAATTTTTTTCAGTAGTTAAATTAAATCCCCATTCCATTCAGTAGGCACATTTTTGAAAGAGCATTGTTGTTGGTATTAACAGGGGAATGTGTTTCCTTCATTGTATTTGGGACTTTTGTATTGCACTCTTTAAAAAAGAAAGATTTTATTTATGTGTGAGAGAGAGAGCATGAGCAGGGGGAGGGGCAGAGGGAGAAGCAGACTCCCCACTGAGCATGAAGCCAAACTACACAGGGCTCAATCCTAGGGCCTGAACCTAAGGCAGATGCTTAACCAACCTAGCCACCCAGGCACCCCTGTACTACACTCTTGATATTAAATTAAATGTGCCTTGAAAAAAATATTACAAGAAAACTACAGAGCAATAGCCTTTATGATTATAAGTGTAGAATATCCTCAGTAAAATGCTGACAGACTGAATCTAGCAACATATGAAAGGATTGTACACCATGGTTAAGTGGAGTGTATCCCAGAAATGTAGATAGATTTAAGATACAAAAATCAATCAATGTAATCTTGTATAGGAATAGAATACATGATAAAAGCCATGTGATTATCTCAACAGATAGGGGAAAAGCATTTGAAAAGTTCTACACCTTTTCATGATAAAACTATTTAACATCTAGAAATATGTGGGAATCCTCTAAGTCTGAGAAAGTAAAACATCCACAACTAACAGGATATGAAATGAAGAAAGACTGAATGTTTCCTCTTAAAATCAGGAACAAGAAAATTATATCCATTTTTACCACTTCTACTTAATACTTTACTGAAGATTCTAGCCACAGCAATTACATAAGAAAAAAAAGATAAAATGTATCCAGATTATAAAGAAAGAAGTAAAATTATTTTTATTTGTAAGTGACCCAATCTTGGATATAGAAAATCCAAAGGAATACAAACACACATACACACACACACACACATATACACACACTTTATCTGAACTAATAATGGGATTCAGCAATGTGGCAATATCCAAGATCAATTTACAAAAGCCAACTCTGTTTTGTTTTTTTTTAAAGATTTTATTTATTTATTCATGAGAGACAGAGAGAGAGAGAGAGAGGCAGAGGGAGAAGCAGGCTCCCCGCAGAGCAGGGAGCCCGATGCGGGACTCAATCCCAGGACCCTGGGATCATGACCCCAGCCGAAGGCAGCCGCTTAACCATCTGAGCCACCCAGGCGCCCGCCAACTGTGTTTTTATATACCAGTAATGAATGATCTGGTCATGAAACAAGGAAACAACTTAATTCATAACAACAACAAATTAATAACTAGGAATAATTTTAACAGAAGAAATACTAGATTCATACACTGAAAATTTCAAAGCACACTGAGACAAATTAAAGATCAAAAACATCCCATGTTTCAAAACTTAATATTGTTAAAATGGCAATATTCCCCCAAATTGATGTATAGAGTCAATATAATTCCCATGTAATTCCTGCTAGTGTTTTGCAGAAATTGGAAAACTAATCTTAAAGTTTATGTGGAAATTCATAGGGTCCGGAATAACTAAGACTATCTTAAAAATAAATAAATAAAAGAACAAAGTTGGAGGATTCACATTTCAATTGACACTATAAAGCTACTGTAACCAAGGCAGTGTTACACTGGCAAAGAACAGACATATGGATCATAAAGTAGAATTAAAAGTCAAGAAATACATCCTATATTTATGGCCAATTGATTTTTGACAGAGGTGCCAAGACAATTCAATGGGGAAAATAGTTTTTCCAACAAATGGTGCTGGACAACTAGATATCCACATGCATAACAATGAATGTGGACTCATACTTCACACAATACACAAAAATGAGCTCAAAGTGGATCATAGACTTCAGTGTAACAGTTAAATATGAAAAATTCTACAAGAAAGCATAGAAGTAAACATCTGTGATCTTGAGTTAGGCCATAGTTTCTAATGTATGCCACCAACTGCAAAAGTGACAAAAGAAAAACATAAGTAATTCTTAACACTCTATAATAAAAAGACAAATGACCCAATTATGAAATAAAATGGACAAAGAATTTGAATCAACAGTTCTTCAAATAAAATATGTAAATAGCTTTTTCATTCAGCATAATGTCTCCAAGTTCCAACTCTGTAGCACATGTAGGAATGTCTTTCATTATAGAGGCTGAATAATATTCCATTGTGTGTGTATATACCGCATGTCATTTATTCATTCATCTCTTGAATGGATAAATCACGTGGGTTGTTTCCATCTTTTGTATATTTTGAATAATGCTTCTATGAATAAGAATGTGTTAATATCTGTCAAGATCCCACTTTCAGTATCTGCCTTTGGCTCAGGTCATGATTCCAGGTCTGCATTAGGCTCTGCATTAGGCTCCCTGCTCAGCAGGGAGTCTGCTTCTCCCTCTCCCTCTGCCTGCCGCTCTGCCTACTTGTGCTCTCTCTTTCTCTGTCAAATAAATATATAAAACCTTTTAAAAAAGATCCTGTTTTCAATTTTGGGGAGCATATAACCAGAAGTGGAATTGCTGTACCATATGTTAATTATATGTTTAATTTTCTAAGGAACCACCATACTGTTTTCCATAGTCTGTTCAGGAAGCTATAGCAAAACACCATCAACGGGGAGGCTTAAATAACAGACATTTATATCTCATAATTCTGAAGGCTAAATCCAGGATCAAGGTGCTGGCCAATTTGGTGTCTAATGAGGGTCAGCTTCCTAGTTCATTGATGGAATGTGTCATCACATGCCAGAAAGGAAAAGACACCTCTCTGGGGTCTCTTTTATATGGGCACTAATCACATTAATGAGGGCTCAACAAACACTCATCGAGCAATCTTTGTTAAAAATGATCTTATACTAGGGGCGCCTGGGTGGCTCAGTCATTAAGCGTCTGCCTTTGGCTCAGGTCATGATCCCAGAGTCCTGGGATCGAGCCCCGCATCGGGCTCCCCGCTCGGCGGGAAGCCTGCCTCTCCCCCCTCCACTCCCCCTGCTTGTGTTCCCTCTCTCTCTGTGTCTCTCTCTGTCAAATAAATAAATAAAATCTTAAAAAAAAATGATCTTATACTATAATAGTAGTAGAAACTGGTTCTCAAAAATATGTGTCTGTAACACCATAATAGTTGAATTATATGGAAGGGGAACTATATAGAAATTTTAACAGATACCAAATAATATTGATGATGATGATATGGCTTCTGGTGACTTAAAGCTTAGATTGGATAAAACACATTGCATGTTTAAAAGCAAAGGGAAGCAAATGTAATCAACTCACCGACAACCAGTAATACCTTTGATATTTATTATTCTTCATAAATTAAACAGAAGAAACAAAAGTATATTTTGGAGATTTATTTTTAAAGGTTTTATTTATTTGAGAGAGAAAGAAAGAACACACAAGCAAGGGGGAGGAAAAGAGGGAGAGGGAGAAGCAGACTCCCCACTGAGCAGGGAGCCTGATGCGGGGCTTAATCCCAGGAACCGAGATCATGACCAGAGCAGAAGGCAGACACTTAACTGACTGAGCCACCCAGGCACCCTATTTTGGAGATTTAATTTAAAATATGTCCAATCAAGACATCAAGGTAAGTATATACAACATAAAGCATTATGTGGAAATGGCAAATATTAGATAGGACTCAGCAGGTGCTGAAGTCAATGGCAGTATGGCAGTATAAATAGTTTGCCTATACAGTGTATTTTCTCCACGTGCAGTGCTAACTTTCCCTCACCAGGCCCCATAAGAAAATATTTGAACCAAGTACCACAGATTGCAATAGCATCTACCAGGAACATATTGTTGCTTTATTACATCTTAATTCAAGGGAAAGGGAATCTTCCTACTGGAGAAAACTTTAAGTGGTACATCTAGGCACTCAGTTTGAAAGGCAGAAGAGATGATCTCATGACCTTGATGCTCACACAGTTCATCGCATCCAGATGTTCAGGCACTTAGAAATGATCAGATTGGAGGAGTGGTGAAAATACATCTATCAAACAGCTCATTGGGATAAGCTTATCAAAAAAAAAATCCTTGAATTAAAGAGCTTTAAATCTAAAAAAAGCAACTGAACATAAAAACTAACCAAATGGACAAAAAAACCTGTCATGGCATGGGATGTTCTTGCTATTCAAATAGACAAGGTGACCATTATGTGGATGTCAGATAACTTCTTTTTGCAGCTGAAGGGCTAACTGAGGGCAAAGAGAAAATGGAAAACATTATAAATATCAGCCATAATTCTGTGATAGCTATCCACATTTTTTAATAAATATATGCATTTATGCCAATTTTGTTTCTCCTTCTCTATTTCTGCTATCACTTTATATAAGAATTACACGGGTGGTAGCTTTATAAATTATGCTTGAGGTTACTGATTATCAAAGAGGAATTGTAACTAAGAGGAAGAAGAATGAACGTCACTCAGATATGGAATGATGAGTTGATATCTTTGAAGGTTTTTCCATCTGGTAAGGGGACAATAACCTTTCCATTTTAAGAGATATATTTGCCCATATTAGCTAAAAACATGTTACTGTCTTGAAATTTAAGGATAGATATTAAGATGGACTATCTTGGGTATGATGAACTGGCAGTAAGCATCTTTCTAGTAGTCTAGTAGACCTTTCTATAAAGAATAGACTGGAAAGTTGGAAACTACTTTCCAACTCCCTTTTAATTTGGGTTAATGATGTGAATTGGTGCTCTGCCAATTAAATTGGCAGTCAGCATTTCGAAGCTAGATTTTAATTGGCTTCTCATATTTCTGGTTTATGGAAGCCAAAGTCAGAATATTGAGTGACATGAGGAAGGAAGAGCTAGAGCATTTCTCCCTATCTCTAACAGCTAACACAACTTCTCCATGGTTCCCACTCCAAAATGGAATGCCCACCATGGATCCTGGATAACTATGGTCTCTAAACTCTGGTGACATTTCCTCTTTGTTTTATCTTTCCTTAATAGGAATAAGAGTGTTTCTTGGTCTTTAATCTTGGGAGTTGGGGAAGGGATCACTATTTACCTTTGGCTTCTCAGAAAACAAATTGTCTTCATTAAATTCCCTCTGTTTAAATTCTTAGGTTGGTTTTTGTGACCCGGGTAACTGACTGAAATACTCTGGACATTTCTTCTCTCAAACAAAGTCTTGTAGATAGAATTATCACTAGAAGTTACTACGGTAGACTCAGTGTTTGCTGTCCAGTCAAAGTTTCATTTATATCAAGAATCTGTGGAGCTAGCTGACCTCAGCATTCTGGGTATCTACTCACCATTTTGTTGATGTTGGCCTACAGTTGTGTCAGTGGCTTTTTGGTTCCAATTTCCAGAGATACAGGGATGCAGCTAAGATAATATGTTCTCAAACTCCCTATTTCCAGATATGGTCTGTGATTTCATAAACATTTCCATTTTCTGCTAACAGAACAAAACAACAACAACAAAAAACCTAAAGTGAACTGTCTTCCTATACAGAACCTTAACTGATACAACCTGAGTGTTTAAAAGTATAAAATTCAGCTTAGGTTAAGATATTACATTTTTAACAACATTTTAAAACATTTTGCCTTTTTATCTGATCCATTTTGAATCATAATTTATAAAAGAACTAGTGTTAACATTTTATTAAATTTATGAGAAGCATTTCTTACAATATTAAATATTCTTTTCTTTTTTTAAAAAAAAAGCTTTTCTAGCTATTTATAAGCCTTCAAGAGTTTCATAAACCTTGGATTGATTAAACAAATAAAAACTAAACCCTAACTTGAAAACCAATTTCAAGTGGTTATGTTGTCATGAATTTAAAATTATATTGTGAAAACAACTTTTCTCAAGTTTATCCAATAACCTGAAATATCTAACAACACAAGAGGTTTAAAGTTAAAAGAAATCCAGTTTCTTTTGGAAAGTTTTTTTTTTTTCCATGTTGTATGGGATCCCAGAATTAAAATGTTAATGCATATTATTATATTTTCATTTGTATTTTAATTCAGCAAACATTTCTTTTAATCATAGTGGTGTCACCAGTAGTACAATGTAATCTGGAAAACTGAGCTGTCTTGTTGATCTGAATTAATAAATTTTCTTAATGCTAATTATTATCCTTTACCAATAGATTTCAAACACCACACAGTATATATTACTAATCAGAAAATACTGAAGAACAGGTTACAATGTGTAGAAAATCAAAATGAGACATGGCAACTTTGTAAGAGAAGGATTTAAACTCTAAGATTTTTTTATATAATACACACAGGCACAGAAAGTCAGGCACTACCTATCTATCTATATAGAGAGATTTGTATCTCTCTATATGGATAGATATAGTTGGATGGATCTATGGAGAAACACCTTTAAGTATTCTTGGAATGGGCATTTTTATACGAGCTTAATGATGCAAACCATGTATTCACTCCATTGTAATAAGTCAGTTGGCATTTTCACAAAAATTGGTAAATTTTAATTACTACAGCAATTAAGAGGATCTTAGAAAATACTTATAATGAGCAGAAGTCGTATTTTTTTGTTACCCTGGAGCTTTTAGGCACCTGCCGTATGTTGCCTTTAATAATTGCGACAGTTGCCTTCTCTATGCAATGTAAGTACTTATTAAGTTACAGTGGCTTACACAATACATTCAACTGTAACCAATATATATTTGAAAATGTCTCTATTTTTCCTTTTTCATTTCATTTGAAGATGCTCTTCCTCCCTTAGGAGAAAAAAAAGATCAAAGAGATAGTCAAAGAAAATCATATGGGAAATAATGTAAACAAACAAACAAACAAACAAAACAACCATAGTGAAGTAGAAATCAGAAAGCCTAGATATTAAGAAGCCTTTATCTCTGTGGTTTGTGATTTGGGAAATAACATTTAACCTGTTTCAAACTGTATCTCCTTTGGCTCAAGTAGGTTAACAGGTATGATTTCTTCTCATGTACATCATAAGCATGAATTATAGTGGAAAAGTGAAAGATGAAGAAAAGACTGCATATCAACAATACATAAAGTACAAAATGAAATACAAATTTAAAGCATTTCATCACTCTTCTTCCAAGATAGTTTTGAAAGCAAAGAGACATTAACAATTTGCACAATACTTCTCATGGTCAAGAGAAATACCAAGAACTTCTCTTGCAATAGAGGTTCAGCAGCTGTGGGGAAAAAGGATGACACATCTTATTACTTTTGCTCTCAAATTCTGCCTAGCACATGAAGAGAAGATACCCATCCTCTGTCCTTGTTTCTGCACTTACCTGAGGCTCTAATGCTTTTAGGAGACAGAAACCTATTTTTATTGCAGACATTTAGTAGCATTAATTGGAGGAATATTATATACACCCATCCATAGACACACTAAATTTTAAGGCTTCTCAAAGGATGCACCAAGTCTTATTTATCTTTGTATATACAGAATTTTAAAATACAGCCTAGTTAATAAAACATGCCAAATGGATGTTTTTCAAAGAGAACAGCAATTGTGGAGTAAAACTTACACCTCAGAAATTCCAGTTGTTAGAATAATGCTATTGATTTTATGTTCTTCACTTGTTTAATATTGTCCTAGTACATTTTTCTACAAGGGAAAGTGGTAGGTATAAGAGTAAGAAAAACTTTTAAGGATATGAATATATTTTTCTCCAGGAAGCCTGGGCTCTATGTACACTGTACAAAAGTGTCTATTTCCACACGTATTCCACATTCATCAACATTGATTATCAGTTTTATTGCTTTTTTTTTAAGATTTTATTTATTTATTTGAGAGAGAGAGAGAATGAGAGAGAGAGCACATGTGAGGGTGGAGGGTCAAAGGGAGAAGCAGACTCCCTGCCGAGCAGGGAGCCCGATGCGGGACTCAATCCAGGGACTCCAGGATCATGACCAGTTAAGCGACTGCCTAACCGACTGAGCCACCCAGGCGCCCCAGTTTTATTGCTTTTTATTATAAAAATCTGCAGAGCACAAAACTGTTTGCTCTTGTTTGATTTGCATTTGTCTTGTTATTGGAAATGTTAAGTATTTTACTAGTATAAATAATGACCTTTTATGTTTCTTATTTCATAACTTGCCTAATGACATTATATTAAATCAATGATATTTTATATTCTAATTCATATAACTGTCATCTTTACATATTTAAGATGTAAAAACTTTTTATCTCCATCTTGACAGCAACCTGATGAAAATCCCAAACCAGAACTCTAAACCATTCCTAGATTCTTGAATCCATGAAAAGGTATGAGACAATAAATACAATCAGTCCTCATTTTGCATGGTTCTAATATGCACAAATATCATTTACTGTTGTTTAGTTAAATAACACTAGTCCCCCCAACATCACTGTCCCAATTACAGTTACCATAGTCCATTAATATGAGTAAATACAGAATGTATACACTTTGCTGTTAGCTCTTTGGTCCATAAATCTCTATGTAAATACAAAAGATGCTATCACTTTTAGTGATTAATCATCAGTTTTTTCAGTCTGCTACTGATTGGTCACTGCATATCTATTAGTTCATTCACAGACAGCAAATTAGATAGTTGTGTTGTTTCTCTGTGTCCTAGTCATAAACCCACATATCATTTTACAAAAATGGATAATAAGAGGGAATTACCCAACAAAGATAAAACTGAAGCAAATTAAAAAAATTAAATATTTTACTGTGCTGTGGAAATAACTGCAAAATTCAAACCAAATGTAAATGGAGTTGTAGAAAAGAAAAAAATAAAGAACAAAATCACAGAACAAGCCCCATATTTGCTTTAATGATCTTCTGTCACTATTTTGAAATTCTGAATAATTTTTTTCTTTGAACTTTTGCTTTGTTAATGAAGTCTTATGGGACAATCAAGTGTGCAGGTGACCACAGGACATTGACACAATATGTTTGCCTGCTATTTCTTGCTGTATCATTTGCATAGGGCCTTCGCAATGTCCCATGCATAGAGTGTTATGGTGAATCCTCCATGAGTGGGAGTTCAGCAAGTAAAAGTTGAGCATAGATTTCTGGGATTGAGCAAGTGGGGGTGGCCACTTTTTTGTTTGAAACAGAACTTCTTCTGAATGCAGAGAGAAGGCAATGGTGTTTTAAGATATTGAAACAACCAAGGAACTCTATGATATCCTTTCTTACTATTGTTAATTCCCTGTCTTCACTTATGCCAAAATGATGACATAGAAGGAAAGGGACAGGTATAACAACTCATACATTCTTCTCCATTCAGTCCATTACTTATCAATATGCTAAGGTTAGTCCATATTGGTAGAATGAGTGCATATCAAGAAGTGAAATAAAGAACAGTTGAATTAGATTTTAGAAGTGTTTTCACTCTTTTAATTAGAATGAAATACATATTCGTGTAATAACTATGAAAAATGAACTGTAGAACTTCTGTTTTTCCTTATGTACATTAAATGACCTTATATAGGCTTTCAACTGGTATTGAACAAAATACATGTGAACAGTAAAATTCATTTAATAATTAAAATTGCTATTTTCTTTACTTAGAAAGACATCAATTATCAAATACAAACCACCGCAGTAAGCCGAGAGAAAAAAAGAGAAACACTTTATATATTATTACTTTTAATAGTACAGTTTTCCTCCTTTTTGAACATGCCCTTTACCCCTGCTTTTCCACATATTTTCATTTTACACTGGGCCCCACAAATGATGTATAGTCACAGAGTGTAGTCACATGGTTACAGAATGAAATGAAGTCTAGAAAATGTGGGCTATTTGGGTATTCTTGTACCCCAGAAAAACTGGAGATGAAATTTTAGTTAAGAAATGGCATTCACTTTTAGGGGCACCTGGGTGGCTCAATCTGCCTTCAGCTCAGGTCATGATCCCAGGGTCCTGGGATCGAGCCCTACGTTGGGCTCCCTGCTCTGCGGGAAGCCTGCTTCTCCCACTCCCCCTGCCTGTTCCCTCTCTTGCTGTGTCTCTCTCTGTCAAATAAGTAAATAAAATCTTTAAAAAAAAAAAGAAATGGCATTCACTTTTAGAGTGGGTCATTAAAAAGTGTTCGGTCAATTCATCCTAAAAACTCATAGGCTCTCCTCAAGAGTCGTCTTTTAATTTTCCCTGGAAATATAGAATATTAAAATGTAATAATTGGACAGATTGAGTAGTGATCCTCTCAGTTCCTAGAATGTTTATCACACTGCTATGCTAATATAACCCACTTCCCCTTCCATAGGAAATGGAAGAGGAAGCAGGCTATTGTAAACCCGTGTTTACAATAGCAGTGGAAATGCAAGTGGGATGCATGGAGGAGAAACTGGACTTCCAGACATTTTATGCCATTCCTGCAGTTTTGTGCATAGGCTGTATAATGCAGAATCTCAGCAGTTGCATCACTCAGTCATTCAGACTAAGTGTGCTAACGACTGTTTTCTAATCCACATTCACATACTCCATCCAAGCAAGTGCCAGAGTCATCCTAAATCAAGTGCTATGCTTTTTTTCTTTTATCTTTTTTTCCTTAAAAAAAATCAGATTTCACATATATAAAAATTCCTAGCAACTTACTGAGTTTTTATTATCAGATGTTATTTCCTAGGTGTCTCAGTTTTTAAACAAAGTTGGTCTCAACTAATAAAAAAAAAAAAAAAGAGAGAAAAGAAAAATAAATAAAGGGTCCAAAGAATTGAGTGTCATCTATAAGTATTCACTTATACATGTGTGTACTAGGTGCAGAAACTTCACATTTATTGAAGAATGTAGAATTTTTGTCTTCTTTATACTACGGTGTGATCTAAATTATTCTTTTAGCCTGGTATTATAAGAGACATTCCAATTCCCAAAGCTTTGACATCTGTGCTCTTTGCAAACCTTAGCCCAATGTTTTTATTAACTCAATTTAATGGAACCTTTTTTATGGTGACCTTAAGAATTTAATAACTCCTTAATGCAAGGACAATACCACCTGCAGGCTCCGCTGGGATTAAACCTTGGTAGTTCAATATGTCTGCTGGAAGACATTAAAGAAAAGAAAGGGCGGTGAAGGGGAGGGGAGCTGCAATACAAATCAGGCACTTCCCTGTAACTGACAAATTCTGCTACTGTTTATGATGGTCAATCTGTTCCAGACACGTGTAGAAAATTTCTGTGGTTGCTAAGGCAATATGCAGCTCACTTGCAACTCCTTAATAATATTAATCTAACTTTGATCATGTCAGATAGGCTAGTGATCTTCAATTCCAAAGTGTCTCTCTTCCTGACAGACACTCTGCATATCTTATAGATACGATCAATATGTTATTAGTCAACAACCTGACGCTAGCCCATGAATTAATCCCTTTCTGTCAACCTAGCAGTTTCCGGTCTTTGTAACCTCATCCTTTCAGTATGGATGGGACCTGGCTTAATCCAATTAAGGTAAAATTAACTTTTTTTCCTTGTGGTACTCTCCATCTATGTTAATTCAAATCTCTGAGGACAGCTGCTCCAAGCAAATAATTTTATGCTTGACCTTTTATGTGCAAGATTAAAGTGGTATAGATGTATGCAAGGGGAGTCAATGAGCTGTCTATTTTCACCCTCCTTTAACTTCCTAGTAGTGCTAAAAAAAATTCACCCAAACACACAGGATTGCTAAATGACAGTGATATATTCATTTGGGTTGCAAAAAGGATTCTGTCACTTTAGCTCTATGTTTAGTATACACGGTACCTTTGTCTTTTTGAAAGGTAAATTAATAAGTGGTGACAGTACTCTGGGCAGTATTGTAAATTTGACAAGCAGAGGATGTTAACAGTCTGTAATATGCAAAACTAATCATTTATATTCCTGGTACTATTGTGATACAGTGACGCTACCTGCTAAGGAAAAAAAAAAAAAGCACTGATGGGAAAGATTACTTCTTTCTGAGTCAAGGCATGAATGCTAAGCTTTCTCTATCATTTGACCAATACAAAGATTGTATTAGGATAGTATAGCAGGCTTTATTCTTAAGAACCTAGCATGCTCAGTTTTGAGGCTCAGTGGCTATCATGCTTTAAAGGTTGAAGATCTAGTAATCCTCAGGCCAACATTCGAAAGGAGTTTGTCTCCTGGGCAAAACTGTTTCCATTTTTTATCCCTTCCCTCCTCTTCTTGCCCATCCCCACCCTCACCTCTTAGCTGGCTTTGGTCCCTATCAGGCATTTAGGGAAATCTTTGAGGCATTTAGGGAAATCTTGCTTTCCTCTACAAATAAAATCTGTTCTGAGAAGATGATATATGACATTTCCACTTCTGTGTGAATTTAAAGAAATATATTGTCTCCTTGCAGCTCTGTGAGAATAAAAGTCTTCGACCCTGCTACAGAGAAGTGAAATATTGATAAGGAAGAAATGGAAATATCTTTACTTCAGGAAATCCCAAATACTGGTTTTTGTTTGTAAGTGATTGTTGCTAGGAAGAACTATAAGAAGCAAAGACTCTACAAATAGCAGGAAAAATGATCAGACTAATGAAATATTAAATTTATTTTACATTTTTTATGAACTGCAGAATCCTAATGTGTATATAACCTATATGTTTATTATTGGTTTTTTTAATTGAAGTAAATTACATATAATGTTATATTAGTTTCAGGTATACAACGTAATGAGTCAATAATTCTATACATTATATATTCTATGCATTAATATAAAATGTTTTGATGAAATAGCAAACGCCTCTAGATTTTGGCTCTCTATATTTTCATGAGGCACATTATTCTACCTTAGACCACTGGGATGTCCAAATATTAGACATTTTCTCATCAGTTCTGGAATGGTCTATAATTTTTCCTATAGACAAAGATTCCTCATTCTCTTGCTCTTGTCTTTCCTATAGACAAAGATTCCCCATTCTCTTGCTCTGAAATTCCAAGTAGATGTGTTGAGTATTTGCGCTCTGCCAAGACCTTTAATTTCTTTGCACTTTTTTCTATCTCCTTTTTGCCTCTAGACCCTCTCTTTGTAATTTTTAAATTCTCATGAAGAATTTTTTGTGGCATTTTGTTCCTTTCTCATATTTTATCTTTAACAACTATATTTCATTTTCTTAAACAAAATAACTGTATGTACTTCATATAGTATATCTGAGAAATTGCAATATCTGTGTATTTGCTGTGTATTGTTTCTGGTGGCTCACGTTCATTGTTCTTTGTTTCCTTGTGTGCTTTGTGATTTTAGAGCTCATGGGACTACGGGATCTATATTTTGGTTATTGTATTAAAGAATGGTTCTTGTATAAAGGATTATTTTTGTTCCTTCAGAAATAAATTTTTGTTTAGAGCACAAATTCATATGAAGGTCATAAAATTATGACTTCTCAGCAAAGACTCCCCCCCACCCCACTTTCAAATGCCTGGATTGAGACAGAGACCTTTTTACTATTTCTTTCTGTATGTCAGCTGTATTTCTTTTTCATCCTTACAAAAAGAATGTAACATTTGGATTCCAGCTACATGCATAATGTTTCCCATTAGACGCCCCAGCAAGTTTGCTTAGTGTAAGACATTACTTTTTCTGTCCCTTGAATCCCATAGAGCCCTCAAAAATTGTAATTTGTGCAATCTGTGTGTAAATTGTGTAATTTGTGCAGGATTAATCTCAGCAAATCTCTTGCAAAGGCATGCTTACTTCCAGGGGTGCTTGGAACCTTAGTATGACCCTTGGCCAAACTGAATAAATTGTTCTAACTAATGGTTAGTATAGTCCTATGAAAGGATTTGAGATAGATCCAGAGAAAACTCGCAGCAGTTTATGAGCCTTATTTATAGAAAACGAATAGATAGATGGTTTGTTCCTGGTTTCTGTTTTGTTTCTCTTGGTTTCCGCTGTTGAACATAGTAAGGCAGACTGGTTTTGGCTACACTAACAAAGGAGTATAAAAGTCCTTCCTTCTTTAGTGAGGCAAAGGTGCCCCTGAGACCTAGGTATCCACCCCCTCACCCCGCCCTGAACCCATTCCCCACATAGTGATTAACAATCTCAGGACAAAGTGTGAGTTGCATACCAAGAAAGGACTCTGAGAATTGTGTGTATAAGTCTTGGGCCTGTCTGATGTTTGCCTGTGCTTTTCTTTCTCCTGCTGTACTGAATATTTTACCTTCTGTGGGTATACCCTGTGGAGTATTGTGAGTCCTCTCAATTATCTGACCCCATGTAATTGCTCTTCAAGCATTTGACAGATACCCTCAGGGCAAAGCCCTTCAGAAGGAGCTCACCTCCTGCTCCAGTCCCCAGTTTCCTGATCGCTTTGCTTTGAGCCTCTTAGAATTTCTTACTTTCTTGCCAGATCAGCTTCCATTTTTAAAATATTTTCAAAATATTTTATTGAGCGGTTCTAGGTGCTTTCAGTGGGAAGGTCATTTAGGATGTCGACTATGGCATACTGCCGAGGATGACAGTCAGTGGAAATTTATACAGAAAGAAAGAAAGTGGAACTAAGGTAGACACCACTTATTATTTCCTCTTCAGAATATTAAGGTAAGTTTTACTGAAATAAAGTGCCAAATGCTCGTCTTACATGTCACTGCCACCATCATTAACATCCACATATATGTGTCTATGCACAGAACTACTTAGCATTATGTATGTGTTTGTATACAATTTATATATAGAATAAATGAGTAATTCTTAAATGTTGGGGAATTTACACTTCCAAAATATTCTTCTCAACGCTATTGCTGTTGTCAGATAGTCCATCATTAAATATGCCTGACTTTGGCCTTACATATTATCTCATACAAAATGACAAGTTATCATGAAGGACATTAAGCCTTATGCATAATTTCCAGCCTGAAGTGAATAGAAAAATATATCACCTTTTTTATTGACAACAGGTTGTAATGAGAAAGGAAGGGAAAACTGATGAGTGCCTTCGTAAACTGGAAGAAGTCTTACAGGTAAGGAGGTGTATGCGAGCTCAGAAAGGGGTGAAGTATGATGAATACAAGGGACCAAAGGCAAAAGTTGATCCCATGTGCTTAGTTCTGGCCCAGTATCCCCTGGTAACTTGTAAAGAAGCATCATAGTTCGACCTAACATGCTTTTGTTGGCCAGGTTGTGTCTATTTGGCAAATAAAAAGAGAGAGATATTTCATTGCCCATGTGGGTCCTACCTGCTTGGCTTCCTTTTAATTGGCACCTGCCCTCGTCTGAGTGGTGGGTGGTGGAGCCTCAGTGAGTGCTCTGCAGCTGAGCGGCTATGATGAGCCAGCCTCCTTCAAAAAGATTCTAAGCTTTATTTCTGAGCTTAGGAGATTTAGCTGGTTTCATTTGTAGAAACCTGCAAGTAAACCTTTCACTTGTATAAAGATGAAAGACGTTTCACATAGAGAAATCATCCAGCGACCCAAAAAGAAGACAGCTGGAGATAGACTATTTAAAAATCTTCTCTGCTCGTTCTGATAATGTAAAAGAAGGATAAAAATTTCCGTATAGAGCTCAGAGAGGGTAAAATAAGGCACACAGTCCGGTGACTCCGTAGCCTTGGTCCTGTGCCCTTCTAGTTAGCTGAAGAATCTATTTTCTTTCTTAAGAAACACATTGCTGTGAACCAAAATTTTTAAAAAAATAAATAATAATGTTTCAGTATTTAAAAAATAACTATTCATTACTAAAATAGGAAATGCCTTAGTTCAATGTCTGTTGAAATAATAGGTCTGCCAAAATATTTTTAAGGTTTAAACAAAACCAGATATATTTTAATTTATAGTGGAAACCACGCTTGTTTCCATTTTAAGTTAGTGGGAAATTGGGCAATGAATGTTGTCTATTCATGGAAATTTACAAATAACAGCTATTTCCAGATTATCCTTATAATCTCAATAAAAATCTCAACAGTCGTAACAAATGAGAGTAGCTCCCCTTCAGACAAGACCTAAATTGACTAAATACTACCCGAAGTCATTCCTGTTTACTACACCACGACCGATAATTACCTTGTAAGTTGAAAATTGTAAGCTCTTTAAATGAATTTTGTGAAACAAAATGATTGAATGCATGCATGCCCTGATACAGAAATGAATTCTCCTAACTTCTCATTCTATGTTTTTGGACAGTGGGTAGCATAGGAGCATGAGAACATTATTTATTGCTTCACATTCAAATATATTCCCATCCCATGCCCCCTATAGCAGTTCTACATCTCAATAAAGTGCACATCTTCTGGAGGCGAAGTATTTAAATGATCCACCCACTAGGTCTGCAATGACACTGAAGCAAGGTATTTAACTTTTCTGAGTTTTACGCTTTCCATCTGCAAAATGGAGGCTGTCATTAATTGTATCTAAAACATAGAATTCTTGTGATAAATTAAATGAGTTTATGTAAAACAATTAGAGTGGCTGGTACAAGTTAATCCTGATATCACTAAAAATATGAGCCATTATTATTATTAAACTATAGGCAAGTCTTTTAATCTGGTGATCAATCGATAAAGAAACTCAGAAAGAATATTAAACATCTGCTCTCATAAACCTATGCCTTGGAGAAAAAGGAAATTTAACTTACCCTGATTATGGGAAACTCAGAAAAACTTCTGAAAATCCTGGGGGAAAAAAGCAAATCTCCTATTTTGTTTCCAGATGTAGTCAAAGTATTTATTTTATTACTGGCTCAGGTTAAAGGACACTGAATAAAAATAATTTTCAAAGTGCAACTTATAAAAATAGTACCTGGTGACCATAATGTAGGGATATAAATGTATAATAATAAAAATGTATACAGTTGCTACTATTTGTTTCTACTGTATGGATTTTTTTTATCCTACAGATCAAAAAAATATTTGTTCATGGTTTTTTTTGTTTTTGTTTTTGTTTTTTAAGATTTTATTTATTTATTCATGAGAGACAGAGAGAGAGAGAGAGAGGCAGAGGGAGAAGCAGGCTCCCAAGGAGCAGGGAGCCCGATGCGGGACTCGATCCCAGGACCCTGGGATCATGACCTGAGCCGAAGGCAGACGCTTAACCATCTGAGCCACCCAGGCGCCCCTGTTCATGTTTTAAAAGGGATAAATTATAATTTATAATCAAGTGATATTATAATAAAGATCTTAGTAGAGCACCTACTGCATATTAAATATTCTTTTTAAAAGATAATGTTATTGTTATTACTATCATCTTTATTGCTATTACTATTAGTACAAGCAGTATATGAAAACTCAGTTCCTGTTTATTTTCTTTGAAACAACACTTCAGTTAATAACCAAGATAATAAGAAATAAAGTATCCAGTAATGGTCACCCAACCTTTTTGCAGCCTTTTATTCAATACATGTGTGCAAATAGACATAAAGTTCTTTTTCATAAAATAAAGGTTGGGTGGTTCTCTGTTTTACTGTATTGTAAGTTTGTTTAAACAAACTTTGTGGAATGTTTCCAGAAATTCTGTTTTCAAATGTCATCCTTAAAGGTAAGAATAAGTCTGTCAGTAAAGATTGCTCTCTCCTGTGCGTATATATTACCATACTTACTGTGAATTGCTGAAAAAACCATTGGCATATTTCTAGATAACATTTTGATACATAAGACAGTCCATTTTGTTTGCACTAAACATGAAGCTGAAGATACAGATTTGAAAAGACAAGAAACTGCAAATGATGTGAGATCAAATACATATAAAATAGTATAAGATACTCCCTTCCCCTCTCACCAAAAGAGTTTAGAGTAATGAGAAACTATAATAAGCAGTGAGAAAACATTAGCTATTGCAAAAGATGTCTTAGCATTAACCACTCTAGTTTGTAACACTTGTTTCAGATTACTTTAAATGTGAACTTTAAAACTTTAAAAACTTACTTCCTCAGTATGTACCCAGTTTGAATAAAATGTCATTTCTG
Source organism: Mirounga angustirostris (assembly GCF_029215605.1). Taxonomy (NCBI): domain Eukaryota; kingdom Metazoa; phylum Chordata; class Mammalia; order Carnivora; family Phocidae; genus Mirounga; species Mirounga angustirostris. The sequence continues at coordinate 102,961,642 of NW_026991712.1, read as the reverse complement.
ACCTACTTACAATGAAATAAACTTTTATTGTAGATATTCTTATAAGTCATTAGCATCCAACTTGAAAATCTTACTTTTAGTTTGGCCACATTTTCAATAATTACATTCCTTTCAAAGCAGGTACACTTGTTTCTACTCTTCTCAGAGCCATACCCTAGAGGTTAGTTAGCAGCTGGATATGTTGCCAAAGCTAGCATAGAAATTATTTGCAAGTGCCATGCCCCATTCTCTTTGCAGCAAGAAGCCACCATAAGCTCCAAGAGTAGCACTTTGTACAATCCTCCAGGTAATAAAGTAATCTACATCTGCCATTCCACATGTAATGTGGCAAATCTCCAGTGTAGCCCTTTCAGGTGGTGTGGAAAATTAGTCAAGGAGGTGAATGAGAGATCTGTACGCTGAAAAGTATAAGACACTGGATGAAAGATATTAAAGAAAGCACAAATAAATGGAAAGATAACCATGTTGATAGATTGGAAGAGTTAATATTAAAATGTCCATACTGCCCAAAATAATTTATAGATCCAATGCAATAACTATCAAAATTCCAATGACAATTTTTACCAATATAGAAAAAAAAAATCCTAAAATTCACACGGAATCGCAGAAGACTTCAAATAGTGAAAAAAAACATTTTGAGAAAGAACAAAGCTGGAGACACCACACTTCTTTATTTCAAATTATTACAAAACTATGTTAATCAAAACAGTCTAATGTTGGCACAAAAACAGAAACGTGGAGCAGTGGAAAAGAACTGAGAGCCCAGAATAAATCCATGCATATATGGTCAACTAGTATTTGACATGGTAGCCAAAAATAATCAATAGAGAAAAGATGATTTCTTCAATATATAATACTGGAAAAAATTTGATATGTACATGTAAAAGAATGAAACTAGATTCTTATCTCACACTACTCACAAAAATGTACTAAAAATAGAGTTTAAGATTGAAATGTAAGATGTAAGATTGAAACCATAAAATACCTGGAAGAAAACAGGGGAAAAGATCCTGGGCATTGATCTTAGCAATAATGTTTTACATGTGATAACAAGTGCACAAACAACAAAAGTAAAAATTAGCAAGTGCGATTACATTAAACAAAAAAGTTTCTGCACAGCAAAAGAAATAACCAACAAAATGAAAAGGCTACTTACAGAATGCAAAAAAAAGAAAAAAAGCAAACCATATACCTCATAAGTGTTTGCTATCCAAAAAATATAAAGAACTCATAGAACTCAACAGTAAAAAAAAATGAATAATCTGAATTAAAAAAAGGACAAAGAACATAAATAGACATTCCCCCAAAGAAGATATACAAATGGCCAACAATACATGAAAATATACTCACCATCATGAGTCATCAGGGAAATGCAAATCAAAACCACAATGAGATACTATGTCACACCTGTTAGGATGGCTATTATAAAAAGGACAAGAGATAATAAGTAGTTGATAAATATGTGGAGACAAGGGAAACCATGTGCAATGTTGGTGGGAATGTAAATTGGTGCAAGCCACTATGGAAAACAGCATGGAGAGTCCTCAGAAAATTAAAAAAATGAACTACCAGGGCACCTGGGTGGCTCAGTCCATTAAGCATCTGCCTTCAGCTCAGGTCATGACTTCAGGGTCCTGGGATGGAGCCCCGCGTCAGGCTCCCTGCTCAGTGGGGAGTCTGCTTCTTCCTCTCCCTCTGCCCCTCTCTCCACTCATGCTCTCTCTCTCTGTTTCTCTCTCTCAAATAAATAAATAAAATCTTAAAAAAAATACAACCGTATGATCTAGGAATCCCACTTCTGGATATACAACTGAAGGAAATGAAATCGCTATCTTGAAGAGATATCTCCATTCCTATGTTTTATTGCAGCATCATTCACAATAGTCAAAACATGAAAACAACTCAACTGTCCATTGATGAATGAATGGATAAGAAAATGTGTATATATTCCCAGTGGAATATTATTCAACCATAGAAAGAAGGAAATTATGCCATTTGTAACATGGATGAACTTTGAGGGTATTATGCTAAGTGAAATGAGTCAGGAGACAAGGACAAATACTGTATAATCTCACTTCTATATGGAATCTAGAAAAAAAAATGAACTCCTAGACTAATAGATTGGTGGTTACCAGGGACTGAAGGTAGGTGGAGGAAATGGGGAGTCATTGCTTAAATAGTACAAACTTTCCTTTGTGAGTAAGTTCTGAAGATCTAATATACAACATGATGACGATAGTTAAACACAACATGATGACCATAGATATACTGTGTCATATACATGAAATTTGTTGAAAGAGTAGATATTAAATGTTCTCACCGCCCTCCCACACACACAGGTAACTATGTGATGTTACCTTTGATGTAATGGCTGTGTTAAGTAACCTTATTATGGTAATAATTTCACAATATAAATGTATATAAAATCATCACAGTGTATACCTAAACTTACACAATGTTATTTTTCATGTCTCAATAAAGCTGGAAAAAATAAAGTGATAATCTTCACAAAAAGAAAAAAGATTGGCTAGGATTGAGATCATATATAACTAAAAGTCTAGCATCAAAGACTGATTAAGAAGGCAATCACAGTGCAGCTTTGATTTGGAAGCATATAGGGCCATTAATATTAGATCATTCAGGTTTTTAATTGCTGAATATAAATTCAAGGTAGAATCTCATTCTTGTGAATTAGGCAAACAAGAAGTTAATTTTGGACTAGATGAAAACCAGTGGACACCCAGATATCCAGAAGACTCTCCAAGTGCATAGATACCAGACTTATAGAATTAGACTAATATGGGGTTGCACTGGAAATCTAATATATCCTCATTGCTTTGTTCAGGTCATTCAATACTTTAAATAACCATCAGTAATTAAAAATGTGTAGAACTTGAAATAGAAAGAATTAGCACAACCATAAGTGACTGATATTCATGAACAGAATTCTATATACTAGAAGGATAGAGTGTGGAAATCAGGTCCCTAATGGTAAAAATCAGTATGAGCGCTCTGGGTCTGACTTTTTAGGGTTGACCTAAATTCAAATCACTTGCAATTTGCTGAAGTTGTAGCAGGCAAATATCAGAAGGGGGCAGCAAAGAGCTATCTGGGCTGAAGAAAGCATAACGATGTGAAGAGTGGAGAAAGAAGAGGAAGTTAATTCAACGTGGATTAAGTTACATGAAAAATGCTATTCCAAATGGGTGTCAAATCACATCAGAGTTGTAGACCCAAGATGATCTGTGACCTCTGGATTTTATTTTGCCCTGGTTTTTTTCCTATCTCTGAATATTTCTACTCAATTTTCTTGACTGGATCTTTTCTTCTATATGCATCCCTTAAATATTTATTTTCCAAAGTCCTGGCCTTGGTCTGCTTTCTTCCTACTTTCCATATTCTCTATTTTATTTTGATCTATATTCTTTCATCCAGTCCCATGGTAATAATTAACCACCAATATACCAACAGAACCTCCACAAGCATGTAAGACAGCCTTAGTGCCAATTAGAAAATTGTGCCATTTCTTGGCAGGTGGATTTGAAATAGCAATTCTCACTAGGGTTAATAAAATCTCAGACAAACCAATGGCTGTTTTTATTCTTTCTTATCCCCTCAGCCAAGCCACATGTTGCAAACCACAAAAACAAGTCTTTATGCTCAGAATTCACAGATCCCCTCATCATTAACCACTCTTTCAATAACTGGACTTCATTGCTATCTTCAAACCAGATATTTCCACCAGCACATGTGGCAGACTTGTCAAAAACCAAACTCAATATATTCCACCAGGAATACATGTTTTCTTCCATATTTGCTCTCCTGGTTAATCATGATTCCTTATACACCATCTGTCAAGGTAGAATGCGCTCATTCACTATTTCTTATTAAATTTATCTCATAAGTGAAATCTCAACTTAGAAATCTACTTGCCTCATTTCTCAAGACTTCACTGATATTGAACTTAGATAACCATTAGTCATTAAAAATGGGTAGAACTAGGAAGAGTAGGTATTTTCCTTTTGCTAATCTCCATAGAGTAGTTTACACTTTCTCTCTCCATTCTTCACACAACATTTAATCTTCAAACCATTGACACATGTTTTTCATCTTTACTCTTTATAGGAAACTACATTCTCTTTGTAATGCCCAGTGCACACTTTCCAGTTCTTATCTTGTCTTTTCTCTTCTTCAAAAATCTTCTACATCAGCTTTAGGGAAGTGTTCTGTCCTTTTTGTTTCTTTTACAAACTTCTTTTCAGCTACTGTGTGTGTGTGTGTGTGTGTGTATTCAGGAGAGGTCAGTCCTTCTCTCTGTGTGTTTTCTACATAGGTGTATGGTCACATCCATGTCTTCAACAACTATTCTATGTTGAAGACTCCCCATATTTGTACTTATGTCCGAATATGTGATACCTTCACTTAGTGGTCACTTGGGCACCTAAAAATAAACATAATTAAAATATAAGGTAACTTCTTCCCTAACTATGATATTTCTTGGGCTGTATACATATCTGTTAGCAAAAAATCACTTACCCACGTGTACAACCCTGACTATTGGAAGTCATTCGTGATTCCTTGCTCTACGTCTCTGTCTTTCATCCTTCACAAAAAGTCAATCCCCCTCTTTCATTTATCTTCCAAAATGCCAATACTTTCTCTCAATCCACTCTATTGCTGTTAGAATTATTGTTTCTCCCTTAGCTTGCTATAATAAAACTCCTAATAATCAGTTTTACTCTACTTTTATCTATTCTATCACAGCTTTCTACAATGTAAATCAGATCAAATCACTACCTCCTATATTTGTCTTTAGATGCTCCACAGAATCTACACAAAAGTGTACACAATTCTTAAAGTCCATTATTTGCTCTTAAACTATTACTCTAGCTAAAGTTGTCATCTCTCTGCTCCCCATATCCTCCTCTCCCACTACAGGAATAAAAACAATTTCAATAAAAAATTTTAAAAAACCTTATAATGATAAATATTTACTGAATATTTGCTATGGGCCAAATATCTCAGTTTCCTAAGTGTATCAAGTTCTCTCTCACCTCTTGACTTTGTGCTGACTTCTTACACTGTTTATTTACCAGCTCCTGTCTTTCAAACCAGGTGCCAACTCTCCCTAGGTTAGGTGCTCTTATTTGTGCTCTCCTGATATGCTACACATATTCTGCCTTAAAACCACAAATATATACAGTAGTTTTTCTCATCTGTGGTTTCACTTTTCATGGTTTCAGTTTTCCACAGTCAACTGCAGTCCAGAAGAAAATGATACTCCTTCTGAGGAATCCTCAGAAGGTCAATGGTAGCCTAACACTGTGTCACAATGTTTATGTAATTCTCCTCAATTCATCTCATTTTGGAGGCATTTTATCATCTTACATCATCACAAGAAGAGGGGTGAGTAGAGTATAAGATATTTCTAGAGACCACATTCACATAACTTTTATTGCAATGTATTGTTATAAGTATTCTATTTTATTGTTAGTTTTTATTTTAGTCTCTTACTGTATCTAATTTGTAAATTAAACTTTATTATAGATATGTATATATAGGGAAAAATACAGTATATTGAGATTTATATACTATCTTTGGTTTCAAGCATCCACTGGGGGTCTTGGAATGTGTACCCTGCAGACAAGGGAGGGAATAGAGTACTAACAGAACGATTAGGTAGCATTCAAAATGGGAGCAAAACTCAAGGTTTAAAGTTAAATAGATGACCTACCAATTTATTCAATGAAAGAATTGGATATACAGCATTTACATTTGACATATATATGTATATAATGTAAGGGCCTGCAAATATAATTGAGACTTAAATATATACACAATTAAAGAGAAATTGAGGCTTGGGCCTTTGGAGACTTATCCTTAGTTATCTTTACATTTCTTCTAGCAATGCAGTAATACACTCTACATTTAACATTATGATAAAATTAGATACGTATTCACTCTATATATTATCTATTGGGAGATTATTGACATCTTGGGATCAAGCATTATTGGAATCAAGATATTAGTTTCATGAGTCTATAGTTGTCTTGACTACATACTTTCACTAAGGATTTTTAAAATGAAATGTAAATCCTAGGTTTCTCTCTAGTCAGCTTCATTTTAAATGTCAAATTATATTTAAAATAATAAGCTCAAACCTTAAGCATATGATTCAGATACCGTCCTAGCATGAAATACCATAGGCAGGTTTTCTCAGCTTCATATGGAGAGCAGATAATGCGACCTCATTGTCTTGAATTTCTACAGCGTTATAACACACAGTGGCCAAAACAAAGACAGTTGTTATTAACTATATTCATTTTGAAAGCAAAACTGTGGATATGGAAGGGTCTACAAATTTTCTTTATATGATTTAAATCTTTAATATTATACAACCCACTAGGTAGCAGGTTCAAGCCACTCTGGAACAGGCTTCAACAGTTGTATTCTCTTTTGTGGAAAGGTAATCTAAATACCTTGTGTGCAACAAAATACATCAAAAGTCATCCAAAAGGGGGCGCCTGGGGGGCTCTGTCAGAGGAGCACGCCAACTCTTGATCTTGGGGTTGTGATTTTGAGCCCCTTATTGGGTGTAGAAATTACTAAAAAGGTAAATAAAGTTAAAAAATAAAAGGTCATTCTAGGGAACAACAACAACAACAACAAAAAACACCTTCTATTCCATCAAATGGTATTTAAGTTCCGACTTCTTCCTTTTCTTTAAGGGCTTTTGTCTGTTTTATTATTATTTTGTTTTATTGTGGTCAGTTTACCATCTTAACCATTTTTAAGTATACAGTACAGCAGTGTTAACTACATGCACATTTTTGTGCAACATTTCTAGAACTTTTTCATCTTGCAAAACTCAAACTCCAGATCCACTGAGCAGCTCCTTTTTTTCCCCTCCTCCAAGCTCCTGGCAAAGGCCATTCTACTTTTTGTTTCCGAGAGTTTGACAATTTTAGATAGCTCATATCGGTGGAGTCATGCAGTATTTGTCTTTTTGTGACTGGCTGATTTCACTTTGCATGATGTCCTCAAGTTGCATCCATGTTGTAGAATGTTGACTTATCTTCAACTTTGCTGATTATTCTGTTCGATCAGTTCTGTTGATTTGTTTTAATGAACTTTTCAATTTAGTTACTATATTCTTCAGCTCCAGAATTTGTTTAGCCCTTTTTCTAGTTTCTATCTCTTTGATAATATTTTCATTTTGTACATTCATTCTTTTCCTGATTTCATGTAGTTGTCCATCTGTGTTTTCTTATAATACTTGTAAGTTCCTATTTCTTTTCCTGGTTTTACATTTATGTATTCTTTTTTCTTTTTTTAACTGGATCCTGTCTGAATATCTTTTTCTGAATATATTTCTAAAGATAATTATTTGTCCAACATCTTGGTACTATCCTTAAGCTCTACTCATTTACCATTTTGTGTCACATTTCTAAAAGATTTTTTTTAGATTTTTTGTTTATTTATTTGACAGAAAGAGAGATTGAGCAGGAGCAGGGGGAGAAAGAGAAAAGCAGGCTCCCTGCCCAGCAGGGAGCCTGATGCAGGGCTTGGTCCCAGGACCCTGAGATCATGATCTGAGCCAAAGGCAGCCACTTAACCGACGGAGACACCCAGGCACCCCTCTAAATCACAATTCAGAAATTAAAGGAATTCTCTTTCAGGTCACACTTCACCGAAATGGAATATAGACATCAACTTTGTCAACAAAATTTATTAGGAATATAATATACTTGTTTTATAAGACATAATATTGAAAAAAAATCATACTAAAGGCATAAGCAGATTAAATCCATTCATTCCAATAGCAAGAACTAATGAGTGACTTGAGAAGAGAATTTACATTGCCTTTCCTTTAAAAAAGAGATTTGAATCAAAATGAGGAAAAAGTCAGCATGATCTGTGAAAGTCAAAGTGCTCAGAGCGCATGTGAGGAAAGCCAAGGTGAGCAAGGAAGATGCAATAGCCTTGCCACGCCCAAGCCATGAGGTGTGTTTGATCTGAACTAGTGTAGGTCATATGTAATAATATTTAAAAATACAAAGGGCCAATCATGGGGAAATCCTGAAGCAGGCTACTCTGGTTCAGAAAAGGATTTGAGAGCCCTTTATTCTTACTTCCAAAACATATTGTGTTTTCCTTTTTTTTTTTTTTTTTTTTTTTTTTAGAGAGAGAGAGAAAGCACGTGCATGCACGTGTGAGCAGTGGGAGTGGCAGAGGGAGAGGGAGAGAAAGACTCTCAAGTAGACTCCAAGTTGAACACAGAGTCCTTTGCAGAGATCAATCTCAACCCAGAGATCATGACCTGAGCCAAAATCGAGTCAGACACTCAACTGACTGAGCCACCCAGGCACCCTTGTGCCTTTCATTTTCATTCATTTCAAATTTTATATTGAAATTATATATTGAAATGACTGTATCTTTTACTAGTTTACAGGCATGGGAAGTATGTTTTTGTTCTGTTTGTTTTTAATAGTTGTATCATCAGCATCTAGCTCATGGTTTGACATGTGGCAGGTTGTGAAGACAGGTTAAAGAAAGAATGGTGGAGAAGAGGCATTGAAAACATGATGTGAGTCCAACTAAGGACTACCTGTATTAGAAAGAATATGTCAGCCTAGCAAGGGGTTCAGCAAAGATTTGGGGCATGAAGTTTATGATATTTAATAATCAAAGTCCTGGTCCCATCTGACATTAACTTACATAAACAGCAACAAAGATAGTTCATATTATATTTATGTGCCTTGAAAGATCTTATTTGGTTTGTACTAAAGTAAAAAAAAAAAGTTTTATTGTACCATCCTGCTAACCATATAAATAAAACTTTTATGAAAATTCAATACCAAGATCCTTTTATATATATAATTCTTTGATATACATATGAGATCATTAAAAGAAAGGAACAAGCAATGGAATTTTATTTTTTTTAAAGATATTATTTATTTATTTGACAGACAGAGTCACAGCAAGAGAAGGAACACAACAGAGGGAGTGGGAGAGGGAGAAGCAGGCTTCCTGCTGAGCAGGTAGAGTGATGAGGAGCTCGACCCCAGGACCCTGGGATCATGACCTAAGCCGAAAGCAGACGCTTAATGACTGAGCCACCCAGACACCCCAAGCAACAGAATTTTAAATCACCTAAATGTAAAAATAACACATTTCCCCATGAACTCACTGAATTCACTTCATTTATGCATTTAGTATCTGTATAAAATAGTTGGTACTCCTTATACAGTTATTCAGTCATTAACTCCCTGATTCATTTATTCAATGAAACAATATTTTAATGGTTATTTATTATATATGTTATTGCAGCAATTACATTATGTCCATTTTGGGTTGGATTATTGAGAAGATTCATGCAGCTACACAAAATATACTCAAAAGAAGCTGTAATAAAGGCAGTGTGTAAGATAGAGCAGAAGAAAGAAAACATTAGGCAAACATCAAAGAAGTCCCAGAGATCAAGGCAAAGATTTTCAGGGTCTTCTCTTATTTTCTCAGGACATGTCTCATCTCAAGATTACAAGCCATGAAGATATATGTGATATGTTTTGGCATCATGGAAACTGAGGCTAAAGCTTACAGGGGTGTTTTATTTGTTTGTCTGCTTGCTTGTTTGTTTTAATACTCCATTGGTCACATAACAAAATTGGTGTGTTAACCAGTTAAACCAAGTGCACTCTCAATCTACACATTTTCATAAGCAATGTTGTAATGATTCCAGGGGAATTTTAGGATTTTAAGGAGTACAAATAAATCACTAATATAACACTTCATCCATATTTTGACCAAGCGGTTAGTAAAATGGAGCTTTGATAGCATTAGAGACACCACAGATCAGCTGCAAGTTAAACACTCTTACATACTCTTCTTTCCCTGAGAATTGAAGGTTAAATTGTACTTTAATATTTTCTAAGTGTAAGCCACAGAACACTAATCAGGGTAAAAGTATGGGCTCTACTTTGATTTCTAAGGAAAAAGAGTGCCACCATACAGTCAAGGCAAGCAGTTTGATACATGCTACTTTCATCTGGGTGACATGATTTTTACCCTTCCAAAGCCACTTTTCACCATTCTGTACCCTGTTCTACCTGCTGGTGCTGGTCTCTGTGGACTGTAACAATGGGGTCTCTAGCCATCTGACTTCTAATGGAGTTTGGCCAAAGACAGCCACCAGAATAAAACAGGCAATTCAGAGAGTGTGAGATTGAGTGCTTAGTCCTAGGTCAACCCCTAAGGAATGGACATAGACTGGCTGTATCCTCCATCTATGTAATATCCACTCTCGTTTGCCTGCTTTCTCCACGAAGTTCTGTCTCCAGGATGCAGTAACTTTTCCTTCCTTTTCTTCCTCCTCTTCCTGGGGAAGGGGTTGGTTGTTTGCTACTATCCCTGGTGTACTACACCAATCATGCTGCTTTTCTTAAACACTTCATTCATTTAAGAACACTGGAAAAGATTCTAAAACAAAAAAAAAAACAAAAAACTAATTATTAATTTAACTTTTCCAAAAAAGGAATATGCCTGGTCCTTCCATCTTTTGTTCATCTTGTTTAGGACACTCTTCTTCAATCTATCTTTTTTCCATAATTTCCCCTAACCAAACTAATTTATGATTTCTCCTTAGAAGTTACTTTTTTTAGAGGCATCTGGATGGCACAGTTGGTTGAGACTCTGGTTCTTGGTTTCAACTCAGGTCATGAATTCAGGGTCATGAGATTGAGCCTCCTGTCAGCCTCTGTGCTCAGTGCAGTCTGCTTGAGAATCTCTCTCCCTCTCTCTCTACCCCTCCAGCTTGTGCTCCCTCTCTCTTTCCCTATCTAAAGTAAATAAATAAATCTTTAAAAAATAAAAAAGAAGTTACTTTCTCTAGGAAGCACACCCTTTTCTCCATAATTAGATTTTCTTCCTCATCTTTGTGGTTACACAATGTATTACACATCCACATCACAATATTTAAAACACTATACATGCTTTTTTAAAAGATTTTATTTATTTATTTGAGAGAGAATGAGAGAGAGAGAGAGAGCATGAGTGGGGGGAGGGTCAGAGGGAGAAGAAGACTCCTTGCTGAGCAGGGAGCCTGATGCAGGACTCGATCCTGGGATTCCAGGCGCCCCACTACACATGTTTTTATTTTTGTGTTTTTGTCTGAATAACTCATTAAAATGTGCCTCAGTGAGAGAAAATATATGTTTTATATATTTATTATTTCTTCAATAAGTGATATCTGTGTCTAAAATATAGTGGATACTAAATGAATATTTGTTCAATTGAATAGTTAACTAACGGGTAAATAAAATTGTATAAGACATTCATTTGAGTTTCACGTCCACTGGCTTAAATATACTGGGAATACTTTAAGGAGCTGAAATATCGGAATGTACTTTATTAGGCACTGAGGTTATACAAACTCAAGGCTATCATACTCCATGCTTTCCACTACTTCACTAGCATAGACTCATGTGTTTGTCACATTTTATTATGATGTGTCTCAAGTTTAGATTTTCTTCTATTCTCACTTGAGTTTCACCCAATAGTGGATCACCTCCATGACTTGAATTATCATTTACGTCGTAATAGTAGAAATGAGCTTAACACTTAATACCTTGCACCTTTGATATCCTCTTGCATGTGAAGGGAATTTCAGTTGAACAGTTTTTTGGTCTCCTTCTGCCCAGAAAAGGAGAAGGAATAACTTATATGATTGATAATTTTGGGAAAACAGAGAACAGCTGGGTTTTCACTGCTTCTTTCTCTTTGGGATCTGTTTATTCAAATAAGAAATATATTCTAATATCCTTTTAGCCATATGGTAGACTTAGTAGGATAGGTGTTCATGGAGGAAGGACTATGAACTTCAAATACCATCAAAGAATGAAGATTATGTAGTCTATTTTTTAAATTCCTTATTCAAATGACAATTGTAGCTCCACATTTAGGCCGTAACCTCCAATTTTGTTTTACCAGTTTTAAAAAAGAAATGATCACCATCTGACTCTTACTTCGACTGGTTCTACATTTAGGCAGAAAATATAGCATTCGTTTATTTGGACTCGTAAAAGCTCTAAGAATTTGCACAATTATATCACCAGCCCAAAACTCTCCTCTGAGCTTCATACCCACAAATACAACTGAGAACTCAATCATTCCTTTCAGAGGTTTCAGAGACTTATCGAGCTCAACACTTAAAAGTTTTTGTAGCTCTATACTTCATAGTGTACAGAATCCATTAAAAACAGGTCGTTTAACCAAATATTTGATATGTAAGAAAACAAATAACAACTGGTGAGCAGCTCAGTTATGGTCTCTCTGCCTTCTGATCCTTTTCCTTCTACACTGAGATATTCTGAATTGTAGGTGGCAGAGTTAACACAATTAGTCTGATTGGTCCTTCACGGTTTGTAATCTTAAAAGATAAAGACAACTTATGAATGATTCAAAATATCTTTTATGGTCTGACACTTACCTCTCCTACTTCTCAACCCTCCCACTTTACAGTCTCCATGCCATCCGTATAGATCTTTCTGTTCCTGGAAAAACCATGAACTGTGTCATCCACAAGACTTTGCCTTTGATATTCCCTGTGCCTGAAATTCTTCTCCCCACTTCTATCCCTGACTAATTCCTATTGACTTTTAGAATTAGCATATTTGCTGTATTCCTCTTTATCTCTGCTTTGGATAGCCACTGCCTCCATCCCCAAACTTTTAATTAATTCTGTTTTAAAATTCTTGATGCACTAACTTTACTAATATGTAATTTCCCCATATTTAAACCTGTATCCCTCTTCAAAATTAATGGCAAGGACTGTATCTTCATTAATATTATGTCCCTAGGTCTTAACATTACTTCTATCATATATAAGAATCAATAGTGAGTAAGGAGTGACCAAATAATTTTTTTAAATGTCTCTCTTAAATTCTCCAACATTAAGCTAACTAAATATTACCTTGAAAAGTTGGAGTCAAGAAGCATGAATTTTATCATCCCTCTAATTATCTTTTATTTTTATTTTGGCAAGTTCTTTGCTTATCTTAAAAATGAAGATCATGTGTCTGGTCTCAGAGAAAGCACTAATGGTAAACAAAATAAATAGCCACATATAAGTTATAATTTCAGGAGTGACAAAAGTCTCTCTATAATCAATATTTTTAAAGGGCATATTGATGATAAGATTAATACAGAAAGGACTTCATATCTTTGAAAAGTGCAGAAAACATTATTTAAAATTTAGCAAAGGGGCTATGATGTCTTCCTAGAAAAAGGGTTATCAAGCTAAAATATAAATGGAAAAAAAATAAAATGCGGTGAATTGTAAAACAGTTGTCCAGAGGAAGTGTCAAATGATAGGAAATTTTAACCTTATTGACAAATAAAGGGCATTGTAAAAGTTCACTCAAATAATTTCTGAGCAGGTAGCCAGAACAGGGCAAGGAAAATAAACATTCCCTACCAGTGATAAGAGTGCCCTGGTCACATGTTTTCTCATACAATAGGGATAATATAAAAGGATCTACAATAAGGGCACCTGGATGGTTCAGTTGGTTAAGTGACCAACTGTTGATTTCAGCTCAGGTCATGATCTCAGGATCTTGAGATCAAGCCCCTTGTCAGGCTCTGTGCTCAGCATGGAGTCTGCTTAAGATTCTCTCTCTCTCCCTCTCCTTCTGCCCTCTCCCCCCTCACATGCGTGTACTCTCTCTAAATCAATCAATCAATCTTTTTTTTTTTAAAGGATCTATGATAGCACAGATAGAAAATTTTACAGGATCGGCCTCATTCCCTTGCTTTATTCTCATGCTCACTGAATCCAGTCAATTACTCATTGGGCTCTAACGCCACTAAATAAGGGAGCAGATGTCTTCCAAGTAGAATCTATGGAAAGAAATGTATCTAAGAAAATTAATCTTAGTACCCAAATACCCTTCTGGATTACAGATCAATTTGATTATTCCTAGATGAACTATGAAACTTGAGTCTATGACCTCCCTCCTGCCATCTCCCAAAGAATCTGTCTGAGTGTCTGAAAGCCTGCTTTAACATGTCAATATTTTAACAACACTACATAGGAGCAGAAATAATATTATCTTACCTTGTAATGCGTTTTGATCTGTACGCTGATAGTCTTGCTCATACTTTAAATTCTCATTATAAAAAATAAAAATATACAATTCAATGGAAATAATCTGTAATTTCACATTCCATATAAATATTTTCTAAAAACCCACAGGAAACAAATTTAGAAGACATAATGCACAAGTGCCACAAAGTAGAAAGGATATTGCATTGTAGATTCATTATACCATTTATGTACTTTAGAACACAGTTATATCTATGAAAAAACATTTATTTTCTTTCCAGAATTCTTTAGTGCACAATGTGTTGTGACCATTTGTAGTTTTATAACTGGAATGATTTCTCTATGAAGTAATATATATTTCTGCATCTGAATTCAAATAAAGTATTTTATGACAGCTACAAAGTAAAATAACACACAATCGAAATTAATCATAATAATGTTAGAAAGTAAATAGGTTGGTGGCAGATGTTCGTATAAAATAATTTTGGTGCTCGTATCTTGCAGAATATTAAGCAAAATGCAATGTTATGATAAGAAAAAAACTTTCTGGGATGTACTAAATTTTACAAAATAAAACATTTTATATAGCTTATTTTTAGTAGTTTTGTATGTTTTTTTTTTTTAAGTTTATTTATTTGAGAGAGAGAGACACAGCAAGAGAGGGAACACAAGCATGGGGAGAAGCAGCCCACCCACCAAGCAGGGAGCCCGATGCGGGGCTCAATCCCAGGACCCTGGGCCGAAGGCAGACGCTAAACGACTGAGGCACCCAGGTGCCCGTAGTTTTGTATGTTTTTACTTTGAAACTTTTATAAGATCATATATCTGCTTAACCAAGTAAAATTTTTTGCCACATTCTCCTTAATTTTACAGTCATAGTTCTTCTAATTAGACTTTTTCCTGCCTATCAGGAAAATAACCTATGGTTTCCTATGAGCCACTAAAATTGGGGCTCTTGTTAGCAGCTTACAATTGCTCCATAAATAACTTTATGAGATAAAAAGCCTATAAAAAGCTGTTGGTATCTCAGTGTGGAGACAAAAATGCATACTACAGTCAGTAAAAGAAGGAATCCTTCATGTGGTCCAAGGGACACACTTTGCTTATTTTTCTACAAGTCAAATTACTGAGATGTGGGAAATAATACTATGCATTTTAAGAAAACTATAAACTTTTTCTATTCTTTCAAAATTATATTTATTTAAGTCATATAATTTTATCCTCACAGTGCAATTATAAATTATGAATTTATAAGCCTACAATTATAATTTTGTAATGTAGATGCTGAAAAGTAGGTGATTGTGACTAATATTTGTGTTTTAAATTTTGGGGGGACAATTTATCCCTTAAATTATTCTGCCCTTATAATATCTGCTATAGTTCTTTTCTTGTCTGCTGCTGTTCACTGAGTTTTGTTGATGGCAACGAGAGATTTATTTTTCAAAGTCCTTTGACACATGAGGATGCAAAGGGAAAGAAAAAATGCCATTGTGTCTCACATGGGACACAAAACTGAAGATTCAAACTCTATTAATATTCATGAAGCAAAACAACCAACTCTTATTTTTGAAATATTGACTGTAAGGATATCCCATTTTCCATTTCAAAGAGATTATTATTAGCTATGTGATTAATATGCTCAGAATGCATTCAGATTTTCAACAACAGCCAGGAGAAGATTGTCATTTGAGTTAAGGAAAGACCTACTGGCTCTTGAACATACGCTAGTATTGCTGGAAAAGTCCAGCCCTTTTGGATGTCTTCTCTTGAAGGGAATTGCAAAGTTGCAATTGTAGTCTTTCCTTTCTCTTTGGGAATTAATTTGACATGCATTTTTTAAATGGTAGATGTTTGTAGTGTAATGCTCAGATATTTTGCCAAAAGTTTCATTTGTTTTGGTCCCCTGGTCCAATTTTCCCAGTGACATTCCAATGTCTACACACTGTCCTCCTCCACATTTCAGATCATGTACAGATGGCATAATTCTACATCTGTCAAGGCAAATTCTTTGTGAAACCATCTCCTGCCTTGATTCTAGTCATTTTGGACTCATCAACTACATCTGCTCATCATATGCTTGCTTTCTCTGCCTGTGTGCAATGCCATCCATCCCTCTTTCTTCTTGAAGTCTTCTCTGACCAGCCATCTGAATAGCGACACACCGTACCTGTTAGCTCCTATAATATCTGAATATGCTCTATGCACTTTAATCCCTGATTTACCTATATCTTTTATCCCAGATTATAAACTCCTTGACAACAAAATAGTAATGCATTATTGCACTTTGATCTCCTCAGAAATTAGCATGATGCCTAGTATATAGCATGTGCTCACAAAATGATTCACTGAAATGCATTTATCTTCCATTTGCTTCTTCAAGTCTTCATTTGTCCTACAAGAACCACATAACCACCTACATGAGTCCATTGCCAAGAAAAACCCTCATACACAATTGTCTCTTTTAAGTCATTCAATTCCTGAATAGATTAATATACCAAGCCATAAAAGAATATTAATATAAAATACTAACACTAACAAAAATATCCTCAGATAGACAATAGTATTAACGCTAATATAATTTGGCATATACTGGGGGCTTAATATGTTCTATACAGTGTGCTAAGTGCTTTATGGGTTTTACCAAATTCAAATCTCACTAATAAGCCATAGTGTAAAGATTATTACTACACCTATTTAATATAGGAGAAAATAAGAGCCTTGTTCAAGAGAATACAGCTTGGGCTGTGGTACATCAGAGTTAATCTGAGGACTGATTGACTTGAAAGCCCATTATAATTTTTGAATACTATATTATATAGCTATAATACTATAATACTATACTATAATACCATATTATATAGCTTCTATAAAGCATTTTATATTTGAACAAAATAAATATTTCCATAAATATTAGTTATTATTATTTTATTGTCAATTTTATCTTACATTGTTTTCCAGTTGGATTATTTATGCAAAACTTTGGTTTCAATTCCAGGAGGTAGAGCACATGCTTTCTTTCTTTCTTTCTTTCATAATCTTAACATATCTACATTAGAAGTAGTCCCTTAACACCTATCAAATATGTATGGAATTGAACTGACCCTAAATTTCAACAATGCCATAGACACCAGACCAGGTGAATTGGAGGATATCTACAATGTTATTTTAAAATAATTATGAACCTTGATTACCTAAGTACTAAAAATATTAAAACATAAGGTTAGGCTGAATTTCTAAGCAGATACAAAATAATGTATACTTTATTTATATATAAATATTTATATATTCTGTAAATATATATTAAGAGTACTCTGGGGCGCCTGGGTGGCTCAGTTGGTTAAGCGACTGCCTTCGGCTCAGGTCATGATCCTGGAGTCCCTGGATCGAGTCCCGCATCGGGCTCCCTGCTTGGCGGGGAGCCTGCTTCTCCCTCTGACCCTCCCCCGTCTCATGTGCTCTCTCTCTCTCATTCTCTCTGTCTCAAATAAATAAATAAAATCTTTAAAAAAAAAGAGTACTCTGTACTCTTTATATGTATTGTTATACTGTATAATAATATAATATTATTATATATATATATCATAGTTTCCTATGACAGTTTTAAAAATTGAATCGAATCTAAAGAGTGAGTTTCATAAATATTTGGGGTTTGAATTTCATTATATTTCTCCCTTTCCTAAAACTTTGAGGCTACATATTCTAAAGGTGACTTATGTAACCATTCCATTTGTAAAGTAAGAATAATACTATGTTTCTCATTGAAAGTTAGAATATGGGGTTTTCTTTAAAATTCTTCAGTAAAAATTGTGAGGAAAGGCAGATAAATGCAACAAAACTGGCAACATATTCTTAATTATTAAGGCTGGGTTACAGGTACATTAGGGTTCATCATGCCATTCTATTTTCATGTTTTAATATTTCTATAATAAAGATTATTTTTAAAAGTATAAATAAATGAATATGGCAAGTGTATATATATTCCTTTCAGTTTAGATCTGTGTTTCCACCATTTTCCCAGTGCCTAGAAGTCTAGATATTCTCTCAGCCACACAACAGAAAATGTTTTGCTTTTGTTTTTGTTTTTCCTAACCTGACTTTAAATGTTATCAGGGCCACCTCTTTAACATTAAGTTTAATCAAAATGCTAAAAAGAAACAAATATTTCTAGTTTGTGTAAATTAAAGTTTAAGAGTCAAAAATTAAACCAATGAACATGAAATTCACCAAATTTCTGGATCTACAAGCTGTCTTTCACTTTGAGGTAGACTGAAGGTGTTACCAATACCAGTATATCAGACCATCCATTAACCCACATGCCTAAAATATACCTGACACTATATTTTAACATATCACAACAACATACCACAAGGAGAATGTGGTCTTCCAAGAATCTCTCTTGTGAAGAATCGATCTCATTCTTTAATGGTGCAGAATAGACAATGATTAAGAAAAGTAGTGCTTAAAGTTTGGAAACTTCCTTAAAATGAGTTTCTCACTTCACACTGTTTAAGCTTTTTTAAAAATCTAATAATTATCACACTTTAAAAATTGAAATAAAAAGCACTAACAACTGGGTGATCATAGGAAAAGCTTAACCTTACAAAAAACACACCCACCCCAAAACACACTTATATTTATTCTATTTAACTAATTCTCTTCAACTTTAATGTTTCATAATATATTCTATTACCCAGAAAATAAAGTATAAGGCTCTTTTGAACTGTGCACAGGAAAAGGGAAACAAAAGCAATAAGAAAAAGTAATTTAAGCATCTGAATTGGCAAAGAAGAAGTGAAACTCTCACTTTTTGCAGATGATATGATACTTTACGTGGAAAAACCAAAAGACTCCACCCCAAAACTGCTAGAACTCATACAGGAATTCAGTAAAGTGGCAGGATATAAAATCAATGCACAAAAATCAGTGCCATTCCTATACACCAACAAGACAGAAGAAAGAGAAATTAAGGAGTCGATCCCATTTACAATTGCACCCAAAACCATAAGATACCTAGGAATAAATCTAACCAAAGAGACAAAGGATCTGTACTCAGAAAACTATAAAATACTCATGAAAGAAATTGAGGAAGACACAAAGAAATGGAAAAACGTTCCATGCTCATGCATTGGAAGAACAAATATTGTGAAGATGTCAATGCTACCTAGAGCAATCTACACATTCAATGCAATCCCCATCAAAATACCATCCACTTTTTTCAAAGAAATGGAACAAATAATCCTAAAATTTGTATGGAACCAGAAAAGACCCCGCATAGGCAGAGGAATGTTGAAAAAGAAAAGCAAAGCTGGTGGCATCACAATTCCGGACTTCAAGCTCTATTACAAAGCTGTCATCATCAAGACAGTATGGTACTGGCACAAAAACAGACACATAGATCAATGGAACAGAATAGAGAGCCCAGACATGGACCCTCAATTCTATGGTCAACTAATCTTTGACAAAGCAGGAAAGAATGTCCAATGGGAAAAAGAAAATCTCTTCAACAAATGGTGTTGGGAAAATTGGACAGCCTCATGCAGAAGAATGAAACTGGACCATTTCCTTACACCACATACAAAAATATACTCAAAATGGATGAAAGACCTAAATGTGAGACAGGAGTCCATCAAAATCCTAAAGGAGAACACAGGCAGCAACCTCTTCAACCTCAGCCACAGCAACTTCTTCCTAGAAACATTGCCAAAAGCAAGGGAAGCAAGGGCAAAAATGAACTATTGGAACTTCATCAAGATAAAAAGCTTTTGCTCAACAAAGGAAACAGTCAACAAAACCAAAAGACAACCAACAGAATGGGAGAAGATATTTGTAAATGACATATCAGATAAACAGCTAGTATCCAAGATCTATAAAGAACTTATCAAACTCAACACCCAAAGAACAAATAATCCAATCAAGAAATGGCCAGAAGACATGAACAGACTTTTCTGCAAAGAAGACATCCAAATGGCCAACAGACATATGAAAAAGTGTTCAAAATCACTTGACATCAGGGAAATCCAAATCAAAACCTCAATGAGATACGACCTCACACCAGTCAGAATGGCTAAAGTTAACTCAGGAAACGACAGATGTTGGTGAGGATGCAGAGAAAGGGGAACCCTCTTACACTGTTGGTGGGAATGCAAGCTGGTGCAGCCACTCTGCAAAACAGTATGGAGGTTCCTCAAAAAGTTGAAAATAGAGCTACCCTATGACCCAACAATTGCACTACTGGGTATTTACCCCAAAGATATAAATGTAGTGATCCGAAGGGGCACATGCACCCCGATGTTTATAGCAGTAATGTCCACAATAGCCAAACTGTGGAAAGAGCCAAGATGTCCATCGACAGATGAATGGATAAAGAGGATGTGATATATATACACAATGGAATATATACAGCCATCAAAAAAACCCAAATGAAATCTTGCCATTTGCAATGATGTGGATGTAACTAGAGGGTATTATGCTAAGCAAAATAAGTCAATCAGAAAAAGACAAGTATCATATGATCTCACTGATATGAAGAATTTGAGAAACTAGACAGAGGGTCATAGGGGAAGGGAGGGAAAAACGAAACAAGATGAAACCAGAGAGGGAGACAAACCATAAGAGACTCTTAATCTCAGGAAACAAACTGAGGGTTGCTGGAGTAGAGGGTGGTGGGAGGGATGGGGTGGCTGTGTGATGGACACTGGGGAGGGTATGTACTATGGTGAGTGCTGTGAATTGTGTAAGACTGATGAATCACAGACCTGTACTCGTGAAACAAATAATACATTATATGTTAATAAATTTTTTAATTAAAAAATAAAAATAAATAAAATTAAAAAATAGAAAAAGTAATTTAAGTACAATTAGCCACTTGTTATCTATAGAAAAAGTAAAAAAATAGATTATTAAAAGTTCAAAAATAAAAACAATTTCACAACAACCACAGTGTGAAAACGATATCTTGACTAAATATTTTGTGAAACATTTGCAGAAGCTGTAATGATTAAATATAAATGGTACAGTGCTAAAACAATAATAAGTATCACCAGTTTAAAGAATTGTGTGTCATTAAACACATCTTGAGACTCATTATTACTTCATCTGTAAGAAAATTGTGCTTGTGTTTCAGAGACCACTCACTTTGTTCCTTCTCTAATATTAAGGATGTCAAAGAAAATGTCATTAATTATCACCACTTCCATGTGTTATACATTGAAGATATCACAGAGGGTAGACTGTGATAGGTTGAATAATGACCCACCAAAGATGCCACATCCTAATCCCCAGAACCTACAAATATGATACATTACATGACAAAACAAAAACAAAAACAAAAACAAAACAAAACAAAACAAAAAAAACTGTGGATATGATAAGGTTAAGGATTTTGAGATGGGAACATTGTTCTTGATTATCTGAGTGGTTCCGATTTGATCACAAGTGCCCTTATAAGAGGGCAGTTGGAGGGTCATAGACACAGATATCATTGTGATGATAGAAGTAGGGTACTAATTTGAAGATGCCATGTTTCTAGCTTCGAAGATGGAGAAAGGCCATGAGACAAGGAATACAGGTGGCCTTTATAAGCTAGAAAGTGAAGGAAACCAATTCTCCCTGAGAACCTCCAGAAGAAATGTAGCCCTTCTGACCCATTTTAGGACTTCTCTTCTTGAGAACTGTAAAAGAATAAACTTGTGTCATTTTAAGCTACTAAGTTTGTGATAATTTGTTATAGCAGCAATAAGAAGCTACTACCTTTTCCCTCTGCTAAAGACAACTTCCAGGGGTGCCTGGGTGGCTCAGTTGGTTAAGCGACTGCTTTCGGCTCAGGTCATGATCCTGGAGTCCCAGGATCGAGTCCCGCATCGGGCTCCCTGCTCGGCAGGGAGTCTGCTTCTCCCTCTGACCCTCCCCCCTCTCATGCTCTATCTCATTCTCTCTCTCAAATAAATAAATAAAATCTTTAAGAAAAAAAAAAAAGACAACTTCCAACAATCCTCCAGTTGTTGATGCTAAAGGCTAAGGCTATTTTATAGGCTAAATTATGCTCCTGATTCAAATTTCCTTCCCAAAATTAGTTTCCTAGGAAATCTAACCTAAACTAGTAGTGGTCTGACAAAGCCAAATCTAACATGAAGGACATTATAAGTGTGCACAGTGATGTATTTCCCATTGCTTCCTCAATGATAACTACAACTTCATATTTAGGTAACCATGCACTGGAGAAAGAAGCATATCTAGATATTTCAAGGACACAGACTCCAACTCTACATTGATACCTATAGACTCAAAGCATTTTCAAGTTCTTTAATATAGATGGGGGATGCATGGGGACCAGATAATTAATGGAAACTTAGTTCAGTTACAACTCCCAGTGAGTCCACTGGGACACAAACTCTAAATGTATAATTGGAATAGACATATTTGATAATTATCATAACTCCCACATTGGTTCCTTGGCCAGGGAAGAAAGAGTTGGCACAGTAGAGATTGGCAAGTAAAAGCTTTTGCTACTGAAACTTTGGCCAAGATAATGCAATAAAACCAATATTAGATTTGGTGGGAAACAATTCTCCATAAACATCAGACTGATTAGAGTGAGAAAATGATCTTTTGAATGTTCAACTGAGTTGCCCTCTTGGAAATAATGCCATGCAGGAATGAAGTGCTGTCCTCCAGGACACAGTGTGCACCCTTAATTAATGATCATGATATGATGCTGCTTCAGCAGGAAACAGGAAGCAAGGAATGGAGTAGGAGTGTCTCCATTCATCATCATACTCAGTGATTCATTTCGGGGAATTGGTGCTTTATATCACAACACTGAATTCCGAAGGTTTAGAGATTCCAGTCCCAGATAGAGAATTCCTCCACCAGAGACACAGCAAGTGTCCCCCTACACTTTAAGCTGCCATTTGATAACTTCAAGCAAAGGGGGGAAAAATCACCATCATGGCAGGCAGGTTATAGTTATAGGCAAGTTACAATAGGAGCAGGGAAAAAATGTGACACCCTGATGATGTACTTATTGATCTCTTGGAACTCCTTTGCCTTATTTTCATGATAATTGGCAAGTGCCTTGGTTTTGAACTGAGAAAGGTCTAATGATCAGAGGTTCAGACCACTCAAAGGTAAGTTTCTTGGTCATGCCAGTAGAAAAGTCACCTAGACCAGCAGAAATGCTAGCTGAAGGTAAAGAGATTTTAGTGGATATTATAAGAGGCAAAAAATGAATATCAGTTGTGTCCTTAAGAGCAGGTTTGGAGACCTGGGTTATAGTTGGTCTTACTAACCTTCCCTCTGTAAGTTTTTTGAAGAAATGAGCCTGACCAGAATACTGGAGGAGATGTTTCCAGAACTCTTTGTATGAATCCATGAGTCACAAAAGGTGGACTGAAGTTGATGGACCCAGAACCTCCCTTTCAGGCTGAGATATTCATTCCCGCAGCTCTTGGGAGTGAGTGTTGCTAATATCTCTTAGCTGAGTACTTGCTCAGATACTCTTTGTAGTAGAAGAGAGCTGGTTTACTCAAAGTCACACTCCCACTTCAGGAGCCACCTACCTCCAAAGCCTGGTCCATGTAGCACAGGAAGCCTAGAATGATTCCTTCAGGGATGGATAACTATGAAAAACCATACCAGCTCTAGAAATGCCTCTGCTATCAATGAGTTCTTTGTTGCAATGCATCACAGCTCCACTATTGACCCAAGTCTCCCTGTTTGGTGCCTCCACCTGTGTTGATCCCAAAGGGAAATTCCAATAGGTTTTCTACCTATAAATCCTCATCTCTGGACCCAAGACAAGTATGAAGCATGTGAAAGGCATGGGATATTTTGTCAGAATATCAAATGGCATTTATTACAAACTTCAGGTGTTTGTTCTCTATTTTATTTACTCCTAATGATGACATAAAAATTAATGAATATATATGTGCATTTATACATACCATCTATATATATGCATATATGTGCATTTATACACACCATCCATAAAATATGCATATATAGAGAGTCTAAGGTTACTCTTGTTTGAACAATTTATGGTTTTCTGAATTAGCCATTAGTATGACAACTTCTGCTACAGATTACACTGTTCCCCTGAGCAAATTACCTGTCCTTTTATAGCAGCAGCCACAGAATTGAAGTGTGAAACTGACAACCCAATTTTTCAAATGAATTTGCAGAGACTACAGCCAAAAGTAAGACAGAAGTAGAAAGAGTATGGTTCACACAAGAGAGAAATAGATTTTCTGCTTTGACTGCTTACAAGAACCTGAGATGATAAATGAACTGATAACAACAGTATCTCTTATCTTCAGGGAAAATGTCTTTATGTTTCATTTATCTGGTTCTCAAAATACACAGAATATTTGAATAGTATTCAAGAATCCACTAGTAAAAATAATGGTAATGTTCCCTCCAGCCTATCTATATTCCACAGATAATGTAGGATGTTATACAGATTGTCATAGATACATTTTTAGTGTTTAATTTCAGACACTATTTTATCCTTTATTTTTGACATATTTATATTCATTTCCCATATAAGATTACTTATTTTTCCTTTTCTGATTTTCACTTGTCTTCATGTTAATTGTTTTGCATATGCACTTAGTTGTTTGCAATTAGAAGGTTAATAATATATTTTTTTAAGCTGTAGTCTAAGGAATAAATCCAAACCTCTTAAAGAGACCAGAATTTTTTAAGTTGGTCCCTGGCATTAGACTTAGTGGCCTGGACTATTTCCTGACTACTTCACACATCTACACGGTATTGAAGTTCTGTGCTTTGGCTCACTTAACATCTTTTTGAAATTTTTCTTCACTGGACCTTAAATTTATACCTGCTTTTCAAGTACAGCTTCTCTCCAAGAACTTACTGAGGGTTCTAAACTATATATTTTATAAAAAGAATAAATCCTCTTTTCTGCATTTTTGTGCCTACATGTTTATAATTATACATTTTTGGTCTAGTAGTTTTTTTTTATTTTAAAAAAGCATAAAGAGTAGAATAGATATTAAAAGAGGTATGTCCAACTTGTTTATATTTTCCTTTATAATTTCTATCACTTCCAGTTTTCAACACCTCTTTATCCAAACATCTGAGACATAGAGCATTTATTTGAATTGTTTGCTTGTTTGTTTTAAAATGTAACCTTTAATCAAATTGAAATTTATTTTTGTTGAATGGTGTAAGATAATTATTTAACTCATCTTCCCAAATTTCTAATCAGTATTTCTAATATTATTTAATAAATAATATCTTTCACTCTCATTAATCTGGGATTTCTACCTTTTTACTTGTTATTTTTTTTTGTAACTTAAAATCTGTTTGGGGGAGATTAGCTGTTCAATTCCTATTTGTCCATGTTATCAAGGATATTTTTTTAAATCATGTGCTTAAAACCCAAATCATTTCAAAGTTGAAACTCTAATGACTTTAACCAGCTAATTAGCATAATTAAGCTTTATTTTTTTGTAAAATGAGCTAACAAAATTTATGACTAAATCTTACTGTAAGGATGAGATAGAAGTTTATATTATGTCCACCACCAGAATCAGGAAATAATCCCTTACTGTTTATCCATTCACACATTTGTTTAACACAGTATGAGTTTATTTAGTTCATATTTTATTTCAAACACTCTGCTGGGCATTGGGATATATTAGTGAAAGCAATTTTTGAAAAATATAGCTTCTGCTCTCCGAGATATCAGAGTTTTTTGACACGGAAGAACAAACAGACACATTACTGCTTGGTACACATAGGTGTGTACATTCATGTGCTAAATTAATAGAAAGGAGTCCAAATAACCCAATTTGTGGATGTCAAGAGGATGTGTCCTAAAAGAGGTGATGCTTACATTGAGACATATATATTCGGATCAGTATTACACTGTTAACCCATGGGGTCTAATTCTAAGGCATGCTGCCAACACTGTGATAGGAAATCCTAAGTGCATTCATGTGAAAAACAATTTTGAGATTATTTCTACAAGAGTCCTAATTTTTTAATGAGTTTCACTTTTTTTTTTAAAGATTTTATTTATTTATTTGAGAGAGAGAGAATGAGAGACAGAGAGCATGAGAGGGAGGAGGGTCAGAGGGAGAAGCAGACTCCCTGCCGAGCAGGGAGCCCGATGCGGGACTCGATCCTGGGACTCCAGGATCATGACCTGAGCCGAAGGCAGTCGCTTAACCAACTGAGCCACCCAGGCGCCCCATGAGTTTCACTTTTAAATGTATAGCTTCACAATCGCTTTTAGATCTGGTAATTAAGCATGTCCTTTTTTAACTACCCTCAGTTACTCTTCCAGACTACCATTTCTACTAGCTCTGGACACCATCTCTTCCTCACCGTTGCACTGAAAATACCTGCTAGACACAGCTAGATGACCAGTATCCCATCAGGTTTTGACAGTTTAGTAAGAAATAGTAAGAAATTTTTTTAAAATAAATTTTTTTCTATCTCCTTTTATTCTGTTTTCTATTTGCATTCACTAGTAGTTGTCTCAAGTTAAAATTAATATTCAACATGGAGTTTTATTGAAGTTGCATTAATCTCTAAACACTTTAACATCAGGTGATATCTTTATAATGCTCAATTTTCTCATTTTATTTTATTTTTTAAGATTCTATTTATTTATTTGACAGAAAGAGACACAATGAGAGAGGGAACACAAGCAGGAGGAGTGGGAGAGGGAGAAGCAGTCTTCCCACGGAGCAGGGAGACTGATGTGGGGCTCGATCCCAGGACCCTGGGATCATGACCTGAGCCGAAGGCAGATGCTTAATGACTGAGCTACCCAGCTGCCCCTCAATTTTCTCATTTTAGAAATCTCTTTACTGTTTTACTCAAGTCTTTTATATTTTCCATGGAACATTTGTGGGTTGATTATTTGAGTACCATATATTTTATATTATTATCTTTTCCAAATATTTACAGGTTTTTTTATGTTATTGTGGATAGAATGTGCTTCATCATAATCCGCTTGCTGATGGCCGCTGGTTATAAATAATGTTTAATGTGAGCTCATTCTTAGTTCTGTTTATATTTTTTTCAATGCCTTAAAATCTCTTTAGTGAAAAGAACATTCAAAAGCCTACAACTTTCGAAGTGTCATCAACTTGGTTCAATTTTTTTTGTATTAATTGCTTGACTCAAGATCGCAGAACCAGGAAGATCATACATCTTGGAACTACACAACTGTAGCCCACTATTACTGAATTCTCAACAGAATTTTCCCCCAAATAATAATTATGGTCTTGCATCTTCCTGAGAATCTTGCCATCGCCACATCAAGATGTGAGTTCTATATCTTGTTCCCTTGAGCCTGGGTGAACTTCAGTAACTTCCTTAATAGACAAGAATGTAGCTGATGCAGCACTTCCCAATTGTTGAGTCTAGGTCATAATAGAAAAAAGAAAAACTAAAAAATTTTCACCTGAAGCCAGGTGAGAGAAGCCTCTTTCATATACCACATGCTTTGGAAACCCTAAGGCAACATCTAGAAAGTTCTGTTATCCTGAAGCTTCTCAGCAGGAAAGATCACATAGAGAGACTACAAGGAGTTAGTGACATTTATTCCAGACCCTAAGCTGGTCATGTCTTTCCTGCCCAGATATGAGACATATAATAGCAGATACCTTGGAATGGCCATCATTGCAATATTTCTCCAAAGAAGAATTATTCGTCTTGTATAAGTGAAACATTTTATCCTTTGAACAGCCACTACCCATTTCCCCCTCCCTCCAGCTTCTGGTAACCACCATTCTAGTCTCTGATTCTGTGAGTTTGACTATTTTAGATGCTGGAGCGGGGATAAATGATATCATGTAGTATTTGTCTTTCTATGACTAGGTTACTTCACTTAGCATAATGTCTTCCAGTTTCATCCATGTTGTCACATATGGCAGTATTTCCTTCTTTTTAAAGGCTTAATTGTATTCCATTGTATGTAATATATTTTCTTTATCCATCACCAATAAACATTTAAGTTGTTTCCATATCTCATCTATTGTGAATAATGCCACAATGAACATAGGTGTGCAAATAGCTCTTCAAGATCCTAATTTCAATTTTTTGGATATATACTCAGAAATGGGATTGCAGATAATAAAATAGCTCTATTTTTAATTTTTTGAGGATCCACACACTGTTTTCCATAGCAACTATACCATTTTATATTCCTACCAACAGTGTATAGGGTCCAATTTCTCTACATTCTTGACAACACTTGCTATCTTTTGTTCTTTGATAACAGCATCCTAACAGGTATGAGATGATACCGCATCATGGTTTTGATTTGCATTTCCCTGATGATTAGTGCTGATGAGCATATTTTTATTTACCTCATCCCTTAATCATTATAAGTATTTCTTTCTAACACACTCTTTATTCTTAAAACTGAGTCTTTAATATAAAAAACCCTTAGTCTTTATAGATCAACAATGATAGTGTACATTGATAAAAAAATCTCAACTTTTGGAATCCACGTTATCACTTAGAGAACCAGTAAATTGTTAGAGAAGGAGTGATATAATTGATTTCATCATTGTTTCTGCCTTGTAATGTCAGCAACTTCACCTGCTTCAGCCCAAATGCATCTTAATCATTATATTCAAAGACAATTGCTTGACTCTCCACCCCTAAAGCATTCTTGGCTTCCCTCCATTTTTTTAATAGTGTTAGATTTTTTTCCTATATCCTCTTGGGTAAAAACCTGTAGTTAATATGCAGAGCATCTCACTTCATAATCAGTACTTTTGAAAGGACCCTAGAAATCCTGAATCAGGAGGAAACACCATGCCAATCTAATTATTCCTCTTCTTAATAATTATTCTTTGCCCTCAACCTCACATCAATGACAAAATTATACTATCAGTGTAATCATTGATAGTTTACTAAAAAATTTATTATTTTGTTTAGGATGTTACAATGGCATACACACATATATACATATATATGTATACCTTGCATATACATATACTGATATATTATACTTGAAAATATTTATACTATATTCAGTTCTATCAACTCATTTAGCTATACTTGTTCCTCAAGGAGATGCTGTATTTCATTAAGTAACCCCTCTGGGGCAGTCTCTCCTTATATTTTTCCTCAGAAGAGTTGCAAGCCTGATAGCTCTGTAATAAGTGCAAGATGCTTCATATTATTTAAAATACTATCACAGGAAAGTACAACCTGTTCAAAATCCTTTGTGTGCTATTTCAGTCATTAGCGAGGTTCTTTTTTAAAGAAACATTAAAACCAAAGGAAAGAGTAGAAATACATTGACAGGGGAAATTTCTAAACTCTTAGGAATTTAGAGTTTCTTCTGTTTATACCAAAAGTCCATGAGTGTTATAAAAGCATAGCTCCCTTACAAAAAGTGTTTCATAACAAGCTATTTGGGGTTTAAAGACCATAAAAGAAAAAATACAGAAGTTTTAAATGACTTATAAATTTAACTCAACATATAGTGTTATGTTGGCTGAATCTGAAAGGAAAATAAAAAATGCTTCTATGTTTGAATAAATTTGTAACATTCTCTGCCTCAAAAAAATCTAGATTCTATACTATGGGTTATTTCATATGCTATTTATCTCACTTGCACTATGACTCTTTGTGGTATCTTGTGCTAGTATTTAGTAGGTATGGGTAAAAGTGTTTTATAAATTTTCTTATACAAGCTGATAGCATTCCTATGCTATATTTCAGACTTTTCAAAATATAAGTACATAAATAAATAAGCACTATAATAAATTCTAAGTACTATATACAGAGGAAAAACACACTTGAGAGGCAAAAAGACAGATTATTAGTTACAAAAGGCCAAGAGGCTAACTCAATTCATAACAGAAACAGTGCAAGTAACCAGTCATCATACCATAATTAAAGAAAATAGAGCACATCATCAAGCTAGAAGGGAAAAAGGGATTGAAAACCAATCATGCTTGGCATTAATGGTTTCCATGCTCTCAAAGAGTATAAGTCTCATAAGCCAAAAATAAAAGATGCAATTTTAAGCAAATAAATATTTAGGTGGGAAGTTGGGATTGTTTATCTTTTTTCTTTTTTGTCAAACATTTAGCTTCTTATCACTTAATAAATAAAACATGCATTTTTAAATCCTTAACTGGAATTCTTGTGTCATTGAAATTATATTATAATAAGCTAGTAGTATTCCAAATGACAAAGTAGAAATCTGCTTTTGATATAATAAAATCATCAATTATGCTGGATTTTATAAAATATTTCTTTATGAACTGATGTCTACTGGAAAATGAATTCACTTAAGATTCAGAACTCTCTTGGTGTCAGTGATCACATCACCAAACCTATATCTTAAATTCTGGTATTTCTCCCAGTAGCTCAGCTTTCTCTACTACATTTTCAACATGGAGACTGCTTACAGGAAGTGCTATAGAAACTTTTTCTACAACTGCTAATTTTGAAAGGAAAATGTAAAGATGCTTAAAACCAGGAGGTATTTAAAACCCATATTAAAAGTCAGATACCACATTCAAGCTGGGTTATATTAATTTTCAAGATGCTTGCTTTGTGGTAGACACAGGTTTGTAAGGGCTTGCCAGTCCAATCAAACTATAGGAAAAACAGCAACAATTGTTATTTTTCTGAGAATGTGTCTGTAAGCTTTACCGGAAAAAAAATATTTAGTAGGTTTGGATAAATAAATGTAGTTATAAATTCCCAATATTTAATTTAATTACATAATTCAGTATTTTTATTTTCTCAAATATTCAGAATTGTGATACAAGGAATGATTGCAATAAGATATTCCTATTGAAACATACAATCTCAATAAATAGGTGATAAAATTCCATGCATGATCGAAACAATAGGGCACCTGATTGGCTCAGTCGTTAAGCGTCTGCCTTCAGCTCGGATCATGATCCCAGGGTCCTGGGATCAAGCCCCGCATCGGGCTCCCTGCTTGGCGGGGAACCTGCTTCTCCTTCTCCCTCTACAGCAACCCCTGCTTGTGCTCTCTTGCTTCTCTGTCAAATAAGTAAATAAAATAAAAAAATAAATAAATATACTTATTTAATAGTTATAGTTCAAGAACTGACCATGTTGTTTTAAAATCAGAAGTCTTTCCTGGATAAAACTTATTAGTTTTAATCTATCATTAGAAACATATTTTGAATAACTTAGAATTTCAGAATGAAGATTATGTGTAAAACATAGTAAAGTTCTCAAACCTCACAACTAAAATGCTTCTTCATTTTGATACATTATATTGAAAGAAAGGTAATCTGGTTTATTTACTCAGCAGGTGAAAAGAGTAATAGCCATGCATGCTAATGCTAGTTCTTTTGAATAGAGCCTTAGAAAAATGGTTTACAACTATATCATTTATCTACATATTAAAAAATGTGTTGCAGATATTTTTGAGTGTTTGTTATTATGGAAGTAGTATGACCAAAGAAAAGTGAAACTAGGGCTCAGATACAGTATTGTATGAATACTGTACTGTACATACAATACTGTATCAATTCTGTACTATCGAATGAGCTGATAGATGTCTGCCATTAAGCAATACACATCCACTAAAGCTAACATTTGTCTTAGTCACAAGGTCAAGAAGGATAAAAGCTTAACACATGAACTACAATAAGCTATAACTCTTTCTAAGAAAGCATTGCTATGAAAACATTAACAAAAAAAGGAACCACTGAAAGGCATTCATGGGTAAATAGGAATATATTGTCAAATATCTGACTCTAATCCTGGTTGATTTCACATTTTCAATGTCTATGCATAAACTATTTTGACTGATAGCTTAACTGATTTCTTCAGTCATCACAATATTCCTACCATATCTCCCATATCTGAAGACTCTTTCGCAGTCTTATTGGTGATGATTTCATGATGTTTCCATTATTATCCCAATCATCTTTTTTTGTTTGAAACCAAAGATTGATAATAAACTACAATTGGGACTCCATACTATGCACAGCATAGTGTCCCCCTGTTTTCTTTTCCACCTCTGCAATTAATCTACAAATGTCTTTCAATAGAGGAAATGTCTTTTTCACCATGATTACCCCACAGTGCCTATCAAAGTGCCTTGTATTATTAGAACAAAATGTATAAGTTAATAAAGATAACTAATGATTAGCCCCTATTAGGATGGACATTTAGTGTGGATAGAAATCATTTCTGCTTTCTTCCTTGTTTATAATTGTTCACTTTAAACAAACTAGAATATCTTTCCACATTAATTTTCCAAATAAGAACAAGTAGGCCTTTGATGTGTTAAGTAATCACCATTCTAAGAGGTTGTATTAGCTGAAATTATAAATATTTTCAAGTAATGTTAAACATTAGATGGGTTATTGAAAAAAGTTATAATGTTTGCAAAACAGTTATGTAATATGTGAGTTTGCTATCAAGATACCAAATAGAATAGCCTATGCTAAATCCATTGCGGACAATTAGGTCTTTGATTTTGCCATAACTTGAATTTAGTAAATGGTAGAGATTCTGATCTCAGAATTAATATAAGAATATTAATTTCTCTCTAAACTCTATAGTTAGTAATATTATGAAATGCCCTGCTAGATTTCTATCACATTACCACATATAAACAATGGCTATGACAGACAACTGGCATTGAAAGAAGACAGGACCTGGAGTTAGCTGATCTGAGTCCACCTCCAGTTCTGTTGGTACTAGTTTGGTGTAACTGAAATTAACTCCTTTCTGTCTCCGTTTATTCATCTATAGAATGTCAATTGTAAAGCAACCTTTCTCATCACCTAGAATTCCTGTGAATTTTAAATTAAATAATTCATGTGAAAACATTTGAAATAATATGTAATAACAAAAAATTAATGAATCTTGAATTATGAACATTTCTCTTTATTTATCTTTAGCACATACATATACTGGAAGTGGATATCCTGTTGTTATGTCACAAGGAAAGACTGATAATTCCCAAACCCTTACCTCTATCTCCAAGTTCTAGACCTATATATTCAACTGCATATATCTTTACCTCCTTACATCCCACAACTGTTTCAAACTCAATGTACCTGAATTGAATCCACCTCGTATTATTCTCCTTCTACTGGACCTCTACTACGTCCTCAAATCTGATCCTCCATTTGCAATCTGTTCTGTAAATGGCGTCACCATCGACTCACTTATTTAAGCCAGATAATTATCCTTGATTCATTCTTTTCCATTATCTCTCACATCTCTATTTTATTGCTACTTCTAAGTCAATTTGCTTTGATTATTGCAATACCTCTTAACTACCTTGCCTCTAATATCTCTGCCTTTATACTTTCTACACATTGTAACCAGAGTAATTTTTTTAAGATTTTACTTATGTATTTGACAGAGAGAAAGAGAGAAAGGGACAGAGAGCACAAGCAGGGGGATTGGCAGGCAGAGGGAGAAATAGGCTTCCCACCGAGCAGAGAGCCAGAGGCCTATGCGGGGCTCCTACCCAGGAACCTGGGATCATGACCTGAGCCTAAGGCAGATGTTTAGCCCACCTAACCACCCAGGTGCCCCAAGTAATCTTTCTTAACTTTATATCTGATCGTATATCTTCCCTGATCAACTTTTTTATGATTCCCATTGTCTCCAAGATAAAATATAAATGGCTCAGCCCAATATAAAAGAAACTTTCATGATTTTGAAGCTCTCCCATTGTTACAGCTTTGCCATATTATAGTCATGTAAATATGTTAAGTGCCTAGGATTATTTCAGTCTTCTAGGTCTGTTGTACATGTTTTTCTTTAAATGAAATAATCTTTACCTTGTTTATTTTTTCCCATATTTGAAGATTTTAAGACTCAGCTCAAATACCATCTTTGAAAAACAAATGTTTATTCTCTCCAATTACCTCTCCTCCTATTAACACTTGTTTGATTAGGTATCTCTCCTATATGTTCCCAAAGCACTTCTATAATATCCTTTAACTCTTATTTCTCTATATGGCAGTCATTGATCTCCAGCATTAATCAATGACGTCTTTGACTGCAAAAACCGTATCTTTTTCATATTTGCTTTGATTGCTAGTCATTCTAGTTGAATGACTAGAATGAATATATAAATAAATGTATCAAAGGGCAATGTTTTAAAAATCTGAATTCGAGTCAGACCTATAAATTAATCAAGGGGTGAACAATCAGAGGACACTGCTAATTTTAAACAAAACATGTATTAAGCACATTCTATTGAATTAATCAGTGTGCATTTATACATGCAAACACAGAAGGGGTTATCCTTTATGGTGTGAAAATAAAGAGCATTTTTAAGTATCTTTTTGCAGACAATTAAGAAATAGGTGCACAAGTGGAAGAATCAATCCTAACAATAATCCAAACCTGATTTGCCTTTGAACTTCACCTCCACTTGTACGTTAATAGGCAATTCATATTTAGCATGAAGAGAAGAATTCTAGATCTTCTCTCAAAACTAGTGAATTCATTTCTTAAATTCTCCTAACTCAGGAAAAGGCACCATGATTCATTTAATTGCTAAAGTAAAAGTGCTAGCAGTTTTATAGGCAACTAGTTTTCCCTTAACCCCCATATGCAATTTCAATAAACAATTGAATATAATTTACCATGCTGTGACTGAAGATAGACAAAGATAAAATAATAAATCTAATCTCAAGTTATTGAGCGCAGATGACATAATAAGGATTAAACCAGAAGAAGGTGCCAAGTGCTCCATAAGTATAGAGGAAATCAAATAATTGACATAATCAGATCCATATGTAAATTGCTTTGGAAAGAATACAAGCTAGAGAATTAAAATTAGTGAGGAGCTAATCATAATTATTCAAGCGTGAGAGTAAAATAATTAAATTAAAGAGGAAGATCCTTTTCAATAGGTTGATGGGTAATGTTAAATTGAGACATTAGTCAATGCTAAGACTTGTAATGATGAAGTAAAACACCAGTGTCCTTGAAGGTCTAGGTCGGGAAGATGAAAATCCTGAGCTGAACAACTCAAGTATTCTGATAATTAAAGCAACCTAAAATAAACAGAATGCTGTGATTCTGAGTCTTCAGGGAAAGGGCCCAGAAATTACCACTGAAGTCTCAGCAATTCATGTTTCAGCACTTAAAAAGGCTTGTGGAAGGTGGTACACAGAAAAAAAGAAGAAGAAGAATGCTCAACAGTTATGATTCAGGCCCCATGATAGGAAGAACAGAGGTTTTATATATGTGTATACATATACACATATATATCATGCGTACTTACTGGGACATATATAAGGGATATTTGAATTTGCAATGGATACAGTGTAAATATTCAAGAGGGAAGGTATTCAAGCAAGTACTAACTTTCTATGCTGGATTATGTTATTTGAGGAAAGATTACTTTATTACGGAAAAAGTAAGATTCCGATTTCAAAGAATATGAGCACAGGTTAAATATTTAACTGCTCAACTTTACAAAACACAAATTCATTTCTTTTTTTTTTAAATTTCAATTCTGGCAGAATGCATTCCAACTTCTTGCAGTGCATTGGACCCTTCCTTTGGAACTATTTTATGATACATTACAGCTATATATTTTTGCCAGTTAACTGAGATTCTTGGTCGACAAAGTCAGCCAATATATAGTTCTTTGACTATGTATTTGATAATATGGGGCTAGCAGTTTCTACAAAATGGAGTTATTTAGGTCTGTGAACATTTACATTGGCAGTTTTCAGAAATTATGTCATTAATAATGGAACAGATTTTGCCCATACCATCTGTTATTGCTCAGAGATTTTAATTTCACAAATAAAATACTAGTTGATAAAATCATCAATGCGGGGGTGCCTGAGTGGCTCAGTTGGTTAAGCGACTGCCTTCAGCTCAGGTCATGATCCTGGAGTCCCAGGATCGAGTCCCACATCAGGCTCCCTGCTCAGCAGGGAGTCTGCTTCTCCCTCTGATCCTCCTCCCTCTCATGCTCTCTGTCTCTCATTCTTTCTCCCTCAAATAAATAAATAAAATCTTTAAAAAAAAATCATCAATGCTAAGACTGCTGAAAGGTATTTCTCCTCTAAACATTATGATTTATTTGTTTTCTCAACAATATGTTCTTGCTTATCTCAGCTATAGAATAAGACACAATGTATTCTACTGCCATTTCCTTACTTAGCCTAATTTACCACTTGCCATCACTTAGCAAAAAGGTCATAACCAGCAAATCAACCTAATCGCTCACTAAGGAAATTTGCATCATGGCAGCAGAAAGTAATGTCTTTCATTCCAATGATACAATAAGAAAGATAATTGTCATAAAACATACATAATGCAAGGAAAATGTACTCAGAATATTATTGGAAAAGACCCAGATTATATCTCTGAGTTGCTGTCAAATTGATTTTTTGCTATTTAATATTATTCCTTGCTCATAATAACTCCTTTTATTATTATCAGTGTGATCAACTCTGCAGTTGATTTGACTCCATCACTAAGCCACACAAAGCAAGATTTTGGTGGTTCCTTTTGCAGCCAGTGTATTATGTCCTTTCAACATGGCTCTGATTGTATAATCATCTTCTTAGGGTGTAGAATTAATACCCAGAGGTAGGATGGTAGATTTTTAGTGAATGATTTAAGTACCACAGGTTATTTTGTCTATTTATTTTATATTGTGAGATGTAAACTATCATAGCCAATATAACTTGGACTTTGAAATCAAATTGCTCTGCATACAAATCTTGATTCTATCACTAGTCAGAAGCTTATGAATCTTGGTGTCTTCATCTGTAAAATGGAGATAACAATCCCCATTTTAGAGATATTTTTTAGGATAAAGTGAAATAACAGGTGAAGAGTATTTCTTGCTAAAAGGATCACCCCAGCATCATGATAAAGAACTTGGTCCCCATAGTTACCCAGACCCTACATGCCACAAGTTGTGTGCTTTGGCCAAAATCAGTTGATACCATTAATCATATGTCTGCTCATGTACAAAATGAAAATTATTCCTTCAATATTTATTGGGCACTCACAGTGCCTTCATGGAGTTTATATTCTAGTAGGGAAATAATAATACCTAATATTTCGGGTTATTTTGAATATTAAAAGAAGTAATGCATATACAACACTTAGCCACTAATAATTATTTTATACGATTGTTGGCTATTGTCATTATTATATAGGAAAAACTATATAAAAGTGTGAGGATTTAAGAGATAAAAGTAGTAGATGAGAATTAGTGAAAGAAGATGCTTTAGTGAGGGAGGGAAATAGATGACAGAAGGAGACAGGAGTGGATGGGTGGGGTGGGGTGTGATAGGTGATGTCGCTAATCGATTTGCCTACAGCAGAAGGTCTGTGTAAGAAAGCGGTGGGAAGAAAAGGTTTGAAAAATTGTGTGACTGCCCTTTATGCAGGACATTGAGGAGGTTATGCTTTATTCTCTGGTCAACAATGATTCATGGTGCCTTCTGACGTGAGTAATATTATTCTGTGAAAAATAAACGGAGTGGCCAGTTAGATTTCATTGCCCCCTTCCTATAGAATGTGAAATTCTTTAGACCCCATCAAGGTCATATGATTTTAGGGGACCATATTTTAAAATACAAGGAATTAATCCTATCACCATGTTACATATTATAGATTTGTGGTCTTCTGAAATATCCCTCTTAGAAGAAAATAGCCTTGAACAAAGTTAGACCCTTCCCGCATAGTAAACTGTTGTTTACTTCTCCCTGTCTCTTTTATCTTGTCTGAAAATATAAAGCTGGAGCTTCAAAGTCATTAGGAATAGAGAGTCTGTCCTACACTTGAATATCCTTCATATGAAGTACACTCCAGAGAAAGAATTTAATGATTATAGTAACAGACTGATGCTCTCAACACCCTGACATTCTGCCGTGAAGGTCATTCCACAAGGAGTTCCAAGAAGCAGTGGCACACAGCTCTGCTCAAAGCTCAGAGTGAGCTACTCAATAGGTTACTTCCAGAGGTGAAGCTGATCCTCAGTCTTGTTTCCTTGTCAGGCAAACATCCCCCTAGTTTTATTTGGAATTTAGGACTGTTGCAAACAGCAAAAGAGAGAAGTTTAGATATAAACAATCTCTTCTTCCTGGAGGAAATACACCGAGGTTGCCTTACTGATCTAGACACCGGATTTCTGATTTCAACCTAGCAACTAATTTGGGAAGTCGAATGCTCTCACCTCAGTAAGTCACATCCTTTTCTCTCCAGAGGAAGTACAAAAAAGCATACGAACTGCTAAAGACATAGACACAGGATTAGTGCCTGTGTTGTAAACAATTATGATCTTCCAAGCTTCACTGAAGATATAGCTGTTATACTATTACATTTTATATTTTCTTCTCAGAGTACAAAGGAGCGATTAGTTGCTCTGTGGTATATTTTTAAATCTTTCTAATAATAATGTTTTTAACCATCATCTAACTCATTTAAGTAGAAGAAGTATTCCCTTAGTGAAAAGAGATTAAAAAGAAATATGAGCATATTGGGAGAAAAAGAATAACAGACAAAATTAATCAGGAGAGACTAAATTTTACTGGAAAGATTAGAACACTCTCCCAAGGTAGGCGGTGAATGACCTGAGGACATAAGAGCAAATACATGAAGAAAAACAAATCTTCCTAAACCCTGCCAATGTCAGTAACACTAAATTAATACCTACAAGTAAATTTGCAGTTTTATGGTTTAATTCTGACTCGAAATGTTTGGATTTGTGAAGAACATACCCAAGCCCGCCATAAAGCAACTGTTAAATACTAGATACATAAGCTTCCAAAAAGTGGAATCGTTCCCAGTATCTTCTCCTGTAATTCTATCCCTCAATTTACATTTCAGCCTAAGTCATTACAGTTAGGCTCACAGAACTGGCTGGTCATGAAGGTGGTAAACTTAGGAGAAAATTTAACAAAGAAAATAATTCCATTTTCCTTCCAAAATATTATCTAGGTGATTTAGAAGGATATAGGAATCCATGTGTTAAAGCAGGAAATAACCAAAATCTAATTTCTTCCCCATAATTGTATACTAAAAATAGCAAGCAAATATTTTATAATAAAATATTTATAAAAATTTATAAAAAACCTTGACTGAGTTAATATAAAAATATGAATCCTGACTTTCAAAAATGTATAATATTTTTGAAGATGTTAAATGATATTTGAGGATATATTTGGAGATCTGACAGAAACTATGTAATACCAAAAGCTTCCCTGCAAAGGGTGAATACAGCTGATTCAGATCTTTAAGTGAGATCTCTGGATTCTGATCCCAGGAACACTATGTACATTCACTAAATAGCACCAAACCAGCTATTTACTGAACATTACTAATATGAGTATTTTTAGTAAATAATTTAGCCCTTTCACACCCATGTATTTACTGTAATCCTATCCTTCCTAGTCACTCCATCATTAAAATAAAAGAATGTAATTTCAGAATTTCCTGGACAGACTTCAACAACAAGGATACATTATTAATAAAGTAAAAATGAGCTTACATATTTGTTTTTAGAGCCATTACCTGCTGGCCTTTAAGACTAATTATTTCTTTTAGCCTTTAAGCAGTGCTTGTTAACATTCAGGATGTCTGTTAACACATGTAAACATCTGCTTTTCATAAGTCTGGAGTCTGTATATTAATGAGTTAACCAACTAGACTTCAATTCAAATGAGATCATTTCTGTGTGATCTTTACAAATTATTTTAACCTCCAAGAAATTCAGTTTCCTTATTTATAAGATGGAGAGATTGATACTGATCTCTTAGGGAAGATCTGAGTATTTAATTGAAATAATAAGTATAAAAAAACTATTATAATCCCTGCTAAATAATAAGTATTTAACAAACACATACATGTTTTCAGGAAATTACTTTTGTATCTCTGTATCATTGTAGTTATGATCAACTTCCCTTATTAGTAGTGTATAGGAAGATATTTCTAGTTCTGGTAGACTATGCCCATCAAAATTTACCCATTGATTCAGTTTTATCTTTGTCATATTTTATCAAACATTCTATCTATAGAGGTTTATGTAAAAGCAGATTATATTTTACTTAAGTAATATACAATCATGTATTACTCAAGAGAGGAGAGGGGCGCCTGGGTGGCTGTCGTTAAGCGTCTGCCTTCGGCTCAGGTCATGATCCCAGAGTCCTGGGATCGAGCCCCACATCCGGCTCCCTGCTCAGCTGGGAGTCTGCTTCTCCCTCTCCTTCTCCCCCTGCTTGTGTTCCCTCTTTCGCTATGTCTCTCTCTGTCAAATAAATAAATTTTTAAAAAAATTAAAAAAAAGAGAGGAGAAAAATATTTTCTATAGCCAATAATAAAGTTTTTAATTAAATAAAATTTCTTTTTAGTCAAAACTTAGAGTATAATTCTAGGCTCCCAATTTTAAAATAGCTACCTATTTGTATTGCTGTTAAATGAGCTCTACTGGTGTCTTTAGATAATATTATGTTCAGAGCTAACATTGTAAGTTCTGATTAAGCAAAAAATTACTAAGAATATTCCTTATTTATTTTTTTTAATAACTTACCTTGGGAGGCAGTTGGCATAGAGACTAAGAACATAACTTCTGGGTCAAGACTTCCTGGTTTGAATACTGGCATGACCAATGACTAATTTGACATTCCTGAATAATTACTTAATGTCCACCTTCCTTAATTTTGTCTGTTTAAAATAAGGATATTAACAGCACTACTTTATGACATTATTTGAAGATTAAATGAATTAAAATATATCATGATACTAAGCAAAACATATATGCTAGCTACTCTCATTGTAGTGCTTCAGTGTCTAAAAGTGTAAAATAACCTTTTGAGGTTTCCAGCCTTTGTCATGTAAATTTATCCTGACCACTTTTACCCCTTAATTAGGAAAAATGTATATTTACACTGTTACTTAAAAATATATATAACCAAATAGCAATAGCTCTTTATCAAAGGCTATCCAAGGGCATATCTTGAGGGTTTTTTTTTTAATATTGATAAAAAGATTTTTGTTTCAATGAACACAAGTTAATAGATTTGGAATTGTGTTAATTAAAACTCACTTTGGCAACTAATTGTATCTTCTAAAGGATTAAGATTAAATGATGCAAGACTTCTGGCTTCTATCTTGGATAGAAAAGCTAGAAAAACTGTCACATCTTATCTACCAACAAGAACAAGTTAGATGATATACTAAATCATGAATCTAGAGAGCAGGAGTCACAGAATAACCAACAAGACTAGAATTGAAAGAAAGAATAAAGTTTCAAAGGAG
The DNA here is from genome assembly GCF_029215605.1 of Mirounga angustirostris. Lineage (NCBI taxonomy): Eukaryota > Metazoa > Chordata > Mammalia > Carnivora > Phocidae > Mirounga > Mirounga angustirostris. The sequence goes on along the minus strand of NW_026991712.1, from coordinate 102,920,289 downwards.
ATATGGGATATTTAGCATTAACTACTCTGTGGCAATAGGAGAAAGACAAAGATCTCCATACAAGTGGATAGGAAGAATTCAGCAATTCTTTTATTGAATTACAAAAGGCCAAGTGTGAAATAGTATGAGGGTATAAAATCTCAAAATGTTGTGGACACAAATGGAGTTTGCACTCACTCACATGCTCTTGTCCATAGAACACACTGGGTGGTCACAAAGACTGACAAGGCAGTATACAAGAGCTGGATGAGTGGAGGGAAGACTGCTACCCTACCTAGTATCTACTCCACTAAAGAACAAAATATTAAGTTACCAGCAAAGAGAAGAGCAACAAATGCTTCTGCCTAAAACACATATGCAGACCCATTGCATCCAAAAGAAAAAAAAAAAAAAAAGACCCTTCACTCCTGGAGAAGGGGCAGGAAACTCTCCTGGGCCCAGACCACTGGGGATCTCTTGCTGCCGTCCTATGTGTTGACCTGAGACCAACCCAAAAAAGTCCTCATTACACTGTATCCATTGTTTGTACATCAAAAGGATCCAGAAATATTCAGTCTCTGATGAATCTCCTTTTCCAACTTCAGTCCGTTGAGGAATTGTAGAGGGAGGTTGTGCCTTTTTTTCTTCTGTTGAAATCTTTATCCTACCAGTTATCCACTAGTTGAAAAGTCTAAATGTCAGCAGTATGTACTATGCTCATTCCCACTAACATTAGAGAGAATACTAGAAATAGGATCAATTATAAGCCTACAAATTAAAAAGGTACCTGAGAGCTATAAGTAAGTATTCAGACACATCCATGCTTCTCCTTTGCATTTGCCATGCACATTTTTTTCTTAAAATGTATCATTGTTTTGGAATAAATTAATTCCAAGGAGTGCGATTTTAAGAACATTATTACCTTTACGGCCATTAGCAATATATAAATGTACCAACTTCGTAGCAAATTCACTAGGATCTAGTGCTCAAAAAAGTCAAATATTTTTCAAGTCTATAAATATAACTGTGAAGAGTTTCTGTGGAAAATAATCTAGAGTACTTATTGAAAATTAAGTTTTGTGAAGTTTTAAGGGGGAAATGCCAAAATGAATTCACAGTAAACCAGGAACCTTAGACTACACTCTCTCTTTCTATAATGTAACACTCCCTTACAAACATTATCAATACTTTCAACACTTACTAATCAATCATATCAAGTTGACAAAGCCCTAACTTTAGTTAAGCCCAGCAATCTACTCTCGAGAAGTTATCCTATTACTGAAAACATTTCAAAGCAGCATTAACTGTTCTCTTTAAACTCATGACCATTAGTCTCATGTTGGTGTTCAACACTAATAAATTATAGAATCAAATTTCCCTAGTAGATTTGGTTTAATATTTTCCATTCCCCAAACCACTTTTCAGTAGAATCTCAGTTCTGTTTTCTGATGATAGTATCATCTCTGAGGATAGACAAATCTAGATGATATTGGAGGATCATTCCCTTCCCCTTTGGGCAGCTCAACAGGGAGATTTCTCAGCCCAAACAGCAAAGAAGACTTCTGGCTGATGTCAGCATTCCTGGCAGGCCAGGCTTTTTGCCATAGCCTGGTATGCAAAACGTGGACTTGCTCCCCAGTAATCTTCAAGTTCCTTGAAATATTTCTTGTTACTTAGAGGAGATACAGGTTCTGTAGTCCAGCTTAGGCTAACTGGTTAGTATATAATACAGTGTGGGACCGGCTTGTTCACCCTGCCACAGGCCCATCTGCAGCCCACACAGCCTCCTCCCTGTGGTAACCTTGGTCTCACTGGTTATGGGTCTACTTTGCCCGGTTGCGCTGTGGAATAATGAGATTTCGGGGGGTTGAGTACACACTAACATGTTTCTGCTTGTAAGATTTCCCCCTATAAATGTAAAATTATATCTGCTCTTTAAGGCAATGTGTTCATGATGCTCTTGAGTGACACTGAGACATTAGTGAGAAAATAGAAACAATCTTTTGGAAACTCACTTGTCTTTTCTCCACTAAATCTGCCAAAGGAGACAATTTAGCCTCATGCTTAAGAAATGTTTTTCTGGAGCCCACCTGAAGGAGTTTGAATCCCAGCTCCCAGTCATCAGCTGTGTGACCTTGAGCAAATTGTTTTTCTTTTCCAGTTTTTTTGTCTGTAAAATAGGAATAATACAACTCTGTGGGGTTGTAGGGAGGATTCAATTAATATAGTTATACTACTTAAAACAGGCTCTGACAGGGGCGCCTGGGTGGCTCAGTTGGTTGAGCGACTGCCTTCGGCTCAGGTCATGATCCTGGAGTCCCTGGATCGAGTCCCGCATCGGGCTCCCTGCTCAGCGAGGGGCCTGCTTCTCCCTCTGACCCTCCCCCCTCTCATGTGCTCTCTCTCATTCTCGCTCTCTCAAATAAATAAATAAATCTTTAAAAAAAAAAAAAACAAAACAGGCTCTGACATATAATAAACCAGTATTAGTATTTGTCCAGTGAATGATGCCTATCTGTAACTAAAACAACATTCTCTGTGTTTCCTGCTAATACAATGGAGGATGCAAGAGTGGTCTTCTCAAAGGCCAAATCCATCTGTTGATTCTGGATCAGATCCTTAATTTAATTTATAAAAAATTCATTCTTGCGTGCATTCTCTCTTTATGCTATCATCAACTTTTCTAACTCTTCTGGATCATTCTGACTGGCATGAAAATAATCTTTATTATTTTTCAAATTAATAAAAATATTTCCCTACCCTTTATCTTCTCCACGTAGTAACTCAATTATCTTCCGTCCTCGATGATAAATTCATAGAAAGAGGTTAGTTGTGGCAGATTATATATTCCAAAAATGTCTCTAGCAATATTTCTAGTTCCACTCTAAAATGTTACTGGACCCATCAAGAGATGGCTTTGTCTTCCCTCTCCTTGAACTCAGGGAGATTTTGTTACTGCCTCTATAAATAGAATGTAAGAAATGATGTTACTCCGGGCATAGGTAATAAAAGATAATATGCTGTCACATGACTCTCTCAGGATATTTACCTCTGTGGTCCAGCCATCCTATAATGAAGAAGCCCCTGCCATATGGAGATGTCAAGTTTAGAGGCTCTGTTCAATAGCTTCAACTAAAGTCAGCCTCTAACCAGCTTCATCCTCCAAACATGTGAGTGAGCAAGCCTCCAGATAATTTTAGCCCCAAACCTTTGAATTTTCCAGTTTGAGGTCCCACATATTATGGAGCAGAGACAATCTATTCCTGTGATGATCTGTTCAAATTCCCGACGCACAAAATCCATGAGTACAATAAGTAATTGTTTTATGTCACTGAGTTGTAGGGTAATTTGTTATGTAGCCATAATAACTGGAGCATTTGTTTATAATAATTAAAGTGACTACCTCAGGGCTCAGCAATTTTCATAATGAAATGCCAAATTCCTGCAGATATGGAAATTATAAGAGAAAAGTTAAAATAAATGAAGACATCGCTCTGAAATCCACCCAAAAGAATTTCTAGGAAAAGGTTATGAAAAATACAATTTAGAAATAATAAATCAAAGAAGAAATCCTCTAAAGTGAAGAAAGACTCTTCATTTTACTTGCACGTATGGGTTTGTCCATTGTTATCCCCCTAAATTATCCAACTTATATAATCAGAAAATATATTACTGGTAATTTCTTCTTTCTACTTTTCTGTTTAAAAGGTTATTTTAGACTTTCTTAATAATCAGAGTTTATTAAGCATATAATATAAATTAAAATAAAAATTCAAAACAAGTGTAATAATGTTTCAAAGAGTTTATGGTAGCGTTCTATATAAAATTTCTTTTCCTTCCAATGTTGCCTTTTTAGATTGTTATCTTATTGCTGTGAATCTCAAAGAAATGGAATAAAAGTAAAAATCATTCCCTGTAGGATTCATGACATTTGATATTTGTATTCTTGACAGTGACAAGAAAATTAATTTTAGCTTTCAAAAAGTAGGACATTGTCTATTCATAATTCGAAAACTCACTGTAATTCAAGTTTTTAAAATTGCTTGCCTTAAAGCAAATGATGATGAATTTATATGATTCTGTATTTTCTTTATATAATACCCTTATATCAAAATTTCACTTCACATTTTGGATGGAATGCTAGGAATAACACACTTTTTTGCTAGTTATAGATATGTGCTTAGTCATTACTTTTACCTACATAATTTGATATATCCCTCCAAACTCCTAAATCTAATAATTTTACAAAAAGTGAAAAAAAAATGTCTTCCTACCTTGAAATATGAACCATTTCAAGATCTGATATCATCCTAATTTTGTCATTATCAATAACAGCTCTACCTACAAATTGCTAATTTTTAATATTCCTGTTTGTACACAGCTACATTTTTTTTCTTCAGTTTCCTTTTGTTGGTAACTACATAACAATCCCTTCACTTCCTCCAGAACTTCGATATACTGACCTTAATCATGTGTTTTGTTTTGTTTTTCCTCCCATCCCTTCACACCCTTTGTTCTCCCTCATACATTCATGGTCCATGAATATTGTCACTTTCTTGCCTACTTTTATCTCTCTGCCCTCTTTATTCTTCCATTAAACACACAAGGCAAATGCCTCGTGCTTGTTAATTTGAACTCTGTGCCAACTTCATGTCTATAAATGAAGAGCAACCGCAGTTAGGCTAGGAAAAAATCAAACACCCAAACGTGAAAGTGATCTCATTTTAAAATTAAACATACTTCTCAGTGGCTCTCAGAAATTTCCACCAACCTTAGTCCAATTCCCAAGATAATTTATCATCAAATGCTATCAGACAATATTTTTACACATTTTCATCTTTACTCAAACTTATGTCCTCTCTCTCCTTTTCATTTCTAGCTATGATCTAATTCCTTTTTTCACTGAAAACTTAAGCAGAGAAGATTCTCATCTTCACACCAACCAGTAATATCATCTGTTTGTGTCTCTGTTCACAGTCTCTATCTTCCCTCATATCACAATAAATGGTGCCGTTTCCTTTCAGAAGTCAAACTTTCCACTTGTGTACTAAATTTCTCCTTTTCTCCCTCCTTACTTATGGAATTTTTCTTCTGCAATTATTTCTTTTCTCTCCTGTTGGCTTTCTGTTCTCGATCATGATCACATAAACAAATATGTAGATCTTTTTTTCTTTAAAAAAAAAAAAATCCCTTCTTTTGCCATAGAGCAAACCCCAACTATTGGAATGTTCTTCAGCTTCTTTTTAGATCTTAACCTTCAAAATAGTTGGCTACATTTACAGTTTTCACTTCCTCACCTCTACCTATTTTGAACAATACTACCACTTGAACAGAATGACCCTTCTCAAGATTACTAATAATGATTATACTTCCTGTATGCAGAATACTCATTACTCAAATGAGATGAGCAGCAGCTTTTGGAGAATTGATTATGTCCTCCTTCTAGACACACTTCTTTCACTTGATTGACAGGATACCACCCTCTCCAAATGTTCTGCTCATTTGCATATATTTCACAGCTATGTGTATGAAATAAAGATAAATTCAAGCAAAAAATATTTCCCATTAAATTAAAACATTTAAAATCATTGCTTTCCTTTGCATTTTATTTCAGTCCTCTCAAATTTTAAAACTATTTACTAGATTATGAATTAATCTAATCTTCTGCACAACACTATTCAAGAATATAAAATTTAATTATGCTCTTTATGAATATTTACAGTTTGGTAATTGTTAAATTTGTCCAAGCTTTATTTAGACTTTTTTGATAAATAATAATAACAATAATATGTCAAATAGTTTGCTTTGTTATTGACATTGCTGTTGTTTTTATTATTTTTGAAAGAAAATTAGATGTTTAACAAAGAAAGTTTCATAAAAAGCAAATTTTTAAATTTCCAAATAAGATCTCTACTCAAGCCCACTGTATCCAAATGATTTAGAATCCACTTGACTCTCATCTTTAATATGAAAGAGACTTTTTTTTCTATAATTCAAACAAATTTTGGAGAGCAAGCATGAGAGGTACATTCTTAGATTGCTCTCCACCTCTTTTATTCTTCTGCAAGGATTCAGATGCCAAGAAAGTAATTCAATAGTGTCAAGAATCAATTTTTTTAAAGTCTTCTGTTCAATAGATTCTGCCAAAGTCTCTGACAGATTCACTCTGTCTACTTCCTTCGTGCATAACCCTTATTGTTCATCAGTGAAAATGTGGTACTTGGCTGGCAGACACAATTAATTTGCCTCTGTGTTTATTATAATAATAATTATTATTATTTTAGAACTGACTCATGAAACCACTTTGTACATTTATATCCTTCTTTCAAGTTGGGTTAGATTCCTTAACAGGAATAAGAAGAAATATGAATGGGTGCTAAAAATGTGAATATGTGATTATATTAATAAAGAACCATTCCACCTTAAGCACTTAGTATTTTAAAATGAGGAAAATCTGAAAATAAGTGGGTTCATGATTGAACATAGGAAAAATATCAAATAAAAAATAGAATTTAGGAATTGATGATAAGCAACCTGAAAATAATGAATGAAAACAACAAAAATCCTTAGGGTAAAAACAGCAAAGAGATTTTTTAAAAATTTGTTTAATAACACTAAAACATACAAAAACCTGGAAAATATAAAAAATAAAAAATATGATATTTTATATAAAGAATAAGAAAAACTCAGGTATTAAAGATATTTAAGATACTTAGCATATCATTAATATTCCAGTTTGAACTTTGAAAATCTAGACAAATTAGATAATTTTCCAGCAAAGTATAAAATGTCAAAATTGACCCAGTTAAAAGTATGAAGTCTAGGGCGCCTGGGTGGCTCAGATGGTTAAGCATCTGCCTTCGGCTCAGGTCATGATCTCAGGGTCCTGGGATCGAGTCCCACATCGGGTTCCCTGCTCAGTGCAGAGCCTGCTTCTCTCTCTCCCTCTGCCACTCCCTGTGCTTGTGCTCTTCTGTCTATCTCTCTGTCAAATAAATAAATAAAATCTTTAAAAAAAAAAAGTATGAAGTCTGAATAATAAAGTACTCTAAAGAGATGGTAAAATGCAGAAAGCAGTAGATTCAGTTTCTAAACTTTAAGTTAATGATATTTCCTCAGGACTTGAAACAAATGTTGACTAAAACAGTATGCAAAGCTTCTCCTCATGTTTTTATTAAGATCACTTAACCTTAGTAATGAAAACTTATCAAGTTGATAAAAAAATACATATTCAAACTGTGGGATAATTTTATTTATGACTATAGAAGCTATAATTCTAAATAAAGTAATAGCTAATTGAATTCAGCACTGTATCAAAAGGATAATATACAAATGGTCAGAGAGATCATATTCCAATATTGTAAAGATTTTTCCACATTTAGAATTCTATAAGTATAATTTACTTAGAAACCATAATTTAGTTCAGAATTTACTTAGAACCAAAAATCCTATAGGAAGCAGGAATTTAAACTCTAAATCTAATTAAATAGCTCCGGAAACTATAAAATTTCAATAAGGGACATAAAACAAAATTGGATATTAATTAAAAAATCAATCAACTCATTAAAACAGCAATCACAAAAAAACATGATTTCATAGCAATTTTTTTATAAAATTATTTCAAATTTCTCATAGAAAAATGATTACCTTAGTAGCCGAGAATTCACAGTTGAATTCTGAGAATTATGTAGAGTGAACTGCACCAAATCAATTTCTATATGCAGGGACATCCATTAACAGCTAGACAGTCTTGGTTTTCTTGACAAATCACATACCCATATCCTATTGCAACACAGTAGAGGGGTTGTTGGCTTCCAAAGAAAATTGTGGATGCTATTTGGAAAAGGAAAAAAGGAAAATTGATAGTTGATAATCAACTACCAATGTCCAATTTGCCATGTGAAATGTTACATTTCTATGGGTTAACAATCCACAATACAAAATGTAAATTAAGAGAGTTATAGGTACTAGGTATAAATGTAAGAGAGTTGTTGAATAAGCTTTTAGTGCTAGAGATCTTCCTGGTATTTTTTGCAAGCACTTTTTTTCTAGTTATACATTGAAAATACATAAATGATTCTTCTTCTACCTGCTGATTATGAATTTCACATTTAAAAGTTTCAGTTGGATCATTATCTCTTTCAAGATAACGTGAATGACATTTGATGTTTTTTTTTTTTTTTATCTCATACAGACTAATTCTGTTAATATTTTGCATTGTGTGTCTTTGGATATCTGGCTAGACATTTTGGTTACTGACATTGAATTTAAAACAATTTAAAAATAAAAAAGATAACCTCTAAAATAAGTGCATAAATATGCTGTATTTTATCAATTTTATTAATTTGTTTTTAAGTTTTTAACATTTTAACAATCCGAATGGGTTTTTAATGAGTGATGTATCATATTTGAACTGGGAGAATGGTGTTGTTTCATTAGAGTAGCTTAAATGGTGTGTCCTACAACTGATAACATCTTGACTGCTATCTAAATTTTGAATATTTTATAAATCATCAAGAAAATCATCAGAAGTTCTACAGAATGGGGGCGCCTGGGTGGCTCAGTTGGTTAAGCATCTGCTTTCATCTGCCTTTGGCTCAGGTCATGATCTCAGGGTCCTGGGATCGAGCCCAGCATCCTGCTTCCTGCTCAGCAGGGAGTCTGCTTCTCTCTCTCTTTCTATCTCCCTCTGCCCCTTCCCACTGCTCATTCTCTCTCTCTATTGAATAAATAAATAAAATCTTTAAAAAAACAAAGTTCTACAGAATGACACCCTAATTTGTAAAGATTAACATTTATTAGGAAATAAGTTAATTAAGGTAAAATAAGCTATGAAAACTATAAATTACTTATTAAGCACTATTTTCACTATATCCTACCAGTTTATATGTGACATTCTCAATGCCATGCAGTTGTGTTTTTCTTTATTTCCATTTATTCTTCTTTCACCATGATTTATTTTCAATATATACTAAAATGCTCAAATATTTGGAATTTGTATTATAGCTTTTTGTTATTAGCTTCTAAGTTGTTTTTGTTACAAAATAGAATGGGCTATATGTGATACCAGTTCTCAAAGATTATTGAAATTTATTTTATCGCAAATCACATAAACATTTTTATGCATATTATTCCATGTACTCTTTAGAAGAGGGAATATTTTCCCATTGTTAAATACAGAATTCCATATGCATGCATTAGCTAAAGCTCATTGATTTTGTTGTCAATTTTCTACATATTTTCTGATCGTTTTCTCTTTTTTTGCTTTTTTAAAAGATTTTATTTATTCATTCAAGACACAGAGATACACAGAGAGAGAGAGCATAAGCAGGGGGAGAAGCAAAGGGAGAGGGAGAAGCAGGCTTCCCATTGAGCGTGGGGTTCGATCCCAGGACCCTGGGATCATGACCTGAGCCAAAGGCAGAGGCTTAACCATCTGAGCCACCCAGGTGCACCTTTCTGATCATTTTCTGAATGATCAGAATACCTGAAAAAGTATATTGAAGTCTTATGCAATGGTGGTGGATTTTTTAGTTTTTCCTATAATGCCCTGTATCTTTAATTATTTTGATATTTTTAGATGTATATACTTTTCATTAGAGTTCTTTGACAAATTCAACTTTTTCTCAAAAGATTTTTACTGTCTTCAATGATGCCTTTTATCTAAAGTTATTAGTCTCAAAGTAATACAGCTTTATCTTTATTTATTCCTCAGTATATATTACAATACTGAGCTAATCATGAAAACTTGAGACATTTTTGTTAAAAAAAAATTTGACTTATCAGTTGTTTATCTTTAAATGACTGATTTTTAAGTGATTCTGAAGCCAATATAAGATAACCATCTTTCAAGATGACATATGAAGATGTCAGAGCACTGAAACAGCCATTAACAATTAGTCTGGATACCTTTTTTAATTTAAAACTGACTTTCTGCAATGTTGGGCACTCTTATTATAGGATTTGGATTTTGGTTTCTTGCTTTATCATCAGCTGTTTCTCCCCTAGCCTCTGTAACTGATTTTTGGGTGGTAATGTGATATATTTTAGGATGTTCTGTTTAACCAGACTGATACTTTCTAGATTGCCCACCATGATCTAATTTGTACTCTTGGTTCAATTCTACTACCATGTACTGGTTCTTGTCTACTCTACATATGCCTGTTTTGCTGGCAAATCCCTATACAGGTTAGTTCTTTGCTTCCATCTCTTGGATCCTGAACATTGCAATTAGAAAAATTTAAAGTGATATTTTTTTCTAGTTACAGACAGGTTACTCCTTTGGAACCAAGAGTGTAAAGTGGGCCACTACAAAAGAAAAAAGCTGTTGACAGCAACAGGTTTCACTAGTAGCTAAAACTTCCAGAAGTGTTAATAAATTATCTTGTGTGGCTAGAAATTCTGTGTGGAAGCTTAAAGATTTTCTCCTATATCAAAATATAGAAAGATTAAGTAATTATATCTCAGCCAAAATTGAAATACAAACATAACAACAGAAACTTTCCAGACTTTTTTTTTAAATAAAGGATATTTCATGTCTTAGAGATTCTGTCGATATGTATCATACTTAACAGAAGTCAAATATATTTAGATTTTATATAGTTTATCAAACCATAAATAAACTTTAAATGTTCAATTCATGCAAAATATGCTTGTAACCTGTGAAAGGACAGGAAATTGCAAATGTGGAGGTTCACAAAATAATTAAAGAGGTTTTTAGTTAAATAAATTTTATTTATGTATAATTTATGTATCATAAAGAGAACATATAAATGTACACTGTCTGAAGATTTTTATAAAATCTTTTATAAAAGATTTTGTCTATGTCTATGAGGTCATTTTAGGGCAACCTGGGTTTTTATCAAAGACATAAATAACACATTTCAGGGCACCTGGGTGGCTTAGTTGGTTAAGCGTCTGCCTTTGGCTCAGGTCATGATCCCGGGGTTTGGGATCAAGCCCCACACTGGGCTCCCTGATCTGCGGGGAGCCTGCTTCTCCCTCTGCCCTTTGCCTGCCACCCCCCTCCCCCCTGCTTGTGCTCTCTCTCTCTCTGTCAAATAAATAAATAAATAAATAAATCTTTAAAAAATGAAAGAAAATGAAAATCAGAAGAAAATTTAATTGAGCTTAGGATATACCTACCACATAATGATTTTCAAAAATCACACAGCCGCTTGAAAGATGCTTTCTTTGCTAAGAATTAAGAACAATGTGGGGAAGGTTATAAATATCAAAGTTTCATGTTCAGCAGACCCAGGGCATTCCACAATAAGAAAAGGTAACAGAAGGAATCATTTTATTTTTTAAATTAGGACCTACTTCATTTACCTCTAAGATATAATAAAATGAATTAACAAGCAAAGTAACATTTGTACTTCCTCACTAATTAAAGCTTGAAAGCAGTATGCTCTCAATGTAGAGTTATTTAGGAGATAGGTTCTGAAATTCTATTTTATTCAAACATAAGTTGTAAACAGTGGAAAAAATACAGAATCCAAGAACTTCATCACCTGCTTCTGATTCAGTGGAGATGAAACACAGGTTTTAAGTTAAACCTTCCCCAGGTAATAAAGATGCAGAGAGTTCCAAGACTATTCTTGAGAAAGAATAGGTAGAGAATGTTTTTCTAAGGGTATATTATGAGTGGTCACATTTCACAGGTATATAAATTAGGTAAGACCTTATATTTAAATAATAAAAATAATTAAAAGATATACACTAAGAAACTTGAAATAAATGGCGATTTAACGAAGTTCGTTTCCTAATGTTTTCAGAACATCATTGTGATCTTTCTAGGTTTATTTTAATTTGCTTTGCAGGGCAATGAGCTTTGGACAAAAGCTTCCTTATTCTTAGCTGATACGAGTATTCACTTGAAAAATCTTTCAAAATAACGTTCACATAAGCAATGATAGCTAGTCAGTATTTGTATGAGTCTACGACTGATTTGCAATACTCTCCTAAATGTAAGTATCACTTATGTCCACCACTAATCCTCTTACCTCTACAGGCCTTTGAGAAAATATTTTGCTTTTTCCAGTGCATAGTTAATAAGAAAAGGACAGCCATTGAATGTGTGTTTAACAGGATGAAGAGGAGATCTGGTATTAGAGAAAGTGTAATTGAAATGTAAGTAATTGAAGCATAACAAAACTCACCAGTAAAGGCTTTTTATCACTTCAGTGAAGAGTTCAGTCTAGCCTTCAATTGCTTCCTATAATTTCTGTATATAACACTCTCTTGCTCTCTCCCAGGAAACATGTGTGATGTCAGAATTACAGCCTGAGGTTACAGTACTGTGACACTTTCAAGCTCTTCAAGGTTTGTCAAGCACAGTTAATTATACTTACTAGAAGTCTCTCACCTCTCATACTCATGCACCTTAATCATACACACAGTGGAAATCTATAAAGTCTAGAATAAAAGGAATGTGTTTAAATGCTCCTTTTAGGACATAAAGTTATACCTGAGATTTTGAAATAAGGTAATCTGAACAGAAAATTTTATGTTTTCATTTTTTTTTTAAAAACTAACATGAAAACTGATAATGGGGTTTTCTACATAGAATGCTATTGTTCAAAATCTATTTGAACCAGGTGATGGGTATTAAGGAGGTCACGTGTGGTGATGAGCACTGGGTGTTACACGCAACTAATGAATCATTTAACACAACATCAAAAACTAATGATGTACTATATGCTGGCTAATTGAACATAATAAAAAAATCTATTTGAAAACTCTAATTATTCAATATATTTCAACTGAATGATGAAAACGTTCCATATCCCATTTTGAAATATTGTATATTTTCTGTAACTAAAACTATCAAAATTATTTTAGAGTGGTTAGAAATAAGAATTATAAGTATTACTAATTGAAATTTGTGGAGCTTCTAATGCAAAAAGTGCTATTTAGAAATGTTCTGAGACCAGTATTTCTGAAATTTTGTTGTACCAATGAGAAAAATGATATTTAATAAAATTTGATTCTGTTATTTTATTAAAAACTATAATACCTGTTTTGAATGGTGTGTATATTGGGAATATAAAAAATCGAAGGCAATGTTGTTGGATATGAAGCTTCTGTTCATGGCAAGAAAGATAAGAGAATTCATAAAGCAAGCATCAACTGAGTGTTTAGTCATTTTGTAAACATTAGTTACAAAAGTACAACAAAATCATATACAAAAATAAACACAAATATAATTTAGAACTGGAGTATTTGGGAGAACATTCTAAACATTTATTTTATGCCTTTATTTTAAATTAACAAAGATAACACACATAATGAAGATAAGAATCCAATAATACAGAATTATAATTTAAAAATATTAATAATCTAAAAGTAAACATTTTTGCTCTGTGAAAGACTGTTAAGAAAATGAAAAGATAAGGTACACACTGAGAGAAAATATTTGCAAAACACATAAGTGATAAAGGATTGTATCCAAAACATACAAAGAAGGCTTAAAATTCAACAATGAAAAAAATACAATTAAATAATGGGCAAAACGTCTGAATAGATACTTTACCAAAGAAGATATACAGATGGAAGATAGGCATATGAAAACATACTCAACATCCTTTGTCATTACCAAAATGTCCTCCACAAAGAATGGTAAACAAACTGGAAACAGTGGTACATCCATACAATGGAATATTATCAAGCAATAAAAAGAAATGAACTTTCAAGGCACAAAAAGATATGCATGGATAAATTTTAAATGCATATTGCTAAGTGAAGGGAGCCAGTATGAAAAGGCTATATACTATATGATTCCATTTATATGGCATCTTAGAAAAGATAAAATGATTAAGACAACAGATAGATCATAGTTGGAAGGATGCATGTTGGCCTTGTCTGACACCTCCAGATGCCTTACTCACACCTAGCCTATTCTGTGTCGAGGAGACATGCACTCTTAAAGATTTATTTGTTTGTTTGTTTGTTTGTTTGTTTGTTTACTTACTTATTATGAGAGAGCGACTAAGAGCAGCAGGAGAGGCAGAGGGAGAGAGAGAATCCGCAAGCAGACTCCCAGCTGAGCATGGACCCAACTCGGTGCTCCATCTCAGGACCCTGAAATCATGACCCTGAGATCATGACATGAGCCTAAACCAAGGGTTGACCTCTTATCTTACTGAGCCACCCAGGTGCCCTGGGCATGTGCTCTTAAACTTTCAGGCTTTCCTTTTTTCCTGTAAATTTTGGGCCAAAGCTTTGGTTTTTGTCTGCCTTTAATGCTGGAACTCCAGAAGGTGGGACAGTGGCCCCTAGTCTTAACTGTCTCCCCCACAACGTCCTGCACTCACAGGTCCAAGGGGGTCCCCTGAGAGCATACCTCGTGTTGGCCAGCCCCTCCCTTGGGCATGGACCCTTGAGTTTCCATGTTGAGGTAGAACAAGAGTGCAAATACTTAAAAAAATTTTTATACTGTTGTAAAAGGAGGGGCAGCAAATGTGTTTTTTTTATAAAGCTGACACAGATACATGTTTTGATAATCACAATTACAGGCTCAGTATTGTGATGGGGAGCATGGCACATTCCGCTGCCCATCTCAAGGGCTTGTAATGCAGAGAGAACAGAATTAAAGTGATTTTACAACGAAAATGTAGGTCATAGTTGCCTAGGGTTGCAGGTGAGATTTGAATAGATGAAACACACAGAAATTTTAGGGTGACAAACTATTTTGTATAGCACTATAATGGTGGATTCATGATACTTTGCATGTCAAACTCATTGAACTTTACATGACAAAGAGTGAACCTTAATGTATGAAAATTTTAAAAATCATTTAGAAGGTCTGGACACAGGATGGAATGCAGACTGTGACAAAAGAATCTAAATGTATTATAAATGTATGAAATAACCAAACAAGGGGGTAGTAACAGAAAATGAATGGAGACTGTAAGACTTAAAATAAATGAAACTACACAGTCATTGTATTATATTTGGTAAAGTTGTTTTACTATGGGGATTTGGGTTAACAGTTCTGAAACCATTATACACATATAGTAGAATTCAACAATGAAATAAATGGATGGCAGATGTTAGGAGCCAGGTTTTTCACTGTTGGAGTGGGAAGTTTCAGACAGGCAAAATGAGAAAGCTGTATGATCCATATGTTAATGGATTGGAGTTGAAGATAATGTGAACTCATAGTTAGGTTAG
Source organism: Mirounga angustirostris (assembly GCF_029215605.1). NCBI lineage: Eukaryota > Metazoa > Chordata > Mammalia > Carnivora > Phocidae > Mirounga > Mirounga angustirostris. Next base: position 102,905,136 of record NW_026991712.1, on the reverse strand, counting down.
AGCAGACACAGATGGATACATATAGAAATATTTATTTCTACCTTGGAAGCAATCCTGGCAAAAAAAAAAATGACATTAGGTAAAAACTAAGGGCATCTGAATAAAGTAAGAAGCTTAGTTAAGAATAATGTATCAAATGTAACATGTTAATATAGGGAAAACTAGATGTGGGATTTGTGGGAAATATTTGTACTATTATTACAACTTTTCCATAAAAGTAAAACTTCTAACAAAAGTTTATTCCACACATTTTTTTTTCCATTTCATATAAATTTAAGCAAATATCAACACTTCATTCTTTTGAGGAAAAAAATGCATTTTGTGGGCGCCTGGGTGACTCAGTCATTAAACCTCTGCCTTTGGCTCAGGTCATGATCCCAAGTCCTGGGATCAAGCCCCACATCAGGCTCCCTGCTCAGTGGGAAGCCTGCTTCTCCCTTTCCCACTCCCCCTGCTTGTATTCCCTCTCTTGCTGTCTCTCTCTCTCTCTCTGTCAAATAAATAAGTAAATATATAAAATCTTCTTAAAAAATGCATTTTGTGACTACAAATATATCAACTGTGAAGTTCATGTTTTCATATTCTAAGCAATCTCCTGTTGTTTTCTTAAATATGCTTAGGTATAGAGTTTTAGTGCATCCATTTCCAGCAATCAAAATTGTATTTCGATTCAAAATTCAAAAATGTCAGTAATTTGCTGTAAAAGTTACCCTGCTTTTGCATTATTTTCATTGGCATTTTGCCTCTTTTGCAACTGTGTACTCATCACATTTAAGAGGTGAAACAGAGATAACTCCCTCACTACCGCTTTATGCTCAAGAACAGTAGAGTTCTGCCTAACAGTACATTCTTTACCCGAGTTACAATTAGTGAGAGCACAATCTAATATAACTGGGGGGTTATCTACCTCCCCACAATAGTTGATGCCATCATTATATTTGAAATTAGTTTATATTTGGTGGTCAAATAATATGTATTATGCCATCATTAGCTGAGGAGAAAAATCAGTGTGAATTGTTTTGCTCAGTTAAATGTAATCGTTTATGTGAGAACAGGTAAGAAAATCAAAATAATCAAAAGTCAAAGAAACTACAGATATGAGAAACTCAAGAGGATCATAGCCAAAGATATAAATAATACCTGATTCCAGACTGATAAAGGATAATGAAATTTAGGGATATGTGTAATATTTAGATTATCTAAAAGATATAGAGAGGCAGTTTGTACTTAAAATTTCCTTACATGGGAAAAGAAAAACAAAACAAACAAAGCAAAAAGCATAAACAGCCTAAATTGTTTTAACAAAAAGAGAAAGAAGATGTTATTTAATCTTCAAGTAACTCTAGTATGCATAAATGCTTCATCTACACATCCCACATTAAAGAAACTTTAACATACTCCTGCTTTCCCATTGCATAAAATTTCTAAATTTCTTAGCCAAGTTTGTTTGTTGTTTTAGCATGTGATTGACATTTTTTTCCTGAAAATCTTTCTGCCTGGATCCTGCCCTTCCCAGACGTAAAGAGAAAAATATACTCCAAATGGAAGATTGTACAAAGTTACAGGTTGCACTTTTAGACGAATTTTCAGTCTATGAAAATGAAGAAATCATCCTCATAGACTCAAAAATCCTAAGAGAGACTGATATTCTATGCAAGTCTCTACAGAAATCGATATGACATTTTGCCAGTGTTTGCATCATTTTATTTACTTTCGTCATTGTAATAGATACAGACCATGGATACATATGATTTATAGGCTGAACTTCATATCTTAAATCTTGTGTTTATTGGTTTTGTTCTGTTTTTTTTTCTCTAGTCAGTGATTAACTGGGACTGAATTGTAAATGGGATTTATTTCATTAGGATCTAAAAGGACCTTTGGGAATATTGAAAACATTATCTTGATTATAGCAGTGGATGCCTTAATGTACACATCTGTCAAAACTAGTCAGTGCATTTTTGTATGTAAATTTGCTTCAATAAAGTTGATAAGTAAAAATTTTACAAAAGTAGAATAATCATGCCATAAAATAATAATTATCATTAGCTATCTGATAATTACTGAGGGGGAAAAAGAAATTCTTTCATGTGACTCTCTCTTTTTTTCATTATGTTATGTTAATCACCATACATGTGCTCGCTTCGGCAGCACATATACTAAAATAATCACCATACATTACATCATTAGTTTTTGATGTAGTGTTCCATGATTCATTGTGTACATATAACACTCAGTGCTCCATTCAATACATGCCCTCTTTAATACCCATCACCAGGCTAACCCATCCCCCCACACTCTCCCCTCTAGAACCCTCAGTTTGTTTCTCAGAGTCCATAGTCTCTCATGGTTCGTCTCCCCCTCTGATATCCCCCCCTTCATTTTTCCCTTCCTACTATCTTCTTTTTTTTTTTTAACTAGCATTTTTTTTATTAACATATAATGTATTATTTGTTTCAGAGGTACAGGTCTGTGATTCAACAGTCTTACACAATTCACAGCGCCCACCATAGCACATGCCCTCCCCAATGTCTATCACCCAGCCACCCCATCCCTCCCACCCCCCCACCACTCCAGCAACCTTCAGTTTGTCTCCTGAGATTAAGAATTCCTCATATCAGTGAGATCATATGATACATTTCTTTCTCTGATTGACTAATTTCGCTCAGCATTATACCCTCTACTTCTATCCATGTCATTGCAAATGGCAAGATTTCGGTTTTTTTGATGGCTGCGTAATATTCCATTGTGTGTGTGTGTGTGTGTGTGTGTGTGTGTGTGTGTGTGTGTGTACCACATCTTCTTTATCCATTCGTCTGTTGATGGACATCTTGGCTCTTTCCATGTGACTCTCTTAACAATAAATTGGAGTATAATTTAAGGATGGACTAAGCCTGTGAAATAAGGGATCATCTATCATCTATTTTGTGTATGCCTATTGTTAATTAATCCCAGGCCCCAGGAATAATCATCCCTATATTTAATGAAGCTCTATTGTTTTGATATTTTTTCCCAAAATATATTCTCTTATTAGATTAACAGATATAATGATGGTGCACAAAATACTGTTTTTGCTTGATTATAAAGACAGATATGGATCACGTATTCCACTGTCAAATAAGCTTAGGAAATAATTATTTGAATAACTTATAACAGATTTATCCATTGTAGAATGTAAGTCTTTAATATACCCATATATCTCATGATTCATTTAAAAAATCTACTATGCAGTGCTTCCCAGTTTTAAAAAAAATAATTGTTTTTGTATACCATTTGTTCGGTTTTTTGTTTTGTGAAATAAGTTTGGGAAAAACTTATATGAATATTTCCATTCCCTGAAGGCACGGTCATATGTCTATATATTTTTCATTGCTGCTGAGGAATGCAGTAAAATTCCCCAAAGGCAATTGCTCTCTCCCACTTTAAACACTATTCTTTGGTTTAAAAGAACAAAATGTGGTAAGTGATTTATCAATCTTAGAAGAGTTCCCACTCTGGTTTCATAAAGGATAGTTTATATAACTTAAACTAGCCTGCATGGAAAGCCCCAGCTCTACTAACTATTCTTTTTTTTTTTTTTAAAGATTTTATTTATTTATTTGACAGAGTGAGACACAGCGAGAGAGGGAACACAAGCAGGGGGAGTGGGAGAGGGAGAAGCAGACTCCCTGCCGAGCAGGGAGCCCGATGCGGGGCTCGATCCCAGGACCCTGGGACCATGACCTGAGCTGAAGGCAGACGCTTAACGACTGAGCCACCCAGGCGCCCCTACTAACTATTCTTTAAAAAGTTATATATACTACAAATTTTCCTTCTAGGTGAACTTCTCCCTTTCCCAATATATGCAAGCAATAACCTCCTGCTTCCTTCTGCTTCCTAACTTTCTATAGGCATGGTTATCTCTGTTTCCTCTGAGCAAAGACACAGAAACACTGTTGTTTTAATTTAACATGATCGTAATTTTGTATGCTTTTCTGGATACGTGTGTTTCTATCTAATCTTTGTATATTATTATAAATCCTTTCAAGAGCATTACCATGAGTAACAGCTATTTATTCTATTATCATTTGTTTCTCTATCATTAGCAGTCTACCTCAATGTCTAACTAAATACCAAATACATATGTGTTCCAAAACATATTTTTATGGTTAAAGGCTGTGTTATTAATCCTTTTGTTTTTTAGTCAGTGTGGGGTAGGTCATTGAGAAAACATGACTACCAGTTGACCCAGGAACTGGACTCATTCCATTTCATTTTTGTAAAATTCCTAAAAATCTTATATATTGTAGTATAAGGTTATCAGCCATAATTTAAAAATGTATGTTGCAGAAATAACCAAGTTCCCTTGTCAATCACATTATTATAAACTCTTATCATCTCTTTAACCATGGCCATTTTTGAGTATTTTGTCATTTGTAGACAGTTATTATTTTACTCTGATGCTTTGGCAAAGAGTGTGTCTGTGAACGTGGTTCATCTTCAAAGGGAATCATGGAAAAGACTTTGACAGTACAAGTTTCTAATAACTAAGATCAATCTGCCATCTTGTGGGAGGGACAATAATGAAGTGACTCCCCAAGACTACCTGCACAGTCCCACAATATGTCATGGGCTGGTAGCCTGAGATCTGTCCTATTCTCCTTCCCCACATCAGTAAAATGTACCTATTACATTGATGATATAATGTTCACACTGAAGACTTGCATATGTTGTGGGACTTTGCTGGACCATCTGTGAGGAAAAAGATGGGCAGTGAACCCACAGAAAATGTAAGGCCCAGGCTCTGCCATAAGGTTTTTGGAGTCATTCTTTCAGGCAAGACACATGTTGTCCCAGAAGCTCTCTTTGACACATGATAACTTATCCAATCTTTAAAATATAAAGGAGATGCAAGTTTTTATGGAGATCCTGGGGTTTTAGAAGACTTTTATTCCCCACCTGGCATGTTGCCTTCACCCTCATTCTACCTGGTAAAGAAAGGACACGTGTGGGACTGGGGATAAGAACAGCAGGCCACCTTTGAGAAGGCAAAACTACTAGTGAAACAGATTCAAGCTCTGAACAACCCCCAAGCAGGGCTACCATTTGAATGAGCTATGTCTCTGACTATGGAAGGCATGGGTCAGGCACTGGGGCAGAGACAGCAGAAGGGGAGAGTGACCCTAGGATTTTGGTGCCAGCTCTGGAAGGGAGAAGAAATGTGATATGCTGTCATTGGACCATAGTTTCTGGCAATGTACAGCACTCTTCAGGTGGACCCTCTCAAGAAGGAATGAAACAACAGTCAATGGTAGGAACACAGAGTGGTTTGGCTGGCTATCATTTATGAGCTCTGGCCATTAGCCCTTTGCACTGACAGTTGGATTGCTCTAAAGGAATTAACCTTACGGCTTGGACAATTGGAAGCTGAGGGGTAGATAATTCACAACTGGGCCCTTGTGGGGTCAGGATGTGTGAGGAGACATTTGGGGTCACCCGCAAGAACCTGAGGCAATCCTTATTGTCTTCCACTTCCCGCCTCATAAGGCACTGACACCCCCTGACAATCAGGAAGCTGCTGTTCTAGCTCAGGTACAAGCCCTAGCAACTGCCCCTTCAGTAGATGCAGAAGATACATACAAAAGAGCAGCGACCATAATACCCTGGTGCAATGGCACATTGCCAAGGATGCTGGATTGCCCTTGAAATATAGTAACTTGGTTAATGCAGTCATAGCATGACAGGTATGTTCTAAACAACATCCAAGGCAACTGCCAAAGGAGTCTGGGGCCATTCATTGGAGTCCCCAACCAGGGAAGGATTAGCAAATTGATTATATTGACACTTTCCCTCTGAGTGAGGGTTCTAAATATGGATGGATACCCTTGTTGAAAGGGTAGTGATCTAGAGTCACATTTCAAAAGTATTGATACATAGGACTAGGCAAAAGAATGTGACATTTGAATGCAGGTTCCATCTTCCCTATAACTCACAAGCACCAGGATTGGTAGAAAAGAAAAATATTAAGTTACTAATATATAAAACCATCTTGGCCAGGTGGACTAACGTATTTTCCCAGGCTGTAATATATTTGAATGCTTAGCCAATAGGGCCCATTGCCTCATATGCCAAATTGGGTACCCCTGCTGGGAGGCACCCAACACCATTAAGATATGGAAATTGCAGGAAACTGCCATTGCTCAGACTCTCATAAAGGATCAATGAACTATGCTGTTGAGAACGCCAAGCCCCAAAATGCCTGAGAAAAGCAACTGGAATTTGCAATGGGATATTTCACTGGGATGTGTGAATTACTTTGCACCCCTTGGTGAGGGAGAACTACTCAATTTTCACTGGGATTTCATTGTCCTGCTGCAAGTTTGACCTGTTAAAATGCACTATGCTGACAATGAAACATGCACCATCTAAAGAGGGGAGAAGGTGAAGGTTCTGGTCTGACATATCTTGCCCCATCTCCTCACACCTGCCAGTGCTGCCTCCCTGGCCAACATGTATGGTATGCACAACTAGATCAAATTCCTAAAGCTGCCAACCTCTCTCTCCTCAAGGCTAGAGGGGGCATGTTCTATTTCCCACTGGTACAATCATTTGGCTTGTCTCTCTGTTCCCTCCATTGGCCTGGAAGGCCTTACTAAATTCATCCTGAAGACTTTGAATGACAGCCAACAAAGCCTATCCTTACAGAACACTGAGACATCTCTAATAAGAAAAGCTGTCCTCCAAAGTAGAATGGTCTTGGACATTATTTCTGCTTCTCAAGGAGACACCTGTGACATTATCCAATCAGAATGGTGTGTGTTCAAACTTGATGAGCCTGTTAATGTGTTGTCATTATTAAATCAAATGAAGATATATGTGCATGTCCTGAGTGATCCAGCTCCCAGGCTAGGGGATGTAGTAAATGGACAGTTCCAATAATTTTCCATTTTTGTGGAAAAAGTTGTCACTAATTTGGCTAATATTGTCTTTTGGGGAGGGGGGCAGAGGAAAGGGAGAGAAAGAATCTTAAACAGAGGCTCGATCTCATGACTCTGAGATTATGACCTGAGCTGAAACCAAGAGTCAGACACTTAATCAACTGAGTGACCCCGGCACCCCGGGCTAATTATTGTCTTAACCTGTGTTTCCTCTTGCATGTGTCTATTTGTGGCTGTGGCATCTGCCTCTAGTGCAGCTAGATAGCAGTCAAAGGAGATTCCTCCATGCTAATGAAACCCCTTGCTGACCACTTAGGGCACACTGCAGAAAAAAAGGGAAAGCATGTGAGATTGTAAGAGCCAGTCACAATGGGTGGAGTGTTGGAAGAGGTCATCGGGAAGTTATGACTGCCAGCTGACCTGCGAGCTGAACCCAAGAAGTGGGAGGCCCCTCACCCTCTCCCCTGTCCTTGGAATATGTGTTCTGCTTGCCTTCTCTGCTCCCAGAGGCTGCCCCAAGGACACAGCCTTGAGATGGAAATATGGTATTGAGACCCTCTGGACAGTATACATAACTGAACCCAGGTAAGGCCTCTATATAAACTTTTAGGATTTGACAGGTGAGTGTGGAAATCTACTCATCTTGCAGACAGACCCCCAAGAAAAGCCTTGTAAATTCCTTTGTTCATTATAATTCTCACTTACCGATCTGGAGTGCCCTGCCTCTTTCTTCCATCTGTCTCTGTCCTCTGCACACAGGAGCAGGTTTCAGATAAAACCTGGGAAGCGCCTGAGGAGATTGTGAACAGTGAGGGAATTCTATATGATTAATAAGGTTTTTCTCCTTGTATTTATGCTCTTAGAGGACATTTTGCTCTTTGATGATGATAAAATCATGTATTTGGGTTTGGAAGATGTTTGCTTGAAATTTAGCTATGCAGAGTAACATCTTTCATGATTTTAGTTGTGAAATATATATATGTATATGTATATATATATATACACATATATTTCATATATATTCACTATGCCTCAGATTCATATATGAGGCAATATATATATGAAATATATACATATATATATATAATGAAAAGAGGAAAAGAACAGGTATTAAGTATTTTAGTCATAGGAGGGGGGCACAAGCAAGAAGTAACTGATCTGACAACATTTTGATGATGAGAGTCAAATGGTCCTATCATTTTTCCATTTTAAAAAAATTTTCTTTTATTATGTTAATCACTATACATTGCATCATTAGTTTTTGATGTAGTGTTCCATGATTCATTGTTTGCATATAACACTCAGTGCTCCATTCAATATGTGCCCTCTTTAATACCCACCACCAGGCTAACCCATCCCCCCCCCAGAACCCTCGGTTTGTTTCTCAGAGTCCATAGTTTCTCATGGTTCATCTCCCCCTCCGATTCCCCCCCCCTTCATTTTTCCCTTCCTTCTATCTTCTTCTTCTTCTTCTTCTTCTTCTTCTTCTTCTTCTTCTTCTTCTTCTTCTTCTTCTTCTTCTTTTAATATAATGTATTCCTTGTTTCAGAGGTACAGGTCTGTGATTCAACAGTCTTACACAATTCAAGTGCTCACCATAGCACATACCCTCCCCCATGTCTATCACCCAGCCACCCCATCCCTCCCAACCCCCACCACTATCATTTTTCTATTAAAAAAAGAAGAAGAAGAAAGAAAGAAAAAGGAAGTCATCTTCCCACATGGTCAGTGACCCATTTTTCTCCAGATTCCTAAACTTACTGATTTAAAAAAAATAAAAGGAAAAAGCCTTACCAACGATCAAAATATAACTGCCTTAGCTTAGCACATTTTCAGTAATAAGATCAAGGATGCAAAGTTAAATATTCATTGGGTGTTTGAGATTAATATATGTGTGTACTTTGATGGCACTTCTACATACCTTGTAACAATGTGACTTACACTTTTAAAAAAGAGGTAAAAAAATCTCATTGCTCTTTTGGGCATATTCAGATACTATGTAGAAAGGTATTACTGTTTTAAATTAATATTTGTATTTCTATATAATGAACCATGTGGAAAGTAAATGATACATGCCTTTTGCCTATCTCCAAAAATTAATGTAAATTTGTCCTTTATCACCATATGCACTTGGGAATAAGCCCATTTATACCATATTAATTTTTTTCAGTAAGAAGCTCTTTATATGCATTGTGTAGAAATATTCTCAAAGTAATTTCTCTAGTTAAATATGTTCCCATAAGTTTAAGTAAAAATGTCTAGCTCTTATTTGTGAGAAGAAATGGATCTCCTTAACAAGGTTAACTGATTATAATGTGACTACAATTCTAAAATATACAGTGCTACAATTATACACATATGTGTATAGACATTTTCCCTTAAAATATTTCATTTATGAACAAGCTAAATCTTAAAATAATACTAACATATAACAACCAAATTGTACTGTTAATGATTTGACTACATATTTAAGATAAAATTTTTTCCAAGGGAGGATGCAAGAGGCTATAGAATCTACTTTCAGTAAGTTAAACAAATAAAATTTGTCCTATAATCATATATTGTAATATTATTTTTATTATATATTTCCATAATACTTATATGTCCATTGATGTAAATATATTTGTTTTTATTTGTATAATTATCTATTAAGATCAGTACTGTTAACATTGCTTTACAGAAGCAATGAAACAGATTTTTAACGGAGTAAGTAATTGTCCAAGGTCATAAAAGTCATGTTGTTGAAAGGAAGCAAAAATGTAATGTATGCCTCACTCCTAAGCGTATATGGATTCCACTCTATCATGTGTTTTTCCATATTTTTTCATTTGTGAAATTTAGAGTGTTTATGCCACGATATAATATTAGTATAAGTTATTGTGTGCTTATTCTGTTCCAGGTAGTGTTCTAAATTCTCTTCCATGTAGCAACCTTATGAAGTAGGAACTATTATTTCTTCCATTTTATGGATGAGATAATTGATGGCTAGAGGGACTAAGTAATTTGCTGAAGTTCTCACAACAGCTAATGAATAGAAAGGGGATTTCCCCCATGCATCCTACACTTGGAAGTGAGTCTAGCTAATACCACAGTTCTGCTTCAGAACGATTTCTAGACTGTTGTGAGGGCTTAAGGTTCCCTTTGTTCACCTACCTCATATGCCAACTTGAGAATTTATATTTTGTGGTGGTTAGTTTTATGTTTCAACTTGGCCACATGGAGTTGCAAAGATAGTATAGATAGTTAGCCAGTGTCACTTAACCAGTTTTTCCTATTGTTAACACCTTACAATGGCATGGAAGACTTGCCAAAACTAAGAAATTGAAATTGGTACACCCATCAGCTATGTGGTAATGGCAAGGCCTTGGCAATATTCTCCATCTGTATAAGCTCCAAATACGTATCCTATATACAATACTCTTTTTCCCGTAGCCAGGATTTTGTGGTCCAGTACTCAGGAGGTGGAAACGGGAGCAGTACTGTTTGATATTATTCCTTGTGATCCACTAGGAAAAATTTAGCAAACTTTTATTCTGCTGGTTTAGAGGTCTTAGTTCCAATGGGAGGAATACTTCCCCCAAGAGATGCACAATGATTCCACTAAATTGGTGATTAAGACAGCCATCTGGCCACGTGGGGCTCCTCATGCCTCTGAATCAGGATTAGAAGGGAGTATTACGGTATTGTCTTGGGTGACTGACCTCGCGTGTCAGGAAGAAATTGGGTTGTCACTACACAATGGATGTAAGGAAGAGTAAATCTGGTATATAAAAGATCACTTAGGACATCTTTTAGTACTACCATGTCCTCTAATGAAAGGCAATGGAAAACTATAGCAATCCAATCCAGGCAGGAGAACTAATGGCCCACACCCTTCAGTAGTGAAGGTTTAAGTCCCTATACTAGGCAAAGAGTCATGACCAGCTAAGGGACTTATTGAGGACAAAGTGAATATGGCATGGGTAGTGAAGAAGGTAGTTATAAATACCCGCTACAATGCGGTGACCAAGGGAGGAAATGAGGATTATAATTCTGTAATTGTTATCAGTAGTGCTTCTTTATTTTGTTATGAATATGTTTGCATAAAATATTTATTTATCAACTATTTTTGTTCCCTCTTTTCTCCTTATCATCTAAAATAATATGTATTGGGGCACCTGGGTGGCTCAGTCAGTTAAGCACATACCTTTGGCTCAGATCATGATCTCAGGGTCCTGGTATTGAGCCCTGCGTTAAGCTCCGTACTCAGTGGGGAGTCTGCTTCTCCCTCTCCCTCTGCCCCTCCCCCCACTTGTGCTCTTTCTCTCTTTCAAAAAAATAAAATCTTTAAAAAATAAAATAAAATGTATTAATAATACTTAACTTCATATCATATTATTTAAGTTACAAAATTATCAAAGAGAAGAGCAAACCTCATCCAATGACTTTGTGTCCTTTTCTGGAGAAAGGGTTAACAAGTTCTACCTATCATCATACAGGATAGGTATATTATGGTAGGTGGAAGTATGACTTTGTTATTGTCCTCATTTGGAGATTAAGTATGTTTTAAGGATATGTTGAGCGCCAAGTTGACAAGGAGTGAACTGTGGTGGATAGTTTCATGTGTCAACTTGGCTAAACTGTAGTATGAGGTTATTCAATTAAACATTAATCTAGCTGTTGTGAAGGTATTTAGAGGATGTGAAAGACATCTACAATCAGTTAGCTTTAAGTAGATCTATCTTCAATAACCCTGGTGGGCCTCATCCAATCAGTTGAAAGACCTTAGAACAAAACAGGGGTTTTCCTGTGGAAGATGTAGAACTGATTTTCCTCATTGAAGAAGTCACTAGGATGGGAAAATCTTCAGTTATTAGAATTCCCAAGGCCTTGGTCAGATTTGTGACCCTTTTTGATCATTTTGGCTCACAAATGAGAGGTATGACAGGGAAAGAGAAGGAACATGAGAGGAAACTACAAATGAGGGAAATTTTGGCAATATTAACAAAGCTTACTGTACCACATTCATAATCTAGTAACACTCTTACCTAGCCTTGGGGTCCTGAACATCCCTTTGGAAGTTGTTTTTGTTTGTTTGTTTGTTTTAAGTTTATTTAGTTAAGTAATCTCTACACCCAACATGGGCCTCATAATCATGACCCAGAGATTAAGAGTCACATGCTCCTCTGACTGAGCCAAACAGGCACCCCTGGAAGGTATTGATATATGTTCGAATTAAACTCAAAATTTTTTAAATTAATTAAAAATAATTTAAAAAATAATAATTTCTTCTTTCTCAAGACTGCAATATCTGCTCCTGGCCAAGAATTTCCATCTTGCCCTACAGACTGTGCACTTGCCATCCCTGAATTCTCAACCCCACGATATATATATATATATATATATATATATATATATATATATATATATATATATGTATGTATATAAACAAGTTATACACTGTAACTTCAGGTTTAATACACATGAAGAGAAAAAAAAGAATAAGAAGACAATTAATTTATTAGTTGGGTCCTATGGCAAAGATGGAGAAGAAAAATGGTATAAGTATCTAAAGCAGTATCTAAATAAGCAAACTATTGTCTGCCCCTCTCCCTTCGCAGACAAGGTCTTAGATCTGTCTATGTGTCTGTATGTGTATGTGTGTGTCTCCTCTTCTGTGAATCAGAATCACACTGTTTCTGACTGGTCCATCTCCAATACGGCTATTAATAGCAGATATGTGGCTTATTTTCACTGGCTCATTTACTCCCAGGTTGGAGACCAACTCAACTAATTATGTCAGACCCCTGCTCAGTGGGGAGTCTGCTTCTCTCTCTTGCCCCTCCACACTCACTCTCTCTCTCTCTAAAATAAATCTTAAAGGAAATCCTCTATATAAAAATTTAAAAAAAGATACTCCAAAAATATTGTATAAATAGAGCCTCACTTTAGTAGTAATTTAATTATTTAAAGCTCCGCAAGTGGATTAATTAGGAAAGAGACTATCAGATTATAAATTAGTATCCAAGAGAGTGACTGGAGACAAATGCATCGAGTTGCCAAAAGACAACAGGCTAAAACTCAAAGGAGTAATTAAAATTTAAGCCCTCAATAAAAATGATACTACAGTGGAACATTAGTCAACCATAGTGAGACCCTTCACAAATAAACACAGATAAAGAAAAAAAATAGAGGGCGCCTGGGTGGCTCAGTTGGTTAAGCGACTGCCTTCGGCTCAGGTCATGATCCTGGAGTCCCGGGATTGAGTCCCGCATCGGGCTCCCTGTTCAGCAGGGAGTCTGCTTCTCCCTCTGACTCTCCCCACTCTCATGCTCTATCTCATTCTCTCTCTCAAATAAATAAATAAAATCTTAAAAAAAAGAAAAAAAGAGTAACCCTGGCCTCATTGTTCTTCACTTAACTAAGAACAAAGTGTTCCTGAGAGAAATGTATTGACTAAACATGACCCGACCTTTTCATAAGTCAATCCTTTTAGGATGTTAATCTATCAGAACAAGAAAAAATAAACACATGTTTGTGTTTGTAAATGAACATTAATGCTGATGAATATAGTGAAAGTTGTAAGCTTTCCTCTCAAAGGAATTGTCCTTGTGGAAATAATACTAATATTATTCCAGTATTAGTTGAAACTGAAACATGGCAGATGGTCAACTTGTGGTTAATATGATACAGACAAGTTATCTGTCTGAGGAGAATGCAGTATTTTGAAATATTGAAAATCAAATATTTTTGAGAAGAATATTTGGAAAAATGTGTTTGTAATACACAGAATTACATACCTTTGCATTTTATATAGCTTTCACGGTGCACATAATTTAAGTGATTGGTACAGTTCTTCAAAATGAGCAATCCACAAACTTGTTTAGGAAGAATTTACATAAAGCTGATTTGTGGTGACAATTCTGGTGTTACCAGTTTTGAACATTGTGAAGTTTAATCTAGTTTAATAATATTAAAATGTAAAAGGTGACTGGGGATTTGGGACCAGAAGAGAAAAGGTATAATTAAAGCATTTAGAGGTTTTAGTTATGATCAATAATCATATACCTGGTTGACAGAAGGTTATTTTCAATCAAATTATTATGTGACACACAACATAGAGATTTCTAATTTCATATTCTTTGTTGAAAGAATATGTCTCTTCCCTAAGAGTACTAACTGTCATCAAAATAAGCTGGGCAGGGGTGCCTGGGTGGCTCAGTCGTTAAGCGTCTGCCTTCGGCTCAGGTCATGATCCCAGGGTCCTGGGATCGAGCCCCGCATCGGGCTCCCTGCTCGGCGGGAAGCCTGCTTCTCCCTCTCCCACTCCCCCTGCCTGTGTTCCCTCTCTCGCTGTGTCTCTCTCTGTCAAATAAATAAAATCTTCAAAAAAAAAGATAAAAAAATAAATAAATAAGCTGGGCAAAGAAATAATACAGATCTGACCTGGATAGGTACAGTTATACATAATGGTGATAAGGTTTGGTTATGCTATAAGAGAAAACACATTGTGTTATATCATGGATCTGCAGTATTATCTATTTTAAGACATTTTTAGTATCACTAATAAAAGGAAAAACGTTTTCAATTATAATTACACATATTCATACATTTTATTTTAAAGATTTATTTATTTATTTTAGAGAGAGAGAGCATGAGTGGGAGGGGCAGAGGGAGAAAATCTCAAGTGGACTCTGTGCTGAGCACAGAGCTGGTCACAGGGCTCAATCTCAGGACCCTGAGATCAGGACCTGAACCCAAACCAAGAGTCAGATGCTTTAACTGGCTGCGCCACCCAGGTGCCCCCATATTCACAAGTTTTTAACATGCATCATGATTTAAGACATTTTAAAATGTGGGGAAAAGTACATCTTAGAATTGATAAAATACAGTTTTTGCATCACAGATAAATTAATAACAGACATTTACAAAGAAATTTGAGTCATTGGGGCACATAAGCCCCAATAATCTAACTAGTATATTTGTGTTTCTTTTCCTTTTTATTTTCTTATAATTCATACAAATTCACTTTGTTAATGATGCCAAAGTCCCTACATGTTATGGGTTGTGTCCCCTTAAAGACATTGAACGTTCCAGCCTGCCAGTATCTTTGAGTGTGACCTTTTCTTGAAATAAGGTCTTGGCAGATGATCAAGTTAAGATGACGTCACTAGGGTGGGCCCTAATCAAATACTGTGTCCTTGTAAAAGGAAGAAAACTTGAACACTAAAATAGATGCACACAGGGAGAACACCAGGTAAAGATGAAGGCAGAGATCAGACTGATGCATCTAGGTGTCAAGGAGTGACACAGATTGCCAGCAAACCACCAGAACTAAGAGAATGGCTTGGAACAAATTCTGCCACACAGGGCGCCTGGGTGGCTCAGTTGGTTAAGCGACTGCCTTCGGCTCAGGTCATGATCCTGGAGTCCCTGGATCGAGTCCCACATCGGGCTCCCTGCTCGGCAGGGAGCCTGCTTCTGCCTCTGGCTCTCCCCCCTCTCATGTGCTCTCTCTCATTCTCTCTCTCTCAAATAAATAAATAAAATCTTTAAAGAAAAAAAAAAAATTCTGCCACACAGCATTCAGAAGTAACCAACTGCTGACTCTTTGATTTCAGACATCTATCCTCCAGAACTCTTAGGCAATAAATTGTTTAAGCCACCTAGTTTGTGGTGCTTTCTTATGGCAGCCCTAGAAAATGAGCACATTAGGATAATTTACTAATACTTCAGCAAAATGTTTTTGGTGCTATTGTTTGAATAACAGAAACGGTTACAATTTGTTTCTTCTTATTCTTCAGTTAGGCACGTAACTTAATCAGAACCCTAATATTAGCAGCATTTTTATACATTACCTGCAATTGACTATTACTCTCCACCTGCAGTAAGATTATGTATTTAAAAAGTTGTGAATAAAGGATCTGAGAAAGAAATGAAATACTTAACTGCTTCTAAGTAGGCAAGTAAAAATCTAAAATCATGTGTTTTCTTGAATTGACTAATATTTATTACAGTGAAGTTTTCTGGAGATATGTCATGCTACACACTGGAAGTTTACTTCTTTTAATACATAGGTGACTGCATACATGTGTGTGTTTAGGCCTTTTGTGTGTGTTGAAGAGGGAGGGAGGACTAGATTTTCACATGTCCTTCTTCTAGTGTATCTTTTTGTTTGATTTAGTTTGGTTTTGGTTTCGTTCAGAGGGTCTACTTTTCACATCTTTTTTTAGTTAGTGTTTAAGGAAAATCACATGTTGATTAGTAGTTGTTAGACGCTTGTGCATCTAAAAAGAACCACTGTGGTTTAACCTTAGCTATAATCTTCATACTCAGAGGGTATGTAGGGGAAGAAAGACTTCCTCTACCATCCTAGCTTCTGTAGGAGAGGGAAAATAATTTCCCTTGACCCTTCTGAGTTTTTGGCTGAGACCCCTGTAATAAAAGGTAATTTAACAAGAGGAAAACAAACAAGTTTATTAGCATGTATACCTCAAGTAGATATGGGAGAGACCCAGGGAAAAATGAGTAACTCAGAGATGGCTTCGAATTCCAGCTTATATAGCATCATCAATAAAGAACAATATATTTGTGGAGAAATGACAGGACACAGGAAAGCCATTTTAGGCCTCCAAGGAATGAGATATAGACCAGTTAGTAAAGTCTGTAGATTCCTTTGGTACTTTCTCCAAGCTGATAGTGTCTAACTTATGGGGTGATTAACTTTTGTTCTTCCTGGTAGAGATGTGAGGAGGGGCATTTTTGAAAAGGGGAGGGCAGGGAACTTTTCTTATATCTTCTTAATTGTCTTCAATGCAAAATAATCCTTACCTCAAAATCACATATTTTAGGGGGTCTGGGTGATGGACGAAGTCAGTTAAACCACCAACTCTTGATTTCAGCTCAGATCACGATCACAAGGTGATGAGATCAAGGAAGGGCATCGGCTCCACGCTGCACCGAGTCTGCTTAAGATTCTCTCTCTTTGGGGATGCCTGGGTGGCTCAGCCTTACAAAGTTCTGCCTTCAGCTCAGGTCATGATCCCACGGTCCTGGGATTGAGCTCCCCATCGGACTCCCTGCTCACCAGGGAGCCTGCTTCTCCCTCTGCCGCTCCCCCTGCTTGTGCTCTCTCTCTCTCACCCTCAAGTAAATAAATAAAATAAAATTTCCTAGAACTTTTTTTTTTTTTTTTCCTGCAAAAAGCTTTATTGTTTCCATTTGGCTGAGGGCTTGCGCAAGGGCTTCAGTGAGAGGCTCGGGCAGAAGCTCTGACACCAAGGGGAGCCGGGGGGCCCCTCAAAGACTGTTGGGTTCTGGCTCCTACTCATGCTTAAAGGGTGAACCTTCCCAGGAGCTACTCCTCCCAGCCCAGCCTGGGGGCGGGCCAGCCTGCGGGGGTCGGTCAGGTGGTCGCCACCTTCCTGATGAGTTTCACCTGCTCCTCTAGGAAGTGGCTCTACAGGGAGTCACAGAGATGGCGGTCTCCACGGCATAACTCAGGGCGTGCAGATCCCAAAGCGCTTGGTTCAGGTTCTTCGCCAGAGCCTGGCGGCTTCCTTGGTATCCAGGGTTTTACCGCACTCCTCTTGGACTGGCTTCTGTGCTTTCCCAGAGAGGGCGCACCCGCCCCATGCTGGTTTTGCATCTTCGAGAGACTCTGGGCCATTCGCTTCTCCTCGCCAACTCGCAAAAGCGGCCCACAGCCTGCAAAGCCACATCCTCCAGGAGACACAGAAGCCTCAAGAGAGGTAAGCGTGGAAGGCCCGCAAACGCAGGTTGGCCAGCTAGCGGAGCGCACGCAGCCTCCGCCTTGGGTAGTTCTGACCAATCTGGGAGCTCATGGTTGGTAGGTAGCAAGGAGTTAAACACAAACAAACCATAGGGTTTAGTTCTGTCCCGGAGGCAGAAGACAGCTTTTGGAAAAGAGGGTCCGAGGTTGTGACTGGAAAGGAGGTTGGAGGCTGCTCAGCGGCTGGTCAGAGTCTGGAAGAAGGGGAGTCGTCGGCTCTGTTCCATGGGAGCACTGTTGAAGCAGACAAATCCCAGGCTGTTGGAGTGCTGCCCCCCACCCTCCCCCACACACACTTTTTTAAACAGAACAAATCAGGGTGACATTGGAGAGCCCAGACTGGTGCAGAGAGGAAGCAGCGGATGTGGCTCTGTGTGCCAGGCCAGCAGAGGCCAGCTTGGGGCTCACTTTTGGGGGAAAGGGAAAAGGAGGCAGAGGCCAGATTGCCACTTACCTCCCCTGCCACACACACCCACAGCATTAAATAAAAAGCAAATTCACAAAATAGAGGGATAAGTGCTTCACCTGAGCTCCGGACTGTGCAGGGTGGGAGGACAGGGTCAGGGCCTCTAGCTTTTGACTCCTCCGCAGGCCCCTCCCCTACACCATAGGGGTAGGCGGCTTTGAACAGGAAACAAAATAACAACTAACTAACTAACTAACTAACTAACTAACTAACTAACTAACTAACTAACTAACTTCACACCCTGACTTCCCTTGACATCCTAGGCAGATAGCTCCATCTGTGGCAGGGAGGGGAGGAATCCTTGGCTCAGAAGTTTTCTGTTCCTCTCAGATCAGGAGCTTTCTCAGGAACAACTGCCCTGAACTTCCAGAGTAGGTGGGAGGTATGATGGTTTATGACAAAGTTTGTCTGGGTGCCCTGTGTGTTTCTAGTCTCTTCTGAGATAAGAGTCGGTCTTCTCTGGTAGATGAAATTCCTGGGGAGGGGATTCAAGGCAATTGAATTCTCTTTGGAGAATCTGTTTTTCAGGAAGATCAGGGGAGTTCAGAGAAAGCTTCTCCCTGCATTTACTGTTTTTCAGGAGCCTTTAGCTCAAAATTATCAATATATCAAAGTGGCGTATTTGGTGATGGCATGTCAAACTACTTCAAGGTGATACAGTTCTAGAGAAAATACCTGTGATAAACTAAGTCAAAAAGCAACACATAGAAAATAATCAGAATGTTATAGAAGACCATTTATATGACTACTATCATAATGCAGACAGATTTTTTTAAATATTAACATCAATATTTTCTGGACCCATACTAAAAATATCAAGATTTTGGTGCAAGTAGTTCATTTCAGAACTAAATTTGAAGCAATAGAAATACCTGTCAAATACTTCAGTGACAAATTGAGGGATGATATTTCATTTTTCCTTGATAAGCACAATCATATATGTTCATAACATGCCTTCTAAACATGTCAAAAAATATACTACAATTTGAGCTATATTTTTGAGCATTTCTTTCAAACTTTGTGGTATTTTTCAGAATTACAAAGAATTAGTGTCCTGTGATAAAAATTGCTTTGGAGGGAGCTCTGCTCCAGAACAGCTGTGTGCAGAGCTCTATGGCCCTCATCTCAGCAAAATAACCATGACAGATAAAAATTACAAAATAAGTGACCATTTAAAGTTTCTGCAAATTGTCCTAAGAACATACAGAAAATAAATAAACTGTTTTCAAAAATCTTGGGGTGCCTAGGTGGCTCAGTCGTTAGGCGTCTGCCTTCGGCTCAGGTCATGATCCCAGGGTCCTGGGATCAAGCCCCACATCAGGCTCCTGCTCAGCGGGGAGCCTGCTTCTCCCTCTCCCACTCCCCCTGCTTGTGTTCCCTCTCTCGCTGTGTCTCTCTCTGTCAAATAAATATATAAAATCTTAAAAAAAAAATCTCTACTTAGACCTCATGGCATTTGGAGCCCGTGTCTTCCCCCCTCTCCTAGTTAAGGGCTGTGGGAGGGTCAGACCGCCAGGATTTTCCATCCTTCCCTGCCATTGGCTAACTGCAGGAGGGTGAAATTGCAGAGGCTAAACTTCAGTCAAGTGCAACTGATAAATTAGGGACTCTTTTCTTCCACTTTGCCCCAGTTTGTAGGGTGAGCAGCCTTTCCCAGATGTGTCAGGGGTGAATACTTTGGCCTCAGCCCCCCCCACCCCTCAGCTCACTTATATTGTAGAGGCTCCTCCCTGACAGAATCAGGGGGAGAAGACCAGGGTTAACCACCTCTGTTAAACACCCTGCTTAAACCAGACAGTCATTCCAAGAGAAGTTGGCCATGGCCCATACCCCCAGCTTCAGAACAGAAACTCAGAGATTTTTGCTCGGGGAGAGAGGCAAGCTATAAGAACGCAGAACACCAAAGGTCTCCTCAAGGGAACTGTCTTTATTTGGGACATAGTTTGGGAAAGTTCAAGCCTAAGGATGCTATAAAGAAAGAAAAAAAAAAAATAGAGATTTTCATGCTAAGCCATTAAGATAAAGCTGGTAGTTTCCTGACAGCAACAAATTAATCACAAGCCAGCTACTTTACCAAAGAGAACTAGGAAAAGAGACAGCTAAAAAGAGCTGCCTGTGGTCAGAACAAAAATTGACCTCAAAATACGCATGCAAAGGGACCTAATTTTAACTCAGGTCCAACAATTACATCAAAAACAACAGAATGCTCAGCTGGCAATTAGTGGAGGCTAACATGATCCTAACAGAAGCAGACAACATAGCAGAAGATCAAGGAAAGAGACAAAGCTTTGCTAAAACCACTGTCATTCCATGGTTAGTGTGTATATGCTCGAGACTGAACTCTTTGAGGATTGGTATCAGAGGTTTTACACTGTGGGGAAAATAAACTTATGTACCCATAAGTATATACCACTAAATTAGTCCATCCAAGTCAATAAATAAATAACAAGCACAAACAACAGCAAGCCCCAAAGAGAAAGGGATCCATATCCAGAGTAGAAAGCAGTCATTGCGGGGCACCCGGGTTAAGCATTCTACTCTTGGTTTCAGCTCAGGCCCTGATATCAGGGGCATGAGATCCAGCCCTGCCTCAGGCTCCATGCTCAGCGGGGAGTCTGCTTGAGATTCTCTGTCAGTCTCCCTGCCCCTCCCACTCTCTCTCACTAAAATAAATAAATAAATCTTAAAAAAAAAAAAATGCAGTCCTTGCAGCTGCTTGCGTGAGACCTTTGACTCCCACTTACCACTAGACTGTCACTGCTAATGCCAATCTCTGAATGATGCTGCCACACTTAAATATCATTGCTTTCATTTTCAATTATTTCTGCACCCAGTTTTTACCTACCTACATGCTAAAGGTACTGGAATTGATCAAACATGGTTTAAAAGTTTGTAATATGTTTAAAATGTCTATATCTCAAGTGATCTATTACCTAAGATAAATTTATCAATTTGAGGGTGAAGAGAAGCACATTTCAATATATAACCATTATTCCCTCTTAAATATAACAAGTTCTTTGTAAGCACTACTGATGATGGAACATGTCTCTTTTCATTAAAAAAATATAATTTTAGGGGCGCCTGAGTGGCTCAGTTGGTTAAGCGACTGCCTTCGGCTCAGGTCATGATCCTGGAGTCCCGGGATCGAGTCCTGCATCGGGCTCCCTGCTCGGCAGGGAGTCTGCTTCTCCCTCTGACCCTCCTCCCTCTCATGCTCTCTGTCTCTCATTCTCTCTGTCTCAAATAAATAAATAAAATCTTTAAAATATATATATATATATATAATTTTAATATTTAATTACAAATCCTAAAAATGTTGGTGGCTACTATGTAATGCAGCAAAAAGATGGCACAGTCCATACAAGCTATGAAAAAAAATTTAAGAACACAGTTTGAAACTTTGCATTTACATTCAGTATCTCAATACTGAGGACATTTATGAGAGTAGAAGACAGTGACTGCATATTGAAACTATAATTTATAGCCTTAAGAGAATTGGGAGTATTTAAAGATATCAAATCTTCGGGAGAGTCTTTTATTTTTTATCATTCTTTTGACGCTCTTTCTCCAGGCACCAATACCAAAGGATAAAGAAACACAGTTCAAATGACAGCCACTTCACAAGCTTTGTAAAACTTGTGAAAAATACATTTCAAAAGAAAGAAAAACTCAAGTTTTTCCCATAAGTATATACCACTGGGTTCTGTTATTATTTTTGTTTTCTCAAGTGAGAAGTTTAAGAAGGGAGCCTGAACAAAATAGACGTACTAGTTTGTGTTATAATTCAAGGAGCTTTATAATGAAAATTAAATGAGATTAGAATATTTAAGTACAAGTTATAAAGCTTTCAAGCAAATTTCTGTTTCTGACATTCAAAATTTAAATACTCTTTTCTTTTTATATCTTTCCATCTTCTTTACCTCAAATGAATAAGATATTTTGAGACTTTTTTTGTTATATATATTTTTCATGTACAACTTTATTTGATAATTTTCTTTTTTTTTTAGTGCTGCCATATAACATAGCAACATATAAACTTTTGATTAAATGTATTTTTTCTAGAAATTAATGAAAGCATTAAGACTCTTATTCTCAGGATTATAATAAAACAGAAAATTTAGTCCCAGCACATTAAAAAAAGGACATCAACTTGATTAATTCATTTTATAAAAATGAAAATACCTGCTGATGGGGCGCCTGGGTGGCTCAGTCCTTAAGCGTCTGCCTTTGGCTCAGGTCATGATCCCAGGGTCCTGGGATCGAGCCTCACATCCGGCTCCCTGCTCAGCAGAAGCCTGCTTCTCCCTCTCCCACTCCCCCTGCTTGTGTTCCCTCTCTCTCGCTGTGCCTCTCTATCAAATAAATAAAATCTTTAAAAAAAAAAGAAAATACCTGCTGAGATGAAATATTATCTTTTTTGAGTTGAATTTTTATTTCAACTCCCCTTGTGGATTTTCATTTAATAAATAGCTTTAACTCCCAGATTTTTTTTTTTAAAGATTTTATTTATTTATTTGACAGAGAGATAGAGAGCACAAATAGGCAGAGAGGCAGGCAGAGGGAGAGGGAGAAGCAGGCTCTCCGCTGAACAGGGAGCCCGATGCGGGGCTCGATCCCAGGACCCTGGGATCATGACCTGAGCCGAAAGCAGCCGTTTAACCGACTGAGCCACCCAGGCACCCCGACTTTTTGGTTTTTTAATCATTCTCTTAAAATCTTACAAACATGTCTTTATTAGCTAAATATAGTTGGGAAGTCTAAAATGAGTAAAAAGGGATAAATTATTCTGTTTTCAACTATAACCTATTATGTATTTATAGCAAATACCCGGTAGACTCAATTTAAGCTAATCTTAACGAGTGATGAAAGATGAATTCACTTCCTTGTAATGTTGGTTTAGTTTGGTGTCAAAAGCACTAGGACGCAAATTCTCAAGGCTTCACATACCAGAAAAAGAGAGACAACTTTTGAAATAGCTTTCAGAAGTCAGAAAGGACACCTATATAGCCTTGCCCTACGTGCTTGGCTTGCATAGCAAACACTGAGTAAAAGATCTGATTGCTGTTGTTTCAACTGTTTTGCAATAACAGCTCTTGCCACTAGTAATGTAACACAGACTTCCAAAGTGAATCTGTTTAAGCTACATACTCTCACAGCAGAAATAACTTTTTAAAACGTATAGTACATGCTCTTCCTAATGGGTTTTTCATAGGACCAGCCTATATATCTTTGTTGTTTAAAACTATATTTTTAGAAGTGACAATATATAACAGGTGTAGAAAGGTGATCAAAATGAATTAAGATGGGTGTTAAAAAAAAACATGATAGCGTTTCACTTCTTACTTTTTTCCAGTTTTATTGAAATATAATTGACATATAACACTGTGTAAATTTAAGGTGCACAGCATAATGATTTGTTATAGGTATATATTGCTAAATGATTACTACCATAAGTTTGGTTACATCCATCACCTAAAATGGTTAACAATTTTTTTTTCTTGTGGTGAGAACTTCAAGATCCACTGTCTTAGCAACTTTCAAATATACAGCACAATATTGTTAACTACAGTCATTGTGTTGTACGTTACATGCCCTGAACTAATTTATCTTATAACTAGATTTTTGTACCTTTTCACCACTTTCAACCAATTCCCCGAAGACCCCCCAGTCCCCACCTCTGGCAACCACAAATCTGATCTTTGTTTCTATGAATTTTTTTATTTTTTTAAAGATTTCACATAACTTCATAAGCTAACACTCAAGGAATGAGGTACCCCCAAAACACTGATAAATAAGATAGTCAGTCCTAGGAAAAATTAGTAAATTAGTCAAGTGTTTGTTTCTTCTTTCCTTTTATCTTTTTTCCAATTCATCTCTTCCTTGACACATGTTTTGCCATTTTGCTCCATATTCAAGACTTTCCAGGCATTGCTCTGTCTGGTAGGTGACGTATAATTTTGCCTTTTTTGTAATATTCCCCATCCGTCATCTATTTCCACAGGCTCGTTAGTGTTTCTAAGGTAAAGCTCATTAATCTAAAAAAATAGTCTGGAAAAATGTGTTAATGGCTATTAATGGCTTACAGTTTGTTCTTCCAAAATAATACAGTTGCTTTTCAAATAGGTTCTTCTATGAATATGCAGCATTAAGTATAAAGAATAATTATAGCAGTAGAAATTTTACACAGTTAAATAAATGGATTTTTTTTTTTTTTTTTTTTTTGTAAGCTGAGCCTTTTAGCACCTTCTCTGATGACACATACTTTGGAAAGTCCTATAAAATACACCTCTGGTGTTCAAAATGTAACATAATGACTTTTCAGCCACATCCCAAACTTTGAGAGAATATTTAAAAACTTTGGTCTATATCCTATGGATATTCTGGGTACTAGAATCTCATCTGCATTTATTAGGGTCCTAGAGATCCGTAGCAATATAGTGAATGTTCTCTTTATATAGAAAGTAGAGGAAGACTTGAGATTTATTGCATATATATGAGAATTATATACTATTTTCCCACACCTTAAGCTTAATACTATATAATACATTAATATCATATGTAGCAGGTTTCTTATATTTTCTAATTTTTCTCAACATTATTCAACACTTAAACAATGGTACCTAAAGTAAGTTTATTGTCTTTTTCTGCTTTCATTTTCTTGTGTCTGTTAAACTGTTTCTGGATTTTTTTTCTGCATTTTTGAAATTACAATGGTTCCTTTTGCATGCCATGTCCTTTTTATTAGTTCACTTTAGTCACATTCTCCTATTCTGAAATCAAAGATCAAACTTTTAAAATATAGTCATTGTTAATTTATTTGTATAATTTTCTTTAGCTCTGCTCTAGAGATTTCCTCTGCTGCAAATGCAGTGGTGAGAATGTCCGCCCCTTTGCTTTTTCAGTGAAAGTGACATACCCATGATATTCCCGATAAGGGAAATCTGTGTTCTAAGGCAGCCAACGGAGCCAGCAGGGGAATCCCAGTCCCAGCCCCAGGGCCTTTCCGGGTTTTCCCTCCTGCCCCGTCTGTGGGGCATGTGAAAGTGCCAAATATACGGAAGTAAAAGCGTATAAATTACCCTCCTTTGTTTGTGGTGGGGGCTCAGAACTTTGGAGATCAATCTCCTCTGAGCCCGCCAGCGTTAAATAAACCTCCTATCCTCCAAGATCTCCAAGTGCCCCTTGGTTCTTCCATCGGGCGATCCAGTCCAGGTTGCATAACATTCCCTCTGTCTCTGAGCTCCACTATGGTTTCAATAGCGGACTCTGCCTGGTAACCCCGCTCCTTCTGTGTTCCTCTGTGAGGTTTTCCTGATAATGAAACAGTGGAGTGATTACTTTCTATCCTACACATCTGAATTAAGTCTTGGTTTAAAATGGATTTCCCCTGGGCGCCTGGGTGGCTCAGTTGGTTAAGCGACTGCCTTCGGCTCAGGTCATGATCCTGGAGTCCCGGGATCGAGTCCCGCATCGGGCTCCCTGCTCGGCGGGGAGTCTGCTTCTCCCTCTGACCCTCCTCCCTCTCATGCTCTGTCTCTCATTCTCTCTGTCTCAAATAAATAAAATCTTTAAAAAATAAATAAATAAAAAAAATAAAATGGATTTCCCCTTGCAAGAAATACAAATGCAATGATGCCTTTTGTGTTACACTATTAAACATGGAAGAAGCATCTCAGGAATTTGTGCTTTAACATTTTCACGTTCACGGTTACACATGCTATCCTTGTCTTTTAAAGATATAAAGTTATAAATGCAATAATTATCAGTGAATTTCAAGTTCAGTTTCTCCAGGTAAGTAAAAATATATGTATACATTTATACATACATAAAAATAATTAAAATATAACGAGATAGCCCAGGGGCGCCTGGGTGGCTCAGTCGGTTAAGCGTCTGCCTTCGGCTCCAGCTCTGGTCATGATCCTGGGGTCCTGGGATTGAGCCCTGCATTGAGCTCCTTGCTTGGTGGAGAGCCTGCTTCTCCCTCTTCCTCTGCCTGCTGCTCCCCCCTGCTTGTGCTCTCTCTCTCTCTCTGTCAAATAAATAAAATATTAAAAAAAAAACATATAGTAGATCATATGGCTATGAATTGTTCTTCCTTTTCACTATCTCAGTAATTTTCAAGATTTTCAAGAAGGTAACATGTTACAAATATTTCAAGATACTTTAATATGAAATATAGCATACATAACCCTTATATATATAGACGATACAGATCAGTCAAGGTTTCTTCAAGTTGCAGAAGCCTCCATATATTCCAAGAATAAAAGAGGTCAGAGGAGTCACTACGAACAATTTCAGCCAGCAGTATGAAGACAGATGGTTCTTAATAACTCTCTAGAAAGTTCCTGCAATTTATAAGGATCTTTGGGCAGTCTTCACAAATTTTGTGGTTTGGGCCACAAAGTGAACAACTGTTATCCAGAAAGCCAACTGTGAACTTCATATCTGTAACTGCCATAGCCACCTCTTCTCTCATTGTATACAAATTTTGTGAGATTTCTTCTCATTGACAAATTTTGGAAGAGAGTAAGTAATGATGAACTTCCAAGAGACCACCCGGGACAAACACACATACAGAAAACTGAATGAAATTGAAATGTCCATACAGCTGAGCAATAAATTAAGCAATCTCCAATTTAAGTACCAGTCAGATAAAAAAAATAAAATAAAAGTAACATTGCCAGCGTCCATGAAAGTCATCTCATGCTTCTTCCTAAACTATCCTCTTTTTACCCAAGAAATAATCACAAGCACAACTTTTATAATAATTATTTCCTTACATTTCTTTATTTTTTTACATCTAACACAAATTTTTTTTTATTTTTTTATTTTTTAAAGATTTTATTTATTTATTCGAGACAGAGAGAATGAGAGAGACAGAGAGCACATGAGATGGGGGAGGGTCAGAGGGAGAAGCAGGCTCCTCGCAGAGCAGAGAGCCCGATGCGGGACTCGATCTAGGGACTCCAGGATCATGACCTGAGCCGAAGGCAGTCGCTAAACCAACTGAGCCACCCAGGCACCCCCTAACACAATAATTTTGAAATACAATAGTTTACATTGTCTAATCTGATCATGATATAATTGGAACCTTAAAGTATGTGTTGTGTCCTGCTTCATTTACTAAGCAGTAAGTTTGTGAGATTTATTCATGTTGCTTTGTGTAGGAGATATTTATTCATTATTGTCCAGCTTTTTTGTTGTAAAACAGGCATAACATAAAATATACCATCCTGACCATTTTTAAGTGTACAGTTCAATGGTAGTAAATGCATTCATAATGTTATGCTATCATCACCACCATCTTTTTCCATAATATTTGTATCTTATAAAGCTGAACTCTGTACCATTAAACAATAACTCCCTATTTTCCTCTCCCCAGCCCCTGGCAACCACCATTATATTTTCTGTCTTTATGATTTTGACTATTCTTAAGTGCCTCATATAGTGGAATCATAGAGTATTAGCCTTTTTATGACTGGCTTATTTCCCTTAGCATTATGTCCTCAAGGTTCATCCATGTTGTCACATATTGCAGAATTTCCTTCATTTTTAAAGCTGGATAATATTCTATTGCATGCATATACAGCATTTTCTTATAGATTCATCCAGCAATGGACCCTTGGGTTGCTTCCACATTTTAGCTATTGTGAATAAGGTTGCTATAAACATGAGTATACAAATATCTCTTTGAGAACCTGCTTTAAATTCTATTGGGTATATACCCTAAAGTGGAATTGCTGAATCATATGATCATTCTATTTTTAATTTTTAAGGAACTACCATACTGTTTTCCACAGTGGCTGTATCATTGTACATTCTAACAACAGTGTACAAGGTTTTCAATTTCTACACATCCTCACCAATATTTGTTGTTCTCTGTTTTTTGGTAGGAACCATCCTAATGGTGTAAGGTGATGATCTCATTCTAGTTTTGACTTACATTTCCTTAATATTTAGTGATGTTGAACATCTATTGTTGTGCTTATTGGCCTTTTGTATGCCTTCTTTAGAGAAATTTCTATTCAATTCCTTTTTCCATTTTTGAATAGGGTGGTCTGTTTTTTGGGGTCTTTTTGTTTGTCTTTTGTTTGTTTGTTTTCGTTATTGTTGTTTCTGTTGTTGAGATTTGGGGGTTCTCTATATATTCTGGATATTAATCTTTTACCAAATATACGATTTGCAATTATTTTCTACCATTGTGTGCTCTGCCTTTTTATTTTGTAAATAGTGTCTTTGGATGCACAATTTTTTAAGAATTTTTCATAAAGTTCAATCTATCTGTCTTTATTTTGATGCCTGTGCCTTTTATGTCATATCCAAGAAAGCATTGCCAATACCAATGTCCTGAAATTTTACCCTATATTTTCCTCTAAGAGTTTATAGCTTTAGGTCTTTGATCCACTTGGAGTTTATTTTTGTATATGTTGTTAGGGAAGAGTCCAACGTCATTCTTTTGCATGTGGATATCCAGTTTTTCTAGCACCATTTACTGAAGGACAGTCCTTTCTTCGTTGCATATCTTGGTATCTTTGTCAAAAATCATTTGACTCTATACGTAAGAGTTTATTTCTGGGTTCTCTGTTCTGTTCTTTTGGGTCTTTGTCTGTGTTTATGCCAGTCTCACACTGTTTTGGTTTCAGTAGATTCGAAGCAGGTTTTGAAATCAGAAAGCGTGAGTCCTCCAGGTTTGTGCTTTTTCAAGATAGTTTGGGCCATGAAGGGTTACTTGAGATTCCATATGAATTTTATGATGGGGTTTTTCTATTTCTGCCAAAATCATCACTGGGATTTTGATAGGGATTGTATTGATTCTGCAGATTGCTTTAAGTAGTATTAACATCTTAGCAATATTAAGTCTTCCAATCCATGAACATGAGATATGTTCCTATTTATTTGTGTCTTTAATTTCTTTCAGCAATTTTTTTGTGGTTTTCACCGTACAAATCTTTTACTTCCTTGGTAAATTCCTGAGTACTTTTTGATACTATTCTTTACTGAGCTGTTTTCTTAACTACTTTTTCAAATTGTTTATTAATGGTGTATAGAAATGCAACTAGTTTTGGGGTGCTGATTTTGAATCCTGCTACTTTACTGAATTCATTTGTTCTGACAGTTTTGTTTTTGTTTTTGTTTTTTTGGTGGAATCTTTAGGGTCTTCTACATATAAGATCACATCTCTGCAAACAGAGATAATTGTATTTTTTTTTCCTTTCCAATTTGGATGCCTTTTATTTCTTTTTCTTGCCAAATTGCTCTGGCAGAACTACTAGTGTTATATTGAATAGAATTGGTGACAGCAGGCATTCTTGCCATATCCTTGTCTTGTATAAAACCTTTCAGTTCTTCAGTATTAAAAATGTTAGTTGTGGGCTTTTCACATATGGCTTTTATTATGTTGATCTAGTCTTCTTCTATTCCTAGTCTGTTGAGTGTTTTTATTATGAAAGGATGTTGAATTTTGTTAAATGCTTTTTCCGTGTGAATTAAGACAGCTTATTTTAAGATCATTGTAGATTCACATGCAACTGTAAGAAATAAGAAGAGATCCCGCATGTATTTCCCCTAGTTTATAGCAATAATCTTGCAACTGGAATAGTATTTTGAATATATCATTATGTTTTTATCTTCTACATTCTGTGTATATGTTTTTGCCACTAATTCAAGATGTCTACCTACTTTCGAATCAGGGAGAGAGAAATGGAAATAGGTAGAGAAGCCAGGAGAACTGTTAAACTAGGAAAGAAATAAAAAGAAGTAGTTACTGACTCAACACTAACATTATAAATAGAACTTTGAAGCAAGACATGATCTTTAAAGTTTTTACCTGAAAAGTGGACTTACTAAATTTACTCATTGTGATTAATATATTTGGGTCAAATTTAATGAGCTAACATGAAATTTACATAAGAAAGTTCCTCAAAATATAGGAATTGGGAGGAAGTTATTGTGCCCTTTCTGGCCCTTTTCCCCTGGGGGGAAAAAAAAAGACCTAGAAAAGACAGACTGATAAGTGTGTTTCTTCTCTCCACTCTCTTGCTTTTGGCTGAAGGAAAGTTTTAGGTGAAATGAAGGGACTATAGAGGACATGAGATTTTTGCATCAGTGTAATCGGAATCTATAAAGAAATAGATTTCATTCTTTTTTTTTTTTTTAAGATTTTATTTATTTATGAGAGACAAAGAGAGGAAGAGGCAGAGGGAGAAGCAGGCTCCCTGTGGAGCAAGGAGCCCAATCCAGGACTCGATCCCAGGACCCTGGGATCACAACCTGAGCCTGAGGCAGACACATAACCAACCGAGCCACTCAGGCGCCCCTAGCATTTCATTTTTTTTTTTTTTAAGATTTTATTTATTTATTTGACAGACAGAGAGATAGAGCATGAACACAAACAGGAGGAGTGGGAGAGGGAGAAGCAGACTCCCCACTCAGCAAGGAGCCCTATATGGGGCTCGATCCTAGGACCCTGGGATCACGACCTGAGCCAAAGGCAGACGCTTAACGACTGAGCCACCCGGGCGCCCCTAGCATTTCATTCTTAATGGTAACCTGGGATAGCTTCTTCATAGTTATCTCAAAGTTAATTTGGTAGTGTAGGATGTAGAGTGAAGGCAGCTATTAAATCATTTTCAGGAGTCACCGTCAAATTCTCTTTTGGCATGAATTAGACCCAAATTTTCTCAAATGCTTCCAATTAATAATACAGAAAATAGCAGACATTAAAACCACCAGAAGTGCTTGAGGCCACCTAAGACAAGGATCAAATGAAACAGCCTTTGCTAGGAGATGGAAGCAGTGACTGCCTGGAACATGAGAGCGAGCTGGTTAATGCCTAGAACATGTGACAGCTAGAGCAAGGCCAAGTCAGCCATGGAGTACATTAGTTCTGCATAAAGACAGGAGGTCACAGATTTCACCATTCACAGATTCAGCAGCAAACCCCTGCCAAAGGCTTGTGATCGAGACCATTTATATCTTAGTGGATACCAGTTCACAGAGTAAATCAGACCAGTGACTCTACAGCAGAGATCAGGCAACATGAGGACTCTGTGAGGTCTGAGGTTCTCTCTTTTGCTGTTCATAGGACATAGAAGTCAATATTCCACATCACCCTGGAGAGGAGCAGAGAGACAGAGATATGACTCAGAGAATAAACATGGCTTAGACCAACCTTTAAAATAAATGTGTTAAGCGTCTGCCTTCCGCTCGGGTCATGATCTCAGGGTCCTGGGATCGAGCCCCACATCGGGCTCCCCGCTCTGCGGGAAGCCTGCTCCTCCCTCTCCCACTCCCCCTGCTTGTGTTCCCTCTCTTGCTGTATCTCTCTCTGTCGAATAAATAAATAAAATTTAGAAAAAAATAAAATAAAATAATTGTGTTTAATGGACTGAAGTAAAATTTAGTATTCCCACTGCCCCCTGAGTTGGCTTTGGAGATCAGATCAGTTACACATAATATAAAGGTATTTTCATCTGCAGATGTAGTGCATCGTGAGTACATCTTTAATCCATTTATATACCTATTGATCTATATTTTCTCTCTACTCTACTGCTCAGATGTCCCAAACTGGATCTTTCACTGACTTCCTCATGTACTCACTACTTATTTTTTATTTTTATTGGTACACTACTTCCCTGATCTTTACTTATGCAAATCACCATATGTTCTTAAAAATCAAGTGCCTCTCTCTTCCACAAAGACTTCACTACTGACTTCAATCCATAAAAATTTTTCACTTCTCTAAAATATTATTTGTGATTATTATCACTCAGTTTAACAAAATTAGAAAAAGCAACATATATTTCATAGTTATTTCTTTCCTTCCATTGATCTCATATAAAGTATATATAACCTAGTACCTGGGAAGGAAACAACAATTTTAGAAAGAAGTATTTTCTCATAAAAGGTGGTGTTCATTGTCTGGTCTTAGAGATTTTCTGAGTTTTCCATTGTGTCTATTAGGCTCACTCTACCTAATTAAATACATATCTTTGTGTCTCATATATTTTTATGTGAATTTCTTACCTAATTTCACAGCGTTTTGAAGAACTGTGACATGTATAAAGTGTATGAAAAGTCTCTAAAACTAAGAATTGCTACACAAAACCTGACATGCTTTTAGATTTATTTACTCCTTTAAATTAATATTGTCATTATGAACACTCAAAAAATTCATGCTATTTGATTACACAGCCATATCATAAAATTATTCCTTTAAAAATATTACAAACTAAGCAAAAGGGAAAGATAATTAACAAATAATTGAAAAATTCAGCCAATTAATAATTTTACTTTATCAACTTGATACCATAGTAGTTAATACAAGCTTTTGCTTTATTGTCTGTCTGATGTATTGTTGGAGTGTTTTAAGTTCTGTCTGGTTTCTTCTTTATGTAACTGAAAAACCTACAACTGTGGTTAATTCACTGTCAATCTTGTGTGTTTCTGCGCAATTAATCATAACAGCAAAGAAGATATGTTTGATTGAGAAGAGGCAGAAAATGAGGATAATGAAATTTATGATCCTTAAAATAATGCACACTTACCACATCAGTCTTTCTCTTATTTGTCTTATATCCACCTTGAAGAAAAAAATATAAAAAGAGACATATCACAGCTTCATTCCATATACTTTCTGGTAACACATATATGCACAATATTAGTTGAAATCACTTTATAATGTTTTACAAATATTTTTACTACTTTAACCCATCTTCTAAGTCAGATAATGTTTTACAAATTAAAAAATAGAATCTATGTCTTTTAAATTCTACCTTAATCACCTCATATGGCAACTACAAATTTAAAAAAGTAAAAAATTGATTGGCATGCTTTGATTGCTATTCATTTTGTTTTCATTTCTAAATAATCACACAAATTTTCTTATTTTTCACAGACATATTCCTAAGAGTGAATCATATGTGCTTCCTAGGAAATATATTAAATTTGAATCTGCTTATATTACTATGCTGAAGAATATATTATTTAGCATCACTTAAAACTCAAAATGTTGATTTAGGCCCTAAAATAGGGATTTTAAATTATATGTTATGATAAAATGCAAGATAATTTGCCTTCAATCAACATTTTCTATTTTTTTTTGCCACTTTCTTAAGTTTCATAAGAGATAGATGTATTTATCATAAATATATATGTATAAAAGATATATTACATGGTATATGTTTGGCTATATATATATATATATAATATATATGAATATATATTATTCTGTAGTTAGAAATATATGAATATAACTGTAGTTAGAAATTGCTCCCCCAAAATGATGTCCCATTCCTACCCAAGAAAAAAAGATAAGACCTAAAAAATATTTTTCTATAGTCAAAAAAAGATATCTTCTTTTATGGTATTGATTAAACTTAATATGTCTCTTGCCATTTTAACAGCAAAATAGGATGATAATTAAAATAATTTCACTCAATGAGTTTGTTTTTTCCCCCTTTGGCAATGAAACCAAAATATTTAAAATATGTTTTCTTAAGGAAGGACTATAAATATTATTTTAAATAAAATTTCAGTATTTTAAATACATCTGAGACCGTTCTGGTTAAAAAGATTAGTTTGTCATAGTTGTGCATGTTCATTTACCCACACAATAATTTCTAAGAAATATGATTAGAATTTATGCAGCATAAATTATTTGTACTCATCTCATTACTTGCTGCTTTTAGTGGCTGACATATCTCAATAAATCAATAGTTATGTAGCTCTAAAATTTCTAATGTTCTGATTGCATGCACATGATTAATATATTTTGATTTATATACAATATTTAGATTAAGTATAAAACATCTTGATTAGATATGTTTTATTAAAATAAGATGAGAAATATTAATAAGGATGCTTAAGGAAATGCATTTGAAAAGCATGCTCACTGACATTTAAAAAGGATGTTTCCTAATATAAACACAAATAGCAGAGAATTTTAAATGGCTTTTGGAAAGCAATACTAATAATCTGAACTTTAATTTCTTACTCTTCACCTCTTGGGCTCATGCTTTTCATGGAGAATACAGAGTTGATTTGAGAAAACAAAAATTAATCCAAGTGTAAAAAATGTAGAGCTGTTTTGTTGTTTTTATTTTTTTTATTATGTAAAAACCAAACATCTTGGAGAACTAGGAGAGGATGAGTCCCTGTATAATATTTTTGGGAGTATAAAATATTCCCTGACCAAATTTGAATTATGTATTAGAAAACTTTATTTAGCCCTTAACTACCCATTCAAGACTTTTCCCTAGAAGTAGTGCTAGAAATAATAGAGACACAAGCTGAGGTTTGTTTCAAAGGTTTGTTTCATTTTATGTGAACGAAAATTCTAAAGGAAAAATAAAACTAATAGTGAACAATGTGGAAGTATTTGACTAATGTACTGCATATATGAATAGTTAACATATTAAGTGGAAATCAAATTTTGGTTAATATTTATTTATTTATTTATTTATTTATTTATTTATTAAGATTTTATTTATGTACTTGACAGAGAGAGATACAGCGAGAGAGGGAACACAAGCAGGGGGAGTGGGAGAGGGAGAAGCAGTTTTCCCACGGAGCAGGGAGCCCGATGTGGGGCTCGATCCCAGGATCCCTGGGATCATGATCTGAGCCCAAGGCAGACACTTAACGACTGAGCCACCCAGGCACCCCTTGGTTAATATTTAATGCTAATAAGTAAAATGCTGAAGGCACAAATCAGATGAAACTGCACAGATATAAAGCTATATATGTCAGCTTATTCTCAATTACATAAATATAAATTTATGTATATAAGCATAAACACACACACATACACACATATATACATATATACACATACATATGCATTAATGAAAACAGTTCTTGGAAAGAAATATACAAAATGTTAATAGTGGAGTCAAGATTGCTCTTTAAATTTAAAATAATCAAATGTATTAAGTACTCACTATAGCCAGTAAATAAGTCCACATTGTTTGGAAACTTCTCCCATCCTATCTATTCCTGTAGCTCAATTTACATTCTTTAAATATAAAAGATTCTTTAAGTGTAAAAAAAGATGCCTTAAATGTAAAAGATGCTTTAAAAATGCTCACTATTTTAAATTCAAGTATTTTGCAATTCTACTACTAACCTAGAAATTGAGGTTAAAAAAAACTTAAATATGAAAATATAATAAGACCTATGTGATAGGGAGTTTTAATTTGAAAATGAGATAACCACTAATTGGATTCAGAGTTTGGAAAAAAATTATAGGACTAACTTATCAGAAATTAATTGATGAAGAAATTCCTAGGAGAGTACCTACCCTAAAAAATAGATAAACTGAGGCACAAACAAAATTTTGGCCTTGGGGGAAAATGATTCTGAGAATAGATTATAACTTTTGTATTTGAAGGTATGCAGTGGACCAGAGGATGGAATGTAATGGTGCTCATCAGTATGTAATGAAGCACATTTGAAGAGCAGACTTCCTGAATTGTTATGGAGAAGGTGTCAGATAAGGTAAATTCCAGAAAAAAATGGCTTATACTTAATTATTTGTAATATATAAAGCCTTCATTACACATTTTTTTAATTTGTTTCTTATTTTCAATTTGTTTCTTATTTTCAATTATATGTCTCTGTGATCCAAATTAAGGTATCTAGAAACTGTGGGTATATACAAATCCATATAATGTTTGATTATAACACTACTTACAGCATAGAATGGCAAAAGAGTAGAAGGAGTCATAGGAAGTTTTGTGAAGGAGATTAAAAATTTTCTGTTTCTTCTGATACTTTTAATGGTACACAAAAGGAAACCTAATACATAAAAATGTGCTGAGAAAAAAAATCCCTAAACTGGTTTAAAAAAAAAGGTTGCCCCACAAACACACTATTCATAAATCTCAATCCTTAACATAGATAACTATATGCTCAGTCATCTCTGCAATCACTTTTTTTAGCTAAATATGTGTTTGTTTTTGAAAAACTATTCAGAAGAAGCCTGGATGTTAGACTCAGCAGGAAACCAAAGCATCTATTATAAATATGTTCAAAGTACAAGTAACAGAGTACTAGTGTAGTACAAAGTTCTATGAATATATTCAAAGAAAACCATGTTTAAGATTTAAAGGGAAGTTTGATGACAGTGACTCAAGAAATCAATGAAGTCAGCAAGAGATAAAAATTATGTTCAAAAGAACCAAATGAAAATTCTAAAGTTGAAAAGTTCAATACCTAAAGTAAAAAAATTCACTGTAGGGGCTCAACAGCAGATTTCAGCTGGCAGAAGAAATAATGAGTAAACTTGAGGATAGCCCAGAAGCAGTTATACAATCTGAAGAAGAGAGAAAAAATGAAGATGAATCGTTTCTCAGAGAGCTGCGGGACACCAGGAAGCATGGCAACACACCCACAATGGACTAGACTAGAAGAGAAGAGAGAAAGAGAAGTGCAGAAAAATATTTGAAGAAATAATGACTGAAAACTTTCTAAATTTGAAAAAACCTTAATGTACACATCTAAGAAAATCAGCAAACCCCGTAGAGGATAACATAACAGATCTGCAACTAGACAGCACAAACTGTTGAGAGACAAAGACAAACAGAAAATCTTGGAAGCAACAAGAGTAAAACAATTTGTGCAGCAAAGCACAGTAAGATTAGCAGCTGACTTATCAGAAATATTGTGGAACTTCTTTGAGACCTCATATTAATAAGTAGTAAAGTAGGCATACAGATCCTGTGGTCTTCATTTAGGGTAGATAAATATCACTGTTCTGGGGTTCAGTGTTCAAAAATGTCTCACTTTCTTGATCTTTGAAACCAAGTCTATATAAGAAGAGTGGCTTGTCTGCATCTGGGTGTGAGCCAAAACTTGAGAAAATAAACAATCTGAGAGTTAAGTAAGGATACTAACATTGGTAACCCAAATGGTATGGCTTGAAATGGAGCTGGTGAGCCAGAGTACCAGGGCATGGAGAAGGGAGGGAGGCAGAAATATGTTCCAATGCTTGGAGCGAATGAATGATAAGATCATCTGGAGAGACATAGAAAGAGCACAAATGGCCCACGATTGGATATTTTTTTACTAAAAATATGCACAGATAAACTGGCCCATTTCAATGGTCAGAGCTGGAGTGGTAACAGTGACTCAATCCCTTACTGATAATAAATAAAGGGAATCAACCTAAAAGACTGAAGAATCCACATAATCTAGTAAAGAGGTGGAAAGGCAAAATAAATATTACTTTTGAAAGACTGAGATGTGCCTGCAATGCCATTAAATGTCAAGAAAAATCTTAAAAGTGTGAGAAATCTTTTAAAATGTTGGATATGACAAAGTAGCTATCAAGAAAGCAATCAAAGTGTTAGGAATATAATGAAGTTTTTTAAAAAGACAGTTTTGAAAGTATAGTGAGCAGGTGTAGACCAAGAAAGAGTAAATATATTTCTTTCTTTTTAAGATTTTTAAAGCTTATTTTTTAGGGAGAGGGGCAGAAGGAAAGGGGAAGCAGACTCCCCGCTGAGCGTGGAGCCCAAAACCGGGCTCCATCTCAAGACCCTGAGATCATAACCTCAGCTGAAATCAAGAGTCAGACGCTTAACCAACTGAGCCACCCAGGCGCCCCAAGAGTATATAGATTTCTGACTCAAGAAGTTTGGGAAGACTTAAATCAATTGTAAAAGACTTCCTGAGGACCTTGTGTCTGTATGTAAGTACTTCTATAGGCTGTAAAGATGTGGGAGAATAAAATAATTTGTTGGAAGAAAATCATGAGAGAAGCAGGAGGAATTCAGAACAGGTGCGGGAATCACCTGGAACAACACGAGAGACATTTTCATTTCTTCTAGAAGAAGGAAGCAGTGTGGATTGTATAGTTCTTTGTTAAAGCTGGTTAAGAAAGAAGTAAAGAAACAAGAAAAATTTAGCCGTTTATTAAAAGAAATGTGATGCATCCACCTTCAGCATAAACATAACTCTGTATGAACCTAAATATTTTTGGATTATATGGAAATTTATTTCTTGAGAGTAAGAATCTGAGATAGTAAAAATCTGGCATCTGGTATTATGATTTGTAATACCTCCACAAATGTGCTTTAATGGCTGAAAATCTTCCTCTATGTCTTACTGTTATTTAAATTACATTGTCCATTAGGTAAATTGTGGTCACTTATGTATAGTCCACATTCAGATAAACCCAAATTGCATTCTTTGACCTAGAAGTTTTAAATATATCATTAGAGCGGACTTGGATTTTTGAAGTTGTGATGGGGAAGCAGGTGGAAGACTTCTGTCAAATCAAAATCATTCCTTGGACATATCCTTTCTGTGACACATGCAAAGCCCAAGTGTCAGATATGGGTCTTGAACATTGAGATGCACACTTTGCATTTTCACCATTTCATTATTTTGACAGGGTGTCTGGGAGAGCTGGTATACACCAGATGTAACAAGAATTGTACATGTCAGCAATGTGAGCACCCAAACACATAACTCCGGAAAAATGTCTTGGACTGTATTAGTCTGAGCATTCTAGCAGGTTATGACTCATCAATTAGAGAGTTTGCCTTATAAGTAAGGAAAACAAGGCACCAGTATGATATTGCTATTTTGGGGTGGCTCTCATTGTAAGCCTTATGGTCACTCATAATTAAATATTTATGTGTAAGTGTGTGTGTGTGTGTGTGTATACATATATATATATACACATACATATATAAATACATACCTATATAATATCCATATATTCATGTGTAGCATATAAATGTAAGTAACCACTAGAGCAAACTTGACATTGAGTAACTGAACTCCTGTGAACATACTGTGATTCTTTTAGATTTCAGCCCCATAGTAACTGGCATTTTGCATCCACGTTATTTGCTGCAAACAGTGCAGGGATTATTAAAATTGTAGGGTAATGAATTCCCTTTGGTTTCTCTCTCCTCCCTATGTATGCCTCCTATCCTTTCCTGCTGCTTCCTGACTTATCTCCAGATGACAATGGCCGAGTGCTGGCTCCCTTGCCCCTCTCCATCCAAGCTAGCTTTCTACAGTCACCTAGCATTATATCCAGATATCCTCTTCTCCTCACCAGAAGATTGTTTTAGTCTTTTATCTTAACTCAACTAGTATTAATTTGATTAAACATGTCTGCACATTAAATAAAATGAAGGCTAATTACACACATTCTAGTAAGATCAGCCTCACTGACATAATCACAGTGAAGAACATCTGTATTCATGGAAAGAATGAATATTTTTATAGAAACACTTCAAGTCAGAAGTCAGGCAATCCATGGAGATAGTGTAATCTGCATTGGAGCAGAAGGGCAGAAGTCTGCCTTTGACTTTTTTACCCATGAATAACAGCATCTGTTTCACCTATGTGCAGAACATTCTCTGGGTAAAGGTATCCCAGTCCTAATTATGAAGTAACACTGTATTCCCTTTATGTTTATCTGACTTTACTTCTTTGTTACATTTTCTTGAAAAGTTGTCTCCAAAGTTTATAAGCAATTCCTCCTTGGGAGGTCTTTTCTCCACTTTTCTCCACTTTCCCAAGTTGGGAAAACTGGCTTTTCCAATTCCCAAATAGGGACTCTGGCTTCTTCTGTTTTGGGGTCCATCACTTAGCAGGGTGCCGGCCACAGGGTGTGTTCTATAAATATCTGGTCGATGGAAACAGAAAACTTACATCAGTGATTGTTTCTTTTAGACTTTAAAACCTATGAAGAACACATACATAACTTTGTGAGGAGCTCAGCTGAGCTGGAAAGAGCTGAATTTTCAGGCATTCAAGTAGCTGGGATCAAAGCAACAAATCCAAAATGAAAGTAATAATCAAACCTTTAATAACTTACTGTGATTGTATAAACAAGAGCTAAAACCAGAGATTGTGCCTGCTTGCCCTCTTCCATCTCCCCCACCCCTGTGAACATGAACTGGTGCATAAGTGAGGGTCAGGGGGATCAGCACAGATGTAGGGGTCCTCTCATTGCCCAGGGAATTCTGAACAAAAGACTCGCAGTTTTATGTACCCTGGGGCAGTGGGAGGGAGGGGAGTAGGGAACAGGAGAGGGCTTGGAGAGGGGAAGTACTGAGTCCTGATTCAGAGAGGAGAAAAGTATCTTCAATATTTCCTCTCTTCCCCCCACCTCATAAGGAGACCTCTGGAGGTCCCAGATAGTGAGACATAGGAACGAAAGTGCATGGGCAGAGTGCTAATATGTGGATATGCAAATTCACAGAAGGGCCTATGTCCTTGACTCTGACTCTCTAAGAGACTCTAATGTGCTGGCTGTGCACCACATCTTGTGTGAGGATGTGCAGCTTCCCCCCCCAAAGCCTGCTAGTAAATCCTTTGTACTAGTCTAGGGTCAGGCCTGAAAAATCACATACAGAGTTTTTAACTAGGTGTCAGGCTCCTTAAACTCAAAGTGAACTGTTGAAATCTGTGTAAGTTTTTCAGGGCCTGTTTAGGGGTGTTCTTTGTTTGGGGGTCATTAATCTGAGTTTTTCTTGTCTTTAAACTTTCTTCTGGGTAGAAAAAATTATAATACACCGGGTTGACTGTGAACATCTTCTCTACAAATACACAAGGAAGAAGACATGCATCATTCTTTTTTTTTTTAAAGATTTTATTTATTTGACAGAGAGAGAGCGAGAGCAGGAACACAAGCGGGGGGAGTGGGAGAGGGAGAAGCAGGCTTCCCGCTGAGCAGGGAGCCGGATGTGGGACTCGATCCCAGGACCCTGGGATCATGACCTGAGCCGAAGGCAGACGCTTAACGACTGAGCCACCCAGGCGCCCAAGACATGCATCATTCTAATAAACAATGTATATGTTTCTCCTTTATGCAACAGCTTACATAAATAGAATCCAGAATCTTTTTTTTTTAAAGATTTTATTTATTTATTTGAGAGAGAGAATGAGATAGAGAGAGCATGAGAGGGGGGAGGGTCAGAGGGAGAAGCAGACTCCCCGCTGAGCAGGGAGCCCGATGCGGGACTCGATCCCAGGACTCCAGGATCATGACCTGAGCTGAAGGCAGTCGCTTAACCAACTGAGCCACCCAGGCGCCCGGATCCAGAATCTTTTAAGATGCTTTAAGGAAACAGGGAAAACCTTGCTTAATATAATTGCAACAGTCAGTGTTCTGTAGCAAGCCATTTTCTATTTCAATGGTCCTTATGTATATTAAAACACAAGCAAAGTGTTTATTTATCTAGGCTTACTAGCTCTCCTAATAAACCCTTCTCCCTAATATTGAAAATAAAATATAATATTTTCTCTTTACAAATTAATTATTTAGAGAAATAGTACTGCAACCCTGAAGACTAGAAGAAAGTAATTAGACAGACATGCACAGCTTTAAATATTTTGAGGCACATCTGGGATAAGCGATGGCTTAGTCACTCTTCACACTTTTCTGACACTCAAGATGATGCTTAGTTTGCAACTAATAAATAGTCAAGAATGCATAAATGAATGGATGAGCTCCCTCGTTTTGCTGGGTTGTGTGCCCATCATGAATCTCGCCGGGGAACAACTTTGCTCTGACACCCAGGGCTGTTATCACACAATTCTGCTTCTTCTCCCATTTTCTCTCCAGGTTGTATTTGCAAATACCGTATCCTCTAAAAAGGAGGAGAAAAAACTTGGCAGTTATACAAAAAGCTGAGGCTGTTTCGACTTAGGAGGAAGCTATTTTATATTTGTTAAAAATATGTATATAGAGGAAGATATATGTAGATTTGAGGCTCAGCTGTACCATTTCAGTTTTGCTACAAAAAAAAAAAAACTGCAAAAAAAAAAGTAAACCACATATTTTTCTCCTCAAGCATTTTTGAGATGATTAAATAAATAATGAAAACAGAACTTCTGGTAAAGTCAGAATTATAACTACTAGAATTTGGCATGATACACTCTAGTCAAAACCTCAGTATGTACAGCATAGTGATGATAGTTAAAAATACTCCATTTTGTACTTGAAATTTGCTAAGAGAGTAGGTCTTAAGCATTTTCACAACACAAGGTAACATGTGAGGTAGTGGATATGTTCATTTACTTGTTTTGATCATTTCACAAAGAATACAATATGTCAGATCATCACATGTACGCATTAAATATATACAATTTTATTTGTCAATTACACCTCAAAAAAGTGAGGAAAAAAAATAAGGGAAACTGGATGTGCAGTATATGAGAACTCTCCCACCTCCACTTCCGTGCTGATTCACCTGCCCTTTGACTAGTGCAAAGTTCCATGGGGAAGAGTAGCTCAGGTTGGTCTGTTCTTCCTTTGGATTTAGGGTCTTGCTTATATCGTTGGGAAGTGAGTGAAGGCGTACCTCTCATTTTTGCCTCGTTGCTTTAACTGGCTGCTTTGTTGCCTGGCAGCTCAGCTCTTCCAGCTCAGCTGAGCTCCTGACAATAATCAGAAATTGAATTGAAAACCCCCTTTGTGCAAGTCAAGAAATATTTTATCTCATTTGATACTCACACATTCCTACAGAATAAGCAAGATTCACCCTCCTATCATGTTATTTTACAGTTGAATCTACTCAACTCCACAGGATGCCCCCCAAATCCAGGGCCCCTGACCAATATTGGTTTTAAGACTGTGTCTGTGCCTCCCTAAATTGTAGCATTATGGACCCCATAATCCTCGGCAGTAGGAACAGCTTCGTTCAGCCTCATGTTATTGGTAAGGAGTCAAGTCCCAGTTTCTTGCAGTGAACATGAAGGCATCTAGCTGTTAGCTACCTGTGTTTGCTTTGGGGCCTTAAGCCTCATTCTACCTATTTTGTTTGTTTGCTTTGTTTTTGGTGAAGATCTTCTTCTTGATTTTGAAAATGGTTATGTCTTTTTTATTTTGTATTTTATAGTTTGTTTTGTCTTGGAAAATATTTATACTTATTTGTCAGTAACTTTTTTTGTTTTGTTTTTATCTTTTGGTATTTAACAACATGACTTTTGGGCTATAGCTATCAGAACTACAATCTCCATATACTTTAAGTATTGCTGAATTGAGAATTAGAAGCAACCATACATTTTACTCATAATTCTTAATGAAGAACAATTAACCAATATTTTTGTCTGAAACAATCATGCCTTTTTCTTAAGTTGCAGTATAAGTGACATATGATATCAGATTTATTTCAGGTGTACATTATAGTGATTTGCTATTTTTATATATTACAAAATGATCCCCATAAAAGTCTAGTTATCATCCAATACCATGCAAAGTTATTATAATATTATTGACTACAGTCCTTATACTGTACATGAAAACACCATGATTCATTTATTTTATAACTGGAAATTTGTACCCCTTAACCCCTTTCAGCTGTTTTGCCGACCCCAACTGCTCCCCACTCTGGTAACCAAGAGTTTCCTTCATCTATGAATCTGTTTCTCTTTTGTTTATTTTCTTTATCCATTCATCTTTAAATACACACTGAGCTTACTGCCATATTTTGGCTATTGTAAATAATGCTGCAGTGAACATAGGGGTGCCTATATCTCTTTAAATTGGTGTTTTCATTTTCTTTGGCTAAGTACCCAGAGGTGCAATTGCTGGATCAAATGGTAGCTCTATTCGTAATTTTTTTTAGAAACTTCCATACTGTTTCCATTTCTGCACCAATTTACATTCTCACCAACAGTGCATGAGGGTTCCCTTTTATCCACATCCTGGCCAACACTTATATATTTCTTATCTTTTTGATAAAACCCTTCCGACCGGTGTGAGATGATAATCTCGTGGTTTGGATTTCCATTTCCCTGATGAGTGATACTGAGCATCTTTTCATGTACCTGTTGGGCACCTATATGTCTTTTTGGAAAAATGTCTATTCAAGTTGGGTTGTTTGGGTTTTTTGATATTAAGATGTGTAAGTTCTTTACATATTTTGGATGCTAACCCCTTATTGTATA
Organism: Mirounga angustirostris; assembly: GCF_029215605.1. Classification (NCBI taxonomy): domain Eukaryota; kingdom Metazoa; phylum Chordata; class Mammalia; order Carnivora; family Phocidae; genus Mirounga; species Mirounga angustirostris. The sequence continues at coordinate 102,861,065 of NW_026991712.1, read as the reverse complement.
TATGATTCTCCAGTATCTTCTTCTGTTCAGTAGGTTACCTTTTCATTTTGTTGATGGTTTCCTTCACCGTGCAAAAGCTTTTTTAGTTTGATATAATTTCATTTGTTTATTTTAGCTTTTGTTGCCTTTGCTTGAGGAGACTAGTCCAAAAAACTTTTGCTAAGACCAATGTCAAAGCGCTTATTGCTTATGTTTTCGTCTAAGAATTGAATGGTTTCTGCTCTGACATCAAGTCTTTAACCCATTTATTTTTGACTGTGGTTTAAGAAAGCAGTCCGTTTCTTTTTCTTTTTTTTTTTTTTTTTTACATGTAGCTGTTCAGTTTTCCCGACACCGTTAATTGAAGAGACCGACTTTTTCCCATCTTATATTCTTGTCTCCTTTGTTGTAGATTAATTGAGTGTATATGTGTGGATTTATTCCTGGGCTCTCTAGTCTACTCCATTGATCTGTGTGTCTGTTTTGTGCCAGTACCATACTGTTCTGATTACTCTTTGTGTATAGTTTGAAATCAGGGAGTGTGATACCTCCTACTTTGTTCTTCTTTTTCAAGATTGCTCTGGCTCTTGTGCCTTTTTTCTTATTACATAACTATGAATGTCAATTTTCAATACCACCCACCTACATTTTTTCAGTCCCACCCACATATATTTCAAATAAATTAAAGTAAGAAGATACCTTTTTAGATTTTGTAACTTTAAAAGCTTGATAACAAAGAAGAATCTTTTGAGGAAATAGAGGATTTTATAATCAGAAGGAACCTTTACATATGTTATGGTAATAAGAACTACCTAAGGAATATTTTATCTAATTTCTGCTCATTCTATCCTATTAATTCTCATTTTCCTAGGGTTCATTGGTCTCTAGTAATTTCAATCAAGTTCATAACCAACTAAATATGACTTAGAGTAATGTAGTTAGATAAAAAAACACACAAACTCTATCTTTAAATTTCAATGCTACACATTATTTTCAATCTCCAGAGAGATTAAACTGCATGTATAAAGGATTGTAGCTCTGATGTTTTTTGTTTTTTGGGTTTTTTTTTTTTTTTTGTAGCTCTGATGTTTTTGAACTGTTTTTGAATATTGTTCTGTGAGATATTTAGGCAGAGATAATAAAAATAAGTTAACCTTCAAAAATTCTTAGGACACTATGCCCAATGAGGGAAACCAGACATGAAAAAATCCATAGTGCATGATTTTATTTATATGGCAAATCTATAGAGATAGAAAGTACGTGGTTACCTAGGAAGAGGGGTGGGAATGAAGAGTGACATTAACTCGGCACAAGATTTCTTTTTAAGATGATGGGAATATTCTAAAATTTGATTTTGGTAATATGTGGTGATGCCTTTAGAATTCTATAACGATGCCAAATTCATTGAATTTTCAAAACATGGCTATTTTGATAGAAAAAAAATCGATATAAAATAGTTTGACATAAAAAGAAAATACATGCTTTATGGCTTTAGAGTGAGATGGACTTGGGTTCAAGTCACAGCTGCACCATCAATTGGCTATCTGACTTTGAGCAATTTATTTCACTTCTCGGCACCTTAGCTTTCTCATGTCTAAAATGGAGGTAATAGTACCTACTCTGAAACGATGAATTAGAGCCCATGGAGATAAGGTAGGTAAATATGTTGTATCTTTTCTAGCATTCAGTTAATGGTATAGGATCTGCTTGAGATATTTGGCATGTCTCCCTCTAGGAACATAAAACTGGCCTCTTGAACCCACATCATTTTTTTTTCTGTAATAAACATGAGGAGCTAGATCTAACTCTCCCTGTCAAATCTTACATATTTTTCTCACTCTACACTAGGAAGTTGCCAGCATTGTTTTCTCGGTTAAAAAAAAAAAAAAGAAAGTTCTTCTGCCCCGTGAGGATGGAGATTGCACACCAGATTGAATATTAATACCAGAAGGGTTGAGTTTTAATGCTGTTGTCCTTGTTGGCTACTGTTGAAATCTTACTTCCAGAAAGCAGACAGCCATAGTATCCTCTTAAAACTTAGCTGCAAATTGAACTGCTCAATGCCTTCTACTCACCTCTTTGTGAATACATTTGATGTAAGGGCTCCATGAGAAATGAAAAGTGCTGAGGCTTTAATTTAAACATTTTGTTTTCTCTTGGGCTAACAGGCACTACAGTTAATTTCAACTGTTGGCAGTAAACAATTCCAATATGAGGGCTATTAAGCTGCAATCATTTTAAGAAAGCTTCCCGGGTGACAGGGCCCATGGTGCCAGCAACTCATTGAAAAGACTGAAGCCACAAATACGAAGAAAGCACAACTGAGCTCCATGGATTAATGAGATATAATAATCATGCAGTTCAGAGGAACAAAACTTCATAGCCTGTTTTACTGGGTGTGATTTTGTTAAGTGTGCCATTAAGTTTGAAAGCAAGGCATTAGCTAGTCTTTGTCCCTGTATCTACGTGTTTCTGAATTACAAATAAAAAACATATTCAGTTGTAAACTCTCAGGATGTTCTGATGTGAAAAAAAGTGATACTCTTTTCCCTTGATGTTTCCACTACTGTTTCTCTTATAAAAACCCAAAGAGATTTTGTAATGCAGACACTGAATTGATTCAGATATGGTGATGCTGCATTTAAATACTTTTCATCTTTTGTATACTCAGAAAAATTAAAAATCAAACACTTCTGAGCACTTTCTCCCCCCTACTCCCACAACGAACGATACTTCAAACTGTTTGGTGGTTTCTAGGCAAGGTAATGTGGCTGCCTCGTGCCATAGCCTTAGGCTGCAAATGCTCTGAGCCTCCAAATCTATCCTTCAAATTGTTCAAACTGTCCCAGAGCTTTGTTGAGCAACAACACTGACTTTCACGTTCAGGCTCAACCATGTGAGCGTCCCCAGTAATTAGCAAACGTTCAACTTTTAAATAGCACATTGCCAATGACACTTATGAAACACAGATCTTATTTGGGGGTAAGTACAAAACACTTCTGCTTTTCCAAAGACTGTAATGAGTCAGAATCCAAATAACAGATAGTAAGAAAAAAAAAAAATAAAGTCAAGACTGAATTCCTATCCTCAGGGATTATGTGTAATATTGATTACATATTCATATTATCCTAGCAGTAACTGGCATCAATTTGGTAAATTGAAATTATCTACGTTTGATCATTATTGAGTTAATTCTCTGAACATGTTTTGCAGGGTGCACTTTTTGGAGTATGATACTGGAGTATTATCTTTTGGATTTTTCTATTCTGGAACCATTTAGCATACTGGGTTTGCATATATACCTTAGAATAAACACATAAGTTAGAGTTAGAAGGATTACCCCTAATTATGGGTATACCTCTGATGGTGAATGAAGAAGATAATGAAGATGTATGGTTTATTTTTAATTATATTTTAAAAGATTTTTTTTTAGAGCACTTTTAGGTTTATAACAAAATTAAGAGATTTCCTATATAACCTCTACCCCCACAGATGCACAGCCTCCCCCATTGCCAACATCACTCACCAGAATGGTACATTTTTTACCAAAGATAAACCTACATTGATACATCATAATCCCACAATCTATAGTTTACCTTAGGGTTCACTCTTGGTGTTGTGTGTTCTATAGATTGAAAAAATGTATAATGAAAAGCCATTATAATTTTATACAGAGTATTTTCACTGCCTTAAAAATCCTGTTCTCTGGCTATTCATCTTCCACCCCCACGCCCAATGTTTACTTTTTATCAGACTATAAACTATGAATTCTCCATGAACTATCTTATTTAGACCTTAAGCAAACTTTCTAGTTACAATTCATTGGGAATGGAAGTCATCTCATCTGAACCAGTCCAATCAGATTCTTTCTTTTGAAAATTTTGCATTGGTTTGGGGTAGATTGAAGAAATGTTATGATAAAAACTAGTATGTCTATTACCAGACACTGTGTTCTGTTTACGTTTTATCCGGTACAAAGAGAAGAATTAAATCATGCATACTAGGAAAAATAATAAATTAGAAGCAAAAATATAATGCTTAAAGAGAAAAAAGCCTGGGTTTTGGCTTTCTGATGATTTTCTAGTTCTTGTCATTTGTGAGACTCTATTTTATTTGAATTACAAGAGATATCTCAGCATGTTTCCTTGCCTTACACTTGCTTAAATTCTGTTATTTGCAGTCCACAAAACCTTTCCTGAAGCTAATATTTTGATTATATATATATATATGTATATCCCATATATACACACACATATACATAAATCCAACATTTCTACCATCATTTTAGATGACTGAGATTTGTATTCCAAAGTAGACTGTAGTTAGGACAACAATAGCAACAAAATCAGAATGGTCAATATGCCTAGAATGTATACACCATCCATTTGTTATTGCATTTGGGATGTTGAATAAGTAACTTACCACCTTTTTTATGTCAGTTTCCTAAACTATCCAGGTAGATATATATCAAATAATGTAAGTAGTTTCAAGTGTGTTTAGACTTGTCAGGGAGTTATACAGAGGAATCTCAAGGATTGGCTGAAGGGGCCAAGTGGGTAAAAAGAGTGAAGGGATGGGGCTCTTTTGTCATCTGAAAGACCCTGCTTTTATACATACACACATACTCTCACACACACTTATGATACTTACACATAAACATGTATTTGTCAGTTCTATGTAAAAATGAGTGATTCTCCTGCTTCAAAATTATTAACTTTGTAATCTCTAAAAATATGTTCTGTTATTAGCATTCTGTGATTTTCTAAAATACAAGCAAGTGTAACATTCACATAACCCATATGATGGAGAAGAAAAGTTTTAAGGAACTAAACAGAGGGCAATCCTCACCAGTGGGAATCTTTCAAGTCTAAACCGCTTTGCTTCAGTTAGGAGCAGGCTTTGAAATTAGAAAGAGAAATCCAGGAATAGCTGGAGGGCTTGTTCAGGTCTTGCAGAAGTGTAAACTATCTAAGACCTGTGACCAGGAGTAGTTCTGAAAATAAAAAGTGCTCTTTTTCTTTTGGCTTCCATTGGCTTCAGTGTATTTTTCTTCCAACTAAGACCCAGGGTTGTTTCCTAGCCATGAAACCTTTTTTTCCATAGGTTTTAAAAGGCAATACAAACAGTGATAAAATAAAGAATAGCTGCAGAGAGTATTTCACAGTAAGATAGCAAGTGTTTCTGTGAAATAATTGGACACTGAACAAATAGCTAAGTGTCTTCTCTCCCTCTCAAACTTCATACTATTAAAAAATAATTAATACAACTAGAACAATGAGAATGGTATAGGCCATTAAGAGAATGAGTTTTTTATTAGCAAAGAAAAAAAAAGATAATATGGGGAGATAACATCATGAAAGACAACAGATAGGAAGCCCCAGGAACGAGTCCCTTTGCCAAAACTATTAAGCTGGCAAGAACTGTCTAAAGAGAGTTAAAAGAGAATGAGAAAACAAGCCACTGACTGGGAGAAAATATTTGCTAAAGACACATCTGATACAGGACCATTAACCAAAATATCCAATGATCTCTTACAACTCAACAATTAGGACAAACAACCTAATAAAAAAAATGGGCCAAAGACTTTAAGAGACACTCACCAAAAAAGTGATACGGGTGACATATAAGTGTATGAAAAGATGCTCTATAGCATAGGACATTAGAGAAATGCAAGTTAAAACAAGAGATACCACTACGTACTGAGTAGAATGACCAAAATCTGGAAAACTGACAACACCAAATGCCGGCGAGGTTGAGGAGCAACAGGAATTCTGGTGGGAGGCAACACGGTGCAGCCACTTTGAAAGACACTTTAGTAGCGTCTTGGAACACTAAACGCACTTTTACCATATGATCCAGCAATCATTGCCCTTGGTTGTTTTATCTATAATTGCCAAAACTTGGCATCAACTAAAATGTCCTTCAGTAGATAAGTGGATAAATAATCTCCATAGTTTTGCCCTTTCCAGAATATCGCATAACTGGAATCATACAGTATGTAGTTCTTTTGGATTCACTTTTTTATCTTTAAGTTTTAAGAAAACTTAAAGTTTTCTTAAAACTTAAGTTTTAAGAAAACTTAAAGTTTTCTTAAAACTTAAGTTTTAAGAAAACTTAAAACTTTTCTTCTCCATCATATGGGTTATGTGAATGTTACACTTGCTTGTATTTTAGAAAATCACAGAATGCTAATAACAGAACATATTTTTAGAGATTACAAAGTTAATACAAAGATTTCACTACATCTTTTTGGTCAATTTTAAGGGCTCTTTTTTTTTTTTAAAGATTTTATTTATTTATTTGACAGAGAGAGATATAGCGAGAGCAGGAACACAAGCAGGCGGAGTGGAAGAGGGAGAAGCAGGCTTCCTGCCGAGCAGGGAGCCCGATGCGGGGCATGATCCCAGGACCCTGGGATCACGACCTGAACCGAAGGCAGATGCTTAACGACTGAGCCACCCAGGCGCCCTTAAGGGCTCTTTCTAATGTTATAGTTTTAGTTCAGTGGCAGTCTTCTGTACTTCAAATAAATATGTCCATATATTACTTATTTATTATTTACATATTTATTGACTTTGTTTTAGTTACCTTTCGCTATCCAATATCTTGCAAAACATATTTAGAGTCCATTAGATCATGTAAACATCTAGAGTTGTCAACTTGATTAAGGTTCTCAAACAATTATGTGAAATTTCTTGGAGTTTTCTAAAATTATTACTTTTTAACATTTGTTTAATCTAATTAAAAACTTATAAATGTAGCAACATTGTTATTGAAATTTATATTTTTCTAAATGTGGCAGATTTATCTGCCACTGAATTTATTTTCTCACTGAATTATGCCCAGCATTGTCAAATACCAAATTTATATATATATACACACATATATATATCATCATAATATATATAAATATATATATTTTAAATATAAATGATATATATCATATATATGTGGTAAAATTATATCTGTAACTTCAAAAAAGGAGAAAGACTAAAAAATAAATAACTGAAAAATATATGTGGACAATCAAAAATCAAAGGAAGGTAGAATTAAACAAATCACCAAGTAGATAATTTTTAGATACCCAATTCAGTGAATGATTGATTTGGGTATTCTGTTTTTTACTTTTAAATATTGTGTGTAGTTGACCAGTTTCCCTTTGTCTTTACTAGAAAGCATTATAACTACACATTATTTGTCTACACTGGTCTTTAAATAGCAAAACTTCTAGTGCTATAGTGGGAAAGACTGGAGGGAATAGATGTGGACTCGGGGAGCACAATATTATACTATTCTCAAAAAGATATAAATGTATGAGTACATTTATGAAAATATCTTCCAGAATGTAATTAATATGAAAAGCATCTTATGATTCTATTCTACTTATAAGAAGGTATATGTTGAAGAAGAAGGTTGTAGAAATAATCAAAAGGTAATTTTTGTAAGTATCACTGTAATTCCTAACTTTGCTGCATACTTTTTGAGCCCCTTCCTCTCTATGCGCCTGGATCTTCAGCTGCAGCAGCAAGCCAGGGTAGATACATTGAACACTCTTTTACATTCCATCACGAAGATGGAAAATGAAAACTGGTTAACTGAAACCACATTGTTAGATGAAATAAGAAAGTTCAGAGAAATGGTCATTCGACTAATGGACCATTCAGCAAATTAGTACATATTGACCAGTTACTGAAGTGGCAAGAATGAACTCGGATCAATGAAACCTGGTCTAACAACCCCATAAACATAAACTCTTAGCACTTAAGTGGAAAGGAATTCATAGGGATGCAGAGGAGTACCACAAAATAAGACAGCCAATAAAAAGGATATTGATGTTATAAACTTCTATTCACCTAAAAGAAAGACGTGAAATATATAAACCACATCCCACAAACTGAAAGAAATACAAAAAGATAGTGATAGATTGTAAAAGGGTTCAATAAGAAACTGATAGATAAAGCTGTCAAAGTTTTTCCAAGGATTCAAAGGATTTAAATAGCATAATGAATAAAATTAACCTAAAATATACTTTAGATCCTTTCATCCAAACAATAGTATACATTGAACATTGATAAAATCAAGCCAGGAAATAGACTGTAAAATCAGACACAATTTGAAAGACATATTCTCTGACTCAAAATGCAATTTAATAAGAAAATATTAAAGTCTAAATACCTCATGGATTCACAGAAAATTACACTGGACACTGAAATATTTAGCAAAGAATGCCAGGAGAGGCATTATATGATATATAAACTTGTGTATTACAACATAGGAGAACTTAAAAGAAATTGTATAATTATGTTTTAATCCATTAATTAAAAAAGAATAATATTTAAAATGAGCTCAGTTTTTAAATAACAAAATAATTAGTATTAAACTTATGTAAATAAAAAGCAGTAATAAAAATATTGAAATGGAATAAAATGGGGTCCAAAAATTTCAAAAGATGATTTTAGGAAGCATAAATAGATAGCTCTATAAGCCAGAGTGATCAAAAAAAAATGGAAAAGCAAAAATAAACAAGATCATGAGTAATATACCCACATATTAGGCTAAGGATTAACATCCACAATAAAAAAATCTAATAAAAGTTGTAAGAAAAATCTACAGCTCAATCAATAAACAAGCAAAGGGAAAAAGTCAAAAATTTGTATGTGGAATAAAAGCCTTTTGAAAATAGGGCTTATTGGAAATTGTTTGTGGGAGGGTAAATTTTTTGAAAAACCACCTTACCACCTTAGAGTGCTATTTTTCAGCTGTGCAAACCCATATACACTAATTCAAATTACAAATATATGCCAGAGACATTTGATGGATTTAAGGAAGGAAATATAAGGATACTCATTTCAGTTTTTTGTAATTATAAAACTTTGAAAAGAATCTAAATATCCATTAGTATGAGAATGGTTTAATAAATTTTGGATATTCTTTTAGTCATTCTGGATAGTTTTCAAAGTGAATTTGTTCACTCTAGACAGTTTTCAAAGTGAATAGAGTTACTTGAAAAGTAAGTTGTGAGAAAATACCATTTATGAAAATTTAATTAAAAATTAAATATGTTTCGGGGCGCCTGGGTGGCTCAGATGGTTAAACGTCTGCCTTCGGCTCAGGTCATGATCCTGGAGTCCTGGGATCGAGTCCCACATCAGGCTCCCTGCTCAGCAGGGAGTCTGCTTCTCCCTCTGACCCTCCTCCCTCTCATGTTCTCTGTCTCTCATTCTCTCTCTCACAAATAAATAAAATCTTAAAAAAAAAATTTAAAAAAGTAAATAAAAATAAAAAAAATAAAAATTAAGTATGTTTCGGGGTGCCTGGGTGGCTCAGATGGTTAAAGGTCTGCCTTCGGCTCAGGTCATGATCCCAGGGTCCTGGGATCGAGTCCCGCATCGGACTCCCTGCTCAGTGGGGAGACTGCTTCTCCCTCTGCATCTCTCTCTCTCTCTCTCTCATGAATAAATAAATAAAATCTTTAAAAAATTTAAATATGTTTCTTCATAGACCTATAAATAGTCAAATGGCTTTATACATTCAGATTCATGATGGTGGCTTTTAGGATGGATACATAAAAGAATAGGATTATGGGGCGCCTGGGTGGCTCAGTTGGTTAAGCGACTGCCTTCGGCTCAGGTCATAATCCTGGAGTCTCTGGATCGAGTTCTGCATCAGGCTCCCTGCTCGGCAGGGAGTCTGCTTCTCCCTCTGACCCTCCCCACTCTCATGTTCTCTCTCTCAAATAAATAAAATCTTTAAAAAAAAAAAGAATAGGATTATGAACACAGTGTATGAAAATTTCTTTTATAAAAATAATCTGTGTGGTATGATTCATCCTTTATAACATTTGTAAAAGGCAAAACTATGTAGACAGGAAGGATCATTGGTTGCCAGGGATGAATAGGTAAAGCACAGAGGATTTTCAGCACTGTGGAAATAACCTCTATGATACTGTAATAGCAAAACCTATGTGAACTCTGCCTTCGGGTGATAATGATGTGTCAGCCTGGGGTCAAGTCTCCGCCTTCCTCTCAGTTGTACTGTGTACCTGAAACTGATCTAGAAAAGTTCTTAAAAACACCTGAAAAATGAAAAAATCTGAAAAACTAACTAGGGTGATGTAAGGTTTGGTTTATAATTTTGAATAGGTGTGATTGATTTGACTGAAGTAGAGAGAAAATCAGCTGATGACTTCTGGTATTGACCATTACACCGATCAAACCTTATAAGGAGAAAAACTCTTGAGGATCTTGCTGGCAATCGTATACTCTCTGGTCTTGACGATTACTAAGCTTGCTGCCTGAGATGTTGTCTCTTCCAAAATAATAAGAGAGATCCGCACATGAGCATTTACCCTCATTTAGCAGATCCTGCAATTGACTCTTGTTGATTCTAACTAACGCTTGCCTGGTTGACTAGGGCCTCCTTCCCTCACATCTGCATTCTGTAGCCAGATGAAGAGCATGTGGATACGTGTTTATTGTCATGGAGCTAATCAGAGGAGAACAACCTGAAATAAATAGCCACGTCTGAGACTTAAATGACAGTCCTTAGCTGGCATGGACTTACTCTGATACTCACATTACAAATTTCATAAAGACTATAAAGAGTAGTTAGTGTTTCCAATAATGGCTATTGCTGCTGTGTGTGTGTGTGTGTGTGCTTAACAATTTTGTTTATAGGTAAACTAGAGGTTGTGTCCAAGAAAAGTAGTGATTGCACCTTTATTGGTGCCTGTTCTCTATCAGCCTGTTGAAGCAGGGTCTGCTTTACATTTGTATTCCCCTCCAAATGGTGGTTAGTGTGCTATTTCATCATATACAAACAAACAAACCAAAATCAAACCAAACAAACATAAAGGTCCTAAGGTAAATAAAGGTACAAGATGAAGATACCTGGCTTGCTTTCTTGATGTTTTATGGTTTTTTAGTAGTTTGTTAATAAATATGCCCATCTTCAGTGTGACCCTAGACTGCAGTGATGTGGGTAAATCTGGATGTATGCAACACGGGGGGAAAGAAAACCCAGAAACCCACAGTAGAGGCTGGTAGAGATTATGGTAGGAAGCAGAGACAGAGGAAATTGCATGGCTGACTTTCTTCTCTTAACTGATACACTACTCTACTGTCAATGCAGTATATATAAATATTTTTGATAATTTGCTATTTTAACATAGGTAATTTCGTGTTTTTCTCTACCTACGTGCATGCCTAATTTCTGCATTACCACGAATTTTCCTGTTAAAAACCAATTACCTTCTTTTTGCTTCATGTAACATTCTTCATTTGCCCTTTTAATTATTTTAATGGTCCTATAGAGTAATGTAATTATAAGAAAAATGAATAGTTTAAAATCTGAAGTTTGTCATTGGAAAACTAGCATGAGACACATAACAAGAGAATTCTCAGTAGGAGATCAAATGAACTGAGGGAGGCTTCTGCTTAGCTAACAGTATTTAGGTTGTTGCCTGTTTTGTAATTTAAATTCCTCCTGCAGCTCTCGAAAGGACAGTAATTTAGATGTATCATTTAAACTTATACAGTCACACTGTCTTCCCACAATTATTCAAGCTGAAGTAAAAAATCACTCCCTGGCTATTCTTAACCTGATGTTTTATCAAATAAAGGGATATATGGATTGTTCTAGGGAACATTTAAATAATAAATGAAAAGAATTCCAGATGAATACATTGTCCTTTAAAGTTAGAAGGGTTTCCTTCCTCAGAGGAGCAACTAAGATGCCAGGCCCTCTCCATGTTGACTTATTGGTGTCACCAAAAGGAACTAAATTGTTGTACAAATACAAAGAAAATAGACATATAATCCTCATGTGAATTATTCATTCCCAGTAGATGTATTACACAATTTCTTTTGAAATGTAAAGAACTATATAGAGAAATAGACACACTCCTATGCTCACCCACGTTAACAGATATTTTTACCTATAAAATATTTCATCATAAGACAAGTAGAATAATTAAGAGTTTAGAAATTAGGAATTTTATGAAGGACCAGTCTGGCTGTCACTGGTAAGTGTAGGAACTTGAAATAAAAGTAATTCATGCGCTCATCTAATCCATCAGTTAGCTCTGCAATTGATAGTTTCTGTGAAGTTTTCTCTCGTGCTTATTTTTTTCTCCTCCTTTAACATAGAATGGTTAGTAAATTAATAATAAGAATGAAAATAAACATCTTCAATCATTTTTAAAAGTATATATTATTAAGTTATTACCTCTCATCTTACTCCCTCTGAAAACATTTATTTCCAAGAAACTTTGAAAAAGATAACAGTCTTTTTTCATCAGACTAACACAGCTCATAAGACCTGGTAATTAAATTCTACTTGGCCTTTTCTTTTTTTTTAAGACATCAACTAAATTGTATGTTATATTCATCATCAATTTCTTTTTTTTAATGTTTTATTTATTTATTCATGAGAGTCAGAGAGAGAGAGAGAGAGAGGCAGAGGCAGAGGAAGAAGCAGGCTCCCCGCCTAGCAGGGAGCCCGATGCGGGACTCGATCCCAGTGGGATCATGACCTGAGCCGAAGGTAGACGCTTAACCATCTGAGCTACCCAGGCGCCCTTCATCATCAATTTCTTCAGAGACGTATCAGGTATCCTTCCAAACAATTAGGGCTTTGAAATAAGTGTACATAGATTAGAATCTCAGTTCCCTCAATTTCTCTCCCCATAATCGTTGGCAATAATTTCTGCCTTTAATTTCTTCAACTACATTTTGGACTAAAAAAATCTTTTTTCTGTTTATAATCTCATATTTTTAATTGAGTTATAATTGACATATAACACTATGTTAGTTTTCAGATACACAAATAATGATTCAATATTTAAATACATTGCAAAATGATCACCACAATAAGTCTAGTTAACATCTGTCACCTTATATAGTTACAGATAGTTTTTTCTTCTGATGAGACCATTTAAGATTTACTCTATTAGCACCTTTTAAATATGCAATACAGCATTATTAACTATAGTCACCATGCTGTACATTTCTTCCCCATGACTTTATTTTATAACTGGAAGTTTGTCCTTTTTGACCCCCTTCACACATTTCTCCCAGTCTTCACCCCCACCTTTGGCAACCATTAATCTGTTCTCTGTATCTGTGAGTCTGGGTTTGTTTTGTTTTGTTTTGTTTGGGTCCCTGTATAAATGAGATCATATGATATTTGTCTTTCTCCGTCTGACTTATTAGACTTAGCATAAGGCCCTTAAGGTCCATTCATGTTGTTGCAAATGGTAAGATGTCATTCTTTTTAAGGGCTGAATACTATGTATATATATATACTATTTTCTTTATCCATCCATCATCAGTGGACACTTAGGTTAAATATCTTGACTATAATAAATAATGCTACAATGAACATAGGGGTGCATATATCTCTTGAAATTGGTGCTTCCATTTTCTTTGTATAAATACCCGGAAGTGGAATTGCTGGATCAGATGGTAGTTCTATTTGTAATTTTTTGAGGAATCTCCATATTATTTTCCATAGCAGCTCCACCAATTTACATTCCCACCAACAGTGCACAAGTAGTTCTTTTTCCTCCACATCTTTTCTTGCTTTTTGAAAATAGCCATTCTAACACATGCGGGGTGATATTTCATTGTGGGTCTGATTTGCATTTCCCTGATGATGAGAGACGTTGAATATCTTTTTATGTATCTGTTGGCCGTCTGGATGTCTTCCTTGGAAAAAATGTCTATTCAGATCTTCTGCCCATTTTTTAATGGAGTTGTTTATGGGGTTTTTGTTGTTGTTGTTATTGAGTTATATGAGTTCTTTATATATTTTGGATGTTAACCCATTAGCAGATATATGTTTTGCTAATATTTTCTCCCATTCAGTAGGTTGCCTTTCATTTTGCTGATGGTTTCCTTTGCTGTGCAGAAGATTTTTAGTTTGTTGGAGGTCCACTTGTTTATTTTTGCTTTGTTTCTCTTGCCTTTGGAATCAGATCAAAAAAATCACTAAGACCAATGTAAAGAAGTTTACCAATTATGTTTTCTTCTAGGAGTTTTATGATTTCAGGTTTAACATTCAAGACTTTAATCCATTTTGGGTTGATTTTGCGTGTGAAATAAGATAGTGGCCCACTTTCACTTCTTTGCATGTTGCTGTCCAGGTTTCCGAACACCATTTGTTGAAGAGACTATCCTTTCCTCATTGTATATTCTTGGCTCCTTTGTCATACATTAATTGGCCATATGTGTTATATTATATATAAAAAGTCTTAAAGTTTTATTTAAGATTATGTGTTAATTATTAATAACAAATAATTATTAATCACCTGGTCAAAGTAAGCACTCACTCAAAACAGTATGTAACATCATTACTGCTATCTTTCTGTTATTTTCATTTCAATCATTTTACCCCTATTAATAAAGTTATTTGTTTGCTTTTTTCATGGATGATTTCCTCAACTCCTTATGATTTGGTATCCAAATAGTATGACAATTGCCTTACCTCTTTTGCATTAAAACTAATATATCTAGGGCTCCAGAGTGGCTCAGTTGGTTAAGCATCTGCCTTTCCACTAAGGCTCAGGTCATGATCTTGGAGTCCCGGGATAGAGCCCCACATCTGACTCCCTGCTCAGCGGGGAGTCTGCTTCTCCCTCTGCCCCTCACCATGCTCATGTTCTCGCTCACTCTCTCTCTCTCTCAAATAAATAAATAAAATCTTGAAAAGATAACTAAGATGTCCACTTTGCCTGAAATATGATTGGCTAGCTCATCTGCCTAGTTTATTGAAGATATGTTAATATATGATAACCTATGATGTCATCTCTTTTCTAGATACTTGGATTCTTCTGTTAGAATAGAGACCTTCTGGGTCATTTAAGTGCTAGAAATTTCAGGGGTTACTTCTTTGGAGCATTTATTTAAATTTCCCTATGTGTAATATAAGTCCTAACTAGTCATTTTTTAAATGCCCCATATTGCTGAAAAAAATATCCCATATTGCTGAATAATATCCCATATTGCTGAAAAAAATACAGAAGCAGCTGGCTGGTGAGGTTTGTATCTCCCGCAAATATCTTTTCCATCTCTACGCTTGATGATTCAAATGGAACATAAAGATGTTAGTACATTTGTGTTGCCACCAGAATGTTTTAAATTCTGTCTCAAAATCTATCTCATGGGCTCTATTTACATATTGACAGTTTGTTTGTTAATGTCCTAAGCTGTCCCTGAAAAGCTGAGTCTAATGTGTGGCAGGAATAAACACACTTAAAACACTACTCCTTTTTCCTTTAAAAGAGTTGATAATGCAATTGATTATTTGAATTAGAAAGACTGTGGGATGGTACTGGATAATAAATATTTAGGCTTAAATTCAGAAATTAACCTTAAGTAAACTCATTCAATTTTATTCTTCTTAAATTGTTATAGTATATGAAAACTTGATACTGGTCAATGTTAAAATATTGGTTTGCTAGCAATATATCTGTAAGAAAATATATCTACTTCTCAATCCTATAAAATGCAAGAAGTACTTTATACATTTGACATCCTCATCACTGAATAGTACTGGGATTCAAGAGTACTATTACACATTATATTCCTACATCAATAGTAGGCATATGAGAGCATTTAAATTATATCATACCAGTCTTTTATCTACTAAATAATTTTTGGCAGGGAAGATTTTTTTTTTTTGTATTATAATTGTGGAATTGTGACTTTCTTATGTATGTATGGGTTTTGTTACTCTGTATTTTTTCTCTATAATTTGACTATATTTTAGCTAATGTGTATTTATGACTCTTAAAATATTACTTGTATACTCTTTTCTTAGTATGAATTTTCCCATTTAATAATTTTGACTTGGGTTTATTTTTTTAATATAGGTCTTGAAACACAAGAATTTTGGAGGAGAGGGGATTGCTCTTTTGCAGGTGCATCTCCTTCCATCCATTGATTTCCACTTATTCTGTGAAGTTGTGCTTAGTTCCTACTTCTTAACACAGTACATGATTTCAAGGGAAGCTTTCTCATTTTTAATAGATCAGCTTAACATGTGACTATAGTGATTATAGGGATTGGCAGTTATTTTCACCTTAAATTATACTTTTTATTTGCCATGTTTCTTTTTTCAATTTCTTGATTTTGCAGAATTGATAAAGTCCTTTTTATATACTTTTTTCTTTAAGGATTTATAGAATATAAGCTTTATTCTTCCCATAGCACATTGAACATTTTAGCAAAAATATGTTAATCTCTAATTAAAATTGATCAGAACTTTGGGTTCTTGTAGAATAAGAAAGAAATCAAAATGAAATGATTTCTCTTTGAACTTCCCTCTTCCTTTGCTATGTTGTTTATACTTTCAACTCCAGTTTGTTTTTAATAGGAAATTTGCATTTTTATTACTTACTTAAAGTTTACTATAAATTATCATTCATATCTTCTGATTTGCTGTGTGAATTTCTTTGTTTGCCATAGCTTCTTCTACCTTTTTTATTTATGGATTAACTTTTCTACTGAATTAGTTCATATTAATGAATGATAGTCTCTAGTAAACCTTTCACTGAGGGTCTCTAGGTAGTTAATTTCTGCATCATTTGCACACATGTTGACAGTGTATCCTTCCACGCGGATAACAGTAGAGAGTAACTGCATTCCAATTTAATGCTGTTTTCCACTTCACTTTGAAGCAAGACTCCAATGTTTATTGATTCATTCCTGTTTATAAAACATCTCTATTAATTTGATTGTCATGCTTTTGCAGATCTGTCTTTTCTCTTCGATTGATGTTCATATTTGTCTTTGTATTTGATGTTCTGCAATTTCAGTATGCCATGGCTATGTGGTGTTTTTTAATTTACTTAACTCAGCTAATATAACTTGGTAATGGTTTTAGCCGAGGAACTCAAACATTATTTGGTGCTAGAAAATATTCAATCATAATATTTCTTCATCTTCACATAGTCTTCAAATATCCCTTTCCCTTCTTCTCAGTATTGCCTCCCTTTACCTCCTTTAGCTCTGGGGTAGAGCCGTTTGTTCTAACCACAGTATTTCTGCACACATTTGTTATATTTTCCATTTATATCACTACATGCTTCATTTCAGACTATCTATATTTATTCTCCAATTTACTAATTCTTTTTTCAGCTGTGTTGTATCTAATACTTATTCTGTTCATCAATTGTTTGTGGGTGAATTTTTATTTAAACATGTGAATGTTACCATTTCCCAAATTATTTTTTTCAGAGCTATTATTTCTTATTCATATATTTTCTTTTGTTGTATAATGAATGACCAAAACTTCCTGGCTGAAAGCAACATACATTTTTTTTTTCTCACAGTTTCATAAACCAAGAGTCCAGGCATGGCTTAGCTGGACTCTGCTCCTGGTCTTAAAAGGCAGTAGTCAAGGTATGGGCCAGCCTATATTTTCTTCTGGTGACTTATCTGGGGAAGAATATGCTTCCAAGTTCATTTACGTTCTTGTCAGGATTCATTTCCTTGTGACTCTGTAAGTGTGGTTCCTGGGTTCTCTTTACTGACATTGGTTTGAGGTCACCATCAGATTCTGGAGGCTGCCCCTGGTTCCTTGCCATCTGATCCTCCTACAGACCCTCTCACCACATGGAAGCTTGCTTCTTAAGGGCCATCAGGACAATCTAGCTCTCCAGTGACTAAGAGTCTTACATAACAAACACAGTCATGGGAGTGACATCCCATTATCTTTGTCAGATTCCACCTGCACTCCAGGGAAAGGGAGTGTACTAAAGTGTGACTCACTGGGGATCACCTACAATGTGCTCACCACATTATTTCATACATTCCTTTCTTTATTCATTGTATTTTCATTTTAATCTACTTTAAAATTAGAAGCAAATGAATATAATATTAATATATTATATATATTATATATATATATAATATATATAATATTAACCATGAATCTAGCCTGGTCTGTATTCATCTTTATCCCAGCATAGTCATAATATGTAAGTTCTGATATATTTTTTTAAAGATTTATTTATCCATTTGACAGAGAGAGAGAGAGAGAGCACAAGTAGGCAAAGCAGCAGCAGAAGGAGAGGGAGAAGCAGGTCCCCCGCCGAGCAGGGAGCCCGACACGGGGTTCCATCCCAGGACATTGGGATCATGACCTGAGTCGAAGGCAGATGCCCAACCAACCGAGCCACCCAGGTGCCCCTGATATATATATATTTTTTTATTTAAAGATTTTTATTTTTTTTATTTATTCATCATTTGAGAGAGCGAGAATGAGAGAGAGAGAGAGAGCACATGAGAGGGGGGAGGGTCAGAGGGAGAAGCAGACTCCCTGCTGAGCAGGGAGCCCGATGCGGGACTCGATCCCGGGACCTCCAGGATCATGACCTGAGCTGAAGGCAGTCGCTTAACCAACTGAGCCACCCAGGCATCCGCCCCTGATATTTTTTTACTGAGGAAAGGACCCACAAAAAAATGACAAGAACTCATAACAACCATAATACTGTCTCATGGGACACTTTAACTTTTACAGAGAAAAGAAAATGTTCCTTGGTACTTGTAGATCTGTTTAACTGAGCTATTTTAGAACCCTGTTCACTTGCTTGGTCCTGGGTCACAGTTTCTATCATCATTCCTGTCTCTCATGGGGCTTACTTTAATCCCTTTGCTTGTATATGCCTATGTAGACTGATCCTTTCTCTCTACTCTCCAGTGTCATTGGCTTTATCCTTCTGTCCGTGACTATTCATTGCTTCTCAGAGTCATATGGTACTTACTCTCTGTCTCTTTTTTTATAAGTGTGGTTCTGTGTTTTACAGTATATTTTTAGTCTCTTTTACCTAGCATTTCTTTGAATTAAGAGAAAATGTGGGTAGCTTTGCTATAGGTTGCTATGGGAAATAGAAAGAATGGGTCTAAAATAAAGGGGTAGGCAAAATCATTGTTATTAAATATCTCTTTTTTTTATTCTGATATTTAACATTACTAAATCTACTTTGTTGGGCTTTTCAGGTGATGTCTGGACAAATTATGACCATTTCAAGTAAGATATTCAACATTACTGAATCCACTTTGTTGGGCTTTTCAGGTGATGTCTGGGCAAATTATGACCATTTCAAGTAACTGTAAATCCATCACAGATTCTAAAATGTCTTGCAGCAATCCTCTTGCAATTCTGTCTTGCTAAAAGAGTGGTGTTGCCAGTAGCATTAGAATGAGAATGTGGGGGTCATTTCAGACCCTCTGGCCATGGCCATAATATTGTCATGTAAGATGGAACAGAGTGTACTCATTAATGGTCTGCTCTAGAGTCCTGAGTAGTGAATGAATCAGAAGGCCCATCATCTTCTCTCTATAGAGGTGGCCGTGTATTTAACACTGGCTGCTAGAGAAGTAGCCAATTTGTAATTTTGCTATCTAAGCAGGCAGAGGTTACTAACAATAGAGTGAGTATCAGAGAGAAAGAAAAGATGGGATGATAAAAGTTGTGTCTTCCTGACAAATTTGCTGCAAGTGAGAGGAACCCCTTAGCAACTGCAGCAGATATTCAGAAGACCCCAGACTTAATGTTGTCAGCAAAGGAAAATAGCATTGTTTCAACCTTCCTGCCCTGAGGCTGCTCTTTGGTTATTAGGAGTACACCACCATTCCCCTGAGATGCATGATAACTTCACTGGTGATGAGGGATCCATAAAAATGCATTCTTGGGGCGCCTGGGTGGCTCAGTTGATTAAGCGACTGCCTTCGGCTCAGGTCATGATCCTGGAGTCCCTGGATCGAGTCCCGCATCGGGCTCCCTGCTCAGCGGGGAGTCTGCTTCTCCCTCTGACCCTCCTCCCTCTCATGCTCTCTGTCTCATTCTCTCAAATAAATAAAAATAAAATCTTAAAAAAAAAAAAATGCATTCTTGACGTTGAGCACCACCAGGTTAAAGTTGCCTGTGTGTGTTTGTGCAAATATATTGGACTCCAGTTTGCCCATCTTGGTTTAAATAGACAGAAATCTAGTGTAAAATCAGAACAAATTTCATTAATTTCATTAGATATCATTATCAAAATATTCCTATTTATTCAATAAAAGAGAAAGATATCCATGCTAAAAAATAATAGATGTGGAAGTTTGCACATAACTTTAGTTTTTGGTAATAAGAAAGGGAAATGATGAAGATTGCCTTTCATTAGAATATTTCAAAATACAATTGACAAAATGGTTTTAAATATCTTATTCAATAATATATACCCAAACTGCAATTCCTTAAAAGTTTTATACTTGGGTTTTAACCGATATATATCGAAAACTTTAATTGTCCTAGAAAACAATGCAGTTGTATTTTAAAGAATTTAGCTCTACTCATCTTTTCTGTCTTGGCTGGGGAATGGTACTTTTCTTTCCAGCTAATGACCTAGCTAGCCTAGGAAGACGTTTTAATACTAGCTGGTAAAAAAAAAAAAAAAAAAAATGCTTACTTTAAAAAACATGGGGGGTAACAGCCATTTTTAGCATAAAATATTTCTTTCTCTTTTTTTTTAAGATTTTATTTATTTTTTTGACAGAGACACAGCGATAGAGGGAACACAAGCAGGGGGGAGTGGGTGAGGGAGAAGCAGGCTTCCTGCCGAGCAGGGAGCCCGATGCGGGACTCGATCCCAGGACCCTGGGATCATGACCTGAGCCGGAGGCAGGTGCTTAACGGCTGAGCCACCCAGTCGCACCATAAAATATTTCTCATAATGATGCTTTTCTGTCTTTGGACTCTCTCATGAGAGATGCATTCTTTGACAATAATCGTGGAATGGAAGAGATTAATTCATTATGCAAAAATTAGCCTTACTCCTGAAGCAGCACTCCACCACTTATGTCTAAATTCAAAATATCCCATCACGGTCAAAATATCCTATGTCCATCTATCTACCCTTAACAGAAGTTTATAAGGCAGGGAAGACAAATAGCTCTGTCTATTTAAGATGCATTGATTAGTTATTGAAGAAAATGTTCTATTTTTTGGTGCCCCAGAAATTTTCATATTCCAGAGCAATAGAGCACAATGAGATTTGGGATGAATGAAGAATATATTTCTTTTGCATCGTGAGAGAAAGGTTTTTGTTAGAGCAAGTACAAAGATCTCAAACTGACTCCTCTAAAATTATCTTTGCACAGTTTTTGAATGTACATTTTTCAGGTTTTCAGTATATTAACATGTTTCACAGACAAAAGAGTTCAATATCAGAATTTCATTGTATTTTGTTTTCCTGAAATAGAATGAAGCAGTGATTCGTAATTTTTTTCATATATGTTTTTTGTTTCAAATCCAAATGATTTGTTAGTGGCCTATTCGTTCATTGTTTCTTCTCTTTCTCCTCCTCCTCCTTCTTCTTTTTTAAAGATTTATTTATTTATTTTAGAGAGAGAGAGCACAAGTGGGGGGGCAAAGGGAGAGGGAGAGCAAATCTCAAGCAAACTCAGCGCTGAGCTCAGAGCCTGATGAGGGGCTGAATCTCCTGACCCTAAGATCACAACCCGAGCCAAAACCAAGAGTCAGATGCTTAGCGGACTATGCCACCCACGTGCCCCTTCTTCTTCTTCTTCTTCTTCTTGTTATTATTATTGTTTTTATACTGCTACCTGTAGCAGAGTTAAAATGTTGAGTACCCTTATTCACTACCACGCCTTATATTTGAGGAAAACGAAACATAAGAATGAAATGGAATGATAGACAATGCATTTATTCTTCTCTTTTTTAGTAAAAACTTCAAAGTACAGAAAATAATAACATGACTAAAAGAATAAATAACAATTTTTTTTGTATTTTTTTCAAAATTTTATTTGACAGAGAGAGAGATAGTGAGAGCAGGAACACAAGCAGGGGGAGTGGGAGAGGGAGAAGCAGGCTTCCTGCAGAGCAGGGAGCCTGATGTGGGGCTCGATCCCAGGACCCTGGGAGCATGACCTGAGCCGAAGGCAGACACTTAATGACTGAGCCACTCAGGTGTCCCTAAATAACAACTTTTTAAATCTCTTGGAACTAATGAATCCTAACAATTTTGTTATATTTGCTTTATATTTTCAATTAAAAATATAAAACATTACAAATAAAGTTGAAATGTTTCATTTTAATTGTCTTCCCTTAGAACCAACTATGATAGAGTATTTAGGTGGAAAATCCTTTATGTTAAATTTTTGAAAATGTCTGCATTTAGCTTCATTTTATTAGCTGAATCTTATTTCTTACTGATTAATAATTTTCTATTACTCTGCTGTTTTCTTCTCAGCATTTAAGATTTTTCTCTATTCTTTTTTTTTTAAAGATTTATTTATTTATTTTACAGAGAGAGAGTGAGTGAGTAGAGGGAGGGGTAGAGGGAGAGGGAAAAAGAAAATCCTCAAGCAGACTCCCTGCTGAATATGGAGCCCAATGACGGGCTTGATCCCAGCACCCCAAGATCATGAACTGAACCAAAATAGGAGTCAGCCACTTAATCCACTGAGCCACCCAGGCGCCCTTTCTCTTTATTCTTGTTGCTTTGTTATTTTACTATGATATAACTGTGTGTAAAAAATATATATATGTCCATCTTGCTTGGTACTTGGTGTGCTGTCCATCTGAAGAAGAAAAATGAAGAAACCATTTGTTTCCTGTCGGTTTTGGAAAAATATCTCAACTCTGATTGTCCAGGATATTACTTCCCTATAATTCCTGCTCTTCACTCTTGCTAGGTTCCCCATGTATGGGTGATGGAACTTCTCAGCTGAACTATATCTCTGAACTACTCTGTTATGTATGTTTGTTTATCTGCTTGTGGCTTGCTTAAAGTTTATCCCAGTTTTGAAGATATTTTTTAAAAATAAGTATGTTGTATATATGTATACATAGAGATATCTCTATATTTCAGTCTCTACACACACACACACACACACACACACACACCCCATCCAGGTTCATTATCCTTTATACAACAAATAAATTAAGATCTGACTCTATTTGTTGCATCATTTCCTATTAATTAAGAACATTATCTTTGTGTGTGTGTGTGTGTGTGTACATACACATGCTGTCCGGGTCATGAGTTTGAGCCCCAGGGTCAGTGTAGAGATTACTTAAAAAAAAAAAAAGAAAGAAAAAAATATTTTTTAAAAATGTGGGGTTGTTTTCCCAAGTGAAATTTGGAAACATTTTAATGATATGTGAGATAGTTTCATTTAAATCTTGATAATTCTGTTTCCTATTACATCTTTGATGTATTCTGAAATCCACTGGAAAAATTGGAACAAATATTATGCTTTGTGCTCATGGTAACTTAAAGGGAGGCAATGAAACATGATGATTAAGACCAAAGTCCAAGTAAAACTTCTCAGATTCCCACTTGGTTCTGTGTGCCTTGAGGCAATTCACTAGGTGTTTTTCTGCCCTGGATTCCTTATCTGAAAAGCAAGGATATTATTTTCTCACAAGGTTCTTCCAAGGGTTAATGAACCTATACATATAGAAGGCAATTACAAGAGCTCCTGACACATAGTACATAATAAGTGCTCAGTAAATTTCAACTCTTGTTAACATAGGCTTAATATTTGTAGTTTTAGCTTATGGTGGTTTGGACATTAGTACCACAGTTTGGATAGTTGGTAGGAGTATTTTCAAGAGCCAGTAATTGCATTGGTCTGAATTAAAGAAAAGCATTAAGACAACTTACATTACTTTCATATTTCTCTTTAAAAAGATAAAATAATGGGCGCCTGGGTGGCTCAGTCGTTAAGCGTCTGCCTTCGGCTCAGGTCATGATCCCGGGGTCCCGGGATCGAACCCCACGTCGGGCTCCCTGCTCCACGGGAAGCCTGCTTCTCCCACTCCCACTCCCCCTGCTTGTGTTCCTGCTCTCGCTGTCTCTCTCTGTCAAATAAATAAAATCTTTAAAAAAAAAAAAGATAAAATAAAGTATGAAGTTTTCACTGTAATACCCAAACTGTTTAAATCATTCAACCAATGGCTATAGTCATATACCCGAACAGGATATATAACATAGCAAACCTAAGTACATTCTACCAATACATGATAACTAATATCAAGCAAGATTTTTCCCTAACTCCAATTAATCTTGCATACATGTTAAAATCCTGGTTTACACCAAAGACTAAAAACTTCCTGTCCTTACCTTTTTATTCTTTATTTGTAAATGGCCGTTCTTACTACTTCCTACATGAAGCCAAAGGATCTTTGGGACTATGCATTTTAACCTACCCTGTAGGCATCCCATCATCAAAGTCTTTAAGTAGCTTAGCATAATACCCTCTAGTTCCATCCACATCATTGAAAATGGCAAGATTTCCCTTTTTTGATGGCTGCATAATATTCCATTGTATATATATACCACATCTTCTTTATCCATTCATCTGTTGATGGACATCTTAAAAAAAAAAAAAAAAGTCTTTAAGTAGCAACTTTCCAAGACAATTTAGCTAGGATTCTGATTTTGCCTAATTTGATGATTTATCTCCCAAAGCCAAGTATAGTGTAGGTCTTCTTTATGATTTAACTGTATTCCGACCCTGCTTCTGGTCTCGCTTCCTGTTCATATGGTTAAATCTAGAAAGGAAGAGTAATGTGACATCATGATTCTTTCAAGTTTCTTTTATATTAATCAGGAAGTCTTATGGCAACGTGTCCTGGATGTATTTATTCTTAAGTGCCTTCTATGTACATGGCACTGTTCTAAGTCCTAAGGATCTCATATGAAAAACACAGTTTATATTCTAGTAGGTGGGGGCAGGGATAAACAAATGAATCAATTCCTAAATACTATGTTATGTGGTGATCTGTTTAAATTGTAAGATATGTAACATTACTATACGGTGAGGGAAATGTTGAGGTTTTGTTCAGTTTCTTCTATTTATGTTATTAATAGAAAATTTAGCATTTTACAGACTGACATTGTGACTAAAAAAGACCATTCTTGCAAAAAACTGCACTTCAAATTTCACATAGTAATATCTAAATACTTGTTACTAAATTACTTTGTTAGTAATGCCTATGTAGAAATTATTGTAAAAATTCTACAGAAGATTGGGAGAGAGGGCTAAATAAAATTTATGCAACATATTTAAATAAATATACTGAAGAAATGACTACATAATAGTTTATCCACGAATTCCTTTTAAGAGAGCTACCAGAGAATCTTGAGCGTGTATAATAATGATAATTATGTAACATCTTTCTTGCTAGATCTAGAGTTATTTAATTCATTTATATAATTAAAAAGTTCTTATTCAGTATATTCACCATTTACTCATCACTCAAACTTTGCACATGATTATAGATTGAGATATGACCTGCATTTTACAATACTGATCACCTTTTTCTGACAAGTATTAGCCAGTTAGGGTTTCTTGATACCCAAGTCATCAGAACTTTTATCAGTTCCTTCTCAAAACTTTAATAATATACCTAAATGACCTTAGCTTTTTCTCTCCTTACCCAGCTGTCATTTCAAAATGCCTGAGGCTGAAATAATATTCCTTGCCTAGAGCAACCCCATGCCACCTAACCCAACTTCAGCCCCCTGCACTTTCCTCATCTCCCATTCTTCCATAGATTAAATCATATTGTATTTAATTTTTTAGGTTGAATTTAAACTCCCGGTCAAGGTCATTCTTCCTTTTTTTTTAGATTTTTTTTTCCTTTGCCTTTCTTCTTTTTTTAATATGTAGAAGCTAATATTTAAATTTGCAAAGATTTTTTTTCTTCTCTTCCTTCTCATCACTATTCCCCTTAATGAAGAATTATTTAATGAGTTCTAAGACTGATGTGCTGTGGTTTGTCCATTATTCCCTTAGGAGCATAAGCCCCACATAGCTCAGTTACCTTTAATTTTAAATCTATTATAGTCCCACTGAAATAAAATCAATAATACGTCCCTGACAGATAAGACATCTTAATGCCACTTTTGTCATCTGACTCAGTTATTAAATTTAATATCTTATAGGTGATTCATAAAGTATTACCTACATTAAAATAACTCAGTAAAATAAGTCTAGCCCCAAATGATAGCATTACATCACTACTTTTAAATAATAAAAAATGACAGTGTTAATTTTCTAGAAAGGATTCTCAGTATTATTAGGGGAATTATAGGAGTTATGTTTTGTCACTTCCATAACACAATTCTAATTTACGGAAGGACTGACCAAGAAACAAGGAAGCCTGTTGAATTTACTTTTCTGTATGAAAAAACTGCTAATATCAAAATGGGTAAAATAAATAGTTAAACCCATGCATACTAGGTCTTCCCATCTACCTTTGCAGAAACCCAAGCTACTTTTTTTTCAAGACCCCATCAGCCCCCATAGACTAAAAAGAAGAAATGCATTACTGTATTTTGATACACAAAGTTGGAAGATTCTTTTTAAATATACTGCCCTAAATATAAAACATTCCTAAATGAATATCCTCTAAATATAAAACATACGGAAATATAAAGCATTTCTCATGAAAAGGTCATTTTATTCTTCACCTATACTAATTAAAAGGGATATCAGTACAATCAATTTGTAATTACACATATGTGACTTATCCACTTGATTAATTGCCAAAACAGTACAATTTTTAAAAAATCCAAATCAATTTATGTCTAATACTATCATGGTGGATTCTCCCCAACATCTCATCAATGTTTTCTAAGTGAACATTTTTAACACATTCTAAGAACTTGCCTAAGAAATGACTGCTAGGTTCACCTGTGTCTCCTACGCAAGTTATACAATTTAAATGATTGAGAATCTGCCTGTGCAAAGATATGTGCCAAACATTGAGAAAGACAAGGTCCCTCATAGACCAACTTAACAAATGATCGAGGAAATATAAATCTAAAAGAAGTAAAGAATGGCTTTTATGTGTGTGTTTACATTCAACCTAAAATACATAAATAACTAGTGATATAATCCACAGAAGCATTGAGAAAAGGAAGAAAGGGTTGGTTCAAGTTGAGGCAAGTGTCAGAGGATTCCTATAGACAAGGATCAGAGAGGAAACTTTTCCTACATGGACCTATTATTCAACACATGTTTATTGAGTATCTACTGGGTACCAAGCACGATTCTAGGTACAAAACTAACATTCCTTCTAATAATGGAAACTATACTAGCAGTGAGAAAAACAAGCACAATGAGTAGGCAAATAATATAGTATGCTAGAAAACAATAAGTGCTATTTTTTAAAAAGCAGGTGAGGGAATATAATAAAGTAAGGATGAGAGTAGTGATTTGTTACACTAAAAAGTTGGGCCAGGGTGGCCATCACTGAAGGTCAGATTTGAGTCAAGTTACAAAGAAAAGTTAGTTAAGCCATTCAGTTATCTATGGAAAGAGCATTCAAGGCAGAAAGAACAACTAAAGCAAAGAAAGGTTCTAAGGTCCAAGTAGACCTAGTGTGTTCAAAGATTGGAGCTAGTGCTAGAGAGACAATGCTAGACCATATAGGCATTGATAATTACTGCAAAGATGGGGCTTTTACTCTGAGTGAAATAGGGAAGTACTGTAGAATTTTGAGCTTAGGAGTGACAGATCTATGTTAAGTGTCAATATACGGGTGTAAATGTAAATGGAGGTGGATGAGATTAGAAACCAAGAAACATAAGGCTTTTTCAGTCCTCCAATTAAATGGTGATGATGGCTTAGCTTTGGTGATAGCAGTGGAAGTGGGAGAAGTTGTTGGAATTTGAGAAAGGTAGAGCTAACAGAATTTCCTAGCAAATTGAATACGGCACATGAATAGATTAACCGTATAAATTATTGTCAAAACAGACTACTGTGAGAAAGAGCATACTAAAATAATCAATATATAACTATATATTAAGTATATAACATGATTACTGGATTTTAATTAATTGAATTCTTATATTTCCCAAATAATATGTTTGCATTAGTTTTCTATTATGTACAAATTACCACAAATGTAGCCGCTTAAAGCAGTACAAATGTGTTAGCTCACATTTAGGTCAGGAGTTTGGATATGGATTAATTGGGTCCTCTGTTCAGCATCTCACTAGGCTGACATCAAGGTTTACACGGGCCACTATCTCATATGAGGCTTGGAGTCCTCTTCCAAGCTCCTCACTGATTGTGGGCAGAGTTCAGTTACTCATAGCAGACTGAGGTCCTACTTTATTGAGGACTCTAAACTGGGGGACACTTTCAGCAACTTGCTATGCCCTCAGGTCCTAGCCATGTGACTCATTCCCAACATGGCAGCTAAATTAGTTAAAGCCAGCAAGAGAATCTCTCTCCAGTCCACTGCAATAGAATCCCTTTTGAAACATGTATTTTATACATGTATTTTTTTAATTTTAATGTAGTTGACACACAATGTTACATTTGTTTCAGGTTTACACCATACTGATTCAGCAAGTTTATACATTATGATATGCTTACCACAAGTGTAGCTACCATCTGTCACCATACAAGGCTATTACAATACCATTAACTATATTGCTTATGCTGTACCTTTTATTCCTATAACGTATTCGTTCCCTAACTGGAAGCCTGTATTTCCCCCTCCCCTTCACCCATTTTGTCCATCTCCCGCCCCTGTCAATTATCAGTTTATTGTCAACTATCAGTATTTATAGGTCTGATTCTACTTTTTGTTTATTTATTCTTTTGTTTTGTTTTTTTAAATTCTACATGTAAGCGAAATCATACAGTACTTGTCTTTCTCAGTCTGACTTATTTCACTTAGCATAATACCCTCTCGGTCCATCCATGTTGCTGCAAATAGAACAATCTCACCTTTTTTATGAATGCATAATATTCACATATATATGTATGTGTATATATATATGAATATATATATATACCACATCTTCCTTATCCATTTGTATATCAGTGGACTCAGGTTGCTTCCATATCTTGGCTATTGTAAATATTACTGCAGTAAACATAGGGGTGCATATATCTTTTCAAATTAGTGTTTTCATTTTCTTTGGGTAAATATCCAGTAGTGAAATTACTGGATCTTATGGTATTTCTATTTTTAATTTTTTGAAGAATCTGCATACTGTTTTCCACAGTGGCTGCACCAATTTACCTTTCCACCAACAGTGCATGAAGGTTCCTCTTTCTCCACATCCTCACCAACACTTGTTATTTCTTATATTTTTCATTTTAGCCATCACTACAATAGAATGTTGTATAACCTCATATAACAGGAGTGATTATCCTGCCATATTCATAAGGTACCTCTAATATTCTACATGATGGAATTATCCAGGATGCATGTAACAGGGGGCAAGCACATTGGCAGGCATCTTAGAAATCTTTCTACCACAATTCATTTTTCAATAGAGTTTTATTTTAATTTTTCCAAAAGTTCTAGCGGTTTTCTTCACTATCACATTTAATGGTGAGTAAATCGTTGTTGATGTGCCTGGTTAGATCAGAGCAGTTAAGTAAAGGATATCCTTAGTTTGCTGGCAATAGTTGAAAAAACAGATTACATGGATGCAAATGTTTCCAGGTAGGTATGTATGATAGTGTGACTCTGTGGAAGTGATAGAACTAACAATTAATGAGAATAGGTTAGACAGGGGATCCTGTCTGCTTAGTGAGGGTCGATCATATTTGGGCTAAGTTTAACAGAACAACTAGCATTTGGGTGATGGAACATAACGGCTCTCAACTTCTATCTCAAAGCCAGATTCCACTCCTAATTTTCTCTTATGATCTAAGCCAGACCCAGAAAAGAATCACACGGTCTTAACACAATAATGCTGAGATTATTCCAAAGATCAAAGTTACCTTGACAAGTGGAATAATTTTTCCTCACATGAAAAGCTACTGTGCTGTGTTCTTTCATGGAAGACACTGTGACATCCCACAATCATTTTGCAGGATTTTAGGAATATAGGGACATGCGATCCTCACATCCCCAATTAGATTAGTAGTAGGCATCATTTCTTCTCAGTAGTGGCAGAGAAAGATCCCCTTACCACCCCCACCAAACTCCCAGCTCCAATAAGGGAATTCCACAATTGTACTTCAAAATTAGCAAATAAACAGGAACTTGCCACATCTTGGTGATTATTGGTTATAAGGGCGTAAATAAGTAGATATTTGGAAAAATATGTTATCAATGAAGCTGTTAAGAAAGATGAGTGGGAAAAGAAAGGTTGATTTATTAAGATCATTTTGTCAGTAAATTCTACACTTATAAATATGAAAATACAATAACAAGCTAATACATAATAATGTAGGATGAATTCAGAATTTTAATTCCTAGTTAAAATTTAGTCTTGCTCAAATAGAGAAAAATAGAATGACAATAAACAGGGAATTATCATAATCATACATACAACGATCAAAATGTCAATGTACTGAACTTCCAAGATTCCATTGAAAAGGGTGTTGTTCCAGTTAAACCTATCCTGTTTCATTTGTTTTCCTTAAGGTCATATGTTACCGAATGGCATGAGAGTCCATCTCTACTGCCCTGTTGACAGTGATTACCCAGGCTGCTGTAAGATATCAAAGGAAACAAAGTAGAACAGAGGGAAGATCACAAGACTGAATTAGAAGACTTAGGTTTAAGTGAAAGGACTAGTTCAATTCAGTCACTTAATTTCCGGGAGGCGCTTTCCTCATTTGCAAAATGGACATTATAGAACTTATCCTGTGAACTTCAGTGTGCTAAAATCGTATCAAAATGAGATTATGTGAATGCCAGTTATTTGAAAACTCTAAGGAGCTTTAAGTAAGACATTTTTGTGATATTTTTTACAATGTATTCTTTTTTTTTTAGAAGGCTGTGTTTGTTTTTTTAATTTTATGTATTTTTAGAGCGAGAAAGAGCAAGGCGGGGGTGGAGCACAATCAGGGAGGAGGGGCAGAGGGAGAAGCAGACTCCCCTCTGAGCAGGGAGCCTGATGCAGGACTCAATCCCAGGACCCTGGGATCATGACCTGAGCCGAAGGCAGACACTTAACGACTGAGCCACCCAGGCGCCCTTACAGTCTATTCTTACTGAAAAAAATGTTATGGTTAAATATTTTGTTTGTGAAATACCAGAAAAGAAATACTATCCAATTCTTATACCGACAGTAATCCTAACTTATGTTTCTTAGTATGATATTGACATCCATAGAAGCATTAACAAATCTTACATTTGCTCACTAGTTCTAAATTCCTCTCTTATAAAATAATACTGGAATGGGGATTTTCCAAGTTTCACAAGACTTATGAGATTTCACCTATTGCCAGATAGATGAAAAATTAGGGAGAAATATTTTCAGTTATTGTGAATGTAATCTAGAATTTTACAGTTTGATCAGAATGATTTATTCACTATAAATTGAGAACAGAAATCATAGCTAAAGTTCAGCATTTTAATTCTAATTCTCCACGTGGATTTTAATTAAGACACAAGATTATATTAATTTATTATTTATTAATTGATATCAAATTCACAATGTTTAGGAATTATGTTATATGGTTAATTAAGAAGTATGTCTTTTTTTCTGATTCATTTCTTTTCTTTTCTTTTCTTTTTATATAAGAGAGAGAAAGAGAGCATGCAGGAGTTGGCAGGGAGGGGAAGGGCAGAGGGAGAGAGAGAATCTTAAGCAGGCTCCACACCCAGCACGGAGCACAACACAGGGCTCCATCTCATGACTCTGAGATCATGACCTGAGGTGAAATCAAGAGTCGGACCCTTAACCGACAGAGCCACCCAGACCCCCCTGATTCTTTATTTTCTTAATAAACTTTATTTTCAAAGTACTTTTAGATTTACAGAAAAATTAAAGATATAGTTTGAGAGCTCCCATATATCCCACAATATTTCCTCTGTCACCAACATCTTATGTCAATATGGTGCATTTGTCACAAATAAAGAATTACTATTACTAAAGTCATGCTGTATTCAGATTTCCTTTATCTATCATCTATCTATCATCTATCTATCTATCATCTATCTATCATCTATCATCTATCATCTATCTATCTATCTATGTATCTATCTATCTATCATCTATCATCTACCACTTACGTCCTTTTTTGGTTCTAAGATCCAATCCAGGATACCACATTACATTTAGTCCTATTTCCTTAGGCTTTTCTTTTATGAAGATTATCTTGAGAGCTGAGGACTACTGTCAAGGTATTTTGTGGGATGCCTCTCTATTGGAATTTGTCTGATATTTTTTTTCCCTTCATAATTAGAATGAGGTTATAGTTTTTGGGCAGGAAAACCACAGAGGTAAAGTGAGAGTCTCATCATCTCATATTAAGGGTACATGACTTAGCATGATTTATCACAATTTATCACTGTTCATATTAACTTTGATCATCTGGCTGAAGCAGTATTTTTCAGCTTTCTCCACTGTAAAATTAGTTTTTTCCTCCTTTCCATAATTCATTCTTTGAAAAGAAGTCTACTATGCATGCCCTAAGAAGTAGGAAGTTACACTCTACCACCTTGATGGTGGAGTTTCTACACAAATTATTGGAGTTCTTCTGCATGGGAGATTTATCTTTTCTCCTCCGTTGATGTATTCATTTAATTTATTTGGAAATTATTTTAGGTTTTGTATTATAATCCAGTACTACTTTATATTTTTGAGTTTGAATTACTTCAGCTTTGGCTATTGGGAACTTTTCCATTTAGCTCCTAGATGTTCTCCATCATTGTGTGTGTGCGTCTGTGAGTGTGTATATTTAAGCACCTCCTTACTTTCTGGCATTATGAGATGCTGCAGGCTAATAGTGTATATTTTCTGCCTCAGCTCTGGTTTCAACCAGGTAAGGAGCTCTTGCTCCCTTTATTGAAGAATAACATTAGAGACCAAAATTTGGGTCCAAGTGTGCTTGTTGCTTCTGAAATATCTTTGCACATAGGCACTGTGAGCTGATAGAGAAAGGAAGTATATATGAGTATAGGAAGCTGTGGCTATAAACATATCTATAAATATTTTTGTATGTAGCCATCTGTTTTTTTTTAAGATTTTTTATTTTTTATTAGAAAGAGAGAGTACAAGCAGGGGGAGCAGCAGGTAGAGGGAGAGGGAGAGGAAGCAGGCTCCCCACTCATCAGGGAGCCTGACGTGGGGCTCGATCCCAGGACCCTGGAATGACCTGGGCCGAAGGCAGACACTTAACTGACTGAGCCACCCAGGCGCCCCTGTAGCCATCTGTCTTAAAGTAAACATTAGTTCATACTAATGTCTCCAATCGAACTCATTACCACATGGGTCATTCTAGCCTTACCCACCTTGATTATCTGTAACCTCCCACTCCAACAGTGAGAAACCTGGTTCCCATCATCTGACATCCTTTTACTTAACAGTTCAGTAAGTCCGAGGTAGAAATTATGAAAATGGGACTTTCAGAAATAAGTTTGGACATATTAAGTCTTATAAAGCTATACCTGCTGGGGCGCCTGGGTGGCTCAGCTGGTTAAGTGGCTGCCTTCAGCTCAGGTCATGATCCTGGAGTCCTGGGATCGAGTCCCACAATGGGCTCCCTGCTCAGAGGGGAGTTTGCTTCTCCCTCTGACCTTCCCCCCTCTCATGTGCTCTCTCTCTCTCTCATTCTCTCTCTTTCAAATAAATAAATAAAATCTTAAAAAATAAATAAATAAAGCTATACCTGCTGACTCAGTGGAACCCTCAAAAATTCAGAATTTGTTTTGGACATATGACAACTTAGAACAACACTGTTCTATAGTTATGCAGTGTGAGCCACAAATGTGACCCACATATATAATTTAAGATTTTCTTGTAGACACATTAAAAGGGTAAAAAGAAGCAAGTGAAAAACAATATATATATAATAAAATAACTATATAATATATAAATATAAAAAATATAAAATATATAGTGGTTTTAGAATTGGCAATCCTTACTCCATGGATAACAACTTCATCAACTTTATTCTTTTGATTTTGGTCTTACAGAATCCACTCATTTCCAGTACATTCTCCTCCATTTATACACATGCAAAAGTTACATAATTATGTCAAATTCTAGAGTTCACCTTGGAATTTCTCAGCTCCTAAATGATTATTTATTTGACTACATTGAGGCTGACTCTTAGTGCTGAAAATTTCTATGTGTTTTGACAAAAGGACAATGTCATGTGTTCACCACTGCAGTATCACCCAGAATAATTTCACTTGAGACAATTAAAAATCCTTTGTGCTTTACTTATTAACTCTCTACCTTAAACTCGTATCAACAGCTGACCTGCTATTATTTCTGTAGTTTTTCCTTTTCCAAAGTGTTATATAAATGTAATTAAAAAGTATGTAGTCTTTTCACATTGGCTTCTTTCACCTATCAATATTCATTTAAAATTCATTCATGCCTTTGCATGGCTTATTACGTTGTTATTGCTGAATAATACTCCATTTTTATTAACTTACCACAATTTATTCATCCAGTAACCTATTGAAGGATATCTTGGTTGCTTCCTGTTTTGGCAATAACTAATAAAGTTGCTATAAATACTCACGTACAGGTTTTGGTGTTTTCAAATCAGTTAGTAAATACCTAATAACACAATTTCTGGAACACAAAGTAAGATTATGTTCAGTTTTGTAAGATGGTGAACTCTCTTCCAAGCTGGCTGTACCATTTTGCACTCCCCCCAGCAATGAATGAGAGTTCCTCTTGCTCAACATTCTCACCATCAATTGCTCTTTTCCATTTTTTTGGAATGAAGCCTTTAAATAGATATTTAGTGCTATCTCACAGTGTTGTATTTTACATTTCCCTAATGACAGATGATGTTGAATATCTTTCCATATGCTATTTGCTATCTGTATATCTTCATTGGAAAAACACCTGATCAGACCTTTTCCACATTACATAGTTGGATTGTTTTATTTTCTTATCATTGGGTTCATTTTGGATATATGTTCTTAATCAGATAAATGTTTTGCAAATATTTTCTCTCAGTATATAACTTCATTCTCTTAAAAGTATCTTTTGCAGAACAAAAGTTTGTCCATTTTAATAAACAGCCAACTATTTTTCCCCTTTTATGGATCATGCTTTTGGTTGTGTTCTTTAAAGTAGTGGTGAATAATGGTAGACAACCATGCTTTGTTCATGATCTTAGATGAAAAGCATTTTGTCTTCATCATAAAATATAACGTTAGTTGAAAGTTTTTTGTTGATGTTCTTTACTGAATTGAATAATTCCCCCTCTATTCCTAATTTGCTGAGAATTTCTATCATAAATGGATGTTGGATATTATCAAATGCTTTTTCTGCATCAACTGATGGGATTATATGATTTTTATCCTTTAACCTCTTGATATAGTGGATTACACTGTTGTATTCTTGAATGTTGAACCAACCTTGCATACCTGGAATAAATCCCACTTGGTCTTGATTCATTTCATTTTTATAAATGATAAATAAAAATACATATTTAGCAAAATTCAGGTAATTGTAAAATCTATCATAATTATTTAAGTACAACTTTATTATATTTTAGGCAATCCCTCTGAGGTGTCTCATTTAATATATGGATGTTTTAAATCTAAAAGGTAGTATTACCATCACAGAATTCCATTACTGTAATTAAATTGCTTAAAACCTTATTACCAGGGCACCTGGGTGATGCAGTCAATTAAGTGTCCAACTCTTGATTTTGGCTCAGGTCATGATCTCAGGGTCGTGGCATTAGCCCTGCATCAGGCTGCACGCTCAGCTCTGAGTCTGCTTGTCCCTCTGCTCCTTCCCCTGCTCTCACTCTCTCTCTCTAAAATGAATAAATAAATAGAATCTTTTTTTTTTTAAGTAGTATTACCATCATAGAATTCCATTACTGCAATTAAATTGATTAGGTCCATTTGAAAATTCAGAATATATATATATATATATATATATATATATATATATATATATAGTAACATGTATTTATAGGTTTGGCATTAAAGAGACTAGAAAACGGAGGTCATAAAAGTATAAGTTTTTGCTTTCCATATATCTCCAACAGCTAACATCTACTGGGGTATTTATGAGGAATTACTTTAAATAATTTTTTCTTTTGTTCCATTTTTGTTTTTCTCCTTTTGTTTGAGGGTAAAATATAATAAAACACCACACAGAACATCCATTTTCCTTGATTTGCTAATATTAACAAGTTTTTCCCATATTTATCAAGAAAAATACAATTCCCTATAGCTAAAGCCATTCAAACTAACAGTAGGAATTCTTAATGTTGATGGAACTATTGATCATACAAACATTAAAATTATGTCTCCTGTAGTAAATGCCAATAAAAGTTGTACATTAATCAGGAAATCAATAGATTTGTCAATAAAAAGGCTACATTTGACAGGATGATGTTGTAAGAAGACCTAGTGTCTGAGGGACCAGAAACTAAGTAACTCAGTGATTGACTTATTTATTTGACTTCAGGTTACTCTCAAATTGCATATGAAGAAATGTAGTTGTAGAAACAAAATACAGGAAGCTGCTTATTTCTCATTCATTGAATTTGAGTAACAGCTAGCTTATTATTACAATAACCCTTACTTGTTTAGTTTCTAAAACACTTACCTTGTATTTCATATTATAATTCTACTAATTATTCCAAACTGGCTGAATATTTATGAGATCATTAATCACAATTCTCCTTTCCTACAAACCCTGCTATTATTTATTTTAAACTACTCTTTTTAGCAATATATGTTTGAAAATCTGTGTACTTAATTTAATCCAAACTAAACTAGGCATATAGCTGAATTAAAGTATTTAAATATTTTAGGCTAACACAATCCAAACAAAAGATAATTACTACATCAAAGAAGGCTTCACATTTTCTTTCTAAATTATTTTATTTTAGATAATTAATCCATTTATTCATTTTAAAGAAAATAAATATGAGAATCTGATTTTTTTTTGCATTTTGCTGTTTGGAAATACTTGACTTTGTTTAATTTGTAAGTCAATTAAGAGCATTTTTTTAAAAAGATTTTATTTATTTATTGGAGAGAAAAAGAGAGAAAGTGAGCGAGGAAGGAACAGAGGGAGAGGGACAAGCAGACTCTGTGCTGAGCGCAGAGCCTGACTCTGGGCTCAATCCCAGAACCCTGATATCATGACCTGAGCCAAAATCAAGAGTTGGATGCTCAACTGACTGAGCCACCAGGGTGCCCCAAGAGCATTTTTATGAGGTGTAATGGTACAAACTGTAATAGTATAATTCCTCAAATGATGCTTTTTCCATAATGGGAGGTGTTTTATCAAGACTTGCAGAAAGAGAAATAAAACCAACAATAAAAACAGTGTCAAGTTTGGATTTCCTCTAAGTTTTCCTAGAAACTTTTAGGTTCTATAATTGAAATTGTTATTGGTACTGATTTCAGTGTGTGTGTGTGTGTATACACACAATGTATATATTGTATACATAACCATATAACATAACCATGCAATAACTAGTACAGCATTCAACAACTGTTTAAATTTTGAATTTTCCACAAATATTTGCAAGACAGCCATTAGCTCACTTTTGCTAAAAATCTTGTTCCAAGTTTGTAGGGTTGTCCTTTCCTCGGCCTTCTTAAGTACTACAGGTAATAATTAGTTGACAGCAGTAGGAGTTTATATTATTTCTTTTAAGAAATAGTCATCTATAAATGGGAATAATGTTAATAAATTATTTGCATCCCATGTATATCAGTGTAGAACTCAAAGTCAAAATTTATATCATGCCAAACAAAGATTCTAAAAGATTTGTGGAAGAAAGGAAATAATTCTCTTGCAAAAGGACATCATAATTTGTTTTAAGCAGAGAAAAAAAATTTTTAACTCCATGTACCCAGAAGTTAAACACTGTGAAGAAGCATGAAATTCTTTATTTTACTCACCTAAAGTAGGAAAAGGAAAGAAAATTAAAGACTATTAACACTGATATTGGCATTATTATTACTAAAAGTTATATTTTATTGGAAGGAAATTACTTAAGGCAATTATAATTCTATTAAAGAGGTCGTTTCATGTGTTCAGGATGATTTCTTGTGATTAGATCTCTTTGTTCTCTTTCCAAAATGCTTCATAGTTTAAATGTCACATTTTACAGATGGCTCAATTAAATAATGGAAACATTTTTGACTTAGTCAATTCATATTAATTTTAAGAACTCCATATATCAATTAGAATGTACATTTATTTTTTTATAATATGTAACAGGCAATAAACATGCTCTTTGAAAATTTTGATGTTTCCAATTCTGTTAGATATTGCTAAAAGTATATTCTGAAAAAAGTGTAAGCATAAGGAATCCCAGCAGTATTCATTTTTTAAAGGAAATAATTGAATGCTAAATATTCTGATGTAATTAAAAAATCAGAGTGTAGTCTCAATTTTTTTAATACTCTGATTTACTTACTTTATTTTTCTTTTAAGTGTGAAACTTTAAAGGTTTCATGATCTTTGCCCACCAAAAGGATAATGGAAGAAGAATATTATTAGAACATTTTTTAATATTAAGATTAAAAAATACTTTTTGTGTTATATATGACAAAAGGTAGAATGTGCTTTGTGTTTAAAGATGGGTAACAGTAAGGAAAGAAAATATTTCTAAATAAAAGAGTTGAAAAAGTGAGAATGGTGAAGTCATTTGAATTAAATTGTAAATTAGTTTTAATTTTACCTTAAGGGTAGATAGACATAATTGGGACGTTAAATCTACAGAAAAAATATACTCCGGAAAACAACATATTAATTACTTGAAAATTGTTTTTGGTTTAAATTATTAACCTTCTATTTTCTGTGATTAGCCTAGGTAATCAAAACTGACAATAATTAGATTTTTAAAAATATATATTCTGCACACATTGGTTTATTATTTCTATTAAGTGCAAAAGCTGTCATTAAATCATATAAGACCCACAAAGTTAGAATCATTCATAGTGCTAATTACCTCTGCCAAAAATTTTAACAGTTTAATTATTTTCACATTGGAGAATCTTCAATTCTGAAAATATTCTTCCTTGAAGCAATTCTAATTGTATGGAATTTGAAGTTGATTTTGTACATTGATTAATACCACAGCAATCAAATCCAAGTGTTAAAAGAGTGAGTCCTAAATCATTAACATGTGTATTAATACAGACTCATTTGGAAACCAAAGAGATTAAATCACAATGTTTAGAACAACAACAAATAATGCAAATATTATGATTGCTAATTATTTATTTTACCTCCTATTTTAAAACATCCTCTCTTGAAACTTAACTTTTCAAATATGAGTTTATTACACTCAAATTTAAGAATGTATATTTATCACATCTATGTGATTTTGGAGGTTGAGAAGAGAAATGGTGTCTGCTTCCATTAAATATGATACATCAGGCCTCTGTATCTACGTATGATTTATATCCTACTCTCTGGAGGACATTTTTCTTGCTAGGGCCACTAGGGTGGTAGATATTTCTTGATTATTCATCTTAATTAATATAATGCTGTGGATCAATGTGATGTGGTGGAATATCCAAATGGTTCAGATCTCTTAGTCCTATTAAGTGATGGAGGACAGAAGAAGTGATATAGCTCTGGGGCAAAATTGTAAATGTGTTTTGTTACCTATTCCATGTAAATATGAAACTCTTTCTAATCCTCTGTTCTGTTAACCATAAATAATAAAAAAGAAAGCACTCACCAAATCAATACTGCATTCTTGCATTCAAGGACATAATAATCTGTTCTAGCAAGGACTACATATCTAGCACTGCAATTGGGGATGCTACTTGTTTGAGTTGGTCATAGCCTATAGTCATCCTCCAGAATCCATCTGTTTTCAACAAGAGCCAGACTGGTGAATTAAATGGAGATATGATGGGGACCATTGACTCTGCATCCTTTAGATCTTTATTAATTTATACTATTTGGCCCAAGATGCATTACTGTTTTCTATTTACCATCTTGGCAGAGTGGCAGTTTCAGTCTTTATTTTGCCTTCTGTTTTATAAGAGACCTTACCCCACAAACCAAGTAATTGATGTGGGAGTTATGCCAAATATTAAGTATGCAAATTGTAATTATACTTTTGGGTACTGTAAAATGACCACTAAGATGATTCATGGGTCTTCATAGATCCAAAGTAAATCTGAACCTTAGTCAGGAGTCCATTATACCAAAGGTAAACACAAAACCAAACAAATAAATAAAAGCAAAATGAACAAATAAGTACTTAAGCTCACATAATCAACTGTGGAAAGGGTAGAGGTATAAATTACGCTAACCAGCACAATTCCAATAGGGCTCTTTTTTATTTTTATTTCTTCCTTTCTATTTTGTTCTGTGTTTTGGCTTTATTCTATTATGCTGACTTTTTCAACTAAGCTGGAATCATGAACACCAATGACTTCTAGGCGTATGTTTTTCCAGCTCCACTACCAGAGAGGATGAATTACTTTTCTTTTAGTTTAAATTTGAAAGTAGTGGACAAGAATTCTGGCTGGTCCTAATCAGATCATATAGCTATTTAGGTGTCCAGAGATGCAATGGCTACCAATTAGTAGCCCCTACTGGAGCACTGTAGTTAGGGGCTGACAAAAATAATCCCCTTAAAAAAAGATTTTGTGTATAGAAGTATGGAGGAGTTCCAAAAATGATAGTAAAATAGATATCTACTATTTTATTAGGTTCTAAATAGTTCTCCACAACTGATTAAATGATGGGGTTCATCAACAATATTAGAATTATAATTTTAGGGTAGATTTAAGTAAATGAAAATGAGATAAAAATATGGATAATATACTTCAAGAAAACCTCACATTCCTCTAATAGAAATGCAAAGAGCTTCTTAATTTCACTCACTTTTTAAAAGTTGTAGAACAATGTAACCTACTTAAAGAATGATAAAAACTAATGATTTTTTCTTTTTTTTAATTATGTATGTTAATCACCATACATTACATCATTAGATTTTGATGTAGTGTTCCATGATTCATTATTTGCGTATAACATCTAGTGCTCCATTCGGTACGTGCCCTCTTTAATACCCATCACCAGGCCAACCTATCCCCCCATGCGCCTCCCCTCTAGAACCCTCAGTTTGTTTCTCAGAGTCTATAG
This sequence comes from Mirounga angustirostris, assembly GCF_029215605.1. Lineage (NCBI taxonomy): Eukaryota > Metazoa > Chordata > Mammalia > Carnivora > Phocidae > Mirounga > Mirounga angustirostris. The sequence goes on along the minus strand of NW_026991712.1, from coordinate 102,820,027 downwards.
TCTCTCATGTTTTCTCTCCCCTCCGATTTGCCCCCCTCCATTTTTCCCTTCCTGCTATCTTCTTCTTCTTCTTCTTCTTTTTTTTTTTTTTTTTTAATATATAATGTATTATTTGTTTCAGAGGTACAGGTCTGTGATTCAACAGTCTTCACAATTCACAGTGCTCACCATAGTACATACCCTTCACAATGTCTATCACCCAGCCACCTGATCCTTCCCACCCCCCACCACTCCAGCAACCTTCAGTTTGTTTCCTAAGATTAAGAATGCTTCATATCAGTGAGATCATATGATACATGTCTTTCTCTGATTGACTTATTTCGCTCAGCATAATACCTTCCAGTTCCATCCTCGTCCTTACAAATGGCAAGATTTCATTCCTTTTGATGGCTGCATAATATTACATTGTATATATATACCACATCTTCTTTATCCATTCATCTGTCGATGGACATCTTGGCTCTTTCCAGTTTGGCTATTGTGGACATTGCTGCTATAAACATCGGGATGCATATACCCCTTTGGATCCCTACATTTGTATCTTTGGAGTAAATATCCAGTAGTGTAATTGCTGGGTCATATGGTAGCTCTATTTTCAACTTTTTGAGGAACCTCCATACTGTTTTCCAGAGTGGTTGCACCAGCTTGCATTCCCACCAACAGTGTAGGAGGGTTCCCCTTTCTCCGCATCTCCACCAACATCTCTCATTTCCTGACTTGATAATTTTAGCTATTCTGACTGGTGTGAGGTGGTATCTCATTGAGGTTTGGATTTGGATTTCCCTGATGCCGAGCGATGTTGAGCACTTTTTCATGTGTCTCTTGGCCATTTGGATGTCTTTGGAAAATGTCTGTTCATGTCTTCTGCCCATTTCTTGATTGGATCATTTGTTCTTTGGGTGTTGAATTTGATAAGTTCTTTATAGATTTTGGATAATAGCCTTTTATCTGATATGTCATTTGCAAATATCTTCTCCCATTCTGTCAGTTGTCTTTTGGTTTTGTTGACTGTTTTTTTTGCTGTTCAAAAGGTTCTTATCTTGATGAAGTCCCAAAATTCATTTTTGCCCTTGCTTCCCTGGCCTTTGGCGATGTTTCTAGGAAGAAGTTGCTGTGGCTGAGGTCGAAGAGGTTGCTGCTTGTGTTCTCCTTTAGGATTTTGATGGACTCCTGTCTCACATTGAGGTCTTTCATCCATTTTGAGTCTATTTTTGTGTGTGGTATATGGAAATGGTCCAGTTTCATTCTTTTGCATGTGGCTGTCCAATTTTCCCAACACCATTTGTTGAAGAGACTTTCTTTTTTCCACTGGACATTCATTCCTACTATGTCGAAGATTTGTTGACCACAGAGTTGAGGGTCCATTTCTGGGCTCTCTATTCTGGTCCATTGATCGATGTGTCTGTTTTTGTGCCAGTACCATGCTGTCTTGATGGGATGACAGCTTTGTAATAGAGCTTGAAGTCTGGAATTGTGATGCCACCAGCTTTGCTTTTCTTTTTCAACATTCCTCTGGCTCTTTGGGGTCTTTTCTGGTTCCATACAAATTTTAGGATGATTTGTTCCATTTCTTTGAAAAAATGGATGGTATTTTGATAGGGATTGCATTAAATGTGTAGATTGCTCTAGGTAGCATTGACATCTTCACAATATTTGTTCTTCCAACAAATGAGCATGGAACGTTTTTTCATTTCTTTGTGTCTTCCTCAATTTCTTTCATGAGTATTTTATAGTTTTCTGAGTATAGATCCTTTGCCTCTTTGGTTAGATTTATGCCTAGGTATCTTATGGTTTTGGGTGCAATTGTAAATGGGATCGACTCCTTTTTAGAACAGTTTCAGAAGAATAAGTATTAATTCTTCTTTAAATGTTTCGTAGAATTCCCCTGGGAAGCCATCAGGCCCTGGGCTTGTTTTTTGGGAGATTTTTGATGACTGCTTCAATTTCCTTAGTGGTTATAGGTCTGTTCAGGTTTTCTATTTCATCCTGGTTCAGTTTAGGTAGTTGATACATCTCTAGGAATGCATCCATTTCTTCCACGTTATCTTATTTGCTGGCATAGAGTTGCTCATAATATGTTCTTATAATTGTTTGTATTTCTTTGGTGTTGGTTGTGATCTCTCCTCTTTCATTCATGATTTTGTTGATTTGGGTCATTTCTCTTCTCTTTTTGATAAGTCTGGCCAGGGGTTTATCAATCTTGTTAATTCTTTCAAAGAACCAGCTCCTAGTTTCGTGATCTGTTCTACTGTTCTTTTAGTTTCTATTTCATTGATTTCTGCTCTGATCTTTATTATTTCTCTTCTCCTGCTGGGTTTAGGCTTTATTTGCTGTTCTTTCTCCAACTCCTTTAGGTGTAGGGTTAGGTTGTGTACTTGAGACCTTTCTTGTTTCTTGAGAAAGGCTTGTATTGCTATATACTTTCCTCTTAGGACTGCCTTTGCTGCATCCCAAAGATTTTGAATAGTTGTGTTTTCATTTTCATTGGTTTCCATGATTTTTTTAAATTCTTTTTTAATTTCCTGGTTGACCCATTCATTCTTTAGTAGGATGCTCTTTAGCCTGCATGTATTTCAGTTCTTTCCGACTTTCCTCCTGTGATTGAGTTCTAGTTTCAAAGCGTTGTGGTCTGAAAATATGCAAGGAATGATCTCAATCTTTTGGTACCTGTTGAGACCTGATTTGTGACCTAGGATGTGATCTATTCTGGAGAATGTTCCATGGGACTAGAGAAGAATGTGTATTCCGTTGCTTTGGGATGGAATATTCTGAATATGTCTGTGAAGTCCATTTGGTCCAGTGTGTCACTTAAAGTCTTTATTTCCCTGTTGATCTTTTGCTTAGACGATCTGTCCATTTCAGTGAGGGGGGTGTTAAAGTCCCCCACTATTATTGTATTGTTGTCAATGTGTTTCTTTGCTTTTGTTATTAATTGGCTTATATAATTAGCTTCTCCCATGTTAGGGGTATAGATATTTACAATTGTTAGATCTTGTTGGATAGATCCTTTAAGTGTGATATAGTGTCCTTCCTCATCTCTTATTATAGTCTTTGGTTTAAAATCTAATTTGTCTGATATAAGGATTGCCACCCCAGCTTTCTTTTGGTGTCCATTAGCATGGTAAATGGTTTTCCACCCCTTCACTTTCAATCTGGAGGTGTCTTTGGGTCTAAAATGAGTCTCTTGCAGACAGCATATTGATGAGTCTTTTTTTTATTCAATCTGATACCCTGTGTCTTTTGATTGGGGCATTTAGCCCATTTACATTCAGAGTAACTATTGAAAGACATTAGTTTAGTGCCATTGTATTGCCTGTAAGGTGACTGTTACTGTATATTGTCTGTGTTCCTTTCTGGTCTATGTTACTTTTAGGCTCTCTCTTTGCTTAGAGGCCCCCTGTCAATATTTCTTGTAGGGCTGGTTTTGTGTTTTCAAATTCCTTTAGTTTTTGTTTGTCCTGGAAGCTTTTTATCTCTCCTTCTATTTTCAGTGACAGCCTAGCTGGATATAGTATTCTTGGCTGCATATTTTTCTCATTTAGTGCTCTGAATATATCATGCCAGTCTTTTCTGGCTTGCCAGGTCTCTGTGGATAGATCTGTTGCCAATCTAATGTTTCTACCATTGTAGGTTACAGATCTCTTCTCCCGAGCTGCTTTCAGGATTTTCTCTTTGTCTGAGACTCGTAAGTTTTACTATTAGATGTCGGGGTGTTGACCTATTTTTATTGATTTTGAGTGGGGTTCTCTATGCTTCCTGGATTTTGATGCCTGTTTCCTTCCCCAAATTAGGGAAGTTCTGTGCTATAATTTGCTCCAATATACCTTCTGCCCCTCTCTCTCTCTTTCTTCTTCTTCTGGGATCCCAATTATTGTAATGTTGTTTCATCTTGTGGTATCACTTATCTCTTGAATCCTGCCCTCGTGATCCAGTAGTTGTTTATCTCTCTTTTTCTCAGTTTCTTTATGTTCCATCATTTGGTCTTCTATATCACTAATTCTCTCTTCTGCCTCATTTATCCTAGCTGTTAGAGCCTCCATTTTTTATTGTACCTCATTAATAGCCTTTTTGATTTTGACTGGTTTAGGTTTTAGTTCTTTTATTTCTCCAGAAAGGGTTTCTCTAATATCTTCCATGTTTTTTTCAAGCCCAGCTAGTATCTTTAAAATCATCACTCTGAACTCTAGTTCTTACATCTTATTAATGTCCGTATTGATTAGGTCCCTGGCAGTTGGTACTGCCTCTTGTTCTTTTTTTTGAGGTAAATTTTTTCATCTTGTCATTTTGTCCAGAGGAGAATAGATGAATGAGAGAACAAAATGCTAACAGGGTAACAACAACCCCAGAAAAATATACACTAAACAAATCAGAGGAGACCTGAAACTGGGAGAAATGAAAGGGAAAGAAAGAAAAAAGAAAAAAAGAAAAAAAGAAAAAGATAAAAAACCAGAATATGATCAAATATGATCAGGCTGGTGCATAGGTCAGTGCCACACACTAGATTTTGGGCATATTTTAGTCTGTTAGAAGAAAGTGCCTCCCAAAATTTTAAAGAAAGGAAAACTTATATGTGTACAAAAATAAGGGTAAATACGATGAAGGGATGGAATATGACTTCCAGAAAGTGGTCGCTTTTCTGTTCAGAGACTTGCTGCTCTTCTTTTCTTCGATCTCCTGTTGAGTTCGTAGGTGTTCAGAATGGTTTGATCCCTATCTAGCTGAAATCCTGGGACCAGACGAAATTTAGGTCTCCTACTGCTCCACCATCTTGCTCCTCCAAAACTAATGATTTTTTTTCAGCAAGTAAATTATTCCTTAAATGTTCAACTAGCAATAGTAATAGTTTTCTAATTATTTTTTTCACAAATCTTCTTTCTTATAAACCCTACAGGAAATTTCACTTCAGATGACATTACTTCTTGTAGAGAGAATAAATGAAATATTTCCTCACCAAGGTCTGTAATAATATTGAAAAATATTGTTTATTTCCCAAATTTGGAATAAACTTGTTATATAGGGAGACATTAGGGATTTTTTTTTTTTGCAGAACTTGATTTCCAACATTTATATTTTATATAAAACTATTATTGTGAGAATTTAGTATCAAAATCTAAATGATTCAGAGACATATAATATAAACAGCTTGATCTCTACAGAGACATTAAAGTCCTTTCCTCTCTGAGTTACTAACATTTCATCTTTACTTAACTCTCCAAACCATCCTTATTTTTCAAGTGATTCTTTTACTACCATTACTCTTCCAGTAATGACTATTACTGCTAGCTACCAAACTTTCAGCTAAAAAATACATTTTCTTTCTAAACTTCAAGTAAATAAAAAAATGCATTATGAATAATCGGTTATATATCTACATCATTAGGTTCCAAATATATTCTTATTTTTATTATTCAGAAGTGATAATTGATATTAACTATTATATTCTTTTAAAAATGTGCTCATAACTAATGCATTTGAAAATGTCATTGCAGTAATATAATTCACATTCTCTAACAATTTTCTACCTCTTCATTTTTCATTCATTTTAGAAATATTTAAAGTGTAGGAATGGGAAATTATTGCATGATCTCTCAAATAGCTTCTAATCTGCTGCATTTCCCAATCTCATGTTAAGAGAATATAGTTCTTAGGAATAGGGTATATTAGTTTTCCATTGGCTTCCTTTTTTTCCCCCTAGTAAATTAGACACATGTGCAAGCAATTGAGGTGGTGGACTCAAACACTTTAAGCTCCAGGAGAGCAAGTGCCATGTCTTCCAATTCTCCTTTCTATAGCTAGTACCTTGTACAATGGAGGTTCTTATATACTGAATTAATTTAATTGGATATGATAATATTAGTGTAAAACATTTACTAAGACAAAGGGGACTGCATATATTCAGTTCAATACCTACAGTTAATTACCTTTATCTGTTAATATTGCCCTGAGCTGTAACCTGGTCATGAATGAAACACAGAAATAAAAAAGAAAGAAAGAAAGAAAGAGAAATGATTAGGAAGACAGAGTATAAGCAATGTATGATTATGTTAGTCATAATCATTAGGTATTCAGCATACAGTGCCTTTTTTTTTTTTTTTTTTTGGCAAGATATTTTTCTAGCCATCATGGCAGGTAGTTTTGAGGTAGAGAAGTATATCATGGAAAATATCTATGCAACAAAAGTTTAAAACACATAATCTCTAACCCAAGTATACTTTGTGACACATTCACATAAGCAAATCTTCCTGGGATGTCCTTTCCCATTTATTTATAAGAGGGGTAGCAAAGAGAAAGTTAAATAAATTATAGTAGTTCATTTGAATCCTGAAAATCAGAGACTAATATATCAAATTTATTGAGGCTACAATAGCAAAATACAGTATAATTTTTTTAAGTCTAAAAACACTATGATAATCTGAGAGAAAACCTAGGAATCTGGTTCAAATGTAGGTATTGAGGAATTAGAATTCATTATGATGAGGTATAGTAATTTGGGGAAAATATCAGCCAAGGCTGGTTTCTTATCAAGAGGGTTGGCTGGGAAGGGTCTGCTACCAAGCTCACTCAAGCTGTTGGCAGAATTCATTTCCTTCTGGTTGTATGACTCATGGCAACTTGCTTATTCAGACTTTTAAGTAATTCTATTGGTAAGAGCATGTCTTATCTAACATAATTACCTCCCATCTGTGTTACAATATAATGTAATGTAATCACGGGAGGGATATCTCATCTCCTTTGCCATATATTTATATATGATATAAATATATATATTATATATATATTACTGAAATATAGAAATAAGGTGAAATCTGAGCACTCCATGCTACAGGCAAGTTTATACATAAAATTGACCATTCCAAGTCCACCCCTTGCCAACTTGGTATCCATACATATCTCCTTAAACCATATTTAATTTTCAAATAAAGATAACAAGGTCATAATTCCACCTAATGTGATAGAACTATCCTACATACAACTGAAAATGCATTTATACCTTCCCAAGGAAAAAAAGATAAAGCCCTTGAGTGATGTTTTCTCTTCTCACTGATATCCCACAACTTAAAGAGTATGATGTAAAATTAGCAACAATTTAGGTGCTATGATATCTAGTGAATATATCTAATGTTACATGATAAAGGAATAAGAGAGTAAAGAAAACAAATATACAAACACATATATACACATATATATCTCATCATATGTCATATATATCATGTGTATACATGCATATTGAGAGAGCAAAATAAAGAGGAAATACTCATGACAATTTCAGTCCTCTTTTCTGTAACTGATCACATGGTTGTAGCTGCTATTTATAACTACTTTCTTCCACTACTCCTTCTGTATTTTCTATATCCTCAGCTAGCACTTCAGCAGATCGTGGTTCTTTACCTGTGGGGTCATCCAAACCTTCATTCCTAGAGTCTGGGCCATTAGTAGTCCTGCCTGGGTTGGATTGTTATGGTTTTCCATCGACATTAATCAAAGGGCATGGTAATACTAAAAGATGTCCTAAGGGATCTCCTGTATTCCAGACATATTCTTCCTTACTCTGTTGTAGAGTAGTTGTCCAATTTCCCCTTGGTAGTCAGATTCAGTCACCAAAACCAGAAACTTAATGCCCTTCTTTGCCTGTTGATTCAGAGGTATGAGGATCCCAAAGTAGCTGGGCTGCAGCCTTAACTTTCAGTTCAATGGAGTCATTTTAAGTTACCTGGTAGAAAACTAATTCCTCTGGAAATAAGACCTGCAGGCCAGTAAAGGATAAAGTCCCAGAAAGAAAAATTTTGCTAGTGAGTCACTAGGAGTAATAATGAGGAGTGCCACTCCTATTTCCACCCCTTGATTCCTGGATCTGTGAATTCTGGTTATGGGAAAAACAATACCATATATTGGATCCTAATTCAGAACATATACAGCATTTTGGAAAACCCTGCCCCAACCCAACTAGGTATTGTCACCTAGTTGGCACTTAACTGAGTTTTCAAAAAGCCATTCCATCATTCTGTCAAGCCAGATGCTTCAGGATGGTGGAGAACAGAGAAAGACTAGTGAATTCTTGAGCATGGACCCAATGCCACACTTATTTTGCTGTGAGGTGAGTTCCTTGATTGTAGGCATGCTATCTAGAAAACCATGACTGTGGATAAGCCATTCTGTACATCCATGGATGGTAGTTTGGTCATAAGCATTGTATTCAGGGAAGACAAATTATCCAGAGTAAATTTCTATTCCATTGAGAACAAAACGCTACACCTTCCATGATGGAAGGGGTCTAATGTAATCAACCTGTTACCAGGTTGCTGGCTGATCACCCTGGGGAATAGTGCCAATATGGGTCTTAGTGTTGATCTATGTTGCTGGCAGTCTGGGCATTCAGTGGGTGGCTGTAGCCAAGTCAGCCTTGTGAATGGAAGTCTGTGTTGCTGGGTCCATGTGTAAACTCCATTACTGACACAATGACCGCTTTGTTTGTGAGCCCATTTGTGAAAGCAGGGGTGGTTGGGGAAAGAGCTTACTGATATCCACTGCATGGTTTATCCTATTCCCTTGATGACTAAAATCAGTCCTCTGTGATGTCACTCTTTGGTAAGCATTCATAAGGGACACATGCCCTTTCAGAGAGGTCTAGCCACATACCAATTCCACAAATTTCCTTGTTACCAACTTTCCGGTTATGTTCCTTCCAAGTCCCTGACCATCCAGTCAAATCATTGGCCACAGCCCACAAAAATCACTGTATAATTGCATGTCGAGCCATTTCTCTTTCCAAACAAAGTGAAGAACCAGGTGTGCTGCTCAAAGTTCTGCACACACTAGAAGAATTTCCCTTCACTACTGCCCTTTAGGGATGTCGCAGAGAGGGATGTAGGGCTATAGCCATCTACTTTTGGATGGTGCATGCTTATCATCCAGAACCATGAGTAAACCAGGCCTGACTCTTCTCTTTCTTGCCAGCTAATTGTAGGGTCTGCCCATGAGGCCACTGGTGCAGGCTGGGAGAGAGAAGACCATGTATCAGCAGTGGAAACCAGATATTTAGACTTAACTCATGTTAAGTCATGTAACTCATTTGTGCCTTCAGGACCTGCTCAGGCCTGATCACATATTGATGATGGAATGTTGTTATACATGCCCAACATTATGGCTTGGCACGTCAGATAACACAACAGTTCATGATGAGCAGCTCAGGTTGCAAGTGCTGGCCAAGGTTAAGCATTCAGTCTTTACTAAGGCAAGCCAGGCCCTGTTTCTCAAAAGGAGAGTATTTATCTGCAGAGGATGGCTATCCTAAGGTCTGCACTGAGATTCATGTTTCAGACCTGCCAAGAGCTCTGAACAGCATCCCTCTCTGCCATGCGCGCTTTTCGCACTACTGGATCTGCTGAATTGTGTGGCCCAAGTGGCAAAACAGAACAGCCTACGTGGCGGTCTGGACCTGTTGCAGAGCCTTCTCCTGTTCAAGGCTTCACACAAAACAAGCAGCTTTTTAGGTCACTCAAAAATAGGCTAGAGTAGCACATTCAAATGAGGAACATCTTGCATTCATAATCCAAGAGCTCAAACTCAATCAAAATTAATTCTTTTTTTCTGTAAATGGTACCATGAAGAAAGTAAAAAAAAAAACAGCCCATAGATTAGGAGAAATATTTGCAAACTATGTATCTAATTAGGGACTTATATCCAGTATATATAGACAACTCTACAAGAGAATAATAAATAGAAATAAATAATAACAGTAATAAAAAGCCAAACAGTGCAATTTAAAAATGGGCAAAGAATTTGAATAGTCATATCTACAAAGAAGATATACAAATAACTGACAAGCACATGTACCTGAAAGATGCTCAAAATCCTTAGTCACTAGGGAGATGCGAATCAAAATTATAATGCCTTACCATTTTATAACCAACAGGATGACTGTAATCCCAAGACAGGAGGTAATCAGTGAGAATGTGGGGATTTTGAAATTCTCATAGGCTTCTGGTAAGATTGTAAAATGATGCAGCTACTTTGGAAAACAATGTGGACTTCCTCAAAATGTTAAATAACAGGAATTCCACTCCTGGGTATATACCCAAGTAAAATGAAAACATAGATCTACATAAAATCTTTTGCCATATTTAATCAAGTTCAAATAAAAATGTATGCTGCATACATAAAAACTGTATTGTTAATTATGACAATAATTTCATTTAAATGACAGTGTTTTAGTGCATTCTCAATACCAATTAGCATAGTTTGGGACTTTAATTTGATGATCTCCAAGTTTATATCCATGCCACTACACTTCATAATTACTCTATTTAAAAAGGTTTCATCAGACCCTTGCCATTTAGAGGCAGTCTACTATCAACTTCTGGAATTACTACATATGTTACTATATACTATATATTACTACATATATTAAGCAGATTTCAATACTACAGATTTTTAATTAGTTAGAAAGTATTTGTATCATTTCCTCATATTTCCAAGTACCATAGTCATTCATTGCCAGACCTCCATGTCACTATTCAAATCAGACAGAAAACACTCTAGGGAAAGTGGCAGCCAAGGTCAAACATGTTGCCACCACCCTCTCTACAAGTAATAACTTGGCAATAAACATGGATGTACACAAAAGAAAGAGAGGATATGTAAATGTATGCATTCTTATTTCATTCCCAATGAGGACAAGTTCAACTGTACTACAATTCTCAAAAAATGTCTCTTATTTTACACTCAACTACCCCTGTGGAGGGAATCTTGCTAGATGTTAATGTATGAGTAGCTGAGCTGGTGTGAGTAAAGTTTTTCATCATAAGATAGCACAGAAACTGCCAGGAAAACCGAGACAGACATTGAGGACTTACATGAAAGAACTTATAAGAAGAATTTAAGATAAGTCTCATATTTGAAACCCAAGAATCTCAATTACAAAATATCCAGGCAAAATGAATTTGTATTATGATAAAGAAAACAGCTTTTGCAGTGAGGCAGGCTTGGCTTGCATCCCTGCTCTGTCCCTTGGTAGTTGTGGGATCATGGAGTTTTTTAACACCATGGGTCTCATTCATATATTAATGCATTTGAAAAATGATAGTGAGCATATACTGGACCAACACAATGTTGGGAATAAAATCTTGTAAAAGTCAAATAAACATTTTCCTTATTGGAACATACATTCTTTTGGGAAAGGTATATCACATCCAATTAAAAAATCAATCATTAATGAATTCACAACAGACTTTGGTAAGACCTTGCAAAGAGAAGATACAGAGTACCAACATGGAGAACAATATAGCAAACTATATAAAAGGATGTTCAGGTAAAGCCTCTTGAGGGAGTTGGAAATTCTGATCAGACCTGAAGAATAAAAACTGCTATATCTCTAGAATGGAGAATTTGTTGTACACGGTGATTGCAAAAAAAAAAAAAAAAAAAAAAATTCTATAAGAATTTTTAGCATAGTTTCTGGCACAACATAAACACTCAAAATTGGGGTATAGTAATGTTATTATTTTTGTCATCACTATTATTATCATGTTCTATTTGAAAATTGCACCAGAAAATATGTATTAAGGACCTCTTGGGGTGCAGGTCTGACCTACATGTGGCTGACTACCTTGGGGTTTGGAGTTTTAACTATTTTAAATGTAAAGGAAAGTCACCAACTCCTTAATACCTCATTAGACCACTTTTTGAAATGCACTTATTTATCATTTAAGGAATTTATTCCACTCCTCAAGTTTTAGGGGGAAATCAAAAAAATATATATATACATATGTATATAATAACATTTGCAAAGGGTATGAAAGGTCTTCTTCAGTGCCTGGCACTCAAGAAATTAGAATCTATTTCTTGGAATTATTTACCCTTTTTATTCATTAATTGTAAACCTTTATGTCGTTTTATAAATTTTCATGTTTATCAGTTTTATTCCAAATGGGCACATGACATGTCCTCCATCAGAGACAAGAGTTCTTATTAAATACCTCACAGTAAATAATGAGTACCTCTGTCCCCCTTTGCTCTAGTCCTTATCACCATGGCCTTGTGATGAAAGATAGGTCAGTTGTCCAAGTCTAGTTCCAGACCTTTCACAGTGAGAGAAGTAGAAATAATTTTTCTCTGCTTATAAAAGGCATAGGGGGCAACTCTCCTCCTCCTCCCCTGAAAGGATTTCTTCCTTATTCCAGTCCTTTTGCATGTAAATAAAAATCTCTCCAGGAACCAGATAGCCCCAGGGGTTTTTAGCTTTTGCAATACGGAGATGTCTCCTTGAAATGTAAATGGCTAGGAAAATAATGCTCCAGTCTCCCTGGTACCTTTTGAGCTAACCTAGGTGCATTTCCCATAAAGGAATTGTTAGACTATTAGAGAGATGAAAGAAGTTTTGAATACATGACTACAGATTTAACCTTATGGTGTGTGAAAACACTTTTAGCAGAAGTGAAAGTAAACATTCTCTAACTGTAGAGCATATGTTTCTGTATCTTAGGAGGCTAGGGCTCTGTAAAAGAACACTGAGAAACCCACAGAAGCTTTATTTCTCCAAAATTTGTGTAGGAGAAACCATAGCACATGTAGAAAACATCCTTACTCCTCTCACTGATTTTGCTAAAAGGAAAAAAGAAAAAACACAACATTATCACATCAAAACACAGTAAAATGTGTTCTTACTTCTTGATGTTTTATAGTGTACTCTCTATCTTTATATTTACAACTCAATTGTCTTTACCAACTCTTCTATGAAATTATGCTGAGATTAAACAAGAGTCCACTTGATCTCCTAAACAAAATTAAGTTTCTAAGCCTTGTTTTGCAAAGCAGAGTTTAAGATGCAAATTTATTAAGAAAATATTATTCATGCGGAAGTTTGACTACCATTTTTATGTCATTGGCTCTGGATTGCCTCTATAAAAGTGATGATTTATGATACCAGTGGTAGGCAGTATTGTACTATACTTAATTTTAGTTCAAGTTTGTGTTTAATCTAATTAAAGTCAGATTTTCAAATTAGTAAATGTCTCCAAGTGTGTAAGAACAGTGAAATCTGCTCTCCAAGGGGTATCTGGCTCCTAGACTGCAACACATGGTTTCACCTTCCCCTTCAGCCACACCCCAGTGTGCATCAATAAGGGGAGAGATGCAGTTCCATCTGTGACCCTTTGTAGTTCAATATTCTCCATAGAGTTAAATACTGAAGACAAAAGGTGCTGAAAATGTGTATTAGTAAAAACAATTTTCAATAATAGTCAATTATACAGTATTAAAAATATCACCAACCACCTTTTCATGAATGCTTGCATTTTAAGGAGACCATTTTAGACATTTGGCCATAGAATGTGACTATTTAAGTGGGCTATATATCAACATCAGCATTATTAACCATCATGTGTATAACAAAAGGAATAAATATATAATTCATATACATATAATACATATATATTACATATATGTATATGTATATATGTATATACATATAATGCATATATATGTGTTTTAAATGCAGATTTCTAATTTTAAAGCATTATTTTGATATATAGTGAACTTTATTGTTTTTTAAATTGACAGGGTCTTACATTAAAGAAAAAGTCACCTTCTTAATGAATTTTAAGATTGTGTCCACCCTTCAGGCAGCAAAAAATTCCTAGGAAGGAATGGCAGAGCACGATTCCAATGGCAGAAAGAGAATATTTATAGAACTCTAGAGGCCTGAGTATTTGAATTTCTGCCACTCATCAAATCAACTAGATTTGTGGAAGAACCTTACCTTAAAAAAGAATAATAAAGTAGTGTCATAATTTAGATTAAGAACATATATCTAATATAACTTGAAACATATATCACATAATGCATAAATGACTCATTGTACTGTTAGAAAAGGTTGCCTAGAAAACCTAATTCAGAAAACAAAACCAAAAGTTAACCAGATATCAGACCAATAAAAGAAAAAAGGACTGCTGACTGGATTAGAAGCTCATGAAATTTATAGTCATCCTTGCTGTGAGACCACAGGCATATCCATGACGTCCGTCACAATTTAGAATTTGATGAAGTTAATATGTCTTGTTTTTAACCTTTAAAATTATTTTTAATTTTACCAAAGCAGTATATGTGCATATTTAAAATAGATCTAGTCTATTTCCATATGTCAAGATAAACAGAAGAATTTAACAAGTGAGTTTTAAAGATACATTAAGATAAGCAAGAATAAGTGTAATTAAGGATATGAAAGATTTTATGGATAATATGACAAAACTTTATTGAAAGACATTAAAGACATCTTTAAGAAATGATAGCCTATGGTCATGCCATAGAGATAAAATATTGTAAAAATTTTGGTTTTCCCCAAAGTAATATATAAATTCAAAGCAATGCCAATTTAAAGATCTCATATTTGGTGGAAATTGATAGGCTGTTGTCTAAAAAGCATGTGAGCACACAAAGGGCCAAGAATAATTCATTAATGTTGAAGTAGAATAAAGATACGGAAATAATTGTCCCTAAGACATATTAATTTATATTTTAAAATTATAGTTCTAAAAAAGGGCAGTGATATTTGCTGAGACAGAACAAAATAATAGAATAAAGAGAAGAGCAACTGTTAACACACATTTGTGGTAGCCAGCTAAATGAAAAGAGTGACATTGCAGAGTGACATGAAAGGAATGAACTGGGAATGGTGCTCGGGAAATTGGTTATTTCTTACAGAATACATATAGTTGGATCCTTATTTTTTACCCATATGTAGAAATCTGTATCAGGTAAATATATCTAAGTATGAAAACAAAGTAAAAAAAAATGTGTTTAAGAAGTATCGGTGTTGGGGCGCCTGGGTGGCTCAGTTGGTTAAGTGACTGCCTTTGGCTCAGGTCATGATCCCAGGGTCCTGGGATCGAGTCCCGCATCGGGCTCCCTGCTCAGCGGGGAGTCTGCTTCTCCCTCTGACCCTCCCCTCTCTCATGCTCTCTCTCTATCTCATTCTCTCTCAAATAAATAAATAAAATCTTAAAAAAAAAAAAAAGAAGTATCGGTGTGCATTTTTTAAAAAGATTTACTTATTTATTTGAGAGAGACAGAGAGAGTGCACAAATGGGGGGGGCAGAGGCAGAGGGAGAGAATCTCAAGCAGACTGAATGCAGAACCTTAATGAGGGGTTTAATCCCAGGACCCCAAGATCATGACCTGAGCGAAACCAAGACCCAGGCGCCCAACCGACTGAACCACCAAGGCGCCCCTCAGTGTATACTTTTAAGACCTTCAAATAAGCAAGGATTTTATAGATAGCATACAAAAAGGTGCAAAGCAAAAACTGTAAAGGAAAATACTGATGTATTTCCTTACATTAAATTTTCAAAATATTATACATCAAGAGATACTAAAATATTTTTAAAAGAATAATAAATTTACAAACAGAATGTATTTGCAATGCAGAAACATTCGAGGGCTATTATATTAATACATATATTGAAAAACAAAACAATAATGACATGTAAACAATGTGATGGGGAAGAAAAGGCAAAATATCTTAACAGGTTAATTTTGATAAAAGGAAATTTCACTAATACGAAGGGAGTAGGATCAAGAGAATGTTGAAACAAATGTTATCTGTTTATCTGTTCCTTTTCCAAGTGTCTCATTGGTTATCAGCCAGTCCCAGCCCTCTGGTAATCAAGTGACTATTCACATTAATGGCTTCAAAGTGTTAAAAATAGTTATGACTCTTACTGCTGTCTTCCTAATTACTTAATTTGTTCTTTCTCCAATCACTGTTGCACACATAACAGTGGTTGAGTTTGCCTCTAGTTAAAGCCAACCCTCCCTGGTTTAACTTGTGTGGACAATTTTCCTTTTCCTTTCAGTTGGCTTCATGAAGGTCAGGGCTCTTGGTGTGTAAAACTGCAGTGGAATAATGAAAAGAACCCTCACCCCAACACCACACCCACCCACCCACCCACCCACCCACCCACACACACACACACACACCCATAATTGGGTAGGAAGATTGGAAAACTCAACTTGTACATTGAGTTAGTAAAATGGTAAAATACACTTCCTTACATTAGGATGCACAATGTCTCAAGTTAGCATGGAGCTTTTTTTTTTCTTTATTTCTAATTGATTAATTTTATCTTCTATAAAGAAAACTGAATTATATGTAATTCTTCTGGTACCAGAGTAATGTTCTAAGAAAATGATCAATCTCAAACTATTCCAAAGGCCCAGTATGCCTAGTAAAATGGCTCAACCCATAAAAGTCTCAATTGACTGATTAAATTTGATGGTGGACATAAGCTGATGTCCACCTCCACTCTATGTTAGTTTCCCTTATTCTTTGTTCCTATCACAGACTAATTACATCTTTCTCACAGAACTGGTAGGCTTTGAGACTCACCACCCAGTCTCCCTGGGGCTTGGGAGAGTATGTTTCATTTCAATCGAATAAGAAGAGATTCAGTAGAATCACTTGGGAAATTTGACATCTGTTACATAGAAATGGAAGGATGCCAAACCTGATGTATGACTCAAGTAATTGTTTATGGAGGACAGAGAAGTTGTTCATTGTGATATTATGTACTTCCAGTGTTTCAGGGGAAAGGATGTCTTTGTTTCCCCTGGACGAGCTGTACCACATATGCAGGAGACTGCTTCAGTTGGGGTTTAAATCCTGTCTAAGAGAGTTACTTAGAGAAGAGAGTTGACACTAGCCTTGAAAAGGTGGTGATATAGTGCTGGATGTTTAGGGGCTCAAAACACTACAGACTAGATGAGATTCATTTGCCAACATTAAACAAACCCCTGCAAGTGAGAAGTACCTAAATATGAGGCTTTTCCAAAGAACCCAGGAAAGTGTCCCATGAGAGAAAGAATCAGCTTTAAACGTCTGCCAATTCTTGAAAGCAATACTTCAGCTCATGGAAATAGAAAACAGACAGTATATTTTCATCCCCTTTTATTTGTTCTCCCAGCTCCAGAGTCAATCCTAGGCAAACCAGGTGCAACCTGCTAGGGAAATAGGACAGCCCAATATCAGGACTAGAGATCTAGAGCTGTATTGCCCTTTCCCAGGCTTAAGTTAGGGGTAGAAAGATTTTTTTTTATTAAAATATAACATAAACACGGAAAGACACAAAAATCATAACCACATAGTTTACTGATTTTTTTATGAAGTGACTACACTTCTGTAACACTATACATGTAAAAAATATAAATAATGCACCTGACATGCCTTTCTCATAATTTCTTCTAATCATCACATGTTTCATCCTTCTTAAATTTAACAACAGTTAACCATTATCTTGATGTCTAAATCTGCATTTCAGGGGATTTTGACAGATTTTTGGGATTTAGATTAATCAGATCATTCCAGTATGTAGTTTTTGTGTTTTCATTGTATCCCTCAGCAGTATATTCGTAATATGAATCCATACAGTTGTGAGTCAAAAATGCACTTTTCAATTTTCATTGTTGTACAGTATTCCATGGTTTAAATATACAAAAATGTATTTATCAGCTCTTCTTTTAACAGACATCTTGGGTTCTTATGAGGCTGAGCTATTATAAATAATGCTGCTATAGACTTGTTTTGTACCTTTTTTTGGTGTGTATATGCATGCATTTCTATTGATTGTATTTCAATAGATAAAATTCCAGAGTTAAATTTATTACGAAATGTTTAGGAGATTCTCAAAGTATTTGTAGGACTGACACCCCCACCATCTCTGTGTAATAGTAACAAATATCCTATATTCTTATCAACTGTTCATTTTTTACTCACTTTTAACCTTTAAATCAACCTGTTTTTATATACTGATACATCATTGATTCGAAATTTCCATTTCATTTGGTTAAACACCTTCTTATATATTTACTAGCCTTTGGATATATCATCTTTTGTGGAATGCCTGTTCAATTTTCTACAGAGTTTTCCACTGAGGTGTTTGAATTTTTATTATTTATATTTAGGAATTTAAATTATATTCTGGATATAATTTATAACTTTGATTATACAGATTGCAAATAAAATTTCCTACTTTATGGCTACCATTTTCCTTCACATATTAGTGTTTGAATGAAGAAAAGATCTTAATATAAATGTGGTAAACTTTGTCAATCTTTTATTAAAGCGAGTGCTTGTCATGTGTTAGAAATCATGTGTAAGAAATCAAACTGCTCCACAGTTAAAATACACTATCCTAAGAGTACTATTTGATGAATTATCACAAAGTAAACACACTCATATACCCTCCACAAATAATCAGCTTTAGAAAATTCTCATTCCTACTTCTCCGCTTTTCCAAACATTATCTCCTTCCTCCTTCCTAAAAGGAACTTCTGTCTTTATCTCTAATATTTCTTAAGTTTTGCCTGTTTTCCTTTTAAACATTATAAATTTAATATACAGTATTTCTTTTTAAAATTCTTTTTCTTAGAATTTTTTTTTATAAGAATCTCTCTTGGGGCGGCTGGGTGGCACAGTTGGTTAAGCGACTGACTCTTGGTTTCAGGTCAGGTCATGATCTCATGGTCCTGGAATCAAGCCCCAGGTCAGGCTCTGTGCTCAGTGGAGAGTCAGCTTGAGATTTTCCCTCCCTCTCCATCTGCCCTTCCTGCTCGTGCTCTCTCTCTCACACACTCTCTCTCTCTAAAATAAATAAGTATTTTTTTAAAAAGTCTCTCTTGGGGGCGCCTGGGTGGCTCAGTCGTTGAGTGTCTGCCTTCTGCTTGGGTCATGATCCCAGGGTCCTGGGATCCAGCCCCGCATCGGGCTCGGCGGGAAGCCTGCTCTCCCTCTCCCGCTCCCCCTGCTTGTGTTCCTGCTCTAGCTGTCTCTCTCTCTGTCAAATAAATAAATAAATTTAAAAAATCTTAAAAAAAAAAAAGTCTCTCTTGATGTTGCTGGAAGTTTGTTCATTCCATCACCATGTAATATCCCCTTTATCTGAATACAGCATTCTTTAAGTATCTTTTCTAGTGTTTATGGATATGTGGATTGTTTCCAGATTTGGGATATTTTGAATAATACTGCCAAATATAAAGGTATTTTGGTATACTTATATATGCTTCTCCCTTGGGTGTATACCTAGGACTAGAATTGCTAGGTCATAAAGTATGTTGATGCTCAACTTTAGTAGATACTGCCATACAATTCAAAGCATTTATACCAATTTATGCTTTCATCAGCAGTGTATGAAAGTTTTAGTTACTGTACACCCTTGGCAACACTCAGTATTGTTTTTCTCATAAACTGTTTCATTTTGTTTTATTTTCTCATATATCTATTTTAGAAGGTGGGTCATATTATGATACTAAGGTAGTATATGTTAACCTAACTATAAAATTTTGAGCATATTTTTTGACCATCTTTTCTTAGGATTTTTTTGCCATTTGGATATCTTTTGTATGAAGTACCTTTAAGAATTTTCCCTGTTTAAATTTTTTTTGTCTTTTTTCACAGAGTTTTGGATTGGCCCCTTTATGTTATAAATATACATCCTTTGACTGAGACATGAATTGAAAATATATTTTGACACTTTCTTTTATCAATCTTTTATGGGGTATTTTAATCATTAAACGTTTCTAATTTTTTTAAAAGATTTTTGTTTATTTATTTGAGAGGGAAAGAGAGAGAAAGCAGGAGCAGGGGGAGAGGCAGAGGGAGAGGGAGAAGCAGGCTCCCCACTGAGCTGGGAGACTGATGTGGGGCTCAATCACAGGATCCCGGGATCATGACCCGAGCTGAAGGCAGATGCTTAACCGACTGAGCCACCCAGGTATCTCTAGAAGTTTCTAATTTTAATGTAGCTTAAATTGTCAATATTTTCTTCATGGCAATGCTTTTTGTGTTCTCTTTAAGAAATCTTTGCCTACAAAGAGGACATTGTCTATTCTCCTACTTGTTTTTTTGAAGCATGTTGCTTTTTTTTTTTGGAAATAAATGATTAACTGTCAGGCCATAATATCTTCCCCACCTACAGAGATGCATGAATATCTGACTTTTGTTTGAACTACTTTCTATTTCAATTAAGGAAAATGATGGTCTTACTGAGTTAACTGTATTGAATTCATTTACAAGAATGACTATATGGATGTGTAAGTGGTTGTTGGAAATTTATGTTATATGTAAGAGCACTGTAACTCTTGTATTTTATCAACATTGTCTAGTATATTTATTTGTAATTAATGAGGAGTAGCTGAACCAAAGAGTGCAAGCTAGTCACATAATTCTGGCGAAGGCTTGTGACTAACAAGATAGCAAAGCTGGAGAGACCCAGAACTCAGTTACCCTGTGTTAGGATGGTCTGCACCCATTTAAGCTTGTCTGTATGGCTCTGTGGTGTGTGCATTTGTGTATATGTGAGTGTGCATATGTGTGTCTGTCTGTCTGAGAGTTGGGAGAACTCTGCTATGATGTTGGCCTCTACCTTTTCTTAAGCTTCAGTAAACTTGGTGCTAGACCAAGCCTACAATGTCTTGTGAGTTTGATTGTCATTTGATTGTCATTCCAATCTTATACCCTTCCCTTTTTAGTGGAGATATATATGTATGTATGTATATATATATACATATGTATGTGTATATATATATATATATATATATATATATATATATATATATATATATATATATATATATATCCTATCTATCCATCTCTCTATCTATCTATATTTAGGTATAATCCACTAGAAATCAATTTACATGTATATTGGATAATGATAAAAAAATTCAATTGTATTTAATATAGATAACCCAAGACCCTATAGGATTCACTAGAAAGATTATCTTTTTCACTCTGCTCTGCAGTGCCTACTTTTTCATAAATAAATGGTGCATATGGGTCTGTTTCAGGATTCTTTGTTATTTCATTGCTTTACTTTTTTTTAAAGATTTATTTATTTATTTGAGAGTGAGAGTGCACAGCGGGGTGGGGGGGCACAAGGAGAGAGAGAATCTCTAGCAGACTCCCCGCTGAGCACGGAACCTGATGCCTGGCTGGATCCCATGACCCCCAAGATCATGACCCAACCAGAAATCCAGTCCAGTGCTTAACTGACTGAACCACCCAGGCACCCCTCATTGCTTTACTTTCATTCTCTCACCAATGATATGTTTTCTTAACAGTGAGAGCTTTGTACTAGATTTTTACATGTAGTTGTATTATCTTCAACTTTTGTCTTTATTCTCCCATATTTTCTTGGCTCATCATAGCCCTTCTAATTT
This sequence comes from Mirounga angustirostris, assembly GCF_029215605.1. Classification (NCBI taxonomy): domain Eukaryota; kingdom Metazoa; phylum Chordata; class Mammalia; order Carnivora; family Phocidae; genus Mirounga; species Mirounga angustirostris. The sequence goes on along the minus strand of NW_026991712.1, from coordinate 102,798,820 downwards.
CCATGTAAAGTATAGAATCAACTTGTCAAATGCCATTAGAAATATAGTACATCAAGGACTGAATTAAACCTATAGGTCAATTTTGGGAAAATTTATCTCTTGACAATATTTAAATTTACAGTACATTAACTTGTTATACCTTCTAATCTAGCTTAAGTAAAATTATAAACTGAACAAATAAGGAAACAAGTTTTAAATTTCTTTTATATTTAAAGTCTTATGCTATGCTCTTTTACAATCATTATTTAATTGTATTTTAACAGTAATCCTGTGACAGTAATTTTATTATATTTGCTTAATAGCCAAAGATGCCGGTAATTTCTGGAGCTGAATTAGTCAGCTCCTTTTCTTTCCAATATAGCACTAAAGCTGTTTTCAGAAAAATTTTAGTTACTTTTAGTGATTTAGTTATTATTTGAATTTTATGTTCTCCAACAATTTTTTTCACCAAGTATCTACTTGTTTCCCATTTCATTTCATTATTTTTCTGTTTTAATTACATGTAATAAACACCTGTTCTTTTATCACTATTATTTGTATAGTTTTTATTTTATCAACCCCTCTATTTCACAGCTGCAATGCTTTCACAGGATTGTACAGTTGAAAGGACTCACAAGATTCCGTAGACTACACTTGGTAGTGCTTTAATCACAATAAAGGATACAGTAAAGCAAGAGAAGCAGAGGCAAACATCAGGGACCCAGGATCCACCCCGATGCAGCACCCAAGACTCTCCTTAGCCCCAGAAATGTGCCTCATCTTTGGATTATGAACCACTAAAAATAAGTGCATGGACTCTTCATTTCATGACAACTTGGACAAAAGTTTCCAGTAGGACCTCTTATGACACTAGTTATGTTGCCAAGCCATTTATTTAACCGGTTGAACCAAGTATAAGGTAGCCTTTACATATCTCTAAAAATATTAAAACAAAATGAAACAGAAATGACCCTGAGTTCCTCCAGGGGAGTCTTAAACTTTAAATTACACAATAGAAACTTGCTAATTAGCCCATCTCATTCTTAACTCGGGCAGGAGTCCGTACCAGAGTTCTAGGCATTTTTGGAGCTAGACATAGGTATGTTCTAATCTGGCTGTAAGATAACTCTATGTTACACAATACTCCCAACCTTCAGTTATTTATATGTTTTTATTAGGGGCAGGGTTTGTATTTCAATTTTTTTTAAGATTTTATTTATTTATTTGACAGACAGAGACACAGCAAGAGAAGGAACACAAGCAGGGGGAGTGGGAGAGGAAGAAGCAGACTCCGCGCTGAGCAGGGAGCCTGATGCGGGCTCGATCCCAGGACCCTGGGATCATGATCTGAGCCGAAGGCAGATGCTTAACAGACTGAGCCACCCAGGCACCCCTGTATTTCAATTTCTGTTGTATCTTCAACACTTTGGTTATCAAGTTATTTCGTGCAATGCAACTTCAAGGAATAGCAGCAACATTCATATTTTTGAATATTAAGTAAATTGTTTTCCCCAAATCAAGCAACCTTACAGGTTTAAATTTCACATTTAAATGTTTAAGGTTTAAACTTACTGAAGTGAGTATCTATACGAATAGAGATCACCCTTGGCACTACACAGGTCTCTGTATTCCCAAACAAAATTAAATTGAAGATTTCATTATTGACATAGGTCATTTATCCAAATAACTTGTGAGAATGATTTCTAATGTAGGTTGTATGTCACATATTTACATACAAATAAAACTTTTGCAGAGGCATAAACAATATTCTTTTTAAAAAATATTTATTTTAGAGGGAGAGAGACAAAGAAAGAGAGCACAGAGGGGAGGGGCAAAGGAGAGGGACAGAGAGTGCTAAGCAGCCCCTTAAGATCAACACAGGCTTCCATTTCATGACTCTGAGATCAGGACCTGAGCCACCAAGAGTCAGTCACTGAACCGACTGCACCACCCAGGCACCCTGCATAAACAATATTCTTAACTTTATGATTTATTCAATTGATAAGTAATGATTTGTCTTGGAATTAATAAGTATTTTTCAACAAGGAAGTTGTATTTGCTAAACAATTTTGAGAACAGGAAGCAAAAAAGAAAGGCACACTGTAATCGTTAAATAAGTAACCAAACATTCACCATGAGCTCAGAAGAATATTTTTCAAATTATCAACTTATAAAGAAGAATAAAAAAATTCAATATGAGTTCAATTCACCGCTTTAAATGTTAAACCTTGGGATCTTTTAAGATGGAGAGTCAGGAATTTTATACTTGAAAAGAGTCTGAATTTTTAGTATCAAATTTTTTGGAATAGACTAAATTTTGCAACTTCAAAAAATCTAGTAAGCACATTATATCTATTTATAGCTATTCATTAGAACATATTCCTAAGCCAGAACATTATGAAGAGTTGGGGGAATGAAGCAAAAATAAAAGTAAGGCATAAGAAGTTTGTAGAAGTTATCAGGCAGACAGAAATGCTCATGATACTGAAAAGTAGTACCTCTACTGCTGATAAGAAAATATACTAGTTTTGGAAAGAATACTAATTTTGGATAAAGAAGAGGGCCACCATAGGAATTTATAGAAACCATGGAGTATCAGCAGACTTTCTAAGATAAAGTTGGAAAGAAGGCATAAACAGGTATAAAAGGGAACAAAGTTTTGGAAAGACTGTAAGTTGTATGTTATTATTCACATGGTTGTGAAATACAAACTCACAATAAGTAGTTGAAAGAATCAGGATATTAGAAACTTTGAATATAGTAAATATTGTCTATAGATACCAGAATATGGAATTTTGATTGGAATTGCTTTGAATCGGTAGATCAGAAGTTAACAAAACTGACATCTTGGCAATATAGTCTATTCATGAACATGGAGTATCTCTATTTATTTAGTTCTTCTTTGATTTCTTTTATTAGAGTGTAGTTTTCTTATACCAACCTTATACATATTTTGTTAAATTTATACTTCATTTTGGGGAGTGCTAACATAAATGATATTGTGTGTCTTATTTCAAATTCCATCTGTGAATTGGTAGTATAAAAGAAAGTGATTGACTTCTGTATATTAACGTTTTATCCTGCAGCATTACTATAACACTTACTAGTTCCAGGAAGATATATTTTTAAGTAACTATTTAAATATTTTTTTCTTTGGTATAATCACTTGATAAAAGGCCAAATGTAGACCTTCTCTAAATTATTAATTATTTACCACGTTGTGATAGCTATTAAGTTAATGTTTGACTTCAAATCAAGCAGAATTTACTTACCAGTTTGTACAAAATCCTTAGCTACAAAGAATGTTTAAAAGTATGTTTCCATTAGAAAATTACAGGCATACCTGGTCATTGTATGATTTGAGATATCTCTCTTTCTCTTAGAAGAAACAAGCAACTAATCACTGATATCAAGGAGAGGAAAATTTTGTGAAAGATAACAGGTGTTAAAACTCTGTTGAAATTTAGACAAAGAGGCCATTTCATAGTATTCTGTTTACTGCTTAGTAGTTTTTATGAAATATATGAACTGTTCTCCATGGATATTTGAAAAAGGCACCAAAGTGATCATGGTATTATCATTGTCTAATAAAAGGGAAGGCATTTGGCTCACTCATCTTAAAGGAAATATTAAACTACTAAGCCACTAATAAGAATTTGACTCATTGATCTGGCTTGCTCCTACAATAAATATAATCATTTATGTCACGGAAGGGAGGAATTTCTCAAGTAAATGAAATACAAGGATTATTGGAAACATCTTGGTAATCATTATTACAAGTATATCATTGATTCTGTCCACCTGTAAAATTGCAATAATAAATTAGAATATTCATTTAGGCTTACATGTCCTCTGTAAGTAAAATTTAAAATCTCTGATTTAAATGGATGTGAAATAAGATAAAATGAGTGTTAAAATAAATAGTAGAAAAAAAATAACACTCTCACACTGTCTAATGAAGACAAAACTATTGCTAGTTTTAGAAGTATTTCAAGTAAAACATACATGGATATTGAAAAAAAATAATGAAACAAAACAACACAAATCCTCACAGTTGCCAGACTTGGCAGGCCTCTAGAAAGTAATATAGGGCTTGTACAATTCCTTTTTTCATTTTTTTTTTTCATGTTAGGGTGAGTTGAGCTGATTAGTAGCTGTTACTTCATCTTGATAGAAAATACCTAAATATTTTTGGAAGTTAGAATACAACTGGAAATCAGAAGACATTTTGTTTTCTGGGATTGCAGGCATTAACTTTCAGTTTTAGGAGACAATTTCAAACATGTATTTATAAATACTAAAAACCTCCTAGAAATTCTTCAGAAAAATGCCTAGTATATGCTCATCTTATTATTATGTAGAAGCTTAAAATATCTTTTTTGTTAGGAAAACTGGAGTATGACAACTCTGCTGTTAATTATAGATAACAGGAGAAAGATAAGGTCCTAGAAAATCAACAAAGCAGCAGCCTATCCTCATAGAAATGTACATAGCCAAGTTCTCATTAATATATAAGAATAAATTATTGTGGTTTTAATTAGAAATTTTCTGATAACTAATGAATCTGAATATGTTTTCATGAGATTATTGGCCTTTTATATATTCTTTCTTCTGAAATGTCTGGATGGTCTTGAATTTTTTTCAAGCTTCTATTCCATTGGTGGTTATTTTTCTTAATTGATTTATAATATGTATTTAAATGATGTGGATATGAAACCTCTGTCAGATATATGTATTACACATAACTTTTCTCATTTTGGCTTGTTATTTTCAATCTCTTAAAAGATGCGTATTGACAATTTTGTCACTTTACTTTTCGTACTCTGTTTGCCTAACTTCCAAGGTCATGGAAATTCTTTTTTTCTTTTTTTCAAAGTACTTTACCATTTTACTTTCACATTTAGATCTGAAATATATCTGCATTTATTTTTGTGTCCTATAGGGTAAGGGTCAAAATACACTCTTTTCCATATGGATAACCAGTGACTCAGCACCATTTATTGAAGAGATGATCCTTTTCCCACCGCAACATTGTTTTTCATAAATCAGATAAACATTTTTATCTGTGTGTCACTTTAGGTTATCTGTTCTGTTCCACTGTTTTATTTATCTACTTTTGTACCAGTACCATACTATTAGATTGCTATGACTTCATAATAAATTATGGCATCTTTTTTTTTTTTATATTCTTGGCCTTTGACATTAATATTTAGATTTGAACCTTACACATTTTATAAGCCATTAGTTAGTACAAATTGAAAATAAACTTCAGCACATAACTACTAGAATAACTGTAGCAGAATGTCTGTAGTTACTGAAGAGAAAAAAAGAAAGAAAATGAAAATAATCAGAATAGCCACTGATGTAAGAATGGATCAATAAGTTGTGGCATATTCACAAAATGGAATATTACATCAGCAAAAAGAATGAAGCTCAGCTATAAGCTACAACACAGATAAATCTTATCATATGTAGTATCACTGTTTTATAAAGTTCAACAAGTAAAACTACTTAATAGATATATAGATAGAAATAGATAAGATAAAACTTCTAGGTACGTGTGTGTATGATCGAACATTTTTAAAGAAAGAGAATAATAAACAAATAAAACCAAAAATCTGATGGGGGGAAAATTAGAGAAACACATAGGTTGGTAAGAGGCTGTTACCTAGGGAATAGGTTCTTGGATATATTTTGCTTCTTGTTCAGCAGTGTTTTTACATGTATGCATGAATAAATGTGCCCAGGTTTTTAAAAAATTAGAATTGTTCTCATGAAACTAAAATATGCATTATTCATCTTTGCACTTGAGATCTGAAACAATTAGCCAATTAAATAAACACATTGGTCATGTAAATACTAATTCATTTCATACCAAATTAGTGAACATGGTTGTTTTCCCCTAATTTTCTTGTTACTGTTACCTGAAGGATATTTATATTTTAACTGTATTTCTTATATTTTAAATCCTGCAAACTTCTTTAATCATGAATTGATATAGTGACAAAAAATTGGGAGTTATGAATAAAATTCACATAGAAAATTGGTATTTTTTATAAGATTTGAGTAGAATAGAAACCAATCTAATATAATACATTTTGAAAGTTCTAATACCTGGTTTCTTCCAAGAGGAACTTTATGTTTGACCAGATTGAAAGGTGCAGATCTGCTCATATAAATGCAAACTAGATGTGGGCGATACAGGAAAGGCCGTTTCCTTAATCTAAATCTCTTTAAATATCTGACCTAATATTGGAAAATTCCATCAGAAAAGCAACAACAAACTTTTCTATAATGGCCAGGGAGTATCCAAAAGAAAATGGGAAAAATAAATAATTAGAGATATAATGTGCATTACTTCCTTTTACCAACACATTCGTCCATACATGCATAGTTTATTCTCTTCCCTATACCCCAACAGATCTGTCCCTATAACATAAAGACTACTTTATACTTATAAGAAATAACCTAAAAGTTTTACTGTTTTAAACAGGTATGTACATAGAAAAATAAAGACTAATTTTCACCAGTGTCAAGTGAAAAAAGGAGACTTTGAAAATGAATGCAGTTTTTGCAAAGAATTGTTGCATGGTGTTTTGAGACACCCAAAGGGAAATGTGTTATATTTTTGTTCCTTTAAGCCTGCAGTTCTTCATACAAAGAATATTATTTTCTAACAATTCTAAATCTGCACACAAACGCCTGCCAACCAGTATCATTTAATAGTTGTAGAAGGAAGAATAGGAAGATTGTTTATCAATCAGATATTATGGGATCAACCTCATTATTTATTATTTGCTATGGCACCTAAAAATATCCCTCTCTAGGCTCAGACTGGACCTCTTTTCTTCTTTCTCTGTATTTAGTTGATTGGTGAGCTCATTAAAATTCAGGTACCATCTACATGATGACAACTCCTACATGTACATTCTTACCCAAGTCGTCTCCTCTTACCTCTGGACTTACGTACTCAATTGTTTACTGTATATTTCCACTTAGATGCATGTAATACACTTCTCACAGTTAACATGCCCAACACTGAGTTCTGGACATTCCCTTAAAACCTGTCAATTCATGTCAATTCAGTTATTTTGGTAGCACAAGTTGAATCCAGATGCCATCTTTCATACATTCTCTCCAACTTACATTCAATCTCTCAGTACATTCTGTGTTCTCTACTTGAAATATATACCAGAATTTGACCAGTTCTCAGAACCTGCATTGCTACTCTTGCCCAAGCCACCATAACTTATCTCATGATTTGTTGCAATATCTTCATTGGTCACCTTTTGGCCTTGCCTTGTTACTTTCTCCTGCCCAATGGCAACCAAGGGGAATTTTTAGGAGTATTATTCAGATAATGTCATTCCATTGTTCCAAACTCCTTAAAGGCTTTCTGAGTGACTCAGAGTAAAAGCAAGAGTTCTTTCAAGGTATCCATTCTTCCCCCTTACCTTTTTGAAATTGTCACCTACAGTTCTGCACCTTATCAAAAGACCTCAGCTTCCTTGGTGTTCTGCGTACACCTCAGACATTTTCCTCAAAATAGGACCTTTGACCAACGTTCACTCCTACACCACCCCTGTGTACTTCTCTAATTACCAACTGAAATAGTAAGATGGCAAGTCTAACATTTGCTATTGGAGATGTATTTCATTAATATATATATTATATAATATTAATATCATATTAAATGTAATATTTAGGCACTTCATTAATATAATTTAATTTCTTTGTTATAAATGGCAGAGGTTGTTATTATTGTGTTATATGGTAACTATTTAACTTTTTAGTTATTTAAATTTTTTTCTTAAGATTTTATTTATTTATTTGACAGAGAGAGATACAGTGAGAGAGGGAATACAAGTAGGGGGAGTGGGAGAGGGAGAAGCAGGCTTCCCACAGAGCAGGGAGTCTGATGCGGGGCTCCATCCCAAGAGCCTGGGATCGGTGACCTGAGCCGAAGGCAGACGCTTAATGACTGAACCACCCAGGTGCCCCATATTTAACTTTTTAAGTAACTGTCAAAATGTTTTCCAGAATGACTGTTCCATTTTATGTGCCCACCAGTATTGTATGAGAGATCCATTGGCTCCTCATCCTTGTCTGTATCTTATTTGTATAAACTTTAAATTTCTAGTCTTGATTAGGTAGTCTTTCCTGATCCTTAGATTGTACCTCTTTTACATCTTATCATTCTTTTTTTTTTTTTTGCATTTGAGTCCATAACTCATGAGTATTTTAGGTATGAGATATATATTTACTTTCTCCTGTATGAATAGCATGTTCATGAGAAATATTGTTCTGTGGCTTTGTTTTCTTATAAGATCTTTCTATAATTTTGGTATCAGATCAGTGCTAATAGGGTATTGGTATAATTTTAACTCATAGAATAAGTTAGAAAGTGTTCTTTCTGCTTCTATTTCTGGAAGATATTAAGAAAAATTGATGTCATTTCTTCCTTTAAATATTTGGTTGAGTTCACCACAGAAACCAGCTGAACCTAATTATTTCTTTTTTGGAAGGTTATTAATTATTGATTAAATTTCTTTGATAGACATGGTTCTTTAGATTATGTCGCCTTGTGTGAGTTTTGGTGGTTTGTTTCTTTCATGAAATTGGTTCATTTCATCTAAGTTGTTGAATCATTGGACAGAGTTGTGCATAGCACTTTGTTATCCTTTCATGTCAAAGAGAGCAGTACTGATTACCTCTCATTCATTTCTGATATTTGTAATTTGTGTAATATTTCTTCTTGATAAGCCTATCTAGAGTTTTACCAATTTTACTGATATTTTCAGAAAATCACCTTTTGTTTCATTGGTCTTCTCTACATTTTTTTTCAGATTTCAATGCCGTTCATTTCTGTTTTATTTTTCATTTCTTTTTTTGTTTGTTTGCTTCAGTCTTAAATATCTCTTCTTTTTTTAGTTTCTTAAGGCAAAGGCTTATATTATTGATTTTATTTTTTATTTATTTTTTTCTTTTCTTTTTTTTTTTTTTATTAAGTAAACTCTACCCCCACGTGGGGCTCAAACTCATGACCCTGACATCAAGAGTCATACGCTCTACTGACTGAGCCAGCCAGGTGCTTATTAATTTTAGTTCATTCTTTTTTTCCAGTATATAAATTTCTTGCTATAAATTTCTTTTTAAGTATTATTTGCAATGAATCCCACAAATTTTATTTCCATTAGTTTTAAATGATTTTTAAAAAATTTATCTTGAGACTCCCTTAATCCATATGCTGTTTATAAATGTGTTGTTTAATCCCCAAATATTTGTGTGTTTTCCAGCTATCTTCTGTTATCAATTTCTAGCAAAATTCCATTATGGTCAGATAGTGTAATTTGTATGTTTTCTTTTTTTTTTTTTTAATTTGTTAAGTCATTTTATGGCCCAGTATGTGGTCTGTCATGTGGATCTTCTGTGAAAGCTTGAAAAGAATGTGTATTCTGATATTGTAAGAAATATTCTATAAATATAATAAACTATGTATATGTATATAACTATATTATATAGAAACTATATTATATATATATAAACATATATACATACATAATCAAGTTGATTTTTACTGCTGTTTTCAAGTCAACTATATCCTTCCTGACTTTTTTGCCCACTTGATCTATCAGGTACTTAAAGAGGGATTTTTTTTTTTTTAATCTTTTTTTTTTTAAGATTTTATTTATTTATTTATTTGACAGAGACAGAGATAGAGAGAGCGGGAACACAAGCAGCGGGAGTGGGAGAGGGAGAAGCAGGCTTCCCCCCCCGAGGAGGGAGCCCGATGTGGGACTCGATCCCAGGACCCTGGGATCATGACCTGAGCCCAAGGCAGACGCTTAACGACTGAGCCACCCAGGCGCCCCCTTAAAGAGGGATTTTAAGTCTCCAACTCCAATAGTGGATTTATCTGTGTCTCCTTGCAGTTTTTTCAGTTTTTTGCCCACATATTGTGACACTCTTTTATTTGCATAAGCCTTTAAGATTGGGATGTCCTCTACGAGAGTTGATCCCTTTGTCGTTACGTAATGTTCTTTTATCTCTGGTAATTATCCTTATTTTGAAGTCTGCTTTATTTGAATATATATTGCTACTCTAGCTATATTTTTATCTGTCTTTTTTTTTTATTATTATGTTATGTTAATCTTGGCTTTATCTTTACTTGCTTGTCTTTCTAGATTTTGGGGGGTGGTGTTTTGCCCTACAAACTCAGTTCTCTGATGGGTTCAAGAAAAGTCACTGGCTTTTGTTTATTCAGCTTTTTCTTTGCTCTAAGGATGGAATGACAATTTCCAAGCTTATTACATGTCAGGACTGCTACTTATTTACTAAGATTAGTGTTCTGTTCTAAAATGTCACTCTATTAGCAGAGTTCCTTGGGATTGAGTTAACATTCAAACTTATAAACTTCACCCAGCTCTAATGTTACCTAGGTTTTAAAAAAGGTACAGGATAAGAAATAACATAGCATTCATTGTATGAGAATAACCAATATATCATAACTCCAAGGAACACCTTCTGTCCCCAATCTGTCCTTGATCACAGGCTAATCTGAATGTATGTGGCTACTCACGGAAATCTTTAACTTAAGAGTTATTTAAGCATTTATACTTAGTCTATACAGCTCGGTCAGTAACATCCAGTGCATGTAACTAGCTATCATACATGTGATTTACTCAGCTCCCTTAGAAGTGTAAATAACCCTTATTCTCTGAGATACCTGTATCTCATCAATACAGTTTATCCTTTACTCGATCTTAATAATGAGTTTGGCAGTCCCATATATATGTTCATGTGTCATGCATCTGGTATAGATAAACCCCTAAAATATCTTACTTTCAATATTTGACCAAAGATCAATCTACAGACATCCCTGAGACTAGAAAAGGACAGAAAACCAACTCAACCATTTTCTTCTCTTTTATTTTTTATTCTAAAGTTTCTCTTCTGAGAAATCTATTTACTATATTGAAGCTACAAGACAATGAGGTGGCACCCTCGGTCTGCTGAGAGTAAAAGACTTCAACCTGAGGGACCCAACCCAGACCAAGTTTCAAATCCATTAATATTCTTACATTTTAAACTAAAGCATTTCTTGCTTTTGATCTTTGTGGTCAGTAATTAGGAAATCTACTAAAACTATATTCTACTTTATTTTATCTACTATATAGAATTTTCAGTTGTTAAAATTATGTTGTATTCTTAATTTTCCCCTCTTTAGCATTTTTAAAATTTGATTTTCATCTCTGTCTCCCATTAGTTTTCTGTCACTGGAAATGAGTTATCTTCCTATCTCTCTGAAACTTTGTCCCTTTTGAGTGGCTTATGAAAAGTTCTCCTTTTCTTCAGGCATCTAGAACAAAAAATGCAGGTGATAGTACCCTGATGAGTAAGAAGTCCTCCTGATTTAAGATGTATCTAAACCATCCACTTTGAGAAGCAGGAAAGACGCAGCACAGCTATTCTGACCCCAATCACAAGAGGTGATAGTTAACTGGACTTGGAAAATTTTTGGAGAGTTCACAGAACTTATCATTGGTTTAGATGTGGTGTATGATATAAAAAGTAAAATCAGTAATGACTTCCAGATCTTTCTTATAACAGCACACAGTACATACATAACTTTCTATTTTCACGTTCCTAATTATATCAACCACTTTTGTTAAGTCAATATTCTGTTTTTATATTAGTATACCTGTGAAAATGTTTTTTCACAGCTAAGCCATATAGAATGTCATTTCATTTCATAGAAAATATTTTTGTTTCTCTGGATATAATAATTGCCTCAATTTTTTGATATTTTTTCTATGCACTTAACACTGACTCATCCACAGACTCTAAGTGTAATTCTTATAAATAGATAAAATTCCTCAAGAAAACTACAAATTCTGTTTTTTCCCTCTCCATCCTCCAGCATTCCTTTATCATCTTTTCAGGTTGGACTGTGTGTTTCCTGAGTCTGCTGTACATGATTTTAAATGGCTAGAGAAACCTTTCTTTCAATAGGGGAGGTCTTTCTTCCTTTTTTTGGATTGGATCAGTTTTTCCAAAAACCCATGCCTTCCTTAATTGCGCATGTCTTCACGAATTAGGTAATTCCCTATTTTGGAACAAATCCTTTTGTGGCCATCTGAGTAAAAATCCATGGGAAGTACATTTCTGTGATTTTTGAGATCTTAAGTAATGAAAATATATTTCAATTGTGTATCTGCTTTCTTTAGTCTTTTTTCTCTTAGTTATTTCTTTCTGTTTTAGCCTAAACCTTTTTCTGCTGGAGTATTTATAAATGAAATACTAAAATGCTGTTTAGAAGTTCTCTGGGCATGTGTGATCTTTACCTTAGAGACAGATAGGTCTGAAACTTGGTCTTTCATTGGAGAGTCCACAAAAATCAGTATAGAGTTATCTTGTTTTGTTTGCTCTTGGCCAGATTCGTTTCCCTGGAAAAGAATTCTCAGTTTGTTACCCGAGGGAATGTAAACTTAGATTTCATTATTCTGAGAGAATGCAAAAGAAAGAACTTGGAGGCATTAAAATTCATTGTGAAAAGTTTCACTTTATCCACCTATCTTTAATAGGGTACCTCATCACCTTCGTTCTCTCCTGTGCCTACTATTCAGATTCTAGCACTTACCTGTTCCAGTGTCAAGGAGTAAACTGTTGACTTCTGCCAATGTTTGGGTGGGGGGAGGGGTTGGCCACTTGATTATTAGGACTGGAACAGGGGATCTGGGGATTAATCTTCTTCTCCTCAACAAGGTATTGAATCAATCCTCCTTTTTTTAGATTTTAATATTCAGACTTTAAAATTACCCAAACCTCTGATTCTCTGTGCTTTCTAAGATTCTCTATAAAACACTGCTTTTTCTTTCCGCTGTGCAGGCAGTTAATTTTCATTGGATTTTTAAAAAAATCTGATCTGCTAAGTTATTTCATTTCTTTGTCTTTCTTGCACTTTCCAAAGTTTTACTGATGTTTACAGTCTGCTTTCTCATCTCCTTTCCCATCATTTTTGTTTCTATTTTTTTAAATTTCCTTGCTTGTTTTGTTACGAATTTTAGTGCTGTCATGTCAGAAATATTTTCATCCAGCTGTGCCTTACAGTATGTCCCCTGCCCTCAGTTTTGCAGAGTTAAACAAAGAACATATAGCAAAGACAAAAAAATAAAATAAATTTATGCCCTTATATCTTACCCTTATAATTAGAAAAATATGGCTTATAAGAAAGAAAATATAAGTAAAATAAAAAACTAAAAAGATATTTATGCCTACCTTAAAGACTTCTGTATGTACAACTTGAGCCAAGACAATTTGGGTAAGAGAGGTGAAGACTATATTGAGATCAGAGAAAATGAAATTAGCTTTCAACTAAGTTTTGCCTCTGGAGGGATGGAGAGTTACAATCCGCCTCTGTCTTTACACCCTAATTCATTATTAAGCCCATTACCTCTTAGATTAATTCTTTTGGTATGACCTCACAAATCTTACTACATTTCTTATTCCATTCTAAGACTGATAGACTCTCAAAGGCTATTTTAAACTTTGAATTTCTTAAATACATAAACTTTTCAGCTATCTCAGGCATACTTTATTTTTTTTATGTAACAAAAATATACAAAATCACTCTTTTTTTCCATGGTACATGTATTTTATTTGTGGTCTACTCAATATATCCATACCATTGCTAGTTAAGAGAAAAAAAGTTTGTTCTTTCCATACAGAGGATGCAAGAAGAATGACAAATCAAGGTGCGTTAGAGAAAGCGTAATAGGAAACGATAGAAAGTTAACTGTCCTCTGCTACTGGAAGGTGATATTGTCTCACAACTGTCATTTAAAATAAGGTGCAGTAAGTCATGATGTAATCTCCTTGGTAGTTTGGCTTCCAAGCTACCAAGATAAATTTCTAAATATTCCAAGATAAATTAGATCTTAGAGTATTAGTTTAATCTTAGAAATTTATAAAATTATCTAAGATTAGATAAATTTCTAAATCCTCTAAGAGCAAAGAATCACTGCAAAGAAACAAATAAGCAGGTGCGCCTGGGTGGCTCAGTTAAGTGTCTGCCTGGGGTCCTGGGATCGAGCCCCACATCAAGCTCCCTGTTCAGCAGGGAGTCTGCTTCTCCCTCTGCCTGCTTCTCTCTCTCTTTTTCAAAATAAATAAAATCTTTTTTTTAAAAAAAGAAACAAATAAGCAAAAAGAGTAGGGAAGCACTTATTATTAACTTGTAGAGAGAGAAGTATCGTGTGAAGTTTTATCACATTTCAATATGGTAATTATTATTCAACCGTGTTTAAGTCTGCATGGTCTCAATTTACCCTACCTTAGCTAAAAACAACATTAATATGTAAATACAGTTCTGAGTTTGGTAAATATGCTATTAATATGATTTTATAATCACACTAAATAAAAATAATACAGTAGGTAAAAATGAATTTGGAAAAGAAAAGAATTGAAATTATGCCTACAGCCCTGTGAAAATAGACCTAATTTTATGTGTAAATACAAAGGGACAAAGTAGAATAAAAGCTATAATAACATCATATGAGAGAGATTAAAGAATTGCACATCTGAACCAGAAAGAAAGAAATCATTAGTATTATGTAAGCAGAGTACTCTGAACACACAGAATTATGCAATGCAAGTCTCCAGAAAAGCAAAATATTTAGCTTCTTTTTTCTAAAGAGCCTTTTGGTTTAGCATTTATTGATAAAATTTCTGCATTATTTAGAGACAGCCACCATTTTTATTAACTTTCTTTGTGTAAATTTTTAATCCTGAAGATTAATTTAAAATACAATGTATTCCTGGGATGCCTAGGTGGCTCAGTCAGCTAAGCCTCTGACTCTTGCTAAAATAAAATAAAATAATAAAACAAAATAAAACAAAATAAAATAAAATGTATTCTTAATCCCTTCACCTATTTCATCCATTCCCCCACCAGTCTCCCCTCTGGTAGACATCTGTTTGTTCTCTATAGTTAAGAGTCTGTTTTTTGGTCTGTTTTAGGGGATTAAGAGTACACCTATCTTGCATATTGAGTAATATATGCAAGTGTTGAATCACTATATTGTATACCTGAAACTAATATAACACTGCATATTAATTACACTGGACTTAAAATTTAAAAAAAGAGAGAGAGAGCTTGACTAACTTGAATGAATGAATAAATGAATAAATAAATGTAATGTATTAATGATGTATTAGTAATAGTAATAATAATGCATTGTCCTTTAAGCTAATCCTTAGGACTAAAATTATGAGTAATAAATTTGGTCATAGCTGTACTAATCATGCCTATAGATATTTTCTGGAATGGAAACTAATTCTTACATTTTACATTCAATTAAAGCATTTATGGTTAGTGAAGGTGTGTTTTATTTTAAAATTTATTTTAACACACAGTGCCATTATTAATACTTTTAATGTAACTGTTAGATTTTTCCTAGGTAATGTCTGTGAAATTACTAATTGTTGTATTTGGGAAACTGATTATGGGTGTGTGGCGGTTTCTGTCCCATAACTTTGTTTCTGTTTTCACAAATAATTTATTCTGTTGATTAAATAATAGTATATTGAACCAGGACACAGTGGCTTAAACGCATAAATAAAAAATGGCATTGAAATTATACAATCCCAAATTAAACAGAAATTTGTCTTATTCATAACAGAAAACAAGCTTCATACATACATAGACCTATGACAAAGTAGACTTGAAAATTCTTTTAATAAACACACAGACGTCTATATAACTAAATATATTTTTTTAATGTGGCATTTTTACAAACTCCTTTTTTTTATTATGTATGTTAATCACCATACATTACATCATTAGTTTTTGATGTAGTGTTCCATGATTCATTGTTTGCATATAACACCAAATGCTCCATGCAGTATGTGCCCTCTTTAATACCCATCACTAGGCTAACCCATCCTCCCACCCCCACTCCCCTCTAGAACCCTCAGTTTGTTTCCCAAAGTCCATAGTCTCCCATGGTTCATCTCCCCCTCCGATTTGCCCCCTTTCATTTTTCCCTTCCTGCTAGCTTCTTCTTCTTCTTTTTTTTTTTAACGTATAATGTATTATTTGTTTCAGAGGTACAGGTCTGTGATTCAACAGTCTTGCACAATTCACAGTGCTCACCATAGCACATACCCTCCCCGATGTCTATCACCCAGCCACCCCATCCCTCCCACCCCCACCACTCCAGCAACCCTCTGTTTGTTTCCTGAAACTAAGAATTCCTCATATCGGTGAGGTCATATGATACATGTCTTTCTCTGATTGACTTACTTCGCTCAGCATATACCCTCCAGTTCCATCCACGTCTTTGCAAATGGCAAGATCATTTACGAATTTAACAGGAGATCGAAGAAAAGTATAACTAAATATTTTAAAAATTTCTACAACCAAACCTAGTTCTCAGGACCTAAAGTAAGTTCAGTCTTATTTAGATTCAGAACTTTCACCATTTTTAAAATTTACTCCCTCCACTTAAAATTATTTGCCAATTCACACATGTTAGTACCTACATCATTCAGGGTTGCGGCAGGAAACAGATGGTACAGTCAAACTCAGAGAATTTAATAAAGGAATTGTTTACAACAGGAAACCAAGAAGGGGGATATGGTACCCTAGAGGTCATATTACAGGTACCATTAGGCCTCAGTGGGCTAGAGGAGAGACCAATTACTCAAACCCAGAGTAGCTGTATGGAAAGGGTCAGGAGTTGTGGGAAGTAGATAGACGACCAAATGTAACCTGGAAGTGAGGAAAATCAATGCCCTAAACCCTCTTTCCTCTAATCCTCCGTTCTAAAGTATTTTCTATTGGCCAAATTCAAGAGTTTGATGTGCAAGGTTCTCCTGAAGCAGACTCTGGGTTTAGCCTCTTCAGACAAAGAGCGGGGTGGAGAACATGGACAGTAGCATTGGAGGTGGTAAAGTGTGAACATCACAGACAATAAATAGTGTGTGGCTAATGATTTGGAAGAAAAAGCTTCAATTTTTAGTTTCTATAATTAAAGGATTCTGTATGTTTGGGGAACAGAACATGTGGGGGGTAACAGAAACATTAGCCAGATAATCAGGAGCCTGACCGTGAAAGGTTAGCACTATAAATTGAGATTGGGCTTTAAGCTATAGGAAATGATAAGAAAAGTTCTGAGAAAGGATATAGCATGATATGTTTGTGCTTCGGAAAGATCATATAGGATGTGTAGATTACATAGAATGATCAAAGACATGGTAGGCAATGGGCGAAGGTAACACTTGATTTCTGAATAACAAGTAGGAAGCCACTGATTTCATTCACTGAGATCAAGAGATTATTGGAGGAGAGTTTGAAGTCAGGAAAGGGAGACAATCAGCTCAGTTTTAGACATGCTGGATATAAGTTTTCAGGGGAATAACCAAATTAGAATTTCCAGAAAATAGTGGTGTATATACTCCCTTGGTGTTTGAAAAATAGGATAAGTGAGCAGCAATGATTTGGAAGCTATCAACCTAAAATGGTAATTAAAGCCAAAGTAGGGGAAAAAATAGATATGGATTGCAAAGGGAAAACAGTACAAATTAAAGCCGCAAGATATATCAAAATTTAAAGGAATGAGGAGTTGGGGAGGTTTGTTTCTTTGTTTCTTTGTTCTTAGAATTTCTTAGTCTTGAGCATTTAGTTGCTCATTAAACTTAAGAAGCTGTACTCTCTTTTAGGCATTGTGCTAAGCCCTTAGGACACCATCCTGAAGGAGACATACTTTAGTTTTGCCTTCACAGAACTTCCCGTCAGAGAGTTGACAGATGATAAACATATAAACCAACAAATATATAACTATCAAGTATGATTAGAATTAAAGATACGGACTTCAATGAGAATTTGTATTGGAATACACTTGGGTAAGACTTTTAAAAGTCATAATTATTTAAACAGAAGCTGAAAGAGAAGCAGCCAACAACATGAAGAGTAAGAATAGAATACAGGTCATTTGAAAAGGCAATTGGGAGGCCCTTTGCTTTTACCAAGATCATATAGAACTCCTACCTTTTCCTCACAAAGGTTTATAATTATGTTTTTTAACCTTGAGGCCTCTAGTCCACAACCATTGCAGAACCCTCCTTTGATGGAGAACATGCATTTCTCTCAAAAGTACTTTATAGTTCCCAATGTAGAAATCTCGGGGTAGACTAATCATTACACTATGCCTATGTTTATCAAATCATCATTTGTATAACTTATGTACACATAATTTTTGTTTAAAATAAAGAGACTGTTGGAGATGGTAAATATATTCATTATTTTGATTTTGATGATGGCTCCCTAGATACATACATACATACAAACTTATCAAATTGCACACTTTAGATATGCTCAGTTAATTGTGTGCCAATTATGCCTCTATAAAGCTCTTAAAAACTTAATAATGAAAACGATCTTTGTTCTTAGAAAGGCACCACTAAAGATGAGAAAATGAAAACCATGCAGTGAGAAGGGATAGTTGCAATACATTTTCTATCACAAGATCTTTTTCTAAATATCACAGAATATTTTAAAAAATAATGACAATATACAATATTGATGAATGTTCCTAGTGTGGTTACATAGACATTTTTGTCTCACGCTGCAGGAAGACAAATTTGTTTTAGCTTTATTCCAAAGTGATTTATCAAAATGTATGTATATTTTAAAGCATAAAATTTTTTTATCACAAAAGTACACCTCCAAGATTTTACCATAAAAATATTCAAACAAGTACTCTGGATATGTATAAAGGAGTTTGATTGCAGCATTTTTATTAATAGGTAAAAAAAGGAAAATTAAATATCCTATAGTAGAGAACTGCTAAAATATATAATCATAATTTCAAACAATAGAATTAAATGCTGCCAGAATCAGTGGTGATTTAGGTACTTCAAAAGAAAAAATATTCAAGATAGATTAAGTAGTTTATTTTTGCTTATACATTATAAGATATATGTATACATACAAATGTGTACAAATCACCTTAATTTATGATAACTAATCTCACTAGTGAGGCATGACTAATGCTATGAAGGTGAGTTTACAGATTTTCCAAATAAAAAGCTTTTTACAATAAGCAATCAGTGAAATCACCCAAACCAAAAATCTACCAATGTAATAGCCTTTTGAATTAGTGGAAGAAAATGAGTATGTGAAGTGAAGGCAATCCCTTTCCTTGATAACAGCTTGATATTAGGCCTTTAGAGAATTCCTACTGAAGAAATAAACACACTACAAATCATACTTTTTTTTTTTTTTTTTTTTACAATTCAGTATGTTTTAAGTAAAGTAGAATATCCGAGTTTGAGAAGAGAGGAAAACAGGGACATCATGACATAAATTAACTTGTTGTCATTATTTTTCATTTCTTAAGAATTAAAAAATGCCATTCATTTGTATAATGCCTTATTCACTTTCAAAACCTTAATTTAAAACAATAAAATTTAAACTGTTTCTGTTCAGTGGAAACTGCCATGGTAATTGGCACAAATAGGCAAGGATCATACTAAATGAAATTAGAATTTCTAGGCTCTTTATAGGTTTTGGAAGATCAAAGAGCTAGACTTTTTATTTTACAAATTTTTAGTGCATAAAAGTTCGTGGCAGTAAAAGGAAAGAAATAATGTGTTTCTTTACCCACCACAGAATACTGTGAATATTATGATTTACAAAAGATGTTCTCTGTTTGAAATCCAGTGCTTTTATGCTAATAGGGACTATGTGTTCTATTTTTCAATCTCGTTTTTTTCATACATAAAAAGTTCTTTGATTAAAACAAAATCTTATCATGTACATGTAAATAAATATTGCCCTCATGTAATTTAGCTTGTAATAACGTTTCCTAAAAGTGCCTTCTTGGAAAATATTAGAAACATAAATAGTTATTAAATAGCCAAATACATAATTGGACTTTCCTTATCTTTCTCATACATGTGTGTATACAAAGCACTATCCGCTTATAATTTTTGACATTCAGGAAATACCATAGAAATTACTAGTATATCAGCAAGTACAGTTAATGTATTTAAAACCTATTTACTTTTACATTATAATTTGCACTTCGATTTTATCTAATTGCAAGATCCATATTTTTGAATAGTAACTGTGCTTAAAATTGATTCCAATATGGAATGATTTTTAAAAATTGATTCCATAAGGCAGGGATATAAAGTAATAATGTATGAGAAGTATGGATGTATAAGCTCTAATTATTCAAATTCCTGGATATCCATCTTCTCTGATCTAATAAAATCACTTGAATTTACAGAAGTTAAGGTTGAGTTTTTGGAATTTTTTTTCTGAAAATCTTTGGGATTCAGATTGTAGAGGCATTGAAGAAGTATAAAATATCATAGAATTTGTACAGACATGCCAGTGGAAGTCTTTCTAAAGAGACTGGTATTCTGTAACAGTCATCTGGATCATGGCACTGTCTGATTTGGGAAACAATTAAATAGATAAAAGCTTTGAAAGGTAAGGTCCTTATACCCTGCTACTAGGTTTCATTAGTATAGTGTGATAGAAATGGCAAGGGCAGATTTTAGTTGATGAAGTTTAGAGGAAAGAGAGGTCTGATAAATTGCTCTCTTTCCCAAAAGCTGAATGGAATAATGCAACAAAGCCCTGAAATATCAGTATACCACAGTCACAGTTCTTGCTTTAGATCGCAAGATGGGTTACTGGATTTGGAGGTATTACCACGTTTCAGTGTGTTGTTTTGTTTTTCTGATTAGTTGGTTCACTTTTCTTAAAATTTATTTTCAACTTATTATTGTCATTAAAAATCAGTCATAACCACTGATAGACAAAGGCAAGTACCTACTGGAATATTATTATATTAGTATTTTAATGACAATATTATAATCAATACCTTAATCAATATTTACATATATTGAATAATGTTCTTTTTCCTAGAGAAACTTTGGAAATACACAAAGTTTCCTTATTCTTACTACAACCAACAAGAATTAGTTACTTCAAATGGGTTATTATAGAAAAACAGTTGATGGAGAGATTCTAGATAGTTGCCTAAATATATTGATAAATGGTTTTAGCTAGCACATCTTTTTCCTTTTTAAATTGTAATTCACATTCAGGGCGCCTGGGTGGCTCAGTTGGTTAAGCGACTGCCTTCAGCTCAGGTCATGGTCCTGGAGTCCCGGGATCGAGTCCCGCATTGGGCTCCCTGCTCGGCAGGGAGTCTGCTTCTCCCTCTGACCCTCCCCCCTCTTGTGCTGTCTCTCTCTCTCCCATCCTCTCTCTCTCAAATAAATAAATAAAATCTTTAAAAAAAAATAAAAAAAAATAAATTGTAATTCACATTCAGAAATTTATAGGGAAAGGATGTATGCCTAATTATATAAATATTTTAAAAATAATTTAGTTGTACATCTTTCTGCCTTCCTTCTGCTGTTTATCTGTGAAGGCTTAGAGAAGACAGACTTTTATTTATTAACATATAATAGAAAAAAGTACACCCAGAACTTATTTTATTTACAATAATGGATGCAGAAAAGATAGGTTAGGGCGCCTGGGTGGCTCAGTCGTTAAGCGTCTGCCTTCGGCTCAGGTCATGATCCCAGGGTCCTGGGATCGAGTCCCACATCGGGCTCCCTCCTTGGCGGGAAGCCTGCTCTCCCTCTCCCACTTCCGTTGCTTGTGTTCCTGCTCTCGCTATCTCTGTCTCTGTCAAATAAATAAATAAAATCTTAAAAAAAAAAAGATAGGTTAGAAAGATCCATGTTATCTTCTATTTTATAGGTTCTCTTGATTTAATCTGGAATCAGGCTTCATTCTGTTTCATGGACTGTGAAGGAAATGATATGGGTCCCTTCTGAGAAAAGCAGTTAAAACCAATGTACCTCCTCAGTCTCTCTCATTATTTTCAGTAGTGACCATGAATGCTATGTGTTGAGATGACTTTGGAGTAAGATAAAAACAGTCTAGCTACTTGAACCACTGCATTGAGGATTGCTGTTCTAGAGGGTGTCCCAGCCAGTATCAGATCTTGTGTGAGAAAGAAATACAAGGAGATACACCATTGTTATGTAATGATATTTAACATTTCAGGGTCTACTAGTTACAGTGGCATTAACTAATTCAAAGAGCAGAGAGATCAAAAACACTGGATAAGAATTGCAAGGTGCTGGTGAAAGAGAAGGCAAAAAACATGAGCCTAAGTGGACATTGGTAAGCTAGGCTTAAAAAGGTAGGAGAGAAGGGAGTAAAGATGAGTAGGGAAAAAAAAATCTCATAGAAGAAATTATAAATAGAATTTTAAGACTATGATACAGTCTAGAAAGTATTTTCCTGTACTCTATTGCCATGTGATATACAAACACCTTGGTTCTTAGAGGTAATTAAGGAAGTGTGGGAAACTAGAATGTTATCAATTACTTTTGTCAATTTTAGTAGCTCTCTCTTATTCCATATGCCTTACTTTTCCTCTAAAATAACTACAGTGTCAGCCAGGATCCCATCAGGGAAGGAAAGTACAAACTAATTAGGATATGTAAAAAAGGGGTTATTTACAAAGCCTTGCACTAAAAGGAGACAAATATGGCTAATACTGAAGTGGCTATCACCATCCCTAGGACCATGAGAGATGAAGAAAGGGTTCAAGTTACTGGAACTAAGAAGGAGAGAGTCTTGTAGAAAAGTTACTTTGGGGCCATGGCTTTCTTCCAAGAGACACAGCCAGCCTAAATCTATCAAACCGGGAGGGAGTTAGAGAAACTGATACCCTGATCTTACTCTCCTCTTTCCAGATATGCTGAGGATTGTTTTTGATAACATTGGATTTAAGAGTATAGGCTAAGAGATCTTATTGATTATCTATCTATATACTAGTATATAGATAGATAATCTATATCTATCTATATACTAAGAGTATAGGCTAAGAGATCTTATTGATTATCTATCTATATAAGTCAGTTTCTTAGAGCAGATGGCCGGGTGGAAAGATAATTAAGAGTAAAATGGACAAAGAGAAAATACTCAACATTGTCCACACATCATAACCCTCAATACCCAGTTTGGCTTTCAACTAGATGAAAAGTTCATGTCTGCAACATACATGATGTGCAATTCAGATTAGCTACCTTATAATTTGGAGTGATATCGATTTTCTCATATTCCCTTGTCAAACCTATAATACTAGTCGCTACTGCCCTTGCTTCTACGGCTGGGTGATGAGGCTTAAACCGGTTAGTATAGACACCTTCATCCACTACCCATTTCAGGTTCCCACTAACTCTTATGAGCAACTCAGTCGTACATGGTTCTTTACTCCATGGCATGATATGAGTTGTTGGTTGTCTTGCTTGTATGGGTTTAGGGTGTGTGTGTGTGTGTATGTGTGTGTGTGTTGTTTTGATTTTTTTTTTTTTTTTTTTTACCTAGGAAATATCTGGCAAGGAATTACTAAGAGGCACTCTAATATACCTTAGGACTCCAAATATAGTCCTACTTGCCCCCTTGTCTTGCATTCGTTATCTACTGTATCAAATTGTCAATTGATGTATGGAACCACATTGGCTCCTACTGGAATCCAGTCTGTCAATTCACGTAGACAGTAGCATTCAGGAGTCTAGCTTGAATCTTTTTACATAGTGGTTGTCCATCACAGAATGAAGGTGGAAGTTGCCAGACCTCTTCAGAGCTAATACCTGGCACTGTGTTACTTCCACTGCATGCTCTTGATCAAAGTCGATCAAAAGTCCAACCCAGATTCAAAGGAAGGAAAACTAGTCTCCATCTCTTGATGGGAGACTGGCATGCACAATTTTTTGGTGAAATTGTTAGTGACCATCTTTGGAAACAAAGGCACCATAATTACTTTCTGCCATAGGTAATCCCAATATTGCCGAATCTGCTGGGTTCTAAGGCCATGGTTCAGGGAAACTTGTACCATAACTTGAATCTGCTATAGGGTCCTTTCTTGCTGTAAGCCACACTCAAAACTGACATCCTCAAGGAAGTTGAGTAAAAAGAGTTATAGAAAAATGTGCAATGTAATATATGTTTTCTCCAAACTCTAAAAAGACCCACCTAATATGGTGTCATTTTTCATGGTAATTCATGGTTCTTTCACATTAGAGGGAACAATTTGACTTGCACCAGACCTATGGACTCTTGAAAATTTGACTGATGTGATAGTTTCCGGACAGTTTTGCAACATTTGTCTCATAACCTTTGGCATAGATATGCCTTATTAAACAATTTAATTTTCTTACTTCCTATTCACCAGATCCAATTAGTATAGCGTCATCTATGTAAAGGACAATAGTAAAGATTTTTGAGGCTCACAAGTTTCCTCCAGATTATGTTATGACAGAGATAAAGAGTTTATATTTCTTGTGGTAAGACTTTAAGATTTGACAACATTTTGTTGCCCTCAAAAAAAAGCAAACTACTTCTAATTTTCTTTAATGATGTAAGTGGGGGGAAAAGAAGCATTTTCAGGTCAGGAGCTACAAACCAGGTCATAGAGTCTGTTCGTGGGCTTTAGCTTCCTTTTCGAGAGCTGTGTTGATAGAAAACCAGCAATTTTGGAGGACCAAAATATAGCATTTGGGTTTGCAGGTGTCATTAAGAGACTAACATAACATATTAAAATTAAATTTTTAAAAAAAGAGATGAATTTTTGCATTTGCAAAGCAAATCTTCCTTGGATAGCTTTCAATTTTGCCCTGATTTTTTACATCTAATTAAACAATATATTTAGTGACCTTTCTTTATTGAATCTTTTCAGTGCATATAACTTAGCTTGTGTAGAAAAAATTATTTTGCCTTCATATTGGGTTGGTTCATATAAATTTAATTAAGCTTAATTAAAATTATACTTACAAAAACAAGTATAACACAAAAAGATTTTGGAAAAACATAACTGACTTTTGGTAAGGTAACATAGAATTTGTGGGACAAGACCATAACTGTGTGGGCATATTAGGGAGTAGCTAACTAGTGACAACTATTCATTGAGGCATCGGCTTATTTACATCAAGATCAGTTAAGAGGTAGGTTAATGTATGTTCAAAAGATAGAAGATACTCTGATTAAAGGTGGGGCAGGGGACTGAGGACCTCCCCTTTCAGTCCATTTCCTATCTTATTAAAAAAGACAGAGAGAAAGAAATGAATTTTTCATTGGCCAAACAAGCTAGTTAAATGAGATGTATTAGGAACCTCAGGTGTACGAAATAGAAAGACGATATTTGGAATTTTGATGAGATTATATAGTGACCCATTTGGATTCTGCACGGCTAAAAAAAATGGGAATGTATTAGCTAATGGGAATTTAAATTAATTGGCTAAATGGGAATGTATTAGCAAACTTACTGTATTAGTTTCTATTGCTGCTGTAACAAATCACCACAATCACAGCGGCTTAAAACAACATGATTTTTTCTCTTAGAGTCAAATTAAAGATTCTATAGAGTTATGTTCATTTTGGGGGCTTCAGGAAAGAGTCTGTTTCCTTGCCTTTTTTAGCCTTTAAGACTCCTTTATTCCTTGGCTCATGGCCCCTTCTGTACATCACTCTAACTTCTTTCTTATGTGCTTGAATCTCCTAATAGTGAGTCTGATCCTTTTGCTTCTCTCTTGAAAGAACCTTTGGAATTACATTGGATCCACCCACATAATGCAGAGTAACCACCCATTTCAGATTCTTAACTTATTCAAATCTACAAGATCCTTTTTACCATGTAAGGGAACATAGTCATACGTCCCGGGGATTAGGATGTGCATATCTGTGGATGTTATTATTCAGCCTGTGACACTCAGGAAGGGAAATTTGCAAGAATGAGTGTCAACATTCAATATTGTGATGAAGTGTATGTGATTTTTTCATTCTACTCTTAATAATTTTGAATTACTCTTTCATATTCTCCATATTCTTGTCTCTGCCAAAAATTTTGCACTATTTCATATCTACTTTTTAGTTCATTACTCTCCAGCTTTTTCTAATCTACAGTGTAGAGCATACTTTTGATTTATAAACAGTTCCACTTGTCATTCATAAAATTTCCAATTTGCATAGTATTTCTAGCCATTTGTAAGTTCCCCAAATTCCCATTAAATATTTTATATGTAATCACTTTATACTCGGTATTAAATCGTTTCAATATCTGATGTACATGGTAGTGTATAAATCTTTACATATTGTTTTTG
This sequence comes from Mirounga angustirostris, assembly GCF_029215605.1. Classification (NCBI taxonomy): domain Eukaryota; kingdom Metazoa; phylum Chordata; class Mammalia; order Carnivora; family Phocidae; genus Mirounga; species Mirounga angustirostris. The sequence goes on along the minus strand of NW_026991712.1, from coordinate 102,772,642 downwards.
CTGAATCATTCCTGGTTGGCCATTTTCTTATTTGTTATTAATGCATATATACATAATGTATACATACGAGATGTAGTATACATATATAATATATGTATATAAATTTCAAAATCAGTACTATATAAATCCTACTTGTTCAAATCAATGAACTGATACAAAATTAATACAGTCTTCTCACCATTCCAGATCAAAAAGCAGAGAATTATCAGGGCCCAAAAAGAACTTCCATGCATAACGTCTACCACGAATATGACATTATCTTGGTGTCTAACTCTATATATTATCTTGTTTCAAGACATTTGTATTTTTTTCTTAATTTTTTCTATTACCCATTAGGCTAGTATTTTTCATTCATGTTATGGCATATAACTTTAATACATACTTTTGTTGTTGCATACAATTGCGTTCTATGGATATGCTACGATTCCTTAGAATGTCAAAAGATATATGGCATTCTTTTCTGTTTTGGATATTATGAATAATGTTGCTAAAAATATATCTGTAGGTCTTTTGGTATTCACATGAAAATTTCAGTTTGAGTGTATGCCTGAGTATACATGGTCTCAAAGTATCTGTATATTCAACCTTAGAAGATTCTGCCAAAAACATTAATGATGGAAACTTGATGATTTTAAAGTGGTTGTATCAATTTGTTCTTCAATCAGTGGTAGTTGGTAGCTCTCATTACTCCATACCTATGTCAAATTTAGAATTATCAGTGTTTAAAATTCAGCAATCATGATGATGTTTGAACTGTCATTTTCCTGATGACTGATTTGAGTAAATATTTATAGTTATACTATGTATAAAATGTATTTTCCCATCCTATTGCTTACCACTCTTCTGTCATAATGGCAACTTTTATGAAGAGATTTATTTTTATTTGTTTGTTTTGTCTAATTTAGTTTTAACATTTGGTTTAAGGTAATATAATTTCAAATCTTGTTATAGAAATCTTTTTTATTCCAATGTCTCTTAAAAGTTTAGCATTTTTAGATTTTACATTTAGATCATCCATCCGTCCATTGTATATATGTACCACAATTTCTTTATCCATTCATCTGTTGATGGACACTTGGGTTGTTTCCATATCCTGGCTATTGTTACAATAATGTTACAATAAACTTAGGAGTGTAGATATCTCTTTGAGATCCTGATTTCAATTCTTTAGGATACATGTCCAGAAGCGGGATTGCTTGATCACATGGTAAACTAGTTGATTTTCAAATATTAAGCCACCTTTTCATTCTTGGAATAAAACTAATTTATTTTAGATATTGCTAGTTAGATTACTAATATTTTGTTTATAATTTCTCATCTATAGTAATAAGAGGGATTTTCCTTTCTTAATATACAATGTCAAATTGTATTACCTCGTAAGACAAGTTATTTGAAAAAGTTTTCATAATATTGGCTTTTTTTTTTTAGATATTTGGTAGAATTCACTGTTGAAGACCTATGAGTGTTTAGTTTTGTGGGAAAATTTTTATTACAGAGTCCATATTTCTAATATTTATAGGAATATTGGGATTTTTATATTGCCAGCTTGGATAAATTATGATTTTCTGAGAATTTATGTATTTCATCTAAGTTATCAACATTCGCTGCATAAAGTTACTCATAATGTCATCTTCAGAATCATTCTAGTAGTATTTGTAATATTGTCCCTTTTTGCATATTAATATGATCATTTGTGCTCTCTTCCTTTTTATCCTGGTTTGTCATAGTGGAAGTTTATCCATTTCATTTATTTTTTTAAATAATCAATTTATCTCTTCTATTTTATTTTATATTCTAATAAAAGTTTATTTTTATTTTTTCCATTTTTATGTTATGGTAGATTTAATTTCCATGTATTTTTCAATTTCTTGACACAATGTTTAGGTGATTGGTTTTTACTTAGGTGATTGGTTTTTACCTTTTTATCTTTACAATAAAATAAAAGTTTTAAAGACTACAGATTTCCCATTAAGCATGATTTTGCCTCAATTCCATAAGGTTTACATGTCATATTTTGATATTTATTTAGTTCTAGACATTTTCTCATTCCATGGCGATTTCTCTTATCCATCAGTTACTTAGAAATTTTTGCTTAATTTTCAAACACATTATATTCTCTAGCTTAGTAGGTAGCTCAGTCCTACTATAGATAGAGATCACACTCAGTATGATTTATTATCTTTAGAAATTTGCTCACACTTATTGCAGGAAATTTTTTTGGTAAATATTCAATGTACACTTGAAAATAATATGTACAATGCAGATGTTGTATTGAGTCTTCTTCAGGGTTGATGATGTTCACATTTTCTATAGTCTTTACCATTTTATTCTTCCTAGGTTATTTCTCTATAAGTTTATATATATGAAATACATAATTGTATACTATAGCTTAGATATAAATATATATTATAATTTATATGTTATTATAAAATATACAATGTGTATTATTATATATAGTATATAAGATATATAAATTTTCCTACATCTTATAATTTTCTTTTACATAATACAAAAGGGCAAAGTGACTTCAATGCTTGGGAATATTGAAGCTATCCAGGGGCTGAGAAGGGTATGCAACTGACCCACAAGGCTCTTCCTAATTTTCCCCATAAATGAGTAATGTAAGTGAGTAAAAAGCTAGGGCCGTTAGTTACTCATTTTCAGCCCCTGTAGTTTTGACAAAATATCTGTCAGAAGATTTCTTTAAAACCATTTTTTAAATTTTATTCATTAAAAGTGGTTTTCTTTAAATGTTTAAATATTTCTGAATTTTTTTAAGATTTTATTTATTCATCTGAGACAGAGAGATACAGAAAGAGAGCATGAGCTGGGGGAGAGGCAGCGGGAGAGGGAGAAGCAGGCTCCCCACTGAGCCGGGAGCCAGACAGTTGAGGGGCTCGATCCCAGGTTTGTACCGCTGCTGTGGTTTATGCCCTCAACTTGAACGCTGTCTGGCAAAAACTACCCCCAGAATCCCTCCATGTTGGCTCAGGGAATATTGTGGAAGAGATGGGTGCGTGAGATTATAAGAGCTGAATTTGAGGGGTAGAGTGTGAACCAGACTAACACCATCTTGGACAAATCTGCCATGATCGTCCTGTGACCTGAAGACTTCTTGAGCGCAACACCCCCTCCATTGTTTATTTTTGTTTAACTGCACATTTAAATTTTGTTTAACCACAGTGTTAAGTGCACTCTTTGGGTATACCATCCTTACCTTGTTCTGGAGATGACTGTTACCCTCAAACATTTCCTCCTGGATGGTCCCCCAGCACATACTCCCCAGCCTCTAGAGCTCTAAAAGCAGGTCTTACCAGAGGTGGGGTTGTGGGGATCTACTCCTCTTGTGGCCGCCCAAGACACACTTCTGCTTATAAGTCCCTTTAATAAACCATTTCTTGTCAAGCTGGAAAAAAAAAAAGTAGGGGATGCCTGGGTGGTTCAGTCGGTTAAGTGTCTACCTTCAGCTCAGGTCATGATCCCAGGGTCCTGGGATCAAGCCCCGCATTGGGCTCTCTGCTCAGCAGGGAGTCTGCTTCTCCCTCTGCTTGTGTGCTCACACTCTCAAACACACACTCTCTCTCTCTCAAATAAATAAATAATCTTAAAACAAAAAACAAGCAAACAAACAAAAAACCTCAGTCAAAGGCAGATGCTTAACCATCTGCGCCACCCAGGCGCCCCTGAATGTTTTTTTAAAAGTATTATTTAAATGTGATTTTATTCCTTTTTTAAAAAAAAGATTTTATTTATTTATTTGATGGAGCGAGAGAGAGAACACAAGCAGGGAGGACAGAGAGGGAGAAGCAGGCTCCTTGGAGCCCGATGCGGGACTCGATCCCAGGACCCTGGAATCATGACCTGAGCCCAAGGCAGACACTTAACTGACTAGGCCACCCAGGTGGCCTGATTTTATTCTTTAAATGTGATTCTATTAATGTGATTCCATGTATTAGTGACTCTAGCTTCAACTTCAGATATGAGTTATTAAATTCATTTCTTTATCCAAATGTCACACTGAATTGTGATTATTATCAGGACCTCATACAATATTGTAGAACTGTTTGGTTTTGTCAAAATAGATTGAGAAACATTATATTTATTCAAATTCAATTTCCATAATATATATAACTTTATATGTTCATTTATTTACCAGTCTATTTACCAATTTATGCAATTTATCCATTGATTTATTTACCAATAATTTTTCATTAAATATCAAAGAATCTGTTCACATCTATGATTTTTAAGGGCTGTGTAAAATTTTGTTTTATTTATTTGTATTATTTATTTATTTTTTTTTCTAAATAGGCTCCACACCCAATGTGGGACTTGGACTCACGACCCCAAGATCAAGAGTTGGATGCTCTACTGACTGAGCCAGCCAGGTGCCCCTGGACTGTAAAATTTTAAACATTTTAAATAATTCTGTCTTATCTAAGAATATAAAAATATATGCACTAACAATCCTTTTTTATTTGTAGTATTTTTTACTATTCAAAGATGATAAGTATACTAAATAGCAAGATAATAATACAGTGACTAAGTTCAAATAAGACTGATGTGCTACAAAACTCCCTTTCTGGTCCTCTTGTCTCTATTCTTGTTCCAGTGTTGATCTCTCACTTTCTTTAAGCTCCATCCATCACTTCTATAGAGACAAATGTGAAAGCAATAAATCTCAACTTGATATTTCATGTTCTTTACTCACATTTCTACATTTTTTTCTATACCTTCTCCTGGAATTTTATCAAGCAACTGAAACACAATTTACTCTGATAAATTTATCAACTCCTGCACAAAACTGGTTTTTCCCTCCTTGTTCAAGATACTGCCATTTTTTTCTGGTAACCGTGAGTCAGATAATAATTACAACACTGACATTTATTGAGTACCTGTGATGTGTCACACATTATCTGACATTCCTTAGATTTAAAATGCACATTTAGATGGAACTTATCATTGTCTCTGTTTTACATATGAGTAATCAGGAGGCTATGGAACTTCCATATGGTGGTTCAGCTGTAATTCATGCTTTCATGGCCTAAATTCAAGCAATTCTGCTTCAAATACCACTATGCAATATTACTTTAGTATGAAATTCCCAATCATTTCTTACTCCTCCAATTTCATACTATTCAATAATGGGAGAAGAAATGAGTTTTCCTTACCAACTCAATTTTTTTTTTACTTATAAGATATTGGAAAAGTAACAAATGACCCTTGATTTCATTCTAATGTAATATTGCATAATGGCATCTGGAGCAGAATTGTTTGAATTTAGGTCTTACATGTACAACCTATAGCTAAACAACCTGATGCAAATTTCATAGTCTCCCCTTTACTCATATGTAAAATGGAGACAATAAGCAATCTTACTTAAAAATGGGTTTGACATATATAGCATGCAGGATAATGTCTGACGTAATTTAGCTACTCAATAAATAGACATATTTTCCATCCATTCCCACTTTTCATTCTTGCAGCTATTATTTTCTTTTATTAATTATAATCTATTAACATATTGCATACTCTCTTAATTACTGTTTCTGATTTTGCTTTTCCCTGTTTATCTTCAGGCCAGTCACCCAAGCAATTCCACAGACACGGAAAATTTAGATTAATTTGAATAGCAAATCCCTCTGGTTGATTCTCTTCTGTGATGAAACCATTTAAATGACTGCTTACCAATCAAAACTAGATTTTGTTAGGTTGAAAATCAATGTCTCTATCAATATCCTTTCAGGTAAAGCAAAACAAAAAGAAAACAAATTATGCCTCTGTCCTTAGCTACTATTATTATTGATAGTGGATTAGAAAGCTGGTTCCAAAGGTTTAAGAGTAAGAATTATAAACAAAACAAAAAACAAAGTAATCATAAAGGGAGAAAATAACTCTCAACTCTGAAAGGCATGACTGTAACCAAATGGAATATGCTAACAAAACCAAAAATAAATGTAACCCAAACAAATGTGAATTAGTCAATCATATAATCAGAGAACATGGAGAGTAAGTAAAGCAAGTGATAGAATTCCAGTATAGTGTGGGCTTTGCCCAAAAGACTTGGAAATTGTGGTTCTGCAGGCTTGGCATTTCTCAATGTAGTAAGGTATATAAAAGTGGTGAACACAATAAATCTGAATATTATAATCCTTAATAAAAGACTGATATATTAGACTGGCTTAGCCAGGTGCCATTAAATATTTGAACAAAATAATTATGGTGTTCTAACTGCACACGTTTACAGCAGGTTTTTCAGAATATGATGAAACATTTTACAGGTTTTCTAAAGGTGGACAATCAACTGATAATGCAAATCAAGCCAGTTTGCATCTTGTTACAGTTATATATTTAGTTATAAATGAATAACTTAGGATTGCAATTTTATATAGAGCCTGAGGAAATTTAATAAGGCCAAAATGCCCTTTAGATATAAAATTAAATGCTGATGGCATGCCAGAAATGGGACAAGTGATTCCTGAGCCTACGGACATGAGGGTACGATTTTCTTATAGCATAAATTTAATAAAACTATGAATGACATTATAACTTTTAAGATTCTTAGTAGGAAGCAAAACTAACCAACTCCTGCTAATTTGAGTAAAAACATGATTAATTCCAAAGGTATTGAATAAGTCATCGCTTATTCAGAACTTCCCCAAAGTCAGGGAAATGATGCCTCCACTCACATGGGAAGTTGAAGAAGATACACTTTCCCTTTGGATGTGCACACAGATGAGCTGGCATCACAGTGTCCCCTGACACTGGCCCACCCGACAATGGACAATGCTAGAGTAGCAACCACTATTCGCCTCTGAGCATTAGATGCAAATCCACCACTGCCTCCCAGTTTGACTTCTCTTCTGCCCATGAAAAACTAAATGTTACAAGAATCGCCTTTCTGCCATAAAGATTTGGGAAACCAGACAGTATGTGTGAAATAAAGGTATTCAAAGGCAACAAAGACTGCGATATTGAGAGAAGGGAAAAAAAAGAGGTGTTATACAATATTTGCAGCTTATTATCAGAGGTGCTTTCTAGGTCACAGTCAAGGAGAGGGAACCCAAAGAGCTCCTACACAGGTCAGGGAAGAGTTGCATGGCCATCAGCCATAGCAGAAGTACCTCTTTACACAGGGCAATGGGAAGAATCATCCAAAAAGTCATGCCTTAAAATGGGGCTAAATTAGTCCTAGATAAAGACTGCTCTGAGCATGCCCTAAAAAAAAAAAAAAAAAAAATCTTAAAACGCACACTTATTTTTATTTGAGTATAGTTGACACACGATGCTACATTAGTTTCAAATGTACAATTTAGTGATTTGACAAGTTGATACATTATACTATGTTCACTTCAAGTATAGCTACCATCTGTCCCATTACATCGCTATTACAATATCATTGATTGTATTCTTTATGCTCTGTTCTTTATTCTCGTGACTTACTCATTCTGTAACTGGAAGGCTGTACCTCTCTTTCACCCTTACCCGTTTTGCCTGTTCCCTTTCCCCCTCTGGCAACTGCACTTTAAATGACCAGCTGAGGGGCACCTGGGTGGCTCAGTCGGTTAAGCATCTGCCTTCGGCTCAGGTCATGATCCCAGGGTCTTGGGATCAAGCCCCGCATCAGGCTCCCTGCTCAGTAGGGAGTCTGCTTCTCTCTCAGCCTCTCATCATGCTCTTGTGCTCTCTCTCACTCTCTCTCAAATAAATAAATAAAATCTATTTTAGGAAATAAAATAAATGGCCTGCTGATCTGGAGTAACTTAACTTCATGCCAGAATAAGAATCCAACACTATTTAAAGGAAAACAACAAAATTCTACAAGCCACAAAATAAAATTCACAGGACCCGGAAGCCAACAGGAATTACCAGGTATGAAAAACAGCAAAATAAAACAGGCATATATGACCAGTAATACATAAAAATAAATTCAGTAAATCAAAGCAGATCAGAAATGACAGAGATGATCTGTTTGCAGACAAAACAATAAAAACAATTAACAAAAATATTATAAATATTATCAAGAATGGGAATGAAAACACAGGTAGGAGAGTGAATCAAGATGTAAAGCAGACTTAAATGGAGCTTTACTAAATAAAAAATGCTATGTATACAATAAAAATCTCCTGGATGGACTAGATGGCAGATTAAACTACAGAAAGAAGTAAAATTGAAGTTACAGTGATAGATATTGTCTACAATGAAGTACAAAGAGGAAAAAGGACTGAAAAACTAAATAGAGATTAGTTGACATATTAGACAGTATTGTATTCATGTGCATGGCATTCTGAAATGAACAGAATGAGAGAAGGGGGAAGAAAAACATATTTGAAGAAATAATGTTTGCAAAATTTCTGAAAATTATGAAAGATATAAATCACAGAAACAAAATGTTCAATGAGCCCCAAACAGAATAAAACTAAAGAAAACAATGTCAAGTTACATCATAATCAAATTGTTGACAAACAATGACTGGGGTAATTCCTTTGAATCAGAGGGAAGAAATGACATGTATGTCATACATGCTACAAACATATAGTAAACTCTACATTTTCCCCAATATGAACAAAGCTATGGTAAGCACTATCTTTATATAACTTTTGTGCATTTTCCTTTTATTTCTTAAAACTTTCTACATACGGGCGCCTGGGTGGCTCAGTTGGTTAAGCGACTGCCTTAGGCTCAGGTCATGATCCTGGAGTCCTGGGATCGAGTCCCACATTGGGCTCCCTGCTCAGCGGGGGATCTGCTTCTCCCTCTGACCCTCTTCCCTCTCTTGCTATCTGTCTCTCATTCTCTCTCTCTCAAATAAATAAATAAAATCTTAAAAAAAATTAAAAAAAAACTTTCTACATACACTGCTTAATATCCTTTTGAAAGTTTACATAGACTTAAACTGCCACCATCATTATAAGCATGCCATTAACCTACATCCTTGTAAAAAAAATGAATATTATGACTTGTAATAATTACCAACGTTGATTTATCTTAATGAACTTACCTATAAGTTCATTTTTTTAATAAGTACAGTTTCTCATAAAATAATGGCATTTTTAAAGCTTGGTTTCTTCAATCAATATTGACTTTTGCTCTATCTTTTGAGATCTTGAATTTTACTATTATCTTGAAAATGTTTAGTATATTTAATACCTTAATGAATCAAGTACAGGAGATACTATAAAGCAACAGCAAAGAGATAGCTGAGAGAAAAGTAAGACATTTGGGTGGGGGAACCAAGAGACCTGGCACTGGAATATAAAGTTTTTCCAGGAAGAATAAAAATCAACAAATGCAGGAGAGGCAGTACTTACCCACTAGCAGAAAATTTGAGTAAGCTGAAGAAAAGCCAGGATCTGTGGATTGAAAGAACTCACTGTAGTCCAGGCTGGATTGGTGAGAAAACAAACATAAGCAAGATTCCCAAATCTTAATGATAAACAGGAAATTTTGCAAGCTTTCTGCCCAGAAAGTAGAAGTTACGGACAAAGGAAACATAAAACAGAGTGGTGTCTGACCTCTCTAACTGGAGTCTTGTAAGCATGAAGTTTGAATGATATCAACAGTCTATTGAGAGAAAAGATTGCAAACTATGAAACCTTATCTGTCAGGATGAAAGAAAGATACCAGAGTATAGGAAGGAGCAGCAGTATATTAAGCATGTACCACATCTGAACAAAATTCATGGCAAAATACACTTATCAAACAGCAATGAACCAGAACAGCAATGTCAAGATGGGGAAAGATGAAGAGAATGAAAATATTGGTGAGCAATGAATCATGACTGGGGAAATGTTTGTTTGTTTGTTTGTTTGTTTATGACAGTGCCTATTAATCTTTTAGAATTCCAATTTTCTAATTTAAAGCAGGTTAAGCTTCCTATAAAACAATTACACACATATGATATAAAACAAGTATGATCAGGGCACTAGGCAAGATGAGAAATATTGTAGGACCATTGATCGGGAAAGCAAGCATTGGGACGTAGTATCAGAAAAATGGTCAGAAGAGTGAACACATTTTCACAAAATGTTGAATATGTGCGGCAATCCAACAGAGTCAGGATTTAAAGAAAATCAGAATAAGGTATTTGAACCAAGAAGATACCAAATCGAAGAGCTTAGGTGCCCAGGAGTGAGCTGAGCAACAAGAGAATTCTGCAGGGTGCCTTCAGAGCTGCACGTGCCCTGGCTACTTAACCTTTTCTGCTTTTCCCTCTACAGGGCACTGCTTCTCAGTTTATAGCCCATCCATGTTGATCATAAAAAGGTCTCCCTGATGAACTGAATAGAGGATGAGTTCATCAGAAATCTCTTTCTGCATTTTCCCCTCCCAGTATCTATTTCTCAGCACTCCATGGCATCTAAAATGACTAACTACTCTTACTTCTATCCCCGAAACCCCTTCAAAACATCCACATGTACAAACACACAGATGATAATATCAGACCCTGTTGATTTTTGTTCTTTAGGTACCCATTAAATGATGTCTGGAATATTTCTGTTGCCAAAAATTACCTTATACAATTTGTTCATCTTCAGACTTTCCCACTTTTTCTTACCTATTGCTTCCACAGGCCATGCACAACAACAAAACTAAAATGCACACATTCATCAAGCTCATCATGCCTTTTTTTTAAAGATTCTATTTATTTATTTGAGAGAGAGAGAATGAGAGACAGCACATGAGAGGGGGGAGGGCCAGAGGGAGAAGCAGACTCCCTGCCCTGCCGAGCAGGGAGCCCGATGCGGGACTCGATCCAGGGACTCCAGGATCTCCGAAGTCTTACACAATTCACAGCACTCACTCTCCGAAGGCAATCCCTTAACCAACTGACCCACCCAAGGCCCATCATGCCTTTTTTTTTCTGTGCTTTTGCTTACACTATTCTTTTAACCTAGAACTTTCTTTCCACTTATCTATCATCTATCTATCTATCTATCTATCTATCTATCTATCTATCTATCTATATCAAATTTAACTCCATTTTGGAGGACTAACCCAAGTTTTATTTATTGTCGGACTTATTTACCAACCTACTCTTAAGTTATTCACAGCATTCTAAAGAATTATGTTAATACCTTCATACATCACTATAGCATTTTGTTTTATCTGATTGCACTTACAAATTATGCATCTCAGAATGTGAAACCAAATTTTATTCCTCTATATATCCAAATTATATCACAATAACTGATACCTAGTAGTTGCTCAATAAATAAAATTTGAGAGAGTAAATGAACTAGAATATCAATTTTACTCTTATTTCTTTATTAACCTAATTGTACTATTTGTATCATTGACTTTATTTATTTTGATTTTTAATTGTTTGTTTTACTGAGGATGGGATTACTACCAGAGCAGTCTTTAGTCCACATACATTCCTTAAAGTGGTAGTGGGGGAAAAATTAATTATAGTTGTTGTTTGTTAATTCTACCATTCTATTTGTCATGTTTTGATAAATTTTAAAAATCTTTCATAATTAAAATACTCAGTCTAATTGAAATACAAAGTTTTCTGAGAAAGTAGGTAAATAGTTCTGACATTTAAAGCTGAATTTTGATGAGGCTGTATAATTACATACAATCTTTCCATGTAAAAAGATAATTTGCACATACAAATTGCAGAACAGTTAGATTTTTACTAAACTGTGTGCATACTTTTGAAAGTAATTCTGAACTTTTTGAAAATTGGGCCCTTTAATAAGTTGCTGTGCTTTTTAAAAAAGTTATGGAACTGGTATTTATTCTCTTAACAAAGAAAAGAAAACTAATCTCTCAAAAAGCACTATCAGCTGATGTCTTGATATCCAAACAACCAGCATTCAATATACATTAAATGTAACAATTTTAATTCTTGTGATGTCATACTTTCCCAAACTTAAAATGAATAAATGATCAAGAAATACATATTGATAAAGTATGAACTGTTTCAATGGCTAAGAAAATTAAACAATGGAAAATTCTACTTTTCGTATTTTGTAAATATATATACATCAGCAATAGTGCAGTTAAGATTTTACCAAAGTACAGAAATTCAATAAGGACCATATAAGAACACAAAGGGACTTCTAATGGAAGACAGAGCTGGGCATTGCCTTGTTATTGACCTATGATGAACATGAGAATACATATGACATTGATGGTATGGTTGGGTTAACTCATCTCCTTTCTGAAATCAAGCAATTAAGGACCCAGTTAGCTTTGAGCAGCAAGGCCACATTCTTATCAATGACTGAAGAAACTGTTCTTAAAGAGAAATGGCACTTATAACCCCATTGCCTTCTTCATTGGTGTATAGCCCACTTTATTCCTACTGTATTTGTTGTCTACTTTTGAAAGAAACCAAGGTAAGGCCACAAAGTTACTCTCTCAAGGCAAAGAGAAGACTATTAAACAAAAATCATTAAAGTGAATCTTACTCCCTTAAATATTGTCTTTGTTAACATACCATCCTTTAGGTAAAATCTTTTTACTGATGCTCTTTAATAAGACATATTTTAGCTCAAATGCACATGGTATTTTATTGAACTTTAAATAATAACTAAGGCAACATTCTGTAGTTTAGCAAATAGCTTTTATCAGTGGTAATTTGGTATTTTCCTAAACAACAACATCTTATTTTTAAAGTCACAATTCTGTGGCAAGATTCTCATGATTCGAAAAGAGAAAAAATTACACTTACCGATTTATTTTAACAGTGACTTTTCATATTTTATGTCTTTGGACATTCTATAATGATAAAAGATAATTTTTGCAACTGACCCCTATACAGATTGTTTGATTTGCCTGAAAATCCCATTCCTGATCAGTCAAAATAAAAGTGAATATACTTTATTAATTAAAAATATTCTGCATATTTAATAGTTCATTTCTTCAGTCCCTATTTCTTAATTTAAAATGAATAATAGAATATGTTTTTTAAAAGAACTTTCACTTATTACTTTATAACTTACATATGTATTTTAATGTTACTTCTACTGACCCTATTTTCTGAATGTTTAATTATTGTTGATTATCAGAGACACCATACTACTCCTTCTGTGGATTAGCAGAGCAACTCATGTTCTTCAAAAGAAATCTTATATATGAAAAACCCCTTATTTTTATGTATGACTTATAATTTTCCCCTGATCTGGTGTCATTAACAGATTCCAAGTAGTCATAAACTTACCTGAAGAAAGCAGGAGTGTGACAAATATTCATAGCAGGAATTCCAGAGAAAAAAATAGATGACCATATGGGTCAGAAAGCTTAGGAGTGTTATATGTAAGTGATAAATCACTAAATTCTACTCTTGAAACCAATATTACAGTGTATGTTAACTAACTAGAATTTAAATAAAAACTTGAAACAAACAAACAAAAAGCTTAGGGGTTTATCTAGGAAGACACACATAAAGGATGTTAAAATGGGACTCTTTATGTGTTCCAGAGTTTGCTACTAGATTGCTTTAACAGAACTTGCTAGGAGGATGACAAAAACCAATTCAACCCAAACGAAATAAAAGGAGCTTCAAAGAGGAGTGTTGACTTGCCTCAGATAACAAAAGTACTAGTCAAAGAAGACCTTCATAAGGCCTCTCCTCATGCTATTTTCCCCCGAGTTTCTTACTCGTTCTCTTCCCTACCCCCGAACTCCAGCAAACCCCACTCTAATACTGGAAGTCAGAATCCTTGGTAACTAACTGGGGAGAGGAGGAAATTTGACACTTAGGGAAATAGTAGCTAAGCATGCCCCTACATCATGTTCTCTCTCCATGATTCTTGCAAGAAGTACACACAAGCTTGGGGAAGAGAGCTGTGACCTTGTTCTGTGACTAAAAGTGTCCAAGGTATTTAATTGTCTGAATATTTGCAAAGGACAATATTAGAATATACAATTGTTGTGTGTGTTACAATCTCATTGTGCTGGGTTGTTCAACATAATGGTAAATATATTAAAGGAAGCAGGAATGTGTTTAAGTTTGTCTCCAAAGAAAGGATGTCCAGTGTCATGGTCTTGATGAATATTTTATAATCAGTGACTAGAAGATTTGGACCAACCCAGGTGAAAAAATGTTGACAGTTAAATGAGAACACACCCATTAAGTATATAATAATTTATTTCATCTACAAACTTTGTCTGGTAAAGCAGCCTGCAGTTCATGTATAAAAGTTGTGTTTGGTTTTATTATAATTAATTAGCATCCAAAGTTTTGACATATAGGACCACAATTTAGGTGTTATAAAAATAGGAGTTACCTAAAAAAGTCTTCAACCCACCATTCATATATGAAATGGCCTAATGATTCATCTTCCACTTGACTGAATCACTACTTATATTTATCTATTACTCAACATTTATCTATTACTCAAAATAGTCATTTTACTGAATTTCAGCATTGCAGTGCTAAACCAATTTAATAATACATTGCCTGTTGCTATCTTCTCACTAACTACATCCGGACACCATGCAGATTACGATTATATAAGACTTTGGCTTAGTGCTATCTCCAAACACTTGTTCAAATATCAGTCCGGGAGTTCTGGAGAATATACCAGTCTCAATGGTAGCTTCAGAGAAGTTGCTCAGTGATTGCATTTTTTCTATCACAAATAATGCTATTGACTTTAAAGGTAGCACTAGACAACTCGGAAAACAACTCTTCTTTAATCCTAAGAACTATTTGTTATGGTCGGGTAGCTGGAAGGCTTATCCTTATTATGAAATGCCACATTTTTTTAAGAAGCCATGCGCAGAACTGAGAGAAGCTGAATCAATTTGGCTAGCAGAGTAGAAATGCTTTCCCAGGGCACATACAGGGTGATGGACATTGGGGAGGGTATGTGCTATGGTGAGTGCTGTGAATTGTGTAAGACTGTTGAATCACAGACCTGTACCTCTGAAACAAATAATACATTATATGTTAAAAAAAATAAAAAAAGAAGAAGATAGTAGGAAGGGAAAAATGAAGGGGGGAATCTGAGGGGGAGACGAACCATGAGAGACTATGCACTCTGAGAAACAAACAGGGTTCTAGAGCGGAGGGGGGTGGAGGGATGGGTTAGCCTGGTGATGGGTATTAAAGAGGGCACGTACTGCATGGAGCACTGGGTGTTATACGCAAACAATGAATCATGGAACACTACATCAAAAACTAATGATGTAATGTATGGTGATTAACATAACATAATAAAAAAAAATTAAAATTAAAAAAAAAAAAAAAAGCCATGCCCAGAACTGTGAGAAGCTGAATCAATTTGGCTAGCAGAGTAGAAATGCTTTCCCAGGGCACATATCATATTTCACTACCTTTTCACTGTGGTAACTTTAGAGTCTTAGTGGACAAAGCCTTATTACCAATAATAAAAATGGTAAATAGTTCATTGAGACTATATCAGAAGTTCTTTTTAGGTTTTTATTAGAGATTTTCTACTTTATTTCAGGCAGCTGTCTTTTTAACAAGAAACATTTATAGACATGAGAACTAATAAAGATAAGAATCATCCTCAAAAAAATTATAGGAGAAGAGATGTGATATGAAAAGTTTCATCACAGCTTCTTGTCTCTATATCCGGACGGAAAGTCCTCCCGAGGTCTTTCCCGCCCTGCATCTCTCAGAAGAAATTATTTACAAATGGCTAGGACTCAAGGAGCTTGACCTCCGGGAAATGATGGCTTACAATAGTTGCTGGTCCTGACACAAAAAATATTTTCAAAAAAGGAAATTTACAGATGTGAAATGTGACCAAAAAATAATTCATAAAACCAGTTAACAGAATATCACAGGGATGTATTGTATTACTATCTCAGAATATTGCAGGGACACAGTACCCTCCTGCTAGATCTCATCCCCCCAAAAAAATGGATCTAGATGTAATCTATATAGTTTTTCCCTCAACGTTTTACCAAAAAAATCAAGAGCCTCTTATTTGAATTTGTGCTAGAGCAACAAAGATAAAGCTGTGACAGACAGTGCTAAATGGTTTAGGCCACAAGATATCCTTTTCTGCCCAGATTTAGCTGGTAGACAATTTTTTGAAAATAAGATTTGTCTATAAGTTGACAAAAATATGCCATTCATTGATACTTAGATTTAATGAAATAATAAAATCTGAAATTAGAGGTAGAAATCCAGGTTAAAGTTTTAACTCTGGCATTTATTCATTATATTGCTTTTTATATTTTATCTTTGATTGCAAAAGGCATCTATAGCACTTGGACCTAGATCACTCATTGTATTTCCGGTGTTCATTTATATAATAAGGTTACTTTCCTAGAGCACCTCTTCTACCTTTAGTAGTCCATGGAACTCTCCTAAAGGAAGACTCAGTCAAAAATGGAATTCTATATATAGATTTATAATATCTAATATACAGATAATTACTGTTGCCCTACATTATGACACTTGAGCACCAGAGAAAATGATGTGTTTATGAGTTGTCACCTAAGTGAAGAGACTATGAAAGAAAACTCAAATGTCTGTAATTTGATTATTGTAATCCAAAATATTAAGTAAGCCAAAAGTTCTTCATGATTCATTCTTAATATAAAATGATTGATGATAGAGAAAGAAGAAGATATATTAATTTGAAATGATTGATGATAGAGAAGGAAAAACCTGGAGTCAGGCTTGAGCTGACAGGTTCCATATACATACAGAGTCTGGCATTGAACGTGTGTTATTAAAATTATGCATTTCTGATATTGACATAAAACCTAAAGGAGAAGGTACAACATCAAATTGAAATTTTCTTAGTCACACATTTTATGATGATAAAACTTGTTGGATCCCTCATGCACATAAATTAGCTGTTTCCTTCAGCGTATGTTCCAGCTATATAAAAAGTTAAGCACATATTTCTCTTTTCTAAGATTTCTATTTATTTATTTGACAGAGAGAGAGGCACAAGCAGGGGGAGCTGCAGGCAGAGGGAGAAGGAGAAGCAGGCTCCCCGCTGAGCAAGGAGCCCAAGGCAGGGCTCAATCCCAGGACGCTGGGATCATGACCTGAGCCAAAGGCAGATGTTTAACCAACTGAGCCACCCAGTCACCCCCAAACGCATATTTCCGATGCAATATAGGGCACAAATTCTTTAAAAATAGGGTGGGTTTTTTTTTTTAAGATTTTATTTATTTGTTTGTTTATTTATTTATTTATTTGCGAGAGAGACACACAGCATGAACAGGGTGGGGGGCAGAAGGAGAGGGAGAAGCAGACTCCCCACTGAGCAAAGGAGTCCAAGCGGGGCTGGATCCCAAGACCCTGAGATCATGACCTGAGCCGAAGGCAGATGCTTAACCTACTGAGCCACCCAGGCGCCCCTTAAAAAATGGGTTTTAAATTACTTCATTATCTAGAGGTAATTACTAAAATTTGAGTAAAATTTCCTAAAACTTATTTCATTTTTATTAAGTTTTTATTTTAATTCCAGTATAGTTAACATACAGTATTATATTAGTTTCAGGTGTACAATATAGTGACTCAAAAATTCTGTACATCACCTAGTGCTCACATGATAAGTGTACTCCTTAATCCCCATCACCTATTTCACACATACGGCCCCCATTCCCCACCTCTCCTCTGGTAACCATCTGTTTGTTCTCTATAGTTAAGAGTCTGTTTCTTGGTTTGTCTCTCTCTCTCTCTCTCTTTTTTTTCCATTGCTTGTTTGTTTTGTTTCTTAAATTCCACATGAGTGTAATCATGTATTTGTCTTTCGTTGGCTGGCTTATTTCACTTAGTGTTGTACTCTGTAGATCCATCCATGTTGTTGCAGATGGCAAGACTTCATTCTTTTTTTTTTTTTAATGCCATGTTAATCACCATACATTACATCATTAGTTTTTGATGTAGTGTTCCATGATTGTTTGCGTATAACACCCATGCAGAACATTGTTCATGTTTGCGTATAACACCCATACTCCATGCAGAACGTGCCCTCTTTAATACCCATCACCAGGCTAACCCATACCCCCACCCACCTCCCCTCTAGAACCCTCAGTTTGTTTTTCAGAGTCCATAGTCTCTCATGGTTCATCTCCCCCTCCGATTTCCCCCCTTCATTCTTCCCCTCCTGCTATCTTCTTCTTCTTTTTTTTTTTTTAACATATAATGTATTATTTGTTTCAGAGGTACAGGTCTGTGATTCAACAGTCTTACACAATTCACAGCGCTCACCATAGCAGATACCTTCCCCAATGTCTGTCAGCCAGCCACCCCATCCCTCCCACCCCCCACCACTGCAGCAACCCTCAGTTTGTTTCCTGAGATTAAGAATTGCTCATATCAGTGAGGTCATATGATACATGTCTTTCTCTGATTGACTTATTTCGCTCAGCATAATACCCTCCAGTTCCATCCACGTCGTTGCAAATGGCAAGATCTCATTCCTTTTGATGGCTGCATAATATTCCATTATATATATATATGACTTCATTCTTTTTTAATGGCTGAGTACTATTCTTTTGTGTGTGTATACCTCATCTTCTTTATCCATTCATCTTTCAATGGACACTGGGACTGTTTCCATAATTTGGTTATTGTAAATAATACTGCAATAAACATAGGAGTGCACATATCCCCTTGAATTAGTGTTTTTATATTCTTTGGATAAATACCCAGTAGTGGGATTACTGGATTATAGGGTAGATCTATTTTTGTTCTGCTTTGTTTTAAGTTTCTGTTTGTTGGGTTTTTTTTGTTTTGTTTCAAGATTTTATTTAAATTCCAATTAGTTAATGTGTAGTATAATATTAGTTTCAGGAGTAGAATTTAGTGATTCATCACTTACATATTACACCCAATGCTCATCACAACAAGTACCCTCCTTAATACATATCACCCATGTAGCCCATTTGTTCTCTATAGTTAAGAGTTTGTTTTATGGTTTGCCTCTCTCTTCCCTCACCCATATTCATCTGTTCTATTTCTTAAATTCCACATGAGTGAAATCATATGGTATTTGTCTTTCTCTGAGTTATTTCACTTAGCATAATAGACTCTAGTTACATCTGCATGTTGCAAGTGGCAAGATTTCATTCTTTTTGATGGCTAATATTCCATTATATATATAATATTCCTATATTATATTATTCCTATATATAATATTCCTATATTTTATATATTATATATAATGTTCCTATATATATAATGGAATATTATATATACAGTGGAATATTGTATATATACATAATGGAATATATATATAATGTAATATATAGTATATATAATGGAATATATTATATATATATAATGATGGAATATATAAATTATAATGGACTATAATATATATATATATATAATGGATTATTACATATATATTTGTAAGTCACTTCTTTATCCATTCATCAGTCAATGAACATTTGGGCTCTTTCCATAATTTGGCTATTGTTGATAGCACTGCTCTAAACGTTGGGGTGCATGTGCCCCTTCAAAACACTACTTTTGTATCCTTTGGGGTAAATACCTGGCAGTACAATTGCTGGATCCTAGGGTAGTTCTATTTTTAATTTTTTGAGGAAACTTCATACTGTTTTCCAGGGTGGTTGCACCAGTTTTCTTTCCCACCAACAGTGTAAGGGTTCCCCTCTCTCCACATCCTCGCCAATACCTATTGTTTCCTGAGTTGTAAATTTTAGCCATTCTGACTAGTGTCAAGTGATATTTCATTGTAGTTTTGGTCTGTATTTTCCTGATGATGAGTGACGTTGAGCATCTTTTCATGTGTCTTTTGGCCATCTCTATGTCTTCTTTGGAAAAATGTTCATGTCTTCTGCCCATTTTTAAACTAGATAATTTGTTTTTGGGGTGTTGAGTTTGATAAGTTCTTTATAGATTTTGGATACTAACCCTTTATCAGATATGTCATTTGTAAATGTTTTCTCCCATTCTGAAGGCCTTTTAGTTTTGTTGTTTGTTTCCTTTGTTGTTCAAAAGCTTTTTGTCTTGATAAGTCCCAATAATTCATTTTTGCTTTTGTTTCCCTTGCCTCCAGAGATGTGTCTAGTAAGAAGTTGCTAAGGCCAATGTCAGAGAGGTTGCTGCCTGTGTTCTTCTCTAGGATTTTGATGGTTTCCTGTCTCACATTTGTGTCTTTCATCCATTTTGAATTTATTTTTGTATGTGGTGTAAGGAAGTGGTCCAGTTTCATTGTTTCACATGTCACTGTCCAGCATTTGTTGAAGAGACTTTTTCCCATTGGATATTCTTTCCTGCTTTGTTGAAGATAGTTAACCATACAGTTGTGGGTCCATTTCTGAGTTTTCTGTTCTGTTCCATTGATCTACGTGTCTATTTTTGTGCTGTATCATACTGTCTTAGTCACTACAGCTTTGTAATAAAGCTTGAAGTCTGAAATTGTGATGTTTCCAGCTTTGTTTTTCTTTTTCAACATTCCTCTGGCTATTTGAAGTCTTTCCTGGTTCCAAACAAATTTTAGGATTATTTGTTTCATTTCTTTGAAAAAAAGTTGATGGTATTTTGATAGGGATTGTATTAATATGTAGATTCTTTGGGTAATAAAAACATTTTAACAATATTTGTTCTTCCAAACCATGAGCAAATGAAATGTTTTTCCATTTTTTTGTGTCATCTTCATTTCTTTCATAAGTGTTCTATAGTTTCCGGAGTACAGATCCTTTACCTCTTTGGTTAGATTGATTCCTAGGTATGTTATGGATTTTGGTACAATTGTAAATGGGATCAATTCCTTGATTTCTCTTTTTGCTGCTTCATTATTTGTGTATAGAAATGCAACAGATTTCTGTACATTGATTTTGTATCCTGGAACTTTACTGAATTTGTGTATCAGTTCTAGCAGTTTTTTTGGTGGAGTCTTTCAGGTTTTCTACAGAGTATCATGTCATCTGCAAATAGCAAAAATTTGACTTCTTCCTTGCTGATTTGTATGCCATTTATTTATTTATTTATTTATTTATTTATTTATTTATTATTTATTTATTTATTTTTCTCCTGATTGCTGAGGCTAGGACTTCCAGTATTATGTTAAATAACAATGGTGATATTAGATATCCCTGTCATGTTCCTGACCATATGGGAAAAGCTCTCAATTTTTCCCTATTGAGGATGATATTAGCTGTGGGTCTTTTGTATATGGCTTTTATGATATTGAGGTATGTTCCCTCTACTCCTGCTTTGTTGAGGGTTTTTATCAAGAATAGATGCTGTACTTTATCAAATGCTTGTTCTGTATCTATTGAAAGGAACTTATGGTTCTTATCCTTTCTTTTATTGATGTGGAGTATCATAATGATTGAACCACTTGAAATATTGAACCACTCTGTCAGCCCAGGAATAAATCTCACTTGATCATGGTGAATGATTTTTTTAATGTACTGTTGGATTCGATTTGCTAGTATTTTGCTGAGAATTTCTGCATCCATGCTCATCAGGGATATTGGCCTTAATTCTCCTTTTTAGTGGGTCTTTTTCTGGTTTTGGAATCAAGGTAATGCTAGCCTTGTAGAATGAGTTTGGAAGTTTTCCTTCCACTTCTATTTTTTGGAACAGTTTGAGAGGAATAAGTATTAACTCTTCTTTAAATGTTGGTAGAATTCCTCTGGGAAGCCAACTGGCTCTAGACTTTTGTTTGCGGGGAGATTTTTGATTACTGATTCAATTTCTTTGCTGGTTATCGGTCTGTTCAAGTTTTTTATTTCTTCCTGTTTCAGTTTTGGTAGTTTATATGTTTCCAGGAATTTATCCATTTCTTCCAGATTGCCCAATTTGTTGGCATATGACTATTTGATAATATTCTCTTATAATTGTTTGTCTTTCTGTGGTGTTGGTTGTGATCTCTTCTCTCTCATTCATGACTTTATTTGTTGTGGTCCTTTCTCTATTCTTTTCGGTCTTACTAGGTGTTCATCAATTTTATTAATTCTCTCAAAGAACCAGCTCCTGGTTTCATTGATCTGTTCTACTGTTTTTGTTTGTTTGTTTCTATATCATTTATTTTTGCTCTAATCTTTATTATTTCCCTTCTGCTGGCTTTAGGATTCATTCGCTGTTCTTTTTCTAGCTCTTTAGGTGTTAGGTTAAGTTGCCTATTTGAGATTTGCCTTCCTTCTTGGGGTAAGCCTATATTGCTATACACTTCCCTCTTAGGACTGCTTTTGCTGCATCCCAAAGGTTTGGACTGTTGCATTTTCACTATCATTTGTTTCCATGTATTTTTCTTAAGATTTTATTTTTAAGAAATCTCTACCCCCAATGTGGGGCTCAAACTCACAACCCTGAGATCAAGAGCTGCACACTGCTGACTGAGCTAGCCCAGCAATGCTCCATGTATTCTTTTTATTCCTTTTTTAGTTTCCTGGTGACCCATTCATTCTTTAGTGGGATGTTCTTTAGCTTCCATGTATTTGTGGTCATTCCAAATTTTTTCTCGTGGTTGAATTCAAGTTTCATAGTTTTGTGATCTAAAAATATGCATGGTATGATCTCAGTCTTTATACTTGTTGAGGCCTGATTTCTGACTTAGTATGTGATCTATTCTGGTGACTGTCCCAGAGGCAATTGAAAGGAATGTGTTTTTCTGCTACTTTAGGATGAAATGTTCTGAATATATCTGTTAAGTCCATCTGGTCTAGTGTGTCATTCAAAGCCATTGATTCCTTGTTGATTTTCTGCTTAGATGATATGTCTATTGGTATAAATAGGGAGTTAAAGTCCCCTACTATTATTGTACTATAATCAATGGGTTCCTTTTTGTTTGTTATTAATTGTTTTGTATATCTGGCTGCTCCCAAGTTGGGGACATGAATATTTACAATTGTTAGCTCTTCTTGTTGGATAGACCCTTTATTATGATATAGTGCCTTTTCTGTATCTTTTGTTACAATCTCTGTTTTTTTGTTATAATCTTTGGTTTAAAATCTAGATTGTCTGATATAAGAATTGCTACTCCAGCTTTCTTTTGATGTCCATTAGCATGATAAATTGTTCTCCATTCCCTCACTCCAATCTGGAGGTGTCTTTAGGTCTAAAATGAGTCTCTTGCATGCAACATATAGATGGATTTTGTTTTGTTATCCATTTGACACCTTTTGTCTTTTGATTGGAACATTTAGTCCATTTACATTCAAAGTGCTACTGATAGATATGAATTTAGTGCCATTGTATTATCTGTAAAGTCATTGTTTCTGGAGATTTTCTGTGTTCCTTTCTTGACTTTGTTGCTTTTGGTCTTTCTTTTCCACTCAAAGAGTCCCCTTTAATATTTCTTGCAGGGCTGGTTTAGTGGTCATAAGCTCCTTTAGTTTTTGTTTGTCTGGGAAACTTAGGTCTCCAAATTTAAACTTTTAAATAATAAACACCATTAAAGAAACTAGTCTTTTTTTTTTTTTTTTCCAGTGGGAGAAGCAAATGTGAGAAGTTGTAATTACTAATAGTTTGTTAAGCCAAGATTGGTTCCAGTATTTTATTGCTTTTTCACATTTTTCTATCTGCCTAAACAATTTTTCATGACTTTACAGAGCTTGTATCTGTCTCTTATATACACAGAATAATCTGATTACAAACAGAAGGCTTCCACATGGAAATGATGTTCAGGATGCAGCCAAATGGGTCATTTTGAAACCCAAAGTATTATTTTTATGTATTAAAGTTGTCTATCTTAGAGCAACAGATAAATATCAAGCCATTTTTTTTTAAATCTTTGAACACTTGCAGTATCAGTTGGCTTGAAAAAAATGCATTAATGGAAAGAAAAAAAAGTGTTTTATATATTATTAAAATATAGCAAACCATAAAATGGTAAATAATGGCATAGTAAAGCCATTTTTATTTTATTATCACTTATATGAAATTGCCTAACATAACTCAATTATAATATTCCTTCATGTAAGCATTTGAAAATAATGTGCATTATAACCTAATAAAAATCAAAGTAAAACCCATGGTGACTAAAAGAGAAAGATTTGATAATAATTTTTAAAGTGAGGCTTTCTTTCTAGTTCTGAAATATTGTTACTTCAATTGATTGCTTCATAATATCTAACAGTGTCTGGAATTCAGTAGGCATTTCAAGAAATGTTTTTTTGAATTAAAGGACGATGAAAGAGAGAACAGATGAATAATAAATGGATACATACATAGCTATAAATAGTGCTAGATCTTACTATTATCCCAATTCCCAGAGACTGAAAAAGACTTTAAGTGTAAACGGAAGGACATTAGCTTTATCCAATGCACTTGAAGAACTGGATGGAAGATGTTAGCATGTGTCAGATACAATGTGTACTCAACTCAACCAGCAACAGTGGTTTGGGGTTTGAACTGAAATTAAAATTCATGAGTTGCAATAGGCTTTACCTAGGACAAAGTTTACATAGCTTAGAGAAAGGATATCTTTAAAAAAGGTATCTCGTGACCACCTGACTATCCCACATTTGCCCCATATGTGGTATACTTATTGTAATGATAGATGTGACTGAGAGAGCATGGACTGATTCATCTAGGGAAGTTATCATCTCTGAGGTCACTTCAGCTTCTATACTTGCTAGCGAGGTAGCCCTTAGAGTGGTATGTAACTAACTCGTATTCTCCAACTGAACTGTGTTCACAAAGTTTACTCATTAATATTTCACTGATAAATAACTTTGACTATAAGATATAGAAACCTAGTTTAATTTATAGTTAACCTCACCAGATACTTGTTTCACTTAGATCTGGATTAATTCTGTAAATGTCTTGAGTTAGTGTTGCAATTAAGATTCAAACCTCAGACATTGCTCAGGCAAGAAGTAAGGCATACACCAGCTGTTAACTCTTCTCTTTCAGGCTGTCAACAGAAAAAGCTTTAGAGACAGTCTCTTGACAGAGCTTCCTATCAAAGACAGCTCAGAATGCACAGAACAAACAAGATTGCATGCAGATGTTAAAGTTTGAAGAATCTTTAGCAATTTCTTTGGAGATCTCCCAATTTGTACTTTTCCCATTAAATCAGTGCTTGACCATTATTAGACAAAAATAACACTAGGTTGCACTCACAGTTAATTTTGCTTTTATCTTTTCTTTTTATTAATCGACATATCACTTACAATAAACCACATACTTAAACTGTACATTTGATAAATTTCAAATTTTAAAACTGTACCCACAACTCATGATAATGAACATATCCATCATCGCCAAAAGTGTCCCTACCACCCTCTTTAAAACCCACCCCTTGAGCCAACCAGTGAATTGTTTTTTATCACTATAAATTAGTACACATTTTCTAGAATTTATATTAAAAGAATTATAAAGTGTATTTGTTTTGGCTTGGCTTCTTTCACTCCACATAATTATTTTTGAAATATACCCATCTTGTATCATACATCACTCCTTTTCATTTCTGAGTTGTATTCTGCTGTCTGGATATAGCACAGTTTATTTTTTCATTCACCTGCAGATGGACATTTTGTATTGTTTCCATTGGAGGTTATTATAAATGAAGCTACTGTGAACATTCCCGTATATGTCTTTTTATGGGCATATGCTTTCATTCCTCTTAGTTAAATACTTAAGTGGCAAGATCGTACAGTAGAAGCATGTTTAAAAGTTGTATTATATTAATTCAACAAACAAATTTTGAATGGCTATTCTGTGCCAGACACTACTCTATATATTGAAGATACAGTCAAGACAATAAGCTGCTAGCACACAACTTATACTCTAGGAACTATATTGTATTACAACTGTTTTTCACATAGTTTTTAAATAAGATGATGAAAGTTCCTTAAGTATATCCAATAGATTAGTATGGCCAAAATTTAAAAAAAAAAAAAAAAGAGGAAAAGGAGAAAGAAAATGGGAGAAAAAAGAAGCACATCTTAAGGAACAGAATTCCTAAGAGGACTAGCTGGAACACTTACAAGCTCTTTATTAGTTTCTCTATGTGTTTGTAGGTTCTAGTAATACCTAAGCCACATCCAGTAGGAATATCTGAGAACTGGATACAACCTGAGTTATATATTGGAAATTCATGTATGTGAGAACGATACAAGAAACAACTGGTTTAATCATATTCTAAATCCTGGGGGAGAAAGAAAAGAGAAGTAAATTGTAGTGTGCTCCCATGTAGGCAAACTTGAACAATTACTATAACAAGTTTTCAATCTCTTTCTAATTAATTATAGAAATGATAATTTAGAATTCATGTGTGTTCACCACTACACATCCTTACATGAATTTGTCTTGCAAACATACCAAACCAAGATAGTAAGTACATATACCTGGTTGCCAAGGATTTTCAACTTTATAATATATTTGAAAAGTTAAAAATCATAAATTATTTAAAATATAAGTTTCTTTAAAAAAATTCTTAGGAAAACAGAATGTCTTTTTATCAATTACCCAAGCCTTTTCATTTTTACATTTATTATAAAATTAGTTTTTCATTTCATGATTACTAAAATAATAGACTCATATTTAGCAGGTATTATTAAAAAAATCTTCAAAATCACATGGTTACACAAAAAAATTTAGAAAAATATGCATTTTCCCAATGTCAAAACTCTGTTCTTTATATTAGGCTAATCCATGTTTCTTTGAGAATAAATATTAAAACAACAGAGTTGAAAGCCACTTCTGAATATGGTGTCTATTTGCAAAGAAAAAAAATATATATGTTAAATTTTGATAAAAACCCACTTAGGACTAACTTGAAAGGGTTCTGGGAGATGCTATTTACAAGCAGGACTGCTTCATTTCTCCTCCTGTAAGGATCCATTTCTCACATCACTCTTTCTTGTTTTATTTTATTTTTGGTTTGCATATACCCCTAATCCACTGGGAAATGTCTGCTTAATTTACTCAGGAACTTCATGGTAATTTACAAAGTGTTCAGATGTTCTTAATCATCTATTTCTATAGGTTTCAACTGCTGCACAAACTATGTACCTTGGGAAATTCACTCTTCTTTAATATATGCTTTTGCAGCTCCAATTAAGAAATGGCTTCTGTTTTGTACTGTTATGAGACAGTGAGAAATTTACCTTGAGAACCCCTTCCAGCTAAAACTCTGAGAAAGTTACCCATATTTACCTAATGTTACTTGCTGTGCCATATTATCCAGTCATATTCCACATCCAACACCTAAAAAATGGCATATGTGCAAAATCAACTATATGTAACCAATATTGGCATTTTGAATGAAATAAGAAATTGAAATATCATTTGCAAACCCAATTTCCTTGCTGGCTGTCCTTAATGACAAGTCCAATGCAGAAACTATTATATTTTACAGGATTTATTTATTCAAGGTAACATTTCTCTTTTGTAACTGTAGGTCTTTGTTCTGAAAATTTCAACAAAGAATTACTAATGCAAAAATATTTCATTAAAGCAATTAGATACATCACAAGGAATGTAATAACACATTGATTTTATGTCTAAATGTAAGGATCATTTAAAGTTAGATTAAAAAGGGCGCCTGGGTGGCTCAGTTGGTTGAGCGACTGCCTTCGGCTCAGGTCATGATCCTGGAGTCCCTGGATCGAGTCCCGCATCAGGCTCCCTGCTCAGCGAGGAGCCTGCTTCTCCCTCTAACCCTACCCCCTCTCATGTACTCTCTCTCTCATTCTCGCTCTCTCAAATAAATAAATCTTTAAAAAATAAAAAAAATAAAAAAATAAAGTTATATTAAAAAGATAATGAGGGCTGCCTGCGTGGCTCAGTAGGTTAAGCCTCTAACTCTTGGTTTTGGCTCAGGTCATGATCTCGGGGTCCTGGGATCAAGTCACACCTAAGTGGGGAGTCTGCTTGAGGATTCTCTCTCCCTCTTCCTCTGTCCCTCTCTCTCTAAAATAAATAAGTAAGGAAAGGAAAAATGAAGGGGGGAATCGGAGGGGGAGACAAACCATGAGAGACTATGGACTCTGAGAAACAAACTGAGGGTTTTAGAGGGCAGGGGGGTGGGGGGGCGGGTTAGCCCAGTAATGGGTATTAAGGAAGGCACGTACTGAATGGAGCACTGGGTTTTATACGAAAACAATGAATCAGGGCTCCTGGGTGGCTCAGTTGGTTAAGCGACTGCCTTCGGCTCAGGTCATGATCCTGGAGTCCCTGGATCGAGTCCCAAATCGGGCTCCCTGCTCAGCAGGGAGCCTGCTTCTCCCTCTGACCCTCCCCCCTCTCATGTGCTCTCTCTCTCTCATTCTCTCTGGCTCAAATAAATAAATAAAATCTTAAAAAAAAAAGAAAACAATGAATCATGGGACACTACATCAAAAACAAATGATGTACTGTATCGTGACTAATATAACATAATAAAATAAAATAAAATTTAAAAAATAAAATAAATATTTTTTAAAATAATGAAATATACAGTTAACAATAGATTAATGTATTTTATCTTGATTTTTGCACTGTTAAATATTCACATATTTAAGTTAGCAGTTGATTGTGTAGTTTTTAAAGTATTTATAGTACAACCATTTAGACATACAGTGTCTTTTATTAGACCCACATAAAGAGCAGAGGGGGAAAAAGCTTATAATCTGAACCTGCAGAAATGAAAAAATTTATAGGAAATGTACAGATTTACTCAGAGAATTGTTATGAATTCAAATAAACTCTTTAAAAACAGAAATATTTTGAGAGATGATCTTATTTCAGTCTTTCAAATTAGGAATGCATTTCTGGAGTTTTTATTTATGGATCTAACTGTATAAAATGAGGGATGTAAATTGAAGTGCTGTTTAGAGCCCTCTAAGCAAAAAGTAATAATAATAATAATTAGAATTATCTTTTTGCTACAAGAACTGAACATAAATTATTAAATAAAAATAATGAAAGCAAGTGAATGTTTCTGTAAATGCTCTCTACTTTCGATATGATGCAATAATGACAGAGTTTATCATTGGTGACCATCTCAGAGAATGTGTAAGTAGAATGCTTTCTATTAATTTTAGAAATTCAACTATTTGTTTGCATTTAAAAAATAGTTACTATGGATATAAAAAAGGTTGGTGAAAACAAGCAGGCAAAGTAAATAAATTAGTACTTAGAATGAATCGTACAGTGAAACAGAAGATGGGTCAATATCTAATATAAAATAATAAGAAATCACAAATTTCACGATTCCATAAGGCATGTATGATATGTTTATGTAAACAATATGGGGGAACTAAAACAAAATTCTCTTATCTATAAATTGCAGGACTTCTGAGAGATCTCTGCTACTGTAACTTACCAATTAAACAAATGTGTTTATATATATTAGTGGAAAATCAGGGCCTAGAAGGCTATATGGTCATATCATAAGGGAGGAGAATGCATGAATAATAAAAAACTTAGAAGAAAAAAACAAAAGTTTGAAGAGAAAAAGGAATTTCTATAAAAGAGAATGAGAGAACAGCTATTTTTAATTATTCCTTTCATTTCTGGTAGCTTTCCGATCTGGGAAAGTCCAAAAAATCTTGATACAGCTTGAGTAGGTCTTAGTTACTTATAACACAAAAGAACTTAGGCAGAATAATTAAATCCTTTAGATCTAAAATGAATGTCTATCTTTTTGTTCTTTATTTAACCGTTGTATGTCCAAAAATTAGAATAGCACTTAGTATATAATATTAGCTTAATGAAAAAATAGTTTGTCTACAATGCTTTTCTTTAGTTAGAGGAAATAATTTGGAATAAAAAAAATCTCACTCAAAGATATTAGAGATTAGCAGGAAAAGTTATTAATGCAAATGGAAGAGTAGGGGAGAAACAGGTACTATTTTTTCCCTAATCTCCTGAAATATTTCTTATAAGCAATTATCTACTTAGACTTTTCTGGACTGTCAATGATTTTGTTTTTTTAAAGATTTTATTTATTTATTTGAGAGAGAGAGCACAAGTGGGGTAAGGGGCAGAAGAAGAAGCAGACTCCCTGCTGAGCAAGGCTCGATCCCAAGACCCTGAGCATGTCCTGAGCCAAAGGCACAACGCTTAACTGACAGAGACATCAGGGAGCCTCTGGACTGACAATGATTTAACTGAATTTGCTAAATTACTCTGGTAGGCAGACTCTAAGATGGTCTCAAATTATCCTCATATTCTGATACTCATGGTTTTATATAATCCACTCCCTTTTGAATGTGGGAGGAGCTTGTGAATTTCTTCTTCCAGAAAATACAAAAAAGTGATGGAATGTCACTTTTGAGATTACATAAAATTATTACATAAAATTATAACTTCCTGCTAGCGAACCCTTTGTTGACTGTCTCACCCTCCAGCTTTAAAGAAGTAAGCTGCCAAATGCAGCGTCCCAGGTAGCAAAGAGGTGGACAGTACCTTCTGTCCACCTCAGTGGTCTTCAGGTCAACAGAGACTGAACCCTTCCAACAACTTCATGAGGGTAGAAGAAGATCCTCTCCCCACATGAGTCTCAGATGAGACCCAACCCCGGTTGATACCTTTATTTGCAACCTTGTGAGAAACTCTAGAGGACTTAGCTAAGCTCTATTTCGGACCAACAGAACTAGTGATAATAAATGTGTGTTGTTTTAGTTGCTAAGTTCACATTAATACTTTTATACAACAAGAGATAAGTAATACAGTTACCTACATGTGTGAGACCAGCCAAAGTTTCATTTCTTATAGCCAATTCATTTTTTATGAGATTATTGATAAAAATCCAAACTTAAATGAAGGAACAACTATACCTAGCGGCATTATACATTTATACTCTTTTAAAGTAAAGTTTTAGATTCTAGATAAGACTCTCAGTGGTGTTCACACATAAAGCATGTTTACACAATAGCAGAGACCTATCCAGTTTTGTCTATCAGCCATTGTTTTCTTTTTAAAATTGTACAAACAGAACAATAAATCAAGAGTTTTCATCCATTTATGTCTTTTTAAAAATACCAAGAGAATGGAAATAATTTTGTGTTAAATTTACATTTAAAAGGGGATGTTTCCCATTTCCCTTAAAAAAAAAGAAAAGAAAACTGATAAAGCAAGTTTATCCTCAAATGGAAGCATTTTTCCTTAAATGAAAACTAAAATAATTGGAAAAATAACAAACTAGCAAATTTGCTTTTAAACTAATTATATACTTAAGATATATATATATATATATACATATGTGTGTGTGTGTGTATGTGTGTGTAAGATATATATGTATATATCTGCATATGTGTGTACATATTATTGTATATGTGTGTGTATATATATATGTAGATTTCTATGCATATATATTCACACACATATACACACATATATGTATATATACTTTTCTAGTTTTCCAGAAAGATCAATAGCATATAACAAAGATAAATCTAAAGCATATATAGGAAAAAAATACCATTGCTTGTATTATACTTGCCATTATAATCTTGCTTGAGGAAAATGTCACAGAGTACAGAGAAAATAATTTATTCTAATTAATTTGTTTGAATTTCCTTTATTTTTAATTGATGCCTCTTTCTTATAAATGTAATGTGTTCCCCAAAGAACTATGGTGGATTCTTTTTTCTTTATTGTGGGTGGAATTTTCTCATTTTTTTTCTGTCAGATAAAATCTAAATTAGACTAATTGTAGTAACACCGAGAACTAAATTTCACAGGCCCAAGTAGAGCTTCTTTGTCCAAGTCAAAACATTGAGCAAGCAAATTCCACCTACCTTAACAATAGGTGAATGGAAAATATTAAAAAGGAATTCTATCTTCTAATGATGAAGATCCAAGAAATATATCCTCATTGCTCTAGCAGGAGAAGGAGATGAGAAACACAGGATCACTAAAACAAGAGAATTAATTTGAGGATTAGGAAAACTTCTGCTGCCCCACACTTTACAATTCCAAGAACAGAATTTCCATATGATAGCTGAAAGAGCTTGAATACACAGAATTTCTCTGAGGAGTAATTTGAGAAGCACAAAGTCAAGAGGGGAGACAAAAACAAAGAAAAGAAGCTTCTATAACCTATAGCCACTGTAAACTTTAAACACAGCCCAAGTAATATCAAGATTAATATATATCCTCACACTAAACATCTGTTTAACTCAGTGCCTATTATTCGAGGCAACGTGCATGACTTTCAATAAAAGATTGCAAGGCCTTTCCAAAGGCAACTTAAAACACAGTCTGAGGAGACAAAATAAGCATTAGGCCAAATTCACAAATGGCAATGATTTTGGAAATACAGGAGAATTTAAAACTATGATTAATATATTAAAGCATCTCATGGAAAAAATAGGTACCATGTAACAACAGATGGGTAATATAAGCAGAAAGTCTGAAACTCTTTAAAAGATCAAAAAGAAATGCTAGAACTCATAAACACTGTAACAGAAATGAAGAATGCCATTCAAGGACACACCAGTATGTTCAACATGACCATTGAAAAGATCATCAATAGGAACACCCAAAACTGAAATTCAATGAATGAATAAAAAAGTGTGTAAAAAAAAATAAAAAAAAAATAAACATCCAAGAATAGTGGGGCAACTTTAAAAGTAATCACTTATGCATAACTGGAATATGAGGAGAGGAAATAAAGAATGGAACAGAAGACCTATTGGAAGTAATAATGGCCTAGATATTTCCAAACTAATGACCAACACCATATCACAGATCATGGAAGTTTAGTGGACACCAGAACCAATAAATACCCAAAACAAACAAAATCAGCATATCATATTCAAACAGAAAAGCAAAGCAAAATAAATAAATAAATAAATAAATAAATAAATAAATAAATAAATAAAGCCTAAAAAACAGATGTTGGGGGGAGAACCACCCTACCTATAGAATTAGAGTATACTTCTCAGAAATTATAAAAGCAAGAAAAAATAAGTGAAATATATATGTTACAAGGAAAAAGTCCATAAGCTTAGTATTCTAAATCCAGTGAAACTATTCTTCAGAAGTGAATGAAAAATAAGGAATTTCTCAGAAAATGAACACAGAATTCATCCCAATAGACCTGCCCCTGCAAGAAATGTTAAAAGTGGTTCTAAAGGGGAGAAAGAAAATGAAATAGATCAAAACATTTATTTACCAAAAGGAAGAGAATTAGAGAAGGGATCTATGATGGTAAAATATTTTCTTTTTCTTTTTTTGAATTGACCTAAATGGTGTCTATTTGTTTGATAATAATAACAAGAGTATATTGGGTGATTATAGCATATGAATAAGTGAAATGACAGCAATGTCACAAGGGATTGGAAGGACGAACTGGGAATACTCTGTGATAACGTACCTATACCGTAAATGAAGAGGTATGGAACTATTCAATGGTGGACTTGGATTAGTTAAAAACGTGTATTTCACATTGTTCAACAAGCAGTAAAATTTTTAAAAGAAGTATAAAGATATATTAGAAAACAGGTAAAATGGCATCATATAAAATGTTCAATTAAAATCAGAGAAGGCCGATAAAGGCGGGGGGGAGGGTAGAACAAAACACTAACCTGAACTGAAGTGACAGTATTAATTTCAATCAAAACAGACTTCAGAGCAAGGGAAATTATCAGTGATCAAGATGGGCCAGTTTTTTGTTTTTTTTTGTTTTTTTGTTTTAAGAAACCATAAGTCTCAATGTGTAGGCATCTAAAAGAATGTCAATATAAAACTAAAAGGAAATAGACAAATTCACTATTATTTGGAGACTTCAACACCTTTCTGTGAACAATTGATAGATCAAGCAGGTAGAAAATCAGCAAGGACATAAACAGCACTACCAATTAATGTGATATAATTGACAATTAGAGAATACTCCATCCAACAACAGAATACATGTTCTTCTCAAGCTCACATGGGACATTCTTCAAGATATACCACATTCTGGGCTCTAAAATACACTGTAACAGTTTAGAAGAAGGGAAATTTTATGTTCCCAGACAATGGAATAAATAAATCAATAACTGAAAGATAGCTGCTATATTCCCAAATATTTGAAATAAAATAGCACACTTCTAAATAATACAAATGTATTCACCTAAATAAAAATGAAAATGCAGGTCATCAAAATTTATGATATGCATTGAAAACAGTATTTACAGCATCAAATGTGTATATTACAAAATTTACAGCCTTAGAGAAAAATTTACAGCATCAAATGTGTATATTAGAAAATAAGAAAGATCTAAAATCATCAACTTAAGCTTCCACCTTAAGAAAATAGAAAAAGAAAATTAGAAAGTGAGTATTTTGGGCGCCTGGGTGGCTCAGTTGGTTAAGCGACTGCCTTCGGCTCAGGTCATGATCCTGGAGTCCCGGGATCGATTCCCACGTCGGGCTCCCTGCTCAGCAGGGAGTCTGCCTCTCTCTCTGACCCTCCCCCCTCTCATGCTCTCTATGTCATTCTCTCTCTCATATAAATAAATAAAAAAATCTTTAAAAAAAAAAAAAGAAAGTGAGTATTTTAAGATTAAAGTAAGCTTAAAAAAGGTATAATAAAAATTAGAACAGATAATCAATGAAATCAAAAACAGAAAAACAATAAAGAAAATCAACAAACCAAAAGCAGACTATTTATAAAGATCAATAAAACTGATAAATCTCTAGCCACATAAACTACAAAAATTCAGAATATTTATCCACATATTTCAATCTTCTTTTATTGTTTATCACAATCAGATCCCATATTCATATACACATATGAATATATATATATGTATCTCCTATTGATAGATGATAGATGACAAATAGAATATACCCTTAGTATTATATAATAAGAATGGCATTTAATTTCTTTTTAATTAAGATATATCTAGCACTTATCTTTTATGGTCCATCTCCCCAAAACACATATCCCCAGGGTAACATGAGAAAAAAGATCACACAAATCCCAATTGAGGAACATTTTACAAAATACCTGACCAGTATCCACCAAAACTGTAAAAGTCATCAAAAACAAGGAAAGTTTGAGAAAACTTTACAGCAAAGAGGAGCCTTAGGAGACCTGATGACTAAATATAATGTCGTCTCAGGTATGAAGCACAAAAGAGACTTCGAAACAGTTTATCCTTCTGGGTAGTAAATATTTGTGAGACATGTGGTATATCCTCATTACTAGAAATACTCTGTATCTAGAAAAATGATAAATGGTCTTCCTGATCTATAAAATGAGCATTATCATATCAAGTTAGGGTTGTTGTTAAGATTAAAATGATGTGGGGCTCCTTGGTGGCTCAGTCGGTTAAGCGTCTGTCTTTGGCTCAGGTCATGATCCTGGAGTCTTGGGATCGAGCTCCACATCAGGCTCTCTGCTTGGTGGGGAGTCTGCTTCTTCTGCCCCTCACCCCACTCGTGGCTCTCTCTCTCTCTCTTTCTCTCTCTCTCAAATAAATAAGTAAAATCTTAAAAAAAAAAAAAAAAAGATTAAAATGGGGTAATATGAGTAGTTCCAGGTGGAGTATTTGACAACGGGCAGCTGATCAGTAACACAGGCTGTGTTGTTGTTACTGGTTTTGTTGTTGTTACTTTATGTAATTTTAGAGTAAGTGAGCTCTTTAAAAATAACAAATGGATTTGATTATAATAACTCTTTATTTTATAGATAAACAGGAAGCTCAGATGAGTAGCCTACCCAAGGTGTCACAGTAAGGAGGGGAGCTAAAATTGCATGTCTCTCACTGCATTGTCCAAAATGTTATAAATAATTTAAAATTAATCACATTCCTAATATAGACAATTGCTAACATATTTTTCATCAGCTCCCATTCTCATCTCACAAGCCTAATTTTCTTTTATAAAACTGTAGTAACATGAAAACATATTTAAACATTATAACACAACTTTCTGGTGCTTGCTCAGATTCTCATAATAATCTCAATCTGGCCTTGAAAAAATTAAATTAAAATAGGCAGCTTTATTTGGTAAACTATCAAATTACACCTATTCTAATTATACCGTGGAACATACTGTACTCATTTCCACTGATCAGTGATCAAGCAAGCAAAAGAATTTCATTCATATCATTTAGAATAGTCTTAATCATTTGCCAAATAAGAGATTTATGACTTTGAAATAGACCAGAGTGTGGTCCATCTGCTTTAGTAGATACAGAACCAATTAAGAACCAGGATTCCTCCATCCCACCTTCCATCCTTAAAAGAAATACATTAGACCAAATTATCAAGTTCAGATTCATTTTAGAAATGATGGTTATGTGAGAGATGATGGACTCTGAACAACAAACTGAGGGTTCTAGAGGGGAGGGGGATGGGAGGATGGGTTAGCCTGGTGATGGGTATTGAGGAGGGCGTGTTCTGCATGGAGCACTGGGTGTTGTGCACAAACAATGAATCATGGAACACTACATCAAAAACTAATGATGTAATGTATGGTGATTTACATAACAATAAAAAATTTTAAAAAGAGAAATGATGGTTATGTCCAACTTGTCATTATTTCTACTTAAAATCTTATGAATGAATGAG
This sequence comes from Mirounga angustirostris, assembly GCF_029215605.1. Classification (NCBI taxonomy): domain Eukaryota; kingdom Metazoa; phylum Chordata; class Mammalia; order Carnivora; family Phocidae; genus Mirounga; species Mirounga angustirostris. Next base: position 102,736,279 of record NW_026991712.1, on the reverse strand, counting down.
GAAATATATTTTTGAAAGTAAGTAGAAATATTTTGAAGATTACTTAGCCTCTCATCATAACCGAAGTATGGGAAAGAGTAAAATAAGTTAATATATCACCAAGCACAGGAGGAGACGCCAAGTCAAATTAATGTAGATCAAGTAATTTTAGGGAACTTTTTTTGTAACTATAATATTTTGGAAAATATTTGGCCAGAAACAGTCTTCCCTCCTTCCCCATTTATCTACCCATTGACATCTGTTAAAATGTCATGAGTTGGAAAATCTGGTTTCTAAAATAGTTTTAAATTCTTAAATTGAGAATTAATAGGCAGTTTGCCTTGAAAACTCTTTTAAAATGTACATTGTCTATTACCCAACTGTGATTTAACATTAGTGGAAAATATGAGTGCATATGTTAGATGATGTCTACATTATGTGAGTTTCAGCTAAATGATTGTTAGAAAATAATAAATTAGCAATATTTACTTAGTTTCTATGCTTTTCCATCCAGTAATATCATGATAAAGATAACAATGAAATAAAAATTATTGAACAATTTTTAAATAGTAGACACCATGTTAAGAACACCACTTGTTTGTCTCATTTATTATTCAAAACACCCTTTTTGCAAATTTTAAAAATAGCATAAAGGCATAAAGAATTTGTTACATGTAAGCCAAATCATACATTAAGAAATAGGTTTAGGATTTACACTCTTTTTTTTTTCTTTTTTTAAAGATTTTTATTTATTTATTTGAGAGAGAGAGCAAGCACATGAGAGGGGGGAGGGTCAGAGGGAGAAGCAGACTCCCTGCCAAGCAGGGAGCTCGATGCGGAACTCGATCCAGAGACTCCAGGATCATGACCTGAGCCGAAGGCAGTCGCTTAACCAACTGAGCCACCCAGGCGCCCAAGGATTTACACTCTTATTCTGTTCTTTGGCATCTATTAGGTCAGGGTTCTCCAGAGAAATAGATTGAATAGAGGAGGGTGGGAGGAAAAAAGAGAGGGAGAGAGAGAAAGAGTTTAAGGAATTTCTATAGTTTAGTATTGAGGCACAATTCCTCTTCAGAGAATCTCAGTGTTTCTCTTAAGGTCTTGAAATGGCCCATTCACATAATGAAGAGTAATCTGACTTTCTTAAAGTCAACTGATTATAAATGTTAATCTCATCTAAATAATACCTTCACAGCGATATCTAGACCAGTGTTTAGATATCATAGGTAAAATTGGGTACCATAGTCTAGCCAAGTTTAAATATATTAACTTTCAGAACATGGCAAATAATGGCAGTACTCGACATATTAGTTGTGAAACTCAGATACTGAAAGTCTGCCTGGGGTCAAAGTGAGATCACATGATATACCAACTTTCTCTGAACAGTAACCATGGAAATGAAGAAAGCATATATAAAAGAACATTGAAAAGTATAATGAACCTTACTTACATAATGAAGTTCTGTATATTACCTATATTAATTAAACTTACAGAGGAAAATTTCTGACAAATGAGGATTTTCTTTTTAAGTAATCTCCACCCCCAACGTGCGGTTTGAACTCACAACCCCAAGATCAAGAGTCATGTGCTATACCAACTGAGCCAGCCAGGTGCCCCCAAATTAGGATATTTTAACACAGAGATAGTATCACAAGACATGGATATAAAGTTTAAAAGGAAAGAAAGGAGGGAGGGAGGGAGGGAGAGAGAGAGAGGGAGAAATATTTACCACAGCTCGGCTTAGAAGAATGAGTCTTGTCAAACATTTTATATATGATTCAGTTTGTAACAATATTATTTGCATGCAATGTTTTGAGACTACAGATATTATATAAAATTTTATGTGTATGTATACTTATTTATGATATGTAGAGATTATGAGAATATTTATAAATCATTCATTTTATTTTACAACAGCTAATTTACATAATTTTTATTTCTTTCAGCTATGTGATTTTGTAAATGTCACCCTTTTAAATTACTTCTTTTTAGGTTCAACTGTGTTCAAATCTTTAGTTATTTTTATAATAGAATGATGAATTGCCTTTCCTGTTATTTTTCTACATCCATTTACTCCTTTCCCCTGAAACCAAACTGTTGACTAGTATAAATTTTTATATCAAAAAGAATCTCACTAACCATGAATTTTTGGTGTGTTTATTGACTTATGGATCCCAATAATTTAGAACAAAATGAGACAAATGGTAGAAGCATATTAACTATATTAATAAATTAGATTAATGACAAAAGCAGAGTGACTTTAGAACCCACCATTATTTTTTTTAAAGATTTTATTTTTTATTTGCTTGAGAGAGAGTACATGGCAGGAGGAGTGGCAGAGGGAGAGAGAATCTTAAGCTTTCAAGTGACTTGGGGCTCAATCTCACAACCCTGTGATCATAACCTGAGCTGAAACTAAGAGTCGGAGGCTCAACCAACTGAGCCAGCCAGGCACCTCCCCACCATTATTCTTTATACTCCTTTACAAAAGATACATGTATTACATTATAATGTAATATTTTATGCAAAGTTTGTAAGGTAACTATAAAATTACTCATTAATCATTAATATTCTATTTACATACTAATATATAATAGCATTAATAAATCATCTTAGATTGGGCCTAGATACATGATGTCACATTGACATTGAAATGGGGCGCCTGGGTGGCTCAATCAGTTAAGCATCTGCCTTCGGCTCAGGTCATGATCTTATTCTCCTGGGATAAAGCCACGAATTGGGCTCCCTGCTCAGCAGGCAGCCTGCTTCTCCCTCTCCTGCTGCTGCTCCCCGCCTGTCTTTCTCTTTCTCTGTCAAATAAATAAATAAAATCTCTTTCTCTGTCAAATAAATAAATAAAATCTTTTTTTAAAAAAAAGAAAAAATGATACTGAAATAAGGAATATTTTTAAATGAACTAAAATGTTAACTTCCTTCAAAATGTGTTTATCTTTGATTATGGAATTGATTTCCTATACATATATGTGGCAATACTGCAATTTAACAATTTTAATAAATCCAATTTTGTTCTGTAGAAAACAATGCTTGCATTATAATAATACATAATTGCATTTGTGTTGCAATCATCATAACATTTGTAATTTTTAAAAACCAATAATCCTTGGAGTGCCTGAGTGGTGCAGTCAGTTGAGCTCCCGACTCTTGGGTTTCAGCCGGGGTCATGGTCTCAGGGTTGTGGGATCAAGCGTCTGAGTGGAGCTCCATGCTCACCGTGGAATTTGCTTGGGGCTTCCTCTCCCTCTCCTTCTGACCCTCTGCATCGTGCTTGAGTTCTCTCTCTTTCTCAAATAAATAAATAAATAAATCTGTAAGAAAAAATCAAAATAATCCTTACTGCTGAACAAAGAGTTAATTTAAGCTTCATCTTTTTTAAGTTTAACACCTTCCCTTGCACTAAGTTGCAAACTGCATTTCTTTTTTGTCATTCATAACCATGAATGTATCTGAAAGTGACCTGTCCTTTGATAGGTTGTTTACTCTTTATTCTAATATTCTGCTGGATAAAGAATAATCTTTTAGATAGCATTTTTGAAAAGTGTAATTTAAAAAAGTGACATTTAGAGAATTACTGTAGTTGACTAAGGAATATTAATATATCACCATTCTTTACATATATCTATGTTCTAATTGTACTATTTTACCCTCGTGCAACACTTGAAAGGTCAACTTTATTCAATTGATTCAATTTTAGGAAACAAAGACTACTTGTGTCTTGAATGTTCTTAGGCAACAGGAAATGACACCTTCATATAGCAGAGATGAAAATACAATAAGAGACTGTGACAAAGCAGTCGGTATACTATCCCATGCTAAAACAGTCCTTGACCTCTGACCTGTTCTGTTAGTAGCCAGATGGTCTGGGATTTGTTTGTCAGTGTGTGATACCAGATATGGGCCAACAAGGAATATGAGGTTAGATCAATCACAACTCTCTCTATATGCCATTGACCCAAATTAGCAAAAAAAAAAAAAAAAAAAAAGCATCTTTCATCAGCAAAATGCTTGTCAGAATCTACCTAAAGATAATGAAGACAATTGTTAAATACATTATCTTCTGGCATGTTCTTTGCTTCCAAGGGAATATAACATCTTTCTGTTGTAATAGCTGTTTTACTGGTAATGGCTTAGTCTCTTGGCACATATGCACATTCTATCAGTAGGTAGGTTTTTAGAAATTTCCATTTATGATCCTTGGTCCCTCAAGGATGTGATATTGAATTTTCCTGGTTTTCAAAGTAGTAATTATTATGACTGTCACCTTAATAAAAATCACATCTACATATGGCTAAATGAGCAGGTGTATTTGTGAATAATTTCATTCAATAGATGGAGACAATTTGGCCCTTATTAATATATTCAAATTTACACTAAAGATTACTTGAAGGAAAAGTACACAGAAACAGAAGACACTAAAGTGTTTGTAGACATACTTTCCAGTTTCAAAATGTTTGAAAATGATTTTAACTGAGTCCGTTAGAGTGGTGCGAACCGCAATACTGCAGAAATCGGGATATTGTCACAAATGGCAGAATGTTCTTGTTTTTAAGGCTGAGTGATATTTCATTTTATGCGTATACCACATTTTCTTTATCTTTTCATTTGTTAATAGACACCTGAGTTGTTTCCATATCTTGGTAGTGCAAAAAAATGCAATAAAAATGGGGTGCAGATAATTCTTCAAGAACCCAAGTTCTTTTGGGTATATGTCAGAAGTTCTGTTTTTAATTTTCTGAGGAACCATCATATTTTTTCACACAGCCGCTGCACCAGTTTATGTTTCATCCCATTCCAATTTCTTCACATTCTCACCAGTACAATAGCCTTTCTGACAGGTATAGGTGGTATTTCATTATGATTTGCATTTCCCTGATAATTAGTGATCCTGAGCATCTATTCATATACCTATTGGCCATTCATATGTCTTCTTTGGAGATATGTCCTTTGCTATTTTTTAATCAGGTTATTTGTTTTTTTCCACCATTGAGTTGTATGAGTTCCTTATGTATTTTTGATATTAATCCCTTATCAGATACATAGTTTGCAAATGTTTTCTCCCATTCTGCGGGGTGCCTTTTTACTCTTTTAATTTTTCCTTTGCTGTGCATTAAGCTTTTTAGTTTGATATAGTTCCACTTGTCTAAGTTTGGTTTTATTGCTTGTGCTTTTGGTGTCATAGCCAAAGATCATTGTTCAAACCAACATCATGAAGTTGTCCCTTATGTTTTCTTGTAGAAATTTTATAGTTTCAGATCTTACATTTAAATCTTTAATCCATTTTGAGTTTGATTTTTGTATATGGTATAAGATAGAGGTCCAGTTTCATTATTTTGCATGTAGCTGTCCAGTTTTCCCAACATCATTTATTGAAGAGACTATTTTATTTCATTCTTCTTTCTCAGGGTTGTTTTGGCTACTGTCTTTTGTGTTTCCATAAAATTTTACAATCATTTTTTCTATTTCTGTGAAAAATACCCTTGGGATTTTGATAGGGATTGCATTGAATCTGGAGATTGCTTTAGGTAATATAGACAACAATATGAATTCTTCCAATCTGTGAACATGGTATATCTTTCCATTTATTTCTGTGTCCAATTTATTTCATTATTGTCTTATAGTTCTTAGTGTACAGATCTTTCGATCCTTGGTCAAATTCATTCCTATTTTACTGTTTTTGATTCTATTATAAATGAGATTGTTTTCTTAGTTTCTGTGATAGTTCATTGTTGGTGTATAGAAATGCAACTGATTTTTTGTATACTGATTTTGTATCCTGCAACATTAATGCAATCATTTATTAGTTTTAATAATTTTTGTTGAACTCCTTAAGGCTTTTGCTATATAATGTCATCTGCGAATAGAGACAGTTTTACTTCTTTCTTTCTGATTTGGATGTCTTTTTTTTCCCTGCCTAATCCCTCTTGCTAGGACTTACAATAATACTATGTTGAATAAAATTGGCAAGAGTAGGCATCCTTGTCTTACTCCTGATCTTAAAGGGAAAGATTTCAGGTTTTCATGGTTGAGTCTGATATTAGCTGTGGACTTTTATATATGGACTTTACTATGGTTAGGTACATTCTCTCTGTACCCACTTGGCTGAAAGTTTTTATCATGAAAGGATGTTAACTTTGTCAAATGCTGTTTTTGTACCTATTGAGATAATCATATGATTTTTATCCTTCATTTTGTTAAAGTGGTATATCACATTGATGGACTTGTGGATATTGAACCACCGTTGTATTCTTAGGATAAACTCCACTTTTTTTTTTCTTTTTTTAAGATTTTATTTAATTATTTATATTATTTTGATAGAGAGAAAAAGAGCACAAGTAGGCAGAGTAGCAGGCAGAGGGAGAGGGAGAAGCAGGTTCCCTGCTGAGCAGACAGCCGGATGCAGGGCTCGATCCCAGGACCCTGGGATCATGACCTGAGCCAAAGGCAGATGCTTAATCAACTGAGCCACCCAGGTGCCCCAATAAACTCCACTTGATCTTGGTGTATGATCCTTCTACTGCACTGCTGAATTTGGTTTGCTGAAATTCTGCTGAGGATTTTTGCATCAGTGTTTATTAAAGATATTGGCCTCTAGTTTTCTTTTCTTGTAGGGTCTTGTCTAGTTTTGGTATCAGTGTAATGCTGGCCCTATAAAATGATTTTGGAAGTATTCTTTCCTCTTCTTAATTTGGAAGAGTTTGAGAAGAATTGGTAATAATTCTCCTTTAAATGTTTGGTAGAATTCACCAGTGAAGCTATATGGTCCTGAACCTTTTTTTGTTGGGAGGTTTTTTATTAGTGATTCAATCTCCCTATTCATTGTTCTGTTCCATTTCTTCATGATTCATTCTTGTTAGGTTGTATGTTTCTAAGAATTTCCCCATTTCTTCTAGGTTATCCAAGTTGTTGGCATATAATTGTTCATAGTAGTCACGTAATCCTTTGTACTTTTGTGGTATTAGTTGTCTCTTTTTTTCATTTCTGACTTTGCGTTTTGTTTGTTCTTTTTTTTTTTTTTTTTTTTTTTTAGTTCCTTGATGTGAAATTTAGGTTGTTTATTTGAGATCATTTTTTTTTCTTGATGCATGCATTTATTGCTATAAACTTTTCTCTTAGAATTTCTTTTTTCTTGATGCATGCATTTATTGCTATAAACTTTTCTCTTAGAATTGCTTTTAATGCATCCCATAAATTTTGGGCTTACATATTTCCATTTTCTTTTTGTCTCAAAATATTTTTTGATGTCTCTTTTGATTTCTTGTCTAATCCATTGGTTATTCAGGAGCATGTTGTTTAATCTCCACATACCTAAATTTTCCAGTTTTCTTCTTAAAATTGATTTCTAGCTCTGTATCATTGTGGTTGGAAAAAATACTTGATGTGATTTCAATAATTTTAAATTTAGTAAGATTTGTTTTGTAGCCTAACATATAATCTATCCCAGAAAATTATCTGTGTGCAGCTGAGAAGAATGTGTATTCTGCTTTTTTATGGATGGAATGTTCTATAAATGTTTGTGAAGTCTTTCTGGTCTACGGTGTGGTTTAAGTCCAATGTATCCTTACTGATTTTCTGTCTGGATAATCCATCCATTGAAAAAAGTGGGGAATTGAAGACCTCTATTATTGTATTGCTGCCTATTGCTCCCTTTAAGTCTGTTAATATTTGCTTTATATCTTAGGTGCCATTAGTTTGGGTGCATAAAGATTTCCAAAGTTTACATCCTCTTGTTGGATTGATCCCTCTATCATTATTTAAGGATTTGTCTCTTATTATGGTCTTTGCCTTAAAGTATATTTTATCTGATATAAGTATAGCTATCTCAGCTTTAGTTTAGCTCCGATTTGCATCCAATATCTTTTTTTCCACCCCACCCTTTCAGTCTATGTCTTTAAAGCTGAAGTTAGTTTCTTGTAGGCTACCTATGCTTGCCTCTTGTTTTCTTATCCATTCAACCACTCTTTATCTTTCGATTAGAGAATTAATCCATTTACATTTAAAGTAATTATTGATAGGTATAGACTTACTGTTGCCATTTTATTAGTTGTTTTCTGGCTATTTTATAATTCCTTTATTCCTTTTTTCTTCTCTTGCTCTCTTCTTTTATGATTTGATGGGTTTCTGTAATGATATGCTTAGATTCCTTTCTCTTTCTCTTTTGTTGATCTACTTCTATTGGTTTTTGCTTTTTGGTTAGCATGATTCTTACATAAAACATCTTAGAGTGATGACAGTTTATTTTAAGATGATAACTTAATTTTGAATGCATTCTAAAGCTTTACATTTTTTATTCTACCCTGCCATATTTTATATTTTAAGAAAATTTTCAGCCATTATTTCTTCAAATAAACTTTTTACCCCTTTCTCTCTCTCTCTCTCTCTTCTCCTTCTGAGACCTCTATTATGTGGATATTGGTCTGTTTGATGTTGTCCCATCCCAAGATATCTTCACTCTTTTTCATTCTTTTTTCTTTTTGTTCTTGTGATTGGATGCATTACCCTACCCTATCTTCAAGTTTGTTGATCTTTTCTCTGCTTCATCTAGTCTGCTATTGAACACCTCTATTGATTTCTCAGTACAGTTATTGTTTTTTTAGCTCTGTGATTTCTGTTTGGAATTTTCTTATATTTTCTCTTTGTTTAAATTCTCAACTTGTTCATTCATTGTTCTACCAACCTCAGTGAGCATCTTTATGACCATTATTTTGAACTCTTTAACAGGTAAATCACTTAATTCTGTTTTATTTAAGTATTTTTCTGTGTGTGTTTTTTCTTATTCTTTCATTCAGAATATATTCTACTGTTTCTTCATCTTCCTTGATTCTTTGGAAATGATGCTTTGATTTTCTGGATTTCTTTCAGAAAGAGCAATGATTATATGTAGCTGTTGATTCAGTGTGCACATGGGAGGAAGTGAGTTCAGGAAGCTCCTATGTTGCCATCTTGGACCAGAACTTCTGATTTTGTATTTTTATTTAATATTACTTATTTTTATTTAATACTACTTATCTTATAATATGATGAGAAAAACTGTCACTGCTAGCCAAGATGAAATAACAGGCTCTGAATTTGTCCTTCTGGCTGAAATATTTTTTAAAAGCATACTGAATATGTAAAACAATGGTTTTCTAGATATTGAACATTAGGATTCGAAGGATAGTGTTCCCTGACAGATGGGAATCAAATGTGGCAAGTTGTACAATTGTTGCAGTTTATTACCTTAAAAGACTTTTCAGGCCATAGAGAATACAAGTAGAAACTGGGCAGAAGTTGGTGATTTCTGAGTTGAGAGTATGGAGCTGGGAGTCCAGGAAGTCTGAAATGGCTAAATTTTGCAGGGCAGTATAACAGTGTAGACAGAGATGTACAAAGAGAAAGCTCTGAAGATATGCAGAAGATCCTAATCAGTCTTCAACTGAATATTGGTCAACCCACACCTATGAGGAAACTACTAAGGGCTCTAGGGAAAGGTGGGAGACACCTAAATGCATAAAAAGAATAATTTCCAAAGTTTATATCTGTTTATGTTCCTGCTCCCACAAGCCATAGTAGAAAACATCATAATTCATGGGACACAAAATAGTTTACCCATAAGTATGTTGTCTCAGGAGTGAGGCACAATTAACTCTAAAATAAATGCTTCTCTAATTCCTTTAGACAGAACTTGAAAGCAACATAAGAAGTATCAAGCTGTTATCAACTAACTGCATCCTAGAACAAATCTCAAGAATATGCATAGACAAATTATAGATACAGAATATGCATCAAGGAAATATGGAAACAAAATATCTGTCACCCAGTGTACTCATATTGTGTGACAACTGATCAAAAAATTACCTGTATTGCAAAGTGGCATAAAATGTGATCCATTATGAGGAGAAAAATCAATCAGTAGATAGTGACTCCGAAATAACACATATGATAGTATTAGAAAAAAAATGGCATTCAATTTGCTATTATAACTGTATTCCTTGTATTCAACAAGGTACAGGAAAGACTAAACAGATTAAATAAAAACAGAAGATTTATAGTCACATGAAATTTCTGGAGATGAAAATTCGTGTCTGTGATGAAAGACAGACTATGGGGAAACAAGTAAGGATTAAAAAATACAGGGAAAATTAATGAAATTGAAGACATAACAATAGAATGTATGTGAAATATAACAGAGGGTGAGAAAAGAGAAAGAAGAGAGCATCAGTTAACTGTAAGACAACTTTAAACATCCTAGCTTACATATAATGTGGGCCCCAAAGAGGGGGAGAGCAGAAAATATTCGAGGAAATATGGTCAAAATTTTTCTAAAATTCATGAAAACTACAAACCCACAGCTCTAAGAAGGTCAAACAATACCAAGGAATAAGAACATGAAATATGAAGGCAACTAAACAAGACACACGCTATAATAAAATTGCTTAAAACAAAAGAAAAAGAACAGCTGGATGGAATGGATTTTTTAAATCTCCTTTTTATACTTTTAGCTTTTATCATGAGATATTTACATAATGAAAAGAATGATCTTTTATATGTGGTTAAATATGATAGACAACTCACAATAATTTATGATTATCTCTCTTTTCTGAGCACTTTTCAGATGCTCAGAACTAATTAACACCTCCTTTTCAATGAAGCACACAGTAAAATAAGCTCTAATAAGCTATAATTGGCCATAAGTGCTTAGTGTCAGCTCACTGTGGGAGTTCATGGTTTGAGAGGCATGGTTTGAGTTCATGTCCCTGACTAAGACTTGATGTGCTAACCAGTTGTGCTTTTGTTAATGTGCACAAAATCACCAAGCTGCCAGTTGTCATGATAAGTGGGAAAGGTAGGAAGTTGGGTATGCAAATTATGTATGCAAAATAGAAGCTGAACCATTCTGCCTAAAGAGAGTATGCATAGGAGAATAAAACCTTTTACTATAGTGTTCCAAGAAAGGTTTGATGAATGCAGAGCTGACTCAGCTTTTTTTTGGACTTTACCACCCACATCATGAAGGTGATGTCCATAACCAAATGAAAATCGTATGACAAAATTGTGCAGAGGAAGCGCCAGCATTGCCTTCAAGTTTCGTAGTTAATATAAAGTAACTGGACCTGAAGATGATGATTTAATGCTTGAAGCTAAAGGAAGAATGTTAATGAATCACTCTTTGATATATGGCTTTTTATTTATATCGAGTGCATGTTCTTCTAAATTAATTTCACTCATTTTTAATCTCAAGAAATCTTTGGAGTATAAGTAAAGCAGCTCCTCGGAAAAAGCATAAAAATGTTATTTAAATTAAACTTGCAGTCAAACAAAATGCTTTTATTTTGCAGACAGAAATATAAGAAAGGAATAAGCATTAAAAACTATTTGACAATGTGGGCAACTGGGTGGCTCAGTCGGTTAAGTGTCTGACTTTGGCTCAGGTCATGATCTCAGAGTCCCAGGATTGAGCCCCAAGTTGGGCTCCCCACTCATTGGGGAGTCTGCTTCTCCCTCTCCCTCTGCCCCTGTCTCTGATCATGCTCATACATTATCTCTCTCTCAGATTAAAAAAATAAAATCTTTTTAAAAAAGTATTTGACAATGGTACAATAAAGACTTTAAATATAACAAGTAAAATGGTTTATACATTTATTGCAAAAATATAAAATCCAAAATTATTTTGAATCAATAAGACCATAAAGAAACACATTTATATTCTTATGATAGAAACTATTTTGAAGGATTGATCATTTGTATAAATTGTAGTATTGTTTTGTAATATCTGTGACATTATTGATATATCAAATACAATAGCCATATATCAAATATAATTCTTTAAAATCCTATACCAATTGTGCTTCTTCTTTTTTTTTTTAAAGATTTTATTTGAGAGAGAGAGAATGAGAGACAGAGAGCATGAGAGGGAGGAGGGTCAGAGGGAGAAGCAGACTCCCCGCCGAGCAGGGAGCCTGATGCGGGACTCGATCCCGGGACTCCAGAATCATGACCTGAGCCGAAGGCAGTCGCTTAACCAACTGAGCCACCCAGGCGCCCTCCAATTGTGCTTCTGTGATGATAATGTATTTTTAGTTTGTTGGCCACTTTTTTTTTCAACCTGGACTTTTACAGTAGCTTCCTGGAGGTTCAAAAAAATTCAATTGCATATCTGACAAATATTTTAGATTTAAATGCATATAATTAATTATTTTAAGTAGATTTTGTTATATCTGTGTTTCTGTTTCTATACTTATGTGTATGAAAGAGTAACTTGTCATGGGGTCTGAATTATGGAAAATTTACTTTTGAAATTTTTATGTTTTTATCTAATCTGGGCTCCAGAAAAATCACTATCTTGTTATATGTTATTATGGAGGAATTTGGGTATCTTCTATCATACATCATGACATTTTTTAAATTTCAGACTAATATTAGGATTAAGTTTGAAGTCCTGATTTCTTAGGAGATATTTTTTCCTATTCAGAGGCTTAACTATGACAATCTTACATATCTCCTACTGGATGTAATAGGCCAAGTTTTTCAGACCTCCTTTCACTAAGGATTCTGAATTTATTGGTATCAGCTCATGCGAGCTTGAAATATGTTATCTTTCCCTACATGGACACTAAAACCCAAACTTTTAGCTTGAAATACTTTTTTCAGACTTGGATTTCTTCTGAAATAACAGATTTATTTTCATAACACAGTAGTTATAAAGTAGAAATATAGAGAAAATGATCATTTATACAAGAACTGGCTTTCTTCATTTCAGGACTGAACTTAAATTGTTTTCAATATTTGTTTTCCATGGGCTATATTTCCAGTAATAGTTCTATATATATCTCCCTTTTGCAAACTTATTTTTCTGTTTTTGTTAGATTTTAATAAAAAAATTCTATCCAAACTCAGTCCAAGTGGAAAATTTGATTAATTTAAAAATTGTGCAAAAACAATGTAATTAGAGACCTAGACAGTTTCTAAATAGCTTTGAGTTCCCTCCTACACAACAGGATATAAACCAGAAAATTACTTTGACTTTGATTTATAGTCTAATCTTTCACCTAAGAATATTAAAATTTCATTGTTTCCAAAAATCCAAATGTGGAAAAGCACAAAATGTGATTATATATTATATGGGCAGAACTAACTTACATCAATTTACACTTATGACACTAAACAAGTTATGTGTATATTATCAACTAATCATGTAAGTCAGTCTGAAGAATTCTTTGTGCCACAGGAAGGCTTTTCTCAGGTCCCTGCCCCTTCTTTAAGCATTTTCTCAGTTCTAAGACAACACAGATATAAGGTAGAAATATAAATATGTGGAAAAAGAAAAGATTGTTTGGAGTTAAGCTGAAGCATGTTAAGAGGGCAAGCTATCTGTTGTGGACAAATGTTTGTGTCTATCCAAAGTTCCTGTTGAAAACCTACCAACCACTGTGATGATATTGAGAGGTGGGGCCTTTAGGGGCTAATTAGTGTTAGATGAGGTCATCAGAATGGAGCCCTGTTGAATGAGATTAGTAACCTTATAAAAGTTACTAGAGATCTTGCTTCTTGTCTCTTTCTGCCATGTGAGAATTTGCGAAGTTGGCAGCATGCAACCCAGAAGATGGGCATGTTACATATTATGTGTGCATGTGCATACACATATATATGAGAGAGAAAAAACATTTAAAATTTATATTACTGGGTATGTAATTTTATAGATGTTCGTAAGTGTGTATGTGTGCGGATATATTCTAGAAAGCATGCTAAAATAGTAATTAATTTATATATGGTCTAATAATAATGATAATGGTAATTATTTGACTGTTTTCACGTACTGCGCACTTGCAATTTCTCTAAACATTCTATGAGTGTTATATAACTTAATCGTCAAAACAACCCCAAGCCCTGAACATTGCCTACTGTTCTAATATAATTTGACCACTGAGTTTGTCTTCCAATTCATGGCATATGTCAATTCTCTGGGAGGCTAATGAAGCATGAGCTATAGGTTACCTCACTTGCACAAACTCCTAGTTGTGTGGGTCTCCAGCAATGCATTTTAACAGTTTCATGTCTTTTAAAAAATAAAATTTGCAAAAGAGATATTTTAAGGTTATAAAATTAAGACTACTGTCTTCTTCTCTAACTTTCCCTCCAAACAACTTTCCCTTCTGCTGGTGATGTTGGAGTGGCTATGGGAATTTTTGGAATTTAGGAAGTTGACTTGAGAAATTTTGTTTGGTTGGGCTAAAAAATACCTCCAAATATAGTTAAGTTCTTACCAGTCATGCTCAGAGGGAATAACATCTGGGAGAATAATGTCCTGCTGCTTATCAAATTGACTTACCCAGCACCATGACCCAACTGTGTAGCATCAGATTTTTTTTTTGCAAAAAGAATAGATCTCCAGGCTCTTGACATGAAAATATATGGAATATGCAGAGGGTGGAGAAGAAACAAAATTTTAAATGCATTTTAAGGCCAGAAGCACACTGGGAACTCTTAAAAATCATTATATGTGCAAAATTTTTCATGGAAGACTTAATCCCATCAATGCCTAGTAAAAATGAAATTCTCTTTTCTCAGACTACTCTGGATAATGCAGCATTTAAACTATGAGTGCCACACAGGCATGTGGAGATTTTTCTATTGTATTTTCGTAAAATACTCACTGTAGGGCATACGCTTAGTAACATTACTACAAATAACAAGATGTCTGTGTGTGAAGTCTCATCATTCACACATCCCAAAATACAGATTTGAATATTAGCATATTTGACTCACCAATTCTCTTGATAGAATCTGGTAGTTCCAATAATACGGCAGGCTACATTGCTGCTAGTGCGGGGAAACTGACTGAAAAACAAGTGTACCAGTGATAGAACTCCAATAGGTATCAATAAATCAAGGTATATAGTGTAAGAGGAATTTGATTACACAGCTCAGTATAAATGCGCTCCAAATTTTAAAGGCTGTTGATTATGTCTTCATATTAATCTTTATATGTTTCATAATTATCATTTAAAACACATTTTGAATATGAATGGAAAGAATTATCCAAGTAGAAGATAAAAGCATAAGCAGGCAAAAAAAAAGTTATCAAAAACTTCAAAATATCAAAAGCTTATTTTTAGAAAGCAATGGAACCAAAAACTCACGTTCAAGATCATGAAAGTAAGGGAAAACATCATGATAGCCAAAAACCATAGATAATGAAATGATAATTAACAAGCAGAAAAACAAATGATCAGGATGCACCCAAACTGGAAAATTAGAAGCAGGATGAAGATGAAAATTAATAAAGAGGTATTAATTGGCTGATCAAAAGCGTACACGTGAAGGTCAGGAGCAACTTAATTCTATGTATCCTTTGAGGAGTACAATAATTCTTTTATTTTGACCATTTAAAAAAACAATGATTTCGGGGCGCCTGGGTGGCTCAGTTGGTTGAGCGACTGCCTTCGGCTCAGGTCATGATCCTGGAGTCCCTGGATCGAGTCCCGCATCAGGCTCCCTGCTCGGCAGGGAGTCTGCTTCGTCCTCTGACCCTATCCCCTCTCATGTGTTCTCTCTCTCTCCTTCTCTCTCTCTCAAATAAATAAATAAAAAAAATCTTTAAAAAAACAATGATTTCATGGAAAGCCAGTATTTTAAAAATATTATCCCACTTATATTTACAGAGAACCAAACCAAACAGATATGTTTAAACACATGATTTTTAATAAGAATAGTCAAATAGATCAGATCATCACTAGCATTTTTTTCCAAAACCAGGGTTTGAATATATTCTTTGGTTGGTAACTTTTTTTCAGCAAGAAAGATATTACTTATATTTGATGGGCTTACAGACTGGATAAATATATGAAAAATCCTAAAATGACTCCGAGAAACAAACTGAGGGTTGTAGAGGGGAAGGGGGTAGGGGGATGGGTTAGCCCGGTGGTGGGTATTAAGGAGGGCACGTATTGCATGGAGCACTGGATGTTATATGCAAACAATGAGTCATGGAACACTACATCAAAAACTAATGATGTAATGTATGGTGATTAACATAATAAAATAAAAAATAATACCTCATACATAAACAAGGCACTGTCTGTGACATTCAACAAAACACATCAGGAAGGGGCACCTGGGTGGCTCAGTTGGTTAGGCGACTGCCTTCGGCTCAGGTCATGATCCTGGAGTCCCAGGGTCGAGTCCCACATCGGGTTCCCTGCTCGGCAGGGAGTCTGCTTCTCCCTCTGACCCTCCCGCCTCTCATGTGCTCTCTCTCTCATTCTCACTCTCTCAAATAAATAATCTTTAAAAAAAAAACACACATCAGGAAAACACCAGATCTTGAAAAATCTGACACGAACTATTGAATAAATATATTGTCATGTTTGGGGTGCCTGAGTGGCTCAGTTGGTTAAGTGTCTGACTCTTGATTTCAGCTCATGTCATGATTTCAGAGTCATGGGATCAAACCCCCCATTGGGCTCTGAGCTCAGAATGGAGTCTGCTTGAGATTCTCGCTCTTCCCCTCCCTCTGCCCCTTCCCCATTCACATGCATGCATGATCTCTCTAAATAAAATCTTAAAATATATGTGTGTGTGTGTGTGTGTGTGTGTGTGTGTGTGTGTATAGTCATGTTTCAAAAAAGAAAAGGGGCACCTGGGTGGTTCAGTTGGTTGAGCATCTGACCCTTGACTTCAGCTCAGGTCATGATCTTAGGGTCATGGGATCAAGTCCCAAATTGGGCTCTGTGCTGGGCGTGGATCCTGCTTGCCTGCTTGGCAATTCTCTCCTTCTCCCTCTGCCCCTCCCCTCTCCACCCCCATACTCTCTCTGTCTCTAAAAAGAAGAAGAAGAAGAAAGAGATAGAGAGAAGAAAGAAAGAAAGAAAGAAAGAAAGAAAGAAAGAAAGAAAGAAAGAAAGAAAGAAAGAAAGAAAGAGAGAAGGAAGGAAGGAAGAAAGAAAGAAAGAAAGAAAGAAAGAAAGAAAGAAAGAAAGAAAGAAAGAAAGAAAGAAAGAGAAAGAGAGAAAGAAAGAAAGAAAGAAAAAGAGAGAAAGAAAGAAAGAAAGAAAGAAAGAAAGAGAAAGAAAGAAAGAAAGAAAGAAAGAAAGAAAGAAAGAAAGAAAGAAAGAAAGAAAGAAAGAAAAAGGGAGAAAGGAAGGAAGGAAGAAAAAGGGAGAAAGGAAGGAAGAAAGAAAAAAAGGTGAATTTACAAACTGGAGATAATAAACTACCAAATAATTTTGGAAAAAACTACCTGGGAATTATTTGTATATATATTTTGAACAAAAACTAAATGGAATCAGCAATATACATTTTAAAAATGTATACTATTGATACCATGATACTATTTATAATAATATCAAAATTATTAAAGATCTAGGAGTAAATATTATGAAAAATGTATAAGATCTCTATATGGAAAACTCAATATTATTGAATAATATTGGAGAAGAAATATAAATGGAGGTATATATCATTGCCCTAGATTTGAAGACTCAATTTTTTAAAGTGTTATTTCTCTGCAAATTAATTTATTGATTCACTGAAGTCAAAATAAAGATTACAAGATGTAGTTTAACAAGCTAAACCTGAAATGTATAAGGAAATACAAAGAATCAATGATAATCACGATGCTCCTGAAGGGTAAGCTAAGTTGAAGTTATTCTACCAGTTACCAGGAATACAGATAGACAGTGTGTAAGTTATTGTGATTATAGGGCTGAGGTCAGAAAATATAGACCACTGAATGAAGTGGAGTATATGGAAACAGACATACATATATTTAATCTCTAGATTTAAGGAAAATATATCATTGCAAACTAGAGGAAAGATGATCTCCTCAGAACATGATGAGGGGTTAATTGCATCTCATGTTTTATAATATTCCAGGTTGATTACAGATATAAATATTAGAGATAAAACCAATAAGCTTTCTGGAATTAAAATTAAGAATTCTTGCTCAAAAGGCATCAATAACTGTGCAAAAAAGGAAGCCAAAGAATGGAAGAAGATATTTGTTGAAGGGGCTTCAACAAAACAAACAAAACAAAACAAAACAAAAGGACAGATAACGCTTTAGAAAAATGGCAAGAAAACTAAAGGGGCCTTTTGCAGAGGATAGTCAAATGACTAATAAACATATGAAAATGTGACTTAGTGTCATCATGGGGAAATGCAAACTAAAATCACACGAGGCCAACAATAAATGAGACTAGATGAGGAATATTCAAAAGGCTGACTGACAAAGCAAGTTTTCTCAAGTATGTGAAAGACAAAAGAATTTTCAATAACTGCTAGCAAAGGGTGTAAACTGGTACAATTACCAGTAGGAGAGTCTGTGTAGTGTGACTGGAGGTGTCAGTCCTTGGCTTCTCCACGAGAAGATTTATGTGGGGATCCATGCTCCATTAAAGACAGCCAGAAGGAAAGTAGCAAGCACAAAGCAGTTTATTAAAGTGAAAGTACAGTCTCAAGGTAGGAGAGCGGACAGGTTCTATGTGGTGGAACTGGCCTCTAGGTTGTTTTGGGGTTGAATATTATTGGGTCTCTCTGAGCTGGGAGGAGCTGGGTGGTACAGTGGAGGCTGCTTCCAATCATTTGAGGGACTCATCCCACAGGTTGGGAGGGGGAGTTTTTCTCCACAGTTGGGCGGGGGACTGTAACTGCAAAGCAAATGCATTATAATGAGTCTAGGGGTGGGGGAAGCAGAGGTGGAAGAGAAGAGCATATGTTCCACACTTGTAGCTTTCTTTTTTAAAGATTTTATATATGTATGTATTTATAGCATGCACATGAGCAGGGGGGAGGGACAGAAGGAGAGAATTTCAAGCAGACTCCATGCTGAGCATAGAGCCCCATTAGGTCTCAATCCCACAACCCTGAGATCACACCTAGGCTGAAATCAAGAATCAGAGGCTGACGGTTCTAGAGGGGAGGGGGATGGGGGGATGGGTTAGCCTGGTGATAGGTATTAAAGAGGGCACGTACTGAATGGAGCACTGGGTGTTATATGCAAACAATGAATCATGGAACACTACATCAAAAACTAATGATGTAATGTATGGTGATTAACATAACATTAAAAAAAAAAAAAAGAATCCGATGCTTAACCAACTGAGCCACCCAGGCCACCCTCCCTCCCCTCCGCACTTGTAGGTCTTGATCTATTTGCCCCAAGTGCTTGGAAGCCATGAGGTCAGGATGTTATGCCCATGTGCTTTTAATGTGTAGCTTATTTATCACTGTTCTTGCCTCCAGCTCATGTCTCTATCATTCCCCTCCAAGGACTTGGGACTCTGCCTCAGGGGGTTCCTCCCACTATCTAGCTTCTACCTAACACAATGACTTCAGAAAATTATTTGTCAATATCTACTTTGTGAACCAGCAAATCTTTGCTCCTAGATCCTTGCTCAAAAGAAATGTTTCCACGTACAGCAACAGATGGGTACGATGTTTATCTATAATACAGAAATTCTGAAAATAAATCCCATCAACAGTAAGACATGTTATAGGACAGGTAAATGATGGTGTACCCATACATGGGAAATACTGTATAGCAGTAAAAACAATGAACTACAGATACAAGCTAAAATGTGGATAAATTAAATAAACATTTTAAGTGAAAAATCTGATAAAAATATTTTGTATGATTCAATTTTTTATACAATTTTAAAACAATCATTTTTAAATAGCCAATAAGATGGGGAGGAAGAGAGAGAGTATATGGGAAGGGGGAGAAAAGGGACTTCTTAGTGAGGCAAAGTTATGTTTTTTTAACCTAGTTGTTAGTTGCATCTTTTTATTCACTTTGTAATAATCTATTGAGCTTCATGCTTAGAATTTTTTTTTTTTTACTTTTTCTCATGTAAGTTTTACTTTAACTAGCAGCTGTAACAACAAAGCAGAAAACATATAGTAACTGGAAATTATGTTTGAATAAATTATCCAGAATATAGCACACAACAGTAAAGATGTACATAAATAATTAAAAAACAATATTGACTAAAAACCAAGATTAATAATGCATTTATAGGTTAAAATAAGATTAAATGTAGATAAAAGTATTCAGATCCCAATTCTAATTTGTGGAGGGGACCAACAAACTATGGTCCAGATACCAGCTGGGTGTCCTAGAATTTAACTCATTTCTGACACTATCTACCCAGAGATAGCATCAGATTCCATAGGCTAAGCGTTCAGTCATTTAAGACTGCCCTCAATGCACCCCACCCCCACCACTTCAGATACCAGTCACAAGCCCAATCAGCTATAGATTGAAAATTCCAACTATTACATCCTTGGACTTCAGAAGCTAGTCAGTCACAAGTCCAGGTAACAACTGGCTAGCTACGAATCAGAGGTTCCCATGGCCAGAGATCTCCTCAGGTTTGACTAATTTGCTAAAGCAGCTCACAGAACTCAAAGAAAGATTTTACTTGTTAGATCACTGGTTAATTATAAAAGGGTATAACTGAGGAGCAGCCAGTTGGAAGAGATGCATAGGGCAAGGCATGAAGAAAGGGTGCAGAGCTTCCAGACCCTCTCCCAGGAGTGCCACTCTCCTGGGATGCCCATGTTACGAACCCAGAAGCTCTCTGAAACCCTGTTCTTTTAGGTTTCTATGGAGGTTTCATTACATAATCATGATTGATTAAATCATTGCCCATTGGCTTTTGATTCAACCCCCAAACTCTCCCTTCCTCAGAGGTCAGATGGGTGGGACTGAAAGTTCTAACCCTCTAGTCATATGGTTGATTCTCCTGGCAACCGGCCCTCCATCCTAGGCTGGTCCAAAAGTCACCGCCTTAACATAACAAAGACACCTTTGTTGTGCTCATCACTTAGGAAATTACAAGGATTTTAAGAGCTCTGTGCCAGAAAAAGGGATGAAGACAAAATACATGTATCTTATTATAAATAAAAATATCACAGTAGATATGTTATAATATTGGCATTAATCTGGAAGGGTCAAGGTATTTTTAAAGGGCTTCAGATAATTGTATGGTTAGAAAGAGGAAGAACTATTTATACTTGGGCTTTGGCAGATTAATGCCTAACTTCTGGTTCACTGGAGTAATCTAAGGGAATCTGAAGAAAAGAACTCACAGGCACATGGTTTCTAATAGAAATATCCTCAGGGGGAAACCATTAGGGAAAGAGAGAAACACCTCAGTAAAAGGGATGAATCCAAGAATGGGGTCTCTCTTAGGCAAAGTCTCACAGATGGAAACTTCATCCTGTTATCACAGGGATCTAGCACAGAACTGGACCTCTGAGTTGTCCCGACCTGAAACAAAGGGACTGGAGTCTTCATACTCACCCATCTGTCAGAAATTGGTCTAGGAATGCCCAGGTGGTTGTAAAGCCCTAGATACTTCTGTGTCTTTCCTAGGTGCAGGCAAAGCAGGCTCCAGCAGCCTACCGCCCATCCTCCAACCAAGAGCTGCAGTTGCTCACAACTGGAAACGAGGGGCCGCGGGATGGAGGGGGTGTGGCACAAGAACAGCCTTAGACAGAGGATTTGGGCACAACACATATTTATTACAATCCACTCCCATCTTACCTTCCATTTGCTCCAAACTGTCAGGGATTTTTCCAGATGGTTCTTCAAAAAAAAAAATTTTTTTTTAAATGTTCGAAGGAGGTTGGAGAGAGAAGTTGTATTTCCATTTGCTGTAGTAGTTCTCAAGGCTAAAACTGATACTCAGTACGTCCGTCCTCTACCACTCTTCCTAGATTCCTTCCTGCCTTCACTAACACATTGATTTTGTACATTGCTCCCTACTCTCACTAGTACCAAGTGCTTTGCCTGGGGACTGACTCGGGATCACGTGCCCTGCTCAAACCGTGGTTGCTGTAATTTCCCATTCACAGTTTGGGATAGGCATGGGAATCAATGGAGAGATGTCCCAGTCATTTCTAAATGTTCTCCCTCCTTGTCCCATCTGGTAACAGCGACCACACCTCCTCGATATGCTCAGGATCATTTACACCTGCCAGTGTGTTATTTTCTTTCATTGCCTGATAACCAACACAAGGAAACCAAACGACCAACTAACAGACACAGATTTAATTTTTGTGAGTCTTTCTGTGCCTATTTGGGGAGCCGTCCCCTTGTCAAACAAGGAGAACCTAAAGTTGTGGTAACAGGATTAAAAATCCCCTCAGTGGTTGATTGAATGAGTGGTTAATGATGAAAGAGGCATCTCGTATTCCCATTTCTCTGTTTCTTGTATGTCTGTAGGACAATGTCCCAAGACTTTAGGTGAGTGTTTTTATAATTTTAACCAGTTAAGATTTCTTTTACCTGGGAGAGGATCCTCCCAAGTTCTTTAGTCCTCCATTCTAGAATAATTACAAGCAGAGGCCAGAAAATAATTTTAAAATTTTGAAAATGGTAGCCATAAGGAAGGTAGAGAGGAGTAAAGCAGGGATTGTTTAAATAGTGCTATTTAAAACTTTTATGGTGAAATGTACAACTTTGTTCTTCAAATTAAGCTTAAAAGAGAAAGATAATGAATAAAAGTTACATTATTTACCAAAAATCTCTATCCGATTCTTAGAACTTCTCTGTACTTCCCTATTTTTCCTATTGCCTCTAATCAGATCAAAGGAATGTTAGCGTCTGTGAACACTTAAACACAGGTAACATTAGGGATTTTATTAATGATCCCAGTTAAGGAGCTTGTCACAATTTTTTAAAGTGTTAGTGTCAGGGAACCAGAATTCCTGTCCCCTTAAAGGTCCTTCTAGCTGGACTAAGAACCAAATTGACATGAGAAAAATTAATAGGAGAAAATCAAATTTAACAGGCATACGTATGGAGAATCCACATAGACATGGAAATTCCAAAGAAAGGCAAAATGACATATATGTGTCATTCTGAACCAAGAAGAAGGTGGTAGGAATCTAGGACTTCAGGGGAAAGGAATGCGCTTCACAGGGTGAGAAGAGTAGATGTTTGGTGATTAGATGTTTGCCCTGCCATACAGATGGGTCACTCAGATAACATTATCTCTGCTAATAACTCTTATTCTCAGAAAGACTGTCAATTTAGATAGGTCTGTGTGGTTAAATGAGGGAAAATAGTTTCTGTTGAATCCACATGCCAAAGTGGCACTTTTGCAGGTGTGGGGGGGGTATCTGTCCTGAACCCCTTTATTGAACAAACTTTTCCTACTCAGGAGCAGGTAAATCCTACTTAAATCAAACACTCCGCATCATGTCCTTCACAATAGAAATTGTCTTCCAGGTTCAATATTCTGAAATAGAATGAATATGCTGGCTTTGCAAGGCACGTGATAGATTTCAGGAAAAAAAGTTTATCTCTGCCTAATAGAAGAAATTATAGACTGAAATGTAAAGGTTAATTCATTGAATATGTAATGTATATCTTATGATTTTTTTTCAATGAATTTTTTAAGGAGATATATGTATTTATGTATGTATATGTATTTATCTGTTATTTTAAAGATAGAACAAGAGAAACATTTTCTGCTCTTTTTGTCTAGTGATTTTAAAGTTAGTTTCATAATTTTTTTAGATATCAGTTTCTTCCAGAATTAATATTTGTTTATGGTATCAGGAAGAGTTTTCATATTTTTCTACATAGAAAATCATTTGTCTCAAAACCACATAACATCATTTCATCAACACTGTTTATTGCTTATCTGTGTAGCAAAATATCTGCATGAATATTAATCTGTTTCTGGTGTTTTTCTCTTCAATTAATCTAGTCCTATATTCTGTCAACACTCTGTATACATATTGCTATCAAATAGGGAACATGCTGTGACTGTCTTATTTTCTCAAAATTGTCTTAATTATTCTTGAACATTTGTACTTTCTTTTGAAACTCTACAGGGTTACATAAAATTTATTCATGAAGAGAAGTCATCTTAAATATTAAAACTTAAACATGTCATATCTTGGGCACCTGGTGGCTCAGATGGTTAAGCATCTGCCTTTGGCTCAGGTCATGATCCCAGGGTCCTGGGATCGAGGCCCACATCGGGCTCCCCAGGGAGCCTGCTTCTCCCTCTCCCTCTGCCTGCCACTCCCCCCTGCTTGTGCTCTCTCTCTGTGTCAAATAAAAAAATCTTTTTTAAAAAATAAAATAAATAAAAAATAAACATGTCATATCTCCCATTCAAGTACTTTTACATTTAATTTAATAGTTTTTGATAATTTTCTCTGTAATAATTTTTCACATTTCTTATTAAATTATTACATTGGAAATTTACAGTTTTTATAATTATCTCTTATGAATGGAATGTTTTTATTACAATATCTCAATTATTATTAAGACTTTTTCCTATTTAGGCCTTTAGTCTGGCTCTTCTAGCCTATTTTATTAGCTCCAGGAGCTTCCACAGTGACCCTGTGAGATTTTATGTATATAGTAACGTAGTTTGCAAATAATGGAGAAGCATCCATATGTACAGTTAAGAATATGTATACTGGAAGCAATAGATCTACTAGAAGTAATGGATTCAAGCTCCAAAACTTAATAGCTATGTTACCTTGGGTAAGTCACTTAACCCCCCTCCATATCAAGTTCCTTATCTATAAATGAATATGATAATAGTAAGTATGTCATAAAGTTGTTATGAAGTTAATATTTTAAGTACTTGAAAAATAATCTGGCTTGCAGAAAGCATCATATAAATGATGATGAAGTAAATAAGATTACGTTTCTTAATTCTTTCCCAATCTTTATACTTTGAATTTTTAAATCTTATTTCATTACTTAGAATCCCCACAAAATACTGAATGTTAGCAGTAATTCGGACTTCATTTCTTGTTCCTACTTTTAAGGTAAATTATACACAAGTAAGACTTTTGTAGTGTATTTTTGAGTGATACATTTATCATGTAAGGAAGTTCTTATTTTTCACTAGTCTGCAAAGAGTTCACATTAAGAATTAATATTGAATTTTTGAGTTTCTTTAGTGTCAGAATGATTATATGATTTTCTACAAAAGCTTATAAGTAATGGATTATTTCTAACTATATAATAATCATAGTGAATGACAATAGGTTAATTTAACCTATTGAAGACTATCAATCGTCATATTTCATATTTCCTAATGTTTATTTTTTGTTGCAGATACATCTTACTGCATACCCAGAAATTCAAATTGTACACTAAAAATTGTTATTATTTTATTTAGGATGTTTGCATCTGTGCTTATAATTGTGATTGTTCTTTAACCATCTTTACTTAGGCTATCCTTACTAAGTATTGACACTGATATTTTTAGGGTGTGCTAGAATCATACTATATATACCATACCTGATATGCATTTTTCTTTCCTTAATATTGTGGAAGATTTTGTATAAAATAGGTCTGATCTTTGGTATTAGAATCATTAGAGCGTCTTGTTTTGGTGCCTATTTTGGTGGGTGCTATGTGTACATGTGTGTATGAATTGAAAACAGTTTTTCCGTTTAATATATTTTCAAGTCATCTATAACTAGAAAAAATTATAATCAATATTTTATTCCTAGAGACCTGTAGAGCCTCTCTAAATTTTAAAGTTCTGTGGCATAAAGTAATTTGGAAGCATTGCTCATTTTGTTTTTTCATCTTATATATTTGTGCTGTCTTTTTGTGCTAATTTGCCCATTTTTCTAGTTATTTGTTTTATCAACTCTATCAGTTTTGTTATTGTTTTTCATTTTATTATGTTCTGCTTTGTTTACTTCAGCAATTATTTACTTTTTCTATATATATTTGGTAATTGTTTTCTAGCTTTTTGACTTTTTAAATTTCTTATAATTAACTTTTTTGTAATAAATGCTTTTCTAGTTATATTACTTGCAAGTTTTGACATTTGGAGCTTTATTGTAATTTTATTTCAAATTATTTTATTATGATTTACTCTGTTAACCTATAAATTGTTCAGAAGTGTGTTAAGTTCCAAATATACAACACATGTGTTTGTGTGGGGAATGAAGAAGGGTTGGGAGATCCTTTTATTGGTGTATTTGAATGTTACCACCTTTTAGTTGATGAAAATATATTGTTTTTTTAGAGTTTATGACTGTTTTTATGGTTATATATGAAATAATTTTTAAATAATTTTAATGTATTTCAAATTATATTTTAATTACATTAATTACATAGATACTTCCAGATATATAAGTATTGATAATAAAGGTTTAAAGTTAAACTGATACATTAAAGGCTAGCAATTTTCATCTTAAATAAAAGTTAGACTGGAAGCTGATTCACCAAAAAAGATGTTTTCTTTCTCCATACTTTATGGAAATTAATCTTTGTAAACTCAAATTATTGTAAACGATGAGAAAAAAATTCTTTATTTTCTGAAAAATCTAGTTCTTCAAAATATCAACTTAAACTTATTGATCTTTTAACATTTATTTTTTAGGGTGTATATACATGCATGTGTATATCTGTATGTAGACATACATTTTTACATATACATATATACATTTATACACACATATATATACATACATCTATTACCTATGTGTGTATAAATGTCTAGATTTCAAGTTAGGCATTTCCAAAAAACAACTGAATAATCAAAATATTTAGGAAAATGGGAGAATGGGAGAATTATATGGAAAGAGCTCAAAGTATTTAGAATAGATAATGGCAACATTTTAAAATTAAATTAAATATTTATTTCTGGGGGTGCTGGGTGCCTCAGTCGTTAAGCGTCTGCCTTCAGCTCAGGTCATGATCTCAGGGTCCTGGGATCAAGCTCCGCGTCAGGCTCCTTGCTCACTGGGAAGCCTGCTTCTTCCTCTCCCACTCCCCCTGCTTGTGTTCCCTCTCTCTGTGTGTCTTTCTCTCTGTCAAATAAATAAATAAGATCTTTAAAAAATATATATTTATTTCTGCTTATACAAGCACACTGGAATGTTGAACCATTTTTCTTTTGAAATAATAGAAAATTTTCAAAAAAACAAAACTAATAGAGCAATAATAAATGTTAAAAGAACATGTATTTTATCTAAAATTCACCTACAGTTGAAGAAATTATAGATATAAGCATAAGCCAAGTAATATTTTTATTTACTCTTCTACCTGTAGGTTTTAGTGTTTTCTCTTGTGTAATTGTGGATGCATGTTATAAAAGTCTGCAATTATGTAGCTTAATTTCATTTTCTTTTAGAATAATGAAGCTATGATTTATTTTTGCTTTGTATAATCAATTTCATTTACATGTTAATCTGCATTTTCCAAGGAAAAAGCTGCAAACACAAGATATAGACAATACATTTCTTTTTTTTTTTTTTTTTTTAAGATTTTATTTATTTGCTTGACAGAGAGAGACAGCGAGAGAGGAAACACAAAAAGGGAGAGTGGGAGAGGGAGAAGCAGGCTTCCCGCTGAGCAGGGAGCCCGATGCGGAGCTCGATCCCAGGACCCTGAGATCATGACCTGAGCTGAAGGCAGTCGCTTAACCAACTGAGCCACCCAGGCGCCCCTAGACAATACATTTCAAGTCTAAAACAGAGTAAATACACAAATGAAGATAATTTAATGGTGTTTCCAACAGTCTTATGGACATTTATTAACCTTACCCAGCACATTTTCTGAATACTAAATTATAGATGCATGTATAATGGTTTGAGACCATAATTCTAAGCTGAATATGAATATAGTAGGGCAATGAATTATCAAAAATACCCCACTTTAGCCCTCGTATTACTTAGAATTGTTATTGTTTTCTCTCATTTATATAACTTCCTGAGTTACAAGCTCCAATTAGTCAATGAGTTATTAAAACATGCATCGTTATTTAACACTGCATTTTCTCAGTGAGTGATGTAGATAAAAACCTAATAGCATTCTGTCTCAGAGTAGTATCAGTACAGTAATTAAAAATCAAGGTGGTTCCCCCACCCCCAAAATTAAGGTCATCCCAAAAGAGACAGTTTCAATCCACAATACCCTAGGACTTCAGAAATACATAGAATCTTTAAACTAGAGAAACTCTTTGATGAGATCTCATGTGGTAAACTCATTGAATACATTTTAAAAAGTTAGGAGAGACTGACTTCCTCAAGATTCTATTTCTAATGTCTGAACTAGAGCCAATACTAACATTTATGGTAAGCAGCGTTAGATGATCCTTCTACTCCTGATGACAAGTTTTAATTATTTCTAGACAGATGATTTACAAAAGTCCTGTGAGTTAACCTTAAAGATACAAGTTTTTAAGTGGCCTGGGATAATACTACAAAATAGTATATAGAAGAATAGTCATGATTAATAGAAAGTAGATTCCTACTGATATTAAACCTTATGAAAATCAAAGTTTAATCTACTAAAATTAATCCTATCACTCCAGATCTGCCTCTCAATCCTTGAAAAAATTCCATCCCTATATTTTATATTGGATATTTCATACAGTAATTTTGTGAATTTATTCTGTCATTATTTATGAAGTCATTCACCTAATCTTAAATTAATTAAATAGAAGTGCAAACAAAAGCATATTCACAGAATTTGTGTAAGACATATGTAATTGCAATGAAATTAACATGAATTTACTCAATTTCCAGCTCAAGAAATGGAGTGTTACGATAACATTTCTATCCCTTTTTGTCTCTCTTGATCCTATCATCTTCCCCTTTGACGGAGACAACCACTATCATGAATTTTGTTTTATGTTCTTCCTCTTTATTAGAATTTCATTTACATGTGTGTTTGTAATCCATACATTGTTATTTTGTGTTTTTTTTTGTTAAAGATTTATTTATTTATTTGAGAGAGCAAGAATGAGAGAGAGTACATGAGAGGGGGGAGGGTGAGAGGGAGAAGCAGGCTCCCCAGCGAGCAGGGAGCCCGATGCGGGACTCGATCCCAGGACTCCAGGATCATGACCTGAGCCGAAGGCAGTTGCTTAACCAAGTGAGCCACCCAGGCGCACTATTTTGTGTTTTTCATGCCCGGAGGTTCTGTTGTGAATCTACCCTCCTGCCACATGTTTTTTTAATTTCCATGGCGTTATACTCCTGACAATTATTCATATTGAGACATAGAGATATCATAAAATATTTTCACTGCAGTATAATATTCTACTCTGTACAATTAATTTATTACATGTATGAACTTTATACCAATTAATTGCTATATCATTCTTAGATATTAAATAGGTCAGTGTATATTTGATTATTTTAAGTAGGTAAATACATATTTGATGAATGTAGTGGTTTTCTTTTTTCTTTTTTTTTAGATTTTACTTATTTATCTGTCAGAGAGAAAGAGAGAGAGAGCGCAAGTAGGGGGAGTGGCAGGCAGAGGGAGATGCAGCTGAGCAGGGAGTCCAGTGCAGGGCTCGATCCCAGGACCTTGGGATCACGACCTGAGCCAAAAGCAGACGCTTCACCGACTGAGCCACCCAGGCGCCCGCTGTGAATGGTTTTCTTAAGACCATACAGCAGTATAGTGGCTCTGAAAAAACAAAAAAAAGAATAATCAGTACTGAAGTACAAATACAGTGCACTTTATTCCAAACTGCTTCTCATATATGATGTGCTACGTGTATCGAAGCACACATTCACATATCGTATTGGTTTTTCCTCTGGGCCTCTACACGTTTCGTTGCCTACGCTGTGTAAGCCCCTGAACCAGACTCGTTAATGTGAAGATCTCCCAGTTACCTTTAATTTCATGCGCAAAATGGTCACTTAACTTTTCCACTACTGTACTCATTTCCTAAGCTTGAACATAGCTTCGTTTGGAGCTGCACATGTCTTCTGTGAGAGTAATAATATATTTTTGGTAATATTTGTATTCCTAGAGCACCTAAAACAGTTCCAAGAATAAAACAGCTGTTAATAGGGCGCCTGGGTGGCTCAGTTGGTTAAGCGACTGCCTTTGGCTCAGGTCATGATCCTGGAGTCCCGGGATCGAGTCCCGCATCGGGCTCCCTGCTCGGCAGGGAGTCTGCTTCTCCCTCTGACCCTCCCCCCTCTCATGCTCTCTCTCCCTATCTCATTCTCTCTCTCTCAAAAAAAAAAAAACACACACACACACACACAAAAAAAACAGCTGTTAATACTTATTTTTTACTGCTTGAAGATAATAATAATCTCTAAATGTTGTATAAGCTATCATGTGATAAGCATTAGTATTTTCATGTGATTCCAAACTCTCTAATTTTCTAAATTAGTATAATTATGATATAATATTCATCTTTTTTTTTTTCCAAATTACCATAACGGGTCATTCTTTTGCCTGGAAAGAACATAAAGGTATTTTTTTTGTTTTTGTTTTATTTTTTAAAGATTTTATTTATTTACTTGAAGAGACACAGCAAGAGAAGGAACACAAGCAGGGCGAGTGGGAGAGGGAGAAGCAGGCTTCCCGCTAAGCAGGGGGCCCGATGTGGGGCTGGATCCCAGGACCATGACCTGAGCCAAAGGCAGACGCTTAATGACTGAGCCACCCAGTCGTCCTTGTTTTTGTTTTGTTTTAATGTGTCATATGGTTTCAATTGTCCTTGCTGTGTCTTAGTTCGGTGTTATTTCTTCCACTTCCAGAATTTTCTGATGAATGTTCTAGTTGTTAATATTTAAATTGTCTGTTCTGCTCAGGGGATGGAAAATACCTACAAATAACACAGAGTAATAATACAAAGATAACAAGCTTATCTCAATTCTCTAAACTTTTCTTTTTTGTAATGATATCTAACCCCTCTTTTGATAATTGCCCTGAAGATATTTTTATGCTAGGAAATGATAACTTTTCAAGATCCTCCTCAAAACAAACTTTCTCAAAATTGCTTCCCTTTCAAGTTGTCTATGAACTCCATAATTGGCTGGCTGCTTTGACTTTGGCATTTTCATCCACACTCACACAAAACTTAGAAACCAATAACAGTGTTTCCATTCAGTCTGACAGTTTCATATATAGACATTCTTTTTCCTTTTGTTTCCTTGACTAACACTGCTTGTGGCCAATCATTTCATCTCAGTTCTCTTTCTTCTAATTTTTATTTCTTTGTGATTTAATCTTGTCACTTTCCATGGTCTTTGGTATCATGGTGACATTTCTTCCATCACCACATTCTCATTTTTTCTTTATATTACTGTATTACTCATTTATTCTTTATAAACATCACATATTTCCATGCACTCTTTTAAATATAGCTTGTAAGAGGAGACAGAGAAGCTCACCTCCAAAGCATCATTTAGAAAGAATTCTGCAGTTCATCCATCACTTCTTCATTGGGTATGTTCCCTGGTTGGTCTTAAGATGTTATAGCGTTGCTTCTTCTTCACCCCAGACAGTTGTATTATTGATTTGGAGGAGAGATTATATATTCCCCACGATGAATCAAGAAGAATGTGCCACCTAGGAAACGGAGCTGACCTCTCTGTACTAGAAATGTTTTCTCTAAGAAGTTTCTGTGTAACGCAGTGGCTTGTTAAGCTGACTGCCCTCCCTGAAATGCTTATTCATGGCGGTTTCCAAGGATACACTGGTACAAACCTTTTCTCACATTAAATGGGAGATAATAATAGACATACTACAGCAGCCTAAAAGCTACTGATCTTTTAGAATATCTCACTTCCCTTCTATGAAATCACATCCCATTGGATTTGAAATACTGTGTAGGTTTTCCTCTTTCAAAGATAAATTTTCTGGGTGGCTCAGATGGTTAAGCGTCTGTCTTTGGCTCAGGTCGTGATCCCAGGGTCCTGGGTTCGAGCCCGCGTCAGGCTCCCTGCTTAGCAGGGAGCCTGCTTCTCCCTCTCCTCCTTCTGCTGCTTCCCCTGCTTATGCTCTCTCTCTCTCTCTCTCTCTCTCTGTGTCAAATGAATAAATAAAATCTTTAAAAAAAAAGATAAATTTTCTGAACAGCTAAGTCATTCATCTCCCCCCTTAATGAGGGCTGAAGAGTGTGGGTGAGAGCGGAACAAAGATGACCATGTGCACGAGGCCTGGTCTTTCTACTGCCACCATCAGTTCCCGAGCTAAGTATCTTCACTCAATTTCTCACTGATATTTTCCTTGAATCCATCAGGACTAACATCATCATAATCTTATTCCTTGCTTTTAACCATGAATATAGCAGGCCCCTGAATCCCAGGTCATCTTTTGCTACTCATACTCCCATCCAATCCCTTTGAAGCCCTGTACATCCCTGATTCTGTCCCCTGTATTCACCCCACACTCAAACTTGAATCTTGCTCTCTGTGCTGTATTATTAACTTCTTCTCTGAATTCTCCCTTAATCTACTGATCTAATAAAAACCTGGCCTTCCCTATCTGTATCTCCTATAAGGATACTATGTCCCTGAAGCCCTCCGACGTTGTGGCTGTTTCCTCCTATAGCACCTGTTCCAGGGGCCCTCAGGTGCTCTAAGTGTCCTGTTAGCTCATTTCTGCTTTCTGAATTTTGTTCTTTATTTATTTCTAAATTATCCAACTTTGAATCTCACACCACTAGATGATATAAGTAACCAGCCCTCACTGTTCTTCCTAACTAACCCTTGGATCATTTGTCCTTATTATTTAGTGAATTTTAGGGCCTGCCTCACTGTCCCTCTCTCCAATACTAGTCTCATAGACATGCGGGGTACTTTCCAAATACACATCATAGATAAATCTTCCATATCCTAGATTCTTGTCTCACGAACTCCCCTCCACCAATGATCCAGTACTCTACATCAGCCTTATACTTCCATGCTCATAAACTACATCTTTTCTTTACCAAAAATTCCAGTTGCTCCTTAATCTACATCTCACCCCTGATAACCGTCTCCTATCTTTACAATTCACTCACTTCACAAACCTAACTAACACTTCTCCCACCACACTAGTACTTCGATATCCAAAGCCCTATCATCTTTTCACTATAGAAAAAGCTTCTCCGAACACACTTCTTCAACCAAAGAACACCCCATTTCTTTACTGCCACTGATTATATTCACTGTCTTTAATTCTTTTAGTCTCATTGTCCAGTAAGTATTCCCAAACAGGATTTTGCAGCAACTCCTCCATTGAAACTGTTTTTATTTTTGTGTTTTTAAGATTTGTTTATTTGACAGTGTGAGAGCAAGAGAGAATGAGAGTGAACATGGGGCGTGGGCAGAGGGAGAGAGAGAATCTTAAGCAGACTCAATGCTCAGTGCAGAGCCTGACACGGGGCTCGATCTCATGACCCTGAGATCATACCTGAAACCAAGTTGGACACTCAATCGACTGGGCCACCCTGGCACCCTGGAACTATTTTTATAAACATAACCACAATCCTCACACTGTCAAACTTTATCTTTTTTCTCTTTTTTTTAAGATTTTATTTGTTTATTTGACAGAGAGAGACACAGCGAGAGAGGGAACACAAGCAGGGGGAGTGGGAGAGGGAGAAGCAGGCTTCCCGCGGAGCAGGGAGCCCGATGCGGGGCTTGATTCCAGGACCCTGGGATCACGACCTGAACCGAAGGCAGACGCCTAACGACTGAGCCACCCAGGCGCCCCATGTCAGACTTTATCTTATTTAGCACAAAGCAACGTTTAATCTCTCCTTAGAGACAATGTTAAATTTCTTCTCTTACCTTGGAGGACTAGTTGGTTTTATTTTACTGATCTTTTTTGATTTCTCCTCCTCCCTCCCCCTTAGGCCTCTTAACATTGGAATATTTTGGATTTATGTTCCCTGATTTTTTTTCTCTTCTCTATCTCCTCATACCATCTTGGGATTCTACACATTCTCTTGTCCAATGTTAGATCTTTAGTTGAGACATCTCCTATAAACACCATAGTCCTATAGCAAGTTGTCTATCTGATATCTCCCCTTGAGTATCTAAGAGACATACCTAATTCAATACATCCAAAATTAAATGGCTGCCTGGCTCCAAAAACTTAGCTCAAAATTGTCTATCTGAATTCTACTTTTCTAATTACTCATGCTGAATCTAGGAGCAAACGTGATTCTCTCTCATTCACAATCCATGTTCCCTTTGTTATGAAATCCTGTTGCCTTTAATTTTGAAATATAACCAATTTATCCAGCCTCTTGTTCATGATTATTATTTTTGATTTCTAGCTTAGAAACCTTTCTATAGGGTGGTAACGGTACTCTCTAGTTTACTTGTAGAATATTTACTCTTTTTAGGTCTATAATCCACGTGGAATTGATTTTTATGGTGTGGGAGGGGGTTTCAGTTCACATTCACCACAAGATCCATGCAGGAATGTTCATACCACGCTTAGTCATAAAAGCCCAAATCTGAATATAATTAATAAATTGTCATATATTTATGCCATGTAATACTATTCAGTGATGACATGGATGAATCTCCAAGATATAATTCTAAAATTGAAAATGACACAAGAAAAGAAACTATGAATGGTCTAGTTTACATACATTTCAAAATAAGAAAAACAAATCTATGTTAATAGATGACAAAAGTAGTGGAGTGTTTGTGTTTGTTTTGAGGAGAATAGTTTATGGGGGCAAGGAATGAAAGGGTTTTGTGGAATTCTGGAAATGTTTTATAACACAATCCAAGAGGTGTTAAGTAGATGTTTATATTTATTAAAATTCATCAAATATACACTTAAGATTCTTATACTTTACCCAAATGTTTGTCATACTTAAATAAAAACTATATCTATTTCTACATCTGGGTATCCATCTTTCTATTGCACTATTTCTACAGCTCTGGTCCGATCCACAAAGTCTTTCCTAGCTTACTAGGCTAGCCTTCTGTGGTAAGCAAAATAATACCCCTCCTAAAAGATGTCAACTTCCTAATACCCCAAATCTATTCTTTTGTTACGTGCATGGCAAAAGAGACTTTGAATATGTCATTAAATTAAGAATCTTGAGATGGAGAGATTGTCCTGGATGATGTGGGTGGGTCCAATGTAATTACAAAAGTTATTATAAGACAGAACAGGAGGGTCAGGGTCACAGAGGATGTAATAATGGAAGCAGAGGTCAGAGTGATGCCATTACCTGAAAGGGGGCCACAAGTCAAGAAATACAGGCAGCCTCTAGAAGCTGGAAAAGACAAGAAATAGATTCTCCCCTAGAGCCTCCAGAAGGAACACAGCCCTTATAACACATTGATTTTAGCCTAATAAAACTTCTTTAGAATTTTTAACCTCTAGAACTGTAACAGAACTGTAACTGTTTTAAGACACTGTTTGTATTAGTTTATTGTCAGAACAATAGAAAGTTAATATACCTTTTAGGATGGAAATATATATTTACTTTTATACCTATGAAGTTCATTTTCAACACAAATGTCAGAGTAGTTCTTAAAATACATACGTAAGATTATATGGTTTCTCAGTTGAGAATTCTGCAATGGTTTCCCATTTCATTCAGTAAAAGTTAAAGTCCTTAAATTATGTGATCTCTGTTACCTTTCTGATTTCTTCTCTTGCTATCTCTCCTCCAAGCACTATGAGTGCTATTTTTTCAAACACAGCAGTCATAATCTAATTTTAAGTGTTTGTTTTCTACCGATATTTTCTCTCTAGCACACCTTTCCCCTAGATATATACATAGATAAATATCTCAACTCCTTCAGATATTTGCTGATTTTCACCTTTTCAGTGAGGACTATGTGGAATTCCTCTCTACCTCACCCATTCTCTTTCCCTGATCTTATAATGATCTAAATTTTGGTTTGTTTGGTTTTCTATTTTCTATGTTTATAATGTTACAACATAATATAACAATATCTTTTATTATGCTTATTTTTCATTGTCTGTGTTTCCAGTTAGAATGTGAATTCCATAAAGACAGTATTTTTTTTTTTTTAAGTAGGCTCCACACCCAATGTGGGGCTTGAACTCACAACCTTGAGGTCAAGAGTCACATGTTCTACCGACTGAGCCAGCCAGGTGACGCTGAGGCAGTGATTTTTGTCATCAAAGTAACATAAGTGCTTAGAACAATTTTTGACATATAGCAGATGTTAAATACTTTTTGATAAATAAAAATATTTATTGAGGGATATCTATGTGGTAGGTACTGCATCATGTGCTGTATTTACAACATCAAATAAAATAAGTACAGTGTCTACCTTTACTGAAGCAAAACAGGGAAGAAAAGGCAATTAGTCAAATGATATACAATATGATATGTGAAGCCAAGTATATTACATGAATACATAGAAAGTCATTTAATGGGGTTCTGAGCATCAGTGAGGATTGCCTTGAGGAGGAGTCTGCAACATGAGAAATGAATGGGTATTTGCAAGATAAAAGATGACAGGATCAGACAGTGATCAGGATCAGGCATATCAAATATAAGTGCATAGGAATGAAAATGAGATAAAGCATGTGTTTGAAGTCACTAAATTTAGTGAATATAGATTGAAAAGAGAGGTCACTTATAAGATATGATGAAAACATGAGGAATGTTCATACCATGGAAAGTTTTTTTAGACCAGATATAGTGATCTGGGTATTTACCTAAAAGCAATAGGTTTTAAGGAGGGTAGAGAAATGATCAAACAGCTGTTATAGAAAGATAACTCTGGCTACAATGTAGAGAATAAGTTAAAGAAATATAAAACTGGAGGCAAAGATATTACTTCGGAAGATTCATATTAAGCAATTCAAGGAATAATGATGGATTTTAAAAGCTACATGGAATTCATATGGAAGAATTTGACAGAAATTTAGAAACCAGATTTTCAGACTTGGTTATTAACTATAAATGAGTAGAAAAGGAAAAAGGTAATAGTAATTGCTATTTCTCAGGTTTGTAGTCATATCAGAAGCAACAAATGAGAAACAAGGATAGCATATCAACATAAATTGATAATCATCATTTTATGGTAAGTGGATGAAATGCAAATGTTCACTGTAAAATGTGAGGGAAAATGAAGATCTAGTGAAGAACCCTGATGATGCAATTAAAGGAAAGACAGGTAAGTTCATAAAGATTCACAAAAGATACAGAATGTTCAGGAAAGTAGAAAGACTATCAAAGGATATGATGTTTTAAAGAATGGTCAATTGTTTCAGTTATTGCAAGAATCAAGGAAGGTAAGGGCAGATCAATGTCAATTATATTTAGCAATAAGGGTATCTATATCTATTATGACCTTGGAAATAATGAAGTCAGTGGAGTGATGGCCATGGATGTGAGGAAAGTGAAAAAGTAGTGAAAATGACTAAAGAATCCAAGAATTTGAGGGAAAAGAGATATAGCAGTTACTTAAATACACAAGGTTTATAGGTTTGAGGAGAATTCTTTGCTTTTTTGTTTTATCTTGAGTTAATTTTGAAAGAGAAGAGATGAAATAAATCAACCAAAAGGGAATAAAAGGGGCCAAGTTATTCTCCCACCTGAAACAGCAAGAGAAAAGCAGACTATATATATATATAATGATGGTTTGCAAAACACTGCACATCTAACAACAAAGGACAGTAATTCCTGAGAAACAGGAGACAAAAAGTTGAGATCTATTATTGCCTCAGGTTCCTGCCTGAAGAGAATTTCCAGGAAATGCACAGGGAAAAGGAACCTAGGCAAAACCCAGCAAACGTTCAGAGTTGAAGACATGGAGAGTCTGAGGAAATGCAGGCAACTATTATTTTCAGGGCAGAGTGCCAGGGAGGAGGGACCTGCATAGAGAATTCCCGAGATCTGTGGACAATGCCCTCTGAGCATTCAGTAGAGTACTGATCTGTGCATATGTATAAGGAAATTGCCCAAATCCAGTGAAAGAACCAAATGAGAGGATTAGAGGGAACAGAGCTTGGCACTCACATAGGGTTGGGCATGGTGACTATTTCTATTAGGCAGGTTGGAAAATTTCATAATTCATGAGGTCAAGAGCAGAGTATTCATAAGGGCTTTACATCGGTAGTAGAGAAAATTAGTCTACTTTCACTTACATTTATTTTTTAAAGCAGGACCCCAAAGGATCAAACTAACTTTACCCAACAACATTTACAGTAATATTGAATTACCACTCAAGAACATTTAAATGAATACAAAAATATCCATCACTCAACAAGGTAAAATCCACAGTGTCTGGCATCCAATAAAAAATGGTTTGCTGTCCTAAGAAGTATTAAAAATCAAGCCAGAATGGTGATAAAAGTAATTAAGAGAAACTGACTCAAAAGTAACACAGATAATAGAACAAACAGTCAGACATTTTAAAACACTATAACTGTTCAAAAAGTTAAAGAAAAGATAGAATATGGTAAGAAAAGACAAGAAAGATATAAAAAAATTAAAATCAAATTTCTGGGTATGAAACTACATAATTTGACATGAAACATGAACTTGATGGGCTTAATGGCAGCTTAGACATTACAGGATAAAAGAATAGTGCATTTAAAGACATACCAGTAGAGTCTATCCAAAATGATAAATGGAAATTTAAAAACGAATAAAAAAGTAAAGAGCATCAGTGAGCAGTGGGACAACTCCAAGTGGCCTAAAACACATGTAATTGAAGTCTTCTACCTGTGGAGGGGGCTAATTGCAAACACAACAGGAAAATTTTTTCCAAAACTGATGAAAATGACAAACACAAATCCAAGAACCACAATAATCCTTAAACACAAGAAGCATGAAGCAAACATCAGCATATCACTGAAATCCAGTGATAAGTAGAAAATAATAAAAGCAGCCAGAGCAAAAGATGCATTACATACAAGGGAATAAAGATAAAGATGACAACGGATTTCTCATCAAAAATGATGCCAATGAGGAGACAATGGAGCAACAACTTTAAACATCTGAAAGAAAAAAATTGCCAGCCTAAAACCATTCCCAGTGAAAATATATATATTTCAAAAATAAATAACTTTAAGATGGTGATTGATAACATACGAAAAGTAAAAGATTCATTCCCTGAAGACTCACGTCTGAAATGTATAGGAAAAAAAATGTATAGGAAATACAGCAAGAAGAAGGAAAATGTCACCAGATGTGAATATGGTTTTACATAAAAGGAAGCAGAGCATCAGAAATACTCTCTACTTCGTTAAATCTATAATATATATTTTTATTGCTTAAATCTATTTAAGGTAATGTATTATTTAAAATAAAATAGTATTTACATAAAAATAACAGAAATTCACTGTGGAATTTAGAGCATATGTATATATAAAGTTTATAACCCCCCCCACCACACACACACACGCACAAAAAACACAAAGACAGGGAGATGAGAAATCAGAGCATACACTTGCAAGGTTCAGTATTTACACTATCTTGAAGTCGTGTCGTATCACTTAGAACGGAACTGTTAGCTCAATGAAGAATGCTATGATCTCTAAAGAAACCACTATAATTACAAAACTAAGGATTATAACTAATATGCCAAGAAAAAAAAAACTAAATGGAATCATAAAAATATTGAATTAATTTCCAAGAAGGGAGGAAAAGAACAGGTGACAGCAGATGATAGCTCTATACCTAGCCATGTCAGTAATCATATTAAATATAAGCAGTCCAAGCCCAGATTATTTATTGGATTGAATAGAAAAAGGGAGACTTAAATATAAAGACATACATAGTTCAAAGGTAAAGTTGGAGTGGACGTGTTAATATTAAAGCAGATTTCAGAGAAGAGACATTTACCAGAGATAAAGGAAGTCATATCCTAATCATAAAGGGGATCGATTAATCTAGAAGATGTAACAATCCTAAATGGTCACACATATAACAAAGGAGCTTTACAATACATGAAACAAAACTGATAGATGTGCAAGGGGAACATTTTGCACAATGATCGACAATTATAACCATATATTTTAATTTGTCATCTTGTGCTGAGTTGAGTGGAAATGAAATACTCTTTTGCTAAGCCCTGCCAAAATTGCATATTTATGAGAAAAAAAAATGTGTGTGTTTTTTTAATGCCTCTAAGTTCGAGGGTGGTTTTCTTGGTATTTGGAAGTGTGTTCTTTTGTAGCAAAAACTTAAAAGATGTAGAAGTGTCTTAAAGACCAGGTGGTTGGGTGAAAGGAGCAATATTTGGAGAGCGCCAGTAAAAGTGGAAAGGACTCAGGAAGTCATTTAGCAGAAGCTTGCTGTTGGTAAAGAAGAGATCAGTAGAGGCTTAAAAGAATGTGAAGAACATGCTATTAGAACCTGGAGGAGGTAGGATTTTAATTAGGTAGTCAGTAGGAATTAGAGAAAAAAAACCTGTCACCTATGGTCACCTGAAAAATAGAAAATGTTACTAATGATCTGGGTGATTCAACTAAGGAGATTTCAAGGTAAAATGTTTAAAGCACCACTTGAAGTTTTTCACTGGCTATGATAAAATGGTAGAAGAGAGAGAGATGAGCTGAAAATTAATTATTCCATTTTTAAGTAAAATTTATAAGAAATAGAAAAGCACAGTACTTACTGAGTTAAAAAAAAAATTAAGTTTCACATTTCCAGGCTTTCCCATGTTTTCAAATTAAGAAAAGGCTTTAGAGCAAAGGTGAAGTGCAGAACGGGACTATATAAAATGTCAGAAAGGCATAAGATGGTTCCTCAGGGAACTGTTCTGTTGGAAAAATGTCCCC
The DNA here is from genome assembly GCF_029215605.1 of Mirounga angustirostris. Classification (NCBI taxonomy): domain Eukaryota; kingdom Metazoa; phylum Chordata; class Mammalia; order Carnivora; family Phocidae; genus Mirounga; species Mirounga angustirostris. The sequence goes on along the minus strand of NW_026991712.1, from coordinate 102,695,826 downwards.
CTAAGGATCTCAAGGATATGTCCTACAAATCGCCTCTCTTAAACAATAGACCTTCCAAGAAACATAATGTGTTGTCCTCATCAATTTTACAGCTTTATAAGAACTTTAAGGCAAAGCATGGATTCTCTTGATGGAATTTTTGAGTATTGGGGGTAGGTCAGATGGCAGTCTAGGTCAGCTTGATGAATTCAAGGTGTAGGAAACTATATAGGAACCCTTGAACCCCACCACCCCCAGCATCAGAATAGTTTATCATTTCAAATCCTGGAAAATAACTCCTCAAATCAGATCTTTGTTTTCAAAGAATACACAGTTGAAGCTGAAACACTCATAGGTTGTAACTCACAAGGCTCTGAGGATTTGGAGAGGGAAGAGAATCACATGTCTTCATCTAGCTAGCCCCGCTGTTTTTCTCAGCTTTTCACTTTTACAGGGCTTTCCTACAGCCCTGATTTTACTCTGGAGTACATAGCACTGAAGGATTGAGTTACTGCTAATATGGGATGTAACTCATTCTTCCAGGGCAATGGCTGGGGAGAAGCAAATTCCACCAATTTCTTTCTTATCTTACTTTTCATAGCCTGCTTCCTGCCCCAGGATAAAGCCTCTATCTACTCTCATCTCACATATTAATTCAGAACATTTCTCAAAATTTTCTGATTTCCTCCTGGGTTGCAGGAAGGGTAGCTTGTTCAGCATCTTATTAAAATTTGAATGCTCCATGTTCCATGAATGTCAACCTGGTCCATATGTTTTTGGTGTTGAATTTATCTGCTTTTTTATTTTACACTGAGGTAGTTAATACTGATAGCTTCTAACTGTAATTGTTGTCTTATCATTTGAGACATTGATACTTAAACTTCCCCTATTAATTAACAGAAATATATCTATATATAGATATTTGGATATGAAGTATGAATATTCTTCATCTGATAGAGCAAAATATAAATATCTGTAAGAAAAAAACCATTTTTGTTAGAGTTCTAACAGGTTCTAACAAGATGCCTAGAAGCCAGCAAATCATGGCCAACTAGGAGGAAGGCAGGGGCCTGTCCTGGCAACACTCCAAAATAAAACCACAAGAAACCAGATCAAACCAGGCAGGCCCAAGATGACTGACAAAGTAGGCAGGCCAAAGTTCACATTATTCCTTAATTATACTACATTATCTTACTAAAATCTCCTCCCTAAGGTGCCATGACAGAGAACCCCTGACCAAATAAGGAAGAAAAAGCGCATAACCCCTTTCCTGGAAGAAACCACCCTGCTTCCAAGGAATCCCAGCCTGCCTCAAGAAAATGAATACTTCACCCCTTTGTTAGCAATTGTCAATAGAAGACAGCAACTCAAACCCCGTGGGTGCAGCTCTCCCTGGAGCTCCCCGCTCTCACACCCGGAGAATGTACTTTCACTTTAATAAACTTTCATGCTTATACTGCTCATCCACTGTGTTGTGTCTGTCCTTGAATTCTTTCTTATAGCAAGACCAAAATCCTCGGGCAACATCTTTGAAGGGGCTGGATTGAGGCCCCAGGGCCTGAGCACACCCAACTCTCTACCCAAAAACATTTTTATTGATTACCCTTTTTAATTCTTATATAAATTACTTCTTCAAAAGAGGACACTTTTGACTTCATTTTCTTCTCAAATTAAAAAGAAATAGTTCTGTGGAAAAAAATTGCCCTCAGCTTCACCTTCTGTGGTATTTCTCCCTTCAGTTCTCCTTATGAGTTGTGAGAACTGAAAAGAAGCATTACCATGAAGACATACAAAAACATTGTGTTTATTCATTTTCATAAATGACATAGAATAAAATAATTACTTCAAGTTCAATAATAATGATATTCCAATAGCTAGATAAGATCATTCCACTTCAGTTCAATTTAGACTAAATATATATATATATATATATATACACACACATATATATGTATTATAATCAAGTCTTAATTAAGTTTATCAGTACAAGGATTATGCTTCTGCTCCACATAAATTATAACTTGAGCATTATATCCTTCCTCAGTTCTGCCATTTTTGTTCAATTTATAAGGTGTTTCTATTAATTTGAATATCCTAGCTTTGCAATCTGCAGTCTTCATATATGTTTTTTTTTTTAATTTTTTTCTGTGGAGTGTATGTTTAAGTCTTTCTTTATTTATATTAAATTGATGTGCATGATTCCTCAGCCCAGTGTTAGAATTGGTTAATCTTTTCCTACTATTCAGGTAAATGATGAGGTAGCACTACCATTGTCCCTTTGGGGAAAAAGTATGTTCCCTTTCAATGAAAAAGACTCTATGTTTCTGAAGTGATCAGTGAAATGAACCTTCTGGGGGCTAACAAAGTACAGGCAGGTGGTGCTGACAAGTAGGGCAGTTAAAAATTTAAGACAGTTCCTCAGAAGAACAAAAGAAATTAAATTTGTGAAGGTCACATCTAGACATTGTAACTTTCAGACAGATTGCACTTCTTCACATACCATTGGGAGTCTAAATAGTATCATAGCATAGAGATAAATAAGCCATTTTCTTCCTGATGTATTTTATGACCACTCTACATATTAATAATTCTTATTCCTCTATGAAATTATGCATTCTATAGTAGGATATTTGAGTTTGAAACATTACTTTTCACTTTTTTTCCAGACCATAAGATCAAGCTATATTATTCATGTGATTCTTCCAGAATCTACAACTTTAGCTATATTTCCATGGCTGACTTCTTGTTTAGGTTGACCATGGCGATAGTTAAATGTTGACTGCTCAAACATCCTAAACTTGCCTCCTACACTGCCCCTGGAGTGGAGCTGCTACCCCTGGAGTGGAGCTGTTTCCTGCTAGTAATGTCTATACCTTTTTTTTTTTTTTAAGATTTTATTTATTTATTTGAGAGTGAGAGAGACAGAGCACAAGCAGCGGGCGCGGCAGACAGAGGGAGAGGGAGAAGCAGACCCCCCCCGCTGAGCAGGGAGCCCGACGTGGGACTCAATCCCAGGACCCTGGGATCATGACCTGAGCCGAAGGCAGACGCTTAACGACTGAGCCACCCAGGCACCCCATACCTATACCTCCTTGTTCCAATTTGACCAATCCTCTAATCTAAAACACTTTTAATGTTTAATGGACACCAGAACATTTTGACTATATTCATCTATGAATCATTTAGCTATATTAAAGTGTGCAAAGTTTGCATTATACTCTGTATTTAACAGATTTACAACTTTGGATTTGAAATAACTTGAGGGCTCTGCTATTCAGAGTATAGAACATTCAAGGAATATTATAGCCTATTTATAGAAATATTTATTTGAATTGTTAGCTATTGCTATAAGTGTTCTAATTGCAACTTGTTTAAGTCAATTGATTATCAATCAACTCCAGGTTCTACAATTTTTAATCTTTTTCACAATGTAGGGTTCTTTTCATGTAGCCCAAACTCCAACATAACTCTCTCTAATATTAGAGACAATGGACTGCCTTCTTCAGTAAGTCACATGCCACAGAAAACCACTATTTCTCAGATTGTTTCAAATATTTAACTAAAGGGTTATCTAAAATTCTTTGAGTTGTGAACTTTTTTCTCCAGAGAGAATTGCCTTATATATTGGATGGAGGCATACAGGTAACTAGGGTAATGCCAGTAAAGCTTTCACTTCAAATTTTCTATAGTATGAACTTAGTGCATTATTCCTATTGCTACTATAATGAATTACCACTTATTTCATGGCTTAAAACATTAATTTATTATCTTATAGTTCTGGCCATCCAAAGTCTGAAATGGGTCTTGCTGGACTAAAATCAAGGTATAGACAAGGCTGTGTTCCTCCGGGAAGCTCTAGGGCACAATGTTTCCTTGTCTTTTACAGCTACTGGAGGCCACCTTCATTTCCTATGAGGGGGAGCGAGGGGAGGGCCTCTTTAACAGAGCAATGGAGCATCTTCACATCTCTGACTCCGTCCCTCCTTTCTGCCTTCCTCCTTCACGTTAAAGCACTTTGTGATTCCAATGGGCCCACCCAAGTATTCCAGGATAATCTTTTTATTTTAAGGTCAATTGATTAGCAATCTTAATTCCATTTGCAAATTTAATCTCTCTCCGCCTTTGTCATGTAAGAAAACATATTCATAGGTTCCAGGGAGTAGAGCATGGACATCTTTGGAGGTGATTATTCTGTAATTGACTTTATAGAACTTTTACATTTCTAGCAAATATGATATTTAAATACATTTAAAATGCACATATATGTATATAGATAGATATTTACATCTATATAATCTATGGAACTTTTAGATTTCTAGTAATTCCAATATTTAAATGTATTGGAATACATTCAAGATCTATCTATTTATCTATTTATTTATCTGTGTATCTATCTGAACAAACATGACTTTGGAAATCAAATTTGTAAGGTTTTTAATTGAGCTGAGCCATTGTCTGTTTTACATTGGTCATGTTATTTATACTCACAGAAAAATGACAGTTACACCAAAATTGCAGGGTTGGTTTGAGAAATAGAAGTATTTACCATAGCACTTCATACATTGTAACAGCTTAATAAATGGCATACATTATTATTTGTGCTGAAAACTGATCTAAAGTATATATGATTTTTTAAAGACTATAAATATTTTATTAAACTATAATAAACACATATTGTGCAAATAAGTGAGCTCTCTGAAACTTCACAAATTGAACAGACCTGTTCAATACACATCCATACCAAGAAACAATATTAACAGACCTCATTTATACTGCATCAGTTCTTAGATAATTACTATTCTGACCATTCATAGCATAAATTAGATTTATCTGTTTTTGTACTTTAATAAAAGATGCATAGATACTCTTTTGTGTTTGACTTCTTTGGCTCAACATTATGTCTCTCTAACTCACCCATATGTTTATACAAAGTTAAGGATGTTTTTTGTTATTGTTCTACACTATTCTGGTGCAGCATTCTATTCCATATTATATTCCATTGAAATAATACAATTTTGATCCATTTTTTTTTTCTGATAGGCATTTGGGCAGTTTGTAGTGTAGTTATTATACATAGTGTAGTTCTGAACACTCCAGTACTTATCTTTTGGTTAACACATGTATGCTTTTTGTCAGATATAAACCTTGCATTGGATTTATTGGATGTGTTAGACAGAATAATGCCCCCTAAAGATGTCCACATCCTAATCCTTGAAACCTGTGGATATGTTACCTTACATGGCAAAAAGGTATGATTAAATTAAGGATCTTACTATGGGGAGATTATCCCGGATTATTCAGGTGTGCTCAACCTAATTACAAGAATCCCTAAAATCTGAGAGCTTTTCCTGGCTGAGTTCAGAGTGGAAGGGAAATGTGATTACAGAAGTACACTTAAAGAAGAATGCAAACTGGCTGGCTTTGAAGATGAATAAAGAAGTCCAAGAGCCAACAATGGGGACAGTTTGAGAAGTTGAAAAGGGCAGGGAAATGATTCTCTAGATCTTCCAGAAAGGGACTCTGCACTGCCAACACCTTGATTGAGACCCCTGATGGACTTCTAACCTACAGAATTGTAAGATAATACATTTGTGTTATTGAAAGTCACTAAATTTGTGGCAATATTTTATAGTAGCAATAAAAACTACACTGCATGATTGAGTAGTCATATGTTCAGCCAGACCATATGAATATACTCTTTTATAAAGTGTCTTTAAGTCTGCATGATTTAAATTGTTTGAAATTTGTTGAGGTTGTTTTTCAACACTTTACTGTCAATATTCTGTCTTCTTATATTTGAAGTCTGTGTTTAATAAGCAATATACAGGGCACATGGGTGGCTCAGTTGGTTAAGTGTCTGCCTTTGGCTTAGGTCATGATCCCAGGGTCCTGGGATCGAGCCCCGCATCAGGTTCCCTGCTCAGCGGGGAGCCTGCTACTCCCTCTGCCTCTCTCTCTCTCTCATGAATGAATAAATAAAGTCTTTAAAAGAAAAAAAAAGAAATCCTTTAAAAAATAATAAGCAATATACAAATAAATTTATTTATTTATTTATTCTTATGTTAATCCCCATACATTACATCATTAGTTTTAGATGAAGTGTTCCATGATTCATTGTTTGTGCATAACACCCAGTGCTCCATGCAGAATGTGCCCTCCTCAATACCCACCACCAGGCTAACCCATCTTCCCACCCCCCTCCCCTCTAGAACCCTCAGTTTGTTTTTCAGAGTCCATCGTCTCTCATGGTTCATCTACCCCTCCAATTTCCCCCACTTCAGCAATATACAAATAAATTTTTAACCATTTACTTGTAGTATTAAATCCATTCCATTTATTAAATAATCACTATAACAAAGATTATAGCTACCAGCTTATTGTTTCCTATTTGATGCATGTTGTCTTTTTAAAAAAATCTACTTTATTGAGATATAACTTCTATTTTTATTTTTTTATTTTTTAAATTTTATTTATTTATTTGACAGAGAGAGAGAGAGACAGTGAGAGAGGGAACACAAGCAAGGGGAGTGTTAGAGAGAGAAGTAGGCTTCCCGCCCACCAAGGAGCCCAATGCGTGGCTGGATCCCAGGACCCAGGGATCATGACCCAAGCCGAAGGCAGACACTTAATGACTGAGCCACCCAGGTGCCCCTAATTTATATTTTTAAATGCACCCATTTTCCGTATGTCTCATGAGTTCTAACAAATATACATACTCTTGACTATCACCAAAATAATGATGTAAAACACTTTCTTCACCCCAAGAAAGTACCATACGCTTCTTTTGCAATCAACTTCTCATACCTCTGGTACCAGGAAATAATAATCTACTTCATATTATCAGTAAATTTGTTTTTGGTTGATTTTCAGATAAATAGAAACTTTCAACCTGAATTATTTTGTGTCTGGCTTCTTTTATATAGCATAATGATTTTGAGATGTATTCATATTGTTATGTAAATTACTAGATTGTTATTTTTTAACTCAGAGTAGAATCCTATTGTATGGGTATACCACAATTTGTTTATCCACTCACCTTTATGTTTTGATGATTATTAAGTAGAGTTAATATAAACTTCTTCACACAAGTCTTTGTGTATGAAAACATTAGCATTTCTTTTGGGGAAATACCTAAAAGTAGAATAATGGTTTATATTTAACTTCAAAAATGACTACCAATGATTTACCCAAAGAGGTTAAAATTTTGCATTCCCACCAACATTTTATGAGAGATTCTGTTGTTTCATGTCCCCACCAACAATTGGTATATTTAGATTTTTTATTTATTTTCAATTTAACCATAGTGGAGTGGAGTAGATTCTCAGTTTGGTTTAAATTGACATGTTCCTGATAACTAAATATGTCAAATATCCTTTTATGTATTTATTGGCATATATATATTTATGTGTATATATATATTTCATTTTATAAACTGCTTTTGTTCAAATTTTTCACCCATTGTTTTGGACTGTTCATCTTCCTGTTATTAAGTGTTAAGAGCTTTTTAGATATTCTGGATACATATTATTTGTCTGTTAAATGGATTGCTAGTTTTTTCCAGTCTGACTTTAGCCTTTGCATTTTCCTAATGATGCCTTTTGAAGAGCAAAAAAACTTTTTTTCTTTTAAGATTTATTATTTTTATTATTTTATTTTTTCACTTGAATAACTTGTGATTTATACATTAATATTTATTTTTTTTAAGATTTTTATTTATTTATTTGACAGAGAGAGAGAGAGAGACAGCGAGAGAGGTAACACAAGAAGGGGGAGTAGGAGAGGGACCAGGAGGCTCCCTGCTGAGCAGGGAGCCTGATGCAGGGCTTGATCCCAGGACCCTGAGACCAGGACCTGAGCTGAAGGCAGATGCTTGAAGACTGAGCCACCCAGGTGCCCCTTGTACATTAATATTTATATAGGTTTTTATAAATATTAAATTATGGATGCCTCATTATAGTCTAATAAAATTATTTTTCTACTTTCCCTATTTTGCTAGTAACTTAGAATCTTTATTTTTTTATTTTTTTTTAAGATTTTATTTATTTATTTGAGAGAGAGAGAATGAGAGAGAGCATGAGAGGGAGGAGGGTCAGAGGGAGAAGCAGACTCCCTGCCAAACAGAGAGCCCGATGAGGGACTCGATCCTGGGACTCCAGGATCATGACCTGAGCCGAAGGCAGTCGCTTAACCAACTGAGCCACCCAGGCGCCCAGTAACTTAGAATCTTTAAAACCCATTTCCATTTTGTATTATTGTTGTGATGGTGTTTTGTTTTATATATAAATTAAACTTCACAGGACTTTTCTATAATTGTTTTGTACATTAAGCAATTATTTATATTCACTCATTTATTTACCTTTTTATGGTAGATTTTAATTCCATTCTGTATTTCTATGTTCACATTTAATTTTTTTTAATTTTTTTTAAGATTTTTTATTTATTTATTAGAGAGAGAGAGTGAGAGAGAGAGAGCACATGAGAGGGGGAAGGGTCAGAGGGAGAAGCAGAGCCCCTGCCGAGCAAGGAGCCCGATATGGGACTCGATCCTGGGACTCCAGGATCATGACCTGAGCCGAAGGCAGTCGCTTAACCAACTGAGCCACCCAGGCGCCCTCTATGTTCACATTTTAGATCAGTTTTTTTTTTCCTGCCTGAAGGAAGATCTGGTTTTAATTTAGACTTTTATTTTTAACTATGTCCCTATTATTGACAGCTTCCTTCCGTCTTTGTCTGCAAACATCTTTATTTCACTTTTATTTTTGAAGGCTAAGAATATATTCACTTGTTAGAGAATTCTAGGTTGGCTGTACTTTTTCTTTGGAAATACAAAGATGTCATTCCAGTGCTTTCTGACTCCCATCATTAGCGGTAAGAAGACAGCTGTCATTCTTATGGTTGGTTGTTCTTTGAAGACAAGGCATTTTTCTTCCTCTGGCTGGCTTTTAGGATTTACTTTTTTATTCTTTTCTTTGCAGCAGTTTTACTGTGAAGTGCCTGCCTTGTTAAACTTTCTTTTTGTATATACTGCTTAAGGTATAGTTAGATTTCTTGTACTTATGAGTCTTTTATCATAAAAAACTTCTTAACCATTATTCCTTTGAATACTGCTTTTGCCCCATTATTTCTCTCTTCTTCCAAGACTTTGATTATAATTATAATAGACCTTTGAAGAGTGTCCAAAATATCTCATATGCTCTGTTCTATTCTATGTTTTTTTCTCACTATTCAGTTCGTGTATTTTTTATGGACTTTCTCCTAGGTAACTGATGTTTTGTTTTAAATGTGTCCATTTAAAACTATCTGCTATTCATTATTTCAGATATCACATTTTATTTTCTGTTTGTAGTGTCAACTTATTCCTTTTTTCTTTTTGAGAGTCTAATACTTTGGTAAGTTTCATTAACTTTTCATCTATTTTTTCCACTATGTTCTTTTGTTACAGAACCTGGACTGGACCGCCCGACAGAAGAACCAAGCGGCACTCGGAGATCTTTGAGGATAGGAGGTTTATTTAATACTGGCAGGCTCAGAGGAGAGTGATCTCCAAAGGTCTGAGCCCCAAGCACAAACAAAGGGGATAATTTATACACTTCTATTTCCACATACTGGGCACTCTTGGTGTGTGCATGAAGTGGGGCAGGGAGAGGAACCTGGATTGGCCCACACAGGAAACAGAACAGAGAGAAGAACCCAGAAGAGCCCCAGGGCAGGGGCTGGGACTCCCTTTCTGGCTTGGTTGGCCATCTTAGGACACAGATTTTTCCTTATCACTTTAACATTTAACATAGTAATTTTTAAGAATTTATTTGTGAATTCTAATATATGGATCCTTGGTGTTCATGCTAATAAATGCGTCTAGTCTCTGCCCTTTTCCTTGATTGTTGGTCATATTTTATTTTATTCATAGCCTGTTTAGAACTTTTTGTAGTACCAGTCACTGTGTAATGACATAATTCTAGAGGTTCTAGATGATATTATATTCCACATAATAAAGTTAACATTTTCACCTAAATTGAATCAGAAGTTAAGATGAGTTGGCCTTTGTTGCAGTCTTGATCAGACTTTGTATATACTTGGCTTGTCTTTTTTCCTAAATATGGCTCTCACAAACTTTGGATTCAGAGCTTTCCAAGTCACTATCCTTTACCTCAAAAAATTACAAGAGATTCAATTCTGTCCAGTCAAGGATCTGCCTAACTCTACAGCCTTCCCCTGCCCCTCTGGCTTCACAACTGTACACATGTCTTACTGATGATGTTTTCAAAATAAGTGCCTTTTCTGTCACGTCTTGGTTTCACAAGTATCACAGGTGTGATTTCACTCTGCTTTTTGGAAGGTTTGTTTTCTATTTTCCCAATCTCTTGTGTCCCCTCAATTTCCAGGTTATCACCTTTATTGAACTACTAAAAGTTTTCTTCTTTGCCATTTTCCTTCCAGATTATATATGCTTGTCCACAATTTGAAAATGTCTCCAGTAAAAAATGGCTGAATATTGTCAACTTACCTTGGGAAGGGTCTCAACTTCTTTGATTTATGGATTTTTAGCACTTTATTCTTTACTGTTTCCAATAATTTTTGTTGCCTTTAAAAAATGTGATTAAAAAAACAAAAACAAAAAAAAAGGACCCACCATGTTCTCATTGTTGTATCAACCTTTAGGGTCATTTCTTCTCATGTGGATTTCCAAATCTTCAAAATAGCAGTGCTGTGTCAAATTCTTACCATGCTTCAGTTTTCTCTGACTTCCTATTCTGCAACCAAAAAAATGCTCTCTGACTTAATTAAAATCTCAAGTAATTAGACTACACTCTTCTGGGTAATCTTCCTTTTTAGTTACTCAAAGTCGAACGATTAGCAATTTTCATTATATTGGAAATATTACAAATATGACATTTCATCATAGTCACATTCCTGGGATTAGTCATGAATGTTGATCCATTTTGGAATTCAGCCTACCAAAATATCTGTGCTTAAAATATCTCAAAACATTCATGAACTTATTCTCCAGTTACATCAGTATAATAGGCAGCAAGCCATCTAGGTATAGAACTGAAAGTACTGCTAATCTTGTTATTTCTGCTCTCTTTATTCTTTAGCTTGTTTGAGAAGCATCCCATCTATATAGAGTTTGCTTTGATGACAACTGGGTGCAAAGGTTGTTAGCTGTGGAAAGACAAAGATTTTCTAGACAAAACACAGCTTTTCCTTCTGCCTCCTAACTATTCAACAATTAAATAATGAGAATCTAATTTGTGCCAGATTCTGTTCTGGGTAGGGATAATACAATGAGTAAACAAAATACCTGCTCTCATAGAACACAGTAATAACCCAAGAAAAATATATTTTTTTTAATATTCTATTAGAATTAAATAATATCTATTATATCAGAAATTTAAGGCAACTGAATTTTTTTATTTTTTTTTTAAATAAAGCAGGAATGGGGACTAGAAAGTGTCTTAGAGAAACTTGATGGTTGAAATTTTTGATAAAGTGGTCAGGGAAGGCCTCACTGAAAGTTGACATTTGAATAACATTGTTAAGACAGTCCTCTTCAATTTTGTTTTTGACTGCTTTTCTTCTTATATTTTAAATATCAGTTTTCTTCTTCAGAGCTCCATCAATGGTCTTTTTAAAATTTTAGGTCTATTTGTACATTTTATAATCTGTGTTTCTCAAAATGTAACCTGAAAACCAAATATATTAGAATCATCTGGAGTCACTTTGCCATAACAATTTCTAAACTGAACACAAAAACTTGAGTCTGAAATTGGTTATTATATTCCCAACTTTTAACAAGCACCCATTTTGATGCTTATGCAAAACAAATTTGAAAAAACTTCCTTTGATGAAGAAATGATTAAATCTATTTCCCATAGCTTTCCCTGGCACACATATGTTGGCAACATCTTTGCATCTATATTATCTGGTAATAAATATCCATTGAATAAATTAAAGCATGAAAGACTTTCAAAGAATTCCTGCACATAAATGTCACCTGTGTGTTCTATTCATAAATTCCAATGGATTTTACCTGGTTGCCTTTTAAATTTTGTATAGAGAGCCATCATTTTGAGCAGAAGATTCATATATATACACACACACACATATATATTCTATTTTCAACATCACATTTTAGTCTATATCACATGAAAATTCATTTACCAATTAAATTTTTAACTATTTGTATTACTTATATATTGCCACACAATGTTATTTAATAAATAACCACAAAACCTCAAAACCTCAGTGGCATAGAAGAATAAAACGACCACCCAATCACAAAGATCTATGAATAGACTGATTTGGGATGGGTTCAGATGATTTCAAATGGGTTCACTCATGCATCTGAGGTCAGCTGAACGCAGGTTGGGTTGCTCCTGAATGTCCTGAGCTTAGACAATTTGTTGCATATGGCATCTCATCTCCTAGGAGATTTGCAGAAGGGCAAAATTTTAGAGACTGGAGAATTAATAATATAATTTGATATTATGTGTGAGCAATATCTGAGGGATAGAACTAATAAATAAACCTGAAACTATTCTTTTTTTTTAAAAGATTTCATTTATTTATTTGACAGAGAGAGAGGCAGGGAGAGATGGAACACAAGCAGGGGGACCAGCAGAGGGAGAAGCAGGCTTCCCGCGGAGCAGGGAGCCCGATGCGGGGCTCCATCCCAGGACCCTGGGACCATGACCTGAACTGAAGGCAGATGCTTAACGACTGAGCCACCCAGGCACCACCAACCTGAAACTATTCTTATAGTCATTCAGAGATTGGCCATAACAGCAGTGTTGACCTTTAGTTAAGTTAAAATTATTAATAAAATTTGGGGTGCCTGGGTGGCTCAGTCAGTTAAGCATCTGCCTTCAGCTCAGGTCATGATCCCAGGGTCCTGGGATTGGGCCCTGTAGTGGGCTCCCTGCTCAAAAGGGAGCCTCACTCTCTCTCTCCCTCTGCCACACTCTCTCTCTCAAAAAAAAAAAAAAAAAAGTAAAATTAGGTTTTAAAATTTGCATAATACACTCATTAAGTTACACTTAAACAACAACAAAGAGGAAAATGAAGGAATTTAAATTTCACCTCAATATAAGGAAGAATTTTGCATCAGGGCTTCCAGTAAAAGAAATAAGCTGCTTCATGAAGTAGTGATTTTCCCATCATTGATGGCTTTCATGAGCTCTATGGTATTTATAGGAGTTGTTTTAGAGTGGATTTTAAACCTTAGAATAAGCTGGTCTAATCTCTATGATTTCTTCCAATCATTAAATATTATTATTTGTAGAATCAAAATTAAGCTGACATGCAACAATCACAAAAATGAGACTATAAAATATACATAAAGTTCTATGTAAATTCAAATTAAGAATGAACTTAAAATAAATATCAATTAACATATTATGATGCAAGTTGTTATAGTGGATTATTTACTTGTCTGGGAACGTTAAGTTTTAATCTAGCCTGCGTCACAAATTGTCATACACACTTTCTGTCATATGGTATGTTCCTTGATCTGTTTCCCTCAACTGTAAATGTACAATTAGATGACCTAAGTAGCATGAAGGAGAGAGTCATGTGGATAGTTGCTTTAAGAATATTTTAGGCAGAAGAAATAATAAGTGCAAAGACTGTGACGTAAGGACATGCCTGGGTTATTATAGGAACAAAAGATTTTTGTGTCTGGAACAACATGAGAGAGGAAAACAATAAAGTTGAGAAGTGGTTCAGATCAATGCTTAGAGGACAATGTGAAGACTTTGGAGTTTTACAGGGGAGGGGATGCAAAGCAATGATAGGACACTTCAATTCCAGTTGCAGAACAGTGAAGAGACTGGAAGACAAGTGTGGAAGCAGGGAGGTCAGTCTTAGTTATAACAGTCCAGGAAACTATAATGAATCTTAAAGAGCGTGTCAGTGGTGAAGTGGTAGAGCACGGTTGCAAATGGATGGCACTTCACTGACAGGATTTGCTGTATATTATTGGAGGAGGTCATAAGAAGACTTGACCCCCAGTTGACACTCAAGTTAGGCCTGGGCTACTGAGGCTTCTTACCCCAACTCCTGTTCTTAGAATGTATGGTGGTGTTGAGAACCTCTGGACAATATTTGTGACTAAATCCCGTTAGGGCTTCTATATACAAACTTTTAAAATTTTGTGGGCTGGAGCAGAAAGCTATTCATTTTGCAGCTGCCAAAGACAAGCCTGGTAAGTAAGTTCCCTTGTTCATTAAAACTGCCACCTACCAATCTGGAGTAAGCTGTTTCTTTCATCCTTCTCTCCTTGCCCTGAATATATATATTTATATATATATTTATATATATATTTATATATATTTATTTATATATATATATAATGAGAGAGAGATAGAGAGACAGTGGGAGAGAGAGAGAGAGCTCATGAGCACACAAACAGGAGCAGAGGGAAGGGCAGAGGGAGAGGGAGAAGCAGACTTCCCTCTGAGCAACCCTTGAGCCGGAAGTCCTAGGTGGGGCTTGATCCCAGGACCCCAGGATCATGATCTGAGCTGAAGGCAGATCTGAGCTGAAGGCAGACGCTTAACCGACTGAGCCACCCAGGGGCCCTCTCCTTGCCCTGAATATATGAGGGCTGCTTTCAGATTACCTCCAGGAAGCTCCCAAGGAGGTTATGAACCAATGCATATGATAAAGAGAAGTCAATTATAACATGCAAGAAGTATATCAGAGTTTTGGGTAAGCCAATTATTGGTCGAGTAGGCTGTTTTAGATTTTAGTCAACAGAAGCATGTCCCAAAACCAAAGGTATAACATAATAGAACAATTTTCTCCACTGCTATGCCATAGTTGGTTTTTTTTTTTTTTTAAGATTTTATTTATTTGAGAGGGAGCGAGAGAGAGAGAGCAAGCATGAACGGGGGGAGGGGCAGAGTGAAAGGGAGAAGCAGACTCCCCACTGAGCAGGGAGCCCGTTGTGGGGCTCAATCCCAGGACCCTGGGATCATGACCTGAGTCAAAGGCAGATGCTTAACCGACTGAGCCACCCAGGCGCCCTATGCCACAGTTTTTAAAAGTTCTAATTAACAGCATTATTAATCAAACTTCTGAAAATTTTTAGATTTATCTGGGTATTAAAGCATTACATTATGCATAGGAGACTATCTTAATTAATATATTGATTTATATTTTTCTGATTTATTGAAAGATAGTATAGCATATGATCAAGTACAAGACTAGCCTCTTTGAATCTTAATTCTGCATTTTGTGTGCTTTGTGACCTTGGAAACTTACCTAAGTTCTCTGGGTATGATTTTTTTACCTATAAAATGAGGCTTATTAATTACCACACATGATGTTTCTAAGCAATGTAGGAAAAGATGCTTATAATGGTGTTATATAGCTAACTATCACCATCATAAATGAAATTCATTCCCCCTCACAATATCCCTATGAGGTAGCAGAGTGAAGTGCCCGTGAATTTTGATCACTGGACAAACATGTTAATTCAGAACTTGGGATCTGGCAAAGGAGGCAAGAGTGTTACAGACTTGAAGTTAGTGAGGGAGGAAAAACCTCTTTATCATGGAGGTGAGATATATCTCAATTTACAACTTGCCTAGAATAAGCATTTCTCAGCATCTTTTCCTTCCAGCTCCTAGAATATAAACATCACCACTGAAAGGAATAAATAAATAAATAAATAAAGTAGAGGCTTGCAAAATCTTCAAATTCATCCTATGAATAAATGCTTCGATTTTTTGTTTACAGAGAAATCACAATGCATATAACATAGAAATCATCTAGAAGAGTCATTGATGTCATTCACACTCTGCAAGTTAAGGAAAATTCCTCTGGGAAAATCTTATGTTATTGAAATATGCTACTTGAAGTGTGTGTAGCAAAAGCAAAATGAAAAGATAGTAAGGAATAAACCATTTATTAATAAACACTGACAGTTAAAAATATCCTGTATTATTGTATTATATCTATCAGTTCAGTAAACTGAAACACAGTACCTGAGGCTAGGAAATAGTCCATTTTCTTTTTATTTATAAAAAAAAAATCAGGTTTTTGCTTTTGAGGTTCTGTGGAGCACAACAGAATAAGCCCACATTAAACTTGTCTTTTTTTAAATATTGAAATTTTGAGGTGGAAAGATATTTTATGCCTTAAAAATATCCAGCTTGTAGAGGCACAATTGACATAAAATAAACTGCAAGTATTTAGTAGGTAGAGTCTGATAAGTTTTGACGTATGTATATACCTGTGAAACCATAAAAATATTCAATTTTTACAAGCCTAAATAAGTTTTATTTTCAACAAATTTAGTACTTCATGGTGACCTTTCATTCATAGCTTGTACACTTAGAGCTCTTCCTCAATGATTTTATATGCAATATTATACTACCATTTTCTCATGTACCTAAAACTATGTTATCCCTTTCCATACCTTGCTGATTATTCAAGGCTCTCAGCTCCAGTAACACATTCTTTGAAACTTTTCTGAGGTCTTCAGAAGAAACATTTTCCTCTTTGAACAGCCTTTATTCTGTTTTATGGCCCGTTGAATATATTACCTTATATTCAACTTGCAGATTAGTACATCCCTTATAGATCATAAGTTTTATGAGGCAGAGAATCTGATTTATCTTTGCACCCATTTCAAAGCTTAACATGGAGTATGTATTGAATTGAGTACAATATAGATTGATGAACAAAGATTTTCTAACCTAAATTTGCAAGCATGTTCTTCATTTAAAGTACCATATTAACTATCCAGACAAGAGGACTTATCAGAATGAAGGAGAGGAGGAAGGGAGGGAGAGGGGAAAAAGGAAGGAAAGTAGAAAGAAAATAACCACCAGGAAAGACAATAGCTTTAGTTTTAGTGGTAAAGATTATAGAGATAGACTAAAATTCCTATCTGAAGACTATTTTAGGAATATTGCACTTGCACACATTAGTGCACTTATATAAGAAAAGCAATTACTAGTTTTTTTGACACATTGAAATTTAATTGCATAATTCATGTAGGAGCTACATAAGAAACTTAATATAACACTAGTAGGAACAAAGGAGTCACTTCAATCATAAATAACAAAAATTAATCCTCCCCAGAAAACAAATTTGTTTGTGTGTGTGTTTGTTTGTTTAAACCTTTGACCATTTAGATTCAGAACTTGCACTGAACCGTTTTCTCCAATATGGCATGGCTTATGCTTAGGGACTTGAGATACATAATAGCCAAAGGGTAGTCCGAGGGCAATATATGTTTAAATTCCATATGGAACTTTATTTTACTTCTATCATTTGATTTTTAAACTCTCTTTTATTCCCTCATCATAACAGAATATACAGTGAACTTGGTAAACATAGAGATATTAGAAACTTGAGTTGCTTTAACACATCCAACAGATTAGGGGCTAAAGAGGAGTTGAATGAATATAAATGAGCACAGAATTGGTATACAAAATTGTCCTTTATATAAAAGCAAAATTTGGGGGTAGGACTGGATATTTAAAATGTAAAATATTTTAGAGATATTAAATCATGGATATAATGTATATAAATGTATATGAATACATATACATATACAATTTATATGAAGCTCCTATATCTTCCCAGACTCCGCTCTCCTCCAAAGAAAAGATCAGATGGTAAACACTAGTTAGTACCTTCCATACATTTTTAATATATTTTTCATTCATGAAAGGCAGAAGATTCCTAAGACTTTCTTTGTACACCTTCAAAACACAAAACAAGCATTAAAATAATAGAAACAAAAGCAAACATAATGAACCCTGATAAAAATATCAAACATATTAGACTCCTGCAGTTAGGTGTGACAGGTAAGCATTGCTTTCGCTTATAAGACCCTACTAAATCAAAACAATGGGGCCAATGGTGCAGGATAATTGTCTCTGATATGCTGCCAGGAGTGTTATTTATGGTTGTTTATAAAATATGCTGTCACAATGGCAGGCTGCCTAGGACCTTAGTATTTATGGAGTAGCCTATCTTTAGGTGCCCTCTGATATACAAAATTTTTAAAGAAGGAATAGAAATTATGTTCAGCGTTGTCACTGTAATATTGCCCCTTATCTTTCACAACGACATGATCCGTCAAAAGCCAAATGTATGAAATTTTCACAAAGAAAGCACACATGTGTAACCAGCATGCAAATTTCTGTAAGGTTTTGTTTGTTTATTTTTTTGTTTTGTTTTGCAGAACCTCTTTATCAGATTAAGGATATTCTCTGCTCTTCCTAGTTTGCTGAGAAAAGTTGTTTTAATATGTCTTTCTTTTCTGTCAAATGCTTTTTCTGCATCTACTAAAATAGTTTCTGTCCTTAAAACTGCTAATATGGTGAAATATATTGCTTGATATTCTAATGTTAAAACGACCATGTGACCTGAAACTAAACCCGTTTAGTCAGGGCACAATATTACTCCTGTATGAGATTTGCTTATAACAATTCATTTTGACCTACTCTAAGTTTAAGATAAAGATTGGCTTGTATTTCTTTCTTGAAAAAGTCCTCATAAAATTTTGTTACCAATGTGATAATGGTCTCATAGAATGAGTTAAGTTTTCTCACATTTTCTATTTCCCCATAGAATTTGTATATAATTTCTTCCTTCAGTGTCTGGGAAAAATTACAGTGAGACCATTTAGGACTGGAGATTTCTTTGACAACCTGCTTTTACATACAACTTCAAATTCTTTAATAGAAATAAAATATTCACATCACCCATGTTTTTATTTCCTAGAAATGTATCTAATTATTTAATTGTCAAATATACTGCCATAAGGATTTTTAAGATATCTTATTATGATTTTCAATATCTGTAAGAACTATGCAGATATTCTATTTTTGTTCCAGATATTATTATGTCAGTATATTTTAACTTAATATAAACACTGACATTTCTCAATTTATAGTGGTCTTGCTGTTTCCCTCTTTATGTTTTCTAGTAT
Organism: Mirounga angustirostris; assembly: GCF_029215605.1. NCBI lineage: Eukaryota > Metazoa > Chordata > Mammalia > Carnivora > Phocidae > Mirounga > Mirounga angustirostris. The sequence goes on along the minus strand of NW_026991712.1, from coordinate 102,676,895 downwards.
TCTTTGTTGTCTTCTTATGGATTAAACAAATATTTTTATTTTTCTATTTTCCCTTCACTTAGCTTTCATTGTATGTGTGTGTGTGTGTGAACACACGTGTGCACACCCAACTCTTCTTTTAGTGGTTACCTGAGAAATTACAATATACCTCTTTCAGCTACTACATTTTATTTAAATTATTACTTTTGCCATTTTTTAAAAGATTTTTTTTACTTTATTTATCAGAGAGAGAGCATGCATACAAGTAAGGGGAGTGGCAGGCAGAGGGAGAAGCAGACTCCCTGCTGAGCAAAGAGCCCCATGCGGGACTTGATCCCAGGATCCTGAGATCACCACCCAAGCCAAAGGCAGACGCTTAACTGGCTGAGCCACCCAGGCATTGCTACTTCTACCTTTTCTAAAACAATACTGGGACCTTAGTAGACTTGAACTGAATTAATGCACTTCCAGATGTTTAAATTTTTTCATAATTTTTACAAAAAAAAAATTCATGATTTTTAACCTGCATGTTTTAAATTACATTTACATTAGACATTATTATTTTTTGTCTACTTAACAGTTACTCAAATATATTTACTCTTTGTAATGCTTCTTATTACTTTTTACACACCTCTGTTTTGTTTTAGAATTTTTTCTTCCCAATTTCCTTTTGATTTTGTTTTTTTTTTATGTGACACTGTTGCTATCAATTTGTTTTAGTATTTGTTTTCCTGAAAATGCATTTATTTTGCTTCAAATATTACAGAATATTTTGACAGGGCATACATTTCTAGACTGACATTTTAACTTTTCTTTCAGTACTTAAAGAGGTCTTTTTGTTTCCTTCTGGCTTACCTCATATTTGCTAAAAAATAATTGTAAGTCTTAGTTTGCTCCTCGCAGGTGTTTTTCCCTCTGATTTCTTATAAGATCTTTTTCCTTTGTTTTTAAAGCAGTTTATTAGGATATGCTTAGGTGTTGGAAATGTTGAAGCTGTCATTTCTAGTAGATGTTATAAATCATATCCGTATATCAAATCCTTCTTGGGATTCATAGAATAAAAACTAAAAAGAAAGAAATGTACACATAGTAAGTTGATAAAAGAATGTATAGATAATTATTCGACTAACTCAAAAGATTAAAAAGGAGAGAAAAAGTGATATTACAGTTGAAGGTGTGAAATAGAGAACAAATAAAGAAAGGAAACTTGTCAACTCAAATAAATTAGTAATTTTATTTATTTATTTATTTCTAATTATATTTAAAATACATAAAATTTTAAAATGTAACTAAAAAGCTATGATTGTTAGTTGAGATATAAATACACAAAACTCAGTGTATGCTGTTCTCAAGGGGCTTAATTGAAAATTAAGGTAACAGAAAGACTATAGAAATATAGAAAAAGATTAGGCATGCAAGTACAATCCAAAAGAAAGATGTTATAGCTGTTGTCCTATTAGACAAAGTACATTTAGAGGCAAACTTTGCTAGACAAAACCTGGAATATTTATTAGTACAATGAAGGCCCATGCAACACTCTAGAACTATACTAATAGCATCTATTATGTCATAAATCTATGTATAGATAAATCTGCTCAATGCATTTTGAATAGGCTTTATTAGGCAGATGTCTGCAAGGTGTAGTTATCATTTTTTTCTGTTTCTAATGTGAAAAATTATTTTTTCTCTTAGCAAAGAATCGAAGTACAAATTTTAAAGCTATATGAATATTTACCTCAATTGGGCTAAAAAAAAACTGCTTTTGAATTCCTACTTAGGATTCTTAAGTAAATATTAAAATCCTGGACATCCTGACTGAGAGCCAAAATAGAATGTGACATAAGTATGACCAAAAAAACAACTTTTTTACAGAGAAGGCATCTAATGAAGACCATAGAAAGTGCTCTCAGACTATAGAAATCTAATTTTTCACTCAAGAATGTCCTTTAGACTAATGTTTGTTTTGTTTTGTTTTGTTTTCCTGGTCAATCTGGCCCTGTTTATCTCAAGACTTCATGGCAATTAATTGATCTTTGCAGAGCTTCTTATACTCTGAAAGCATGTGTAATAGATTGGAGATTGCAATTAGAATTAAACTGACTTTTACTTTAGCTTTCTTCCATGCAGGTAGTCTAACTACCTTTGTTTTTTAAATATCAACTTGGCAGAGCAGAGTTAAGATCAACATATTGGACAATATTACCATCTGATCTCACTTGAAAACAAAATTGAGAATCAAGTGTTTTACGTGGTGTTATTCCTTTCAACAATTTACCTGAGCATATGTAGAAGATACTTTTATAGTCATCACAAAATGACCTTTTGGAGAAAGCACTCATCATGCTGAGTGAGTGCCCCTTTTGCTAATGGGATTCAAACAGCTAAATAATACAATTGACCTGAAAAAAAAAGACTGAGCTGTCTAGAAATTTCTTTCTCATAGAAAAACATCTAATTTTATTTGAGAATATATTAACCTCTTTCCCATCTATGAAATTTCAGATTACATTTGAAATGAAATATTTTACACTTCCACGCACATTATGGCGTGGGACAGGTAGTATGATAATTTTATGTGCGTTTTATAGAAGCAATTAATAGAAATTATCTGAACAAAGAATGTTTCATTAATTCTTAGAGTTCAATTTGATTGCTTCATTCAGGCTAAAAAATTATTTTGAAGTCAAGTCTTCAAAATGTCCGTACAGATCATGTACAAAGCATGTCCTGGCTAATTTGTTTTCATTATGTAGCCACAGACCTTTCCCATTATATCCATTAGTTTTTCAGTGTAGATTTGTAGCTACTAAGATGATCCAACTGAATAATTTGCTTTGGGAAATGTAAAAAATCACCTAGACATATCAAGTGAGAATACATATCAAGTGAAAGTAATGGCAACTCAGGTTAATAAAGGAATTGAGACTCTTACTAATCTTGTTATTGTAATTTAAGTATAAATAAACTGTGTTTCAGTGAACTTATATCAACTTGATCAATATCACATCATACAGTTAGTTAATGTCATGCTCTCCCATGTCAATTTTCCTATAAGGGCTCTTTCCTTACACCACAGTGTTTATTCTATGTAAATACACACTGAAAAACAAATTGGTATTAAAGATATAGCAAATTAGGCACACAGACATTTTGAAGAAGTTTCTACAAATAAGCAGTTACCTAGAGAAAATGATCTTTGATATGAATATATTATTTCTATGGGGGCTGCGGACATTTAGAACTTAAAAATAATTATCAATATAAAGTATTTATAGCCAATAAATCATGCGATTATAAACGTCATGTTTGGAAGTATAAAACAGAAGTATGTCTTGCTCAGTTTTTATCTAGAAGAAAAGTAAGAATTCATATCTCAAGGTGTGAATTAAATCAATGAAGTAGAACTTTCCAAGTACCACAGGTCCTGGGATGAAACCAAATAATATGCAGTTTATAGAGATTGATCCTAGTAGCTACCCGAGTATTCAGAGATGTCTACATTACCAAATGCCTTTAGTTGTGTGTAACGTTAGGTAATAGAAAATTCAATAAGTGTATAAAATGTGAGTGGAGTAATGATTTGACATTAGCTAAAAAGTATTTGCACTGACTGATGTCATGTGCTTTTTTACTGTCTTTTCAATTATACTGACTTTTTCTATTCCATTCACACCACTCTTTGATACTAATGTCATGCTTTTTACAAAATAGTTCACCAAAGTTGAGACATTGCAAAGAATTAAGAGAAAACTGCTTACCAGCCCATTAAATCATTATATGTAGTAACTTGTTCTCAGGTAAAGAAGTTATTTCAAAATCATATACTGAAAAGCTGTTTAAATTAAAATATCCCTATGGATGTTTATATTCTGAAAAATCTGTGTAATACAGCTATCATAAACTTTATATACTTTTTAGGAAATCAAATGAATAATTACCTAAATACCACGTCACAGGAATATTTAAATATGGAACATATCCAAAAATTTCTTGTTTATCTATTGCTGATCTTTTTCTTTTATTCAATCTTAACATATTCAATCCTACCCATTATCTGTTACGACTAAATTTACATTACAGATCATCACAATCCCACTAAACACTCCTATAAACTGCAATTTACACACTCACACTCAGCACATAGAGAGACGTTAGATGGGTGTATTATCTATTACAGTTTATTTTTAATAGGCCAAGAATGTAACCAATTGTGCACTGTCACAGTTTATTTGAAAAGAAACTTCTATTTTTGGTTTTATATATAAATCGGTATTGCTAAAGAATTGATCTTCTCTTTATACATTTAATACTTACATGAAGTTTTATATGTATATTTTTCGTTCAGGGATTTTTAAAACTATTTGTCATACTGGATAGTTCTGCCTTTATGTACTGTCTCACAAACAGGCCAGGCTAGCTGGGGGCATGTTAGCACATCAGAACATGTCTGCATTAGCTACTTCTCCCAGAAACACATATGATTTGGGTTTTCCTCCATTATAGCAGCACAAAAATATGAAGAAATCAAATCAGTATTGATTTACAACACAGATAATTATAGAAGAATGTGTGAGAAGGCTTTCTAATAGAATTCTGTCAATCAACTCCAGGCCCAACTTTCTCGTTATGTGTTTGCTGAAACTATATGATGGAATTTGTCTGGTGACATTTCAGGGATAGTGACTTTTATTTCAAAGGAAATGTTTCAGGTTCATTTCATTACCTTAGAAAAGTAAAAGCAAATTTGCCTTATAAAAAGCAATTACTTCTTAGCTGACCAGTGCACAATAGCAATATAAGAGAGAATGAGAGAATGAGAATTCCACTATTCAAATTCTGAACCAGCAAACTAGTGTTTGATTTTGCTTTAGCCAATTTTACCATGTTTGAATTGCGAAAGCATTTAATCTTCATAAAGTAGGTTATTATAATGGAGATCATATTGTATTGGTATGGAATACCAGCTAAGGGACAACAGGGTGAGTTTTTGCCCCCCAGTATTTATAGCATTTTAAAAATGATATTTGGTAGAAAACATTCATGAAAATTTTAAAAAATAAAGAGAACATATTTTAAATTGAGACATTGTGCTATTTTTTGCTTCGCAGTTGTACTTATATCCATTTCAAATTATAGTTCTATGAATTTTTTTGATGGATACAAAAAATATTTTTATTCAACTATAATGACTATTATGAACAATATTGGAAAAATCTGACAATCTATTTTCATTTATCTTTAGTATTTTAAAGTACTTTACTTTACTCTCATACTACTTTACTCTCTATAATAAAATATAGTGCATACTTTTATAAACTTTTTTTAATAAAAGCATTTTTATTTAATTTTTAATAGATAATACAGAGCAGGTAACATTAGCAGGAAATGGCATCACACCTCAAGTGGAGACTGAAGGAGGACCAACTCTGGGAACTCTTATGAAAATTTTATGAAGAAAACCAACATACTAAGTGAGGTAAAGTGGTTCAAAACTCTGGAGTTCCTACCTCAAACCGATGGAGACTTTTATTTCTGGTGGAGGAAGGGAATAGTTAGTGAGACAACATCCTCAATCCTGATGAACCTTCCCTCTAACTTATACTGCTGAGACTGGTATATTCATTTTATGGGCCATTAATTTCTCAAATATCTGTAATTTGACAGCCTCCACACATTTTTAAATTTAAAAGTACACTTCATACTTAAAAAAAAAATAGAGATAGAGATCGGTGGGGCCATTTGCGAGTAGAGATCCCCTTCAGTATTGAGTCTAATAAGGGGTTAAATGAAAGCTACCAGTCATAAAAATTGTCCTATAAATAGGGTGGACTGGTGAAACCTAAAATTTGAAATTAACAGAGAAAAAAGGTATGCTTAGATTAAACAAGATTTTTTCATTAACATCACTTCAATTTACTTTCTAAAATAAATATCCAGTGTGAAAAACATGAAAAGACAGAAAAAGTATCAACCAAAAAAAAAAACACATTGAAATGTAGAAAAAGTTGATCTCTAAATTTAAATGAGTTTTAAGTGTCTACCATTAGAACTAGTAATAACCATGGTATAAACAGATTTTAGTATTTTATTTTTTTGTTTTTTAAGATTTTATTTATTTGAGAGAGAGAAAATGCAAGAACAAGGGGGAAAGACAAAGGGAGAGGGACAAGCAGATTCTGGCTGAGCAGGGAACCCCACTTGGGGCTCAATCGCAAGACCCCAGGATCATGACTTGAGCCAAAGGCACATTTAACCAACTGAGCCAGCCTGGCACCCCAGATTTTAGTATTGTAAATAACAAAAATTTATATATTTATTTATCTATGAAAATTAGTAAAAGGAAACATATTTGGAACGGAGTCCAGAGGCCAGCAGTGGGAGCTCTCACACCCTACCACTTGTTAACTGCAGCCCCATCAGGAAGAGACTAACCTTGCAAGTCCATACTACTTTAAATACTACTTTACTACCCCAGCAGGAGGAAAAAAGATTTTCCTCCTCCCCTGGCAATAGCTCAGCCAATGAGAGACTGTCATAACTCACCCAATGAAAAGCCAGTATACTTTGAACTCCCAGTTTACTCCAGTGGCCTTTTTGTTTAAAACCACCCTCCCAACATACCCTCTTTTCCTATATAAAAGAGCGTTTTTTTTTTTCCTTTGTTCTCCAGAATTACCTACAGTTTCTCCATAGATTGCTTGTGCTGGATTATAATTCTCTGCTATTCTTCAATAAAGCCATTTTTTGGTGGCAGTTTTTTTTTGAAAGTTAGCAATCTATTTATATATATATATTTTGTGAGGGTCAAAATATCAAGGACAAGAAATAAGAATACTCCATGTTATTTTCTGCTAAAGTGTGTTAACATTTTTGAATATTATCTGAATATAAAGTAATTTTTACAGTCTGATATAAGAAGTGATTTATATATCACTATATGTTAATAAATGATTTAAATTTTTTTTTAAAGATTTTATTTATTTATTTGAGAGAGAGAGCAGGAGAGGGGGGAGGGTCTTGAGGGAGAAGCAGACTCCCTGCCGAGTCTGAGCCTGAGCCGAAGGCAGTCGCTTAACCAACTGAGCCACCCAGGCGCCCCTGATTTAAATTTTTAATTCAACACTACCATGCTTAGAACCAATAGTCAAGTGACATTTTTTCTCAGTGGAACTGCAATAAATTTTTGTGCATTGAATAAGTATCAATGAGCCTTGTAGAGCTATAAAACTATCTTTACAATAGTAAGTCTAGCAGGTAAATTTGAGTTTTTATCTCTACAAGAACAGAAAAGAAAACTGACTAAAAATGACATGAATTTCACCAAGTAAATATTAAAGAACAAAAGGAAAAATGTAAAAACCCATGATAAAATATACGTTTGTAGGAACAAAGAGGATGTAAATCACCTAAGTGGGGGACAGTAAGTGCAACAGAATACAAGAAAATGGAAATAAGGTAGTGAGGTGTAAGTGGAAAAATATGAGAATGGTGCATGAGTCAGGGAGTTTCATGACCAATCGGGATAAATGGGAGAGGCACATGCAACATGCCTAAGTGAAAAAATACTGTTAGTGGGCGGGAGAGACATTTACAGTTGGAATTCTAAACTAAAACTCACATTTACCATTGTACATAGAAATACTTACAGTCGGGGCACTGGGGTGGCTCAGTCAGTTAAGTATTTGCCTTCGGTTCAGGTCATGATCGCATCGGGCTCCCTGCTCAGCAGGGAGTCTTCTTCTCCCTCTCCTTCTGTGCTCTCTCTCTCAAATAAATAAATAAAATCTTTAAAAAAAAAAAAAGAAATACGTATAGTGACAAAATTAGAGTTTTTTTAGGCATAGACTATGTGAACTTGAGAAAAATAGAAGCAAGATTTGAGGTTACTTGGCAATATTCGCTGAAGTGAAAATAATTATTTTCAGGCATTTTAAAAATAGGACTCAAATACTATTTTAAGTGTGGGGAAGGAAAAATAATCTCTGTCCCTACCCTTCTAAGTTCTTGGCTGAGATACTCCTGTAATAAAAGACAGATTAACAGAACAAACAAATTTAATAACATATATAACTCCTGAATACATGGGAGATAAGCAAGAAAATTGAGTAACTCTCTGAAGTGGCCCAAGCCATCACCTTAAATACCATTTCTAGCTAAAGGCAAAAGATGTTGAGTTTGGTGGTGCCAATTATGGGAGATTTTCAGGCAAAGCATAGTCAACAAGTGTATGGTTGTTACACAGATTTAAGTCCTTGCTTTCTCCATTGATCAGAGTTTCTGGAGATTTAGTCATCCTCTTCCTGGTACACAGAAGACACCCTTACAATTGGAGATTTTCTTTATAAATCTAAATGTTTCTTACAGAAGGGTGACTTCTACCTGGCTTTCAGAGCTTTGCCTATGTCTCCTGTTTCTTAAGAATAATCTGCTCAAGATAATCTTACACCAAAAATACATATTTTGGGGTGGCAAATTCTGCTCCCCTTCATAATAAAATTCAATTGTCACATAGTCTTATCCTATGTTTTAATTAAGACATCTTAAGGGTCACCCACTCTCTTCACAGCTCTTTTACTTTTATTTAGAAAGTTCAAGAATTGTATAAAATAACTGAGAGATAAATTCCTGACAGATATCTCTCTTCTTTTCTTTATACAGAGATGATTTATGGTATTGGTGGCTCAGTCGGTTAAGTGTCTGCTTTCAGCTCAGGTCATGAGCTCGGGGTCCTGGGATCCAACCCCGTGTCAGGCTCCCTCCTCAGCAGGGAGTCTGCTTCTCCCTCTCCCTCTGCTTCTGCCCCTCCCCCTGCTCGTGCTCTCTTTCTTGTGCGCGCACTCTCTGTCTCAAATAAATAAGTAAAATCTTAAAAAAAAAAAAAAAAAGAAATAACATTTGTAAAGTGTGCATACAAATTCCACTGGTGATGTCTTTAATAATAATGTAAGCACTTTGATTATTGTTTAAGAAACCTTCAATAGATCATTGTTTCCTTATGGCTTAATTATAAGTCAATCAGCATCCCCAGATTCAGCTCCATAAAACATACACTCCGAACTCTACATTACTCAATTTACCACCCCCCCCCCCATATAGTACACACTCCAGTGTTCTCAGGTCTTTGTTCCTGTTTTTCTCTTTGCTTTATATACTTTGGAATCACATAACAAATACCCCGTTATTTCTAAAACTATGCTTGCCACCATCAGGTAGGATTAACCTTTCTTCATTCATGTTCCTTCAACCTTCTTTGTAAGCCTCTTTTGCATAAAATACTACATCTTACTCTCCCATAGGACTGAATTTCCAAAGGGGCAAGTGTTCTTTTTCAGTGTTATATCCTGAGCACCTATCACAGTGCCTGAAGTGTATTACCAGATTATGATGAATACAATAACTATAGTTGATAACTGCTAGCACAAAATAACAACTGTTGATTAAACTTATAGGTAATTTGCTTTGTGTCCACTGACAGGCTCTTTACATTAGTTGTTCATTTAATTATGCAACAACTCTACAAAGTTGATATATTATTATATCCACTATGTTGTACAGGAAATTAAGATAAACTGAGTAATTTATGTATGGGTGTTTGGTGAATATGGATACAGCTCACAAGGTAGCCTTGAATTGTGTAGATTGAATTGTGTTTCCTCTGTGGGCAGCCTTCCAGTTCTGTGTAACTAAACACAACAGTATCTATGAGTTTGAGAGGGCTCACCACAAGTGAGAATCCTCAAGATGGCTGCAGGCCCATTTGGGGAAAAAGGACATTTGGAGAAATAATTATAACCAGCTTACTAAAGGTTACCAACTCTAGGATAAAATTTAAACATTGCATCTGAGCATAATTTAGGCAGATTTGATCATGGTATGATAATGACAGAACTGTTTTTTCCCTATCTATACACCATTTCATCTGCTGACCCAGGTACCCCAATTGCTCAAACAAAAAACAAACAAAACAAAACAAAAAGCTCACAGATTCTGCTTTGCTCTGAGCACCTACAGCAGAAGCAAAGGCTCATTCACATCTTCCCACCACAAGCTGATCCAGAATTTTGCTATTTGTACCCTCAGCCTGTTTGACTAATCTCTATCTACCAGCTCCAAATCAGATCAATAACTCAAACTTCTTTCACACAGTTAGCAAGATTAGTTCCTGGATTTTTATTACATTGGTACCACAACTGTAAATCTTCAAATGTGACATGATGAATAACTACTTTTAGATGTTTTGGAGATTAGTACCTTGTTCTTTTATTTTGGTGTAACAGGAAACACTTAAAGAAAGAAATAAGTGTGGCATTATTCCAATGGACACTGCTTAACTTTTCTACTGACTATGAAATTCTGAATCTCCTCCTAATGCTGAGTGGAAAGGAGAGTGGAGATAATACCAGATAAGCTTTTGGATTCCATTGTGGTTAAAAAGAAGATCATTAACTCACGATTTTGGTGTAAAAGAGAGAAAATTCCATGAAGAATTACTAACTTTTAACAATAACAAACATTAAAAGATGCAGACATATAGAAAAAATTGTTTCCTGGGACTTTGTTGTTTTACCACTTAAAATGAAGTAATGAGATACTGCAACAATTAACAGCCACCTACAATAGGAAACTTATCAAATATGACAGTTTTATGATTTTAAAATGATATATTTTCAAATTTAAGAAATACACTGTGTTCCATCCAAGTGCCAATCACTTTGAAATATTCCTTCAAAAAATATCTGCAGAATTTTTCACATCATTCAACTTAACCCATAAGAACTAAAAATTTACTGAACTTTGTATGAAATTACATTCATTAAAAGCTGTAATGAAAGGTTAGGGTTTGAAAAGAGTGTTTCAAGCTAGCATTGTATTTACATACTAAATCCTTTCCAACAAAAGGAGAAGCACAAATGATGCAGGAGTTAAAAATCAAAGAAAAATACTTTAAAACAAAGTATGATTCACACAAAAATAAGTTTAAGAGAAAATTAGTACATAGGATGAAGGATGAATTAAAGGAAAATTTAACATGATTTACTTTAAAGGCAATTACAATTCCAGTTTCATTAATCTTATTTTACTTTATTTTATAATTTTGTTTATCACCACAACTCAGTCACTACCAGACCATGCAATATGATTCATTTGTGTTTTTTAAAGTCAGACCATCTATTTTCTTCATTGTTTCCATCACTATTTTCCTTGGCTGATGCATCTGTTCTCTGCCAATTGCAAAATGTAATCTCTGAGAGTCTCATTCAGGATTTTATATCAACTCTTCTAAAAATCAAGTGACTGTGTAGTTGGTCCTTAGCAAAATGACTTCTTTCTACTAAACTTTTCTGGGGATGAGATCAAAAGACACACCATACTGCAAGAATCTCAGAGGGGAATGCAAACAAAGAGCAGGACAGGTGCAAATATCCATGTCCAAGAGACCAGTAGACAACATCAATGTGACAAGCTGGAATCAGGAAGCCACAGGAGAAATTTAGGGAATGGACACTGCCTGATCAAAGACAAGCAATCAGAAGCCAAGTGAATGTCATGAGCACACCATGAAATCACACACATGAGTTGTGTCTTTCCACAATGTCAGCTTTATTCAATCATAAAGCAAGGTTAAAGCAGGTTCAGGAGTCCAAACTCAATGACATTATACTATGCATTTAACTCGGCTTCGCACATGTCACAAAACCAAAGCACAAAACAGTCACACAACAAACACAAAATAACAAAGGGTGAAAAGTTAATGAACCAAAGGCGAAGTCAGCCCCTGAGGGCAGTTGAGATGAGGCCTCGGTCTGGTCCAGGTCAGCTCTCAACCCATGCTGCTGATTATGTTCAAGCAGTGGAGGGATCTCTGTTATGTTCGGAGATCAGGGATCAAGCAGGCAGAGGCTTCTGTGGCATTTGCCTTTTTGAGGCCATCAGACATGAAAGGCTCAGTGTCTGGAGAGTCTGACAGTTTGCTGCAAAAGTCCTCCCTTTTTAAAGGAGTTTAATCAGTCTTGGACGTTTGCAGGTCTCCTCTGATTCTGCTGGTTATCAGTTCTGTGTGTTGTCAACCTGCACTGGTTTGGGCAAGATCTAGTATTAGCTGCAACGCCCTTGGCTGCTTATATCATTGCTTGACATGGGTGACTCCATCTTGCTATCTACAGTAAGCAATAATCATAGGGGAGTTGTAACAATATGGAAACATGCGACTACAAGTGTTTGCAAGCACCAAGAAGATGTTATCACCATAAAACTTACCAGAGCCTGCTTAAAGAATATCTACACTTTTTAAGCAGTAAGAAAAGCTGATTTGGTCTTACAGTTGGGAGCATTCATTTGGCCATAGTTAGGAAGTATTAGGCCAGTGGATCAGCAACAGCTGGTTATAAGATTCTTAAATAGATGCACATATGTTGTAACCATTTGTATTTAACAGATTCACATCATCATCCCAGAGGGAGATATCATGTTAAATCTGCCCTTTGTGACAATGAGTCTTGCTGATTATGAGTGCTAAAAGGGACTATAAAAATTATCTAGTCCAATGTCCCAATTGTATTACAATGTGAAAAGGTAGTGTAAGTCAATTTAAATAGCTATCCAAGGTTTAAAGTAGGCTAAAACCCAATGCTCTTGACTTTTTTTTTTTTTCCCATGTCATCACAAACCTTCTCCACCACATTGGCAATTTTTTCTTAGCCTAAAAATGAAATTACACTTCACTGCTATAGTGAAAATGGATATAATAAAACTAGCTTTGGTGAAAATTAATATTTTGGCTATTTTTCCAACTTTAGAATGTTCCCAATATAATAGATACCTATAAGCAACTCCTTTCTTGGCAGCTCAAATAATAACTCTATAAAATATTGTGTCTATACCCTGCTGATATTGTAATAGACTTTTGCTTCAATCTTCTGGCACCATTGTACAACTTCAAAAGAACACTATCTCCTCTGCTATGCTATGAAATCAAAATAACAATTTTCTTTAGCTCCATTATTTTTCCTATGGAGTTGCAGAAATTTAAAAGCATATTAATATGTTTCAACTGTTAGTAAATTGCTTTTGCTTCTTTTGGAACAGAAAGTAATTAATATGGACTGAGGCATTGAGAGGTCTGCAGTTATAAGCCAAAGAAGATCTTAATTTATGATAGTCAAGCCTGCTATTTTAGGACATCCTAAGTGGTCTGTAGAATCTAAAGTACAACCTGGGAATGTTTTATCTGATGTATAAATTAGGGATAGAGTTTTAATTTTATTGCAATAAGTTAATTCAACATCAAGTTAAACCTGGAGCTTGCTTAGTTGATCTCACCTTCTCAACTTTCTTCAAAATATGCCTTGCAAACTGTTAGGAAAAATCTGTATTGGTATTAGAGGCAATTCTATAATTATCTAATTCTATAATATTATCTAATATTATTATATATTATATATATTATATAATGATTTAAAAAATACAGTGGAATTGTGGCTGAAACCTGGGAATGGATATCTATCCTATGAATCATGTTAAGGAGAAATACATATGTGGAAGATTTATAAAAGGTGAAAGTAGTAAAGAAGGCAGGTCATACTAAAGTTGATTTAAAGAATTGATACCATTACAAGAAAGATTGATGTGCTTACACAAGTTTGAACATTAGGAAGATAATACTATATGTAAAGGGCTGGTGATAGTGTAGGGAGGCAAATGTACCTAGGTAACTTTGGAGTGCAACAACAAATGTGGAAAACCTGTGACACTTTCTACCATTTGGTATTCTCTTCTATCTCTTTTTATTTATTTTTTTTTAAATTTGGTAAAAACAGACAGTATGACCTCTGTTCTGGAATTTGAAATAACAGCAAATACTTTGTTCTCTCCCTTCACTGGATTGCAAATATCTGTAGCTTGCTTGCTTGCTTGCTTGCTTGCTTGCTTTCTCCTTCTTTCTTTCTTCTTTCTTTCTTTCTTTCTTTCTTTCTTTCTTTCTTTCTTTCTTTCTTTCGTTTCTTTCTTCTTTTTTTTCTTTTCTTCTTTCTTCTTTCACTAATGTGAATAAATCATCAAGATATTGAATAGATAACCCACTGAATGGGAGACATATTTAAATTGTGCAAATTAATGTGATGAGCTTGACATGCAAATACAATGGTGAAATTTTATCACAATAAGAAAGTGGTCATTTCTATCACTCTCAAAAGGTCTTTTGTTCCTTTTGCAATGCGTTCTGCTCTACATTCTTTCCACAGGCATGTTGATCTGTTCTACTGCTATAGAGAGGTTTCTATTTTTTAGAATTTTATCCAGATGGAGTCATATAGTCTGCATTCTTTTTTATTTGGCTACTTTATCTTAGTAAGATATTGCTTCAGAGATTCATCCATGTTGTTTTATGCATCAATTATTTGTTCTTTTTTGTGGCTGACAAATATTCCATTAAATGTGTGTCCAACAATTTGTCTCTATCAATTTTGGTGTCTGGGTAATATTGGCCTCATAGAATGAGTAGGGAAATAATTTCCTCTTCTTCTATTTTTTTTGGAACAGTTTGTGATGAATTGGTATTAGTTCTTTAAATGTTTGGTAGAATCCAGTGGTGAAGCCATCCAAGTCTGGGCGTTTCTTTATGGGATGTTTTTTTTTGTTTGTTTGTTTAATTCCAGGGTAGTTACATACAGTGTTCTATTCCATATATTACTCAGTGCTTATCATGATAACTGCACTCCTTAGTTCCCTTCACCTATCCCCGCCCCCTCCCGCCCCCCGCCCCCCACCCCAGGTAACCACCTATTTGTTCTCTACAGTTTAGAGTCTTATTTTTTTGGTTTGTCTCTCTTTTTCTCCTTTCTTATGTAGGTAGTTTTTTTGATTACTATTTCATTCACTTCACTTCTTATAGGTCCATTAGGATTGTCAATTTTTTCATACATCAGCTATCATACTTTCTGTGTTTTTAGGAATTTGTCCTTTTCATCTAAAGTGATCTAATTTCATGGCATACAATTGTCCATAGGGTTCCATATATAATCCTTTATATATATGTAGGATCAGGGGCGATGTCTCCTATTTCATTTCAGATTCTAGAAATTTGAATCTTCTCTCTTTTCCTTGGTCAATCTAGCTAAATATTTGTCAGTTTTGTTGGTCTTTTATAGAACCAGCTTTTGGTCCATTAATTTTCTCTATTGATTTTTTCTATTCTCAATTTAATTGATTTCCATTCTAAACTTTATTATTTCCTTCCTTCTGCTTGCTTTAGGTTTGGTTTGCTCTTTTTTTTCTCCAACATCTTACAGAGGAAGATCACCTTCTCATATTTCTAATAAGCCCATGTTGGTGCACTTAATTGTGTCCTACATTTCTGATGCTCACTTCAGTTTTTCTTCATTCTTCTTTCTCTTTGTTTTTCAACATTCATAATCTCTATTCATCTATTTGACTTTGCATGTTCTTTCTTCTGCCAGTTCTAATGTATGTTAAGCCCCTGTCATGAGTCTCTTCAGCTGTACTTTTCAACTCCAGAATTTCCAGTTGATTCTTATTTATAATTACTATTTGTTGATATTTTTTATTTGATGTGACATCAGTATTATACCTTCCTTTATTTCTTGAGTCATGCTTTCTTTTAGCTCTGTGAACTTGTTTATTATGGCTACTTTAAAGTGTTTATTTTTCAGGGCGCCTGGGTGGCTCAGTTGGTTAAGCGACTGCTTTCGGCTCAGGTCATGATCCTGGAGTCCCTGGATCGAGTCCCGCATCGGGCTCCCTGCTCGGCAGGGAGCCTGCTTCTCCCTCTGACCCTCCCCCCTCTCATGTGCTCTCTCTCTCATTCTCTCTGTCTCAAATAAATAAATAAAATCTTTAAAAAATAAAAAAAAAAAAATAAAAAAAATAAAGTGTTTATTTTTCAGATAAAGATGACATCTGGTCCCTCTCACAGGTAACTTATGTTGGCTGCTTTTCTCTCCCTAAATATATGGCTCATATTTCACTGTTTATTTACATGTATCATTTTTTTAATTGGAGATTTTATATAATATATTGCAACTTGGGACTGCCCTGCCCCTCTGGAGCATGTTGTTGCATTTCTTTAGTCACTGAATTATTTTAGCAAAGTCTATTTCCCTCTCACAATCTTTAGACTCTGATATTCCTCTAGAAGGTGCAGCTTTGGGCATTCTAGAGTCACCATTAGATGGCACTGGTTTTGGTAGGGCTCTCTTTGCTTTTCCGTGCCACACCTCGTAAACCCTACTAATTGCAACTGGTTACTCTATTGTTTTCAACAATGTCCTGAGTGGTCTTGGTTTTGATACCACAGACTCTTGCCCCTCCTACTGAATTTTCATAGATGTTTTCCGAAAAGTTTTTTTTTTTCATTTTCTAATTACCCTAAGACCCTTTCCAAAGGCCATTTTTGAGTTGATCTTTTTTAATTGTTCTTACCAGTTTTACTGGGAAGAGGTTCAGTGCATCCCCTCATGGTGTCATGATGAACCCACATGATTCCCTGTGTGGATGTTTTTTATTTTTCAGATATTTGGGTATTTCCCAAGTATCACTCTGTCCTTTATTTAAAATGTAATTATTTTATCCTCAGAACACATTCTATGACAATATCAATTTTAAAAATATATTAATATTTGTTTCATGGTATATGTTATCTAACTGTAATTAAAATAATAACTTTTTAAAAAGATTTATTTATTTATTTATTTATTTATTTATTTATTTATTTATTTATTTATTTATTTATAGTGAGCATGAGCCTGATGCGTGGCTTGATCCCAGGACCCTCAGATCATGACCTGAGCTGAAGGCAGACACTTAACCGACTGAAACATTCAGGTGCCCCTAAAATAATAAGTTAAAATTAAAAAACAAATTTGTTTTGTGATCTAGAATACAGTCTGTCTTATTATATTTTTCATGTAAACTTGAAAAGGAAAAAAGTGTCTATTTATTTATCTGTTAGTTGAAATGTTCTATAAATATCAATTCAGTCAAGTTGTTTACTAGTGTTGTTCAAGTGTTCTATACTTTTTCTGATTTTTACTTGTATCAGTCATTGAGAGTGAAGAGTGTTAAAATCTACTAGAATTGTGGATGTGTCTCTTTCTCCTTTCAGTTTTAATTTCAAGTATTTTTAAACTTTATTATGACATACATAAACATGTAGTATTGCTATGTCATCTGGATGAATTGACCTATTAATCATTATGAAATGAACTTCTTTATTCCTGATAATATCATTTTCCTATCTATTTTTTTTTTCTGAAATTAATGTAGCCACTTAATCTTTCTTTTGACTAGTGTTAAAATGGTAAATCTTTTTCATTTCTTGTACATTTAAGCTATCAGTGCCCTTATATGAAAAGTGGGTTTCTTGTAGACAGCATATAGTTGGGTCTTACTTCTTTTTTTTTAATCAAGCTTGACAATCTCTACTTTACCATTTACATGTAATATCATTATCATTACAGTTGTGTTTAAATCTACTATGTTGCTATTATTTTTGTGTTTTTTCTATCTGTTCCAGCATCCTATGTGAGAAATCTTACCACATCCTAGAGCCACAGGATATTAGATAACAGATTTCTTTTTTATTATGTTCAGTTAGCCAACATATAGTACATCATTAGTTTTTGATGTAGTGTTCAATGATTCATTGTTGTGTATAATACCCAGTGCTCATCACAACACATGCCCTCCTTAATACCCATAACCCGGCTACCCCATTCCTCCCCCCACCCCCCTCCCTTCTGTAACCCTCAGTTTGTTTCCTGGAGTCCAGAGTCTCTCATGGTTTGTCTCCCTCTCTGATTTCTTCCCATTCAGTTTTCCTTCCCTTCCCCTGTGGTTCTCCGTGCTATTCCTTATGTTCCACATATGAGTGATAC
This sequence comes from Mirounga angustirostris, assembly GCF_029215605.1. Taxonomy (NCBI): domain Eukaryota; kingdom Metazoa; phylum Chordata; class Mammalia; order Carnivora; family Phocidae; genus Mirounga; species Mirounga angustirostris. The sequence continues at coordinate 102,659,025 of NW_026991712.1, read as the reverse complement.
CATATGATATTTGTCTTTCTCTAAGATAACAGATTTTTATTTCACATAAATACATAAAGAAGCAATAGTATGCAAATTATGTTTATATGTAAAAATTGAACATATCAGGGGCACCTGGGTGGCTCAGTCTGTTAAGTGTCTGCCTTCGGCTCAGGTCATGATCCCAGGGATCTGAGATGGAGCCCCACGTACAACTCCCTACTCAGCGGGGAGCCTGCTTCTCCCTCTCTCTCTGCCTGCCGCTCCTACTGCTTGTGTTCTCTCTCTCTCTCTCTCGCTTGCTATCTTTCTCTTTCTGTGTCGAATAAATAAATAAAATCTTTAAAAAAAAACATATTAGATGGTAAATATATATGGGTGGGAAATAAATTTTATTAACATAATACCAAAAGTAAAACCTATAAAGAAAAAATTAATAATAAGTGTCTGGAAGTCAAAAAACATAATAAATCATAAAATAAAAGAATGAAATTTAAATTAAATGGTAAAAGTCTATAATTGTATTTTCTGAAATTATTATAAACCAAAACAGAAACCTAAGGAAAATAGACATAAAATACATCCTTATGTCAGCCATTGTGGTAGGCAGAATTCAAGATGACTCCAAATGAATCATACTCTTATGTAATCCCCTCCTCACCTTGGTGATGGCTAAACTTGTGACTGTTTCTAACCAACAGAATTTGTCAAAGGTAATGGGGTAGTCACTCCCTTAATTAGATCATAAAGCAAAGGTGATGGAATAATCACTCCTGTGATTTTATCTTAGCTGACTGGAGATAGATGGCTTTGCTGACTTTGAAGGAGGAAACCCCATGCTGTGACAAGGCCCATGAAAGGACTTCATGGCAAGGACAGGGAGCAGCCTTTTGGAGTTAAGAGTAGCCCTTGCTATTAGCTTGAAAAACACAGGGTTTCTTCATAGAACTGAATTCTGGCAACAACTATGTGAACTTGGAAGAGGACCCCAAACTTCAGAAATGTATGCAGACCCGATAATACCTTTATTACAGCTTGATGAGAAGAAGACCCAACTAAGCCATGCCTAGATGTTAGACTCACAAAAACTGTGATATAGTAAGTGTATGTTATTTTAAGAGGCTAATTTTGTGTTCATTTTTTATGCAGTAGTAGAAGACTAATGCATCTATAGCAGGGTAACATCACCAAAATGTCCAAAAATCAAAAATACAACTTAAACAATGAAGAGATGTCATTGTTCATTTGCAACATAAAATCACAGCATGTATAAAGCATTAATATATGTATTTATATATCCTTATTTATGTTTTTATATTTTGTTATTTCTAAAGCTGATTTTAAATATTTTACATTTACATTTAATTTATCTCTACATGTACATCTACTATAATTTTTACAAATGTTGGTAATCTCTATGTCTATATGCATAATATCACCCCTCTTGACATGAATGCAGAGGATCAAATATTTCCATATTCTACTGATGAAATTTATATTGGACACACATTTACACAACTCTTGACAAGGCTAAAAATTCAGCAAATATTTGGTACTTATGACAATGTTGGCTAACAAAAACAGAAAATAAAAGGAAAATGAATTACTATTCTAAATAACACATGACAAAATCCCAGTTTTCTATTTATTATAAAATATGTATATATATACATATATATACATATTACCTAGTTATATAGTATATATACATATTTGTTATTGTTTCCTCTAAAATACATACACATATACATAGAAGAAAATATGTGAATTTATTTGGCATTTCGTTGACAGAGGTTATTCCTGGATAATGGGTATATGCATGATTTTGTGAACATTATTTTTTTCTTATAAATTCTTTTTATTTCATATTATTCTTCCAAGTACACTTGGTTTTTTAATATGAAAATTAAAGTTTTAACTTTTCTTATTTATAAATAATCAGGTGATATTTTACTATCTTATCTTGGTTTTACAATTGTTATTTTAGTACTACAAAAGTTTTTTATTTTATGGTCATTTATGTACAAATTTTATCTCTTCTCCTTGTTTATAAGCTCCCCGAGGTGATGAGAGGTACAGTCATTTTTGTCATGTGCTCGATCAATATGTGTAGAAATAATAAGTGAATAAGTCTCATGATGAGCAATGGGGTGGCTCTTTACATTCAAGAATACTTTCAAATAACAATCTCTTTGAAAAAGATTCTGTACTTTGAATAACTACAGTAGTCCCCCTTTATCCATGGTTTCACTTTCCAATTTCAGGTACCTGGGGTCAACAGTGGTCTGGAAGTAGATGATCCTCCTGATGTATCATCACAAGATCTATCACATCATCAGAAGGTACGTCATTCACCCCACTTCATCCCATCAGTTAGGCCTTTTATCATCTCATACCATCACAATAAGAAGGGCAAGTACAGTACAATAAGATATCTTGAGAGAGACCATATTCATATAACTTTCATCACAGTATAGTTAAACCTGTTCTATTTTATTATTGGTTATTGTTAATATTTTATTGTTCTTAATTTATTAATTAAGCTTTATCATAGTATGTATGTATAGGGGAAATTATAGTATACATAGGTTTCAGTACCATCTGTGGTTTTAGGTATCCATTGGGGGTCTTGGAATGTATCCCCCACAAATAAAGGGGAACTACTGTAGGTAGATTTCCTTTCTATGGTTTGATAATATAGGTACTTTGCAAAACACCAGGGATTGATTTAGCAACTTTTTTTTTTTTTTTTTTTTACCTTGCAAAGTACCATTACCACTCAAAGGGCACTAATTAAACTCAACTGAACACATGGGAGGCATTAGGCAGATATAGTTGCAGCCTGCTGTGAGCCTAATAATCTTGGTATAACAAATGTTTAAAAACAAAATTCAACTGAGTAAATTGTAAAGATCTTATTGGCTTTATTCAATAATTCATGAATTGGGCAGCATCCCATCTAGTTGATAGAAAGGAACTCAGAGGAGCTATACAAAATGAAAGGCTTTTATAAGCGGAAGGTCAAGGGAATTATACTAACAAAAAAGTTGGTTTTGACAAGGTCACCTTCCTTTGGGGGCAGTAAAGTTCTCTATCAGGCAGATTACCTCACTAGTGCTGACCAGGTAACTCCTGATTGACTGGTATAAGATTCATTACTGGGAGAGGCCAAAACATTAAGTATTAAGTCTCAGTTTGGTGATGTGAGGCTTAGCATAAGTGACTCCATTTTGGCCCCTTTATCTTGTTTTTAACAGAAGTATTATTAAGAAGGAAGAGGGAAGTTCATAGATCTGAAGAAGGAATAAGTTGAAGTCACTTAGCATATTGTTCATCCCTTCACAAGTAAATTTTTTATACTTTTGCAAAGTTTCCTTTAACTTTCAAAAATTCTTTATAGCATACTATCAATTCTAACCACAGAAATTTGAATTATCTCCAAGAATGTTAAGACTGCCATCTTAGCTTCTGAAATAGCCACTCTTGGGGCACCTGGGTGGCTCAGATGGTTAAGCGTCTGCCTTTGGCTCAGGTCATAATCTTCAGGGTCCTGGGAACGAGCCCCATTGGGCACCTTGCTCAGCAGGGAGTCTGTTTCTCCCTCACGCTCTGCCTCTCCCCCTGCTTGTGCTCTCTCTGTCTCTCTCAAATAAATAAATAAAATCCTTAAAAAATAAAATAGCCACTCTTTCTCTATACTTTGCCGACAGGATAAAGAAATGCTTCTTAATGGTTGTTATTGACAAAAATTTTAATAGAAATCCAGTAAAAGAGCACTGAGAAGAAAAGAAAGAACAGAATATCTAGAATATTACTTCTAAAAATAGTTAACAATTAGTAGGTGCTTATTAGAGTGCTCTAAATACTTTACATGTATTAGGTCATTTAAAATCGTGGGAGGTAGAAAACATCTTTTTTACAATTGTGGATGTCATAATGACTCTAACTTGCTCTTATTGTCCTTTTATATGACCTTTATTTAATTTTCAATAAGCTTGAGAAATGAATGAGATTTGTTTCCCTTGCAAAGCATTAATTTTAGAGGAGGAGGGGAAAGATGGCAGAGGAGTAGGGGACCCTATTTCAACTGGTGCCTGGAGTTGAGCTGGATAACTACCAGACCACTCTGAGCACCCGTGAAACCAGCCTGAGATGTAAGAAGATCTGGATCTCTACAAACAGAATATCGCAGGCAGTTGGTTTTGAGGTACGAAGTGGAGAGTCCTGATCCTGTGGGCAGATATTGGAGGATAAACGGCGGCGGGAGGGTGCCTGGCCGTGGGGATCCTACCCAGCCGGTGAGCGACAGCCTTGCGCGCTGAGGACGGGGCACAGACTCACAGACCAGTAGTGTTAGGAAAGAACTTTAGGGCAGCCCCGGGGTGGAAAACCAGACCAGCAGGGTCGCACGCACGCGAAATGCAGCACCCCCCTCCGACAGAAACCAGAGCAACGGTCATGTGCATGAGAACTGCAGCCTCCGAGACAGAAACCCAGTGCACCCGGGTCCTGCCGGTGAACTGCAACCTCCGGGGTGGAATCCCTGAGCGGCGGAGTCGCGCGCAGGCAAACTGCAGTCCCCGGGACAGAACCCCAAGCGGCGGAGTCGCGCGTGCGCGTGCGCCAATTGGGAGCAGCTGGCGGTTTTAGACACAAAGGGCAGAGACGTGCCCCGACCTGGAGGCAGGACTGGGAGCGCTGCGGAGGGGCGCACAACCCAGGACGCTGCAGTTTATAGCAGCACGGACAGAAATGGAGAGGTGTGGCCTGGAGAGCTCCCTGAAGAACAGACAGAGGTCTCTCTGCTCTGAGGCAGAGGGTTGTAAACGGTCTCTTCTGCTCTGACTTGTGAAAGAGACGCAGAAAGCCGCCAGGGAAAGGCGCCAGAGAACAAAAGCCCCAAAAACTCATTCCCGCTGAGCCCATCCCCCACCACAGGGGCGCAGGGCAACTCTGCCCAAACAGGGTTGCCTGAGTAACAGCGCAGCAGGCCCCTCCCGCAGAAGACAGGCTGGGAAAACAAGAGGCCAGCAACCCTAAGGTCCCAAGAAAACAGGTGCATCTTGCTTGGGTTCTGGTCAATAATTTGGACTCTATACATTCCCTCAAACACCCATCAACAGAATGACTAGGAGGAAGAGCCCCCAAAACAGAAAAGACTCAGAGATTATGACTTATGCTGGAGATTTACAAATGGATGCAGATATAACCAAGATGTCGGAGATGGAATTCAGGCTAGCAATTGTGAAGACAATGGCTAGAATGGAGAAATCAATTAATGGCAACATAGAGTCTCTAAGGGCAGAAATAAAAGGGGAATTGGCAGAACTTAAAAATGCTATCAATGAGACCCAATCCAATCTAGATAATCTAACAGCTAGGGTAACTGAGACAGAAGAGAGAATAAGCAACCTGGAAGACAGTATAATAGATAAAAAGGGAAAAGAGGAGGCCAGGGAAAAACAACTCAGAATCCATGAAAATACAATCAGAGAAATAAGTGACACCATGAGGCGTTCCGATGTCAGAATCATTGGAATCCCGGAGGGAGTGGAGAGAGAGAGAGGACTAGAAGATGTATTTGAGCAAATTGTAGCTGAGAACTTCCCTAATCTGGGGAATGAAACAAACATTTGAGTCCTAGAGGCAGAGAGGACCCCTCCTAAGATCAAGGAAAACGGGCCAACACCCCGGCATGTAATAGTAAAACTTGCAAATCTTAGAACCAAGGAAACTATCTTAAGGGCAGTTAGGGGGAAGAGATTCCTTACATACAGAGGGAGGAACATCAGAATAACGTCAGACCTATCCACAGACACCTGGCAAGCCAGAAAGGCCTGGCAAGACATATTCAGAGTACTAAATGAGAAGAACATGCAGCCAAGAATACTTTATCTGGCAAGGCTTTCATTTAGAATGGATGGAGAGAAGCAGAGCTTCCACGACCGGCAGAAGTTGAAAGAATATGTGACCACTAAGCCGGCCCTCAAGAAATATTAAGGGGGGTTCTATAAAAGGAGAAAGACCCCAAGAGTGATATACAACAGAAATTTACAGGGACAATCTATAAAAACAACATCTTCACAGGCAACATGAGACAATTAATTCATATCTTTCAATAATCACTCTCAATGTGAATGGCCTAAATGCTCCCATAAGACGGCACAGGGTTGCAGATTGGATAAAAAGACAGGACCCATCCATATGCTGTCTACAAGAGACTCATTTGGAACCTAAAGACACATCCAGACTGAAAGCGAAGGGATGGAGATCCATCTTCCATGCCAGAGGACCTCAAAAGAAAGCTGGGGTAGCAATTCTTATATCAGACAAATTAGATTTTAAACTAAAGTCTGTAATAAGAGACACAGAAGGACACTATATCATTCTTAAAGGGTCTATCCAACAAGATCTAACAATTGTAAATATCTATGCCCCCAACATGGGAGCAGCCATCTACATAAGCCACCTGTTAACCAAAATGAAGAGTCATATTGATAACAATATGTTAATTGTAGGAGACCTCAATACTCCACTCTCAGCAATGGACAGATCATCTAAGCAGAAAATCAATAAGGAAACTAGAGCTTTGAATGATACATTGGACCAGATGGACCTCATAGATATTTACAGAACATTCCACCCTAAAACAACAGAATACTCATTCTTCTCGAGCGCACATGGAACTTTCTCCAGAATAGACCATGTACTGGGTCACAAATCAGGTCTCAACTGATACCAAAAGACTGAGATTATTCCCTGCATATTCTCAGACCACAGTGCTCTAAAACTAGAACTCAATCACAAGAAAAAATTTGGCAGAAATTCAAACACTTGGAAGCTAAGACCACTCTGCTCAAGAATGTTTGGGTCAACCAAGAAATCAAAGAAGAATTTAAACAATTCATGGAAATCAATGAGAATGAAAACACATTGGTCCAAAACCTATGGGATATTGCAAAGGTGGTCCTAAGGGGGAAATACATAGCCATCCAAGCCTCACTCAAAAAAATAGAAAAATCCCGAATTCACCAACTAACTCTACACCTTAAAGAACTAGAGAAAAAGCAACAAACGATGCCTAAGCCACGCACTAGAAGAGAAATAATTAAAATTAGGGCAGAAATCAATGAATTAGAAACCAGAAACACAGTAGATCAGATCAACGGAACAAAACACTCATGAAAGAAATTGAAGAAGATGCAAAAAGATGGAAAAATATTCCAAGCTCATGGATCGGAAGAATAAACATTGTTAAAGTTGGTTCCTTGAAAGAATTAATACGATTGATAAACCACTGGCCAGACTTATCCAAAAGAAGAGAGTAAGGACCCAAATTAATAAAATTATGAATGAAAGGGGAGAGATCACGATTAACACCAAGGAAATAGAAACAATTATTAGAAATTATTATCAACAACTATATGCCAATAAACTGAGCAATCTGGATGAAATGGGGGCCTTTCTGGAAACCTATAAGCTGCCAAGATTGAAACAGGAAGAAATTGACAACCTGAATAGGCCAATAACCAGTAACGAGATTGAAGCAGTGATCAAAAACCTCCCAAAAAACAAGAGTCCAGGGCCTGATGGATTCCCTGGGGAATTCTACCAAACATTCAAAGAAGAAATAATACCTATTCTACTGAAGCTATTTCAAAAAATAGAAACAGAAGGAAAACTTCCAAACTCATTCTATGAGGTCAGCATTACCTTAATCCCCAAACCAGGCAAAGACCCCATCAAAAAGGAGAATTTCAGACTGATATCCCTGATGAATACGGATTCCAAAATCCTCAACAAAATCCTAGCTAATAGGATCCAATAATACATTAAAAGGATCATCCACCACGGCCAAGTGGGATTTATCCCCGGGATGCAAGGGTGGTTCAACATTCGCAAATCAATCCATGTGATAGAACACATTAATAAGAGGTGGGAGAAGAACCATATGGTCCTCTCAATTGATGCAAAAAAAGCATTTGGCAAAATACAACATCCTTTCCTGATTAAAACTGTCCAGAGTATAGGGATAGAGGGAACATTCCTCAAGCTCATAAAATCCATCTATGAAAAACCCACAGCGAATATCATCCTCAATGGGGAAAAGCTGAGAGCCTTTTCCTTAAGATCAGGAACACGTCAAGGGTGCCCACTCTCACCACTGTTGTTCAACATAGTACAAGAAGTCCTAGCAACAGCAATCAGACAACAAAAAGAAATAAAAGTTATTCAGATTGGCAAAGAAGAAGTCAAACTCTCTCTTTTCACAGACAACGTGATACTTTATGTGGAAAACCCAAAAGACTCCACCCCCAAATTACTAGAACTCATACAGCAATTCAGTAATGTGGCAGGATACAAAATCAGTGCACAGAAATCAGTTGCTTTCTTATACACTAACAACGCAACTGTAGAAAGAGAAATTAAAGAAATGATTCCATTTACAATAGCACCAAAAACCATAAGATACCTCGGAATAAACCTAACCAAAGAGGTAAAGGATCTATACTCTAGGAACTACAAAACACTCATGAAAGAAATTGAAGAAGACACAAAAAGATGGAAAAATATTCCATGCTCATGGATTGGAAGAATAAACATTGTTAAAATGTCCACGCTCCCCAGAGCAATCTATACCTTCAATGCCATCCCGATCAAAATTCCAATGACATTTTTCAAAGTGCTGGAACAAACAATCCTAAAATTTGTATGGAATCAGAAAAGACCCCGAATCGCCAAGGAGATGTTGAAAAAGAAAAACAAAGCTGGGGGCATCATGTTGCCCAATTTCAAGCTATATTACAAATCAGTGATCACCAAGACAGCATGGTACTGGCACAAAAACAGACATATAGACCAATGGAACTGAATAGAGAACCCAGATATGGACCCTCAACTCTATGGTCAAATAATCTTTGACAAAGCAGGAAAAAACATGCAATGGAAAAAAGACAGTCTCTTCAATAAATGGTGCTGGGAAAATTGGACAGCCACATGCAGAAGAATGAAACTCAACCATTCTCTAACATCACTCACAAAGATAAACTCAAAGTGGATGAAAGACCTCAATGTGAGACAGGAATTCATCAAAATCCTAGAGGAGAACATAGGCAGTAACCTCTTTGACATCGCCCACAGCAACTTCTTTCAAGATACATCTCCAAAAGCTAGTGAAACAAAAGCAAAAACGAACTTTTGGGACTTCATCAAGATAAAAAGCTTCTGCACAGCAAAGGAAACAGTCAACAAAACAAAGAGGCAACCCACAGAATGGGAGAAGATATTTGCAAATGACACTACAGAGAAAGGGCTGGTATCCAAAATCTATAAAGAACTTCTCAAACTCAACACCCAAAAAACAAATAATCAAGTCAAAAAGTGGGAAGAGATGAACAGACACTTCTCTGAAGAAGACATACAAATGGCTAACAGACACATGAAAAAATGTTCATCATCATTAGCCATCAGGGAAATCCAAATCAAAACCACACTGAGATACCACCTTACACCAGTTAGAATGGCCAAAATGGTCAGGGAAAGAAACAACAAATGTTGGAGAGGTTGTGGAGAAAGGGGAACCCTCTTACGCTGTTGGTGGGAATGCAAGTTGGTACAGCCACTTTGGAAAACAGTGTGGAGGTGCCTCAAAAATTTAAAAATAGAGCTACCCTATGACCCAGCAATTGCACTCCTGGGTATTTACCCCAAAGACACAGATGTAGTAAAAAGAAGGGCCATATGCACCCCAGTGTTCATAGCAGCAATGTCCACAATAGCCAAGCTGTGGAAAGAGCTGAGATGCCCTTCAACATGAATGGATAAAGAAGATGTGGTCCATATATACAATGGAATATTACTCAGCCATCAGAAAGGATGAATACCCAACTTTTACATCAACATGGATGGGACTGGATGAGATTATACTAAGTGAAATAAGTCAAGCAGAGAAAGTCAATTATCATATGATTTCACTTATTTGTGGAACAGAAGGAATAGCATGGAGGACATTAGGAGAAGGAAGGGAAAAATGGGGGGGGGATTGGAGGGAGAGATGAACCATGAGAGACTATGGACCTGAGAAACAAACAGGGTTCTAGAGGGGAGGGGGGAGGGGGGATTGGTTAGCCCAGTGATGGGTATTAAGGAGGGCACGTACTGCATGGAGCACTGGGTGTTATATGAAAACAATGGATCGTGGATCACTACATCAAAAACTAATGATGTATTGTATGGTGACTAACATAATATAATAAAATTAAAAACTACAAAAAAATAAAAAATAAAAAAATAAAATTCTTTGTGACAGGCAAAAAATAAAAATAAAAAATAAATAAAAATAAATAAATAAAACTGCCACACCCAGTATCCCAATCATAAAACAAAAAAAAAGAGTATTAATTTTAGGACCTACATATGACATAATGTAATTTAAAAGGGGGTTTTTCACTTGTTTAGTGCTCTTCCACTTAAAATCCACATGAAAAAAAATTTGTGACTTATTTATGTGAATTTTTTAATTGATTTTGATATTGTTCTGGTAACTTGCTATGACCCAGAACCTATTTCTTTTATAATAAAAATGGCATTAAAGGCAGATCATTTCACTGAAAATGTGCGATTATTATAACAAAAATATTTTTATTCTCAAAATCATGTATATTTGAACAATATGTACAGTTGGAAATTTGCACATTTTAAAAGCCCATACAATCTTAAAGCAAGAGTGTTTCAGATATATATATATGTGTATATATATATATATATATATATGTGTATATACACACACACACACACACACATACACATATATCTCCAATTGCTCACATCTGGGTAGAAACTAAATTGAGAGAATATTTTTAATTGGATTATTCATAATTAGATTTTTTCCCCAAGGATGATGAAATGAGTTTTTGGGTATACAAGGTTGACAGTTTTCATTACATTTATTTTGGGGAAATAATAAAAATTTAAATGTCACAATATCTCTTTCACATAGTGTTTAAATTACTTTTGTGGATTATTAAAATGTCTTTAAATTAGAAAAACTTAGTTTTGCATTTCCTGTATAGGGAAAAACCCAGTTTTCCCTACTTTGTGTTTCTTTCCTGTGTGTCTCCTTTACTACTCAAAATAAGACTCACAAACAGTACTTCAATTCTGGCACTTCTGGTCACCAAACATGTGGAGGTTTTTCCCCACACCAAGCAATTCTTTGTGATATCATCTGAGTGTCTTACAATTCAACTTAGTTCTGACACTATCTACCTAGAGATAATGTCAGATCCCACAGGTTAAGGGCTCAGTCACTCAAGACTGCTCCCACCCCACTTCAGAAGCCAGTCTCAAGTTAGGTCTCCAGGTTGCCCACAACTTCTGTCCAATTTGGCTATAAATATAACCTCCAATTGGAGGTTATCATGGAAGTTCCCCTATTCAGGCTCAATTAACTTGTTAGAGTGGTTCACAGCACTCAAGGATACATTTACTTATGTTTATCAATTTATTAAAGGACATGATAAAGGATACAGATGAACAGCCAGATGAAGAGATACACGGGGTGAGGTCTGGGAGGGTCCAGAGCACAGGACATTCTGTCCTTGTGAAGTCAGAGTGTTTTACCCTCCTGATATGGATG